>NC_133460.1:82376459-85231459 GCF_048565385.1 Saimiri boliviensis
AATTCTCCTGCCTCAGCCTCCTAAGTAGCTGGGATTACAGGCACGCGCCACCATGCCCAGCTAATTTTTTGTATTTTTTTTTAGTAGAGACGGGGTTTCACCATGTTGACCAGGATGGTCTCGATTTCTTGACCTTGTGATCCACCCGCCTCGGCCTCCCAAAGTGCTGGGATTACAGGCTTGAGCCACCGCGCCCGGCCGAAGCAGCTTATTTTCTTACGTATCATGAAATCCAGAGGCAGGAGAATTTCTAGAATGGCTGATTCAGCAGGCCAATGGTGTCATTCATTTTTCTGCTCTGCTTACTCAGCACATGGGCAGTATCTCTCCTCATGGACCCAAGAGGGTTGCAGCAGTTCTTTGAGCAAAATTCAACCAGGGCTATATTTATTCTCATGCATTTGTTTCTTTAAAAAAGCAACTACTAAAAATAAAATAAAATAATACCTAGAAATTAACCAAAGAAGTGAAAGATTTCTACAATGAAAACTATGAAACATTGATACAAGAAATTGAAGAGGACACAGAAAACTGGAAAGTTATTTGATGTTCATGGATTGAAAGAATCGTTATTGTTCAGATGTCCATACTACTTAAAGCAATCTACAGATTTAATGCAATGCCTATCAATCAAAATACCAATGACATTCTTCATGGCATTAGAAAACAACCTAAAATTTATATGGAATCACAAAAGAACCAGAATAGCTGGATCATAAAGCCTCACATAAAGCCTCCAAGAGTGGCTTGTGCCACACACTGACCTTAGTGCAGAGCCTTCGCTTGCTCTGGTCCCAATTCATAACCAGTAGCCATGGAGGGGACTCTCTAAATGTATTAAAGTAGTACACTCAAATGGGGTATGTTGCTTCCAAAATCAGAAAAGATCTTCCAAGCATTGTGCCTCTTTTGTGAAGGTAGACGGTGTGAAGTGAAGGTGTCTGTCACTGTAGGCCTGTTTTCAGATGCTTTCAGCCATTGAATGTACCAGAAACTTCATTCACATGGGCAGCCCCTGAATTTTTATGGGGTTTATCTCCAACCCTCCACATCATGTAAGTTTTACTAAGGTGTCTAAAGTATGTGTTATTTTCAGCTTATCAGACCAGCTCAGTATAATATTGTCAATGTAACAGACCATCGTGATGTTTTATGGAGTGTCAAATCATCAAGATCTGCTAGTACTGTTTTCTGTTCGTGTGGTCGTTGTTGTTTTGTTTGTTGAGACAGGGTCTGGCTCTGTCAACCAGACTGCAGTTCAGTGGCACAGTCTCGGCTCACTGTAACCTCTGCCTCATCAGCTCAAGCTGTCCTCCCTCCTCAGCCTCCCAAGTAGCTGGGACTATAGCTGTATGTCACCACGCCCAGCTAATTTTTGTATTTTTTTTTGCAGAGATGTTGTTTTCCCTTGTTGCCCAGACTGGTCTTATAACCCTGAGCTAAAGCGATTTGCCGACTTCAGTCTCCCAAAGTGCTGGGATTACAGACGTGAACCACTGTGTCTGGCCTGCTAGGACTGTGTATGACAGAGAGCAGGAGAATCGACAGCATCCTCTAGATGTCACTCAGCCCCTTTCTCTCACCTCCCAGGTTCTTGTGCAATGGGCCCACAAACAAAGTGGCCGTGGTGGCACAGATGGAGGCTGCCCATAGATTCAATTATGTGTACTTCACTTTTCCAAAGCTGACCTAGATAACATCACTGTTGAATGCATAATCTGCCAACAGCAGAGACCCACACCAAGCCCTCCAATATGGCACCACTCACAGAGGGGACCAATCAGCCACCTGTGGCAAGTTCATTACACTGCACGGAGGGACTGAGATTTGTCTTCATTGCCGTAGATACATATTCTGAATATGGATTTGCTTTCCTTGCCCATGATGCTTCTGCCAGGAACAGCACCCATGGACTCAAGAATGCCTTATTTGCCATCATGGGCTCCCCATAACAATAATTCTGGTCAGATAACTCATTTCACAGCAATGGGTTCGTGCCCATGCAGTTAAGTAGTTTTACCCCCTGCTCCATCACCTGAAAATAGCTGGGCTAGTTGAAAGGTGGAATGGCTTACTGAAGACTCAGTTACAGGAGACAAGACACAGAAAAGCTAGCTTCTGTCTTACAACATGCAGTCTATGCTTTGAATCATTATTTGATGCTATCTCTTCCATAGCTAGAACTCATGAATCCAGGAATCAAGGGTAGAAGTGGGAGTGGATGCACTTCTGCTTACCACTATCCCCAGTAACCCACTAGCAGAACTTTTTTTTTTTTTTTTTGAGACGGAGTTTCGCTCTTGTTACCCAGGCTGGAGTGCAATGGCACGATCTCGGCTCACCACAACCTCCGCCTCCTGGGTTCAGGCAATTCTCCTGCCTCAGCCTCCTGAGTAGCTGGGATTACAGGCACGCACCACCATGCCCAGCTAATTTTTTTTGTATTTTTAGTAGAGACGGGGTTTCACCATGTTGACCAGGATGGTCTCGATCTCTTGACCTTGTGATCCACCCGCCTCGGCCTCCCAAAGTGCTGGGATTACAGGCTTGAGCCACCGCGCCCGGCCAACTTTTTTTTTTTTTTTTTGAGACAGAGTCTTATTCTGTTGCCTAGACTAGAGTTTAATAGCACGATCTCAGCTCACTGCAACCTCTGCCTCCCAGGTTCAAGTGGTTCTCATGCCTCAGCCTCCTGAGTAGCTGGAATTACAGGTGCACACCACCATACCCGGCTAATTTTTGTATTTTTAGTAGAGATGGGATTTCACCGTGTTGACCAGGCTGTTCTCGAGCCCTTGACCTCAGGTAATCTGCTGGCCTTAGCCTCCCAAAGGGCTGGGGTTACAGATCTCCCACTGTGCCCAGACTAGCATTTTTTATTCAGGAGGCGGAGGTTGCAGTGAGCCACAATCTCACCACTGCACTCTACCCTGGTGACAGAGCAAACAGCCTTGACCCTTGCAGATTTGGAAGTCTTATTCTACAAGGTGGGAGATGTGGGGAAGAGGTTTCAACCAAGTGGCATAACAAAGTTCCATTGTATTGGAAGGCTAGACTGTCCATTTTGGTGGTCTACGCTACTAAGCTAATAAGCAGAAAACCGATTATTCTGCTGGATTAAGTTATTGGTCCAGATGGTCAGGGGAAATTGGGTTGCTACTACATAGTGAGGTATATTAGTTTTCTTTTTTCTTTTCTGAGATGGAGTCTCACTCTGTTACCCAGGCTGGAGTGCAGTGGTATGATCTTGGCTTACTGTAACCTCTGCCCCCTGAGTTCAAGTGATTCTCCTGCCTCAGACCCCAGAGTAGCTGGGATTACAGGCATGTGCCACCATGCCCAACTAATTTTTGTATTTTTAGTAGAGACAAGGTTCCACCATGTTGGCCAGGCTGGTCTCAAACTCCTGACCTTAGGTGATCCACACACCTCAGCCTCCCAAAGTGCTGAGATTACAGGCATGAGCCACTGCACCAGGCCAGTTTTCTACTACTGTGTAACAAATTGCTGCAAATTTAGTGGCTTAAAACAACACCCATTTATTATCCCACCGTTTCTGTGGGCCAGGAAAGTGGGCAGGGTTTAGTTGGGTTGTTTGCTCAGGAATCACAGGCTGCAATCAAGGTGTTGGCCAAGGCTGTGCTTGGAACCTGAAGGCCTGGCAGGAGAAGCAGCCTCTTCCAAGCTCATTCAAGGTGTTGGCAGAATTCATTTCCTTCCTATAGGACTGGGGATCTGATTTCTTGCTAGCTGGAGGCTGCTCATAGTTCCTGGCGAGGGGTTCCACAGTTCCTTGCCACACGGGCTTTCGCCAGTGGCCGCTTACTTCATCAAGCCAGCAAGGAGAGTCTCTAGAGCAAGTCTATGAGCAAGACAGACTCGCAGACTTGCATAACATAACCATGGGAGCGTGGCATAACGTAACCACGGGAGTGCCATCACCTTTGCCATGTCCTGGGCTCCTGTCAGTCTCGGGTCCTATTCCTACTCAAGGTGTTGGGAATACATAAAAGGGTGAATACCAGGCTGAGCGCAGTGGCTCATGCCCGTGATCCCAGCACTTTGGGAGGCCGAGGTGGGTGGAGCACTTGAGATCAGGAGTTCAAGACCAGCCTGACCAACATAGTGAAATCCCATCTCTACTAAAACTACAAAAAATTAGCCAGGTGTGGTGGCATGTACCTGTAATCCTAGCTACTTGAAAGGCTGAGGCAGGAGAATCATTTGAATCCAGGAGGCGGAGGTTGCAGCGAGCCAAATCTTGCCACTGCACTGCAACCTGGCGACAGAGCAAAACTCCATCTCAAAAAAAAAAAAAATAATAATAATAATACCAGAAAGCAGACATAGTGGGGAACTACCTTACAGTCTGTCTGCCACATGTGAGTAGGAGGACTATGAAAACAAGAGGATCCTCAGGGTGTACCAAGTGATACCTCCATGCCCAGTAGTAAGGGTCAACGGGAAACTAGTAGCCAAAAGAAGACAGGAAGATTGACATCTCAGGCCCTTCAGAAATGAAACTTCGGGCCGAGCATGATGGCTCACGCCTGTAATCCCAGCACTGTGGGAGGCCAAGGTGGGTGGATCACTTGAGGTCAGGAATTCAAGACCAGCCTGGCCAACATGGTGAAATCCCACCTCTACTAAACATACAAAAGTTAGCCAGACATGATGGCATATGCCTGTAGTTCTAGCTTCTTGGGAGGCTGAGGCAGGAGAATTGCTTGAACCCAGGAGGCAGAGGCTGCAGTGAGCCAAAATTGCACCAGTGCACTCCAGCCTGGGTGACAGAGTGAGACTCTGTCTCAAATGAAAAAAAGAAACGAAGCTTTGGGTTACTTCAGCAGGTACAAAATTTCACTAATCTGAGGTTCTGGCTAAAATTAGGGAAAACAGGGAATGGGTAATGAAAGAAGGAAGCCATAGATATCAGTTATGGCCTTGTGACTGATTACTAGCCTGGCCTTGTGACTGGCCACCTGGACTATAGCAGCCATTTTGCACATTTCCTTTCTGTTTGTTATGTATATGTGGACTTTTTTTACATGCTGCCTCAGTCTGTTCAGGGGCTGCTGTAACAGAATATCATAGATAGGTAGCTGCTGCTGCTACTGCTGCTGCTGCTTCTTTTTTGGGAGGGGCTGGCAGTAGGTAGAGATGGGATACGTTGCCCAGGCTGGTCTTAACCTTCTGGCCTCAAGCGATCCTCCCATGTTGGCCTCCCAAAGTACTGTGATTACAGGCTGAGCCACTATGCCCAGCTAGCAGGTAGCTTCTAAACAACAGAAATTTATTTCTTACTATTCTAGAGGCTGGAAGTCCAAAATCAAGGCACCGTCAGTTTCATTGTCTGTTAAGGGCCTGTTCCTAATTTGAAGATGGCACCTTCTGGCTGTGTCTTCGCATAGTGGAAGGGGCAAGACATCTCTCTGGGGCCTCTTTTATAAGGACATTTATTTCATTAATGAGGGTTCTGCCCTCGTGATATAATCACCTCCCAAAAGTCTCTATGATTTTAACAGCAGAATTTAGGGGGGACACGAGCATTCAAACCACAGCACTAACGTTTTCGTTTCTCATTCTTCCCACTTTTATTTCTTGTTGCACGCAAGCTAGTGTTACAAGTCTTTAGGTAAAAAATAATAGAGACTATGACCGCATTTGGTAACTATGTAGTAGAGCCAGTGATACGGCGATTGTTGGGACTGTGTGTCTTCTCATTTTGGAGAGAGGAAGAGAACTTCTTCACTTACAAGAAAGACAGTTGAGGTCGGGCGCGGTGGCTCAAGCCTGTAATCCCAACACTTTGGGAGGCCGAGGCGGGTGGATTACGAGGTCGAGAGATCGATACCATCCTGGTCAATATGGTGAAACCCCATCTCTACTAAAAATACAAAAAACGGCCGGGCGCGGTGGCTCAAGCCTGTAATCCCAACACTTTGGGAGGCCGAGGCGGGTGGATCACGAGGTCAAGAGATCGAGACCATCCTGGTCAACATGGTGAAACCCCGTCTCTACCAAAAATACAAAAAATTAGCTGGGCATGGTGGCGCGTGCCTGTAATCTCAGCTACTCAGGAGGCTGAGGCAGGAGAATTGCCTGAACCCAGGAGGCAGAGGTTGTGGTGAGCCGAGATCGTGCCATTGCACTCCAGCCTGGGTAACAAGAGCGAAACTCTCTCTCATAAAAAAAAAAAAAAAAAAAAAAATACAAAAAACTAGCTGGGCGTGGTGGTGCGTGCCTGTAATCCCAGCTACTCAGGAGGCTGAGGCAGGAGAATTGCCTGAGCCCAGGAGGCGGAGGTTGCAGTGAGCCGAGATCGCGCCATTGCACTCCAGCCTGGGTAACAAGAGCGAAACTCCATCTCAAAAAAAAAAAAAAGACAGTTGATCTTCTCTTTAGGTGGAAATATGAGTTGCTTCATTGCTGCATGGAAATCAAATGTATATAGGAGTGGATGTGGAAACTGACCGTTGATCCTCTGTACCAGTTGTCAACTTATTGCCTCTCAGTGAAAAATATACCTTCTGTTGCACATACGGCTCGGTAATCCTGGAAGTGAGCCCTGTAAGCACTTTTTCTTTTCCAGCTAACACAATGCTCAGCTTTGTCAGTAGGGGGAGGTAGCGGGACACTGCAGGAGGCAGGGGTTGAGGGGTTCCTCTCCTTGGTACCTGTGTGTGTCTCTCATCAGGCTGCTGCAGGTTTGTTGTTGTTGTTGTTTGTTTGTTTTTGAGACAGGGTTTCACTCTGTCATCCAGGCTGGGGTGCAGTGGTGTGATCATGGCTCACTGCAACCTTAACCTCCTTGGGCTTGAGGGATCCTCCCACCTCAGCTGCCCAGGTAGCTGGGACTACAGGCATGTGCCACCATGCTCAGCTGTGTGTGTGTGTGTGTGTGTGTGTGTGTGTGTGTGTGTATAGAGATGGGGTCTCGTCATGTTGGCCAGGCTGGTCTTGAACTCCTGAGCTCAAGTGATCACCCACCTTGGCCTTCCAAAGTGCTGGGATTACAGGTGTGTACCACCATGCCCAGACTCTTGAAATTTTTGAGGTTCCTCCATGGCGCGGAGCACATATGGTTCTCCAGCCCAGACTCCTGAAGCGTGGGTTCCTGTGGTGTAAGCAGCTTCTTTAGTGCCTGGGTCCTACAGTGCATGGCAATCAGCAACACACCATGGCTAGCGGCTTTCCCTAGCACCTCTTTGGATGGCTTTGCAACAGATTTTGAGATGCAGTACCTCCCTGTGAGTAACTTCCCCAGCACACCTAAATGGCAGATTTCTAGCAAGTTCCACCAGGGCAGCACCTCAATGACTTCTTTGCCCTCCAGTGAGCCATAGCCACATCCTCTCCAATAAGGTCTGGATTTCCACCCTGGAGGAAGGCTGGGAAGGATGTCTATCTCAGCCCTAGGGGAGCTGCCCCTTCTATCTTCTATTCCTTATTCTTTAGCATTTGTCTTTTTTTTTTTTTTTCCTGGAGGCAGAGTTTCACTCTATCACCGAGGCTGGAGTGCAGTGGCAGGCACGATCTTAGCTTGCTTGCAACATCTGCCTCCCCGGTTCAAGGGATTCTCCTGCCTCAGTTTCCTAAGTAGCTGGGATGACAGGCACCTGCCACCAGACCCAGCTAATTTTTGTATTTTTACTAGAGATGCTAATTTTTGTATTTTTACTAGAGATGGCATTTTGCCGTGTTGGTCAGGCTGGTCTCAAACTCCTGACCTCGAGTCATCCACCCACCTCAGCCTCCCAAAGTCCACCGCACCCGGCCTCTCCTTGTCTTTTCAGTCAATCCCTCAGTGCTCCAACTCCTTGTTACAGTGAATGAGCCTTCATGTCAAACTTTCCCTGTCCAAATGACTGTGTGGAGATTGGACTCTGATACAGTGGAGAAGGACAAGTCCAGTAGGATGGTGAAGGAGATTGAAGAAACCTCAAGACAGCAAGTTTTGTCTTGCAATCCAGGGATGCCCTGGGAACCAGTGACCTGGGTGTCAAAGCTCTTTTAGAAAAGAGTATTGATAATAAAGGTAGCATATATTGATCTTGTTAAAAGAAAGACTTCAGCCAAATTAAATTTAAAGGAGTTTAATTCAGCAGTGAACAATTGAGCAGTGAACAATTTGCGAATTGGGCAACCCCCAGAATCGCAGCAGAGAGACTACAGGGGTGTCTTGTGGCCAGAATAAATTTATAGTCAAAAAAAGTAAAATGACATAAAAATATCAGAAGTGAAGTACAGAAACAGCTGGACTGGTTACAGGTTGCCTTATTTGAACACAGTTTGAACACTCAGCAGTGTATGATGGTTGAAGTATGGCTGCAGGATTGGCCACGACTCAGTTACCATTACAGGTGCACACTCATAAGTCAGGCTTTCAATCTTGTCTACCTATTAAGTTAGGTTGCAGTTCATCCACAAGGACTCAAATATGAAGGTATGGGCCGGGTACAGTGACTCACGCCTGTAATCCCAGCATTTTGGGAGGCTGAGACAAGCTGATCACCTGAGGTCAGGAGTTCCAGACCAGCCTGGCCAACATGGCAAAACCCCGTCTCTACTAAAAATACAAAAATTAGTCGGGTGTGGTGGTGCGTGCCTGTAATCCCACCTACTCGAGAATCACTTGAACCCGGGAGACGGAGTATGTAGTGAGCCCAGATTTTGCCACTGCACTCCAGCCTGGGTAACAGAAAGTCAGAGAAAGAAAGAAAGAAAGAGAGAGAAAGAGAGACAGAGAGACAGAGAGAAAGAAAGAAAGAGAGAAAAAGAAGGAAGGAAGGAAGGAAAGAAAGAAAGAAGGAAAGAGAGAAAAAGAAAAGAAAGAAAGAAAAAGTATGGAGTCTTTCTCAGGTTATATTTAGTTTAACAATCTCTTAGCACTTATATTTCATTTAAGCCTTACCACAGCTCTATATGAGGCAGTGCGATTGCTGTTCATCTTCTTATACTGACGAAAAGGCTGAGGTGAAGAAGTTTGTAGGATATCATATAGCTGGGAAGTTATATGTTCCAGTTACAACTACTGCATAACAACTTATGCCCCAGAACTTAGTGGCATAAAACAACCTTTCAGGCCAGGCATGGTGGCTCACGCCTGTAATCCCAGCACTTTGGAAGGCCTAAGTGGGCAGATCATGAGGTCAGGAGTTCGAGACCAGCCTGATCAACATGATGAAACCCTCTCTCTACTAAAAATGCAACAATTAGCCGGGCATGGTGGCGGGCACTGTAATCCCAGCTACTTGGGAGGCTGAGGCAGGAGAATCGCTTGAACTCGGGAGGTGGAGGCTGCAGTGAGCCGAGATCACGCCACTCCACTCCAGTCTGGAGGACAGAGCGAGACTGACTCTGATTAAAAAAAAAATAAAAACCATTTTAATACACTCATGGGTTTTGTGGGTCAGGATGTTTTAAAAGGTACTTGAGATTTTGTTATTATTCAGGAATGGTAAGGCCAACAGCTCAGGAGATGACTACATTGAAAATATAGTTTGTTACTCACAGTTCCCAAGAGGAGTAGGCAACCCATACCATGCAGCACACACAGGGAAGCGCCAAGGTTGGCCGGGGGCAGAAGGAGCCAGGAGAAAGCATTGTTTTTTTTTGGAAAGCAATGGGTGAGGCAGAGTAAACAGGTGAGGTAGGTTTAGGATTGGTTACTCTTAGAAATTCCAGTGGGCTCTCAGGCATAAGGACTGTCTCTAATTGCCCAATACCTGGGCCTAGGATGATTGAGGCAGAGGAATATTGCCTCCTGGAGTGTAAGAGCCAGATAGAGGAGGCAGTTCAGAATATGGACTCGGGTTGGTTGGTTTGCAGTCAAAGGCACGCTTGCAAGCAAGTTGTTTGCCATCTCCAGAAGTTAGCTGGCCTAGCTGGGTGCAGGGACTCGCACCTATAATCCCAGCACTTTGGGAGGCTGAGGTGGGAGGATCACTTGAGACCAGGAGTTCAAGACCAGTTTGGGCAATATGGCGAGACCTCATCTCTACAAAAAATAAAAAAGTAGCCAGGCAAGGTGGTGCACAATTGTAGTCCCAGCTACTTGGGAGAGTGAGGCAGGAAGATCTCTTGAGCCCGGGAATTAGAGGATGCCATGAGCCATGTTTGCACCACTGCACACCAGCGTGGGTGACAGAGCAAGACCACTGAAAGAAAGAGAAAGAAAGAAAGAAAGAGAAAAAGAAATTAGCTGGTTTTGGAGGGGGCAGTCCCTCCCCTGGTCTGCCAGGCCCCAAGATGTCAAAAATACATCTTAAAATACAGAAGATAAAATGAATCCATTATAAAATACAGAAAAAGAAAACTCCCCCCAAAACCCATGATCACTACACAGGAATTCAGTCAGAGCACAGCAGGGGGAGCTTGTTTCTACTCGACAACATCAGGACTTCAGCTAGGAAGTCTTGAATGCTGAGGTTGACTTGATAGCTGGAGGGGCTGGAATAATGATTTCTCATCCCTTTGGCGCCTAGCCTGGGGAAACCTGAAGACTAGAACCGTTGACTGGAGCGCTTCAGAGGCTTCTCAATGTGACCAGAAGCATGGTGGTCTCAGAATAGTCAGACTTCTTCCACAGTGGCTCAGAGCTTAAAGTGTATATTTATTTTGGCAAATAGGGCAGAAGCTACATTGACTTTTTTTTTTTTTTTTTTTTTTTTTTTTGAGACAGGGTCTTGTTCTGTTGCTCAGGCTGGAGTGTAGGAGTGTGATCCTGGCTCACTGCAACCTCCCAAGTAGCTAAGACTACAGGCTCACACCACCATACCCAGGTAAAATTTTTTTTTTTTTTTTGTATTTTTGGTAGAGATAGGGTTTTGCCATGTTGCCCAGGTTGGTCTCGAACTCCAGCCTGGTCAGGGCAATATGCCCACCCTGGACTTCCAAAGTGCTGGGATTACAGATGTGAGCCACCATGCCCAGCCTGCATTGCCTTTTTTGACATGACCTAGAAGAGATATAGTGTTGTTACTGCCATTAGTTACAACTGAGTCATAAGCCTGCCAGATTCAAAAGAAGTGGACATAATATCTTGATGGACCCAATATCTTGATGGGAGGAAAGTCACAGAATTTGCTGCTATTTTTTTTTTTTTTTTTTTTGAGACGGAGTTTCGCTCTTGTTACCCAGGCTGGAGTGCAATGGCATGATCTCAGCTCACCGCAACCTCCGCCTCCTGGGCTCAGGCAATTCTCCTGCCTCAGCCTCCTGAGTAGCTGGGATTACAGGCACGCGCCACCACGCCCAGCTAGTTTTTTGTGTTTTTAGTAGAGACGGGGTTTCACCATGTTGACCAGGATGGTCTCGATCTCTTGACCTCGTGATCCACCCGCCTCGGCCTCCCAAAGTGCTGGGATTACAGGCTTGAGCCACCACGCCCGGCTATTTGCTGCTATTTTTAAAAAAACTGAATCCACGTGGAACTAGGATTCAGATTCTGACAGTTTGGCTCCAGACCTTATTTGCTTAACTACAGGGTCATTGTAAGGCACAGAAACCTGTTTAAGTTTGCCCAAGAAGTGGGGAGAAAGGTACTATGAACCTACAGTGTGTTTACAGAGACGAAGTCCAGCTGAAGGACCTGGAGTGAGACACAGGCAGCTGTTTTCTGTCTCACCCTATCTCGTCTCTGCATATCTGCCTGTGGTAGTTAATTTTATGTGTCAATTTGACTGGGCCATAGAATGCCCAGATATTTGGTCAAACATGGTTCTGGGTGTTTCTGCAAGAGTGTTTGTGGATGGGGTTAACATATACATTGGTAGACTGAAAGCCAATTGCCCTCCTCATGTGGGTAGGCCTCATCTAATCAGTTGAAGGCCTGAATAAAATAAAAATCGGCCAGTTCACAGGTAAGGAGGTGATGCAAATAAACACTCAGCACAGAGCATCATCCAACTCCAGCCCTTGGGGGCCAACCTCCTGCCTTAAAACTTCTGCTGTGGATAAAATAGGGAGTTAGGGGGCAAATCCCCCACTCCAGGGGCTCCCTAGCATAGCAGGGGGAGACACGGAAATACCAGAGTCAGGCTCCCAAGTGCAGATCTCTGGGACTGTAGCAACCATACCCAACTCTCATGGCCTCTTCCTGGCCCCACTCACTCTTGGGGCCTCTTGCCCAGCCCCCTTCCTACTGACCCTCCCCACAGAAAATCGGGACCGTTTTCTTTCCTGCCATTCAGCGGCAATCCTCTGATGTTTTGTCTCCTCCCAGACCAACGCTGAAGCCTCAGATATATGCAGTGGACGGCCGGGCGCGGTGGCTCAAGCCTGTAATCCCAGCACTTTGGGAGGCCGAGGCAGGTGGATCACGAGGTCAAGAGATCGAAACCATCCTGGTCAACATGGTGAAACCCTGTCTCTACTAAAAATACAAAAAAAGTAGCTGGGCATGGTGGCGCATGCCTGTAATCCGAGCTACTCAGGAGGCTGAGGCAGGAGAATTGCCTGAACCCAGGAGGCGGAGGTTGCGGTGAGCCGAGATCGCGCCATTGCACTCCAGCCTGGGTAACAAGAGCGAAACTAGGCCTCAAAAAAAAAAAAAAAAAAGATATATGCAGTGGTTAAAAGCTTCGATTGGCTGGGCGCGGTGGCTCAAGCCTGTAATCCCAGCACTTTGGGAGGCCAAAGCGGGTGGATCACGAGGTCAAGAGATCGAGACCATCCTGGTCAACATGGTGAAACCCCGTCTCCACTAAAAATACAAAAAAAATTAGCTGGGCATGGTGGTGCGTGCCTGTAATCCCAGCTACTCAGGAGGCTGAGGCAGGAGAATTGCCTGAACCCAGGAGGCGGAGGTTGTGGTGAGCCGAGATCGCGCCATTGCACTCCAGCCTGGGTAACAAAAGCGAAACTCCGCCTCAAAAAAAAAAAAAAGCTTCGATTTGGAATTTCTATCTCTACTAGCTGTGTGACACCAGATCAATCACATAACTTCCCTATGCCTCGGTCTCAGGTTTCTCATTTTAAGGTGAGGATTTTGGTTTTGTTTGTTTTGAGAGTCATGCTCTGTTGCCAGGCCAGAGTGCAATGACGCGATCTTGGCTCACTGCAATCGCCGCCTCCTGGGTTCAAGTGATTCCCCTGCCTCAGCCTCCCAAGTAGCTGGGACTATAGGGGTGCACCACCATGCCTGGCTAATTTTTTTTTTTTTTTGTATTTTAATAGAGACGGTGTTTCACCTTGTTGGCCAGGCTGGTCTCAATCTTCTGACCTCAGGTGATCCACCTGCCTTGGCCTCCCAAAGTTCTGGGATTACAGGCGTGAGCCACCCCAGCTGGTCACCACCACCATTTTTGATATAAGCAAGTCTGCTCTTTGGGAGATGTTCCCTTATCTCTTAAGGTTGCTGGCTGCAGACACGACCCTGAAGAATGGCAGTCATGGCCATGAATTCTTGGCCCAGCGATAACATCCAGCGGTGCTCTGGACCCACGGCAGGCTGCTGCTCCTGGGAACTCTGGTCTCCCACCTCTGCTTGTTGAAATTCTATCCGGCCTCCAATAACACCTTATGCTGAAAGATTCCCCAGCCCTCCGCTCACACATACTCTCTTCTTTCCCTTTTGTATTTTCTTAGAACCCCCATCTACACCTCTCTTTTGTGTCCACATGGATCCCTCCCCTACCAGCAGAATGCAAACGCTTTGAGGGCAGAAGTTGGTCCTTTTCATTTCTGCTTTCCACATCCAGATTGTTTGCAGCTAGCAGGTGCCTAGACCATATTTGTTGAGTTGGACAGAATCAAAAATTTTCTGCATAGTATGCTTTTTCCAGAGAGTCCTCTGGACCGCCCCGTAGAATGTGAAAACATTCCAGGATTCCAGAGGCTAAAAATATCACCCCAAAGCCACTGCAGGCGCTTCCTTGTAAGGCGTGATGTGACTCCTGAGGCTGGAAGTTTATGCCCACAGATGATGCTCTGACCCTCAAGTCTCCCAGTGCCTTTTATAGAAAGGAAGGATTTTGTTCCCTCCCTTTTACAGTTGGTTCACTTAGGTCCCTACTCACATTAATCCCGTCACCAGCCCAGCAACCAGATTCGCACCCAGCTGTCCATCTGAGCCTGAGCCCTATTCAATACTAGCATCTGGAGGGTTTGGAGGATTCCCCCGCAGGGGACAGAGGGATGCTAAGGGATGCTGAGGGGAAAGCTCTGAAATTGGGATCTGAAGACCTAGGTTTGAGTCCCAACAATGACACTAGTTGTGTTTCTTTGGGCAAGTCGCTTATCCTTTCTGGGTCCCTGTGAGTGTAGCCAAGAATAAAATGTGGGAATTATATAAACTTACTTTGAATGTGGTGTGGAGTCAGCTCCCCTGGGCTAGTATTTGAGCTGTCACCGCCTTCCTGTGAACATGATCAGCTTCTGGAGTGCAGTGGCACAATCTCAGCTCACTGCCACCTCCACCTCCCGGGTTCAAGCAATTCTCCTGCCTCCCAAGTAGCTGGGATTATAGGTGTGCACCACCACGCCTGGCTAATTTTTGTATTTTTAGTAGAGACAGGGTTTCATCATGTTGGCCAGGCTGGTTAACCGCTGACCTCAGGTGATCGGCCCACCTCAGCCTCCCAAAGTGCTGGGATTACAGGCGTGAGCCACCGTGAAGCTTAAATGTTTTATTTTTTATTTTATTTTATTTGTTTATTTTTGAGATGGATTCTTGCTCTGTGTCACCCAGGCTAGAGGTCAGTGGCGCCATCTCAGCTCACTGCAATCTCTGCCTCCTGGGTTCAAGTGATTCTCCTGCCTCAGCCTCCCAAGTAGCTGGGATTAGAGGTGCCTGCCACTGAACGTGGCTAATTTTTGGGGTTTTTTTAGTAGACAGGGTTTCACCATCTTGGCCAGGCTGCTCTCACCTCGTGATCCACCTGCTGTGGCCTCCCAGTGTTGCGATTACAGGTGTAAGCCACCGTGCCCAAATGTAAGCTTCTTTAACCCTGTAAGCCCTGGTTTCCCCATCAGCAAATCAGAGCTATTAATCATTTTATGGGTTGGTGGAAGGATCAAGTTAAACAACAAATATAAAGTGCTTGTCATAGTGCCTAGAATACAGTAAGTATTCAATTAACAAAAATCACATGTATATTATGAATCTCTGGCCCTTAAAACAGTGCCCAGCATTTAATAGGTGCTCAGTATCTATTTGCTGGTAACAAGATTTTACAGATGAGTAAACTGAGGCACAAAGAGCTCAAGCTGCCCTCCTGCTAGGCCTCAGCACTAAGGAGTAGTGAGGCAATGATCCATAGCCAGGCAGTTGGACTCCAGGATCTGCACCCTGAGCCTCTACACCATGCTGTTGCACCCAGAGGTGTCACACATCACCATTTGTTCATTTAAAATATGCATTCAGGCCTGTAATCCCAGCACTTTGGGAGGCCAAGGCAGGCAGATCATGTGAGGTCAGGAGTTCAAGACCAGTCTGGTCAACGTAGTGAAACCCTGTCTCTACTAAAAACACAAAAAGATAGCCAGGTATGACGGTGCATGCCTGTAGTCCTAGCCGCTCAGGAGGCTGAGGCAGGAGAATTGCTTGAACTCAAGAGGCAGAGGTTGCAGTGAGCCGAGATTGCGCCACTGCACTCCAGCCTGGAGACAGAGTGAGACTTTGTCTCTATATCATCTATCTATCTATCTATTCAGTGGCTTATGCCTGTAATCCCAACACTTCAGGAGGCTGAGGAGGGAGGATTGCTTGAGCCCAGGAGTTTAAGACTAGCCTGGGCAAGATAGCAAGCTTCCATTTCTCTCTCTCTCTCTCTTTTTAAATGCATTCAGAGCCTTCTCCAAGTGGGCTGAATTGGCAGCGAGAGGTATTATCCGCTCAGAAACCACATAGCTTTTCTCTCCCAAGGGGAGCCAGGCTGCTGGAAGACGACCGCTCATCCAGGCCAGAGGACAGAGGACTCATGACCAGGAGATGAGGACTAGCTCTGCAGCGTGAGGTCAGCTGTAGGTCTGAGGCATGCACAGTCCCCAGGGTAAGAGGGGCCCTCTCAGTTCCATTGCTGCCCCTGCAGCCACTCAGTCATCTGTTCCACAAATATTTACTGAGTGTCTCCTATGTGCCAGGTACAGGCAAAGATGGGTAAGACATGATATCCAATAGCTATTATGTAGCCGGTTCAGAACTGCTGCAGAGGAATGGTCCAAGTGGGGGCCTAGAAGAGCAGCCTCAGAGGCTGGACCAAAAGGAGGCAGCATTTAAATTGGGCCTTGAAGGGTAAATAGGAGTTTTGCTGTCAAGTGGGGTCTGGAAATGCAGGGCCTTCTGAGCTTATCTGGAAAATGTGAAAGGATTGGTGGGGTTGGTATGCGAGGTGGCAGCATGGGAAAGGGATGGAAGTGGCAAGCCAGGAAGCCGGAAATTGGCTGGGGACAGATTGTGAAATAGGGCACAGAGAAGAGACAGACAGCCTCTGTCCTGTCTCAGTAGGGGAAGCAGTGTAATGAACAACCAGGTCTATGTTTTAGAAAGATGTCTTCAGCCTGGCGCGGTGGTTCACGCCTGTAATCCCAGCACTTTGGGAGCCGAAGGGTTTATGTCCCGGTCACGTTGGGTAGCGTCTTTTTAATCTGGGCAAGACGGGAGGATGACAAGGAAGGGGGTGGATAAAAGAGTGTAGGGACGATAAGCTTGTGCCCAGTGGGACCAGTGGCGGTGCCTCTGGTGTATGATGGACTCTTACTCTGAGACCGGGAACTTGGACAACTTTGGACAGGACGAGACGGGCCCTGGCAGGAGACTGCCTACGTCCAGGCGACAGCGGATGTCAGTTCAAAATCAGCACTGCTGAAGAGCCCGGAGGCCCGGGGTGGGCGCTATGGCAGGAGAGAGGGGAAAGGAGAAGGCAGGGCGGGTAGGGGCGGCCCCAGATGTGGCAAACTGGGCTCAGCAGCGCGAGGGCGGGCAGGGCTGAAGCCCGCGTCGGGCTGGGGGATGCGCCCCGCCCTGGCCCGAGGACGAAGGAATCCGAGCTGGGGGCCTGGCGCAGAGGGTAAAGGGGGGCGCCAGGGTGAGGCAGACGGAAAGAGAGATGGCAGGAAGCCGGGAGGAGCGCGCGGGGGAGGAGACCGCCGAGGGGAAGAGAAAGGGGCGGGTTGGAGGGCTGGAGAGCGGGAGAGGGAAGGCGAGGAGGGCCGAGGGGAGGAGAGAGGAGAGGAAGGGTGGGGAGAGGAGGAAAGGAAGAGAGGACTAGGAGGGGAGCAAGGCGAGGAGGCCGCGGCGGGCGCAGCGGGCACCTGGGCCGGGCCGCCCCGACGAGCAAGGCGCCGCCATTCCGCTGCTCGGGGCGCCGCCGCCGCCGCCGCCGCGCCCGGGGGCCATGCTCCCGCCGCCCCCGCGCCAGCCGCCGCCCCAGGCGCGTGCGGCCCGCGGCTCGGTGCGCCTGCAGCGGCCCTTCCTGCGCAGTCCGCTGGGCGTGCTGCGGGTGCTGCAGCTGCTGGCCGGCGCCGCCTTCTGGATCACTATCGCCACCAGCAAGTACCAGGGCCCCGTGCACTTCGCGCTCTTCGTGTCCGTGCTGTTCTGGCTGCTCACTCTGGGCCTCTACTTCCTCACGCTGCTGGGCAAGCACGAGCTGGTTCCCGTGCTGGGCTCGCGCTGGCTCCTGGTCAACGTGGCGCACGATGTGCTGGCGGCCGCGCTCTACGGCGCCGCGACCGGCATCATGAGCGACCAGATGCAGCGCCACAGCTACTGCAACCTCAAGGATTACCCGCTGCCCTGCGCCTACCACGCTTTCCTGGCGGCCGCCGTCTGCGGCGGCGTCTGCCACGGCCTCTACCTGCTTTCGGCGCTCTACGGCTGCGGCCGTCGCTGCCAGGGCAAGCAGGAGGTGGTGTGAGGCCGCCCGCTCCGCCGCGGCCCGGATCGGGGCGGGGGACCCCCGGGAGACCAGCGCCCCCAGTCCCTGCCGCCGCCCCGCGCGGGTGCGCCCTGGCACCCTCCCCCTCCCCTCCAGCGTTTCCACTGTCGCCCGCGCCCAGGGACCCTGACGCGCAGCTCCCGCCCGATTGCATCGCCGCCGTCGCCGCCGCCCGGAATCCCGAACGCCGCGCCGGACGCGCGGTCTCCAGGGACCAGCGCAGGGCTGCGATCCGAGGAGCGGACGCACGCTCGCAGACTAGCCGCCCCGAGGCCAAACCTCGCGGTTCCAATTCCCTTCCCTGCTGAGACTAAGACGTGGACAGGCGCCGCGTAGATCCGGGGGAGGCTCCCAAATTGGAACCAGGCTTCTGGCTGCCCCCTTCCCTCCCACCCCGCGGTCGGAAGCGCACCCCCTTCCCCGGCCCCTCGTCCAGCCTCCCGTGCTGTAAAACGCAGGAGCCCGGCCGCGGGCGGAGCTGAGAACAGGCCTTGGCTGATCCCGGGATGACCGACGAGTTTGTTTTTAGCTTGGGATTGTGCGGGCGTCCTGCTAAGCCCCTCCCAGCCTGTCTCTCGGTGGTGGGATGTCTTGGCGTGGGGCCCATCCGCCAAGGTGGGGACAGATAGGAGGAGCCGGTGGGCTGTACCCTTACACTTGTGTAGTCTCCTCTTGCCTCTGCCTACTCCGCCTTTGTCCTTCAAGTTTTTTGCAGGCCAGTCCCAAACACAGGCTGACTGTCTTGGCCTCTCCGTAACCCAAGTGTCTCCCCAGCCTTCCTTACCTGCTTCTGCCGCCGCTCTCATCTCCCCCCATATCTGTTTGCATTAGGAGTCCCACAAGCATGGCGGAATATTAAGGTGAACCCCACCCCTTCTTACAGATGGACACCCAGAGCCTGCTTTTGGGAATAGCCAGAGTAAGATTAAATCGGTACTCGCAGCCCAGCGCTATTTGCATTAAAAGGGTGCGTAAGTCAGGACCCCTGGCTCAGGAGCCGCCTCTTGAAAAGAGCGTTTCAAGGCCAAGTTGGTTTGTCAACGGTGCTGTCACCCTTCTTGGAGATGCTCATTAGCTTAGCAAAGACTCTGAGAAGTTTTGCTGTTACAGAATTAATTTCGTTTACTGTATTAGCTGCTCCTGGGCCTGGAGCAGTATTCCTGCCTGGAGGTTCCCAGCAGCCCTGTGCTGTCCCGGCTCTCATTCATGCCTAAGTCTGTTTGAAGATTTGGGGAGCTCCTTCTCTTTCTCTTCCCCAGGGAATTTCTCTAGCAGAGGGAA
Organism: Saimiri boliviensis; assembly: GCF_048565385.1. Taxonomy (NCBI): domain Eukaryota; kingdom Metazoa; phylum Chordata; class Mammalia; order Primates; family Cebidae; genus Saimiri; species Saimiri boliviensis. The sequence continues at coordinate 82,395,623 of NC_133460.1, forward strand.
GGGACCCACCCCAGTGAGGAAGGAGATTGCTGCCCCTCGCCAGAGACCTGAACTGGGGAATGTGAACATTCCTTGATGTTGTTGGAGAAATGAAGCCAAAGTTATTCGGATAGTTTTCCCAGTCTAAAGGAAAGTCACGGCAAGAGATTCTGGCGCTGACCTGCAGCAGCTGGCAGGGTGGGTCTCGCTTACCAAAGAGAAGAACCACTCTCTGGCGCTGGGGTGACCTGCTGGCTGGGCCTGTAAGTAAGATGCTTCTTGGTTTTCTGTAAGGGGTCATGGTCATTTGAATAAAAAGCACAGAGCCTATTTATTTTCCAAAAGTTAAACAGTTTTTATTCAGAGCAAGTTGGAGAGGTGACAGTAATAATCACAATATCTCCAGAGTTGTGAAAATTCAGCCTTTTTGCTAAATCCTTCAATGGTCTGCTCTTTTATTTTTTCTTTCTTTTTTGTTTTGTTTTGAGACAGAGTCCACACCAGGCTGGAGTGCAGTGGTGTGATTATGGCTCACTATAGTCTTGATCTCCTGGGCTCAAGCAATCCTCTCACCTCAGCCTCCCAGAGAGCTGGGACTACAGGCACCTGCCACCATGCCTGGCTAATTTTAAAAATTTTTTAGAGGCATGGCTCCATTATATTTTGCATGCTGGTCTTAAACTCCTGGGCTCAAGAGATCCTCCTGTCTCAGCCTCCCAAAGAGTTGGGATTACAGGTGTGAGCCACTGTGCCTGGCCAGGTCTGCTGTTTGAAAAGGCTCACCTTCTCTGGATTAGAAACTAGAAGAGGGGAAGAGGCCATGTGTTTTTGTGAGCTTGTTTTTAAAGCTTAGGTGCACAAGTGTTCGATTTCTCTGTGGAGGTTGTGAAGGTGTAGTTTAAGGGTGTGTGAAGCATGGATGTAGTTCTAGGTCTGTTGCCGTCAGAGCACCTATGTAGTTCTAACTATGTGATTGGCACATCTCAAAGCATTTTACAGGTGTCCATTGATTCTCTCAATAACCCTGCTGAGGTGAGTTCTAATGTTCCATATTCCTAATGAGGAAAATGAGTCCCAGAGAGGTTAAATACCTTGCCCAAAGTCTCCCAGCTAGTGAGTGGTAAAGGTAGGATTTGAACCCTGGCAGTCTGGCCTCTTCATGACTAGGCTATACTCTATATAGTAGGGTATCAATATGTGTTAGATACTGTTAATGTGGCTATTTTTAAAATTGTGGTAAAATATATATAAAATTTACCATCTTCACCATTTTTAAGTGTATAGTTCAGTGGCATTAAGAACATTCACAGCTGCGTGCAGTGACTCAGGCCTGTAAGACTCAGAGAGGCCGAGGCTTGAGACTAGGAGTTTGAGACTAGCCTTGGCAACATAGCAAGATTCTGCTTCTAAAAAAAGTTTTTAAAAATTAGCTGAGTGTGGCCGGGCGCGGTGGCTCAAGCCTGTAATCCCAGCACTTTGGGAGGCCGAGGCGGGTGGATCACAAGGTCGAGAGATCGAGACCATCCTGGTCAACATGGTGAAACCCCATCTCTACTAAACATACAAAAAATTAGCTGGGCATGGTGGTACGTGCCTGTAATCCCAGCTACTCAGGAGGCTGAGGCAGGAGAATTGCCTGAGCCCAGGAGGCGGAGGTTGCGGTGAGCCGAGATCGCGCCATTGCACTCCAGCCCGGGTAACAAGAGCGAAACTCCGTCTCAAAAAAAAAAAAAAAAAAAAATTAGCTGAGTGTGGTGGTGTGTGCCTGTGGTTCCAGCTACCTGGGCGGCTGAAGTGGTGATCGTTGAGCCCAGGTGGCTGAGGCTGCAGTGAGCCGTGTTCCTGCCAGTGTATGCCAGCCTGGGTAACAGAGAGACTCTGTCTCAAAAAAAAAAGAAAAGAACATTCACATTGATGCAGCCATCATCACCACCAACCATCTTCAGAACTTTTCTCATCTTGTAAAACTGAAACTCTGTACCCAGTAAAATTGTGTGTGTGTTGGGGGGGTTGTTTTCCATTTTTTTGTGTGTGAGATGGAGTCCCGCTGTCACCCAGGCTGGAGTGCAATGGTGCGATCTTGGCTCACTGCAACCTCCGCCTCCTGGGTTCAAACCACTCTCTTGCCTCAGCCTCCCAAGTAGCTGGGACTACAGGCACACATCACTATGCCCAGCTAATTTTTGTATTTTAAGTAGAGACAGAGTTTCACCATGTTGGCTAGGCTGGTCTGGAACTCCTGACCTCAAATGATCCACACGCCTCAGCCTCCCAAAGTGCCTGGATTACAGGTGTGAGCCACCACACCCAGTCAGACTGTGGTTATTTTTGTTGTTTCCTTCTCTCCTCTGGGAAATTCTGGGACACGGAGCCCCAAGTCCCCTAACTGAGTCCTTCAATGTCTCAGTTAGGCCGGGTCCCACTGCCAAGCTCTAGGAAGGGTAACGTTCCCTCAGCCCCAGCTGCTGGTGCAGTGAGAGCCTGCGGTGAGACATTTGGGGTGCCTTGGAAGCCCATTGACTTTGGTTCTCCTGTTGCAGGTTTCCATGTTGCTGAGGCCACAGAGAATACCAGAGCTGGTCACACCGACCGCTCCCAGGGCCCGCCGCCCTGGGCTGGCAACACCGTTCTGGCCTAGGCCTGCAGGAGCTTTCAGAGTCTTCACTGGCAGTAGCAGGAGGTGGGGAGAGAAATGACCTCTGCCTAGTAGTTTTCTTTCCACATCATGCCATGGAAGATCCCAGATGGGTGAAGATTGATATTGCCTTAACTCAAGAGAATTCCTGTTCTCCTTGTGCTATGGTTTGGACACAAGATTCTGGACACCTGGAACTTAGCTGATACTCCTGTACCCTAAACAATGGGTTTGACTTCCAGCCTTTATTCTTTTTTTCTTTTTTCAGATCACCATCTCAGTTACACCTTTAGCTCAGGTCCAGCCTTCTCAAGATCTCCCTCTTAGCCCCCCCAGCCCCTGGTGCTGTCTGCGGTCAGGTGACTTTACTCAGGAGCAGATATCTCCTTGGCCACCATGGAGCCTCATCCATCCACACGTGCCTGTAGCATTGCAGAGCTCACTGCTCTTAGATGTGCCTTCCCACTGGGCTTCCAGCAGCTCTGTGCTCCTTTTGTCTGCCAGGTATGAGAAGGATGTGTAAGACCGCCACCACACTCACCCTCCCTCAGGGCCCTGTGCCACAGGGGTGGCCACCTGACCTGCCTGCAGAACTTTTGGATAGTGGAGGCAGTCACATAAGCCTCCCTCTTTGGACACCAGGACTCAGTCCAGCCCAAGACCACTCTGGGCAGCTCCCATCCTGGTCTGGGACCATTTGCAGACTCAGGACAGGATTTCTATAGTGTTCTGTAAAAGCCAAAAGAGAGAGTGGGTTTGGGAAGAATGAGGGTGGCTGGGGAGAGGGGACCGATGTGCCTCATTATTTAGTGGTGATTCCTCATATGCTTTTCTGGATAAAGTTTGGTTGTCTGCTCTTGATGTGTGTGTCTTCTGTCCTGGTCCTCTGCAGTATCCCCCCATGGGAGGTCCTCCCAGTCCATCTCATTGAGCCTCACACCCTGCTGCTGGCCTCGTTTCTGCCTGTCTGGCTTCCTCTTTCCCTTTAGGAGGGAAAGAGAGTGAGTTCACAGATCTCCAGTGCTGTTAGGAGCCTGGACCAGGGGTTGTCTGAGGGCAGAAACCAGAGGGAAGAAAACGGCCTGTGTCCCTGATGGAGGCTAGAGGGAGTTCCAGAGGCTTTTGTCCCTGCTCTCAATGGGCCCTCTGTTAGGGAGCTCCATTGCCTCTCATTCTGGGCACAGAAAGACTGTGGCTGCAGCTATAGGGTCCAGTTCTAGTCCAACCCCATCATTTTATAGAAGGGGAAACGAAGTCCAGCGCGAGGTGGCAACCCGCCTGATGCCACACAGCTGTTTAGGGGCGGAGCTCTTGTCTCCTGTCGCCCGGGCCCTGTGTTTTCCCCTCCACACCACTGTGGCCTGCTCTGGTGTTGCCTCATGGACCACGCCCCACCTGTATTTCCCTCGATTCCCCACAGATTCTTTGCCCAGCGAGTTGCTGCCTGCTGACGGATGCCCTGGAAAGGGTGTGAGGCAGCGTTAAGAGGCTTCCTCCCAGGTTCCTCCTCCCTGTGCCCCGGGCCTGACATCTGCAGCCAGGAAACAGGATTCTACTAGAACATTTCAAAACTCACCTGGAACAGCTCCAGGGTGGGATCTCATGCATGTGTGTGTGCCACACCCACTGTCTTCCAAAGTGCCTTTCCAATGCCTGCGTGCACAAACATACACACAGGCACACACACCCTCTTCATGATTTGGTTTGTGATTGGAGAGTGGGTGGAGGTAAACACCATCAATGTGAGGCCCCTCCCCTCCCCTCCTCTTCCCTCTCCTGTTAGTGAATTTCTGGCAAAGTAAAAAGTGGCTCTGCTTTCCACAAAGGCTGGTAAGCCCCTGCTCTACTCTATTTTAGCGGTGGAGCGTTTTGCAGTTGAAATATGCTTCTACCTGCATTACCCTATTCGATCTTCCCTGTAGTCTTGTTTTTTCCAGATGGAGTCTCTCTCTGTCAATCAAGCTGTAATGCAATGGCACCATCTCAGCTCACTGCAACCTCCATCTCCCAGGTTCAAGCAATTCTCCTGCCTCTGCCTTCTGAACAGCTGGGACTATAGGTGCGCATCACCACACCCTGCCAATTTTTGTATTTTTAGTAGAGACGGGGTTTCATTACATTGGCCAGGCTGGCCTCAAACTCCTGATCTCAGATGGTCCACCCGCCTCAGCCTCCCAAAGTGCTGGGATTACAGGCATGAGCCACTGCACCCAGCCCCTTCCCAGTAATCTTATAGGTTGGCACTGTTGCCCCCCCAACACCTCCCACCCCGTTCAATAGAGGAATTGGAGCCCAGAGAATGGAAAGGCCTTATCCATGGTCACACAGCTGGCTAGTGGCAGGGCAGGAACTGGAAGGCAGAGGTTTCTTTAAGCCCTGTGGTCCTTTGGCAGGCTCTAAAGCTTAGTGAGAGGTTGGTTTTCCTTCCAGGAGACCAGGTGTTTAGGAATGGCCTAATCTGGCATTTCCTGCTTAACGGACTTTGAAATAAGACACTGCTTCTCAGGGACATAATGAGCTCCATTGAGTGGGAAATCGCAGGGGTTTATGTCTATTACTTTTCCTGCTTTTCTACGGATGGAGGTGGGGTGGTCAGTGGTAAAAAATGAGAATTAATAAATGAACATTTTCAGGGATAAAAGGAAAAAGGAATATGAGAGAAAAGTTTCGTTGGCATTATTTATTTACATGTTTTTTGTTTGGTCACAATAGCTATTTGTAAAATAAAGTAGTAATATATATCCATGAAAATATAATACCAATATGTACCATCAAAACATGTAAGCAGTATAGATGTGTAAAAAGTAAAAAGAAAAGCTGGGCCAGGTGCAATGCCTCATGCCTGTAATTCCCAACACTTTGGGAGGCCGAGATGGGCAGATCACTTGAGCTCAGGAGTTCGAGACTAGCCTGGCCAACATGGCACACCCCTGTCTCTACAAAAAATATGAAAAAAATTGGCTGGGCGTGGTGGCATGCTCGCAGCTACTCAGGAGGCTGAATTTGGGGGAACCTCTTGAGCTTGAGAGGTCAAGGCTGCAGTGAGCTGTGATTGTGCACTCCAGCCTGGGGAAAGAGTGAGACTCTCAAAACAACAACAAAAAAGACACAAAGTAAAAAGAGGCTGGGATGGTGGCTCACACCTGGCCACTTTCTTCATTGTTTATAACTTATCAAACATGTACAGATGTTCGTGCGCACACGTGCACGCACACATGCACACACACACACACACAGACTCATCTACAACTTGCTTTTTAAATGTAATAATAATACAGCTCTAACTCTCTCTCTATGTCCACAGAAACAGTAGTCACGGACTGCAAGAATTCTATGGGCTTTCTGGAACTTTTCTAACTTTCTTACTCTGGTTCACTGCGTTAGTCCCTTGGCTGTTCCCTACAGAGATCTTCATAAAACCCTTAAAAAGACGGTGGGGTCCTTTTCTAGCGATGAGGAAACCGACAGGGGAAGTGATTCCTCAGGCCTGTGCCCTTTCTAACCCCTATCCTGCTGAGAGTAGTGTGGATGGGCGGGAGCCCTGGAGTGGCTGCATCCCCCTCCATAGCCTGTCTTGGGGACAGGGACCCCAGGGACCAGGATTAGTGGGGGCAGCTGGAAAGAGATGAGGAGGGCCTGAGACTTTCTGGGCCCTGTGGGGCAAAGTATGCTGAGGAGCTAGTCAGAACCCAAGAGGAGCATTTGGAGACAGCCAGCAGGAGGTCTGTGGGATCCACCCACATCAGTCTCAATAGCCCCTGGAAATTCCAATCTGGTTTCTAATCCGAAGGCCCTTCTGCCTTCCCTGTTCCATGGCCTCATGGCCTCATTCTTTTTTTTTTTTTTTTTTTTTTTTTGAGACCAAGTCTCACTCTGTCACCCAGGCTGGAGTGCAGTGTGTGATCTTGGCTCATTGCAACCTCTGCCTCCTGGGTTCAAGCGATTCGCCTGCCTCAACCTCCCGAATAGGTGGGATTACAGGAACATGCCACCATGCCCGGCTAATTTTTGTATTTTTAGTTGAAATGGGGTTTTACCATGTTGGTCAGGCTGGTCTTGAACTCCTGACCTTAGGTGATCCACCCACCTTAGCCTCCCAAAGTGCTGGGATTACAGGCATGAGCCACTGCGTCTGGCACCTCATTCCTTTTGAACTGGGTGACTGTTTGGGATCTGGTAGGCATCAAGACCGTGCTATTCCTTCACCAGCACAGATGGGGACAGCGAGCTGACAGAGGCCAGAGGCGGACCCTCCAGGCTTCATACTTGCCTGTCCCTCCAGCTGGAGGCAAGTTCTCCTTGCTGCCATCTCTAGGACACCTAGAGGGAGGCACCCTGACACCCAGTTGTGAAGCACTTCTGAGTCAAGGTTGGGAAGAGGGAGAAAGGGAACTAACTTTCAGAAGGACCTACCATGAGCCAAGAACATAATGGGTGACTTATATAACATCTCTTATCCTCTCATTCCCACCAAGTAGCAGATACCCCCATTTCACAGTCGTGGAAACAGGCTCACAGGAGTAGGCTAATGTGCCCAGGGCACTTGACTATGTAGTGACTGAAACAAGTTTCAAACTCAGGTCCATGCTACCATGCCACCTTGCTGCTTCAAAGATTTCCTGGCAGATAAACTTTTTCCACAACCATCCAAATGCTTTATCCAAACTTCATCTGAGTTTTGAAATACATCTTGAGCTAATGTGGGAAAGAAAGACTGTAAGGAATAGGCCAGGAGGCTGGGCGCAGTGGCTCATGCCTGTAATCCCAGCACTTTGGGAGGCCAAGGCGGGCGGATCACTTGAGGTTAGGAATTCGACATCAGCCTGGCCAATATGGTGAAAGCCTGTCTCTATTTAAAAAAAAAAAAAAAAAAAAAGGTCAGCCATGGTAGTGGTGGGCATCAGTAATCCTAGTTACTCAGGAGGCTGAGGCAGGAGAGTTGCTTAAACCTGGGAGCTGGAGGTTACAATAAGCTGAGATTGTGCCACTGCACTCCAGTCTGGGCAACAGAGTGAGACTGTCTCAAAAAAAAAAAAGTAGGTTGGGGGTGGTGGCTCACACCTGTAATCCCAGCACTTTAGGAGGCCAAGGCAGGGGGATTGCTTGAACCCAGAATTTTGAGACCAGCCTGAGCAATGTAGCAAGACCCCATCTCTACAAAAAATAAAACAATTAGCTGGGCATGGTGGCATGCACCAGTAGTCCCAGCTGCATGGGTGGCTGAAGTGAGACAATTGCTTGAGCCCAGGAGGTTGAATTGAGGCTGTAGTGAGCTATGATTGTGTCATTGTACTCCAGCCTGGGCGACAGAGCAAGAACCTATATATATATTTTAAAAAGTTATTACAAATCTGAATTTCTTTCCAGAACTTCTCTCTTCCCAGGTTATAATGAAGTTAGGTAGTTACCTTTAGGTATAATTAGCTCACTGTGCCAAAGTCACCCTCCCGTCCCCTGGAGACCATCCTTCTGTCCACCGGCTGTGAGAAGGGTAAGTCAGACTGCCCACCGGCCCCTCCTCCCTCTCACGGCCCTGTGCCAGAGGTATGGATACCTGACCTGACTCTGAACTCTGAATACTAAAGCCCGTGCCTTTTGCAATCTTGTCCTGTTCTCTGTTCTGTTTCCTTTTGTGTCTTCCAGGCAGTTAGCATGACTTGTTCTAATTTTGGGGTGAGCTCAGACTGTGATGTCAGCGGTGAGCTCTATCTCTTATTAGTTGTCTCATCTTAGGCAATTTATGAAACCTCTTTGCCTCTCAGCTTCCTGACTTAGTAAACGGGGATAATATTAGTACCTACCTCACTGGGCTGTTGAAAGAGCTTCATGAGGTGAGGTGTGCCTGACAATTCAGTCAGTGCAATTCAGCTCTCAGTCGTCTATGTTTGTTGGGAGGATTTCATAAGATATACATAAAATGCTGAGCTCAGTGGCTGAACCGTAGTCATAGTAATAGTAAATGCTCATAAATGTGAATTCCCTCCTGCCCCCTTCACCCTGGGTCTCCCTGCACCTGAGGAATGATAATCTCACCAGCATAGGCTGATCCTTCTTTCTCATTGGTGTCTACTGTTCTTTCTTGTGCTCCTTTTTTTTTTTTTTTTTTTTTTTTTTTTGAGACAGTCTTGCTCTGTCACCAGGTGCCAGGCTGGAGTGCAGTGGCGCGATCTCGGCTCTCTGCAACCTCCGCCTCCTGGGTTCAAGCAATTCTCCTGCCTCAGCCTCCCGAGTAGCGGGGACTACAGGCGTGCGCCACCATGCCCACCTAATTTTTTTATTTTTATCAGAGACAGGGTTTTACCATGTTGGCCAGGATAGTCTCCATCTCTTGATCTCGTGATCTGCCCACCTTGGCTTCCCAAAGTGCTGGGATTACAGGTGTGAGCCACTGCGCCTGGCCTCCTTTTTTTCTTTTTTGAGATGGAGTTTCACTCTTGTCACCCAGGCTAGAGTGCAGTGGTGTGATCTTGGCTTACTGCAACCTCCACCTCTTCGGTTCAAGTGATTCTCCTGCCTCAGCCTCCCAAGTAGCCAAGATTACAGGTGCCGGCCACCACATCTGGCTAATTTTTGTATTTTTAGTAGAGAGGTGTATTCACCATGTTGGCCAGGCTGGTCTCGAACTCCTGACCTCAGGTGATCCACCTGCCTCGGCCTCCCAATGTGCTGGGATTACAGGTGAGAGCCACCATGCCCAGCCTCTTGTGTTCTTATATTAATTTCTTGAGCTTTTTTAAAAAAAGATGGCATAGAGGTGCTGAAATTATTGTTACTTTCCTAAAGCTGGGGTCCTTCTCTCCAGACTCTCAGGTCCTTCTTTGCTCTCTTTTCTTCCCTTTTGCGGTTCCCTGACTATGCCTCTTCACCAAGCAGTACGCCCTTCTGCTTTCCTTTCAGCCTAGAAAGAGGACTCACTCTTCCCATAGAGATTTCAGGGTTTCCAGTCCATCTGGGAAGAGTCGCCTCAGGTTCTCAGGTGTTAGTAATGGCAGGTTCACCGATTCCCTTCATTGAATGTTCACAGGGTCTTCCATGATTTCATTCAAACCAAAATTTTTCCAGGCAAAGGGGACATTTCCCAGTAACAGTTACGTACTTGGCTGCCCTGGCTGTTGCATATCTGGGTCTTTCACAACCTGACTTTCCTCATTTCCCTGGTGAAGTTGGTTGTCAGCTTGTTGCCTTCTCCTCACAGCCATTCCTAGGAACCAATGAACTCACTGGGTTTGTTTTTTTCCTTTTTTCAGACAGAGGATCTCCCTCTGTTGCCCAGGCTGAAGTGCAGTGGCGTGATCACGACTCACTGCAGGTTCCAACTCCTGGTCTAAGGCCATCCTCCTGCCTCAGCTTCCTGAGTAGCTGGACCCACAGCTGCGTGCCGCCACGCCCAGTCCTATTTTTTTCTCTTAAGTGAGTAACCTGGCTTAAAGTGGATTTTTTTTTTCTCTTAAGTGAATAACCTGCTGGTGATGATAATAATGGTGACATTATTTTTAGCTAAAGACATTAATAGTAATAAAGTTTCCACAATATCACTGTACTCTTGTATTCACAGTTCACAAAATATTTTTACATTCATAATGTTATCTTATTCTCCTATCAACAGATAGATGGTGTAAATAATAACCAAATTTGTAGATGTGACTCCAAGAGGTGAAGTGGTTGCCTAGATGGTTACTTTTTTAAAAAATTTATTTATTAGGGTACTTGATGTACATGAAACCGCACATACTTACAGTGGACTATGTGATGAATTTTGACATGTGGATACACTGGTAAAACTATCATCACCATCAAGGCAATGAACAGGCCAGGCACAGTGGCTCATGCCGGTAGTCCCAGCACTTTGGGAAGCTGAGGTGAGAGGATCACCTAAGCCCGGGAGTTCAAAACCAGCTTAGGTGACAAAGCAAGACTTGGTCTCTGCAAAACAAAAAAATCAGTCTTGCATGGTGGTGCATGACTGTAGTCCTAGCCAATATAGAAGCTGAGGCAGGAGGATCACTTGAACCCAGGAGTTCAAGGTTGCAGTGAGCTATGATAGCTATGATTGTGCCACCGTGCTCCAGCAAGACCCTGTCTCAAAAAAAAAAAAAAAAAAAGAAAAGAAAGAAAGAAATCGTACTCATAATGTCCGAAAGCTTCCCTGTGCTCTTTGTACTCCCTCTTCTTTCCTTCCTGTCTCCCCCAGCCCAGGGAACCACTGATCTGCTTTCTGTGATTAAAGAATTCTAGAATTTTATATAAATGGAATGAATAATATGTGCTCCTTTTGGGAGAGGGTGGTATCTGGCTTCTTTTACTCAGCTTAATTATTTTGAGATTCATTCATGATGTTACAGTAATGATAGTTCATTTTCATTGCTGAGTGTCACGCTATGGTATAGGCATACTATAATTTGTTCAGCCTGTTGATGGACATTTGTGTTATTTCAAATTTATGATTATCGCAAATACAGCTGCTTCGAACATTCATGTACACGTCTTTGTGTGGACACATATGCTTTCTCTTGGGTAGCTAGCTAGCAGTGGAATGGCTCATTTGTGTGGTAGGCTTATTGTTTTCATTATTTTTAAATTGTCTATGTTCCGGATGAAATCTGGTGAGTGTGTGTGTGTGTGTGTGTGTGTGACCATGTTCTTACTTAGCGTTTGTCCCAGAGTGGGTGATTCTGGACTCATAGACTAAATTAGGAAGTTTTCTATACTCTTCTATGTTCTGGAATAGTTTAACTATATCATTTTAAAAAATGGGTTCTGGCCAGGCGCATGCCTGTAATCCAGCACTTTGGGAGGCCAAGGCAGGCAAATCACCTGAGGTCAGCAGTTTGAGACCAGTCTGGCCAACATGGCGAAACCCTATCTCTACTAAAAACAGAAAAATTAGCCAGTTGTGGTGGTGGGTGCCTGTAACCCCAGCTACTCGGGAGGCTGAGTCAGGAGAATCGCTTGAATCCAGGAGGCAGAGGTTGCAGTGAGCTGAGATTGTGCCACTGCACTCCAGCCTGGGTGACAGAGCCAGTCTCTGCCTGCAAAGAAAAAAAAAAAAAAAGAGTTCTGTAAAATGTCTATGAAATAATCTGGGCCTGATGCCCTTCAGGTTTTAAATTTTTATTTCTTTTAAAAAAAATTTTTCAATTTTGTAAATGGAAACTGGTGTATTGAAGTTTTTTGTTGGGTCACATGCTGCTTCCCATTGGTGATATGTTTATTCAGGTTGTCTGTCCCACTAGGCTGTAAGCTTTTCAGGAAAGAATTCCAGGCACTTGATCTCTACAATCCCACGAAAGGCACATGATATGTAGTCATTTGGTGGAATGAGTAAATGCTGACGGCTAGCTGCTATAACAAATATACCCCAGCATTTCAGCAGCTTCATATAATGAAAATCTATTTGTTATTCATATACAAATCTATTTCTTCCTCACATCATTGTCCACTGTGGCTACTCTGGGGCAGAGGGAGACGCTCTACCAGAAGGTGAGTCAAGGACTCAGGCTCCTTCCACCCTGTGGTTCGGCCATCTGCTTTGCATTGAGCTTGCAGGTGAGGAAGGAGAGGCAGGAGGAGGTTTCCTGCCTCCTGCATACCTTGATCTAGAAGTAACACTTAGCATCCCCACTCACCTCCCTGGGAGGAACGGGACCTGACCTATATGCAGGGGAGGCTGAGAAATGTGGTCCCTGGACGGGCAGCTGCTGTTTAGCAACAACTCTATATCATGGTAGGGGGCACAGGACTTTTTGGTGGACAGTTAATCGTCTCTTTCAAGGGAGGCACAAGGTTTAATTGCTGAGGTTTTCATTGCTTTGCTTTGTGAGACTCTTTTAGTGCCAGTGTTTGATGAATGGTTGTTTTCATGGCTGCCAAGAGCTGTTGAGTAAGAATGTAACTTCAGACAGTCATTTCCTTGCTGTGTTTGTCCAACAACCGCTGTCTCACAGCTGGAAAACTCATTACTCATGATGAGTACTTCTTTCCCAGGTACAAGAACATAAAGATGTACTTATTGAACACTTTTTAGGGTAATGACACTGAACTGTTAATCCAAAAATGTACACTGGTTAAATGATAAGTTTAAATACTAGAGAAAATCCAAATATTAAGGAGAATTTAAAGATACATACCAGTCAACTATTTTTTCATTTGTCTATTCATTTTTTTCTTTCTTTTTTTGTTTTGTTTTGTGACATCTATTCATTTTTAAAATGGAAACCTAATTCATGTATCATAAAATTTCACATAATATAACATAAAATTTCCCAGTTTTATTTTTTTTTATTTTTTTATTTTATTTTATTTTTTTTTTGAGACGGAGTTTCGCTCTTGTTACCCAGGCTGGAGTGCAATGGCGCGATCTTGGCTCACCGCAACCTCCGCCTCCTGGGCTCAGGCAATTCTCCTGCCTCAGCCTCCTGAGTAGCTGGGATTACAGGCACACGCCACCATGCCCAGCTAATTTTTTGTATTTTTAATAGAGACGGGGTTTCACCATGTTGACCAGGATGGTCTCGATCTCTTGACCTCGTGATCCACCCGCCTCGGCCTCCCAAAGTGCTGGGATTACAGGCGTGAGCCACTGCGCCCGGCCTGGCTAATTTTTGTATTTTTCGTGGAGATGGGGTTTCACCATGTTTGGCCAGGCTGGTCTCAAACTCCTGACCTCAGGTGATCCGCCCACCTAGGCCTTCCAAAGTGCTGGGATTACAGGCATGAGCCACCATACCTGGCCCTATTTTGTATTTTTAAGGGAACTACCACACTACTTTCCACACACCATTTTACATTTTCATCGACAGTGCACAAGGGTTCCAGTTTCTCCATATTCCCACCAAATTCTCTTCTTCTTCTTCTTTTTTTTTGAGATGGAGTCTCGCTCTGTTGCTCAGGCTGGAGTGCAGTGGTGTGATCTCAGCTCACTGCAACCTCCTACCTCCTGGGTTCAAGCGATTCTCCTGCCTCAGCCTCCTGAGTAGCTGGGATTACAGGCATGTGCCACCATGCCTGGCCCCCACCAACTTCTTATTTTCCATTTTATTTATTCATTTTTAAACAGGGATTCATTGAGTACTTACTATGCCATGGCTCTATATTTGGTACTGAGGCTGCCAAAATGTTAATTCTGTTTTCCTCCTCTTAGCAACTTAGGAAACAATGGGAGAAACACTCATGTTCAAGAGATAGAATGAAATGGAGGATGATAGATGATGAATAGAGATGGAATCAATGGTAGATTGGATAAAGAAAATGTGGTACAGGCTGGGTGCTGTGGCTCACGCCTGTAATGCTAACACTTTGTGAGCCCAAGGCAAGTAGACAGCTTCAGCTCAGACGATCGAGACCAGCCTGAGAAACATGGTGAAACCCTGACTCTACAAAAAAAATACAAATATTAGCTGGACTTTGTGGTGCATATCTGTAGTCCCAGCTACCTGGGAGGCTGAGGTGAGAGGATCACCTGAGCCCAAAAAGGTGAAGGCTGAAATGAACCATGATTGTGCCACTGTACTCCAGCCTAGGTGACAGAGTGAGACCCTGTGTCAAAAAAAAAAAAAAAAAAAAAAAAAATGGGGCCGGGTGCGGTGGCTCACGCCTGTAATACCAGCACTTTGGGAGGCCGAGGCGGGTGGATCATGAGGTCAAGAGATCGAGACCATCCTGGTCAATATGATGAAACCCCATCTCTACTAAAAATACAAAAATTAGCTGGGCATGGTGGTGCGTGCCTGTAATCCCAGCTACTCAGGAGGCTGAGGCAGGAGAATTGCCTGAACGCAGGAGGCGGAGGTTGCGGTGAGCCGAGATCGCGCCATTGCACTCCAGCCTGGGTAACAAGAGTGAAACTCCGTCTCAAAAAAAAAAGAAAGAAAAAGAAAAAAGAAAATATGGTACGTATATAACAAGGTCATAAAAAGAATGAGAGCACAGACTTTGCAGCAACATAGATGGAGCTGGAGGCCATTATCGTAAGTGAGCTAACACACGAGCAGAAAACCAAACATTGCATGTTCTTATAAATGGGAGCTAAATACTGAATACACACGGACACAAAGAACGGGACAGACACCACGGCCTACTTGAAGATGGAAAGTTGAAGGAGGCTAAGGATTAAAAAACTACCTATAAATACACAGGATACTATCCTGTTAACCGAATGACAAAATAATGTGGACACTAAACCCCCATGACATGGAATTTATCTGTAGAACCAACCCACACATGCACCCCTGAAACAAAAATAAAAGTTAGAAAAAAAAAAAAAAGAGCTGGAACGCCGGGTGTGGTGGTGCACGCCTGTAATCCCAGCACCTTGGGAGGCTGAGGCAGGTGCATCACCTGAAATCAGGAGTCTGAGACCAGCTTGGCCAACATGGTGAAACACTGTCTCTACTAAATATAGAAAAATTAGCCAGGCGTGGTGGCAGGCGCCTGTAGTCCCGGCTATTTGGGAGGCTGAGGCTGGACAATCACTTGAACACAGGAGGCTGAGGTTGCAGTGAGCTGATATTGCACCACTGCACTCCAGCCTAGGTGACAGAGTGAGACTCTGTCTCAGAGATAGAGATAGACAGAGAGAGAGAAAAAAAGAGAGAGAAAGAGAGAGAGAGAGAAAGAAAGAAACAGAGTTCTATGTAAGCACAGAGGAGGGCGTGAGGAATTGGGGAATGCTTCACAGAGGACCTGACATTCGAGCTGGGTGTAAAAGGTGAGTGGGAGGAGGCTGGGGGGAGGGAAAGGGCATCTTAATCTGACAGAGCAGCGCATAGCAGCCAGCCTCCAGACAGCTTCCAGTGTAGCCCCAGTTATTCTCCTCTCCTGGGGTTCCTGTTCTTGTATGATCCTCCCACACACTTAATAGGACTGACACGTAAAACCAATAGCATGTTGTGAAAACGATGGTGTGGGCTGGGCGTGGTGGCTCGTGCCTGTAATCCCAGCACTTTGGGAGGCTGAGGCAGGCGGATCACCTGAGATCAGGAGTTCGAGAGCAGTTTGGCCAACGTGGCAAAACCCCGTCTTTACTAGAAATACAAAAATTAGCCAGGCATGGTGGAGAGAGCTGTAATCCCATCTACCCAGGAGGCTGAGGCTGGACAACTGCTTGAACCCAGGAGGCGGAGGTTGCAGTGAGCTGAGATCATACCACTCCACTCCAGACTAAGCAACAGCGTAAGACTCCATCTCCAAATAAATAAATAAATAAATAAATAAGAAAATGATGGTGTGTGATTTCTGAGGATGCATCATAAGAGACCTTTAGCTTCCTTCCTGCCGCCCTGTGGATCTGTTGTTCTCGGTTAAGGCATCCGCCATGTCAGGAGGACAATAAAGAAACCCTCAGGAGAGCCCCAGGTGAGAGGAAATGGCACCCTTGCCATCTTGTCACTATGAGAGAGTGTCAGCATCACCTCTCAGCCATGTGAGGAAGCCACCCTGGGAGCCCATCCTCCAGCCTCACGTTTAGTGAGTCAGATGATTGCCTCGGCCAACATGTGACTACAACCTTATGAAAGTGCCTGAGCCAAAACCACCACCAAGCTGCTCTTGATTTTCTGACCCAAACCAGCCAGAACCCCAAAACCGTAAGATAATACATGCTTATTGTTGTTTTAAGTCATCAAGTTTTGAAATACTTTGTTGCACAACAAGAGATAACTAACGCAGCTACAAGCATGAAAATATCTGTCATAGTGTGGAAACGGTGAGAAACGCATTGAGGCTGATGCTTCTGAAACAGCATGTTTTTCCATAAGAGTGGGCAAGGGAGCCACCTGGTGGAGGAGACATGCTTAGACAGTCCTTCCTCTCTTCCCTCATTTACCAGCCTGTTCTCAGCATTTCCACCTAGTATTTCTCCAAGGGCCACAGTGAGGTTTATGAATCAAGTGTGTGGGCCATAAACACACTTGCTCATTGATGCAAAGACTAACCTCAGCAAAATGTCAAGGTAAGATATTATCCTCAGTGATTATTTAATTTTCTTCCTTAGTCTCTTCCACCTGTCTGCTATCCAGGGAGAAACATCAGTAGCACCAGGGGTTGAGGCAGAATGCTGGAGGAGGGAAAGAAGGAACTAGAACTTGATTGTGAAAAAAATCAGAATTAGACTCAGGAGAGCACAGTCAAGCTGATCCATCTCTAATCATAAGGGCAGACTTTTGTTCATTGACATTGGCCTTGACTATTTTCCCTTTCTGGCCTTTAGAGCTTTCCTGTATTCTTCAGTGTTCCCTCCAAATAATGTCTAGAAGTTCTTAATAATATCCCTCGATCGCCGGGCGCGGTGGCTCAAGCCTGTAATCCCAGCACTTTGGGAGGCCGAGGTGGGTGGATCACGAGGTCGAGAGATCGAGACTCAACCTGGTCAACATGGTGAAACCCCGTCTCTACTAAAAATACAAAAAAAAATTAGCTGGGCATGGTGGTGCCTGCCTATAATCCCAGCTACTCAGGAGGCTGAGGCAGGAGAATTGCCTGAACCCAGGAGGCGGAGGTTGCGGTGAGCCGAGATCGCGCCATTGCACTCCAGCCTGGGTAACAAGAGCGAAACTCCGTCTCAAAAAAAAAAAATAAAAATAAAAATAATAATAATAATAATAATATCCCTAAATTTTAAAGCTGCTGGAAGAGAAAACAAGTACTACTACTCTCTATTGTCAGCCTGAGGCCAACGAGGAAGAATTGCAAAGAAACTAAAATTTACCTTTGGAGTAAATTACCAATGGGAGAATGTCGGGTCGGGTACTTAGGAGATATATAATTTTTTTTTGAGATGGAGTCTTGCTCTGTCGCCCAGGCTGGAGTGGTGCCATCTTGGCTCACTGCAACCTCAGCCTCCTGGGTTCAAGCAACTCTCCTGTCTCAGCCTACCGAGTAGCTGGGATTACAGGCATGTGCCTCCAAGCCTGGCTAATTTTTATATTTTTGGTAGAGACAGGGTTTCTCCATGTTGGCCAGCCTGGTCTGGAACTCCTGACCTCAGGTGATCTGCCCGCCATGGCCTCCCAAAGTGCTGGGACTATGGTTGTTAGCCACTATACCTGGCTGGTACTTAGGATATTAAAGAAAAAAATTTTTCTTCTTAAGAAGGGTGGCGGCCGGGCGCGGTGGCTCAGGCCTGTAATCCCAGCACTTTGGGAGGCCTAGGCGGGTGGATCACGAGGTCAAGAGATCGAGACTGTCCTCGTCAACATGGTGAAACCCCGTCTCTATTAAAAAAATACTAAAAATTAGCTGGGCATGGTGGCGTGTGCCTGTAATCCCAGCTACTCAGGAGGCTGAGGTAGGAGAAATGCCTGAACCCAGGAGGCGGAGGTTGCAGTGAGCCGAGATCGCGCCATTGCACTCCAGCCTGGGTAACAAGAGCGAAACTCCGTCTCAAAAAAAAAAAAAAAAAAAAAGAAGGGTGGGGCCTCCTTAGCTTAAATACCACGTTGAACAGAAAACTTTCCCCATCCTCTCTCTTAGATTAAGTCTGCCTCTTCTCTTTGCTCCTAGGATCCCCTGCTTTGTATCATGGCTCATTCAAGGCAGCACCTACTGTTGAACAAAGACTTCATAGAGGGTAGAATTTCTGTCCAGGTCACCATTGCTTGTTTCACAGTCATTGTTTTAAGCAATGGTCCATGACCAGCCTGAGCAACATAGCGACACCTCAGTCTAAAAAAAAACCAAAACATTTTGAATAGCTGGGTGTGGTGGTGTGTGCCTGTTGTCCCAGCTACTCTGGAGGCTGAGGCAGGAGGACTGTTTGAGCCCAGGAGTTAGAGGATGCGGTGAGCTGTGATTGCACCACTACACTGCAGCCTGGGCAGCAGAGCAAGACTCTATCTCAAAAATAAAATAAAATTACATTAAAAACAGAAAGAAAGAAAAGAAAAAGAAAAAAAAAATGGGTATTGTTCCGGGGCTTTTTTTTTTTCCAAAGAGATGTGAGTTCTGCGCTCCAAGAGGAAACCAACATGCATGCATTCATTCAAGGAACATTTGTTGGTACCTCCTTTGTACTGGATGCTGGACACATGGAAATTATAGTCAGTTCCCTCGGGACTCTCACTGTTTAGAGAGAGGAGCCATCAGTGCTAGGGTGGGGCAGGCCCACAGTGCCAAATCAGAAGGACACCTAATCCATACAGTGGCCGATGATGGGGTAGGTGTCAGAGAAGTCTTTCTGAAGGAGTGGGATCTGAGTTGAATTTTGAAGGAAGAATAAGAGCTGGCCAACTAAAGAATGTTGGACTGGACGTGGTGGCTCAAGTCTATAATCCCAGCACTTTGGGAGGCTGAGGTCAGGAGTGTGAGACCAGCCTAGCCAACACGACGGAACTCTATCTCTACTAAATACAAAAAATTACCCAGGCGTGGTGGCGCATGCCTGTAATCCCAGCTACTTGGGAGGCTGAGGCAGAAGAATTGCTTGAACCTGGGAGGTGAAGGTTGGAGTGAGCCAAGATTTCGCCATTGCACTCCAGCCTGGGCAACAAGAGCGAAACTCTGTCTTGGAAAAAAATAGTAATAATAAAGAATGTGGGAGTAGTCTGTAGATCTGTAGAAAGTTGCAGTAATGGGAGAATGTGTGACACATCTGGGAACTCCCAGAGCTGAATACACCAGGCTTTGGTTTTATCCTGGAGGTCACAGGGTGCCACTGAAACTATCCAGCAAGAGAGTGGTCTGAGAAAGATACAGAGGGGTGGGCAGGGTGGGGGATGGGAGTGGGAAGGGAGTAGGTGGGGAGTGGTAATAGCCTATTCTGGAATTCAGACCTGAGGTCAGGTTAGGAAATGAAAATGAGGGGCCTTCAGAGGCTATCTGCATGACAGACCCAGGAGTCTTCAGGGAAAAGACCCATGCATCCTAAGGGAGGAGAAGCAGGAGTCCAGCAGATGGGCCTGGCCCAGCCACAAAGCTGAGTCCATTTCTCTAAGGAGTGGTGAGTGGATTTCTAGATATAGCTGCTTAGTGATATGTGTGGGAATTGGATCTTTCTACATTCTGGCCTTTCATGGATTCTTGTCTGATTTTTGGGCTGGGGGTGGTGGTGGTAGGGCTTTAAGTAAAAAGAAAAATCACAATGATTGCTAACTATTTTTGAACACTTATGCCAGAAATTTATACACTTTAGCTCATTTAATTCTCATCACAGCTGAGGTTACCACTACGGCTACCCCCATTTTACAGCTGGAAAAACCAACCAAGCAACTCATCCGAGGAGAAGCCCTCCTACCTTACTCATGTTGGGACTGGCACATGCCAGGTAATTGAAAAAGTCAGCGAAAGCAGGGAGATGTAAGAAAAATCCCTACACAGGGTGAGCATTTCTTTTGGGGACAATCGTCAATTTATACATAGTTATAAGAAGTATAACAGGGAGATCCCACAGACTGCGCCCTAATGGTAACATCTTGCAGCCCTTCTTAACAGAATACCAGGCCCAGCACCGTGGCTCATGCCTATAATCCCAGCACTTTGGGAGGCCGTCGCAGGCAGATCACGAGGTCAATAGATCGAGACCATCCTGGCCAATACGGTGAAATCCCATCTCTACTAAAAATAAAAAATTAGGCCGGGCACGGTGGCTCAAGCCTGTAATCCCAGCACTTTGGGAGGCCAAGGTGGGTGGATCATGAGGTTGAGAGATCGAGACCATCCTGGTCAACATGGTGAAACTCCGTCTCTACTAAAAATACAAAAAAAATTAGCTGGGCATGGTGGCATGTGCCTGTAATCCCAGCTACTCAGGAGGCTGAGGCAGGAGAATTGCCTGAACCCGGGAGGCGGAGGTTGCGGTGAGCCGAGATAGCGCCATTGCACTCCAGCCTGGAGAGGGAAGTGATTACTTCTAGCTGGGGCACCCAAGGAAGGGATACAGACATTTGAGTGCCAGGGGCACTTGAGGGTAACAATGGAGGGGTGAATTGGCTAAAGTTAAAGGCAGGTGAAGGATGGCAGGGGAGGAGGCCAGGGAATGCAGACTAAGGTGGGTGGTGGTATGGTTGGGGCACTGGGGTCAGATGACACATACGCTTCAAATTCCAGCTCCCAGTTGCTTCTTAGCTGCAACACTGAGGAAGGTCCGGAACATGTTTGAGATTCTCCATCTGCAAAACGGTGACAACCCTAAGGGTTGTTGGAGGGGGACTAGATGTCTACAAAGAGCTCAGCCCTCGCCGGGCGCCGTGGCTCATGCCTGTAATCCCAGCCCTTTGGGAGGCCGAGGTGGATGGATCACCTGAAGTCAGGAGTTCGAGACCAGCCTGGCCAACACGGCGAAACCCCGTCTCTACTAAAAATATAAAAATTAGCTGGGCATGGTGGCACGTGCCTGTAATCCCAGCTACTCGGGAAGCTGAGGCAGGAGAATCACTCGAACCCAGGAGGTGGAGGTTGCAGTGAGCCGAGATCGTGTCATTGCACCCCAGCCTGGGCAACAAGAGTGAAACTCCGTCTCAGAAAAAAAAGAAAACAAAACCCTCAAGCCTGTAATCCCAGCACTTTGGGAGGCCGAGGCGGGTGGATCAGGAGGTCGACAGATCGAGACCATCCTGGTCAACATGGTGAAACCCCGTCTCTACTAAAAATACAAAAAATTAGCTGGGCATGGTGGCTCGTGCCTGTAATCCCAGCTATTCAGGAGGCTGAGGCAGGAGAATTGCCTGAACCCAGGAGGCGGAGGTTGTGGTGAGCCGAGATCGCGCCATTGCACTCCAGCCTGGGTAACAAGAGCGAAACTCCATCTCAAAAAAAAAAAAAAAAAAAAAAAAAAAAAAAAAAAAAAAAAAGAAAACAAAACCAAAAAACAAACAACCTCCCCCCCGCACCACCAAAACCCAAAGAGCTCAGTCCAATTTAGTGCTTGGCGCTTCCGTATCTGAGCGCTAAGTCACGAATGTAAAGCCATGGGATGCGTGCTTTAAGGGAAATTAACTGGGCCACACAGTGTGAAGCGGACTGAGGTGGGAGAAACCTGCCCAGGACCTTGTACCGTAGCTACTCAGGAAACAACCTAATTGTCTGCTGGGCATCTCATACAGGATACGGTTTCTGCCTTTCCAGGGCTCACAGCCCCCCACTTCAGTCCCAAAGTTGGAAGGAAAGAGGACGAAGTCGTAAATTCTTCAGTTCAGCCTCTGGCCAACTGCAAGGCAGGGCAACGAGGTGCAGGGTGGCCAAGCACGTACTGCCGAGGCTCCTCAAGGCTTTGCAAACCGCTGCCGGCCAAGGACAGAGTTTACTCCAGCCTGGAGCGCGCGGGGAAAGAAGCGCAGGCGCACTGCGGGAGAGAGCGTTCACCTGGGCTGGGGTGGGCGGAGCAAAACCCGGGGCGAGATGACGTCATGGGGACGCAGCCGCAGAGTGAGTCGCGTCCCGGAAGCGGCGATGGCGGCGGCGTAGGCGGAGGAGATTTTTGGACCTGTGATTTCCGAACGGCCCAGGGAGGAGGAGCGGTGTTCGTCTGGGGCTGGCCTGAGGAAACACTCTGGGGCCCAGTGCCTCTCCCTCTGCTTCTGCCCGACCCTGCTCCTTCCCTCACGGAGCCAGTGGCCAGGTAGGTGAGATGCCGCCCCCGCCGCGTCCCGGTGTCTCCGCAGACTGTGTGGAGTTGGGCGCTTGAGCGCTGCCGGGGCCGCCACCTGCTGGCCCCGCGACCTTGGGCGTGGCTTTCCCTGTCCAGCCTCCCCGGCTCCATCAGGCCCCCTTGGCTGAAGAGGTGTTGGCCAAGGCCAGTGTGGGCGCCGACCTGCCTAACCCTTTCCTGGGCTCCTACCTTGCGCCCCTCTGGGCCCTTTTCGCCTTGGCTCGGCCCGCGAGGATTTTGGGCTCTCCTTGGCTCCTTTGTCACATCCCCTCACAGTCCCATCAGTTGGCGGCTTGTTGCCTGGGACTGGTTTATGTTGCTTTTCACCGAAGTTCCGCCCCCTCGTTTGCGGCTTAGCCAGGACTTGGAACTGGGAAAGAGCGTAAGCGTTCCTGGGATTCCTCATCAGAGAGGGCAGATGGGAATGGGGCGTTCTGATGTCGACTGCCTTGGGCAGAGATGGCCCAGGAAGTTGTTGGGAACCGAAGGGAGTGAGGATTAGAGGAGGCGTCCCCGAACTGCGGCCCCCTGAGGCCATTTATCCGGCCCCCCGCCGCACTTCAGGAAGGGGCACCTCTTTCATTGGTGGTCAGTGAGAGGAGCACAGTATGTGGTGGCCCTCCAACCGTCTGAGGGACAGTGAACTGGCCCCCTGTGTAAAAAGTTTGGGGACGCCTGGATTAGAGGATGGGGCGGGAGTCCTGGAGCACGATATTTCATTCATTCATTCAGCAGGCATTTGTTAAGCACCCACTGTGTACAGAAACTGGTGAATGTAGGCCAGCTCAAAGTTAAGAGTAGGAAGTTTTACTTTGACGTGGTAAGTGCTCTGTTAAGAGTCAGTACGTGATCCTTTGGGAGCATTGGGGAGGGTCTCCCAGTCCAGACTTGAGGGTGTTGGCAGAGACTTCCCAGAGTAAGGGAGTGATGTTTAAGCTCATAGATGAAGGATGAGTAGGAATTAGCCAGGTAAAGAGTGGAGCAGAAATGTTCCAGGGCATCATTTCTTTTCAGACCATGGGTTGCCTCCCTGCAGCGATCATTTATGCTTGATTTTTATGATTTTTTTTTTTTTTTTTTGAGACGGAGTTTCGCTGCGTCGCCAGACTGGAGTGCAGTGGCGTGATCTCGGCTCACTGCAACCTCCGACTCTCTGATTCAAGCGATTCTCCTGCTTCAGCCTCCCGAGTAACTGGGATTATAGGCACGCACCAACAAGCCCAGCTAATTTTTTGGGTATTTTTAGTAGAGACGAGGTTTCACCATGTTTGCCAAGTTGGTCTAGATCTCTTAACCTCTTGATCCACCCACCTCGGCCTCCCAAAGTGTTGGGATTACAGGAGTGAGCCACCTTGCCCAGCTAACTTTTAGTTTTGATGTGTCTGTGTTGGAAAAGAGCATTGGATGGGGAGTCCAAAGAACAGGATTTTAGATCTGAATAATTCACTTTGCCTTGCTCACAGGTTTTCTGTGGGCACCACATGAAGCAGTAGGTAGAAGTGTCTTGGGGATTAGATGTGCAGTGCTAATGTTGGGAATTATTATGGTTACAGGATGCAGACATCAGAACGTGAGGGGTGTGGGCCGGAGGTGAGCCCCAGCGTAATGCCCGAGGCTCCCCTGGAGTCTCCACCTTTTCCTACCAAATCCCCAGCATTTGATCTTTTCGACTTGGTTCTCTCCTACAAGAGGCTGGAGATCTACCTGGAACCCCTGAAGGATGCAGGTGATGGTGTTCGATACTTGCTCAGGTACAGACTTGTGGAGTTGCTCTGGTCTGCTGTGCCTTCTGCCTTCCTGCTCTGTAGTAACTAACATTGACCATTTAGGCAGTGTCTGGCTGTCCTTTTTGCCCTAATGAGGAGCAGTTCTGGGAGCTCTGTTTGACCTCTGGGTTTATCCAGGCCTACCCTGCGTCTCAGGCCCAGCTCAGGAAAAGCAGACATTGGGAGTGATCCTGCCTTTCAGCAAGGTTTTTTGTGACTGAATAAACTCCTCAGGACTGCTAGATAGCCTTGAACATTAGGCTTTCTATAGCATGGAGCAATCTTAATGTTTTCTTTTGCTCCCAATATTAGCATAATCAATATTAAAAATTAGGGTATAATTTTGAACAAAAGTTAAAGAAATACAAAAACTTATGAATAAGCAGATACCATTTTCACTTTTTTTTTTTTTTTGAGACAGGATCTTGTCCTTATGTGCAGGCTGGAATGCAGTGGTGTGATCATGGCTCACTGTAGCCTCAACCACCTTGGCTCAAGCATCTTCCTTCCTCAGCTGCCACACCTGGCTAATTAAAAAACAAAAAAAAAAACTGTAGAGATAGGGTCTTACTGTGTTGCTCAGGCTGGTCTTGAACTGTTGGGCTCAAGCAATTCTCCTGCCTCAGCCTCCCAAAGTGCTGGGATTACAGGTGTGAGCCTCTGTGCCCAGCCCATTTTCACTAATTTATTGAGATTATGGATATTAATTTTTTTCCCTCCTATCCTGCTTTGATTTTCATTCTCTATAATTTTCTTTTAGCCGGGCGCGGTGGCTCAAGCCTGTAATCCCAGCACTTTGGGAGGCCGAGGCGGGTGGATCACGAGGTTGAGAGATCGAGACCATCCTGGTCAACATGGTGAAACCCCATCTCTACTAAAAACACAAAAAAGTAGCTGGGCATGGTGGCGCTTGCCTGTAATCCCAGCTAGTCAGGAGGCTGAGGCAGGAGAATTGCTTGAACCCAGGAGGCGGAGGTTGCGGTGAGCCGAGATCGCGCCATTGCACTCCAGCCTGGGTAACAAGAGCGAAACTCCGTCTCAAAAAAAAAAAAAAATTTTCTTTTGGCTCATTTTATTATGTTAAAATTATTTTAAATTGTGTATATGGCATTCTATTCCCTATATGTCAGTTTTTGTCTCTAAATAAGGACATTTCTTTCAAAATCAAAGTAATATCATACCTAACAAAATTAATAATAACTCCTTGATATCATCCTATATTCAGTTCATATTCCATTTCCTCAGTTGTACAATCTCTTTGGCTAAATCACATTTCAGTCCAGGACTGTGCATTGTTTGTAGTTATTGTCTTTTAAGTCTTTTTCAGTCTAAAACAATCTCTCTCATGACATTAACTTGCTGAAGAGGCGGAGCCTGAACTGACTGTCCTGGAGAATTTACTACCGAGATTTGTCTGGTTTCTTCCTTGTGGTGCAGACTAGAAGTTAGATTTAAAGGTTAGATTGTGGCCGGGCACGGAGGCTCAAGCCTGTAATCCCAGCGCTTTGGGAGGACGAGGCAGGTGGATCACAAGGTCAAGAGATTGAGACCATCCTGGCCAACATGGTGAAACCCCATCTCTACTGAAAATACAAAAATTAGCTGGGTGTGGTGGCGTGTACCTGTAGTTAGTTCCAGCTACTCAGGAGGCTGAGGCAGGAGAATCGTTTGAACCTGGGAGGCCGAGGTTGCAGTGAGCTAAGATCGTGCCACTGCACTCCAGCCTGGTGACAGAGTGAGACTCTTATCTCCAAAAAAAAGGTTGGATTCAATTCAAGTTAGAAAAGCTTTTTGTTTTTTTTGGCAAAGGTTAATGTTGTGTTCCTGATACTGCATTGCATCAGGAGTCACACAGAAACCTGACTGTCCTAAAGAGCGGAGTTTTTTTTTTTTTTTTTTTTTTTTTGAGACAGAGTTTCGCTCTTGTTACCCAGGCTGGAGTGCAATGGCGCGATCTTGGCTCACCTCAACCTCCGCCTCCTGGGTTCAGGCAATTCTCCTGCCTCAGCCTCCTGAGTAGCTGGGATTACAGGCACGAGCCACCATGCCCAGCTAATTTTTTGTATTTTTAGTGGAGACGGGGTTTCACCATGTTGACCAGGATGGTCTCGATCTGTCGACCTCCTGATCCACCCGCCTCGGCCTCTCAAAGTGCTGGGATTACAGGCTTGAGCCACCGTGCCCGGCGAGCAGAGGTTTTTAACTTGGAGCCTATGGGTGGCTTTTAGGGATCAGTGAGTCCCCTGAAACTGCATGTAAAATTGTGTGTCTGCACATGTGTATATTTCTAGGGAAAAGCTGCTTGTTTTCATCAGATTCTCATAAAGACCCTCAAACCTCTAAAATACTGGAGAGAGACTGGTAGGAAGCAGGGTGAGTGGAGTTAGGTTAACTTCCAAGGATACCATTGAGTCTGCCATCAGTCTGGAAATAGTGGATGGTTTGTTACTAGTTCTCTGGCCAAGGCCCTACATTTTTCTTGTTCACCTAGTTTATGTCAGTATCTGTAGAGGTGAGCTAGTCAGTGTTGCAGAGCTGTGGTCTGTACTGTAAGATCACTGTGCTCTTGGCACAAGGGGTAGGGACATAGTATGAGGAAGGGCTTTTATAATCTCAGCATGTTGTGAAGTTTGGTTTTCCTTGAAGAGCCTGTGCTCCCTGGGACATTCTTTGTATGTGTGTGTATTGCCCTTTTGTGGCAAAGTATGAAAGTGAAGTATATCCCGCCCTGCCCTTCTGCTTTTCCTCTATTGGTCTGTAGTCCTTCTTAGCTCACTAATATGTTAGTTTTTTTCCATTTTATGGAATTAGAAATTGGAGGATGTGGTAGGATTGGTTAAAGCTGGATGCAGGAGGAGCATTGGACCTAAAAGCCCTCAGGAGCCTGTGGTTTCTGTGCTGCTGCGAGAGGGAGCACTGGTCTGTGAAAGTGGCTGTCACATTAGTTTGTGCTTTTGATTGTTCTTTTCTTGGTAAAGAGGATTTGACTTTGAAGAGGGACCTAATCTTGGCCTCTAGCTATTAGGTCTGAAGCCTAGAGCTGCAGTAAATTGTTAACAGACTCTCTCCTGGGATCAGCTACTCTACTACGTGGGTCTTCTGGGACCAAAGTGTCAGTAAAGACATTGGATAGAAGGGAAGAGGTGTTAAAATGAAAGTGACTTCAGTGGTGGTGTGATGTATTTATTTCCAAGATCGGATTGGCTTTTATTTCTGTTTACCCTGGTAGCTGCCACTAGAGGTTCTGAGGCCTAATTAGGGTGGTACAGGTGGAGTGTGTTGAATTTCAGGAGCAAGGCAGAGATGTCATTTCATTCCCTTACTCATGAATTTTATTAAAAAGTAAAAGCCCCTTTACAGTGTTGGTAGTAGTATAAATTAGCTCAACCATTGTGGAAGACAGTGCGGTGATTCCTCAAGGATCTAGAACCAGAAATATCATTTGACCCAGCAATCCCATTACTGAATATAAGAGGGTACCCAAAGGATTATAAATCAGTCTACTATAAAGACACATCACACATGTTTATTGCAGCACTATTCACAATAGCAAAGACTTGGAACCAACCCAAATGCCCATCAATGATAGACTGGATAAAGGAAATGTGGTAACATATATACCATGGAATACTATGCAGCCATAAAAAAGGATGAGTTCATGTCCTTTGCAGGGACATGGATGAAGCTAGAAACCATCATTCTCAGCAAACTAACACAGGAACAGAAAACAAAACACCACATGTTCTCACTCATAAGTGGGAGTTGAACAATGAAAACACATGGACACAGAAAGGGGACTATCATATACCAGGGCCTGTCGGGGGATGGGAGGCTAGGGGAGGGATAGCATTAGGAGAAATACCTAATGTAGATGATGGGTTGATGGCTGCAGCAAACCACCGTGGCACGTGTATACCTATGTAACAAACCTGAACGTCCTACTTGTGTATCCCAGAACTTAAAGTATTAAAAAAAAAAAAAAAAAGTAAAAACCCTACATAAATTAGTTAACCTCATTGAGTAACTCTGAAATACTCCAATTAGAGCACAAGAAAATATATTTAGCCCTGGAACAGTAGCTTACCCCTGTAATCCCAGCACTTTGGGAGGCCAAAGTAGGCAGATCACCTGAGGTCAGGAGTTCGAGAACAGCCTGGCCAACATGGTGAAACCCTGTCTCTACTAAAAACACAAAAATTAGCCAGGCGTGGTGATGGGCACCTGTAATCCCAGCTACTAGGGAGGCTGAGGCAGGAGAATCGCTTGAACCCGGGAGGCGGAGGTTGTAGTGAGCCAAGATTGTGCTAGTGCACTCCAGCCTGGGTGATGAGAGTCAGACTTTGTCTCAAAAGAACAAGAAAAAAAATGCATTTAATGCTTTGCTTGCCAGAAATTTGCCTGTTTATTTTTATGATATTTGTCTCTCACCTCTGATGGCTCACCTTGCATACTGACACTGTCTTTAGAATCTGGGCCTCGTGGCTTCATTGTTGCATATGTGCTCCTCTTTCCCTACTAAATGTCCTTTATCAGGGATGGGGCTAGCGCATTTGCTTGTTCTCAGCAACTTGAGTCTCTGGTCTTCTTCCCTCTTTGGGGGCCTCTGCATTGCCATTTGGTGGTGGCAGTGGCTGTATCTGTGTTTGCTTCTGTCTGTTCCAGCTCACTTAAGGTGTGATTGCTAAGTGAATGCTGCACCCTACTTTCATTTTGGTTTTTAATATATTAAAATAAAATCTTTATTATTTTTTCTCCTTTTGAATTAATAGGTGTTCAAAATAAACTTTCAGATAAACTCTCAAACTTTCAAAATCATGGACCTAAGAAGATAAAGGCACAAACGGGCTCAAAGAAGTTACGATTTGTTCTTTCTTGATTTCTGTATTAGTTGAATCTTGTGCAATGATTATACAGTCTTATGAAATTATGAAAAAAAAATAGAGGAAAGTATTAAGAACTTTGTTAGTGTCACCTCTTGAGGAGACTATGACCTTACAAAACACAGTTTAAATGATATTAACTGGGTATCTTAACTGATATTTTATGAATTCTTCTTCCTTTTGGGAGAAGGCACTATAGACCTTCCAGTTCTCTTACCCCAGGTGCTAATGTGTGACCTGTCACCACCTCTCGTGATCACCAGTCCAAGTGAGAGGCCCCCTTTTCATTTCTCCTTGACCTTCTGTGTTCCAGGCCTCCTCTTCTGGTTTCATGTCCCATCTGCGCCTCCCGGTCTCCCCTCCCTGGCTGGAGGTGTGGCTCTCTGTAGTGATCAGGACTCTCTGTGTTGTAGGTGGCAGATGCCTTTGTGTTCCTTGCTGACCTGCCTGGGCCTCAACATCTTGTTCCTCACTTTGAATGAGGGTAAGAACTGCCTCCAGGGGCCAGTGGTTTTTGTGAATGAATGTGGGGGAAGGACACCTGGATGTAGCCCGCCCTGTGTGCGGGAGCTGCTCTTGTTGCCCTGGAGTTAGCTTTCCTCTGTGTCTGCTTGGAGTCAGAAACAGGCTCCAGAGGGACAATCCAGGCTGAGCCGCCTGCTGTGACCTTGGGCAAATTATGAACTTCCCTGTTACTCCTAATTTTCCTTATCTCTAACAGGAGGATAAAAATGCTGCTTTCCTCCTAGAGTATTTGTGAGGAATGCGGCATCATACTTGGCACAGTGCCTGGCATGGAATAGGCAGCCAGTGCATTGGAGCTGCTCTCAATATTATTGTTTCCTTGACCGCCTGCTGGGGATGCATTGACCTTTTTCCATTTTGGTTTTCCAGCTGATTCAGGGGTCATCTGGGGACATGGCATGGGTAAAGGTAGAGGGGAGAGGAGCTGATAAGGGATTTCTGCCATATCTGTTGCTTTTCTCTGGTTTAGCCAGTGAGCCTAGCGGGAGCTGCTGGGCAGTCACCAGCAGTAAGGAGTGGCATGAAGCCTTTGAGATAGAAGTGTGGACACATAGGTGTCTATTGGGGTCCTGGATAGTGTAGCCTATGAACCTCTTACTACGGTGCATGCTCTGATCCTACCCTGTCCATGGTTGAAGCTGGCAGATGGCTATACAAAAAGCCAAACCCCTCAGGGTCAGAATAAAGTCTGGAACAGAATGTTCAGAGGAGTTGGACCATTATTCATGTTTTCGTTCTTATGTTGACCTTGTATTTCTCAGGTGTCTTCTTTGTTTCCTCTGGAGGTAGAGACTGAGGAGGCTGAAAATAAATCCAGTTCATACAGGATCTCATTTTCTGTTTCTTAGTTGGATTCATCTTTACCTGTTCAGAACTTCCTAGAATGTTTGATTTTTTCTATATATGCTCCCAAAGTAAATCAGTTCCCATGACAGATATTTAATAAGCATTTATTATGGGCCCGCTGCTCTGTTAGCTTGCTGTTGTACCATATTGCATGGAAGAAGTTCCTTCTTTGAATTTTATCTCGGCCTTACCGTTTCTCGAGACAGTCATCTGTGGTGTGCTAAAAGCCAAAGGAAAGGCTTCCAGGCTACCTTAGTGGCCCAGAGGTCCGAATGTCAGTCAGCAGGAGCTCCTGGCAATCATACTGCAGCATGAGCCTCTGACTGTGTGCTAGCAGCATCTTAAAATGTATTAAAAGTGAGGCTGGGGCCACAGCAGTGACCAAAGGGACAAAGTCCCAGCCCTCAAGAGCTTACTTCAGTAGAGGAGACAGCAGACATGCCTGTAATGTGTCATGTGGTGATAAGGTCTATGAGGAGTGAAGCTGGGTTAAGGGGGCTGGAGAGTAGGCGTGAGACACTGTGTCATACGGGCCATCAGGAAAGTCTGACTGGCAGAGAGCTGGAGGAGGTGAGGAACAAGCAGTGGGTGTCTGGGTGGGCCAACTCCTGGTCCTTGCTTACCTGTGTTACCTGCAGTGTTTTTGATTCTCTAGGTGCATGGTACTCAGTAGGTGCCCTGATGATTTCAGTGCCCGCCCTGCTGGGCTACCTTCAGGAGGTTTGCCGGGCACGGCTGCCCGAGTCCGAGCTGATGCGGAGGAAGTATCATAGCGTGAGGCAGGAGGACCTGCAGAGAGTGCGCCTGTCTCGCCCCGAGGCTGTGGCTGAGGTGAAGAGCTTGTGAGTATGGAAGAGAGGCCAGGGAGGTGGGGGAACAATAACAGCAGCCGTGACACTGAGTGCTAGCTGTGTGTGCCAGATATTGTAGTAGGCAAACCACAGCTGTTAGTTAGTCTTTTTAACAGTTCTGAGAGGTAGCTAGTATTAATATCTTCCATTTATATCTTCCATAAATGGGTGAAGAAAAAGGCTGACTGACTTAGCTAGAAAGTGACCAAGCTGGGATGGGAATCTAGATCTAGCTGTTTTACAGCCTGTGTTCTTTTGCTGGAGAGACAGGTTAGGGTCTGGACTAAGCATGTGCTGCATGTCACACCCCAGCTCTTCCATTTATTTGCTGTGTAACATTGGGCAAGTTACTTAGCCTCTCTGTCTCAGATTTCTCATCTGTTAAATAGGATAATAACAGGACTTACTCACAAGGTGGTTGTGAAGATTGAACAGGTGTTTGTTACTGGGAAGTGTTGAGTAGATATTAGTCATCATCACTACACTGTGGAGAAACTTCCTAAACATGACAGAGCTGGTACTTTTGAGGAAGCATTAAACTACCAACTTCAGTAGCAGTGGGCATTTACTCCTCCCTTCCCTGGAGTGGGGTCTGTGCATTCTCTTAAGATACAGTAGGGGAAAGAAAAGTTATGAACAAACAGATGTCTGGGCCTCACCGCAGAAATTCTGAGTCAGTTATCTAGAGTGGGGCTTGGATATGTATTTTTTTTTTTTTTTTTAAGACAGAGTCTTGCTCTGTCTGCCAGGCTGGAGTACAGTGGCATGATCTTGGTTCACTGCAGCCTTTTTCTCCTAGGCTCAAGCAATTCTCCTGCCTCAGCCTCCTGAGTAGCTGGGATTACAGGCGTGTGCCACCACGCCTGGCTAATTTTTGCATTTTTAGTAGAAATGGGGTTTCGCCGTGTTGGCCAGGCTGGTCTTGAATCTCAGGTAATCTGCCCACTTCACCCTCCCAAAGTGCTGGGATTACAGGCTGAGCCACCATGCCCAGTCGTGGATATGTAGTTTTTAAAAAAGACTTTCTTACTTTGAAATAGTTTTATTTTATATATATATGCTTTTTTTTTTTTTTTTTAAAAAGACACAGTCTTGCTCTGTCACAAAGGCTGGAATGCAGTGGTGTGATCTTGGCTGACTGCAACCCCTGCCTCCTGTGTTCAAGCGATTCTTGTGCCTCAGCCTCCAGAGTAGCTGGGATTACATGTGCCACTATGCTCAGCTAATTTTTGTATTTTTAGTAGAGACAATCACCACGTTGGCCAGGCTGGTCTTGAACTTTGGCCTCAAGTGTTCTGCCTGCCTTGGCCTCCCAAAGTGCTGAGATTACAGGCATGAGCCACTGCCCCTGGCCTGAAATGTTTTAAAATTAAAGAAGTGCAAGAATAACACAAAGAACTCCCGTGTGCCCTTTACCTAGATAGAACAATTATTAACATTTTGCCATATTGGCATTGTCTATCTCTCTACATATACACATTATTTTCATTTTCCTAAACCATTTGAAAGTAAGTTGCAAATATGACTGTTTACCCCAAATACTTCAGCATGGATTTCCTAAGAACAAGGACATTCTCTTACATATCCACAGAACTGTAAACAAAATTAGGAAACTTAACATTGATAACATTAACAGTAGTATTATCTAATGTATAATTCACAATCAGATTTTACCAGTTGTATTAATAAAGTTCTTTTTCTTTTATTAATTTTCTTTATTTTTTATTTTTCGGGACGGGGTCTTGCTCTGTCATCCAGGCTGGAGTGCAGTGGCATGACCATGGCTCACTGCAGCCTTGACCTCCTGGACTCAAGTGATCCTCCTGCCTCAGCCTCCTGAGTAGCTGGGACCACAGGCACATGCCACTATGCCCTGTTAATTAAAAAATTTTTTTGGCTGGGCGCGGTGGCTCATGCCTGTAATCCCAGCACTTTGGGAGGCCGAGGTGGGTGGATCACGAGGTCAAGAGATCGAGACCATCCTGGTCAACATGGTGAAACCCCGTCTCTACTAAAAATACAAAAATTAGCTGGACATGGTGGCACGTGTCTGTAATCCCAGCTACTCAGGAGGCTGAGGCAGGAGAATTGCCTGAAACCAGGAGGCAGAGGTTGCAGTGAGCCGAGATCGCGCCATTGCACTCCAGCCTGGGTAGCAAGAGCGAAACTCTGTCTCAAAAAAAATAATAATAAAAATAAAAAATAAAAAAGAAATAAAAAAAAAATTTTTTTTTTGTAGAGATGGGGTCTCACTGTCATGCCCAGGCTGGCCTTGAATTCCTGGGCTCAAGCAGTCCTTCTACCTTAGCCTCCCAAAGTGCTGGTACTTCAGGTATTAGCCAGTGCGGGTGGCCTAATAAAGTTCTTTGTATCAGTTTCCTTGATCTGGGATCCAATCCAGGGTTATACATCATGTTTAATTTTTTTATGTCTCATTAGTCTTCTTTAACCTGGAGCAGTTCCTCAGTCTTTGTTTCTTGTGACCTTGATATTTTTGAATAGTTTAAGCTTATTATTTTGTAGAATCTCCCTCATTTTTGGATTGTTTGATTCCTTGTGATTAGATTTAGGAGTGTGACAAGTGATGTGTCGTGTTCAGTGCATCCATGTCAGGAGGCACATGATGTCAGGAAATACTGACTTTGATCACTTGATGAAGGCATCCATAGTGTAAATTATCATTTTACTCTTCATTTGTAGTAATTTGAGGGGAGATATATTGAGACTATGAAAATATCTTGTTCTTCATCAAACATTTACCCACTGCTTTAAAATCCATAGATGGGTCTATGGATTAATATGTTAATCAGTTTATATATTTATTTATTTTTTTAATTTTTTGAGACGGAGTTTCACTCTTGTTACCCAGGCTGGAGTGCAATGACACGATCTCGGCTCACTGCAACCTCTGCCTCCTGGGTTCAAGCAATTCTCCTGCCTCAGCCTCCCGAGTAGCTGGGACTACAGGCGTGTGCCACCATGCCCAGCTAATTTTTGTATTTTTAGTAGAGACGGGGTTTCACCATGTTGACCAGAATGGTCTCGATCTCTTGACCTCGTGATCCACGCGCCTCGGCCTCCCAAAGTGCTGGGATTACAGGTGTGAGCCACCGCGCCCAGCCTTAATCAGTTTATTACTATGATGGTTGCAAAGGTGATTTTCTTTCTTTCTTTCTTTCTTTTTTTTTTTTTGAGATGGAGTTTCGCTGTTGTTACCCAGGCTAGAGTGCAATGGCGTGATCTCGGCTCACTGCAACCTCCGCCTCCTGGGTTCAGGCAATTCTCCTGCCTCAGCCTCCTGAGTAGCTGGGATTACAGGCACGCGCCACTATGCCCAGCTAATTTTTTGTATTTTGAGTAGAGACAGGGTTTCACCATATTGACCAGGATGGTCTTGATCTCTTGACCTCGTGATCCACCCGCCTCGGCCTCCCAAAGTGCTGGGATTACAGGCGTGAGCCACCGGGAAAGGTGATTTTCTAATTGTCATTCTATCTACATTTTTTTTTTTTAAGCTGGCTTTCTATTATAAGAAAGTTCTTCCTTTTTTATTATGAGTCGGAACTCATAGATTTATATTTTATTTGATGAGTTAGAATCTATTGCTGTCATTATTTATTTTGATCTCAAATTGTCCTAAATTTGGCCAGTTGGAGCTCTTCTGAGTTGACTCTTGTTTGCATTGTCCCCATCATTTTTGAGTGTTTCCTTACTTTATGGTACAACAGGATGTTCATACTCATCTTATACTTCCCTGCCCCAGCCCTGGAATCAGCTTGTCTCCAAGGAACCCTTCAGAACCCAGATCTGGGTTCAGACTGTGTTCAAGGCTTCTGTGGTTTATCTGTGTTTTAAAAAAGCAACAACCAGAACTCCCCAAGTGAGTCTGTTTCACCTCCCAGGTGGAGAATATCATGCCATTTATCCTGACAGCTGCTGTGTACCCTTGAGATGGGTCCTCTGATCCTCGTTTGATAGATGCAGAAACTACAGCCCTGGAAAAGTTCAGTGGCCTGCCTGACATCAACAGCTAGGAAGAGACCAAAGCAGGACATTTATACTGTTCCTACCTCAGCAGGAGCCTCCAAAAAGGGGACTGGAATGTAGTTGGGGTGGCTTAGCCAGGCCCTTTTCTCCCATGCTCTCTCAACCCCTCTCTCCTTAAACACATGGTGAGTGTGTTTAAAGAGATTGGCCATCCCTAGCCAGCTGCACCTTGCAAGGCCCCAGGCTCCACTTCCCAGAACTTCTGTCCTGCCCACTCACCAAAGCCCTTGTGTCTGTAGCTTGATCCAGCTGGAGGCCTTCCTGAGCCGCCTTTGCTGCACCTGTGAAGCCGCCTACCGCGTGCTGCACTGGGAGAACCCCGTCGTGTCCTCACAGTGAGTGACCCCTTCTCTGCCCCCAGTAGTCTATAGGAATTTGCAGCTTGAGCCTGAGCAAAGCCAGCTGCCTTGAGATGACCTCTGCTCCTCCTATCTCAGGGGAAGAGCTCGCCTCCTGGGCTCTTGTGTGTATATCTGCATATATGCTTGTGGGCTCTAATGCACTGCTTTTGTTTAGACGCTTTCTTTTATGTGTGGTAAAAATATTTTAATAATAGAAGAGAATAACTCAACATGTAATCCACCATGCAGCCGAATCTCATGTTTGGCTTGCTTGCTAGAGTTTGTCATTTGCCTCTAATTTATAGATGTATAGCTTCATAGTATACTTTCAGTTTTTCTTTTTTTTCCCACGTATTATATTAAAGATGATTTTCTTTGTTGCTGTATAGCCTTCGGAATTATTTATAATACCAGATTAATATAGATGGTGAATACAGTTTATGGAGCCATTCTGTTATAGATTTAGTCAGTTTCTCTTTTCATTACTGACTTTGTGGTAAACATTTTTGTGGATTTAGCTTTAATCTTTTGGAAAATTTTTCTTAAATTCAAGGATGAAACTACCATATCAAACAGAAGGAATGTTTTTGAGGCTCTTTAATGTGAATAATAGTGATAACTAATGTTTGCTGTCTTCACCTGGTGCCAGGCACTGTGCAACACTGCCTCTGTATTATCTCACTCTTCCTGGTAACTCTGTTGGTAGGCACTACTTCAGTCCCCATCTTACATGGGAAGGGAGCCATGCCCGGAGAACCAAGAGACTTCTCAGAATGAGAAGTGGCAGAGCTGGCTTCCAATCCCAGTCTGTTTTACTCTAGACTTCAGAGGGTAGACCAGGCATCCCCAAACTACGGCCCATGGGCCGCATGCGGCCCCCTGAGGCCATTTATCCGGCCCCGCGCTGCACTTCAGGAAGGAACACCTCTTTCATTGGTGGTCAGTGAGAGGAGCACGGTATGTGGCGGCCCTCCAACGGTCTGAGGGACAGTGAACTGGCCCCCTGTGCAAAAAGTTTGGGGATGCCGGGCGCGGTGGCTCAAGCCTGTAATCCCAGCACTTTGGGAGGCCGAGGCGGGTGGATCACGAGGTCAAGAGATCGAGACCATCCTGGTCAACATGGTGAAACCCCGTCTCTACTAAAAATACAAAAAATTAGCTGGGCATGGTGGCGTGTGCCTGTAATCCCAGCTACTCAGGAGGCTGAGGCAGGAGAATTGCCTGAACCCAGGAGGCGGAGGTTGCGGTGAGCCGAGATCGCGCCATTGCACTCCAGCCTGGGTAACGAGAGCGAAACTCCGTCTCAAAAAAAAAAAAAAAAAAAAAAAAAGTTTGGGGATGCCTGGTGTAGACCTTGAGGAGTGATGGTGGTTGAACCAGTTTATGTGCCCCCAGCTGACACCACCTCGGCCTCACCAGCATCAGGTGTTCGCACCGGCAACTGGGTGCTAGTTCTCAGACTTCATCGCCATTTTCTACTGGTTTGATGAGTGGCTCTTGTCGGTTTATTAATGTGTCCAGAGCTATGTCTCACCTGGAACCCTCTGTGGGTGTGCTCCAAATTCATCTCCTGCTGCTGTTATGAATTTCTGATCTTGTGGTTCTTCCCTGTCATCCAGGTTCTATGGGGCTCTTCTGGGCATGGTCTGCATGCTGTATCTGCTGCCACTCTGCTGGGTCCTCGCCCTTTTAAACAGCACGCTCTTTCTGGGGAATGTGGAGTTCTTCCGAGGTAAGCTCTGGAAGGCCTGAGAGAGACAGGGCCCAGGCTGGCTCTGAGGGCTGGGCTAGGCTCCCCAGTTCTTCTGTCTCTATAGCTAATCATCAGCTTGCTGTGCTTCCATGAGGGTCAGCACCACACTAGGGTCCTCTCTCATGGGCTCTGAGATGTTAGATGAAGCTGGAATCTCACCAGGGGAGGCTGCCACCGTTGGGCTCCCATCTCCCCTCCTTCCCTTCCCAAGGCAGATGGATCACTGCTTACATGATATGATGGCTTCTGGAAGATGAGGGAAGGATGTTTTCCCAAAGCTGCCACCCATCCCCTGGGGTGCAGCCACCTGGAGTTGCTGCCACGTCTCTGTGTGAGACCAGAGTTTCCTTCTGTCATCTGGCTTCTAAAGCGCTGAGGCAGTCTGGAGAGGCCCTGAGTCACAGAGGCCTGAGTCTGTACATATGTTTGTTGGGGTGATTGCTGTATTTGTTTTCCTCCCTGTGGTAGAGTAATTAATTACAGAAGCCATGATTTATCAAGCATTTACTACATTTAATCTGTCTAGCGGTCTGGGGCAGGTGGTGGTTTCTAAGTTTTGTTTAAGAGGCTTGGGTTAGGTGACTCTCTAAGAGTTAGGAGGGTGACTCTTTCCTGCAGTGGAGGGAAGAGAGGCCAGCCAGCTGCAGAAGTGGGCACCCCCAAAGTGCCACTCATAGTGTCTCATTTTTGCCTCCTACCTTGTTCTTCATTCCCTGGGTAGTTGTGTCTGAGTATAGGGCATCTCTGCAGCGGCGGATGAACCCCAAGCAGGAAGAGCATGCCTTTGAGAGCCCTCCACCACCAGATTTTGGGGGGAAGGGTGATCTGATGGACAGCACGCCTGCCCTCACACCCACGGAGGTAGGTGCCACTGACTGTCAGGGCAGAGCCTGCTGTGGCAGCTTGCGGGCCCCCCTATTATTAGCTTGTTTATAGCTCCTGGGCTGGCCTCTGTTGTAGTCCCTGCTGTTTCCCAGGCCTTATCTCCCCTGAAGTGCTTAATAATGATAATTGTAATAACAGCAGCTACCCATGCTTCATTGAGTGCTTACCCTGTGTCAGATGCCATTCTTAAGTGCTTTATGGATAGATATTCACATCATAGAGTGTAGATTTTTTCTTCTCTTTTCTTTCTTTTTTTTTTTTTTTTTTTTTGAGACAGGGTCTCCCTCTGTTGCCCAGGCTAGAGTGCAGTGGGGCATTGATGGCTCACTATAACCTTCACCTCCTGGGCTCTGGCAATTCTCCTACCTCAGCCTCCTGGGTAGCTGGGACTGCAGGTGTGTGCCACCACGCACAGCTAATTTTTTTGTATTTTTAGTGGAGAGGGGGTTTTGCCCCATTGTCCAGGCTGATCTCTAACTCTTGGGCTCAAATGATGGGCCTGCCTCGGCCTCCCAAAGTGCTGAGATTACAGGTGTGAGCCACTGTGCCAGGCTGGTTATTTCTGAGAAAGAGACCATTCTCATTTGTAGAATAGAAGGCTGAGGCACAGAGAGGCTAGTAAGTGGCAGGGCTGGGTCTAAGACCCCAGCCCTATGGTTCTAGAGCGTATGCCCCCAACCACTGTGCGATACCGCCACTGTAGAGCCCACTGTGCTCTTGTTTCCATCTCCCGTGCCCTGCCAGGCTAGAGGTTGCTCCTTCCTGGGATTTCCTTCTTTCTTGTAGTTGTGCCATTTCCTGGTGTTTTGGGTAGCTTGGATGCTGGCTTGGGGAGCTGGTCCTCTGTCTCAGGGAGCAGTGCTGCCATCCTTCTCCTTCTGTCATAGAGTCTTTCTTCCCAGGACCTCACACCGGGCAGCGTGGAGGAAGCTGAGGAGGCTGAGCCAGATGAAGAGTTTAAAGATGCAATTGAGGTGGGTGGCCCCTCCCCAGCTTCCTCTACTGAGCAGGCCAGAAATTGGGTGGTCCTGGAGCTGTTTTTTATTTTATTTTATTTTTAATGTCCACATGAGAAGCTAAAACTTGCTGTGAGCTAGAACTCACTGTTTGAAAGGGTGCCACTGAACCCCTCCCTGGGGGCTCCTGTTTCTGGTTGAGCCAGCTCTCCTGTGTTCCCAGGGCAAGAGTGGCTCTGGAAGTCTCTGGGAAATGCCCTGCTGGGGGAGCTGGATGATTTCTAGCCTTTGCTGGAGACCGTGGGTTTGGTGCCTTTGATGTCGGAAAGGCAGTCTTTGAGGAAGCTACTGCCCCTGGGTCTCTGCCCTTCTGTAGAATGAGTTCCATAAGATGTCCGTTTGCAGGGCGGGAGGGGAGGTTGGAGAAAGTAGTTGCATGGCCAAGTGCTAGGTCAGAGGAAGGTAAACAGCCTTCTTGATTTTAGGATGGTAAATCAAACTGGGAGTTTGCAGAAGTGTTTTATTTGGCATGCAAAGTTTCAAAATAATTTTTTTGAGCCAATGTTTAAATATGGGGAGATTTTTGTTAGAACTGTAGGTTTCCAGTTTCTCTGGTAGCCCTGAGTCTACAGCAGTCGGTATAGCAGAGGAGCTGCTGTTCCCTTTAGGCAGGTCACATGTTGTGGATACAGGTGGTCCTCAACACCCCCTGCTGTGTCTTGTCACTGAGGTCAGGTGGTGGTTGCCATTTGTCACATTTGTGTTTTTGTTTTTCTTAGAGCAGGATATCATTTCTCTTTATTTATTTCTCTTTGTGAAGTGGGAAATTGAGATATAAGAAATACACCTTGTGGATTTCCACCAGGCCTGTGATTTACCTGGACTTACCTCAATCATATGTCAGCCCAGGCCATGCAGGCATTTGACTTTTTGGTGGCTAAAAGATTGCTCCAGAACTTTGATTCGTGATTGTAGACTGTGAATCTTGGTTGGGGGATATGTAGAGCAGGGCTTTCAGCATTTTTGGCCCTGACCCATAGTAAGGAACACATTTTGCCTCTTGACCCAGTTCACACTTAGGTCCATAAAATATGTAAAGCTTAAGGGAAATGAAAGTTTCCTCAAAGTACGTTGTAAGGGATATTTTCTTTCCTTTTCTGTTCTATTCAAATAAAGACCCACTAAATTAGTTTCACCCAGTTTGAGAAACAGTGGTACCCAGCTGTCTCCAAGGCTGTTTGATGCTGGGATCCTCTCGGGGGTCATCTGTCAAGGTCACCATTTGGGAAGTACGCAGAGCTCAGAGCAGCGCTTCCATGCTTCTTTCTGCTTGGGGGCTTCCTCCAGGCGGCTTCTTTCTTCTTGCTATCTTTTTCTCTCTGTTTTCTCTCCTCTTCCCCGCACCTTGGGAGGCAGGAGACCCACTTGGTGGTGCTGGTAAGTGGAAGCCTTGGTGGGTGGGCAGGGGCTGGGCTGGGGAGGGTGGCTGAGCCGGCTGCCGCCACACCTCGTGGGGTCTGCTGTGCCGGGTGCCTGTGCACACGGGTCCTGCAGCCTCACAAGAGGTGGGCAGGACTGGAAGGAGCTGTTCCCGCAGGAGGATGATGAGGGCGCTCCGTGCCCAGCAGAGGACGAGCTGGCCCTGCAGGACAACGGGTTCCTGAGCAAGAATGAGGTGCTGCGCAGCAAGGTGTCCCGGCTCACGGAGCGGCTCCGCAAGCGCTACCCCACCAACAACTTCGGTGCGGCCAGGAGACGGGGCTGGGCTGGCAGGGGAGCGGGGTGGGGTACCCAGACACAGGGGAAGAGTCTCAGAACTGGGGGTACTGACTTGTGACAAGAGCAGGGGAGTGAAGGTGTATCCATGGGACCCCGGGGCACTGGCAGATGCCCGGCAGGACTGCTGAGGGAGTGAGTGTGGGTTTCTTCTTGTCCCTCTGTCCTGATTGGATATTCACTTGTGGGAAGATGAGGAACTCGGTTTGAGAAATGCCATCCCAGGGCTACAGAGCCATAATCCCGAGACAGAACCTCAGAAGGCAGTGTAGCATGATGGCTAAGAACAGAGTGGAATCTCACTGGCTGGTTCATGGTGTGTAGTGGGTGCGGTTAATGTGGGAGGCCCTGGCCCACCCTGTGGGTTCCTAGGAGCCTGTCTTAGTCTTTATGATCCAGCTGGAAGCAAGATCCAAGTTGAAGCAAATTGTTTCTCTGGACATGATAGTTCACTTCTCCCCAGTCAGTCCTTATTTTACTGAGGGTTGGGGGAAGAGCAGTCAAGGAAGGAAGTTTTGGAGAAGGGCCGACTTGATGGTTAGCACAGCTTGGAAACCTGGCTCAGATCAGCAGTGCTGGGAACTGAGCCATATACAATTATGGTGGAAACCTAGAGTAGCTGGTGACCCCGGAGCTGCCTTGCTCATGAGGAAGGGCCCTCC
Organism: Saimiri boliviensis; assembly: GCF_048565385.1. Classification (NCBI taxonomy): domain Eukaryota; kingdom Metazoa; phylum Chordata; class Mammalia; order Primates; family Cebidae; genus Saimiri; species Saimiri boliviensis. The sequence continues at coordinate 82,437,104 of NC_133460.1, forward strand.
TGCCTGCTGTCAGTAGGGGGAGTAGGGGAGCAGGAGAGTACTGTGTATTCTGGTGTGAAGTGAGTTCTAGGGTCTGTGCCTTGGAAGAAGCCGGAGAGTTTACCTTGAGGAATTTGACCTGGGGCCCCCAGTGTCCTGCCTTCCTACCCCTGTAGCAGCCAGGCAGTTTTCTCAGGATTAGATGTCCTGTACAGAATCTTTCCTCTGCGGTGTGAATGTCCCCCAGTCATTCAAGATCCCTTTCTTTTCTTTTCTTTTTTTGGTCAAGATCTCACTGTGTTGCCCAAGCTGGAGTGCAGTGGCATGATCACAGCTCACTGTAGCCTCGACTTCCTGGGCTCAAGTGATCTTCCCAGCTCAGCCTCCCGAGTAGCTGGCACCATAGGCATGTACCATCATGCCAGCTAATTATTTGATTTTTTTCTTTTTTTTGGTAGAGACAGGGTCCTACTGTGTTCCCCAGGCTGATCTTGAACTCCTGGAGTTCAAGTGATCCTCATATCTTGGTCTTCCAAAGTGTTAGGATTATAGATGTGAGCCACTACACCTGGCCCCTTTTATTTATGCTGCCTGCTGACTTCTCTAGGGCATTCTGTATGTTCAGTGATCTGTTTACTCTCCATACTTCCACATGTGTGATCTCATTTCGTCCTTACTGTAGGTGTGACAGGAACAGGCAGTTCTTAAGGGCTCAGAGCAGCCAGATTCCAGCAGTCCCCAGTAACACTACATAAGAAGTATTACTCTGGTCCAGCAAATAATTTTTCTGTTTCTACGACTTCTAAGTAAAGGTACTTAGTTGTTCCCATTTTACAGATAAGTAACCTGAGGTGAAGAGAGTGCTTTGCCCAAAGACTTTAGTGGAGTTACGACTCAAATTCCGGTTCTCTGATTCTCTGTTCTTTCTGCCTCATCATCCTCCCTCTCCATTTCCCTTTGCCCTGGCGTGTGAAGTCCCTTGTTTTATGCCCGTCCCGGTTTTGTGTTCTATTTTTGGTTTGGATAAACTCTGCCAGCATGGGCAGAGGCCTTTTCAGGCTCCCTCAAGAATGGCAAGGGCAGAAAGTGCTTTTTTTCTTAAACACCTCTTAGCTCCTCGTTCTTCAAGACCTCTTGCTTCTTTCCCTTATCTGAGATGTTCCCAAACTCTTTGCTGTGAGGGTAGGTGTAGCAGCTCTGCTCATGTGGCCTTTGCTCCTGGGTCTGGGTCCTGAGAGCAGGGTGAGGTGAGCTGCTTTGGGGACTGTCTTACTCCATTTCAGCTGCTATAACAAAATACACTAAGCTGGGTGGCTTTTAAATAATAGAAATCTCTCATCGTTCTGGAGGCCGGAAGTCCAAGGTGAAGGTGTTAGCATGATTGGGTTCTGGTGAGGTCCACTTCCTGTGCCATAGACAGCGCCTTCTCACTGTATCCTCACGAGAAGATGGGAGGGCCATGGCAGTTCCCCTGGGGCCTCTTTTATACGGGCACTAGTCCTATTCACGAGGGCTCCACCCTTGTGACCCAGTCACCTCCCAGGGGCCCTCCTTTGGGTGTTAGGATTCCATATGTAAATGTTGGGGGGTTTTAGTGGGGGTTCTGTTTACCCCTACCAGTGGATGAGGGGGTACATGGGAGAATGAGGACAGACTGTGCAGGAGCTTCTCTGTGGCCTCTGCGTGGGAGAGGCCTTGGTGGGGAACCCCTCTTTGTCTTGGAGGCTCCATGACTGTTGCCCTGGCAGGCACCACTGGGCCTTAGTGCCCCTGCTCTCATGGCCTCCGTGGCATCATCATGTGGTGAGTGAGGATGGATGAGTCCAGGCTGTTGCCGAGAAGGGGCAGAAAGGGTTGGTAGGTGTTGGAAGGGAACGTCACCTGGCTCAGCTGCTGTCAGCTCCCAGAGTCCTCCCTGGCTCTGGCCTGTGTGGGTTCATAGCTGTCTCACCAGACCACCTGGCTTCCCACGGGTGCTTGGCCCTGGCATTCCATTTAGTTCAGAGGGGCCCTTGGGCATGGGCCAGTGTCAGTCTTTGAGTAGCTCCTTTTGCCTGTCCCATTCCCCTGCGTCCCTTGCTAAGGAGAGGCTGGGGCAGGCTGCCTTCCCCAATTCTTAGTGTAGGGGCAGAATCTTGGAGCAGTCAGTTTCCTGGTTTGGCAGCAGCAGGCTTGTGCCTCTCCTTCCCTGGCTGACGGAGCAGGCATTTACCTGAAGCACCTTGGCCTCAGGTTTCCCCTGGCTCTAGCTTGGGCCTTCCTTTCCCTGAACCGAGGGAATCTCCTTTAGCAAGGACTTAGGTGATTTTCGCTGGACGGAGGAAGGGACCACATGTAGCTGTCAATAAAGCTTTGGGGCCTTAGTGTGAAAATGAGGCCTGGTGCTCTGTACCTGCCTACACACAAGGTCTGGCTGGGTCACAGTAGGCCTTTGGGCCCCACATCCCAGAAACCACCTCCTTCCCCATCTTTCCTCTCTCCTTATACCCCCTTGTCGTCTTCTAGCCATTTTCTAAGCTACTGTTGCCCCTCCACCATTGCCTGGCACTTGGCCATCCTGGTATCTCTGGTGGTTTAGGCAGGACCTTGCTTTGTTCTGTGTCCCCCCCCCATGCCATTCACTGCTCCCCACAATTGAGCATTCTACCCTTCATGTCTTCTTGGAATGTGCCTGGCTCTGAGCTTCTTTCCTGCATCTAAAGGAGACAGAAAGCAGGAGTTTGGGTTTTTAGGAGGCATTTCTGTCTTTACCCTGTGGGTGGAGTATTTGTAAGGTGTTGCTCCGGAAAGAGTCTTACTAGGCAGGTTTCATTTGGGGATACCTGTGATCAGGTCCCTGCCAGCCTATCTGGCTTTCCAGGAGTGGATTCTGCTGGGTGCTCTTTGATTTCTGCAGGTTGGGCCACTAAGCTCTGGAGGGTTCAGGGGCTGGTAGCTGTGTATGGCTGGAGACATCAGTTCCCAGGGGCTATCAGTCTTCTTAGTTTGAATCCTTCTTTCTGGCTCTGAATCTGGACTTGCTCCCTGGCTCACTGTCCAGCCAAGGAGGCTGGGCTGGTGTCCTGAGTGTCCCATTTAGAAGAACCTGGAGCAGGTGAGAGTCCCGGGATGGGTGAGGGCTGAGCTGCTGCCTCTGTTTCTCAGGGAACTGTACGGGCTGCTCGGCCACCTTCTCAGTGTTGAAGAAGAGGGTGAGTGTCTGTGAGGGTGCGTTTGTTGGGGACAATGTGCTCGGGACGTTGGCTGGGGAGGAGTTGAGTCATTGAAGTCTGGCTCGGGTCACATTGGGCCTGGTGATGGCTTTCTGGAGTGAGTGTGCCCTCTCCTGCTCCCGTGCCACCTTCATCAGCCTCCCCAGGGGGTGTTCCATTTGGTCTGTTTCTGGCTCCACTTGGGTGCCCCCCAGTCCCAGTTTCCTTGGGTGGGATCAGCTGGTAGAAAGGAGGGAGGTGCTGAGAACTCCAGGTGCCTGAGGGTGGGGAACACATCTGACCTTGGCTCTTGTCTGCAGCGAAGCTGCAGTAATTGTGGAAACAGCTTCTGCTCTCGATGCTGCTCCTTCAAAGTGCCCAAGTCCTCCATGGGGGCCACAGGTGAGTGGTGCAGGTGGTGGGAGGGCTTGGCTGGTGCCCTGCCAAGGGGATGCCACATCGTGGCAAAGGGGCGAGGGTGTCAGAGATCAAGGGGACTTGGGATTGTAGTCAGGCCTGCAGGAACAGTTTCTCCATCCCCTTTAGCAAAATCTGGAAACATTTGGTACATGCCGAAGAATAGGCATGATGTACCTTTGAATTCTGAAGCGTGATAACAAAATGAATACCTGTGACCGCTTCACTAAAGTTGAAAAACAAGAGCACTGGCCACACCCCTGCAGCTCCCAGCGCTGCTCCTGCCTTCCCGGAGTAAATAACCAGCCGCAGTTTCATCTTTTTCTTATTGCCTTGGCACTTTGAACAAAATTAAAAATTCATTTTTTTCCTTTTATAAAAGCTATACATACATATTGTAAATAAAAAAAAACACAGATAGGCAAAAGGAAGAAAAATATTCCTGATTTCTTCCTGAGAGAACGATCGGGTTTGGACCCTGCTGCTCATTAGCTTGCATATAGGATAGAAGCATGTTCCTCAAAAATGTGGCCACGTTTCATGTACCGTTTTGTAGTATAATATTAAACCAAGTGCTTTCTTCTTCTGATGCAAGTAAGACATGCTTACTAACTAGAAAATTTGGAAATTACTATACAGAAGAAGGAAGAGAAAAATAACCCTGTAATCTTACCACCCAGAGATAACCACTGTTAAAACATTTTGGGAAATTTTAGTGTGATATTCTACTTACTTATTTTTTTTGAGATGGAGTCTTGCTGTGTCGCCCAGGCTGGAGTGCAGTGGTGCAGTCTCGGTTCACTGCAACTTCCGCTTCCTGGGTTCAAATGATTCTTGTGCTTCAGCCTCCTGATTAGCTGGGATTACAGGCATGCACCACCATGCCTGGCTAATTTTGTATTTGATATTTTATTTAAAAAAGATTTTTTAAGGTGTTCCATTGGTGCCACAATAATGTCTAATTCATAGCCCAGAAGCGGACTGCTGTTGGCATCATCACCCCCAGGATCCCCAGTTGGCAGGCTAGCAAGTTGGGGCAAGAAGGCTTGGGCTGGGGGGATCTGTGTGGGGCATTTGGGAGGGTGATTCTAGTGGTCGTTGCCATGAACCAAAGGGCACAAGGAAATGTCTCGCCAAGTTCTTTTTCCTTTTCAGCCCCTGAAGCCCAGAGGGAGACTGTGTTTGTGTGCGCCTCGTGTAACCAGACCTTGAGCAAGTGAGAAGAGAAGCCAGGGTCCAACCAGGCACCTGCCCTTGGGGCCAGCAGTAGGCCCCAACTCCCCACCCCGGCCCCCTATGTTTTGTGCTGGGCAAATGTGGTCTGAAGGCTAGGTAGGCTTCCCCTTCCTTCCTTGCTCTCTCCAGCTGGCTTCTGGAGCTGTTCCTCACCCCTGAGAGTGGCTGGCAATGGCTGCTCTCAATCCCTTGGGGAGAGGAACCCCTGGAGTTCCTGGCATGTTTGCCCTGCTCTGCCTGGGATTGAGTGAACTCAGGGCTGGGCAGGCAGTAGCCACTAGAGGGCAGCAGTGAGCTAGGCCAGGTATGAGTGGGGTCTGATGAACAGGGTTAGTGTGGCCATGCCTGAGAATTCCAGACCTGAGGTTGGGAAGAGAGGTTTTTCTCCTGCAGGATACTGGGTCAGGCCTTCAGCCTCAGAGAGCCTTCTGAAGCGCTTGGGAGTGCCACACCCCAACTCTGCTGATTGAATGTACCTTCAGGCACCAGGATCTGATCATTTCCCCATCAGAGGGTGTGGTCAGGGCTAACAAGACTCGGGGTGCTTCTAGAAACAGAGTTGAAGTTCCCAGTTTCTCCCAGAGAAGAATGTGTATGGGAGGGGTTGGCTGAGTCCTTCAGCATTAAGCGGAAGAAAGCATGGGGAAGCCCCAGCAGCTGGATGGGCCACAGCCTCCCCTCGAAGACGCCTTGATTCACAGAATCTCAGCCCACACAATGCCCTAGTGTCCCCAGCTCTGCTGGGGCAGCTGCAGGACACTTGGTTCACTGCTTCTGCTCCCTCTGCCCAGAGTCTGGGGCAGCCCTCCACTGGCCCAGCGCTCCATCTTCCTTTCCCTGCCCCTTGCCCCATGGAGTGTGAGGTCAGGTGAGTGGAGCAGAGGTCCTGAAGTCTTTGACCCACCAGGGACCTGGGAAGTGTAGGATCTCGCTGGGCTGGGACCTGGATCCCAGGGCTCTTCCCTGGAGGACAGTCTCAGTTATGGGATAAGGCCCCTTGGGGTCTCCATTTTCTTTCCAACGACGTCATGTTCACTGTTGGACTCTTATGGGCTCAGTGTCTCTCCCTTAGCCATGAGCTGGCTCAGGCATCCCTTCCCTTCCCTGGAGCTGCCCTGCCTTTCTGAAATATTTATTTATTTATTGCACGGTTCCTGGGAACATGTAACACAAGGAATGGGAGGAGGAGGACTGTGGCGTGGGGGTGTCTCTCCTGTCTAGGATTCTTCCCTGGAGTCATGGGCTGCCTAGAACCCAGGACCCATGGGTGGCTGAGAGGTTTCTACACTCAAGGAGCAGGGGTCCAAAGAGTCAGGTTTGGGAGACAAGGGACTCATCCTAGGCCTGCTTTCTTGCCAGTCCGAGCAGTTTAGCTGGGGCTCTGCAGGCAGGGGCCTGCCCAAGTCAGTGGAGGTGTCAGAGCCCTGGGGAGCCAGTCAGGCCTTGGTATTGCCTCTGTGCCCTGTTAAGAGAGAGAGTTCAGTACCCTTTACTGAACTTTGCTTTCTTTATACTGGAGAGGAACTAAAAGGATCTCTGTGTCTAAGGAGAATTGTCATTAAAAAGGCCTCAAGCTTCTTATATTTTTGTCCTGTCTTTGTTAATGGCATTTTCCCTAAGGCTGGAAGACCGGATCTCCCTGGCACTGCTGGAGTTTGCAGGCCTGTGCAAGGCCTGCAGGACTGGGCTGAGGGGCGGGCCTTTGGGGCACCCTGGTGGCAGGGGGCGTGGGGACTGCAGCCTGGTCTGGGTGTGATCTGGGGGCTGAGAGGAGGAAAGCTGTGCCTTGCACGCAGGAGGGGCTCAGCATATGCCTATTGGATTGACTTGAGGCCCGGTCTTATGACCAAATTGTGAGGGCCCAGCACTGGGGGTTGGTGTTGGACTAGAACCTGGTAAACTCTAAACAATGTAGGCTTTAGATTGGAAAGATTTTAACTAATCCCCCCGAGAAAGCCAGAAAGGGTCAGCCTTCAGGGAGGCCAGGAGCAGCAGGAAAGAGGATTGGCTGTGAGATGCAAAGTACATGCCGTGCCCTGAGCTGGGGCAGGTGGGCAGTGGCTGGGTGCTGGGCACTAAGGGCTTTGTGTGCAGTACTCACTGCTCGCAACAACTCTGAGGTAGGCACTGTTTCCCCAAACTAGAAACAGAGTCCTGCAGCAGTAGAGCGTGGTGCCTGCTGTGGGCCAGCTTCATGCTTGGCCCCCTTTACCATCTGCTGGAGCGATGCTGGGGCCCATCGGCGTAAGGCACTGCCCGAAGGCTCGCCATGTTTTCCTCCTCTGTAAAGTGCACCTGCTGGTGATGCCTCGCTCGTGCGGGTGCTGTGAGGGAGAAATGAGAGTCTGCAGGAGGCATGGGGCACGGTGCCTGGCATACAGGACATGCTGGCTCCTAACTATCATCCTGGCCACCTTCAGAGGACAAACAGCTCTGTCCTAGGTGGCTTAGGACAGTTATTATTTTTTTTTAACCAGATAATTTTAGATTATTCTTCATAGAAGAATATCAGAGAGGCATGAGTGTAGTTTGGAAAAGCAGAGTCAATACATTTTGTTTTTGGAAAATGAAAACGCCAAATAGTGGTGAAATCTCAGCCATAACAGCAGTAACTTGAAACCTGTGTGTGCAGGCATGGATTACAGAGATGGGAGAAACATGGGTTTCCATCTTTGGGCCAGCAGCCTCAGAGAAGGGGAAGCTAGAGGGCCTTGTCCCCTTGAGGTGCCCCTGAGAATAGGCAGGGTACATAATTTTAAATTGCAGGTGCCACTGGGAAGCAAAGTCACGGAGGGATTGTGCTTTACAACTGGCTGCGTCCACAGCATGGAGAGGACCTGCATGTTGGTGGTCTGGAAGATAAACTGTCCATGTTTAAAAAAAAAAAAAATGTTCTCAGGCCCCCGAGGAGGGGATGGCGAACCAGACTGCCGTAGCCCTGGCGCTTGCTGGAGCAGGCCTGGGGCTCCAGCTCCCACAGCCTGGTGTGGGCTCAGGGCTTTGCCAACCCTTTTTGTGGTTGGTTCTGTTGAGCAGCCTCCTGTGAGCCCTGGCCGACCTTGACCTGGCAGTGGTTCCCGGGATCTTCAGGATTTTCGGCCCTGTGGCTGAAGCCACCTGAAGTTCTGTCTTTACCCCCTTGTCTCCCTGGGACCTTCAGGGCACCCCCTAAGAAGGGCCCTGGCCCAGCATCCGTCTTACAGCTTGTGGCCCTCAGGAAAATCCCTACTTTGATGGAGCACCTGTGCCAGGCACCATGCTGAGTGCATCATATCGAGACCTTGTGGCAGTCTCCAAAAGTGGGTTCTGTTGTTAGCTCTGTTTAATTGATGAGTAAATGGGGGCATGGGGAGGTTAGGGAGCCTGCCCAAGGTCACATGGCTAGTAAGCTGTGAAGCTGGGATGTGAATTGTGCCACCTGCACTTGTAGAGGCCTCATAGGAGAGCCTTGGGAGGACCAGCAATCCTGGGTGCTGCCCTCCCCTCTGTCTGGCCCCCACTGGCTCCAGGAGCTAGCCACTGAGCTAACAAGAGGGCCTGCCCACTAAGCACAGCCTCTCTTCTCCTCCCTCCCACCCTCAGCCCTAGTGAAGTGGGCTCAGCCTCAAGAACAGAGGCAGCCTTGTGGCTGAAGCTCCCCCAGCTCCCAGCCACCCCACCTCCAGGCTGCCTGGGTATGTTTCAACACCCCAGAGCAGCACATTCCATTCTCTGGCACAGCTGGGGGCTGGGGATTCCGTATTCCCCTGGCTGCCTGCTTTCTTCACAGCTCCAGCACAGCCTGCTGTCTGGGCTGGGACACAGGGTCCCAGCCACACACATTCCAGCAGCAACCACCCCCCACATTACATTTCCCCAGGAGTGAACTTCAGCCAGGATTACAGGCGACTAAACAGTTGTGGGATGTGAGCTTCCTTTGTGGAGACCTAAGGCTGGATGCTGGCAGGGCTGAGAGGGGAGAAGAGGTTGCGGGTGGGCTGTCTTTGGGAGTTAGGAGAAAAGCCACTGGCTCCTCTGCTACTGTCAGGATCCTTGGAGTGGGATTGAAGCAGGGCTCCCAGAAATCTTCCTGTGAGACAGGCTGGCAGAAGCATGGCTGCCTGCACCCCCCGGCCTTGGCTTTGTCCCTGCAGACAGTAGTATGATGATTAAGAGCATGAGGTCAAAATCTAGCACTGCCCTGTGCAAGCTGTGTGATCTCCAACAAGTTCCTTAACCTCTCTGAGCCTCAGCCACCATCACTGAAATGCCACTACCTCAAAGGGTTGTTGGGAGGCGTAAATTAGAATGCAAAAATGGGGTGAGGCACAGTGGCTCATGCCTGTAGTCCCAGCACTTTGGGAGGCCAAGGAGGAAGGATTGCTTGTGTCCAGGATTTTGAGAGCAGCCTGGGCAACATAATGGGAGACTTCAACTCTACAAAAACAAGAAATTAGCCGCATGTAGTGGCATGCTCCTGTGGTCCCAGCTACTTGGGAGGCTGAGATGGGAGGATTGCTTGAGCCCAGCAGGTTGAGGCTGCAGTAAGCCATGCTCATAATACTGTTTAACCTGGGCAACAGAGTGAGATCCTGTCTCAAAAAAAAAAAAAAAAAAATCATAGAATATAGAAGTATATGTGTGTTTGTTTTTTGAGATGGAGTCTTGCTTTTGTGGCCCATGCTGGAGTGCAGTGGTGCAATCTCGGCTCACTGCAACCTCTGCCTCCTAGGTTCAAGTGATTCTCCTGCCTCAGCCTCTTTAGTAGCTGGGATTACAGGCGCCTGCCACCATGCATGGGTAATTTTTGTATTTTTAGTAGTTTCACTATGTTGGCCACGCTGGTCTTGAACTCCTGACCTCGTGATTTGCCTACCTCAGTCTCCCAAAGTGCTAGGATTACAGGTGTGAGCCATTGCACCTGGCAAAAGTGTTTTGAGTAGTGCCTGCCACCCATCATGGCCTTGATATTTATTGATTACTAGTATTAGAGAAATATTTGTAATCTCTTCAATACTGGCCTATACCACCACCTGTATTTTTGAAGCAAAACCCCAAATATTGTTTCTAGCTCTCTTCTGAAAGTGGTGTTCTGGCTTTTAGACAAGATACTCTTGTCTTTTCCCTGCCTTCCTGCCAGTATTGTTTCTTAGTTGATTAATGAATCAATTAGGAATTTTGTTGAGCACCTGCTATGGACAGGCACTGTTAGGTCAAGGCTTTGGTTAATAAAAATACTCATTGCCATTTATTGGACATCTACATGCTGTGCCCACTTAATGCTCAGCAACCCTGTGAAGTAGACATTTTTACTCCATTTTATGGCTGGGCACTATTCCCGATGTCACACAGTCACTAAGTCACAGGATTAGAAGCCAGGACTGGACTGTACCTGCCTCTTCTCACCCCAACCTGGAGTGTTCAGCTGGCTACTCCCTAGTCCTTCCTGTCTTCTATTAGAACTCTAATTTTGTCCCCAGCTGAAAAAGCTTGACTTCCTCTGCTCTCTTGCACCTAGGGGTGGCCATGTGACTTAGTTTTGGCCAGTGAGCTAGAAGTGGAAATCTACAGGGTGGATTGCTGGGGAAATTGCTGTTTCCCTGATCAAAGGGGTCAGAGGCAGCTGACATGCTGTGCTCCTCACCCTTCCCCGCCTTGCTGTCTGGAATGTGGTGAAGTTGGAAGGAGGCATTGTCTATAACCACGAGAATGAATGTCGCCCCATGGCAGGGCAGGACACAGGAGCTGGACATAGACTTCCCACTTGTGCACCTCCAACCCTGTTGTGTGGAGAAGCTGAGGTTTTGGTTCCTGGGGTTTCTGTTCTGTGCGGTTGGGGGCTGCATCATTCACTGCACCCAGGTGCTCTCCGGGCAGCACAGCTGCTGGGTTTCCAGCCAGTGGGTGGGAGCCTTGTGTGACTGAAGGAAATGAAGGGTAGGGCTCAGGCCTGGAAGGACCTCCCTGGTCTTTGAGAAGATTCTTTTTGGTCCCAGCAAAGAGATTCCTGGTGGGTCTGACAGCAGATGTCGGGGGACAGCAGATGTTTCAAACTGGGCCTTGACCCCTTGTATGGGTAGAGGAGTGGCTTCCTGGGCTTCATGGGATGGGCTAAGGGAGCCCTCCCCTCGCCCCGCTGCCCCACGGCTGCCAGCATCTGGCAGAGGAAATCAGCACAGTACTTCAGCCAGGGCAGGCCCCGTCCTGTGTGCCCATGGAAAAATCATCCCTGGTCCTGGTTGACCACAGAAGTGTCCATAAACATTTGGTCAGGGTAGGAGGCTGGGAGACAAGGGGCGGATTCAGGGAGCCAGGTGCGCTGGCAGGGTTTGGGCGTGGGTGGGTGAGGGAGGAACAAGGTGGCCTGTGCAGCCGCTGACCTGCGGTGAGGCCACCTGCCTGCCCAGGCTGATTTATGGGTGCGCTGCCGGACCACCTGCTAGCCAGAAGTTAGGGGAGTGTGCACGCATGGCCCACAGCAGAACGCGGCTCCTCGCCCCTCTGGAGTCATTTCCCTGAGGTGATGTGCGCCTCCGAGAGTGAAAGTCGAGGCTTTCCTCAGCTCCAGAACGAGGCTTCTTTGTCTTGGAGGAACAGCAGGACTTGACTGGACTTGGCATCCCAGCTTTACCCCCCACTGGTGGGGAGAGCCCTCAGGGGGTGCCCCTAGCCTCCTGCTCTGGGTACATCTGGCATCTGCTGACGGACCCCCCAGGGAGCTCCTTCCTGGCACTGCCCTCTCCACAGGCTGCCCATTAGAGTGGGAGTGGCTTCTCGCCTCCATCTCAAGCTTTCTCCCCCCACCCCAGCCGTCCACCTCAAGGCAGCAGCCTCCATCTGCTCTGAGCCCACTGGGGCACCCCCTCAGCCCCTTGCCCTCTCCCTGTCTCAGTTGTCACCTTATCTAGATAGTAGTTCTCAATTCTGGCTGCACATCACCGCAGGGAACATCTAAAAACACCAACTCCTGGTCACCCTACAGAGATTCTGATTTCATTGCATTAAGAGTAGGGCCCATGTTCTGTAAAGGATCCCTAGATGATTCTACCGTTTTTATGTGTTAAAATGCAGGGATACGGCAGGTCTGCGTTTCTTTGCTGCTGTTGTGGAGTCAGGGTCTGGCTCTGTTGCCCAGGTGGGTCTTGAACTCCTGAGCTTAAGGGTTCCTCCCACCTCAGCCTCCCAAAGTGCCGAGATTACAGGCATGAGCCACTGCGCCCCTGGCCAGATGCTGCCTTTCTAACCAGCTCCCAGGTGATGCCCATGCTGCTGGACCAGGGACAGGTAAGGAGCAGTGCCTGCAGTGTGTGAAAGCCGGAGGAGAGGAGTGACTCGTCTTTGACCTCAGGCTTTTCAGGGTAGTTCCCTGTGGCCCCGTCTTCTTGGACTCCTCTGATTAGGCCCTGGTTTTATGGGGGAGCTGCTGTGGGACCATGGAATCTTCTGACCGTGGGAGAAAGCTGGGGAACTGGCACCTGCATTCTTCCTCAGGGACAAAAATAACGGCCATCTCCATCCCTCACTTAGCGGTCAGAATGGCAGGGTGACCCTTGCTACGTACTACAAAACACAGGCCTTGCTTTTCTTAGGCATTCCAAGGAGGTCTTGTGGCCAGGCCGTGGGTTCAGACAAGGCCTTCTTTCTGAAGGTCCGTTCTAAACCTCCCTCTCCCCCCACCTCTTGGCAACCAGCTGACAAAGAAACCACCTGGTCCAAACCAATGATTGTTTTCCTTGATTTAGTTAAAAAGTAAAAAAAAAAAAATTAGAAAATTCAACCCTGCATGTATTGGTTGTCTAGTACCTATGTCCTCACAGCAGAAGCAATAACTTATCATCAGGATGAAAGGGAGATGCGGAGGCTGCGGAGTGAACCCTGGGACGTGGGCCTGCAGGTGTCCGGGAAGGGGGTATGTGCCAAGGGTGGGCTGGGCTTGCTCTCCAGCCCAGGGAGAGCTCTCTGCCTTGGGACAGGGACTTGGGCAAGCTGGGGAAGGCAGGGGGTGTGGCTGGAGGCATTAAGACCCTAACTCGTTTCCTTTCGGGGCTAGGATGATGCATACAGGGGCAATGGGGAGAACTGTCTCCCCAACAGCTTAGCCTAATATTGAGATTTCCCTCTTCGAGGCGAGGCCCCACCCTGACAGGGGAGCCGGAGCTGACTTCACCATCTACTCTGAAACCTCCGACACAGGGTGGCCCGAGCCCCTCCACCCTTCCCTCACCCTCTCCTCCCCTGCCTACCTTCTGAGACCCTGGGGTCTTCTCCCAGATGACGAAGCCCTGCTCCTGAGAGAGGAAGCCAACATCCCAGGGACCTCAGGACCCCCAGGCAAAAAGGACAGCCTGGGCTCCGTGCCCATCCCTTGGGGCCTGTGCCAGTAACAACACTCATGGAAACACCCTCCGGCAGGGCCGGGTCAGCCTGGAAGTTGGGGCGGGGCCAGAGGGCAAAGCACAGCTGGCAGGGCAGGGAGGAGTGCCCTTCAGTGGGGCTCTGCGGCCCCGTAGAAGAAAGGGTAGTAGAGGGAGCAGGGGTAGGAGAACATGAATTTGACTGCAAACTTCATCTCCTTATTCTTCTTGTCCCAGCGGTAGACGGCCATGAGCAGCAGCTGTCCGTCCACTTTGCGACCCATGACCAGGAAGCTGCCCGACAGGCCGTCCAGCTGTGGGCAGGGGCAGCCCGCGCCGTTCTTCATGTGCAGCACCAGCCGCTTGGTGTCCTTGCGCTTCAGGGGGCCCGGCTTGAGCAGCTTCTTCTTTTTCTGGGCTCCAATCAACTTCCGGTCCCCATTCTCTATCTTAATCTCCTTGATGCGCATTTTGACAACTGTGGGAAGGAAAGACAGAGGCAGGTTGGGAATGGTCAGATCTACGTGGGATGCTGGTGGGCCCAGAGCTGGTGTGTTCTGGACCTTCAGCTCAGGGAGCCAGATGCTCTGCGGGGCTTGGAAGGGAGGAGCTTGTACGTGCACATTTTCATATTTAGAAAGCACTTGTCATGCTGTACTCTCACGGACAGTAGCACGTTTCATCCTCAAGGTACAGGAGAGGGGAAACGAAGGCTAGCGAGCTTGTGACCTGCGTGAATTGAGAGCCCAGGCTCTTCTGAGACACCAAATGCAGGGTGGAGAGCTCTTGATGGAGCAGCGTGTGGGCTCCCCAGGGCAGGGACAGGGAGTAGATGGGAGTGGGACTCACTGCTTGGAAAGGGGTCCTTGTGATGGAAGGAGACTGGACTTCCTGGTCGCTGGGGATGATTCCCATTGGATTTCTGGCTGTGTGTGAGTGTATGGTATGGGGTAAATGTGGGGTGTGTATATGTGTAGTGCGTGTGGTGGGAGCGGTGGTGGGCTGGCAGATATTTAACAGCTGACTCTGTGGACGAGGGGCCCTGCTTTGCATTTGTGGACATCTGTGGGGTATATCCTCCCATCATGACTGACTGCATGACTGGGCGTGGAGCTGGGGATACACACAGTTCAGCTCTTGCTGGTGTGAACACACCACTGTACAGTGATACTTACGTGTGTGTGAGAGAGGTTGTACGGCGGGCGGGAGTGTGTGTGTAGGGTGGTTCTGTGGATGAGGGTGTTTGTGGTATGTATAGGAGCGGGGCGGGGGTGAGGGAGGTGGATGAAGACAGGATCTGCGGCCAGAGAGCCACGTGCAGGTCACTGTAGATGTAGGGAGCCTAAGGAGTCCTGCCTCAGGGTGGGGTGGGGTGTCCCTCGGGCTGGTCTCTCCCTTCTTCAGGCTTCTGGGCCCCCATCTCTGAGGGACCAGGGAGAAGCCAGAGAATAATTCTGCCCACTGTGGGCAGGAAATTGTTGTAAAATCTCGTTCCTTCTCTTTAAGTCTTCTTTTCTCTCTCTGAGACACACACACACACACACACACACACACACACACACACCCCTTGCAATAGCAGTATTCTCTTTCCAAACAGGCTACCAACATAAAAGACTCCTCTGAAGAAAGGACTTCATTACTGTGTCCTTTTTTCTTTTTTATAGACAGGGAGGCTAAGACACAAAACAGGGAACCGACTTGGCAAAGGCCACACTGGACTGCGGGGCCCATGTGTGAGCCAGGTCCTGACTGGACTTGGATGGGAAGGCTCTGGGATGAAGTTTTGGGAACAGGCGACCACAGCTCCTCTGGTAGGAGGTGTGCTGAGTCCCAGGTGGAGGTACCAGGGACAGTTTCCCCCATTCCATCCTGGAGCCCTCACTCCCCACCTGCCTCCCTCCATCTCTGCGCTAAGCCTGCATCGTCCACAGAGATGATCCAGCCATGGAGGCCCCTCTGAAGATGACACCAAGGGAGGGCTGCGGGAGCCCTGGCCGGGGTGGTTTCTGAGGCCCAGGGCCCATGGCCTTGAGGGACTTCTGAAGGTCCTGAAATGATGCAGAAAGAGGGGCATTTCTCTTGGGAGAGAGTTTATGGTCATTATTGGATTCTAAACGGGACCCATTCACTGTGATGGATGTGGGCACATATGTTTCCGTGTGTGTAGAAAGAGGGGTTGGGAGTGGTGTCGGGGCAGTGGCCGCGTGGGCCCCACACTCACCGAAGTCACTGGAGCACATCTGCTCCATGAGGCCATCGGCACTGTGCTCCATCTCACACTGGGCACAGATCTTGGTCACTGAAAAGAGAAAGTTGGTGAGGAGATTGGAGTTCCAGAGCTACTCAGGGTGCAGGCTTCCTCACTGTCCAGCCACTTCCCCCTGCCAAGCCTCTACTTCCTTATCAAGAAATGGGATGATGGCAGTCATATCACTACCTGCTCACAGAGTGATTGACCATCACGAGATAAGCTGTGCAGGGACCAAACTGCCAGGTGGGCACAGTGACTGCCCCATGACCCCGGTGGCTGCAGCCATGGTGTGCAATGTCTTAAATTTTATCTCCTCTCATCCTCAGCCTAAGAAGTAGGGATTCTTATTCATTCATATATATATATATATATATTTATATATATTTTGGAGATGGAGTCTCACTCTGTCACCCAGGCTGGCGTGCAGTGGCTCTCCAATCTTGGCTCACTGCAACCTCTGCCTCCCCAGTTCAAGTGATTCTTCTGCCTCAGTTGCCCCAGTAGCTGAGATTACAGGCATGTGCCACCATACCCAGCTAATTTTTGTATTTTTAGTAGAGATGGGGTTTCACCATGTTAGCCAGGCTGGTCTAGAACTCCTGACTTAAAGTGATTCACCCACCTTAGCCTCCCAAAGTGCTGTGGTTACAGGCGTTGGCCACTGCACCTGGCCCTTATTCCTGTTTTGGAGGAAAGGGAACTGAGACCCAGAGGGTCAAATCTGGCAGCAGACAGGGAGGAAGGGGGAGAGGGCATGGAGCCAGCCTGGAAGAGCTGTGTGGACCAGCACAGCAAAGGGGAGGCTGAGGCCAGAGAGAAATTAGGGTTCAGGGGCCTGAGGGTGTGGGTTGGAGGAGGGACTTAGGATCTCATAGGTTTTATGAACCTGGGATGGCTATTTTATGGATGGGGAAACTGAGGCTCAGTGAAGTCAAGTGGCTTGCCTAAGGGCTTTTTTTTTTTTTTTTGGAGGAGAGCCTAATCTGCTCTTCCTTTTGCACTGAGCCTGATCCAAATGACTTCCAGCCAGGGGAACTGGGGAAGAGGGTGGAGAGCTTAGGGTTCCAGGTACAGAAAACGGGAAGGCAGACCATAGCGCAGGAACATTCTTAGCTCCTAGTCTTTCCCCACATTGCTTCCCTCACCTCTCCTCTCTTCTCAAGGTCCCAACATGGGGTGGGGGTGATGCTTGCTTTGGATCCTGGGGATCCAGATGAAAGGCACTGTTTAACGACCCCAGGCATTCTTGGGCCGAAAGGGGCCATAAGGCATTTAACAGGACGTCCCAGGTTGGGGGCACGGCACGGGTGGATTCTCAGCAGCTTGGTTAGGTGGGCACTTCGAGGGGTGCCAGGGGTATTCAGGGAGAGAGCCAGAGGGAAGGTCCGGACCGCAGGGAGGCACTACACTGCCACTCCCTGGGGAGGTGGGAAGGCTGCGGGGGATAATTCCAGGGTCGCTGGGTTGAGCTAGGACAGTGTGTGTGCGCGCGTGCGTGCGTGTGTGTGTGTGTGTGTATGTGTGTGTGTATGTGTGGTGGGGCAGGGAGCTGCACCTCTTGGGGGGTTCGCAGAGCTGTGCTAACTGGCGGGGAGCGGAGGGCCGTCGGAGCGCGCGGGGACGGCGGCGGCGGCGCTACCTGGAGGCGCGGTGGCGGGCAGGTGCCCGAACTGCACGGCGATGCAGAGGTCGTTGTCCAGCGGGAACTTGTGGCAGTGCAGCATCTCCGGCCAGGGGAAGCCGTAGGCCTCCATGAGCGGCGCGCAGCCGGCGCGCACCGCCTCGCACAGGGAGCGGCATGGGTAGATGGGCCGGTCGAGGCAGACGGGCGCGAAGAGCGAGCACAGGAAGACCTGCGTGTCCGAGTGGCAGCGCTTGGCCAGCAGCGGCAGCCAGCTGCTCGCCTGCTGCTTCACTTCGGCCAGGCTCTCGTGCTCCAGCAGGTTGGGCAGCCGCATGCGCTTGTAGCCCACCGTGTGGCAGAGCGGCAGGTCGGCGGGGATGTCGAGGCACTGCGGCGGCTTGGAGTAGGAGCGGCCGTGCAGCGGTTCGGCCTGCCAGCCGTAGTAGTCGTACTCCTCGCCGCACGCCGGCGCCCAGCGCAGCGCCCCCAGCAGCAGCGCCAGCGCGGCAGTCCGCGCGCCCCCCGCCGCCGCCCGCATGGCTGCGCCGTCTCCAGGCGCGCACCGCGCAACCCCCGGACGCTCGGTGCGCGGCGGCCCAGGTGCCCAGGCGTGCGCCCCCGGCTCCGACGCTCTCCAGCAGCCGCGGCGGAGGTCGCCCAGGTGGGTGGCAGCCTACGCTCGGCTCCGGGCGCCCGGACTGATCCTGGCGCCTCCCACCTCGGGGCTCCTGCCCAGGCCTCGCCGCGTGCCCCAGCCAATCTCCGGCCGCCCGGCCCCCGCCCTGAGGCGGGGAGGCAGGGAGAGGCCCCTCGGCCCCTCCCGCCACATACCCGCGCGTCCCGCCCAGCTCCGGGTCTTGCGCCCGTCTCCCGGCTAGGCTCCCCTGCCGCGGCTCTGGCCTCTCCTAGCGCTTCTCCCTGGGGCTCCCTGCCTCCCTGGGCATTTTCCTCACCCCTCACCTACTCCATCCTTCCTTCTTATCTCTCTCCACCACAGCCTCTCCTGTGCCTTTTCTCACTTCACTTGCTTATCTCTCTGCCTCGGCCTTTCTCCCTCCGATCTGTTTTCTCTTCCCTGACACCTCGGTCCTTCTTCTGCCTGATGGGAGGCTCCTGCTGCCCCACACCCTCCTGGATCTTCTGGTCCTCCGGGCAGGCCTTCATTGAGCTTGGTGCCAGGCCCTGTGCTCGCTGCTGGGGAATCAAAGATGGGTGTGACCCAGAACCCACCTTCAGGTCCAAGATAGTCCAGTGGGGGTGAAGGTAACCATAGGTTCTATTTAGAGAGATCTTACTACCTGCCAGGGACGGTGCAAGGTACTTTCCAAGCTTATCAGCTGTTATTAATGAAAGCCAATACTCAGTGGGTGCTAATTGTCTGCCCAGTCTGATCTAAGCACATTGCATGAACTCCCTCAGCTAATTTTCACAATAATGCTAGATGGTGGGTAGGTACTATTACTGTCCCCACCTTACAGATAAAGATCCTGTGGCACAGAGGTTAAGCACGGATTAGAGCTGGGATTTGAACCCAGATAGTCTGGTTCTAGAGTCAGAGCCCAGAAACAGCCAAGAGGCCTGGATTCTGAGTCTGCAGGCCTAGTGACCAAGGGGATGGGGAGTTCAGAGAGGTGGAGTAACTGGCTGTTGGCCACATGGCTCATATGTGAAGAAGATAGGATTTGAATCCAGGTGTTGGGCTCCAAAGGCCAGGCCTTAACCACTCTGTGGTAAGATAACTTCCAACCCATGGCAGGGAATTTGGTGGGGGGAGAAGGAATTGATGGTGTCTCTGAGTGGGGCACCCAGGCAAGCATCAGTGGGGAGGGGACCTTCAGGAGCCCCATGCTTGGTGCCTTTCTCTCCTGAGTCCTGCCTTTCACTGGCGTTCCCTTGAGAGGAATTTGGACTGGAGGCTTGAAGGGAGGGGAATTCCTTCCAGAGAGCCTAGCTTGACACCTGACCTCCCAGCGTTTGGTGGGGAGGGTACCCTGGGGAAGTGTCCCCTAGAAGGGCTTGGGGAGATGGGGACTGGCTCTGCTGGGAGGCAGGAGTACTGGGGCACTTTCCCCCTCTACTCCTCCCCTTAGTCTCACTGACAGATATTTCCAGGGCTCCTGTCTTCCTCTGGGTCTGTCCTTGTAGTGGTAGTGGAGAAGGGTGAGGGGCCACTCATTAATATTCATGGAAGACCCATGGAGTGCATACTCTCTGCAAGGAATGGGGTAAGGTATGGAAGGGGACACAGAGGTGCAAAAGACATGGATGGCTCTCCTCCGTCTGATCTAGTTGTAAGAAAAAGACACAAGGCAGACAGAGGAAGCAGGAGAAGCCTCAGCCACTGAGCCCCAAGGGTGGGATGGGCTGTGTTTGACGTCCAGGATGATCTAGTGGGGTCCAGGTGGAGTAAGCTTTGGCCTTCCCTTCCCCTCTCCCTTTCCCAGCTCCCAGCATGAAGAGGTTATGCAGATGGCCACTCAGAAGGTGGAGGACAGGTCTCTGCAGGGCCAGGCAGTGCAGAGTAGCAATGGTGCGAGAGCCTGGGCTCTGGAGACGATGGAGACAGCTTCAGATCCTGGCCACATACTAGCTGTATGACCTTGGCAAGTTCTTAACCTGATTTCCTTCTTTGTAAAATGGAATTTCTTCAGCAGTTATTGTGAAGAGCAAATAAGGTGAATGGAAGGAAAGCCCCCTGCACAGTGCCAACACACAGAATGAACACCTAGGAATGCCAGATCCCCAAGGGATGTGTGACTTTGGGGTAAAAATGTGGTGTGTGGGCTAGGTACAGTGACTCTCACCTGTAAATCCCAGTGCTTTGGGAGGCTGAGGTGAGAGGATCACTTGAGCCCAGGAGTTTGAGACCAGCATGGGCAACACAGCAAGATCCCATGTCTACAAAAAATAGAAAAGTTAGCTGGGTATGGTGCATGCGCCTGTAATCCCAGCTACTCGGGAGGCTGAGGTGAGAGGATCCCTTTAGTTCAGGAGTTCGAGGTTACAGTGAGCTGTGATTGCACCACTGCGTTCCACCTGGGCAACGGAGCAAGACCCTGTCTCTTAAAAAAAGAAAGTGGTGTGTGTTCCGAAAGCCCTTGGATGCCTTGGCTCTGGCTCTGGTTTGGAGCTCTCTGAACAGCAGTTCTGCCCCCTGCACCCTGACTCTCCCACCCCTCCGGGCTTGGCAGGCTCTTGCCCTCCAGGGGAGGTGTGGCCTTGGGCACTGGCAGGGGTATTGGAGCCCCCAGGTGGTTGTGCAAGGTGCTGGCTCCTTGGGCAGTTGATTGGCTGTGCTGTTCTTGGCGTCCCAGTGCCTGGCCTGGACAGAGCAGGGCTTTGTTCCTACTGGTGCTTATGTAAGAAATGCACATGGCTGGGGAGCTGTGAGTCCTTACCTGACAGCTCCAAGGCCTGTCGCGGGCAGAGGGGCCAGGTTAGAAGCTTCCTGGAAGCGGAGCATGGACAGTCTTGACCTGGCAACTCTGTTGTGGGGACCCCCAAGGGCCCCTGACACGGGACAGGGTGAAACTTGACAGGAGCCAAGCCGAGGTGAGGGCTGTGCCACGGGGCTGTTGTCAGGGGAGCTGTCTCTCAGTGGCCCTTTTCCCTGGCTCTGCAGCCTGGACAGGAGAAGGCTGCTCTCTGAGGCAGTGCCCCTTCTTGCTGAGGCTGAACCAGGGCCTAAGCAGCGGGTGGAACACCTGGGCACCGTGATGGGCACCTGTCAATCTCAGAGCATCCACAGCCTGTCCAGACCTTCCCCCCAGCTGATGGAGGGGACCATTTTTGCCAAAAAATGTGTACTCGTGTTTTGTTGTGAGCAAAGTTCTATATAAATATTTAGATCAAACTTGCTAATTATGTTATACATTTTCTACTCTTTTATTGTCTATTTCAATGGTTCTCAAAGTGTGGTCAGCATTCCCCGGGGGACCCCAAGACTCTTTCCAAAGTGGTATACAAGGTCAAAATTGTACATAATTCAAATGCCCATTCAAAGAACAAGATAGGCCAATGGATTTTAAGGTAATTGGGTAAGAGAAGCTAATTGATATGGTTTCAGATTCTGAATTACGTTTAAGAAACTATAGATGTCAGGCCAGGTGAGGTGGCTCCTGCCTGTAATCCCAGCACTTTGGGAGACCCAGGTGGACAGATTACTTGAGCTCAGGAGTTTGAGACCAGCCTGGGCAACAGGGTGAGACCCTGTTTCTACTAAAAATACAAAAATATAGCCAGGCATGGTGGTGTGCGCCTGTGGTCCCAGCTACTCAGGAGGCTGAGGTGGGAGGATTGACGCTTGAGTGAGGATTGGGGAGTGGGTTTTGTTGCGGGGGGCGGGGGCAGTGGAGGTTGCAGTGAGCCAAGATTGCGCCACTACACTCCAGTCTGGGTGACAGAGAGAGACCCTGTCTCAAGAAAAATCAATAAATAAATAAAATAAAAAGAAAAGGAAATTACACATGTCAGTCTTTGGGGTAGTATCAAAGAAGCATATCCACAATGAACTGAAAAGGCCATGAAAATACTCCTCCCTTTTCCAACTACATTTATGTGCGAGACCAAATTTTCTTCATATACTTCAACCAAAACAACATATGGCAACAGATTGAATGTAGAAGCAGATATGAGAATCCACTGTCTTCTGTTAAGCTAGATATTACAGAGATTTGCAAAAATGTAGAACAATGTCACTCTTCTCATTAAAATGAATTTTTCTTTTGAAAAATATTATTTTTTACAAAAATTATGTTAACATATTAACATTTATTATTTTAAATGCATTAATGCATTTAACTTTTTCTCATTTTTAGTTCCAAATATGGTGAATAATGATAGGTATAAACCCATATAAACCAAATCTCTTTGGGATTCTCAATTTTTTTTTTTTTTTTTTTTTTGAGAAGGAGTCTCGCTGGAGTGCAGTGGTGCAACCTCGGCTGTCTACAACCTCTGCCTCCCAGGTTCAAGCCATTCTCCCGCTTCAGACTCCCAAGTAGCTGGGATTACAGGTGTGCACCAACATACCTGGCTAATTTTTAGTAGAGACGGGGTTTCACCATGTTGGTTAGCCAGGCTGGTCTCAAATTCCTGACCTCAGGTGATCTACCTGCTTCAGCCTCCCAAACTGCTGGGATTACAGGTGTGAGCTACCTCGCCCAGCCTGGGGTTCTCCATATTTAAGAGCACAAAGAGGTTCTGAGACCAAAATGTTTAAGAACTACTGAGCTACTTAATCTGCCCACTTCTGATAGAGGTATATGAAATCTACTGTGTATATGGGTTTGGCAATTTTTCCTTTTTTTGAAATCAGTTTTTTGCTTTGTATACCTTGATGCTATGTTGTCAGGTGTATAAAGCTTTGTGATTTTTATAGCTTCTGGTTGAGTTGTAACTTCTATCTGTATGAAATATCCTTTTTTATTCCTTTTAGTGCCTTAGGCCTTAGGAATAATGATTTCATGAACCAACACTTAACCAGAACCTGCTATGGGGCAGGTATAGATGTGAAAGCGACTTGGTCCTTGTCTGTGTGGAGTACACAGGCACGTGAAGGCAGTGTACGCAGTGCAGCAGGAAGAGTCTGGGCTTCAGAGTCAGACTGACCTGTGCTGAATTCTGAGTACTTCCTAGTGGTGTGTCCTTGGGCCTGTGTGTGTTGGACCTTGAACCTCAGTTTTTATCTATAAAACAGGGTTAATAGCATCTATGTACTGGTATTGCTGGTCTGTGAAAGCTTCCTGAGATAATGAGTGACAGCGGCACCCTGTAGTGTCCTGTGTAGTCACTCTGTGATCAATGCTGCAGCACAGCCAGATCTGCCCCATTTATGTCTCTTGACAAGGCCCGCAGGAGAGGCAGTTTGGGGCAGTGGGGAGCACACCAAGCTGGGATTTGAAAGATCTGAGTTACACTTGTTTAATTCACTAGCAAAAGTATTTTAATTGCTTTTTAGTTTATTGAGATCCTGAGTCTCAGTTGCCTTATCTGTGCAGTGGCAGGGACCACATTGCCCTGCATTCTCCATGAGGTTGTCTTGAGGATCCAGTGTGGTAATGGAATGGGCTTGGGATGATGATGGAGGTGGGGCCGAGGAATGGAAGAATGCCCCAGGGTCGCTGTTGCCTCCCCTGTCCCGGGCTATGAAGAAGCCTTGCCAACACAGGCTTGCCCACCGAGGGCTGGGGTGACTGAAGTGGTAAGATGGGGTCTTGTCATTATTTCAGGCTCCTGGAACTGTCTGCCTTTTACAATCCCAGTGCTCCTCTGCCAGGGTGGGGTCTTTATAGCAGCTGCCATTGAGTGCCCATTACAAAGCCAGGGTGAGTGGTCTAATTAACGAAACTATCAGTGCCGGCAGGGGCCTACTGTCCCCAAGCATCACCCTCCTGGTCTCCCACCATTTTCCGTAAGAGGAAGCTGAACATTGGCCTTCCTGAGCCCGCAGTCCAGAGCCCTTCCTACCACACCTCCTGTTGTTTTACTTTCCAGCATTTTAGCTTTGTCAATTGCGAAGTCAACATCTGTCCCAGGGGCCCCCAGCTGTGCAGAGCCTCTCTGCTGAGCAGCCTGTGCTCTGGTTGGCAGTTCAGGCAGGCCTGCTCGGCATCGCTGGGTAGGCTGGTCACGGAGGGGCTTAAGCAGGACTTACTGGCCATTGAATCGAGTGACCAGGGAGGCCAGCCTCAGTCCTCCCTTCCATGAGCCTAGCTACCGACATCCTGGATTTCACATGGCTTGAGGAACGAGAGCAGAGGCGAGGCTTCTCTTGGGCCTGGGGCTGAGTCCAGCTCAAAGTGTGCCTGTCTGAACCATGGAGGCAGGTGGGATGGGTTGAGCACTGCTGGCAGTCTCTAGCTGGGGCTGTGGATGGAGAGAAGGCTGAATACTGCTCTCCTCTTCTCCCTGGGTTCCCAGCACACCTGGAGCCCCTGGGCTGTGGCCAGTTGGCAGCACTGGCTAGAAGCACACTGGAGAGGCCGTCCAGTGTTTTGGTTAAAAGTGTGAACACTGGAGCCAGATGGGTTCTGACTTCAGCAATGCCACTTGACCTTGGGCAAGTTATTTAACCTCTCTGTGCCCCAGTTTCCTCATCTGTAGAAAGGGGATATTAACAATAATTTCTTATAGAATTATTGAGGTTAAAGTTAATTTTAAAGATCGCTTAGGACAGTGCATAGTAAGCACTATATAATTGTTCGTTGATATTACTGAATACTGAGTATGGCATGACAGCGGTCTTTAGAGACCGTCGCCAAATCCCGTAGCTCTTCACTCCCAATTTCCCTGCTATCCCCCGGCCCGTGCTCTCCCTCCCCTTGCTCTCAGCACATCCTCCCTGCTCCCTCTGCAGTCTCACTTGTCCACTCTGCAGGAGCCAACAAGATCATTTCGCGCTGTAAGCCTGATGGTCTCACCCTTTAGCTCAAGACCCTCAGCAACTCTGTTCTTAGGGTCAAGTTCTTGCCCAGGCTCTAGGTAAAGCTCTTACCCAAGTCCAGGTGCCCTGCTGGGCACTGTCTGGAAGTCTGAAGCTCCCTTTGCATATAATGACACTGGTCATTATGTTACTGTGTTTATTTTCTCAACTTCTGGCTTCTTACTGGACTGAGAGCTCCACGAGGGCATGCCCTCATCTTGTTCATCTCCGTTTTTGTGACTCCCAGACCCCTGTCAATCACATAATGGGTGCTCCATAAATGTTTGGTGAATGAATGACTGAACAGATGGATGAATGCTCCGTGGGAGGAAGTCATAGCAGGAAGCAGTCTTTGGAGCCAGATGGGCTCAGGTTGGAGCCCAGAACCTTTATCAGGCTCTGCTGGAATTCTTGGGAGGCTCAGGGAAGATCGGGAGGCTCAGGAAGTGGGGAGCTGGTGAGGATAGAGTGGAGTACATGGAGGGATATGTCAGTTGCAGTGCTTGCTGTGGGCCAGAGAGTGATGGACAAGCTCCCTAACTGCGGTTGGCCTCCCTGTCTCCTTCCTTCCTTGAATACTTGTTTAGGGCATCCTGGGTGCCTCGTATTATGTTCCCTGCTTTCCCACACGCTATCTCATTTCATCACCCATATAGCACTGTGAGGGAGGCAGTATTATCCCCATGTTATATGAGAAAATGGAGGTTCAGAGAGGGTCAGCAACTTGCTCAGAGTCACACAGCCAAGAAGCAGCAGTCAGGACTTGAACCCAGGACTTCCTCCTGTGGATGTGAGAAGTGACTGGGGGTAATGCCACTCTGTTGAACACTGACTCAAACTGGCTTGCAGGGGAAGGCGGCCCCGGGGAGAAGACCCTACCTCGAGAATCAAGTCACTGAGGCTACAGCAGGTTTGATCCAGTTGGCTGGGTTGCTGCCCTCAGGGAGCTCGCAGTCCAGAGGTAGAGGGGGAGCCAGCTGATACACAAATACACAAATGGCTTATAACTGCAATTGGGGTGGCTTCCTGGAAGGCGGGTGGAAAGGCGCCCCACGGCCTCCTCTTTGTGGAAGCTGGAAAAAGCACCAGTTGTAAAGCTTATTATGCTTTGCCTCTACCACTTCCGGGGGCTGGGAACTCGGGCACATGAATCCCTGTGCCTCAGTTTCCTCATCTGCAAAACAGGGACAGGAAGAACTTCGTTGTATATTTCTTGGGAAGATTAAATGAAAGGTACTTGAAAGTGCTTAAAACTACTAGTGTTAAGTATTTGAAGGGTTTTGCACAATCACGGGAGGTGCACGGCATGGCCCCCACTCTCTCCGCCCTGGCTGTGGCCACATGGGGCCCTTGGGACCCCAGATTTATAAAATGTTGCAGCTGAAAGCTCTCCTGTCCTCTCCTGACCACCCAGGGGCTGTGAAGGCAGTACTAAAGGTTCATAAATGATTCTCCATGTCTCCCCAGATCAACACAGAAGGGCTCATTTGCCGTAAACAAAACAGCAGATTTCTTTGCTTCTGGCTGGAATTACAGCTCTCAGGCTGGAACTCCTCTCATGCTGAACAGAAGTCGGCTGGCAGTCCCTGCATCTCTGATTAATATAAAAAACAGAGGCTGGGAGGGGGAAGTGACTGCCGGCAGGGGACAATAGGTCAGAGAGACCTCAGGCTGGGGGGCCAGGGGAGGAAGTGAGGAACCCCAGGGAGGACCGTGGGGGCAGGATTGTGGAGGGGAAACCCAGGGCAGAAGTGTTAGGGGTGGGGGCAGGAGTGTTGGGGAATCCTGGGGAACAATGGCTTCATTAAGGAGAGGGTGAGGGTGTGGAGAAGCGGCAAGGCCACAGCTAGTGAGGGTGAGGAAGTGGACTGAGCCTCTTCCCCCCAATCCTGGCCAATGGAGCAATTGTCCTCTGCTGGGAGGGAGCTGGGCCTGGGCCTAGGAACGGCTGGACGCCTGCCCTTGGGGCCACTGAGGTGGTCCTGGCCTCCTCGCCTGGCCCCAGAATGGCTCCTCTGTGCTGGCTGCTGGTCCTTTGGGCCCCAGTAGGGGTTACCCCATCCTGCTTCTTCCAGCTGGCAGTTTGGGGTGTGGATGCCCACCCAAGGCTCTCTGAAGAGGGGCCCCCACCTCCCTTCTGCCCACTTCTGGGAAACCTGAGCCCTGTTTAGGCTTGTCTCTGAGACCTGGGCTCAGCCCACTTCCTGGAGTTCTCCTATTTTCAGCTCGACACTGCTGCCCTGTGGCCGGGTTGCTCGGCTTCTTGGGTCTCAGCTGCTTTACCTGTAAAGTGAGAGAGTCGGGTTATTAATAGCAGTGCTTCTCCCCTGGTGGATAGCCCATCCTGCCTGGGATGGGGCGTGGGCTCAGTCCTCAGGACCCCTGGGGCTGGCACTCAGGGGAAGGGCCAGGGCTGCCAAATTCCTGCTGGGTTCCGCACAGCCCTGCAGGATCAAGAACCGTCCTGCTCCAAGTGCCGATAGAGCCCCTGTTGAGATGCACTGCTAGGTCCGTCCCTTTCACCCTTGTTGTTTTTAAGGTAGCACCATTCTGTTTTCAAACAATGTGGCTTGGGGGAACTCGACAGATAAAACAGATGAAAGGGGCAAGTATTGTTCGGGCTGGCGGGGGAGGCCCAGTGGGAACCCTCCCTAGGCCCTCATCCAGGCCTCTCTGCAGCTGGCTGTGTCCTGTGTGGGCGGTTCTGGGGGTTCTGTTCTGATTGATGGGGCATCTGCTGAAACCGGCAATGTCTGTGCTGCACTTGTTGTCACTCTTCACTCCTGCGTGTGCGGCAGGGTTTTCTCTTTGGGTTTAATTTTAAGAGCTAGGATGGGCAGATGGGGTTTGGAGATTAACTTCCTGTGGCTGTGAATTGTCCTTGGTCTCCTGGGCTACCTTGATGGGGTTGGCTGAGACTAGGCTGCTGACATGGGCACACCCCACAGCCAGGAGAGGAGAGGGGTTCCCAAACTTTATATTGCAACACAATCACTATAGAAGCTGATTAAAATACGTATTTAGATTGTGGGACCACTGCACATATTCCAGTTCAACACCTGTGACTCCCAGGCATTTTTGAGGCAGTGGGTTGCAGACCAGGATGGGACGTGCTGGCCTCTGAGGGGCTGTGCCTGCTCCTTGTTCTGCCCCTGCCTCCACTGCCCGGGCTGGCCACAGCCTCCCTCCAGGGCCCTGCTGCTGGGCCTCCTTCAGGCTGAAATGCGAACTCTTTCCTTCTGGAAGCTGCACGCAACCTGGCATCCCCTCCACAGCCGTTTTCCCTGTCCCCGTCTGTGTGGGGTAGGTAGTTGGGTTCACAGCCCCCTTATCTGCTCCAGCGCCCAGCTCAGGGCTGTGATTAATGATGGTGTTGGCAGACATTAGTGTGCCCAAGCCCTAGGCTAAGTGCCTTATCATCTCATTTAAACCTCTTGACAGTGCTATGAGACAGGTGTTAGTATTATCACCCGCCTCCACTCTATTTACAGATGACAACTGAGAGGTGATTGAGTAACTTTTCCAAGGTCACAGAGTTGGGGGTCTCCCAGGTAGATCTGACTCCACTTCACACATGCTGAGTACTGGGGGGGCAGCCACCCTGGCCTCTGTCTGGGTTTTCATAATCACCCTTCAGTGAGTCTGGCATGGTACTGTTATTATTATTATTTTGAGTCAAGCTCTCCCTCTGTGGCCCAGGTACAGCAGCACGATCACAGCTCAGTGTAGCTTCAAGCTCCTGGGTTCAAGTGGTCCTCCTGCCTCAGCCTCCCAAATAGCTGGGACAACAAGCACACGCCACCACGCCCTGCTAAGTTTTCCTGTGTTTTGTAGATGAGGTCTCACTATGTTGTCCAACTTGGTCTTCAATTCCTGGGTTCAAGCAATCCTTCTGCCTTGGCCCTCTAAAGCATGGGGATTTCAGGCATGAGCCACTGTGCCTGGCCATTAGTATTATTATTATTAATGAGGACTTGAGGGTTTTTTGTTTTTTTTTTTTTAATTAGAGACGGGTCACCCTGAGTTGCCCAGGCTGATCTCGAATTCCTGGGCTCAAGGGATCCTCCTGCCTCAGTCTCCCAAGGTGCTGGGATTATAGGTGTGATTCACTGTGCCAGGCCATTATTATTATTATTGATACCAAGTTTTACTCTGTTGCCTAGGCTGGAGTGCAGTGGTGTGATCTTGGCTTACTGCAACATCTGCCTCCCGGGTTCAAGCAATTCTCATGCCTCAGTCTCCCGAGTAGCTGGCACTACAGGCATGAGCCACCATGCCCAGCTAATTTTTGTTTTAGTAGAGATAGGGTTTCACCATCTTAGCCAGACTGGTCTCTAACTCCTGGCCTCAGATGATCTGCCTACCTCAGCCTCCCAAAGTGCTGGGATTACAGGCGTGAGCCACCACGCCCAACCTGTTCATATTGCTGTTAATGAGGACTTGAGTCTTAAGACTCCCAAGAGGTTGGTGCTTAAGGAAAGATACCAGGGGAACAGCAGCTGAGAATTGCTGTGGTCCTGGGGAGGATGACTCCTTATGGGGTGCTTGGGAATCACATCTGTGATCTTGTTTCTTCCTTATAACAACCGAGGGAGGCATGCATGGACAGTCCTTATTTTACAGATGTGGAAACTGAGGCTCAGAGAGGTTAAGTTCGCTTATTCAAGGTCTCTCTGCCAGTAAGTGATGGAGCCCAAATTGAACAAAGTCCTGACTCTGCTGAGATGCCATGCTTTTCCTATTGCCCCATGAATTAAGATTGCGCCAAAGTCAGCAAAATGGAAAAGGCCTGAGATTTGCCCCTTCCCAACCCACCCCGGAGGGCTCTGAAGCCAGCTCAA
Organism: Saimiri boliviensis; assembly: GCF_048565385.1. Lineage (NCBI taxonomy): Eukaryota > Metazoa > Chordata > Mammalia > Primates > Cebidae > Saimiri > Saimiri boliviensis. The sequence goes on from NC_133460.1 coordinate 82,466,399, forward strand.
GGTCTGCTGGAGACAAAGAGGTCCATGTCCTGTTGACCTAGTTATGTGGCGAGGAAGCTCGGGGTCGGGGAAAGGTGCATTCTTTCCCTTCTACTCATATTACCCAGCCTCTGGCTTCCTGGAATTTTTGTTAATATTCCAACAAGTTCTCTTCTCCACAGTTTTTGCAGACAGGAACCAAGCACCCTTCAACTACAAGACCACATACTTTCACACCCTTTCCTCCTTTAAACTGGTGCCAGGGCCTTGTTAGGAAAAAGCAGCTCTGATGGAAAACCAAGAGGCGAGGGTGGCAGAGGAACCAGATGGCCTGAGAGGAGTTTGGTGACAACATCCTGGGCCCATGTCAAGGGAGGTAGAAAGGACCGTGGACCGTGGACTCGATGCTTAAAGCTCCAGTGTAAGTCCCTGGCCTGTCCTCCGTGGGGCTGTGCTTCCCCTCTCTGGGTCCCAATTTCCGTCTAAAGGAAAATAGGCCAGGTGTGGTGGCTCATTCCTGTAATTCTAGCACTTTGGAAGGCCGAAGCAGGTGGATCATCTGAGGTCCGGAGTTCAAGACCAGCCTGGCCAACATGGGGAAACCCCGTCTCTACTAAAATTACAAAAAATTAACTGGGTGTGGTGGCGCGTGCCTGTAATCCCAGCTACTTAGGAGGATGAGACAGGAGAATTGCTTGAAGCTGGAGGGCAGAGGTTGCGGTGAACTGAGATCACACCACTGCACTCCAGCCTGGGCAAAAGTGCGAAACTCCGTCTCAAAAAAAAAAAAGGAGTATAATACCTTCCTGGTGGGAGGATCATGGGAAAATATATGTGAAGAGGGGGTACCATTATAATTATTTGGTTACCTGGAGGTCAAGTTTGCCTGGCAGTGTTGTTCAGCAGGATCTCGGCAAGGACAGGGGGGCTTTACCTCTGCGCTCTCCAGTGCGGTAGGCACTAGCCAGGCATGGCTGCTGAGCACTTGAAATGTGGCTTGTGCTCCTGAGAAGCTGAATTTTAAACTTTTGAATAAAAAACAATTTTTTTTTAAGGGACAGGGTCTTGTTCTGTTGCTCAGGCTGGAATGCAGTGATGCAATCATAGCTCACTGTAACCTTGAACTCCTGGGCTCAAGCAGTCCTCCTGCCTCAGCCTCCCCAGTTGCTGGGACTGCAGGTATGTGCCACCATGCCCAGGTAATTATTATTATGATTATTATTAGTTTTCGTAGAGACAAGGTCTCCCTTTATTGCCCAGGCTAGTCTCCAACTGCTGGCCTCAAAGGATCCGCCTGTCTTGGCTTCCTGAAGTGCTGGGATTACAGGTGTAAGCCACCTCGCCTGGCCCTCTGAATTTTAAATTTAATTTTGTTTTAGCGAGGTGAGATGCACATAACATAAAAATAATTAAATAAAGTGAACGATCCAATGGCATTTAGTATATTCACAGTGTCATGCGCCCATCACTTCTCTCTAGTACTAAAATATGTTTTGTCACCCCTGAAAGAAGCTCTGTGCACATTAAGCTGTTGTTCTCTGTTCCCTCTGCCCCTAGCCACTGGCAGCTGCCATGATATTTTCTAGCATTTGCATGTTCTGACATTTCATATCTGTGGAACCCTACAGTATGGGACTTTCTGTGCCTGGCTGCTTTCACTTAACGTAATGTTTCCGAGGCTCATCCATGCTGTGGCATGCGTCAGTACTGCATTCCTTTTTAATGACGGAATAATATTCATTTTGGTTTCTTTTAATTCATTTAAATTTCAACAACCACAAGCAGCTGCTGCTTACCCTGTTGGACAGCCAGGAACCCCTGGTATTCTTCTGGGCAGGTGAGCGAGCAGGACCCCCACGTGCCTGCTGGAACCTGAGAGGACCCCATGGGTAAGAAGAAGGAGCTGGAGAGTAGGAAGACTGAGATGGGCATCCCAGGTTCCCCAAAGCAGCCCAAAGCTTTGCCACTGACTGACATGCATCTAGCATGTTCTGAGGCCTCATGAGGCCGGGCACTGGGCTGTGTGTATTGTGGATGTCAACTCAGTGGATCTTCATAGCAACCCTTTGATGTAGGTCTGTCCCACCGTCATCCCTGTGTGACGGAGTGGGACTGAGTGATGAAGTATAATAGCTTGCGCCAGGTCATACAGCTGGTTATTGGGAAGGGACAGGTCTAGGAAGCTGTGTCTGGTCCCTTCCTGAGTCCATGACCTTCACTGCTAGGCTACACAGTCTTTTCAAGCTGATTCTGGGGCTGCCCAGTAAAGGCTGATCAAGGACCCCAGCTATACACACATATGGCACACCTCAAGGCAGGGCTGTCTACTCTATCTCACGCTGGCTGTTCTGAGCTTGGAACTGCCTGGGAGCCTCTTTGGGTCAGGAAGGGGTGGCCGATGTGACACCTGGGAGCCGGACTAGGGAGTAGCCTCCATCAATTCCCTATTGTTTATCAATGAGTAACCTGGCCTGTCGGGGCTCCCAGTGCCTGCTGTAGTCCCCCCACTATTAATTGATCTGGAAAGGAGACTTGGTTAATTGCCCACTCAAAGTAAACAGGACTGGGGTTACCGGGGCTGATAGCAGAGCGTTTTCCTTGGCTGTGTTACCCTTTGCCCTTTGGGAAAGGGCAAAAGAGAGCGAAGGGGAAGGGGCCAGCCAACGAATGTGTTTGGAATGAGGGAGGAAAGGCTGGCTTCTTGGGGCCTCAGAGAGTCAATCTGTAGGTCCTTCTGGAAATTCAAGTCGTCTGCCGGGCTCTTGTGCCTTGCCAAAGGGATGGGAGCTCGGGCTGGCAAGACCCTCACGTTCTCTCTCTTCATTCCCCCTTCATCCATCTGTCCATGTCTTCATCCCTCGCTTTTGACATCCTTCTTCCCTCCTTCCCTTCTTCCATTCACTAAGTCTTCCCTTTCACCCATTTGTCCCCTCCCCTCATTTAATTCACCCAGGCTGGAGTGCAGCGGCGCAATCATGGCTCACTGTAGCCTCGATGCCCTGGGCTCAAGGCTATCTTCTCACCTCAGCATCCTGAGTAGCTGAGACTACAGGTGTGCACTGCTACCCCCTGGCTAATTTTTTTGTAGAGACAGGGTTTTGCCACATTGCTCAGGCTGGTCTTGAACTCCTGGGCTGATGTGATACCCCAACTTCCATGTCCTACAGTGCTGGGATTACAGGTGTGAGCCACAGCGTCCCGCCCATTCTTCCCTTATTCTGTTGATTTGTCTGAAAGTTCATGCCCCACCTTGTTCCCTCCATCTTTTTTCCCCACTCCCATTCACGCATTCATTTTCTTATCTTCCTTTCCCTTATGCAGTGAGCACAGGCTTCTTGAGAAAGCCAGGGACGAGATGGTGGGAGTGTTGTGGGCCCTTCCTATGGGGGCCAAGCCCAGCCGTGGGGTTCTGAGTGTGGGCGCCCACGTAGCCCTGGCAGAGTTAATTGCCTGGCTTCAGACATGCAGGCCACTCACTCAGGTTAGATGGAGGCTCACTGTCCTTGGAAGGAGAAAACTTGTTTCTTCGATGTAGGACCATGTCAGTTATTGTCCAAATGGGGACACTTTGGAGAGTAGACAGATTCTCTTGACAATAGGATTTATCACACCCAGGCAAGAGGAACAGCCAGGGACTGTCCCGGGCAAAGAGGGACATCTGGTCATCCTCCTTCAGCCCCGGCCCTGGTAGGGCCTGTAACTTAGCATCCTTTTTCTCCTAGAGCTGAGCTGGATTTTGGAGTTGATCCTGTGCATAGAACCATGTCATCATCAGCCCCTTGGTGGGAGTTTCATGTCTGACTCCTTCTGGGATCCCAAAGCCCACGCTCCTGTGTGACGTGGAGTAGTCCCTATAGGGCTTTCCGTCCTCAATAACAAAGCAAAACAAAAAACACTAAAACAAACCAAAAAAAGGGCTTTCCAGAAGTTATCTCATCCTAACAATCCTGTGTGGAGGACAATGTGAGATTATTTTATCCCTTTTACAGATGGAGAAGCTGAGGCTCTGAGTGTGAAGGGATTTGCTGAAGCCTCTCAGCTGGAAAGACCTTTAAGCCTACTCTCAGGCCTACTCAATAAAATCACATTAGAAAAAAAATTAGGCTGGGTGCAGTAGCTCATACCTGTAATCCCAACAAGTTGGGAGGCCAAGGCAGGTGGATCACTTGAAGTCAGGAGTTCGAGACCAGCCTGGCCAACATAGTGAAACCCCGTCTCTACTAAAAATACAACAATCAGACAGGCGTGGTGGTACACCCTGTAGTCCCAGCTACTTGGGAGGCTGAAGCAGGAGAATTGCTTAAACTGGGGAGGTGGAGGTTGCAGTGAGCCAAGATTACGCCACTGCACTCCAGCCAGGGTGACAGAGTGAGACTCCATCTGAAAGAAAAAAAAAAACCAAAAACAGTCAGATCTATAGCCTCATTTCTAAGCCCCAAACCTGTGCCTGTGTTCCAGATGGAGCACCCGATGGAGCACCCAGGGGGGTGACTTTCTCATTGCTCCAGGGGCTATTTAGGGATCTTACTGGGCAGCTCAGCCCCAGAGTAGGTGCTGGGCTAGGACTCCAAGAACTAACAACAGCAACAGAAACAGCTCAATGTACTGAGTCCCTGTTAAGTCCTGGGTGCTTTACCTACTTTGCGGTGGCTCAGCGGGTTCAGGTGGAGAGCAGGATGGCAGTGAGAGACTGGTCCCCTCGGAGCCTCTCCTTCTGCTCCCCACCCTCCCGCAGAGCTCTCGGGTTGATCTAGGGGGCAGAATGTGTTCTCCCTGAGCCCTGCCACCCTCATTAATTTCTAACCAATGCAGCTGGGAGATAAGATAGCGCCAGCTCATTAATCAAGGCTGCCTGGCAGGGCGAGGTGGGGGTGGGGTGGGACAACACCATATCACAGGTGGAGATAAGCCCCTTCCTCCTGGCTCCCTCAGGGGGTGGGCCAGTGGAGGTTTCTGGGAAGTTTGGCTCAGGTTCCAATCCCGAGTGTCTGGGTAAGGAGGGTAGAGCCCACGGTGGGCACTGGGGCGGTCACTGCGCTGGAAAGGGCAGGGCAGGCTGGATTGAGAGGAGCCAGGAGACCTGGGTTCTGGTCAAAGGGCTCCCTCTGCCCCTCTGTGTCTTTATTTTATTATTTTTACTTATTTATTCATTTTTGAGATGGAGTCTGGCTCTGTCACTCAGGCTGGAGTGCAGGGTGTGATCTTGGCTCACTGCAACCTCCTCCTCTTGGGTTCAAACCATTCTCCTGCTTCAGCTTCCCAAGTAGCTGGGATTACAGGCACATGCCACCACGCCTGGCTAATTTTTTGCATTTTTAGTAGAGATGGGGTTTCACCATGTTAGCCAGGCTGGTCTTGAACTCTGGACCTCAGACAATCCACTTGCTTGGGCCTCCTAAACTGCTAGGATTACAGGGGTCATACGGGGGCTTCACCATATTGGTCAGGCTGGTCTTCAACTCCTGACCTCATGATCCACCCGACTCGACCTCCCAAAGTGCTGGGATTACAGGCTTGAGCGACCGCACACGGCCACTATTTTATTTTTTAGATGGGAGTCTCACTCTGTCACCCAGGCTGAAGTGCAATGGTGTGATCTTGGCTCACTGCAACCTCTGCCTCCTGGGTTCAAGCGATTCTCCTGTCTCAGCCTCCTTAGTAGGTGGGATTACAGGCACCCATCACCACACTGGACTAATTTTTGTATTTTTTGTAGATTTGGGGTTTCACCATGTTGTCCAGGCTGGACTTGAACTACTGACCTCATATTATCTTTCCGCCTTGGCCTTCTAAAGTGCTGGGATTGCAGGTGTGAGCCACTGCGCCTTGCCCGCTCTGTGTCCTTAGATAACTCACTGTATCTCTTTAGGCCTCTGTTTCTACATCTGAAAAAATGGGGGGTTGGGGGATTGGACTAGATGACATGAAGGGCTCTTACACTTTAAAGGTGCTCAGTGCCTGGTCCTGGGTAGGTGAGGCATGGGCTGACCTCACCTACCCAGGGAGAGGGGCAGAGGGTGACCTCACCTACCAGGGAGAGGGGCAGAGGGTGTGGGGGCAGAGGCATCACCTTGGCTAAGGGACAGTAGGCTGGACGGAATTTGTTCTCATACCTGTCTTAGTCACCCAGGACAGCAAGTGGGTGGTGGTGGTGGGGGTGCTGCTCGGGGACAGCGGGGGTAATGGGACCCTTAAGACACTGTGTACTTGGGAGGGCCATGCAGTACGCTGGGTAAGCATCCAGGTGCTGGAGTAGTGGTTTGATTCAAATCCCAGCTCTACTTCTCCTCTGTGTTACCTTGGGTGGGCTCCTCAGTTTCTGGCACCTCAGTTTTTCTATCTATACAATGGGCTTGATGATAGTGTTTACTTTGTCATTTTGGGGAGGTTTTGTGAGAAAGAGAAATGTGAAGTGCTTAGCTTGATGCCTGGCAGATGGCAAGTGCCCAGTAAATGTGAGTTCCGTAGGGCCTGGACCCTTGTTAGAGCAGATTCTCTGTGACCACAACTTTGAAGGAGATGGGGCAGCTCAGCCTCAAAGAAACTGTTGGCCCAAGGATGCCGATTCTAAAGTGTATTAGTTACATTGTTGTACTTAAAATGATCAACATTTATTACCTCACAATGCAACAAAAAATTATAAGAAATAATTCAGTGGCTCAGGAACTCAGGAGCCTCTGAGCTGGGTGGTTCTGACTCAGGGTCTCTCTCATGAGACTGCCATCAAAATATTGTCTAGGGGCCAGGCACAGTGGCTTACCCCTGTCATTCCAGCACTGTGGGAGTCTGAGCCAGGAGGGCTGCTTGAACCCAGGAGTTTAAGACCAGCCTGGGCAACATAAGGAGATTCTGTCTTTACAAATTTTTTTTTTTTTTTTTCTCCTGTGTTGTAGACACAGCATAGTAAACATGGTCCACTTACATATTAGATTGGTGCAAAAGTAATTTGCTATTAAAATTTTTTTTTAATAAGAAAAAGAATAAAGAAGAGGAAGAAAGAGAAAGAGGAAGAGGGAGAGAGAATGGGGGTATTGCTTTGCTGCCCGGGCTAGAATGCAGTCTAAATATGGGTATGCCTATAATTGTCCTTAATAATGGAGACATGAAAGAAAATGAGGGAAGAGAATAACAAACAAGGAGCCAACCAACATTTCGTTTAAACTTCTAAGTTGATATGATGTGGTGCTGATAAGAGTGTATATTTTGTGTAAAGTGGAGAGTTCTATAAATGTTAATTACGTTTACTTGTTCCAGATCTGAGTTCAAGTCCCGGATATCGTTATTAATTTTCTGTCTCATTGATCTGTCTAATATTAATGTTGAAGTCTCCCACTATTATTGTGTGGGAGTCTAAGTCTCTTTATAAGTCTTGTTTGTCTGGGTATTCCTGTATTGGGTGCGTGTATATTTAGGACCTTTAACTCTTCTTGTTGTTGCATTAATTCTTTTACCATTATATAATGTCCTTCTTTGCTTCTTTTGATCTTTGTTGCTTTAAATACTATTTTATCAGAGGCAAAAATTGTAACTTCTGCTTTTTATTTATTTATTTTTGCTCTCTGGTTGGTTGGTAAGTCTCTCTCCATCCTTTGTTTTGAGTCTTTGTGTATCCTTGAATGTGAGATGGGTCTGGATGCAGCATACAGTTTTAGTTTTTTGTCCAAATTGCCTGTCTTTGAATTGAGGAATTTAGTCAATTTAAATTTAGAATTGATAATGATATATGTGAGTTTAATACTGCCATTTAATATTAGCTGGCTATTTTGCCCATTAGTTGATGTAAATTCTTCATTATATTGATGTTTTTTACTTTTTGGTATTTTTTAGAAAGGCTGATACTGTTTGTTCTTTTCTATGTGTAGTGGTTCTTTCAGAAGCTCTTGTAAAGCAGGCTTGGTGGTGATGAATTCTCTGAGTGCTTGCTTGTTCACAAAAAACTTTATTTTTCCTTCACTTATGAAGCTTAGTTTGGCTGGATGTAAAATTCTTGGTTGAAAGTTCTTTTCTTTAAGGATATTGAATATTGGTCCCCACTCTCTTCTGGCTTGTAGGGTTTCTGCTGAGAGATCTGCTGTGAGTCTGATAGGCTTCCCTTTGTGGGTAACCTGACCTTTCTCTCTGACTGCCCTTAGTATTTTCTCCTTCATTTCAACCCTGGTGAATCTGACGATTATGTGCCTTGGAGTTGCTCTTCTTGAGGAATATCTTTGTGGTGTTCTCTGTATTACCTGGAGCTGAATATTATCCTGCCTTACTAAGTTGGGAAAATTTTCCTGAATAATATCCTGAAGCATATTTTCCAGCTTGGATTCATTCTCTTCGTCACATTCAGGTACACCTATCAAGCGTAGATTAGGTCTTTTCACATAGTCCCATATTTCTTGGAGACTTTGCTCATTCCTTTTTATCCTTTTTTCTCTAATCTTGTCTTCTTGTTTTATTTCATCGAGTTGGTCTTCGACCTCTGATATCCTTTCTTCTGCTTGATCAATTCGGCTGTTAAAACTTGTGCATACTTCACGTAGTTCTCGTATTGTGTTTTTCAGTTCCATCAATTCGCTTATTTTCCTCTCTAAATTTTGTATTCTTGTTGACATTTCGTCAAACCTTTTTTCAAAGTTCTTAGTTTCTTTAGATTGTGTTAGCATAAGTTCTTTTAATTCACAGGAGTTTCTTATTATCCACATTTTGAAGCCTGCTTCTGTAATTGGAACACACTCGTTCTCCATCAAGCCTTGTTTCGTTGCTGATGAGGAACTGGGATCCCCTGGTGAGGGAAAGGCGTTCCGATCTTGGGTATTCTCAGCCTTTTTTGGCTGTTTTCTTCCCTTCGTTGTAGATTTATCCATCTGTGGTCTTTATAATTACCGTCTTTGTAATTGGGTTTCTGAGTGGACGTCCAACTTACTGATTCTCAGCGCCGAAATCTGAGCAACCCACTGCGCCGACCAAATCAGCGGCGTTAAGATGGATGGTGCTTTTCTGACTCTGCACCGAGAACCGACGCTCCGAGGCGCCGGCAAAACTGCCTCGCCGGTCCCGAGAGTCGCGCTGGCGACCCGTGGGGCTCCTCCGCTGGGAATCTCCTGGTGCGTGAGCAACAAGAATTCATGTGAAGGTATGGCGTCCTCTCGTTCTTTGCGTTTTCAGTGGGAGCTACAATCCCGAGCTGCTAGTGATCAGCCATCTTGGATCTACAAAAAATTAACAACAACAACAAAAATAGCTGAGCATGGTGGCATCCCAGCTACTCAGGAGGCTGAGGCAAGAGGATCACTTGAGCCTGGGAGTTTGAGGCTGCAGTGAGCTGTGATTACACTACTGTACTCAGTCTGGGTGACAGTGAGACTCTCCCCCGCCTCCACCAGAAAAAAAAAAAAAAAAAGAGATATTGGCCAGGGCCGTAGCCACCTGGAAGCTTGGGTGTGGCTAAAGGATCTGACTCCAAGTCCACTGTGTGGCTGTTGGACAGAGGCCACGTGGGCAGCTTGAGTGTCCTCATGCCATGGCAACTGGCGTCCCTGGGGCGAGTGACTGAAGGAAGCCAGGCTGGGGGAGGTGCAGTGCCTCTCAGTACTCGGTCTCTGAAGTTGCCCGCCATCACTTCTGCTTACTCTGTTCATTAGAGACGAGTCACTACCTCCAGTTCACACCCGAGGGAAGGGAGGAGTGTCAGAATTTGTGTACTTATTTTAAAGCCACCACCAACATTACCAGCTATTCTATGCCCAGGCGCTCTGTGGTGGGAACTGGATGCATCTTATCTCTAATTCCCGCAAAGCCTTTCTAAGTTAGGAATGAAGTTTCTTCTTTTTTTATTTTTATTAAATTTTTATTTTTTTATTTTTTAAGAGACAGGGTCTTTCTATGTTGCCCAGGCTGGAGTGCAGTGGCTATTCACAGGTGCGATCCCACTACTGATCAGCACGGGAGTTTTGACCTGCTCCGTTTCTGACCTGGGCCGGTTCACCCCTCCTTAGGCAACCTGGTGGTTCCCCGCTCCCGGGAGGTCACCATATTGATGCCAGACTTAGTGTGGACACCCAATCAGTATAGCGCACTGCAGCCCAGAACTCCTGGACTCAAGCGATCCTCCAGCCTCAGCCTCCGGAGTAGCTGGGACTATAGGCACGTGCCACCACGACCCATGGAATGAAGTTTCTTCTATGGGTGAGAACATAGTGGTTCAATGGGATGAAGCGATTTGCCCAAGGCCACCAGCCAAAGGGTGTCCACAGTGCTGTCTCGTCCCAGAGCCTGGCCTTTCTCACCACACCAGGCCATTCCCCACCCCAGGTAACCCCCAGTTTCAGCAGCATCTAATCCAGCCTTGGCTTTGAAGCCACACAGGACTGGCTACAGTAAGGAGACCTCCTTGGTTGTAGGATTGAAAGTAATGTATGAAGCACAGGGCATGGAAGGGTAGGGACTTTCAGAGCCACACCGACCTGGGTTCAGGTTCTGACTTGGCTTCGTGCCTCAGTTTTCTCATCTGTATGGCAGGAGCAATCGTGTCCGTGGGGCAGGACGGCTGCAAGGATTAGATGAGGTGTGTATGCAGCAGGTGTGCCTCGCTGTCTGTTATTACCATGGGATGGGGCCAGGTAACCCTGGGGCTGGGCTGCGGGAGGGCTGCCCTCCTTAGGAGCAGTGTGTTCTCATGGTGGAAGCAATGTCCCCGCTTCTTGGTCTGGAGACTCTCATCCAGGTTGTGCTCAGCAAAGACAGGGAATCCAAGTGATGTTGCTGCTTTGTCAGCCCTGTAAGTGGGGCTGAGGCCAGGCCCCCACGCCTGAGGGCAGGACTTGGCCAGGCTACCGACTTGCCCTAACCTTCCCGCCCTGCCTCTTCCTAGGCTTAGGGGGTCCAGGCTGCGAGCTCCCTGGAGCCCTCCCCTCCTGCCTTCCCAGCGTGTCCCAGGTCTCTGGCAGGGAGGAATCTGCAGGCACTTGTCTGCTTTCGCCAGCAGAGGGAGCAGGAGCTGTGTCTGGGAACCAGAGAGGCTGGTGAGGTGGCTTCTTGGCAGGGTGTACTCTTGTCCTGGGAGCCCCTCAGCCCAGAGGGTGACTGAGTGATTTGGAGCAGAGATAGCAAGGGTGAGGGCTGCATCCTAGATCTCCTCCAAGAAGGCCAGTCTCAGCTCTCCATAGCCCAGGAGATGGGCAAGGAAGGGAAGGGATGGGGTTTCCTGGGCCTGAGATCTCAGCCCCTGCCTCCCGTGCAATCCAGGGAGGAATAGAAGTCACCGTTTCACTCCGTAGCCTGTCCTGCTAATGTCATACAGTGCCAGCTGTGTGCCAGGCACCGTGGTAGCCCTGGGAGTGCATGGCAGACGTGGCCTTTCACAGGGCTGACATTCTAGAGGGAAGCTGGGCAAAGATAAGATGTATGAATGGAGTAATGGCAAATGTGCGGTAAAGGAAATAAACAGGAGGCTGGGAGAGGCAGCAGCGGGGGACCCATGTCTACACTGCTCACCTAGATGGCCAGGCGCGATTGAGGTGGAGCAAGTCTGCAAGTCTGTGGGTGGGAACTGCCTCCTCCACTGTGACCCTCTCAGCTGTGGGCTCCTGTTGTCACCAGACATCAGCACAGGCCATGACAGCAGGGAGGACGTTTAGTTTACTAGACACCTGTGGGATTATTATTCATGGAACTAACCCACCGGAGGCCTGGAGTGACACAGGCCTGGCTTCTGGCCTGGCTTAGTCACTTATCACCTGTGTGACCTTGGCTAAGATGCTTAAATTCTATGTTTTGGCATCTGCAAAGCAGTAATAAAGATTCCTACATGGCGTGAGGACTGTGGTGTGTCCATCCTCTTGCCAGCTCCACCTCTTGCCAGCTGTGATGCCTTGCACTCACATACATTCATTTTTTATTGCTGGTGAAACCAATTACAAATGTGTGTTGCTTTAGCGTTTAAAGCAACACACATTTATTAACGCACAGTCTCTGTGGGTTGGGAGTCCAGGAACAGGTTAGCTGGGTCCTCTGCTCAGGGTCTCACAAAGCTGCAGTTAAAGTATCAGCCAGGACCAGGCACGGTGACTCATGCCTGTAATCCCAGCACTTGGGAGGCCGAGGTGTGTGGATCACTTGTGGTCAGGAATTTGAGACCAGCCTGGCCAACATGGTGAAACCCCGTCTCTACTAAAAATACAAAAATTAGCCGAGTGTGGTGCTGCGCATGCTTGTAGTACCAGCTACTTGAGAGACAGGCAGGAGAATCGCTTAGACCCTGGAGGTGGAGGCTGCAGTGAGCTGAGATCTCGCCATTGCACTCCAGCCTGGGGAACAGAGTGAGATTCCATCTCAAACAAAACAAAACTCAACATGTTAGCCGGGGTTAGGGTCCTCTGAGACCTGGGGGCTTCTTCCTGACTTCCTAGGTTTTGGCAGAATTAATTTCCTTGCAGCTGGAGAACCCCTTCCTCCCTCCCTCCCTCCTTCCCTCCCTACCTTCCCTTCCCTCCCTTCCTTCCCTTTCCTTCCCTGCCCTTCCTTCCTTCCTTCCTTCCCTCCCTGTTTATTATTTCATATAAAGATGAGGTCTCAAAGTCCTGAGCTCAAGCAATCCTCCTGCCTTGGCCTCCCAAAGTGCTGGGATTACAGGTGTGAGCCACCACACCCAGCCCAGCCTCTTTAAAATCCTCCTTCCCTCCCTCCCTCCCTCCCTTCCTTCCTTCCTTCCTTCCTTTCTCTCTTTCTCTCTCTCTCTCTCTTTTTTTTTTTTTTTAGGAGATGAGGTCTCGTATGTTGCCCAGACTGGTCTCAAACTTCTGGGCTCAAGCGATCCTCTCACCTTGGCCTCCCAAAGTGCTGGAGTCACAGGCGTGACCACTGCAGCAAGCCCTACATCTTCTTCTTGAAGACTGTGTCTTCAAAGCCAGCTGGAGAGCTCTCTCTGAGATGTCACCATCTTTAAAAGGGCTCACCTGATTAGGTCAGGCCTACCCAGGATCCTCTCACTTTCTATTCACAAAAAGTAAACGGATTAGAACATTCCATGTTTGCTGGTCCCACCCACACTAAGGAAGAGGAGCTCATACAGGCCATGCACAGTCAGGGTAGGACTCATAGACGCTCTTTCAGAATTATCAGTAGGACAAAAATTATTTTCACTAATAACCATGTAATAATCAGTAATAATTATTTTTTAAACAATTTGTTTTTTCATTTTGAAAGAAACAAGCACAAAGGAAATGTCAACTTTAAACATATTGTTCAAAGTCAGTAAAATGTTTTATGTGTAAACAAAAGTCGTGTTTACCAGACAAAAGCATTCATACTTTACATCATGGTTATCCATTTTTTTTTTTTTTTTTTTTTTTGAGATGGAGTTTCGGTCTTGTTACCCAGGCTGGAGTGCAATGGCGCGATCTCGGCTTACCGCAACCTCCGCCTCCTGGGTTCAGGCAATTCTCCTGTCTCAGCCTCCTGAGTAGCTGGGATTACAGGCACGCGCCACCATGCCCAGCTAATTTTTTTGTATTTTTAGTAGAGACGGGGTTTCACCATGTTAACCGGGATGGTCTCGATCTCTTGACCTCGTGATCCACCCGCCTCGGCCTCCCAAAGTGCTGGGATTACAGGCTTGAGCCACCGCGCCCGGTTATCCATTTTAAACACAAAACAAACCTCCGTAGACTGGTCCCGTAGAATGACAGAACTGAAGAAACTCAAGTTCTGTTTTTGTTTTCATATTGAATATGCTATAATTTTTTATTTTGGATAAAATAAAATAAATAAAATAAAAATAAAAAATAAAATAACGAACTAAATAAAATGCCCTTTAAATGCAGGACTGTGCAGTACTGCAGGATCTGGGGACACAAACTGCACATGAAGCCAGCTTGAATGATTCTCTCTTTTTGTTTTTGTTTTTTTTTTTTTGGAGATGGAGTCTTGCTCTGTCACCCAGGCTGGAGTGTAGTGGTTTGAGCTCAGCTCACTGCAACCTCTACCTCCCAGGTTCAAGTGATTCTCCTGACTCATCCTCCCTGAGTAACTGGGACTACAGGTGTGTAGTCCCAGTTACTAATTTTTTTTTTGTATTTTTAGTAGAGACTGGGTTTTGCCGTATTGGCCAGGCTGGTCTCAAACTCCTGATCTTAGGTCATCTGCTTGCCGCAGCCTCCCAAAGTGCTGGGATTACAGGCATAAGCCACCATGCTCGGCCCAGCTTGAATGATTCTAAACTGTTAGGAACTTACCCTAGAAATACACAGGTGGGAAACAAGCAAGGTGCCCTTCAATAAATAAATGGTAAACTGTGGTGTGTCCATGCAATGGTATGTTATTCAGTGAGCAAAAGAGATAAGATGCACTATCAAGCTATGAAAAGATACCGAGGGACCTCACATGCATAGTACTAAGGGGAAAAGCCGATCTGAAAAGGCCACATGCTGTGTGGTTCCAGCTACAGTGCATGACATTCTGGAAAAGGCAAAGATATGGAGACAGCAAAAAGATCAGTGGTTGCCAGGGGCTGGGGGAGGGAGGGATGAATAGGTGATGGCAGAGGATTTTCAGGACAGTGAAACTATTTTGTGTGATACTATAATGGTGAGTAATGCCATTATACATGGTCAAAACTCATAGAATGTACAAAGCTTTTGCTGGTCATTAGTGAACTCCAATGCAAACTAGGGATTTTCATTAACAACCATCTATCAGCGTTGGTTCGCCAGTTGTAACAAATGTACCACCCTAATGTAAGATGTTAATATTAAGGGGAACTACCCACTTTCAATTTTTCCTAAAACCGCTCTAAAAATGAAGTTTACTAATTAAAAAGATATCACAAGGATAGCTAAGTCAACCTGTGTCTAAGGCTGCCCAAATTACGGAGAGCTTTCTAAATTATCATGTAGAATATGATGCTTATGAAAGAATAAGTCACGAAAATGTGCTAATTGGAAGTTAACACGTACGAAAGCCCAGCAGTAACCACGGCACTTGTTTAGAACCGAGACCAATGAAGGATTTTTTGGGAAAGGTATTTTATTGTCGATATAGCTTAAAGGAATTGCGTGGTGAGAATAGCATGTAGATGGCCCCTTGGTTTGTTTTACTAATGTTTCCGATTCTCTCCCAGCACACCCCGACATTGCCTGCCCCTGGGAGGGCCCACTGTCACCGCCCTGCTCCCCCCACCAACAATGCAGGCATTCATTCCACGTGCACCGCGCCCCTGGATGTTGTGTCTCGTCTCACAGGACCTTGTTAATGGGCAGAAGAGAACTGTTTCTTTTCTCATGTCTCTCTTTAACTTTTTATTTTTAATAGACTTTATTTATTTTTATTTATTTATTTATTTATTTATTTTTGAGACGAAGTCTTGTACTGTTGCCTGGGCTGGAGTGCAGTGGCTCGATCTCAGCTCACTGCAACCTCTGCCTCCTGAGTTCAAGGGATTCTTCTGCCTCAGCCTCTCAAGTAGCTAGAATTACAGGTGCTCACCACCACGCCTGGCTAATTTTTTTTTTTGTTTGTTTGTTTGTATTTTCAGTAGAGATGAGGTTTCACTATGTTGGCCAGGCTGGTCTCAAACTTCTGACCTCGTGATTCACCTGCCTCAGCCTCCCAAAGGTCTGGGATTACAGGCGTGAGCCACCACACCTGGCTAATAGACTTTATTGTTTTAGAGCTGTTTTAGGTTCACAGCAACACTGAGAGGAAGGTAGAGAGATTCCCCATATACCTGCTGCCCTCCGAACGTGCACAGCCTCCCCCACTTTAACAACCCCCACCAGAGTGGTACATGTGTTACAATTGATGAGCTTATGTGAGCACACCATGGTTACCAAAATCCATGGTTTTCATTATGATTTGCTCTTGGTGTTGTACATTCTATGGGTTTGGATAAATGTCTGATGACATGTATTCACTATTATAGTATCATACAAAATAGTTTCTTTTTTTTTTTTTTTTTTTGAGACAGAGTCTAACTCTGTCACCCCAGCTGGAGTACAGTGGTGTGATCTCAGTTCACTGCAACCTCTGTCTTCTGGGTTCAAGTGATTCTCCTGCCTCAGCCTCCTAAGTAGCTGGGACTACAGGCATGTGCCAACATGCCCAGCTAATTTTTGTGTTTTTAGTAGAGATGGGGTTTCACCATGTTGGCCAGGATGGTCTTGATCTCCTGACCTCATGATCTGGCTGCCTCGGCCTCCCAAAGTGTTGGGATTACAAGCGTGCACCATGGTGCCTGGCAATAGTTTCATTGTCTTAAAAATCTTCTGCGCTCCACCTATTCATCCCCTCTCTCCACTAACCCCTGACAACACTGATCTTTTTACTGTCTTCGCCATTTTTCTTTTCCCAGAGTGTCATATAGTTGGAATCACATAGTACGTAGCCTTTTCAGACTGGCTGCTTTCACTTAGTAATATGCATTTAAGCTTCCTCCATGTCTTTTCATGACTTGGTAGCTCATCTTTTTTTTCTTGCCGAATAACATTCCATTGCATTGATTGGCCACAGTTTACTTATCCTTTGTGTCGTTTTCTAAGACCAAGAAAGCATTTCCTAGAAGTTTCCCCTGCTGACTTCCTGTCATGTCTCATTGGGAAGAATCAAGTCACATGCTCCTTCCTAAGCCAGTTGATGGCAAGGGGAAAGACATTACCATGAGTGACTCAGTATCTGTCCTGGGACAAGGGAGAGTCCAGCCTTCCCTGAAGATCTGACAACTGAATACATGAAAACATTCTTGCATGGGCTGTTTAGTGAGGATGGAGTCAGGAAATGGCTGTTGGGTGGGTAACCAACAATGTTTGCTTCAGCAATCACATTTTTTTCTTTTTTTTTTTTTTTTTGAGACAGGATCTTATTCTTTTGCTGAGGCTGGAATGCAGTGGTGTGACATCTCACTGCAGCCTCAAACTCCTGGGCTTAAGTGATCTTCCTACCTCAGCTTCCCTAATAGCTGGGACTATAGTCATACACCACCATGCCCAGATTATTTATTTACTTTTGCAGAGATGGGAGTCTCACTGTGTTGTCCAGGCTGGTTTTAAACTCCTGGCCTCAAGTGATCCTCCTTCCTTGTCCTCCCAAAGTGATGTGGTCAGCCTACATCTTTTTCAAAAATAAAATTTAATTTTTATGCTTATAATATGCATTTTAGAAAATCTGAAAATGACATAAAGTAAAATAAACAAAATTCACCTATAATTCCAACTTCTGGTAATTATTATTGTTAGCATTGTGCAGTATCCATATCTTTCTCATTTTTTTTCTCTATTTACTTGCAGTAACACATAGATGAGAAATGAAGTCAGGACCCTTTCTCTTCCAGTAGTGACTGAGGCATGAAGACAAAGGTGCCACATGCAGAAGGAGCTGTGGGCAGTGCACTGTGGTTGAGAACTGGGGAGATGGCAAAAGGGGGTCAGGATCTGGAGATCGGGGAGAATTTTGAAAGAATTTCTTTGTAGAAGGCTATGCTGTGAGTTCCAACCCCTTGGTGCCAAACCCTGAGGGAGGGAGGTTGCCCCTCTCCTCAAGCCTGGTAAGATGGGCTATAAGAAAATCCCTTGGAGGAACCTGGGGTATGTCTTCTGGAGTTTGGGAGGCTCAAGGATCATGACATGAACCCAAGGAGTCTAATGTGAAGGGCTTTGGCTTTCAGCCTGAAAAGGTGTAGCAAAAAGAGCAAGTGAAAAAAGACCTGTGTTGGGAGCCAACTCCTCTTCTCTGGATGGTAAAGCAAAGGAGGTGTGCATGTTTCCTGTGGACCAGATGAGGCCATGCATGAGGGAGATACAGTCTAGAGCTGCTTTAGTTTTATTCCAGTGGGACCATCTGGAAGGGTGGTGGGATTCCAACTGAGGGTCAGGGTGACAGGGCCACTGGAAATCAGACACTCTGGGGAGAAACAGTTAAATGCCCTTGAAACCTTCAGAGGCTCCTAGGGATCTCTCTCAGGTCTGAATTCTGTTCTCCCAGGCTTCCCCAGAGCCCTCCTGTAGATGCCTCTTCACACCTTCCCCATCTGGTTCCCTGCCCTGGTCCTTGCATATACTCCTCTCTACTGCTCAAGGTAACAGAGTCCCAACCCCCATGCCCCTTCCTTTGTGTTGCAAAACTCTGCCATCTCAGGCTTCAGCCAGATGCTAATGAGGTCTTCCTCTGCCCAGGTGTTTGCAGGTTGAAAATTAGGAGAGGGATTTGACAAAGAAGGAAAAGTTTAGACTTTCTCTACTAAGGCTTTGACTAGTGTTCTACTTACTTAAGGGCAAAAACACCTCACTATCATCAAAGAACCCATAGGATAGAGTCACTTAAGGAATGCTCTGCCACATGCATTTTCTTCTCTCCTTAGACTTGTCTTAAAAGTGTGCTAAGTCTTCTCACTGTGTCTCCTATGTCTCTTACTTTTATCTATATTTTTCGTCCTAATCTCTCTGTGCTGCATTCTGGATAGTTTCTTAAGACCTAACTTCTAGTTCACTAATTCTCTTTTCAGCTGTATCTAAACTACTATTAACCCCATTCTTTGAGATCCTAATTTTTTTTTTCAGAGCTAGAATTTCTGTTTAGTTCTTTTTCAGATTTGCTATGTCACCTTTTATAATTACTCATTCCCTGCCAAAATTTTAAAACAGACTTAAACTCAGACCTGTGTGTGAAGAGTTTTATTTCTTTGAATATAGTAAGCATAGTTGGTTTCAGTTTTTACTTGGTAATATCCATATTTTATGTACTTTGGGATCTATTTCTGTTGTCCATTCTTTTATTCTTAGAAAAAGAACCCTACCACCAGTCCAGTGCTACCCAGGCTGTGACCCGGCTGTGATCAATTAGAGATCTGAAAAAAAAATATATATATATATATATATATATATATATATATATTGAAGCCTAGGGTTCAAAATCCAGAGAATAATTTTATTTGCTTCAGCCAAATGCTTAGGGGTGTTACCATTCTGGGACCACCACAATTCAATTTTAAGGCTTGACATTTCATGGTAAGAAACCAGGGTGCAAGTCTGTGTGAAGGCTGGTTTATGTCAGGTTTGGTTTACTCCCTGCCTGTTCTGGCACCCATCCTGGGTTTATAGTCTCAGTTCTGTGCAAGGCATGGGTTTTCAGCAGTCCCATCTTTGACAAGCCCTGGGTTTTTACTTCTTTCCCTCCATCCCTGGGAGGGATACTCAGAGCACAGCACAAACATCTGTTTCTCCCAGGCAAGCAAATGTCTTTTGGACAAAAGCCACTTTGTGACTGGGCTTATCTCTCTGGATTCTTGTCTTCTCCCAGATCCTAGCCTAGCAGCTCCTCAGGGGTTTGTAATCTTTGATGTTTTCAAGAAGAGATTTTTCTGATTTTTTGGATCACCTTCCTTTCATTGTCCTCACTGAAAACTCGCCTGAATTACCTTGTTATAGCAACCAAGAGTTTAAATGAAGAATGAGTGATAGTGACCTTACTCTTAGAGAAATAGCAACACTGGCTTTGTTCTCCAAAGGAGGTTTGGTTGCCTTCCTGGACTTGCTTTCATCACAAAGGGCCCCCATGTTGACCATGAGCACATCTGACTTGGTCACGCAGGATGGGTAGTGCCATCCTCATATAGTTATGTTCTTGGCCCCAATTTTTCTTTTGCCACAAGCAGAAGCAGCAATAGTCAAGGAGTTGGAGATTTGGTTCAGTGCTGGCTTTGCCACTTTCTCCTTCCTTATCCTGGAAAAGGGAGTTACTTCTCCTTTTAGGCCTCTGTTGTTGTTTTTTTTTTTTAATAGCTTATCTGCAACATGGAATTAAGAACCAGCTCTCCTAAAATAATGCCTGTGAACATGCTGCTTGACACATTTTAACACTCAGAAAATGTTTGAAGAATATTAATCTGAACCAGTTACATGCTATATCAATTTAGTTGCAAATACCAGAAATGTCCCTAAAATAACAGTAGCTTTCAACAGAGAGTTTATTTCTCACTCTTTTTTTTTTTTTTTTTTTGAGACGGAGTTTCGCTCTTGTTACCCAGGCTGGAGTGCAATGGCGCAATCTCGGCTCACCGCAACCTCCGCCTCCTGGGTTCAGGCAATTCTCCTGTCTCAGCCTCCCGAGTAGCTGGGATTACAGGCACGTGCCACCATGCCCAGCTAATTTTTTGTATTTTTAGTAGAGACGGGGGTTTCACCATGTTGACCAGGATGGACTTGATCTCTCGACCTCGTGATCCACCCGCCTCGGCCTCCCAAAGTGCTGGGATTACAAGCTTGAGCCACCGTGCCCGGCCTATTTCTCACTCTTATGTCACTGACATCTGCAGGTACGTAGTCCAGGGCTGGGGCAGTGACTCCACTTTATCGGGACCGCTGATGCCAGCCACCTTGCTGCTCCTTCATCCTTAGTGCAGGGACTTGCGGCCCAAGATGCCACTCAAGCTGCACCTGCATTTTAGGTGTGGGAGGAGAAGGGCTGGAAAAAGACACACCTTCCCGTTTGAGGAGACTTCTTGACAGTCCTGCGGAATAAACCTCCTCAGTCTCACGGACTGGACCTTTCATACCACTCATGCGGAGCTGCCAGGGAAGTTGGGAAAAGGAACCTCTGAGCTGGGTAGCACTGGGCTGGTTGTAGGGTTCTTTTTCTAAGGAAGGCAAGAAAAAGGGAACTTGGAAGGCAACTGGAAGTTTCTGCCATTGTCACTGTGACTGGATCACGTTTTCTCATTGGATTTCAGTTCTTCATGTATAATTGGGGAGAAGGCACTGTTGGCATTTTGGATGGCACAATTCTTCACTGTGCAGAACTGTCCTCTGCCATGTAGGACATTTAGCACTCCCACGCCATGTCTATTAAATGTCAGTAGCATACCTGGGCTCTGTTGCCACCAAAGCAGCCCTGCTCTTTGCTACCTGCTTCTAGGGGACAGTGCTGCTTCCTGTTGTGAACCCCTGGACAACGCGGTTCTAAAGTCCCCCTGACAGTGGCATTCTGTGGGAGCCTGTGGTTCTATGATGCTTGGGTCTCCGTGACTTCATCTGTCAAACGGGCAAAGGAAGGAGAGAGGAGGGGAATGCAAATCTGCTTCTTCAGTTCTCCTTGGCTTTAGAGGGAGAAAGGAATCATTACGCAGCTAGAATCAGGGTCATTGGTCTCCAAGGTCAGTGGGCAGAGAGGGAAAAAGGACAGAGGGAAGGGAAGGAAGAGGCCAGGACAGAACTTTCCAAGGAATGAGAGAGATGGAGGCAGGAACCCAGAACACCTCGTTCCAGCAGGGGCCCGCTGCCCCTCCCCAGGCCTTCACTGTGCCCCTGGCGTGAGAGTCATCTCCTGAGAAGCTGGCACACTGGCCTTCATCTGTCATGATGCCCTTATTAGTGGCTTCCACGTCCATTGGCGGGACCTCATAAGTGGGGCCTGCCTGACCTTTGGAGCAGCAGATGCTACATCTGGCAGGGCTGATCAAAGAACCCCGGGCCAGGAGGCCTTCAGACTGGACCGGTGCCCAGGGGCTCTGCCTCCTCTCCTGCAGGCTCTCAGTCTCTGGTCCCTGTCAGGGGTGTGGGAGGCAATTAGGTGGATCACGTTGTACTCACCCCAGTAGGTTCTGATGGAGCCAGAGGGGAGGATCTGTGACTCCCAAGAGCTTTGCTGCCTAGATTCAAAGCTGGTTCTGAGACTTATTTAATTGTGTGACTTTGGAAAAGTTGCTTAACCTTTCTCTCTTGTTTGTTCCCTCATCTGCAAAATGGAGATAATAATAGTTCATATTAGCAAGTGGTAGTTGTTGCTATTCTGGGTGGAACTCTGCTGTCTTTGTTCCTGGCCCTGGAGATTCTGGCGCATACCATGTGCCTTAGAGGATGTCAGCAGTTCGCTCCAGGTTCCACAGTCAGCCAGTGTGGGCATGGCCCTGCCTACCTCACAGTGCAAGCTCTCCACCACCCATGATGCAGAGGGGTTCCCCGGGAGGGAAGTGGCAGCCTTGGGGTTTGTTGTTCTGCCGAGAGGGGCTGGGATTCGTGGGGAGTGCAGGGGATGGAGGTGGTGGAGGATCCGGGCCACACGGCTCCTGTGCAGAAAGCTTCAGAAGGTTTACCAAGGCTGGGCCAACAGGGAGGCTGAGTGCTGTGAGTGTCCTTGGAGGAAGATGGGGTGGGACACAGTGGGGAGTGGACCAACAGAGGCCGTGCAGCAAGCAGAGCCAAGCTGGGCCCCACTTGGAGTGAGCCCCCTGCTGCCTCGGCTGTGCTCACTGTAGGTCTAGGAGCTCAGAGACAGCCACTTCTCTGCCACCTGCCCCAGTTCAGGCGTAGATGCAGATCCAGGCTTGCAGGTACCGTTCGATTTTTGTCTGCAGCTGAACCTCAGAATGTGTGCTGCGTGCCCAAGGAAGGAGCTGGCCCAACCTGGAGAAATGTCCTTGGAAGCTGCCCAGGCCGTAGGGAGGGGCCCATGAACAGGGTCCCCTGAGCTAGCCAGCATCACAGGGTCCTGATCTGCCAGCGGAGGTTGCCCAGAGTGCCATGGAGGTGCTGGGGAATGGTGGGTGGCAGGGCTGGGTCCCAGAGGCACACAGCAAGGAGGCACAGAACCACCGCTGGGTCCCTCTCACCCTCCTCAGGGTCCACTGGGTGAGAAGAGGGAGGGTGGGGCTGGTGGCTGGGGAACAGTGGGGCATTGGCAGATGAGTTGGGTCCGAGGTCAGAAGACCCAAGCACCAGCCCTGGTTCCGGCATTTATGCTCATTAAGTATATTTAAGCTAACATCGTAATCATGGTGCCAGCTTTATAGATGTCAATGAATAATGACCATGAACTAATAAGGGAACAACTCTTTATGTACTGCTTACCATATGCCAGGCATTGTGCCAAGGGCATCTATGAATGGTCTCTTGTAATCATCCCAGGAATCTTATGAGGAAGGTGTCATTTTCAAAGAGGCAAGTACCATGAAGGCCTGTGACTTGTCAAGGTCCTGTGGCAGGCAAAGAGTCTCACAATGGGACCAATCCCATTGTGTCTCCTCCACAGGTCACAGGCAGCATCACGGACAAGCATGTCACTTGTCAGCTGTGAGCCACCCTACCTTTCCCAACTTCCTTTTGCTCATCAGCAAAATGGTTTTAAATACTTTTATCCTGATTACATCACAGCAAGCAGTTAGACTCAATTGAAACAGGCATGTGACACCTATTTGTAGGTTCATTTATTATTTAATTAACGATGATTTATGGAGTCCCTGTTTTGTGCTGGACACCTTCCAGACCCCAGAGAGACAGCAGTGAACAGAACAGGCAAGGTCCGTGCTTTCAGAGGACCTAAACTCTAGTGTGGGGATAGGAAGACATGCAATCAACAAATTGGTAATAAACAACACCGTGTTCTTTCTCACAATGCTCAGTGCTTAGAAAAAAACAAGAGATGGCGATGGGACTCAGTCTATGTCAGATGGACTGGAAGAGAGAGGCCATGTGAGCAGGTGATGCCTGGAGTTGGTGACCATTGACATAAGGGAACCAGCCACGTAAGGAACCTTACTGGTGAAGGGATGGGAGGAGGGTCTGACCAGCGGCTGGAGCACAGTAAGTGGAAGGAAGGCAGCGTGGGAGGACAGAGTCAGGCAGGGGCCAGCTGCAGGAGTCTTGTGGGCACTGGCAGGGACTTTGGATTTTTTTTTTTTTTTTTTTTTTGAGAGTCCAGTGGTGTAATCACATCTCACTGCAACCTCAACTTTCCTTTTTTTTTTTTTTTGAGACGGAATTTCGCTCTTGTTACCCAGGCTGGAGTGCAATGGCGCCATCTCGGCTCACCGCAACCTCTGCCTCCTGGGCTCAGGCAATTCTCCTGCCTCAGCCTCCTAAGTAGCTGGGATTACAGGCACGCGCCACCACGCCCAGCTAGTTTTTTGCATTTTTAGTAGGGACGGGGTTTCATCATGTTGACCAGGATGGTCTCGATCTCTCGACCTCGTGATCCACCCGCCTCGGCCTCCCAAAGTGCTGGGATTACAGGCTTGAGCCACCGCGCCCGGCAACCTCAACTTTCAAGACTCAAGCGGTCCTTCCACTTCAGCCTCCTGAGTAGCTAGAACTAGAGGCATGCACCACCATACCTGCCAAATTTTTAAATTTTTATTTTTTTAGAGATGAAGTCTCACTATGTTGTCCAGACTGGTCTTGAACTACTGGCTCAAGCCATCCTCCTGTATCAGCCTCCCAACGTGCTGGGATTATAGGCGTGAGCCACTGTGCCCAGCCAAGTGTGGATTTTATTCTTGGGGGAATGGGAACTGGGTTGTGTAATTTAGAGATGCATGTGTTGCAGAAAACTAAACCAACAGTGTCACAAACAAATGAAGTTTATTTTTCTCACTTGAGAAGGAGACTGGGGCTGGGTGGCTGTTTGTGCTGGCTCCGTGACTTGGGGAGGTTGGGGCTGAGATGTATGCCATTCCGGGACTTTCCCCTCTGGTTGTGAGTGGCTGCAGCAGCTCCAGGTATCACAGCTACATCCCAGGCAGAGTCTACTGGCTTCTTCTTAATCAGAACTGCTCTTAGCTCCAAGGAAGCCTGGAAAAGGGAGTCAAGTATAGGAATGAACTTTTCTGGCCCCCAGATGAAGGCAAGCAGGAGAGCTAGGGCTAGAGGTTGGGTGTGGGTGGGCCTTGGCCTCAGCAGCACTAGCGCTTCTTGAACGTTCAGGACATAGGATGCATGGGTCTGTGCTGGGGTCTGAGGTTCTGTGTTTCAGACATGCTCTCAGTTGCTGATGGGGCTGGCTTATCCTTGAGACTTTGAAGAAGATGGGTAAACACCACTGGAGAGTTTTAAGTAAGAAAGTGGTAGGCCTGGCGCGGTGGCTCATGCCTGTAATCCCAACACGCTTGGAGGCCGAGGGCAGTGAATTACTTGAGATCAGGAGTTCGAGACCAGCCTGGCCATCATGAAGAAACCCCATCTCTACTAAAAATACAAAAATTAGCCAGGCACGGTAGCAGGTGCCTGTAATCCCAGCTATTCAGGAGGCTGAGGCAGGAGAATTGTTTGAACCTGGGAGGTGGAGGTTGCAGTGAGCTGAGATTGTGCCACTGCGCTCCAGCCCAGGCCGTAGAGCCAGACTCCATCTCCAAAAAAAGAAAAAAAAGGAAAGTGGTGACTTGATCTGTGTTGGTCTGTGAAGAGTCCAGTGTCGGGGACTAGAGGTGACACTAGGAGGCCAGTTAAGGGACCAGCAATCACGATCACTTGGGTTAGGGTGGTAGCAGGGTAGATGGTGCTGGTAGTTGCCTTAAAAATATTTTTTTAATTTTTAATTTTTAAAATTATAAAATTAAAATAAAATAAAATTGTAAAATAGACATAAACGTTATCATTTTCACTGCTTTTAAGTATATACAGTTCAGTGGCATTTAAATACATCCATAGTGTTGAACCCCATCACCACTATCCATTTCCAGAGCTTTTCATCACTCCAAACAGAAACTCGGTACCCATTCAGCAATGACTTCCCATTCTCTCTCCCCTAGTCTCTGGCAACCCCTGCTCCACTTTCCGTTTCTATGACTATGGCTACTCGAGGTGCCTTATAGAAGCAGAATCACACAGTATTTGTCCTTTTGGAGCTGGCTTACTTTACTTCACGTAGCATCCTCAAGGTTCACCCACAGTAATGCTGCTGTGCACGGGGGTGTTCGAGGATCTGAGAGAGTCCTGTGGTTGGTTGTGAGGGGTCTTTCGGAGCAGAGCCATCAGAAAGATGGATAGGCGGAAGCAAAGACGGGAGCAGAAGAACCCCTGGGTTTTTGGCTGAGTGGCCGGGGTGGCTTATATTAAGTTGGGGAAGAACTTGTAAAGTGCTCTGCAAACACCAGACAGTATTTTATTCAGAATTGTTTTAAGGAGTTATCAGCCATGAAATTATCCTAATAAAGACATGAAAACCTCCCTTTATTTATTGAGACAGGGTTTCACTCTGTCACGCAGGCTGGAGTGCAGTGGTGCAATCTCTGCTCACTACAATCTCCGCCTCTAGGGTTCAAGCGATTCTCCCATCTCAGCCTCCTGAGTAGCTGGAACTACAGGTGCATGCTACCACACCTGGCTAATTTTTGTATTTTTAGTAGAGACGAGGTTCACCATGTTGGCCAGGCTGGTCGAGAACTCCTGGCCTCAAGTGATTCACCTGCCTTGGCTTCCCAAAGTGCTGTGATTACAGGCGTGAGCCACTATCCCCAGCGAAAACCTCCCTTTAAAGAGTCATGCACCTGGGGCCTGGGCACGCAGCTTTCCTCACTCCTTCCATAACTGCCTGATTTGAATGAGCAGTTGGCAAACTATGGCCCACAGACCAAATCCGGCTCACCACCTGGTCTTATATGTCCTAGAGCTAAGAATAGTTTTCACATTTTAAAATATAAAATGGGGTAGAAAAAAAGACAATGTAGCCCTTCACCTAGAACAGTTGCTCACTTGTGACTCTTGGCCCTACAGAGCCTAAAACATTGACTCTCAGGCTCTTTGTAGAAGTTTGCTGACCTCTGACCTATGTTCATTGGTTTGGCTCAGGCAGAAGACAGTGTGGTATCTTCTTCTGGAAATAAAAGAAAACAAAACAAAAATCAAAACCCCTCCTTACCACTGCTGACCTACTTCTCTGTAGAGTTTCTTTTGTTCTGATGAGCACCTGCTGGTAATAGGAGACTGCAAGCCAGACCCAGCCTGAGGGCCTCTGTGGCCACCACCGTTAACAGCTCCAGTCAGCTGAGCCGGGTGAAATGGATTCATGCCAGCACAGAGCTGTTTACCAGAGCAAGTGATTTATTTAGCATCTAAATTTTAAAGGGTGCCTGTGCTTCCCAGGAAGCTGTCTGGTTTAGAAAATTGCCCATAATAAATGCATGTAATAAATCCATTAGTTTGAACCAAAAGGAAGATATTCAAGTTTTATAAGAGAAAAGGAGTTTCTCCTCATCCTCGCTAAATGCATGTTGTGTAAATAATTACAAACAATGGTTTGAATGGGTGCTAAATTATCAACTTGCCAAAATGCAATCATGGCTCTTATTATGCCAATTAATCATGCAAAAATCCGCTAGCTTGTTTCTTCCTAGTGAGGCCTCCCCCATTCCTGAAAAACCCAAGAATCCACAGTGCTTTGTGTCAGAAGACTGGAGAGAGCTGCCCCTTCACTCAGAATTTTTAACTATTGGACCCAGTCTTGGGCGCTCGTGGGTCTCCTCATCTGCTGCTGCAGGGATGCCCCGGCCTGGTAGGTTGCAGACTGCCCCATTCTCACGCTCTTGAAGTTCTAGTTATTTTAGTTCATACTCACTTAGCTCCCGAGGGGCTGAGTCCTAAGAGGCAGTGAGCTTCAATCCCAAGCCATGCCCCTTCCCTCAGACTCCCAGACCAGGGGACGAGCCATAGACCCACAATGTTGTGTCCTGAAATGTGAATGTCACCACATCCATCTTCAAGGCTACTGGGGTTGGGCAGCACGTTCCTCTAGGGAAGTTTTTGGTCTCCGGGAAATTTGCAAATTTACCCATCTGCTCCTCTGGAATTACTTCTGTGTACCAAGGGAGATTGGGTGTGGTGGTTTTTGTCAGGCCATAGGAGGTCCTGGGCAATGAATGTCTACTTGCCTGACCTTTATATAACCAAGAGGGGTTACCAGTCGTCTTCTTCCAGATGAGAATATTGGTGGTGCATGGTGCGTTGCTGGTTCACCTAGTTGAAATGGCTGGGAGCCTCTGTCCTGCAAAATTTCTGCATTCAACAAGAGGGTGTTTTTTTTTTTTTTTTTTTTTTTTTTTTGAGATAGTCTCACTTTGTTGCCCAGGCTGGAGTGCAGTGGTGCGATATTGGCTCACTGCAACCTCCGCCTCTCGGGTTCAAGTGATTCTTGTACCTCAGCCTCCTGAGTAGCTGGTACCACAGGCGCACACCACCACACCCAGCTAATTTTTGTATTTTTGGTAGAGATGGGGTTTCACCATTGTGGTCAGGCTGGTTTCCAGCTCCTGGCCTCAGGTGATCCATCTACCTCTGCCTCTCAAAGTGCTGGGATTACAGGAATAAGCCACCACGCCCAGCCACATTCAACAAGTGTTTATGCAGCACCTCCTGTGTGCTGGACAGTGAACTGTCCTGGGCAGTTGGGATACACCAGTGAGCAGTGTGTAAAAGAAAGACACAGGGGGGTATAAAGCTCTGTTCTTGAATACAATGCAGTGCTGGGGGACCCAGATTGCTCTGTGGTGTGTGTGTGTGTGTGTGTGTTTAGGACACTGGAAAGGCTTCCCATAAGAGGAGGCATTTGACAGGGTCTTGAATGCTGAGCGAGATTCACCAAGGCACACAGAGGCAGAGCCGCGGAGGGGCATCCATGCCTGAGAGTCTGGAAGTGAGCAGGAGCTGGGCAAGTTCAGGCTTGGAAGGGCCACATGGCAGGAGCCAGGGATGCTCCGGGAGCACAGTTTGCCCATAGAATTCCCAATTTCTTGCAAATAAATCAGCTCCAGGAGGGGCCGCTGAGGGGAAAAGGTGCCTGTAGGGTGGCCTGGGGCCCAACTCTAAGGGCCTTTGAATGCTTTGCAAAAGGGTTTGATCTGTGTATTTGTAGCCTCATCCTCAGGGCCCCCAGCAGTGGCCAACTCTTGGGGGTGCCATCACAAAGACCTCAAGGTGAGTGACACCCCCTTGGTAGGGTCCTGTCCCCTTCCCAACCACTGGGTTTCCATCTCCCCCAGTGTGCTCCCCAAGGGCTGGCTCTGTAGGTGCCTGTTGGAGAGGAGCACCCTGACTCACTCTCTCATCCCCACCTGTTCTAGAGATCACGTGGAATAACTTTTCTCCTTCTTAGGTGCTGCGTGCTACACCTTCTGATTTAGGACCAGCATTCATTAGCACCTGTTTTGAGCACCTCCAAGGGTGAGGACGATTTCCCTGGGTCTGTCTTCTCAGCTCAAAGCGGTTCTTTGTGTACAGTGTTTCTAAGTGTGGGCTCAGCCCCCACATTTGAGTTTCTGAAACAGCAGCAGACGGGAGTTGAAGGCAGAGGTCCTCAAGGTTGGTCCTCGGGCCACATGAACCTGCTTCACCCTGTTGGAAATACAGATCTCCAGCTCAGATCCGCCAAGTTCGAATCTCTAGGAGCGGGGCCTGGAGTGGGTTTTGGAACGTGTTTCCCGAGCGGTTCTTAATGTATGTCAAAGTTTGAGGACAACTATACGGGAGAGCAGCTCCTTAACATTTTGGGAGCTGGGGCTAGGTCTCCTTGATTGGATGCATGCATTTGGCCTTCTGAGATAATGGAATCTGGGCTCAGCTGGCCTCTGCCTGATGGTGTCTAGGTCTCCAGAGTTACTACCTGCAAGGCTATTGTTCACAGTGGATAAAAGGTGACTCTTTCTTTCTTTTCTTTTCTTTTTTTAAAAATTGAGGCGAAGTCTGGCTCTGTCACCCAGGCTGGTATGCAATGGCGCAGTCTTGGCTCATTGCAACCTTTGCCTTCTGGGTTCAAACGATTCTCCTGCTTCAGCCTCACAATGGCTAGGATTACAGGCGCCCACCACCACATCTGTCTAATTTTTGTGTTTTTTAGTAGAGATGGGGTTTTACCATGTTGTTCAAGCTGGTCTTAAACTCCTGACCTCAAGTGATCCACCTGCCTCGGCCTCCCAAAGTACTGGGATTAAAGGCGTGAGCCACCATGTCCAGCTGGAATCTTTCTTTTTTTGAGACAGGGTCTCACTTTGTTGCCTAAGCTGGAGTGCAGTGGCACAGTCTCAGCTCATTGCAGGCTCAGCCTCCGTGGGTTCAGGTGATCCTCTCACCTTAGCCTCCTGGATAGCTAGGATCACAGGCATGCACGCTGTCCCCAGCTAACTTTTGTATTTTTTGCTATGTGGCCAGGCTGGGTTCAAGTGATCTTCCTATCTTAGCCTTTAAAAGTGTTGGGATTACAGGCATGAGCCCTTATGCCTGGCCGAATCTTTCTTATTTGAAAGAAAATCTCCTTCCCTGGGGTTTCTACCCTGTGGCTCTGGTTCTGCCCACTGGAGTCAGATCAAGTAAACTCAGCGTGTCTTCTAGATGGCAGCCCTGCAGACATCTGCAGGCTGCTGTCCTATCAAGATCCTTGGATCTTTTGACCAGTTTTTATCTATTATGATCTCTAGACACTTTGCTCTCCTGGGCGCTCCCTTGAATGATGACTCTGTCTTATGTGCTTTCTGTGTATTCCTATTTAACCCTTCCCACATCCCAGTAAGGTTGGCTTTATTATCCCCATTTTACAGATGAGCAAATGTAGGCCTAAAGAGGTGAAGAGACTTTCCTAAGATTACATGACTAGTTTATGTCAGAGCTGGGATTTGAACCTAAGATTAGCTAGACACCAAAGCCAGAGTGCTTTATGACCCCCATTTTACAGACAGAGAAACTGAGGCTTAGAGAAGTCAAGGACCTACCCAAATCACACCACAACAAGTGGTAGAGCTGGGATATAACCCCAGAGCCTACATTTTTTTGGAGACGGGAATCTCACTCTGTTGCCCAGGCTGGAGTGCAGCGGTGTGATCATAGCTCACTGTAGCCTAATATCAACCTCCTGGGGTCAAGGGATCCTCCTGTTTCAGCCTCCCAAGTAGCTGGGGCTACAGGTACATGCCACTATGTCTGGCTAAGTTTAAAAAAAAAATTTGTAGCGACAGGGTCTTGTTATATTGCCCAGGTTGGTCTAGAATTCCTTGCCTCGAGTTTTCCTCCTGACTTAACCTCCCAAGTCACTGGGATTACAGGTGTCAGCCATTACACTTGTCAGAGCCTGCATTATTAATCATGATGCCAAATACTGCCTTCATAGTAGACAGTGTATGGTAGTAACCATGTCTACATTAGGAGCTTTACTGCTGAACACAGGGGCTGCCAGGCACATAGTTAGCAGCCAAAAATATTGGATAATAGGATTGTTGATATTGTTCTTAGAGACAGACACTGTTCTCACCTAATATGACATATATATATATGTATATTTTGTGTGTGTGCGGACAAGTGTACTTGTCTCATATCAAAGGGAATGTGTTTTTTAACTTGACTTCCTATAAGATGACCAAAATTGCTGTTGCTTGAGTGCAGGCAAAGGTTTCAAACCATCCTTAGAGTGACTGGTACTATTAAATACCGCCAGTAGTGTTATTTTTGTAGAGACAGTGTTTTGGTATGTTGCCCAAGCTGGTCTTTAACTCTAGATCTCAAGCAGTCCTCTTGCCTCAGCCTTTCAAAGTGCTGGGGTTACAGGGTGAGCCACCACACCTGACCTACAGTAGTGTTTACTGAGCACCTAACGCAGGCCCAGGGGCACAGGGCCCCTGAATCAGATCCTATAGCTGACCATTCACAGTCAAACCCCTTCCTTGTAGACTGAATGAGATTTTGTTCTGGTATCAGGTAACAGTATTTCATGGCCCCTTCTCCAGCTCCAAAGGCCATATCTTTTTTTTTTTTTTTTTTGAGACGGAGTTTCGCTCTTGTTGCCCAGGCTGGAGTGCAATGGTGTGATCTCGGCTCACTGCAACCTCCACCTCCTGGGTTCAGGCAATTCTCCTGCCTCAGCCTCCTGAGTAGCTGGGACTACAGGCATGCGCCACCATGCCCAGCTAATTTTTTGTATTTTTAGTAGAGACGGGGTTTCACCATGTTGACCAGGATGGTCTCGATCTCGACCTCGTGATCCACCCGCCTCAGCCTCCCAAAGTGCTGGGATTACAGGCTTGAGCCACTGCGCCCGGCTCAAAGGCCATATCTTAAGAAGCCCAGCTTTTCGGCCATGGCGTATGACTAGGTGTGGTGGAGTTTCAAGATGCTGATGAACTTATGGTCTGGAGCTTGAAAGAATCAGTGAAGCTTTTCAAGTAGATGAGATCTATTTGGATATGTTACCTTTAGTATCTACAGAATAGAGGTTGCTTTTTTTGGTTGTTCTTTTCATAGCGGTAGCAAGTGTGAATTTTGAGATGGCCCCAACCATCTATAAGAATACTACCTGACAGTTTTGTGTCTCTGCCTTATAGTTGAATTGATCCTGCAGAAAATTTTTATGGAATTCAATTTCATTATTTAAAGTAGTTTTTCTATGATCCAGCTGTGGTCTGTAACTTGGCAGTGTTAATACCAAAGAGCAATACCTTAATCATGGTTCATATACTCAACAAAGATATGACTTAACTCTAAATATTGTTAAGATTGTTATTTTACAGTACTTTTTTTTTTGTAGTTTATGAGATCCGAGTCTTTTTTTTTTTTTTTTTTTTTTTTTTTAAGGCTCCACTCTTGTTTCCCAGGCTGAAGGACAGTGGTGCGATCTCAGCTCACTGTACCATCTGCCTCTTGGAATCATTCTTCTGCCTCAGGTTCCTGAGTAACCGGGATTACAGGCACGAACCACCACACCCAGCTAATTTTGTATTTTTACACATTTTTGTTTTGTTTTGAGTCTTCCTAGTGCCCAGGCTGGGGGGCAGTGGCACAATCTCGACTCACTGCAACCTCCACCTTCCAGGTTCAAGTGATTCTTCTGCCTCAGCCTCCCAAGTAGCTAGGATTACAGGCTAATGTTTGTAGAGATGGGTTTTTACCATGCTGGCCAGGCTGGTCTCAAACTCCTGACCTCAGGTGATCCGCTCACCTCGGCCTCCCAAAGTGCTGGGATTACAGGCACGAGCCACTATGCCTACCCAGTATTTTCTTCAACATTACTGTTAAGCCATATATAGGACAATGGTGGACTTGGAATATTTGCACATCTATAGTAAAATGCAATGCTACCTTTATTTTTTGTTGGTATGCTAAAGAAACTTTTTACAGTATCTCACTCTTTAAAAAAATTGGTTTGTGTATTTTATGTGCTTATACATTTTTCTATAGTACCGTAGATCATTTTAGTGATTAAATTTGACACTTGACAGAAAAACAGATCAGTGAGTTCCTTGGGATCAAAAAGGGGTTGATTGCAAATGGACAGGAGGGAATCGTTAGAGTGATTCTACAGCTCTTCTGCATCTTGATTATGGTATGACTATTCATTTGCCAAATCTTAACAGGATGAATTTTACTGAATGTAAAATCATACTTCAATAAACACGACTTTGTACAAACTTTAAAAAAAAAAAACAAGCCCATACCATTCATCTTATCTCTGATTACACGTATTTCCAGTCCTCTTGCTAGTGGTTGCCTTAGGTCTGGGCATGTGGTAGGTGCTCAGTGCCCTAGCAGTTGGCCAGTGAGACGCTAGGAGATGTATGCCGGGGGAGAGCATCTGGGAAAATTGTAGTGGCTTTTAAGGCAAGACATGCAAAGGCCTCTTCCTGTCTTTGGATGTTATTGTGTGAGAATGAGATGTTAGTCACTGTTACAGGACTCTATGACTGGATTGGGTAAAGCCCAGAGAATGCCAGAGAAGGTGACCCAAAGCCCTGATTTTGTTGAGCCACTGAATTAACATAATCTGGATGTCCCCTGCCTCCAGGCTTCTTGTATAAGTTTATAAGTGTTCTTATTACAAAAGATACTTTCAGTTGGGCATTCTGTTACTTGCAGCCAAAAGCATAATCTTAATGGTTATGGTCGCTAAAGAGCTTACAGGGCTCCTGGGGAGAGAAGGAACATACTCAGGTATCATTAGGTCACCATATGGCAGCAGGAGGTAACTCAGCACTGATCACGCAGTGACAGTGATCGGAGAGAAGGGTGAGGTCTGAGAGAAGGAAGAGGGGAGGTGGGTGGGCTTGGGATTCAAAATGACTGAGAGCTTGGGCTTCTTGTCATTGTTGTTGAGATGGAGTCTCATCTATGGCCCAGGCTGGAGTGCAGTGGTGCAATCTTGGCTCACTGCAACCTCTGCCTCCCAGGTTCAAGCAATTCTCCTGCCTCAGCCTCCTGAGTAGCTGAGATTACAGGTGCATACCACCACCCTGGCCAATTTTGTATTTTTTTAGTAGAGACAGGGGTTTCACCCTGTTGGCCAGTCTGGCCTTGAACTCCTGACCTCAGGTGATCTGCCTACCTTGCCCTTCCAAACTGCTGGGATTACAGGTGTGAGCCACCATGCCTGGCCTAGAGCTTGGGCTTTGAAACCTGCCTCTACCACTTACTGGCAGTGAAGCTTTGGGAAATTGTTTTATTTATTTATTTATTTATTTATTTAGAGACAGAGTTTTGCTCTTGTAGCCCAGGCTGGGGGAGTTCAATGGCACAATCTCGGCTCACTGCAACCTCCACCTTCCGGGTTCAAGCAATTCCCCTGCCTCAGCCTCCTGAGTAGCTGGGATTACAGGCATGCACCGCCACACCAGTCTGGTCTTGAACTCCTGACCTCAGGTGATCTGCCTGCCTTGGCCTCCCAAAGTGCTGGGATTACAGGCATGAGTCACCACATGCAGCTGGGAAATTGACTTAACCTCTCTTGTCCTCAGTTTCCTCATCTGTCAAGTGGGGATAATACTAGGGCCTAAATCATGGGACTTTGTGAGAATTTGAAAAGCCATTGAGCATGGTGCCTGGCACATGGCAAGCTCGCAAATGAAAGCCATTGTGATGATTATTCTGGAGACATGAACCACTGTGAGGACCCTGGCTGCAGCCTTGCTCCCGCCTCCTGTCCCGCAGCAGCTGAAATGCTTTCCTCCCGCTACAGGGGCAGGCTCAGGTGGGCGTGAATAAACTCTTTAGCAAAGGTCTTCCTCCAGGACACTTCTGTTTCTTCTTGCTTGTGCTATGCTCTTGTTCTGTGTGGTTCTGGACTTCATGGCTCAGCTCTGACCTGGAACCCAGACTTCAGGTTTCCTATTGATCCTAAATTGGTCCCCAGAATTGTGTCTTTTTTCTGGCCATGAATTTGGGTTCCCTGATCTTGAAGATCTTGAGATACTCTTTTTGACCTGCCCTAGTTAGATGCTCTGAGAACCTCCTTGATAAATTGGCTCAGAGGTGGCTGCAGATTGGTGCTTCTCCAGCTTCTGCCTGAAAGCACCCCCGGAGACAAAGGCGTGTGAACACCGTTCAAGTCTGCTACAAGTGAGAAGGGTGTCTAAAGCCTTGTGTCTGATCTTTAATTCGTGTGGATTTTGCAGCACTTCCTGACTTGAACAAGTCATTATAATATAAAAAGTTTAACTTACCACCAGGAAAGAATACGAAGAGTGGCTGCCCTGTTCATTAATGCATGGGATGCAGCTGCAATGAATCTAGCTATTTTTTCGTATGCGCTGATTTGAAAAGAGATCACATTGCCTCGAAGATTAGCTTCTCTCCTCTTCCCAAGGTTATAGTCGTTAAAAACCCAGATCCATGTAACTCTGTGGCTATAAAGGGCAGTAGCCCTTTGTGCAGCAGCTTCAGGTAATCGTCGATGAGAGACATCTGGAATACCATGAGAGCAGTGGGCCCGTGGAGCAAGTTCAGGCTTCTGCTGCGGGCTGGATAGCCCGGGAAATAATGAGCATGCGCTCCCTGACCTGGTGAAGCTGCAGAACTCTGTCTCTTGCTGCCCTCCAGGTCTTTGACTGGCCTGCTTCTGCTTCTTAAGACTGGTCTCATTTATGTGCTTTGAATCCTGCAGCCTGTATCTGTCTGCTTCTGCCTGTTGAGTCAGATAGGATA
Source organism: Saimiri boliviensis (assembly GCF_048565385.1). Classification (NCBI taxonomy): domain Eukaryota; kingdom Metazoa; phylum Chordata; class Mammalia; order Primates; family Cebidae; genus Saimiri; species Saimiri boliviensis. Next base: position 82,502,005 of record NC_133460.1, read on the forward strand.
CAGGTAACAGAACACTCCATGGACAGTGGCTTAAACCATAATGACACTGAATTATCTCAGAAGTCTGGTCTAGAGTTGATGAGCACATAAAAAATGTTGAAAGGACTCAGGCTCTTTCGATTTCTCTGCTTAGTCATCCTCACTGTATTTGCTTTTCTTAAGCTTGTTGTCTTTTTTTTTTTTTTTTGAGATGGAGTTTCACTCTTGTCACCCAGGCTGGAGTGCAATGGCACGATCTCTGCTCACTGAAACCTCCACCTTCTGGGTTCAAGCAATTCTCCTGCCTCAGCCTCCTGAGTAGCTGTGACCACAGACGCACACCATCACAGCTAGCTAATTTTGGTATTTTTAGTAGAGACAAGATTTCACCATGTTGGCCAGGCTGGTCTTGAACTCCTGAGCTCAGGTGATCTGCCCACCTCAGCCTCCCAAAGCGCTGGGATTACAGGCATGAGCCACTGTGCCTGGCCAAGCTTGTTACCTTTTGATGGCAAGATGGCTGCCACAGCTCCAGCCATCACACCCTCACTCAACCACAGTCAAGGCTGGAAGGAGGAGAAAGGGACAGTTTCTTCAATTAAATATCTATCTCTTTTATCAGGAGGCAAGCAGCCCTTCCTCAGATTTGTCTTTATTTTTCATTGACTAGAACTGTATCTCGATGGCAAGGGAAAATGGGAAAGTAAGAATCTGGGAAAAGCAAATGAAATTACTGTGTTCGTTTAGCCCAGTCATGATTCATCTTCTGAGGCTGGAACAAATATCAGAGTCTGAGCAATAAAGAGAAGACAGGGACTTTAGGATGGGCACTAACAGTGTCCACCAGTCTTTCTAATTTCCTGTGTCACCCTCAACTTGCTGGCATAAGCCCTCAGGCCCACCTCTGGCTTGCCTGAGGAGCCCCAAGAGAATACCCCCTTCTTTGTCAGACCCTCCTTTTAGCTTTTGAGGCCCTCTTCGTACTTTGCTATGAAATATGTCATAGGGAAGAGATGTCCTCTTTCGTCAAATTTCACAGAATTGCGTGCTGTGCCAGTCTGTAGGTTACAAATGACTGAGATAGAGATGGCTCTCACTCCAGCACATCTCAAAGACTGCTGTCTCTGCGAACAGAGATTGTTCTGAAGAAAAGGCTGACCATTAGCCCCACGCACAAAATTATCCCCCAAATCAAGTTTGGGTAAAATGACTATTCCTAGTAATTGGCCATTGTTATAGACAATTCCGTGCATTTGCATTGCTTTCCAATGCAAGGTGGCCTAGGAGGGGCACAGACTTGGGAGCCCAGGTTTGAGTCCTGGCACTGACAGTGAGACCTGGGGCAAGTCCTTGAACTTCCCTGGGCCTCTATTGATGTCCCTCTGAATAGGAGACAGGATTGCTGCCTCAGGGTTGCTGTGAGGATGGACTGGGACTTGAGCAGGAGAAGGCTGGAGGGCTCTAAGTGTGGTATTACTTCCTGCCTTCAAGGCTTCTACCAGGAGCAGATTTTCAGTTATGTATTTGCACTTGAACTTGGCCACCTGATGGCTGGCTTTGTTAGAAATCAAGGCCGTGGCTTATTTGGAGCAAGGCTCTTCTACCTCCTTGGCCTTTGGGCCTCCCTTTACGCTTCCCCAAGGAGCAGATAAGCAGGTCTCCAGTTTCTTGCTTTGCAGGTATGTGTGGGGAAATTTTTCCTTCCGTTTGTCCTTTGCTATTTTCTTCTTTTATTATTGAGGTAAAATTTACTTACAGTAAAGTCCACAAATTCTTTTTTTTTTTTTTTGGAAACAGAGTCTCTCTCTGTCACCCAGGCTGACGTGCAGTGGTGCGATCTCAGCTCACTGCAACCTCCGCCTCCCGGTTTCAAGCGATTCTCCTGCCGCAGCCTCCTGAGTAGCTGGGACTACAGGCTCCCGCCACCATGCCTGACTAATTTTTGTATTTTTAGTAGAGATGGGGTTTTACTGTGTTGGCCAGGCTGGTCTCAAACTCCTGACCTCAAATGATCCACCCATCTCCCAAAGTGCTGGGATTACAGGCATGAGCCACCATACTTGGCCAAGTCATGTGCTGTATAGTTTGTGTATTTTTTCTGTGTTTGTACATCAGTGCAAGCATCGCTCTAATCAGGATATGGACTGTTTCCATCGCTCCAGAGGCTTCCCCATCCCCTCACCCGCTTCCCCCATCAACCCAGCTTGTGCTCATAGCATGCAGCAGCTGTCCTTGAACTTCACATGGAGTGGTATTATACACCATGTGCTTTACATCGTTCCCTCAGGACCTTTACTTCTTTTTCTTGTCCATCTTAGCAGCCTCTCAGCTCTTGTTGTGATGGGCGGGGCTCCTCCCTCCTGGCACATCACTGGTGACAGTCTACTGTGGTTTCCTGAGATGGCAGCCTCAGATGTGCCTCCCTTGGCAGGATGTGCCCTGGGATATTCCTGCGGGCACCCAGATCAGGCCTTTGCTCCCAGGGGCAGCTCTGTGGCTTTACTGGCTGCTGCATTGCAGGGCTCAGAGGAGCTGGGAAGGGGCCGGAGGCTGGGTGCCCTGGGCAAAGGTTTCTGAGAAGTGGTCTGAAGCCAGGCCAAGCTGGGGGGCTTTAGAGAGAGAGTGGATAAAGCTACAGACCCAAGAGAGATCTGCACCATGCGGGGTGCTCACAGAACACCCAGTGATCTTAGAAGCGGCGGTTAAGTGTGGGGTGGTGAATTAGGCATTAGCTTGGCCCTCCACTGAGAGTGAGGGGGGACAGGCTCCACCCCTGCCAACCAGGCTGGCCTTAGGTGTGGTATAGTGGGAAGTCCCCCTTCCCTACAAAAATATCCCTTTCGCCTGCCTGCCGACACCATGTGCTCACCTACTTTTTCATGTCGGGGGTGTTTCCTGGGGCCCTGGGTATGCCAGGCGGTGTGCTAACGCCAACTGTGTGAGGATGCCACAGGGGCTCTCGTCCTGAGGGCCTGCCTCCTAGAAAGGTTGTGAACGGGTACCCCATAGGCCAGATTGGGACTTCAGATGGGCTGGCTTTGGTTTCTATAGTTTAAAAACCCAGAAATAGCCTATAAAAACTAGCTTCCTGATTTCTCTCGACAAATCAAGAGATCTGGCAACCCCAGCCTGCTACACAGCAGCAGGAAGCCGTGGGCACAGCATGCCTTCTCCAGTTTGCTACAGTCCCCAGAATCCTTCCAGTCTCATGCCTACTGGCCGAGGTATGTACGTTTCTGCTTCATCGCTAGACATGTAGACAATTCTGCTAATCTGGATGGATGGGAAGAGTTGGTGAAGGCCTCACAGGGGAGGCAGTGAGGCTTGGTCACTGGTTGGAGAGGGCCCGTCCAAGCCTTCTCAGGATCTTCCTTCTCAGGGTAATGCTGTCCTGGTCAGATGCTCTCCAGAGAGGATGATAGTGTGGGGGGAGGGAGAATGGGCAGGAGAGCAAGATGCTGCGATACCATACCACCAAGGCTCAGGGTAGTGGATCTCATGGTCTGGACTACCTGGATCAGGATCACCTGGGGGTGCTGGCTGAAAACGCAGCCCCACTGCAGCACAGCCTGCAAGGAAGCTCCCGGTGATGTCCTTCTTGCTCAAGTATGAGAAGAGGAGGCTGGGGCTTAGCGGGCCGTGGGTCTGACACAAACCATGTTTTCTAGGGCAAGACTCGGGACACAACTCCCCCTTCCAGTCAAGGGAGGCTTGTTCTGGATACCCTGCTTCCAGGCACAGCTGGAGCCCCCACCAGGCTGAAGGCGTGAGAATCCTCTTCTCCAGCCTTCCGGGCCCTGCACCTGGAGGAAAGGTCAGGCTTGCCTTTGCCAAGTCTTGTCATTTTCCAGCATCTTTGAACTGCCACGCAGGCAGTGGGCCAGCTCCGGGGAGTGGGATGGCGGCTGGTCAGCTGGTAAGGGACACCTTGTCTCCTCTTCCCTTTGATGGGTGTGCCTGCCTCTCAGCCAGGTGGCCTGACAGTTGCTGGGCTCTGGCTAGGGGGCTGGAATCATGGCCCTTTGTAGGTAAGGAGGGGCAGGGGTAGGGAGGCACCCTGGGGGTGGCCAGGGCGTGTGTAAGGAGGTGCTTATGCTCTGGTTCTTGAAGTGGCCCAGCAAGGGAGAGTCTCCTTCATACTGAGGTTCCCAGGGAGCAAATGGGAGGCCCTCATTCTCAAGATGGTGAAGGGCCCACCCCCAGCCACTGTTGCCAGCACCTGAGCATGTGGGCTACCTAAATGTCTCACTGGCCAACCGTTGTCGGGTCCTGCACCCTGATCACTGCACTCAGGGAGCCCGAGGAATGTGCTGGGATTGCAGGTGAAGGAGAGGGTGGGGTAGGCAGAGCGTTCAGGAGCTCTCACTTCAGACCACTGCCTCTCAACCCTGGCTGCACACAGGAAGCCTCCGGGAAGCTTTAACATTTCCTGATGCCAGGACCCCATCCCCAGAGATTTGGATTTAATTAATCTGGGGTGCAGCCTAGGTGTTGGGGTTTTTAAAACTCCCCAGGGGCTTCTAATGTGCAGCAAAGTTTGAAAAGCTCTGATGTGGGTGGAGCAGGGAGGGTGTTGTTTATGGGTTTTCCTTCCATCTGTTTGAGTTGTGAGCCGCAGACCAACAAGCAGGATGCTTTCTTTCTGTGAGACGGATGCAGCCTCTGTCTCCCAGGTTCAAGAGATTCTCTTGCCTCAGCCTCTCGAGTAGCTGGGATAAAAATTGCACACTACCACGCCTGGCTAATTTTTGTATTTTTACTAGAGATGGGGTTTCACCATGTTGGCCAGGCTGGTCTTGAACTCCTGACCAGAGGCGATCCGCCCGCCTTGACCTCCCAATATGGTGGAATTACAGGTGTGAGCCACTATGCCCGGCCTGGGTAATGCTTTTGCTGGTAACACCAATAGCTGTATGCTATTGTCAACATTCAACAAAGTGAATAGACTATGAGGTGGATGGAAAGAAGCCTGAGATTCAGGCTCCCAGTCTGTGCCACACGCATCATATTTGCCACTTAATGGTCAGCCCTGAGAGTTTACGGACGAGGAGCTCGAGGCTTGGCCGGGTTAAGGACGTTGCCTGCACCTCACAGCTGTGGAGTAGTAGTGCCTTAATTGAAATTGATGTGTGACAAGGTGCTGGTAGGGATGAAAGTCCTTCCTGTTGCTTTCAATTGATTTTGTAAACAAAGTAATTCTGGGGTCAGCTGGTGGAGGAGCGGGTTTAGGAAAGAACTGGGCTCCGACTTCTCTCTTCCTGCAAGACAGAGGGTGAGGAGGAGCTGAAGGCTATTTCAGGCCCCTTTCCCCATCAGATTAAGTCAGAATCTGGCCTCAGCCAGCTGTCCAAGTGATTTTAAGAAAAAATACCTCTCCCTTTGCTTAAAGCCAGATAGGTCCCTGGACCTAAAGTGATTTGACTAGTGTGGTAAAAAGGGGGCCTCTTCCTTGCCTCCAAATTCTCTCTCTCTCTCTCTCTCAGAGTTACTGCAATTTCACCAATTAGGTGATTAGATTCAGCCAGAAAATCCTCATGGGAGGGTAAGTGGGGAGACAGTTCCATCTGTGACAGCACATTATAGGTTACAGATTCCTTTCGTGTGGGGGCCGATCCCACATTCTCAGCAGACCTATGCATCCTGGCAGACAGCAAACACCGTGGAGAATGTGCCATGGAGGCTTCTGAAGATGCAAAGAGAGAGTATTTAAGGTGAGACTTGGAAGATGCTGAAAGTTGCTCTTTAATGGGTAACTTTATGCAAAGGAATTGTCCCACTGGCTTCCACAGCAGTGACAATGCTGTGAGCAGCTTTTTCTGTGGTGAAAGAAGTCCACTTTCTCCTACTGAGAGTGGTTTCTGCATTCTCAGTTGGTTCATGCAGGAGCAGCAGGCCAGGGAAGACAGCACCAGGGCTGGCTGGATTCCTGCCTGTCCACTTAGGGGCTCCCTCACCTTGGATGAGGGGTTTAGCCTCTGAGTCCTGGCTTCCTCCTGTGCATGCAGGGGGCTTCTGCTCCTGGCCAAGACACGGTAACAGGGACTGGATTTGCACTCCTGCCTGAAACAATTTTTAAAAAACAGACAGAACATAGGAAATAATGGTTTTCAAGACACTAGGCATCAGGCTACAAGATTCAGGGGCCCCAGAGTGCTCTACGATTGTCCCTCCTTACTGCCTGGAGAGTGTTTTCTGGCTACAACCAGAGAGGGGAAACTCAGGCTCGGAGGGGAGAAATGGAAGTAACTTCTGTAAGGTTCTTATACTCGATGTGAAGTGGCACAACATCACTTGAAGGTATATTGTGAAAAGGTTAAGATGTATACTATAAATACTAAAGTGACTGCTAAGCCAGTTACAGCTGCTAAGCCAACAAAGAAGATAAAATGGAATCATCAAAAATAGTCCAAAAGAAGGCAGAAAAGGGAAAAAATAGATGGAACAAAAACTCTATCAATTATCATATTAAATGTCAATGGTCTGAACACCATTTAGAGATTATGTGATAAAAGAGCAAGAGTTAATTACATGCTGCCTGTAAGAAACCCACTGTAAATATAAGGACAGAAATATATTCAAAGTACAAAGATGATTAGCATATACCATGCTAACACTAATCAAAAGAAAGCTGGAAGGGCGATGTTAATATCAGACAAAGTAGATTTCAGAACAAAGACACTACCTGGTAGATCTATATCTATGTATTTGTATTTAATCCATGTTTGTAATATAGGGAACAATGATCCTTGCCTCATTGGGTTTTGGTAAGAACGGAGTGAGATAATACCTGGAAAAGTGCTCGATAGACTATAAAACATGATACAGGTATAATTGGGCCTTAATGGTTAGAAGCAGGACCATCTGAACCCTTATAAAGAGTCAAAGGGCTGGGTTTGAACTGTTGAATTCTTGAGAAAAACAAAGAAATCCCAGGTAGCAGCTCTGATGAGGGCAGGGTAGGGCTGGCTGGAGGAGCCAGGGCCTGGGAATGTCAGTGCCGGGTACCTTGGCCAGCGCTTCAGAGGCCCTGCAAGTTGCCCAGCATCCACCCCAACAAGGGGGCCTCCCTGAGCAGCAGGAGGAGAGATAGGACCAGAGGGCACTTGAATCCCATAACCCCAGAAGCTTTGGTAATCCTAGCAGATGTTTGGCTGAAAAGAAAAGTAAAATGTCCAGAAGTTGCTGTGGCGAATTTTTCTGAGCATTTTCTCCTTCGTTGGTCTTATTTGGTTGGGACTGATACCATCATCTCCATTTGACAGTTGGGGATATGGAAGCTGAGCATTATAGAGCCATGTAGCCACCGGGCTGGACGGGGACCCATGCAGTCTGGACCAGAGCTCGAGGCCTAACCACTACCTTAGCCATGCACAAGGTGAGGGATAGGAAGGCCTTGGGCGGCCAGAGGGTTACATCTAGATTCGGAAGCAGGGAGGGGAGGGGTAGAGCTAGGGTAAGCTTCTTCACCCTCCCGCCCATGCAGTGCATCCCTGCCCCTCCCTCAGGCTCCCCGCTCCCCTCTCATGTCCCTCACCTGCCCTCCAGGGGCCAGGAGGTGTGGTGTGGGGACCAGCCAGCTGGAAGGAGCTGGTGCTGGGCTGCAGCCCTGGGGCTATGCCAGGTTCCCCTGCCTCTCCTCCTTGGAGTCAGGAGGTCCAAGCCCTGTTCCAAGCCACACTGAACCTTGGTTTTCTCATCTGGAGAATGGGATGGAAGTTCTGACCTCTTGGGGATATCTGAGGGCTCCTCAGCAGTGTGGTTCCTGGTGTAGGATGGCTGCCTTCTCCCTTCTGTCTGCCCGGCCCAGCTCCTGCCCCTGCTCCCCTTTCCCCTCTTCTACTTGGGGGTGTTTTTTCCCCTTGGACTCCCCCTGCCTCTCCAAGGCCTTCTGGGAGCCAAGTGCCTCAGACCTGCCAGTGGGCAGGTTGAAGATTTTTCCTTCACGACCCTCGAAGGCCAGACTGGTGGTCAGGAGTCAGGGAGCATGAAAGCTGAGTGAGACTAAGATTTTTTTAACGTTTCGTTGGGTTTTTTTTTTTGAGATAAAATTCACATAACATACAAGGAACTATGTTAAAGTGTACAATTCAGTTTGGGTACAGTGGCCCACACCTCTAATCCCAGCACTTTGGGAGGCACAGATGGGGTGATCACTTGAATCTAGAAGTTTGAAACCAGCCTGAGCAACATGGTGAAACCCCATCTCTACAAAAAAATTAGGTGAGCATGGTGGTGTGCGCCTGTGGTCCCAGCTACTCAGGAGGCTGAGATGGAAGGACGGCTTGAGCCCAGGAGGCAGAGGTTGCAGTGAGTTAAGGTCACCCCACTGCACTCTGGTCTGGGAGACAGAGTGAGACCCTGTCTCAAAATAAATAAATAAATAAAAATTATACAGTTCAGTGGCACTTAGGAAATTCCTAATGTTGTACAACCACCAGTTTCAAAACCACTATTTTCAATTTTTTTTATCACCCCAGAAAAACACTCCATACTCATTAAGCAATCACTCCTCATTCCCTCCCTCCCCGAAGCCCCTGGCAACCACTCATCTGCTTTCTCTCTTTATGAATTTGCTGATGTGGTCATTTCATTTCAAAGGAATCATAGACTCTGTGGCCTTTTGTGTCTGGCTTCCTTCCCTTAGCATAATGTTTTCAAGTTTCATCCATGTTATAGCAAGTGTCAGTACTTTATTTCTTTTTAATAGGTGAATAATATTCTATTACATGTATATAACACGATTTGTTTATCCATTCTGCAGTCAATGGAGATTGAGTTGTTTCTACCTTTCAGTTACTGTGGATAGTGCCGTGAGGAACATTTGTGAACAAGGGAAGTCCCTGTTTTCAATTCTTTAGAGCATATGCCAAGGGGTGGAGTTGCTGGGTCATATGGAAATTCTGTTTATCTTTTGGAGAAACCGCCAAACTGTTCCCCACAGTGGCTGGTACCTCCTTTTAGTTTTCGGATTATATTATTCTAAGTGCAAAGATAAGACAACACTATAGAAAATTTGGAAATTATTCATTGAGCAGTTTTTAAAAAGTTTCAATTAAAAAAATAAAGTTACATATACACACATGCCTACTGTAAAAATTCAAAGACATTTCTATCAGAAAAAAGTCTATCTGCTCCCCCTGCACTCTCCCCCTGGCTGACAAATGCTGGCCCTTTAGTATGTATCCTTCCAGACATTTTCTAGGCATTGACAGAATTTTAGATTTTTTTCTTTTTATGCGAACTTGTCATACTATCCCTATTATCTTGCTTTGAAATATTTATATTCATTTCGTGTGAATTTCAAGTTGGAAAGACTGTTCCAGAGCCAGGTGAGCAGTCCCTGGGAGAAAGACCCTCAGATCTGTGACCTGTCCTTGCTCTGTTAAAAATATGTCTGGAAATCTGGGCCACAGGTATGGACAAAGTTGTCCTCAATGGATGTGATAAAGAATGTATTATAATGTTCTTTTTGTTATCTGCATATACAAATTATTTGTAAAGTGAGTATGAATTGCTTTTATAATAAAAAAAAGTAGGGAAGAATTGAGGGGCAGGCTCAGTGCCCAGCTTGTACCTTAATTTAGCACTAGCTTCATTCTTCCTTATTGCATAATGAGTTGTTTACGTGTTTGCCTCCCTTGAGGGCAAACAGGCTTATTCATCTCCTTGCCCTCCCATCTCTTCCCCTGCTCAGGGCTGAGCCCCATGCCAGGCACACAGCAGGATTGCTGAACATGCAAGTGGCCCCTTCAGGGTTGTGATGGAGACTGCAGGGGAGAAGGCGGGTCCCAAAGACCCCCATTTGCCCTCAGCTCAGGCTCACAAAGGAGAGTGCATGGCCTGGGGAGTCCAGGCCCCTAGGACCAGGCCCCCTGGGGTCACACTCTCTGCAGGGGCACCAGGCCCTGCCTCTGTGGGAAGCTGGGTGTGAGTGCAGGTGCACTTATTCAGGGCAGCCCAGGCCAGGGTACCCACAGAAGGCAGCATCCAGCTGAGGAAGTACTTAGAGCACTGCCAGGAGCAGGAAAGCGGGGCTGGAGGCTTGGAGGCATTGGCTCCCTTTCCAGGAAGTAGCTGGGCTGCTGGTGGAGGCGGAGAGCAGTACACACAGGAATGGAGGTGCGAGCAGCCGGTACCTGGGGCACAGGGTGGGACTGGCTTCTTGGGCTTGTCCGTCATTCCTGTTTGGGAGGTGCAGGGGGAGGGCATGTGGTCTGTGGCCTGGAGGGGGCCTGGCCGAGGCCCTTCTTCTCTTGCCTGGGGCTCCCCCATCTATTCCCCAAGCCTGGCCTGCCAGGACTCATGGGGAGCATCACAACAGCCCCACAGCCCTGGCCTCAGCTTCCTGCCTCTAGCTTTCCAAGAGAAGCAGGCTATGAAGGTGGCGGTGGGGTTCCAGAGCTCGGGATCATTCTAGCATTTCCAGGGTATAGTCCCTGGTGGTGCTGGGCAGCTCCCTGCCTGACTCATCTGAAACCACGTTATAAATAACCTGGCAGAGGGACGTGGGCTGTCCACCCCCGTACTCGCCACACTCTGTGAGCAGGTGGCAGCACCAAGGTCCTGAGGACTTCTGAGATGTCCAGGGCAGGATTCTGGTCAGGAGCCAGGCCCCAGAGGATGCTGGGAGGGAGCGTTGTCCACTTCTGGTGAATGGTGCTGTGGGGGTTCTGGGCAGCGCAGAGTCTTCCCTCAGCTGTGATGTTGTCAGCACCGCAACCTTTGATGGAAGCATCGGGGATTTCTGGCTGGGCTCACTGAGCCACTATGGGCTAAAGTTGCTGGGCAACCAGCGATGAGTCACTTCCCTTCTCTGGGAACCCTAAAAGGTTGAACTAGGTGAGTACTAAGGTATATTTTTTATTCTCCTTGGTGGGTACATGTTGGTGTTCCTAAATTAGATGCCACAGATATTTACTGAGCCCTCATGTCCCTCAAGATGCAATTTTTTTTTTTTTTTTTTTTTTTTAAGACACGAGGTCTTGCTCCGTTGCCAAAGCTGGAGTGCAGTAGTATGATCTCAGTTCACTGTAGTCTCAATGTCCCAAGCTCAAGTAATCCTTCCATCTCAGCCCCCTGGGTAGCTGGAACTACAGGTGCACACCACTACACCCGGCTAATTTTAAAAGTTTCTGTAGAGATGTGGTCTCACTGCATTGCCTCGGCTGGTCTCAAACTCCTGGCCTCAAGAAATCCTCCCTCCTAAGCCTCCCAAAGTGCTGGGATTGCAGGCAGCAGCCACTGCACTTGGTCCTTTTTTTTTCTTTTCTTTTTTTTTTGAGACAGAGTCTTGTTCTGTTGCCAAGGCTGGAGTGCAATAGTATGATCTCGGCTCACTGCAACCTCTGTCTCCTGGGTTCAAATGATTCTCCTGCCTCAGCCTCCCAAGTAGCTGGCACTACAGTCACATGCCACCACACCTGGCTGATATTTGTGTGTGTGTGTGTGTGTGTGTGTGTGTGTGTGTGTGTGTGTGTGTGTGTTTTAAAGTAAAAATGGGGCTTTGCTATGTTGGTCAGGCTGGTCTCGAATTCCTGACCTCAAGTGATCTGCCCACCTCGGCCTCTCAATGTGCTGGGATTATAGACATGAGCCACCACATCTGGCCTCAAATATTTTTTAATGAGGCTCATCTGCTGCTAGTTAATGCATTGGTCAGGGGTCCGTGCTGGTCGGGCCACATCAGGATCCCACGCCAGGGCAACAACTGTATATGTGTCAGCTGTCTGAAGGGTTAGCAAAGGAGTGGGGTCACATCAGGCAGAAAACACCTGACGCTGAGAGGGAAGGGCACTGTGGGCTCTGATGCTTGTCTGAATTTCCCTCAGCAGCCCCATTCATCAGATGGACCCTGGGACTTGCTTAAGGTCCCACGGCTGGAAGTGGTGGGGGTTGGGGAGGTGTTCTGATTTCACACTCGGTTTCTTGGGAGGAATGCTCCTTGTTTCTGTCTTCTCTGTTTGGAAAGATCTCAAGTAGACACAATGGTACCAGGAGCCAGAGGCCACTGGACAGAGAAGGCAGGGCCCTGTATGTTCCTGACTGGGCCTGCTCGTGGTCTCAGGCCGGGGAGGACACTGTGCCCTGGTGCTTGGCGGTGTCTGGTGCAGATGGGCATGTGTGGGTGGGGCAGGAGGAGGGGCAGTTACCCACGGATAGAGCCTGCATACTGGATAAGGAGAGTCTCTCCCTCGTCAGGCCTGGGGGACACCGGGAGCCTCCAGGGCAGGGACAGCATCTGGGGGGCCAGGGGTTGGGGACAGGGCTGCAATAGGCCTGATTTTGTTCCTGAGGAAGAAAAGACATTTGGCTGGTCAGCCGCAGAAGGCAGACGAGGACCCTGGACTCAGATTTCAGCATGGCCCCGCCTGTGTGCTCACTGCCGGAGCATTTCCACCCGTTAGGTAGTGAGTGCCCGCTCCCCCGATGGGTGGCCTTCTGCGAGGGTGTGGAGGAGAGGACTTCCTGGGGAAAGGCTGAACTAGGCTGGTGGCTCTGGCATGCCAGAATCCCTGGAGGCATTTGTTTATGGTACAGATCCCCGAGTCGCCCTCTGACCCTCCACTGGATGGGACTCTCCAAGGGTGAGGCCCGGGGACTGAGATGCGCAGCCTCCACCTCAGGCCTCCAGAGGCGGGGGCTCCATTTATCCCAGCCTCCCCCTACCCACCCTGAGATAGGCTGTTGAGGTTTCAAGCACGGTGCTGCCGCAGATGTAGTAGCAGTCCATAGGCAGAGCACAAACAGCAACCTCAGGAGACTGTGGATTTGGAGCTTAGTCAGTGGACTTGGTGGCTGCACAGAACCTCGGCAACGGCTTCCCTGCAGGCCACGCCCGAGACTGATGTCAGGTGTCATGCCTATGGGGATTCAGATGCTGAAGGGTTCGGTATCTTTCAAGGGAAACAGAGCTCCAGGGCCTTCAACAAGCTGCTCTGCTCCTGTGGTCAGTCCAGTTCAACAGTAATCTCTGGCTGGGTGTGGTGGCTCACGCATGTAATCCCAACACTTTGGGAGGCCGAGGCTGGAGGACCGCTTGAGGCCAGGAGTTCGAGACCAGCCTGGCCAACATGGCAAAACCCCTTCTCTACTAAAAATACAAAAATTAGCAGGGTGTGCTGGCACACACTTGTAATCCCAGTTATGTGGGTGGTGGAGGCATGAGAATTGCTTGAGCCCAAGAGGCAGGAGTTGCAGCGAGACCACACCATTGCACTCCAGTCTGGGTGACAGAGCGAGACTCCATCTCCAAAACAAAACAAAACAAAACAAAACAAAACAGAATAAGACAAATGTGGACCCTGATGAGGGGAGCCTGGTGCCGTAGGAAGAGTGCAGCCAGGGGCAAGTCCGAAGCCTCCTCCTCGCTCACTGTGTGACTTTGAGCTAGTCTCTTGCCCACTCTGGGCCTTTCATTTGTAAAGTGAGGGAGTTGGAACTTCAAATCTCCCTGACCTGGCATCTTATAATACCTTGAGTGACCAGGAGCTGGGGTGTTTGCCTATTGGCTGGCATCAAATGTTGCTCTGACCTGTTCCTTGCTGTGGCGTCTCCCCTTCTTGTTACCTGTTTCCCACTGTCGGCTGGAAGTGTGGCTGGCCTGGACAATCAGGCAGGAAGACCTGGTAGCAATGGAGCCAGGACAGTTGGTAGGTGGGAAGGAGTGGGCACATGGACCTGCCAGGCAGTGGGGTCGGCCAGGGCTGCTGCAAGGGGCAGGGGTGCTCTTTGGGGAGGGACCAGGGCAGTCGAAACTGGCAGGAAGTTATAGGCTCTGCCTCCGAGAGAGGACTGGGGCCAGAAGTGTGGATTCTGGCTTAGTACACAAGCCCTTGAGAAGCACGAGGACTCCCGAAAGTACTGTGGCCAGGTGTAATGTACAGGGCACTCCTGGGGTTAGGAATGGGACAGGCAAGGAGACATTAATTCCATGTCTTGAGGGAACATTCAAGGCCAGGCATTGTTCCATTTCCAGATCTCACAACACCTATGAGAGCGGATATCATTTGCACCATTTATAGACGACGACAGCAAGGCCCGTGTTAAATGATTTACTCATGGCCACACGGCCAGTGAGAGGCAGGACAGGACCTGAAATGGGATCTGGCTGATGCTAACATGCACAGGGCTCCCTCTGTACCGTGCACCTCCTCCTCTGTTACAAGCATCATTCTTCTAAAGCAAGATGGCATCCATCAGCCCAAGGCTCTGCGTGTATCTGTCCAAGGTCAGGAGTATGTGCACAGAAATGGACATGCATGAAGGAACTGTGATTCAGAATTAAATTGCAACGGAGAAATTTAAAACAACCTAGGCCAACAGAGTCAGCAGGATTTGAACTTGAGTCCTGTCAGGTTGCAAAACTGATGGCTGGGGAAACTGAGGTTGACGAGCTCCAGCTCCTGGCCATGTGCTTACCTGGTATGTGGTAGGCAGCTGCAGGGTAGTTGCAATGCCTCGTATTTCTGGGGAGGTGGGCATGAGCTACCGTCGTGGAGGCAATCGGGGAGGGGTCCCCCAAAGAGGCAGAGCTTGAGTTGTCTCTCAAAAGATGGGTTGGAAGTCATGTGGCAGTTAGGTATGGGAGGAAAGAGTTCTAGGTAGCTGGAACAGCATATGAGAAAAATCAGAGGCCTGGAGGATGTGTGGAGTTGGGGAGACTGAGAGTAGCTCCCTGGGGATGGAGGCTGGGTGCAGGTGAGGAGGGAGGTGTGGGAGACAAGGCTGGGCAGGGGAGCCAGAGCAGTGGGCCAGATTCTGGAGAGGGTGTATCTGTGTGGCCTTCTGACTTTGGCCAAGCCTCAGTTTCCTCAGCTAGAAAATGGGAAAAATAAGGCCCTCTGTCTATACAGGTTGCTGTGAGATATAAACTAGATAACCGTAAAGTGGGTGGGAGTGAGCCTGGTGCAGGTGCAGTCACTGGCTGTTGCTGCTGCAGGTGATGGTGATGGTGATAATAGCAACTGGGCTTCCCGATTTCCTTTCATCTATTCTCAACACAGTAGCAAGAGTAGTTCTGTTAAGACATAGGCAGATAATATCCTTCCTCGGCTGACAAGTCTCCAGGGACTCCCCTTTCACGCATGGGAAAAGCCACAATCCTTGTGACGATCTTCCGGCCCTGCCTGATTTGACCTGCCCCTTAGCATCCTCCCCAAGTGTCCCCATGCTGCTCCCTTCTTGTCACTCTGCTCCAGCTGCCGGCCTCTTTGCCATGCCTGGAACTTGCCAGGTTCCTCCTGCTTCGGGGCCTTTGCACCTGCTGCTCCTGCACCTGGAATGCTCCTCCCCAGGTGTCCACAGGGGAGGACACCTGGGAAGCCTCCTTCAGGTCTTCAATCACGTGTCACTTTTTTTTTTTTCTTTTTTTTGAGACAGGGTCTCATTCTGTCACCCAGGCTGGAGTGCAATGGTGCAAACATGGCTCACTGCAGCCTCGACCTCCTGAGCTCAAGAGATCTTCCCATGTTGGCTTCCTGAGTAGCTGAGACTACGGGTATATGCCACCACACTCGGCTAGTCTTTTAAAGTGTTTTGTAGACATGTAGTCTCACCATGTTGCCCAGGCTGGTTTCGAACTCCTGGGCTCAAGCCATCCTCTTGCCTTGTCCCCCCAAAATGCTGGGATTACAGGTGTGAGCTACTGCGCTCGGCCACGTCACCTCTTTAGTGAGGTCTTTGGTCCTGCTGTCTAACACTGCACACTGCCCCCTGGCCCCTGCCAGCACCCCGCCCCCCTCCCCGTCTCCCTTCCCTCCTCTATATCCCTTCTCAGTGTTGATCGCCTTCTAATGTATTATGTATTTGTATTGTGCTGCTTGTCACTCCCATTAGAACGTAATGAGAGCAGGGCCCTTTGCCTGTTTTGTGCCCCACAATACCTCCAGGGTCTAGCTCAGAATTGGTGCTCAGTAATATGTTATTATTTATTATATGATCTCTGGAGGATATGTTGGGCCAGTCTCCCCTCCTGGTGTGGCTGGGCCATGACCAGGGGCCTCTAAGAAGGCCATTTCCTCCATCCCTCCTCTCTTCCACAGGAGCCCAGGGGCTATAGGCTTCCTACTGACAGTCTCTCCCACCTGCAGGCATCCTGCTGATTTCAAAATGCAGCCCCTCTGCTGGCTCTGGGCTCCCTCCCTGCCAGGAAGCTCAGTGAGCATCCGGGGAGGATGGCTGACAGGCTGTGTGCCGTCTCATTCCCGGAGGAATTTCCCCAGTTCCCAAAGCCGTCCAGTGCCTGGGGGCTCCAGAGCCTGGGTGGCCTGATTTAGATCCTGGGAGCAGGGCCCCAGCTGCATGCAGTCTTCTCTAGTCAGCTGAAACTCCTGCTAGAGAGGCCTTCTCTCTAAAGCCTCTCTGGCCTTGTGCATTTCTGCCCCGGCGAGCTTTTTCTTTCTAGATTACTGGGCTGCACCCAAGTGTGGGAGCGAGGTACTGCAGTCACTTGGTCACTCTGCGGTACCACGCTCCTCTTTCTTTAGGCACACCTCCCGGAGCACCTGCAGGTCTCTCAGACCCCCTCCCCTCCCAGTAGTCCCAGCCTCATCTCCCGGCAAAGCTTGTTGGCCCATGTCCTATTTGCTTATTGCCTGGCCTATTGGAGTGACTGGCAGTCCAATACCTTCCCCATTTACTGTGTCCCTCTGGGACCTTCAGGAGACAACAGTGCTTTCATTCAGAGGAGTGGACAGTGGAATACAGGCTGGCGGGGGTAGGCTGGCCTCCAGTCTCTGAACTCCCACTAGGGGAGTGGAGGAGTCTCTGGAAAGAGGACAAGATTGGGTATCAGATAGACCAGGGTTGGAATCCTGACTTTCCTACCTGGATGTCTCCTCTTGGGGAAATTCCTTGCTTGTCTGTAGAATGTGTGTGGCAGAGGTACCACTCGTCGCAGGATGGCTGGTGGCTGGGAGGACTAAATGAGATGATGGTTGTGAGGTCCTGCCTTGCGGCCTGGCGGCAGAGTAAGGGTCAACAAATGGGAGTGGTCCTGCTACACCAGGATGTGGGTCAGGTCTCCCCGCTCTGCGTGCTGAGCCATCGGTGGTACCCAGCTACCCCAGGGCTGTCTGAAGCAATGTAGGAGCCAGCTGGTCCCCTGGAACCTGCCCTGGGCACGGGCAAAGGCTCCTCTTCTTGGGGCCCAGCATCTCTCTGGCTGTGGCTTTCCATGCAGGACCTGCTCGTCCCACCTTGCTCTTTCTGTCTGACCAGTCAGGGCCTGGTGAAGCTGGCCACTCTGGAGCCATAGGGAAGTCCCTGCCTGTTGTGTTTGGTAGATCCTCTGACACTCAGTGACTTCAATTTCACAGACCTCTCACCGATCCTGATTTCCTGCTCTCTTGTGTATAAAATGACTCAAATGAGGGACAGAAACCCAGACATACATGAACAGCTGGAATGCAGGAGAATTTGCAAATCTCAGAGTGTCAAGCCTGGGAGAGCACCTGCCTCTGTCAGTGATGGAGAGCACAAGGTCCAGAGAGGGCCCATGGCCTGTCACAGGTCACACAGCTCATAAAGGACTGAGCTGGGGTTCAAACCTGGGTTTCCTGACTCCCCAGCCAGTGTTCTCTCCACTGCACCCCGCCACCGTGGACGGTCAATGTGCTGGGGACCCCACAGGGAACCCCAATTTCACTTCCTGTCTCTAGGTCCTGACCCGTACCCCCATACCAGTGGGGATTAGTGAGAATCAGGATGGTCTCGAATTACAAATGAGCTGATTATAAGAACTCGCTGACTGCCTCCTGCCCACACCTCTGTCCCTGTTTTTTCTGTAGTCTGGAGTGCTCTCCTCCTAACTCTGCTGGTCAAAATAGCCTTCTCACACCTCCCAGGTCCCACACTTCCCAGGTACCACCCCTTCCGGGTCCCACCCCTCCCGAATCCCACATCCCCTGGATCCCACCCCTGCCAGGTCCCACCCCTGCCAGGTCCCACCCCTGCCAGGTCCCACCCCTCCCAGGTCCCACACCCACCAGGTCCCACCCCTCCCAGGTCCCACCCCTGCCAGGTCCCACACCCGCCAGGTCCCACCCCTGCCAGGTCCCACCCCTGCCAGGTCCCACCCCTGCCAGGTCCCACCCCTCCCAGGTCCCACCCCTCCCAGGTCCCACACCCGCCAGGTCCCACCCCTGCCAGGTCCCACCCCTGCCAGGTCCCACCCCTCCCAGGTCCCACCCCCCCCACGTCCCACCCCCGCCAGGTCCCACCCCCGCCAGGTCCCACCCCTCCCAGGTCCCACCCCTGCCAGGTCCCACACCCGCCAGGTCCCACCCCTCCCAGGTCCCACCCCTGCCAGGTCCCACCCCTCCCAGGTCCCACACCCACCAGGTCCCACCCCTCCCAGGTCCCACCCCTGCCAGGTCCTACCCCTCCTGAATTTTACACCTCCCAAGAAGCTTTGGGCAGAAAAAGGACTGTGAACTGTTCCTTTGTGCCCCACATAGTGCTTCGTTTTTGCTGCTTTTATCACATCGTTTCTTATGTTTTTATTGTTGGCTGAAGGAAATTCCCCTTTCCTGCTTTCATTCTAAGATATTTGGGAGCCAAGTCAGTTTCAGAGGCTACAGATAGGGAGCTAGGGCTCACCTGCATCCCGACCAGAACACTCAGGGGGTCTCTGCTGCTAAGGCTTTGCTGGCCTGGCTTCCTCCCACCTGGCCACACTCTCATCTTTCCTCAGTTTGTGGGAAATGAGTCTGTTCATCTCTGAAATACTCTTAACAGGCACTTTTAAACTAGACATCGTGTCCTTCTGTAAACCTGTTCCAGCACAGATGCTACAAACAAACACTTATCTCTCCAGGAGGGTCCTGGGCCAGATGGCCTGGTGCCCACAATGCCAGCAAACGGCTGGGGTTTGGTTGGTTTCTCCTGCCTAGAAAATAAAGGAAAGGAAGATGTGGCAGCTGCCTAACCAGGCTTTTCTGCTGAGGGTTTCCAGCCTCAGAAATTTCACATTGTTATGAGCTGTGATGTCTGAGCTGGGGCCTGCTATCACCTGCACCTCCCAAGCAGCTCCTGCAGGAATCTGGACCTCAAAGCCAATCAAAGCCTCAGGATTGCAGGGGTCTGCCTGTATCCTCTTCCTAGCATGGACCAGAGATCTTAGCGAAATCCTACACAGCTTTTGTAGCTGACAATGCCTTCTTTCTGTATACCCAGCACTGTGACGAGAGCTTATATGTTATCACATTTAATCATCCCGATAACCTTATAGCACGGGTGGTATTGTCACCACTTCATAGATGCAGAAACTGAGGCCCTGGGATGTTGAGCCATGTGCCCAAGGTCACACACAGCTAGAAGGCTGCCAGCTTGGACTGGAATCCAGCTCTTGCTGACTAGGGAGCCTGTGCAAATGACCATTGCATCACCCTGCCATCAGATCACCAACACCTGATCCCAGCCTCGTAGTCTCCAGGCTTGGCTTAACATGAACTTAAATGCCATCAGGGTGGAACTTCCTAATGCTTCCATTAGGAAACTGCTGCCCAACCCCAGAGCTTTTACTGGGAGAAAAAGGTTCCTGCCACTAGGCCTAAAATTCCCAGGGATTCATCTCATTCCATTTTGCATAATTACACCCTCTCATGTCATCCCCAGTACTTCCCTCCCTCAAAGGCTTTCACACCCCTTGGAGCCTTGCATGCAATTATCCTATTCTGCTTAACTTGGCAGAGCCCAGAGTGCGGTCTTTTCATCTGTCATAATTATTCCATTTCCCTTGTTCCTGCATTGTTTCAGATATCTCATCTCTGAACATCCTCCAATTTTAGGGTACCCTGTGGAACAGTGGTTGCCAAGGGCTCAGTGCTGCTGTCATTAGGAGCAAGTGGAGGGAGGGGACATCCCCACTGGGCAGGGGTTGCCCAAGATGCCAATAGCAATGCCATCTGGAGGGTCCTACCTCCTCCCTTCCTGGGCATCCAGGGCTGCCCAGACACCAGTCTGAAGGCAAAGGGGGCTTACCAACTGCTCTCCGGGGCGCAGAGGGTGTAGACAGAGCTGTCTCTGAGCAGAGACATGGGTCTGAGTCTCTCTACGTGTCTCTCATCTCAGCCTTCTTTCAGTACTCTGCTTCAGCTTTTCATTTGTTTAACAAACATTTGTCAAAGACCTGCCATCTGCCAGACCTAGAGCTGGGCGGTGGGGATGCCATGGTAAGCAGAGGCATGCAGTCCCTGCCCTCAAGGGGTGTATGTTCCAGGGCATGGGAGAGACAGTGAGCGAGCAGAGCAGCTGATGCATATGGACAGTTGAGGCACGAGGAGATCAAGGGGCAGAGTCCAGGGAAGGAGAGTAACAAGGGGCCCCACTGAAGTGGGGTGGTCAAGAGGGACCTTTGAGCAGGTGGCATTGAAGCTGAGACCTGAAGATAGGAAGGACCCTGCTAGGGAAAGATGTGGGAGGTCAGTTTCTGGAAGAGGTGACAGGTTATGCAAAGCCCTGGGCAGAAAAGGCTTGGCTGAGTAGAAGGATGGATGGAAGGGCAGTGTACACGAGCTGAGGCTGGAGGGCCAGCAGCCCAGACTGGGAGGAGGTTACGTATGATTGCAAGTGCCTGCCTCTTCCACTGACCTGCTGTGTGGCACGAGCAAGTAACTAACTTAGGTTTTCTCTTTGGTAAACGGAGATGGAAGGTCAGGCATAGTGGCTCATGCCTATAATCTCAGCAATTTGGGAGGCTGGGGCAGGAAGATCACTTGAGGCCAGGAGTTTAAGTCTAGGCCTGAGCAACACAGCAAGAACCTGTCTCTATGGAAAATTAAAAAAACGGTGGCACAGTGATGTGAGCCTGTAGTCCAAGCTACTCAGGAGGCTGAGGTGGGAGGACCTGGGAGTTCCAGGGTATATGAGCTATGATGTGCACTCCAGCCTGGGTGACAGAGAGACACCCTGTCTCTTACAAAGAAATAGAAATGGTCATTCCCTCTTCCTAAACATGTCAGGAGGGTTCAGTGGGAAGCCAGGCTGTTCCAGGCCCAGGTCAAGCCCTGCAAGCAGGGAGCAATTCTTTTCTTCTTTTCACCCCTAATTCCTTAAGGAAAAACATCCTAATGTCTTGGCTCTCTCTCCATCCCACTCCTGTCTACCCTCCTTCCCACTCCCAAATGTGAGGTTCTCCCCACTCTAAGTGACACTCAGACAGACCTGGCCAGACTTCAGCCATAACACATCCAGTTGTCTGAACTCCATGTATTCTGAGCTCTGCCGGTCCCAGATGGTGACGAGATGGGCGGGGCTTCTGCCCCACAGTGGACTTGGGGTTTCGCTTTCATCTCACTTGCATTCTCTCTCCTTTTTAATCTTCAAGTTGTTTTAATTAGTTATTCAGTGGGCACAAAAGATTATTTCTGGCATCTGTGTAAAGTATAAAGAATGAGAACACAGCGAACACCTGTGTACCAACCGCTCACTTTAAGGAGAGCGTTTCCTTCGCATTTGGAGTTCTTCATCTGCAGCTCCCCAAGTTTGCCTAGAGCTGATCACTTTCTTGATTTTTGTGTTGATCTCTTTATCTCTTTTCTTTATAGTTTTGCACTTACATTTATATACGCAAGTTTCTGCATGCTTTGGAATTTTATGTAAATATAAATGCAGCCACACTGTATGTATCTTTCTGTCATTTGCCTTTTTTGTTCAACCTGTTTTTTCTGAGATCCGTCTTGTGACTTTTTTTTTTTTTGATACAGAGTTCGATATTGTCCCCTAGGTTGGAGTGCAATGGCACAATCTTGGCTTGCTTGAACCGGGACTTCAGGCTGGGATTACAAGTGACTGCCACCTCATCTGGCTAATTTTTGTATTTTCAGTAGAGACAGGGTTTCACCATGTTGGTCAGGCTTCTGTTTTTTTTTTTTTTTTTTTTGAGACGGAGTTTCGCTCTCGTTACCCAGGCTGGAGTGCAATGGCGCGATCTCGGCTCACCGCAACCTCTGCCTCCTGGGTTCAGGCGATTCTCCTGCCTCAGCCTCCTGAGTAGCTGGGATTACAGACACGCGCCACCATGCCCAGCTAATTTTTTGCATTTTTAGTAGAGACAGGGTTTCACCATGTTGATGAGGATGGTCTCAATCTCTTGACCTCGTGATTCACCCGCCTTGGCCTCCCGAAGTGCTGGGATTACAGGTTTGAGCCACCGCGCCCGGCCCTCATGCTTCTCTTGAACTCCTGACCTCAAGTGATCTGCTCACCTTGACCTCCTAAAGTGCTGGGATTTCAGGTGTGAGCTACTGCACCTGGCTGGCTATTGTTATATAGTATTCTATTATGGGAGTAGATCATGATTTGATTATTCATTCTCTGATCTAAGGATGTTTCCGGTTGTTTTCAGATGTTTTTCTTTCACAGTGCTGCTGAGAACACTTTGGTTTGTAACTGGACCCACAGATGCAATGGTGTCGATTTAGGAGTGGAACTGCTGGATTATGGAGTATGGCTAAATTGTTTTCAGAAGTGGCTGTACCTGCTGATACCCCTGTCATCAGTACAGAAGTATTCCTGTTGTTCTGCAGCCTTCCCAGTGCATGCCTGGTGTCTTTCTAACTTTTGTTGATTTAGAGGGTGACATCTCATTGTGGGCCCCCTTGATGTTCTAGTGCATTCTTCAAAGCAGCCATTTTTTGGCTTTGTCAAGGTTAAGGTTACTCTCTCCTCTTCAGAGTCTGTTTCCAGGCCTGCCCTCTACCTTTCTTGGCTATGGCAGAGAATGATCCAGCCTTCCTCCTCTCTCAAGCCTGGGCTCTCTTCTCTCTCCTGTAGGAGCCTACTTCTCCCCTTCTTCCCCATCATCTCCAGTGTCCCCTTATTTACAGTTTCCAGATTTCGTAAATGAGCAGCGTGGTAGGTAGGTAGTGTTGATCACATACCCAATCTCTGGCTATTTTCAACCTCTTCTTTCTTGCCTTCCTCTTCCTATAGAGTCTGAAAATGCTGGATAGCTTCCTGGCTGCCCTTGCAACTGGACGTGGCCATGGATCCGGTTCTGCCAATGAGATACAGGGGCAGGTTTACTGGGAGGCTTCTGAGAAAGATGTATCTCCCTGAAACAAGGAAGTAGGTTCTCCCTCCTCCTGCCTGCCATGGAAGTTTGTCTATGAGAACATGATGTTTACAGCTGCAGCAGCCACCTTGCAACTACGAGGCAGTAAGTCTGAGGATGAGAAGCCGATTTGCTCAGGATGTAGAGAAAGGCTGAAAAAGGGCCAGATTCTTAGGAACCCTAGGGGGCCAGTGAGCGAATTCTGAAGCTGCCCCCCTGCACACTGCTTGTTATGTTAATCAGATGCCTTTATTGCTCAAATAACGTTCATAGAATAATCTATTTGCAGCCCAAATATCCTGCCTTTGGCCTTTGTAGTGCTTTATCTGTCTTGCTTTCTCTGTCACTCTGTTCGCTGACTCCTTTTGTACTCCAAATTGCACTCTCTAAAGACTCAGTAATGTAATTCCTGCCAATCCAGTTCCTCCTGAACCTTCTATAATACCTGACACTGTTCATCCACCTTCTGGAGGGCTTTTCCCTCTTGGGCTTCTGTGATGCTCCGGGGTCCAGGGTCTCCAGCTACCATTGTCTTTTTCTCCTTACACTGACTCCTTCTGTCCATGAACTACTTTTGCTGAACCCCTGCTACAGACCAGGAGCTGAACATGGTTCTTTCTAGAGGTTATTTTGCTCCCTACAAAGCTCCTGTGACATAGGTATTGTAGTTTCCACTTCACAGATGTAGAGCCTCAGCTCAGAGATGGTAATTAACTCATCCACAGTGATGGAGTTAGTAAGTGACACAGCTGGGATTTAAACTGAGGTATCTTTAACTTCAATTACACCATCTTGCCCAAGGCTAGACAGCCAGTCTCTTTCTCATAGTTCTTTTTAAACCTCTCCTGGGGTCAAATGACACATTCTTATTGTATTAGGCCATTCTTGCATTGCTATAATAAAATACCCCAGACGTGGCCTGGCATAGTGGCTTGTGCCTGTAATCTCAATACTTTGGGAGGCTGAGGAGGGCAGATTGCCTGAGTCCAAGAGTTTGAGACCAGCCTGGGCAACATGGTGAAACCCTGTCTCTATAAAGAATATAAAAATTGGGTGGGCATGGTGGCGTGTGCTTGTGGTCCCAGCTGTTCAGGAGACCGAGGTGGGAGGATCATTTGATCCTGGGAGGTCGAGGCTGCAATGAGGCATGATAGCACCACTGCATTCTAGCCAGGGTGACAGAGTGAGACCTTGTCTTAAAAAAATACCTGAGACTGGATCATTTAGAGGTTTAATTGGCTCACAGTTTTTCAGGCTTCACAGGAAGTGTGGTGCTGGCATCTGCTCAGCTTCTGGTGAAGCCTCAGGGAGCTTTCAATCATGGTGGAAGGCAAAGGGGAAACAGGAAGGTCACATGGGTGCCACACACTTTTAGACAGACAGATCTTGTGAGAACTCACTCCCTATTGTGAGGACAGCACCAAGAGGATGGTGTTAAACCATTCACGGCAATCCACCGCCATGGTCCAGTCACCTCGCACCAGGGACAAACATACAAATATTATCACTCACTGCATCAATTATAGAGAGGCCTCCCGTTTTTCCCACAGTCTTACACTATCCCCCCAGTCCTGAAAAACCACGAATGCTTCCCCTATCCCCTTACATCTGCCACGTATAATTCTCACCTAGTCTGCCTTTATGGTTTCTGACTGCAGCATCTTCCAAACATGGAGATGGATGGGTCATCCTGCACTCTTTTGTCCACCTCTCCCTTCTCCATCTCATATACTCAGTCAGAAGCAGCAGCCCTGGGTGATCCCATTGAAAATATTTCTCGCATCTGTCCCTTTGCCCTCACTCCTAGGCAATGCCCCATGCCCCACTATCTGGTCCTTCCCCTTCTCATCCACCCCCGAGACTGCTTCCAGATGGATGGTCCCAATACATTGCCTTCCTGATGCCCCGACATGTTCCCATTGCCTATGTGGCCCAGTCCTGGCTTTCATGGTCCTTCATGATCTGGCCCCTGCCTTGGTTCTTGACAGAGTAGTTCAAATCCACCAGCATGGGCTGCTCTTTCCAGATATATGTTTCCCTTTCTTAACTTCCAACTGCCCACTCCCCCGGCCCCTCCCCACCATCTGGCATCTTCTTCCCCTAAGCTTAAAATATCTCATCTTTCAGTACCCACCTCTAGTTCTTTGGGTGAGGGAAAGACGTCTGTTACTAGACTGCTGGGATCTCTCCTGCCTCAGCTCTCCTACGACTCTTGCTGTTTCTACAGGTCCCTGGGACACCTGTCAGATGCTCACTGTGTCATGCTGTCTAAGCCAGGTTTCCCAGACAAGAGTGTAAAGTTCTTTATGATTGGAACCATACCTCTCCCTGTCTGAGGCTCAATCTTGGGGAACTGAATATAGATGTTCCCTTTCCTGTAAGTCAACTCACCCTTTCCTGTAAGTCAATATATAAATATTAACTGAGCATCTGCTATGTTCCAGGTACTATTCTAGGCAATGGGAATGCAGTTGAAGTGACAAAGTTCCTGCCTTCAGGGGTTTATGGTGTAATAGGGAGGATGAATAAATAAATTTTCGCAAGTATGACTGTTATTATAGAGAAAGTATAGGGTGCTAACAATAGGGGCACATATAACCAAGGCCAAAGTGACAGGAAAGCCTCCTTCCCAAGGAAGGAAATTATAAATCAAGACTGGAAGAAGTTTAGCCAGGTGAAGAGCCAGGTGAAGAGCAGGGAATGTTCCACGTAGAGCACATGTGAAAACTCAGAAGTGAGAGAGAGCACAGCACATTTGAGAGAGTGGAGAATGAAAGTCCATTCTGACTGTGGCTGGCATGGAGTGTGTGTGGGAGAGAAGTGGTGAGAAGGGCTAGGAGGGGTGGAGGGTGGAGGCCAGATGAGTTGGACCCAGGAGAGAGGGGAGTCCTGGTTGTTGTGGCCTTGGTGAGGAGGGATGGCACATTTTTTTTTTTTTTTTTTTTTTTTTGAGGTGGAGTCTTGCTCTGTCGCCCAGGCTGGAGTGCAATGGCGTGATCTCGGCTTACCACAACCTCCACCTCTTGGGTTCAAGCGATTCTCCTGCCTCAGCCTCCTGAGTATCTGGGATTACATGTGCATACCACCACACCCTGCTAATTTTTGTATGTTTTGTAGAGACAGGGTTTCACCACATTGGCCAGGCTGGTCTTGAACTCCTGGTCTTAAGTGATCTACCTGCCTTGGCCTCCCAAAGTGCTGGGATTACAGGCGTGAGCCACTGCTCCTGGCCCCAGCCCTTTTTAGCCAAGGAAGCTTTAGGTTCAGGGGAATATCAGGGGCCCAGCAGGGAATGGTGAAATGGCTGCTAGAACTCGGAAGACTATGGAAATGTTCCAATTGCTGGAACCTGCCCTGTGACCTGGGCAACAATCAGGAATTCCAAAACCTCTAAGGAGTTTACCAGGCAAAGCATGGTAAGATAGAAGCCATGAGAAAGGTGTCTAGAAAGCCCCGTGTTTGGGAGTGGAATGGTTCAAAAAGGCTTCTGGTCCTGATGGACTTCAAGATGCATCTGCAGCGTGGGACTGATAGTGCTGGGCATGGGTGTGGGGAGGATGGGGTTCCTCCTTCCTGCCAGAGTCCAGAACAGTACCTCGATCATAGGAGCTGCTCAATCTTAGTCTGTGGCTAAGGGCTTCTGGCCCTGGGGCCTCTGGTGGCCCAGTTACCCCTGGCACCTCTGCTTCTCCTTTCCACAGCAGGAACTGACCTTGGGAGAGTGAGGTTGGCAAAGGCCACTTGCTCAATGTTCATGTCCTTCCCAGTCTCTACCAAGCTAAGCAAATAGCTACTTTCTTTCCAAGGCAATTGGACCAATTTGTCCAAACATGGAAAGCCAATAAGTGGGTCTGAACTGAAGTCTTTATCTATTATGGCACCACCCCTATTGTCTAGAGTTTTTTATTATCTACAAAATAAAATTTTCATTTATACACGCTCCCACAGAACAAATCAGATATAAAATGATTGATTCTAACAGTATGTCAAAGAAGCTCCATTTTCAGAGAACTCTGCCTTAATTAATTCAACAAATATTTATTGAACCAGACATTATTCTAGGCATTGGGGATACATCAGCGAACGTAGCAAAGATCCCTGTCCAAGCCTGCAGTTTAGCAGGCAAGACAAACAGAAGGCATAATAAGTAAATTATATAGTTTGCTAGAAAAGGTGATGAGTGCTACAGAAAAGAACTAGAAGGGGAACTAAACAGAGAGCTCTCTTTTCCTCAAGCCAACCTACCTGAGTGGGAAGGGGGATGGGAAGGAGGGGAGGGAAGGAAGAGACAGGACACAGTTTCTGTGCTTTACTGCCCACATTAGCTTTCTGTCCCTGGTTGGAATTTTAAACTAATTACCTGTATTACTTTGATAAAAATATAAATTAAGTTTAAGTAGTGATAGAACCATATTGGGAGGGGAGGGTAGTGGTGTGATTCAAGTTCTCTTCAGCCACTGAAGAAAACAAGACAAAGTTTCTAAAGTGAATAAATCAAGAGACAGAAGTATAGGCATATTGGCCGGGTGCGGTGGCTCACGCATGTGATCACAGCACTTTGGGAGGCTGGGGTGGGTGGATCACTTGAGGTGAGGGGTTCAAGACTCGCCTGGCCAGTATGGTGAAAATCCATCTCTACTAAAAATACAAAAATTAGCTAGGTGTGGTGGCACACACCTTTAGTCCCAGCTACTAGGGAGGCTGAGGCAGGAGAATCACTTGAACTCAGGAGCCAGAGGTTGCAGTGAGCCGAGATTATCCCGCTGCACTCCAGCCTGGGAGACAGAGTGAGACTCCATCTCAAAAAAAAAAAAAAAAAAAAAAAAGTACAGGTATGTAGTTTAGAAAGTCAAGATCATTATCAGAAGGATTTAAAATGGAAAAGTAATTTTTTTCTAGAGGAGGGACAGAGTTGGAAGGCTCGGGACAGAGTTGGTGGGGGACTCTTGCCTTTAAAAAATAAGCCTTTCTGTATGTTTGGATTTTAAAAATCATAGGCATGTATTACTTTGATGACTAAAAAACATTCTGCTGAGCCCTTGAGGGGGTCCACAGTGGTGGAGGTGCCTTTGGGACTTCTGCAGGGAGTGGAGGGTAGCAGAGCAAGCAAATTCTGCCTCCTTTCATCCAAATCCACTTTTTATTTGTTTTATGTATCTGACTTTCATGGGAGACTTTGAACAAAGGGTTCTGCAGCTAAAATTGGTTTGAACTCTATGATCCCTTTTGGCTCTCATAATTAATGATGCTTTCTAAGCACCTGTTACCCTTTGTGCTCATGTCTATTTACTTGCTGAAATAATTTCCTTAATTTAGCCAGAAGCCTTGCAGTCTTCCCTCAGTAGGCTGTGGTTTGAAATGATTGGTGAGTTTGCTTCCAGTTTGCTTAGTGTAGAAGTGAGACCTTGCAGTCACTCATTTCTGATTGCTACTCCAGAGGGTCTCTGGAGCCACTGTTAGGACAGAGAGATCCTGTGGGCACTCTGTCTGGCCTCTAGCACAGTGACTATTGTAACAACAGGTAAACATTTTGGCCAATAATTCCCTGATGTCATCGCAGTATCTGCAGTCTCTCCTGGGCAGCTGTGAATCTGCTTATAGAATCTACTTATAGAACCTTCCCTCCCACTCCACCACTTCCTGGAGAGAGGGAAGTGAGAGAGAGAGAGAGAGGGAGGGAGGGAGAGAGAGAGAGAGAGAGAGAGAGAGAGAGAGAGAGAGAGAAAGAGAGAGAGAGAAAGAGAGAGAGAGAGATACTGTGAATGAAGTTAGGAAAGGGAGGGAGGGAGGCAACTCCCTTTAGCTTCGTCACCTCCTAGTGACCCCACTTCCAGACATGTGTCATAGTTGGCCTGCTCTGGTTCTATTTATAGGGCAGGTCCACTCCATTCATGTTTCTGGGGCCTCTGTAGTTGTTGCTGTTTCTACCTGGCAGCTGCTTTCTTGAATTTGAGGTTCCAGAGGTTCTGTGTTTACAGGCACCTTTCATGCCCCCTCGCCTTTGCACACTGTTTTTCATCTGCTATCTGGGGATCTAACACTAATCCCTGAAGGCCAAGCTTAAATGCCATGTAGTTTGTAAAACCTCTCTGGGCCCCCACCTCTGGGGAATTTATCTCTACCTTAGCACTTAGCACAGACCCTGGCCATCACTCGATTACATTTTGATGTCCTTGGGGGGTTGGAAGCATCCTATGGTCATCTCTCTGAGGCATACAGTGGGTGTTTAATAACTGCTTGCCAAGTGAAATAAAGCATGTTTGCCTATATCTCTTCTGTGCTTCAGGAAATCCCATTGGGCCTGGAAGAAATGTCAGTGTGGGAAGATTTCTCTCAAGGCATCACCATAAATCTCTTCCTGTTTTCCTCTTGAAAGATAAGATTTGGAAGTCAGGTAACATCTGGAGAAAGCCTCTAATATTTGGATGAATTCTATCTGGGGAGGGAGAATTATTGTCATCATTTTACGGATGAGAAATCTGAGGCTCAGAGAGACTGAGACTTGCTAATGATTACATGGTAAATAGCAGAGCCAGAGATTGAAACCTATGTCATCTGACTCCAGGGACGCTGTTTCCTACCACACACTTCCTAGAGGTCTCTGCAGTGTGCTGTGAGATGACACCATTTAAGACTTTCCAGACCACAGTTTCCCGCTCAAGCATTCATGCAATTGTTTTCCCTCTAGACCCAAGGGCTGAGAATTTCCTGATCTCCCTGCTTTTTCTTCATCTCGCTGAGGTTTGCTAACTCTTTCCTTGGCTTCTCTGCAGTCTGCAAGAGTTCATTTTTCTCTCATCTCTTTCCAGATACTGTGATTTCCAAATCTTTCAGTCGCTTTCTTTTTCCAGCTGTGGTCCTTTATTGGGAGGCTTTCCAATGGAGCCACAGATCGGAGGATGATAACACTGAATTAGTTAGTGGATCTTCTTTGATGTTATTTTGTGGGTGAACTCATTAATTTATGATGAAAGACATCAAAGAGCTAGGCTCTTGCATAGGACTAGGTTGTCCCAAGGCAGCTGGATAATAATGATTAGTCAGATTCAATCTCAAAGAGCTCTCCTCCTCAAATATAGGAGTTAAAATCCAGATGACTGCAGTTGGGAACGTCCCATCCTCCAGCATCCCGACACAGCCTTGAGTCAGCACAACATGGAATGCTCCCCACTCTGAATGTGGCTTCCGCTTTGAGGCCTCCAAGACTTGGGGTCTGTCGAGTTTGTTACAACCCTGGAGGCAATGTAGGGAAAAAAAGGATGAGGCTGTGAAAGCCTTTTTCCCATCAGAGGAGCTGGATATTAAAAGGGATCATTTGTCCTTGTGTGAGTGATCTCAAAGCCCTCTATAGACTTTAGTCCTGTATGTCAATGAGGAGAACTCTCTCTGGGCTGCATGGGAAAGTGCCAGCTCCACGCTTGGCACAGAGCAAACTTTCTATAGGTACTGGTTGAATGATGTGTGAAAAGCCTCTGAATAGTTGAAGGGGGCAGGAGTGGAGCTCAGGTTTTTCTTTACATGCAGAACCTCCGAACCAGCTGCCATCCGTGGCTGTTTACTGAGCTGCTTTCACCTCCATGGAAAGTTGTCTGTGCTCCCCTCCCAAACCATCCCCTTTCTGTTTGCCCTGAGTCCCATTCTCTGCTGGCCTGTTAAGGGCTTGCTCCTGCAAATAACCCTCTCTTTTCTGAAGCATCAGTGTTTCCCTCTCTACTAGATGATTCCTGTTAGCAGACAAACATGCCCTAATGTCTTCTCTCTTGAAAGGAACCTCTCTTGCTTCCACTTCTCCCTCAGACCCCCACGCTAGTCTTTGCTTTCCTTTACAGCAAAAAGAGTTGTCTACACTACCAGTATCTCTTCTTCCTCTCCTCCATGCTAACTCTCAAACCCACTTTAATCAGGATCTCGTCCCTGCACCACTAAAACAGCTCTTGCCAAGGTCGCTGGTGACCTTCTTGCTGCCAAGTCAGGTGGTCATTTCTCAGTCCGTATCTTATTTCACCTGTGAGCAGCATTTAACATGGCAGACAAGGCTCTCTTTCCTGCCTTCTTTGCTTGGCTTCAGATCCCACCCTCTCTTGAGTCTCCTCCTACTTCCCTGGCCACTCTTCTCAGCCTTTTGTCTTCCAGCCTATCGGTGACCAAGTGTCCTGAATCAGTTCTTGAACAACTTTTTCTTCTAGCTATGCCTTCTCCTTTGATGATGTCTCTAGTCCATGGTTTTAAATGCTATCCACACACTGTAGGCTCCTAGAGTTATATCTCCAACTCCTCCTCCCCCCTTATAATTTATTTATAACATCAAACTTCAAACCTAAGTCAACAAAATAACCAAAATGCTGCATCCCCCATCCCTTCAGGACTACGTATTCCCTAGTCTTCCCCTCTCACTTTCTTCTGATGGCTCAGATCTCAAGACTTGGAATCATCTTTGACAACTTCTTTTTTATTTTATTTTATTTATTTATTTTTAGACAGTTCTCACTCTGTCCAGGCTGGAATGCAGTGTCACCATCTCAGCTCACTGCAACCTCCGCCTTCTGGGTTCAAGTTAGTCTCCTGCTTCAGCCTCCAAGTATCTGGGACTACAGGCGTGAGCCACTGTGCCTGGCTAATTTTTGTATTTTTAGTAGAGTCGGGGTTTTGCCATGTTGGTCAGGCTGGTCTTGAACTCCTGATCTCAAGTGATCCGCCCACCTCGGCCTCCCAAAGTGCTGGGATTACAAGTGTTAGCCACCATGCCCAGACTGGCTGTCTTGGTTATAGCACACATCCAATCCATCAGAAGATCCTCTTAGCATTACTTTCAAACTGTGTCTAGAATCTGACTACTTCTTCCCCACTCCACTGCTACTACCAGATTCTGAGCCACCATCACATTTTCTAAGGCTGGGCTGCTCTAACATCCTCCTAATTGGTCTCGCAGCTTCTATCCTTGCCTCCCCTCTGACATCCAGAGGAATCTTTTAAAAACTGCAAATAGATGGTGTCACGCCCCTGTGCTAAACCTTCTTAGGCTTGCCATTTCACTTTATGAGAAGAATCTAAAGTCTTTATCAGGGCATACAAGACCCTGGAAGATCTGATTCTTGCTACCTCTCTGAGCTCAACTCCCAACTCTCTTCCCCTTGCTCACTTCAGGTCTAGCTACACTGGTCGCCCAGCTTTTTTTTTTTTTTTTTTTTTTTTTTTTTTTTGTGAGGGATGGAGTCTTACTCTGTCACCCAGGATGGAGTGCAGTGGTGCAATCTCAGCTCACTGAAACCTCCACCTACCAGGCTCAAGTGATTCTCTAGCCTCAGCCTCCAGAGTAGCTGGGATTATAGGTGCTCACCATCATACCTGGCTAATTTTTATATTTTTAGTAGAGATGGGCTTTCACCATGTTGGCCAGTCTGGTCTTGAACTCCTGTCTTCAAGTGATCCACCTACTTTGGTCTCTTAAAGTGCTGCGATTATAGGTGTGAGCCACCGCACCCAGCCTTCTGCTATTCTTTGAACATACCAAGCCAGTCCATTGTCAGGGACCTTGGACTTTGTCTTCTCTGCCTTGTCATCTTTCCTCTAGGTATCTATATGTCTAATTCTCTCTCTTCCTTTGGGACTCTACCCAAATTTCACCTTATCAAAGAAAGTATTCCCTGATTATTCTTTCTAAAATAAGGCCTATCACTATCTCCTTGCCATGTTTTCTTCCTAACAGTGATCACAACTTGACATATTTTATACATCTTTGATTATGTCATGGATTGTTACCCTCATTACTGTATAAGTTCAATAAGGACAGAAGGTTTTTATTTATAGTCATGACTGTATCCCAAGTTCCTAGCATAGTGCCCGATACACAGCAGGTGTTCAACAAATAGATGTTGAATGAATAGATTTGTTGAAAGACTTCATCCAGATCTCGAGTCATAAGGTGAAGAGAGTGGTTTCGACAGTTGTCTAATTGATGTGGTCAAAATCAAGTGGGAAGAACTGTAAAATTTACATGGAGATCATCAGATTATATGTTCATTTATTACCAGTGACCACTGCGGGATTCACAGATATTCTGTTTGCTCCTTGATGCCAAATCCTGTGCCAAACTATAAGGTAGAATGAGACACCTGCCTCTAACTTCTTTAGCATGTCACTTATACTCTGGGACTCAGTGTTTTCATCTGCAAAATAGGCAGCTTCAGATGTGGTCATTGCTCTGCTAGTCTGTGGTCTCCCAGATGCTGGAGGGAGGCAGTACAGTTAGGAAGATCAACCACACAGGCTCTGGAACTTGACTGCCTGTGTCTGAATCCTGTCTCTATCCCCCACAAGCTATGTGACTTTGGGAAACTTTCTCAGTTCCCTCATTTATAAAGTGGGAATAATAAAAAGATCACTAGAACACAACTCAAAGAGTAATTGAGGGGATTACATAAGATCATACATATAAAGTGTGTAGCATGTGGGCTGGCACATGGTAAGTGCTCACTAAATGTTAGCTATTAAAAATGAAAAGTTCTGGGGGAATTTTTGCGGGGTCATTGCTATGAATGTGTTTTAGGGATAACAAACTATTCTAGCATATTAGATGATATGGGTATTTTAAAAGCATGAGAATTGGCTGGACGCCGTGGCTCACACCTGTAATCCTGATATTTTGGGAGGCCAAGGCAGGTGGATCACCTGAGCACAGGAGTTTGAGAACAGCCTGGCCAACATGGCAAAACCCCATCTCTACTAAAAATACAAAAATTAGCTGCGTATGGTGGTGCATGCCTGTAGTCTCCAGCTACTTGGGAGGCTAAGAATTGCTTAAACCCAGGAGACAGAGGTTGCCGTGAGCCAAGATAGTGCCACTGCACTGCAGCCTGGGTGATAGAGCAAGATCCTGTCTCAATAAAATAAAACGAAATAATAAAAAAGCATGAGAATGGTATTGTTGGGACAATGCTCTTCTTCTTGGGAGATGCATAGTGAATTTAAGTACTTATGAATAAAGTCTCATGATGTCTATCATCTTCTAATAATCTAGCCAAATATATCTGTTTTTTTTATCTATCAGTAAAGTAAATATGGCAAAATGTTAGGAATTGTTGGAGCTAGGTGGATGGCATAGTTTAGTGTACTATTCTTTCAACTTTTCTGTATGTTTAAAAATTTCTAAATAAAAGGTTGGAGGAAAAACAAAAGGCCCTAGAAATAGTCTAGTGAAATCCAACACTCTTATTTTACAGAAAGAGAACCATGGGCTCAGAAAACAAGACAGTTGCTCAAGGTTATATAGCTGGAGAAGCCTGGGCAAGAACCTAGGTCTCCTGGCTGCCAGGTTCTCCCTGTACATGGGCTTCAGACTCTCAGGCATCAGTGAACTGCAGAGGCACACACCCCACCACCCCTCAAAGAGACCAAGGGGTACTATGGGTATATAAAAAGACACTTATGTTGGTGTTTCCTTTTTTATATTTAATTTAATTTAATTTTTTTTCGAACCATAGTTTTGTTCTTGTCACCCAAGCTGGAGTGCAATGATGCAATCTCAGCTCACTGTAACCACCACTTCCCCAGTTCAAGCAATTCTCCTGCTTTAGCCTCCTGAGTAGCTGGGACTACAGGTGTGTGCCAGAAAATGCCTGGATAATTTTTTTGTATTTGTGGTAGAGACGAGGTTTCACCATGTTGGCCAGGTCTTGAGCTCCTGATCTCAGGGGATCCACCAGCCTCAACTTCCCAAAGTTCTGAGATTACAGGCATGAGCCACTGCATCTGGCCTTATTTTTAATTTTTAATTTTTTTTTTTTTTTTTGAGACGGAGTTTTGCTCTGGTTACCCAGGCTGGAGTGCAATGGCGCGATCTCGGCTCACCGCAACCTCCGCCTCCTGGACTCAGGCAATTCTCCTGCCTCAGCCTCCTGAGTAGCTGGGATTACAGGCACGTGCCACCATGCCCAGCTAATTTTTTGTATTTTTAGTAGAGATGAGGTTTCACCATGTTGACCAGGATGGTCTCGATCTCTTGACCTCGTGATCCACCCGCCTCGGCCTCCCAAAGTGCTGGGATTACAGGCTTGAGCCACCGCGCCTGGCCTATTTTTAATTTTTTAAGAGACAGGATCTTGCTGTGTTGCCCAGGCTGGAGTGCAGTGCACAATCATGGCTAGCTACAGCCTTGAACTCTTGGGTTCAAGTGATCCTCCTGTCTTAGCCTTCTGAGTAGCAGGGACCACAAACACACACCACAACGCTCGGCTACTGTTTTTAGTTTTTGTACAGATGGGGTCTTGCCCAGGCTGGTTTTGGACTCCTGGGCTCAAACAATCATTTTACCTCAGCCTCCCAAAGTGTTGGGATTACAGGTGTGAGCCACTGTGCCTGGTCTCCTTTTTATTAAACAAATAGATAATTTAATTGGAAGTTATGATGTCAAAAATGTGAAGATGGCACCAGAGCCAGACCCGCCATCCTTGGAGAGTGAGCATACTGGTTTGGCACCATCTGCTTGTGGTTTTTGAGTAGTGGTGGTAGTGGTGGTGCATGTGTGTAAACTCGGGTTGCAGAGGACAGAGGGAAGAGTAAAGGGTGGGGCCCAGGTCCAGGAAGAGCAGCAAAGAGAGAGGGCTTCAATTCTGGAGCTCACTGGGCTATGGCTGTGAATGAAATGTGGGCACCTATTTAAAGAAAGGAAATGATTCTCTGCAGTCGGCAGGATCTGTGTCTGGCTAATGGGGTTTCAGAAAGTGCAGAGGAGAGGGGAAAGGAGGGGCCGTCCGTGTAGCCTGGCTGTGTGTATACGCGGGGAGCACACAGAGAGGAAAAAGGAGAGAAAGAAGTGAAAATATTCTGAAGAGGAAGCCGGGGGGACGGGGGTGGGGGTGGGGGGAGGGGTAGAGCCGGGGCGTTGTGGGTGGCTGGAAAGGTAGAGGCCGCACCTGGGGGCCTGCGAGCAGTTCGGGAACGGTCAGCCTCCGCAGGCTGAAGCGTCTTGCCCCAGAAAATCCCTGCCCCACTCTCCGACAGTCTGGATGTCCCAGGGGCCAAGGCAGCGAGCGCAGAGCTCCGGGGCTCTCACGAGGGGGAGGGCAGGAAGGGGAGGCGGGGCCTTGCGCGGGGCGGGAGCCGAGCCTGTGGCCCGGGCGAGGCTCCTCTCCGGCGGTGCCGGAGTCTGGGGGCCGCGGCTTCCCCCTCCCGGCCCGCGGTGGCGCCTGGCCCCTCCTCCCCCCGCCCCCACCCCCGCCGCCGCCGCCGCCGCCGCCGCCAAAGCTAAACCCGGCCGTTGCCTACAGGAGCCGCGGCAGCGGGCGATCGGGCCGTGAGGAGCCTCGGGCGCGGCCTCGCCTCTCGGGCCGGGCGCCTGCCTCAGCACCGCGGACAGCGCAGAGCCCCTCGCCCGGACCCCGCCGCCCTCCAGCCCCTGGCCCACCTGCGCCTGGACCCGCGGCGCCCGTATCAGCACCGCGGACAGCGCCCCGGGCCCCAGCTCGCCGCCGCCGCCGCCGCCCACCT
The DNA here is from genome assembly GCF_048565385.1 of Saimiri boliviensis. NCBI lineage: Eukaryota > Metazoa > Chordata > Mammalia > Primates > Cebidae > Saimiri > Saimiri boliviensis. The sequence continues at coordinate 82,538,522 of NC_133460.1, forward strand.
GCTCCCGGGGTCAGCACCGCGGACAGCCCCCCTCGCCCTGCCCCGCAGCAGCCTCCGAGCGCCCGAGGATCATGGCCACCGAGGTAGGCGGGAGCGCCCGGCCGGCAGACAGTGCGGGATTGCCGCGGAAACAAATCCCCTTGGGGCGGGCTGAGCAGGAGGGGGAGGCGGGGGTTGGGGGTGGGATGGGGTGATTCCCTGGGTCAGGTCTGGAGGGAGGAGGTAGGGGGCTTTAGTGAGGGCTCATCTTCCCCTAGCGTGTCAATCTTCCCCTTGCCTCACCGGAGCCCCCAAGCTGTCCGCAACACTTGTTGGCACTAGTGCCAGGGTTGCTTCAGGGCCCCAGGCCGGGCTTTCCCCTTCCCTGGACTTCACAGGTCCTGGAACTGCTTTCCTAGAGGGTTGGAGACGCGTGTGTGCACGTGTGTGAGGGGAGGGAAGGCAGTTGTCCGCTGTTGCTATGCAGTGCAGTCACCCAGCTTCTGAACCCAAATGCTTGGCTAAGGGATGACAGACTTACCTCTATATCCGCATTTCCTTCGTGGGAGGGAGGGGACAAAGACACTTCAGGCTGAGAACCCAAACGGTTGGTCCCCACTTTTGCATATTACCCTTCTTGCTTTTTTACTCCATTTGAATGTGTGTGTGTGTGTGTGTGTGTGTGTGTGTGTGTTTGTTCCAGGGTGTCCAAATTTCCCCTCCATCTGATGGGAGGTGCTGCCTTCTTCAAGGTGCACTGATAGGTGTGTCACCTTCAACCACTTGAAGGCTGAACCAAGGAGCCTGTTAGCTAAGGGCAGAATCTTGGCATAATGCTTGAGGTCAGGAATTTCCCCCTTTACCGTTATGTATTGCCCTTCTCTCCCCTCATTTTAGGAGGGAGATTGGGCTGTTTATGTTCCCACTTTATACATAATAAAAGTGATATAGGGAAAATGAGAGGACTGATTTGCTGCTCCACACAGGATATCAGCAGCAGAACTGAAAGTTTTTGCCTTTGAATTTTTGGAGTGAAACTCAGGACATCAGGGTCTCCCCAGTTCTGATGTTGACTTCCTTTGTGGTGTCTCCCCATTTCCAATCCAGCTGGCATATGCTGGGGGAATGCAGAGGCTTTTGAATGATTCAATGCAGTGCTTCTGGGCATCCTGGTGAGCAGTGTGACATTAATACCAAATGTAGCTGTTGTTATTCCTCTCAAGTCTTCGCCACAGAATAAGGTGCCATGGTTTGGCATTGCTTGGCATTCTGACAATGCTGGAGCTTAGTTATAAGGAGAGCTTGCCCCCCAGGACCTTGTGTGGGGGCAAGCCCTGGGGAGACCCTGGGAGCTTGGTTTCTAGAGTAGAGAACTGCAGAGTACTCACAAAGCACCAAAGACACTGAGGAGAGCAGGAAGAACAAAGGGAGAAATCAAGGAGCTGGTTACCTTCCAGACAGGACTGCCAAACTGCAGCAGAGGCTGCCGTGTTGGACAGAAAAGGGGAACTTCAGCTACATGGGCATAGCCTGGCCAGGAGTGTGGGCAGAGAAGGCAGCTGCCTCTGTGATGTGATCTGACAGATCCCAAAAGGTCCATTTGTCCCAGGATATCTGCCTCACAGGTCTGCCATGGTCCATGGATTCCAACTAGCAGGCTCATATCTCTAGGTTGAGGTGGCATTTCCAGGAGGCTGCTGTGACACACGCATGACTCCCCCCTGGGAGGGGCTCTGCTCATAACGCCTCTGAGAATATTGCACTTCCCTGTGTACAAAGCACTATCACATAAGTGATCTCTTTTAAGCCTCAGAGCATATCTGTGAAGTGGGTAAGAATGGTGTTATTATGCCCAATTAACAGATGAGACAACTAAGGTTCAGAAGCTTGTCTGATCCCTGTGAAGGAGCCAAAGAAGGCATCATTATCCCATTTTACAGATGATGCAACTGAAGTGCTGAGACTTATTCAGGAAAATATGGCTCAGAGGTGGCAGGGCTGGGATAAGAACTTGAGTCTTCTGCCTCTTTGGCCAGTGCTTTTTTCCTGCATCCAGAGTGAGTGTACCCAATTAGCCAATTGTGTCACCTAATAGAGAGGAGGGCCCTTGGGATCTTGACATAAAGCTTTGAGGGAAAGGGTTGCAAAGGAAATCGTGAAGGGCTGGAGTGTGGGCATTCAGGCCCCCTGCTTGCCCTGGCTGTGTTGGTTGGAGGGCAGAGGGACAGAGGAATATCTAGAAGTGACGGGTAGCTGAGGACAAACATTCCTCACTTCACAATTTGGCCTTGGGTGGACTCTGATGGCAGAACTGAGGAAGGAAGCCTCAGCTCTGCCAGGGCACAGGACATGCATGTATTCTGGGCTGTGGGATGAGTCATTCTCCCCAGGCTGTTTTTACTATTAGGATTGAGTTGAAATTACCAGGATAAACCTGTTGGGAGAGAAAAAACGTCGCTTTAAGTTCCCATGATTATTCCCTTAGGATTCTCAGTAGGAAGTCTTCAGCTCTAGGAGAAGCTGTATTGAGAGAAAGAGAGAGGGAGAGGAAGGCGGTGGGGAGAAGAGCAGACAGGAGGGGTGAGTGAGAAGGAAGAGATCCATGGGTGGAAACTGGGTCTTTTCTGTTTCCTAATTTCTGTTTAGGAGTTAGCATTAGGGGAGAGGTGTCTGAGGAACTCAAAGGAGGGATGGTGCCTCCTGAGCGATACACTGACCTCATTTGGAAAGCTGCAATAAGCCCATTTTCTGAGCAACAAACCTCTGTGAATGTGTGTCACTGGGAGCAGGGTCTGCCCTGGGAAATAATCCAGATGGATATTTGGACTGGGATATCTGGGAAGTGCCTGGCTGAGAGGGGCTTCTCCAAGTGGTGGAGTTTGGCCTCTAAGAGATTTTTAAATGCATCCTAGCAATGTTATTCAAGCAAGGTGTTTGGAGGTTTGATCTTTGTGGCATGGAATTAATGACCAGCAGACCCTGGGTCAGGCTTGAGCACTGGTACAGGCTGAGAAGAAGGGAAGCCTTGTGGCTGATGTTTCATCCTTAGGCCTGACCTGGCTGTCTGTGACTCACCATCCTCACTCCTCCTCCACACCCCAGCCAGGAAGCAGAGTGCTGGCATCAGCAGAACCTCTTGATGCTTCACATGCATCCTATGGAGTGAGATAGTTTTTAATAAGGATGAAGAGGGGCCAGGGGGGCACTCCTGTTGGACTTGGGCAGACTGGACCAGGAGTTCATTTGCACTCCAGAGCTTGCTCCTCTGCACCCCAGCTGGCTGACTGTCAGGTGAACAGGAGCTAAATGTGTGACCTGTGATACACACTCTCCAGGCAGCCTCCCCCTCCTTCTCACACTGCAGTTTGAAAACTGGACCCATGGATCTCACCACTGATTTTCCTCCTCATGAAATGCCTCTCAGTCCTGTCTTCACTCTGCTGCCAGTGAGCCAGGGCAGGTGGCAATGGGAGAGAGGGGCAGGGTTGAGGAAGGTGAGCAATGAAGAGAAGCTCAGGTCTCTGGGTCATTTAAGAACCCCCTGGGAGGTGCCCAGGGGAGACACAGAAACTGCAACCTTAGAGAGAGGTGTGCATATATTTTGAGATCATATGGTAGGATTTAAGAGCATCATAAATCTCTGCTGAAAACCCCACCAGCTTGCTGAAAGCTTAGTAGTTGGTCTGTGGCCTGGAACCTGGCTTAGTTCTTGCCCAAGGGCCAAGCCATGGGATTCTTTATTCAGAGGTCCTAAACTAGCAGCTCAAGAAATAAGTCTGGTCCATGGATATGCCTTATTTAGTCTGTTTAGTGCTTATAATTTTAAAAAATATATTGGAAACATTCAAAAATCAGGATTTTATATGTTAAAAATATCTAGATTCGTGGATTCTTTTGAGACACCAGAAGTGCTAGCAAACTGGGTATACATTCCCACATGGCAATGGTCATCTGCCTCCTTGAGATGGGGCATCTGTTTTCCAATTAGCCTCAGGCCCCACCTGGCCCACTTATTGATCAGCCCCTGTAAACATTTGCATTCATAATCCCTGATAAAGCCTTTAGAATATCAGAGCTGAAAAGGGCTTGAGCAAGGATGTTGTTCCAGTTTCTTAGTTTCCAGCTGAAGAAATGGAAGTCCAGAGAAGGGAAGACTTTCCCAGGACCATGTGGCCCAGGGTCAGGTCTCCTGCTCCCAGATCAGTAGGCCATCTTTCCACCAGGACTTCCTGGCACTTCACACTCAAGCCACCATGGATGGAGAGAACCAGGAGACCCTGCCTTGCCTTAAATCCTGCTCTTCACCAACTGCAAATGAGTCTGTAATATATGTACTCTATGTAGGTCTGGGAGACAAAGGCTCTGCCATATAAAATGTGTCTGATATCATCCTTTAGCAACTCCTCAAGAGTTGCTCCTCCACAAACACTCTCCAGGGAGAGAAGCAGATCTCTGGTCACCCAGAGGCTGGACAGTAGTCTAAGGCTCAGGATATTGTTGGTGCCGAAAAGGGTGTTGACCTATCCCACTCTGGCTACTTGAGAACCTGTGGATTAAAGCCAAGAGGAAATGGGACTTTATCATGTAAGGTAGCACCCCCAAATCTTAATGTATTTTTCTTAAATATTAAAAAATCTTTTTTATCCAGCCCCAAAAAATCTTAATGTATTTTTCTTAAATATTAAAAAATCTTTTTTATGCAGCCCAAAATGTCAATCTTAAGGTATTAATAGCTTAATACAATAGAAATATCCTGTTCAGTGAAGTTCCAGGTAAGTGTTCCTGACCAATAGGTGAATCTCTTCCAGGTAGTGATTCAGAGACCCAGGCTCTTCCCCACTTGTGGTGTTCATAATCTTCAAAACAGGGCTCCACCAGCTTCCATGAAAGGAGAAAGACCCGGGAGGAGTGGTATATCTTCATGAGTCAAGCCTGCATATGACGTCACTTCCGCTAACATTCTACTCAGTCACAGGGATGCACATAACTGCAAGGGAGGCTGGGAATTGATATAGCTGTGTGCCTAAGAGGAAGAAGAAATGGCTCAGGTCAACAGCTAGCCAGTTGTTAGAGATCCACGCCTTCAGGACAGCACACATGTATGCATGTATGCATTCAAGCACGTACAAAAGATGTCAGAGGAGAGGAAGCTGAGTCCATGTCAGAATGGTTTCTTCCCTTTCTTTCTATTCTCACCACTGCTTTTCTCACCACCTCTTTAGTTTTTTGCGTGGATTACCAGAAAGAGAATCATCCCTCCAACTGGCCCCTCACCCCAGTCTTGTCTACTTCCCACAAAACTGCTAGAATGAGCCTTCTAGGAGCAGGGGAGTCCATCCTCAAGAATGACGGACTTTTGTAAGCTGGTTTTAGAGGGGCAGAGGAAGGCCATAGCCCTGTTCTTTACTCTTGAAAATACAGCATTATAAAACCTTAACCGAAGCAGGCATATTAACCATTAACTTACATATATTGCCAAAGCATTCTTTATTTCTCCAAGTTATCATAGGTTCCTAGTAAATATCAAGGGGATTTCCTCAATGAAAACCATGATTAGAGGAATCAATGAATATAAGCCCAGAGGAGCGCTTATACATTATTTAATCCAGTCATAATACTTTGGGATCACATTTTTAAATATAGAGCAAGGTTCACCTGGATTTAAGAAAGTCATATGTAGTGTTTGGATTCCCACCTTTTCAGGACCTTGATCTTCCTGTAACGTGCTCCTTCTACTTTATGGATAACCCTTCTCTGGTTATTTATTATTTCCCCAGATTTTTGTTTGTTTTAGATTTTATTTTATTTTAGATTCAGGGAGTACATGTGCATGTTTGTTACATGGGTGTATTGTGTTTTTGTGGGGATTGGGCTTCTAGTGTACCCATCGCCCAAGTAATGAACATTGTACCTGATGGGTAATTTTTTAACCCTCACCCTCTCCCCTCTTTTGGAATCCCCAGTGTCTATTATTTTCATCTTTATACCCACATGTACCCATTGTTTAGCTTAGGCTTATAAGTGAGAAAGTGTGTTTTGTGATATTTGATTTTCTAAGTTAGTTCACTAAGGATAATGGCCTTCAGCTCCATTCGTGGTGCTGCAAAAGATATGACTTTATTATTTTGTATGGCTGTGTAGTATTCTCTGGTGTATATATACCATATTTTCTTTTTTCAATCAACTGTTGATGGACATTCCGAAGTTGATTCTATGACTTTGCTATTTTGAATAGTGCTGTGATGAACATATGAGTACAGGTGTCTTCTTAACATAATGATTTATTTTCCTTTGGGTGGATACCCTGTAGTGAGATTGCAGGGTTGAATGGTGGTTCTCTTTTCAGTTATTTAAGAAATCTTCATACTGTTTTCCATAGAGGTTGAATTAATTTACATTTCCACCAATAGTGTATAAGTGTTCCCTGTTCTCTGCATCTATGCCAGCATTTGTTTTTTTAAAATTATAGCCATTCTGATCGGTGTAGGATGATATCTCAATGTGGTTTTAATTTGCATGTCTCTGATGCTTAGTGCTGTTGATCATTTTCATGTGTTTATTGGCAGCATGTATTTATTCTTTTCAGAAATGTCTGTTGATGTCCTTTGCCCAGTTTTTAACGTTTTTTTTTTTTTTTTTTTTTTTTTTTTTTTCTTGTTGAGTTGTTTGAGTTCCTTGTAGATTCTGGATATTAGTCCTTTGTCAAAGGCATAATTTGCAAATATTTTCTCCCTTTCTGTAGATTGTCTGTGTACTTTGTTATTTCTTTTGCTGTGCAGAAGCTTTTTAGTTTAATTAAGTCCCATTTGTCTATTTTTGTTTTTGTTCCATTTGCTTTTGGGGACTTTATCATAAATTATTTGCCTCGGCTGATATCCAAAAGAGTTTTTCCTAGGCTTTCTTCTAGAATTTTTACAGTTTCAGGCCTTAAATTTCAGTCTTTAATCCATCTTGAATTAATTTTTGTATACAGTGAGAAATAGGGGCCCAGTTTCATTCTTCTGCACATGGTCAGCCAGTTTTCCCAGCACTATTCATGGACTAGGGAGTCCTTTTCCCACCCCATTTACAATAGCCAGACACACATACACAAACACACTCTCTCTCTCTCTCTCTCTCTCTCTCTCTCAACCAAGGAAATGAAAGCTCTCTGTGAGGAGAACTACAAAACACTGATGAAAGAAACTGTAGATAACACAAACAAATGGAAAAACATCTCATGCTCAAGGATTACAAGAATCAACATCATTAAAATGACTGAGCGGCCTGCAGCAATCTACACATTTAACACAATCCCTATTAAATTAACAGCATCATTTTTCACAGAATTAGAGAAAACAATGCTAAAGTTCATATGGAACCAAAAGAGAATCTGAATAGCCAAAGTAATCCTATGCAAAGAACAAATCCAGAGGCATCACATTGCCTGACATCAAGTAATACTACAAGATGGTAGTAACTAAAACAGCAGGTCTTATACTGGGTACTGGTACAAAAACAGATGCATAGACCAATGGAACAGAATAGGGAACCCAGAAATAAAGCGGCATACCTACAACCAACTGATCTTCAACAAAGTCTTTCTCCAGTGTTTAAGCAAGTTCAAGTGTCTTTCATCTTAAATCCTCCCCTTCAGCAGGAACTCCTCCTATCCCTTGTGATCTGACCCTTGCCTCCCTACAGTCTCATCTCCCACTGTTTCTTATCTAATCTGCAAACCACCTCCAGTCTTGCTGAAATCTGCCTGTACTAGACCATGTGCTCTATCTTTGTCACTTTGCACAAGCTTCTCTTTTTGGCTGGGTTGCCTTTTCCTCCCTCTCCACATTCCCCGCCTGTCCCCTACCACTGGTAACTCCTGGCCTGCCTTATGACTCAACACAGGCTTCAGGAGGCCTTTTCTGAGTGGGGATTTCTGGGTAAGATGTTACTTCTCTGTGGCATTTGTCACTGTCTAATTCGTTATATATTTACTTGTCTTCCTCCCTGGAGCTCACAGACTCTTTTGCTCAGCTCTCCCAGAGCTTGGCACTGGGAGAGACTCAATAAATGAGAGCCGAGTGACTGAATGGATCCAGCTTAATTACATGGGATGAACTGGCTGTTGTTCACTCTGCCTTTGGGGCTTGGTCTCCATGTGGTCTCAGTGTTGGGCATATTTCAACCAGTGGGATACTTGTCTCGAATGTGGGTGACTGAGGCTGGAGAGGTGGAAAAAGTGGCCTTGTTCTGTGGAATTGAGCCCACTCCCCTCAAACGCTAGATTCTGTGTCAATGTCAAGTCCACAGGTGTGCACAAGGGACAGAAATTGCCCCTCTCCTTCCTGTCAGGGAAGGCTATTTCTTTCATTTCTGGCCTCTGTCCCCACTATTCTCTGGGGGAGTTTGGACATTCATGGACCCTTTGTTTCCTGTGGGGAGAAGTGCTGGATGTGAAAAGCATCCGGGATAGTCTCTGGCTGGGGCCATAAAACTTGGCCTGGACGCCAGTCTCTGAGTTTAGGGGTGCATCAATATTCCTCTGTCTCACATGCTCCCTGCCCTCAACTCTGCTGTGAGTTCCACTCGGCACAGATGGCACATCGGTCTTGTTCAGTGCTGCATTCCCCAGGCACAGGGCCTCACAAGTTGTGAACACTTGGTACTTGGTGAATGAATGAAAGTATGAAAAGTTCTGCTCTATGTGTGTGTGCATGCGTGCATGCATGTGTGTGCAAGAGAGAGAGAATTGGGGAGGGGGTGACTGGATCTGCCACCAGGAGGTCTTGTTCCTTTTGTTAAAATATGTTGGTTCCAGAACTTCTCATTTTGGCTCAACTTTGGCCCTGCTTTAGGCTTGTTAAAACATTTTTTAGAGTCAGGGTCTTGCTTTGTCATCCAGGCTGGAGTGCAGTGGTGCAATCACAGCTCACTGAAGTCTTTAACTCCCGAGCTCCAGTAATCCTCCCACCTCAGCCTCCCAAAGTGCTGAGATTATAGGCATGAACCACTATGCCCGGCCTGGCTGTTAAAAGATCTTTCTGGGATAGCTCAGGGCAACTTCTTGGGTAGACCCCACAACCCTGCCTCCCATGGCCTCCTGGAGCACCTGTAGCATGCCCAGTTTGTCCCTGCATGCTGGGGACTTTCCTGGTGTTAATTCTGGGAAACCCCTGCATTTGGGAGATGCTGAGATGGGTGATCACTCTCAGTGCATGCTGCCCATATGTCTCCTCAGGTCCACAATCTCCAGGAGCTCCGGCGAAGTGCCTCACTGGCCACTAAGGTCTTTATCCAGAGAGACTATAGCGATGGGACCATCTGTCAGTTCCAGACCAAGTTCCCCCCAGAGCTGGACAGCCGGGTAAGGATGCCTTTTTCTATACTTGGAACCCAGGGTTGTGATGGAGCTGAGGTTCTTATTGGAATGTATTATTTCCAGGATCATATGACCCATAATATCATAAGACACATAAACTGTTCAGCCACTTCAAAAGGATGAATTTAAAAAGTTGTTAACATTGTCTTACTGTCTCCTCATAGAAAGTTAGGGCTGAAGGGGCCTCAGGGATTTTCTGGTCCGGCCGCCCTCAAGTTTCAGTTGCCTAGGAATTATGTAGAGAGTTTGTTAAACAAATGGAAATGCCTGAGCCCTACTGGATGATACTTGTGTTGTCCAGCGGTACTGATTCAGTTGTTGGATTGTGGCTCAGGAATCTCCATTTATTAGCAGCTGTTCTCAACCTTGGCTGTATGTTAGAGGTTTCTGGGGAGCTTAAAAGAATCCTGATGCTCAGGTCGCAGCCCAAAGCAATTACATTAGACTCTCTAGGGTGGGGCTCTGGAATCAGCATAATTTTAAAATTAACTTTAATCATGATTGTTTAAACTTTAATGTGTATTTATAATTTTGTGGGTACATAGCAGGTGTATCTATTTATGGGGTACATGAGATATTTTGATATAGGCATGCCATGTGTAATAGTCACATCAGGGCAAATGGGGTATCTATTACTTCAGACGTTTATGTATTACAAACAATCCAATTATACTCTTTTAGTTATTTTAAAATGTACAATTAAATTACTATTGACTATAGTCACCCTGTTGTGTTATCAAATACTGGGTTTTTTTTCTTGATGGAAATCCAGGTTGGAGTGCAGTGGTGTGATCACAGCTTGCTGCAGCCTCTGTCTCCCAGCTCAGGTGATCTTCCTGCCTTGGCCTCCCAGGTAGCTGGTATTACAGGTGCGTGTCACTACACCTGGCTAATTTTTTGTATTTTTAGTAGAGATGGGGTTTTGCCATGTTGCCCAGGCTGGTCTCAAACTCCTGGGCTCAAGTGATCTGCCCTCCTCAGCCTCTCAAAGTGCTGGGATTACAGGTGTGAGCCACCGAGCCCAGCGCAAATACTAGGTCTTAAGCCCTAATTTTTAATGAGGAATTCCCATTATGAATCAGAATCAAGGGGTTCATAGATTATACTTGGAGAATTTCCGGTCTTCTGGAACAGTGCTTCTTCTCATCCTTGGCTGTACCTTAGAGGCACTAGAAACTTTGAAAAAGGGAACTTGCAGGTGTCAGCTTGGGTAGGGCAGGGAAGTGGTGGTCTTTGCTGCTCTGATCCATCCTCCCCTTTCCTAGACCATTGACTCAGAATCTCCTGGTAGGGGAGACTTGTGCCTCCTAAGCTTTAAAGGCTGCTCAGATAATTTCACTGTGCAGTTGGAGCTGAGAACCATTAAGTCCTTGTTACTAAAACTGTGGCCTGTGGATCAACAATATCAGCATTACCTGGCAGCTTGATAGAAATGCAGAATCTTGGGTCCCTCCTTGGATCTACTGAATTTGAATCTGGATTTAAACCTATTCCCTGGGTTACTCAGATATGCATGCAATTTTGGGAAGCTCCACACTAGTCCATCCATCTCATTTAGCAGAGGAAACCAAGGGCCAGAAATAGGAAGTGACTTACTGGAGTTAGTAAGTACCAGACGGGCTTAAATGCCCTGCCTCTCTGCTTTTTCACAGGACTCTTACTTTCTTGCAGATGCAATTGCATCTTTCATGGGTATAGATCAAACTAGATGCCTTCATGATCACAGTCTTGCAGGGAAAGCTTGGAGACCCTGAAGGAAGAGCTGTAGGCCATTTTTCCCTTCTCCTGCTTGGGGTGAAGAGGAGAGCTGGATGCTCCATCCCACAGTCTGCTGGGGTGGCATCAAAGACAGTCAGCCAAGGGCTCTGCCCACAGCCCTGCCTCTAGACTCAAATAGTTGCATGACTCATGGACCTCAGGCTGCTGTGAGGCATCAGCTGCTGAGTTTTGCTCCTGGTCCAGGGGTGTCCGTGGCTTTCATCCTAGGCTGCCCTAGAGTGGGCCTGGGATTGGGGAGGCCAGAAGGCTGATCCTGACCTTCCATTCAGCAGCCCAGGCAGATCTGAATGGGTTTGGGAAGTTGGGGCAGGGATGGTCTGTACTGATATGACCCCAAGCCAGCTTTTGGAGAGAATGTGGGTCTCTTTCTCACCTTAGCATGTTTGTCCTTTAGGGCAGGGTGGCCCCCAGCCTGGAGCAGCAGGGCTCATGGCATGGACTAGATGGGTTGGATTTTCTCTGCGAGTTCTCCTCAGGTCTGTGTAGTGGCAGTGGCTGGGAACTCCTAAACTTCTAACTATTCTTGGACAGAGCTTTCATTCTAGAGAGGCAGAGAGGTCCCTAAACTGTGTGAGCAGTTCTGGTCCTGCTGCCCAAGTGGGGAAGAAGGTACTGTAAAGAATGTGAAAAATCGGGCTACTATTTTGACACTCAGACACCTGCTGAGTTTGGAATGTGACCTTCCTAGGGTCTCTGAAGTTACCCTGTGAAGAGCACAGACTCTGGGGTCAGAGCTGTAACCTTGGACAAGTTCACTTAGCATTCACTAAGTATTTAATGAGCACTGAGCATTCACTAAATATTTATTGAGTATGTATTAGGCTCTAGAGACATAGGAGTAAACTCATGGCATTTATTTTCTATCAGGTGATATAGAAAATAAAAGCAGCAACCAAATACAGTTGACCCTCGAACAACATGGGTTTGGGGTGCCCATCCATTGCACGTCAAAAATTTGGATATAACCTTTGGCTCGCTAAAGACTTAACTATTAGTAGCCTACTGTTGACTGGAAGCCTTCCGGTAACACAAACAGGTTATTAACACATATTTTGCATGTTATGTATATTATATACTGTATTCTTACAATATAAAGTAAGCTAGAGAAAAGAAAATGTTAAGAAAATCATAAGGAGAAGAAAATATATTTACTACTCATTAAGTGGAAATGGATCATCATAAAGGTGTTCATCCTCGCCATCTTCATGTTGAGTAGGTTCAGGAAGAGGAGGAAGAGGATGGGTTGGTCTTGCTGTCCCAGGCTTGGCAGAGGCAGAAGAAAATTCACCTATACATGGACCCACACAGTTCAAACCTGTGTTGTTCAAGGGTCAACTGTAAATATACCTAGCTCAGGAGGTAACAAATGCTGGAAGAATAAGGGGAGGATGTCAGGGGTGTCAGGTGTGCTGGGGAGAGGTGGATGATCCAGGGCGCAGGTGAGACCCGAAGGTGTCAAGGGTATCATGGCAGCCTGCAGGGGAAAGGGTGGCAGCTAAGGAGGTAGATATAAAGGGCCTGAGGCAATTTCAAGAAGCAGGGGACTGAGTGAGGAGGAGAGGAGGAGATGGGCCGGGGGTAGCAGGGCCAGGCCATGGAGGGCCTAGCGGGCACTGTAAGGACTTTTTGGATTTTACTTATAGACAGATGCAAAGATGGTGGGAGCTCTTGATCACAGCTATGACATAATGTGACTTTAACAGGAAGTTAGGGCAGGGGCAGGGAGGCCAGTGAAGGGGCTAGAGACGGTGGTGGCTGGAACCACAGAGCAGTCCGCAGTCCGTGTGGCCTTAGGACCATAGAGCAGCCCTCACCTGTAAAATGGGGATGACAGTAGCACTTTTCTCATAGAATTGTTATGAGGGTTAAATGAAAGAATGCATTTCCTGGCACATAGAAAGTGCTTACTACATATTAGCTATTCCTATTATGGATGTAGGCAGAACAGCTTCTGAGGTGTCCAAACCCACAGGCCTGTGGTGTTGTGGGTGACCTCTGAGCTAGAAGGAAATGCTCCTTCCTGGAGAGATGCCCAGGAAGCCCCTGAGGTCTCACTGAAGCAGTCTCATACAGTCCCATTCAAACATGGAGAGATCCTATGAATTTAGTCCCGAGTTCTCTCACAACCAGCAAGACGGGATGTGTCAAAGTCACTAGAATACTTGTCTGATGTCCTGCAGAAAACATCTAGAATATCATGGGAATTTTCTGTTTCCAAGGGAGGATAAGCAGCCATTCCCTTTTTTTTTTTTTTTTGAGACGGAGTTTCGCTCTTGTTACCCAGGCTGGAGTGCAATGGTGCAATCTCGGCTCACTGCAACCTCCGCCTTCTGGGTTCATGCAATTCTCCTGCCTCAGCCTCCTGAGTAGCTGGGATTACAGGCACGTACCACAATGCCCAGCTAATTTTTTTGTATTTTTAGTAGAGACGGGGTTTCACCATGTTGACCAGGATGGTCTCGATCTCTTGGCCTCATGATCTACCCGCCTCGGCCTCCCAAAGTGCTGGGATTACAGGCTTGAGCCACCGCGCCTGGCCAAGCAGCCATTCTTATTCTCATTTTATAGATGAGGAAACTGAGGCCTAGACAGTTAAGCTGTTAGTTCCAGGTCATGCAGCCAGCTGATGGCCAGGTCTGGACTGGCCCCCCAGTCTCCTGACTCCCAGGCCAGTGCTCTTTCTGCTCTGCCTGCAGCCTCTTTGGTCTTACCTGTGTGTCAGTGTCATCTCCCCCATCTACATGGCCCCACCATTGTCACTCCCGGCCCCACCTGTGACTGTGCACACTCCAGGGAGACTAACCACAGCCTGGCTCTGTCCCCTTCTCTAGATCGAGCGGCAGCTCTTCGAGGAGACCGTGAAGACCCTCAACGGCTTTTATGCAGAGGCTGAGAAGATTGGGGGCAGCTCCTACCTCGAGGGCTGCCTAGCCTGTGCCACAGCCTACTTCATCTTCCTCTGCATGGAGACCCACTACGAGAAGGTGCCCCCACCCCCCGCCCCACCATGCGTTCCCCTCCCTCAGGGCTGCTCATCCTTGTCTGGCTCCTCTTTTTGCAGGTTCTCAAGAAGATTTCCCGCTATATCCAGGAGCAGAATGAGAAGATCTTTGCACCTCGAGGCCTCCTACTCACAGACCCTGTGGAGCGTGGGATGAGGGTTGTATCCTTCCGGGCTGTTCTGTGTGAGGGCACAGGACCGCCAACTAGTAGAGATCCTGGTGAGGCTGCCAGGAAACGGGGCCTCCATTCAAGGTTTTCCCAGGATCTCCCACAGCAATGGTCCTTAGCCCTCCTCCGCCACTGTAAGTTACTGGAGGCTTTTGAGTTTCAGGTTTTGCACTTGGTGGGCTGCATGTAATCAGTGCTTAGAATATGCCAGACACCATGGGAAGTGCTTTGAAAATATGAATTCATGTACTTCTCATAATTACCGGATGGGTTGCTCTGATTATTCCAAGCAACCTGCTCAGAGTCGTGTAGCTGGTGAATGTGGGAGCCAGGAATTGTGCCCAGGCTCACCGTTAACCACAAAGACCCCTCCAGGAATGTGCAAATCACCGCATTCATGTACAGGTCCACAGTCTCATGGAATACTCATGGAATTTCCCCGGCAGGTCCCATTTTCCTGCTTTCGCAGTTGAGAGACATGAGGTCTAGGATGAGGCGACTCCCCCAGGGTCTCAGTCCTGGTGGGAAGCTGGACAGGTTCTGTGGACCCCACCTCCACCTGAAATAGTGTGACCTGGGTGTGCACACATCCCTCCCCCCAGGCAGCAGCAACGCAAGTAGAATTGCTAAAAAGTAAAGTTTACTGGAAAACTGAGGAGAAGCAGAGTCAAAAAACCACAGACACCCAGAGTCACATGTTGACAAAGCCCAGTGAGAGGACTTGTTTTTATTGAGACTTTACTATATGCCAGGTTTTGTGCTAAGTGCTTTACATATGTTTCATCTCCTCTCTACACTAACCCCAAGATTCGATTCCTAATCCCTATTTTGCAGATGCAATAATTGATGGCTAACAAGTTAAGTGACTGGTATAAGGTCACGTAGCTTTGTGAGTGCCTGAGTCAGGATTTGAACTCAGGACACTGAAGTTCTCATACTTCCTGTGCAGTAACACCACCTCCCTGGGCACATCTGTGTCCTGAGATATGGTCATTAAACTCACTGGAATGTAAGCTCCATCAGGGCGGTGACCCTGTCTGCTGTGATCACGGCTGTGTGCCTAGCACAGGGGCTGGCCTTACAAGTCTCCCTAATTGTTAGCTAAGTAATGTGCATGGATGGGCTTGGGAGGGGTCTGGCTCCCAGCCCTCCACAGCCCTACTGTCTAGGCAGCAGCACAAGTCCACGTTCCCTTTCCCCTGGCGGCCTCCATCCGCTGGTTCACGTCTGACCCCTGCTCAGCAGCTGGGCTCGCAGCTCTCCTTAACCGCCGTGCAGATTGAGATCTCCATCTATGAGGACCGGTGCAGCAGCGGCAGCTCCAGCAGCGGCAGCAGCAGTGGCAGCGGCAGCAGCAGTGGTGGGGGTGGTGGAGCCGGGGCCCGGTGACTGGCCGAGAGTCCCTGTAGGGAGGTGTATGGCCGGAGTGAGGGCCTCGCAGACCTGCGGCGGCTGCGCTACCAGAGCACCCGATTCTGAGTCATTCTCTGGGCCCACCTTGCTGCCTGGGGTGGGAGGGAGAGGGTGATGGGGCTCCTATTTCCTGTGGGCCATCAACCTATGCCCCCTGTCCGTCACCCCCGTCTGGGTCAGTCCATTTCCTGACCTGGGGGCTTTCCCTTCCCAATGGGGTTGGTCTGGGCCACACACAGATCTTTCTAGGGAAGGCTGGGGTGGGGAGAACACAACCGAGGCGGCCCCCCTCTTCCACAGCTCCTCTCCCAACCCCGCGAGGGGGGCCCAGGTCTGCCACATAGAGAATTCCCATGCTGCATGACCCCTCATCCCAAAACCCATGTCCACCAGGACTCTCTCCCTTGGGCCCTGCATCCCATGGCTCTCTCCCAGTGTCTGCTCCTTCTCATGGCCCTGTGGGGTCCCAGCCTGTCTATGATCCTGCCTCCACCAAATTCAAGGTGTGGGGAGATGGGTGCTGTGGTTGGGAGCTGTTAGGCCACTCCTGACCTCATCTAGACCTAGGGCTTTCCTGTCCTGCAGCCAGAGCTGGGAGGCCAGCTCAGCCTTGCACAGAAGCATCCAACTCTGAGACTTTGCAGGCTGCCAGGTGCTGGCTGTGGGGCACACAGCCTGGGGCTCTGGGAGGTTATATGGGGGTCTGGAGAAACTTCGTGGAGAGATGTAGTTATGCGGGGCTTGAACCTCCTGAACTGGACTAGTTTCCTGAGATTAGAACCTGTGTGTATGCACGTGCGAATGTGTATGTGGGTGCACATGTGTGTAAGTGCAGCGTGCATACATGTGTGAGTCTGCGTGTGTTAGCATGCCTGTTGTGTGAACCAGGGCAAAAGGGTATGAATGTGGGTGCATTTGTAAGCATACCTGTGTGTGTATGCGTGTATGTGCACATGTGCGCACAAGTGTGCACTTATATGTGTGAGTGCATGCATGTGCATGAACATGTGTGCACGAGCACGTGTGTATGTGTTCGTGTGTGTGTGTACAGGTGAGTGCATGTGTGAATGCATGTGTGAGTGCCTGTGTGTTCCCCTTGGCTGCTAGGCCAATGACTGCTTCTCTGCATCCTGCTGTCTTCACCACCTGATGGTCTGTGACTTCTTCCCTGCATGGGTCCAGCCTGGGCCCCTGTAAATAAATGTCCCAAAGCCCCTTGCCCCTTCCCTAGGGCTACCAGCTTGGCTTTTCTTTCTGCCCTCTCCCCTACCTGCTGACTCTACTGGGCACATTCTAGTGGAAGAGAAGCTGGGGTTCTAGGAGAGCAGAGCCAAACTTTGGTGGCCTTCGGTGTCCCCCTCAGCTCCCCATGACAAGACAATAGGGCTACAGACACTGCGTGTTCAGCCTGCCCATGGGCTGGGGCTCTTTCAGGCTTTGGAGGCGAGGCTTCTGTGGACCTTCCAAGGTGCCAGCAGCCTGCAGGGGAAAGGCAGACTCCTTCCTTGCAAGGAAAGGAGATGTCCAGCCAATGATGCCCGGCTTCCAAGGCCCAGAGGAGCAGGTGGGATGGGAGCCGCCCCCGGGCCTGGTGTCCTGAAGACGGAATGAAGGGGGCTGCCTGCCTCAGTTGGCAGGAGGTGCTAGAAGTGGATGTGAAGACCAGCCACTGCAGGTAGCTTTCTGGAACCTAAGAGAGGCCTCCTTTTCTACTGGACGTGGGAGGAGTATGTGGGAAGTAAGGGCCTACCCAGAGAGTGGAGAGGGTCGGCCCAGTCCCTGTGGCCTCTGGAAGTCCTGGGCCCAAGCGAGTCCTGGGCCAAGGATCCCCCTGGAGAGCTGCAGTTCAGTGGGCTCCGCCGCAGCGCCTGGCCATAGCCTATGCCCACCCAGGGCCGCTGTGGGCTGGGTATTGTGTCTGACCTGTGCATCTCCCATGGGAGAGCCGGGCACAGGCAGTGCCATGGCTTTTTCTTTTTTCTTTTTTCAATAAAAAGACTGGCCCAGCGTGAGGCTCTGTGATGCTTTCTCTGCCCCATGACGATGGGGGGTCAGTTCTGTGCCCCAGGACCTGTGAAGGGATGCTCAGCTGCCTGAGCCAGACCTGACATGGCGGGCAGGATGGACCCTGTCTTCTCGGAGCTTGTAGCATACTGGGGAGGCAGACACTTCAGCGCCTCTAGTCTGAAATCTTCGGGGCACTTGCAGCCTTGGGCGGGGAAACAGGCTAGATTGAAAGCCAGGCCAATTGTAATCAATTAATTATATCAATAAGTCTTCATTTCTTGAGCTCTTCCCCTGGGTTGGGTCCTGTTGGGAGTTGGATCACACAGGTCACTCAGAACTGAAGATGAGAAAGTAGCCAGATGATCGCTTCTCAGCTTCTTGGCTAAGATGAAGTGTGGAGAAAGTAGCTGGGTGTTGGAACCGAGCAGAGTTGTGTCTTGAATTTTGTAATTTATTGAGCACCTACTATGTGCCAGATACTTTGCTAAAACCATATGTGAGAACTGGGAGGGGATTGAAAGATCACTTGAATCCTGTCATTGAGGTCCAGAGAGGGTGGGTGACTTGCCCCAGGCCACACAGCTGGTTGATGATGACAGGGCCCAGGTCTCCTGATACCACAGGGATGGCACCCAGGAAGTTGCCCGAGGCTGCAGGGAGGCTGGAGTCACACACTCAGGTCTGTTCCTAGAGAGGAGCTCATCAGACTGGGGGGACAACGGCTCTAGCCTCTGGGGTGGGGGCTGGACAGTCCCCTCTGGGTGGTTCTCATGCTTGTTCTCACTGCCGCTAAGGGCAGCTTGATGCTTGCCTGAGCTGTGTGCAGCCTAGACTGACTCCCTCTGCTGGAACCTGGGCCCTGTGTGGGTTGCCACAAGTGAGGGTGGGCAGGTTCATTCTGTTTTGGGATAGGAAGTTTGTTCTACCCCGAGGCCAGATTTGAACCCAAGCTCAGCTCTTCTAGAGAGGAGAGGGTGAGGATTTACTAAACCGGTAAAACCAAATCCAGGTGCTTATTTAACTGAGAGGCATTCAATCCTTTCATTTTCAAATAGTAATCGTCATCATAAACAATAGTGGCTGACATTTATTTAGCACTTCCTATGTGCCAGGCACTAGGCTAAGACTCTACCTGATCAGTCATTCCATCCTCACAGCAACCCTCTATGGCTTGGATTCTTACTTCCCATTTTACATATGGGGAAACTGAGGCTCATGGAAGTTAAGTAACTGGGAAGTAGCAGATCTTGGCTTTGAATCTAGGCAATCTGACTCCAAACTGCAGGGAAGAAGACAGATCCAGTCTCAGAGGCCCCTTAGCAGCTGGAGGGCCTCAGCCGTCCGGGGATTAGGATCTGGCAGGTTCTGAAGGAAGGACGTGGAGCTATGCCTGAGGCAGGGCTGGCATCTCCACTTCCAGGCCATCACAGGAGTGTGGGTGGGCTGTTCTTGTGGGCATGCAGGACCCAGGGGCAACCCGGTGAAGGGCAGTGGGGAACCCGACTCACTGTGGGCCTGGGGAGGTGTGGTTTCTCTCTGCCGGCTTAGTTACAGGCAGTGGCCTGTCTCTCCGAGGTCTGGCTGTAGCCATGTCCCTGCACCCACCTTGCCAGCCCGGGACAGGCCAGGAGCAGCTCCGGCCTCAGCTAGACTGTCCCCAGGTCCCATGTGAGGCCCCAGCCACTCAGGCATGCCCCAGCCAGCTCCTGAAGCACGCGCTCCTCTCACCTCGCCAGCACCCTGCTGTCTGGCTTCCTTCCTTTGGCCGCAGGCAGGGTGTGTGTGAAACCACAGGGTTTACAGAAGCTCGAGATGCCACTGAGTGGCAGAATTGTGCACTGCACTCGGGGAATCAAAGGTATTGGCAGAAAGAACTAGAGCTGTTGTGAAACGCCCACGGCCGCCCGGCTGGCAGCCATTGCCACCCGCCGGGATTTTTCTGTGGTTTCCAGAGGTGCAGGACAAAGGTGGAGTCCAGTGACTTTCTCCCTAAAGCCAGCCCCTGGGCCGTCTTCGTGGCACCGCTAGCCTAGGAAACTCCACATCCCCCTCCACACCTCTAGAAGGACTCACAGTGAGGGGGGCCCAGGCAGGAGGCGTCACCACCTGGTTTGGGTTTTACCCAGGGATAAGGCAAGACAAACACCACTCCACATCAGATCTGAATTTGAGCTCTGGCTTCATGACATTAACACATGAAGACTCTTGGAGCCTCAGTTTCCCCAGCTGTAAAACAGGGAGACTGATACCTCACAGAGTTGTTTAGACCCAAGGTGTTCAACTTTGGTGGCAATGGGTGTCACCTAGGAGTATGAAAAACCACCAATGCCTATCTGATCCCCAGAGATTCTGATTTAATTGTTTTGGGGGACAGCGTGGGCATCAGGATTTTAAAGAGTTCCCCTGGTGATTCTAATGTGAAGATAAGGCTGAGAATCCCTGGTTTTGATAGTACCTGCAGCCTATAAGCCTTTCATAGGCTTCTGAAAATGTCTGAGACCTGAATAAAAAGTTTTTGGGTTCCACAAAAGCAGCCAGAAACAAACAAGAGTATGCACCATGTGGTTCCCCTTATATGAAACTCAAAGACAGGCAAAGCTAGCCTTTGGTGTTGGGAGTCAGGACCAAGATTACCCTGGGTGGGGGTAGTGAGTGGATGGGGACCTGGAGGGCCTCTGGGAGCTCAGGATGTTCTCTTTCTTGAGCAGAGTGTCAGTTACACAGGGGCGCTCACTTCATGAGAATCCACCAAACTGTACACTTAGGAGCTGTGTATTTGTACGTACTAGTATATATCACTAGTCCCAGTCTGCGTGAAATATATCACTAGTACTAGTAGTACTAGTGATATATTTCAATAAAATTCACCAAAAAAGCCTATTGACTACAAAATAGGAAAAGAAAGGACAGACTTCAAGTTAATGTTTTGTGCCGGGTGTGGTGGCTCACACCTGTAATCCCAGCATTTTGGGAGGCAGAGGCAGGTGGATCACTTGAGGTCAGGAGTGCGACACCAGCCCAACCAACATGGAGAAACCCCGTCTCCACTGAAAATACAAAATTAGCTGTGTGTGGTGGCACAAGCCTGTAAACCCAGTTATTCAGGAGGCTGAGGCAGGAGAATCACTTGAACCTGGGAGATGGGGGTTGCAGTGATTGGAGATCACGCCACTGCACTCCAGCCCGGACAGCAGGAGCAAAACTCGATGTCAAACAAACAAACAAACAAGAAATTAATGTTTTGCTAAATATCTGGAAATGTAACACATATGCCAAACAGACAACTGCAACTCTTTTTTTTTTTTTTTTTTTTTTTTGAGACAGAGTTTCGCTCTTGTTACCCAGGCTGGAGTGCAATGGCGCGATCTCGGCTCACCGCAACCTCCGCCTCCTGGGCTCAGGCAATTCTCCTGCCTCAGCCTCCTGAGTAGCTGGGATTACAGGCACGCACCACCATGCCCAGCTAATTTTTTGTATTTTTTAGTAGAGACGGGGTTTCACCGTGTTGACCAGGATGGTCTCGATCTCTTGACCTCGTGATCCACCCGCCTCGGCCTCCCAAAGTGCTGGGATTACAGGCTTGAGCCACCGCGCCCGGCGACAATTGCAACTCTTTTACTGTGTGTGTGTGTGTGTGTGTGTGTGTGTATGAAAATGTTAATGTCTGCTCTGTTGAGTGTGGGGCCTCTAACAGGGAAGGTCCCTGATGCCTAAGAAAATCTTAAAACAGCCCAGGTTCACACCCAGGAGTTCTTAGCCCTGACCTAACTGCATTCACGTGCATATTACCTGCTGTTATCTGAGGAGAGAATCTACAGCTTTCAGCAGATTCTCAAAAGGGTACACAGGCCCCTAAAAAGGTTAAGAACAATGGGTCTTGAGGAGTCAGTGAGAAACTGCCCAGTGAATGTGCTTGGCATGCAATAGGTGCTGGGTAATGTCAGTTTCGTTCCTTCCTTTCAGAGCCCAGCCTTTGGTGGTTTCTGCATGATCCTTCTTGGGGGACTTATAGGAGGTTTTATTCTCCTGGCAGTGCCAAGGGCAGCCTGCACCAAGCTCACAGCTCTTCCTCCAAGAAGATGTTCAAAGGGCCTGCCATTTCAGCATCTGCTGGACAGCAGAACTTCGCGTGCAGGATCCTGGGGCTGCGTTGGGTTCTGAACCAGGAACAATGGAGAAGGTGGGACAGTGTGAAGGGAGTCAGAAGGCTATGCCAGCTGCCCACCTTCCCACCTCCAGCAATTCACTTCATTTTCCTGATCTCAGCTTTGTCATCATAAGAATGCATCTATTTGTAAATGATCATCTGTTTCTCCAACGTAAGATATTACTGTTATTGCAGAAGTGGCACTAGGACCTCATTATACAATGGCTTCATGATATAGATTTATAGAAGGCTTCAGATTCTGGCATAGAGTACACAGATATTTATCCAAGGGTTCACTGATTCCCTAACAAATGCCAGGAACATTCATGTACATTATTATTCTGTTTAATTCTCAAACACTGGGTTGTTGAAATGTGATTTTACAGATGAGGAAACTGATGCTCTAGGTGGTCAGGTAGCTTGACGAGGGCCGGTAAGTGTCAGAGCAGAGACTTGGACCTAAGTCTCCAACTCCAAATCCCACTCTCACTCTGCCACGAGAGTGAGACACGGCAGACGAGAGACTGCTCTACCTGGATTGACTCATAAAGACAGAAGACAGATTCCAGACCAGAGAGAAACTCGTGGGCAGATGCAGACCCAGAAAAATTAGCTTTGCCGGGGCGTGAAGGTGTTGGTTATTTTGGAGTAATTCAAGTTATCGATTTCTGTAATGGAAAAGTGATTGGGAATCAGCTACCACATGAAAACGGTGCTGAGTGAGGCCCCAAGAAGGGGGAAGTGTTGCTTACACACAGCTTACAAGACCTCAGCGACGGTGAGGGTCTTTTTCCCTGCTGCCCCCAATTAGTCAGTACACTGCTCAAGGGCAGGGAGCCTGTCTTACTCATTCCCCCACCCCCCTCCCTCCCCCTGTCCTAAGTGCTTGTCACAGGGCCCGGCCCTGGCCAGGTGAATGGAAGATGCTGCCCATCTCAGGCTGGCAAGAAGAGGTGAACCTAGACAGATATGTCATCTGTGGGCCCCTGGGGCAATGTGCCACTGAGAAGCAACTCAGAAAAATGCATACAGGCAGTAGCCACTAAAGGATACAATTCACCTGCAAGTGGTCAGCTTATAACTCAGTTAAAGGGTGGTTGCAGTGATCCCAGGCCACTCCCTGAGCTGGGCAGCAGCGCTCAGTGATGTTGTCCTGGCTGTGACATTGTGGCTCCACTCATGACCTCTACCTGTCTTGGGAGAGGAGGGTAGGAAGCGTGCGTCCCACCCCAGTCGGCCTTGCCGGGTACTCCCCCAACACCATTTTGAGGTGGTGAAATCCTTCTGGTGCTGAATGCTTTGCTTGGGAGATCGGGGCCTTGGAGCCTAGAGAGTGAACTACTGTGAGTGGCTGGCTGGCTGGCTGGGTAAGTGGATGGATACAGAGAAGACGGGTGTAGGGAGATGACTGATAGGTCAGAGATGTGCGAGAGGCCTGCCTGGCTTGAGATGGATGCTCGCAGACGATGGAGAGGCAGGTGAATGGATGGGTACCGATCGCCCCTGGGCTCCCCAGTGCAGATCTAAATATAGGGCTGGAGCTCTTCAAAGAGAAGATGCTGTGTTAACCCAGTCCCCAAATGAACTCTGCATTTGTAACTGTGAGTGATGGATGTGTCTTGCTGGGAAGAATCCTTATAGGTCTAATATTGCCCCAGTTAATGACTTATGGATTGTTGTAAAGTCAGGGATTGCTGGAAGCGAAACCGGGAGGTGAAAGGTCCTGGTACAGATTTTATGACAGTATCTGCATTTCATCACTCAGGCTGCAGCGAGTGCTTCACAGGCTTTAGCTCGGTTAAGCCTCACAAGGCTGAGAGGATTTTATAACTGCCTCCATTTTGTGGATGAAGAAACTGAGGCTCAGAGATGAAATAACTTGCTTAAGGCTACTTGAGAATGCCTGGGTGGAGGGTCCGGACTCTTAAGTCCATCTGATCCCAGAGTTTCAGGGTGAAGAGAAAATTTTAAGGACGGGTGAAAGGAAGGGAGAGAGGAGGGCCATAGGATTTGTGCACAGCTCTAAGAAAGAACACGGCATTTTGGCACATGAAACACCTTTGCAGTGGGAGGAGGCGCTGAGACTTTCCGATGGTTGTGTGCCCCGAGGGTGGCCCTAGGTTTCCTTTCCCATGTCAGCCTTCCAGGGCTCTAAACCTTGAGTCTGGGGATCTGAACTGCAGAGAGGGTGTATGTTTGGCTCACATTCCTTCCTTTGGCTTAAACTTGTCCCTCTGCCATGGTCCCCACAAGCAACTGGGGAATGAGGATGTGCTTTTCTTCTGTTCCACGAGCTCTGCAGCCAGGGCTGGGGTGGAAGGAGGGAAGTCAGTCCTTAGATTTGGGTGGAGAGTGCATTAAATGACTCTAGGGGGTGAGATCTTTCCTGGCTGCTCTGGGGCTGGCCATGAAGAATGAGAAGCAGCTACCTTTAGGGAAATTATTCTGGCCCCAGATTGCTTTCCTGTTGGCAGGCAGGCAGAGGGCGTGAGGTTCTGGGTGGGATGTTCTGGGAAGGGGTGATACAGATTCTCCATCTGCTATACCCTTCTCCTGATCCTGCCCTCCTCCCAGCTGAGCAGGCTCCTCTCTGCACCCGGGACCTCCATTCAGATCTGTGTTTAATCTCAGTGGTGTTCCAAGGTCCAAGTGTGGCTCTTCCGTTACTTGGTGGGCACGTATCCTGACTCAGTTTCCATATCAGCAAAGTGGGAAGGACAAGCCCCGCCTCTCTTATTCCTGAACTTGTTCATACGCTTGGGCTTCTGGAATACTTGGAGCTTTCTGGAGAAGGGTGCTGGGAGCAGTCTGGTAGCTGAGCTCTTTTGAGAAACAGCCCGAGCAGGAAAAAGGACCAGACACGGGGCACAGATGCCTTGGGAAAGGTGAAGCTCCTTTTTGGGCCTCGTTTTCCACGTCTGAAAAGGATGGAACAGGACGAGGTGATTTCTCAGGTGTTCTTGGATTAAAGCTCTAGGATTCTGAGATTGTTGAGGGCCAAATTCCCAGGCCGGCTCACTAGCTCCCGGTGACCTCTGCTCTGTGCGGCCCAGACCATGCCACGCCTGCCCAGCTCAGTTCACCTTGTTTCATGACTGTTCTATTTGGGAATGGCACTACGTGAGAATTCTGCTGAACACAGCACAGCCCAGGCCCTAGGAAGGGTGGCTCTGCCCCTTATGGCCATTTGCCATCTTTTTCTGTTGAATCTGTCAGTTCCTCGGAGGTGGCCCCTGTCCTCTCCGTGTCTGCCACTGCAGGTGTCCTGGGTGGCGGCAGGGTGCACTGGGAAGCTTTGGCACGGAATGGGCCCAGGGTTCCATCCTAAACATGGCTGCTTAATAATAATAATACTCTAATTTGTTGGGGGCTTTCTCTGAGCCAGGCACCATGTCAAGTCTAATACAATAACTCTCTGAGGTACTATCCCCACCTTCCAGATGGGAAAATTGAGGTTCAAAGACCTCTTACCTACTTTAAGTCTTTGCTCAATGCCTCTTTCTCAGGGAGGCCCACCCTCATCCACCCTATTTAAAATGGCATTCCGCCTCCATCCTGCTCTCCCAAACGGCCCTGATGCTACTCTTCTCCAGCCCTCCATAGCACGTATCATGCTCTAACACGCAACAGACTTTCCTTATTCTGGGTATTGTTTAGTGCCTGCCGTGCCTTGCTAGGGCAGGGACCTTTGCCAGTGTTGTTCACAGATGTACATCCCAAGTCACTAGAACAACACCCAGCACATAGTAGGCATTCATTCACTGTACTCGCACGAACAACTGGTTAAATAGCTTCCCCAGGTGTCAGTTATCTGGAGATTGAACAGCACGAGGCTTAAGAACCCAGGCTTTGGAGCTAGTTATGAGTTTGAATTACAGCCCTTGCCACTTTAGCTAGCTATGTGACCTTGGGTAACTTACTGTTTCTGGGCCTCAGTTTCTTTGGTAATAAAATAGACTAATAACATTTATGTTGGGGGATGGGTGTGAGGATTCATGGAGACATGGTTGTAAAGCTCTTGGCATGCGGCAGGCATTGCGTAATTGTTAGGTGCTTTCCCGGAGGATGTTTTTCTTCTCTCTTGCGTCTCTTTTTCCCTTTGATGGCCTATTTTTTGACCACTTCTCTGTCAACAGTAGTTCCTTAGAGGGCAAGCCGCTGTGGGAAGGGCTGGCATCATCTGTGGTGTTAACCAGCTTACGTTTTCTCGCCTTCCTTCAGGATGTGCCTGTTGCTACAGAGACACAGCAGCAACCCCTGGCTGGTTCCTGGCCCCTGTGGCTGGGTTTCTGGCCTCATAGAAGGCTGGCCCGGGGGACAGGGAAGAAGGGAGGGGCTCAGTTTGCCTTCTGGGCTGCAAGTCTGGGTGGAGGTATCAGCCCGGAATCTGTTGGAAGAACTTGGCTGGCTCCCTGTGAAAACGAAGTGCTCATCTTCTTTCCTCCACAGGGCTCTTGGATTCTGGAGTGGAGTTCCTGCTTGGGCCGAGGTCCAGGGGCGCTGGTCTGGGTGTGATGCCCAGACCCTGGGAGGGGGCCATAGCAGCCAGAGTGACACATAATCAAACTCCTGGCCCTCCGAATGGCACCTTCCCAGAGTAGGGTTGGCAACCGCGTAGATGCTTGGAGAGGCCTGGTGGATGGTTCACCATTCTGCCTCAGCGAAGGCTGGCCGAGCCCGCCTGGCGAGGGAACTCTCAACATCAGCGAGCACTGCCATCTCTTCTTGCAGACTTGAATGTGATCGTGGCGAGGACTGTTTCAGATCACTCAGCCTCCAGGGGCTCCATTTTCCCCTTCCAAACCCTGCTCTTGATTCTGGGCAACATGAGTGACTGTGGCTTTTACTTAAACCAATTCACCACCCCAAATGAAGAAGGGAGTGGTAGATGAGAGTGCCAGCTGACAGCCAGACTCCCGGGATCCAATCCTGCCTTCATCTGTCCAGGCTGTGTGACCCTACACAAACTATTTAGCTTATCTGCAAACTTGGGATAATTACAGCACCTTCCTCTTGAGATTACTGTGAGGATTAAATGAGATGATTATTTTAAAGAGTTTAGATTCAACCCAGACATGCCAAGCCCACTAAATGTAAGCCATTATTGTTACTTTAAGGGGTATGTATGTTCCTGTGGAGAGAGAGTATACTTGAGCAGAATAAAAATGGTATTATTATTTGATTTTTCTTGCAAAACGGGGGGCTGTGGCATCACTGGCCCACCTTGCTGCTGGAGTTGTGGCTGTCTTGCACAGGCAGGTGGGGCGCAAGCTCCCCATTTGCATAATCCCTTCTGGGTCCATTTCATTACTTGACTGCCCCTAAAGGCATTTGCTATTTTTGTTACAAAATCAAGTGTAGCATAAGCTAACAAAGATGTCAGGGGCCCAGGTGGGGCTAAGGGACACGGAAAAGACAGACTTATCTGTGCACAGGAGGAGAAGGGAATGGTTTGGGCTCCCATGGGTCTGAGAGAAAGGGATTAGAAGAAAGATGGGGACTGGAATGCTGAGCCTGGGTAGCTTGGGGGTGGCTTTGCACCCACAAACCTGTGGCTGGTATAGCACAGACCAGTAGATGCATTGAATTTGAGGCACCTGCTCAGAAAGCCTGTATTGCTAGCCCAATGAGGAGGCCCTGTCTTTTTTTGGGCGGTGGGGGTAAGTAACGTTGAGTGGGTTCGATATCCACCTGTCCTCTGTATCTTTCAGCCTTGTATTTCTTTCACCACAAGCATCTTGGGGGCAGGGGCTTGTCCACATCATTAGAGGGTCCTTATCACATTCCTTGTGGGAGGAACCTAGTGCTTGTCATACAGGATATTCTCAATAAATGTTTGCGAATGAATATGTAAATGAATGACTGCAGAGAGCTTGCTTTTTGGTATAGCAACCTGAGAAGTCAGCTTGACTTTTTAGAAAGCCCCTTGGTGTACCACTCCCATCCCATGCACTTGACTCCTCTACCTGGCTGGAGGGAAGGCAGCGTAGGGGTGGCAGCCATGTCACCTTCACTTACCATTATATACCTAGAGCCTGGCTCAGTACCTGGCACATAGTAGGAGCTCAATCAATATTACTTTCACTTACCATTGTATGCCTAGAGCCTCTGAGTATCAGGCACATAGTAGGGGCTCAACAAAGATTACTTTTGCTTGCCATTGTTACCTTCGCTTGCCATTGTTGGCACATTGTAGGTGCTCAATCATTATTTGTTGAACTCATGAGTGGATCAAATGGAAGCCTTATCCTGGAGTCTGAGTGCTACAGTGGTGCTCTTATCAGCTGTGGGAACTTAGAACGCCTCTTTGTAACTCACCGGACCCCACCCACCCAATAGGCTCACATGACACAGATATACCCTGTTACATAAAACTCAATGTGCAGGCACTTATTGGTTATCACTTATAAGGCATCATCTGAAGTCTGCTGTCACCCTGAACCCCCTAATGTGCTTGGCAGGCTGTCTCTGTAGTTCTCCTGTCCCTTACTTCTTGTGCTGTTGTGTCTGGCCAGTCCACGGGCAGTGTTATCTTGTCATTGACCACTGCATTCGGAACCATTCCTCCGTGGGTTTTGGGTTTTACTTATCTCACCATGTTAGATTCTCCACTTGTTCATTTTTTAAAAGGCAGCAGCTTCCAGAAGGACCAGGGAATAGTCTGAACAGTGACAGAGCTGCCTGTTACCCCTCTGACAAGATGGTGTGGTGGGAAAGGGCTCCGACCCTGGCTGGGGGACAGTGGGCTCTGTGACCTTGAACACTTCAGCTCGCTGAGCTTTGTCTCTGGAGCCCTTTCAGATCTTTAATTCTATGTCAATACACAGGAGTGGGCTTTCTAGATATGGAATGATTTTTAAGTTGGTGTATGCTTTTCAGGGAAATTGTAGCCGTTTTCATTTAAAAACTTTTCATTTACGCTCCTGTTCTGAGGTAAAAACAGCACTAGCTACAATGCATTCATATTTTGTGATTTATTAGGAGTATTACTCTGATATCAGCAAATGGTAGGGTTTTTTTTTTTGTTATTGTTAAATATGTTTTTAAAAGGGTTGCTGCATTCTTAAGTGTGATTTTATTATATCCTGGGATGACTTTTTTTCCCCATGAAGAATAGATCTATGTTTTATAACAAGCCCTCACTACTGAGGCTGGTTGTGAGCATATTCTGTGGCGTTACATCATTCCCAAAGGGTGTTCTGGCTACAGGAACACTCCATTTTCTAAGCAGATTGCAGAGACCAAGCAGCAAAGTTCTTTCTAGAAATCAGAGTAACTTGAGATGAGCCATGCCTATGTCCAGCCAGACAGTGAGGGGTCTTAGAAAGGAAGGGCCCTTTAGGGATACGCCAGCCCAACTCTCTTGCCATCCACACTAGGGAAACCGAGGCCCAGCATGGAGGAGTGACTTCCTGTAGATGAAAGGCCCAGAGTACACACTCCATTTCTGCCCCTCACTCATCACACATCCTTCACTTGGCCCAAACCCTGGTCCCTGAAATGTGAACACTGTTGTACACAACCAAACCCCTGATGGTGCCTGGGGATGATACCTGCTCTGTGTGATGATCTGCTGTCGAAGCAATCCATGGTGGAAGGCCTGCTGCTAATTTAGCATTCCAGTCAGTTCTACTTGCCCCCAAACCCTTTTTTTTTTTTTTTTTTTTTACCAGCTTGGCACTAATATCTAGCAGAGAGTTTATTGGCATAAAATTTCTCCAGAAAAGAGGCTGGAAGGTTTAGCAAGTTCAAATGATAACATTTTTATCAAGAGTCCCAAAGGACCACCCTTTTCCCTCCCATCACCACCACCAACACCAGTAAGGCTTTCCCTAGCATAGGAAGACAGGGGCAAAAAGCAGAAACAGCATAGGCCAAACCAGCAGGCACATGGTACATCGTCGGATCGACCAGCAAGCAACCACCTGGGAGCCATCTTTGTTAAGGGCAAAATAAGGAGCTCACAAGACACTGGAGGATACAAGACTATCTTGATTCTTCTGAAGGAGTGAGGGAGGCTGGATGGGGTGTTGGGGAGACTTTCCTTTTCTGTTTTCTCAGAAAACATGCAAAGAAAGGCTTCCTAAACAACTAAGGTTGCGTCAGTATCTCCCAACTTTCCCTTTTCAAAGATGGCCACCCCTGCTGTCCATTCAGAGGGAGCACGCAGCAGAATCTACTGGCCGTGGAGAGAGAGACAGGCAGCAGGAGAGAGATTTAGTTTTCCACAAAGGCTGTTAGTTTTGTTTTTGTTTTTGTTTTTGTTTTTTTTTTTTTCCTTTATTGATGGGATTTAAAGTGCATATAACTGAAGGCAAAGTCCAAGGCCTAGAGAAAGAGATGAGGCCCGAGAGAGAGGCTCAGAGATTCTAAAGGCGGCAGAAGAATACCCACCTAAAAAGGCCACTTGAGCTGCAAAAAGGATGGGGCAGGGAGATAGAAAACGGGAAAAAGAGAAAGGGGGTGGGGACAGGGTGGAGGTAGAGGAAGGAGTTTGGGAAGAAGAAATTACCAGTTTAGAAATTCAGCCAAAGATGAGTATCAGGAGTTAGTTTACATCCCAGCTATGAACATATGGGCTGACTTCAAGGCAGGAACACTTGTTTTAGGAAAGGTAAGAAGAGTGACAGCCTCAGGACACAGCATCCCCCGGCCCTTCAGGTGATGGTAGAAGTGATGGGGCTTCTTCAAGCCTCTGTCATGGTCTTCCCTGGAGACCCAGTGTGGGTCAAAGGAGACACTATCCAGCCAAAAGAAGGAAGGGGCTAGGGACCTTGCTCTGGGGCCTACTCAGAGCTCCCCAATGGAAGGCAACTTCCCTTTATTACTGGACTCTGGCTGGGGTCCCACTCACCCACACAGGCCGTGCCATCCTCATTGGGCTCGTAGCCCCGACTGCACCTCTTGTTGGTCCGGCACCTGTAGCTTCCGTAGGTGTTGACACATACGGGCTTGTCTCGAGGGCACACGAATGGAAACTGGATGCATTCATTGGTGTCTGCAAGGCGAGGGGAACCACTCACCATGAAGGTTTGGGGCAGCAAGTCCTGGCCCAGGCTCTGCCTGCCCCATATATGGTCTGGCCTTGGGAATGTGCCTTCCTCTCTGGGCTTCAGCTCTCTTGGCTGGCTTCTCGTGTACTTGGTCCTTACATGCTGAGGGGTACTCAGGTGTGGTCCTGGGCCCTCTCTTCTATCTATCACAATCGTTCTGAGTGATGTCTTCACACATGGATGATTCCAAAAGTTCTATCTCCAGTCACAACCTTTCCCTGTGGCTGCAGACTTGTGAGTACAATGACCCATGACCTACTTGACAGCTCCACTTGGATGTCTGAGATGCACCTCATGCTTAATATGTCCGAAATAGAGATCCAGATCC
The DNA here is from genome assembly GCF_048565385.1 of Saimiri boliviensis. Classification (NCBI taxonomy): domain Eukaryota; kingdom Metazoa; phylum Chordata; class Mammalia; order Primates; family Cebidae; genus Saimiri; species Saimiri boliviensis. The sequence goes on from NC_133460.1 coordinate 82,569,757, forward strand.
TGCCCTGCCCTTAAACCTCTCTTGCCCTCTGTTCTGTCTTCTCTAGCTCAATTGATATCCCCTTCATCTATCAGCTGCTCAAGGAGTAATCAGAGCGACCCCTGATTCCTCCGTCTTCTTTACCCCCTGTGCACTTCCACAGCAGAGCCTGTCCACTCTGCCCCACAGTCCACCTCTCTCTGTCACCTCTTTCTCATTCCTCTGCCAGCACCCAATCTCCAACCATTGTGATCTCTTGCCTGGATTTCTGCAGCTGCCTCCTCACAGAATACCTGCCTTTCCCACTTCCCTCCAATCCACTCTGCAATTCAGCAGCTAAAGTGAGCCTTTAAAAATGTGAATCACATCGTATCATTCTCCATTTAGCTTCTAAGGCTCCTAATAGCAAAATCAAGACTCCCTATGGGAGCCTCAGAGACTCTCCATCATCTCCAGACCACGCTGGCCTTCCTCCTGCTTCCTCGACACATGAAGCCTTTGTCCTGCCTCCTGCTTTTTGCTCCTTCCCTTCCCTCAGCTCTTTCTGGGCCTGGATCCTTCCCATCCTCTAGGTCTCAGCTCAAAGTCTTCCCCCTGAGGCCCTCCCTGACCACTGTGTCTGGAACAGTCTCCAGGGAGCACCTTGCTCAGAGGGTTCTGAAATCATCTTGTCCAGCTGTGTGGTCATGCGTTCAGGATCTGTCTCCCTGCATTAAATGGATGCCTTCTGGGGCAGGTGGAACTTGGCCTATATTCCCCACTCCCAGCATGGCACCTGCTGTATACAAGGCACATCACTGCCTGTTGGGTGATGAAAAGGAAGAGGAGGCTGAACTGGTGACCTCAAAGGGTCCTTGCAGTAGGGAGAGAAGACTCTGGAATTTCTGTGCACCTGCACTGTGTGTTTGGAGTGGGGCCGGGTGGGGACGTGGAGAGTGCTGGGGAGTCATTTCCTGCTCCAGCCACCCTTGACAGCACTGCTCGGGCGCCTCCCCACCTGCGGTCCTTTGTCCAGACGGTGCCCTTCACTAGAACCCCGCCTCTCCTCTCTGCGCCTGCTGAACTCCTCCTCATCCCTCAGGGCCCAGCTTCGACCTCACTTTCTCTAGGGCACCCTCTAGGACCCTCCCTAGACTGGTTTAGGACCACTGCTTTGCAGGCTCCAAGCCCCTGCCCTCCCCTGTCTGGGCTGTGATCACATTGTGTGGTTGTCAGCTGTTTGCTTGTGTGGCTCTCCATTGGTTTTCAGCTCCTGAGAGCGGTGTCTGTCTGTTTACTCTTGTATCTCAGTAGCAAAGAGCTAATGAGCGGCTGCAGAGTAGTTTTGGAAAGAATGCTGGGTGAGTGTTCAAGGAAGGAGGGATCCTTGGCCTGACCCCTCATAGCTGGTCACTGGATGGCAAGTGTTGGGGGGAAGGTCTCCTCGACACTGAGCTTCTAGGTTGCCCCTTCCCATTCTAGGCACTTGGGGACTTTCAGAAGGTTCTTGGACCCTCAAGAAGCTGCCACCCTGGGAGTGCTGCAGCTGCCTGCCTGCCCCAGTATGGCACCAGGCTGCAGTCTTTCTTCCATGCTGTGACCACACTCCATACACTATTTTTCCCCCAATGCCCTTGGCAACGCCCACCCTTGCCTGCCAGCCCCCTTGCTTGCTGCTCCACTGCCTGGCCATGGCATGTGGCTATTCCCCTGTGCCAGGGTGGTGGCATATCTCCTTCCCATGTGCACTTTCTCGGTACTCATGGTAGGGAAGAACTGCCAGTTCCCGGAACCACAGTGATTCAGCCTGTGGGTCACTAACATAACTCTCACCCTGGTGAGTCATGGGGCGGTTGTCTTGGCATCTGGAGTCCCAGGACAAACAACACCCTCTTCTGTCCGCCTTTCCACCCCTTTCTTGCACAATGGGCCTTGCCATAGGTCAGGCGGGCATTCCCCAGGGAGATTCAGGCCTCTGCCCCATACCCTGGTGCCTGCAGGCAACTCACCCATGCAATGGCCGTTTTCCTGCTGGGAGAATCCTTGACCACACTGCAAGGTAGGCAGAAGCAGAGACATGAGTGAGTTGAGAAGGTCCCATCCCAGGTTCCCTTCCTAGTCATGGCCACAGAGCAGCTGTCACCCTAACCACAGTGTGAGGCGCCATTCCCTGAGCTCTGGGCCTGGGAAGATACCCCTCCCTTGTAGAACCCTTCCTTTGCACTGAGAACAAGAGCCCCGGGGGAAGGCCATGAATGGATACAGTTCAGACGTTTCCCTGTGCAGGGGATCCACGTGCCAGAGCTGGGATGCCCAACAGAACTGTCCCTCTTGTAGCGTTGCCCTGAGACTGAGGCTGGGTCTGTCAGGTCAAAGTGTAATGAGGGCTGGGAGATGCTTTTTGAGGCACCTGCTCACTGCCCATGCCCCCTTCGCCGAGAGCCTCCCCCTCACGCGGGTGGGTGCCCGCCGCCATGCTTGTGTCCCACCTCTCTGGCCAGGGCCGATGGGTGGACATCCCAGCAGGAGAGAAGACTCAAGGCTTTGCAGCAAGAATTTGAACAAACTGACTCAAGAGACTTGAGAGTTGGGAGCTGGTCCTGCCAGGCTGTGGCGACTCTGCCATGCCCATATGGGGGTCTCAGAGACAGCAGCCTGGGGTGGGGCAGGGGACTCAAAATGTAACACACGACACAAAATGTCAATCCACCATACCGACGAATGAGGTGGGTGGCTGGGGATTGTTGGGGAAGAGAAGCCCCCTCTCCTCCCAAAGACAGTGCACTGACAAAGCTCCTTGAGCTTCTAGGGCTAAGGCCACCAAGCTGCCACAGTTCCTACTCATCCTGAGCTCTCCTGAGTTTTGCGAGTAACCCTTCTTATAAGCCCCCTTCATTTGTGTGATTTGGGGTGGGTTCCTGTTAGTTGCCACCAAGTGAACCCCATCAGAGTTGGAAGGACACTGCCAAGGTGGGTCCAGAACTGCTCCTCAAAGAGCCCTTAGAGGGACCCTGCTGCAGGCTCTGAGTCCCACCCTAGGGTGACAAGAGGTCTTGTCAGAGACTCGAAAGAACCAGGAGGGCAGCAGGAGACCTGGGGTAATCTCTTAACTCTGCTAACAATTGGCTGTGCAGCCTTGGTGGGCCTTGGTGGATTTCCTCTCTTAACCTCAATTTTCTTCCTCTGAAAAAGGGGTGCAAAAACGCTTGCCCTGCCGATACACCAGGGCTTCTGTGAGAAGCAGAAGAGACGTGGGTGTGATGGTGTTGTGCAAACTACAAATGGAGGGATCAGCATGAAGCCTTCGCTTTGCCAAGATTTCCATCACTCTAGAGGCTGAGTTTACAGATTCCTGGGAACCCAGCTTCAGCCTGTGGAGTTGTGGGTGGTGCCCGCTTTTCTGGTTATGAGGCCCAGATGCCTTTGCCTACCTCCAGGGGGGCTGGGTCCTGAAGTGTGTCCTCATCCCGGGGATAGGGGATCTCCAGCACTGAGTTCATCTCCCCGCTGGCCACGTTCCGGCTCACCATCTTGCCATCTGGCCACGTCACCTCCACACTGCTGGCTTCATCTTTCCCTGAGGGACAGAAGGAGAGAGCGTCAGCAGCAGAGGAGAGCAGGAGGCTCTCAGCAGAAATATCAGCATCAACAGATTCATCCATTGAATAAAAGCATGAATTGGCACTGTTCTAAGTGCCAGGGAAATGGTGAATGAGACAGATTTGAGGTCTCTCCTCTCTGGAGCAAGGCTGTCCCACAGACCTGTCTGCAAGGATGGAAATGTTCTGCATTTATGCTGTCCAGTACAGTAGCCACTGGCTTGTTGAGCCCTTAAAGTGGGACTCGTGTTGTTGAGGAGGTGAATTTTCAATTTTAGTTAACTCTAATTAATTTACATTTAAAAGCCACACATGGCTGGTGGCTGCCATGTTGGATAGTGCAGCTCTTAAACTTATGTTCTAGCAGACAGGCCAAGCATTGGGAGGCTGTATTGGAAGATACAGTAAGGCCTGTGATAAGCAAGTTGTCTTTGGAGTCTGGGGTTCAAATCTTGGCTCTACCCCTTACCTGGTATGTTGGAAAAAGCATGACAGGGAATGGATGGGAGACCTGGGGACAAATCCCAGCTTTGCAGCTAACTGGCTTTGTCATCCTGGGAATGCTTCTTGCATTTCTATTTACTGAGCTCTGCTAGGCGCCAGGCTCTCTCTTGTCACTGGGGATACCCCTGTTCTCAAGGGGCTCCCACTCCAAATGCGGAGACAAGCAAACAGATGAATAAATAAATCATGTCAGATATTGACCAAAGTAGGGCAAGGAGGGAAGGAGGAGCTGGGGGTTACCAGAGCCTTCTCTAGTCAGGTGGTTAGGGACTGCCTTTTAGGGATGGAGCATTTGAACTGAGCTCTACATAAAAACTTGGAAAAAGAGCTGGGCATGGTGGGCTCATGCCTGGAATCCCAGCTACTCATGGGGTTGAGGCAGAAGGATTGCTTGAGCCCAGGACCTCAATGCCAGCCTGGGCAACATATTGAGACTCTGTCTCTGGGGGGGAAAAAACAACAAAAAAAACCAAACCTTAAGAAAGATGGAGTGATAAAGAGCTGGCAGGTGGAGGACAGGGGAGAAAGCCCATTCTACAAATCTAAGATGCTTACAGAAGATGATGGGAAGCTCAGAGACATTCGCAGTGAATCCATTCGCACACATCCCTAAAGCAACATGCTATATCATTGGTGGAAAGGAGGCTGAAAAGATTTGTCAGATGTTTCGGCACTGTCAAAGCTGGCCCTAGCTCCCTACGTAAGGAAATAGGCCATCACTGTGGCGAGGTCAGGCTAATGGTGATGGATCGGAGTGGGGAGGAGGCGGGGGCTGGGCCTCACCTTCAGGGAGAGGCTGCTCTCAGGTCAGCCCCTGGGGAGGACGGTCGGACCCGCCAGACAGGGGGAAGGCACAGCTCACTCTATCACCCAGGGCTGAGCAGATGTGGGGACACGGGGTCCCGCAGGGGGCCTCGAAATCAACACACTCCCCCAAACACCATTCCCGGGCTAAATAATCCATCACCCACATATGTGCACTATTATTTTCCCTAACATGTAGATACTGTTAGAAAACAAATTAAAATTGCTGTTGAATGTATATTTGATTTTGGCCATTACTATCCACCAATGAATTTTACGATGATGGCTACCATGGGAGTGGAGGGTAGTGGGCAAAATATCTTGCATAAAAGGGGTTCCCATATTTTAGCAAAGGGGTTTTGGAGGCCACATGCAGACTTGGAGGAGAATCTCTGTGTAGATTACGAGTAGAAACCATTATGTGGGCGTGGAGGAAGGGAGCCGGGGTGCTGGCGGGAGGACCTGCAATGAGGGGGGTTCCAGAGGGAGTTACGCTTTGTGAGCCACAACCCCAGTTTCTAGATCCTTCCTGTATTTGGTCTCCTTTTGTTCTCCCACCCTGGCCTCCAGGGGAGTCTCACTGGAATGTCCCAGCCTTGCTGCTGCCGTGCCGTGAGTCTATGAGGGTCAGGACCAGAGGCTACACTTGGAAGAGTCCATGGAGACGCAGCTCCTGCCTTCACGGGCATGGCAGGCAGCAGCAACAGGAGAGGTTTGGAGGCAAAGGCTTGTCCTCAAAGGTCAGTTGCTCTTCCCACAGGGAGACCCCCTCCTTCCAGGCCCAACCTTACTGTTCTGGGTTTTGCTTTATCAAGCAAGAAATTATTTCTTATCAATCCCTCAATCTATTAGAATTCCTTCTGCAGAATGGGGATTGAAAATGGGACTGGGGAGAGCCAACTACAGATTTTTTTTTTTTTTTTTTTGAGACAGAGTTTTGCTCTGTCACCCAGGTTGGAGTGCAGTGGAGGGATCTCGGCTCACTGCAACCTCCGCCTCCTGGCTTTGAACGATTCTCCTACCTCAGCCTCCTGATTAGCTGGGATCACAGGCAGGCAATACCACACCTGGCTAATTTTTGTATTTTTAGTAGAGACGGGGTTTCACCATGTTGGGCAGGCTGGTCTCAAACTCCTGACTTCAAGTGATTCAACTGCCTCAGCCTCCTAAAGTGTTGGGATTACAGGCGTGACCCACCATACCTGGTCAGACTTTTTTTTCTAATTTGAAGTAGAAAAAAAATTTGAGGTGCAAGAGATTTGGCATTTCCGGGGTGTACAGTGCCCAAATTAAGTGGCACATGTAAAAGGTAAACATTTGCCATTAAAAGGAGGCAACAACAAATGTTTCTTACCTAAGCCCACAGCACAGCACAGGAATATGTTTTCCAGCCTGACTGAAGGGCCACAAAGGACTCAGAAGAGTCATCGAATATTCATAGACAATCACAGATTTGCATGTGGTACTTAGTCTTTTTTTTTTTTTTTTTTTTTTTTTTTTGAGATGGAGTTTTGCTCTTTTTGCCCAGGCTGGAGTGCAATGGAGCAATCTCGGCTCACTGCAACCTCTGCCCCCCCGGGTTCAAGTGATTCTCCTGCCTCAGCCTTCTGATTATGGCCTGCACCTGTATTTTGTATTTTTAGTAAAGATGGGGTTTCTCCATGTTCATTAGGCTGGTCTCAAACTCCTGACAAGGTGATCCACCCTACTCTCAGCCTCCAAGAGTGCTGGGACTATAGGCGTGAGCCACCGTGCTGGCCCCATGTAGTTTTGAGTCCTGCTTCCTCAGCTTCCTCCAGACCCAGACCTGGTGCAGGGTGCCTGGAGCTATGAGATAAGCAGGCCTCAAAAAGCACAACCAGCAGGACTCCCTCCTCTGCTGCTGTTTTTTGCTGCCTTCGGCATCCTCTCTGGGCCTCAGTTTCTTCATCTGTAAGATGGGAGTGCTGGCTGACAGCCTTACCACTCCCAGGAAGTGCAGCCTTTCTACCCTGGAGCAGGAGTTCACCGTTCACCTCAGCATCCCCAGCACCATCAGCTCTTGGACATGGGGTCTCCCTGCAGTTCCCAAAGGGCTTTCAGATGCTGGTAATAACAGTGAACACTGATAACGTGCCCCAAGCCGCACCAAATGCTTTACGAAGTTAATGCATTGAAATTTCACATTTCCACAAGGAAGGTGCCAAAGTTATCGTTTTTGCCTTAGAGATGGGAAGGCAGAGCCGTGGAGAGGTGCAGTTATTCACCCAGCTAAGACTGAGAGAACCCAGAGCCCGTACCTGCTGTGCTCCTGTTACCCTGCCCACCCTATCCCACACCCAGCAACCACTATATGCCAGGCTTTGCACAGGGATTTGGGATTCAGTAGTGAGTGAGACAGACCCAGGCCCCATTCTGATGATTCCTGTGGGAACAGTGAATACAAGTGATCTTATTATAAGCTGGAAAGTGCCACAACAGCACTGCTACCACGTGGTGAGAGATGTGGGTCATTTCATTTGGGTATTGCAGGAGGAGTAAGACTTTGTGAGGTGGAGAAGGGAAAGAAGGAGCATTCCAGGGAGAGGATACACTGTGGGCGAAGGTACAGCATCGTGGAAGGGCAAGTTGCAGCTGAAGATCAGGGAGAAGTTCCAAGCGGGAAAGAGTGGGAGAATGTGTATCAGAGGGAGGGGAGGGACTTCAGAGCCTTCACACCTAAGAGGTGGGCGTTTTATCCCCATTCTCCAGATGTCAACATTGAGGCTTGACAAGGTGAAGGGACTTCCAGGTGTCTGAACTAGGACTGGAACCCAGTCTCCTGTCCTTAGGCGCAGCTCACCCCTCTGCCCAGGTGGTCTGCATAACATCTTAAGTCTTTCTTGGGCTGCACAACCGAGGAGGACTGGCTCCCAGACACTGCACACCAGCGGCTTCGAAGCCGGCCAGCCTGCCAGGCCTGCGTGTAGGGGAGGGCTGAGCAGAGGAGCGCCCCCCATTAACCAGCAGAGACACGAGGTCATGAGCAGCAGTGAGTCACCTCTGCCAGCTTTTAAAAGACAGAGGCCAAGGAGGCAGAGAGAATTGCACTTTTCAGAAGAATTACAAACAAAACAGATGGTGGGAATACAGTTGGTAGAATATTTTTGCACTTTAATAAAGCAATTTTTATGTGGGCCACTGAATTTCCCTTCCCTAAATGAGCACCAGCCAGCTGAAAGGCAGCTCTGAGTCACCTGCAAACAATTAACTGAAAAGACGGTGGCGTGTGGGGGTGGGGCTGGGGGCACCAGCAATGGTGAGAGTGGGGGATAGGGTGACACCCAGTGGGGCTGGCGGAGACAAATAGATGATTGGTGTTTTTATTTTCCGGGTTTGGGAGTGGGCTGCCTTGGCCTGCTGCCAGCTGTGAAGTAGAGGGTGGCATGTGGAGCTTGGGGGTGGGTTCCAACCAGGGTGGCAGTCGGGGAGCGGTCGATAAGGGCTGTAAGCAGAAACGCTTACCCTGCATGCAGGAGGAGCAGGGACAGGCCAGGGTGGAGAGGGGCTGCAGAACGTGGTGGGGGCCTCCACTGAGCAAGGCAGGCTCCACTGAACAAGGTGGGGTCCACTGAGCAAGGTGGGGTCCACTGAGAGGGGACCCCACAACAAGATGTTACTGTGAGAGCTCTGCACAGCAGAGTGAGCCCTCTGGGAACCCCCATGCTGACACTCACTACCTGTGGACAGAGGTGAGGAGTACCGGTGAGGGTCTGCTCCTCTGGGACACGATGTGCACAGGGCAAGGCTGAGGCTGTCTGGGAAAGGCACACGTGTGGACTTATACACATGTCCATGTACACACACACGCGCACCACACCTTGCTGCGAAGTCTGGAGGAGGCAGCGCGTGACTCATGGAGGCAGGAAGGGGGCAGGGCCCTGTAGGCAGGTGAGCTGAAGCTTTGTGGTTGCTGGCCTCTCCCCTTCAGCCCGCTCTTCTGGGGACGGCCTCGGCTGGACCCTGCCCTCTACTTCTGCTACATACGGGACCTCAAGGCAGGCCTTTCTCAGATTCATGTTGTAGACATCCCCACTTCTTACCCCAACTGCTGAGAACTGGAAACAATCTAGCTGTCCATCCAGAGGGGACTTGGTAAATAGATTATGACTGTGAGTGCTGCCTCACAGTGAAATACACCGCGGCACTAAACGGAAACAAGAGATATGCACAGACGTGCAATGCTGTCCAGAATGTGTGCACACACACACACACACACACACTCTCTCTCACATACACACACACACACACACACACACACGCACTCATGCACCCCCCCCTCCACTCTCTCTCTGTCTTACACACACGTGCATATAAGACAGGCTCTCACTCTGTTACCCAAGCTGGAGTGCAGTGTTGTGATCATAGCTCACTACAGCCTCAAATTCCTGGGTGATCCTCCTGCTTCAGCCTCCTGAGTAGCTGGGACTATAGTCTTGCACCACTATGCTGGGCTAATTTTTTTAGAGAGGGAGTCTTTCTATGTTGCCCAAGCTGGTCTTGAACTCCTGGCCTCAAGCAATCCTCCTTCCTTGGCCTCCTAAAGCATTGGGATTAGAAGTGTGAGCCACTGCACCCAGGCTTGGACATATGGTTAATGGTGGGGGGCGGGGAAGCAAGTTACAGAAACAATTGGAAAGTAACATTATGTTGATTTTGAAAATTGCCAAGAAGTATATATCTGTAAGTGCCTTCCTGTGCATATGACACATAATAAAAGCTTATCACAAGCACGGCCTGTCCAACCTGGACCACTGTGTTGGAAAACTGCTCCTTGCCCCTTTCCCTTGGCACTCCTAATCCATTCCTCTGTTCTGCATTTGCATTTTTCATGGCCCATTGTATCTTCTACCATTTTATACATTTACCTATTTACTATGTGTGTTATGTGTATAAGTTCCTTCCACTGGAACGTAGGATGGCTTGTGGCAAGGATCTTCAGTTTAGTGTCTGGCACACAGTAGGTGCTCAGTAAAATGTAGTCACTAAATGAATCAAATGGTATTGAGGGAAGGTGAAGGAAGAAACATTTGCTTTTTCCTTAATATTCCAAACATAGTGGTCAGATGATGAGTAATTTTTCCTTCTTTTAAAAATAATTCTCTAAATTTCTTATAGTCAATATGCATTATTCTCATAATCAGAAAAAAGAAGTTTTCCAAAACATTCCCATTCTTTGTACTGGATCTTCCCACTTCCGGGCCTTTGGCCATGCCACCCTAGAAGGCCTCCTTAGGCCCCTGTGCACCCCTCCTAAGCTCCTACTGTACTAGACCCAGTTCCAGTCCCTCTTCCTCCGGGAAGCTGCCCAGAACAAAACTGATTGCCTGGGTCCTCTCATGGCCATGGGGCCAGTATGGCGGTGTGTCCAGATCTGCCTCGCAGGAGAGTCCCGTTTCCGTCTGCCTTCTGCCCTACTGCCTGCCTGGAGGGCAGGGGGCATTTCTGATCTGCCTCTTTCCCCATGTCTCTGCCTCTCTCCGTCTTCCCCAGGCCCACCTCTGTCTTTCGGTCTCCCCTGCTCTCTCTCCCTGCAGTCCTTCCCTCCAGCTGGCCTTCTCCACTGGCGCCCTCACTCCCGCTCCATTGCCAGCTCCTCCATCAGTCAGGAAGGGCTCCGCTGAGCTCCACTCATAAGAGATCCAGAGAGGCCTTGGAGCTGCAGGGATAGAGCTGCCAGCCTCTTGCCTCTCGCTGTGTCCCTGGTGGCTGTGTTGGCCACCTGCTGAGGCACCTTGTGACCCAAGGGGCCTGTCCCTAGAGCAGACTGCCTTCCAGTGCCGCTGGGAATGGATGCTGCCAACGGAGAGAAGTCTGCCAGGAGACCCCTTAAAGCAGTTTGAGCCAGAGTTCAGACCAAGAACAAATCCCAGGGCCTTGCAAAATAGTAAGGACTGGCACCAGGCGGAGCTCTTGATGAGGTGGTGTACAGAACCCTGAGTATGGGGGGCAGGCGGCCCAGAAGGGGCTCTTGATCCCTTTTCACCCCACACATGACCTGGCCGAGTTTTCCAGTTAAAAAAGCTTTCTATTCTCTTGGCAGGGCAGATTCCGGCCAGAGAAAGGGCCAAGTGAGGCCCCTAACACATCTCTTAAAACAGCAGAGGCGGCCCCGGACACGTGGGGCAGGAGAATCTCAGCCCCCATCCTGCCCTTACTGTTGATTTGCAAGGTGAGCTTCCATGTCCTTATCCACACAATGGGGTCGGGGAGTTGACGTCCAATCAGACACCTGGTTAAACAACCACCTATGGTGCTACGGCGGTCACCTTGGTGCTCGGCTGGCCGCACAAAGCAGCTACCATAGGGGGTGAGTCATGGCCCAGAACTCAGACCGTGGCTTCAAGGAGGTGGGATCCAAATCCAGCTCTCCTTACTCGGTGGAGGTGTGGTTTGGGGCAACTTACTTGACCTCAGCCTCAGTTTTCTGACCTGTAAAATGTGGGTTATGATACCTGATTCTTCAAGTTGTAAGAATCAAATGAAGTGACTTAGGCAAACCACTCAGCCCAGTGCCTGGCACATACTAATTGCTTGATAAGTGTTAGCTACTGCTACTTTGTAAGACAGGACTATGTATTTAAAAGGTGTCTTGTGCCTTTAGGGCCAGCTTAGCACATAGCTGCCTTAGGAGTGATAAACACTCCAACCTCAGGCTAACTTATCCAGGGTGAAATAGCCCAAGAAAACGATCATATAACCAGGCCCTGGGTCCCCTAAATATTTATTGCTTCTTTTTCAGACTACACATAAATATTATGTGTTCCCTATAAAAACTGAAGCGCACACACACACACACAACAAAACATGGAAAAGAATAAAAATCACGTGCTCAAGGGAGCCTGGGTTTGAATCCCAGCTCTGCCATTTAAGTATCATGTGACCTTGGCAGGTTTCTTAATTGTTCTGATCTTCAGTTTTCCCATGAGTAACATGCGGATAATATTGCTCATCTCACAAGGTAGTCATGAGGATTAAATGGAGTAATAAGAGTGAAGTGCTTGGCGCTGTGTCTGGAATAAGTGAGTTACTATACTAATCCAGGCACTCACACAGAATCGCTGTTCTCACTTTTTGCATTTCCTTTCAGTTTTCTTTCTGCGCATGTGATGTGTGTATAATATTAACATTTGTATTTATTAATTTGAGACCATAGTGTCTATTCCTTTTATATTAAAATGATATCACCTCACAAGGCGCAAACACCTGGGGAAGGTGTCTGATTTGAAAGCTGGGAAGGAGTGGAGCTCAGTGCAGCCCTTCCTGACCCAGGGCTTTCTGAACTACGGTGTTTTAGTGAAGCCGCTCTGGGCTCCCTGACTCCTGCCATGTTCCTCAATGTTTTTTCCATCATTGTAATCCCCTCACCCTGCCAGAAGACTCTCTAGACTTTTTCCCCAATTCCCCCCATACATTTATTTTAAACTGTTGTATTTTAAAATAATTATAGATTCATAGAAGTTGCAAAGATAGTACAGAGAGCTCCTCTGTGCCCTTCACCCAGTTTCACCCCACGGTTGCAGCTTGCATGCCCGGGGAGCCACCCTGGCACGAGGCATGTGTATTGTTCTGCGTCATTCTAACACACGTGTAGATCCATGCAGCCACCACAACTGAGGCACAGAACTGTCTCATCACCACCAAGATCCCCTCAGGTTGCCCTTGAGCGTCCCACCTGCTCCTCTCCCTTCCACCATCTCTAAGCCCTGCCAACTGCCCATTTTCCATCTTTGTCATTTTGTCATTTTGAGAATGTTATGTAAACAAAATCTATGGTACATGACCTTTGGAGATGAGCTTTTTCTTCCTTTTTCTCACTCGTCATAGAGCCCTGGAGATTACCCAACTGTTGCACGTATCAATAGTTTCTGCTTCTCATAGCTGAGTAATATTCCATGGAAAGGCTGTATCACAGTTGCTTGAACTATTAACACCTAGGTTGTTTCCAGTTCTGGGCTATTAAATATAAAGACACTATGAAGGGATGGAAAGGTTTTTGTGTGGATGTAAGTTTTTATTGGTCTGGGATAAACGGCTTGGGACACGATAGTTGGGTCATAGAATCGTAGTTGTTTGCTTAGATTCGTTTTGTTTTCTTAAAATAAACTGGCAAACGATTTTCCAGAGTAGCTGTACCATTTTACATTTCCACCAGCGATTTATGAGAGATCCAGTTTCTCTGATCTCTAGAAGTTACCTGGATCCTCGCCAGCATTTGGTATTGTCGCTATTTTTAATTTTTGTTCTAATAGGTGTGTAGTGATAGTGCCATTAATGCCACAGGTATACTGTAGATCTGTTTATGTGCTATATGTATGTTGATGCTTTTTTTATTTTTTGAGACAGAGTCTCACTGACTCCAGCTCAGGCTGGTGCAATCACAGCTTACTATAGCCTCTACCTCCCTGGGCTCAGGCGATCCTTCCACCTCAGCCTCCCAAGTAGCTAGGACCACAGGCATGCACCACCACACCTGGCTATGCTTTTTGCACTTTTGGTAGAGATGAGGTTTTGCCATATTTCTTGAACTCCTGAGCTCAAGGGATCCACCTGCCTCAGCCTCCCAGAGTGTTAGGATTATAGGCATGAGCCACTGCACCCGGCCCCTGTTGCTTTTTCATATATAAAAAAGATAGGATTTTGTCATTCCCCAACCCCCGCCAAGAACTCACTTTTTCCCCTTTGGGGTGACTTCACTCCCATTGAAAATGCATGGCTTCCCAAGCCTTCTGTTCAAGACTGAACCAGCTCCCATGAGGCCAGGGAAACAGCTGGTTTGGACACATTTGGTGCAGACCGGCATTTGAACAAGGCTGCAGCCTTGAACAAATGGAGGATTAAACACTCTGACCCCAAGGTGAAGGAATTCCACAGAGGCACTGGGGTGGGGGCTCCTGCAAGTGAGATGCGTGAAAATCTGAACAGCTCTTCCCACTTGCCTCCCCTTGAGCTCAGGCTCATTTCAGAGCAGGGCTTGTCCCCAGTAGCTGGTGTCCACCATGGCTGTCACAGTAGAGCGGTGCCCAAGGATGCTCAGGATGTGAATCCCTGAATCAGTCAGCATCCTGCTGTCCTGATAACAGCTCACCATCCCCCACCAGACTCCGACTCACCCAGGCCAAAGTGTGCCACAGGCTCCATCTCGCATAGGTAGCCTGAGCCCCCGTCGATGATCCTCAGGTGGGCCCCACTCTTCTTGGTGTAGAGGACAACCTTAGCCCCCCTGGCAAAGGCCCCAAACCGGGTGCGTGGCACCACTCGCAGCCAGTTGTTGTTGAAGCCCTGCAGGGAGGGAGAGAGGCAGACACAGAGTGGGCATCAGTGCAGTGGGTGAGAGCAGGGAGCCAGGGAGGAGAGGAGCAGGAGAGGGGGAAGAAGGAGGTAGAGAAGAAAGAGGGCCAGGGAAAAAGAAAGAGAAAGCCAAGCAAGAAAAATGAATGAAGCACAGACAGATTGGCTGAATGACAGAGAGGCACTGCAGACAAAGGAGACAAAATCCAAGGGCCTCAGGGCACAGTGTTTGGCAGAGAAATGACAGTGGAAGGCAGAGAGGCAAAGGCTTCTCCAGAGGTGGCCCTTCCTGAGCTTTCCTGTGCTGCTTGGAATTTACCTCCCTCCTTCTCCAGGGCCCAGGAATGCCATTACACATCATGCTGGCCAAGGCAGCACCCGGTGCCTTGCCCTCACCAACCCGAGGTACCCGAGAGCACGCTGGGCTGGGATCTGTGGCTCTTGAGGTCCAAGCGCACCTGATTGCCTCGGAAGACGGACAGCGGCTGAGCCATGGACTCTCCGTGGGACAAGATGAGGTCCAGCATCCCGTCTCCGTCGAAATCGGTCACCACACCCCCTACAAACAAGGCAGGTTTCACCTCTGGCCATCATCCCGGAGACCCACAGAGGGGAGGGGCTCCCAGCCAAGTGTGGTATCCACAGCCCTGGGAGTGGGAGCCAGAGAGAGCCCAGCACCAGGGCAGGAAGCCTGGGCTTGGCACCCATCTCCTCTCCTTCCTAACAGCCGCCCCGTGACAGGACTCAGGCGACAGACATTTCCTTCCTGGTCTTTGCAGGGAGAGGTGCCTGCAAATTACTCAGACCGCATGGGCTTCTTTCTGGTCTTTCTATTATGGTTTGAATAATACACGCTTGTTATATTTGCCCAGATTTTTTTTTTTTGTCAATTTATCAAGTGTTTGCATATACAAAGGCTTCTTTTAGTTTTCATTACAACCCAAAGAGGTGAAGAGGGCAGTTATAACTATCCCAGTTTTATGGATGCGGAGAACAAGACTCAGAAGTTAACACTGCTTTTCCAAGACCACAAGGTGAGGCAGTGGCAGAGCTGGGTTTGGGACTCCTGGCCCAGTGCTCTGACAACAAGCTGAGTGCCAAGAGGGTCGGGGTCAGATGGCAAGAT
Organism: Saimiri boliviensis; assembly: GCF_048565385.1. NCBI lineage: Eukaryota > Metazoa > Chordata > Mammalia > Primates > Cebidae > Saimiri > Saimiri boliviensis. The sequence continues at coordinate 82,585,057 of NC_133460.1, forward strand.
CCTCCTCCTGAGAGCAGAAGGGGCTCGCTCCTCTCCTTTCTGTCCCCACAGGGCAAGGCATGGCCAGAGAGGCTCCTGCCCACAGACCCACAGATTACCATTCCCCCACCCCCATCAGCCCAGGATTGGGGGAGTGGCCCATCCTCTCCTTTGCTTCCTGCCTGGCAGTGCCCAGGGTTCCCCCATCTCCACTCTCACCCCTGCCCTTGAAGCTCAGCCCTCAGCGTGGCAGGGACAGGAGAGGCTCTGCCATGAAACTGGCTGCTCCGTCCCTCCCGCACTCACCCCAGGGCATGAACAGCGCTAAGGGGACAATGCGGGCCAGATGCCCCAGATGCCCCTCACCTGTGCCCCGGCCTTCGGGCTCCAAGGCATCACCGGGATTGAGCTCCTCGATGAGGGGGTCTCCATGCTCCCTGCGGATGACACTGTAGGAGAGGAGACAGGCTTGCTCTGGCAGGGTCTCAGAGGCCCCCTGGACCTAAAGGCCCACCTGCTCCATTCTGTCCCCTGAGCATCCCCAGTTCCCCATGAGCATGGGCTGCCACCTGGCTGCCCAGGGAGCCACTCTCTGCTTCCCAGACCCTGCCTACACCCCGCCTGCTCCCTGCCTGGGTTTTAATTCACATCGGTAAATATTGATTTTCCCTTCTCTAATGGATGAATTATAGGCAGCCTGGGGAAGGGCAGTTGATGGATGGAGAAGGGGCAGGGACACAACTAGCTTCAACCGACCTTCCTTGTCCTTCAAGTGGCCCCCTGGGTTTCCTGGTTCTGGATGCAATGCTACCCGGGGTTTAACCCCACTCAGTGCTAGCTCCTCCATGCCCTCCTGGACCATCCTGCTGGAAGCATTCCCTCTTTCTTCATGGCCTTTATCACTTTCTGCCTGTGTTAAAGCTCTGTATGAATGCATCTGATCTCCCCTGTTAGAATGTGAGCTCTCTGTAGGCTGGGACATTATTCATCTTTGCGTCTCTTGCCGCATCTAACACAGTGCTTGGCTCTCGAGAAGCTCCAAGCACATGTCTGCAGGATACAAAGGTGAATTCCAGGGGCAAAGAGAGGAAAGGGGTCCCTTTGGGTGGCAGGGGTTCTGTCTGTTTTGAACTTTGAATCTTGATGTTATTTGTTTCAGAAACGTCTGCTAAAAAATCCTGCTTTTTCTCTACACTCAGCTGATGATGGCAGTGAGCTTTCCTCTAGAATTTTTCTCACCTGGTGTATTCTCACAGCCTTGGGTGCTCTGCCCTAGATGTGCGAGGCAATGATGGGAAGGCAGGCTTTAAGGAGGAATTGGCATCGCACTTCCTACCACACTGTAGGTTGCACGTGAGAAACACCAGGGGGCTGTGATACGGCCACAGCTTCGGGAGGGAGTCAGGGTCCCCAGAGCTGGAGCCTTTGGTGGCTGAGTGGCAGAGAGAGCTGGCAGACACCCCATGAGGTGGGCTTGGGAGTCGGTGTGCATGGGTGTGATGCCCAAGCCTGCTGACACCCACAGTCCCTTTGACCATCTGTGTTCTGCAGACTGTCACAGCTGGACAGAGACACTTCTTGGTTCAGGTGACAATGGAGCTAAGGAGTCCTAAGGATAACACCCAGCAATTCCACTTCATTTCTGTGTTCATTGAACACATTCTCAGGCAGCAACTATTGTGTGCCAGGCCTTGCGTGAGGTATGGTGCGTGGCAGAAAGGATGCAGCTCAGAGTCCGTATTAACAGGAACCACTGTGCAGAGGCCTGAAGGCCCAGGGAGAGGGGGACGTGGGCAGTGCAGAGTTGGGAAAGCTCACCCAGATCCGGGCAATCAGGGAAGGCTCCCTAGAGGAAGGATCAGCTAAGCCGAGACCAGCACGGTGAGTGAGCATGTGTTGCTCAGATGAAGAAGGAGCACTGGGGGCTAGAGGGAGTGGGCAGCTTGAGGGTGAGGCCTGGCACAGCCCAGAACTGAAGGAAGCTTGCTGCACCTGGCGCTTAGATGTAGACAGGGAAGTAGACAGTGACGAGGCTGGAGATGCAGCCGGGCCACATGGGTCGTGTCAAAGAGTCTGGACTTCATTCAAAGGCGATGGGGAGCTTCTAGAGGGTCTTTGGAGGGAAAGGGGTGTGGCCAGACTTGCATTTTCAATGGCTCACTCTGCAGGACTAGAGACTAGGAGACCAGCTGGAGGAGGTGCAGGAATCTCCGTGGGAGACCAGGAGTGGTGTCATGGTGGAGAGTAAGAGCAGATCAGAGGCATGGCTAGATGCGCACCGCAGTTGGCCTAGGAGAGTCCCTGTTCATGCCTTTTCGCCTCTGTGATTCTTTTTCTTTTTCCTTTTTTTTTGCTGTGATTATTAAGAGGCTCCCTTTCATTCTCATTAAGTGACTGGGTGATGAGTTCCCTGGATGCTGCAGGTATCATTAAAAGATGTGCAGACTCAAGCACGCTGAGGCTTTGTGTCCCCACAGTGCCTGGCGTGTTCCTGGAGAGCACCAGGGCCAAGGAGCCCACGATGCCTGTTCAGTGACAAGTGAAAAGCCCCTGCGGTGTGGGACAGTTGGGGGTTAAACTTCCAGAGCTGCCAGCTGAGTGCCATTCCCAGCTGTAGCCCCTCTCGCTCTCCTCTCTGCTGTGTGCTCAGGACCCAGCCATCTGCCACGGGGACTTGGGGCAGAGCCACGTACCTGGGAAGTGGCTTCTGCTGCTGCTACGTGGAAGCAAACACACTAACTCTCTGGGCAGCCACGTGGTGACTTGCTCTGTCCACTGACAGCCCTGGGCCAGCCTGCCTTGTCCTCCCTCCTGGCCCTCTCTCCTGGCTGCAGGGGATGCTGGGAGGTTTGAAGCAGACCGGATGGTCAGGCAGACAGGGGAGGTACCTAGGTTCTTGGGCCACAGAGACAGGAGCACTAGATTCCTCAGTGCTCGCTGTTCAGTCCTTGTCCTCCCGGCGAGTGACACTTTATTAGCCAGAGAAGGAAAGCAGTGTCTCTGTTAACTAGCAATTGATCTTCTGCAATTAATCTGGAAGTTGTGAATAAGCTTTTTGCAAGGCACCTAATTAGTAAATCTAGCGCCTCTGGGGGGTGATTCCATCCAGCCAGGATTGATGCTTTGTTAATAATTATATTTTAAAACACCCTTAGTCACACTCATGCCTTTTATTATAAATAGGTGGGCCCTCCTGGAAGATGGGGTAGGGGTCTTGGGGGTGGAGCAGGTGATCTGGCCCATGTCCTGGAACCAAGGCCCTGGCCCACCCTCATTTCCCCACCTGGTCCTGAGCCCCATTGGCCAGGAACAGGGCCAGGAACAGGGACATCTCAGGCCACATGCCTTTCCAGGACTCCACCTACCTAGGACTCATGGGGAGACCCTGAGCTCAGTTCCCCAACAGTGGTTCTCAACCTTCAGTGTGATGAGAATCACCTGGTGCCTGCTGCACCTGTTAAAATACAGATTCCTGGGCCTCACCCCTGAGATTCTGAATCCGGAAATGTGGGGCAGGTCCCGGGATTCCGTACTTCAAACCCTCTGGGTGATTCCGATGCCGATGGTCTCTGGACTTCCCCTCGGAGAAATACTGCCACAGCAAATCCAGCCCTTCCTCCCTAGACGTACTGCTGGGAGGACTGCAGATTCCCTCCACTTCTGAAACTCTTTCCCTTGTCCACCAGGGACACTTGTCATCCAGAATTCCCCCAAAGGATGTTTTGCGCAACACCAATCTCCGCAGAAAATCTTTGAAAGAAGCGCCCTGTGATCAGACCTATTCAGAATACTCCATCCATCTTTTGGCAAGTTGAACTGTTCATGGTCAAGTTAAAGGCACTGAGAAGTCCTGCGGTAAATAAACCTGTTTATCCTTGTTTAACCCAGGTTAAGCAAACAGATTGGACCCTGTAGCCCCTTTTCATGGTAGTGTGGCTTTGTATCTTGTGGAGCTTGGGTTCTGGGTGCACTCTGGGCCCCCTTCCCTCGCCCTTTCCCTGCAACAGCAGAGGCCAGCTCCTCGCCCAGGCTTCACCCTGCATTCCCGCAGCCTCTTGCCCAGTCCTCGTCCTTCCCTCCTTTCTGTTTCTTCATCAGGGGACCTGCCTTCACCTTAGCCTGACTCCCTCGCCCTGGTAACCCTCCCCTTCGGATTCTTAAACCTTCTCCCTGACCGTCCCTCCCACCAGCTGTCCAGGGTGAAGGGCTGTGACCCAGGATGGAGCGCTTACCGGAAGAGGCGGTTGGCTGAGGAGCTACGGTAGGCGATGTTGTTGAAGAAGATCTCCAGCTCCTGGTCATTGTCAAAGTCGGCGGTGAGGACCGTGCGGATGGGCGAGGGCATGGAGAACTTGGGCGAGGCGATGTCCTGGAGGAAACAAGGCTGGGGGTCAGTGGCAGGAGAGTGGGCTTGGGCAGGAGGCCAGCTCTCCCCTATGGGGTGTGGGGGCAGTTGAAAATAAGAGAAAGCCCCACCCAACAGCTCCTTCCTGCCTCTCCAAAAGGTCCTGGGGGCTGCCTTTAGGACCACACAGACCTCAGGCTGCTTGTAGGAGAAGAAGGAGGGAAGAATGACAGTGCGATGGGTACCAGTGAAGCGCTTAGCGGCTCCCTAGTCTGGGTCACACCTGTCCGTCCCTCCTGTCCGTCCCTCCTGTCCGTCCCTCCTGTCCGTCCCTCCTGTCCGTCCCTCCTCTCTGTCCCTCCTGTCCGTCCCTCCTGTCCGTCCCTCCTGTCCGTCCCTCCTGTCCGTCCCTCCTACCCGTCCCTCCTGTCCGTCCCTCCTGTCCGTCCCTCCTCTCTGTCCCTCCTGTCCGTCCCTCCTACCCGTCCCTCCTGTCCATCTCTCCTGTCCGTCCCTCCTGTCTGTCCCTCCTACCCATCCCTCCTGTCCATCCCTCCTCTCTGTCCCTCCTGCCCGTCCCTCCTGTCTGTCCCTCCTGTCCGTCACTCTAGGCAGTGCAGACATTAGCATTCCCATTTGACAGGTGGGATAACTGAGTCCTGGAGCAGGAGGGGAACTGTGATGTCACAGGTGCTGAGTGGGGCTGAGGCCAGGGCTCTGATTCCGGATGCTGTGCCCTTTCTCCTGTGCATCCTTCCTCCTCTGTGCTGAGTCAGAAGCTGGGTGGGCACCAGAAATCACTATGCATCTCAATCCAGACTCCACCACTGACTAGCTGTGTGATCTCAGGCCAGTGACTAACCCCTCAGATCTCACCTTCCCCATCAGTCATGTGGGAATAGTAATAGCTGCCTGGGTTGTGAGGATTGCATGTAAAATGCCTGGCACGGAGTGGGCATGAGACAGATCGCTGGCAGCCTGTCCTGCCTTACCCGCCACCAGCCTTAGGGAAGGTGAAAGAGGTTACCTGTGGCTGTGGATTTGGCTGCCTCTACGACCTTATGTTGTTTCTTGGGAGCATTTTTAATTTTTTTTTTGAGACATTTGCTTTGAGGAGGTTGCAGTATCAGCTACATCTGTCCAGGACTCATGGGGAGATCCCAGGCCCAGCTGGGACTCCAACGTACTGAAGGGCCTTGGGGGACCCGGCAAAGGGTGCTGGGTGTGATTTTGCCTCTGAAATAGAAGGAGAGCTGGGAAGGGCAACCTCCTATTTCTGAGTCTAATATTCTCATCGTAGGCTGGTTTTTCCCTTAAAGACCTTGGGGGCCTGTCCAAGTCCCAGGGCCCACACAGAGAGGGCTGAGATAGGTACAGGTGTTGTCTCTTGGAGTCTCCTCTGCCCCAGGCTTGGTCCTGCCCTCGGCCTCCTGCTGCAGGCCCTCTCTGGTGGCCAAAGGGATGAGCGGGCTGGGTCAGCGGGCGAGCTGCCTGCTCTGGGAAGGCCAGGGAAGGAGGTTGTCTCCATCAGAGCAGTAATGAGGTTGAATAAGCCTGGCCAGCTGGTCAGGGTGGGCTGAGCAGGGCCATAAGAGCCAGGGAGCAAAAAGACCTCAGGATCTCTAGCCACTATGATTCTATTGATCCTGTAAAAATGGAAGCCTCCCATAGCCCCCTTGGGGTTGCCCCATTCGATGCCTGCGCTTCCGAGATAATGTATGTTAAGCTTAGCACAGTTCCTGACACAGGGAAGGCACTTGATGAATGAGGCATTTATTATTATTATTATTATTATTATTATTATTGCTCCTGAGAGCTCTTGGGAGGGACCATCGGTTGGAGAAGTTAACACCGTTCCTGGCCCTCAGTGCATCCGCATTTGGGGCTGGACGATTCTTTGTTGTGGGGCTGCTCCGTGCACTGCAGGGCGTTCAGCACTGTCCCCGGGCTCTGCATACTAGATGCCAGGAGCACTCCCTTCCCCAGCTGTGACAAACCTAAATGTCCCCAGACATTGTCAAATGTCCTGGGGGGAGGGCAGCAAGATCATCCCTGTTGAGAATCTGGGAGAGAACAAGAGCGGAATAATGATGGAAATTATCCAAGAGCTCAGGACCAGCTGCCCTGGGCTCAGAGCACAACTCTCCATACCCAGAGAGCCTGAGTCTCAACCCTACCTGGTCGCTTAGCAGGGGGGAGTGGCTGGCCTGAGTGTCCCAAGGTGGCTGCCTATAGGGAAGGGACCAAGTAGGGTTGGCATCTCCTTTGTCACACAGACAAGAGGTCCCTGGGGACTTCCCTGGGACCATCAAGCTTCAAGTAAACCCTGGAACTTTCCCATTTCCTCGGGGGTGGGGGGTTTGGCAGATCTAGGTACCTGCAGAGCAGTTCTGGGTCCTTGAGATCAGCTTCAACCAGCCCATGCCCTCTGTTGTCCTCCCATGACCCTCAGGCTGGTGGCACCTCCATCACTGTCACTAACAGCCCTTTTGAAGAATTCTTGGCATCAGTCTATCAACAGCTCAGGGAGAGGGCACAGAGAGGGCTCTGAGGCCACCTTGCCTGCCATCTGCTGTTTGTCTTTAGGGGCAGCTGTTGGGAACTCCGTGGCTTCAATCTTCTATTCTCTCTACCGCTTTGCCCTTGTTCTGAACATCAGTCTGAAAAGGTCTGAAAAGCTCAGCCTGGGCTTTTGCGGCACGTGCAGGGAACACCGTCCTGTATTCTCTGTGCACTCTCCACAGACACTCACCCTGATCTATTTTCCGGGAGCCACCAGGAAAAGTGGCCTGGATCCAGAGAGTGCAGCCCACCTCCCAGGGCTCCAGCCCACCTCAGAGGCTGCTCTACTGCCTCTGCTGGTCTCGCTTTTCCTGCTTGGCTCCAGAGCTCCTACAGCTGCCTGGCTGTAGTCCTTCATCCCTTGATGTCACCTTCCTTGTGACATCACCCCTACCCTGGGCCCGGAGAGCCCTGCTCAGCCTGGTGGGAGGAGCGGGCAGCTCTGATGGCATGCCAGGGTGCCCCTGCAGTGTTGTGGGAAGGAGTGAGTGAGAGGCTCTTTCTTTTTTTTTTGAGACGGAGTCTCACTCGGTGGCCCAGGCTGGAGTGCAGTAGCATGATCTCAGCTCACTGCAACCTCCGCCTCCCGGGCTCAAGATTATTGTGCCTCAGCTACCTGAGACGCTGGGATTATAAGCATGCACCACCACACCCAGCTAACTTTGTATTTTTAATAGAGACAGGGTTTTGCCATGTTGGCCAGGCTGGTCTTGAACTCCTGGGGTGAGGCCCCTTCTTACCCGAAAGCGGACCTTCCCGTGGGCGCTCATCTGCAGGTAGAGGCGGTGGGGGCCATTCCAGTTGCCATAGACGATGTCCACTTTGCCATCACGGTTGAAGTCAGCCAGGGCAACGCCTCGCCCGTGCTGGTGGGGGTCATCCACACCTGGGGAGGAGGCAGGAACTCTCAGGGCGACATCCCCTGTACGCCCCACAGTCACTCACCGTGCTCTAGCCCTGTGACACGTAACTAGGGAGGGCGACTCTCGTCTTGTTCTACTGTCCTGGGAGTAGATGTGGAGACACAGCTGCAGTCTCAGAAGCTCTCAATAGGGGCAGGAGGTGAAACAGTCATGTGGTTGCAGAGAAAACCCGAGACTTGTGTTCAAGCTGTGTTCGCCCAGCATGCCTATTATTTTTAGCCTGTTTGGGGGCGGCATGGGTGGGAGGAGAGAGACTGGGGGAAATTCTGGAGGACGAAAGGCTCTTCCTGGCCACCCCTAACACTGCCGCTGGGGGACATTCAGCTGATCATGCCACTCTTTTGCTAAAATCTCTTAGCGGCCCTCCCACTGTCTTGGGGAAAGTTCTAATTCCTGCCTCGGGAGCACGAGGCTCTGCCTGATCATGGTCCTGTCCGCCTTGTCTGGTCTTGATTTGGTCCCACTCTTCCCATCTCTCAGCTCCTGGGCCTTTGCTTAATCTGGTCTCTCCCTCTGGGATGCGTTCCCTCTGGCTCTCGGTTACTCAGCTCCTGGTTATTCTGCTCTCAGCCACAATGTCACCTCCTTCTGGAAGCCCTCCCTGACCACCCATCTTGCCCTCCCTGTCAATCTCCCACCTCATCTTGCCCACCCTGTCAATCTCCCTGACAGCCTCCTATTCTTCTCCTCCAACATGCTGGTCACAACGTGCAGTTATGTTCCTTTGTGGTTTACTTGTTAGGGTCTGGCTTTCCCGCTAGCCCTGACATTCCATGAGGTCAGGACTCTCTTCTTGGTTCATCTGGGTACACACAGCATCTATCTCAGGGCCTGTGGTTGCCTGGTAGTTTTCAGTAAATACTTGCTGAATGAGTGAACAGACATAAATAACAAGACAGAAGGCAAACCGGGGACGTGGGTGACAGCAGAGGAAATACTACAGCCACGACAGAGAAGCCCACAGCATGCCTGGTGAAATCTGGAAAGTGAAGTCTCTGTGCCCAATGCCATCTGCTTATACCATCCACTGAGTGGGCCCTGGGGTATGGGAGAGGGTAGCTTAGCCCACAGCGATGGCCTGACCTCCTAGCTGCCCACTGGCCAGAGCAAAGCTGAGAGACGGTGGTGAATGTGACTCTAAGCACCCCCCACCACATTGACTCTTTCAGAGGACAAACAGCTGTGGGTGGTCAGGCCCTCTGGGATGGCAGGCAACAGGACAATGTGATTGGCAGTGGGGATCAGAGACCCCAGGGCACAGGGAGCTCTTGCCAGAAGGCAGGGTGGGCCCCCTGAGAACCTTGGAGGCTGAGCATCTTCCTAGGGGACGTAAGAAGCTGGCGGAGGTGTGGGGAGAAAAGGCAGTGATACCCGGGCCTGAGAAAGTGGGTTTGCAGAGGACTAGGGGCAGCCACCAATTCCTAGGATTAATACTCCATTAACTCTCTGCCAAACTCCCTGGCCCAAATGTCGGTGGCCTTCTGCATTGGCCCATTTCTCTCCTATCTATGAGGCACCTTGACAAGGAGCTGGTTCCTTTTCACGGGAATAATCGGTGCCAGGCTGCATTTCACAGCAGCATCTGTTTGGGTGATGAATGCCCTCTTGACATGTCTTGTTAAACCCCTGCAATCATTCTGACTTTCAATTACGGGCCTAGCACCTTGCCTCTCTCCTCCTGCCTGATACCTTCTCCCACTCCAACTTGTTCACTCACCTCTGCTTCCATCTCTTTAACACCTTATCAAATCCTCCTGGTTCTCTCCACTATCCCCTCCCCTTTGCTTTATGATTTTTCAGCAATGAGAAAATTTGCTGCCAGAAGATAGCACTAGGAGGGGTGAGCCAGGTGAGAGGACAGGCCAGGGGAGCCAACTTCAGCCTTGCCAGAGAAGGGCAAGAGGTTAGGCAAGGTTGGGGCTGAAGGGCAAAAAGCTGGGGATGGGTGTGTGCTCAGTAAGCCCCCACAGTGAAGCTTCTGGGCAGAAAGCTGGGGTGGCAGATACTCTCAAGTACAAGAGAATGGACTGGCACATGTGCAGGGATTCGATGCCAACTGCCAGCATCAGCCAGAGCTAGCGGGACCCTGGATCTATGTTTCTAGAGCCCACTCACCACTCCGGGAGGCCAGAGCTCTTCCCCATGCCTCCAAGAAGGAGGTGAAATCAAACCTCCCATTCATTGGCAAGGTGGGAGGAAATGGTCGGGGGAACATGGGATGTAATAATACATCTGAAAACTTGCAGGAAGTGTCCGCTCTGACATTCAGCAGAATTTACTGGGTGGCCACTGGATGCCAAGCCTTGTGTCAAGAATGAATAGAACTGTGACCCAGTCCTTGTAAAGCACGTAGACAAACCATGACGGCAACATGGAGCCTGAGCGAGCCGTGCACGCAGGGGCAGCATGAGGAGGAAGGGCCGGGCTCTGCCAGGTGGCACTGGGAGTCAGGAAGGTCTCTGCAGAGGTGATATTTGAGGTGAACAATGAAGGCTAAACCGACGTTCTGCAGGTTGAGAAGTGGGAAGGCAGGTGCAAAGGCCCTGAGGTGGGTGGGGGACGAGCGCAGAGGAAGGAGGAGGAGCAGAGCTGGGAGCCCGGGGCACTGTTTTGTGTGGGTTTTATCCTGCTTCTTATTAGAGCAGGATATTTTGTCTACTACTGTTTCTTTTTTCTTTTTCTTTTTCTTTTTTTTTGAGACAGAGTTTTGCTCTGTCACCCAGGCTGGGGTACAGTGGCACCATCTCGGCTCACTGCAACCTCTGCCTCCCGGGTTCAAGCGATTCTCTTGCCTCAGCCTCTTGAGTAGCTGGGATTACAGGCATGGCATGTCCCACCATACCCAGCTGATTTTTTTTTTTTTTTTTTGTATTTTCAGTAGAGATGGGATTTCTACTAAAATCTGTACTATCCAGGATGGTCTCAACCACCTGACCTCGTGATCCACCCGCCTCGGCCTCACACAGTGCTGGGATTACAGGCATGAATCACCGCTCCCAGCTGCCTACTTCTGTTTCTAGAATGTCAGTACCTTCTCTGTGTGTGGGGTGGCCCAAGCTTTTCAAGTTGGCATCTTGGGTTCCCAGTGCCAGCCTGACACTTAGCAGGGGATTCATGAATGCTCAGTGTACTGATCTGAATGTTGAAGATAAATGTGGGAGGGCGCCAAGGTGGGGAGAGGCAGCTTGGAGGATAGGTTGACGCTGAGAGACACAAGCAGGACATGGAGGGTCGCAGGCAATCCCAGCTGCTGGAAGATGACAATGGGCAGGAGTTCCGGACCCCTCTCCCTAGCAGCAAACACTCCCTGTGGCTAGAGCCATGAGAGATGGGGAATAAGAAATGACAAGCAGTGTTTCTCCATGGGGTGCAGATGATGATGTGCCCAGCTCTCCCTGCAGCCAGAAGGGACCATGCTGGAGGGGGTGGGGCAGTCTGGAGTGCCCTGTGGGTCTCGGATGAGGGGTCAGGGTGCACAGGGCATGGCTGCCTCCACTCACCAGCACTGGCTGCAGCGTCCACAAAGGTGCCATCGCCCCGGTTATGGAAAAGGAAGTTAGGCCCATTCTCGTTGTCGCAGAAGATATCCGAGGCACTGCTGCTGAGTATGGGGCCCACGCTGACGCCTCGGCCCCCTGGGAGAAGACATGGTCCCACAGTGAGTGGCAGAAGCAAAGCCCCAGGCCCACCTGGAGGACGGGGCTGCCCCTGAGGCCTGTGGGGAACTGCAGCGGAGGCTCCGCAGAGGAGCCACGGGGGGAATTCTGCTTCCCGTGCTTTCCTGAGCCCAAATCTGGGCCCATGGTCTCCATGAACCTCTGTGGAAGGTGACAATGGGCAGGAGTTCCGGACCCCTCTCCCCGTCAGCAAAAAACACTGATGACGAGGGAAGGAAGGAGCTCCACCAGGCACAGGGACCCCACACAGAGGCCAGCGTGTGCCTTTCCCTTCTAAGAGAAGTGGCTGAACAATCATCTTAAATCCTAAACCCACAATAATCCTAAACCCAGCTCTAAGCATACCACTGTGATCAAGTCACAGATCCAACAACAGCCTCCTGAGTCCCACTTTGAGTCATACATATGTTGGCCAAGACCCATGTCCCAGCTTTAAGAACCTATAGGAATAGGTCCCTAGCTATAAGTACAAGGATGCTTACTTTGCTTTGTTTGACGTTAAACAATTACGTCCATCGAGAGTGAACGGGTTGAAAGGATTACGGAGCATCCATATGACAAACCATTCTGCAGTAAAAAGACTGCATAGATCCATATGGATTGACTTGGAGGAGTGCCTGTGATATACGGTTGAAAGAATCAGCAATTCACCAAGTAATGGCATTGTGTGATCATGCTTTTATTTTTTAAAATAGGAAAATACATGCTATTCTGAACACACATGTTTGTGCAGGCTTATTCAGTTTGGAGAAAAGTGGGAAAGGCCACACCCCAAGCTGTGAACACAGGCTGCTTTCCTTGATGGGGCAGGATTTGGGGAGGGAAAGAGAAATGATAGTTGGCCTTTTTCCTTTGAATGTCTTTGTAGTGTTCGACTTGTTGCAACAAGAATTGCTTCTGTAGTTTGAAAGGAAGAAATCCAATAAAGTATATATGTTTTTTAAAAAGGAAAGAAATCAAGCCAGTTCCACATTGGGCTTTGAAGTCTCTAAGATCAGATTTGAGCTGCTCACGTCAAGAAGTCTAACCTTAATACATCCTGAACAAACTACCTCCGCCCAGTGGGTTTCAAATGAAGGCTCTCTGTTTGCCAGGCCCCACCTCCAGCTCCCAGGAACACAAATCTACCCTGAGACATCCTTCCCCCAGCCACACCCCCAAACGCTGGAAGAACTGTGCAGAAAATGATCCAACCAGGATGAAGATGTGGATTCTAGCCCCAGCCTGGCTTCTAACAAGCTCTGTCACCCTGGGCAATTTACATCACCCTTGAGCCTCAGTTTCCTTATTTGTAAAACGGTGAGAGTCCGACCTGCCTCTTTTACTTTGGGGTTTTGGGAGGACCAAATGAGGTGAGATGCACCTGTCAGAATGACCATTATCAAAAATATAAAAGAGCACGTGTTGGCGAGGGTGTGGAGAAGCGGATACCCTTGTATACTGTTGGTGGGAGTGCAAATTAGCACAGACATTGTAAAAACCAGTATAAGGCTCCTTAAAAAAATTAAAATAGAACCACCATATGATCCAGCAATCCCACTACTGGGTATATATATCCAAAGGAAATGAGATCAGTGTGTTGAAGAGATATCCGCACTTGCAGGTTCACTGCAGCATTATTCACAATAGCCAAGATCGGGAGTGAAGATATGAAGTGTCCATCAACGGATGAATGAATAAAGAAAACGTGACATATATACATAATAGAGTATTACTCAGCCTTAAAGAAGAAAGTCCTGCCATTTGTGACAACATGGTTGAACCTGGAGGACATTATGCTAAGGGAAATAAGCCAGGCACAGAGAGGCAAATACCGCATGATCTAACTTATATGTGGAATCTAAAAAAGTTGAACTCACAGAAGCAGAGAGCACACTAGTGTTTGTCAGGGGCTAGGGGTAGGGGTGGTAGGGAAATGTTGGCCAAAGGATACAACGCTTCAGTTTAACAGGAAGAATAAGTTCAGGGATCCATTGTACAACGTGGTGACTTCAGTTAATAAGAATGCACTATATACTTGAACTTAGATTTCAAGTGTTGTCGCCACAAAAAAAGTATATGAGGTATTGCATATGTTGATTAGCTCGATTTAGCCATTCCACAATGTCTACGTTATTTCAAAACATAACGTTGTACAATGAGCTATATGAAAGGGCTCTGTGGACGCTGCAGCCTTGCTGCTCAGAGTCAGGTCTGAGAAGCAGCTGCAGGAGTGGCACCTGGAAGCTTGCTAAGAATTGCAGAACCTCAGGCCCCTCATGGAATCAGAAGCTGCATTTTAACAAAACCCCTGGGTGGTTTACGTGCACATTAAAGTTTGAAAAGTACTGCTCTAAAGCGTTGTTTATTATTATAAGAAGAGTTATCAGAACACTCCAGAAAAACTTGATATTTAAAAACATAAATGAAAGCTCAGGCAGACCTGTATAAAGAAGAGCCGGGCCTCCCTCACCCACATCCAACCTCTGGATAGGGCAGAGGTTTCCTCAAAGTGACTGTGCTTATTTGAGACAGGGGTTCTCTTGATCTCTAGGTGGCTCCCATCCTCTGAGAGTTGCCCCCAGGGGAAATCATGGGGCCTTTTCCACCTAGGCAAATGGAGCCTGCCCACCAGAGCTGGCATTTGGGGCCAGGGAGATGGAGTGGGACAATGGCATTGCCACCCTCCTTGTGCTCATAGTTAACACATTCTGGGCTGGACGCCTCCGGGATTCCTCCAAGATAATCTCACTAGCTGCCAAAGAGAGCTCAAGCCACGTGAAAATGGAGCCGCCGAATTCACATCACTCCTCTGGAGTGTCCTCCAAGATGCAGCATCCACTCTTCATGATGGGAGCTATGGAGTGGCGTGGGTAGCTTCAAGTCCTGTCCTAAAGCCAGCAGGAAAGGGTGCGGGGTCACAACCTGGGCACCACCTCTGCCCATTAAAAGAGGTGCCACTAAGTGGCTGCTGGCAGCTGTCCCTGCCCTGGTCTTACCAGACTCCAGCCCCGGAGCAGGCTTCTGTGAGAAACCCTCGGCCCTGCCTGGGCCTCCTGAAATTCCAGGTGGGACTCAGGGACTCGCCTCCATGCAGCTCCATCCTTCTTCCTCCGCTTCCACATCCTCCAATTTCCTCTCTGCCTCTGGCTCCCAAGCTGTGACACATTCCCTTCATTTTCTACAAAGCAGGTTATTTCCCTTTTGGACAAATTTCTAAATCTTTCTAATTAACTAATTGGGTTGGGTTGAAGCCTTGTACCATTTGTAACCTGTAATTACTAGAAAATTGCCATGGTAACCACACTACTAATTAGCCACAATTTATTGCCATGGTAACCGGACCATAACAGAGATGTTACCCACACCTCCTTCTCAGCAAGTTGGCTGCATAGTTGGGGGGCAGGTGAGTCGACAGTCAGGGAGCTGGCCTCCTGGGCGCCAGCCCCAGCAGCTTTACAGTGGCGGTCCAAATAGGGGCTGAGGCGGGGCAGCCAGGTACCTGCATCCCTCACTGATGCCCCAGGGAAATGACTCCCAGGTTGATATGCAAGTCTTCAAACCAACAGAATCCACCTATCATTATGTAGGCTGCCATGCCAATGCCCTGCCAGGCCAATGTCAAAGGCCACTTACTCAGCAAATGTCTTCTGCCAGGACCTTCCCCTCCTCTCCTCCCTCCTTTGTCACATCCTCCCTCTCCTCCATCTCTTAAGGTTTAGCACTCACCAAATGTGATTGCCCAGGGGGCACCCAAGGCTAACATCTTTATTTAGCCTTGGAGAATGATGTTCTCACAGGGAGTTAACTCCACCTTGCATCAATTAATTCTTTTATAATTTGAGGCCAGCACATTCTCTTGGGGCTGGAGAGGCAAGGCTGGTGGTGGGAGAGACCGCAGGACTGGGGGTCAGAAAGTCCAAGTTTGAGCTATGTGACCTTGTGCTCATCACTGAAACTTCCTGGACTTCTGTTTTCTCAGCTATAACATAAGAGTGATAAACATAATGGCTCCTTCCCGGGGCTGTCATAAATATTAAGTGAGCTGGTTTTTGGAAGGTGCCTTGGAAAATGTCAGGTGCCACATAGTCATTAGCTGGGACTATTTACCACCTGCTGGGTGAATAATATCTCTTTATTTTTCCCAGCACTTTCAAGCTTCAAAGGCCTCCTTGTTCTGCCGTTGGGGTGTGACTGTTCCTCCCTGCCCATCCTTGCTGAAGGCTCTGCTCACTCTGCCCACCAGGCTGGGTAGGGGGTGGAGTTAGTGGGGGAAATGGCCCTTCCAGGTCCCCGTTTCCTCCAGCCACATTCCGGCACTCTGATGATCTGCTCATTGGACCCAACCACCCCTCTACCTCTGAGCCCTGGCATGCTGGCAATTGCAGACCCAAGTACAAGTCGGATGCAGGCAATCCCTCTCTCAGACTGCCTCTGGGCCAGCCCTCAGGGACTGGGGGGGTGAGGCAGGGAAAGGTGGTGGTGAGGGAGGTATGCCTGCAACTGAACTTCTCCAAGCTGTGGGTCTGAGGACCCAGGACGAGGCAGCACAAGGACTCATGGTGCTAAGGTAAAGCCTCTAGGTTCCCGCCTGGCCCCTGCAGGATGGTGGGAAGTAATGCTCTCCAGGCCTCAGTTTCCTTCCTGTAGAGTGGGTGGGAATTAAGAAGATCTCCAAGACCGCTTCTATCTATCTTCACTTTGCAATGAACGCATCCTCAGGGTGGACACAGGATAAGCGTGTTGGGGGCTGGTCCCTGAGCCCATCTAGACCCTGCAGCCTCTGCATCAGTGAAGACTCTGAAGTGAGCCCCCTCAGCCAGGGAACTGGCCATCTGCTGAGACCTTCATAGAAGCAGGATTCTGGTGGATGCCATGATTTGCAGGCTGCCAAGAGCATCCAAAATATTGTTAATGAGTAGGGCAGAGATGCTGGAAATGTGCTGCAGGAATGGACAGTGTGTGTGTGTGTGTGTGTGTGTGTGTGTGTGTGCGTGCGTGTGTGGTGTATGCATGTGCACACATGCTGGAGAATGGGGTGTGAGGATGAAGTGCAGGTTGGAAACGGGGTCTCTTACCCTAAATTTCCTAAAAAGTTATAAGACAAGATAACTGTGTAGGTGCTTGGGGTTGCCACTCCCAAGCCCTCTGGGGGCCTTCAGAGGCTGGGCAGGACTCGACTGTTCTGTGTGGAGGGTATTAGACAAGGACACCCCACCCTCATCCTTCCGGCCCTGTCTCTGCAGAATGTTAAGGCAAGGGGAGGGGCAGGAAGAAAGGGCCCATCATTGGTTCCCTCTCGACAGAGGAGGGATTTGTGCTGGCAAAGCCTGGGGGTGTAACCCGGAGTGGTTAGCCACAGGCTTGACATTTCTTTAAAATCTCTTGCGTTAGCTGAGAAAAATGCACACATTTCGATTCTATAACATATCTGTGTTTTAAAGAAACACAATGTTCCCCCCCGATACTCATCAACTACCTCTGCCACCCCAGGGAAATGGTCTCTGTGTGTCCTGGGCTTTGGGTACTCCGTCAAGCCTGTGCTGCACTCCCTGGGGGCACTGGACCCTGGCTGGGGAGCCTGTCACTACAGCCCTGCCTGGTCTCTGGCTGTCAGATCTGGCTTTGCTCCTAACAAAAGGCCAGCGCCCGCCTGGGAAGCTAGGAGGCTCCTTGGCCCCCACTCTGCGGCCCCTGGTTGAGCTCGCTGGTGAGGATCTGCCAGAAGGCCTCAGCTGGGCTTTAGGCATCTCCGTCTCCTCCAATAATGACTTCCTATAAATCAGGTCTGCCCTCCGCTTTGTTCTACACCGCTCCCAGCCAACAGCAAAACTCCCCACCCGACATCATAAATCCACCTTCATTTTCTTTCCGAATTTCTTTTAGGGCTTCTTTAATCACCACCTTGCAGCCTGGACAGATGCTGCCTCAAAGGTGAGGCCAAAATGCAGAGTTCCTGGGGAGGAGGCGAGCCTGGGGGAGGCAGGGCAGGCAGGAAGGAGAGCAGAGAGTTGAACTCCTGTGGGGATGAGGGTAAAGATGCTGCTGGCCATGTCCAGGACTGGAGGTTTGGGGGGACACACAGAGAATGTTTCCCAGGCAGGGGCTGGGCCTGCTCCTCTTGTACATCCCCCTGTGCCTTGCACAGTGCTCCCTGCACCCAGGAGATGCCCAGCAGGGGGCCCTGGCATCACTCTGGTGGAGCCTCAGAGCAGGAGGTGTTGGTATTTGCTCTACTCTGTGGGCACTGCCCATGTGCCAGGCCATGTGCGCCTCCTTTCATTCTTACAACACTCCCATTTTGAAGGTGAGAGCCTGAGGCTGGGAGATGTTAATAGTTCGTCCACTGCTGCCTAGACTGGAATGCACGGGGGAGGCTGGACCTGCACCTGTGGCCTGGCTCCAGACCCTGTCCCCTCGCCTGCTAGCTCACTGCCCTCGGAGAAGCTGAGGGGCATGCGCGAGGCCACTGGGCCCTGGGCCGCAGAGGCAGTGCAGGACTCTCGCCTCCCACCCTCACCTCCTCTAGTTCCATCTGGTTCCATGCCAGGCTCTTGGCCATGGCCAGAAGCCAGTTCCTAGGATTCCCAGGCAGGGAAGCTCTGGGCACTGTCCTGCCTCCAAGAGGCCTCAAGCAGAGGAGGAAGCTGGCGCTCAGGGTTCTCAGGGGACCAGGGGATGCGGAACTGGCCTTCCTACTACCTCAGTGTCTCTCACAATCTCTCACTCCGCCACCCTCCTGGGGCTCTCCAGTCCCCTGAGAGCCGACACGATGGCCGCTAGATGGCACTGTGACCCAGAGGAGCAGCTTTGGCTACAGGAATCCATAGCGTCTGGAGAGCAGGCCTCCCCTCCCCCTCCCATAGAGCTGAGGGCTGGTGCCTGGGTAGCACCTTTGCCCGGCCTGCCCTGGGGTGGCTGGACCTCCCCCGCTGTCCTGAACACCCAGCCAGGCAGCTGCTTCAGCCACAGCCACCTGGGTGGGGCTGCCTCAAGTCCTGGTGCCAGCCTGGGGCTGTCATCCAGTGGGTGTGGGCCTCCCCTCACAGCCCCTCCTGTCTTGCAGGCTGGCAGGATTCGCAAGCAGGAGGCCATCGGAAAGGTCAGCCGGTGGTGGCAGTTTAGGCCTCGGGAGAAGATGAGGCTCTAACTGCTCCTCTCTGCAAACCTCCTGTGTGACCTTGGGCGAGTCCCTTCTCCTCCTTGGATCTCGGTGTGTTCTTTGTAAAACGGGAGGTTCTCCCAGGTTGTACAGGTGTCCAGCAGGCAGGTGCTGTGTGGCTTGGCTCCAGGGACCTCCCAGCTCCCTGAGTGCACATCTGGACAAGGCCTGCCCCTCCTGCCTGCTCAGGGCCCTGCCCCTCCCGCCTGCTTCCCTCACTGCCTCTCAGGCACCCTGGCACCATAGTGGTGCTGAGCACTGGCCACGTGCCCAGCGCCTCAGCCATCAGGCTGGGCTCAGCATGGTGGCCCTTGCATGTGGGGTCCATTCCTGGGGCTCATGGGGGCACTCTGGGCTAGTTTTCCAGCCAGATGTCCAAGTGTCATTAGCTGAGTGACAAAGCGGGCTGCAGGGTAGTGTTGGGGGGCTTGGCGGGCAGGGAAAGGGTGGGCTGGGCAAGGCGGGCAGACAGATTAGTAACATGGTGGGCCAAATAGGTTCTTGTCGGCCAAATGGCTTTTGGAAGTCTGCAGAGCTGCTCAAACGTGTCCTCTGGGCACGCCAGCTGCCCCAGCCTCCCTCTGTTCTTCCACCAAAGCTGCTGCTGCTTCCGTGAACCGCCCGTCCTTCCAGCCCAGCCGGCACAGTTGGCTGCTGCTTCCATCCCACCGTGCTCCACAGCTGCCTCCTCTGGGTCTCTTCCTTCCCCCTCCTCAGTTCCGTGCCAGCCCAGCCAGCATGAACAATGCCCCCTTCGTGCTCAGATCCAGCCGCCACCTCCGAATCCTTTATTCAGCGTCTAGCCTGCTTTCCCAGTCCTTGCCTCCTTCCACCTTGTCATTTTCAAGTGCTTCATTCCCCCAGTGCACCCCCTTCCCTTGCAAGACCAAGGCATTTAATTGCCAAGCCAGCCCAGTGCACAGAACCAGGAACTATTCAGAAAAATTGACTGTACAAATCTAGGCTGAATCGCTTGCATGTTTATTCCTTTTCCCGGGAAACATGGTTTATTACCGACACAGCCTGTCCCTGGTCCCTTCATGTGTGGAGCTCTCAGGCACTGAGGTGGAGGCTTGAACTATGCTATTTTATTGTCCAGTCATTTGTTGGACAAACTTTGTCAGACAGGTCAACATTAATCTTCCCCTTTCACTAGGGTGGAAGGTGGTTAGAGAAAGGCTTGGTAATCTCAGGAGAGGCAGTGACAACCCTTTCTGGGCAGGACTTTGAGAGGATGCCACCACCCAAGTGTCTGGAGGCAGGGGCATGCCCCAAAGGACCTCTCAAGCATCCTTCCAGCCCCAGGATTCAGACTGAGGCAGGCTGCCACAATGGAAGCCTCTGCTGCACATGCTGGGATGGATGGGTATGTCAGGGATGGGTGGATATGTCAGGAAGGCTAACCAGCAAGAGGATCTCTCTGTGCGAAGCGCAGGTCGGGTATGCGTGTGGCTGAAGTTCACATCACAAGTTGTTGTGTACAGCTCTGGCTTCCTGATTTTTGGCACCCAAAACAGGAACTGGATTGCTCTGCCATCAGCAGTCTATTGGCAGATTATCAGAGTTTAGTCAGCAGCCGTGCTGGAATTAGAAAAACAGCCTTCCCTAGAAAGATCTCCCTGTCAGAGACTCTGACAATAGGTCCCCCATCCAGAAAGATGAGGGGGGAGCGTGCCTTCAAAAAAAAAGTGCGGGAGAAGGTTTTGGAACAAGAACACAATTCTTTGAGCTCAGTTATCCGAGACGGGACCCAGCTGAAGCTTAGGGATTTAGCACTCAATTCCTGGCTGCTTATGTGTAAGTAAATAATTTCATCTGTGATTTGGCAATAAAGAATGCTTTAAATCTTGGCTTTTGTGATTTGTCAGTTTTCTCCTACAGAACCTGCTCACCCATCATTGAGGTTACCAGAGGGAATGGGGCAAGAGGTTCCAGGGAGAGAATGATGTGGTGTTCTCACATCCCACTTTCCAGCAAGCCAGATGTCCCCTCTTGGGTGCCCCAAAACTCATCTGCCAGACAGCTCACCAACCCTTGGAGAGGCAGCGTGGGAGAAGCCTTCTGTGGGTGGCAGGATGGAACAGAGCCTTTATCTCCCCTCCCCAGGGACATCAGGCCACCCTCTCCTTGCGGTCTTTGATGAGTTAGACTCAGCCTTGCAGGGCCCTGGACCCCAGCCCCAGCCCCTCCAGCACACCACCTCCCACGTCACTCTGCATACCTGTATATTTGCTGACCCCAGCCTCAGCAGCCACATCTCTGAGTGCCAAAATGCCCCGGGAGAGGTCACTGGCCTCAGGGTCCATTTCAATGAGGGCATCAGGGCCCACATTACCATAAGCATAGTTGGCAATGTAGATGGAGTAGCGTCCAGAGCCCTGAGGAAGAAGGGAAGGAGGTGGTGAGCAGGCCCATCTTGGCTCATCCCAGAAGCCGCCACTCCCCACCCCAGGTAGGACCATAGCTCTTTCACGGGGTTGGGTTCTTCTCCCCAGGTCTGTTGTGAATGGCCTTGCAGGCTGTGCGTGGCACACTTCCAGAGGGGCTTTTCACAAAGGCTACCATGTGAATGACACTCCCAGGAGTCGTACAGCAAAACAGCTTGCTTCTCCTTCCATCCTGTTGCAGAAGAACACATCCCTCCCTCTCTCCCACAACCACCTTTTTATAGACAATTTTCTAATGTGCCTCCCTCCAGCTGAGCTCTCTCTAGCTGCCAGCCAGGGTAGCTGCTCAATAAATATTTGCTGATTGATTGATCTACCAATTCCCATTATTCTCAGTCTCTCTCTCTCTCCCATTCAAGCTCACTCCAGCCAAGATGACAAGCAAATTCCTGAGCCATCTCCCTCTCCCTGTTCCCACCCCACGCTTCTTCGTTCCCCTATTTTGGTAGCACAAGAGGCACAGATTTTCAGGGGTCCTACCTCCCTCTTCCATTCCCTTATTTCCCCTGTATTACCAGAAAGAAAGATGATATCACTTCTATTTCTTTAATACTGTCTCAAAGATTCGCTTTTTTCTTTGCATCCAAGAGCAGCCCTGGGCACCAGCTCCTCTGTGCGAGAGTTATTCTCTTCTCTAGTCCAAAACACTGCTGATGAAAGACTCTTCTCTTCTGCCTGTTATTATAATGGTGCTATTTCTTCAACGGATGACTTCTTCCCAAGAGATGCACACACTTTCTAAATCAGTTTTCTGGCTTTTCTCTTACCCTTTTCATCACTTCCCTCCAATTAATCAGAAGGTAAATATTTCTCAAGCTCCAACTATATGCAAAGTGCCATGTTACAAATATACTTAAGACAAAGTCCCTGTCCGCAGGTTGCTTATAGTCTAGTTTGAAAGACAAGCCATACACCTAAAGGACCCAAGGGAAACTCTTGAGCTTAAAGCGACAAGATTGGCGGTCCTCTTTCCTTGCTTCAATTTCTCATCCATTGGCACCACAAGCACAATCCTTGTTCCACCCAACTGGTCAGCGACTGTATATCTTTGTGGGTTTTTTGGGGTGTTTTTGTTTGTTTGTTTGTTTGGGTCTCACTCTGTTACCTCAGCTGGAGTGCCGTGGTGCGATCTCGGCTCACTGCAGCCTCCACCTCCTGGGCTCAAATGATTCTCCTGCCTCAGCCTCCCAAGTAGCTGGGATTATAGATCCATGCCACCACGACTGGCTAATGTTTGTATTTGTTAGTAGAGATGGGGTTTTGCCATATTGGTCAGGCTGGTCTCGAACTCTTGATCTCAAGTGATCCACCCACCTCGGCTTCCCAAAGTGTTGGGATTACAGGCATGAGCCATCGTGCTTGGCCAGTCTTCGAAGGGATCATTTTCTTTGAGAAAGCTGATTAAGAGCCACATGAGTCTGTCTGACTGGTGGATGAGGCCAAGGAGGGAGCTTAGAGTTTCCTGTTAGAGTCTCCTGGGTGACACAGATGTATCAACAATGATACAAGCATATGGCAGAGAGTATGTGCAGGATTTCCTGGGTGCACAGCAGAGGAGCTCCTCACCCAGAGGAAGAGCACCTACCTACGGGAAGTTCAGAAAAGCTTTTCTAAGAGG
Organism: Saimiri boliviensis; assembly: GCF_048565385.1. Classification (NCBI taxonomy): domain Eukaryota; kingdom Metazoa; phylum Chordata; class Mammalia; order Primates; family Cebidae; genus Saimiri; species Saimiri boliviensis. The sequence goes on from NC_133460.1 coordinate 82,607,749, forward strand.
AGTGTCAGGTGAATTGGAGGGAAAAAAAACCTTCCAGGTCTCTACCAAACTAGACTATGAGAAAGAGGATGCATGTAGGGAAACTACAGCGGTTAGTTCAGTGTTGCTGGAATGTAAAATGCAAGGCAGAAAGTGTCAAGGGATGAGGCCGGAGGAGGTGGTAAGTTTGTTCCCTACAGATTGCTCTGTTCCTTCTCTTTTGCTTGTTCGAGTCTTTATGCTGCTACCTGGGAATCTGTGCCTTACAAATCTTGCTACTCTAAGTGGTCCCTACATCAGTGGCATTGGTGACCTCTGGGATCATGTTTGAAGTATAGACTCTCAGGACCCCCCCACCCAGACCTGCTGAATCAGAATCTGCATTGTAGCAAGACTGCCATGTGATTCCTGTGCAAAACTGGAGTTTGAGATGCACTTCTTTACAATACAGCTTTTTTTTTTTTTTTTTTTTCTCTGTTACCCAGGCTCACTGTAGCTCCAACCTGGGCTCAAGCAATCCTCCCACACCAGCCTCCTAAGTAGGTAGGACTACAGGGGTAAGTCACCATGCCCGACCTTTTTTTTTTCTTTCTTTTTTTTTTTTGTAGAGACAGAGTCTCCCTATGTTGCTGAGGCTGCTCTTGAACCCCTAGTGTCTCAATCTATCCTCCCAATTTGGACACCCAAAGTGCTGGTCACGGGTTTGAGCCACCACACCTGGCCTAACACAGCTTCTTGAATAGGGGAGAACTTTGAGAGGTTCACAGTCATCCCAGGCTGTGCAGAATGACTGGATGAAGAGTGAATGAAGGGGCCAAAGAGGGAAGTGCACCATCACACAACATTCCCAACCTACCAGGTGGCAGCAGTCTCATCAACAAATGTGGAATAAGATCAATGGACTGAAATTCACTCTACTAGAAATTAGGGTATTTACAACATTCAGTAATGCCTAGTTCTTTACTTTGATTTATTGGGGCAACTGATAAACACAGATGTGTTACAGTTGGAGAAGACTGCAGAAATTCACATGTGAACTTGACCACGTTAATTCTGGGAGGGTGAGAGATTCTAAGGAAAGGAAGATGTTTCTGCAGCTTTGGGGCCAAGGCAGTGGTTCCCACACTTTAGCCTACAATAGAATCACCTGGGGGACTCATTAAAACACATGTATATATATATTTAAATATCTGGCCCCATCCCCTGAGTTTCTGACCAAGAGGTCTGGAGTGAGCCACGAGAATCTGCGTTCCTAACAAGTTCCCAGAAGACATTGACACTACTGGTCTGGGAACCACCCTTTGAGGACCCCTGGTCTAGGGCCATTAGGCTGGGTCCTCGGGCAAATCCCCGATCGCCTCCAGGCTGCATCTCCTCAGATGTTAAATGGGGATCATATTCCCCCTGCTTCCTGGCAGGGTTGTTGAAAAGATGAAATGAGACAACGTATGTGAAAGGTCTTTGAAAACATAAAAATGCTATATAAACATGAGGCATAATCATTATCGATCAGGGAACGTTCTTGTAAGAGATCGGCTTTGAGCTGGATCCAGAAAGGTGGGTGAGTGATGAGGCAGCTGGAGAGAAAGGACAAGCGGATGTTCCAGGTTTGGGGCAGAGAATGAATGAGGAGCGGAAGGGAAGAGGGAGAGAATGGTGCAGGTGGAGTGGGGGTGGGGCTGAGACATCTACGGAGCAATGGCTCTCACACTTCAGCATGCATCGGAGTCACCTGCAGGGCTAGCTGAACCCCAGATCACTGGCCCCGCCCCTGGAGTTTCTGATTCAGTCTGTCTGGAGGGTGGAGTGGGGCTGGGCCTGAGAACGTGCATTTCTAGCAACGCTGCTGCTGCTGTTCCTGGCCTAGAGGCTGCACTGAAAACCACTGCTGAGGTAGGTGGCTAGATTGAAAGGCCCTACCCCAGGTAGGGCCTATGGGGCTGAGGAAGGACGACTAGGGTGAATGCTGTAACAGAACCCGTGGTTAGAAACTTGTGTCTGCTATCATTTCACCCAGGGACAGGGCAGCTGAAGGTGAAACGGCATCTGCTTCATTTTCAGGCAGGCAAGGTTCAATTCCTGGCTTTGTTGCTTCACGTGTGATCAAGGTCAACTTGCCTAATTGCTCGAAGCCTAAGTTTCCATATCTGTAAAGCGGGATAGTGATGGCATCTACCTCACTGGACTTTTCTAAGGACTCCGTAGGACGGGGCAGGTAAACCACGCAGCGGAGGGCGTGGCATGTCCCTAGTGTAGGAGGTGTTGGCTGTCACTGTTGTCCCAGGCTGCATTCCTTTCTCTCAACTTCCAGACTGCCCTTGGCCTCTTTCCACTCCTCCCCTGACAGTCCTCAGGCCCCAGGGATGGCCAAGGTGGTGGCTGGGCTCAGAAAGCAACCTCTCCTCTGCTGGCAGAAAGACTGGAGGGCTTCTTTCTAGTTCTCTGAGGCCTGGGCAGCTGAAGTCGGGGCTGAGCAGGGCGTGAGCGAAGCTTCTGGATGCCTGCCTCCTGTGCTGTAGTGTCAACGTGTCTTTTTAAAAATTAAAAAAAATTTCTTTTTGCATTTCACATGGTGCCTTTGTCCTGCGGTTAAATGCGTGGGTGTGCAGATGACCTTGTTAGGATAGAGTGCATCTCTTTGTGATTAACCTGCACACCTCTCTCTTCAGCTCTCCGAGAAGTTGCCCACATTAGCTGAGCGTCAGAAGCCTTAGTCCTAAACTGGTGAGACAGGAAACCAGGAGGAGGCTGGGAAAAGTCACCTAACCATGACCAAATCTAGCACCCCCCCAGCTCCACCCCACACTCTGGGGCTGTTCGCAGAGCTGCCCTCCCATCCCCTCCCACCAGGCAGGAGTCCAGGTGGCACAGATTCAGGTCAGGCTAAATGTGGCTTCACAGCCCAGCTTGGCTTCTCCTCCCAGCACCAGCTTGTTAAGAAATAAATATTTATACCTGGCACCTGTCTTCTCCCAAGTCCTGGAGGCCCCTGCTGCAAAGATTCACGCTGAATCCTCAATCCCCTTGTGCCATCTCAATCCCAAAGCCAGCCAAGCCTCTTGCCCCTGCCCCCAGAATGGGGGCCACAGACACTCCCAGGCAGCCGGGCAGCAGCTGGGCCCCTGATTTAGTGATGACTATTTACAAAGCCAAGGAGGTGGGCGGCAGGGGAGCAGGTGACAGGTGGGATAAATCACCTTTGCAGCAAGCTGCTGGCTCTGGCAGGGCCTGCTGGGACCCAAGCCTGGGTGGGCGGCTGCCCCCTCACCGGGCAGATGGCTGCAGCTGCTCATGCCCCTCCTCACTCCGCCTTTCCTCCCCATCCAGCTTGGGTGAGGCACCTCCATGTAGGGTGTACTCGCAGGGCATGAACATGCTAGAGGAGCTACTGATGAACTAAAGCACTCGTACATGGAGGCAACCCTCCATTGTTCCTTTGTGCTTTCATTTGTTCCGTAAATATTTGCGAAGGGCCCCATGGCTCAATGCCTGGTGCACAGGAGCACTTAATAAATGTTAGCTGAGTGAATGAATGCAGGCAGTGTTTAGAGCTAGAAGATGTGGGTTCCTGTCCTAGCTACACCACTAATCTGTTTTGGGCTCCCAGGCAAGTCACTACTCCAAGCTAGGCTCTCATCCCTGCGAGTGTCCAGAGGATCCCCTGGCTGGCTTCCTCACTGGTTTCTGGAAGGGCTGCGTGGGAAACAGGATGTGAAAGGCACAGAGTCATGCATTCTGCAAGTCTCAGTGGTATGTAGCACCTGATCCACAGAAGACACCGTGGGAGCCGCCACTCTGTCAGGGGACGTCTACATAGTGGCTCCTCTCCTGGCTCTCACGTTGCTTCTTCCCAGACCCCCATGCGCCCCTGAACTCACCTTTCTGTCTACACAGGCCACAGAGCGTCCGGCAAAGAGGCTGGCCACACCACGGGCCACGTTGACCTCATCGCTCAGGATGTCTTCCCACCGGTTATTGCGGAATTTGAACAACTTGTCGGTGTACGTGGCCACCCCTGGAGAGAAGAGGAAAGGGAGGGCTCGTGGGCACTAGATCAGGGCCTCGGTTCTGGTCTCTGGGCATGTCTCTTGGCACCTGCCACAAGGTGGCTGGGAGCAGAGGAGGATGGGTCATCTGCGGCAAGGAAGGCCTCCGGCAGGTGAGACTCCTCTGTGTTTGGGGGCACTCGGATGCTTCCAGTTGAGGGAAGAGACTCAGCCTCACAAAGATGGCTGGCCCAGGCTTCAGGAATTAGGGAAGATGAGCTACTGCTGCAGTGTGCCCGAGGGACCCTCAGCAGCTGGGTTTCACGCCCTGCCCTGTGCTCTTGCAACAGTGCCAAGGAGCTCCCGGGACAGCAGTACTGCAACATCCAAACTCAACCCAGGACGGCTTTTTCTACACTCTGCTGGATCGCAGGACCTACCTGATTCGGGTCTCACAAGAAATGGTTCTGGTTCACAGTTGGGTCTCAGTCCACCCTGAGGAAGGGGTTGGAAGCTGAGCTCTGCCAGGGTGAGGAGTGAGGGGTTGTTTGGCCTGGGGTGTGATGAGCTTGGCAGCCTGGGAGCCCCGGAAGGCAGTGACCTTGACCTCTTTTGGATTACTGATCCCTTTGGGAACTGGAGGAGGCGGAGGGCCTTCAGCTCAGGGCGTCGCAGGCCTGCACCACACAACATGCTGCATGCTGTTTCAGGTCCGTGGCCTTCTGGAGCTCATTTGTGAGTAAGAATCCTTGCTCTGGGGAAGTGGGAATAACTGCTGGTGACTGAGGCCTCAAGCCCATTCAAGTGACCACTTGAAAGGCAGAGCTCTCTCCTCCGCCATCACCCTTAGTTAATTTATTGTTAATGCAAGACCCAGAGTGTTCACAGTTTAGGAGGGGCCCTGTTCTACCCCCTGGGCTGGACAGAAACACAGGGAGAAGCTGAAGAAATCGGGGAAGATGAGCTTGAGGAAGAGTAGACTTGGGGACAGAACCCTGAACTTGACTGTCTGACACAGGGAAGAGGCAGCATGGCGCAGGGGCCAAGAGCTCGGGGTTTACAGGAAAGGAGCTGCAGCCCCAGTGTCAGTTCTGCTTGGATTCTACCTCCAGGCTCTGGACTCGAGGCATACTGCCCAGCATCTCTGAGACTCGGTTTTCCTACTCGCGAGTGGGGATGGCGGTAGTTATAGTCAAGTTCACTGTGAGGAATAAATGAGATGGTGCACAGGAAAGGTTTGGGATGGTCCCCCCACCAAAGTGGTAGCTGTGATTCGACAGACGTGGTTTTTCCTATGCTATAGATGGACTACTTTCCCAGGTCCTTTGGAGACATCGGCTCTGCACTGCAGGGGTTTGGTGAAAACCAGTGATTCTGTGAGTGGGTGAGTGTGTGAGTGTGAGCATGAGTGAGAGTGAGCATTGTGAGAGGGAATGTGTGTGAGATGAGTGAATGAGTGAGTGTGCAGGAGTAAGAGCCAGTGTGAGTGAGCGTAAGAGTGTGTGAGTGGGCTGGGCATGGTGGCTCATACCCATAATCCTAGCACTGTGGGAGGCTGAGGTAGGTGGATCATGAGCCCAGGAGTCCTAGACCAGCCTGGGCGACATGGCAAGATCCCATCTCTACAAAAAAAAAAAAAAAAAAAAAAAGCCAGGCATGGTGGCACAGGCCTGTAGTCCCAGCCACTGAGGAGTCTGAAGCAGGAGAATCGCCTAAGCCCAGAAGGTTGAGGCTTCAGTGAGCTGTCATTGTGCCACTGCACTCCAGCCTGGATGACAGAATGATATTTTGTCTCAAAACAAAAAACAGTGTGTGAGTATGTGAAAGCAAGTGTGTGAGGAAAAAGCGTGAGTGTGAGAATGAGTGTGTAGGTGTGAGAGTGGGACAATGGCTGAGAAAGAGTGTGTGTGAGCATGAGAGTGGGTGTGTGAGGGTGTGTGATGAGTACACAAGAGTAAGAGTGTGTAAGAGAATAAGAGTGGGAGAGAATGAGTGAGTGTGCAAGAGTGGGGATGAGTGAATGACTGAGAGAGGGGATGAGTGTGAGAGGGGATGAGTGAGAGTGTGAGAAGGGATGAGTGAGAGTGTGAGGGGATGAGTGAGAGTGTGAGTGGGGATGAGTGAGTGTGAGTGTGAGAGGGGATGAATGAGTGAGGGGATGAGTGAGTGTGAGTGTGAGAGGGGATGAGTGAGAGTGTGAGTGGGGATGAGTGAGTGTGAGTGAGGATGAGTGAGTGTGAGAGGGGATGAGTGTGAGTGAGGATGAGTGAGAGTGTGAGTGGGGATGAGTGTGAGAGAGGATGAGTGAGTGTGAGAGGGGATGAGTGAGAGTGTGAGTGGGGATGAGTGAGTGTGAGTGACGATGAGTGAGTGTGAGTGGGGATGAGTGTGAGTGTGAGTGGGATGAGTGTGTGAGAGGGGATGAGTGTGTGGGGATGAGTGAGTGAGTGTGAGTGGGGATTAGTGAGTGAGGGGTTGAGTGAGAGAGAGTGGGGATGAGTGTGAGTGTGAGAGATGAGTGTGAGTGTGAATAGGGATGAGTGTGAGTGAGGATGAGTGAGAGTGAGTGGGGATTAGTGAGTGTGAGAAGGGAATGAGTGAGAGTGAGTGCAAGTGGGGATCAGTGAGTGTGAGTGGGGATGAGGGAGAATGTGAGAGGGGATGAGTGAGAGTGGGGATGAGTGTGAGTGTGAGGGGAATGAGTGTGAGTATGAGAAGGGATGAGTGTGAGTGGGGATGAGTGTGAGTGTGAGGGGAATGAGTGTGAGTATGAGAAGGGATGAGTGTGAGTGGGGATGAGTGAGTGTGTGAGTGGGGATGAGTGTGAGTGTGAGGGAGGATGAGTGAGTGTGAGAGGAAGTGAGTGTGAGTGTGAGGATGAGTGTGAGTGTGAGTAGGGATGAGTGTGTGAGGGGATGAGTGAGAGTGTGAGTGGGGATGAGAGAGTGTGAGTGGGGATGAGTGTGAGTGTGAGAGGGGATGAGTGAGTGTGAGAGGAAGTGAGTGAGAGTGAGGATGAGTGTGTGAGTGGGGATTAGTGTGTGTGTGGGATGTGAGTGTGAGTGGGGATTAGTGAGTGAGTGTGTGAGAAGGGATGAGTGTGAGTGTGAGTGAGGATGAGTGAGAGTAGGTGGAGGCTTGAGCGCAGCCCCATTTCTGTGGAGCTCAGAAGGGACCTGCACTAGCTGCTGCGGCTTGGATGCACGTCGGGGAAGCTAAGGTGCGGGTCACCCGGACAAAAGCACATGGCCCCAACTCAATCAGCTGGAGTCGTGTCCCACATCGGAGTCTTGTTAGCTGCAAGGCCTGACGTCTGGGTTTCCTCATCTAAAAGTTGTGGGTAACAGCTGTGCCTCCCTCCCAGCGTGACTGCGGAAATTACATGAGAAACACTCATGGAGGGAGTGTGGCGGCAGCTCTGAGACCCCGGGTTCACAGCCCCTCCTCAGAACTCCTGAGAGTCAAATGTGTTCAGGAATTTAGATATTTTCCCTCAGATTTTGGAAAGGTAACAGTGCACACACCGTTTATTACATAACGCCCCCCAGCAGGGATGGAGGCAGCACCCTGTAATTAAACACATTAATATTTCTGCAGTGAATTATGAATATTCACCCTAAGTGGGATAAATAAAGCCTATAAATAGCTCAGATTAGCCCAGGACAGGTTTTGCTATCAATTGAATTTCCCACAAAACTTAAAAAATTCACTCGAAGCGTTCAGAGGGTTCTGGATTTCAGGGTTGTCAAGAGGGGACTGGGACTCAGGCTGCCAGCATCATGGCTGTCCTGGGGGCAGCAGTGGGCTTGTTATTGCTTCCAGATGCCTGGGGGCCTCTGAGGATGGGTCCTGCAGGCTTCTGGGTCTCCAGCATTCACCATCAGCAAGCAGCCCTTGCCCATCTCTGCCCAACAAGGGCCCCTTTAGATGCTGTACCTCCAGCTGGTTTCATCCCTGCAATGCCTGGGTCACATTCCACCAAAGCCTGGGCTGGGGTGGAGTCAGGGAGAAAATGGGCGTGGCAGCTAGCGTTCCGCAGAGCTCTGATGGACACCTCTGGTGTCAGTGAGAGAAATTTCTCAAGCTGCCGAGTTCCCGCCTTAGCTATCAAGAGGAGACACTAGGTCTAGGGTGGCTCTATCCCTCTGTTTGCCTTCTCACCTCCAATTCCTCCTGTCCACCCAGGGCAGCGTTTCCCAAAGTGTGCTTTGCGGGACTCTGAGCTCTAGGAGGCGCCTGGAGAAAAGACTCAGTGATCATCTGAGCTTGGGAAAGGCTGCACACTTGCCCACCTCTTGGAGATTCCCACTGGACATTAATCTATTAGAACTTCAAAAAGACCTGCAACAAATTACCTGTTTAATGTTACTTAACCCAGCCTTTCCCAAATGCATCTTGGCCATGGAACCCCTTTTTGTAGACCACTCCTTAGCACCCTACGTAACTGGTGCTGTTTTTAGCAAGTCGCTGTCCTAAACTGCTGATGTCTGGTCAGGCTCAGAGCTCTTCAGCCGGAGGTGTTAGGGTGCCTGTGCTGTTGGCCTCTCCCCCTCTTCAGCCTCCTGGCTCCCGATCTCACCAGGGATGCCCAGAAGAATAAACTAATTAAGGTAAAATGTGTAACAGCCATGCAGAGCCTTGTAGATCATAAATGGGAACGGCAAAATCAATGGCAGCCCTTCTGCAGGCAGAGGCCCGGAGGCCTGGGCGACAGGAGAGATGGGAGCCCGTGATTTAGGAAGAGCAAACGCTCTGGCAGCTGCAACCTGGGTAATTAGGTGTGTCAGGAAGACAGATAAACAGCGAGCTGTGCGGGTCGATGGCACAGGCAATAAACACCCAGCACTGGCCCCTGGCCCATGTCAGCATGCAGTCCTGCCTTCTGGCTCCTTGTAGCTGTACAAGAGCTGCACTCTGTCCTGGAGTCCCTCATGAGAGGGCAGGGACAGCTGCTCGGGAAGAGCAGCTCTGTTAGGAGTGGGAGAGAGGCATTCTTTTGAGTCCCCTGGGGAAAGACAGTGAGAAGGTAGAGGGCTGGGAGAAACAGGAGGGCATGTGGGGCAGGGCAGGGGGCCCTGGAATCACAGCCCCCATGAGAGACAAGTCTAGGGATTCCTATTTCCACCTTGATTCTAGCGTCTTGGCATTAAAGGAGCCTTGAAGTTCTCAGAGTCCAGTAAGACCACCAATTGTTACCAGGTGGCCAGAGGGAAGGGTCTGTAGGTGAGGGTTGGGTGCCCTCCGTGCCCTGCAGGAAGCCAGGTGTTACACCAGGTGCCATGGGAGGCCGGGGGAAGTACACATGGGTCCCTGACTCAATGCTGTTAGAGTCCATCCCCAACACTAGGGACAGGTAAAGGAGATGCCAGGAGACAGCCATGAGGAGGATGATACTGTCACGTCTGTCGCACTTGCTAGGTGCCTGGCACTTCACATACATTCACTCATTTGCCCTCACCATAGCCCCACTAGGTGGGTACGATTTTCATGACCCTTTTGCACATGAGGTACCTGGGGTATGAGAGAGAAGGGGGCTTGCCTAAGATCCTACAGCTGGCAGAGTCCAGCAGGGCAGAACTGGATGGTATATCTGGGAGATGCCATGAAATCAGGATGGAAGAGGTCGCTGTGATCAGGGAGGGCTTCATGAGGGAGGAGGCACCTGAACTGGGACTGGAAGGGTCAGAGTAACAACAGCTATGACTCCTGTATGTATGGAGCACTTTGTCTGGTGCTTTGTGAAGCCCTTTCTTTTTTTGCAACCACCAGCTTGCCTAAACCCTGCATCCACCTTGAGAGATGATATAGCCCCATTTTACAGTTAAAGAAATTGAGAGTAGAGAGGTTAAGTCAATTGCCAAAGGCCACAGAGCTAGTAAGAGGTAGACAGAGATTCAAACCCAGGTCTTTCTGCTTCTAAAGCCTGTGTTGGCACTGCACTCTACAGTTTAGGCAGGATAGCAAGAAAAAGGCACAGAGGGGACACTGAGTTTGCCCAGGGAGGGGGGTTTGTGCAGGTGGTGGAGGAGAAACACGGCAGGGCAGGAGAGACCCAGTGAGTCCAGGACTGAGGGCAAAGGGGCCATTGGTGGCTCCTGATCTGGGGAAAGTCAGGAGAAGGCAGTGTTTCCGGAAGATGAAGTTGGCAGGGGAGTGAGAGGTGAATACAGGGAGAGGGAGGGAGAAAATGCAGTGAGTGGCCACTTTTATGGGAGCTCAGTCTTGATCAGGATGGAGAGGAAGCACCAGTGCGGGAGGGGGTTGGCTGAGTGTGGCCGAGAGAGAGAGGGAGCTGTCCAAAGTGGGAAAACAGTGACCTGAGCAGGGACGCTGAGCTCGCTGGCGGTGAGCAGGAGCTGGCCTCAGACAGTTTGCATTTAAAGTGAACACAGCGTGGCCAAGAGGTCACTGGTCATGAGGCATGACTACTTGCAGAGCAGTGAGTCTGGAGCTAGGGAAAAGGGAATGACCCGGCCATAGACCAGGTCCCTTGAGTCCCGGGGAGAAGCCACATTTGGGACAGAGAAGGAGGCATCAGAAGACTAGTAAAGGGGACTGAGAGGGCGCCATGAAGCCACTGGGAGCGTGAGGTTGGGTTAAAATGAACTCTTCCTAAGGATCACTGGATTGGAATGCCTTCTCCCCCTGGGGCTTTCCCCACCCGGGAGATGGCCTGACTCATGGTCTGGTATTGGTGGTAGAGAGAAGGGTGGGCAGGTTTGCGTGGCAAGGTAGAGCCCGAGCCTCCAGCCCCATTCATCAGGCAAACAGCAGGGCTGGGGAGGTAGCCAGCAACATCCCTTCCTCTAGGTGGACCTTGGGCAGCTCATGAACTTGTATTGTTCTGATCTGTAAAATGGAACGAGAACGGCCACCTGTTCACCAGGTTGCTGTGAGGGTTAAATTAGATAATGTATGTAAAGTGCTGAGAACAATCCCTGGCACATGATAAGTTAAATAAATAATAACACCACCATCATCCTCACCACCATCATCCAGGAAATTACAGCACGTGACCACAGCAGATCCTCAACCCAGGAGCCAACTGCGATGTGAAGTATGAAAGGCTTTGTAAGACTTAGTCAGGGGAAAACCAGCAACATAGTGATGGCTTCGGGGAAGAACTCATTCAGGAAAATGCTGACCCCAGCCTTCCTTCCCCCATCCCAAGGCGAAGAGGGAAACCCGTTAGCTCCCACCAGGCACTCTGCCCATATCAGCTCCTTCAGTGCTCTCTGTAGCCATGCCAGGAGGGTGGAGTCTTTATTTCACAGAGAGGAACTGGGGCTCAGAGGGTGAGATCATTTGCCTAAGGTTGTACACTGTTGTAAGGTGTCTGTCTGCTGCAGAGCCCTCTCTCAGGTTATTGAAGAGCTGGGGTCGCTTGTGGGAGGCAGTCCCAGCTCCTAGGGAACCTCGTTCCTTGCTAGGACCATGGGAACGGCTTCTGGGGCCCCATATTCCTTACTGTGCTGCTTTGGCCCATGGTGGGAGAGCTGCAGATCAGGACTTTGCATCGAAGTGAAATCTGGCTGGGGGATCAGGAGACCCTAGAATCCATCTTAGGGCCTCAAGAATCCTAGGGAAAGAGGATGGAGCCGTAGGGTGGTACATCCCGGACTTGGCTGGGTTCAGGAAGCTCTCGGAGATTAAATACAGATTCTGGTCTAGGGGGTCTGGGGTGGGGCCTAACAGTCTGCATTTTTAAGAGCTCCCAGCTGATTCCTGTGCTTCTGGTCCCTGCATCACACTTGGAGAAGTGCGGCACAGGGTGTCTGGGTGTGGTTGGAACTGGGACTAGGTGGAGGAGTTGCCCAACCAGGGATGCTTCTCTCAAGAGCAGACAGCTCCTCTGCTGCAAAGGCAGAAGAGGCTGGAAGTACCACCCACCTGAATACCCATCTCTCTGGCTTGGTGACTGTTGCTTCCTCTCCTCTCTAAGAAGTTATAAAAGCCCCTGCTGAAGACCTCTTGAAGTATGACAGAGTCAGAAGCCAAAAAAAAAAAAAAAAGATAAATCCAAGTCTATAAAAATGAAAAACTTCCACATTACAACATCTACCAAGAGCAAAGACAAAAAAAAAAAGGCAAACAAGGGAGAAGTATTTTCAACTTGTACTATAGACAAAGGGCTAATTCCTTAATTTATAAAGAGGTGTTACGACTCGACACGGAAAACACCAATAATCAGTACCAAAATGGGCAGAGGGTATGAGCAGACAAGAGATTCCAAATTAGAAAAATATTTTCAGCCTCCCTCATTTTAACAAAAATGAAAATTAAAACTATACTTAGATATCAATTTTTTCCCCATCAGATTGGCAAATACTGAAAAATAGATGAAATATTGTGTTGTGAGTTTGGAAAGTGCTTGCTTGCATATTTGGCTGAGGGGAACGTCCTGAGCAGTGGCCCTAGGAAGGACAATTTGGCAGCAACTACACATGTATATTCATTTGATGCAGTAATTCTACTTCTGTGAACTCACAAGTACTCCTGTCATGTGGGAAATGGCATGTTGTACAAACTTATTCATTTGGTAGCATGCTTTGTAAGGGCAAAGGGAAAAGACTGCAAGTCATCTTTCATCAATAGAGTACCAATTAAATTAATGGCACAATGGAGTACTATACAACCATAAAATGAATGAGAAAGCTCTCTGTGTACCGCCATGAAATCAAATCCAAAATGCATTGTTAAATGAAAAGAGCAAGGAGTGGAACCACGAGCTGCACATGCTGTTTGTGTAGAAAGGAGGGAGACACAGGAATTATTTGAGCAGTGCCCCGCACACAGCAGATCTGCCATCATCATTTTGTGGAACTGATGATGAAAACACGGTAGTGGTGGGGCTCACAGTTCACACTGACCCATCGCTACCCATGCTCCCATTCGTGACTCCAGGCCAGTCCCTGTGGGCAGGAACCCTCAGGGCTATTCAGTAAAGTAGCTGGGGTGAGCTAGTGTGTAACCGCCTCCCCCCGCAACCCAGGGGATGGACTCTGACCAGGAGCTGCAGAAGATCCTGGGTTCCTGGACGTGGAGGGAGGTGACAGCACCTGCCTCTTGTCCCCCTGCATCCTGCACACTATCCTACCTGGTTTCACTGAGTGGTGTTGCCTGAAATTCTACTCAGTGGCTTGTATTTTCCCAGGTCAGTGAAGCTATAAGCTGGTTTCCTGGCCCAGGCCCTCTTGGAATGGTGGTCAGTCTTCCTCCTCCTCCCTTTTCCTACCTACTTGCCAATTCTCAGCCCTTGACCCCATTCCACTTGGGACCCTCGTCTGCACAGTGTTACACTATGGTCCTTTTCTTTTTGCTCCCACGGTCTCTCTTTCCCACAGGCTGGGAAATATTCCCACAGTCTCTCTTTCCCTCTGCCCACGACACTTAGAGGCTCTGGCTTTCTTCAGAGCCACAGGACTAGAATGGCTATTGTGTGGAGTGCTCATTAAGTCCTAGGCACTGTAATGAGTGCTTCCATTAATTATCTCAGGTGTTCATTCAAAACCATGTATTTAATGCTTACTGAGTGCCAAGCACTCCTTTGGACCTGGAGGATGGCAGTGAACAAGACACCCCCATGGAACTAAGACCCTCGTAGGAGGGATGGACAGCAAACAAAGATTGCGTACTTTCAGATAGTGGTCAGTGCTGTGAAGGAAAAGAAAGCCAGTTAAGGGCACAGGGGGTAATGGGGACACAATTTTAGGCAAGGGGCTCAGGAAAGATCTCACCGGAGGGGTGCCTGAATGAAAGAGTGAGCCTGGAGAACATCAGTGGGAAAAGCATTTCAGGCAGAGGGAACAGCAAGTAAGAAGCTCTCAGCTGGGAAGGCAGCTAGTAAGAGGAAGAATGGAGGAAAGAAAGTCAGAAAGGCAACCTGGGGTTCTGGATGGGAACCCCTCCTATGGGAGGGATGGGATGGGAAAGGCTTTGGATATAGTCTATGGAGCCATGGGCGGGAGTTGAGCTTAAGAAGTTGGCATGATTTTAGATGCGGGAGTTGAGGCTGAGAGAGGTCAAGTAACTTGTCCAAGATCACACAGTAAATAAGGGGAAGACCCCAGGTTTGTACAAAATGACTCCCACAGGATGTTGTTGGGATGCAAGGTGCTAGTCCTCTTCCAGGAACTCCAATGCTAGCATGCCAAAGGCTGGCTGAGGGAGGGGGGAGGGACCAGGCTTCCACAGGTCGCTCCAGCACCCTGGCACATGCCATGGGTATAGCCAAATACCATGAGGATGCCTGGTCTGGTTGGGGGCCCCTGGAGAGCGGGCAGGGTAGGGTGGCAATGGCCAAGTACCATGCCAGCTGGGCCCGAGGAAGTGCTGACTCGACACAATGTCCCTGCTCCACACCCCGCCCACTGTCGATGAATCAATGGGATCACTCAACTGAAAAATTAACTCAAACCCACAGAAGGTCACCAGCACTGAGGCTGCTGGGCACTGCTGCCTCACCCCCACCCCAGGAACTGGCTCTGGTCTCTCCCAATGCACACTTGTGCCCTCGGTCCCAGGAGCCCAGGGCCTTTCTGGGGCCTCCACTGTGCCTGCCTTTCTTGATTTCCCTCAGTTGGCAAACCCTCTCTCAGTTCCAGAGGCTCATGCCCTCCTATTCTTCCTGGGATTTATTTATCAGATTTTAATATAGCTCTTAGGATATGCAATGTCCAGCTGGGGCCAAAGGGGGCCACAATATGAACAATACAAGGTTTTGCCTTCAAGGAGCTTAGAGTCCAGGCAGCGGGTTGGGAGAGGGGACTCAGATACCCAGAGAAACACAAGGCTGTGTTGAAGACAGAATGTAAACTTCATGAGGGTAGGCTTTTGTGTTTTATTCACTGAACCATCCTCAGTGCCTAGAATAGTAGGTGCTCAACAATTATTTGTCCAATGGATGAATGCATTAATAAATGAGTAGGGTTGTGGGGCTGAGCATGATTCTGAGGAGTCATGCTATGACTGCGGCCTTTGACCTTGGTGTTTGGGGGAATCACCTGGAGGTCTTTACCATCTGGTGACTGGGTCCCACCCCTAGAGGTTCTGATGCGATTGACTGGAGTGCAGCTTAGCTGGGATTGTTGGAAGCTCCCCAGGTGACCCTAATGTGCAGCCTGGGCAGGGAACCAGGGCTCTGGGATTCACAAGGCAGCACTCTAAGAGCGTGGGAGGGGCTGCTGCTTCAGAGACACCTGCGGGCTGCCACTGCAGGTGCTCTGTGCTTGGTGAATAGGGGATGGTCTCTCTCCTTCCTCTGGCATCTGCCTGCCGAGCCAACACATCCACAGTTCTCCGGGAGACTTCCTCGGGACTCACCCCTTCTACAGGCGTCCCTTGACACTGCTCCCTTCCTGACCTTGTCCCACATTGAAGAGTTGATCGGCCCATCAATTAATTGTGTCCTAATCCAATCTTGGCTTGGCTGGAGAGAGGGCAGTAAATCCAGCTGCATAATCATGCCCTGATATTTGTGTAGGGATAATTACTATCTCTCAGGTCTCACTTGGTGGCAAGATGAGATGAAAACCCATAAAACACCACTTGGGGCTGTGGTTCATTGTTTCTTGGCTGCACCAGGCTGGATGCCAGCCAGGAAGCACTGCCTGCCCCAGCCCCTGGCATGAGCCCCAACCTCTTCCTCTCCCATTCATGCAACTGTAGGGCTCAACATCAGGGGCAGTCTAGGGGCTGGATCTTGGCTTGGGCTCAACAACCAGTAAAGCTAATGTCATAGCTCAGGGGAAAGCCGGTGTGCATATGCCAGGGTGGGGGTGGGGCACAAGGAGGGTGATCCTCACAGCCAGGCAGTCACCGGCCTCCAGGAGGTTGGGAGGTCCAGGATGATGACTGCTCAAGTCTGAACCACAGGGTTTCATACAAAGCCGACCCAAAAGTGGGCTGCCATCTGGAGGGGCCCACTGCACGTTCAACCTGGCCCCACAGGGACCCAGGGCCCTACATCCCCCCGGGGGACACTGTGGCCTGGAACTTCCACAGAGATGTTACAACCCCACAGGCCTGGGCTGAGATCCTGAGAGCAGAGCCTGAGGCAGTGTGAGCATCAGGGGTGGGAAACCACTTTGGTTTGGGGGCTGCCACAAGAGCACAGCCCACACATCGTGAGATGAGCAGCCACCACGAGCCAGGCTTTCTGTGAGGCCACGAGGACACAGGGTTGAGGAAAGCCGTAGAGCATCTTGATTAAGGGGAAGGGTCTGGAGTCAGACCCCTGGGTTTGAATCCTGCGACTTACAAGCTGTGTGGCCTTGGGCAAGTCAGGTAACCTCTTCGTGCCTCAGTTTCCTCAATCGTACAGTGGTATTTACCGGTACCTATTAATTAAGGCGTGTGAGGCCTAAATGAGATAATTAATGGAAACGCTTAGATCAGGGCCTGACACACAATAGGTGCTACCTATTATTAACTGTTATTATTGTCGTTGTCATTTAGCCTTCTGGGCATCCATTTCCCTCATCCATTCCCCAGCGTGCAGGACCTTGTTACTCAAAGTGTGGTCCGTGACTCAGAGGCATCGTCATCATAGCCTGGGAGCGGATCAGAAGTGCGGGGTCTCAGGTCCCACCCAGACCTGCTGAGTCGGTCTGCATTTGCACAAGACCTCTAGGGGACTCAGATGCACACTTCTGTTAGAGAAGCTCCTGCCAGAAAAGGCTCCATGAACTCAAGGCCTGTCTTCCTCACGGTTGTATCCCCAGCACCTCTAGGCTGGCATAGTGTAGGTGCTTGGCAAGAATTTGGGGAATGAACAAATAAGCTTGGCTGAGAGTGGTGGGGGGCACTTGAAGGATTTCAGAACATTTTAGAAAGGTCCCCTACAGCCAGCTTGGAGGCCAATTCTAGGGGCGTCTTCTGGTCCTGGCGTAACCCAGGTGAGAGTGATGCATGCTTGAGCCAGGGCAGGGCAGCGGGGCTGGAGAGGAGGGGAGGGGTCAGGAGGGCTCACACTAGGAGGCAGTGGTGAGGACAGTCTGAGGGAGTGCCTCGGTCTCTGCTCACCCTGTCCTGTGGTTCATGAGATGAGACCCACTGGCTCATGCGCAAGAGAAGGAGTCCTTCTGGGACCCAGGCAGGTCCTGAAGGCAGCAGGGCGCAGTGCCCAGAGGGCCAGTGACAGTTGCCTGAGAAAGGGCCAGGGTTCCCATGGCCACCCCTGAGTTGGTGCTGGGAGATGATAGGAAGCAGGAAGAGGCCTGAGACCCGGCCCTTACCAGAGAAGGCGTTATTGGTGTTAAGGAAGTAGATTTCCTCCCGGCCATCCCCGTCGATGTCGCAGGCTGTGACCCCGATGGCGTTCCCCTGCCGGTCCCGCAGCGCGTAGTAGGGTGAGCTGCGCTCGTCGACAGCGATGTTCACCAGCCGCTTCTGAGCCCGGTCGTACTTCAGAACCAGGTTGGGGCCATTGTACCTGGAGGAGGAACCAGGAGGGGGCGCTGGGGAGGAGCCGCTGGGCCCACCCAGTCCCATCCAACCACAGCAATGGGCTGGGAGTCCACCTGGACACGCAGCGGGGCAAGTCAGACCCAGAATGTTCCGGGGAACCCGGCGAGCCTTCTCAGGGACCCGTGAGTGTTGGATGAGTGTCCCTGAGTCAGCGTGTGGCCAGGCGCAGTGAGAGTCAGCGGGGGCCCTGTGCGACACCATGTAAGCAGCAGAGTGGCGGAGGGGAGTGGGAGCCGCAGACAGCCCCTTCCCACAGGCTTCACTGATGAAAACAAAGAGCTTCCTGACGCTCATCTTGCCCACTCAATGCAAAAGGCATTTTCACATTTATGATCTCATTAATTTAAATTTAACAATCAAGAGAGGTAGGGGTGGAAAGCCTGTGTTATTAGCCCATTTTTACAGATGAGGCAACGGATGAGGTTCATTAGGGAAACTGAGGCTCAGAGAGGCTGAATGCTCTTTGCAAGGTAACACAGCCTAGGAAATGTCAGGTGCTGGGAGTTGAACCAAGGCCCTTTCTGCTATCCGAGTCCTGAGTCCCTGTGTGAAAGAGCCCCGGAGGAGCAGGAGGCTTTGCTGCTGAGGTGTGAGCAACTCTCCCGGCAAAGTCCCACCACTTAACAGTAAGATGAAATTAGCATCTCAGATGGGAGGACATTAACACGTCCAAAGTTATTAGACCTGCTGGATCTGTTTCTAAGAACTCAAGACAAAAGGTTAAAAGGCATCACTACTCATCTCCTCTCTGTCTCACTGTTCTCCATCCGGAACTCCCTTCTCGCTGCACTGAGGCTCTAGGCATGTTCCTGCCTCCAGGACTTTGCACCTGCCGTTCTCTGTCCAGGATGCTGTTCCTCCAGACATTCACACCCCTGGCTCCCTCCTTCACCTCCTTTAAGCCCTTGCTTCCCTGTTCCTTCTCAGTGAGGCCCTGCCTGCCCACGCTCCCCAAATTAGCAACCACCACCACCACCACTGCACCACCACCCTGCTCTCTATCTCTCACTAACCCTCTCGTCCCACAGCTCTGACCACCTGCTGACAATTCCATATTCTCACTGGAATATGGAATTCTCTTCCTTCTCTGTCTGGTCCTACTAGAATGTCAGCTCCATGAAGGCAGAACTTTTCATCTGTTTTGTTCCCCAGTGCCTAGAACCATGCCTAGCATACAATAGGTGCCCAATAAATGTTTGTTGGCTGATTGAATGAATGAAAGCTCAGAGTTCATGTCTAAATCATAAAAGCTCAGGTGTCCCACAGTCAATTTCTTCACATCACCCTCCCGTCTGGAGAAAACAAGGGCCCTGCAGGAAGTTGGTGAGCCCAGGTCACCCCGAAGCAGCACAGCCACAAGGGCTGAGGCCTCCTCCCGCCCCTCCACAGCCACAAGGGCTGAGGCCTCCTCCCGCCCCTCCAAGGAGCACCAGCTTGCCAGGTTCTCCCAAGGAGTGCAACAGACCCCATCCACTGGGTCCCTCACCTCTTCCTATGTTTCAACCTGAGTGTGCACATCCCAAAGGAAATGCAGATGCTTTCTGTGGGGGTCCCCAGCTGGGGTCACCCAGGGAGGGCAGAAAGAGCTCTCCAAGGTCTTTGAGAGAAATCACATCTTTCTTTCCTGAAACAGACCCAGTCTGGCCCTCTGAATCATCCCAAGATGCAGAAGCCAGCGACGTTTGGGGGATGCTGAGCAGCTGGCTGGGTGCCTTCTGGCACCCATAGGGTGTGAAAGGCAAGATGGAGCTCCCTGGGGGCTGAGTCAGCACCCAGTGATGGAAGGTCGCGCCTTAGAAACCTTGGCGTAGTGTCTGAGGGCGGCATGTCCAGGGCGAGGGATGACCTATGGAGATGTGTCTAGGCAGGGGAGACAGGCACGTGGGTTCCAGCACTGTCAGCAGCTGGGGCCAGTGCTCGGGGACAGGAAGTGCCTGTGAGTGCTGAACACGACTCTTGCAAGCCTTGGGGTCTTCCCCTTTTCCATCACTACTGCACCTCAAAAGATGACTGTGGAGTGCTCGGCCTTGCTAAAAGCACCCTCACATGCACTGTTTCACTTGACCCCCCCCCCCACCCCGCCCCACCGTCATCTCAGAAGGAAGGCAGGGAAAGCACTTTTCCAGAAAAGGGAACTGAAGTGAGGTCCAAGGTGACACAACTTGTTAGTGGCAGCGCTAGGCCTCTGTGTCTTCAGGGTCCAAACCCCATGTTCTTCCCATACTGCCCATGATGCCAACACATACTGCCCATGATGCCAACACTCTCAGGCCTCCTGTTCATTAATTTCCCTGGCTGCCTCCCACAAAGTAGTGCCCCTGAGACATGCCTGAGACCTTCACGGAGATGTAGATGGCGAAGATTATGGCAGTCTTACATTTCTGTAGCTCTTCACACTTTACAAAGCACTTTCTCATCCTTGGGCTCATTTGCATCTGAAAGGTCCTAGCTCTGCCAGAGATGAGGTTGGCGGCCTTGGGCGGGTCAGTTCTCTCCAGGCTCTGCATTTCTCTTCTGTGAAATGCAAGAGTTGGACGAAATCTGAGAGTCACGAAGTGTGTGGCGAAAGGCAGCCTGGGGGCCTCCGCTCCGCTCAACTAGAGCATCTCTGTGTCAATGCACTTTGTTTTATGCATCACATTCCACAACACGTTGTCTGAACATGGGATTCCAGAGCCAGAGTTTAAAAGCCCCTGGCCTGGAAGCTCTATGGGTCCGTGAGTCTCATTAACCTTATGAGATGATCAGAGCAGGTGCCCGCTGCCCCAGGCTGACTGAGGAGCCACCATGTAAGCCCAGCACTGACACCCCTCTTCTGCACCCCTGCCCCTTGGGTCTCCTAGAATGTGTTCACCACCTGCTGAAGCCAGCTCCTCGGATCATGGCTTCCTCACGTATTGGAGTCCAGTCCTGCTGCCTTGAATCTGGGGTAGCTGGGGTACACACCAGGTCTCTGCACCATGGTGGTAACCCCAAAAGGCAGTTGGCCCTGGCTCTCTCTTCTTTAGAGAGTTTTGAGGTGTTAGCTCCGGGGTGAGGTTGCTGGGTCAAATTATTTGATCTGTTACAGAGGCTTCCCCAAACATACATGGTGGTCTGGGATGCGTCCTGACACTCTGGCCCTCATCTCCTCCAGCCCCCACTGCCTCCCAGGACTACGGACACAAAAGGAGACCAACAGCTCCTAGGTTGGTTTCTTGGCACCCCATGGTGCAAGGTCAGGGCAATGCATGGAGCTGCCACTCCCTCCTTTCACCCAGGTTGCTCTCTACGAGTCTGCCAGACTGACACTCAAAGCCTCTGACAATCCCCCAAGGAAACCAGGAAAACCAGCCTTCTTCCCTCCCCCTCTTCTTCTTGGGGCTGATGCTCGTGTTTGCTTCCTCACTATCCCCTGAATGTGCTCTGCCCTTTCCAGCTCCTGTGGTTTTGCTCAGCTGTAGCGATCCCCTCCCACGGGGAATGCTCTCCCCATCTTCCCATCCTCCCACGAAGCCTGCCCCGACTGCCCCTGCTGGATGTGACCTTCTCTTCTCTGGAAACCCACAGCATTTTGCACCTCGTTTATTCCTGTGAGGCCAGAATTGTTTGTGTTCCAACATCACTTTTCTCATTAAAACATGTGCTTCTTGAGCTCAGAAGCATGTGGAGTGGATGCATCTCTGCATTTGCTGTTCCTGGAGCAATGCTTGCACAGAGCAGGTGCTCAACAAATGTCTGTTTGATGCAAGAATGAGTGAATCAGTGGATGAATGAATGAATAAATAAAAATAACAATGGGTAGCATTAGCAGAGCAGCCACCGCATGGCCAGCATTATGCTAAGTGCTTTGTACCCACTGTCACATTCTATCCTCACAATGAACCTAAGACATGGGTCTTATTAACACCCCCATTTCACAGATGTAGAGACAGAAGTTCAGAGGTTAGATGACTTGTCCACTGTCACTCTGCTGACAGTCCCCACACTGACACGCCTGGGAAGCTGGGTGTGAGCTACATTGGCTTACATACTTTCTCTCTCTTACACCTGTCAGATTTTTGGGCATTTCTAGAAATTCAGGAGGCTTCAAAGCTCAGTTAAATGGAGACAGGAAGTGGGGCATGGTTCCATGTTTTTGAAGCAGCTATGGCTTCTTAATATAAAAGGACGGGCCAGCAGGCAGGGGTGACGGGCTTGGTGGCAACTGTAAAATCTGCTTTAGAGATGCCATCAAGAGCACGATCGACCCGTGCTGTGAGGGCCATCCAGTTTTGTGCCAGTACACTGGGATAGCACTGCTGCACAGAGGGCAGGGGCCTGGGGATTGCCAAGAGCAGCCTGGGGGTGGGGTCCCAGCCCTGCCATCTCCTGGCTCTGACCCCAAGCTTGTCCCTCGGTTCCTCTAAGCTTCGGCTTCTGCATCTGGGACCGGGGGCTGGTGTATACCTCTCAGGATGGCTGTGAGGATAAGGTGCCAGAGCGTGTGTGACAACACTTGGTAAACTGTGAAGACTTACATGATCAGAAGTTCTTATCATTATTTAGAAAAACAACAAACCCGGGGCACGATCTCTCACTCTTGGGTGATCGTGTTGATATTTCCAAACACACTCCAGCATTTCTCATCCCCAGCCTCCCGCCCTCAGTAGCGCATCCTCTGCAGGTAGATTTTTTATTCCCATGTAAAACCAAACTTCTCTCTCCACTTTCCCACTGCCTGCTTGCCCCACCCTCATCCACTTTCCTACCCCAATTCTGCCACAGCTTTTCCTGCTACTGTCATCAGCGGCTTTTACGAGGCCACGTGGGGGGGGGGTGCCCTTTTCTGTCCTCACGCCCCTAGGCCTCTCAGCTGTCTTTGGCACAGCTGCTGCTCTCCCCGCCCTTGCCCCGCCGCTGTCTTCTGAAAGCACTCTCCCTTCTAGGCTCAAGAAGGACACCCTCTTCTGGTTTTCCTGCTCTCTCTCTCTGGCTTCCTCTCCTTTCCCACTGTAACTACTTCTTCCTCTCCCTTCCCTTTTAATGTTGGAGTCCCCAGGCCAGGTCCTGGGCCTTCTCTTCTTTCTCTCCCCTTTCACTAGGGGATAATGTTCATTCCCCTGACGGGCAATTACAAATTTATACCTCCAATCCAAATCCCCAGTTCAAGGTGAGACGCATATTTCTGACTGGCTACCTGACATCACCCCTTGCACGTCCCACTGCCGCCTCCAAGAGAACATGTTCAACGTGGAGCTACTGACCGCTCCACCCCTCCCTCCCACAAAGGAGCACCCAGGCACTAAGGCCAGGAACTGGTCAGCCTGGGCTCTCCCTCCCCTTTGTCTTCGCCTCTCATTCATCGGCCCATCCTGTCATTTCTACCTCCAAACATGTTTCACAAATCCTTTCTCTTCTTTCCTCCTCCTCTGCCACCATCTCTGGACAGACTTCCTTCTGTTTCCTCACTTGACCCTCCCCTAATTTAATTCCCCCACACTGTAGCCAGAGTCATCTTTCTTAATGTATAAAACAGATCATAGCTAATTTATACCATCGCCTTTGGCGGCTTCCCATTGTGTGGGAGTGAAACCCAGACCTGTGGTCACTCCTGACCTCGGAGCCTGCATGGTCTGCTCCCCCGCCTCACTGGCCTCCTTCCAGCACAGGGTCTCCTTTCAGCTTCTTGAATTCTGGCAGGTGTTTCCCAGCCCAGCAACCTCTTGCAGAATTCTCCCACCACCCAGAACACTTTCCAACCACTTCTCACCCGTTTGGTCCTATAGTAAGCTCCTTCTCATCCCTTGATCTCCTCCTCAAAGGCTCCTCAGAGAGATCTCCCTCATTGGTATTCTCATCCCTGCATCCAGCACCTATTCCTGTTTCTTCACTTATTTATTGTCTGTCTCTTCCAGTAAACTATAAGCTTCCTGAGGTCAGGGACTGAGTCTGTTTTGTTCACTCCTGTCTCCCCATCATGCAGCACATAGTGAGTACTCAATAGAACACCGCAGAGCAAATGGAAGAGACGAAGCCCGTGGAAGGTACAAAGAGCTGAACCTCGGTTCCTCTAAGCTTCGGCTTCTGCATCTGGAAGCCATAAACATAGATAAAGAGATAAACATAGATAAACGTTGATCGGGCCACCAATCTCTTGTTGAGTCTTTGACTCTACATTTTCATAAATTCCCAAAATATTAATATATGTGAAAACATGGTCATGAAAAAGAGCTTTCAGCACCAAGAATTGGTGTCCTGGATAAGGAAGAGAGAAAACAACAACTGCTATAGGTGTGGAAGACCAACTTCTTTTCTGTTTAGACTAGTTGACCTATGTGAAAAAAAATCACTTAGGGAGTCACATAAGGGGAAGCCAGATAGAAGGATGTGAGCACCTACTATATACCAGATACTGTGCTAAGTAATTTACATATGACATTTCATTTTATATAAATAGAAACATTTTTTAGATTTGAAAGATACAGAAACTATGCTATTTGAAAATTAAGAACAGAGAACTTGTTTTCATTAAAACTTTTTCCACTAAAAAGTGAAAAAAAGACTGGGCATGGTGGCTCATGCCTGTAATCCAGCACTTTAGGAGGCCAAAGTTGGAGGCTTCCTTGAGCCCAGGAGGTTGAGACCAGCCTGGACAACATAGTGAGACCTGTCTCCACAAAAAAATAATATAAAGAATTTATCCAGGTATGGTGATGCATTCCTGTAGTCCCAGTCACTCAGGAGGCTGAGGTGAGAGGACTCCTTGAGTACAGGAAGTTGAGACTGTGGTGAGCTGTGATCATGCCACTGCACTCCAGCCTGGGCAACAGAGCAAGACCGTGTCTCCAAAAAAAGTGAAGAGAAAATATCTATTCA
This sequence comes from Saimiri boliviensis, assembly GCF_048565385.1. Classification (NCBI taxonomy): domain Eukaryota; kingdom Metazoa; phylum Chordata; class Mammalia; order Primates; family Cebidae; genus Saimiri; species Saimiri boliviensis. The sequence goes on from NC_133460.1 coordinate 82,632,018, forward strand.
GTAGTACAGTCAAAGATAGAGAAATAGGTCAGAAAGAAGAGACAGATGTATGAATACACAAAGAGTGCAAGACAGAGACACATGGAATATACAAAAATGGAAATGAGGAAATATATGAAAAAGGAAAATGAAGCCAATAAGTAGAGAGAAAATGATATCAGATCATACCTAAAACCTTTTAGGTAAACATAGATAAAGAGATAAAAACACCTACCCATTTAGAAGTGTAGCCACATGGAGCCATGTATGCATGTTTTACTCCACTCAGCAAGGTGAGGAGTCTATTTCTCCTCCCCTTGAATTTGGGCTGGTTTTGTGGTTTGCCTTGATTGGCAGAATACAGTGGAAGTGCTGCTGGGGCAGTTCTGATCCTAGCCTGTAAGGGGCCTAGCAGCTTCCACTTTGTCTCTGGAGGAAGCCAGTTATTTGACTACCTTGAGACCACAATGCTCTGAAATTGAAGCTAGCCCCATGAAGAGGCCATGTGAAAGAGCACTGAGTCATCTGATATATGAGCAAGGACTTCTCAGACCTCCCAGCCTAGCCCACCGACAGCTGAATGCAACCAAGTGAGTGACACCAGCTAATGTCACATAGAACAGAAGAACCACCCAGATGAGCCCTTTCCAAATTCCTGATTGGCAGAATTCTGAAAAATAATAAAAATTTTAAGCCCCTACGTTTTTGGAAAAGAAAGTAGATAATGATGACCTATCATCTCAGACCTAAGGAGAGGAGAAATTTATCCCTGGCAAGTAGGAAAAAGGATTATTCATAAATCAGTAGATTTCTCTAGGACAGCTATTTGAATTCACAGTAGACAGGTCTCCCTAAGGGAGACCTGGACCAGTTGTGTTGGTACTTGGATCTTAGGATATCGAAAGGTCTTTGCAGAACCCCAGGGTGGAAGGGTAATAAGAAATACAGGGATACCAGAAACTCCTGCTTTTCTACTCCTACTTCTCTTTCTTCTTTCTAACCATATCTAAACATTTCCCATTTTGAATGCCCACTCTTGAGAATAGATCATTTCTTTGGAAATGTGTGTAATGCTCTTTTTTTTGTTCCTTTCTACACATTTTATTCTTTGAAAGCCATTTAAGTTAAATAGGACCAGAAAACATATGGGAAGACATTCAAACAGGAGATTCACAGATTGTATCCTGGAATAGGACATATTGAGAGGCCATATATTAGTTTAAAAGTATGGAGACTTTGGTAATGGGAAGGTCTGGGCATGATGAGAAATCTGGGATGGGGTTCCATGAGGGAATAAATTGGGTAAGGGTGGAAAAATAACAATAACAAAATCAGATTTGATGCTGACTTAGAAGCTGGCCAGAGTGGAGAAGATTCCACAAATAAAGTGCTCTATTGAAGAAGGTAACTTTAAGAAAAAAGAGAAAAACCTTTTGTCTTTGGGGGGGGGGAGGGCAGATGGTTTTTCAGGAAAGGGATGGTTGGCACCAAATGGTCAGAATAATCTGCAGTGGTGAGTGTCTGCGTGTTCTGTAAAAACTCCACGAAGACTGATTGATTTATACCTTGTTCTTAAAACAATCTGTGCTCAGCATGTGGTGGATGCCCGTGGAATTTCTTATATTTTCATGAGCACAGAAGCACACAGAAGGCAGGGACTATCCTATGCAGCTCTATTCCCCACCATACCTCGGCCAGTGCCAGGAAAGAGCAAGTGCTCAGTCATGTTTGCTGATGATGACAAAGACCCTAACTTCATTCTTCATTCTTCAATGCATGTTTCTAGGAAGGAGTAAGACGGGGAGTCAGGAATTCCATAAACTGTCAAAGAAGAGATTCAGGTGACAGACAGAGGCTGCGTTGATCAGGATCCTTTGGTTGCAAGTGAACTAGTTGAGGAATTTATTGGGTTAGATGTCCAAACTGCAGGAACAGCAAGGGTGCAGCTAGGCTTCTGGGATGACTGGAACCAGGATGTGGTCAGCACTTCCTTTTCCTTCCTTCTCATTCCTTTCTCTGCCTATGGACCTCAGGCTCTCACATGATCCTCTTTCCCAAGGCTTCAACTATGGCAGCCCTCCCAGATTCACATCTCAGCTTCAGTACCAGAGGGGAAGGTATGTTCTCTCCTCAGTTTGCGTGTGAAAAACCCCCAAAAAGAGCTCTGATTGGCTCAAGGTGGGTCATCTGTCCATCTCCAAAGGCAAGAGCTGGGAGCCTGTGGTTGGCAGCTCTCAACTAGTAGCAAGGCCAGTGAAAGTGGCATCTTGGGATCCACCTATATGCAGGAAGAGAAGTGCCAGGAAGGATGGCAGATGTGGTTCTAGATGACAGTGACTCATCTGGGACTGCACATTCTGGAGACAAACCTACCAGGGACTCCTGATGGAAGACAATGAATGCTTCCCTGGCACTGTCAATTTATCATGTCCTCCATACACATCTCAAGGGCCCCATTCCCCTCCAGAAGCCCCAGAAAGAGGTAAACCCAGAAAGTGGAACAATGAGTCATTAGGTTCTGGAAATGGGTCTGGTTCTTGACCTCCCATCTCATCCTCAAGCCCTGTGTTCCAAGCCAGAGCTGGGCTCCAGAGAGGCAGCAGGACACTAAGAGCTGGCAGCGATGAGACCAGCAAGTGGATCCCAGAGTCTGGCCAGAGCTTACCCACTCGCTGTGGATTCAGGCAAATTACTGACTGCTTGGTCACAAAACACTAAGTATCTATTCCAACTTTCTTTCCTTCATGTTATAACTACCCAGAAGCTTCTAGCTAAAAAGCTGTTGGTCTTTGTCTCTCTTTCAGTTGAGGAGGTAGGCCAATTTAGGGACAGAATAGTGGGGGCAAGGAGCCAATGAATGCTTCACTTTTCTTTAAGAGTAGAAAGATAAGTCCATCATTGACTTCATTGCAGCCTTCTGGGATCCTATTTCTAGGCAGGGACACCATGAGGTGTTGTGATGGACACACATGGCATATGATGTAATTCTCTGCTCAGAGTCTCCAGTCTAGTATAGCAAATAAAGAGTGGTCCCAATCCCAAGCTTTCAGAGGGCAGATGGGTAAAAATTGCTGGGGTAAAAGTCTTTAAAAAGGTTTGTTTGATCTGGAACTTGAAGGATGTATAGGATTTTAATAAGGGACACTGGGTCAGGCATTTATGAAAGAAATGGTGTGAGCAAGAAACAGAAAAATATGTTTAGGGAATGGGGGTAGACTAGCTGGACAACATAGAAGTGTGTGTTAGAAGTGAAAAATAGTGGAAAGAAAATTGGAAAAGTACATGTTCCATGAAATGGCTGTATATGCAAAGCATTCCCCAAATGTTAAAGGAGCTGAGAAATAAAAGAATGAGGTGGACAGATCCAGTTTGTTGGTAAAGGGTGTTTAATTGGGGAAACTTAAAGACAGAAGCATGGTCTTGGTGTACCGGGCAACTAAGATTGTGGAATATGTGGCATGAAACTAAGGCTTTATATGTTCTGGGCCAGGTATGGTGGCTCATGGCTGTAATCTTAACACTTTGGGAAGCCAAGGCAGGAGAACCACTTGGGACCAGGAGTTTGAAATCAGCCTGCACAACATAGTGAGACCCCATCTCTAAAAATAAATAAATAAAATAATAATTAGGAAATACATAAAGATTATACTTGCTAGGGAATAGGGGGCCACTGAAGGGTTCCATGCAGGGTGTACTGTTATGTCAAAACACTGTTTTGGAGAGCATTGTCTGGTATGCATGAAGGATTGGCCAAGGAAGAGAATCAAAATGATAGTGCAGAATAATGGCAATTGGATTCCATGACAGTCCCTGAATTATTGCAAAAATTCTTCTAAGCTAATGCAAGTAAGTTTCTGTTCCTTATAATAAGCAAATGATTCTTAAGACAAAGTAGAGTCAAAAAAGCACAGAAATCAGGAGGCAAGGGTTAAAATGAGAGGGGTAGCCAACAGTGTCAGATGATTCTGAAGGTCAGAAGGGCCAAGGACTGGAAAATGCAATTTGGCATTTTGGAAGCCACCGATGACCTTCAAGAAAGCTGTTTCCTTAGAGAGGAGAGGGAAGCTAGACTGAGGGTACATGGCAGTGGACGGGACCACGGTGTGGATGGGTCATTAAGGACAAAACATGCTCTGAAAGTTCTAGAATATGTGCTGGGGGACACAGCACAAAGCAAAGTTATCACCAAGCTTTGGGGCCTGTGCATGTTTGTGAGCAAGAGGAGAGGCTGTGGATGCTGAGGGCATCTGGGCAGGGTGTGCTGTAAGTTGAGAGAACAAGGTGTCATGTTGGGCTTGGAATTAAGAGGATGGGAAGCCAGGATGGGCAACAAGATAGACTGAGGTGGAAGGGAGTAACTAGACAGTAATACCCTGTATCAGTCCATTCTCATGCTCCTATAAAGAACTGCCTGAGACTGGGTAATTTATGAAGGAAAGAGGTTTAATTGACTCACAGTTTTACATGGGTGGGGAGGCCTCAGGAAACTTACAATCATGGAGGAAGGGGAAGCAAACACTTCTTTTTTTTATATGGCGGCAGGAGAGATAAGTGCCAAGCAATGTGGGAAGAGCCCCTTCTAAAACTAACAGATCTCATGAGAACTCACTTGCTATAATAAGGACAGCATGGGGGTAACCACGCCCTCCATGATTCAATTCCCTCCCACAATCTTGTAGAGATTGTGGGAACTGCAATTCAAGATGAGATTTGGGTGGGGACACAGCCAAACCAGAGACCTGGGGTGAGGTTCACAGCTGAGAGGACAGTGTGGAAGTCATAGTGCAGGAGGCTGCTGGATTAGCAAGAAATGTGGAAGGAGAAACTAGATTAGCAGGAGAGAGACGTACACATGACCACTTGCCATGGTAAACAGGGTCTGCAGGATCAGCCACCTCAAGGTGGACATCAGGCCAACTCAAGGAATGTAAGCTGCTGTGAGTTGGGACTCTGGTTCCACAGAGAAGAGAGACCCTGCACCAGGAGGGGAGAAATCTGTGCAGGGAGGCCTGGGCAGAGCCAGGGAGCCAAGTTGGACAAGAGGGCACAGGCAGAGGTGCAACACAGGCAGGTCTGTCTCAGAGAACCAAGCTGGGGTGGGACAGGGGAAGGCAGCCCTGCTGAATGTGTGGGGCAGGCATTTAGGGTCTTAAGATTTGGGACAAGGGCTGCTTTCCCTCAACCCCAGGGAGTGGCTGGGTAGAGGTGGCAGAAGCGTCTGCTCTCCAGAGTGAGGTGAGTATTGTGGAGGTAGCACAGAGTGGCAGAGAGAGCCCTGGACTTGGAGTCAGACATAAAGGCTGAGAGGCAGCATAGCTCCGTGATGAGGTGCTCAGTCAGGCAGTCAGACTGCTTGAGGGCAGATTCCTGCTCTGCAACTCTCTAGCTGTGTGGGTGCTCCTGGACAAGCCACCTAACCTGACCAAGACTCAGTTTCCTTATGTGTAAAGTGAGGATGCTGAGATCAGCTTTCAGGCCATAGGGCTGTGCAGAGGATTAGGATAGTATCTGTAAAGTCGTGATTACAGGGCTTGGCACAGAGCAAATTCTCAGTAAACACCGGTTAATATGTCTGTCTTTTTCTCCCTAAATACTCAGTGTCTGACACATAATGGGAGCTTGAAAATATTTTTGAAAGAATGAATTATTATTATTACTTGCATAGCCTTGAGCACAGAAGACTGTGCGCTCCATGGAGTTCTGGACTATATTTTATTTTTCTAGCCCTTAACACAACATTTGATAAAGGAACCTGCATATATTCACTAAGATTCAGTTTCCGCATCTATAAAGTGGGGCTAACGACATTTGTCCTACCTCAAGGTCAAATGAGATAATATATGTAAACCATGGCACAGCTGTAGGTTTTGCATGTGTGCATGCACACACACACACACACACACACACAGAGAGAGAGAGAGAGAGAGAGAGAGAGAGAGAGAGAGAGAGAGGAGTATGAGGCTGTTATCTGTACAGAGGCAGCCACCTGGGACCCCGGGGAGCCCTAGGTCTTCTGCCCAATTTGACAGGAGCTGAATGATAGGCCCATTGAGCTGCAGAAACGCTCTGTTAAAGGAGAAGACAGGAATTTGTTGAGGACCTGGTCAGCCAGCAGCTGTGGTTTTCTCCAGCAGGGAGGAAGTCCTGGGCTGGGCACAGGACTAGAGATGTGCAGGAGGCTGCTGTTTGCCGGCTTGGCCTGAGGACTGGGTTGGATAGGCAACGAGACACAGTTACCAGACCCAGGCCACAGGCCCTGTGAGGGGCAGAAAGCAGACAGGACTTGCCTGGTGAAGGGCAGGGCTGTCACATAAGGACAGACCAGGTGAGCTCTTGCTGGTCGCTGTTCATGGGGTAATGGATGGGGAAACCAAAAGGCCATTTTCAGATCAGGAAAGTCCTATTCTGCTAGCCCCGGGCTCTGTCCAACCAGACAGAGATGGGCAAGAAGCTAGGACAAGGTGGAAGACAGTGACTACAGTGACTCCCAGAGACCTTGGTCTTCTCAGAGGTAAATAAGTGGTGAGGTTCTCCGCTGAGAGGAGGCTGTGAAGTCACAGCTTGAGGAAGAAGTTGGAACAGCAACTGAGAAGCTAGCTGGTGGGCCAGCTGATTCTGCCTGGGTGGCTGGCCCCTTTTCATGATGGCTGAATTCCCCCGCAATGACTATCTGCTTGGAATTTTTAATATGTCACTGAATGCCCTGTATCTGCCAAGACAGACGGGCGCGTGGTGTTGGACCCTTCACTCACCTGCATCTCCACCTCCTCTTGTTCATATCTTGTGCATGCACTGTTCTGCCTGCTGGGTCCACTCCCTTCTCTGGCTATCCCATCCCAATGGCAAAATCAAGACAACAAAATCCTTCCAGCTGTCTCTTTCTGGCTGCAGCTAGTCGGGGTAGGACTGGCTGCGTCTTGAGAAATAATGGTTGGAGGAAGCAGCAAAAGCCTTCTAGTTGCTATGGAGTATTAAGTGATGAGTTAAACTCTTCATTTTGATTTGAAGAAAATAGTTCTAGAAAAGATTCTTGCTTCAAATATATATATATCTGCCATGTACTAAAAGCAGTCATTCAGAGGGGTCTTTGTTGCAGGCTGCCTAGAATTTCCTCGACTAAGCATTAACCCTGATCAGAATCTGGATGTTGGAGCAAATGTACCTTCAAGTTTAGGGATAGAAATGGTGTGTGTTAAGTATTAATGAGAAAGTACCAAATTGTACCTAGACATTTATTTCTTTGAAGTGCTCGCTGTGTAAAAATTACCTACCTGACTGGCAGTTAAGATAAATAGTTATTTTAATTACAAATGAAAGGTACATGACTATAATCTAAGATATTAGGTAAGCAGACATTCTATGGTTTGAATCATCCATCTAGAACAAAGCACCTGCTAGAGCTTGTACCTCCCACCTGCAGGGAAAGAAAAGCAAGTAGATTCTTGCTACTCAAACTGTGAAGTGGGGGGACTGGTGAGGCAGCATTATTGGGGAGCATGTCAAAAAGTGTAAAATTTTGGGCCCCACCCCAGATCTCTGAATCAGAATCTGCATTTTAACAAGGTACCCAGGGGATTCGCATGCAAATGAATGTTTCAGAAGGGCTGGTCTGGATCAGCCTGACTCAAAGAGTAGCCTGTAGACTACCTATAATAAAAACATCCAGAGAGTTTGTTAAAAATGCAAATTCTAGTCTGGATGCGGAAGCCCAGACCTGAAATTTCAGCACTTTGGGAGGCCAAGGCGGGTGGATCACCTGAGGTCAGGAGTTCAAGACCAGCCTGGCCAACATGGTAAAACCCTATTTCTACTGAAAGTACAAAAATTAGCCAGATGTGGTGGTGTGCACCTGTAATTCCAGCTACTTGGGAGGCTGAGGCAGAAGAATAGCTTGAACCTGGGAGGAGGAGGTTGCAGTGAGCTGAGACAGTGCCATTACACTCTAACCTGGGAGAAAAGAGCAAAAAAAAAAAAAAAAAAAAAAAAAAAGCAAATTCTAGAGTACTACCCAGACCTACTGAATCAGAAGTGGAGTCCAGAAATCAGCATTCCAAACAAACCCCCAGGTGGTTTTTATGTTCCTCAAAATGTGAGACCCATCCTTGGTCCTTCCAATCTCATCAAGAAAAAGGACCAGTTGGCACATGGTGCTTTGAGTCTAGTACAAAAGAGACTTGGATAAATCTTGTCTCTGCCATTTAGGAGTTTATAATATCGCTACAGTTGATATGTAGAGAACAAGCTATGGTGTGAATACCTATAAAGATTATATTTTGGATTAATTCACAATTCACAATGCATTTGATTCTCCCTTCCACACCTGTGACTATACATCCTCCCTAAGAATGGAGAATAATAAACACACTGCCTGCATCCTTCCCAGTTCTGGAGCTGAGTAGATTCCCACTCCCGGCAATCATTCATTCTCTTGAGCCCATGCCTCTGCCACTCCAGTGTCCTGCTCAGAGCAGACAGGAAGCCAGTGATTTATTTCATTAGCTTTTCCTATAAGCCCTCCCCCTTCCTCCTAATCCCCCCCACCCCTTCCAAGGGCCAGTCAGCCATCCCTCTGCAGCTCTGCCAAGTTCAGTTCCCAAGACACAGGCCAGAAAGGGGTCAGATCAAGCCTCGGCATCTGCAAGCGCTTGGTCCTTTGGGATGGCACTATCTTCCTTCTTTTCCTTTTCATATGTGCATTTGGTTCCTTCAGAAAGAGAGTGACATGCACCATAACACTTTCTCTTAGAGATAAGAGAAAGCAGCCAGCATCTTTTGAAATTCAATGTATGACAAGCAGAGACGCAACAAGGTGTGATAGCAGTTCCACGGAGGTCTCGGTTGATTCGTAGCCTCGACAAATGGCCAGGAGGCCAGCAGGCCTTCAACGGAGGTCTCTTAGGGGAACAGTGTCTGTGTTGGTCTAACTCAGCCCTGACCTTGGGACTCAAAACACAGAACTAAAGAGAGACGAAGTGTTCCTTTCATCCTCATGGCCTCGTCGTCTGCATCTGTTGTGACACAGCGCTTTGATGGCTTAATCCTCTCAGCAATCCAGTGGGGTCATTATTTATCTCCCCCACCTTTCAATGAGAAATGAAAGCCCGAGATCAGTCATGCGCCCAAGTCACACCACTGGAAAATGTAGGGCTGGGCTTTGAATTTGGTTCCCTGATTCCAAATTCTAGCTTCTTTTTACCCAAACATAATGTATTATTTTCCTCCTATTCATGAGCTAACATTATTTCAACTAGACTAGGGATTCCTTCTGGCAAAGCTTGCTCTAAATTATACCAGTGAGTGCAGAACTAGCATGTGATACCCCCTCAGCAGGTGTGGTGGCCAAAAAGAAGAGTTACTGCTTCTTTACTTTATGGCTCTGGCAAATTCTCGGGAGGTATAGCTGAAATATCAATGCCAGATGGCTGTCGTGGATAAGTCTCTACAGCCGGGCTGCCGGGGCATCATCCTGGGAAAAACGTCTTTGCAGCTGAGGAGCGTGGCAAGTCCCTGCGGAACCCCAGACCACCCAAGCCTCCTGGTCTCTCTGTGGCAGCACATTCCTACTGACTTGGCTCAGCTCCACTTTCCTAGAGAAGGTTAGTATTGAAGTGAAATGAGGGAAGGGGACATGCAGCAAGAACAGCATCCAGCAGGCATGATTGCTTACGTTGAGGGGACCCCCCCCCCAGGCCTGGATGTAGATGGTGATAAAGAGGGATGGTGACAGCACAAATAAGGCTCCTGTCCGCACCGTCATTAGACTCCACAGATAAACGCAGACCCGTTGTCAGAAATGCCAATCTGAGCGTTACAAATAACTGACTCGACGTTGCGATTGCTGGAGCTGGGGTTCAGGAGGAAAGTGGAAGCCTGAGCAGTGACCCAGATTCTTCCCTGTGAAGGGTCTTGAAGAAGCAGAGAGGATTCCTGCTAGAGCCTGCTTACTCACGTGCAGGAATGAGGAGGGCACCATGAATACAGTCTTCCAAGGATTCCGGCACATGCCCTAGGCCTTCATCTTTGTGTGAATAATTCCCATACATAGCTTGTGAGCTGGGGCCATGCTGGGGCAATGACCACAGTATTAGTCTCCTCGGGCTGCTCTAATAAAGTGCCGCAAATGCTGGCTCAACACAGAAACCTATCCTGTCACGGTCCTGGAGGCCAGAAGTCTGAAATCAAGGTATAAACAAGGTCACACTCCCTTCAGAGGCTCAGAGAGAAGATGTTCCTTGCCTCTTGTACCTTCTGGGGGCTGCAGGCATTGCTTGGCTTGTGGCCACATCACTTCCAGATAAACTCTTTTCAAGATCTTGACCTTCATCATGTCTTTTGCCATACAAGGTACTGTTCATAAGTTCCAGGGATTAGGACACGGACGTAGCTCTTCGGAGGGCCACCATTCAACCACTACATCCTCTCTGGATTGACACTTATTTTCCCATAAAACATACCAGTTAGGATAATAATAATAGCAGCTAGGGAGTGTACTAGATGCTTCATATGCAACTCACTTCATCTTCCCAACAACTCTGCAAGGACAATGTTTACATTTTCTTTCCCAAAGAGAACACAAAAGCCTGAAGCCCACCCTCTTTCAGCTTCGCCAGAGGTTTTGGGTCTGTGTCCTATGGAGTCCAGGAGTCTCCCAGAAAGTCCTCAAGAACCCTGAGTAGAAGAAGAGGAGAAAGCAACAGACTCTTGGCCCCTAAACTCCTTCAGTCCAGTCGTTCCGATTGGATCTGTTTCTGTTAGGATACTGCATAAGACTTTCTTTTTGTTTCAAAGACTTATACTGAGAAAATAAAATCAGAAAACCACCCCTCTACACTGCACTGCTCAGCAATGCTTGGGCAGGAGCCCAGGGTAAGAAGCCCCAGCCCTAGTCAGACATACCTGGACCCAAATCTCTTCTCTATCCTCTCCTTGTTCTGTGTCCTTGGGCAAGTTACCTAACCTCTTGAGCATCACGCTTCTCATCTGTGCAACGGAAATAATAATAGCTACCTCAAAGGGTTCTTGTGAGAATCGAATGAGATAATGCACCTAAAATGCTTAAAAAGTGCTCAAGAACGAATAACTATCATTTTCATTGCCATCTTCATTGTCTTGTGCATTCCTCTACTGACCAGTTCGCTTATATTCAATCTGGGATGTCATGAAAATAAAAATGTTTATCCAGAAGAGGCAGCTCCAGCTGTTTTCTCTCGCTAGCCCTTCCAGAGGAGATAGCTGGTAGCCCCAGGGTGATGACATGCTCTTCTTGGCTCATATAGGAGGACACTGGTATCCACGCTGTGCCTAAAGGGCCCACATCATGTGCGCGGGTGCACGGTGAGGAATTCAAGATGCAGCCCTGGCCTCATACAGGAATCCCAAAGAGACATGATGACTAAACTTGCAATTGTCGAGCCCCGCAGGGAGCTGCAGGGCTTTCTTAGCATCTTTGATTATCACACACATTTATTCACTGACATCTGTGGGCTTCTAAATGACCTTATAGTAAGCAACTGATGCTTCACTGGCCAAGCATAACTCACCATAAAGGCCACGTAAGAGGCAAAGGGAATCACACCTGCTTCTGTTAAGGGCCTATGATTATAGTTGCTTCTAGACTGGATGAAGCATGTGACTTCCAGGAGGCAAGTTGACTGACACCAAGTTCCTCTGTATATTCCAAAACAGCTGCTTAAAACACAGGTTCTGATAGAATTTTAGAATGCATCCTAATGTCAGCTTAGCACATATTGACTGCTTACTGCCTGTCAGGCACGGGGCTAAGCACTTTATATGCATGTTCTCATGTTCTCCCAAATGAACCTGTTATCCCTTTTTACAGATGAGGCGTAGGAGCTCAAGTGACTTCCTGAAGGTCACTGAGTTATAAAGTGGCAGTGCACGGTTCAGACTGGGATTTGCGTGAGCCTCTGGTGGCTGTGCTCTCGAGCCGGCACACGATTGCACTCTAGGGTCAGTGTTCTTGAGGAAGAATTTGCACTGCCTGCTGTTGGGCGGCTTTATTTTGGAAAGGATCTTATTCTTCTCATTAAAAATAAACAGTATATGCAGTAACAGTGATGATTAAGCAAGGCAAAACAAAACAGAAAACCCACTACTAGCACCCACAAAACACAAACAAATGAACAAAAAATATCTTTGGGTTGATTCTCTTCTAAATCACTGAAATCTACAATTATAGGTTCTCAGAAGGAACAGACACTAACTTAGACCCAGAGAGTTTCCCTCAAGGCACAGCACTTTGCCAGGGTTACAGAAAAGATCTCAGAGGACTCAGGGGTAGGAAGAACTCTCTGGAAAGTGCACACTGAGAAGCAGGGCACTTTTTTTTTCTTTGAGACAGAGTCTTGCTCTGTCAGCCAGACTGGAGTGCAGTGATGTGATCTCAGTACACTACAACCTCAGACTCCTGGGCTTAAGTGATCCTCTCACCTCAGCCTCCCAAGTAGTTGGGACTTCAGTTGCACGCTACCACAGCTGGCTAATATTTGTTTGTTTGTTTGTGTTTGGTAGAGATGGGGTCTCACCATATTGCCTTGACCTCCTGTTCTCAGCCATCCTTCCCCTTGGCCTCCTAAAGTGTTGGGATTATAGGTGTGAGCCACTGTGACCAGGCAGGGCACTTATGTTAAGAGAAGAGGACCTCTCTTTGGGGGAGGATAGGGCAATGCTTTAAAAAGACATTGGGACAAGGATGTGTTTGGCATTGGCAGTCTCTCTGGAGCAGGTGATGGTAGACTTCTTAGAAGAAGGAGGGAGAGGTAACAGAACTTGTGTGCGGAAGTGGGCGGTGGAGAAAGGGAATGAGTGATGATAAAAGCCATGTGCTTTTATTGCGGCCTGGAGGAGGTGGGCCAGGGTTGGTACCAGTGACATCAGCAGCATCAGTGACAGGAGCAGCCCCAGCTGATGTTTATTGAGGGCTTACTATGAGCTATGTGCACTGTAGCTGGGTGGACTCACTCAGTCCTCATGCTCTGTAAGATCATAATGGTTAGGATCTCCATTTTACTCATGAGAAAACCAAGGCTCAGCAAGGTTAGGGAATTTGCCTAAGGCTGCACAGCTGGAAAGCAGCAGAGCCCAATTCAAACCCAGGCCCATGGGATCCTAGAGCTCACATTCCTAACCTGGTTTTCTTCTTGCCTTTCACCTGGCTGTTTCCTGCATTCAGTCTTCTGAAGGTGGATACATTTTTGATACATTTTGATCAAAATGCAGGGACTGTCCCCTGGCCTTGTCTATGTATCATACTGGAATGTAATGGACCCCCCACCCCCAGGAGGCTAGGTTTAAAGTGCATGAAATGTCAAACACAGGCTGAGTGGGGAGTTGGGGGAGGAGATGGTGAGTGAGGGGCTTGGAAACAGGAAATGGCAGTGGCCATCTTTAACACATATCAAACCCATGTGACGTGGCTTTGAATTTGGGAGAGCTCCTCCTCCACCTAGTACCCCCAGGGCTGCACAGGGGAAGTCTCTTCTTTCTTTCTTTTAAACCTCCTCTAGCCTGTGCCAGGTCGTATAAGCAGGATACTTCACCTCTTGCTTGCTGGCTCTTGGTCTCTTCTTCAGCCCCTCGAACCTGACGCCTTCTCTACTGAGGTTAATAGGGGTTTGGTACAACATCGCTTCCCACTAGAGCCACACAGGGTAAAAAGATGGTTCCACAGTAACCTCCTGGCTCCATCAGCCCCAGGGCTCCTTAGGTGAAGGAGCAGTTTAAAAACAGAGCACTGGGCATTCTGTACATTCTCAGGCTGGGGGACAGGATGGGTGATTCACATGCCAATTGGCAAAAGAAAGGGACAATGTCTTCTCTCTCAAAGACACGTCAGTGCATTTAATGAAGATAGCAGTGGGGAATGTTGGAAATTAGTCACCCTGTGAAGAAAGTGGCCGTCTCTCACTGCCCTGATCCATATCCTAAAACATACTTGAAGAGCTAATGAATGTCTCTGGTTTTTTGTTTTCTAACCAACAGACTTTTTTTTTTTAGAGCAGCCGAATTCAGCAGAAATGACTGAAATTTTCCATGTGCTCTGTTCCCCCATACCAGAGTGGTTGATTTGTTACAACGATAACCCACACTGACACATTACTGAGTTTATGGAGAGCATTAAGGTTCACTCTTGGTTTTGTACTTTTTAGGGGTTTTGGAGCACATCCTTTCTTATCTGATAGGAAAGGGAAGGGGTGAGTGGCTGGTGGCCACCTGGCAGGGTTAGGCCACAGCCAACATTAGTCCTTAACCCCTGGTCAGCTCACACGCCAAGCCTTCTTTGCCAGACAATACAACCACCTGCTCTCCCCAGGGCCAGAGAAAATCCACCAGGATGAAACTAATGGGGATAAATGTCATGAGCCCTAAAAAGTAAGGACCACTCTCTATCCCTGCTGCTTTAAAGCCATCTGCTTGGTGGTTTATTCTCATCCCAGAAGACAATGAGACAGACAAGACACAGGCACTCCGGAAATCCGAGCGTTACCTGTCCAGGTGTTGGGCCTGCATGAGCAGTGAGTGTGAAAGAGCTGCCAGCCATGACCAGACTGTGGGACAAGCCAGCCTTTGGAGTTAGACCTGGGTTCAAGTAACAGGTCTGTGAGTTACTGGTAATAAGTAAATGATAGGAGGAATATCACATGCTGTGGATCAGGGGTCCTCATGACTACCCCTAGGCTCAGTGATTCACTGGGAGGACACACAAGACTGAATAGAATCATACTCCTGGCTGAGGTTGTTAAAGTGAAAAAAATAGCCAGGAAAATAAGCCACGGGAAAAGCCATGTGGGGTGAAGTCTGAAGGTCACCAGGGACAAGCTTCCAAGAGTCTGCTGCAAGGTAAACACACCTGATAACAACAACTTCAGCACAACTTAGAATGACCGTGTGGCACATGCACCTGAAAGTGTGTCCCGAGCTCGGGAAACTGGGGGTGGCCAACTGGGAAATTTATTCCTTGTCTATAGGAATATCAGAGCCCCCGGCTCATCCCATGGAGCATCGGCTGTACAGGGGCTTGAGGTCCTGAGTTTTGGGTTGGATGAAGGTTGCCAGGTGGAGGTTGTTAAGGGGAGGGTGTTAAATAAAAATGCTATATAAACTGCATGCTGTTTGCAAGCTGTGCGGTTTTCCTGCTTGGCCCACGGCCACTGGGCCATGTGGTGATATTGTCCAGCTCACCGTCACTGGACCGTAGGTAAGGCAGATATATTGTCCAGCCCGCTGCCACTGGACTCTCTCCTCTGTCTGTGAGCTGTAAGCCCCTAACAAATTCCCACGTCTCATTCACTGGCTCTCCATCTCTTCTTCAGCCTCTTGAACCCGGTGCCTTCCCTACAGAGGCTAATAGGGGTTTGCACAACATTCTTTCGCAATAGTCACACAGGCAGCATTTAATTCCCCTGGCAACGAGTTGTGACAACATGTGTGAAATGTTGTCTACCAGGAAAGCTTATTAGAGACTCAGAACCCAAGGTTTTTACTGGGGGCTGGCCCCATAGGCACACTCTGCCTAGTAGGTACTAAAATTACTGTATTGCAGAAGGGTAACCGGTGTTCAGAATGAACCACATTGTATGGATAAACAGTTTAGGTACAGTGAGCCCCTGGCATCAGTTCCGGGTATGGTAGGAACGCTCCCCAAGTTCCCAGACATCAGCCAGAGGGCAACCTTGCAAGCAGGTCTTTCTGGGGGATAGTGGTTCCCAGCCCTGCTGTAACTCCTTTCTGCACAGCCTCCTTCATTGTTTAGCACATAGTATTAATAGATACTCAATACACTGTAGCACCTCTTGAGAGCAGCATCACATATTTGTATCTTTTCTCTACAGCAAGGAGAGACCATCATATAAACACCAGCCTCCTTCAAGTCAAACTGGAAACCCCCTTGGAAAATAAAGAACACATGCCTCCATGCATACATATGCATGTGTGTATATATAGCACATGTTTCCATGATGGCCTCTCCATACATACACGTGTGTATCTATGATAAAGTAACTGCTTACAGAGTAAATCTTTTCCTCTCCAAAAGTTGAATCATTATTCTTCTGTCTCTGGTCTTGGTTTGCCTTTTACAATTCTGATTAGCATGCCCTCCAAGTCTTTAGCTGAGTAATTAATAAAAACAGGTTCAACAAGGCAGGACCCTGGACAGAGCCTTTCTTCCGGCTCTAAAATCCACCTTTGGGGCATGATTCTAGCTAGCTAAGAGAATGACCATCTGGCTTACAGGTCAACATATTTGATGCAATAACATGTAGGGAGACTGTTAACTGCTTTGCTAAAATAAAAATAAACTATGTCTACAGCATCCTGCCAATCTACCAGCCAAATGCCTCCGTGCAAGGAAACAAGGGTAGTGTGTACAGATTATTCTTAGGCAGTCAGTGTTAGCTCCTGATCCCCACACAAAGTCCTAAAAATGTATAAGCCATTTGTTTGAACTCACTATTCTTTAATTTTCAGATCCACTCTTTTTTTTTTCTTCATGTTTGAAATATAATTTGCCTGTTTTCTTCCCTGACTGCCCCATTTTCCAGGATCATTGTGTCGTTATATGCACAGCTACACCTGGTCTTGTAATACTTTTTTGATTTTAGCAGCCCCAGCCTGAGAATGGTCCTGTAATTTTATCTCAGATGCCCACGTGTGAGCCTCACCTGCCTTAGGCTGCAGTTCCCTTAGTAGGTTATTGGTTAGACCCCACCCCCAACCCCATGAAGAAGATGAAAGTCAACAGAAGTTGTAACTTCTATCTTTTTCTCTCACTTGACAACATGGTATCCTACCCCCAAATGACCTATCCTCTTTCTCATCCTTCGTTACTTCAAAGAAGTATAACAACACTGCACCCAGGACATCATTACTTAGGGGGAAAACATCATGAAAAACTCACCAAAATTTCAGAAGGTTCATTATCCTATTCTGCCTACTTTTGTATGTGTTTAAAACTTTTTAATATAATTGTTTTTTTTTTTCAAAAAACAACCAAAATATGTGAACTATATTAGAAAACACAAATTATGAGTCTGGATCTTGAGTCAGAGTGTAAGAAGGGGAGCGACTCAGCATGTGGACAGGGAGGAGACCAAGCAAAACACAGGATCTTGGAGAAATTAATTTCTCTAGGGCCTTCTAACCCTAAACCCCAAAGCCCAAACACACCCTTTCCCAGTTCTTCCTCCTCTTAGGGTGGTGACAGCTGAGGAAGAGAATTCTGGACTCAATTGAAGCACAGACTTCCAATGCTCTGTGCATTGACTAGACGCAGTGGCTCACGTCTACAAAACTCCAGCAGTCTTAGAGGCCAAGGTGGGAGAATTTGTTGCAGTTAGGAGTTCAAACTGATGCTCCATGTATTGACCTCACTCCTTCTGCTAGGATAAGCACCTACTCCAGGCTAGCGTCTAATTTTAACGGTAACTGGCGAGTTTCTATGCGTCCTTGGTGCTTGTGTCTCCTTTATGTCTGCTCTCTTTTTTAGAGGCGTCTTTTTTAGAACACAGATCCCAGAAGGCAGTTTCCATGTCTTTAACTTCCTTCAGAAAGCCATGGAACATCGCTGTGCTCAGGAGCCCAGCAAATCCCTGTTCTCAGATGTGCAGCCTCTGTGCTCGTGATTTTCCTTCTACATCCAGTGCCCGTCTGTGCATGGGTCTCGAGTCAGGAGGGTTGGGGCTGTCTGTCAGTTTCTAAGTGAACACTTCAGGCAGAAAAAAGGGAGGGAGAAGGTGAGTGGATCTGAAGCAGCCTTCCTGAATAAGACTTACAGGGGTGATATCAGAGCAAAACACCTCAGAGAAGTTTCTGATCCACAGAAAACAGGACACTCTGCGTCAGTAAGAAACACCCAGAATCATTTTTCAAAACCAGCAGCTGTGAAGGAATTAACGCAGATCATCGTCTAGTGCACACACAGCCTTATTCCTCCCGTGAAGAGCTTCACAGTCATTATTAAAGAACACATTTCAGAACATAATATTATTAGGCTATTGATTGTTGTTTGTTTCGATGTTTAATTCAGTAACAACTCGAGTTGTGGAGAGCTTTAAACGAAACAGATGCTCTTAAGACCCACAGAAATATTCCAATTTTCCACTGGATTTCACAAGGAGCTTTGGCAATGCCGTGGGGATGAGGGCTCCTGGTGGCACGAGGTTCTTACAGGTGGGGAATTTAGGGGCCGCTGCTGAGCAAGGCTCTGCAGTCTTTCCGTACAGAAAATAGAAAAGGCGGAGAGTTCCACATGAATCCAAACAACATCCGCTCTCTCTGTCACCACGCATTAAATGATCCAGGACTGAAATTCAATACACACCCCGGGCACTGTTGCGGAACGGTACCCGCGCTTCTCGGTGACATCAACATCCCAGGAGGAAAAGAATAGCGGAAAAAAAAGCTTCTCCTCTGAACATCCACAAAGATAAAAGAGACTACACTGAGAAACCCAGTCCTAGCTGGGATGACGAGACTAAAGTTTCCAAAAGTACAGCCAGGCCACCCGATAGCAGCTCCTCCTCTTCCCCACAGACCATTGGCTAGCAGGACCCCAAAGGAGTGTCAGGAATCTAGGCACAAGCAAAGCTTGAGGCCAGACTTAGAAGCAGGCTGGCCCCAGTGTCCTTGGGTCCTTTGTCATCATTTCCTGTCCATTGCACCCCTACAACCTTGCTTAGAACCGGCGTCCCCACCCTTCCTACTTGGTGCTTGTGTCAACTTTTTTTGATGCCCTCTTCTTTTTCCTGGACTGGTGGTTCTCTGACCAGCAGCACTGGCATGTTTCTTGTGCTCCCCCCCGACTTCTAGAGTCAGAAACTCTGAGGATGAGGCCCAGCCATCTATGTTTTTAACAAGCTCTCCAGGTGATTTTGATGCACTCTAAATTTTGAGAACCACTGGCCTGGACTATTGCAACAGTCTGTGATGGTCTCTTTCCTCCAGAGCTAACCTTCTCAAATGCAAACCTCACCAACTTCAGGGCCTGGCACAGCCCAGCACATTGTAGGTGTACAATAAATCTGTATTGACTGGCTAAATGAAATATGACCTCTGCTTTTAAAACTCTGATGGTTACTCACAGCCTATTAAAAAAATAAAGTAGAAATTCCTCAGTAAGGCAGAATAATGTTTGATTGTTACCGCTTGTTAGCACTATTTTTATTTGTAGCCATCATTTTATTAGCAGCATCTACATTGCTGCAGGGGCTTTGGTAAACACAATGTGTTGATATTTATTTACTTTTTAAACATTTCAGCGCTGAGAGGTAGATGTAGGTAGTTACCTTTCACAGAAGAGGAAATTGAGGCTTGGAGAGGTTGTGTGACTTGCCTAAGGGCACATAGGTAGCAAGCAATGAGCTGGAGTTCAAATCCAAGTTTGTCTGTCTCCGGGATTGATGCCTTAAATGAACGTCCTTTCAAAATCAGACCTTGACATGCCTTCTACACTCGCCCCACCTACCACAACGTCTCAGGGCTCCACGGTTTAGCTTTTGCTGGCCCCTCCTTCCAGCACATCCTTTCCTCCTTCTCCCCCTGGAGATCAGGCAGCTACCTGAAACTGATCTGATCTTCATCGGAGGCAGAATGGGCTACTTTCTAATTACACCAATGAGACAGTGCATTATGCTGGGTGGCTTGTAAAGACCTAAAACCCCTAAGATGAGTATTTCCTGAAGCGTGGTCCTCAGATCAGAATCACATGGTCCGGGGAAGCATGTGAGAAATGCAGAGTCCCAGGCCATGCACCCCGTCGCCCCCCGCCCCCGCCAATCCTAGCACAATGCCTGTCTCCTAAGCATCCCCTCCCCCATGACTATTCTGCACAGTAATGTTTGAGGACCACCGCCCTGGAGTGTGAGTTTGTCTTATTCACGTGGGTCCCCTGCAGCAAATGCAAAGGTGTTGCTGCTTGACAGGCTATCAGAGAATGAATGAATGAGCCCTTTTCTCTTAAAAAGATTGAGGTGGGGTGGGGCATCCCATAAAACACTCATAGGAGAAAAGCCACGGCAGAAACAGCCTTTCCAGATGTGGCACCAGCTGTTGGCACGTAAGAAACAAGCTTGAGTGTGAACAGAAGACACATGTTCCAAGCCGCAAAAACTTGACGTATTGACTTTGGCAAGGCTTGCCCGCCACATGGTGCTGATAATGTTATTAACGCTGAATGTATTTGCCTGACCTTATCAGGCCGTATGAAGAGCACAGGTGTCTAATTAAGTTCAGATGCCAGCACCTCTAACTTCTTTCTTGATAGCTACTGAGCCCATCATTTACCCGGATGTCCCTCAAATGATCACTCTTTTAAAACCAAAGGAAGTTGGTCATTAGCATGTGTAAGGTGCTTGTCATGATTTGTGGTAAGACTAATCTGGTGTCCCGAGATGGAGGGCATTTCGTTCTACTTGGCGTGACACCAGCCCAGCTGGCAGGAGACCTGGCCTTATCACCCCATCACACTTGCCACTGGGCTGTGCTCTCCGTCTCCTTCTATTCAACATGCGCACAGATGGATTGGAAGGCGACACTGATGGGCTGACTGATCAAAGGAACACATGACATAAAATTGTGAGAGGAAGCCAGAGTGCTGGGTGTCAGAGCAGGGACCCAAAAGAGACCTATGGGTCAGGAGTGACTGACCACAGGCTGGTGGAAGGTCTCTTCTTGGACTGTCTCTACTCTCAGAACAAATATTAAAATAATAGCAGACAACAGTAAATACTTTTATAGAACTCACTGTGTGCCAACTCAGCCAAGTGCCTTTACACACATTAATTCACTAAATCTCCAGCATCCTAGGAAGTAGGTTCTATTAGTAGCCTCATTTTAAAGATGAGGAAACTGAGGCAAAAACAGTTAAGTAACTTGTCCAGGGGACTGTAAACATCATTGGATTGAATCTCCTTTTTCAGTTCCACAGACCAAATCTCCCCATTTTTTGTAGCTGCCAGGTGTACTTGAATACTCTCAATGTTGGGACACTTACTACTTCCAGACGCAATCCTTTGCTTTTTCTTTTTTGGCAAGCTCCTACTTTGTAGAAAGTTATTCTCTGTATTGATTGTAATGGAGTCTTTTTTTTTTTTTTTAACTGGATAATTGAGTTGGAGATACTTGTGTGAGGTGATTGTCCTCCAAAGTAAAAGTCATTTTAGTCTCTATGGGCTATACTAATAAAGATACACGTAATGAACTGAAGGAGGTGACAGGCCTGCTTTTCCCTGGGCTGTGCAGCCATACTCAGAGTGTTACGTTCACTTCTGGGCACCTCAATGAACTTGGGCAGGCAGTTGTCAAACTGAGCTATGCCTGAAGAAGGGTAGTCTAGTCAGTGAAAGAAGCTGAAACCAGGACTCAGAGGTTCTCATGGAGATGGAGATACCTGACTTGGAAATGAGATGATAGATGGGGCAGGGGAGAGGTGAATATGATGGCTGCCACTGGGGAGTGGCCTGGAGAGACACAGAGCTAGCTGGCCTGTTCTAGGTCATTTCTGAGTTGACTCAGGCCAGGAATACAGCCAAGGCCAGTACATAGGTAGGAAAACCTGATTTTCTTTCTTTTTTGAGACAGTCTCACTCTGTCACCCAGGCTGGAGTGCAGTGGCATGATCTTGGCTCGCTGCAACCTCTGCCTCCCAGGTTCAAGCAATTATCGTGCCTCAGCCTCCTGCATAGCCACTACAGGCACATGTCACTATACCTGGCTAATTACAGGTGTGTGCCACTCTACTACACCCAACTATTTTTTTTTCCATTTTTGGCAGAAACTAGGTTTCGCCATGTGGGCCAGGCTGGTCTCAAACTCCTGGCCTCAAATGATCTGCCCCCACTCAGCCTCCCAAAGTGCTGGGATTAGAGGCATAAGCCACTGCATCTGGCCTGATTTCTTTTTAAGTACACATTTTAGTTTAGGATAGTCTTAGGTTTACAGAAAAATTGCAAAGGTAGTACAGCAAGTTCCCACACATGTTCTGCCCAGTTTCCCTGTGATTAACATCCTACATTAGTATATTACATTGGTCACAATTACTGAACCAGTATCAATGTATGATTATTTACTAATGTCCACACTTTATTCAGATTTCTTTATTTTTCCTCTAATGTCCTTTTCTATTCCAGGATCCCACCTAGGATACCACATTACATTTAATTGTCATATCTCTTTAGCTCCTCTTGGTCATTTTGACAGTTACTCACTTTCCTTGGTCTTGATGACCTGGACAGCTTTGAGGGGTACTGGTCAGGCATTTTTGCAGAATGTCCCTCAGTGGGATTTGTCTGATGTTTTTCTAATGGTTAGACTGGGGTAGTGGGTCTTTGGGAGAAAGACCACAGAGGTACTGTGCCATTTTCATCACATCATAACCAGGGCACATACTCTCAACATGACTTCTCCCTGCTGATGTTGACCTTGATCACCTGGCTGAGGCCATGTGTGCCGTGTTTCTCCACTATAAAGTTACACCCCCGCATCCTACACTCTTCTGAAGGAAGTCACTCTGCAGCACCTAACCAGGAGTAGGGAGTTATGCTTCAGCTCCTCAAGGGTGGTGCATCTACATCAATTATTTCGAATTCTTCTACCTGGGAAATTTGTCTATTCTCCCTCATTTATTTATTTATACAATCATTTATTTATATCAGTATAGATTCATGGATATTTATTTATACTTTAGGTTATAATCCAGTACAATTTGATTTATGTTGTTGCTCAAATTGCTGCAGCTTTAGTCGTTGGGAGCACTTTCAGTTAGCTCCTCTGCTTCTTTGATACACTCCGTCACGGCAGCTTTTCAAGCACCTCCTTACTGTCTGCACTACCAGATGATCCAGGCTCATCTTATATGTTTCTTGTCCCATTCCTAGAATCAGCCATTTCTCCAAGGAGGCTTGGTTCCTTTTGCTGGAGAATAGCATTAGAAACCAAGATCTGGGAGCCAGGGGTGCTCGTTAATACTGGAGTGCTAGTTGCTTCTAGGGCCTCTGAGATGACAGATCAAGGAAATATATGTGTGTATACTAACCCATGTATAGACATTTATCTATAAATATTTCTATATGTAACCATCTGTACAGTATCTATATCATGTTCACACTGTCTCCAACTCTAATCCATTACCACATGAATCATCCTATCTTAGGGGAGACTGATTTTTAAACAACATTAAAAAAAACATTCTGCAAAGTTGGATCTGGTTGCTTCTGGAAGTAATGAGTGCTCCATCACTGAATGTATTCAAGTAGATTGGGAAGCAAAAGGAGAGAGCTGATGGGTAGAACTGGAAAAGTTCCATTTAACTATACTCACGGTCCCTTCCAGTCCTGTTATTGTTGAAACAGAAGTGCCATGTAAGGAAAGGTATGTCCAAGGTACATATGGCTTTCTGGGGGCATTCTTTGTCTTCTGTCTTTTAGAAGTCTGAGATATGAGCAAGGAGAAAGAGCTGGCATTTACACAAATAAAGGATACACCATTCAACAGGTAGGAAATTTATGGGATTTGCAATCCAAAGAAGAGAAAACAGGCTTAAAATATAAATGAAGCTGAGAAAGGTTTTAAATTCACAGATGACAGAGCCAGAATGGATTATGAAAGGGGAATGATGCTGGCTTGTGGTAAGAACACTTGCCAGGGTGCTGACATCTGAGGAAGTAATCCTGCTGCCCCTTAAAGTCCTGGGTGTGTACAGAGGGGCAATTCTTTATGTGTTACTGCAGCAGCCCAGGATCTAGTCAGGGAAAATGGGGCAGGCCAGAGTCTGAGAAGGAAACAAGGAATTGACTGTCCTGAAGACACGGCGAGGCTGAGTTCCCCCAGAAGGCAGTGCTGCCCCAGCTTTAGGACATGTTAGAAACAGAATGGCCACCCTACTGCAGGAGAAATGATCCTCCTCAACCAGCAGCTCTTCTTTCTTCCTAAAGCCTTGTCTGAAAAGACCATGAATCACCTCTTGCGGAAGGAATAGAGATGATGGGACAAAGAGAGAATTCCTGCACTAGCGGGTGCTCACTAAAAATGCAGACCGTGGGTCCTATCCCCAAAGAGTTTGAGCCAGTACATCTGGAGATGAGCTCAGAGATTTATTTTTAAAATCATATCTCTAGGTGATGCTGATTCTGGAATTTCTCAACCACATTTGCTGGTGGTCTTAACACCAGAGTTTGCCCAGGACAGTCCCAGTTTGTTTACTTTTCTTTCCCCCCATGTCAAGAGTGCCCTCATTTGGGTGACAAATTATATGGTCACTCTCTTAACATAGATATGTCTCTAAGCAGCAGCAGAAGTCACATATTGATAGGCATCCTTTTTGGCCAAGGATGCCTATACCATCCCAGCTCCAATCAGAGGGTGTTTCACCCTTGAAAGTGAGGCTTCTTAGTTGGGGAAGAAGGAGGTTCTAGAGTCTCCTGGGGTTAGGGAACTTGGGAGCCAGGGAAGAAGAGATTGGCAAAGCTCCCAGGTGTTTTGATGCTCTGTCCCCTCCCAGACCCCAGACAATCTCTACTGTAAAGAAGGAGCTGGCAGGTGGGGAGGGGGCAGACACTCCAGGTCGAGCCTCCATTTGGACCCTTTGTCCTTCCTTTCTCTTTCTCCCAAGTCTGCATTTTCCCCTGTCAATATCAAAGGGCTGCCAATGTGCTTCACCTGTTGATGATGACTCTTGAGATTAAAGAGTTAGCTGATCTTTGGTCAAATGCAACCATGGAAATCTGAGACATTAACCATTGCCTGCTGGGGAACTCAGACCGTAAGCTCTCATACTTCCTCCATGCTCAGAAAAGATGGGATAGACCATGGGCGACCCCACAGAGCCATTGATCAGAAACACAGATCTGACCACATCTTACCTCCCTACCCAGACCCACTCCCAGCCTGGTAACCCTCAAAATGCCAAGCCACAGCAAAGGGTGCAAATCTTTGCTGATGCTGGAGACAGCAGCCTCAGTTATTGGGTGTCTCCTCTCTTCCATCCATTTTCACTTCTCAGTGACCTCATACAGTATCAGGGCTTTAAATACCATCTACCCGCTGACAACTCTGAAATTTATATCTCCACCCCAGACCTCTTCCCTGAACTCCAGACTCATATATCCAACTGCCTACTCGACATTGCTCTTGAATGTTTAATAGACATTTCAAACTTAACTTGTCAAAAACGGAGCTCCCAGTAGCCCTTCTAGACCTACTCCTGCTGTCTTTCCTTTCCCAACTTCTGGCTTCCAGGTACTCAGGCCAAAAGCTCCAAGTCTTACTGGCTTCCTCTTCCACCCCATACCTAATTCCTATTGGCAAATCCTATCAGCTCTACCTTACACATATTAACACACAGAACGTGGTTATTTCTCATACCTCTGCTAATCTCTGGTCTAAGCCCATCATCTTTCATTTGGATGACTGCAAGAACTTCCGACAGTGCTCAGCTTTCCCCTTTCCTTCCTTCAGTTTATTGTCAACATGAAAGTCAGAGCATCCTTTTAAAGTACAAGTCGTGTCATGTCACACCTTGGCTCAAAATCCCTCTCCTAACAACTTTCTTCTCACTCAGAGAAAGAAGCCAGACCCTGAGCAACCAACCTGCAACCAACTCTGGTCACACCCTGTTCTTGTTTGTCACTCCTCTCTGCTTCCTCACTCTGCCTGTTCCAGCAAAGAAGGCTCCCGTGTTCCTGCCTAGGGCCAGTTCTCCCCAGCTAACCACAGGCTCCCTCCCTTGGGCTGCCTCAAACTCCTCAGCAAGACCTTCCCTGACACCCATCCCTGATACTTCTACCTCCCTTCTCCACTTTGACTTTTCTCCTTAGCACTTATGCCATCTAGCATATTAATATCTTGTGTGATGTCTTTCTCCCTCTCTAGGAGGTAAATTCCATGAGGGCAGGGATTTGTGTCTGAGGTTCACAGCAGTCTCTCCAATGCCTAGACAGTGCCTGACACGGATGAGAGGAGGTGCTACAAGAATATCGGCGATGGTTTAAATGTATCATTCATCTATAACAAGCGCCTTTAGAGTAATAAGTAAAACACATCTTTAATAAGAAAATGATCAGAGGACATAAAAAGACAATTTACAAAGAGGAAACACACCCCAGCTAATGAAGGTATTTTTTTTTCTTAAAGTTTACCTTCATTAGGAATGATCAAAGAAATGTGTTTTAAAACAATGACATGCTACATCGCTAATATCAAAGTAATAAAGATAAGCCAAATGATAATATCCAATGCTGACAAGCACACTTACATTCTTACAGAGGTAGTGAAAATTTGCAGAAAGGTTTTGGAAAGCAATTTGGCAATATGTATTAAGAGTCTAACATATTTTTCATACCTTTTGATCGATGCCTAGGAATCTACTAGAGAGCCCAACATTCAGATAAAAGCTTAGGCACACCAATGGATGAATGAATAAACAAAATGTGGTATATCCACCCAATGGGATATTATTCAGCCTTAAAAGGGAAGGAAATTCTGTCACATGCTACAAGGAATGAGCCTTGAGGACATTATGCTAACTGAAATAAGTCAGCCACAGAAGACAAACACTCTGTGATTCCACTTATAAGAAGTATGTGGAGTAGTCAAATTCATAGAGACAGAAAGTTGAATGGTGGCTGCCAGGGGCTGTGGGGAGGAGAGAATGGGGAGCAAGTGTCTCACAGGTTCAGAGTTTCAGTTTGGAAAATGAAAAGAGAACTGGGGATGGATGGTGATGACGGTTGCACAACAATGTGAATACACTTAATGCCATTGAACCCTACTTTTTTTTTTTGGAGCTGGAGTCTTGCTCTGTCATTCAGGCTGGAGTGCAGTGGCGCGATCTTGGCTCACTGTAACCTCTGTCTCTTGGGTTCTAGCGATTCTTCTGCCTCAGCCTTCCAAGAGCTGGAACTATAGGTGCGTGCCACCACGTCTGACTAATTTTTTGTTTTTTTAGTAGAGGCAGGCTTTCACCATGTTAGCCAGGATGGTCTCGATCTCCTGACCTCATGATCCACCCACCTCATCCTCCCAAAGTGCTGGGATTACAGGCGTGAGCCACCACACCTGGCCTATTGAACTGTACTCTTAAAAATGGTTAAGAAAGGGAATTTTATGTTATGCATATTTTGCCACAATTTTGTTTTTTTTTAAAACTACAAGATTGAACACAGAGCTGCAGCTAAGTTCACCAATGGTTTATTTATATACCTTGGAGAGGTGGGAAGTGTGATGCATGTTTTTCAAAGATAAGTCTTATTATATCATATCAATGTTTGGCTTGTAGTGTACATTTGTCTGTTTGGAGAGCCCCCAGCTACACTGAGGTTTCAGTATCAGAGTGGCTGGTAACCCTGCCCGAAGAGGAAGTGCAGGGAAGCTGGACATGGTGTATCCAGCGTGCCTTTCACAAGATACTTCTTTTACCTGGAAGACTGCCATATGCCTAGTTGCCTAACCTGAGACCAGGGTCCCTCACCTGGGAAACTTGTTTCTACTGGCAGACGCCCTTGTGGCTCTTGTCTGACCTGAACGTTGCGCTGACACTGGGAGCCTGACTGTGCGCCCAGAGAAAACCCAGCCTGGGGAAGCCCCTGGAAGGTACAATACACCACCAGAACAGGAAAACAAGTTCAAAGACCTTTTACTTCCAGACCCTGAGCAAAGAGAGCGCCATTGAGTCAGGAGGGCAGTCCTCTGTTTCCAGGTCACAGGAGGCAGGAATAAAGAGTCAGACAGAGAGAGAGAGTGCATGTCGCAACTAGCGGTGTATGTTATCAGGAAATAGGGTGTGGGTCACTTCGAGTTCACAGGCAAATGCCTGAATGGTCCATTACAAGCAGCAGCAGGGAAGTAGGGAGACTAGCCTGCTAGGTGGGAGAGACACTTCACAGTTCCCCTGCCCTCTGGATGTGGAGTAGGACTGGAAACTGGGCTCTGCTTCTGGTATGAGAAAGTTAAATCTGCACTCGAAATGGATGCCAAGGCAACATAAAATCATCAGAATCCACTACATTATCTCTGAATAAAATATTAAAAACCAAAAAATAAAAAAGGTTATGCAAAAGCATTTTTCACGGAGATACCATATATGGTAGTAAAAAAAGAAATCAGAGTAGTACCTACTGATAGGGAAATGCTTGCATAAATTATAGAATATCCACATAATGAAATATTATGCAGCTGTAAAAATTGTTTTTGCAAATACTTTTATAACCTGGAGAATTACTGTGGCATAATCCTGAGTCAAGAAGCAAGATACAAAATTTGAAATACAATGAGAACTCAAGTTCAAAAAACAACATAGGCTTATTCCATCAATTCCAAGACATTGATAGAATTCCAAGGATTATTTTTTCACATTTTAACCTCTCTGAAATGGAATGTGTCTCGCTCCCTCTGATAAGAAGCACTGTGTCAATTGTAATGGTGCATTTGTAGAGGCACAGAATGTGATGTGCTCCCAAATGATGGTGTCTTAGAGGTAATGATGAACTCGTGTCTGGAAAGATGACTAAAGGAAGGAATATGCCAAAATGCCAACTAATTATGTGTGTGTTTTTATTTTTCCACAGTTTTAGGAAATTTTTATAATCAGCTTGTATTACTTTCAGAATTAGAAAAAAAAAAAAAAGGTAAGTTAAAAATATCTCATCCTGCTGTTCATTTCTTGGCAGGACAAAGCGCAAACTCCCCGGCCCTGGTGGCCTCTGATGCCTGCTTCACTGTTCAGCCTTGTCTCCATCCCACCCTAATTCACACACCAACAAATTACTCCTGGGCCTCCCAGCTTCCAACTCTGTGGAAATGCTCTTCCTCCTGCCTGAAATGCCCTTCTCGGCCCCCTTTTCTGTCTGGTGATTTCCCGCTTATTTTTCAACTGCCATGTCAAACCCAGACTTCTCTGTTGGGACTTCCCGTTTACTTCCTATCCCAAAAGGAGCAGAGCAGCTTCTGCATTGCCAAAGCACTTGTTGCTTTACCTCAAAAATCTAACTTCCTCCCCTTCCCCACGGAAACTTTTCTCCCAGAGCCCCCGTCCCCACCAATCTGCTGATTTCTAATTCTAGGGAACGCTTCTCAGCCCTTATGTTCTCTGAGCTTTCTGAGGCATCTCAGGGGCACCACTTCCTCCTTCCTGAACCCCTTTTGGCCTGCTGTTGCAGTGACAACTTTTCTGGAGTATTCTCCTCCCGCTAACTCCTTCCTGATCATTGTCACTGCCTCTTCTTTTTAGACAGTCACTGAAATGCCTTTTTTCTTTGGTCCCATCGTTCTGATTGGGAAGTCAGGGGTCTGTGGATAGGCCGTAGGGGATCACGAATCTCCTAAAACTGCTTGCAGAATTCTATGATTATAAGACTGTGCACACCGCCGTAGGAGACAGCCATTGCATTCTCTGTCTCATAAAAGATCCCATAACCAAAAAAAAAAAAAAAGGTTAAAAATGAAAATGACTGCCCTACACATTCTCCGGTGACCTCATCTACTTTTGATTTTAAGATAAAATACCACTTATATTTTTATCTCCCCTCAAAGAACTTCTAAGGGATGGGCGCTGCATGCTGTGTTGTGTGCGGGAGATATTTTTGCATGGGGAAGAGGCGTTTTCTCTTAAGTCACAACTCAGCCTGTTCTGCCTACACACGTTAGGAGGAAGAGAAGACGGCTGGGAGACGCCCAGGAAGCGCCTGTCGGTGTGTAGTAGGGAGGAGTGGGTACAGCGAAGCTGCCACAAAACCAGCAGGCTCCCCCCTGCTGCGTAACAGGCGGACTCACTTTGTTGTACATTTCGTCTCATCTCAACACCGAAGTCTGCGGTTCACGTGCACGCAGGCACCTCCGGTTACCGCTCAAGCAGCAAGGTCATCTGCTTACAACTCAGAAAAAAATCAGACACTACACGGCTTAGAGCATCTGAATAGAATTATGTGTCCCGGACTGGAAAGTCAGCCTCTTTCAACACTTCCCAATATCCTCGAAAATAAAGAAAAAAATATTAATCTAGGGATGGAGAAGTCGCTTTGGTGGAAACTGTTTTATCCTCCGACTCTCCAGGGCCGTTTAACTCCTTGAAGATATCAAACGGAATTCACCTCTGCTCCCCGGGCCCCCTTGCGCCCCTGTCCCCCTTCCTTCTGCCCCTCCCCTGGGGGTCACCCCCACCCCCCAGCCTCTGCCGGGAGCCGGGGAAGCTGGACT
This sequence comes from Saimiri boliviensis, assembly GCF_048565385.1. Lineage (NCBI taxonomy): Eukaryota > Metazoa > Chordata > Mammalia > Primates > Cebidae > Saimiri > Saimiri boliviensis. The sequence continues at coordinate 82,662,201 of NC_133460.1, forward strand.
TGGGGAGCCAGGACAGGCTCGGATCCTAAGGCCGGCATTTATGCTCCCTGCTCAGAGATAGGAAAAAAGACCCCTTTCTTCTGCTTGATATATTTAGTAACGACCTTAAAGAGTCTGCGAGGCTGAATGAATTGGTGCATCTCGCTGCATTGGAAGCAGCTGCCGCGGCGCAGACAGGAGGAGGGAGAGACGAAGGGGAAGGGGAGGCGGGCGGAGGGAGACGCTGGGAAGAAGGGAGCGGGCGGTGGGGGAGGAGGAGACGGTAGAACCTGGAGCCCGCGGGAGGAGGCCCGGGCGGGGGCAGGGACCGGCCCGGGATCGATTCCCGGGTGGCGGTGGCCGGCCGGCCCGGAGCCTATCGTTAAATCTGGCTACATGGCAGCTCTGAAGGGCCCTGCGAAGGAATCCAATTTGCGCACAAGGATCGTCTACAAATTTATATGTCGGCATTTAACACAAAATGCTCCTGGCCCAATCCCAGGACGCAGGGGACCCGGGGCCGGGCTGACTGATGCGGCTGCCTTCAGTCCCCTCACGCAGCGCGGGTGCAGGAGGCTCCCCCGCCGGTTCCTGACTCGCCTCCCGGCTGGAAGATTCAAAAGACTTCAGAGCTCCCGGGCCCTGCTCACAGAGATGCTGGCCGTGTGGCGTGTGGCGGGTGGAGGGGCGGGGTGGGGAGCCCGCAGACCTGGCTTGCTTTCTTCCTCTTCTTCAGGGGAGAAGTAGCTGGAAGACTTAACATTTCTTGGCATCCAAGAGCAGAAAGAGGATTAACCCTGTCGGCACTTTGGCCCAGGTCAGAATGGAATCCTCTCTTCCTCAGGGACGGGAGGCTCCATTTCTGTTACATCTGGCAGCCAGTCTTCTGCATAGTCCTGGATGGACCCTCCCTGCGAACAATTAAACAGCGCCCCTTCCTCCAGGCCTGCACCGCCTCACACGGGGGCAGGGCTGAGGCGAGGGAGGGAAGGCTGGGCTTCCAGCCCCCCAACTCCCACACAGAGGCCCTGTCTAAATGCTCCCCCGCCCTCTGTGCCAAGAGCCTCTCCACCTGCCACGGAAGCCAGGCACACTCAGTGAGTGTGCTCCTGGGCCCAAGGTGAGGAACGAGCTCCCAGCTGCCCCTTGAGGTCCTGAAGCCTTGGAAGAAAGAGGAATCCATCTCCCTGGGGTGTGCCCGCCCCCCAAACCACATCTTACATCTTAAGGCCCCTATAGGGACCACTGACGTGGAGCTCCAAAACCACAGAGAAAGACAGACAGCTTAGCTGCCCTCTGAAAACCTTAAAGACACTCCAGGGTTGGGGAGCTGCGGGCCTAGAGAGCCTGTTCTTGGCCATCTAGAGCTGGGAAAGGCAGGCTGCCGCAGCTTACTGTCATCCAGGATTTCACTGATTAGGTGGCTCCAAAGCCCGTAGTGAGGAATAAACAAACATCTTCAGTAGGTCCTCCGTGCTCATTCTACTTCTGACAAAGCTCAACAGAGTTGATTAGAGATTTTAAAGTGAGGGTAATAAGAAAGAAAACCAAATATCTTGCATGTAGAAGCACAAGTGTTTCGTAGCTTACAGCATGGGCACAGCCTCCAGGCTGCCTGGGTTCAAATCCCAGTTCTTCATAGAGTAGTATTTGGCCTCAGGCAGGTTACCTGACCTTGCTAGGCTTCACTGTCTCATCTGTAAAGTGGGAATCACACGTGTCAAACCTCATGCAGTTAAAGAGATGATCAGATTCGCTAACTCATACAAAGCACTTGAAATAGAGTCGGATACATGGAAAGACCTTAATACATGCTAGCAGTTTTTAGTTGGACTAAAAATGCTCATCCCTCAGTTGAAATTCTATCTATTCATGGGCAAGCCAGATCCATTCCCACTGCTTCCATGAGATTATTCCAGACTTCTCCAGTTACAATTTATCCTCTCCCACCCCACTCAGATCCAGCCTTTAATCCAGAATTTATCACATTCTATTTTTCGTACTAGATATTTGTGGATCTGTCTACAGGTTCAACTGTAATAGGTTACAATCTTCTTGAATACAGGACTGCACTTTATATATCTTTGTTTCTCCTTGAGTGACTGGCAAAGTTCCTTCATACAGCTCAATAAGTGTTTGCTGAATTGAATAAAATGTAGACAAATACAGGCTAGCTCAGTCACTTTTGTTCATTTTAACCCAGGGATCGTCTCGTCCAAAGGTGTGAAGTACATATTCCCTCAGAGCATCCAAGTCTTTGCTGGACCTTCAAGATGTCACGGGAAAAGTGGGAGTATTTGCTAAGCATTTCTATGCAGTTGGTATTTGTGTGCAATTTACTGCCAAATTAGTATTGGGCTTGCCTGGAATTTATGGGTAAGTTCTGAACAGCTGGACCAGGTGGGCCCCTGACAGATAGGAGGGCCCAGAGTAATTGATAAAGGGGCCTGCATTCAGGCATCTTTTGTGACAGGTTCTATAAGTCCTTTGGCAAGCTGCTCATCATGACAGGAGCTGAATTGTGATGTCTGGAATACTATGGCTGGGGAGGAGAGCGGCAGCTCCAGGAACACTGTCTGGCATGTGAGCAAGACAGGAACAAGGCTCAGGAGCTGTAATTGCATCTCAGCGGGTTCTTTTTAGGACCAGCTTTGCTCACCCAATGGGGCAGAGGACTATGAAAGGTCCCCCAAATCAAGTCCTGTCAGTTTTTCCCCTCTCTGGTAACAGTGGCTACTGCAATGATATTTCTGCTGTGAAAAAGAAAGTCAGCTGTTTACAGTCTATGCTGAGTTTTTTTCTGGGATAATCTTAATAGCAACTCACCAGGGTACCAACTCAAATTTGAGACTGGGAGACCCCTGGGGAGGGATGTCAGCTCTGAGACCCAGAGAGGAACAAGATCTGGTTAGCAAGGAATTATACACCACTCTTGGAAACATAACTGAGAAACGCTGGCTTTATGGAGTTGTTTTTTGCGATCAAAACTGAAACCTGAAATAACTCAACAAGTTCCCTATTGGGATTGATGAGTACCTCACGAGTGTAAATCGGAGTGGCAGGGAACCAGTAGGTAGGGATCATCAGTATGTATGGCCTGACCTGAGGCTGTGCCTAAGACGAAGCAGGGATTCACACTAGCCTGGACTCCAGCCTGCTGCTGTTCCTGATGGGAAGGGGAGGCCTCTGCCACTTCCTCCTGAGGTTTTATATCAGCATCTGAAAGAACTTCAGCCTCTAATCCTGCTGGGTGGGGTGCCAGAAGGTTAACTCCAACATAGTCCACCTGATCAAATAGCCAGAAATAATCCCCACCCCCTCACCCCCCAATTCAGACTGAATGGCCATGGTTGGCACCCTTGATGACCTAAGACTTTGCTATGCAAAGTGTGGCCCATGGACCAGCAGAAGTGACATCTCCTTGGAGGTTGTCACCAATTCAGTATCTCAGGCCCCACCCCCAGACCTAGCCAATGAGAACCTGCATTTTAACAAGGTCTTTGGTGACTTGTGTACACAGGAGTGCTTCAGAAGCACTGCTTTGAGCTCCATTTTTCACCAGCCCGGTCACCGTGGTAGTGTTCCTTTACCCTCCTCCACCTCAATTTCTTTCATACATCTTCTTACATCTTACATAGTACATCATTGCTCCAATGAGACAACAGGTGTAAAGAACTTTCTTGTATTAGGGAGCACAAGTGGCTGCTGTGCACGTATCAGCCCTTGCTTGCTTTCTGTTCTTCCCATGCACAAAGCTCGCTCCTGCCGCAGGAATTTCTGCACAAGCTGCTTGCTCCCTATGACATTTGGACTTGATGGCTTCCTTGAGGTTTGCAACATTCTTTACATAGGGAGTCTTCTCCCAGGTCCTTGAGGGCTACCTCCTTTTGTCATTCAAGTCTCAGCTCTAATGTTCTCCCTTCAGAAAGGCCTTTCTGCTTCCCTCAGTCCAAAGCTATGCTCTCTGTCACTCATTCTGATTTGCTGTCTTCCTGTCACTTACCCCCTCTGAAATGATCTTGCTTATTTGTTGTCTGTTTGATAGTTCCTTATAAGAGCTCCATGGAGGCAAGAATCTGGGCTGACGCGATTACCATTCTTCTTCCAGCCACTAGAACACAGCCGCATTCAGCAGGTATCACATGCATCTTGCCTGGCCGTCTGGAAGTGTGTGTGTGATGACCCATGACTAAGCAAGGAGATGGGGGCAGGGCTGGTCCTTGACTCTGTATGGATGTGTCTCAGTGGTGTCCCCTGCAAATGCTATGATCAAAGGGTCTAAGACCTAACTGAAAGCTCCCTCAGAGAAGTTCTTGCTCCAAAGCACCGTTTTGCACCCGCCAGGAAGCAGGGCAGGGCTTATACTTATGTTGATGTGGCTTGTGAGTTCCATGATAGCCAAACTGCTAAAGCATGGTCCTTGAAGGGTGGTCTCCTGACAGCAGCATTAGCCCCACTCTGGACATGCTCACTCAGACCCTGTGTGGATGGGTTTCTGCAATCTGTTCCGACAAACCCTCCATGTGATTCCAATACACCCTGAGGCTCGAGAACCATCGTGGGGAAGGAACAAGAGACTCCCCATCTTTTGTCCAAGCTCTGGTCTAGGCAGCAGTTTAAGGGTGTCAGATTTTGGTGCCCCGTGAGGAGCTGGAGAGTGAATGGGAGCAAGGACTGATGCCACACGCTGCTGGTTAATTTGTTTTTCTTCTTTCGGCCCTTACACGAGTTCCCCTGATTGCTGGGCTGGAAGTGGGAGACAGTTGGTGGGCACTGAGTGGTTCTTCTTTAACCAGTGTTTTCTTAGAGTAAGTTAGGCTGATTTAATTTTAATCAGCTGAGGCAGCAGAGCGGTGGTTCTCAGCCCTGGCTGCACTTTAGAATCACCTGGAGTGTTTTAAGATACTACTGAAGCTCGGATCCCACCCTAGTCTGATGAAATCCAAATGTCTCTGGGGTGGAGCTTGTCACCAGTATTTTTTTGTTGTTGTTGAATGCTCCCCAGATGATTCTAATCTGCAGCAGGGGCTGAGAAGCACTGCAGTATTGTCTAACACCATGTCTCCCAAGCTTGCCCAATGACAAAAATTACCAGGGGCACTTGGTAAAACTACCAATTCCCAGGTCCTTCCCCAGACCACCCAGTCTGAGAAGCTCCAAGGGCCTGGGGGCTGTCTCTTTAACAAACGCCAGGGGTCATTCTTTTAACCACACTTGGGATACACTGGTCCAATGGCCTGTGTAAGATCTGGAACTGAGTTCCAGGTCTGCAGTTTAAAGCAACCCCAGAAAAGCTTCTTTGTTTGCTCATTTGTAAAATGGAGGAAACTACAGTATCAATTTCAAAAGACTGCTGAGGAGTAAATGAGAAGATTCATGTAAAGTGCTCAGTGCAATGCCAGGCACACAGTAGGTGGTCAATGACTGTTACTTGGCACACCCACCCTCATATAAGGTGGGTTCTGAGAAGCTGTTTTTAATAATGCACTTGCTTTTAGTTTTGGGCAAATTTTGAACCTGCCCTTGTACATGGGCAAATTTTGGACATGGTCCATTTAAATCAGGGACAAGCTTACAACTTGCTTCTAAGCCTCCAAAACCTCTAATACTATATTCTATACTCCAAGAGTCCCATACCTGACAACTGAAGGGTGTGTTTTAATCCACCATCAGTAATACCTGTGAGGAAGTCCTGGGATTCACTTCCACAAAACGTAGCAATTGGGTGCTTGGGACTAATGAGGGGATTGTGTCATCAGAGCAAGTGTCATAGGAGCAAAGCAGGTTGAAGTTGAAGACATTCGATCATGTAGTCCAACCTCCTCATGCCACAGCTTGGAGGTAGAGGAAGAAGGCTTTTAATTTCCAGCACACTGATATGAACTTAGAAATGGAGGCACCTATGTATCAGGGCAGAAACTCAAAGAAGTCTGTCACAAAGAAGAGATGAAGAAATGACCCCATGGAGGTGTCTAGTATTCCCCCAACATTTAAAAACATAGATTTAAGTGTCACACACATGCACAGAGTCGTCACTGGCTCCCTTGCTATTCCTGGCTGGAGAGCGGCTGAATAAGAATGAATCTGTTGCTCAGCTCTGGAAAGCGCATTTCAGAAACCTTCTCAGTTAAGACAATTATTGAGGAACATGTTTCCAACTCCATCCTGCAATATCAGACAGAAGAATCTGCAGAATCCTTGTGATTCTTGACAAGGTATAGGAAATCATCAAACAGCTGAAAAAATAAGGCACCTGAAGCCAATGGAATTTCTGTTAAAATTTTCCCAGTTAGGTGAAGCACAGAATTATTTTCCTTGTTCTCATCCTGAAGATCAGAAATGCTGAAAACATTCTTGGGTGACCCTATGGATGCTATAATTGTGATCATTAAGTCTTTCCTGATTATAAAAAAAATTTGTGCAACTTCTACAAAAATTGGAAACAGAAAAGCGTAAGGAAGAAAATAAAAATAACCTCTAAATCAACCACCTAGGATAGTGTTTAATACTTCAGTGTATTTCTTTTTCACCCTTTTTCTGTGGATATTTAAATGTTTTACAAAGTTGGGATTGTGCTGTATCAAGTTTTATATTATGCTTCTTTCCCTTAGTTATGATATCATGAATATTTCCCTATGTCCTTAAATATTCTTTGAAAAGAATTTTTAATGACCACATAATATCCCATTACATTGGTGTTTCATAATTTACTTAACCTCATTTTGTTATTAAAGTTGCTTCTGGCTTTTTGCTGTTATAAACATGCACAACAAATAGCATTGCACATAAATGTCTAACCATATATTTCTGATTATTTTTCTAGGACAAAGTTATAGGAGTAGAATTATAGAGTCAAAAGGGTTGTGTATTTTTTAGGCTTTTTGTACCTTTTGGCAAAATTCTTCCCAAGTTTTCAAACTCCCACTAATAGTTTATGAAAATATCCATTTCATCACATTATTCCCAACATTGAGTAGTATAATCTGCCTAACTTTTTGCCAGTTTTGTTAATAAAAACTAGAATCTGGTTTCATGCCACATCTTCAAAATTCTTAATTGACATCGTATAGTTTTCCTGCCTATTGGCCATCTGCATCTCTTCTTTTGTGAATTACTGATTATGATTATTTTAAGAATTTATATACAAAGTGCAACTGTACCTACCATGTTGCAGGAAATCCCCGCACATGAGCTGTCCCTTCCAGCATCTCACTGTGGCTTTAAGTCATGGACACTTAGCCTCACAAATGGCTACTTTTACTTCTTGCCAGTGGCAAGAAAAATTCAGAAACCATAATTCTATTCTTTCATACCTTATCTGATTTCATAAAAGCTTCTGACTCACTCAAATGATAGCTACTGTTAGAAGATGCTCATCAGGCCGGGCGCGGTGGCTCAAGCCTGTAATCCCAGCACTTTGGGAGGCCGAGGCGGGTGGATCACAAGGTCAAGAGATCGAGACCAACCTGGTCAACATGGTGAAACCCCGTCTCTACTAAAAATACAAAAAAAAAAAAAAAATTAGCTGGACATGGTGGTGCGTGCCTGTAATCCCAGCTACTCAGGAGGCTGAGGCAGGAGAATTGCCTGAACCCAGGAGGCGGAGGTTGCAGTGAGCCGAGATCGCGCCATTGCACTCCAGCCTGGGTAACAAGAGCGAAACTCTGTCTCAAAAAAAGAAAAAAAAAAAAAAAAAAGAAGATGCTCATCAATACAAATGTCCACCAAAATGTGTCAACATAGAGCTATTTTCTCTATGATGGGGTCTGGGCAGGAATCTTTGATACTATGAACACTTTCTGACACTTCAAGGTCAACACAAAGTCAACAAGGTTGTGTTTCAGTCTAACACTCCCTGGCATTTTTTTTCCTGTGGAAAGTTATGCCCCCAACCATCTTCCAGCATGAAGTTAAATCAGTTGGTGGACAGTAAATCTCTGCTGACTCTGAGGGAGAAGTAAAACCCACTCTGATCTAATCAAATCTAATCATCAAGCTCAAAAATGCTGCTGCTGCTGCTTTAATTTCAGTAACAGATCTTCACACAACTGTCAACATCATTACCAAAACACATCAGAAAATTGGATGAAAGCGCAACACGTAGACAATCATAATCCCCCATCATCAATCTCTAGCAGTCCCCAGTTGACAATTCAGATTAGGGGGTAAGCCTCTAGGGGACACACTTTGTAAATCAACTTTACAAAAGAGTAATATTAACCCCAGGAGCACCACAGTTGTGTGAATTCAGGTACTGGCCAACTGGAAAATGGGAATGGAAGGAGCATCGCAACATTCGAACAAAGTTTGTGGTCTAGCCTGTTACGGATGACCTGACCCAGACCACTAAGAGTCGAAGAAAGTGGGAAAGTTGTTGCCTATGGAAAGAGTCTCAAAAACACAGAGTAAATGAACAAACAACTTAAATTTTTTTTTTAAACAAACAACTTTTGACAAATGAAAGCCAACGGCATTGAGCAATGGTCAGTGGCTAGCAATTCTGCTGGGTAGACCATGTGAACCTTCAATTCTAGACTCTCAAGATGAACCTGATATGCTGACACGGAGACTGAGTGTGCTCAGGAGGAGAATGGCAAAACGATGTTTTGGAGAATAAGCACCAAACAAATATGAAACATGCCAAAGGGCAATGGTGATGCCCACCACGGGGAGGGAGCCCACCTTTGGAGAAAGCCCACCAGTAGACTCTCCTCGGTGGCCAGGGAAGCCAGAGAGAGAGTTATGAAATGCCCTGGAATGCCCTTAGCAGTCATCCCACTCACCCACAGATACTTAGTGAGCACCTACACTGTGCCACACACTGGGCTTGCACTCAAGAAGACAGGTTTAGAGAGGGTAGATAATCTGCCCAAGGTCAGACAGATAGTTAAAGCCAAGGCACCTACTGAAAAACTAGCATTTCAATTTTTTATGACAAGAGATAGAAAAAGAATGTTTGACAGAAATGAGTTACAGAACAAATAAATAATCCAAGACTGTCTTAAAGCCTGCCAAAAGTAGATATTCTCCTCTCCCTCCCCTCATTGGGCTGTGCTCTTTTGATCACAAAGAGATAGAAATTTCAAGACACCAAGAGACAGAAATCAATTCTGAAAGCTCCATTCTTCCTTTGTTTCTCTATCAAAAGACACATCAAGAACTACCACATTTCTTCTTTCCCCTGCCTAAAAGTAGAATTCTTCTACTGTTGAAATGGTCCAGGACCCCAGGCCTGGCAGTGGCATTAGGGGTAGAAGGTAGAAGATTTATCTATTCCTCTGGCCTGACTGCGTGTGTGGGTGTGGCCAGGTGACCACATCAAGATGGGGATGGAGTAGGGTGTGTTCCACACACTCTCATGTTTCCATCTGGGGCTCATAGTGTCATCCAAAAATATGTATTCTCATAACACACAGCACACACACACATTTTTTTTTTTTTTTAATTTTGGGAAACCGAATGGCAAATCTTTTTCTAATCAAAAAGCAAGTTAAGAAGCAAGGAAACATGATGCCTATGCAAAGGGCTTTAACTAGGGGTTTGCTGATGGAAGTTAGATGTTTTCTTATTTTAGATTTGCAGCCTATCATTGGGCGGAGGACACACATTTTGCTTCAGAGCAAAAAACAATAGCCACTCCCTGTTAAACCTCATCTGCTTCCCATGTGAAGGGGAAAATCCCTACATGGCTATGTCTAGTGGGTGCGGAAGGGTCTCAGACTGTATGTAGAGAATTTTCCAAAGGATTTTTAAGACAAAGTCTAGGTCTTAGGCTTGGAAATATGTCTCCAGCATGGAGTATGACTTCTATATAATGAGATGGACTATTTAATAAATATATTGGAGTCTGTTTATCCAAATGAGTGTCCCTCCTCCTTCTGAGCAGTCATCAGAGATGCCAGATATTTATCCCAAGGTTGCTGTCATTGTTCCAGACACTTTGGGGGCTCCCTTGAGAATTTTCTTCAAATAGATGCCACATTATTTGGAATAAGCACAATGGTGGCAGATCCCCATCCTGCGGAGCTGGATTCTATTTTTGGAAACAGTCAAGAGGCTTTTTGGCATTTGTAGCCAAGCTCGGTGAATAACCAGCTGATTGAGCTGGTAATGTTGTTTTGGGTCCAAATTGAAGCATGGTTACAGGGTCTGGTGTTCTTGCATGGCAGGGAAACAAGGCTCCCAAGGTCATCTCAAATGTGAAGCTCCTGCAGTTTTTGAGGGTTGGCAGCACCACTGAACCAGGCACATGGCCTTCTGGAGCCCTTTGTGAAGAGAACTGGTTTGAGCACATGATGCTCAGTGGGATTCTTTGATTGTAAGCAACAGAAACTGAGTCTGCCTGACCTATGTGAAAAGGAAATTGATTGGCAGGGCTATGGGGGAGCTCACTAGTTCAAAGGGAAGGCTGAAGGACCAGGCTAGGAACAGGCAGCTCCAGAAGGAGCCCAAACCCTCTTACAGCCTAGTTCAGGTGCTGCAGTGAAAATTAACTAAATTTCAAACAATTCTTCAATCCTTGCATTGCTCTGCCCAAAAATGAAAGACTCAGGGGAGATTGCAATTTGATGCACGTCACACTTGTGCCCAACTTGTGACTCTATTCCTTGGCCAGAACCTCCAGGGATCCTTTTGGCTTGTGTAGAGTGAGGGGCAGTATTCCTTGATTATCATTTCTCTGAAACTGCCTACAAAAGGGGAGAAGCAATTACCTATTAGGAAAGAAAGAAAGAAAGAGAGAATAGGTGCTAGGCACCAAAATATGACAAATATGAACCACAGCTAAGCCCTATTCTTCTTCCTACTACTGTATAATATTATGTATAAGAAGTTTTGCTCTGTTTGTCAACATTTTTCTCACATTGTAAATTACATTGGCCTCATTAGCCATCACCAGTTTCATGAGCTGATGGAATCTTTCTCCTTTATCTCATAGCTCCTAAAACATATGCCAGTCTGTGAGCTGCTCCATCTTCTCCAGATGGAACTAGACCCTGCTCCTTTCCCTCAGAGCACTCATGAGGCCAGGGAGCCAGCCTGGTTCTTCTCCTTGTCCTAATGAAGAGAGCAGGTGCTCTTCCTGCTTGCAGTATACCTGCCACAGCCACCTCTGGCAGTCACATGGAGGCCAACTGTGCATCTGTCACTGTGGATGAGCTGGGGCATGCAGGATAACAGCCTTTGGTCAGCCCAGAGGTGCACTTGCCTCTGCAAAGTGCCAAGGCCTCCTGTGTAGTCTGATTGTGCTTGCTCCCAAGAAAACCAGTCACAGCCTATGCAGAGAAGAACCACCCTCCAACCCCTCACACAGAGGGAAAGCCACGTACATGCATCCAGACCATTATTAACATGTAAGCCAGGTCCTGAGGCAGTAGCTGGCCCATCCATCCCAGGCTGTCCTGCACTGAAATAAAAGATCACTTTGTGAACTGCCAAGAGCTCTGGGGAACCCATTTGACCTCAGTGTCCTTGGCCAGCAAGAGACAGAAGGCCACAGCCTCCCTATTGAGGATCTTTGAGAAGTTCTATCAAGTCAGAGCACCAGTCAGGATCACAATAGCTGCAACAGCCTCTAAAATGCTGTTTATGGAGGTTCCGAGAGTGATCAAAGCTGCAATGTGTGGGAAAAGGGCTGGGTTCTGGGAAGGAAGAAGGGTAAAGGGAAGATGAGGTTGTGTCTCCGATGACCCAGGACTGGGAGGGAGGCTGCTTGGGGAAGAAATGCACCAAGGGCAGGGACTGGGCTCCAAGGCAGCCTGCCGCCACACAGGGGAGAGGAGAGTTGTAGTGTTTCAAGACCCTTGCAAACAGGGGGTCCTTTAAGCTTCAGTTTCTTGGCCTGTGAAACCAGGGGAGACCTTCCTTTATGGTTTGATCTATCAGAGACAACACGTGCAAACCATCCAGCCTGGGGCCCACAGGCACTCAATGAAGCTCTTCCGTCATGAGATGCCAGTGTTATCTAGAGCAGTACTTTCCAGACGTTATGATGTCATGGCACAGTGAACTTTCAAAAACAACCTTGAGAGCGCTCATGCAGGATTGCCAGTGTTTTATTTTGCCAGCTGAGGACAATACAAAAAACAAAGAAAAACCACAAACAAAACTCCCATTATCTATTCCATAACCAACCAGAAAAATAAGAATTACAAAATCTTAGAATTAAAAAATCAGTCCTTTAAATATTTTTAGCATTATGAAAATATTAGGACATCATTTTTATTTAGTTAATTTTGCTATAAAGTGACAACAATTTCATTCTAGACTGGCCCTGATCAGGAGTGGGCATTTGGGAACCAGGGGCAGGAAGGAAAAGTCTGGGTCTTGGAGCTTAACAGGCCACAGTAACCTCCCGGCTCTGCCCCTTACTAACCGTGTAACCTTCAGCAAGAGACCTGCCCTCTCGCTCTCACTTTCCTCCTTTATAAATCAGAAAGAGTAGCATCTCCTTCATAAATGAGACTATGTGTGAAGGGCAAAGCACAGAGTTTGGTACACTGTAGGTGCTCATTAAATGCTAATGCCAGAGTGTCCTGAAGTTTGAGAGAGGGCTGGGTCACTTCCAGATTCTGAGAATCTCAATATATTAAGAAATGAAGAAATGCCAAAACAGAGTTGCCAAAATCATTCACATCATTTAAAAATATTGCAAAAAAAAAATTTGAAACATCTACATATGAATACAATGGTTGTATATACAGCCTCATGAATCTTTCATTTGAGAGAGTAAGGTTGGAGCCCAGTAGCCCCTTGGTCCTCAGAGACAGGCCCTGGTTGGCTCCTTTATAAGCCACGGCTCTCATGGATGACACACTCCGAGACACTGACTTTACTCATCTCTTTCCCTTGGTTCTTTCCCCAGCTGGGGTTCACCTGGAACATTTCTCTAGGCCTCCCTTCCTTTAGTTCATAATTCTGAGCATGCAAATTTTCTTGGAAATCTAGCTGGCGTCTTCTTTGCATCACTGGATCTCAATAGGTTTCAAAAGGACTAAAATTGAGGGTTAGAAGGGAAGATAAATGTGTGCTGAAGTGGATGATTTAACCAGGGGATTCCAGGGCAACCAAGGAAGGGAAAGGGGTCTGTGCTGGAGGCCCCCGAGGGGGGTGATGAAGGCATGTCAACAGCAGGATGCAAGATTTTCCCTGCGAGCAGTGTTTATGTGCACGTGTGTGCATGCATCTGCATGTGCTTACTTTTCATTCAAATGTCCTGTTTCTTCATTTATTGCTGTCTCTCCCATTAGAACGTCAGCTCCACGAGAGCAGGGACCATGTATCTCTTGGCCATCCCTCTGTCTCTAGCACTGAATACACATAGGTGCTCAATAAATGTTTGCAGAATGAATGACTATGCCATGATTATGTGTCTGCTCAGCACTCTTCCTTCTTGGATCTAGGAACAGACCCCCTTTGCATCTGAAGATCAATCTTACCCCCTTTCCCAACCATACAGTTTCCTTGAAACACAGGGATGGGCATGTGGTCACTGGAATTCCTGTAATTGGAACTTTCTCTCTGGCGGTCAGGTTGGGAAGATAGATGCCAGGATTGCCAGCAGTTTCGGTGCCAGACTTATGGCAAAAGATGCTCTGAAATAATTAAGTGGACAGGCCAAGGCACAGATACAGGGATGAGAGGCAGGGACACAGAGAGCGACCCTGGCCATGTTTGGTCTCTGGCTCCTGTCTGTCTTGACACCCCCTACTGTCTCTTTGCTGCTTTCTCAAGGCTCAGTTAATCAACTCTTAACTTTGAGTTCTGTGAGTACCCCAGTATGCCTCCATTAGATTCTCTCTTTTCCGGGGGGGCGGGGGGGCGGGGCAAGGAGGGGTGAGTAGCAAATGGTTAGTTTCTTCCATTGCAATCAAAAGAGTTCTGACTAGTCCAGTTCATTAAAGATGAAGATTGGCCAAAAAGTAGCACTCAGATACTTGCGGATGGATAAGGCTCAGAAAGATCTCACGGGTCCCATACAAGGTGGGACAGTAAGAAATGATGATGGTGTCCAGGTGCGGTGGCTCACGCCTATAATCCCAGCACTTTGGGAGGCTGAGGTGGGCAGATCACTTGAGGTCAGGATTTCAAGACTAGCCTGGCTAACATGGTGAGACCCCAATTCTACTAAAAATATAAAAATTAGCCAGGTGTGGCAGTGTGCGCCTGTAGTCCCAGCACTCGGAAGGCTGAGGCAAGAAATTGCTTGAAACCAGGAGGTGGAAGTTGCAATGAGCCAAGATCACGGCACTGCACTATAGCTTGGGAGACAGAGTGAGACTCCATCTCTTAGAAAAAAAAAAAAAAAAAGAAAGAAAGAAAGAAAGAAATGATGACGGTGGTGCTGGCTAATATCCAAGTACTTTCCACATGTCAGACATAGGACCAAGCATTTTGTGTGCATTATTTTAAGTACTGTGATGGTTAGTTTCATGTGTCAATTTGAGTAGGGCACAGATGCACAGATTAAACATTGTTTCTGGTGTGTCTGTGAAGATGTTTCCAGAGATCAGCATTTGAATCTGTGGATTCAGTAAAGTAGATTGCCTCCTACCATGTGAGGGGACATCAAGCAATCTGTTGAGGGTCTGGATAGAAAAACACCAGAGAAAGGAGGAATTTGGCCCTTATCTCCTGCCTCACTGCAGAGCTGGGGCATCTCATCTCATCTTCTCCTTCCCTGGGACTGGGATTTACATCATCGGCTCCCTGGTTCTCAGGCCTTCAGACTCAGACTGAATCACACTGCAGGCTTTTCTGAGCCTTTTGCTTGCAGATGGCTGATCATGGGACTTCTCAGCCTCCACAATCACATGCGAATTCCTCATAATAAATCAATCAATCTCTCTCTCCCTATACACACACACACACAGAGTCATATGTAATAACAACTGAGATACGTTCTGAGAGACGTTGTTAGGTGATTTTGTCTTTGTGCAAACATCATAGTGTGTACTTATGCAAACCTAGATGGTACTGCTTACTACACACCTAGGCTAGATGGTATAGCCTATTGATCCTAGGCTACAAACCTGCATAGCATGTTACTGTACTGAATACTGTAGGCAATTGTCACACAATGGTAAGTATTTGTGTGTCTAAACATAGATAAGATAAAATTTTATTATCTTATTGGACCCCCATTGTATATGTGGTTCACCTTTGGCCAAAATGTTATGTGGTGCATGCCATAACTCTTATTAGTTCTTTTCTCTTATTGGAGAACTTTAATACCACCACTACCATAGTGTTATGAAGTAGGATATTACTGTCTCTACTTTATAGATGAGAAAACTAAAACTCAGAGAGGCTAGGTAACTCGTTGTAAGTTCCCACAGCTAGGAAGAGAAGGAGCTAGAGTTTAACCACAGATTTGTGTGACTCCATCACTCCCCTCATACATCTTGTGTACAGTTCTCTCTTCTTTTCTCACTCCTCTGTTATCTAATTCTTTCTCCATGTCTTGTCTGAAGTCTCTCATTCTCTCTTCTTTCAACGACCCTTCTCCGGCTCCTTTTAATCCCATTTTCATGATAGCACATGAGTATATATTTTAAGACTATGGTTTTGAACTCTTTTCAGATACGAAGATACCATGTAATGTTAAAGAATCTCCACATAATGGTAGCTGTACTAGCACCTATTGATAAAATGCCCACGCGCAGATGGATTCTCAGACGCCGTGTAATAACTCTGTGACCTCTAGGTTGGCATTCGCTACTTTAAAATATATGGGAGAATCCAGATAACCATCCCTCTTACTGCTACCTGCTTGGTTTGTTACAGTATCGGCAAGGTTTATAAATGCTACTATAGAGCTCATTTTTGCTCACCCTGTGCCTTAAGGCTACCAATTTCTTCTGAAATGTGGTCTTTTTGTCCTTCCTTTAATATGTTTAATTATTTTTGAACTGCGATACTTACATTTTATATATCACCTCTCGATTATCCAGGGGCTGATTAATTCACGGATTGCCCAAGTCAAGTCCTTCTCTTTCCCACCCCCGTTTTGTTTCATCATTCCATGTTGTATTATCGTCTTTTAGTAAGCATGGACAGTGGGGATGAGAAATGATTCTGGTTACAAATTATGAATTCTGATAAAAGATTTGGTTGGAGGAAGTTGAAGTTATTTCCCAAAGTAAGAATTTCTTTCATCCATCAGGCATATTGACTGTCTTTCTGAGCTCTGTGAAGGCAAGAGTCGCTCTCGTTCACTACTAACCTCCAGGGCTCAGCAAGGTGCCTGGCACATGGTAGCTGAATAAAAGAATGTGTGGAATGAATGAATAAGAGCTGACAAATATAAGAGGAAAAATAAACTTTCTCCTAGGTGAGACACTGATTCACAGGAAACTAAAATACAAGATAACTTATTTTACAGTTACATGTCTGCAGACAACATAGTATTCAACAATGTTTAAAGGACTGATTTAAAATTAAAAATGTTGTTAATTTTTTGTTTTAAAAATTAACAACAAAAGATATATAGTTCTAATTAAAAAAAAAACCAAAAAATGTGGCTAGGCATGATGGCTTATGCCTGTAATCTTAGCATTTTGGGAGACTGAGGTGGCAAGATCACTTGAGGCCAGGAGTTTGAGACCAAACTTGGCAACATACGAGAACACATCTCTACCAAAAAAAGAGAGAGAGAGAGAGAAATAGCTGGGTGCTGTGGAGTGCACCTGTAGTCTCAGCTAAGGAGGCTGAGGCAGGAGGATTGCTTGAGCCCAGAAGTTTGAGACCAGTAGCCTGGTCAATATAGTGATAACCTGTCTCCAGAAATAATTAAGAAACAAAAATTAACCCAGCGTGGTGGCACACACCTGTAGTGTCAGCTACTCGGGAGGTTGAGGAGAAAGAATCACTTAAGCCCAGGAGTTGGAGGCTACAGAGATCTATGAATGCATCACTGCATTCCAGCCTGGGTGACAGAGGGGGACCCTGTCTTTTAAAAAATAATAAATAAATAAATAAGATAAATACCAAAAAACGTTACAGTGTCATTTAATCCCCCTGATAAAAAGAGGGATAGAGAGACATGATTCTAAGACAAGAGTGGGCCAGGTAAACTCCTCCTGCTGTATTAGGCATTAAAGAAACATAATCATATTCAACACACTAACGATTAAGCACTTAGTATATGTCAGGTGCTGTGCTAAGCAATTTACATGGCTTATCTCATTTGTCTTCACTACAACTTAGGAAGTTTTATTATTTGACAGGCATCAGAAAGTTACCAGTGTTCCCTGAAAATTTCTTTAGCTCTCCAGCTTTTTGAGCCAAGAATGAACTTGTCTCTTTTTACTTCCTGGTGTTTAAATTAAAGATTTATTTTCCTATGTAATGTTAGGTGTGTTTGAAAGATTGATTTAGGTTTTAGATATGTCCTTGGAAACTTTGAGATATCTGTTATTTCACTATCTCTTGCTTTTTGACAGTAATAAATTGTTTAGAAAGGAAACTTTTATAATGAGACTTACCATACTTTTCCAAGTCTTCCTAAGCAAAATGTCTTGCATGTGGGGAGGCAGCAATAGCATCCCTGAGCCTGTTCCATGGTTCTGGTGCTGTCCAGGAGCCAAGTGCTGAAATGACTTAACCAAGGCCTCAGGCCAGCCGGATGGAGCAATAGCTGATGGAAGTTGGGGGAGTGCTGCCTTGGCTATAGCCTGGTGCAGCTGCTTCCTAGAATAGGGAAGCAACTTTAAAAGATCCTGGTGGAACTAGAATTACAGCCCATCTTATTGGGAGGGGGTTGAGGGAAATAGCTAGCTAGCTACCTCCTACTCCTTCCATACTTTGCTTTAGCTTGGAAGGAAGAATATGGACAACAGGTTAGTGATGGAAAAATGTATGTTCAAAAAATAAGCCTAATTATGGAAAACCGTATGGAAGTTCCTCAAAAAATTAAAAATAGAACTACCATATGATCCAGCAATCCCACTACTGGGTCTATATCCAAAGGAAATGAGATCAATATGTTGAAGAGGTATCTGCACTCCCATGTTCATTGCAAAATTATTCAGAACAGCTAAGATATGGAATCAACCTAAGTGTCCATCAGCGGATGAATGTATAAAGAAAATGTGATAATGCATAATAAAGTATTATTTGGCCTTAAAGAAGAAGAAAATCCTGTCATTTGTGACAACATGGATGAACCTGGAAGACATTATGCTAAGTGAAATAAGTGAGGCACAGAAAGATAAATACCACATGATCTCACCTACATGTAGCATCAAAAAAAGTTGAATTCATAGAAGCAGAGAGTGAAACGATGGTTATCGGGGCTAAGCGTGAGGAAGGGAGATATTGGTCAAAGCATACAAAATTTCAGTTAGATGGGAAGAAGAAGTTCAACAGACCTATTGTATAACATGGTGACTATAGTTAATAACAATGTATTGCAATCTCAAAAATCACTGAGAGTAGATTTTAAATGTTCTCATCACAAAAAATATGTGAGGTAATGCATATCTTAATTAGCTCAATTTAGCCATTCCACAATGTATATATATTTTATAACATCATTTGTACATGATAAATATATACAGCTTTTATTTGCCAATTAAAACCAAGCCCAGGCTGACATATGTACAACTAGTTAGTGGTGCATTTTGAGAATTTCACTACTCCTGTCTTGGTGGTAAATGGGAACTGAGAAAAACCAGGGCTGGAGGCTCAATCATACTGTCAGTCCCTTGGGACTACTGGGACAACAAACAATTATTGTGGTTTAATGAAAGGAAAATTAACGTAAGGACCTTGGCTTTAATAGTAGAAGATCAAACCCATGACATCATAGACAAGATCCACAGAGGGGGAAAGCCTTATGACTACAACCTCATATGAAGTGCAGTGTTTATAAGAAGCTAGAATATTCACTGGGGACATGAACCTGATGAGTGTGCTGAACATGGAGTGAGTGTCTTCTCTGTAGCACAAATGACATTCTGCTCTGTTATTTCCATTTATGCCTTATCTCTCTTGTGACTAAGATAGCTTGAAGGAAGGGATCATATTCTTGTATCTTCCAAAGCACTGAGCACACAACCTATGCACACGGTAGGAAGGCTTGTAAAATTTGCTTATGGAATTGATTGCTGTTGCTCTGAAGATGAAGGCCCTTAAATCAATCACTTCTGAGTATTGCTAATGTTTATTATTTTCATTAATCCCCTTATCTCAAATCCTCCATCCATCCATAAGACCCCTGCCTATTTCATTTGAACACTATGTAACAGGCACTATAGGTGCATGGATGAAAAAGGAAGTTCCTGCCTTTAGAAGTCTGCAATCTAATGTGAAAAGAGAAAACTTAAAAAGAATTATTGATCAAAATGTGTATGTTGAATGCTCACTTTTTTTTTTGAGATGAAGTTTTGCTTTTGTCCCCCAGGCTGGAGTACAAGGTTCAAGTGATTCTCCTGCCTCAGCCTCCCAAGTAGTTGGAATTACAGACATGGGCCACCACGCCTGGCTAATTTTTGTATTTTTAGTAGACACGGATTTCCACCGTGTTGGTCAGGCTGGCCTTGAACTCCTGACCTCAAGTGATCCACCCACCTAGGCCTCCCAAATTGCTAAGATTACAGGTGTGAGCCATGGGACCCAGCCTAGAATGCTTACTGTTTAAGTAAATAACATCATGATATATGTTTGGTTTGAGTTTTATTTTATTTTATTAAAAAATTTTTTTTTATTGCATTTTAGGTTCTGGGGTACATGTGAAGAACATGCAAGATTGTTGCATAGGTACACACATGGCAGTGTGATTTGCTGCCCTCCTTCCCGTCACCTATATCTGTCATTTCTCCCCATGCTATCTCTCCCCACCTCCCCACCCCTCCGTCCCTCCTCCATTTCCCCTCAACGGACCCCAGTGTGTAGTGCTCCCCTCCCCGTGTCCATGTGTTCTCATTGTTCAACACCCACCTATGAGTGAGAACATGCGGTGTTTTGTTTTCTGCTCTTATGTCAGTTTGCTGAGAATGATGGTTTCCAGGTTCATCCATGTCCCTACAAAGGACACGAATTGAGTTTTATTTTAAATCTGATTCAGCTAGCAAAAACTCCTTCACAAACCTAGGTTAACATGGTTCACAGATTGCCAACCGTTAAAGCATCTCCTTTGGGGCTAGGGATGGTTACACTCTGATTTGCAACACTGCACCAGATAGGATGCTTGCACTGGTCTACAAAGGGGCTTCTCTTGTCTGATTTATAAGCCATAAGTTTTGGCACTAAATAAAGAAAGTAGCTGTAGAGAAAAGGAGGGAGAGGATGTATTAGAGATATATGCCAGGGTGACCCCAGAACTGAAGGAAAGCTTCAGGGGACCCATAGCTCTGTGGACCTCAGGGACAGGCACCCAGGAATCTCTCCTCATCTTCTCTCTGGATGTCATCGGCATTCTCTCAGCTTCCTCCATCAGATGGGGAAGGAACAGGTGTTAGTTGTGTTACACCTTTTCAACTCATGATTCAACAGCAAAGGGATAACTTTCCTCCAAGATAGAAAATTTCAGATCAAGACAAAAATTAGATACTGGACTAATTCCTAGCAGCCAAAGGGCTACTTTGGCGCCTGCAAGATCCTGTGATTCGAACAGTTCTCCAAAGGAGGAGTATTCTTCTCAGAAGCAATGAAAGTCCTGTGGAGACCCCAGGAGCAGATTCTGCCACCTTATCCTGTGTGCAGAGCTCTGGAATGCATTGCTGCTTCCCAGGATAGTTCCCAAGCAGGGAGAATCCCCTTCCACTGCCCACTCATGGACAGCATACAGAGTGCCTGCAATAGGTGGGAACATTAAAGGATACTATGTAGTTGTCCATGACCTCATATGGCTATAAGCATTTTATAAACAACAGGGGAAGATGCCTGCTGAAGGGGAAGGAATCTTCAGTTGTTCACAGTTACATGCTTCCTTGCTTGGCATAGCCAAACGCCAGTGGATGGTATCATCTATGCTGTGAACAGATTCTGATTTTGAACTCCTATGCTCCTTTAGAGAGGTACAGTTCAAGGACCACAGTCTGGCCTGGCTCTTCTTGAATGCATGGGGCTTCCTGCACATGCTTCTCTACACACACACAGACACACACACACACACACACACACACACACACACACACACACATCCCTCCTCATCTGTCTTATACCCAAGTCTTTCATGCTATAGAGCACTTCCTATTTTGCAAGAAGTGAATTCAAGCATCTCTGAAAAGCTAAGAGGAAGGATCTCTTAATTCCTACTTCCTTTAGTTACACATACCCTCCAGTGTCTTCTTGATGATAGAAAGGACACAAGCTTTGGATTTCCTAAGTCTATTTTTCTGTTTCCAATGGTATGCAGACCCCTGAAGGACCCTACCATTACAGAACAAGTAGATCCCAGATGAACTATATTTTTGGTGTATTACTGGGCTCACAAACATAAGGGAAATCTCCAGAACCATCCTACCCCACAGAAAAGTGACCTGATATTAGATCTGGCAGCAGTGAATGGTAATTACATGGAAATGAGGGACTCTGAGTACCATAAAGAGTATTACTAATCCTTGACCTGGTGGCAAGATAGGGTTAAAGAACCCTAGAACTTACATTAAGCCAGGACCCTTGGAGAGAGCTAGGGTATTCTCAGGTCGGTAGGATCCCTTGGCCCTCAGTAGTGGATACAAATCCTCTCTGGTAGAAAGTGTTTTCAGTTTAGGCCCACACAACTTCCACATTTTAAGATCAAGCACATATAATAAGGGAGCAGGCCACCAGAAATAAGTGCTAATGAAAATAACTAAGAACATATTTGACACTCAAGGACTGCAAATACTAGAATGGTCAAATACAGATTATAACTATGTATGAAACATTTAAAGAGTAAAATGATAAGCTCACTAAAGTGAGTAAGCAATAACACATTATCAGAAATTATTAGGGAGATTTGAATAGAACCATATAAAACTCCTAAAAATGAAAAACAGTTTTTGAAATGGAAACTCAGCAGTTTAGATGCAATTGAAGAAATAATTAGTGAACTAGAAGATATAACTGGAAAATTATCCAGAATGCAGCAGCACGGAAAGAAGATGAAATAATGTGAGACCAGTTAAGAGACATGGAGGCTAGAATGAGAAAACCTCACATGTCTGAGTAGAGTCCCAAAAGGAGAGAGTAGAGAGAACGGAGAAAAGACTTGCTTTTTTTTTAGACAGGGTCTTGCTCTGCTGCAGTAGGCTGGAGTGCAGTAGCGTGATCTTGGCTCAATGCAGCCTCAATTTCTCAGGCTCAAGAGATCTTCCCACTTCAACCTCCAAAGAAGCTGGGACTACAGGTGCACACCACTAAACAAGGCTAATTCTTACTCTATTTTTAGTAGAGATGAGGTTTCTCCATGTTGCTCAGGCTAGTTTCAAACTCTTGGGCTGAACTGATCCACTTGCCTCAACCTCCCAAAGTGCTGGGATTACAGGCACAAGCCACTGTCCCTGGCCAAGAAAGACTTAAAAAGATGATGGCTGAGAAATATTCAGAATGATGAGAGACATGAATCCTCCAATTTGGGAAGCACAGACCAGGTCTTTTTTTTTTTTTTAAAAAAAAGAAATCCATATACATGGTAGTAAAACTGCCAAACTGAACGATGAAAGGCAGAAACAAGAGCTAGATCACCTACGAAGGAATGACATCATTAACAGCAGGCATATGAAAAGAAACAATGGCGCCGGGCGCGGTGGCTCAAGCCTGTAATCCCAGCACTTTGGGAGGCCGAGGCGGGTGGATCACGAGGTCGAGAGATCGAGACCATCCTGGTCAACATGGTGAAACCCCGTCTCTACTAAAAATACAAAAAACTAGCTGGGCGTGGTGGCGCATGCCTGTAATCCCAGCTACTCAGGAGGCTGAGGCAGGAGAATTGCCTGAGCCCAGGAGGCGGAGGTTGCGGTGAGCCGAGATCGCGCCATTGCACTCCAGCCTGGGTAACAAGAGCGAAACTCCATCTCAAAAAAAAAAAAAAAAAAGAAAAGAAACAATGGCAACCATTACATTGTGGAGTAATACCCATCAACTTGAAATCGTGAATACAGAAAAATGCTATTTCAAGAATGAAGGTACAGTAAAGATAGTTTTAGATTAAACAAAAACTGAGTTTACCAGGGTGGGACATTCAGCAAAGTAACATCTTTGGAATTAAAATGATCCCAGACGATCTTTCTGAGATGCAAGAAGGAAAATTGAGAAAATAAAATGGTAAAAAGTAATGTAAAAACATGTCTTTATACAATAACAACAACGGC
Organism: Saimiri boliviensis; assembly: GCF_048565385.1. Taxonomy (NCBI): domain Eukaryota; kingdom Metazoa; phylum Chordata; class Mammalia; order Primates; family Cebidae; genus Saimiri; species Saimiri boliviensis. The sequence goes on from NC_133460.1 coordinate 82,685,477, forward strand.
TATTAGTAGTAGTAATTATTATTATTATTATAATTATTATTATAAATTATTATAACAAAGGGCAAAGCTGAAATACTACATGAATGCCAAGAGTAGGAGTTCAGAGTTAACATGCCCTGAAGTCATTATATTGTTATAGAAGGAGGTTAAGATAATTTCAAACTTTAAGTTGAAATTTATATAAAGTTTCAAAGTAAATCTCTAAAAAAAACAGAAGTATAGTGTATAACTCTCAAATCAATAGGGGTAAAAGAAATGAGATTTAGAAAACAAGAACCTCTGATGATGGCAGCGGCAGGCCATCTGGAGTGGCCACGGCTATCATGTTGGCTGCAGCAGGGAGGTGCAGCTGCAGATATAGGCTGCCCACTCCAGGAAGAAGGCAGGACCCCTGCCCTCCTGGACAAGCTGCAGCTGCCCAAACTCCAGCTGCAGACCTAGGCATCCCTGCACTCTTGGGAGGCTGGGAAGGCCCCCTTGCCCTCACAGGCTCAGAAGTGCCTGCTCCTATGATCTGGCTTCTCCCTGCTGTTGGCACCTGCTCCATTCTCAGAGCAAAGTTACGGCAATCCTGGGCACTGTCATGGTCCAGCCAGGTGTGCACAAGCTCAGGGCAGTGCTGACATGCCAGCCCCCTGCCACCTCTTCCTCCTCTGGACTTTGGGTGCAATGAGCATAGGAGGGAAGCTAAGGGGGGTGCTGTGGGGGCAGCTCAGAGCTGGTCTGCAAATGCCCCCTGGCACCTACAACCTGGTTGCCATGAATGGCAGCAGGAGGCAGACAGGTTCCTGGGAAGAAGGAGGCAGGTCACCACTGAGGCCCCACCTTCAGGGCAGGGAGGGCCTGAGCAGGGATTGGGCTGCCAGTCCTGTGGACAGGAGTAGAAACCTGTGGTGCCTTTTCTGGGCCTGCCCATGGCTGTCCCTGGACAAATCAGCATGCACTTCCTCCCCGCTGAGGCCCTTAAAAGCCCTGGCTCAGCTAGAGCCGAGGAGAGGTCTGGTCTATCAAACTGGAGAGAGAAGCTATCCACTCTAGGGCCTCCTCGCTGCTGAGAGCTGCAGAGATGATGGAATGACCAGCTGCAAAGAGGAGCTACCCTCTCTGCTAGGAGCTGAACACTAGCGGAGACAGTAGCTAGGACACTCTAGCTGTGGAAAGGTGCTAGAACACCCTGGCTGTGGAAAGGAGCTGCCTGGTGGGAGACTGAGCTGTTCTATCACTCAGTAAAGCTCCTCTTAGTCTGGCTCACCATTCACTTGTCTGACTACCTCATTCTTCCTGGTCACAGGACAAGAACTTGGGACCCACAGAATGGCAAGGCTAAAAGATCTGTAATGCAAACAGGGCTGACACATGCCCCTTTCTCTCCATGTTGTGGGCAAACAGGAGAAAAGAGCTGTGACCCTTCAGGGAGCCCAGACCTAGGAGCTCCTGGAGCCAGCGCTGTGACTCCCTCTTTGGGACCCTACAGTTCCCGGCATCCCCAAGCTTTCAGGTGCCACCACATTCCTCAGTGCTAGTCAGGGAAGCTGCCTGCACCTGGTCCAGCTACAGCCTTGCAGAGAGCAGGCACCCGTGCCAACACGTGGAGCTGCCCGTCCTGTAGCAACAGCTGGTGTGTCTGACTGTACAGTGGCTGGGACCTGAACTGGCTCACACACCCATTGCCATTCCATGCCTGACTCTCAGTCTCTCTTGGAGGTGTGGGATCCAGGCTGGTGGTGTGAGCTGAGCACAGCCTGCCAGGGTGAGTGGGTGGAACAAGCCTATCAGACCCAAGCAAAACTTGGGCAAAGGCGCCACCAGCCACAGGTTTCTGGCTAGAAGAGTGACACTCCAAAGATCCTGAAACACTGCCACCTTCGGTAAAAAAGACTTTCAACCAATCAAATTTTTAAAAAGCCAGAAAGGAAAAGAGAATCATTAAAAACATGGAAATTGAGAAAACAAAATAACAGAAACAAGTTTAAACATATTAATGCTCCCATTATATGGAAACAGACTAAACTAGTTGGCAAGAGGACACAGACCTGGTCAAACGCTTGCAGAAACTTAAGCTATACACAGGCTGCATACAAGAAACACACAGAAAACATAAGGACTTTGAAAAGTTCAAAGTAAAAGTATGGTAAAGATAAGCCTGGCAAATACTAACCAAAAGAAGGCTGGGATAGACATGTTATCAGACCAAATGTGTAATTAAAAATGAATGAGGTCACTTCATGACAATGGGTCTGTTCACCAGGAAAATATACTTGGTGAAGTTACACCTAATAAATTAGTTTCTATATGTATAAACCAAAATTGACAGAATTACTGAGAGAAATGGACCACCAAAGTAGGATATTGCAAAGCCAGCCTCTCAGTTATAGATAGGCCAAGCAGGAAAACCTATAATAAAGATTATCATTTGAACAACACAATTAACAAACTTAATAGGCGTAAACAGAATAATATTCTACCTTTTACCATCTCTATGAACACAAGCAGTTCTCTGGACCTTAGTTTCCTCATCTGCAAAGCAGGGGCGACGCTATTTGCAGTGTTTTTGTCAAATCTGAAGTGTCATTGGCAATAAGGTTTACCATTGTATCGTGTATCTCTAGGCAAGGAAAGACTCTACCAGTTAAACGCAGGCTGCCAATTCTAAGTCCCATCTCAATTTTTAGAGATATTAAAATGTAAAAAAAAAAAAATTGTGACTTAGAATCAATTAAATGCTGCATCTCATATGAACTGCATGATGGTTAAAATGAGATGTCAGTAAAATACCAGACCCATGCTTTTCCTGCTCTCTACGCCTCCATAACGGCAGGCTGCAAGCAAGTGACGGTAAACTAGGGGAGAGCATGGTACAAATCTGAAGTGGAATGTTCGTTTTTAGCTTCGGCACCTCCTTTTGTGTTCTAGATGCCTGCACCTCGAAAATAACTTCAGTTTCCTTAGAGGGAAAATTAAGCCAGAATCACAGCAAAGTGATAAGACCACCTGCTCACCAGGTCAGTAGGACTGAGGAGGAGAAGGGATGTGTGAAGAAAAACACAGGATAGGGAGGCTGGCATCAGATCCGGCCCCCAGAGCAGCAATGATGCTGAGAGTGGGAGCTGCGTATACTCCAAAGAGCAGGGCAAGAATGAGGAAGGCCTGTGCTGCCAGGCTGGGGAGGGTCGGCCTCAGCTCCCTCCTGCCCTAGGCCTGCAGTGGGGCCCACGGGACTAAGAAGGTCCTTCAGCCAGCCGACTGCTTAAAAAAACGGGAGAAGAAAGACTTCAAGGAAAGCGATTGGAGACAGGGCATACGTCTACTTTCTAAATGGATGAAAAATTCAGACTACTAAATGTAGCTTTGCCGTTTTCAGCAGAGGCATTTTTAGTGTTTTAATTATATCACTATTTTTGAATGGCTTTTTATATAAATACTCTTCACTACTTTGTGAAAATCAGGTTTTTTTTTTTGTTAAAATGCTTTTTTAAAAATAAATTTAAAAACAAATGAACAAAAACAATAAGCCTAAAACTATCTTTGACCTGGAGAGGCCTCTGTCCCCTGGATAAGCAGATCTATAGGCTACCTGTCCTTCCAAGGCCATTGAAATGCCACCTCCAGACCTCTGTGATTCCCAGCTGGAAGCGCTCTCGACCCCTCTGACCTCCAGGAATGCTTGCCTCTCTCTAGTAGCACTGTTCACTTACGACCCCACCCAGTTTGGGTGTGTTTGTCTCACCAGAGACAGTGATACCTTTAAGAGCTCTGACTTCCTTCTCTCCACCTCCAGCCACTCATAGCACCAGGTGTCAAACAGTGAGTTGCAGGGTGAATTAATTCAGATGGTCACCGAGGAACAAAGTATGCTTTTAGGAATTCTTTCCAAAACTCACGTTTCTATGACAGGGATTGACATTGATTCAAAAGAATACATTTGTTGGTAGCATATTCCTTTTATTGCTGTGAAATTATACAATGATACAGTTAAACTTCTCTGAAGTAATAGTTATCACCTCTCTGGAAATTAACACCAGACATTCAACCTTTTATCTCGTGTTTTAGTTTTCTACGGCCGCTTTGAAAAATTACAATGAACTTAATGGCTTACAACAATACACACTGATTACTGTACAGTTCTGTACTTTACACATCCTGCATTGGTCCCGCTGGGCTGAAATTAAAGTTGGCAGGGCTGCATTTTCTTCTGGAGGCTCCAGAGATAAATCTGTTTCCTTGCCTTTTCCAACTTCTGGAGGCCGCCCACATTCCTTGGCTCTTGGCCTCTTCCTCCATCTTCAAAGTCAGAATAGTGAATTGAATCTTTTTCACATGGAATCACTCTGACCTCCCCTTCTGCCTCCTTTTTTCCCACTTTTAAAGACCTTTTGATTACATTGGGCCTACTCAGATAATCCAGAATATTCTCCCCATTCCAAGGTCTTTAACATAATCACTCTGCAAAGCCCGCTTTGCCATGTAAGATAACATATCGGTGTGTTCTGGGGATTTGGATGTGGTATTTTTGGGAGGCCATTATACTCTCTACCACACCAACTGGCACTCTCGTGTGTGTGTGTGTTTGTGTGTGTGTGTGTGTGTGTGTGTGTGTGTCTCTCTCTCTCTCTGGGGTAATTGCCGAGGGGCCTCAGACCTTTGAGCTGATCAGGAGAGTCTGTAACTTGGGGTGAGGAGGTGGAAGTGGTCTTCTGCCCATTGCTCCTGGCTGCCCAGGACTGCAGAGAAGGAGGGATGGATGCGGCAATGGGACATTTCTGGCAAACCTGCCTGGCACTGCTGAGTAACCTTTTTTAGAAAAGTTTTAAGAATGGGTTAAAAAGCCCTGGCTCCTGCTCCAATTCACAAGTATTAGCATTCAATTAGTATTTAATTTAATTGGTATTCATTAGTATTCAAAATCAGGGGCAGTCCATGAAAAACCACCGCTGAAGAGCTGGCACACTGCATCCGTTCCTCCGAGATACCGACAACAATGACTCTCAGGGTTAAGGGTGGACCCATTTAAGAAATACATTTTTGCAGAAGAGGCTTTAGAGAAGTCCTTTCAGCAGTTTGAATTGGAAAGTACTGAAGTTCCTCAATCCAGTCTTAACAGCAGCAGCTTCCTTTGCAGATGTAGGACAGGCCCTCTTTTCCTTCTTGGGATCGTTAAATCTACATTGATAAAGATCAGACCCTGGAACACATATGGCTGTACACACAGTAGGTGCTTGAATAGCTGTTGGTCTATATAACCCAAAACCTTTTATTTCTAGGCTATGGATAAATACAAAAAGATGAGATTGGAAGCAATTTGGTGGTATCGAATAAGATTTAAAATGAACATATCCTTGACCCTGCAGTTCCATTTTTTGGTGTCCATCATAAAGAAGGTTTGCAATATGTGTGTAAGGGTGTACATGCAGTGTGGTGGAGTTTGCAATGCTCACAGATTAGAAAGAGCTTAAACGTCACTTGAGGAATGGCAGAATGCACCCATGTTAAGCAATGCATCCATACATGCATCCATATCAAGCAATTAAAAAAAAGCTACATCCCTATGTTTGAACATATTATACAGTGAAAAAACGCAAGTGGAACAATACGTATCAGTGTGATTTCTCCAGAAATTATACATTTTACAACACACACACACACACACACACACACAATAGAAATGTACATAACATGGACTTTTTCTCCCTATGTCTCTGTCTCTGTCTCTCTCACACACTCTCTCTCCATATATATGACATAGAAATTTCTGGAAGCATAAACAGCAAACTGAAAACAGTTGTTATTCTGGGAGGGGACTGGGATGGTCTTGAAGAAGTGTGGGTTGGTAAAAATGGATTTTTACCTTCATCTAGGTTGGGTGATTTTTTTTGCAACAAAATGTTCTTAAGTGTAATTAAAAGTAAAAAATACATATATACTTTTTTTTTGAGACAGAGTTTTGCTCTTGTCATCCAGACTGCAGTGGAATGGCGCTATCTCAGCTCACTGCAACCTCTGCCTCCTGAGTTCAACTGATTCTCCTGCCTCAGCCTCCCGAGTAGCTGGGATTTTAGGTGAGTGGCTAATTTTTGTATTTTTAGTAGAGACGAGGTTTCACTATGTTGGCCAGGCTGGTCTCGAATTCCTGACCTCAGGTGATCCACCCACCTTGGCCTCCCAAAGTGCTGGAATTACAGGCATGAGCCCCTGTGCCCAGCCAAAAGTAAAATATATTTTAAGTTAAAAAAGAAAAAAGCAGAATGAAATAATTGAACGTTTTAAGATAATGTCAAAACTGATTATCAAATCTATTAAAACATTATAAAAAAACAACAATTAAGACTGAAAGGTCAAAAATTGTATTCTGATTTTGTTAAAAGCATATGTGAATGTGTGCATATACGTATATATATTTAAATATGTATCTATATTTATATACATACATCTACCTATTTACTGTATCTATCTATAGATACTATATATCTCTATATACCACATGTATCTATATATACTTAAAATAAAATGTGTAAATGCTCTTTTGGCTAAAGCATGGATAAATGTGTCTTTTTAAAATCACTGTTCTTATTATTTATAATGGCAAATTTATCTCCTATATGATCATGATTAATTTGGTAATTGAATATTATTTGCCTTTCAAATAATTCAATTAACTTCAGTAAATTAAAAAAGTTTCCTGACATAGTTGCAAAATTAAGAAAAACAGAAAACACTGCTTTACAATACGTAGCATCCCTTTAAGTGAAACCTTTCCAAGTGTGAAGAATGCGTTAAGGTTTTATCAAATGAATAATCTTTGGGTAGAAAAATGGATCTAAATGGTGACTTAAGCTTTACAACCACTACAATCTTCCCATTTGAGCAAACTCCTGTTGGAAACTGAGATGGTAGGGTGTTATCTCAGACCTCTGGGGATATCCCTGGAAACAAAAGCTGCTCTAAAGGAATTGTACAAGATCGACACCAACAGGAATTCCTTTCCAGACTCTGTGAGACTGTAGATTGGGTGTTTAGTTCCACTGAGAAAAGGAGAAGCCACTGGGCTTTCTATTTACTGGAGAAACAGTCCTGAGGATCCTCAATGGTCTGTGCGTGCACGGAAGTTGCCAGAGGTGATCAAATCTTCCCCTTACCCCGCAGGGAGCAGACTGCAATCACGCACCTGCAGGTTAGCAGATAAGCCCTCCATATGCGGAGGCACTCGCCAGATGTGCAGAGGATCCAAGCTGGCCCAGTCCCTCCCCCATTCCCGCAGAACAAAGGGCGGTCATTTCCTGCTCCTCCCAGAGTCAGAGACGTGCACACGCCTTCCATCACAATTAACTTGGGAATCTGAAACACAACACAAACCGACCCGCAACACGCTCAAAATCAATGCTGTCAATACCCAGAACGAGGACACCGAAAAAGCAACACAAAACAAACCTATTCAAAGAGTAAATACTCAAAGCAACAGGGCTCGAATCAGACATACTACAAGGTCAACAAATTCAAGACAAGTTCAAGTACGGAGCGCTTTATAAACTGAAGAGCTGGCTGTTCTCCCAGGGGTGGCAAAAGTAAACGCCTTCAGGGGCTAGGTAATGCAAAGGTCTATTAGGAAATAGAGAATGGACCTGTCACGAACTGGACCGTAGGTGTCCCTGATAAAGGCTTCAAATTCAATTTTTTGAAATTTTGACCCTGCTACATGATTCTTAAACAGAGAGTTGGCAATCAGACTAAGAAAACAGAATTAAATACAGGTTTAAGATGGGTGAAATAGAATCTAAGAGTCAAAATCAGAAATGTTGCCAAAAAGTCCACATGGGATGAAAGGCAGGGCAGTGATCCTAGCTTTCATTGTTTGAAAGGATAGTGATCGTTTGGTTTACATCTTCAAAGGCAATAACAAAACAAAAGCTAAAAGAAATGGCTTATTAAGCTCTAATAGGAGGGACTCAGATTAGTCAAATCGGTTCTTGACATAAGTAACTATCCAGCTGGATTACCAAAGGATTGCCGCATTCCCTCGGATGGCTCAACGTACACTGAGCCTCTGAATACTACAGGTGTGGCCTTATTGTAAGGCAAGGGTGAACCAAATGACCTCCCAAGGTCCTGATTTAAATATGTCTGTATAGTCCAGTTTTGGTTATCCAGCCCGAAAAAGGAGACAGTGACAAATCATCCTAAGCTGAAGATAATAAAAAGTTATATTTGCCTTTGGAATGTATTTTGGTACTCAAATTAGAATGTGTCTTTGTGATGCTCTGAGAATTCGCAATGCTTCACAACAGCCACAAAGAAAGCCTGACCTGGAGCTGGGAGGCTGCCCAATTTTGCCATCCTGTCTTCTGTGTAACTCTTATTCTTTGCTGGGGGTGAGCAATAAATATCATCTTTCAGAATAACATCCAGCAGTCCAAGCGTTTTCAGACAGAGGCTGCCTGGCTCAACCCTGCCCTAGAAGAAGAGACAGGGGTCTCTTTAAATAGCTGATTTCACATCGAGACCCAGGACGATCTGGTTCTTGTTTCTGGAGGATGACTCCAAAGCCCTACAGGACCCATATAAACAGCAAGCTAGACAAGGTTGAGACTTCTAAACCTTGCAGTCAGTGCAAATGATGGTCTAGCTTCACTACCACAGAGGACACAAAGGCATGTTTCTTGAAAGAGACAGAGAAAAAGACTTCATTGAAGAGGAAGATGAAATGAATGCCCAGCACTTGGAAAGAAAGAAGCTGAAGGCTCAGGAGGTGCAGGAGCAATCCCCTGCACATCAAAGGACCGGCGAGATAAAGACGTGCCCACTGAGCCCGCATTTACGCACAGGGCTCAGGGAGCTGACCTCAGGGAGTGAGCCCGTGGGGACACATATCACTCCCTTTGACCTGGAAAGGACATGGAAACTGAAAATTCTGCCTCCAAACAGCTCTGCTTCTTCCCAAATAGACCCAGGCCAGCACCAGCCTTGGGGCCAAGACCTTCTCTGCTAGTTCTGTTCTTCATAGCTGGAAGATGAAACGTGAGGAGAGCAATGCAGCCTGTGCCTACGATTTCAGCATGCCTTTGAGAGAGAGGCTGTGGCAAGGAGCAAAACAACGGCAAAAATAATGAAGTGAGCCCTAAGAGGCTCTTTGAATCTTCCTTTAGAGGGCGTGCTCGGCCCTTCACACCCTTTCTTTCCTTCCATCTGGAACCATGGGAAAAGAGTGCAACAGAGCAGGCAGGAAAACCGAAGGTCTCCTGCAACAGCCAGGGGAGAAGGAGGGAGAGCCAGACCATGTGGGGCAGAGCTGGCTGCTCGGTGTGGGGGCAGGGGTGGGGGGAGTGCCAGGTGCTGAAGTCAGAGACAGCTTCTCTGTGGAGACAGGGAGAGGCTTTCCGTGCTCTGGGATCTGGCTAGCTCCTGCCAGATGTCCAGGTCCCAGAAAGAAAAGAAAATAGGGTGAAGACACTTTCTGTTCATGTCTCAGGTCTTACTTTTTTCCGTATTAACTTATGGGAACACAAGAGTATAACATCTTCCAAGACAAAAGGAGGGCGAAATAGTAGTAGCAACTTTGGGGGTGAGGAGGAGAGAAGGACAGTAGCTCTGCTGTTCTCTGTCCTCTGTCAGTCCCCAGGGTCTATCGGAGGAGGCCAGGGTCACCAAGTAGGAGGCAGGGCAACCATCCAACCAGAACCTCTCAGAGATGAATCAAAGTCCTTTACCAGAGATTCTGGCGGGTGGCACATGGCTCTGGGAGTCAGGTTGGGCACAGACTTAGGAGGGTGTCTCCTTGATTCAGAGAGCAACTGGACAGTCACAGAACTGGACACAGGCAAGGTTGATTGACTGCAATTCTGCTCAGGTCACCCCAGGTCTAAAGGGTCATTACGATTCCTATTCCTGCCATATTCAACTCTAGCTTTTTCCTTATAAAAGCCCAGAGCTGTACTATCCAATTCCAATGTGGCTATTTTTAATTAAAAGAAAAATTTAAAATCCAGTTCCTTGGTCGCACTAGCTACCATTTCACATAGTCAGTAGCTACCTGTGGCTGGTGGATTCCATACTGGACAGCACCAACACACAGCATTTCCATTATCACAGAAAGTGCGTCTGACTGCATGATCACAGCACACCAAGCTAGATCTAGAAGGCCTAGAACTGAGTAACTCTACTCTTTGCAGGGCAGAAGAAATGAATAGACGAAATAAGAACTGTACTTTACAAAGAGTCTTTTCTACACGTCATCACCACCAACCTCATGACCGCCCTGTGAGGCAGACCGGTAGATTTCAATATGCCCATTTTATTTAGATGAGGGAAATGGGTCTGTGTAAAGTAAATTGCATAAGGTTTATAAATACTGACTTGGCTATGGTTAGAATTAAAACTGGGCCTTCCAATTCCAAGGTCAAAGCTTTCTACTGTTACATGCAACTGCTGCAAATAATGTTACCCGCCAGGTACTTTAGTGCTACCAAAAACGCTCAGGCCTCCCAGAATGAGGCCGGCAGGCCCCAGTAGTGTTTCTATTGATTGACTGATTTTTGAAGTGATAACGAAACTTTGTACGGTGTAGTTTGGCAGCTGTAGAGTTAGGAAGCCTTGGGGTTCAGATCCCAACTCATTTACTTACTATTTCCTGAGCAGAGAGCAAGGTGTTTACTGTCTCTGAACCCCACCTTCCTTTTCACTCAATGGGGATGACAGTACACTTGCTTCATAGTGCTGTCGGGGATGAAATAAGATGAGGCATGTGAAATAGGATGAGGCACAATGCCTGGCACATATTAGTGCTCAATGCACAGTAATTTTTTTTTTTTTTTAGATGAAGTCTTGCTCTGTCTCCCAGGCTGGAGTGCAGTGGTGTGGTCTTGGCTTACTGCAATCTCCACCTCCTGGGTTCAGGCAATTATCCTGCCTCAGCCACCTGAGTAGCTGGGATTACAGGTGTGCACCAACATGCCCAGCAAATTTTTGTATTTTTAGTAGAGACAGGGTTTTACCATGTTGACCAGGCTGGTCTTGAACTCCTGACCTCAAGTGATTCACCCACCTTGGCCTCCTAAAGTGCTGGGATTACAGGCATTAGTCACCGTACCTGGCCCTTAATGCATAATAATTATCAATGGTAAGTGGTAAAAATGTACAGTGCACTGTCACATGCAGTGGCCTATGAAGGCTTCAAGACAACCAGTCATTACAGCTATTCCCCTTTTTACAGATGATATCGCTGAGTCTTAGTGAGTAAGAGACTCAAGTTCACACAACTAGAACGCTTACACCTTAGGGAATGAACTCAGGCTATTTGGACTCACAGTCTTATGCTTTTTTTGTGACACGATGTTGGTTTTCTGGAGAGAAAGGAGCCATGGGCACCAAGGCATGGTTAGAGGAGGTTTAGGTATCCCTCTTAATTTCCACCTTCCCCTGTCTTTAAAATGGTTAATTAATGTTTTCTTAGTCTTATGTAAAGTGCTGCACAAAGGCAGCTTTGAGCATCCCCTTCTACCATAATTGTTACCCTTAAGCCCTTCCTGTATAGAGATCCTAGAGCCCCACTGGTAAAGAAGTAATATCTGCATAATCAGGTGGGCTTAAATATGAAGAGACGAAAGTGACTTAAAGTCGAGCATTCCAGTTTTCTCCCTGAAAAGCCTGTGGATCGAACACCCTTCTTCCAAACTTCCCTCCGTCCTGACTCACTGCAATAGCAAAAGGCAAGGCCACAGCATCCCAGAGCCCCCAGCTGAGCCGAGCCAAGCTGCAGCTGACCTGCAGACGACCACAGACCTACAAGTGAGAACGTATGCTGTTGCAAGTCACTGGGTTTCGGAGTTGTTACACGGCCATTTTACGGCAAAAGCTAATTAATATCTGTCACACTCAGGGTGGGAGGCACTTACCCCGCCACGACGATCTCAAAGTCCCCATCATGGTCCACATCAGTAACTGCCACACCATAGTTGAGCTGGGTGGGGTTGCTGTCATAGTCAGGGGGCAGAACTGAGTTGGTAACTGCAGTGAACATGGGTTCAGCCCGCTGGGACCCCTCAGTGAGGGGCAGAAACCAGAGCAGCAGCAGGGACAGCAACATCCTGGACATCTGAAACCAAAAGTGACAAACATTACTGAAAGAACCTGTAACCAAAGCAACCCAACATCAAAGTCCCGGGTAGGCCCAGAGTGCCTTTCTCCCCTGTTCATGGAGAGCTTGGCAGCGCCTAGGCTGCTGCTTTCCATGAGCCCTGCCCTGCCCACCTGCCTCCATCATGTATGATCACCCTTAGCCTGCTCTGCTTTTTCTCTTTCTATGGCACCTATCATTGTGTGACGTACGGTATAACTTACTTATTATTACACTTATCATTTATTGTCTGTCTCCCTCTCCTAGAGTGTAAACTCTACTTAGGCAAGGATCTCTGTTTTATTCACTGAAATGCAGCAAACCAAGGATAGTGGACATAATAGGCACTTCTTTCCTTCATTTATTTCATATTTGTGGAAGGTAGGAAGAAGAAAGGAAGAGAAGGAGGGAGGAAGGGAGGGAAGGAGGAAGGGAGGGAAAGAGGGAGGGAGGGAGGGAAGGAGGAAGGGAGGGAGGGAAAGGTATAAATACAAAGGCATTTCCCATGAACTGTGAGAAAGACTGGGAGAATGAAGAACATAACAGCTCTCAAACCATGCAGAGTTTGGGTGAGACCCTCATGAGTATCCAGATCTAGAACAATAATAGAGGCAATGAAAGACTGACCTTCTGTGGGACATACTCCAGAGGTAGCCAGGGGGAATATGTGACTTGGCACATTCCCCAAGCCAAGATCCCTCCCTAGGGCAGCTGTCCATTGCCTCCAGACCAAGAAGCAGTCAGTTAGGGGAGGTGTTCCAGCAGGATCTGGCAGGAAGCACATCATTCACTCGGAGAAATTAAACCATTGTGTGCGTGTTTTATTATAAATTAATTATGTATAATGCATTGTATAATTCATTATTATATCTCTAACATAACTCAGGGTGTTGCCAAGTAGCCTGGGGCCATGGGAGCCAGCGGCACACACCCAGGAGACAGATGAGAATGGCCAAGGAGGTGGAGTGACTCCACCCCCTTTAAGCGAGAGCAAGGGAGACACGTGGAACGTGGAATGCTGCAGATGGCACCACCCTGAGACTCTGCCCGCAGGCCTAGATTCAGCACTCATGGAATGTTTAAAAGGCTCTGCTGGAAGGAGGCCCACAAAGCCTGCACAGGTCCAGTCCCAGCAGGCAAAGCAGGACTTTCCTGCCTTCAGAAGGTAGCAGACCTCTTCTAGATGGAACTTTTCCTGCTGGCTTGTCAGTGCATCTGGCAGCCAAGAGCAAGTCTGAGTGAGGCTAATGTCTTAATGAAGGGAAGAGCAAGGAAGATCTGAAGACTGTCTGCCCATATGGAGACGATGCTCCCGCCAGCAAATGAGCTTCCTTTTCAAGGACCCAGAGACCAAAATGAAGGACCTGGGCACTGCCTTCAAAGCCAGACTCCATTCAGAAGCCTCCCAAATGCCTTGCTGGAGAGGAGCAAGGCTCCAATTGCAGGGCAGAAACTGGGAAGGAGATTCTTGTAGTGTGTTCACAGGGCACATGCGGGGTGTGGCATTACCAAACTGAGGTCATTCCAAATTACAGAGATGCCTGAACGAGACAGCATCTTCTACTGGGCTTTCTAATCACTAGAGACAAATGCATCATGAATCACTACAAGAGCTCTGCAACTTGGCAGGAAGTTTGATTGGATAAAGGAAACTCATAATTGGATTAATGAGCAGCTGGGTGGGGACGGGGGAGGAAATGGGAAACTAAAGAGTATTTAATAACCAGTGTCGACATGCTGAAATGTAGCATGGATCTGAAGGTCACTGGACTTTTCCAGGGATGACCTCTGTTTTAGTGGATGGCAAAGGAGTTTCAACTTGAGGGCCAAATCCAATTGATTGGCAGTGGCTGGAAAGAGTGCTGTGATCAGCTTACAACATCAGCAAGGGCATGGAAGAGAAAAGCAGCATCTGACATATCTTTTAGAAGCTAGTTAGTTCCTCCCAGGCACCACACCTGCAATTTGGGTCACGGCCACCAGGGAGGCTGGTCCCATTCAGGTAACATGAGCCTGAAAGTTCTTTTTCTTTTCTTTTTTTAAAATAAGAGACGGGGTCTCGCTATGTTGCCCGGGCTGGAGTGCAGTGGCTATTCACAGGCGCGATCCCACTACTGATCAGCAGGGGAGTTTTGACCTGTTCTGTTTCTGACCTGGGCCAGTTCACCCCTCCTTAGGCAATCTGGTGGTCCCCTGCTCCCGGGAGGTCACCATATTGATGCCGAACTTAGTGCAGACACCTGATCGGCATAGCGCACTGCAGTCCAGAACTCCTGGGCTCAAGCCATCCTCCTACCTCAGCCTCCCGTGTAGCTGGGACTACAGGCATGCGCCACCACGCCCTGCGATCCTGAAATTTCTAATCATTAGAACCCTTCTCATGAAGCCCTAAGAGTCAAGAACCATGATCTAGCCTCTTGAGTTTTACTTTTTCTTTTAATTAAAGGAGACATATGAAAGATGTAGCTGCTGTGTTATCCATTTTCAGATAAATAACCTAAAGCAAGATGAGAAAGCAAAAATGCACCTATTGGCTGACCTCTATTTTGCTTAGGTGACCTTAAACAAGTCAAGACCACTTTGAGTTTCTGCTTTCTTTTCCAAAGTGAAGATTTGGAGTTCTCTGAAGGTTTTTTCCAGCTCTAAAATTCTATGATGAATTAAAGGATTTTTTTTTTTTTTTTTTTTTTTTTTTTTTTTTTTTTAGATCCAGACCTTTAGCAGTTTTTTCCCTCCTGAGCTGCTTCTATAAACTTCAGGCCAACCCATGTGGTTTTCCTTTCTGAACATATTAAACATATTTTGAACAAGACAAGCTTTTCAGCAGGGTTCTACAGTAGTTATCTCACAAGGGCCAAGGCCAGAGAGGAGCGAGCCATCACTAGTGTGGATCCTGAACTCACCCAGCATAAGTAGAGCAGTGGCTGGCCTCCCCATGAGACCAGGGAGAGAGAGGAGCACGGAGAATAGATCCTTTACATTTCATTCCTCTGCCATGCCAAAGGCACCCACTGTACCCACCAGGCTACTCAGTATCCTTGAAAGGGCAGGGATAAGCAGTGGGCTGTCTCGATGGTGTACTGGGCAATGGTTATGGTGAGGAAACTTAGGAGAAGGTCTGTAAGTATAATTTTACCCTCTTTTGGGGGTTCAGATAAAGGAAATCATTTAAATGCTCTTCTCTACCCTGGCTACTCAGAGCAGTCGGCAGACCAGTCCGTCAGCGTCATTCAGAAGCTCGTTGGAAATGCAGAATCTTGGATCCCACTCCAGACCTGATAAATCAGAATCTGCATTTTAACAAGATTTCAGATGATTCCAGTGCATGTTAAAATTTGAGAAACACTGCTCAATCTTGGCTGTACATTGGAATCATCTGGGGAGCTTTACAAAAATTCTCATGCCTGACAATAGTTTCTTGGATAAGATAGCAAAAGCACAGACAACAAAAGAAAAACTAGCTAAAATAGACTGCATCAGAATTAGAAAACTTTTGTACATCAAAGGACACTATCAAAAGAGTGAAAACGCAACTCACAGAATGGGAGAAAAATCTTTGCAAATCATATATCTTACAAGGTATTAATATCCAGAATATGTAAAGAACTCCTACAACTCAACAACAAAAAACTAAACAACCTGACTCAAAATAAGGGACTTGAATAGACATTTCTCCAAAGATATACAAATGCTCAATAAGCACGTGAAACATCACCAATCATTAGGGATATGCAAATCAAAACCACAATGAGATATCATTCCACACCCATTAGGATGGTTATGATAAAAAACAAAACCAGAAAATAAGTGTTGGTGAGGATGTAGAGAAATTGGAATCCTTGTGCATAGCTGGTGAAAATGTAAAATAATGCAGCTGCTGTGGAAAACAGTATGGCAATTCCTCAAAAAATTCCAATTAGAATTGTCATATGATCTAGCAATTCCACTTGGGCATGTACATGAAAGAACTGAGAAAAGAGACATGAACAGATATTTGTATACCCATGTTCATAGAAGCATTCTTCACAATAGCTAAAAGTAGTAGCATCCCAAGTGTCCATCAACAGTTAAATGGATAAACAAAATGTGATATATGCATACAATGAAATGCTATTCAGCTTTAAAAAGGAAGGAATTGCTTTTATGTAGGAAGAAAGAAAAAAATAAAAAATAAATAAAAGGAAAGGAATTCTGCCACATGCTAAAAGGTGGGTAAATCTGGAAGACATTATCCTAAGTGAAATAAGCCAGTCGCAAAAGGGCAAATACTGTATGTTCCATTTCTACAAGGTATCCAGAGTAGTCAGATTCATAGAGGCAGAAAGCAGAATGGTGGTTGCCAGAGGCTGGGCAAAGGGAGGAATGAGAATTAGTGTTTAATGGATTATGGAAGTTTCCGTTTGGGCGATGAAGAAGTTCTGAAGATGGATGGTGGTGATGATTGTACAACAATGTTAATGTACATGCCGTCACTAAAGTATATACTTAAATATGGTTAAAGTTGCAAGTTTTATGTTCTGTGTATTTCATCACAATAAACAAACAAACAAACAAACAAAACGAATGCCTGGGTCTCCTCTCAAGATATTGTGACTTCACTGGCACAGGATGTAACAAGGGCATCAAATTTTTGTTGCTGTTAACATATAATCATGGGGATATCAGATTTTTAAAAGCTCCCACGTGATTCTAATACATTGCAAAATTTGATGAGCACTGTTCTATATCAGTGCTTCTCAAGCTTTAATGTGTGTATGAATCACCTGGTGGTCCTGTTAAAATGCAGATTCTGATTCAGTGACTCTGCAGTGAAGCCTAAGATTCTATATTTCTAACAAGCTCCCAGGTGGTGGTGGTGATGTTGGTCCATAAACTACACACCGAATAGCAAGATTCCATACTGTAGCTCCCAGAGCCCTGAAACCAGGCTATATACTACAGTGAAGGTACATGATTGGTTCCAGAACATTCTCCTCTGCCTCTAGATCTAAGGAGCTGAAATCAGTCCTAGGCTATGCAGTCTCCAGAGCTGCCCAGGCTCAGTTTATCTTTACAGACTCAAAGTGCTGGCTGTCTTCAGCTCAAGATCAAAGTACTACAATTGACAGGGAATGACAAAGAGGGATTCTGACTCTAATTTTTATGAAGAGGTGAGAAGGGGAAGGGTTGATGCTGGAGGAGGGGGTCAAGTCAAGGAGACGAAGGATAGTTCCTATCAAAGGGCAGAGACTAGGAAGAAGGGTTCTGAGCAGGAATTTGCAGGGCAAGATAGAAACACATGCCACTGTGTTCCCAGAAACCACTGTAGTGCCTGGTACCTAGCAGGTGCTCTATTAATATGTGTTAAGTAAGCACGGGAATGAGTATGTCCAATTGATAACATGAATCAACAGAAACGGCTTGCAATTTGTCATAGTTGTTCAAAAGCTGTTCTTTCTCTAAAGAAATGCTCCTCAAACAGCAACGTGCTTACCAATCACCTGAGGATCATGTTGAAAATACAGATTTGGATTCGGTAGGTGTGGGGTGGCCCCTGAGAGCCTGCATTCCCAGGAAGCTGTCAGGTGATATGAGACTCTAGGCCGGTGGCTCTGAACCCTAGCTGCCCAACAGAACCACCTGGGGTGGAGGTGTTTAGAAATATGCCACCATCCAGGGCCCTTCCCCAGCTTCTGATTAAACTGATCTGAGGTGGGGTTTTGAGCACTGTATATTTTTAGAAGCTGCCCAGATCATGTTAATGGACAGTCTGGGCTGAGAACCACTGCCCTGGCCTCATGGTCCCCAGATGGGAGTGGAAGCTACAATCTGATTTGAAGTGAGAAATGTTTCTGCTACCTAAATTCATCATCTGCTGGTTGAAGTCCATAAAGAAAATCTATTTATCTAGGGAGTGTCAAAGGAGGAGGGGGGATATAAAGTTTAGCGGGGGAAAGCAGAGCAGGATGATACTGCCTGAAGCAGAAGAGCAGCCAGCACCAGGAGTGACCTCACATTTTGTGTGGCTGACTCAGGGAGCCTCTTGTCACACCACTGGGAACATCTGAATCCTTGGGGAGAACAGGTAGAAAGGTTAAAAATAGAACGAAAAGGTAGGTTGAACTGCACTGTTTTGTTTTCTTGAACATTTGTGTACCAAGCACCTACTATGTATTAGAGTACTGGGAGCAGCACTCCCTGGCAGGAGTAGCACTAGAGAAGTACATAGTACAGAGTACTCCATGCCGAGATACAGAAACTCCTAGGAGTGCAAAGATGAATAAAACCCAGGCTTTGCCTTCAAGGAGCTCTCCCAACAGTTGGCGGAACAGCCGTGTGATCTCAGGTGTAATACCGCATGTAAGGGCAATGAGGAGGTGAATCTAAATATCAAAGGCAGAGGGGCACAGGGCCAGTGGGCAGGGTGCTTCGGTAAGGGACGTGGGCTTCTCCTGCAGGGGAGGTGTGCGGAGGGGGAAAAGAAGGGACTTCGTAAGGGCCAGAGATGGGAAATCTTGTGTTTTAAGCTGTGAGAATTGCTTCGTAATAATAATTTCTTTTCTTATTTTTGAGACAGGGCCTCACTCTGTCACCCAGGCTGGAGTGCAGTAGCATGATCATAGCTCACTGCAGCCTCAAACTCCTGGGCTCAAGCAGTTGTCTCACCTCAGCCTCTCAAGTAGCCTAGGACTCCAGTTGGGTGCTAGCACTCCTGTCTTCTTGTTGTTGTTGTTGTTGTTTTGTTTTTTTATTTTTTTTTGGTAGCGTCTATGTTGCCCAGGCTGATCTTGAACTTCCTGGGCACAAGCAATTCTCCCTCGTTGTCCTTCCAAAGTGCTGAGATTACAGGCATGAGCTATCGTACCTGGCCAATAATTTCTTAAAAATGCTCTATAAGCAAACTTTTTGAACAATTCCCAGCAAGGTGAAGAGACAAAGAGAGGTTGGTCGTGGTGGCTCACGCCTGGAATCCCAGCACTTTGGGAGGCCGAGGTGGGCAGATTGCTTGAGGTCAGGAGTTCAAGACCAGCTTGGCCAACATAGTGAAACCCCATCTCCATTAAAAACACAACAAAATTAGCTGGGTGTGGTGGTGGCGCCGCCTGTAATCCCAGCTACTCAGGAGGCTGAGGCAGGAGAACTGCTTGAACCCAGGAGGTGGAGGTTGAGTGAGCCAAGATTGCGCCACTGCACTCCAGTCTGGGTGACAGAGCAAGATGCCATCTCAAAGAAAAAAACAGAGTGAGACCAATGCTTGCAGTTAGCAACCTAGCGTTGGAACTCAACCCTACCACAGCCTGGCTGCCCTCGGGTCTGTTCCTTGATCTTGCTGGTCTTTGGCATCCTCCTCTGTACCATGGGGATCATATGACCTGCCAAGATTTCAAGAGTTAAGTGAGTGACAAGAAGTCCTCTCCCGGGCCAGGCAGGAGGCGGCCAACTTGCGTGTTCCCTTTCTCCGACGCAGAGAGCTGGAAGGTGAGTCTTTAGACACTAGTTGTGGGTTCCATGCAGCCAAACTCAGTTTTCTGTGGCCTCAGGACTTTCCTGAATTGGGTCTGGAAACTGGTAACCAAGCAACCTGGATTCTCTGAGGTGGGGTCAGGCAGCTGTGGGGAGAGGCTTCCAGGGCAATTTTCGGGGCAAGCCGTTATTTCGCAATTATGGAAAGAGCCAAGCCCACGCCCCAGGCTCTCGCAAAAACAAGAAGCCTAAATGTTTCCGATGTTGGGAACGAGCAGAGAATACACAGCCTTTCGGACACTTGTAGGAGAGCTGAGACATGAAGGAGAGAGGCAGCCACAGGAACACTCTGCCCGCACAGGCTGGGCCGTAAGCTCCACAAAGACACCCACGAAAGAGTTCCTGGAACTCAAGCAGCACGGGAGAAGAGCTAACAGGAGCTGCCTGGGTCTTCACCTGCGACACTTCTTGTGGCCGCTCGATGACTCTGGCATTGTGCTAGGTACTGGAGTCACAGCAAGAAAGTTGCTCACCATTTGCAGTATAGGGTGAGGCGTGCTGCAGAGAAGGGGGCACAGAGGCGTCTAAGTCAGCTAGTAGGGGGAGCCGGGGAGTGCTTTCGAGAGGGAGGGGCTGTAGCTGTACTCTGAGGATGCCATGAGGTTAGCTGGGCAAGGAGAGGCAGGAGGAGGAGCAGGAAGGGAAGCAAAACAGAGAGCCGACTCTGCAAAGGCCAGGAGGACCCAGCCTTCACCCAGCCTGTTCTTCCCTATCTACGGGCCCTGCCACCTGGCTTATAAGATGGGAGGCAGCACCCATTTCCCCACACCACGTGTTTCCAGCCCAAGGTGCTTCCATCGGACTAGAGCAATGGTTCTCCACCAGGGCGATTTTGTTGCCCTCTGGCCCCAGGGGCGTTTGGCAATATCTGGGGACATTTTTGGTTGTCCCAACCAGGGAAGGGGTGCTACTAGAATCTAGTGGGTAGAGGCACAAGATGCTGCTCAGTGTCTGCAATGCACAGGACAGCCCCCACGTTGACATTCAGCCCAAAATGTCAACAGTGCTGAGATGGAGAAACCTTAGCTAGAGAGACATCCTGGGCCTCCCTCTTTACTCAGCTTCCTCCTCCCAAGGGAGGGAGAGCAAAAGAACTGGGATCAAAGAGGCCTCTTGCAAGGGCCACTCTGCCATGTAGGGAGCTTGGCCAGGCAGGCTCTGCCCTGCCCCCACCCACGGGGAAGCCCGCAGTGGTCAGGGGTAAGGTGTCAGCAAGCCCCAGGGACCCTGAGTGGGAACCTGGTCTTCCAGACAGCTGCCTCTGCAATAAAGGTGACATTTCCATCCCCACCTGCCTGAGCCCCACCTCTCTCGTCCTTTCTCTCAGTTGGTCCTGAATCTGCATTGGGGAGTGGGATGCTATTCATCGGGCCCCTTCAAACCCCAGCACTGTCACTCAGGATGGAAATCTGGCATCATCTCTGCTGCCTCTTCATTCTTCACACCCACTGAATCCCAGAGTCTATTCTGCTTCACAAATCTCTCTCAGAGCTGCTCAGTCTTTCCACCTCTCCTGTGGGGGATCTGCCCCTTTCTCCCTCACCTGAACAATAGCAAGACCTGCTAACTGCTTCCCCCTCTCCTCTCCCCTCCTCCCACTTCCACATGCTGTCAGAGCTCCCTTCCTAAATCCCAGAGTGGGTCGTGTGGATCTTCATATGGACTCTGTACACTAAGCACACAGAGAGGCATATAACTGCAATTTTGCATAGTAAGCACCATACAAGGAATGGACAGTAACAATAATAACACATATCTACCACTGATCATGGGCCAGGCACTACTTTAACAACTCACATGAATGACCCACTTAATCTGCATAGTAACGCCGTGAGAGAAAAACTACGACTGTCCCCAGATAAGAAAACTAAGGCACAGAGAGGGTAAGTAAGTTGCCCAAGGTCACACAGCTAGTACCTGTGGATCCTGATGTATGTCGAAGCAAATGAGCGCCAGGGTTCTTTTACACCATACTGAATAGTTTCTCTCATGACATCTAATTTGCCTTAACAAAGTGAGATGGGAACACAGCGAAAGGAGCTACCACCTCTGCCTGGGAAAGCTGGGGAAGACCTAAGAGAGGCAATGCCAAGTGGGCCAGAGGAGCAAGGTGGAGAGAGTGCATGGGAGGTGTGCAGCTCTGTCATGCAGCGAGGCTCTGCAGGGCTGGAGCTTGGGGCAGGGCAGGACACCTGACCTGATGGGAAGAAGTGCAGCACAGGAGGCTGGAAAAGACATTGGAGGCCTCGTGAGTGACACAGGCCCAGTGGGTCAGGGAATGCCATGGCCAGTGAGGTGTGTTAGAAGGAATACTGAGTCAGTACAGCGTGGAGAAGGTCATGAGAAGGCTGGCTGGAAGCAAAGAAGTCAGCTAGGAGGCAAATACTGTGGCCCAAGTGAGAGAGAACACTGGAGGCCACCATTCACTCACTCATTCATTCACTCATTCAGTCATTCACTCATTCATTCATCCACTCATTCATTCATTCATTCATTTAGTATTTGTTGTGCACCTACTCTATGTCAGGTACTGCTCTGGGCACTAGGAAAACGGTTGAGAACAAGATGAAGTTTTTGGTAACATATGGCATCAGCATACATTCTAATGTTTCTATTTCTCCACCCCATCTCCTGCCTTGTCCTCTATATTGCCAGCCTAAGAGACAAACTCCAGACCTCTGTAACTCCGTACCCCCAAGAAAGTGCCATGTTCTATGATTTTCCCAGGACCAAGAAAATGTACGGCTTCCTCTTCCTCCCCTCTGCCTGGAGACTGCCTGCTCTAGACGCTGCCTGCAGCAGCACTCACAGAGAGGAGACCCGGGCTTGCTTAAGAAAAAGGCAGACAAAACCTCAGGGTACCCAGGTAAGGAAGTGCCACAGAGGCCGGTGGGCTAATGAAATGGTGTTTCTAAAAGTGAGAGGACAAATGGAGTCTCCTAGCCTTATGCAGAAGTCACAGCAGGTTCTTAATAGGTTCTATTAACTGCTCAGGCTTCCTGTTCTGTAAAATGGGAAATAATGTTTATCGGGTTGCTGTGAGAATGAAATGAGATGAATGTGTGTTAAGTGCTAAGCATAACGCCTGGCACAGACAACGTCCACACATGGTAGGTAGCGGCACCAATAATCACACTAGTACTACTAATAATAAATGTGTGCGGGCTGCACAAATGTATCTCAGGAGACGGAGGCCAGGCCTGCTCCGTGCCCCCTCTCCAGGAGTAGTTGCCAAATGTTGAATGGAATGCTCTGGACTATGAGACTTTGAGGAATAGGTTTGCTTCTGTAACTAATTTGTCTAGGGGACCCTGATGGAGTTCTTTGGCTCCTTAAATATTGCTTCTCAGCACAGAACCCCTTAGCATGCTATGCTATACACATTCGTTCTTCAAACATTGAGAAGATGTCTATGGGCCACGTTAGAAATGATGAAAAAGACCTAGCCCCTGACCTCGAGGAGCTTACAGTCTATCCTGGGTGAGACACAATTCAGCGGGATAAGCTCAGAGTAGAAACAGGTACAAAGTAGGCCTGGAGCGATGGCTCAAGCCTGTAATGCCAGCACTTTGGGAGGCCGAGGTGGGTGGATCACCTGAGGTTGAGAGTTTGAGACCAGCCTCACCAACATGGAGAAATGCTGTCTCTATTAAAAATATGAAATTAGCCGGGCATGGTGACACGTGCCTGTAATTCCAGCTACTCGGGAGGCTGAGGCAGGAGAATTGCTTGAACCCAGGAGGCAGAGGTTGCAGTGAGCCAAGATCGTGCCATTGCAGTCCAGCCTGGGCACAAGAGCAAATCTTCATCTCAAAAAAGAAAAGAAACAGATACAAAGTACAGACATAGGTCATAGGAGGGAGGGATTAACTAGGGAGGTGGTGGGAAGGGCAGGAGAAAAGGCTCTCTGGGGATGGTGAATTGGATTCTAGGTGATGGAGACCTATGGATCAAAGACATGGGTGCGAGACAGCTTGGTACCTGCTGTGAATGCATTTGTTGCTGCTGGAATGCAAGGTCTGGGATATGGGGTGGAGGGAGAGCGAAGAGGGGAAGGTGGGACAAGGGTGGAGATGCGGTCTTGTGTGGGGCAGCAGCTGGGCCCTGGAGAGCCTGCTATGTCACGGCAAGGACCTTGGAGTCACACTGTGTGGGAAGTTTTGAAGTTGGGTGGAGACAGGATCAGACTTGCGTTTTTGAAAGTGCGTTTTAGGCTTTGGGCAGCAGTGTGCAGCATGGATAGACCATGTTTCTGAAAAGTGAGTGAGAGTATCACAGAGAGGATTTGAACATCCTGGGGCAGGGGCGGGGCGGGGCACTGTATCCTCCAAAGCTCTTCTCCAGGCTTAATAGTCTATGGGTCAAGTGTTTTCCCTAAATAATTTAAAATGCATTAGTGGACCCTGCTATTTAAAAGCATCCTCCCAGATATCTTTTTGTGATTCACTTCATAGCTTGTCTCCAGTGGAAGTCCAAAGTTCTATGCAGTCTATCGGCTTCAAGCAAAGTAAACCTGCCTGAGCTTCCCTGCAGCAGCCAGGTAGGAATGGGGTGGAAAGGAGAGTGAGAACAGCAACGGGAGGTAAAGAGGAAGAGAAATGCTCCCTGCTCCAGGCTCAGAGCCGGCCACCATCTCGGGGAGTGGGCCTTGCCTGGAGTCCTCAAGCGCTGCTTGATCAGGGTCCTTTGGAGGTTTACATAGTCCTTGTGCCGGCTCTGGGAAGGAGCTAGATGGAAGGCGGGCTTGGAGATCCAATTGAATACGAAGGGTCACTTCTGCCCCAGAATGGCCACCAGCATTCACTTACTCATTTGTGCACCCACTGAGCACCTACGGAGCCCTTCCACCGGCCAAGTGCCAGGCTAGGCACTGAATTCGTGGCTGAGAACAAATGACAGTGTCTCCCTCATACTGTTTACAAGGCAGCATTTCTCCTTGAGGACTCTTATTTCTCTACCTGAAAAAGCCTCTTTGGATATACACAGCTTCTCAGATGAGAGGTGCATGATGATGATTTCTAAGAAAGAGCCTGTTCTTAGAGACCAGGTGAAAGGGAATATGCCACCCCTTAGAGGAAGAGGCTGGCAGTGACGGAAAGAGCCTGCCACCCAGCTCCTCCGATTACAGGGACTGACCTCCAGAGGCGAAGGGACCTGCTTCAGGACGCGTAGAAGATTCATGGCAGGAATGTACATAGTGACACTCTCATGTGGGAAGGGAGGGATGTCACCTCAGTCCTCTCAGGGGAGCCTCAAGTGACTTCCTATCTCTGAGTCAGGACAAGACCAGGGTCAGACCTCATGTGAAAAACACCAACCGAGGCTGTTCCCACCAATCCTACAGGAAAGAGCTCCTCTGCCCTTTGGGGAGGCGGAACTTCCAGCTCTTAGGCCTGCTTCCCTTCCTAAGAGCTGTGTTAAGATTTGCACAACACGATGCTTCCTTTCAGACACATCTACATCAAAAGAGGGCTGGAAGCCAAAGCAGGAATCTCCACTGATGTGGCTGCTCTCTAGGTAGGTGAAGGCTGATGGAAGGGAAGAAAGAAGTCCTGCCGTTCCTCCTCAGGTCACTGGGACACTCCCAGAGCTCAGCAGTGATTCCCATGACCTTGTCACTGTACTTGTCGGGTGCAAACAAAGATAAGAGTAACTGGAAACAACAGAGCGGGTCATTTAATACGCTCTGCACTCTCAATTCTTCCATAGCTAATTAAAGCAATATGTCAAAGTGTCCCTTGGAAGAGCTCTTAAAGAATATGTCTGTTAAGTAAACAAGGTTCCACTAATTAACGACACACCTTCCCATCCCTCACTGAAGTTCCTTGTAGCACTTCCTGGGCCAGGAGGGTTGAGCAGGAAAGGATGGAGGAGAAGTCACCATCTCCCCTTCTCACAGGGAGTAGGGGACGTATCCAACCTCTTGTCATTTGTGGAGCTATCCGTTTCTCCTCAGGATGTTGATCAGATTTTCTGGGCTGGAACCAACTTACAGGGCCAGGGTACTGGAATTTTTCCAAGGAAGTAAACGCTTTGCTTCTTACGAAGTCAACGTGATTTCTTTCAAGGAAAATTTGTATTTTTTTTAAGTGTCTAGGATTTTTGAAGGGCAAATCTTTGGATTTTTCTCTAAAGAGAATGATTATAATATACTTATTTATTTATTTTTTTGCTAAGGCCACCTCCCCACCCCACCCCTCACCACACATACACACACTCACAAAGAGACATGGGGGTGTGAGAATGATGTGTCCAATATTACACAATGAGTCAGTGGCATAGCTGGAAGCAGAACTTTCCAAACTCCCAATTCTTAATAATAGAAATATTAATATAGTCTCTATAAATATTTTCTATTTATTTTTGTTTTCACAGCTCACATTTAATTTTCACAACTCTGGAGGAATCTGAGTAAGATGGTCTCAGGAGGGAGCAGATCACGTGCCTGCAGCGCCATCCCGGCTGGTTCCCTCTCCTCTCTGGATCTCAGTGTCTTCAGCCGTGAAGTGGGAGAACTGGATGAGAGTACGTCTGAAATCCCTCCCACCTCTGGTGTCCTGCGATTCTGTACCACAATGCTCCAGTCCTGGATTTCCCAATCTTGGCATTACTGACATTTGGGGCCAGATAATTCCTTGCTGTGGGGCGTGTTCTGTGCGCTGTAGGATGGTCAGCAGCATCCCTGGCCTCTGCCTAGTGGAGACTCACAGCACTCCGTTCCCCAGTTGTAACAAGAAAAAATGTCTACACACATTGCCAAATATCTGGGAGGGGGAACCAAATAACCCCTCTAGTAGCCATTCAAGGACTTCAATAAGGTCAAAATCATGAGTGGTTCAGTGGAATAAAGGTCTTCCTCTCCCTTCCTTTTCCCCAACGCTTTCACACCTTTCTGTACACTTTTCAAAGACAACCTCTCAGTCCTTTGCTACTTCTCATTTCTTAAATGCCCTAAGTGGTCTGGGGTGTGTTTGGTGTGATAATGAACCAATTGATTTCATACTTTCTCCTAAGGAGAGTTCACAGGTTTATGTCCCCTAAGCAACCAGCCAGGCTCTCCAGAAATCCCTAGCAGAGCCCAAGCTGGCCTGGAAGCCTGTATCTGCAGCCTGCAGGAGGCTCGGTGAGCACGAATTTGTCAGCACTCTTAAATCACTGGGCTCCGAGGAAGGCTTCTCCCAGCAGAAAGATCCTTCCTTAGGAATCAATAGCGCAGGATCCTCCATCACATTCAGAATTATCCTGGGACCTGTAAAATTTCTTTTCCCCAAGCATAGCAGGACCCCAAAGTGAAAACCCTGAGGTGGGGGAGGGAAAGAGGCAAGGAGGAAGCCCTGCCAAGAAGGCCTTGCCCATCAGCCCAGATGCTGCTGTGAGCAGAGGCTGCTGTGAAACCTGGACACTCAGGCTCACTCACTGGGAAAAAGAAGACTCCGGGGGTTCCCAGTGATTCGGCAATAATATCCCCTTCCAACTTTACCTCTTTACCTCTTACCAAGGGCAGAGGAACACTAAAGACTATCTCCCTCCCCTACGCTCATCACACCGTTTAGCAGAGAAGGAAACTGAGGCTTGCAGAAGTTAAATGGTTTGTTTAAGGTCTCAGCAAGCGGAGACCAGATTCTAAGCCTATGTCCTTACCATTACAATGAGAAGGGGAAGGCTCAGCCATCCGGTGGAGCTCATGAAAGCCCCACTGGACAACTTCCTGTTTCTCAAAGTCTAATGCCACTTCTCAAGCTCTATACCCACTCCCCCATTCAAACCAAAGTCCAGAGAGCTTGTGCTACAGCTATGTTTTGTGTAAGTATATTCCTCTGGTCTTATCCAGAACTAGACCAAGCCTTGAGAATGCGGCTCATTTTACCAGCTGAAGCTAGGAGCTGGTGAGATCTCAAACACAGCCTCTTAAGACTCCAGTTTAAAGAGAGGGGCTTTGCTCTCAGGTGGTCCACGTGATCCTGCCACCTCCCTCTTCCCCCTGGAGATAAAGCCCCAACTTCATCTTCTGTGAGGATGAGGGAGAGGAGGGGACTCAAGCATCTTCCCTGGCAACAAGCAACCCTTTCGTGAGCCTTCGGGAGAGAAGCGGATTCCGCCTCTCAGAATTCTGGCTTGGCAGCAGCGGGTTTCTCAGGAGGGTAGGCCGCCAAGTCTGCTGAGGCTCTGAGGAGAACCAGGAGGAAGTCCATCCAGTGTGCAAAGAAGCCAGGTGGGGAGAGGAGAACAAAGCGGGCAGCCCACAGGCCAGTCAGCAAACCTCCTTCCCAGAGCCCAGCTCAGGTGTCAACAGCCAGGCTCTCAGAACAAGAGAAAGGGCAATGGAAATGGTAATCTCTTCCAGGTCACCCAAGAAGCCCAAACATAAAGATTTTGCAAAAATAGAATGTCCTAGCACTCTGACCTTGAGCTAGGAGCAGCAAGGGTGGGGGAAATAGGCAAATACTCTTTGGGAATTCTCCAATCCATCTAGAATCTGAGTCTGGGAGGTCTCACCAGCAGTGGTGTGACTGCAAGACAGAGAGACCCCACGCCCGCATTCCTTGGCACTCCAGACCTGGGTTCCCAGACCACAGTGAGGGATGCAGCACTTCTGACTCCTAAGTACACAGACAGAAACCTGGACTTGCATGGCTTTTGCCTAAAACACCACTTGGAAGAATGAAACCAGATTGTAGAGGGACAGAAAAATCATTAGGAATTTCTATGACCCGTGTATGTCCACGACTAGAAATGTATTTTCTCCTCACCTCCTCACGCTGAAAAACAGATTCAAAGGGAATCTCCACAACTGTATGAGATGTATTGATTTACCAAAGCCTGGTCAGCTAGTAACTATGAGTACCTCCTGTATAGAGAATGTACGTCCATCTTTACAGTGAAGAGGAAGGCCACTGGAGTGGAAACAGCTCTGAATGGAGCACCAGGAGTCCTAGGACCCAGCTCCATGTCTTCCACTAGATAGCCATGTGACCTTGGCTTTATCCAGCTTCAGTTTTCTCATCTGTGAATGAAATGTGCGTGTGAGTGTTGGGATGGGATGGGGTTGGATGAGATGCTCTCCAAAGCGCCTTGTTTCTGGCTCTAATGTTCTGAAACTCCATGAGCCCTTAAAGAGTTCAAAGAACACACCTGCACCAAGCACAAAGAAACGATGCCCGAGGGCGGGTGGGGCTGTGTACCAGCTCTGTCTCCTTGGAATGTTGTTCTTGCACCTGACCCATTGCACCTGAGGTCAGAGGACCACCTGAAGTCCAGGAAGCCTGTGGTAGAAGGACTCCAATTACGATGATGATGGTTGAAGGCTGTAGCCTGAGCTGCCTTAAAAGCATTAAGTTGCTACAGCCGGGGAAGGGCAAGAAGTGAGAAAGTCAGTGGTCCTGAGCTAGGTACCTTTGGCGCCCCCTACTGGACACCAAGGAATCTGCTCCACCTTTATATTTCAGGGCCTCAGCACGGGAAGCAAGGGAGCGCTTGGGCATGGGAGGCTGTCACAAGCTGTTTAATAGGACTGCCTTCCTGGTTGGTGGCGTTCTTTCTATAAGAGTCTTCGTTTCACTCCCTAGAATCACGCAGGCCACTGGTCCACACATTCACAGGGCCACCCCTGTGCAGCCGTAGGACGTCTTAACCAAACATTAAGGTGCCAAGGAATAAACACCAGAGTTCAGAACACCAGGTGCAGCCCAGATGGAGAAGGGAAGAAAGAGCAATAAGCAGGTATTTTGCTGCACAAATCCCCAGTGGAGAGAAGGTCTTGGGAAATGCAGCAGAAAAATGTTGACTGCAGATATGACCACGACGGATATGGATTCATAGCCCCCATAAAATATCTCCAGGCCGAAGCAGCTGTCTCAGGAGTCTGAACATCACCCACTTTCAGGGGTGGGATAAGTTGAAGGATTCACCCCCAAACGAGCAGCCACAAAGCAGGTTACCCCTGACTCCCCACACACAGTTTCAACCTTCTCCAGAGTCCATTAGTACCGACCAGAAACTAGAATGTTCTAATTGTAGTCCTCCGGGCCATCATCAAGACCCTCAATTCCCTTCATTACCTCTTAAATTGACTTTAGGACCCACTGCCAGAAGGATGTTCTTAACCAAGTCAGAGAGAGAGAGAACCTTTTCTCAAGGACCATACTGGAACAGCCACCATGCTCCCACTTTTCCAGCCTCCACCTCTCCCCCATGACTGACAGTGAGGTACTGTGTGACTCTCTCAAGAGCTCTAACTCAGTCTTGGACATCTCCAGCCCTAAGTTGTCTGAGTTCCAAATCTCCGTCAATCTCTTATCTCTTCCCACATGGGTCCTCCCCTGACTCAAGACAGTACTATAGAACTGTTCTCTGTCCTGGAGCTCTCTTCCCTTCTTTTCCACCTGGCTTCACATGGAAAGTCCTGCACCCATCCCAGAAGATACCTCAAGTGCGACTCAAGAATGTGTCCTGTCAGGAGAACTGAAGCATCTCCTGGAATGTGCAGAAGCCACACTAGGTGCACCCACCACCACCATCATCACCAGCAGCAACAGCAGCAGCAACAACAGCAATATTCATTAGTCATTCCCGGAGGAAGACCCCCCCACAACCCCGAGTTGAGAGCTGGGGAAGCTCTCAACCCCAGGTGAATTTCCCCGCCACTCTGGGAGGCTTCCATCCAGGCTGGGATGACTCTGGATTCTTGAGTTGGTTTCTGCAGAAGCGGGACTAACCAGGGCTCCCAACTACTGTACTGCAAAGAAGCGCGCTGCATTGCTGGGCATGCCCCCAAGCCCGGCCTGGCTGCCCCATCAAAGCCTCCAGGTGCCCCCACAGGGTCGAGGAGGACTCACGGTTCCCCTGGAATGCTTGAAGCTGGCTTGCCTGAGGCAGCCTGAAGGGAAGACCACACCTCGTCCAACAGAAGGCGGCTAGCAGCTACGCCGCGCGCGGGGCTGGCTCCCGGGGCTCTCTGCCACCCAGCGCTGTTCCCGGGAGCTCGGTTTCCCAGGGGAGGAAGAGCCAGCCCCCGGCGCTCTTCCCCAGCCTGGAAGCGTAGGCATTGGGCCGAGGCCAGTGGCTTCCCCGGCCCAGATCTCAGCCTGGCTGGCTGGGAGACTCTCCCAATACCCCAGCACATCCCTCCTCACCCGCTCCGCCCCCTCCCGGCTCCGGAGGCCCCCTCCCCTGACAGCTGACCTCCAGCGCGCCCCCAACACCTTCTCTGCCAGCTGCGGGCTGTCGTCCCCACACCTCAGCTCCCACCTCTCCGCCACATCCAACCCGGCTCCCGCCTCGCCCCCAGCCCGCGGGGGAGGCTCAGCGCGCCAATCGAGTCCAGCTCCTTCCAGCAAGTTAGGAGCGAAGCCGCCGCCTTCGTGATCCCGGTCTTCCCGGGTTCTCGGGCGGCGTCCCCGCTACCCTCGCGGGCGGATCCGGTGGGGGGCGCGCGGAGCTGGAGAAACTTTCTCCGCCTGAGGGTGGGGGCACCAGTGCGGGTACTCACGCCGAGGTCAGCGCTGGGAGCCATCCTCCCGCTCTCGGCCCCGCCGCCTGGGGGCGTGGGAAGCGGGCGCTCGCTGCCGCCTCTGCCGCCGGCGCCGCCGCCTGCTAGCTTCCAGCCCGGGTCCCGGGCTGGCCTCGAGCCTCCCGCCCCGACGCCGCGCGCTGGCTTTATACAACTCCACTCGAGCGCGCCCGGGCTTATGTAAAGGCAGGCGGAGGCCCGTAGCCAATGGCGCAGCAGCTGGAGCCGGGGGCCAGGGGTGGGGGCGCCCGCGCAGCCAATCGCAGCCCGGGGAGCCCGGGGAGCCGGGCGTGAGGAGGGAGCGCCTCCCCGCGCTGATTTAGGAGCCGGGATTGCGGTGGCAGCAGCCGGCAGCCAGGCTGGCCCGGCGCGGCGCGGCGGGCCCTGGGGTGGGCGGCGGCGCAGGCGGCGGCGAGGGCGGGCGCGCCCCGCGCCCCGCCGCTGCGTCGCGTAACCTTCAGGAGGCAACGGGGCCTGGCGACTGGGGGAAAGGGCGCCTGGCTGGGCGCTGGCCCCGGGCGGGAGGGAAGCGGGGGTCTCTCGGGAGGCAGCGCCGGGAAGGAACGAGAAGGGGGAGGGGAGGCCCAGGACCCCGCGGCCACCCCTGCGCGCAGGGCCGAAAGTGGCGGAGCGAGCGGCGGCGCTGCCTTCCCGTTTCCCCCCCCCCCCCCCGAGATAGCGATCTGGCGTCGCCGAGCAGGGCCGGGGCGGCCGCGCGAGCCGCGTTGATGGCGAGATGAGATTTCGACTGCGGAGCTAGCACCGAGCCGATCTTTATGCAGCTTGGGGACGTGTCCGAGCACTCCCGGGGACTGCTCAGTATGGAGAGCAGGGCTCTGCGACGGCCCCCGCAGGCGGGGAGCTGGCGAGCGCAGCTCCAAGATCTGGCGCGGAGAGGCCCTGGCGGCTGCAGGCAGCGCCGCTTCCACCCCACCCCTAGTCCCCACCGGCGGTGCCCCGATCCCGTCCCTCCTGCCCCCAAGCCCAGCAGTGCCTGGGTCGGGCTTGCCCTCCTGCTCCTGCCGCGTCCTACTAGCCTCCCTCACCGCTTTGAGCACAGATACTGCCCCCTCTCCTCGCCCCTACCCTTTGCGGTTGGGGGATGGCTTTTGCCTCTCTGGACCAGGGGAATGAGGGTGTTAAGCACCAGAAAAACACACTTGATCAGCAATGCCCAAAATATCCCTGTTCAGACAGGAAACTGGCCTTAGTGGGTCACACTCTGAAGACAAGTCCTTTATTTTGCGCCTAGAATAGAGCCTGGCACATAGTAGGCGCTCAGTGTTTATTGAATGAATTCTGAGCTTCCATGAGTGAGGTCTTTGGGTTTCTGAAAGCTGGGTACAAGGCTACAGAAGAGAAAGACCTGGGAATTCACCATCGGAGAGGGAAGGAGCTAAGACTGTTTTCTCATCTGTTGACGCTTTTGTGACCATCACCCACTATCTGCCTTCTGGTCGCTTGACTCTTAAAATGATTTGAATGTGTTCTTTTACAGAGGGCCAGCCAGCCAGCCTCTGGCCCCTGTTATCACTAGATGTTGAGCAGAACTACCAGGACCTACTCTGGGCCCTGTTTTCAAGTCTCTGTGATCTTCCTCCGAAAAGAAATAGCGAGGCATAGACAAACTTTCTAGCTTTTTGAGCCCCCCATCAAGACTTTAAGGGTTGTGGGCCCCTTTGAGAATCTGGCAAAAATTACTGAATCATTTTTCCAAAAAAATACACAAACACATTTACACACACACACACACACACACACACACCCCTTGAGTATACTTTCAGGATCATTAGGAACATTGAGTCTCTTGGGGCTCTGTCCAGCGTCCACCTGTTTCTTCAGGGGTCTAAGACAGTAGTTTATAATCACCCTCCTTTTGGGGATCACAGACCCTTTAGAACCTTTCAAGAATCTCATAAATGTTACAGATCTGTTTCTTATAAAAATGCTCACCCACATACGCACATGTTGACATGCAACTGTAGAAGGTTTGTGGATCATTAAAACTTAATCCAGGGCCCTGATTAAGAACCTTCATCTAGCGGCAAATAGACTCTGCCCCAAGGCCATATCTGATCCCCAGCTCTCTGCATAAGGAGTCCAGTTGGCTCTGCACTCTGCTGGAGCATGCCACTACCCTGTTCTGAGGGCATCTGAGTCATCTGGCCAAGGCTCTGGCACCTGAGAGACTGTCTCCACACTTTCTCTGCATCTTGGTCCCCGTCACCCTCTTAATGTGGAAATAAGTTGCAGGTTGTCATATTCTGTCTGATCTATGAGCATTCCTTAGCCAGAAACTCCAACTCAGGGAGACAGCAAGTGACTGGTAATTAACCAGTTTCACTCAATCCCAAGCATCTGAGCACACCTTTCTTGGTTTTTGTTCTCACCTCTCTCTCTGCCGGCGAAGCTGTGCACAGCAGCCCCAGCTGCAGTGCCTCACCTCACCCAGACCCGACAGATTTAGTAGCCAGCACGGTAATTATCAGCATTAGCCAACCAGATGTGAATAGGTGCTCTGTGCAAAATAACTCTATAATAATCTCACATTTTCCTGCAGCTAGCCAGGTAAAGTTACAACAGACCAGAGGTGATAGGGAAGGACAGAGAAATACAGGGAATGATGGAGATGTTCTAGCTAGGAAGTTCTCCAGGGAATACAATCTGGCTTCAGCACTTGAACTTGTGAGGGTTTAGCCCAGTGGGCCAGGCAGTCCTGGTTGGAAAATTTCTCATTTCTCTGTTGTCCTCGATGTCCATTCACTCAGTTCATATTAGTGTCTGCTCAGAGCTCCAGCCCTGCCCCTGCCTATCCCGTAGGTAGACCTCTCATCCTTTCACGTTGCCCAGACACACCCTGCTTTTGTAAGGCACATGCACATGGTTATAGACTGAATTGTGCCTCTCCGACCAAATTCATATAGTGAAGCTCTAACCCCTAATGTGACTGCATTTGGAGATAAGATCTTTACAGGTGCATTTAAGGTAAAATGGAATGATAAGGGTGGGACCCTAATTCAAAAGGACTAGTGTCCCCATAAAAGAGAAAGAGACACCAGAGATCTCCCATTTCTCTCTGTGTGTCCTCAGGAGAAAGGCCACGTGGGTAACAGGAGGAGGCCATCTGCTAGCCTGGAGTGGGCCTCCGAAGAAATCAGACCTGCCAGCACCTTGGTCTGGGGCTTCCAGGCTCCAGAACTGTGAGAACGTTAATTTCTGTGGCTAAGCTCCTTGTCTGTGCTATCTGGTATGGCAGCCTGAGCCGACTAACACACACATTTTCAGCACACCCCTTACCCCATGCATCTTGTTTAGGCTCCCATCCTTTGACCCCAGTGAAGATTTTTTCCTTCAGGGTGTTTCCCCACAAACTTCTCCATCCTTACCTGGGAAACGTGCTTAAAGTGGTTTCTCATCTGTTCATACCCAAACTAAGTCTCCCCTTCCGCACCACCTTCCAAAACTGCCCTGGCCGGCAGCTCTCGGCATTCCTTATCATCTGTGATGCACATTTGCTTTTTTCTCGAATTATTTCACTCAGTGACACTTGACTTACCTAACAGAATGTGAGCCCCGTGAAGTCCAGAGTTTGACTCTTACAGTTAACTACCTCACAGAACCCAGCATAAAACTGGGCACAGAGTGAACACACCGTAGATATTTTCTGATTTCTTCCAAGTAAACCTATTTACTTAAAAAATACCATCAAAGCTATACAGGACTTCATTTTCTAAAAACTCAAGACGTATTGCGTGCGTTCATCATCAGAGTCCGCTGGAGCAGGAGTTTTCAGGAGCTAGTTTTCCTGTACAGTCCAGGCTCAGAGAGGTTGGACTTACACAAGTTGCTAACAGTCACACAGCAAGTCAAGGACAGGACGTCAAACTGCAGAAAACACTGAAGACAACCCCCATGTCCTTTCATTTACAAATGACTTTGTAAATTCTCTCTCTACATTAGAAGATTTGTCATTCTTGGTTTCCCTGTGACTCTCATTGATCCACTTGGCTATCTTCTTGCTCTCCAGGTGAGAAGTCAATACTCCAGATCTTAGAGATGCTTCTGTCCCAAGAGGTCTATCACAGGAGAACAGAGAGGCTGGTACAGTTCCTCATATCCCTATCTGAAGCCCTAGAAGCCAGAGGCGTTTTAGAATTCAGAAAGGCACTATACATTTTGAAACATCCTCTGTGAAGTTTTGAGCAGTGTATTGAAATCAGACACATTAATATTTCTACAGCAAAATATATGAAGTTTACACTAAGTGTGTGTGAGGATAAAGTAACTTCACATCGGTTTAGGTCAGATTTTGCCTACCAGATGAGTTTTGGCATCAAGTCTGCAAAACAAAAATCCTTTTGACTTTCAGAGATTTGGGGATCGGAATGGTAGATAAGGGATTGCAGAATGGTATTTTAGGCTTGGTTGTCCCAAAAGAAATGCATCTGTAAAGGGGTGGAAAAACAGCAATAGTTGAAAATGGGAAACCGCAAACTGAAAGAAATGAGACGCTAAAGGGAATGTGAGGAAATAACCCCTTTGCAAACCAAGTCATGTAGAGGGGGTCGTCTCTTTTTTCCAAGGAGTACACGTTTATACATGGCCAGTGAGTTTCAGACGCACTTGTGTTAACAGTGGCTTATAAGTGGCAGATGTACAGGATGGACTTTCGAGGGGAGATAGTTTAGGGGTAAAGCTAGGCAGAAACTCTCTTAGAGAAGCCACAGATCCTGGGGGATGGTTCGGTCAGGGCCAGGGCCATCACAGAAGCAGAGAGGAGTCTTCCAGATGGCCAGAGAGTTAGTTCAGAACACCTTGAGCTGCGAGTGCATGCTTCAGGCAAACTTCTGGGCAGAAAGCAGCCCCAGGAAAGGGATGCTGGAGGAAGGAGACACGATGGAATCCTGGGGGGGTCTGGTGAGAAAGCTCAGAGGCTGTGGGGCAGGGGGAAGCCTGGGGGTAATGATGCGAGCAAGTGTCTGCTCATCATGTTAACCTATGCCAAGATGGCTTGGGTTCCAGGAACTCACCTGCCTGTGTGCCTGATGGGCTATGGGGTTTCCCACACTGTCGTGGGGGCGGCTCTGCAATCTGAGGGGCTGGTTAAGGATATGACGTAGGCAGGGAGATGGGAAAAGGAAAGTCATTGTAGGCCCCTGGCCACACAGCTCTCTATCCCTGCCTGAGATGCTCAGTCAGAAGTCTTCACAGTAAAGGGGCTCCCTGGAGTCCAAGTCAATAGCAGGGAAGCTTCATCTTGGATCTTCATAATTTTCGCTGCCCCTAGTCCTGCTCGGCTTTTCTTCTCAGGTCCGAGTACCCCACCATTGTCTTTTTCTTCTGACAGAGCCCCTGCTGGTATTACCAGCTTCAGTCACTGGGTCTCCATCCCATTCTCACCTCCTGGGGCCCTACCCCATGACCCAGGACCTCAGAGCCTAGGGTTCTGGGGTCCAGATGCTTTCTTTTCTTCCTTGTGGCTGAGTCTTTACCACCTGCTGCCCCACATTCCAGGCATCAACTGCCTTCTTGAACCTCTGCCAACTGCCTCATGCCAGCTGCCTTTGACATGCCCCCAACCTGGCCTCACTTCTGCCTCCAGCTGCCAGGACCTCCCCAGACCCTGGCCCTGCCTTGGTGGGCAGGTCTTGTTCCAGGTTCCAGCCCTTCCTGGTCTGGCATATCCAGCTGCCAACCCAGCCAGGTTTCTGACAGACATGAGATCATGGTCATGGTTTAAAAAAGAGAAGAAGAAGAAAAAAAAAAAACACCCTGTCAGCAGTTGGGTGGTGGTAGCACACATTTACTAGCAGCAAACACCAAGAAGCTCCTGAGCTAGGGATGCTCTGATCAGTTTCATCCTAAAGGGAGATAGAGAAATGGGTAAAAGGTGAACAGAAGAGGAAGGAGACCAGGAGGGAGTAAATAAAAGGAGGGAAAGAATCAGAAGAGAGAAAGGGAAGGGGGGATGTTGGGAGAGGAAGAAATTGGGGCAGGAAGAGTGTCTGTAGCTGTAGCCTGTTTTCAGTGTCCAAACAGCATGGAGAGCTTGTCATCTGCCGAGTCAGACATTGACACAAAAGAAGGCGGAAAAAGAAATTGAGTCTGTGTGTGTGTGCGTGTGTCAGGAGGGGTGGAGGAGGGAGAGAGAGGAAGGAGACAGCGGAAAAAGAGAAAGAGAAGAGTAAGGAAATGGGCCATCCAGGAAGTAGATAGAAGTGGAGGGCTAAGAGGCTGGACAAAAGCCGATGACATCTGGAAAAAGGAATCCACGTTTGAAACTGGTAAGGGCCATCACTTCTGATTACCCCTTCTGATGCCATTAACCAGGGTTTGTGGAGGACCCGCTGCCCTGACCACCTACCTCTGCACCTCTTGCTTTGTTCTTCTGTGATTTGTTCTAAAGCCCTAGTAGCCTCATCCTGACACCAAATTCCATTATAGGCAGGATGGATCTCTCACAGGTTCAGCTTGAGTATTTGGAGGTATGTTATATACCCTACCTTATACAAGGGTAAAATGAGAATCACAAAACCTCACGACGGGGATTTCATAAGGAATGTGAGATAACATCCACAGAGCCCTTAGCAGAACGCCCGGCATGTAGAGAGCATTCCGTAAGTGATAGCTATCTTCCTTCTTCCCTTCTTTTTCCAGTCTCTGTGCCCAACTGTCACCTCCTTCTGCCTGTCATCCCTGTGAAATGCCACTCACTTTCACCCTTTTGTTTTCCTCCAAGCCCTTTAGCACATCACAGGTATATTTCTCCTATTGTAGACATGTAGAGCCCCTGCCTTCATATGCCTGTTATCCCAATCTATGGTAATCTTTTAACTGTGTAGCACTTTCTAGATTTTTTAAAAAATCCTCATTAACACCTCTGAGATAGACACATAAATGAAGGCTCAGAGAGATGTACTGGCTTGCCCAACACAGCACAGCAAATAAAAGGCAGAGCTGGGGCTAGGCACGGTGGCTCATGCCTGTAATTCCAGCACTTTTTGAAGCCAAGTTCGGTGGATTACCTGAGGTCAGGAGTTCAGGACCAGCCTGACCAACATGGTGAAACTGTCTCTACTACAAATACAAAAATTAGCCAGGCGTGGTGGCAGGCACCTGTAGTCCCAGCTACTTGGGAGGCTGAGGCAGGAGAATCGCTTGAACCCAGGAGGTAGAGGTTGCAGTGAGCCAAGATCGTGCCATTGCACTCCAGCCAGGGTGACACAGAGAGACTCCATCTAAAAGAAAAAAAAAAAAAAAAGGCAGAGCTGGGATACAAATACAAGTCTCTTGGGCCAAAATTAGTGCATTCTCCACTGTCCACAGAGTTGAGTCAGTAAGTGATGCTTTTATGATGCTATTATTGAGGGTAGAGACCTGGTTTTACATTTCCTGTAAATCTCTTCGAGGTCTGGCCCACAAGAGGCCCTTAGTCAATGTCAGTTATTTACTTCCAGGCACCCAAAGGAGCTCAGGGCTACCCTTGGCTCAGCCCTGCCTTCGTGGTAAAGGGTCCTCTCTGCTTCAGTGTTGCTCTGTTCACACCCCAGAGGCAAAATCCCAGCCCAGACCCAGGCCTATGCGCACTGTAGAGGAGGGCTGACCAGAAGTGAAGCCGATATTCCATCCTCTGGTGAGGCAGGGAGAACATCATGAGGAATTAGGCTTGTTTAAGTATAGTTCAAACTAGCAGAGAATAAAAGCAACTCCATGCTCATTGCAACAGAAAGGAATTGAGATTTCATGAAAAGAAGGCCTTTTTCTCCGTGAGAGTTGTGAGATGTTAGAACGAGATTCCTGCAGAGGTTGTAGAAACTGCTCCCCTGGAGGTCTTTAAGAGCTGGAGCGCTATTCGCTTTCCAGCAGGATGCGGGGCTGAGGGCTGTGTGTGCCGGCGAGGGCACAGGCAGCTGGAGGAGGACTCAGGAGGCAGCAGGCCTGACCTGACACCTCCACGGCAGGAGGCAGGTGGGAGCTCAAAGGCTAGGCGGGGCGGGGCTGGGAGGAGAGAGCCGGCCCCGGGGAGGCAGGAGGTCAGAGGGGCAGAGACGGCAAGAACAGTCGCAACAGGCTGTTGAGTTCCCGGTTCCTGGTGGAGAGCCCCGCAGGCTGTTTGTTCTCCGATGTGTGCAATGGCTGCCTGCTGGCGGGGCTGTGGGCCAGGCAGCGTGGAAGGAAGGGGTGGGAAGGGGTGCATTCTGGACCCTCGCATTGATTGGACCCAAACGGACAAAAGCTAATTATTTTTCTCTGAGTAAAGCAAAGTACGGAGGCTGGCCCATCAAAATGTTAAACACACATCGCTTCCTGGCTTTTTGGCTAAGATCAAGTGTAAAATATTAAACAAAAATAACTAAATCTGAAGAGAAGTCTTACATGATGCTTATGCTGGAAGCATTCTGGGAACACAAAATACCCCAGATAAAAGGGCCACATCTTCCTGCTTCCTAGAAGATCCACGTTTACTAGAAGACCCACTTTGCCAGGGGCAGGGGGAAAGAGGAGGAGTGGCAGGTAATTTAACTGGCAAGAAATAAAAATATCTGGCAGGGTGCGGTGGCTCATACCTGTAATCCCAGCATTTTGGGAGGTCAAGGTGGGTGGATCACCTTAGGTCAGGAGTTCAAGACCGGCCTGGCCAACATGGCAAAGCCCTGTCTCTACTAAAAATACAAAAAAATGTAGCCAGGCATGGTGGCACGTGCCTGTAGTCCCAGCCATTCAGGAAGCTGAGGCAGGAGAATCATTTGAGCCCAGGAAGTAGAGGTTACAGTGAGCTGATATCTCCCGCCACTGCACTCCAGCCTGGGCGACAAAATGAGAATCCATCTCAAAAAAGAAAGAAAGAAAGAAAGATAGAAAGAAAGAAAGAAAGAAAGAAAGAAATCGAATTATCATTTGAATAAATCTGCATATATCATGGAGCTGAATGCAAAACTGTGTGTGCATATTTTAAACAAAGCCTGAGCCTTGAAAAGACCTTCCATGCTTTCTGTTGGGTGAGATTCTCAGATTCCCCCCACCTTGTGGGAGTATGTGTAACCCTTTCTTTTGCTTTTAGAGTGCTTTAGTAAAAAGTTTTAACAGTGCCACTGTAGTATTTACAAAACATTGTTTCACACAACATCTTATTGGGATATTCGACAAGCACTTAAGCACTTTCTGTGTGCCAGGCCCTGTGCCCTTTATGGCAAAGAAGTGGTATTTGCATTTTGCCTATTGTGGAGATGAGGAAATAGAAAGATGGGGTGACTCCCATCACCTCCTGAAGTTCTCATGGGGCAAAGCAGAGCTAGGAACGTGGGCGTCTTTCTTGGGATGCTGTGCCCTTCTGTCATGCCTGCTGCCTGCTCTTCCCGTATCTCTGCAATTCCTCCTACATCCATTCCCGCCATTAAGCAATTACACAGCTCTCACCACCACATGGCATCCTCCTGAGAGATTTCCAGACAGGAGGGGCGGGTCACAGGCAAATGGGAAACCCAGGAAAGCCAGCTGGTGCCTGTGCCTTTTCTCCTTCTGCTTGTGATTAGGACATGGTCTGCACACATTTACTGGTAAGGGCATTAGCACACGGTAACTAACATCCTCAGGTCACAGGCAGAACATCCAATCCTGTGGTCGGGCTGGTGGAGTCAAAGCTCAGTGCAGAGCCCTGGATGATCTGGGATGCCATCAATGCACTGCATAGCCCAGGATGGAATGCTCACCAACAAGTGTTTGTCCAGGGCTTGTTAGGGGTAGGCTCTGTGTTAGGTTGGTGGCATGACAAAGATAAATACAACCGCCTCTGCCTTCAAGGAGCTTACCATACAGCAGGAAATTGGTGCCCAAGTTGTGCTGAAAGAGCTAAGGAATAGGGCTGGGGGCAGTGGCTCATGACTGTAATCGCAGCATGGGGTTGCTGTAAGGTCCAGACGAGGGACTGTGTGTGGAATGGTTGAAGAATAGCTACCTAGAGTATGCTTGAGTGGCAGGCCCAACCTTGCCACTTACTTGCTTTGAGAGGAAGAGGTGGGGGGATGGCTTGAGCGCAGGAGTTTGAGACCAGCCTGGGCAGCACAGGAAGACCCCCATCTCCACACACACAAAGACATTATCCAGAGTTGGTGGTGCTCATCTGTGGTCCCAGCTACTTGGGAGGTTGAGGTGGGAGGATTGCTTGAGCCCAGGAGGTCCAGGCTGTGGTGAGCCATGATCGTGCCACTGCACTCCAGCCTGGGCAACAGAGTGAGACCCTGTCTCAAGAAAAAAAAAAAAAAAAAAAAAGAGGCAGGAGGAGAGAGAAAGAGGGAGAGAAAGAGAAAGACAGAGAGACAGAAGGAATAGAAATGGGCTGGAGAGATATGGTTACCAGATGATGCCCCTCTTCCCACATCCTGTGAGCCCCCTTGCCAAGGCTCTGCGGGGGCAGGAGACATTTCCTTGATTACTGGATGCCTTCGCTCCCCGTCTGCAAGTGTAACTCCTCCCTTTCTGCTTACTCTTAGTTGTCTCATCTTCATCCTTAGTCAAACATTTGCCTTCTTTCTCTGCAGCTTCCCAGCAGCCACCTTGACCAAAGGCAGGGCAGCCTGTGGTCACAGCGGATCCACCTAACGGCGCTTTCCAGATGATGGCAGCACACGCAGCTGTACAATCAGGTGCTCAGAGCTGCTCAAGGACTTAACTGCTTTCATCATCCCAACAAGCCTGTGATTCTGTTCTTATGCCCATTTTCTAGGCGAAAAAGCTGGGGGTAAGTAAACAGCAAGTAAGTGGCAAAGCTGAGACTGTCGCTCAAGCACACTCTAGACAGGTGTTCTCCAGCCATTCTGTGTGCCGCGCCTTATCTGGGCCTCACAGCAATACCGTGGTGGAGGTGGGTGGGGGAATCTAGACCACAAGGCTCAAATGCATTATTACCAAGCTCAATTGATCTACAGGCAAAGTAGGCACGGGAACCCAGGTCTGCCTCTCAGCTGGTGTTCTTTCCATTACATTTGGTTGCTGTAACCAGAAAATATTCCCTGTATGTTTCCAGTAGCCCTATACCCACCTGGTCTTTGGCAGATGTGTGTTTGCACTTTCCTATTGGGTGAAAACAAGTTCAAAACAGTCTTGACGACACTTAAGCCAGAAAAGCTTGAAAGACCGCCACCTGGTGGCTTGTTCTGTGGTGGCGGCTGACATTGACCCACGCCTGCCAACAGTGGCCTTAGGGGTCAGTGGTGAGTCTGGAAGAGTAGATGTTGGAGCTTATGGCTCCACTGACTATGTGCCAGGTGCCCTGCTAAGTACTTTAAAGGGCTCCCTCTCATTTATTCTTTGCATTAATCATGTGAGGTTGGTCTTATTCTCATTGGCCCTATTTCAAAGATGAGGAAGCTGAGGCTCAGAGGCAAAGGAACCATAGTTCAAGGTCATGCTGCTAATAACTCTTTTATTTTTTTGAGATGGAGTCTCCCTCTGTTACCCAGGCTGGAATGCAGTGGTGAAATTTTGGCTGACTGCAACCTCTGCCTCCCAGATTCAAGCGATTTTCGTGCCTCAGCCTCCTGAGTAGCTAGGATTACAGGCACGTGCCACCATACCTGGCTAATTTTTGTGTTTTTAGTAGAGATGGGGTTTCACCATGTTGGCTAAGCTGGTCTCGAGCTCTTGACCTTGGCGTCCCAAAGTGCTGGGATTACAGGCGTGAGCCACCGCACCCGGCCTATAGCTCGTGAAGCTGGGCTTCAAATCCAGGTTTGTCTGACTCTGGGTCTTGCTTCTACTTAACTACTCCTTATCCTACCTCCCCAGCCTTACCCCATCAGGCCATGGCCCATCCCATAGCCCAGCTCACTGAGCTGTAGCCACTCCGACCATCCCTCTCTTCTTTGGGCTCTGTTTCTCACAAGGAGAATGTTTTCCCAGGTTTGCCTGCGGCTGGTTACTCATCCTATAGGTCTCAGCTCATATGGTTCCCCTCCTCAAAGATGCCATTCAAGCCATTCATCCAAGCTGTTCCTGCCCAAGCCCAGTTCCTCACTATCCCATTATCTACCTGCATGTCCTTCTTAGGGCTGAGCATTCTCTGAAAGTATCTTGTTTGTCTGCTTGTCTGTTGTCTGTATTCCCCACTGGGAATGTCAGCTCCATCCGGGCAGGGACTGCTACGTCTCGGCGTCTACTCCAGGGCTTGGCTAGTAGTTGTTCCATAAATGTGTACTGGATGAATGCTCAGAAGGAAGGTGACTGGAGAGAAAAGATCCTATAACTGGTATTTTATCCATCTACAAATAACTCAGGGGCCTTCTCATTCCTCCCATGGTTGGTATCATCCTTGCCTCCTCCTTCTTTGGACCCCACCTCTTTGTATCCAGGACCAGAGATGAACCGAGGCCAGAGCTAGGAATATAGATGCTACAAATATAAGATGGCTTGCATTTCTGGTCCTTGGTATTTGATATAGTTGAAGAGTCTGGTTTTTTTTTTGGTAGTGGTTGTTGTTAATTCTTGTAATGAGCTTGTATCTTATAGATATTGCTCTTGGCCATTTAAAAAGAGGTTTAATTGGTCATTCAGACCTGGACCTATTCTGTTCTCCAACTTTATTACTTGCTCCACCACATTCAGAATCTGGCAAGGTAGATTAGCATCTCAGGATTATAAACTGCCTGTTCTCACTCACCCACACTTGGATGTGCTCCAGAAAACAGACACTGGTTGTGAATCTGAATTTAGAATCCTGCACTTGTAAGGAGAAACTCAGATCCAGGCACAATATTTAAGATTTGCTGAAAATAGGAGAGTACAAATGCTTACAGAGATGAGTTTACAGCCAAAGACATGAGCAGCCTCAGAAAGGAAAAACCACGATAGCTAATGGTCATTAAAGCTTAGCTGATGTAATTTCAGAGAATGAGGACAGCCACAACGCCAGTTAAATAACACCAGGAGAATTGAGCTCTGAGCTGACAGCTGTGGCGGCAGAGTGGTGCCGGGGTGACCACTGGGTGAGGAACTGGGCCACCGGGCCTCTC
Organism: Saimiri boliviensis; assembly: GCF_048565385.1. Taxonomy (NCBI): domain Eukaryota; kingdom Metazoa; phylum Chordata; class Mammalia; order Primates; family Cebidae; genus Saimiri; species Saimiri boliviensis. The sequence goes on from NC_133460.1 coordinate 82,729,599, forward strand.
ATCGGGGATGCCACTGTCCCACTATATGTCCCTACTAAATCTGGAAAGATAAAACTGAACTGGATGATCTTTCACATTCCCTGCAGCTCTGATGCTCCAGGCCAGTATTTGGAGGTAGAAGTAGGAGGAAGGTCTGGAGGCAAGGAGGCTAATGTTTATCGAGTTCCTTCTCTTGGTCAGGCACTGCACTGAGCACAGCAGCATCACATCTTCACAGCAGCCCTGCTATCATGGTCTCTATTTTGCGGGTGAAGAAGAAGAAAAAAAGGAGGCTAAGTGACATGTCTAAAGTCACATAGTTGGGCCATGACACTCAAGCCAGCATACTTTCTACTTTGCCACGAGGCATCTGGCCACTTTAAAACCATCTCTACTTGCTGCTCCGGAATATCTGATTCCTAGAAGTAGCACTCATCTTCTGTGGAGCATGACTCTAATCCACACGGTGACTGGGAAAGAGAGATGTCAGCTGGGTTGTCAGATTTTCTGGTTTATTTCAACACTATTCTCTGTCTCCCAATTAGACAGCTCAGGGGTGAAAGCTGCCCTTGATGGAAGTAATGAGCAGGAGAACTTGCGTTATAGGCTGACCCTACAGGACACCGAATGATTCGGTAATTATATCATCCAGTGTTCATTGAGGGCCATGCATGTGCTGTACACTAACAACAATAATAGTGGCAGCAAAGCAACGGCAGCAAAACAGCTGCAGCAGTAACAGTAGCAATAGTAGTGGCAGCAACAGCAGCAAAACAGCAACGGTAACAACAGAAGTGGCATTAGCAACAACAGTGGTGGCAACAACAGCAGCAAAACAGCCGCAGCAGCAGCAGCAGCAATCAATGACCTTTCCGAGGCTCACTCTCACTGGGCACAGTAGGATACAAGCATATCACCTAGGAGGTGTGTAAGATGACTCTCCCTATTTTCTGCTTGAGGATATTGGGTCTCTATCTTGGCCAGAGGAAACAAGAGCCCCAGTGGCTGAACTGCCAGGATCAACATGCTTCTGCTTCTATAAGGCAGAGAAGGTGGTTAACTTGCTTGGTAAACCAAGGGGCTTTACTGAATTAAAAGGTATTTTCTCAATTAAAAATGGGGGCACATGATCTGATACACTGGCTGGTGATCAGCAGCTCCTCTAAAAACCCCAGGGGCAGTTGCGATCAGCACGGGTCTCAGCATAGCTACCTGCCTCTCTGTGACCCTCTTCTGTTCCATACCCACCACATCACTCTCCGGCCACCCAAAACCCTCCCACGAAGGCTCATCCCTCTGGCCTCCCTCCCAGAGTATATCATGCTCCAAAACTGTGACCTCTAATCTACAACCAAATTTACCATTCTCAGATTAAACAATCCTCAACCTATCCTGGTGTAGGAAACCCTAATACTTGATTGGTATAATTCATACTAAGGTGTGAGTGACTGCCAAGCTGTCCATTACTAACAAGTGTCTGTTGTTTTAAAGAGAAGCTAGTTTCTCCGCTAGACAGCTCTCTCTAATAGGATCCTAGCTGCCTGGCAGTCCAGGCTTCATGGGGGGCAGGCTCATGGGGAAAGGTGGAGAGAGAGAGAGAGAGAGAGAGAGAGAGAGAAAGAGAGAGAGGCTGACCAACCTCTTCAACGGGCTGATTTTCAAAGGGAGGTGCTTCTCTCCTCTCTCTGGTCTCGTATCAGAATGCGGTGGGCACGGGGAGAGCGCCTGGAAAACCTGCAGCCCCTGTCGTGTTGGCGTTGTCTTACCTTCGAGACCCTCTCTTCAGTGAGAAACCATTTTAATAAGACCGTAATTGCGTTACGGAATTTTGTAATTAAATACCCTTGAAAGAAATGAGGCTGCAGGTCCCTATCTCCCAATTTATCATGGGCTTAATTCCCCAAGTTACACAGTATTTAATCAAGAATGTATCCCTATTATAACTTCATGCAGTTTCCTGGCCTTAGAGCTAGGAAGTGCTCTGAATTTATCATGTGGGTGCTCTCTGTTCCTGGGATGTTATTGTTTACCAAATAAATGGTAGCTTCTTAGTCAGAAATAGCAGGCCCGCCCTCACCCCTGCCGTCACCCTAGTCCTCTGGGCCTGTCTCACCCTCCGAGGTAAATCCATCCATCGCTCTCCAGAGCGTGTCACAGTTCGGAACTGGCAGCTGCGTTGAAGGAGCAAACGTGCTCCCCCTGCTGGCTGAGGGCAGCCAATACACCGGTGTGCTGCAAAGTCACAAACCTGTTTTCAACTCCCTCCAAACCACAGGTGAGCACCTACCACGTGCTGGGGGCAGTGCTAACAGATACCAAGATGAGAAAGGCCAGGAAGCTGTCCTCAAAGAGCATAGCGTCTGGTAGGAAAGACAAAATGTTCATATATACTATTCGTAATCCACAAAATCATGTTGACCTCTATTTACTTAATTGTGGGACTGCAGAGAGAGGAGAAAGTACTTCTGTCCTCAGAGATAAGGGAGGCTCCACACTGAAGATAGCACTTGAACTGCATCCCAAAAAAGCAGTCAGATTTCATAAAGTAATGATGTTGGGATCAGACAACTTAGAACGCTAGGGGTAAAGAGAACTGAAGCATCATGTACTTTAAATGTCTCCTTTTATGAATGAGGAAAAGCAGCTTAGAGAGGCCAAACACCCTAGGTTAAAGCGATGGAATAGAGCCTGGAACCGATCTCTTCTCATTCCAAGAATTCTGGCCTCCAAAAATTCCAGGCGGAAGGCGGATGAAAGGCAGTGCGTGTGGAAGTGCCGGGTATGTCGGGGAAATGGTGAGAGGGGTCAGAGTCGCCACAAGAAATTCAATCGCTTTTACAGAGGAAGTGAAATGGTCTGGTTAATTTAATTTCTTAATTAGATAGAAGTTCTGCAGAAAGGCTGCTTTGTTAGAAATGTTTTTAAATTTTAAAAAACTTCCTAAAATACTTTAGTCTGCTTTCCTGTGTTAGCAAGCAAAATGAAGGCCATGGTTTGGCCATTGATAAGTCTGGACCTTGCAGTATCTTGCAATTATTTTAGCTGCAGAGAACATGCAAATTTACAGATAGAGACCCTTGACAGGGTTTTAAAAATCTTTAACAGCAACATATTTGCCTACTATTTGTCTATCATCAACCACAGTATATAGATGTATTTATCAGTGTGGGATAGTTAAATCAAGAAATCTGGTTAAATGAGGGCCCTGACTCACATTGCTCTGGATAACTGAGGCTTTGCCAGGTTATTAGGGTGGTCCCTGCTGAGCCCCCGCATTGTGCTTGCTCTTTGTAGGCCTGCACCAGGCAATGGGGCTTGAGCAAGGAGCCCTGCAGAATTCCTGGGCTTGCTTTGAAAAGGAGCAGGGAGACATTTCACTGATGATACTGGCTGGCTCACGCACAGGTTCTTCCCACTGGGACCCTTGCCCACAGAAAAGTATGAATAGTGGCCTTTTCTAAATGAGAGCCTCAAGAGATTTGGCTCCAGCCTGGATGTGGTAGTTGGCTGCCCCAGATTCCCACTTTCTGATATTCACACTCTGTGCAGGCCCCTCCTACACTGCACCAGGGTCGGTTTGTATAGCTAATAAAACAGGTGATAGCACGTCACTCCCTGGATTATGTTATAAAAAGTTGTTGCAGCTTTCATCCTGGTAGCTTTGTTTCTCAGATCACTTGCTCTTGGGGGAGGTAGCTGCCATGGCATGAGCATCACTGTGAAGGGGACCAAGTGGCAAGGAACTGAGGCCAACAGCCAACAGCCACATGAGTGAGCCTGGAGGCCGAGGCGCCAGCCCCAGTTTAGCCTTTATATGACTGCAGCTCTGGCTGACATCTTGACTGCAACCTCACGAGAGAGACTGAGCCAGAACTACCCGGCTAAGCCACTCTCAGATTCCCAACCCTCAGAAATGGTATGAGATAATAAATATGCGTTGTTTTAAGCTGCTGAATTTAGGCTAATTTATTATGCAACAATAGATAAGTAATACACTAAGCTAGAGACCTCCTTGGGATGGGGAACGCTTGGGCACTGCTCTTAAACAGTTCCCTCAGTTTATGGTGGAAAAAGAGAGGCCAGAGAAGAAGAGGCTTTGTGTGTAGCCAAGATGAAACTAAGAGTTAAATTTCCTGATTCAAGGTTCTGCCTTTCTTCCTCTATGTCCACTTTCTGCACCTAGCTGGCATCCCAATTCATCATTATGATTATTTGAGACAGGGTCTTGTTCTGTGGCCCAGGCTGGAGTGCTGTGGCATGATCACAGCTCACTGCAGCCTTGACCTCCCTGGGCTCAGGTGACCCTCCCATCTCAGACTCCTGAGTAGCTGGGACTACAGGCATGCACCACCATGCCCAGCTTTTTTTTTTTTTTTTTTTTTTTTTGTATTTTTTTTGTAGAGCGAGTGTTTTGCCATGTTGCCCAATCTGGTCTCGAACTCCTGGGCTCAAGTGGTCTGCCCACCACAGCCTCCCAAAGTTCTAGGATTACAGGCATGAGGCCCCTATCCTAATTATTATTTTATTCATCAAATATTTGTGGAGTTTCTACTATGTGCTACATCCTGTGTTAAGCCTGGGTCACTTCACAGAAGTAGAGGCTCTTGACACATGTGGGACTAGGGTCACAAGTTATCGTTTGAATGAAATGCATTTATTATGACGGATACATGCCGAAGGAGTGAATGAGTCAGGAGACATCACATGCTAGCTCTGACTCTCACACTGACGCCTTGGGTCTCCTTTGCCATCTTTTGCAAATAAAGCTTCCAAGCCGATACGCAGTGCAAAGACTTAGATTAAGACATAGAATCCTCACATTTTAGAACTAGAAAAGACTTTGGCAGGCGAGTGATGTGAAATTTTAGAGAGAAAGTGATCCCTTTGAAAATCAAATGAGATCTGGACTCCTTTATCTAAATACACAAAACACTATGCATACAAATGTTGGGGATTCCTAGAACATTTGAAGGATATTTGTGGACTTCCCAGCAATCCATAGGCCAAGCACTTCACATCTGGGCTAACCTCCCGTTATTTTGGGCGAGAAGTCTGAGACTCAGAGAAGGGAAGTAACTTGCTCTGCATCTTACAGCAAGTCGTTAGCAAAGTCCATGCCTGAGATCTGGTCCCCTGCTCCCGCTGCACAGACCCCCGACTATAGGAAGCACATGGAGTATGAGGAAACCAGCGCTCCCGGAACACAGAACTTGAGGATGTCACACGCTGATATTTATTTTCTGTTAATATCTCTCAGGGACAGACAGAGTGGCTCAGATAACCAACTCTGTCTCTAGTGCTAGGCTATAAGGCAACACTGGATACTTCCTAAAATTGGACAGTTGGAAAGCTCCAGAGACGGGCTGGCATACTTGGTGAGTCAAGGATGGAAGTCAGTGGGAAGCAGAGGAGAGTCTGGTAGTCTGGGTTCTCAACAGCGAGGCCTCAAGGACAGTTGGCTTCCTTCTGTCCACCGGCTGGTCCCCAGCTTCCCTCTGTCCACTGGCTGGTCCGTAGCTTCCCTGTCCACCGGCTGGCCCCTGGCATTCAGAGGGCTCTTCTGTCATGGGGCAGTGGTGATGGTAAGGCAGAGCCTGGTCTCTGGCTATCACGGAAAGAACTAACTTAACATAGTGCCTGAGAGCAAGGGCATTGGTGCCTCTCTGCTGGGGTTTAGAGTTGTGTCATTCTACTTCCTGGCTGTGCCATCTTGGGCCACCAGCTCACCTCTCTTCCTGATCTGTAAAGTGGGGCCCATGATGCCTTTACACCATAGGCTTGTTAGGAGAATCAAATGAGTTCGTCTTTGCAAAACGCTTAGAACAGAGCCTGACATAGAATAAATGCCGTATGAATGTATGATAATTCAGGGCATAAAATCCACGGTTCTTCAGGCATCAGTTTTCCTCTGCTGGATTCTTCAGAACAGGCCACTACACTTGAAAAAAAAGTAACATTTAAAAAATCAACTTTATCAACTTATAAATGATATGCAATCATATGTAATAATATGTACCTGTTCTAATCGTATGTTCAGACAAATTAGTTTTGGTAAATGTATGTATCTGTGTAACCACTGCTGCAATCAGCATATAGAATGTTTTCATCACCCCAAAAAGCTTCTTTCCTGTCTCTCATCCCAGTCAATCCTCTTTATCCCCAGCTCCAGGTGATCATGACATTTGCCAACAAAGTTTACGGTGGTACGTCTCTGTCGATGTGCATTTGCTGGGCTGCAAAAATACGTGGATGTCTCCCAATATACATACGCATTTGCTATATAATATATAATAGATTACACATGTCCTGCTATCAGTCTGCACCACCCCCACTAAGGAAGCTTACTTCATAATTTTTCTTAGATAAAAATAAGTATGAGAAAATCAAGCAAATGGTTAAGATGAGAACTATTGGTGGATAGGTATAAAGGGAATACAAGAGTTCTTTTGTACAGTTCTTGAAAGATCTAAGATTAACATTGTATCAAAATGAAAACTTACAGTGAAATGACCTACACAGCAGCCGGTAGAGCTATTGCTGGGCACTTAGTGTGATATCCTTTCTCAGAGTCCTCTGGAAAGTTTCCGATCCCTGTGGAAGCCCAGGCCTCGCCCCAGCTCACAAGAATCAGAAGCTCCAGTGGTGGGGCTTTGAGCATCCGCTTGGCTCACAGTGAGGGAGCCAGGGCTCTTCTCCTCAGGGCCGTGGGTCTTGGCAGGAGAGGACTCCCTCCCGCTGGCTGAGTCCACACTGGCCTCCAGAGTAAAATGGGTCAGGCTTGAGTTTGGCTGGAGAAGAACTGGCTCAAGTAGTGGGGCAGATGTGTTTGTGAAAACGTTTGTATCTGTAAAGTGCTGTATATATCTAAGGGCAAAAGCATTCCGCTTTGGGAATCAGGTAGGTTAAAAATGAATAAATGCATACACAGAATAGATGTAGAATATAAAGTGTCGGCTCATTATTAGATCACGTCTACTGTTGCAATTACTGCTGCTACTAACTGGCCACCGTGATTTGCCTGGAACTGTCCTGATTCTAGCATGAAAGCCCTGCATCCCAGGAAACCCTTCCATTCCAGATAAACTGGGATGGCTGGTCACCCCAGAGCCTGTTAATAGCCTTTCAATTACCATGATCACTTTGATTATCACTGTATTTGTCGGCTCAGGCTGCCATTAAAAATACCATTGACTAGAGGGCTTAAACATCAGAAATTTATTTTCCCACAGTTCTGGAGGCTGGGAAGCTCAAGATGAAGGTTCTGGCTGATTTGGTTCCTGGTGGGGGCTCTCTTCCTGGTTGTAGATGGTGGCCTTCTTGTGCTGCCCTCACATGGCCTTTCCTCTGTGCTCATAAAGGATAAAAGGACCCCTGGTGTCCCCTCCTCTAATAAGGTGGATCAGGACCTCACCCTTATGACCTCATTTAACTATAGCTCCTTCTGTAAAGCACTTCTCTCCAGTTACATTGGAAGTTAGGGCTTCAACGTGTAAATTTTCGGGGGGACACAAACATTCAGTCCACAACAACCACCACCCACCCTGCCCAGCACCATTACAACCATAACTGTGTAGCCAGTTTCCAGGGCTCTCTGCTTGGCTGTAGCTGCCCCCTCTTGGGATAGCTCCCACCTGCCTTTGCTCCCTTCTCCTCTTCCTTGAGCTCTCAGCACGTTGCTGCTCCCTAGAAATGTTCTGTGTCTTTATACATGCCTTCCCTGGGCTGCTTGCCTGGCCAAAGGAAATCCAGGTACCTGGCATGACCAAGGAAAAGCCAGGTTTTCAAAGGAGCTGGATCTGCATGTCCGGAAAAGGAATCCCCTCTCTTATAGCCTCTCCCCCATGAGATTACTACCACCCATCTACTCCTCCTGGATTTGCTTCAACGGTGACCATCTCAGCAGTGGGCAGCAGACTGGCTGCATGGGCGTGGGGGGGCTCCTGAAGGTTAATGAGGCTCAGTCTGCTGGTCCTCATGGAGGTCACTGTCACCCCAAGTCATGCCCCAGAGCCCTGTGCTGGCCTCTTCCTGTCGCCGGGACATCATTAGAAATGTTAATTATTAATTATCACTAAAAGCCCTTTTTGCTGCATTGCTGTTCTCGATTGCTCTCACTAGCTCTCTTCCCCCCTTTTTCTTTCTGTAACTGGATCCTGGTTCCTGGGTCTTCTGTTTTTCTTTGGGTTCTTTTCTCTGCTTGCCTCTCACCTGCAGGCTGGGGACCTGGGGTGCCCTGGGGCAAGGAGCAGCCAGGGCTAGGCACCTGGACACATCCTTTTGCAGAGTCATTCTGGCCAGAGCACCCATCTCCTTTCAAAGCATTGAGGACTCAAGGTCATAGAAACTGTGCAGAATCTGAGTGAGAACTGGGTTCTAACATTCTGGATTATTTTTGGTGAAACCCAAATAACCCCCATTCTTTTCACTCTCTATCTTCAGCTCAGGTGCTAAGATCTGGTTTTATTGGCAGTTAAGGAGAGCTGCCCAAAGAGATGTCATTTGGAGGCACGCAGGAAGGGTCTCCCTACCAAAAACGTTGTGTTCGTCCTGTTATGGGTGTCATACTTCTCTCGTAGGGACATGGCTGGTGGAGGGGAAGAGCACTGGAGGAGTCAGGTGGTGGCTCAAGGCCCAGAGTTGTCACTATTTGCTGTGAGACCTTAGGTTACTTCTTTTCATCTCAGGCCATAATTCAGTGAAAAGAGCATGGCTTAGGGGTCAAGAGACCTGAGTTTGAATCGCTGCTCTGCCATACCTGCTGTGCAGCCTTGGACAAGTTAGATAACCTCTCTGAGCCTTATCACTTAAAATATGGCAATAATCTTTTCTCTTTGGGATACTGGGGAATTTAATGAGATCATCTCTCTAGCTCCAAGCTTGATACATTGTACGTGCTTAATAAACATTCATATCTTATCCATAAAAAAGGGATGAAAACTCCTGCCCTTTGTATATGACAGAGCTGAGAGGGTTGAATTTCTGAACAATTGCTATGTGTCAGCCACTATTCTACTTTATACATATTAACTCATTTAATTCCGATAACAACTTTATGATAGAGACATTACTATTATCATTACTGTTTATGAAGGAGGAGAATCAGATAAAGAAAAGTTAAATAACTTGAGTGAGGTCATGGGCTAGTAAGTAGGAAAGGCAGGACATTTTTAGGGTCGTTTAGGGTCCAGAACTGTATTTTCCAATAATGTGCCTCCTTCCCAGATACGGTTATTGAGCCCTTGAAATGTGGCTGAATTGGGATATGCTTTAAGTGTAAATTAGATACCCAGTTTCCAAGACTTAGTACAAAAAGAGAGAATGTAAAATAGCTCATTAATAGTTTTTATATTGACTACATGTTAAATAGGTAATATTTTGGATATGTAGTGAGTCAGATAAAATACATTATTAAAATTAACTTCACCTGTTTCTTTGTCTGATTTTTAGCATGGCTACGAGAAAATTTAAAATGACAAGTGGCTCACATCATCTTTCCTTTGGGCCACATGGCCCAGAGCCCCCTCTCATAGCCGCCTACTATACTGTGGCCAGCAGTGAGGATGTGTAGATACTGACGTGCTGAGTTATAGGATAGTAAAGTCACCACCAGCTTCTAAATGGGGGTTCTTGAGGTCTTGTCAATATCAAGGGTTCTCTTCCTAGGGTGTAGACACCTCTGAGAGAATGATATTCCAGGCTTTCTAGGACAGTCTAGGAAAGAGCTTCAGAGAGATTAAGTCTTTGACCTTGAGTCTTTACCCATCTCCCTACTGCCCAAACTGGAGAAGGCAGCGAAAGGAAAGAGGGCATGTCCAAGACTCATTTTTGCTTCTCAGTCCTGACCCTGGGCAGGGTGAGGGCTCACATCTAGTTGAACCAACATCCCAACCAGCTGCTCAGAGTCCCCCAGGGTGGGAGAGGGAGGCAAGCTCTCAGCCTGGGATCGGCTTTCCTCGGGGTAGCCGCACTCTGCTCTGCTGAGGGTTCTCTGGCAGATCCCTCTGTGAGCACCTCCAATGGCAGGGAGCTCAGTGCCCCTGTCTGCCCCACTGCTGGACAGTTCTACTTTTTAGAAAACTCTTCTTTTTATTGAGCTAGCCTTTACAGGATGCTTAGATTCTAAAAATAACTCTGAGTTCTATTTTCTGGAACTGTGTTTTTCAAAATTCTAGAAAAAACATGGCAAGCAGCTTAGTACCCTCAAGGCCTGCTGAATTAAAATCTCCTGGGGTGAAAGCCTAAGAATTTGCATCTTTCCCTCCCTCAGTCTGTTTCTCTCTCACATACACACACACACACACACACACACACACACACACACACACACACACACAAGCGTGGGTTCTCAGTCTTGGTGTCGTAGTGCCCATCACTGCCATCAGTTGTGACATGTGCTGCCAGTAATTTTTCCTAAAAACTGAGTGGCAAAATTTTAAAATTATAAAATTATTTGCCCTTAAATTAACTTGCACAGACTCAGGATTACTCCTCTAGTGGTACTGCCTTTACTCACTTGCCTTCTGGGACACCTTCCCGATTAGAAGAGAAGGGTGTGGTGTTACTGCTATGATGAGCACTGTGCATACCCACACCTTAGCTTATCTCTGCCCAGGGATGTCAGCAATCAGGGAGGGAAGGATGGGTCAGCAATTTACTAATACTGAGGCTGACTCTAACCAGCAATGTGCTAAGAACTTTATGCATATTATTTCATATAACTCTCTCACTAATCCTTGGAGGGGGAACCAATATTGGCTTCATTTTCCAAGTAAGGAAACTGAGAAGAGAGGTTAGGTAACTTGCTTAACCCAGCTGGCAAACAAACAAACAAAAGAGAGTAAGACCTTGACAAGCAGGTCGATATGTCTATCTTGTTAGGCCTTAATTGTTCCATGAAAATCAAGAGATGGCTGGGAGGTTTATATAATCCTTGTCCAGGGACCTAGATAAGGGAATGCTGCCATCTCTGCCTGAGAGGACCCCAGAGAGAGGAAACAAGACAAAGGAGAGGCAAAGGAACACATTATTGTTCTGGAGACGCTGGGCCCAACCCCCATTGCAGGGTGCCGTGCAACTGTCCTGGAACCCTTGGGGAGCTCTTGCCTCAATGAGTACAGCCTAGAATCAAAGCCAGCTAAAAGGGCTGCTCTGCTGACTTCCATGCCAAGTGTCTAGCCAATTCTTGGCCTTTAACATTTCAATGTGAGGAAAGGCCATACTTGCCGGCAAGAAGTATATGAAAGCACCAGAGACCAAAAGTGTGCTGTATGTGTGCAGTGTGGATTTACTTATCCCCATCCCAGGTCAGGCGCTGCCCTTCCGAGGATGCCAGATGGGGTGGCGGGCAAAGAAACTGTGACATTTTCTCAGCCACCAGACTCCTGCTGGAGACCTCCAAGTCTCCACAATGAATGTGAGTTTGTTGTGACAATGACACATTACTATAAGCTATTTACTTTCCTGCAAGTATACAGTGGTGGTGGTGGTGGTGGGGGGGTGGCAGGGAGTGTCTAAAATCAGGGTTCTGTCATGGAAATGTGTTGAGTATGTGAGCATTGTCTGTCACATGGATTCCAGTGAATGAACATGGTTGGGAATGGCTGGTCTAGAGGATACCTCTGAGGAAATCTACTCTAGTTCCCACACAACAACCCTCCACATGTTTGCAGAAGCACCCATATTCCCCTGAATCGCCTCCTCCTGGATCCGAGTTTCCCAGCTCCCTCACACCTTCTATGGGCATGGCTTTCAGAAGCTCCTGTACCATTTGGCTGCCATTCTCAAGACATGCTCCAATTTCTCAATATCCTTCTTATCCTATAATGCCCAGGTTCGGCATGGCGTTGCAGACAGGACTAACCAGTTCTGAGCACACCGAGGCCGTGTCGTAGTCTAGACCAGAGACACTTCCCTTAATTGTGGGCCAAGATTGTGTTCACTTTATGTATCATGTATCAATCACATAACGCAGTTGGACCGGGCTGAGCTAGTGACCAACTTACAGAATAGCAAACAAATAGGTCATTTTCACATGGACTGCTGCCAAACCAGGCCTATCCCATCCGGTACTTGTGCAATTAATTTTTAACCTAAATGTAAGACTTTGCATTTCTCTTTGTTTCATTCCATCATGTTGGTTTCAGCCCTGTGTTCCTTCCTGTTGAGGTCATTTCTTATTTCCATTCTGTCATCTGTAGTGGTAACTATACTTCCCAGCTTTGTGTTGGCTGCAGACTTGATTAGAACACCTCGTACGTCGTCTTCTGAGTCACAGGTAACAATGCCAATGAGGTCAGCACCAAGGACAGAGCTCTATGGCACGCCCCTAGAGACTTCTTTTGGGCTGACACAGAAAAACTAATCAACATGCTTTGACTGTGGTGCTCATCCAGCTATGACTCCACTTCCTGTCCTCTGACCCAATTCTCATTTCCCCATCATGTCCTCAAGGGCACCACCAGGTAAAGCATTTGTCAAATGCCATGCTGAAATCAAGATACATTGGGTCCATATCACGGCTTTGATCTTCTGCCTGAATGAATTGCTGCTGACATGCAATGGGCAAGATACTTACCTGGCTGGGGGGCGAGGGGGAGAATGGAGAAAAAAATAAATGTGTAAATGACTGAGAAGACAGGGATTCCCTGTGAAAATAGAGAGAAACTCATTTAAAGTTGAAGGATTGGTACATAAACCTCTCCTGGAAAGTATCATTTTACTTCCCCAAATATGCTTGTTTTTTATAATAGCCTATCATATATTGTGATTATTGCATAAATTTTTATCTCCCCCGTGAGCCTCTAAATCTTTTCTCTTTTTTCTTAAGCCAGCTCTATATCTCTTGTCATCAAACATTTTTAAAAATACCAACCTTAAGTCAAGGACTGCATCTTAATAATTGAATAAAATATATGGGAAGTACCCCATCCAGAGCTTGGATGAATGTAGGAGTCTAAAACGTATTGGATTCCTTTGTGTGCTCACAGCATGGCTCCGGGCCTTGTACTCAGCACGTGCTCAGTGAATGGGTGAACGGATGCACACGTGCCTGAAGGACGGCAGTGGAGGTGGACGTCTCATATCTCCTTGGCATTCAGACTGAAATAGTAAAGGCATGGGAATGATTACATGAGAAAACCTGGCACATGGATTTACAGTTGAGCTGAGTCCAATCAGTTCGTGTCTGATTCATGTCAACCAAACCAACTTCACAAGAGGTCAATTGTCAAACCAGAATACAACATATTAATTTGCTCTCGGAACTATTTTCTGACCCCAGCCCAAGGGGAGATAGTGCATGCCTGGCTGGAAGATATAGATCAAGTAGGTCTATATCCTATTGGATAGGTGTTGGGAGAGGGACAGGGGATCCCAGAGAGGGCAAGAGCAGGATCAGAGATGAGCCCAAAGAGCATCTGACAGAGAGGCCAGAGCTCCAAATGAAATAAAGTTCTGTTGGTCCAAGAGGTGGGTATGGGATCGAAGTGGGAGACAATCCAAGAGGGCAGGTGCCAAGTAAGTGCTAGAAAAATCAAGGAGTGAAAGTGGGCATGCTCTGAGATAGACCAGGACTTTTATTGCAAATGTGGTGGGTATGACCAGATTTTGCTGTTATTGGGGCCAGCTGCATGCGGCCCAGGGTGCTTTGGCTAGGTTGAAAGATCTGGATCTGGGTAGGCTGTTATGACAGTTAGATGCCTCTAAATACATATTTCCCCCTCCTCTGTTCTGGAGAAATGATGATACATTTGCATTATCCAAATTTCCCTTTAAACAAAATCATTTCTTTTGTTAACCGATCAGCCTGTTATTACAAAAACGCTTCTTAAAAAAATATTCCAGGCCAGGATGGACTTTGCATTAAGGCAGTCCTGGATTCAAATCCCAGCTCTGACACTTGTGGCTGTGTGATCTTGAGGAAGTTACTTAGCTTTTCCAAGCCTTAGTTTCCCCGCCTGCAGACTGGGAGTAATAACGTCTGCCTTATGGTACTGTCGGGAAATTAGATTTAACATGTCTAAAATGTGTGGCAGGTAGTTGCTGTAAACTGTAGCCATCATTATTAACTGTGTGACTTTGGACAAAAGTCACTTAACTCCTCTGAGCCTCATTTCATCATGAACAGAATGGCTATAAGAATTGTGAGGATATGGGATGGAAAACATTTTGTAAAGTGTGAAGTGCTCAATAAACATAAAAAAATTATTATTACCTGCAGGTTGCTTAGATAGCATAAGAAAGTCTTGCTATTTTATGTACCCACCAAGCCCAAAGATGTGCTCTGAGTCAGAGATCCAGGGACAGCCTTCATGGGGCTCTGTGAGGCTTTCAAAACTGTTTACAAAGTTTGAATATTCACAAACATGTTCTCCTGGTGAGAGAATTGATAGCTTTACTATATTTTCAAAGGGGTCTATTTTCCCTAAAAGGTCAGAAAGCACGGCCCTGGGGCAATGAAAATATAGGAAAGCTACAGGTTCCCAATATTATTGCTAAATCCGAGTGTGGGAAGTTCCTCAGAATGAATAGTACTGTGAACATCTGGGACAATTCCACATCTGGGTCCATTTCCCATGGGTCTTTCTTTAGCATGCAGGAATTCAACGTCCTACCCTGTCGACCTGCTTATTTCTGAAATACTGCACATGAGCCTGAACTAGCTATTCATTCACTCTTAATGGTTCTACACATTTGCAAAGGCCTTTCATGCCATTCCTGAGTAATTCCAAACAAGCCTCTGAGCTCATATAGAATTATGACCCTTATTTTGTCAACAGTGAAAAGGGTTCAGTGATGCTTGGGACAGTGGCCAGCAGAGTTTATGTGCAGAGCAAAATTAGCACGTGGGCAGTCAGGACAAGAGCTGGAGGATCTGAGTTAGAAGACCAGGTTCGTTGCCCTCACCGAACCCCCAGCTATATGATTGATAGAACAGGCTAATTCGAGGACTCTATTTGCCACTGCAGAGTATTGGTGAAGAGGCTGAGGGCAGTTAGGGGTCCCTTGTCAGAAGATAGTATCTTATCCTAACCACCTCGCTTCTTCACTCGTCCCTGAGGATAGTGAAGTGAAGAATAGTCCAGCAGCAGATGATGTCATTGTCTCTTCCCCATCTTTATTTCTCCATGAGGCAGTCACACGTGGATTACTCCCCATGCTTAAGTGGCCTCAGGGAGGAGGCTTAGACCAGCTTCACTCTAGGCATTGGGACAAGCTCCCTCTCCTGCTCTCTCATCCTTCATTTGACGTGGCCTTGCATCCCATAGGAGCATCATGTTCTTAGATACGAGTTTGGATGTTAAGAAGAATAGATGGTTTCCTTTCGTGCAACGAAGGAGCACAGTCCAGCATACCAGGATATAAGTTCAAACCCCAGCTAGCCATGGCAGTGATAGCTAACACTAACATAGTAATGTAGCATGGTACCAAGTGTTTTGCCAGCATTAAATGCATTCGATTCTCCCAAACAACCTATCAGATAAATTGCCTCAATTCTCCTCTCCCTTCCTAAGAGAGAGGAGAATTGAGGCATGAGAACAGGAAGCAAACGGCTGATTCAGGGTCACACAGTGAGTACTGGTGGTGTAGGGATTCACACCCAGTTGTGTGAATCCCCACACCTAACCGCTATGCCACAGTGCTTCTCTACGAGGAAAGCACCATTTTCTTGGCTCTGCCATGTTTCTGCACATATCTGTTCCAGGGTCTTTCTAGGAAGGGAGATTCCTGGGCCAGGGCAGAATATGCATTGCTAGTTCAAATAGTAAATGTGGCCTCAGTTTCCTCATTTGTAAAGTGGGGACTATTCATATGCTACTTTCTTACAGAACTGTTGTGTAAATCAGATGAGCCCTTGGGTGTGAAGGCCTTGTAAACGTTGAGTATTGCCCAATACAAGGCATCACCATTATTATTTCTGGTTGAGCAGCTCTAAGAGTCTCAGCTGTTTGGGGTGACATAGAGCCTATGACCGCTAGAGCTGGTGATTCGAGACCTCTTCATCTGCTTTTCCAAGACCCAGATCCCCTTCATTCCTAGTTTTCCCTCAGAAGAGTCAAGAGAAAGGGCCAGGTGTGGTGACTCACACCTGTAATCCTAGCACTTTGGGAGGCCAAGGCGGGCAGATCATCATGACAGGAGTTCGAGACCAGCCTGGCCAACATGGTGAAACACTGTCTCTACTAAACATACAAAAATTAGCTGGCATGGTGGCATGCGCCTGTAATCCCAGCTACTCAGGAGGCTGAGGCAGAAGAATCACTTGAACCTGGGAGGCAAAGACTTCAGTGAGCCAAGATCGCATCACTGCACTCCAGCCCCAGCGACAGAGCAAGACTCCATCTCAGAAAAAAAAAAAAAAAAAAAAAAAAGAAGAGTCAAGAGAAGGGATTTTGTCCTCTAGCCCAGAACACGACCCAAATCCCAGGAGGAAAAGATGTGCCAAGACACTGAGCTGTTTTGCCAACACATTTGCCCAGGTGCCCTGGACAGCTCCCAACACTGGCAATCAATCAGCACTGGCTTCCACCAGACACCTGCTGCCGTGTCCCCATCTCTGTTTACACTTGCCCTCTGCCCCATCCTGCCTCACAGTATATGCATCTGCCATAAATGTGTGCTGCCCTGCACTTCTGAGAAGGCCAAACTCCAGGTCTTGGGACACAGAGTACAAGAGAAAGGAGTGAAGAAGAAAGCAAATGGGTAGCCCTCCTATGTCGCGTTTCTAAGACTGTCCCTTTCTGCCCCCCTCCCACTCTTTGGAGTGGAAGGTTCAACTGAGCAGCCACTTATTTGGCCAACAGCTCTAATGGCACCACAAAAGAAGGTTCCAGCACTTGAGGAGGCCCAGCTTCCTCCAGGCATTTCACTCACTGAGGTGCGAGGCTTCTAGAGGGAGAAGGGGCTCCTAGTTGGTTGGGCTTTAAAACATGGAAAGGGGAGGTAGTTGCAGTGAAGAAGGGGTGTGGAGAAGACGACACGGACGGTGGGGCAGTAGTTCTAGGAGCTGGGCGAGCAAGGATTGGGAAAGGCCATGGGGGGGCTTGCTGGGCTCACTGTTTGCTGGCTGGGGGGTCCAAGCTGCAGAGAGATGTGGGGTATCCAGGCAGCAGAAAGAAGGGCTGATGGGAGCCTGCTTGGATTGAAAGACAGATCTGGAAGTGAGGCAATACTGGGTGGGTATTTTGTGAGTTTCCGATTTTATAGAGGGGAAAACTGAGGCCCAAGTAAGTAAAATGGCTTGGCCAGGGTCACATGGGTAGTGGTAGAGCTAAAACTAGAACTTGGTTTCAAGTCAGGCCTGGAATAACTAGCAGTTTGGATGCTTATTGACTGTGTGGCTTTGGACAGCTTCCTTAACCCTCAGAGTCTCAATTTTCCCCATCAGTATAGTGGGGATGATAGCACTTACCCTGTAGGGCTGTTTTGAGGACTGAATGATGCTGGCTGATGCTCCAGCCATGTCCTTTCCACTTCACTCATCAATCTTCCAGGCTGGGCAGCCTTACCATGTGAGGGATCAAGAGGCTCAATATATTCATAATCTGGGTCGTTTTGAGGGCAGATTTTGTCAAGCATTTGGGTAGCAGAGTGTACACAGTGAACAGAGAGTATAGATGGCTCAGAGGAGCAGGAAAGGAATATGGACCTTTCCCCGTTGCTGGTGCACTTTGCTCTCCCATTTTAGTGTCACCTTCTCACTGTCTTGACGACTTTCCTTCCTGAATCTCCTCCCATGACCACTCTTGCTTAGCCATAAATAAAAGCATGTTCATCATTACTTTCTTTTTTAATGAACAATACACTATAGTCCCTGATCTGGATTTTAAAATTACCCACCCCCTTCGTCAATTTATTCAATACTTATTCATGCCACAAATACTTATTGAGCATCTACTATATGCCAGTCATCGTGCCAGGAGTTGGGGATATAGCAGTGAACAGAGCAGTCTAACTTATCCTCTAGTGGGACAATTACCCGCCTCCACCCACATTCTTCACTGAATATATTTAGTTTCTATTTTTATTGCTTTCTTCTTTGGCTGGTGTATGTGTGTGTGCACGCGCGTGCACGCGTGTGTGTGTGTGTGTGTGTGTGTGTGTGTGTGTGTGTGTATCAGTGGTCCTCCATATAGAATAATCCCTACCATGGCTCAAATCCATTGTCTGGCATAGTAAGATTTGATTAACACTTGAAAGAAAGCAGAATAAGCGGCAAAGTCAATGACTCTCCTCCTCAGATCCCAGACCCACCATGCTGTTTTCCGGGACTTGACCGCTTCAGTTTGGATAAAGAGCAGTGGTCATCAGCAGTCTACAGCGCCCTCTCCTCTGTTGTTCTGTGGAGTCACTGGGGGCAGGGCCACGTGTGCTCTGTGGGGAATAGTGCTGGCCACACAGTAGGGGCTCAAAAAGATTTGCTGAATAAATATGTGTACATGGATAAACTGACAACCAGAGCCTCTTGGTACTGTTTGGGTGAGGGAAGGACCAGGCAGCCTAGTGGTCTGCTTTCATCCCTGAGGTCTGGCCATGGCAGGGCTTATCCTAGAGCAGATCTAATCCTGAGCCCTCACAGGAGGGGACGAAGCATGGCCCCTTGCTTCTTGCTGGGTCTCTTCCTCCCAGAGACCTAGTTGTCAGCCTCCCCTGCAGCTGCTGAGATTTACACAGTCCTCAGGAGTGTCTGTGAGTGGGGGAAGGTCCTGCCAAACCCAGAAATGCGTTCGTAAGAGCAAGGGCAGGCCAGGGAAAGGAAGGCTGGCTGCTGCTTGCACAGTGAGTGCCTATAATCTGCTCAGGGAGGTGAACCCGGGGCCTTATCCCTCTGAGCAAGAGATTATAGGTCTGAATTTGTGATTGCTGCTTGGCGGGGGATCTCTGCCATACACCGACAGGGAGCCCCCCAGAGCACAGCTGCCGCTGGAGGAAGTCAGCGTGGGGACCGCCAGTGGCAGGCTGTTGAAAACAAATGGGGCAAAGAAACAATTCCAATGCTATCGATTGGAGCTGATGTTTGCAGAACAGCCGGAAATGACTTACTTGACTTCAAAACCAATAGGGAAACTGAAGTCAATGAGCCTAGGACAGACCTTGCTAAACCCTGCCAAGGATTTCTGTGTCCCCTGCCCTTCTCCCCTCCCTCCCAGAAATACCAACTACAATTAGCCCAGCCATCTCAACACCATTGAAACCCTGGGATGGAGGATGGAGGAGATCCTCCCAGCTGCCCCGCTCCTCCCTCCCCTCTCCTTACCTTGGATGGCCTCCAGCGTTAATGTCTTCCTCAGCCTCCCACCGGGCTGGCTGCTGCTGCCACCACCATCTGATCTCGATCCCCCCTTGCAGCTGTCATCAAGGCCTCCACTGTGTGTCAAGATGTGGATGAATGCCTTCACCCCCTTAGGTTAGTGGAGACACACTGGAGCTTTTGTTGTTGTCGTTTACTTAAAAGGAATTCCACTAGTAAATTACAAAAACAAATCAGGAAAACAAAGTACAAAAGCCTAGAAACGGATGCATTTGCAGAGCAGGAAATCTTCCATCCAAGAAAACTCAAGATTAGCTCAGAGAGCAGGGCCTATTAGAAACCAAGGCTCCTAATTTTTTTCTTATTTTTCTTTCTTTCTCTCTCTTTTTCTTTTTGCTTGTTTTTTTTTTTTTCCTCCACTCTGTGTTGGTCTGGGTCCCCATGAAGCAGATGTCAAGATGGGATTAAAGGAGAATGGATTTTACTAAGGAAAATCCCTATGTGAGAGAAAATGGGGAGGGAACTAGAAAAGACTGCAAGAGGCAATACAAGTCCAACCTCGGGTGAAGAGGAAGAAGACAGCTCCAGTAAGGGCATGCTTGGCTGCCCTGCAGTCTGGGGAAGGCTCAGCAAGCCTGTTGTAGAGTCCTCAAGCCAAAGTTAGCTGTCAGAGGAGTCTGGTGTCTCCAAGGAAGGGGTCTGCTTTTGCATCCCTGCTGTGGTTAGTCATCGGTGAGGAGCAGAGCCTAGGAAGTATGGCTTTGGTGCAAACTAGGTGATGGATTTCAGAGTCCAGCACTGAGAGCCTTGGTCAGCTCCACTCCCCGCAGAGGGAGGTTTGCCAGGCTCATTGTGTCGGTCACCATAACCCTGTCTGCACTGGGATGCCTGAACCAGTCCGCAGACAGATTTGATCCTGCTTCCATGGACTCTGACTCTTTCTCTAGCCTTCTTCTAGACGACCACGTGACTTACTTCCACTATCCCCTTTTCCCTGAGGTCTTCCCTGGCTATTCCATGTAAAATTACAACTTTTTGGCTGAGGGTGGTGGCTCATGCCTATAATCCCAGCACTTTGGGAGGCCAAGGTGGGGAGATCACTTTGGAATTCAAGACTAGCCTGGCCAACATAGTGAAACTCTGTTTCTACTAAAAATAGAAAAAAATAGCTGGGTGTGGTCGTGCATGCCTGGAATCCCAGCTACTCGGGAGGCTGAGGCATGAGGATCACTTCAGCCTGGGAGGTGGAGGTTGCAGTGAGCCGAGACCACGCCAGTGCACTCCAGCCTGGGCGATAGAGCAAGACTCTGATTCAAAAAAAAAAGAAAAAAAGAAAAAGGAAAAAAATTACAGCTTTCTGTCCATAAAACATACATTCCTCCTTCCCCGTGTGTACTTCTCCCTGGCACCTATCACTATCTAACCTACCATATATTTCTATTTACTGTGTTTATTGTCTCCCTTTCCCACTAAGATAGCATTCCATAAGGGCAGGGATTTTTGTCTATGATCAGTGTTATATTCCCAAAGTCAAACAGGGCCTGGCACCTGATAGCTGTCTGTGGAATGAATAAAGGAATGGAAATTGTTCAGGGTAACCTGTGGGCTCAGTGTCTCCAGCAGCTGTGTGGACCTCAGTAAAAGGGCTGCTTTCTTTAGAGCTTGAGAAATTCACATCCCTTTCCAGGAGCTATAGAAGTAGGTGCTATGGTGCAGGGATGAATAGCATAGAAGCTGGCATTGGACAGACTCAAGTACTGGTTCCAGCTCCATCAGTTACAAGCTGTGTGACCTTAAGCAAAGCACTTAACCTCTCTGTGCCAGAGCTCCCTCATTGGTGAAATGAGGACAAAAATCTACCACTCAGAACGTTTTTAAGGTTGAGAGGGTTCTGATTACCCCAAGTTAGCCTTGATGAAGACTTTTCCTTATTTAAGAGTCAGCACTCACTAATTGCTTATCAACAAACGATTTTTCAATTGAGGGAGAACTTCAGTTCTGCCTACTTCTCCAGGTCCTCTGGGCCTTCTCCTATGCTTCCTCACGGCCAGTCATTCCCCCTGTCCAAATAGCAGTAAGGTTTCGGAATTCCTTAACTCTAGGTCTCCATCATAACTGATAACTATCATTTTCTGGGGACTAATTGCTTTCATACACTGTTATACAACTTAAATAATCAGAACTGTGTGATGATGGAGACTGTGTATCTGGTCCCCGGCTATGCCCCCATGGTCTGATGCTAGGTAGGCACTCAGTCAACATCTGTGAAGTCATCACCGGCAACTGGAAGGTTGATATCATTCCTACATTGCAGATATGGAGACTGAGACTTACTCACAGTCACAGATCAAATAAGAGGTAGAGCCAAGACTTACACCCAGATCTGTCTGATCCCAAACCTGAGAGTTTTTTATTCTGTGAAACTGCCTGAGGAAGGTGGCTCTTTCACATTATCCTCACGCTAAAGGAGAGCCCAGGATGCGGGCACAGACTCATGGTGGTCTCAGGACTCATTTAGTGCCCTAGTTAGAGAAAGAATCAGGGTATTCAGATTCAGTGCTGGGGCAGAGTATGGCTTCACCAGCGTTGTGCCTTTAGCCCATTGACTTTTATTGCCAGCACATTCTTTTTCAGATTGGGCGAATCATCCTTGGTTGGCAGATAGACCTCTCAATTTTTTTTAAGCTGCTCCTGAATTCTTGACAATGTTGAGTCATTCCTTGGCAGAACATTGCCAATGTTGTGGCAATTGGGACAATTGGTGTAAGCCAAATGGCTTGGTTATCTAACCTATAGGTTTTCTTTAAACACAGCACAGAGTTTAACCCTCTTCTAGGCAGTGTTTGAAAGAATGGTGGCAGTTTTTAATCCTTGCAGAATGCTTTCAAAATCTCAAGGGTGGGTGGAGGTAGGTGGAAGACAGAGGGGGTATATTTGCAAACTGCAAAGGATGTCTTTTAACAATCCAAGCTGGGGTGTTTGTGCTTGAAATAAGACTCAGGCATGCACACAAATACACAAACACCCTGTGATGAAAAACCTCGGTCTTTATTGTACAAACAGCTGTGTTTACCTTTAAACGATGCAATTAAAATGGTGTTAAGGATAAGCAGAGTGTGGCCTTAGCTAGGGTCCTATTTGAGAACCAGAGGAAGAGCTGCTCATGGGACATGGTTTTTGAGAGGCATCTCAAAGGCTATTCTTTCTCAAAAACCTCCCACTCTGATTCTGCCTTGGGGGTTGTGGCTTTTCACCATTGGTCACTAGTAAGAGGTATAAAACTGGTCCTTCTATCAAAGATTAAGGGTACACATAGGTGATGAGTAAGTGGCCTATTAATGCACTTGTGCGCAGTGACACTCAGCCATTTTAGGTGTCAGGCTAGCCAGCTGATGCCCTGGAAAAGCTTGGAGAATACAGGTGATAAGCTACGGTTTGGCTGCACAGTGAATTCTTGTTGTTTTTTGCCCACATAGCATATTTTTTCTAGACATAGGATCCTGATTTTTCTTTGAGGAACCATCCCTCCTCTAAGCTTAGTCCATGGAATTTCAATGGGCATGTGACCCAGGCTTAGCCAATCAGAGCACTGCATTCTCTTGGGCACTGTAATTGGTTCAAGAATAGTCATGTGACTTGATCCAAGCCAATAGGAGGCCTACCCTAGAATTGTGCTGGGCTTTGGGACAGAGCTGTATTCCTGCAGGTTGCTGAGCTGGTGGAATGCAAGGCTGGAACACCTGAGTGGGACCGAAGGACGTAATGGAGCAAGAGTCTGCCTGAGAATAAAACCAAGGCAGAGGAACGCAGACTGGAAAGAGGAGAAGGACACAGTTCTCAGAAAATTAAAAGCCCTGAATCTTGTCATGCCTAAAGACAATTTACTTTTCAACTTTTAAGTTATAAGTGATATAATGAACTGACAACTTCATCTCTCCTAACACGCTTTCTTTTCTTTTTACCTAAGCTTGTCACCCGAAACTGAATCTTGATTAATATATTTTACTCGTTTACTGCTTTTTATCTCCCATCAGACTTTAAGCTTCTTAAAAGCAGGAATTTTTGTCTTATTCATCTTTGTATCCTTAGTCCCTAGCATAGTAGAACTTCAGTACTGAACTGTAGCAGCCAAAGAGAAAAGATGCCAGGAGAGTTCACTTTAAGCAAGGTGGTCTTGAACAACAAGATGGCCTGTTCTGCTCCCCTAGTGCAGAGACAACCTGAAGAGCTATGCATCTTTCCTGAGCCATTGTGCAAAGGGCTTGGGGGACAAGATCAAGATGGACCATGTGGAAGAGAGTGGTGTTCGATCCAGGGAACGAGATCCACAATGATTATCAACAAAGAGTGGGTGAGTGCTGATATTAGTACCCAAATATAAGATGCAGAACTAAGTGAGAGTTGAGAAACTGGAAAAAGGAAGAATGCATGCCCAGAGGTCAAAACGAGCAAATTGGGGGTGACTGGATGGATTTTGGAGACAGAAGTCAGTATCTTCTGCTTGGCATTTGATAGAGAGGTCAGGCCCATTCAGAGGGCAGTGTCTTAGTTCATTTTATGTTGCTATGACAGAATATCATAGACTAGGAAAAAAAAACCCAGAAATATACTTGGCTCATAGTTTTGGATGCTGGGAAGTCCAAGAGCATGGCACAGACATCTGCTGAGCTCTTTCTTGCTGTGTCACCCCATGGTAGAAGGCAAGAGGGCATGAGGCAGTAGAGAGAAGTGCTTTCATGACAAACCCACTCTCACAATAACTCTTCCACTCCTGAAATGATAAGAGGTGGAGTCCTTATGACCTAATCACTTCTTATTAGGTTCCATCTCTCAATACAGAGGATTAGGTTTCTGATGCATGAACATTAGGGCACATATCAAATTACAGCAGGGGAAAAGACAAGATGAGGAGGAATGAAAATTTGGGGTGCCTTCCCAGGGGGCTGGACTCAGAATGCGTAGCAGAGACAACATTCCCCATTTTCATCATTTTTCTAAAACCTTTAAATTTGATGACAGAAGTTATTGGTACCCATCTTCCAACTCTGCCTTTTATGGAGGTGAATTAACTTGAGTGGAAGAGATGAGTAGCAGGGTTTAGAAGCATCTCAGTACATCCTGGATTATCCCATAATTATACATGACCTGATGAAACAGCCCCTGCCAAGGTACTCTGTCTTCCAAAGTAAATCCAACTGTTTGACTCATTGTGTCATTTCCCTATACTGACCAGAGGAGACCATGTTACATTTCAAGCAAGATCACGACACCTAGTATTCAAGCGCTTATGAGCCAGGAGCCACTTCTTCCATCATCAAACTTCTTGAATCTGTTCTCAAGTCTCTATATCTGGATGCCATGCTCCTGCAGAAGGATGTCTCCATGGCTGAAGTAAGTTGAATGTTTAATAAGCCTGAGCCTTAAGTATTGCTTGGGGTGGCAGAACAGGAATCAGCAATCAATAGTTGGCTCTTTTTAGAGTTCCTAACTGCATCCCATAGGAAAACTTGTTTAGTCTCCTTCCTTCTCCATCTTATGACTCCCACAAGTCCTCACTCTGGCACCAATCAGGAGATGCATGGGAAAAGGTGAGTCAGCATAGCTTTTGCTCCCTACATGACAGAGTCAGAGACTTTAATTGATAAGCCAGAAGACATGGATTCTAATCTTAGCTCTTTAGGACCTTTATTCCTTGGCCTTGGGAAAGAGTCGTTCCTCTCTGAACTTCAGTGGCTTGTTGATTCTCTAATTCTGGGAATTGATGATAAAGCAATTCCCTCCCGTGTGTGTGTGTGTGTGTGTGTGTGTGTAAAATGAAGTACTGTGTAGGGCTGGGAAGGCTGAGCACTTGGCCTCAGTGTCTGGGTCTTGCCTTGTGAGATGGCTACAATCCCTTTAGGCTGGCCTCCTCTTTCTATACATGTCCTCTCAGCCACACCTCCCAATAGATGCCTGACTTTTTTAGGTGGGAAATCTAAAGTTGGCAAATGGGGTGCCACCAGAGACCAACAGGAGTTTCAGTAAATAAAACTTTAGCATTTAAAAGATCCAAGTCCAATTCCCTCAGAAAAGTTACTGAAAATAAAGATTATTCACTTAAACACCTAAAGATAGCATTTACGAAAAAAGCACTTTGCAGGGAAATCAATGTTAATGTTGCCTTTCATGATTCTAAATCCCTATGTGCTAAGAGGTGGCTCTTAACCTTTCCTTGGGTCTTTGTTCACCAAGACCCTCCCCAGATGAACCTGTTTTGCTTTGGGGCTTTCTCTTTTTTTCTCTAATGAAGTTATGAGAAAACGGGAGGATTGGCAGCAAGACAGCCACCCTGTGATGGGCACTGATACCAAGAAGGATTCTTGTCGTTTGGTTCTTAACTGCAAGAAATTACAAGGAAAGGAAAGGTAATGATAGAAAGGCACAAGCTTCAGCTCAACTCCTTAACTTTGGGATTTTCTCACAAAACTATCATGGAGAATGGGCTTTTAGAGTCTTTTGCTCACTACTCATGTACAAATGTCTGAGTTTCCCAAGGGAAAAATAAGCAAAATCTTCATGTTACCTTTGGATTAATTTTTTGTAGCTTAGAAGTTGGTACAATATCAAGTGATTAAAGAGAACGATGACACTCTTTTCATGCCCTTAGATCAGTTTTGTTTTTCTCATCATGACCTGAAAACAGATATCTATATTATCTCCATTTTATAGATGAGGAAACATCGGCTTAGAGAAGTGAAAGAATTCATTCACGTCCACACAGAGAGTCAGTGACAGAGTCAGGATTTAAACTCACATATTTCTGATTTCAAAACTCATGTTCTGTATCCCAGAACTGGCATTTGGCATGTATTGCCATACATCCTGTGTAACTTGCTACTTTGTAACTTGTTACTGTGTAACTTGCTAATTTAGCTCTTTGCATTTTCTGCAGATCTTGGCACATAGAAAAAGCTTAATAAATTCCTCTTAATTAGTTGATTAGTGGTGAGGGTTTTTTCTTGATTTGATTCCTATGATTTTATTATTTATTTCCAAATAGTAGCATTGTAACCTGCTTGAGTATAAGTCATTAAAGACCTTGGGTGGCACTTATTAACAAGTATCATTTTAAGTTCTGGTTTCCAAATGAGGAATTAATAGATAGATGTCAGAGAATGAACTGAACTGGAGCTCCTGACTCTTGATCTAATTAGGGAGCTTGATGATGATTTTGTTTATAGACATGAATCATTCATTTCATTTCCCAGGGCATTCAGCTAAGCTTCTTCATTACTACTGCCACCACCACCACCACCATAATCATCAGCACCACCACTTGCAAGATTCGTTTCTACATTCTGAAATAGATATAAAGAAGTATAATATAGCTCCTATCTTTGAAGAACCAATTGGGAAACCAAGGAAGGCTTCAGTGTGGAAGTTTAGCCTGGGTTTTCAATGAAAAATTGTTTGGAAGAGAAGAAGAATATTGTTAGAACTTATAATATTCCAGACAGAGGGAACAATGTAAGCAAAGGCAGAGAAATATGGAAGTACATGTTTTAAGAAAATCCATATTTAAAGACGTGTAAGCACTAGAATGTAGGGTACTTAAAAGTTGCAACCCCTCTGCAATGTATTTTATGTGGTGTGAGGTAGGGATGTGCCTTTATACTTTCTCCTTATGGATGGTTAATTGTCTCAACACCATTTAATGAATTGTCAATCCTTTCCCAACTAATTAAAAACAAGACATTTCTCATATATCAAATTCCCTTAAAGATTTGGGTCTGTCTCTGAATTCTGTTTCTGTTTCATTGTCCTCTTTGTATCTGAGCCAGTACCACATTATTTAAATTCATAGAACTTTGTAATATGTCTTGACACCTGGTAGGACAAGACCCTCTCTTTGTTCTTTTTCAAAATAGTTATGGCTATTCTTGCACATTGACTCCTCTATATGAATTTTAGAGGTTGCTAATCAAATTCCCTGAAAAATCACAGGAGGCATGGAGAGAATGCCGTGAGGCATAGAGGAGTGTAATGGACCATGAGGCTGGTAAAGTAGTTTGAAGGTCAAATGATGGAGACTTCGATTGTCCAGCCAAGATATGCAGAGCCCACAGCACTTCTGGGCATTTTTAAAGGAGCTGAGATAACTTTTGGCATCCAGGTCCTTCCCTTAAGAAACTTGTCTGTAATACCTTGCACATAGACTGCTACAGACTTGCCAGAACACCCATGTCGCCAGAACTCTGCATGGTGGACTTAAGAGAGATCTCAGCTTGTCAGAGGAGCAAAGAAAGACTTGTCCACTTGTCCACTGAGTTCTGTTCAGAACTCAGAAGTGACCTGATTCTGGCCGGGTGCAGTGGCTCACGCCTGTAGTCCTAGCACTTTGGAAGGCTGAGGTGAGTGGATCATCTGAGGTCAAGAGTTCAAGACCAGCCTGGCCACCATGGTGAAACCCCATCTGTACTAAAAATATAAAAATTGATCAGCCATGGTGGTACGCAACTGTAGTCCCGGCTACTCAGGAGGCTGAGACAGGAGAATCACTTGAATCCGGGAGGGCGGAGGTTACAGTAGGCTGAGATGGCATCACTACGCTCCATCCTGGGCAACAGAGTGAGACTCCATCTCAAAAAAAAAAAAAAAAAAAAAAAGGTAACCTGATTCTGAAGCTCCAAGGCAGTTTTTTTCTCTCTGCCTTGGTCTTTTGACTGCCTCTGCTTTCCCTGGCCGCCATCTGTCACAGTTATAGATGATTTGACAAAGGTAAGGAGAGAGAGTCTGCTGCCCATAGTGTCTTTCTCTGAAGACTAATGTCAGCCTTGGATCAGAAATCACAGGGAGCAACCCTGGCCTTTGGGCTTTGTGGGGAGCATGTGAGCACCTCAGACAAGTCTCCAGGGAGAGGCTGCCCTCTCATCCATCCCATTGCACTAGCTGCAAGACAGAGACCTGAGAGCCGGAAAACGCCTCTCCTCTGCTTGCCTTTCTGGTTTCTCTCTTCATTATTTTTTGTGTATGTCTTCATTCAACATGTATTAAATGAACACTTGCTATGTGCCAGGTGCCGACTAAACAATGTGAGCAAAACAGACTTAGTTTCTGTCCTCATGGAGTTTACAGTGTGGAGGAGGAGACAGCCAGCAATAAGCTAACAAACATACACTTACTTCCCTTCTTCTCCAAGCACAGCTCTCCTTCAGGAAGCTTTTTCCAGAAATAGACACAGGAGTGTGGGCTGATGTATTTATTAAAAGGAGATGGCAGGCTGGATGTGGTGGTTTACTTCTGTAATCCCAGGACTTTGGGAGTCCAAGGCGGGTGGATCACGAGGTAAGGAGTTCGAGACCAGCCTGGCCAATATGGCGAAACTTGTCTCTACTAAAAATACAGAAATTAGCCAGGCACGGTGGCGGGTGCCTGTAATCCCAGCTACTCAGGAGGCTGAGGCAAGATAATTGCTTGAACCCAGGAGGCAGAGGTTGCAGTGAACTGAGATCATACCACTGTACTGTAGCCTGGGTGACAGAACAAGATGTCGTCAGAAAAAAAAAAAATGGAGAGGGCTATAGGCATACAAGCCTGGGGGTGCTTGAGTGAAGAATAATGGATGGTTTATATGTGTAAGAGGCAATCTTGAAAATATGACTTGGATTCCCATTTGTTTGATCCAACCGGATAATTTCTATCTCCCTTTCCGAGGGTTGGATAAAAGTCCCATGTCTGAATAACATCCCTCAGTGGATGGCATGAAGTATAGGAGGATGGAAGTGCTATTCTGTTCTAAGCAAGGAGGAGGAGAATGGTGAATACATTCGATATTCAAAGGTGATGGGGAGGAGGACAGAATATTCTGGCAGGAGAATTCTGACTTCCCAGAGGCAATCTGTAAAATGTCCTCCCCAGAGGGGTTCCTGGAGCTGGTGACTATGATGTGATGTGTATGATTGAAATTCTGAGCCAGTTCTGCAGCCAGATGAATCTGAGAAACCAGGAGAGCAAGGAATACATGAAAAGGAGAAAGGGGTGGTGGCGTGGCCTTGAACCCAGGCACAGGCCATCTCAGGAGAAGATGGAGGAGAAGGAGCATGTAGATCCATGGAAGAGGTGCAGGGGGCTCTTGATGAGAGGGAAAATCAGGAAGGACTTGTAGGCACTCTTAGAACTCCAAGGACAAAGTTTTTAATACTTAATATAAGCACATGGAATTTGTTTAAAAACAAATCATAGGAGTGTGAGGGAAAGGAAGAAATTTGTTAAAGGATACACAATTACAGCTAGATAGGAGAAATACGTTCTAGTGTTCCACACCACTATAGAATGACTATAGTTAGCAATAATATATTATATACTTTGTGATACTTAGCAAGAGGATTTTGAATGTTATCAACACAAAGAAATGATGTGTTTGAGACGACAGATATGCTAATTAACCTGATCTGATCACTACACGTTATATATAATGAAATATCACTACATATCCCATGAATGAATGTGATTATTATTTGTTGATGAAAAATAAAAATAAGATAAAGTGAAAAATAACAAACTAAGGGTATGGCTTTGAGAAAAGCACAAGGCATCAGTTTCTGCACTTATAAACAAATAAATTGTGGAGAAGGTGGAATGAAGTGCTGGTGTGGTATTTAATTATTTATAATGGTTTTTCCACCTTTAATATGGTGTGTTTCTGTTTCCATAGTGCAGTCACTTTGTACCTATTGCTAGGATCTTTAATTTTAGTTTTACTTTCGGAAATCTGTAGA
The DNA here is from genome assembly GCF_048565385.1 of Saimiri boliviensis. Lineage (NCBI taxonomy): Eukaryota > Metazoa > Chordata > Mammalia > Primates > Cebidae > Saimiri > Saimiri boliviensis. Next base: position 82,759,584 of record NC_133460.1, read on the forward strand.
CTCTTTGAGGACAATAGATATATTCCTAGCATAAAATTGCATAAAGTTTTGTTGATGAAAGAATAAATGAATGAGGAATAAGTAAAGCATATAAAAAAGCCTACTTCTAGGTTACAGCAATCAGAAAATACTCTTAAAATAGTTATTTTTTTCCTAAGTCTGCTAGACAATTCATATGTAAGTTGAAATTCTGACTGTACTCTCCAGTTCCAGAGAGTACTGTGGACAGCTCAGTGGTGCTGAAGGTAGAGCTGTAATGAGGTGAATACAATGTAGTTTCCAATTCAGTGTCCATTCAATTCACTCATCCCACAAACATTCTCTGAGGGCCCATTACACGCAGGCAGCATCTAGATATAATAGGGAAGAAGCAGTCTTTGAGTATTTTAAAGCTGAAGATAACCTTAGAGGAAATGACTAGAAACTACTACAACACAGGTTTCTAGGAAAACCAGGAAAGGAAACACAAAAGAAAGACTATCTAAGTTTAAAAAGTTGTATTTAGAAAGATTAGGAAACATCATAATAGATATGATTTATTGAGTTCCTACTATAAACCAGGCTCTCTATGTACATTATTTCTAAACAGTTGCCTAAGACAGGGACGCAGAGAGGGTATGAGTTCAGAATCGCATGGCTTGTAAGTCGTGGAATAGGGTTGAGGCCATGCCTATGTTCCTTCAAAGCCTGGATTCCTTCTGTATCATTATGATTCCCCCATTAGGGGACCAGGGAGAAAGAACATACTAGTCTGTACACAACTTGCTTGCGGAGCTTGTAGAAAGGTCAGCTTCTTTGTTCCTTTTCCTCCTCTGAGTATCTTCTTGCCGTCTTGGCCCTGGGACAGCACTAGCTTGGGGTGAGAGGGAGTGAAGAGACTCCAGAACTAGTTGAAATGTGTGAGGTGCACCATCCTACTGATCTTTCAGTCGTATAATAGTTTCCCAAACTCAAATAAGCCTAATAGAAAAAGGCTATTTGCTCATAAGACTAAGAAGTCTGGGGATAGAGCTAGCTTCAGAGATGCTGAATTTGTGTGTGTGTTGTGGAGGGAGCTTATTATATGCTGTAATCATGACTCTGTCCCTTTCTCTAGTCCTTGTTCTCTGCTTTGTTTTATTCTGAAGATCAGCTCGCATCACGTGAGACAATGTGGCTGCCATGAGACCCAGAATCCCACCATTGCTGATTTGCAACACAAGCAGAAAAGTAACATCTCTCTTCCAGCTTCCTTGCGTCAGTCACAGCAGAGATTCTGAGTGGCCCTGCCTGGGTCCTGTGCATGTACTCTGATTGATCAGCCTGAGTGGCATGGCCTCACCTGTGAAGATGAAAGAGCACACAAGGCACAAAAATGAGAGCTCTGAGGAGCTCCCTAAAGAACCAGAAGAAAGGCAATGGGGAATCCAGCTGGACAAACAAAAGTGGTAAGTACCCTGAACCCCTGTGTAGAAATGCAGAGCCCCAGCCAGTTAGGTCAGGGGCTCTGTGGAGGGCTTTTATCTTTGGAGCGGGAAGCACGGAAGTTGTGAGAAACAGCTCATGGGAAAGGTGAGTGGCCCTGCTCAGGGAACTTTTGGGGACAGAAACGGTTCTGGTCCCTGGTTTTGCCTGCAGAGCTCACCTTTATAAGGATATCCACAAAAGCAGTAACCTCTCTATTCTCTGCAGTTTAGCACTGGCTGTCTGACCATCTTCTCCTCAGAGCTTCATAACAACGCTGGCAGGTAGTAGGCAAGTGGTACTTCCCTACTTTACAGGTAAAGAAACTGAGGCTCTTAGATGCTAAGTGACCTGTCCAAGGTCACGGAATTGGTTAAGTTGCAGAGCTGTGACTATCAATCCACTCTCCAGCACACTGAATTAATTAATGTCCTATTAAAAAAAAACTCCAACATGAACAAGATTGGTTAAGTGAGGAAGGAGAAGTCTCATTGGCCAGAAAAAAAGCTGCAGAGGGAACAGATCTGCCAGTTGGAAAGGCAAAAACAAGAAGCTTGGCCAGGTTGCGCAAGAAGAGAACAAAGAAATAGCCAGAATTTATAGGCATGAGAGGAGAAAAATCAAAGAAAGAAATGAGATGCAACCTGCAAAACACATAAAAAGAAATGGAAAAACATTCTTTAAAATACACTGGGAACAAGAGAAAGATAAGGGGGAATGTTTCTTCCTAATAGATGATGAGGGAAGGCTGATAATGGATGACAACGGAAATGCATAGGTTTTTAATGCTACATTCCCTGGGTAGCTGGAACAAACTGCATACAGACTAGAAGGCAAGGAAAACAACCAGAGTATGGAAGGTGAAGGCACGGTACCTGTAAGGTACAAAAGGTCTGGGGTCACATTTAGGGTCTGGAGGGACCCTAGATGTCATCTGGCCCCATGTTCACTTCACAGACAATGTGAGTGAATACCAGTGATGGGGGGTGAGCTGCCCGAGGTCACTCTTAGTATTAGCAGAGCTGGGACTAGACCCTAGGCTTCCGGCTCTCAGTGCAGTGTGTCTTTCTGGAACCCACGGAAGATGGAGAGAAGGGGAGAAACAGTGATGGATAAACTGAGATGTAAAATCTAGTGTGAGTACACAAATAACCTTGGCTGAAGCCAGGGTAAAAGGCAGGACTTAGGGAGGGTCGGAGATGCAAGGTAAGGAGGAATCTGCCTTGACGTCAGGATTTGAGTCTTGCTGTGGCTTTGGCCTCCGTTATTCTACCAGTCTGATTTTCCAGGGTCTTAGGGTCTCAGATTCCCTCAGATCCCAGTGTCTTTGGATCATACTGAGTCTTGTCTAGTACTTGAATTCTGACTGTCTTGTGTTGCCTCTCACATTAGTTTTCTATTGCCACAATAATGCTGTCTACCAAACTGTCCCAATGCTCACAGGCTTAAACCAATAAGCATTTATTTAGCTTGTTGTGGGTCAGTGACTGAGACTGAACTCAGCTTGGAGGGTTTCCTATAATGGGGGGATTATTTCACATTCATGGGGAGGTTGGCTTGCTGTTGGCCAATCTAGAAAGCCTTTACTGTATGGCTTGGATGACTGGAAAAAATGAGATGACTCAGCCCTCTACCAAAGGTCCAGCAGGCTAGACCAGGCATATTCTCATGGCAGGGCAGCGGGGCATGAGCAACAAGCTTAATTGTGCACGGAATGGAAACATACCAACACTTTTCAAGTTTCTGCCTGGAAACATGTTTGCGAACATTTCATAGCCAAAGCAAATTATACAGCCAAGTCTAGAATCAGAGTGGGCAGGACTACAACAGTATAGGAGAAAGGCCTTAATTCAGCAAAACCATTAACTGGAGCCACGAGCTCAGTCAATCTACCACTGCACCTCCATTCCCCGGGTCTTCAGTTCTGGTGGCTTGCTCTATTGCCCACCATCTTGGTCCTCTGGAGTGGACGGCTTCTCTGGCCCTCAACCATCATGCTTTCAGGGATCTCTGCTGCTCAGGGTCCGTCTAGGCTGGGTTTGCCTTTCCAAAGACAGTGAAGAAGACACTCCCAGAAGCAACACCTTCTAAAACTCTAGCCAGCAGCTCCTAAACATGTGGGTATTCATCAATCCCATTCATCTGTCTGTCCATGGATGTATGTCAAGGAGAAGCCAACCTCTATCCTGTGCCCTTACCACCCTGGACTCTGTCCTCTGAAAGGGTGTTATGGGCTGAATTGTGTCCCCCTGCCCCACCCCACAAATTCATGTGTTGAAATCCTAAGCACCAGTACCTCATAATATGACTGTCTTTGGAGACAGTTTGTAAAGAAATAATATAGTTAAAACGAGGTAATTAGGGTGAATCCTAATCCAGTTAAACCGGTGTCCTTGTGAGAAGAGGAAGTTTGGAAACAGACAAGTATAGAGGAATGACCATGTGAAGACAATGGGAGGAGGTGGCCGTCCACAGGCTAAGGAAAGAGGCCTCAGGAGACCAGCTCTTCCAACACCTCGGCCACAGACTTCTGGCCTCCAGGACTGTGAGAAAATAGATTTCTGTTGATGCTTTGTTACAACAGCCCTAGAAAACGAACACTGAGGGAGAGGTCCAGTCTTGGATGTTCCGCTGAAGACACCAGGATGCTTGGAGATAGTCCTCCCTTCAGCCCCAGAGCTCCAGACCCTGAGACAGGGAAGAATGCAGGGAGACACCAACCTGTGTGAATCCACCTCCTGGTTTCCATTCTGAAGGCTGAGCACATCCTAACCTCCCTGCCTGATGTATTTCTGGACAGAGCTTACTAAGTGTGGGGTATATCCTGACCCTTGACCCCTGCTTCCCCAGACAAGGCTAAGGTTCCGTCGGTTCTGAGTCCTCTACCCTCTACTGCCTTGCGCTGAGCCTCTTCTATACCTCCCTTCTCATCCCCATCAGCCCAGTTCAAGTCTTTCCTCCTTTTCCAGCAGGCAATTCTATTGTCAGGAGATCAGGTCTGGGTTTTCATGAATCTAGGATGTCAAAGCTCATTCTCTTCTTCCCATCACCTCAGTAATATATACTATTCAGTCATTTTTAAGAAAAAATTAATGTCCATATAATTTGAGAAAGAAGGGAAAGTACGTTTTGTTACCAGGAAATGAATAAGGACCCATTTTAAGTTCTGAGGCAGGAGATTAGCCTATCAAAGGAAGCATCTGTTGGATGTTGAAGCATAGTTTAGATTGCAAAGGGATGGGCTGGTGGCTGGGAGATGAGCCAGGCAGGCACTGTGCTGGCAAGTGGAAAGAGCCCTGGACCAGGAGTCAGAAGCCCCAGCCATGAACCTGCTCTGTCAATTGAGCCTTGTGCATATTGAGTATGATGCTGTGTGCCACTTTGCCAGATGCTGGGGATAGAGTCGCATATGACAGACATGGACTCTGCCCTCCTGGGGTGTCCACTGTCTCTGGTTGACACTGGAAAGTTCACTCAAGCCTCAGTTTCCCCATCTTTAAAGTGAAAATTTTGGGCTTTGACTTCTTATAATGTCCTCTCCTCCTCTAGCGTTTCATAGGGGCTGTCCCTTGGGTATGAAGCAATAAGGACCTCGATCATAACAGATCATAATTTTAACAATGAAAAGGAAAGGATGAATCCAGAAACAAGAAGTAACTGATTGACTGGCTATGGGAAAGGAGTGAATTAGAAGCAGCAAAAAATGCTTGATGCTTTTAACCGGAAGGTGTCATTGACAAGGAAAAGGAAATTAGGAAAGGAAAAAAGATGAATGCTGGAACAAATTCTTTCTTAGCAATTATACAAGAAGATGGGTGAAAGCTATGTTTTTCTTCAAAGAAGGAAAAATAAACTATATGAATTAAAAAGTGTGTTTGCGTGTGTGTATAGAGTTGGGGTCAGGAGATGCTCAGTGGCTACATATGCATATGGATGAAAAAGATCCAGAGGTCCTAGTAGAAGATAAATTGACTCCACACCAGAAATGAGTACCGTTGGGAGAAGACACTGGCGATATGGAGGTGAAGCGAGCAGTGGGGACTGCACAGACAGTGCCATTCTCTGTGTGCCCTGGAGGGTGCAGGGATGGAGAGGAAAATTGCCAGGTCATTTTTCCAACCCTGAGGGATTGTGAACCTGAAATGATGTCCTCCACAACACAGTTTTTCATCTTCTAAAGGAGCCGAGTGTGTGGTAACCTAGCCAAACCATAAGTGCTCACCATTTATTCAACTTGATGACCACTATTTTAGTTCCCTCCATGTTCCAGTCAACAGGCTAGGTGCCAAAGACGCAGAGATGAGTAGGAGAAGGTCTCTGTTCATAACATTGTGGGTGAGGGGGGCAGACACACAGCTGACTCATGCAGGAAGCCTGTGACATAAACAGTGTTAACACAACGTGCTGGTGAGTAATTCTGATGGTCCAGCTCTCTGAGGGCCTTATGGAGGAGGTGATGTTTGAAGTGGTCCTTATGGTCAGCCTGTTATTAAAAGAAGTAAGCAAAGTGTAGGGGCTTACAGAAGCATCATCAACAGGCTTTGGCAGGAGGAGAATGACGGAGGGTGGCATGAAGCGTGGAGAATGTTCTAGGCCAAGGACATAATTAAATTTGGAGATAGCTTGGGTGGGGAGGGATCTTCTAGCACCACCCTGGGTGTCCAAGTGGTCACACAGGACAGAAGCTCTGATTTAATTCAAAACTAAGTGGTGCCATGTCCAGAGGACAGGAGAAGCTGCTCGTGGTGATGGCGGGGAGTGGGTGTCAGCCCTCGGGAGAGGCAAGGGTTACAAGCAGCAGGCAGGTGCGGGAGGCTTCAGACAGCGCTGCTGTTGGAGGTGAAGCAGGCCAACACCGCAAAGGCGTGGAAGGCTCCGGAGCCTGAGGGACAGTGCGCCGATGAGCTGCTTGGGCAGTGAAGCAAGGAAAGGAGCTGGGATGGCAGCTGAAAAGACACGTGGGGTCAGAGGAGGAGGGAGGCAGTGAGCCGCCCGGGAATTCTTAGCTCCCACCTATGCTGCCCTGCCCGGGGCCTGGGCTGGAGGTGAGGGGGCCATGGGGCTTGCCAGAATCTGCACAGCTGGGTTGCGGGACAGCTGTAGACCTCTGAGCAGCATGGGGGCTGAGCAGACTCCTTGTGGCTGGCCAGCTGCAGCTTGCCTACCAGGCAGGTACCGATCAGGTGCAGAGCCCAGACCCGATGCTGCTCCCACTGGCTGCCTCCCGGAGCGGCTGCCTGCCTGCCCTGCTCCCTTTCTCTTCATTCTCCCTAACACCCTTCCTTCCATCCAATAAGATTTTATTAGGCACTGATTACTTTGGTATTAGGCTTTCTTTTGCACAGAGGCTTAGAGATCCTATTAAAGAGGAAAGTCTCAGACCCAGTTCCAGTCACACTTAGCCTGGGTCCCAATCAGAGTCTTTGCAAGCCCCTTCCAGACCCGCAGAGGCTGGGCAGGATGCATCTCACCGCTGCTCTCGTCCTGTGCCACTCCCCTCGTGGATGGCTTCCCAAAGAGGATTTGAGGGGCTCTCAAGTTCTTGGGCAAAGTCTGCTCCTCACACAAGCCTATTTTCCTCTTAGTCATAATTACCTTGCTTACCTTCTTTGCCCCAGTTTGCTTAACTTTGATTCCTGGCCTTCTCTCCCAGTTCTGAGAGAAAGCAGGAGGGTTCGAGAGGGAGGACAATAATAATGGGAGTAAGAATAGCAATGGCTGCTACTGAGCCGTCACTAAAATGCCAGCACTGTGTTAAACAAGCCACTTAATTTAATCCTGACAATAACTCTGTAAGGTGGATATTATTTCCCCAAGTTTCAGGAGGGTACACTGAGGCTCAGAGAGATTATGTTAACTTGCCCAAGGTCACACAGCTACTCGGTAGCAAAACTCATATCCGATTCCAGGCCTCCCTGATTCCGAACCTGGGCTAATGAATACCACATTAGGCTGACACCCTTTAGTCTTTAAACAAAGAGTCATAGGTTGTCTCTCCCTGGGGAAGACGCTCGACCAGATGGGCCCCTTCCCCTGAGACCCTTTTCTCTTTCCCTCTGTGTCCAGCCAACTTCACTTCCAGCCCCATCCACATCCTTAATACATCGAGGTGTAACTGTGTTACCGACATAGGGGAATCACTCACTACCAGCTTTTCAGAAAGAGGGGAGGCAAAGGTAATTTGGTAGCAAAAAGGACAGAGCCCAGACACATAGAACACCCGGGGACAAGGGCAAGGGAGGAAGTCAGTTCCATTTTTCAATCCTGGTGACTTTACTGGCAGGACAAGGTAACCAAGCGTTGCCAAAGCTAGTTCATCAACCTCCTGCACTCTCTTCTCTAGCAGGAGTCGAAGCTCCCATCCTGATCCAAGTGGGTTGCTGTCCCGGGGGCAGCTGCTGGCTCCTGCTGTGAGTCTGTGTCTGCCACCTTCTCTCTCTCCAAATCCCCTAATTTCCTTCTTTGATAACCCAGAGACAAGGATGAGCATGATACATACAGCAATCTAACAATTACAATGCATTTTCATAGGCATGCTCTCATCTGGTATGTTTCATCCATGCCATGTTAGTATTGAGACCCTGTTCCAGCGCGAGCTTCGTGGTCCTTGCAGGGCCTAGACCACATTCTGAGGTGCTGTTCCCCGCCCCCTTGCCTGGATTCATCCTCACCCATCTCCTAAGCCAGCTTTCAACCTCAAGCCCTAGCTCATTGCCCAAATAGGTAGACTCCACAGCTACCAGGAGGGAAATGGTGTGACCCTCATGTAAGTCAGGAAGAGATTGAGGCTCTGAGAGGTTGTGTCTTGAGTGAGGTTACACAGCTTCTAAGCAGAGAAGCAGTAATTCGAGCCCAGGGCTGTGTCTGTTACATTGTGTTTTCGTTTTCTCTGCAGGGAAGTCATGCGGGCAATGTTTGAACTGAGCCACGATGTGCAAGCAGGGTTCTGACGGTGAGGGAGGGGCGTGGGAAAGACTTGAAAGTGGGACAGTGTGTGGCAGCAGATCCTGCTGGAGGACAAACAAGGCAGGGGACATGTGGGGAGGCCCCAGCCTTCTCTGCCAGATTAATGACTTTGAACCTTTCACAGTCATGGCCAATAGGAAGTCGGAAGAGGAAAGTGAGTTCATCTAATCCAAGATTTAAGGTAGGTGGGATTTCTGAGGGAAATACCTGACACTTCAGTTTTGAAGAATCAGAAATAATTAAAGTTGAATCTAGAGGTCTGTCCAGTGAGAATACTGTTGGTGCTGGGGCAAGTCTGAGGCTTCTTGGTCAACAGTAGGGGAGATGTCACAAAATCTGTGTGTTCCGAGGCACTAGAAGTGCACTCTGGGGGATGCGGCTCTTGCCTGGAAGAGACGGAGGGCTTAGGGACTGTCTCATGGGGACAGGGACAGGAGGAGTTCACAGGGTTCCCTGCAGCTGAAAGAGCAAGGGTCAGGACTTCAGGAATGAGCCATGGTGGGCAGAGAGGGCTGGGAAAAGTTACTTACAGGCCTTGGGCTCCAAGAAGGCAGACTCCCATGGAAACAGAGAAGGGGTTCCCGGAGACAGTGCTGAGTGGGCTTCATGGAACTCAGGGCATCTGGGATCTGGTGTTCCGTGATCTTCCAGGGAGAAGGGGAGGGAGCTCTGTCTTTCAACATTAGATCCCTTGAAGGAGGAGACTCAGCAGATACCAGAGTTCCAGCCCCTCAGAAGGGGATGTGGCTGTCCCCCAGGCCAGGTCTATGCCCCTAGGGTCAGGCTCCTGGGCTTCGGTAAGGTAGTCATCAAAAAGCAGGTGGGTTCTCAGGCACAGAGCTGAAGGTGGTTTTGGATTCTCTCCATAAGCTGATCCCTGCCTGCCCCCAACCCAGGCTCGAATCATGGCTCCCTGGCCATACCAGCTGCTACGGTCCCTGAACTCCTCTGCCCTTTCCTGCAGGGGATTCATGCAGCCTCTCCTGCCTGTTGCATTCCCCTACAACCCTGCTTTATTCATTCAGGCTGCTATAACACAACACCATGGAATGGGGGCTTGTAAACAACAGAAATGTATTTCTCACAGTTCTGGAGGTGCGAATTTCAAGATCAAGGGGCTGGTAGATTTGGTGTCTAAGGGTTGCTTCCTGGCTCACAGGTGGCACCTTCTTGCTGTGTCCTCAGGAGGTGGAAGGGGCAAAGAAGCCCTCTGGGGACCCTTTATAACAGCACTGATCCCACTTGTGAGGGCCCTGCCTTCATGACCCAACTACCTCCCAAAGGTCCCACCTCCAAGTACCCTCACATTAGGGGTTAGGTTTCAACATATGACTTCTGGGGAGACACAAACATTCAAACCATAGCAAATCTTACTTTGTTGTTTGGTCTTTTAGGTCTTGGCCTTGACTCACCAGGCTTCAGCCAGTCCCCTGCCGGGATCTCACAGCTCTCTGTGCTTCTTTACTATGGGATCTTCTCGGTTTGCAATTTACGTGTGTGTTTCGTAACTGTCTCCTCGACTAGGCTGTGGGGTCCCCAAGCGTCAGCCTCTGAGCCTCCTTTGCTCACCTGTACCTGGCAGGTAGCAGACACCTTGTTAGGGACCCACCTCTCCAGGGTCAGTGCATCCCCCAACAGCACCAACTCAGACACAAGAGTGCCCTGTGCTGTCACATTGGCCTCAGAGCTGTGAGTGTGTGGGTGCAGGCCACAGGCATCACCGGGCTGGCAGGGCCGCCACAGGCATGGTGAAGTGTGAAGAAGCCACAGAAGGCTTTGGGGCCATTTCAGGGCCTTCTAGGGGTATTTACTCAGTCGTTCAGAGACTGATTCTTCTTCAGCGGACCTCTGCTGTGGTTGTCCTCCAAGTGACCAAAATCTTTTGTTGCTGTTGTTGCCAGTGTTCTTCTATAACCATATCCAGTAAGAAGCGCTCTAGGATGTGGTGATTGTTGTTAAGATTGTCCACGTTTCAGTGGATCCAAGAACCTATGACGTAGGCAGGGCAAGTGCTATCATCCCCATTCGACAGGAGGGGAAAGTGAGACTCAGCGAGGAGGGTGACTTGCACTGGTCACAGGTTCTTTTTTTTCCCATAAGTTACTGGGGCACAGGTAGTATTTGGTTACATGAGTAAGTTCTTTAGTGGTGATTTGGGAGATTTTGGTGCACCCATCCCCTGAACAGTATACACTGCCCTGCATTTGTAGTCTTTTATCCCTTGCTCCCCTCCCACCCTTCCCCCCGAGCTCCCAAAGCCCACCACATCATTCTTGTGCCTTTGAGTCCTCCTAGCTCAGCTCCCATGTATCAGCGAGAACACACACGTTTGGTTTTCCATTTCTGTCTGAGTTATTTCATGTAGAATAATAGTCTCCAATCTCATCCAGGTCGCTGCAAATACATTCCTTTTCATGACTGAGTAATATTCTATCATGTATATATACCACAGTTTCTTTTTTTCTCTCTTTTTTCTGACTTGGAGTCTTGTATTGTCACCCGGGCTGGGGTACAATGGCTCAATCTTGGCTCACTGCAACCTCCACCTCCCGGGTTTAAGCAATTCTCCTTCCTCAGTCTCCAGAGTGGCTGAGATTACAAGCGCCCACTCCTAAGCCTGGCTAATTTTTTTGTATTTTTAGTAGAGACTGGGTTTCACTATGTTTGTCGTGCTAGTCTCAAACTCCTGACCTTGTGATCTGCCCGCCTCAGCCTCCCAAAGTGCTGGGAAAGCAGGCGTGAGCCACCGTACCTGGCCATACCACTCATTGATTGATGGACATTTAGGTTGGTCCCACAATTTTGCAATTGTGAATTGTGCTGCTATAAACCCGCATGCGCAAGTATCTTTTTTGAATAATGACTTCTTTTCCTCTGGTATGGTAGATACCCAGTAGTGGGACTGCTGGATCAAATGGTAGTTCTATTTTAGTTCTTTAAGGAGGCTCCACACTGTTTTCCGTAGTGGCTGTACTAGTTCACACTCCCACCAGCGGTGTAGAACTGTTCCCTGATCACTGCATCCATGCCAACATCTACTGCTTTTTGACGTTTTGATTATGGCCATTGATATGGTTTGGCTGTGTCTTGCCCCGGACTTGCCCTGGTCACAGGTTCTTAAGGAAGGCAGGTCTGTAACCCTGGTCTTCTGACTCCTTGAGTGGTTCCCTTTCCCCTTTGCCCATGAGGCCTTCACTGGAAGTGGCCATCATTGGGACAGACTTCCCCCCTTACCCTCAGATCCCAGCGTGTGTTCTCCATGGTGTCCAGGTGAGCTGTGCTGTTCCACAGAGCGGGGAGCGAGAGACAGGAAGAGGGACATTGCACTTGCAATCTTTGGCCCACCCAAATGAAACTAACATGTCAGGGGCACTGCCTGTGTGCCGGGCACAGCACTGGGGCTGTCATCCTTGTTATTCCTTTAGGCCTTCCACAATCCCATGAGCTACAGCTGATGCTGAAAACCCACTTTGCAGATGCAGGACCTGAGGCCCAGACAGCATCAGTGACTTGCCCAAGGTCACACCATTGGCAGCACGGCTAGGATTCAGCTCCTTGTCTCTTTAACTCCAAAGCCCGTGGGCTTTCCACATCATCGCATTGCTTCTTCTTACCATATTCTCTGGGAAGAGCCCAAAAGACAGAATGCAGGTGCTGGATAATGGCTGTCTTATCAGAGGCTGTGGTCGGCTGCTCTGAGAAATGTGACTCAGTCCTTCATCCTCTCAACAGGTTTGCAGATGAACTGAACCAAGGGGAATTCTTCCCCAGTCTGTTACCTAAGTCCTCCCTGTACAGGGCAGGCTATGCCCAGAGACCAGAAACTTTATTTAGAAGCTCCAGGAGTGTCTTCCCCAAAAAGAGATATAAGCAAGCAGTGGCAGCATTTGTCAAAGGTAAAAAACAGGAAAGAAGAACAAAGAGAAGTCAGTGGGAATTGGGGAGAGGAAACAGGAGTCAAGGGGATGGTGAATGACAGAAAAAGACAGAATGACTCAGGAAGAGGGATGGGTGCCCTGCGGGGAGGGGTTGGGAACAGGGCTGGAATGGCGAGCAGCAATTTGTGAAGTTTACAGATAAATCTCGGTCCTTTCAGCAAAGCTTATCTGTAATGGGCTCGGCTCGCTGAGGCCCCATCTCCTGTAGACATAAATCATTTTCTAATTTATAACATGAATAATTGATTTTGCCTCTGTAGCCTCAACAATAAATCTCCCGATCACACATGCATAAGAAAATAATAATAATGAAAGCGATCAGGATATGCTGCCATCGATTAACTGTGAGAGGGGCCACTTGACTCGCAATTCATGTTTTAAGTATTCCAGGTGGCACTGTGCCCACAAGCCACTTCTGCCCCCTGCCCCTGAGCTCAGCCTGTCACAGTAGGGGGGCAGGGCAGAGGGAGGAGAGGGCTGCAAGGGGAGGGAAAGCCAGGTCTGGCTATGACTGGCTGCCATTGGGATCAATGCAAATACTTCCTCAATAGCCGTCATTCATTCATTTACTGAGCATCTCTTAGCTGGAAGGTCCTGGGACTGGCGCTGTCCAAGGTAAAGTGAGACCTGGTATTTTGCTTCAAGTTATTTATGATCCAGTTAAAGAGCAAAACTCGGAATACGTGATTGGGTGTTCAGATGTCCCATCTGAGAAAAGGAGAAAGAGGCTTTCACTGTTCTGTTGTGGTGACCTCCAAGCCAAGGACCCTGGATTTCCTCCTTGACTCTTTCCTCTCCCTTCTCACAGGGTCCTGCAGATTCTGTCTCCCCAGGGCCCTGGAATCCAGCCACCCTTGCCCATAGCGGCAGCCTAGTCCAGGCCTCCACAAGTTTTCTCCCAGTATTGCAATGTCCCCCTAAAGGGCTACCCTGAACCCCACAACCATCCATTCTCCTGTAGCCAGAGTAACCTTTAAAACCATAGGTGGGCTTTCCCACAGGCCCTTGGGTTCAAGCCTCCCATGAATCCCAGGGATAAAATCAGGGATAAAATTTTCCTGATAAGTACCTGTAATACATATAACACTGCCCCTTCATGCCACTCCTCCCATTGGTAATTTCCTGTTTGTAGTTTTTCTTTCTATTGAGAATGAGGTTCAGAAAGCCGAGATCACACCATCTTTGCTGCTGCTTCCTCAGAGCCCAGCACAGTGCCTGGCACACTGTGCTCCATGAGTGCTTTTGTCGAATGAATCGGTTTTGCTGCCACTAATCTGTTCTCTCCCTGGATCATCTTACATGGGGTAGTTTTTTTTTTTGTTTGTTTGTTTAAAAAAAACAACAACAACTCTACAGCCAGGTTATCTTTTGTTCGGGGATTTCCACTCATTGCATTCTCACCTGGTCCTGGCTGTGGGAACCTATGCTGCTCAGTCATTCCAACCTCCTATCTTGTGAGCCCTCTCACTGGGCTCTCTGCTCGCTTCCTGAAATCCTACTCATCCTTTGAGACTTGGCTCAAATGCCAGCTCTATTATGGTACTCATTCCTTGCTTAACACCCACTGATGCCTCCCCTTTGCTTCAAGAGGTAAAGGGACATTGAAGAGTTTTAAGGGGAAGAGGGATTTGCCGTGATCTGGGTTTGGGCTGAGTGTTCCTAAAGCTTCATGGGGATGGATCAGGGGTGGCAGGTGCTGGAGGAAGCCAGGCCTCTCGCTCTGAACATGACCCTCACCCAGTGCCTACCAGTTTGTGGAGCCAGGGGCTTGTGCAGGGCCTCACAGTGATTCATCATCAGACTTAGATTTACACCCAGTTGGTGTCAAGGCTGCTGTCATTTTATCCACTCAGTTCTGCTGCTGATCTGGCCCCCGGGACTGTGGTTTCCCAACTCCCTGGATCCCTGGCCTGAATCCCAGGGTCTCCCTCACAATGGGACCTAAAAATAGAAACCACTTTTTTAGTGTAGGGGAAATGTCGAAGGACCCAGGCAAGGTTTACATAGAAGTGTTCCCTGGAGTGCTCTCTGGGGAGCAGGGGGACTGCCCCAGGAGGCTCTGAACATAAGAGACAAGCCTTCTGGCAGGGGACAAAGTGGCCCTGATTGCATTGGGGAAGGCCCAGCTCCACTTCCCTCACCTACTCACAATCTCTCTTCTTACACCTTTCCTGGCTCTGAACCCATGCCTTGCCCAGTGCTCCGTCCCCATCCCCAGGTAGGTCCTTTGTAGCCATCACAAAGTATTAGCGCAGAGGGCCAAGGAGCCATCAAGCCAAAGTCAAAGAGGGGAGAAGAGGATGGGGCTGCAGCGAGGGGAGGGCTGGGGTGAGAACGCCCAGGGTGTCTGAAGTGAACATCGCCATCCAGAGCAGCACCAGGTCTTTCTGGCTGACAATCCTGGATATACATGCTCCCACCCACACATCACTGAAAATGCCCCAGATGGGTCCACATGCCAGGAGACCACATCACACACTCCCCAGCAGGCTGCACTCCTGACAGCATGATCCTGGATTACCTTCCTGAACCATCATCTTCTCATATTTACAGTGAAAATTTTTTTAAAATATATTTTTTGAGATGGAGTCTTGCTTTATCACCCAGGCTGGAGTGAAGTGGCATGATCCCAGCTCACTGCAACCTCCGCCTCCCAGGTTCAAGTGATTCTTCTCCTCAGCCTCCCGAGTAGCTGGGACTATAGGTTCGTACCACCATGCCCGGCTAATTTTTGTATTTTTAGTAGAGATGGGGTTTTGCCATGTTGGCCAGGCTGGTCTTGATCTCCTGACCTCAGGTGATCTGCCTGCATCAGCCTCCCAAAGTGCTAGGATTACAGGAGTGAGCCACTATACCTGACCCAAAAATAATAGTAGGATTTAAAAATAAACAAATGGAGGCATAACTTCACATAATAAATCACACAAATCGTAAGTATACAGCTCGCTGAATTTTTGCATATGTGTGCACCTGCAGAACCATCATCCAGACCAAGACGCAAACATTGCCAGCATGCCACAGGGCTTCCTCTGGCTCCCTGGTCAATACCACTCCCACCCAGCCTGCCCCACCAAGGTAACTGCTATTTCTTTTTTTTTTAATTTTAAGACATATATATATATATATATATATATATATATATATATGTATATAATTGCGCTTTAGGTTCTGGGGTACATGTGCAAAACATGCAGGATTGTTGCATAGGTACACACATGGCAATGGGTAACCACTGTTTCTTTCCTTTTCTTTTTTTTTTTTTTCTGAGTTGGAGTTACACTCTTGTTGCCCAGGCTGGAGTGTAATGGCGTGATCTCAACTCATTGTAACCTCTGCCTCCTGCATTCAGGCAATTCTCCTGCCTCAGCCTTCTAAGTAGCTGGGATTACAGGTGCCCATCACCTTGCTTGGCTAACTTTTGTATTTTTAGTAGAGATGGAGTTTCACCACGTTGACCAGGCTGGTCTCGAACTCCTGACCTCAGGTGATCCACCTGCCTCAGCCTCCCAAAGTGCTGGGATTACAGGAGTGAGCCACCGCACTTGGCCGGTAACCACTATTTCTGATTAGGTTGCTGCATCTCTGAAATTTGTATGAAATCATATAGTGTGTGCCCTTTGGTGTCTGGATTCTTTCACTTGCAGGGTTTTGTAAGGATCAAAAGAAATAGACCATATTAAAACACATAGTGCTGGACCTAGGATACAGTAGAACTTTGTGAATATTTAAGGAGGTATGGGCTGGTTCAAATGAGAAAGACCTGGCTTTGAAACCAGCTCTGTGACTTGCCAGCTGTGTGACATTCTGAGCCTCAGTCTTCCTGTCTGTAAAAAGGGGTAATTGCTACCTCATGGGGTTGTCATGGAGACTAAATGAGATAAAGAAGATATAGCCCCTGGCAATAAGTGCTCAATAAATGTTTATTCTGTGCCCTTCCTAATTATGCGGCTGAGACCAAGGCTCCAGACTTTGTCCTAGAGAGCCGGTTACTTCACTAAATTCCAGTGGTTTTCAAATTGCATTTCCTGGAGCTTCGGGATTTTGGTCCTGAATTAGAGGCGGAGAGGAAGGGGCAAATAACAGGGGAAGGAGCAAGCTTGGCAGATGGGATATGAGTTTCCTCCCTCTGGTCAACCAGAGCAGCTCTGCTTTCGTCTGTTTGGTAAGTTGTTTGGTGGGGGACGGGGACAGTGGGCACTTACAAAAAGAGTTCTGCTTCTAAAAATAATTCAAAAACCACCATTCTATTCCAAAACCACAGAGTGTTGCCCAGCAGGCCAATTAGATATTTCATAAAGGGGGAAGCAAGTGAAAATATACCCGTGTTAATTGGTTAGAACTTCCTGAAACCCTCTCCAGACAAATGCCCTACACTTCAGGGCAAGGACATCATAAGATGCATCAAGTAAATGAAACAGTTTCTTTCTTTTCTTTTTAATTTTGCTCAAGTTATAAATTGCTTTTTAGGGGAATCTACATTTCTATTTATTTAATGAACTGTAATACAGGAATAAAGTAAAATTTTAAAAGAAAACCTTTCAAGATTCTATCACTTTAATGTGGCAACTATGAAACCCATTTTTTAAAAAAAGCCATAGTGGATGTCTGTTGTACTTGTCTGCCAACCATGCATTTGTCTCTTCTCTGGCACCAGAACCTCATTTCTTCCTTGTGGAGCCACCCCTTTCCTACTTTTGGTACACGTTGGGTCAATCTGGTTCCAGGAATGCATACGTGTGCACGTGTATAATTTACTGCAGACGTTTAATCTGGTTCCAAGATTGCATATGTGTACACATGCATGATTTAACTGTGGGCGTTCAATCTGGTTCCCAGAATGCGTACGTGTGCACCTGCATGATTTAACTGAGGATATTCAGTCTGGTTCCAAGAATGCATACCATGCCTGAAACGAGATTTAACTGTGAATGTTTCAGTCACTGAACCAGTAAGTCATTTTTTAAAAAATCTTTAAGCCAGTTTGAGTTGGATTTCTCTCACCTTCCACCAAAAAAGTTCTGCTTAATTTACAAGTAGATCAAAGCTTCATCATGTAAGTGCATTTCCCTTCAAAGTTGTCACCTTGGGAAGCAACACCTATTTCAAATGACCCAGTCCTGGTCACTCAGAGAATTCCATCTCCTTGGCCATGGTGATTGCTCAAGGAAAGGCATCACACCCGTCAGGCCAATGAGATTCTTTTCTGTTGAAATTGGGGAAAGTGGAACTCTCTTTCTATTGGATCTGAAGATTGAGTTGCTGGGGCCCTCATGTTCAGGGGCCTGCTCGAGAGTGAAAAGAAAGCACAGGGAAACAGCTAAGAGATGAAGAACAGCTAGGTCCTGATCACATTATTTGAGCTCCTGGGTCCAGCCATGCCTGAAACAACATTTAACTGTGGATGTTTCAGTCACTGAGCCAATAAATTATTTTTTTAATCTTTAAGCCAGTTTGAGTTGGATTTCTCTCACCTCCCACCCAAAAAGTTCTGCTTAATTTACAAGTAGATCAAAGCTTCATCGTGTAAGTAGATTTCCCTTCAAAGCTGTCACCTTGGGAAGCAACACTTATTTCAAAGTATTTTTTAGAACTCCTCACTGAGATAACCCTTGGTATCAACTTAGCAATAAAGTCATCTCCTTACTTTATATCACTGAGAGGGAGGAGAAGATTACAGATGCTCCTTGACTTATGATGGCATATCTGGATAAACCTACTGTAAATGGAAAATACTATAATTTGAAAATGCATTTAACACACATAACCTACTGAACATCATAGCTTAGCCTAGCCTACAACATGCTCAAAACAAACATGCTTTAGGCTTACATTAGCCTAAAGTTGGGCAAAGTCATCTAACACAAAGCCTATCTTATGATAAAGTGTTGAATATCTCCTGTGATTTGTTGAACACAGTGCACTGTCCAGTATTGGTTGTTTACGTTGTGACTGCATGGCTGGCTGGGGGGCCAGTGTCCCAGTTGAGTATCATACCACATTTTGTTATCTTGGGAAAAGGTCAGATTTCAAAATTTGAAGTTCAGTTTCTACTAAATGCATATCACTTGTGTACCACTGTAAAGTCAAACTGTGATAAACTGAGGCCCATCTGCCGTCTATCTGACCACTTAGATTGTTCATCAGACCTAACTCTAATTGACCATGTCCCCATATCAAATCTACCCACAGAAGACGGAGTCTTGTTGACCAGGAAACCAGCTGAGAATGGGTTGCGTCTTTGAATTGCTGTTTTGCTTTTCAAGGTGAACGGGAGAAAATTAATCCGCACAGATGAATTGTATGTAGTATGAAAGGTTGACCTCATTGCTCTTGGTCATACTGCAAAACGACAGCAACGACACAGCACTGCTTCTTCCCCTGGCCTCCTTTGCTCAGAGAACCATCTGGACTTCATCTCCCTCTTGTCTCAATGAGAGGACTCATATTCCCATTTCACAAATAAGAAAATCAAGGCAAACTTGAGTTCCAAATAAGGCTTTTTAGTGAAGCCACCTATGTACTGGGATCCAGAATATTAAATGGAATCACTGAATAAAGAGAGCAGCCAGGAGGTCAGGCCAGAGGATGAATCTTGGGATCTGAGTAGAGACATACAGGGCCAACAGGAAGCAAGATGAAAGATATAGGAGAGAGGACCCAGCAAAGGCAGTTACTAGCCAGGAGCAAGCTGAGACCAGCTAAGCCCAGAAGACATGCCTAGCAGAGGAGTGAGGACCTGGCTCCGCTGGGGTCTCCTTCTCCAGTGGGCAATGGGTTGTGAGTTGGCCCCAGGTGCATAGTCTGTGCTCCCTGCGGGGTCCTTATCTGGGTGTGCTTGACCTGAGGAGCAAGCCAGGAGGGCCTCCAAGGCTCCTGACTCCAAGATATGCTCAAGAAGAGGTGTCTCACCCTGTGGAGAGGTTTACTGCTGCAGCCAGGCAATTTCATCCTCCCAAGGATTTGGGCAGGCCCTGGAGATAATAAAGAAAGAAGGTAACAGAGTGGATCTGCAAAGCCTTTAATACACAGCATTAATGGGTAATGGGAAAATCGATGGGACTATACAACAGGGTCACCCCAACTGCCAGCAGTGCCGTCATTAATGGGACAGTTGGTGCTCCAGCTACTGCAAGGCTGCTAGGCAGGGTCCTAGCACTGGGGACCCAGCCTGGCCTCTTCAGAGCTCAAATGGCTTCACGGACTCTCTGACTTCCTTCTTGGACCAGAACACGAGAGGATGGCCTTCTTCTCTCCCTTGGGTACATCCCACTCGCCTAAGCGCGGCCAAGTGGCTTAATAATAGCTACTATTTATTGATCACTTTCTATGGGCCAGCTCTAGGCTAAGAGCTTTTGAATTGTTGCATTTAATCCTTACAACAACTCTATAAATTAGTTACTATTACTGTAGTTTCCATTTCACATGTAAGTAAAGTGAGGTCCAGGGAGACATGTGTACTCTTGGTCATTGGCTAGGAGAGTGGATGGATTAGCTCAGATTATAGAATGTGGAAAAGCTGGGAAGGGTCTCACAGCACATCTGGACTGGCCCCTCAGGATAGAGAAGTGGAGGGACTTGCCCCAGATCATACAGCCGTATAGTAGAAAATGTGAGATTATAAAGCAGGTGTTCTACCTTTTAGTCCTGCATTCTTTGTCCCCATTATATCATCCTATCATTTCCATCCACAAAGCACACACTCCACTGGCTTTGGACTTCAGAGTCATTCATTGTAATTAAAGGGATGGTCATTTAGGAATTGTTTCAATTCAGTGCAAAGTTACCAAAGCCACTCACTGTGTTCTGGGAGAGTAGGTGTTGAAGTGCTGGAAGGTCTGGTATTGTTCTCAAACACCTACAGCATCTGGCTGGGGAGAGAAAAACACAGAGACCTGAAACAGCCTTGGAATAATTCTAAGACAACAAATAAAGAAGTGTGAGAGTGTGTGATGCCAACCGTGTACACCAAGCATCAGGGAATTGAAAGGAAAGGAAGGCAGGCTCAGCTCGAGAAGCCTTTGTGGAGGCAAAGTGTGGATCTGGGGTGGTAAAGGAATGAAGGACTGAGATTAGAGAAAATGAGAGAGAAAGGCCCGTCTCATGGCAGAAACCACAATAGGCCAAGGTACAGGGGCTAGAAATAACATAGTATAACATGTTGGACCTCCAGGAAAGGAGAATTTATTCTGCGGAAGGAGGGAGGTGTGGGCTGGGGAGGCAGGGGTTTCAGACTCAGTGTGCAAGGTAAGGCTTAGCCAATATAGGTGGTTAAGCAGGGGCAGCAAGGTGACAGCAACGGGTTTAAGGAGATGTCACTAACAGTAGATACTGCAGAAAATATTCTGCAGTAGATTGGGGGACTGAATTTGAGGTAGGAAGGTAATGAGGGAAATCTGGGCATGGAGTAGCGGTGGCAGTGGGGGTTGGTGTGGAGGCCAGAAAGTGATCAAGAGATGAAGCCCAGAGGCTGCAGTGAGGAGGGCACCGTGGTTTGGCATAAGGCTGCAGGAGAGAAGGCATCAATTTTTTTTGTCTTTTTCTCGAGGTAGAGTTTCTCTCTGTTGCCTAGGCTGGAGGGCTGTGGTGCAATCTTGACTCACTGGAACCTCTGCCTCCTGGGTTCAAGCGATTCTTGTGCCTCAGCCTCCTGAGTAGCTGGGATCACAGGTGTGCACCACCACACCCGGCTAAGTTTTACATTTTTTTTTTTTAGTAGAGAAGGTATTTTGCTGTGTTGGCCAGGCTAGTCTCAAACTCCAGACCTCAGGTGATCCGCCTGCCTCAGCCTCCTGAAGTGCTGGGATTACAGGAGTGAGCCACTGCGCCCAGCTTGAGGAGGCATCAAATGGAATCACGTTACAGCCAAGAGCCAGGGAGCATGGTGGCAAAGCGGGTAATTTTGTGAGTTGAGTTTGTGAGTGAGGTGGGGAAGGGAGAGAGCTTTTTTTCTGAGGAGGGATAGCGGGACTAGACACAGGAAGGCCTCGGGGGAAAATGTGAAACAATTGGGGCAATGACCATTTTTTCTCTTGGGGACCATTTTCCTTTAGACATGGTATGGGAAAAAGAAATTCCCATAACATAAACAAATGTCTCCTTTCTCCTCTCTTCTGTGTGCTTGTCTTCTGAGCAGTGTGGAGTGGGGTCGGGGGCATGGGCTTGGGAGATTGTGAGCTCAGACCTCAGTCCCAGCTCTGTCCCTGCTGGCCTGGAGTCCCTGAGCACATCACATAAGGAGAATGAAGGGGACAATAAGACGGACCTCACTGCACCGGCAGGGGATGAAATGAGAGGTGTGTAAAGTGCTTACCCAGGTTCCTTATGCTCATATGTTAGCTGCTGTTATTACAAAAACCACTTTAACTCAGCATATGGTTCAAGTTTCCAAACTGCTGAAATGGCTCAGGACTTAAACGCACGGATTGTTGAACAACAAAAGGGAGTTGGAGGAAAGGCTATTTATTGGAAGGGTTAGCAGGAGACTGAGGCAGTGACTTGTCCAGCCTCACTGTGGTCTTTTGTGGAGTGGCCACCAGCCTCCTGCCCCGGTCTCCTTTGGGATGTGTGGAAACTGCAATGCTTTGGGCTCTTTGCTTAGGGTGGGGTTTGGAGCTCTGTTTTTAATAAGCTCCACAGGTGATTCTATTGCAAACTGAAATCTGAGAACCACATTTTTTCTGCTGACACAATCTCCTTGGCATGATCTCTGGCCTATGTGGTCACCATCAAGGTGACAAGGGTCTCCCCCCTGGGGCCAGCTCATCCATCTCTTTGGACCAGGTTTCCTGTTAATAAGGTCCCTTCCAGACCTATGACCATCTCAGGGAAATGGGGAGTCATAGAAGGAAGAAGAAAACAGTGAAAGAGGAACCCGACAGCAGAGCAGAGAAGGAAACTGAGGAAACAGGCAAAGACCTGGATCATTTTAGGGGTGGACGGGCAGGAAGAGCTGGAGCTGCCTTCACTGCAGTCCAGTCCCACACGGTTATTAAATGGAAGAAGAATGAGCCTCTGTATCTCGGCAGAGCAGGGCAAGAGTCATCGGCAGACGTTATTAAAATCTTTTCCTCACCGTTGAAAGACATTTATCGCTCTTCATCAGCAAACCTCTCTTTTTGAAAGGGAAAATCAACTTAACAGGTAGGGACTATCTTTTCGTTCCTCCCATGAAAGAGAGGAAAGCTGCCACCCGTCAGCCCCCAAAACAGTGTGGGGTCATGGAGCTCCCCGAGAATGGTAGGTGGGAAACTCTGGACACTCGGCACCTTGGCACAGTGTGTATAAGGGACCTCTCTCCTGCTACAGGGGATGTCTGGGTACCAGCGATGACTGACTGCTGCAGAGGGGCTTTGGATCCCTAAACAAGAAGCGGTGGGGGCACAGCTTCCTTGCTGCTGTCCTTGCACCAGCCCTGGCCTCCTCCCTTCTGTCTTGCTTCCCACCAGAGCCATCTCACCCGAGTGTGTCACCCCCTCACTGACAAACACTCAGGGATCTCTCACTGCAGCAAGAACATTCACACACATCAGCCCAGAGCTCAAGGTCCTTCCCAGACTGGCCCCAAACACCCCTCCAGCCTGCTTCCCCATCCCCTGCCAGGCTGCAGGCTGGCATCCCTGCTCTTCTCCAAACCCTAGTGCCCTTGCCTGCCTCCCTGCTTTGCCCAAGGCAGTTGCTCTGCCTGCAGCACCTCACCCCTCTTCTCTGCCAGGTGATCCACTTAATGGCCCAGCTCAAATTCTCCTCCTCGGGGAAGCCCTCTCTGACCTCTCCAGGCAGAACTAATTATTCCCTCCACCGGTTCCCATAGCAAGCATGCTGCTGTTTGACAATGACCGCACTATATTCTGGCTGGGTGTAATCCTTTGTTTCTGTCCATGTTTCCCCTCATCACAGGGAGTTCTGGCAGGAAGAGGAGGGTTGTCGCCTGCTCCTCTGTGTCCCCCATAAAACTAAGCTAAGTTCTTAATAAAAATAATAGCTAGCATGTACTGCGGGCTTACTCAGCACTCTGGGAGTTCTTCATACACATTATTTAATGTTATCCTCAGAACAGTTCTTCCAGATTATGAGGCCTATTTCACAGATGAAGAAAATGAGGTTTGTAGAAGCGAAGCCACCTGTACAGGGATGCAGGGCTAATGTGTGGCAGAGCGGGGACTAGAAACCAGAACTGTCTGAGCTCAGTAAAGGTTTGTGGACTGAATGAATGAACCTCTGTTCCCACCCCACCTCTGGTGCCAGCCCCCTCCGGTCGGTGACGGAAGGGCCTGCGATGTGCTTGGCTCCTGAGCCAGTGCTGTCAGCCCTTCCCATCCCATCTCTGTGGCTCAGGCTTTCTCTGCTTCCAGAGCATCTCACTTTTGCTTCTGTTCTTCTGGGCACGGCAGGAGGCCCTAGAGAAAGGTCTCTGCCACCTTCCTGAACTAGCCCCCATTATCCCACACTCTCATTCTCCCCAGGACAGCAATGCCTTCTGTGCACTCCCTCCCCAGGGCTCCTCCCCAGCTCCTGCTGAGCTTCTGGTCCCCAGCACCTCCGTCAGGCAGTGTGCCTCCAGCCTCTGGCTAAGACCTGGAAAACATTCACAGGACTGTGTTTCAGACAGAGCCCTGGTCAGTTGTCATCCCTTCTTCCTTCACTGGGGAATGCAGGAGAAGCTCCTCTCTTCCTATGCCCCAGTTTTCAAGACCAGCTTCAATTTTACAAGCTTGTAAGCTTCCTTAGAATAGCAGCTGCATTTTGTTTGTTGTTTTTGTTTGTTTGTTTGTTTTTGTTTTTTTTTACAACTCTGCAGGCCCCACAATCCATTGTCAAGAGCCATGCACCTGGGTAGATGCCCAGTAAATGGCAAATGAGTGACTTCCTGGAAAATACCAAGTACATTCTGTGACTACTTCCTCAAACATAACACTTCCCATCTTAATATATTCCATCCCTGCATCAATCTGCTTTTTCTTCAGTCTGGTCTTAGAAAGGATGGCGATGTATCTCCTCTCTCCAAACCTGACCCCTCCCCATCTCTGCTGAGCCCATCCCTTTGGGCAGCAAGTCTTCCAGTGCTCTAATGCACCGACCCCTGGAGCAGGTCACCAGGCCCCAATGACCTCCCATCCTTGTGTTCCCAGGGCCCTGGCATACTGGATGGACCTTTAAAAGATCAAGAGAATTCATCTCATTTCTACACTCATTTAACAAAAAGTAGCAGCATCAACAATGTGCTAGGACCGGCAATAGAGAGAGAATGTGGTTCGGGGACACACTCTGGCAAGAAAAATCATCCTGTCTGTTTTATTCACTGTTGGCTCCCTAATATCTAGAACAGTACCTGGTACATAGCAGGAGTTTGATAAGTATTTGTTGGGTGAAAAAAAATGAATGAATGGCCATTGTGCTTACTTTTCTGCTCGTTCCAGACATAGTTATCTAATATTACTATTTTCGACCTCTTTTATACTAGGGATCTCTGTGCACCCTCTTCCTCAACTCCCCCTCAATTTGTTCTCATCCACCCCACGACCCCCAGTTTTATAACACCACTCCCAGGAGCCCAAAGCTCCCATTCATTCACTTCCATTAGCATGACTCTTCACCTACCTTGGGGTCTTCAGTCTCTCCCCTCCTCCTAATTTCCAGTATTGCATTATCTATTCTGCCTCTGCTGGCCTCCCTTCAAAGCCTGCAACATCATAAGCCATTTCAGCAAAGAGCTTGGTCGTCTCTCAGTGACCCCTGCATTCATCACTCACGACTTTACCCGTCTTTGGCTCTGCGTGTCCCCCAGTCTTTCTCTCTCTCTCTGGAAACAGAGATTGCCCGAGTCCTGCAGATCAGCATTACGAGAAATGCATGCGGACCAGCTTCAGCTGCTTGCCAACTCTTTAAAAATTAGTATTTAAACAATTTTCTAAAGGGGGAAAAAAAAATCTCTTCACCTCCTCATAGCAACTATTTGCATAATTCAGTGACCTCTTGTAAACCATGCCATTGTATAAGCATCATTTTCAACGGTAGAAATCAACTATTCATCCCATTTCATACTCTCCATCATTCACCTAACATTTTTCTGTATGAACTTTGTCATGTATTGACAGAGTACTGGTATTTATCATTTGTAATGGTTATATAATATTCTATCATATTAATGTTTCATACTTTGCTTAACAATTCCCCATTTGTGGAACATTTGGGTGTTTTCCAGGATTTTCTTCTTATGAACAGGGCAGCAATAAACATCTTTTTGCAAATAGTTTATATTTCCTTTTCAGTTCATTTCCTGGTATATATTCCCAGAAGAGGGATTATTGGGTCAAAGGCTAGAGACACTTTTATGGGTTTCGTTGTGAGGTGCCAGACTGCTCTCCGAAAGACTGTACTAATTTGCAATTCTCCTGTCTTTTTACTCATGTTTTGTAGCCTCCTAATAAACTCCCCCAGGGGTTGTTCCAAGTCTTCTGGGCCTGCCTGGGGCATCCAGCCACTCTCACCCTTCAGAGGTGATTTTACCGGGAAAGTTACACACATGCCCCTGGGTTTCCTCAACTTCCTTCCACGTCAATGTTTCTGTTTCCACCTTGGCTCCCCTCCTAGGCTGATCTCTGAGGACAAGGTGTCCGATTTCCTCTCCAAACACGCCTCCCTGCCTGCACATGTGACCTCGTTCCCTCTTCCTGTCTCTTCAGCTCCATGCTGCATCAGTCATTCCACTCTTTTTACATCATCTGTCTCTCCCTTTTCTTCCACTCTTTCCCCTCAGCCTGTGAATATCCTCATCTCCCTTTTCTTAAAAGCAATAGGCAATTTCTCCTTCTCCTGGTGAGATATCTCTTTCCATCACCATCCATCTTTCTGAAAGAAGAGTCTACATGTCACTGTCTCATCTTCTAGTTCCTTCTTAACCTTTTGCCCTCTTCTACTGATGACCAACACGTAACTAAAGCTGCCATTTCAAGGCCACCAATAATTTTCTTAGTAATACAAACAAATGACCCTTTATCGGTCATCATTCCTACCCCCTTGTTGGGTATCTTGTCCTCATTGAAACGTCTTCCTGTCTGAGGTTCCGTGGCAGTAAAATTTCTTCAGAGTCCCTTCTATCCTACCAAAATTGTATCTCTGTAAGGATCTGTTCTCAAATCTTCTAGTGAACTTTAAATGATCTCTACCTCCCACTGTGTAGCAGCCAAGAGAATTGGGAGGGACCGATCCTACCCCCAGCTCTAGTGGAAGTTATGACTTGTCCAAGCCCATTAGTATAAACCCATTCCTCCTACCACAGTGATGGCTTAGGAAAACCAGACCAGAGCAATTAACATGTGACATTCACATGTGACCTCTGGTGATCTAATTAGAGCAATGCTAAGGATTTTTGTTTGATAATTGAGGGAAATTAATTCTTTCTCTCCTCTTGGATATAAATGACAAAGCATGTAAATCTAATTGCTGTTGGCTACCATTGTACAACCTTGAGGGAATCCAGTATGAAAATGAAACCAAAACACAGAATAAAGCAGAGAGAACTGACGCATAATGGATCGAGATCCCTGATTGAACTATGCCTGAAGCCCACTCCACTGGATATTTCAGTTACATGAGCCAGTAAATTCCTTGCACTATTTACACCATGATGTGTAGGGATTTCCATTTTTTGCGATTCGAACATATAACCCTTATAGTGCTCTTCACTGTTTTCCTTTTATATGCTATATCTCATTACTCTTACCTATTCCGGTAGCTTCCATGATTATATCTATGTAGATGATTCCTCTATACCTCTACCACCTGTATCCTTACCTTGAACTTCAGCACTACTAGCTTTTCACTGAGTAGCTGTATTTGGACAGTTTATAAAGCTTTAATCTTATCATGTTTAACACCAACATTTTTACCATCACCACCTGTGCCAAATCAACCTCACTTCCCTACTTTCCTATGATTATCCAGTTGCCCAAGTTTGAAACTTCAGAGTGATCCATATCCTTTCCCCCTTTAGACCCTTCAGCCAGTCCCCTACCATGACCTTACACTTTTGCCTCTGGCTGCATCTTGACCAACATAACCTCTGTCTCAAATTGACGGTCTTCCCAGTTGGTCTCTTCGCCTCCCAGCTCTTCCAGTTTCTGATCACCCTACATAACCCCCATCAGAAACATCTTCCTGAAATATCAAACCAATCAAATGTTTTTAATGATTTCTCAAGTGTGTTTTAGATTTAGCCGACACTTTCCATTCTAAATCCAAGAATGGATTTAGACCACTAGAAGGTCTTTTCACTATCTCTCTGATTGTATAATCCCATTACTCTCTCATTGGTGCCCAAGCTACGGGCAAATTACATCCCAGTTCTTCTACACCTTGCTGCCAATGAGATGAATCTACCTGGACCGACTTCCCTTCACATTTCATCTGTTGAAATCCTACTCATCCTTAAAGAACCATCTCAAAACCACCTCCATAAAGGATACTTTGATTTGTCTAAATAGATATTTCTCATCTTGAACCCTACAATGTGTCACTCTTGTGTCACTCATCAGAATAGGAAAGCTAACTTTAATTTTTGCATCCCCTAAGCACAGAACACAAGGTCTTGAAAATGGTAGGTGATTAATTAATACTCTCAATTAGTCTGATTCAAGGGCAAACTTATGAAGAAGAGATGCCACAAGAAGGTAGCTGAGAAGGAGTCTCTTTTATCTATAGATTCACTAGAACCTCTTTCTCTCTTTTTCCTTTCTTTCAATGACAGCTAGGAATTCATCAAGTCAACAAATATTTATTTAGTGCTGTGTACAAGTCAACACTGGAATCTGGGAGAAGCTAGCTTTGAAATCTTGTGCTCTTGACTGACTCAGAGCTGGGGTCTCAGAGCATGGTCCTTTATGGATGTTCCTGGAAGCCAAGGGCAGATCTACCTTTCTTCAGTATCAATATTTAGATAAGCTCTGAGCGGTGTCGCTATTGACTGGGGAAAGAAAAGCAACAGACCAACAGTCCACAGACCTGAGTTCTGGGCTAGATTTTTCACTAAGTAGCTATGTGACCTCAAACAAGTCTTTTACGCTCTCTGGGGCTCTATTGCTTCTTTGCCTGTGAAACAATGAGGCTAGGCTGCAATGTCTTTCAAAATGTGATCCTCAGAATACTTGGAGCAGATTCACCTGAGTGGCTTTTAAAAAATGCAAATTCCAGGCCTGGTATGGTGGCTCACACCTGTAATCCCAGCACTTTGGGAGGCCGAGGCAGGTGGATCACTTGAGGTCAGGAGTTTGAGACCCGCCTGGCCAACATAGTGAAACCCTGTATCTACTAAAAATACAAAAAAATTAGCTGGGCATGGTGGTGTGTGCCCGTAATTTCAGCTACTCAGGAGGTTGAGGCACAAGAATGGCTTGAACCCAGGAGGTGGAGGTTGCAGTAAACCAAGATTGCACCACTGCACTCCAGCCTGGGCAATGGAGTGAGATTCTGTCTCAAAAATGTATATACAGAGAAAATGCAAATTCCCTGGACTCCAGCGAGTGCTATCAAAAATGAATCTTTGGGGCCTCGGGAGACTGTAGTTGAGCAAACTCCCCAGGCAATTCTTATTTCCACTCAAGTTGAAAACATTTAAAATTTTATAATGGCAAGGTTTTTTCTGTTCTAAGATGTGGGGGTTACTGGATTAAGTAATCATTTGAGTTATTTTGAAGTGACAAGTGGAATGGATGAGTGAGTAATCCAGAGGATATTTTGTCCTAACAAAGTGTCTCTGGAGAGAAATGTTAGAGAGCTTCTATTCCATTGTCTACGCCCAGGCCGCTGCCGCAGGACCACGCGCAGTTGCACAGTTGCACGCGGCTTAGCTTGTTTGCCTCTCTCCCCCTCCCTCCCACTCTCCCTTCCTTCTCTCATTTCTCTTCTTTCTTCCCTATCCTCCCCTCTTCTCTCCTCCCCTGTTCCCTCCCTCCTTCCTTCTCTCCCTCCTTCTTTCCTTTTCTCTTTCTTTCCTTCCCTCCCTCCCTCTCCTTCCTCCCTTTTCTCCCTTCCCCTCCTCTCCCTCCCTTTCTCCCTTCCTTTCTTCCTTCCTTCCTTCTCCTCTCTGTCTAGCTCACTGTCTCTTTCTCTCTTCTTCCCTCCCTCCCTACTTTTCCTCTCTTCTGTTCTTTTTCATTTTTCTTTTTTATTCCTTCCACACTCCTACAGGCGCCTTAGTAAGCACACCATTGCTGGTACATTTATTTGCACTTACCTAATAGACTTTTTTTCCACGAAGTCTTTCCGGCTGCCTCAATCAGATATAAACATTTCCTGCTCAGAACTCTCACAGCACTTTGAACTTCTTCTATGTCATTAATCATACTTTGCCATGTAATATTTCTAGGTCTACTCTCTTGTATGCCCTGAGGAAAAAGGCTATTTTATTTATCTTTATGTTCCCTCTACTTCAGTGCCTAGCTTGACGCCTTGCACATGTTGACAGTATTTTACGTTTATGTGATATATAACTAGTTTAAGAAGTATTTTCACAAACATCAGTGAATAATGTTTGTGAAAATAAGTGAAATAAGTGAACAAGTGAAATGTTATTCACTGATGTTTGTGAAAATAAGTGAAATAAGGGTCTGAATAAGTAAAATGCTATTCACTAACATTTGTGAAAAACTTATTCAGACACTGAATAAGTATTTTCTGAACAGATTCATTTATGAATTTCTTTCTTTCTTTTTTTTTTTTTTTTTTTTTTTTTTTGCTTATCATGTTCTTGAGCTGGTCTTATCTCCTGTCCAGGAGGCAGGATTGCACAGAAGTAAGGACACTGACCTGGAGTTTAGACACCTGAATCTGAAGTCTTGTTTTAGCTCTTAATAGCTGCTCAGTCTTAGGTATGTTACTTAACCCCTCTGAACCATAGTTTTATCTATAAAGTGGCCATAACAATATCTTCTTTACAAGATTGGTGACGATTAATGGCAATTACTTGTGAAAACATCTGGTACATAGCAGATCATTTTAAAATACTCGTTAAATGAAATTCTTCCCTTCCCCCAAGTCTTCATCTTTATTAGAATGTCCCTTAAGGACAAACATTGGCTTTTCTACTTCTTTCTCTCCAGATTTTTATGCTGTGTCTTGGTGCATTGAATACAAAATGTGCAGAGTACATTTCTGTGTACTCTTAAAACTAGTCAATGTCATAAGGTGAAACACATATGGGAAACATTCAGACTGAAGTGAACAGGATTCCTTGTTGCAAGAGCTGTATACCGAATTCAAACAAACTTGAGGGGGAAGAAAGAATTTATTGACTCAAATAATTGGGAAGTTCTATGGTAGATCTGCCTTTCAGCAAAGTGGTGTGCAGGAGTTAAAATACTGAAGACAGGATATTGCCTCCTTTTCTCCATTTCTCAGGGGGTCCTGCCTCTATGGCTTTATTCTCAGGCAAGTTGTCTCCAGCTGGTGGAGGGGATGGCTGCTGGCTTGTGAGCCAAAGGGGCGAAGCCCTTTCATTCTTCATGTCCATGTACAAATCTCATGGAAGAATTCTCATGGACCCTGCCTGGGTTCTCCACCCACATCTGAACTAGACATGGGTACAAAGGATGTAGTACTGTGGCTGGCTTAGCCATAGTACTGGGTCACAGGCTTACCCCTGTGGCCAGTGTGGAAAGACACAGTAGTGTAAAGCCTCTCAGACTACAAGGAGTGAAGGAGAGGTTGTTCTTCCAAATGAAGGGGTGCCAGAAGACAAAACCAACTTGTCCAGTGCACACATAGAATATAACACACTATTTCCCACAAGATTTCCTAAGCTTAAACTGTCTGCTTTGTGGTATTTAAAGGGCCCAGCTTTATGTACTCATTAATTTCCTCATTCACTGTTACTGGAAAAATAAAACCATCCTGAGTATCTCCTAAGGCCCAGACCTAGTGCCAAGGGTTGGGATAAAGCAGCAATGAAGTCAAACTTGGGCTTCCTCTCACAGATCTTCTAGTCCAGTGAGGGCTCAGGGACCTCTCACGGCATGGATCACCACAGCTCCTGAAGTTCCCTCCACTAAATATGGTCTTTGGCTTCGAGGAATGAGTTCCACAGGGTTCTATTTATAGTGTATGCACTGGGAGGAGCATCACTTTATCCCATTATCACCTGTTTAGTGAAAATGCCTTTGCAAAAGTTACGACAGTGAGAAAAATCTGACTCCATCTTGCTTCCAACCTCCAAGCTACACTTGTTCATTTCTGGGCTTAGGCCAGGCTAACTATGGAAAGAATTAAGTTCATAGTTTAACTTTGAAGCAAAGATAATAACAGCCCTTTCCTGAAACAAACCCCCTCCTTGCTTGGGGATCAGACCTCTTTTATAAAACTAACAAATTAGTCACAAGATTAGAAATTATGACTCAGAAGTCATGCAGCCAGAGGCCACAAAATTCTTAACTTCCCAGTTGCTCCTATAAAAGACATCACTATTATAAAATCTTAGATTAGTGTTCAAGATATTTTTCAGATCTTGCACTCTGATGAACCAGCTGGCACCACCCAAATGGGTAAACTAGCCCAGCTGGTCTTGTGGCCTTTACCCAGGAACTGACTCAGTGCAAGAAGATGAGCTGTAAATCCCTATGCTTTCATCTGTGACCCAACCAATCAGCATGTCCCATTCCCTAGTCCCCTGCCCACCAAAGTGTCCTTAAAAAACCCTGCCCTTCAAATTTTTAGGGAGGCTAATTTGAATAATAATAAACTCCTATGCTTCTGCTGAGCTGGCTCTGCATTTATTATTGATTTTGCATCTACTGCAAAAACCTGCTGTTCTCAGAGATGAACCGGGCAGCCGGCAAGATGAACCCACTGGGCGATTGCATTATTGCACTGGGTTTGTTGGCTGAACTGGCCTCTTTGGTAGAGATCACAGAATCAAACTCTTAGATGAAGGAAGTGGAGAACCAGCTCACTTCAGAAGCCGGTGCACAGTTCCAGGGAATGGTGCAAGGGGAAGATCGAGGGTTTTGTTTTGTATGTGTAATTCTAAAAGTTTTTTAATTATAGAAAAATACACATAACATAAAACTTACCATTTTAACTAATTTAAATGTATAGTTCAGTAACGTTAAGTATATTTGAATTGTTGTATGGCTAATCTTCAGAACCTTTTCATCTTGCAGACCTGAAACTGTATCCATCAAACAACTCCTTATTCTTCCCTCTCTCTCCAACCCCTGGCAACTGCCATTCTTTCTGTCTCTGTGAATCTGACTACTCCAGGTACCTCACATAAATAGAATCATACAGTATTTGACCTTTTGTGAGTGGCTTGTTTCACTTAGTATTATATCCTCAGTGTTCATCCATGTGGTAGCACATGTCAGAATTTCCTATTTAAGGCTGAATAATATTCTATTGTGCGTAGTCACCATGTTTTGTTTATCCACTTATCGGTCAGTAGGCACCTGGGTTGCATCTACCTTTTGGCAGTTGTGAATAATGCTGCAAGCATCATGGGGAAGATCAGTTTTGATGGCAGAAGCTTGTGTAATCTGGCGGCCAGCAGCGTTCAGATGAGGTAGGAACCTCGTAGAACCCTGAACAGACAAGTCCTGGGTTCAAAGGGGCAGGAGAAGTGCTGGGGGCACTCTCTGCAGGGTAGAGGAAGTGACAGTTCCCTGGGCCTGAGGAAGTATCCATGTATAAGGGAGAGGATCTAGAAGGAAGGGAAATGCCAAACTTTACCTCCCCATTCGTCCGGTGCTGGCCTTGATGTCACACTTTGTGACCAGTCTTAGGAACTCTTGTCAGGTCGTTAGAGGTGACTTCCAAGCGATAACATTGTACTCGCTATGTTAGGAGAAGTTTTTACTCATTCGAGACTCCTGCCCATCTCTGCTGAGCCTCCCACTAAGGCACTCCCAGCCCGAACTCACCCTCTGCAAAGCTTGGACTCCCGCCTTCACCATCTCCCAGCCCCATTTTGCTTTCCTCTGCCAGCATGGCCTATATCAGACTTGTTCATTCACCTGTTTCTCTGTCATCTACACAGGACTGAAGTGAGGAGCCAGCTGTTCCGGACTTTGAAGAAGTTGCTGTCCAGTGCGGTAGGACAGGATGTTGACACAGATGAAACTGGGCGCCGTTTCGTGGAACCCAGCATAAGGAGCCTGTTAGCTGGAGGCTGAGCCAAATGGAAGCGAAGTATCTGGGGAACTCTGAAATGGCTGCCGAAAACAAGGGAATTGCTTGTTGGAACTAGGCGACCCAGGGGCAGGTTTCACGGTACAGTAGATCAATATTGTTCCTTCTAAGGAAACAAGCAGAATCAATGCCAGCTGCCCCAAGTCTCTGAGCAGGTCTGAAAGCCACAGGGCTCGTGGATGAAGGCTTCATGCTAATTTTGTAGAATACAACAATGTGTACCTGTTTGGGAGACATTTTATTGAATTTCATACCAACAACTGTCCCTGGGCCACCAGAGGCCCAGTATTCAAGCATAGAGCAACGGAGGAGCACACGACTGAAGGGTGGAAGGAGTCTTTGAAGAGTGGGAACGGCATTCTTGTTGCCATTTGCTACTCCTCTACCCACAGCAGACATTTTTTCCTGATATCCGCATGCTTGCTGAGCACAGACGCAGCCTCAGAATGTTCTCACCACTGTTTCAGGCAGCCACAATCAGGTAATCACAGTTGGCACTTAATGTGAAGGCTTTTGCCTTTCCTGATCTTGTTCAATCTAACATCATTCCAGTAGGATTCCTTCTCTAGCTTTCTGGAGAGCTGCTCTAGAGGCTTTGTGAACCTTTTCTGAATAGCTCAAATTGTTAAGCCTCTGATTCAATTACAGTTCACTGTGTTTCTACCACAGGAAAAGCCCTGGGCTAGGTGTTGAGAAGGTGCTTTGTTAAGCGGGACAGAAACCTTTCTTCTTGCAATTTCTCCCCACTGGTCCTATACTTGCCTTCTGGACAGCACACAACAAGGCTCTCCCTGTGCCATATGACAGCCCTTCCAACACTAGAATATGGCTTTTCTGCCTTCCCCTAGATTTTATTTTTTCTAGAGGAAATCTAAGCACGTCCAGTTCCTTTTTATTTTTATTTTTTTAATTTGTTTGTTTTTTGTTTTTGTTTTTTCTTGAGACAGGATCTCACTCTGTCACCTAGGCTGTAGTGTAGTGGCATGATCTTGGCTCACTGCAACCTCCATCTCCCGGGCTCAAGCGTTCCTCCCACCTCAGCCTCCTGAGTAGCTGGGACTACAAATATGTGCCACCATGTCCAGCTAATTTTTCTATTTTTTGTAGAGATTGGTTTTCGCCACATTGCACAGGCTGACCTTGAACTCCTGAGCTCAAGCGATCCACCCGCTTTGACCTCCCAAATTGCTGGCATTACAGGCAAGAGCCACCATGCCCAGCCTCCAGCTGTTTCTTTTAATATCTGGTTTTCAGACCCCTCACTCCCTGGTTGGCCTCCCGTGATCATATCCCAGTGCGTCTACATCCCTATTAAATTGTGGTGCCCAGCATGTACATACCACTTCATCTGTGACCTTAATAATTTGGAATACAAGCCAGCACACAGGTATATTTAGATGAGCCCGAAAGGGACAAGGGGTTTACTGACAGATGCACCAAGGCATTCCTGGTCAGGGAGAAGTCTGTGAAAGTGTGACCATCCATAAGTGGTTCAGGGTGAATTATCCACATTCTTGTAGGAACCAACCCCAGTAATTTTCCATGACTTAAAAATTGTTCTTCAAATTATAAAAGCTTAGAGTTATAAAGATTCTTAAAAGGCAGCATTACCCATCTGTTGACGAAATCATCAGGCTACAACATTCCTTGAGAGAAACTTGAGGTCTTGAGTATTCTCTAATGGAAACTCTTGTTTTTTTATGAAGACAGGCCCTTCAATGTTTTGTTCTCTGTTCAAAAGTTTCTCCTTTTCAGTTGGAACCTGTTGCACTGAAAGGTTGGTTAGCCAGGTGCAATGGCTCATACCTGTAACCCCAGCACTCTGGGAGGCCGAGGCTGGAGGATCACTTGAACCCAGGAGTTTGAGACTGGCTTCAGCAACATAGTGAGACTCCATCTCCGCAAAAAAAATAAAAATAAAAAATTAGCCAAGTGTAATAGCCTGCAGTCCCAGCTACTTGGGGGACTGAGGTGGAAAGATCCCATGAGCCTAGGAAGTTGACGGCGGCCGCAGTGAGTTATGATCATACCACTGCACTGTAGCCGAGGCAATGAAGTGAGACCCTATCTTAAGCAAGCAAGCAAGCAAGCAAGAAAGAAAGAAAGAAAGAAAGAGAAAGAATGAGTCATCTTTCAGAGTTATGGAGCATCTGCTCGGTGAGCACTGTTCTAGGTATGTGTACGGGTGGACATGGGTGGTCCATGGTAGTCAAGGGGGAGGAACAAGGACAAACAAGCTCAGACTTTGTCTCTAAGGAAGCTGCACTCCAGTGGGGACACCCCAAAAAGAGCTAAACAAATGCTATAATCGAGACATGGTAAATATTGTGGAAGCACGGAGAAGGAGGTCGCTTCCAACGAAGGGAGCAGAGACAGCCTGTTCTCATGTCTATTCAGCAGCCAGAATGATTGCTTTAAAAGTCCAATCAGATCATATTTCTTGCTGTTCAAGATCCTCCAAGGCTTCCCATCACACTAAAAAATTGACCCCAGGGGCCAGACGTAGTGGCTCACATCCGTAATCCCAGCACTTTGGGAGGCGGAGGTGGGAGGATTGCTTGAGGCCAGGAGTTTGAGACCAGCCCAGACAACATAGTGAGACCCCATCTCTTAAAAAAAACAAAAAAACAAAACAAATAAAAATGAACCCCAGGTCCTTGCAGTGGCCTGTAGGACCCTGCACTACCTGGCATCTGGCCTCTTCTTGCCCACATGAACTTTCAAACGTTTCCACTTGGGTCATGCTGACCTCCTTGCTATCCCTTGAACACATTGGGTTCCTATGTTAGAGCTTTTATATTGGGTGTTTCCTCTTGGGAACCCTGCTCCTTTAGGCTTCCCCATGGCTTGCTCCTTCACACCATTCAGCTGTAATGAGAGACTTAAAGTCCCGTCTCCCCACGACTTGTCACTTGCTTTCCCCTTACCCTATTTACTTAATAGCATTTATTACTATCTAAATACTTGTTAGTCTTCAGTCTCCCGATAGAATGTGAGCTCTTTGAAGGCAAGATTTTGTCTGTTTCATTCACTGCTGTATCCCCAGTGCCAAGAACAGGGCTGGCTCATGACATGCGCCAAATAAATATTTGTGGAGTGAATGAATGGGTTAATCTTGAAAACCTATTCTAAAAACTGGCCAAGCTCAGTGGCTCACACCGTAATTCCAGCACTTTGAGAGACCAAGGTAGGAGGATCACCTGCAATCAAGATTTTGAGACCAGCCTGAGCAAGAAAGTGAGACCCTGTCTCCACAAAAATTTAAAAATTAGCTGGGCATGGTGGTGTGTGCCTGTAGTTCCAGCTACTTGGGAGGCTGAGGTGGAAAAATCACTTGACCCCAGGAGTCTGAGACTGTGGTGAGCTATGATCAGCCACGGCACTCCAGCCTGGGCAACAGAGCAAGACTGTGTCTCAATCAATCAATCAAGAAAAATAAAAGCTAGCCGCATTAATATCCAGTGTACTTATCTATAGTTTCTAGAAACAAGTCCAATCTTTCTGAAAAAATGTGCCCAAATAGTTTCTCATCAGAAATCCTCTGGTATTTCCTACTCTTCATGACTTCTCAAAGATTTCTGACTGCGGCTGTAAGATCTGCAAGTTCTTTCAGCTGTGTGTCTAGGAGATTTTCCACCTTGGCCTGGGGACCTAAGCAAATTGCATCCACAGAAGATTCTTATCTAGCATGAGGTTACATTCTCAAGTCAGCATAGTAAGGTAAAATTGACATATCATCAGGATTTTCCTTGAACATCCCTAGCATCACAACAGATTACTGATTCTGTAGTTGTGTGCCCGAGGAATTGGTTGGTTTGTATTAGCAGCCCTGCGGTATGAAAAAATATGGATCTCTGAACACCTGAATCATTCTGAGCCTGGTTAGGTGCTTTTCCTACAGAAGTATTTGGGAACTGAGGTTGACTGAGAACAGCAATTTTATATCCTAATATTTATATCCTGCCTAATTTTGAATATTGGCTCTAACATTTACTTGCTGTATGACTACAGGCAAGTTACTCAACTTGTCTATGCATCAGTTTTCTCATGTGCAAAGCAGAATAATAATAGTACCTGCCTCACAGGGATAGATTGAGGACCAAGTTTATTAACGTATATGAGGTCTTTAGGCTACTACCTGGCACATAGTATTTCTATGCTTTCTAATCAACATGAGCAATTATTTTATTATCTCCCATCTTATGTTCCTACTGGGGCATACACTCAATGGATGGGGGGCAGGCAGCATATAGTAAACGGTTTCAATTGTGATTTCTCCCTTGTTTCTCTCTTTCCCCAAATGCCGATGGTTGAATTTATATGATGTGAACTCACTGTAAATTGCTTAGGTGCTTTCAGTCTGGTGGAATTCGAGTCACTCTTCTATTGATTATCATACAATTTCTTGTTGGAACACTTTTTTTTTTTTTTTGTATTTGGGCTCTGGGGTACATGTGCACATCCTGTATCCTGCAGGATTGTTACACAGGTACATACCTGCCATGGTGGTTTGCTGTCTCCATCCCCCCACCCCGTTGCCTATGTCAGGCATTTCTCCTGGTGTTATCCCTCCCCCTCCTTCCCACCCCCCGCTGTCCCCCCTCCCCTCCCCTCCACCCCCCACCTAGCCCTGTGAGTGTTGTTCCCTTCCCTGTGCCCATGTGTTCTCATTGGTCATCACTCACCTATGAGTGAAAACATGCAGTGTTTGGTTTTATGTTCTTGTGTCAGTTTGCTGAAAATGATGGTTTCTAGGTTCATCCATGTCTCTACAAAGGAAACAAACTCATTTTTTATGGCTGCATAGTATTCCATGGTGTGTATGTGCCACATTTTTTTGGTTCAGTTTATCATTGATGGGCATCTGGGTTGGTTCCAGGTCTTTGCTATCATAAACAGCACCACAATGAACATACATGCATGTGTCTTTATGATAGAACAATTTATAATCCTTTGGGCATGTACCCAGTAATGGGATTGCTGGGTCAAATGGAATTTCTATTTCTAGATCCTTGAGGAATTGCCACACTGTCTTCCACAATGGTTGAACTAATTTGCACTCCCACCAACAGAGTAAAAGTGTTCCTTTTTCTCCACATCCTCTCAAGCATCTGTTGCTCCAGATTTTTTAATGATCGCCATTCTAACTGGCGTGAGATGGTATCTCAATGTAGTTTTGATTTGCATTTTTCTAATGACCAGTGATGATGAGCATTTTTTCATATGTTTGTTGGCCACATACTTGTCTTCTTTTGAAAAGCATCTGTTCATATCCTTTGCCCACTTTTGAATGGGTTTGTTTGTTTGTTTGTTTGTTTTTTCCTGTAAATCTGCTTTAGTTCTTTGTAGATTCTGGTTATTAGCCCTTTGTCTGATGGGTAGATTGTGAAAATTTTTTCACATTCTATTGGTTGCTTGTTAAATGATTGTTTATTTTGCTGTGCAGAAGCTCTTAAGTTTAATTAGGTACTATTTCTCTATTTTGGCTTTTGTTGCCATTGCTTTTGATGTTTTAGTCATAAAGTCCTTGCCTTTGCCTATGTCCTGAATGGTTTTGCCTAGGTTTTCTTCTAGGGTTTTTATGGTGTTAGTTCTTATGTTTAAATCTTTACTCCATCTGGAGTTAATTTTTGTATAAGGTGTAAGGAAGGGGTCCAGTTTCAGCTTCCTGCATATGGCTAGCCAGTTTTCCCAACACCATTTATTAAACAAGGAATCCTTTCCCCATTGCTTTTGTCAGGTTTATCAAAGATCAGATGGTTGTAGATGTGTGGCATTGCTTCCAAGGCCTCTGTTCTGTTCCATTGGTCTATATTTCTGTTTTGGTACCAGTACCATGCTGTTTTGATTACTATAACCTTGTAGTATAGTTTGAAGTCATGTAGCCGTGATGCCTCCAGCTTTTCTCTTTTTGATTAGGATCGTCTTGGCTATGTGGGCTCTCTATGTTGGTTCCGTATGAAGTTTAAAGTGTTTTTTTCCAGTTCTGTGAAGAAGGTCAATGGTAGCTTCATGGGGATAGCACTGAATCTATAAATTACTTTGAGCAGTATGGCCATTTTCACAATATTGATTCTTCCTAACCATGAGTATGGAATGTTTCTCCATTTGTTTGTGCCCTCTCTTATTTCCTTGATCAGTGGTTTGTAGCTCTCCTTGAAGAGTTCTTTACCTCCTTTGTTAGTTATATTCCTAGGTATTTTATTCTCTTTGTAGCACTTGTAAATGGGGGTTTGCTCATGATTTGGCTCTCTGTTTATCTGTTATTGGTGTATAGGAATGCTTGGTATATAGGATTTCCATTCTTTTGCATTTGCTGATAAGTAATTTACTTCCAATTATGTGGTCAATTCTGGAGTAAGTGCAATGTGGTGCTGAGAAGAATGTGTATTCTGTGGATTTGGGGTGGAGTGTCCTGTAAATGTCTATTAGGTCTGCTTGCTCCAAACCTGTTTTCAAGTCCTGGATATCCTTGTTGACTTTTTGTCTCGTTGATCTGTCCAATATTGTCAGTGGAGTGTTAAAGTCTCCCACTATTATTGTGCGTGAGTCTAAGTGTCTTTGTCGGTCTTTAAGAACTTGCTTTATGTATCTGGGTGCTCCCATATTGGGTGCATAAATATTTAGGATATTTAGTTCTTCTTGTTGCATTGGTCCTTTTACCATTATATAATGCCCTTCTTTGTCTCTTTTGATCTTTGTTGGTTTAAAGTCTGTTTTATCAGAGACCAGGATGGCTACCCCTGCTTTTTTTTGCTCTCCATTTGCTTGGTAAATCTTCTTCCATCCCTTTATTTTGAGTCTATGTCAGTCTTTGCATGTGAGATGGGTCTCCTGAATACAGCACACTGATGGGTCTTGACTTTTTATTCTGAGGTATGCCAACGAATCTGACAACTATGTGCCTTGGGGTTGCTCTTCTGGAGGAATATCTTTGTGGTGTTCTCTGTATTTCCAGGATTTGAATGTTGGCCTGCCTTGTTAGGTTGGGAAAGTTGTCTTGAATAATATCTTGAGGAGTGTTTTCCAACTTGGATTCATTCTCCCCTTCACATTCAGGTATGCCAATCAAACATAGATTATCCAGTTTGCCAGTCTGTGTCTTTTGATTGAGGCATTTAGGCCATTTACATTCAACATTAACATTGTTATGTTTGAATTTGATCCTGCCACTTTGTTACTGGCTGGTTGTTTTGCCCATTAGTTGACGTGGCTCCTTCATTGCTTCATTGTTCTTTACCATTTGGTACATTTTTGCAGTGGCTGGTACTGGTTGTTTCTTTCCCTGCTTAGTACTTCCTTCAGTAGCTCTTGTAAGGCAGTTCTTGTAGCGACAAAATCTCTCAGCAATTGCTTGTCCTTAAAGGATTTTATTTCTCCTTCACTTATGAAGCTTAGTGTGGCCAGATATGAAATTCTGGGTTGAAAGTTCTTTTCTTTAAGGATGTTGAATATGGGCCCCCACTCCCTTCTAGCTTGCAGGGTTTCTGCGGAGAGAGCCACTGTGAGTCTGATGGTCTTTCCTTTGTGGGTGACTTGACCTTTCTCTCTGGCTGGCCTTAGGATTTTTTCCTTTATTTCAACCCTGACGAATCTCACAACTATGTGCCTTGGGGTTGCTCTTCTGGAGGAATATCTTTGTGGTGTTCTCTGTATTTCCCGGATTTGAATGTTGGCCTGCCTTTTTAGGTTGGGAAAGTTACCTTGGATAATATCTTGAAGAGTGTTTTCCAACTTGGATTCATTCTCCCCTTCACATTCAGGTACGCCAATCAAGGGCAGATTCGGTCTTTTCACATAATCCCATAGTTCTTGGAGGTTTTGTTCACTTCTTTTTGCTCTTTTTTCTCTAATTTTTCCTTCTCATTTTATTTCATTGATTTGATCTTCTATCTCTGATATCCTTTCTTCTGCTTGATCGATTCGGCTGTTTAAATTTGTGTATGCCTCATGAAGTTCTCGTGCTGGGCTTTTCAGCTCCATCAAGTCATTTATGGTCTTCTCTAAGCTGGTTATTCTAGTTAGCATTTGCCTAAGTTTTTTCAAGGCTCTTAGTTTCTGTGCATTGGGTTAGTACATGGTCTTTTAACTCAGAGAAGTTTGTTATTATCCAGCTTCTGAAGCCTGCTTCTGTCAATTTGACAGATTCATTCTCTCTTCTTTCGTTCCCTTGATGGTGAGGAGTTGTAATGCCTGGGATGAGAAGAAGTGTTCTGTTCTTTGATGGTTGCATCCTTTTTGTGCTGTTTTTTTTCCCTTCCTCGTGGATTTATCTCCCTTTAATCCTTGAAGTTGGTCTTTCAGGAGTCCTCTCTGAGTGGACTTTTTTTTTTTTTACTGAGGTTGGAGCTGTATCTTTTTTGCCCTGTAGAGGGCGCCGCTGGGCTCTCTAGGAGTCAGGCAGGTTGCCGGGTGGGTGGTCCTTCCCCGGAGTCTGTTTGCAGGTGAGATTGGCCCCA
Source organism: Saimiri boliviensis (assembly GCF_048565385.1). Classification (NCBI taxonomy): domain Eukaryota; kingdom Metazoa; phylum Chordata; class Mammalia; order Primates; family Cebidae; genus Saimiri; species Saimiri boliviensis. The sequence continues at coordinate 82,801,564 of NC_133460.1, forward strand.
ATGGCGTCTCTGCCAGAGCTCAGTGTTTCTGGTTGGGTTCAAGCTGGTGTATTTGCTGCCAAGCTCTCTAGCGAGGGCTTCAGTTTCAGTTCTGTGGAGGCGTGGCCTGCCAGGCCTTAGGGTCTGTTTCCGTGCTTTCAACTCTGCCTTCCTCTGTGGGAAAGTCGGTCCCGCCGGCATTAGTGCAAACTCCGGCCCAGGTCCCTGCGACAACTCACCGAGCTGCCGAGGCTACTGGCGGGCCCCACCGTCTAGCAGGGCTCTTGTGGACGGAGGGTTGCCGGAGGGATGAGGTAAGCACAGGATCCTAAACAGAGCACCGACGGTGTTAAATACCCCGGCCCTCTGAGCTAGCTGCACGTTTCCGGTGGGGACTTACCCCTTCATCTTGATTTGCCCCCCTGGGCGGCTCTGCCTTGCGGCTCCTTCCCTGGGCCTAATTCCAGTGCCCTATCAGTCCCACAGAAAAGAACCGGGCACCTCGTTTGGAAGGTGAAGTCCTCTAGCCCTCTGAGCCTCCTTCGCTGGGAGCTGCATTCTGATCCTGGCTTCTCTGGGCCATCTTGGCGGCCCCCGTTGGAACACTTTTTTAAAGACTGGGGAAGGTGAGTAGAAAGCCAGACGTGAAATAGTTTGATCTCTCTGTCTGTCACACATACACATTTCCACACTTTGGAAAACAATGAGTTTAGCCTTTGCTTAATGTTCTCCAAACATCATGATTGAGTCCCTTCGGTTGCTTTCAGCTTTTTCTGGAGCACTGGCTCATCCTCTGGCTTCAGCTTTTTGGACGATTTTTTTTTTTTTTTTTTTTTTTTTTTACAGATTCATGCTCTTCCCTTTCTTTGAGCACTGAGAAAGTCAAAAAGCCAGGAAGAAAGGCAACAATGCAGAAAATGCATAAAGAATAGCCAGCCAGTTTTTTTAAATGTGAAAAACAGAAAAGAGAGAGGCCTGAGGAGCTGGCATGAGCAGAAAGGAAATGTTGTTGGCTGTTATAGATGGCAGAAGCTGCTGTTCTACTGAGATGATGGACTCCCAGAGGCCAGAGCTGCAGGAGATACACAGGGCTCTAGGAACAGCCAGCCTGGGATGCAAGTTTTGACCGCATTTGGAATGTTCAGTTATTACAGGTATTTGTTTTCCTACTAAGCCCTGGGACAAAATCCCTTGTTCCTGGGCTGATACTGAGAATATGAGGGAAATGTTATATAAGGACTCACTAAGTACCAGATATTATTAATATCATCCTTTAACCACCCCATACCTGATCTGATTGTTCCTTACCCTGATCTTCCTCTACCATTCTCCTGATTGAAAACAGAATTGTCATTGCAATTTTAAAAATCTAATTGATAAGCGGGCATGTAGCCAGTAGTCCCAGCTAGCTGGGAAGCTGCAGAGAGCCATGATCGTACCACTGCACTCCAGCCTGGGTAACAGAGCAAGACCCTGAGAAAGAAAGAAGAGAGAGAGAGAGAGAGAGAGAGAGAGAGAGAGAGAGAGAGAGAGAGAGAGAGAGAGAGAGAGAGAGAGAGAGAGAAAATGAAAGAAAGGAAGGAAGGAAAAGAAAAAAGAAAATCTAATTGCTTCAACTTACCCTTCTCTGTCCCTTAGGAGCAAAACTTCATGTAATTTGTATTTCCCCTTTTCCCTTATTAGCTAGTTTGCCAAACCGATGGGAAAATTCATCCCATGGTAATACTCATGATTACCCAATGAGGTAGGTGGTTTTGGTAGGTCTCCGTTTTACAGATGAGGTAACTGAGTTTTAGTGAATCATTGATTTAATTAATTAATTAATTCAACAAATATTTACTAAGCACTTCTATTCCAGGCACGATGCAAAATATTGAAGATAAAAAGGTGAAGTAGACATAGTCTCCTCCTGTAAATAGCTCATATCTAGTGAGAAAGAGAGGCACAAACAGATAACCCTTAGCAGGGCATGTCCAGTGTCTTAGGTTGAGTGCCCCAGAAAGAGTCCCAGATAGAGACCCCAAGAAGTACCAGTAGAGAATGAAAAGCTGAGACAGGCAAGGAAAGGAAATGAGTACAGGGTATGCTAATGAACAGGGTCCTGCTGTGAGCAACTGAGCTCCGTCCCATTGGGGATCTCTCAGACACAGCACAGAAGCTGTTAGTGATGTCCCATCTGAAGGCGAGAATTTAGGATATTTGCCCATTAATCTCTACCTTCTGGCCTGGCCTGACCTCTGGCCAAGTACAGTAGAGAGTGTGGCCATCGGCAGTAGAGAGTCATAAGTGAGCAGAAAATGGCCATCGGCAGTAGAGAGTCATAAGTGAGCAGAAAATGATGATGGCAAGAGAATGTGAGCAGAGCACTGAGGATTTCTGTTACGTGCACTTACATACGCAAGCACAGCCATTACAGAAACCCTGAAGAGAAGTCCGCAGCTCAGACTGGCTAGGTCCAAGAAGTCTTCCTGGAAGAGGTGACAGAGGAACAGTATTCTAAGGGGATGCTTTCCTCCAGAGCCGTTCAGTGAGGGCATGTGCAGAGAGGCCCTGATGTCTGGCCGTGCTAAAGATTTTAGATGGAAAGTTCTGGCTAAGATTAATAAAAATATCTACTTATCACCCTACCCAGGGGGATTGGGAGGTTAAGAACAGGACAAGAACTCAGATGTCTAACAGATCCTCAGAGTGCTGTCCTTTCCGAAATTGAGGCGTGAGAGTGAGCAAGAGAGAAAGAGAGAGCGCAGCGACGAGTGAGTTTGTGTCTGCTTTTTGTAAAGAAACACAAGGACTTTTCTGGGTTTCCCCAAGACCCACTCCAGGCTTCTGTCTATTTATGGATTGGGTGGTTCCTCAGAACATCCTTCCTTCCAGAGCTGCCAACCGCAGCCCTGCCCAGCCCCCAGATGCCCACTGCGCTCACTCCGTCATAAGCACCACCTCCCAATTAGACCAAGGATGTGGCAATCGGGCTGCCCAGAATTGCTCTCCCCACCTTCAGCTTGCCCTGAGCAGAGTTCATATTGCACATTTCCCGACACTCAGAGAGACCCATTAATATTTAGCATGTTACATTTCCAAAGCACTTTGCTAACATGAATTGATCTTTTCGGCACCCCCTTGTGAGGCAGCGCAGAACTGCCAGCCCTACTGGGGACGTAAGGCTTTGAGAAGATAAGCTACTTAGGCTAGGGCCATGGCTGGTGAGCGATGGATCCAGATGAGAACCAAAGGTCGATGACACCAGTTGTCTGAGCCTCCAGGCAGAACTCCAGAGAGGCCACAACACCCTCTCCCTGCTCCGGATGTCTTGGAGCAAATCCAGCTCTCTGAAAGTTTAAATAGAATGGGCTTGTCATCTTTCAGATTGGACTGTTCACAAGGCAGCTACTGCTTATGGAGTGCTTATAATGTCCTAGGAGCTGGGTACTTCACCTAGATTGTATCATTTAATTCTCACAACCCTTGCCCACTTTCTTTGGTGTCACTACTATTATTTTAGGCATCAGAAAACTCAGGTACAGAAAGATTAAGTAACTTGCTCAAAGTTGCACAGCTAGTAAGAAGCAGAGCTAGAATTTAAACCTGGGCTTCAGAGATTTTAACTACTATGAATCAGCCTAAAGGCGGGTAGAGGAACCAAGTGAAGTGGAATTGCTCTTCGTAAGTTCTGCCTACTCCCAGGTAATTCATCATATGCTTTGCAAAATTATTTCTAGAGGTAGAGGAATTTGGTGTAGGGAGAAGCTGTCTCCAAAAGTGTTCTTGAGGAATAAGAGTGTTAACTAAAGTTGTTGATTACTTGATTTTTCTTTTGGCTCCGCATTCCCGGGCCTCCCTGAAAGGACAGAGAGAGGACCAGTCCATCCAATACACAAGCGCAAGGCCCCTGTGCCATGTACTGTGTTTAACAACGACGCTGGCTTTGGTGGGGTACAGACACACATATGTAATTATGATCTGGTGGGGAGCACTATAAGAAGGATGATGAGAGCTCTTTGGGAAGGCGGGTGGAGGGAGGAGGCAGAAGTGACTTGTTAGTCCAGGGAAACTGGTAAAGTTTTTTTTTTTTTTGAGACGGAGTTTCGCTCTTGTTACCCAGGCTGGAGTGCAATGGCGCAATCTCGGCTCACCGCAACCTCCGCCTCCTGGGTTCAGGCAATTCTCCTGCCTCAGCCTCCTAAGTAGCTAGGATTACAGGCACGCGCTACCACGCCCAGCTAGTTTTTTGTATTTTTGGTAGAGACGGAGTTTCACCATGTTGACCAGGATGGTCTCGATCTCTCGACCTCGTGATCCACCCGCCTCAGCCTCCCAAAGTGCTGGGATTACAGGCTTGAGCCACCGCGCCCGGCCAGAAACTGGTAAAGTTTTGTAGAGATGACATCTCTTGGATTCTGATGGAGGTGGAGGAAGGAGAGAAAGGGACAAGACGTGCAAAGGAAGCAAGGTGTGAAATAATGTAGCAGACTTGGAGAGCAGAAAAAATGCTTTCTGGCTGGAGCTGTCCTTCTTGGATGGGGCCCCATAACCCTAGATGAGGGACTGGGTTACACATTTTAGGGTGTTCCTGAGGATGTAACTCTTTGACTTGTCTAGCCAAATTCTCATCTTGGTGTACCCTTGATGGATAGAAAGGATCATTGTAGCCAGGTGAGGTGGTGTGTGCCTGTAGCCCCAGCTACTCAAGAGGCTGAGGCAGGAGGATCACTTGAGGAAGGAGATCCAGACAAGCCTGGGCAATATAGGGAGATCGCCATCTCAAGAAAAAAAAGGATAATCGTGTAACAAATATTTAGCGAGTTTCTACTAGTCTTTTTTCTACGTCTGTGGGTGATTGGTTCCAGGACCTCTGCAGACACCAAAATCCGTGGATGCTCTAGTCCCTTATATAAAATGGTGTGTGCTGGGTGCCACAGCTCACACCTATAATCCTGGCACTTTGAGAGGTTGAGGTAGAAGGATTCCTTGTGGTCAGGAGTTCAAGACCAGCCTGGGCAACAAAGCAAGATCCTCATGTCTACAAAATTATTTTTAAAAAATTCACTGGGCATGGTGGCGTATGTCTGTGGTTTCAGCTACTTAGGTGACTCAGGTGGAAGGATTGCCTGAGCCCAGGAGGTTGAGGCTGCAGTGAGCTATAACTGTCTGTAAACAAAATTAACAAAGATGGTGTAGGATTTGCATATAACACACACATCTCCTTGTATACTTTATTTTTATTTATGTATTTTATTTATTTATTTATTCACTTTTAGATGGAGTCTCACTCTGTCACCCAGGCTGGAATGCAGTGGCGTGATCCCAGCTCACTGCAACCTCTGCCTCCTGGGTTTAAGCAATCCTCCTGCATCAGTCTCCTGAGTAGCTGCAAATACAGGTGTGCACCACCACACCTGTCTAATGTTTGTATTCTGTGGTGGAGACAGCATTTTGTCACGTTGCCCAGGTTGGTCTTCAACTCCTGACCTCAAGTAATCCACCAGCCACGGCCTCCCAGAGTGCTGGGATTACAGGTGTGAGACACAATGTCTGGCCTTATGTATTTATTTTTAATTTCAATAGGGTTGGGGGAACAGGTGGTATTTAGTTATATGAATAAGTTATTTAGTGGTGATTTCTGAGATTTTGGTGCACCCATGATCCAAGCAGTGTACACTGCACCCAATGTGTGGTCTTTTATCTCTTGCCACACCCCACCCTTTCCCCCCCGAGTCTCCAAAGTCCAGTGTATCATCCTTTGCATTCTCATAGCTTAGTTCCCACATATGAGTGAAAACAATATTTGGTTTTCCATTCCTGAGTTACTTCACTTAGAATAATGGTCTCCAATTCCATCCAGGTTGCTGCAGATGCCATTACTTCATTCTGTTTTATGGCTGAGTAGTATTCCATGGTGTAGATATGCCACAATTTCTTTCTTTCTTTCTTTCCTTCTTTGTTTTGTTTTGTTTTGCTTTTTTGGCGTCCCTGGGTGGGCACGAACACAATTTCTTCATCTACTTGTGGATTGATGGGCATTTCGGCTGGTTCCATATTTTTGCAATTGTGAATTGAGCTGCTATGAGCATGCACATACAAGTATCTTTTTTGTATGACTTCGTTTCCTCTGTGTAGATACCTACTAGTGGGATTGCTGGATCAAACAGCAGATCTACACACTGTTTTCCATAGTGGTTGTACTAGTTTACATTCCCACCAATAATGTAAAAGTGTTCCCTTTTCACTGCATGTATGCCAACATCTAATTTTTTATTATAACCATTATTGCAGGAGTGAGGTGGTATCAAAATGTTGTTTCGATTTGTACTTCCCTGATAATTAGTGATGTCGAGCATTTTTCCATATGCTTCTTGGCCATTTGTATAACTTCTTTTGAGAACTGTCTATTCATGTCCTTAGCCCACTTTTGGATGGGACTGTGTTTTTTCTTGCTGATTTGAGTTATTTATGGATTCTGGATATTAGTCCTTGTTTGGATGTAGAGATTGTAAAGATTTTTCTCTCACTCTGTGGGTTGTCTGTTAACTCCGCTGTTTATTTCACTTTCTGTGCAGAAGCTTTTCAGTTTAATTAAGTTCCATCTATTTATCTTCGTTTTTGTTGCATTGGCTTTTGGGTTCTTGGACATGAAGTTTTGCCTAAGCCAGTGTATAGAGGGGTTTTTCCAATGTTATCTTCCAGAATTTTTATGGTTTCAGATCTTAGATTTAACTATTTGATCCATCATGAGTTGATTTTTGTATAAAGTGAAAGATTAGGATCTAGTCTCATTCTTCTACATGTGGCTTGCTAATTATCCCAGCACCATTTGTTGAATAAGGTGTCCTTTCCCCACTTTGTTGTGTAAGGATTAGCCAACAAAGGCTCAGTTGGCTGTAAGTATTTGGCTTTATTTCTGGGTTCTCTATTCTGTTCTATTGGTCTATGTGCCTATTTTCATACCAGTACCATGCTGTTTTGGTGACCATGGTCTTACAGTATAGTTTAAAGTTTGGGAATGTGATGCATCCAGATTTGTTCTTTTTGCTTAATCTTGCTTTGGCTACATGGGCTCCTTTTTTGGTTCTATATGAATTTTAGGATTGTTTTTTCTAGTTCCATGAAGAATGATGGTGATATTTGGATGCAAATTGCATTGAACTTGTAGATTGCTTTTAACAGTATGGTGATTTTTCACAATATTGATTCTACCCATCCATGAGCATGGGATGTGTTTCCATTTCTTTGTGTTATCTACGATTTCTTTCAGCAGTGTTTGTAGCTTTCCTTGCAGAGGCCTTTCACGTCCTTGGTTAGGTATATTCCTTTTTTTTTTTTTTTGGCAGCTATTGTGAAAGGAGTTGAGTTATTGATTTGATTCTCAGCTTGGTTGCTGTTGCTATATAGCAGAACTACCGATCTGTGTACATTTATTTTGTATCCTGAAACTTTGCTGAATTCATTTACTAGTTCTAGGAGTTTTCTGGATGAGTCTTTAGGGTTTTCTAGGTATATGATCATATCATTGGTGATATGGTTTGGCTGTGTCCCCACCCAAATCACACCTTGAATTGTAATAATTCCCATGTGTCAAGGGCAGGGTCAGGTGGAGATAATTGAATCATGGGGGTGATTTCCCCCACAGTGTTCTGGTAGTAGTGAATAGGTCTCACAAGATCTGATGGTTTTATAAATGGGAGTTCCCCTAAACAAGCTCTCTCTTGCCTGCTGCCATGTACAACTTGACTTTGCTCCTCGTTTGCCTTTCATCATGATCATAAGGCCTCCCCAGTCACGTGGAACTGTGAGTCAGTTAAATCTCGTTCCTTTATAAATTACTCAGTCTCAGGTATATCTTTATTAGCAGCATGAGAACAGACTAATACAATCAGCAAACAGTGACAGTTTGACTTCCTGTTTACTGGTTTAGATGCCCTTTATTTCTTTCTCTTTTCTGATTTATCTAGCTAAGACTTCCAGTACTATGTTGAACAAAAGCAGTGAAAGTGGGCATCCTTGTCTTGTTTTAGTTCTCAGGGAAAATGCTTTCAGCATTTTCCTGTTTGGTATATTGTTGGCTGTGGGTTTGTCATAGACGGCTTTTGTTACGTTAAAGTATGTAGCTTCTATGCCAATTTGCTGAGAGTTTTAATCATAAAATAATGTTGGATTTTGTCAAATGCTTTTTCTGCATCTATTGAGATGATCATGTGATTTTTGTTTTTAATTTTATGTGGTATACCACATTTATTGATTTACATATGTTAAACAATCCTTGCATCCCTGGTATGAAATCCACTTGATCATGGTGGATTATCTTTTTGATATGCTGTTGGATTTGGTTCTCTAGTATTTTATTGAAGATTTTCACATCTATGTTCATCAAGGATAGGCTCTGTAGTTTTCTTCTTTTGTTGTATCTTTCCCTGGTTTTGTTATCAGGATGATACTGGCTTCATAGAATTATTTAGAGAGAATTCCCTTTTTCTCTATCTTGTGAAATGGTGTTAATAGGATTGGTACCAATTCTTATTTGAATGTCTGGTAGAATTCAGCTGTGAATCCATCTGGTCCTGTACTTATTTTTTTTTGGCAATTTAAAAATTACCATTTCAATCTTGCTGCTTGTTATTGGTCTGTTCAGAGATTCTATATCTTCCTGGTTTAATATAAGAGGGTTGTATATTTGCAGGAGTTTATCCATCTCCTCTAGGTTTTCTAGTTTATGCACATATTGTTTATAGTAGCCTTAAATAATCTTTTGTGTGTTTGTGGTATCAGTTGTAATGTCTGCATTTCATTTCTAATTGAGCTTATTTTGGATCTTCTCTCTTCTTTTCTTGGTTAATCTTGCTAATGGTCTATCAATTTTATTTATCTTTTTAAAGAACTAGCTTTTTGTTTCATTTATCTTTTGAGTTTTTGTTTGTTTCTTTCAATTTTATTTGGTTCTGCTCTTGTCTTCATTATTTCTTTTCTTCTGCTGGGTTTGGGTTTGAATTGTTCTTGTTTCTCCAGTTCCATGAGGTGTGACCTTAGATTGTTTATTTGCACTCTTTCAGACTTTTTGATGTAGGCAATTAATACTATGAATTCTCCTCTTAGCACTGCATTTGCTGTATCCCAGAGGTTTTGATAGGTTGTGTCACTACTATTATTCATTCAAAAAATGTTTAAATTTTCATCTTAATTTCATTGTTGACCCATTGATCATTCAGGAGCAGGTTGCTTAATTTCCATGTATTTTCATGGCTTTGAGGCTTCTTTTTGGAGTCGGTTTCCAATTTTCTTCCACTGTGGCCTGAAAAAGTACTTGATATAATTTTGATTTTTTTAAGTTTACTGAGACTGGTTTTGTGGCCTATCATATGGTTTATCTTGGAGAATGTTCCATGTACTGATGAATAGAATGTATATTCTGCAGTTGTTGGGTAGAATGTTCTGGAAATATCTGTTAAGTCCATTTGTTTTAGGGTATAGTTTACGTTCATTGTTTCTTTGTTGACTTTCTGTCTTGTTGACCTGTCTAGTGCTGTCAGTGGAGTATTAAAGTCTCCCACTATTACTGTGTTGCCATATACCTCATTTCTTAGGTCTAGCAGTAATTGTTGTATAAATCTGGGAGCTCTAGTATTGAGTACATATATATTTAGAATTGTGACCTTTTCCTATTGGACTAGTTCTTTTATCACTATGTATTGTTCCTCTTTGTCCTTTTTAATTGCTGTTGCTTTAAAGTTTGTTTTGTCTGATATAAGAATAGCTATTCCTGCTGGCTTTTGGTGTCCATTTGCATGGAGTATCTTTTTCTACCTCTTTACCTTAAGTTTATGTGAGTCCTTATGTGTTAGGTGAGTCTCCTGAAGACAGCAGAGACATGGTTGGTGAATTCTTATCCATTCTGCTATTCTGTATCTTTTAAGTGGATCAGTTAGGCCATTTACATTCAACATTCATATTGCCTGAATACATTGTGGGTTTTTTTAATTGTGTTATTGTTATATAGATCCTGTGAGATTTATGCTTTAAGAAGGTTCTATTTTGGTGTATTTTGAACATTTGTTTCAAGAGTTAGAGCGCCTTTTAGCAGCTCCTGTAGTGCTGGCTTGGTAATGGCAAATTCTCGCAGCCTTTGTTTGTCTGAAAAAAGACTATCTTTCCTTCATTTATGAAGCTTAGTTTCAGTCAATTCTTGCCTGATAATTTTTTCCTTTAAGTAGGCTGAAAATAGGAACCCAATCCCTTCTAGCTTGTAGAGTTTTTGCTGGGAAATTTTTTGTAATCTAAAAGGTTTTACTTTATAGGCTACTTGATGCTCTTGCCTCACAGCTCTTAAGCTTCTTTCCTTCATCGTGACTTTAGATAACCTGATGGCCATGTGCCTAGGCAATGATCGTTTTGCAGTGAATTCCCCAGGTGCTCTTTGAGCTTCATGTATTTGGATGTATAGATCTCTAGCAAATCTGGGAAATTTTTCCTCAATTATTTCCTCAAATATGTTTTCCAAACATTTAGATTTATTTTCTTCCTTGGGAACACCAATTATTCTTAGGTTTGGATATTTGACATAGTCCCAAATTTCTTGGAGGTTTCATTCATTTTTTAAGATTCTTTTTTATTTGTCTTTGATGGATTGGATTAATTCAAAAGTCTTATCTTAGAGCTCTGAAGTTCTTTCTCCTGCTTGTTTTATTCTATCACTGAGACTTTCCAGGGCACTTTGCATTTGTCTAAGTGTGTCCTTGATTTCCAGAAGTTGTGATTGTTTTTTATTTAAGCTATCTATTTCACTTAAGAATTTACTTTCATATCCCATATTATGTTTTTGATTTTTTTAAGTTGGACTTCACCTTTCTCTGGTGTCTCCTTCATTAGCTTAATAATCATCCTTCTGAATTCTTTTTCTGGCAATTCAGAGATTTCTTCTTGGTTTGAAGCCATTGCTGGTGAGCTGGTATGATCTTTGGGAGGTGAGGGGAGTAAGAACCTTGTTTTGTCATATTACCTGAATTGTTTCTCTGGTTTCTTCTCATTTGGGTAGACTTTGTCAGAGGGAAGATCTGGGGTTCAAGGGCTACTGTACAGATTCTTTTGTCCCACAGGGTGTTCCCTTGATGTGGTGCTCTCCCTCTTCCCCTAGGAATGGGGCTTCCTGAGAGCCAAACTGTAGTGATTATTTTTGCTTTTCTGGGTCTAACTTTCCAGTAAAGCTACCCGGCTCTGAGCTGGTACTGGGGAGTATCTGCAAAGAGCCTTGTGATATAATTCATCTTCAGGTCTTGCAGCCAGAACCTGCTCCAGTGGAGTTAGCAAGGGAGTGAAGTGGACTCTGTGAGGATCCTTGATTGTATTTTTGTTTAGTGTGCTGGGTTTGCGTTGGTTGGCCTCCAGCTATCTACTAGTCTGTTCTCATGCTGCTAATAAAGACATACCCCAAGACTGGGTAAATTTTAAAGGAAAGAGGTTTAACTCACAGATCCACATGGCTGGGGAGTCCTCACAATCATGGCAGAAGGGGAATGAGGAGCAAAGTCATGTCATACATGGTAGCAGGCAAGAGAGAACTGGTGCAGGGGAACTCTCATTTGTAAAGCCATCAACTCTCATGAGATTTATTCACTATTACTAGAACAGTATGGCGAAAATGCCCTCATGATTCAATTATCTCCACCTGGCTCCACCCTTGACCTATAGGGGTGATTATTACAATTCAGGGTGAAATTTGAGTGGGGACACAGCCAAACCATATCATTCCATCCCTGGCACCTACCAAATCTAATGTCCTCACATCTCAAAACCAATCGTGCCTTCTCAACAGTCCCCCAAAGTCTTAACTTATTTCAGCATTAATTCAAAAGTCCACAATCCAGAGTCTCATCTGAGACAAGGCAAGTCCCTTCCACCTATGAGCCTGTAAAATCAAAAGCAAGTTAATTACTTCCTAGATACAATGGGGGTACAGGCATTAGGTAAATATATCCATTCCAAATGGGAGAAATTGGCCAAAATGAAGGGACTACAGCCCCCATGCATGTCTGGAATCCAGCAGGGCAGTCAAATCTTAAAGCTTCAAAATTGTCTCCTTTGACTCCCTATCTCACATCCAGGTTATGCTGATGCAAGAGATGGGTTCTCGTGGTCTTGGGCAGCTCCACTCCTGTGGCTTTGCAGGGTACAACCCCACTTCTGGATGCTTTCATGGGCTGGCATTGAGTGTCTGAGGCTTTTCTAGTTGCACAGTGCAAGCTGTCAACGGATCTCCCATTCTGGGGTCTGGAGGATGGTGGCCATCTTCCCACAGCTCCACTAGGTAGTGCCCCAGTGGGAACTCTGTGTGTGGGTTCCCACCCCACATTTCCCTTCTGCCTCCACTCTGCGAGGGGGCTCTCACCCCACATTTCCCTTCTGTACTTCCCTAGCAGAGAGGTTCTCCATGAGGGCTCCACCTCTGCGGTACACCTCTGCCCGGACATCCAGGTGTTTCCATACATCCTCTGATGTCTAGATGGAGGTTCACAAACCTCAATTTTTGACTTCTGTGCATCTGCAGGCTGAACATCATGTGGAAGCTGCCAAGGCTTTGGGTTTGCACCCTCCAAAGCCATGGCCCAAGTTATACCGTGGCTCCTTTTACCCACAGCTGGAGCAGCTGGCACATAGGGCACCAAGTTTGTAGACTGAACATGCATGGGTGCCCTGGGCCTGGCCCATAAAACCCTTTTTTTTCCTGAGGCCATCAGGCCTGTGATGGCAGGGGCTGCCATGCAAAGGTCTCTGACATGCCCTGGAAACATTTTCCCCATTGCCTTGGTGATTAACATTCAGCTCCTTGTTACTTATGCATATTTCTGCAGCAGGCTTGAATTTCTCCACAGAAAATGGGTTTTTCTTTTCTATTCCATTGTCAGACTGCAAATTTTCCAAACTTTTATGCACTGTCACCTCTTGAATGCTTTTCTGGTTAGAAATTTCTTCCACCAGGTACCTCTCAAGTTCAAAGTTCCACAGATCTCTAGGGCAGGGGAAAATGCCACCAATCTCTTTGCTAAAACATAGCAAGAGTAACCCTTATTCCAGTTTCCAACAAGTTTCTCATCTCCATCTGAGACCACCATAACCTGAACTTTATTATGCATAGCAGTATCAGCATTTTGGTCAAAGTAATTCAACAAGTCTCTAGGAAGTTCCAAACTTTGCCACATCTTCCTTTTCTCTTCCAAGCTCTCCAAACTGTTTCAACCTATTACCTAGTTCCAAAGTCACTTCTACATTTGGGTTATCTTTACAGCAGCACCCCACTGCCTGGTACCAATTTATTGTATTTGTCTGTTCTCACACTGCTAATAAAGACATACTTGAGACTGGGTAATTTATAAAGGAAAGAAGTTTAATGGACTGGACTCACAGTTCCACATGACTGAGGCCTCACAATCATGACAGAAGGCAAAGGAGAAGGAAAGTCACATCTTACATGGTGGCAAGCAAGAGAGAGCTTATGCAGGGAACTCCCATTTATAAAACCATTAGACCTTGTGAGACTTACCACCACAAGAACAGTATGGGGGAAACTGCCCCCATGATTCAATTATCTCCACTTGGCCCCACTCTTGACACGTGGAGATTATTACAATTCAATGTGAGATTTGGGTGGGGACGCAGCCAAATCATATCAAACCAGGAGGTGCTGCTTTAAAGAATGCATCAGCTGCAGTCCTATAGGGAGGATTCATACTTGACCTAGGTATCCCTGGTTGAGTATTTATATTTCTCAGGCAGTGGGAAAGGCCATAGAGTTCCCAAGAGATTATGACCTTTGTCTTTGGCTACCAGGGTGGGTAGAGAAAGACCACCAGCTGGGGGCAGGGATATGTGTGTCTGAGCTTAGCCTCTTCTTGGGTGGGGCTTGTTTTGGCTGCTGTGGGGATGGGGGTGTGGTTCACAGTCCAATGGAGTTATCGTCCCAGGTTCCCCTGGGAACCTCTTATGGCTGCCTCTGCTGAGTCATGCAGCCTGCCAGGAAAGTGGGGGAAAGCCGGCAATCACAGACCTCACCCCACTCCCATGCAGCCCACAGTTTGAAAGGCTGGTATCACTCCTACTGTGCCCCCCAACAGCACCAAGTCTATTTCCAGGCAGCTGGTGACAGGGCTGAGAACTGCCCCAAACCACAAGCCTCCCCACTGAGAAAGCAAGCAGACTCACAGTTTTTCCATGTCTCAGGGAGCCTGCAGCAGTGATCCAGTTCTTTCAAAGTGTCTGTGGATTCTCTCTGCTTTCCTGGTTTGTTCCTGTGGTCGATATGGGTGAAAAAGTTTATAAAAGTTTATGACATGAGTCTCCGCATGCTGCTCTGTCCCTCCAAACAGGAGCTATAAGCTAATCCTCCCTCCTATCCACCATTGTAATCCCTTCCTGTATACTTTAAATCACCCCTAGGTTACTTACAATACCTAATACAATGTAAATGCCATGTAAACAATTGTTATACTGATTGTTTAGGGAATAATGACAAGAAAATAAGTCTGTACAGGTTCAGTACAGGCGCAACCATCTTAAGTCTAACCACATCTTCTATCCGAGGTTGGTTGAATCTGTAGGTGCACAGCCCATAGACATGGAGGGCCAACCGTGTATGCAAGGCACTAGGGGCCAGTTGATTGTGGACCATGCCTTTTTGAGTGCTATGGGGCCAAGGGAGAGGGCCCGGGACTGTAAAGTTGTGTCCTGGGAAGGAAACCTTGAAGAAGAGTCACTCTGTCTCTACCAGTCTCCTGATTGAGAAAAGAATCAGCATCGCAATTTTAAAAATCTAATTGTTCCTTACCCTGATCTGTCCCTTAGGGGCAAAACTTTATAAAATATATATTTATCTTTTTCCTTGTTAGCTAGTTTATGAAACCATTTTCCACCCATTATACGACTAAATATTCATGATTAGCTGATGAGGTAGGTGGTCTTGGTGCATCTCCATTTTATAGATGAGGAAACTGAGTTTTAGTGAATCATCTAAGGTTACTTGTTTTATAACAGTGGACATTTTCAGGGTCCTAGTCTCAGGTTTGCTCCTGTACCCATTAGCTTTGCCTTCTAGCTCCTGCCAGGTGCTCAGCACAGCCAGCTTCTATTCAATGCCACGGGCCCCTGGAAGCACCTTGGAGTGAGAGATGTGGCTTGCTGCATATTCTGAGGCAGTAGTTGAGCCGTGAAAATCAGGACATAGATGATGCCATGTTAGAACCAAAAAGTCTAGCTCTAAGCTCTAAATATCTGACTGGCTTGGTCAGAGCTGAGCTGTGAGGCTCTAAGTGGAAGAAATTACCAGACTAATAAGCAATTATAGCTCTAAGGAGTCTTTGTTCTCAGATAATACAGTCAAGATGAATGTGGGCATAATATTACCAAGCCCTACCCCTGAAATGGGCATTGTGGCATTGGATAGATCTCAAGGCTTAGTTGCAAGCCTTAAGATCAAGAAGCGGATAGGCTAGCCTTGGTGGAGGAAAGCTAATTGTGAGGGAGTGTATGGATATGGTGGGAGAAGTGTTGTTATAGCTCACAATTGAATATTAGCTTCTGATGCTGTGGCCTCAAGCGCAGAGATTCCACCCAAGCAATAGTTGCGACCATGCCCTTTTTCAGGTGGCTTCAATTAGATCTAGAGTTCTCTGGGTTCCTAACTTAGGCTTTGGGGGTCTGTCAGAGTTCTCTATCCTGCTTTTCCTCAGGAACTAAATGTAAGCTACACATTGATTCCCCACCCTCCTACTGTCCCCCAAAATCTTACCTTTCCTTCACTTGATGCCCGGACCCCTTATAAGTGCTGCTATTTGGTGCAGTTCTAAATAGCAGCACTTGCCCACACTAGCCATGAGGGGAGAATCCAATACCCAAAAACCCAGTAAAATTTGGATCTTTCATGCTTATGAGCTGAAAGTCACAAAAACAAAGAATCCTCAAGTTAGGAGGGACCAATCACAGCCCACATTTCTAAGCGGAAGGCTTATTTAGCCCTACTCTCCTGATAACATTTTCTCCTCCATCTTCCATACTATATGGGTAATTATGATATTATATTGGGAGAATATTGAAACTCAGAGGAGATTGTAGAATGTCCCCCAGCAGGGTTTGGTCTTTATATAACCTTATAAACACCTTTTTTTTTTTTTTTTGGTCTTATATATCCCTTGTTTAAACTGTACATTTTGAAGCTAGGCTGGAGATAAGCCTGCCCTAATCACGAAGCAGACAGGCAACATGCAATTCCTAAGTGTCTGAGAACCAAATATCCTCTATTAGCTATCGCAGGACTTGAAAGGGTCACACTGCTGAAACAGAGCACCTGGCACCAGGAACATCTGTATTAGAGGTGGTATACGACAGTAGTTGACAGCTCAGACTCTGGAGCCACCCTGTCTGGGTTCAAATCTCAGGTCTGTCACTTATTAGCTGCATAGCCTTGGGCGTGCTATGTAATCTCTCTGTGCCTCGGCTTCCTCCAATGTAAAATGATGACATTTATAGATCCTACCTGGTAGGGCTATGTGAGGATTGACTCCAATCAGGCATGTAAAGGGTTTAGCACAGCTCCTGGCACACATTAAGCCCTTGTTAACTGTTAAATGCTGTTACCGATGAAGGGACAGTGCATTTCGTCCTCCAGAGTGTTTCTTTCTCTTCCTTATGTCTTTGAGATCCACCCCTGACATTCTCCCTAGTTTACATTTTTGAAGCCAGCTGCTCCAGTATCCCCTCCTTCTTGTCTGGGATGCAAAAGAAAAACAGCTTGCACGTGAGCAATTAAAAAAAATATATTGCTTATAGCATCGCTTTGAACCAATACACCACAGCTGATTTTATCCAAGAGCTAAGGGCCTTTTAAACCAGCCATTTCTTATTTATTCTGTTAAAAAAAACAACAACACAAGGTCTTTGGTTTCATGTTCCTTTATTGTATTTTGTAAGGCACTGAGCACATATTGGATACTATGTAAATGTGAAATACTCTAACAATAGTAACTGAGACAGATGAGAAACTCGAGGAAGCAAAGTCACCATTTTGAATTTAGTGTTTTATTGATAGGCTGAGTGATTTGGGAGAGACAGTGTGGCTCCGAGGCTAAAGAGCCCATAGGGATTCAGAGGGCAGAGGTTTGAATCTCAGGCATAGCAGCAGCTCTCAGTAGCTCTGGCAACCCCAGGCAAGCAGCTTCCTTTCCCTGGACCTCAAATTCTTCCCTTGAATACTGGGCTTAATGCCACAAAACCATCTCCCAGGGTTGTTAAGCCAGAGCTGCTGTATGTGGTTGTGCAGACTGTGTATTGCACAAGGCACTAGCTAAGGGGATAAGTGGTGGTTGAAATCTAGTCCACATTCTGCACCCTGGTGATGGGCCATGACCATCTGGAGGAAGGGAGCACTTTTTCCGAATTTGCATAAATCTACTATATGGGCTAGTAGAGGTCCTGTATTAAGGAATGTGACAGTGATAGGGCACAGAGTTTAGCACGTAAAATGGGTAAGTATTCAACACAGCTATAGTATACCTCCTATGTGCAAGGCCCAATTGTAGGGGCTGAAGATACAGAGATGGATATAACCTATTACTGCCCTTGGGTCCTCTCTTTTTTTCACCAGCCCGTTCTCCTCTATATTCAATCCATCGGCAAGTCCTTTTGACTCAATAGGTCAAATCCACCCACTTCTCTCCATCCCACTGCAAGCACTTTTGTTTCAAGCACTGCAACAGATGGGCTCCCACTTGTCCAGTCTTCTAAACCAAAGCAGGAGCAATTGTATTAAAATGTGAATCAGATATCATCATCCTGGTTTCAAAACCCCTTTTTTTGGTGGCTATAATTAATCCAGGGGTTCTTATCATGGCCTTGAGGCTGTGCATACCTCACTCTAATTACCACCTCAGGTCATCTAGACCACTCGATCCACACTCTCTCCACCCCAGGAAAACTGACCATTCTGTTCTTCAAGCAGCCTGGCTCTTTCTTTGTGTGGTCTGATTCCTTTGGCTGGAGCACTCTTTCCCTGGTTCTCCATCTCTTTCTCATCCTTCAGTGCTCAGTGGAAATGTTGCCTACTCAGAGAGGTCTCCATAGATCATCTTGTTAAAGTAGTATAGTATTTTATGTCCACCGCTATATTCATTGGTTCTTGTATTCCTTTAAAGAACTACCCGAGACTGGGTAATTTATAAAGAAAAGAGGTTTAATTGTCTCATGGTTCTGTAGGTGCTACAGGAAGCATGGGCAGAGAAGCCTCGGGAAACTTACAGTCATGGCAGAAGGTTAAGGGGAAGCAGGCACATCCTACGTGGCTGGCATAGGAGAAAGAAAAAGAGTGGGGAGGTGCCACGCACTTTTAAACAATCAGATCCCATGAGAACTCACTATCCTGAGAACAGCAGAGGGGGAGGGGAAATACTCCCACAAGATCCAATCACCAGGCCCCACCTCCAACATTGGTGATTACAGTTCGACATAAGATTTGGATTGGGACACAAATCCAAACCATATCAACTGTCATTCATGGCCAGGATGTTCTACTGCACAGCAGTCTCGCTCTATTTGAAAATACAGAGTTCTGACTGGATGCAGTGGCTCATGCTTGTAATCCCAGCACTCTGAGAGGCTGGGGCAGGTGGATCACCTGAGGACCATTCAAAGCCAGCCTGACCAACCTGGTGAAACCCTGTATCTACTAAATACAAAAAATTAGCTGGGTGTGGTGGCCCATGTCTGTAATCCCAGCTACTTGGGAGTGGGGCAGGAGAATCACTTGAACCTGAGAGACAGAAACTGCAGTGAGCCAAGATCATACCGTTGCACTGCAGCTTGTGCACAAGAGTGAAACTGTCTCAAAAAAAAAAAAAAAAAAAAAAAAGAAAGAAAGAAAGAAAAAGAAAAGAAAAAAAGAAAAGAAAAAGGAAGTGTAGAGTTCTTTGTTTATTTCTTACCTTATCTGCTAGATTGCAAGCTCCATTACTGTAGGGACTATGCTTGTGAATTCTCCACTGTGTGCCCCCTCATCACCTTGCTAAGTCTCTGGTGCACAGTTATAAAAATCAATACATATTTGCTAAACGAAGTTGATACAAGGAATTCTTCTAATAGGGGAGTTGACATTACAATACAATGTAGATGTGTGGTATGACAAAGGCATTGGTATGCTGGTAAACTGACTCTTCAACAGCAACAACAACAACAACAACAACAACAAGCCGTGATTTGCCATTTGCTGATTTCCATGGAGTATTTACCCACACACACATTACAAAACACAGCAGATTTCAAACTACCAATGGCTTAAACAGGCTTGCAGAAATTCCTGAACATCTAACAGTCGTCTCTTCAAAGCTGGCATGAGGCTGGGGGTGGTAGCTCATGCTTGTAATCTCAGCACTTTGGGGAGGCCAAGGTGGGAGTACTGCTTCAGCCCAGGACTTTGAGACCAGCCTGGGCAACATAGTGAGAATTCGTCTCTATTAAAAAATTAAATAAATAAATAATAAATAACGAACTTGGTATGAGCTGGCTCCAGCATATCACTGGAAGAGAGGCAAACAGGTATGCAATGAGTGCCTAGGAAAAGGGCCCTAGTTTATCTTGGTAGGGGTGGGGAGCAGAGTTCAGCAAAGGCTTCCTGGAGGAGACGATACTTGATTTGTTTTTTTGAAGGGTGGGTATGTTGGCTCTGGCCTGATACCTCTAAACTGGATAACACAGTCCTGTTCCCTGTAGGCCACATTTCACTGTTTCTGGGTCCCCTACTCAGCCCACCGCTGTATGCCTGAGGCTTATCATCTGACTCAGCGCAATCCTCAGAAAATCCTTTCATGTGGCTGATGTTCTACTGGGTTTGCTCTGAATCTCACAGCAGAGAGTTAGACAGCAGTAGAAGTTAGTCAAGTGAGAAGAGGAAGGGTTTTCCAAACAGAGGGATAGCTTATGCAAAGGTTAAAGAGCAAGTGCTACAGCAGTTTGGTAAATCTAAGACGTCTGTGGGAGGGAGTGGAGGAGATTAGCTCCTGACAGGCTTTGGGAGTGGAGGAGATTAGCTCCTGACAGGCTTTGTTTGATACGTTAAGGAGCATAAACTCGTTCCCAATCTGGGCTGGGACAAGTGGCAGAAAAGGGGAAAGAGATCAGTTATAATACTTTTCCTCCATAACTTATTACAGCTGGTAACTGTGGGTTTTTTGTTGGTTTTGATTTTTGGCATGAAATCATTTGATTAATATATGTCTCTTCCAGGAGAATGTAAACTCCACAAGGGCAGGTAATATTCTGTTCACTGCTCTTTTCTCAGTACCCAGCACTGGTACATAGCAAGCAACAAAATATACTTTTTTGAATGATTGAATCACAAGGGAACTTTATTTTACTTTATTTTTAAGACAGGATTGCCCAGGCTGGGAGGCAGTGGCACAGTCATGGCTTACCATAACCTTGAATTCTTGGGCTCAGGTAATCCACCTACCTCAGCCTTCCAAGAAGCTAGGACTACAGGCTTGTGCCACCATACCTGGCTAATTAAAAAAATTTTTGTAGACATGAGTTCTCCTTATGTTGTCTAGGCTGGTCTTGACCTCCTGGGTTCAAGCAATCCTCCCATACCAGCCTCTCAAATTGCTGGGATTATAGGCATGAGCCACCACAATGGGCTTTCTGGGAAACTGTCAAAAAATGCCCATATCCACCTACCCTACAATAACATTTGCTACAAATCTTCCTTCACTGAACCTCTTAACCACAATACGGAATTCTAATTGCCTGATGAGTTCTTCCTGCCTGCTACACAAAAAACACCAATTTAATAAGACCATGGCAATGCAGTAAAGAATTTAATTGATGACATAGTTATCACTCAAATCAATCTCTCTGAAGGCTCAGAGGTTAGGGTTTTTATGGACATTTTGGTAGGCAGCGGGCTAGGGAATGGGTGCTGCTGACTGGTTGGGGATGAAATCATAGGGGTGTGGAAAACAGTCCTCATGCTCTCATTCTACCTCTTGGTGGGGTCACAGGAGCAACTGAGTCATGACTTAAGAGTCCTCGTGGGGTCAGTCTGAAAGATATTTCAAAAATCAATTCAGGTTCTACATTAGTGATGTTATCTATAGGCACAACTGGGAAAGTCACAAATCCTGTGACCTCTGGCCACATGACTCCTGAGCAGAAAGGGATTATGGAAACTACACTCATATTTTTGCAGAGGTTAGGCCCCTTCTATAATCCTGCTCTTGTATTCTTTCATTAGTTTTACAAAGGTAGTTTTTGGTCCCCAAGAAAGGATGCGGTTAGTTTTAGGGAGGGACTATTATTATCCTTGTTTTCAAGTTAAACTATAAACTAAATTCCTCCCAAAGTTAGCTTGGCCTATGCCCAGGAATGACCAAGGGCAGCTTGGAGGTCAGAAGCAAGATGGAGTTCACTATGGCAGATTTCTTTTACTGTTACAATTTTGCAAAGGTGGTTGCAGGATGAGAGCAAGAGAAGTAGTGAAGCAGGAAAAGGCCAGGAAACAAACCTCTCAAACACTGAACTGGGAAGGAAGGGGTGATTTATTCGGCTGGGAGCAAGGTGGCATAGCTGTCTAACAGCTAAGCTTGTCTAACAAAGGAAATCTCCGCCTTTATAAAGTCTTGCAACTCCAGATATTACATGTAAAAGGGTCTTGGGTTTACAGCTCTAGAATTTACATGTAAAAGGGTCTTAGGCTTACAACTCTAGAATTTACATGTGAAAGGGTCTTAGGCCATGGAGTAGGGTTGGGTACAGTGACTTAGGTGGGGATTTGATTGTGTTTAAGTAAAAACAATGCCTTCTGGAAAGATTCCTCCATACCGTGCCTGCAATCTATAGGAGGGCAATTAAAGGTGGCTCCCGGTCTGCCAGGCTTTACTTCTATTGAAATGCAATGTGGAAGTCAAGGGGGAGGTGGTCTTAGATGCTTAAGGGTGATTAAGGGTCTCCTTCCTCACTAGGGCTGGCATTCACATTTAGTAAAAGCTACCCAAGGCATTCATCTCGATTCCTCTTTCCAAACTCAATCAAGTAAAGCCTTTGAAGGATTTTACCACATTGTGACGTGATTAAAGTTGCTGTTTGGGCCAGGCATGTGGCTCATGCCTGTAATTCCCGCACTTTGGGAGGCCAAGACCAGTTGATCTCTGGAGGTCAGGAGTTTGAGACCAGCCTGGCCAACATGGTGCAACCCCATATTTCTCTACTAGAAATAGAAAAATTAGCTTGGTGTGGTAGTAGGTGCCTGTAGTTCCAGCTACCCAGGAGGCTGAGGCAGGAGAATTGCTGGAACCCAGGAGGTGGAGGTTGCTGTGAGCCAAGATTGTGCCACTGCACTCCAGCCTGGATGACAGGGAGACTCCATTAAAAAAAAAAAAAAAGTTGCTGTTTGCATAAATGGGGCTGAGCAAGTAGGGAGGATCCAATAAAGGTACTGAGATCAGTAAGGAAGCCCTTACAGTAATCAGCAAAGAAATGATATGGGTGGGAATTAAATCACTGGTAGTAGGAATGAAGAAGGAACTGATTCAAGAAGTACTTGGGAGATAGAATCCACAAGGTTTGGTGACCATCTGAATATAGAAGGAAGAGAAATTGAGAAAGGAGGAATCAGGTTAAAGAGTGAATGTCAATGTTAAAATGTGTGCACTGAATGAACAGAGCCCTAAACAGGCTTTGTGTGAGCAACATGGCTGTTTATTCACCTGGGTGCAGGTGGGCTGAGGCTGAAAAGTGCGTCAGGGCAGTGGGAGAATTACAATTTAGGGTGTTTTTTTGCAAGCTGGGAGGGGGTCATAGGTTGTGGAGTTGTCCAAGGTCAGTTACAAAGTCCAATTGCCTTATTAATCATGGAGGGAATAAGAAACAATAGAGAATGTCTCAAAGTTAAGTCAGGGTTGATTATTTCGTCCTCTTTTCATGGTCTTCCAGTTACTTTAGATTTTCCAGGAACTCATCCGGAGTGTCCGTGCAGGTCACAGAGGTTAACATGGTGTCCATGGCACTGTCAGTCAGCCTAAAAGAACTTACAATTAATGAGTAGGGAGGAGGAGGAGTAGTTCACTTTTTTGTTTTGTTTCTTTTTGAGACAGAGTCTCCCTTTGTCGCCAAGGCTGGAGTGCAATTTTGGCTCACTGCAACCTCTGACTCCTGGGTTCAAGCAGTTCTCATGCCTCAGCCTCCCGAGTAGCTGAGATTACAGGCGCCTGCCACCATGTCCAGCTAATTTTTGTATTTTTAGTAGAGATAGGGTTTCACCATGTTGGTCAGGCTGGTCTCCAACTCCTGACTGCAGGTGATCCACCTGCGTTGGCCTCCCAAAGTGTTGGGATTACAGGCTTGAGCCACCATGTTTGGCCCCAGTAGTTCACTTTTTGAGGACATTTGAGATGCCTGTAGGCATGGATGAGGAGAGGTCTAGGAAGTTGAGAATACAAACAGTGAGCTCAGGTGAGAAGGGACTGGGGTGTCCCCTCTCCCACTCCAATCCTAAGAACTCTGGAAAACACCAATATTTAAGAGGTAAGTTAGAAGAAAAGCAATTCTTGAAGGAAATCGAGTAGAATGAATTGAGAGAAGGAAAACCTGGATAATGTCATAGAAAATAAGTGATAATGTCCAATAGCTCAAATGACTAAAGCTTAAGTTAGGTAAGTCCAAAATACCTCCAAGGAGTTTGGCAACAAGGACACTGACGACAACAAGACATTCCATGGGGGCGGAAGCTGCAGTGCAGAGTGAACACAGCTGAGTAAGTAGAGACAGTGAAGATGATCTTTTTCAAGAAACTCTGCTGTGAACGGAGGAAGTAAGACGGTATGATTGAGTGGGATACGAGGAGATTTGAGCACATATAGAGCTGAGAGGAATGAGAGAGGGTTGAAGGGACAGGAGCGTAAACTCCCTTCGGAACTTGCCATTTTGCCAGCTTCTCCCCCACGTGACCTGGACGCAGTAGGCGCAGGCCGGGCCTCTCGGAGACTACAATCCCCAGAAGGCCCCGCGGCACTGGGGGAGGGGGGCGGAGCCTAGTCCTGGCGTGAGCTCCAGCGGCGCGAGCGGAAGAGCTAGAGCTTCGCGGAGACGGCGGAAGCGGCGAGCGACTGTGCGCGGGTAACAGCTAGCCCCACATTCCCTCCTGTTGTACCCCAAGCTAGGACTTGTAATCCCAATTTCTTCCTTCACAGCCCGGGACAAGACTTCCGTTTCTTCGTTTGTTACTGATAGTTTTTTCCTCACGTGACGCGCGGGGCCGCCCCCCGCCTAGGGCGGAGGTTACTGAGTAGCTCCCACCTTCCGACCCCTGCTACCCCGCGGTTGCCGGGGCTCATTTGCCCTCGACGGGGCTCGTGCTCGCTTTAGGTGCTCGTCCCAAATGCTTCCGCCGGAGAGGACTTTTTCTGGGTTTCAACAGGTATTGAGCGGGGTCCCTGGCCACCCCCTCGGGGCTGCGGGGATGTGGGCCGTAGAGGGTGCCCGCGCGACGATCCCGGGGCTGCTGGCGGTTTCCGGGCTTCGCTTCGAGCCTTGCCTGTGAGCCTCTTTGGCTGCCCGGGAGCCTCGGGCTACGGGCTGGGAGTGAGCAATCTGTAAAGGAGCATGTACTTCCTCCTCTTTCTTAGAGGGCCCTCGAAAAACCTCACGTCCGACCTTTGAAGTTTGTCAGTGTAGCCGCCTCTCAGTTGTGTACGTGACGGTACACAGCATTTGCAGTTTGATGTCCTGGGAGAACTCGCAGCCTGCCACTTGGCTGGACCTGTGATCTTTTGTACCGACGTTTGTTTACTGCAGCCTCGGGTTCCTTTTCTGAAAAGTGGGGATAATGTTCTTTGCCCTGCTGCCTTCCAGGGTTGTGGGCTTCAGTAGAAGCGATATTCGTGCAAAAACTTTGAACTCTAAAGCGCGTTTCAGGTATAACCTTGCCGTCCTTCAGTCTCCAGTCTGGGTCAGTTGAGTTTTAAAACCACGTTCGTGTCTATACGAAGATCAAATTAGTTACTAAGTAGGGGGAAAAGTCTTTGGAAACCAATCTGAACCATACAAATGTTTTCATGCCAGGTTCCTAGTGAAGAGGTGACCTTAGGGCGTTGCCACCTGTGGAGTCAATTTAAAACTTCATCTGGATTTTAAGGCCCATCAGAATTTAGACACTTCTTCCTCAGCCCACACAACGGTCTACCACTGTTGCTGTGTAATAACTTTCCTTCAGCATCACGCAGGTACCAGCATCTCAGAAAACAGTAAATGTTACTTAGATATGGTGGTGCTACAACAAATACCTGTCCCCAGCAGTCCTGTCTCTTGTGTCACAGTTAAAATTTAGACTATAAATAGCCAAATATTCCATTCTGTTTCCTTTTTTGACGTTAAGCTTTGAGACTTTTAAGGAAGTTGCTTACTGTCTTATTTTTCCCCTTGTAGAAAGTGGTAATTCTGCAGTCAGTTTTTTTGGGGGGAAAGGGGGTAGAATCAGGATTTCACTATGTTACCCAGGCTGGTCTAACTCCTGGGCCCAAATGATCCTCCCACCTCGGCCTCCCAAAGTGTTGGTGTTACAGGCGTGAGCCACTGGGCCCATTGTGCCCAACTCCGAAATTAATTTTTAAAGGGGTACGAAAATGTAGTAATTAGGAGGCCGGGCGCGGTGGCTCAAGCCTGTAATCCCAGCACTTTGGGAGGCCGAGGCGGGTGGATCACGAGGTCAAGAGATCGAGACCATTCTGGTCAACATGGTGAAACCCCGTCTCTACTAAAAATACAAAAAAATTAGCGGGGCATGGTGGCGCATGGCTGTAATCCCAGCTACTCAGGAGGCAGAGGCAGGAGAATTGCCTGAACCCAGGAGGCGGAGGTTGTGGTGAGCCGAGATCGTGCCATTGCACTCCAGCCTGGGTAACAAGAGCAAAACTCCGTCTCAAAAACAACAGCAACAACAACAACAACCACAAAAAGAAAGTGTAGTAATTAGGTATTTTTAGCCTGTGTTTATTCTGAATTTATTGATTGAAGAATGCTTGAAAATGATTCAAAAAACAAGACAGGATGATAGTAAAGTTCATTCGCTCTTTGTATAAATTTAAGCAAATTTGAGTTCAAATCCTGGTTCTGTGGCTTACTACAGGTTGGAGTATCCTTATCTGAAATGCTTGGGACCAGAGTGTTTCAAATTTCAGATTTTGGAATATTTGCATATATATAGTGAGATATCTTTGGGATGGGTCCCAAATCTAAACATGAAATTTATTCGAGTTTCATATATACTTTATATACTATTATTAATAATTATTAAAAATATACTATTAGTAATTATTAAAAATATACTATTTTAAATAATTTGTTACCAGGCGAGGTACCTTATGCCCGTAATCCCAGCACTTTGGGAGGCTGAGTCGGGTGCATCTCAAGGTCAGCAGATCAAGACCATCCTGGCCAGCATGGTGAAACTCCATCTCTACTAAAATACAAAAAGTTAGCTGGGCATGGTGGTGTGCGCGCCTGTAGTCCCAGCTACTCAGGAGGCTGAACCTGGGAGGCAGAGGTTGCAGTGAGGTGAGAAGATCTCGCCACTGCACTCCAGTCGGGAGACTGAGCGGAGTCTCAAAAAAAAAAAGTTTTTGGAGCATTTTGGATTTCGGATTTTCAGATTAGGGATTCTCAACCTGCAGTTTTTGATTTTGGGCATAGTTGACTTCTCTGAGCCTGTTTACTAATCTGTAAAATGGAGATAAATAGCATACGTCACAAAGTGAGTACAAAGAATAAGTGAGATGTGACCATAAATGGCTTAGTAGTGCTGGGTACAAATAAAACTCTCATTATTTTGTTGCTGTTGTTATTGATGATTATGATAATAGTGATGATGATAATTTTAGGTATTTTCTTGAAATTCCATTTATCTGTAAAATGGATAGTCATCCTTAGTTCTAAAACTTTAAGAAGTTCTGTAAATAGAAGTTCTCAGATTGCAGTTTGTTTTTTTAGCAATTACATTTTGTATTGAAATTATATTAGATTTTTTTTTTTCAATTTTAGAGGTTCCTAAAATGCTATTGTGCAAAATTATTGGGCTTTGCTGTGTTTTTGTTTTTCCGGAGATTCTAAATGTGGCTTTGTACCTAGTTTGTTGAAATTGAACTGGTGCTTCATTTATAACCTGTAGTAAGAATGCACTTCTGTACATTGTAGCTTGTGGCAGAACAATTACCTGTCTTTATGACTCAGATATTGACTAGGATAGACTTTTAGGGAACAGTTTGGTCTTCCTGCCTTATTTTTATTTTTATTTTTTTTAAGCCAGACAATTTGACTTTAAAATTTCAGCCTATTGGATAGGGTCTGGGAGACTTGGTGACCTTCATTTTTTCAAGATGGCATTTCTTAGTGACTGATGCTGATGATGGCATTGGTATGTGTGTATCTGCAGGCAGTGAGAGTTGAGAAAGACCAAGGAGGAAAGTCTTACAGAGAAAAATTTGTTGGTCAAGGCAAAGTCTTGGAGTTTAGAATTGAAATATGTGTTTTTTACTTCCTTCAAGTGCCATATTGACTACCAGATATCTGCAAATACCATATGTTTTCTAAGCAGATTTAGATGCTTAGAAAATGTTTCGTTTACTCTGTGTTTTTGTTGTGGTATCCCTGGGCTATGTTTTACCAGCTACTTTCTTACCTTTAGTTATAAATCAGCAAGATAACTATTTTTTCACACCAGAGTTGTATACAAAGCTATGACAATAGAAAGTCACTTCCATTAAAATGTACTTTGTGTGCCATAATATGTTAATTTTTCCTTTATGTTTGAATCTTAAACGCTTTGCCTGGGTGTGGTAGCTCACTCCTGTAATTCCAGCACTTTGAGATCCTTTTAGGTAGGCTCATTGGAGGCCAGGAGTTCGACAGCTTGAGCAACAAAGCGAGACCTTGTCTGATTAAAAATAAAAAATAATTAAACACTTTTGTTCCTTGACTGTTTTTTACTTAAAAGGAATTTTTGGAAGGTACACTAATTCTCAGCCACAGTGTGTGAATATGCATAGTGGATGCTCAGTAATGAGTGTGCTGAATAGTTTTGAATAGGAACATTTTGTTGGTTGTCCTAGGTCACCGAGGTGCAACTCTGGAGAGGCCATATAACATTGTGGCAATAACCTATGCTATGGAGTCAAGACAGACCAAGGTCTGAATCTAGGCTCACTAGATGTAACTTTGGTACATATGATCATTCTGAATTCAGTTTCTCATCATCTGAAAGACAGATTAGACTAATCCTGCATGGTTGAAAAGATGAAAAATTACTTGAATGAGGCACATACTAGCCAGGTTTAGTATAATATTAAAGATCGGGGTGTTATTATTATCTTTAAATTTTTTTTGTTTTGAGGTGGAGTCTCGCTCTGTTGCCCAGGATGGACTGCAGTGGCATTATCTTGGCTCACTGCAACCTCTGCCTCCCAGGTTCAAGGGATTCTCCTGCCTCAGCCTCTTGAGTAGCTGGGACTACAGGCACGTGCCACCACGCCCAACTAATTTTTTGTATTTTTAGTAAAGATGGGGTTTCACCGTGTTAAGACAGGATGGTGTTGATCTCCTGACCTCAGGTGATCAGCCCACCTTGGCCTCCCAAAGTGCTGGAATTATAGATGTGATCCACCATGGCTGGCCTATTTTTAATTTTTATTATTTTATTTTTCAGAAACGTATGGATTTTGTTGATACATCTATATTCATTCCCCTAATGCTTCAGTGATCAGGGTGTTTCTTAGCCAAGGTTAAGGTTGTTGACTGTGACCATGGAACCCTGAAACACACAGCAAAGTTAATTGGCCAACATGGAGTTTGAGTCTGTGACCTTGTCCTCATTAGCTCCACAAGCTAACTATTCACAAATATCTCACCAGAATGAATGAAAATACTGGTATATTTTTTATTTGGCCCTCATGCAACTCATTAGACATAAGTAAATGAACTAGTACCATAAGTAAAAGTATAGATTTTTCATTAGCTTATATAAATAAATAATGATTAGCCCTCACACTTTGTATAAAACCGGCGACCTGTAGGATGATCTTTGACAACCCCACTAACCTGAGCTATAATTCAGACGTTTCTTTTAGTTGTTGAATACATTTGTTGTAGACTTTTCATCTATAGGAGAAGTGAGAAGAAACGGAGCTAGGCTATTCATGTCTTGAAAGAGTACTTTCCTTGTGTTGTGCTACTCACTAGGAAATGTGCTCTTCGCTAGTGCAGAAAACATTTAGAGTTATCCAGTAATGAGGCCAGCAGGATGGATGAAGCTTGGGAAACTCCTAAGAGCTTATTGAATTACAGAGAAATTCCACTTGTCAAAGCATTAGATAGAAGAAAAGTTATAGGGTGTTATTCAGCAGCAGTAAGCCTGCATTTCGAGAGAATTTTCTCCTCTCTTAATAAAACATGGGCCAATTGCTTCGAGTTTGTGGTGTCCATTTTTCACCGTCTCATGTTAGCCTTCTCTATGGTTTTTTATTCTTCAAATTCACCCTTCAGTTTTATTAATATTTGTTGTTCCTCTTGTATCTTTTTTTTTTTTTTAATACCAAATATGGCTGGGTTGGGACTAGGGATAAAAACAAAAGCAGAGAAGCACTATTGGAAAATAGATTCTAGTATCTAGTATTGTGAGGTTTCCGAATAACACAGGTCAAACTGAACATGATAATAAGAATTTTTGGGATAGGCAAATGGCTGACAGTTCATGACTGTTTAACGTCTGAAGGTAATATGGGCAAAAGGTGTATAGCACTCCTTAATGTCACATTTGCCTCTTAGAAAAGAATCTGAATGTGTATAGGGTTAATACTGGCTTGCAGTTGTGCTGTTTCAGGTTCTTTGCCATGGAATGCCAGAAGAGTCTTAAAGAAGGGAAGCACTTGGATTTGTATCCTGACTTCTCAAATTTTATGCCAGTAGTCCTGTTTCTGTTTTCTTATCTTTAAAATAGGGTTAATAATCAACTCTGCTTGTTTATAAATATTAAAAGGAAAAGTAAACAAGGATGTCTTGAAAATAAGGTGGATAAGTGCGGGACAGACTGAAAGGCAGAATCCAAGAGAAGAGCTCAAAGACACCTACACACATCGTCATAGAGACACATGCAATAGGTAGAGAGAGAGGGTCAGTCAAGAGACAGAGAAGTAAAAAAACACTAACAGGGATAGTCACCTGGGCAGAGTTAGAAAGCAGGGGAATCAGAGATGTAGAGAGAAGGGCAGAGTTAGGAATGAGGGACAGACATACAGGGAGGGAGACAGAAAAGAAAGAGTGAATGGGGCAGGGCGGGCAGGGGAGGGAACAACTAGGAGGTCATGACCAAGATAGAGAGCTTATTGAGTTAGTTTTTGCCTGTTATTTGAGAAGGACTCTATATATTTATAGTTGGCTAGGAAAGGGAAAAGAAGCAGATATTAATAGCAAATCAGGTAACATTTATGAAATTTTTATTACACTTTTTTCCTTAAATACGAAATTTTGCATATTCAGCATGCAAATATCAAGCCAATTTACTTAATACAGACCTGTTAACTACTTACTTCACCTTAATGTCATTTAAACACATTTAAAAAATTTAAGAGTAATAATATTTTTTTCTCAAAAAATTCTAATACATAATTTACTGTAGAAAACATGGCAAATACGGGAAATTTAAAAGTATAACAAAACACTCATAAACTCACAATCTAAACATAACATATAATGAGGCTGACATTTTTCATGTTTTTTCCCCCCAGTCTTCTTTTTCTAGGCATTTCCTCTACTTTCCTAAAGGAATCAAAAGCTGTTTATAAGTCCAAAATGAAGCTATAACTATTTGTGGCAGAGCTAACTTTATAATCCTATTTTGGCACTTAGGTACTTTCATAAGCTATTTGTGTTCCCGTTTTATTTCTTCTCTCCCTAGATTGTAAACTTTTAACTATAGACTATATGTTACTCATCTTTGTGTCTTCCGAATCTAGCAAGATGTCTTATATATCATAGGTATTCAATGTATATTTGAGATGATTTTTTTTTTTTTTTTTTTTAATGAGACGGAGTTTCGCTCTTGCTACCCAGGCTGGAGTGCAATGGCGCGATCTCGGCTCACCGCAACCTCCGCCTCCTGGGCTCAGGCTATTCTCCTGCCTCAGCCTCCTGAGTAGCTGGGATTACAGGCACGTGCCACCATGCCCAGCTAGTTTTTTTGTATTTTTAGTAGAGACGGGGTTTCACCATGTTGACCAGGATGGCCTCAATCTCTCGACCTCGTAATCCACCGGCCTCAGCCTCCCAAAGTGCTGGGATTACAGGCTTGAGCCACTGCGCCCGGCGAGATGAATTGTTAAGTCTCCTAAGTAGACACTGCCTTATTTAAACAGGTCTGCCAAATTGCACATTGGATTGAACCTTCCTTAAAGTTGAAAAAAACTTGATTTTAAGGGGGTGTGTTTGTGTGTGTGTGTGTGTGTGTGTGTGTGTGTGTGTGTGTAATGTGAAGCTACTGAACTGGGAAAGGGCACCTTTTCTCTGGTTACCTTTTGTATGTTTATAGCAAGCCACTCCAAAATGTAGTGGTGTCAAACAGCCATTTTATTGTGCTGTGGATGTGTTGGAATTCAGACAGTACAGTTTCTGCACAGATGGCCTACTTAAGCCTTAGCTGGGAAAATTCGAAAGCTGGTGGTGACTTGATGGCTGGTACTTAGAATCTGGAGGCTTCCTCACTCACATGGCTGTTGATTGATACTGGTTGTCCCTCAGAACACCTACCTACCCACATAGGCTAATTTGAGCTTCTTTGCAGCGTGGTGGTGGCTGTTTTCTAGGAGTGAGCATCTAGAGAGAACCAGGTAGAAACTGCATTGCTTTTTGTGACCAATTATTAATACATTTATTACAAAATAGTTTGCCTAGACCCTGGTTGAAATATTTTGTGACATATGGAATGTGTGCCATATTAACCTTTTCTAAATCTGAAAATTTCTGATTTCTGAATCTTGTCTGGTCCCAGAAGTTTTGGGTTAGGGATTTTGGACTGGAATTAAAAACCTGGTGTTAGGAAACGATGAGTTTGTTAGCCCATTTTGGTAGTTCTAAACTTTTTTATCACCTGAATCTTCCCAGAAATTTTGTGCTTCCATTTCACATTTTCATTTCAAAAGATCCAGAAGGAAAAGAAATAGTCTTGATTTGTTTATATGATCAGTACTTCTCTCTTACCATCCCACGTAACTGTTTCAAACTTGTGACCATCTCTCAATATGTTCAGGATTTTTAGTGGCTTTTTACACCTCTTGGTCCTTCGTGTGAGAATCAGTGATTTAAATTAAGTACTGGAGTTGACAAGCCCCAGGAGCCATGTCGTTCTTTGTTTTTGCCTCCAGTGTTGTGACATTGTTGTTCTTTCCCTTTTCGCCATAGTATTTCTTTTTTGTACTGTGTTTCTTGTTTGCTTCCTTGGGTATCCTGAAACTTTTCTTTGCTTCTAACACGTTATTGAGGGACAGCGCTTCAAAAACTAGGCTAAGATCTTGGCTGCCAGTTTACTAACTTGCAGTGTGACCTCTCAGTGGAGAGAAAACATTAAGTTCAGGGTTGAGGAATTTATCTTTGAGTTCATGATGTCATGTAGTTTTAACTTTGTAAATTATTACTCTACCATAAATTCAGTATATGACTGTACATTACAAAATATTCCAAACAGGGTCTAGGGCAGTACTTTGTCTTTTTGAGTGTTTTTTCTTTTTCTTTTTCTTTTTTTTTTTTTTTTTTTTTGAGAACGGGGTCTTGTTCAGTCACTCAGGCTGGAGTGCAGTGGTGTGATCTTGGCTCTCACTACCACCTCCACCTCATGGGTTCAAGTGATTCTCCTGCCTCAGCCTCCCAAGTAGCTGGGACTATAGGTGCGTGCCACCACGCCCAGCTAATTTTTTGTATTTTTAGTAGAGACAGAGTTTTACCGTATTAGTTAGGATGGTCTCAATCTCCTGACCTCATGATCTGCCCACCTCGGCCTCCCACAGGACTGGGATTACAGGTGTGAGCCACTGTGCCCGGCCTAGGGCAGTACTTTGTAATGTAATTAAACACATGAATAGTTTATATGTATTCATTATAGAGGATTTGGAAAATACAACCATATATTCACCACTTGGAAGTAACTGTTAACGTTGGGGTGTATAACCTGCCATTCTGTTTTCTTGTCTATTACAGTAGCACACACATTTAAATTGGAATCTCTTGCTGTTATATATAAACTTTGTATACTGCCTTAAAAATATATAATGAGTTGGGGCAGTGGCTCAATAATCCCAGCGCTTTGGGGGTACCAAAGTGAGAAGATTGCTTGAATTCAGGAGTTTGAGACTAGCCAGGGTGACATAGTGAGACCCATCTCTACAAAAAAATGTGGAATGTCGCATGAATTATATTACTGGGTAGTAATCCTTTTTCTTTTATTTATTTATTTTCCGAGATGGAGTCTTGCTCTGTCGCCCAGAGCTGGAGTGCAGTAGCACGATCTCAGCTCATTGCAACCTCTGCCTCCCAGGTTCAAGCAATTCTCCTGCCTCAGCCTACTGAGTAGCTGGGATTATAGGCACGTGCCACCATACCCAGCTAATTTTTGTATTTTTAGAAGAGATGGGTTTCACCATGTCGGCCAGGCTGGTCTTGAACTCCTGACCTCGTGATCTGCCCGACTCAGACTCTTAAAGTGCTGGGATTACAAGCCTGAGACACAGTGCCCAGCCTGGGCAGTAATCTTTAGATTTGTCTTTGTTTTGGATGGTAACCTAGGAGATTGGGGCTCAAATTCTGGCCTTGTCCTTGCCAAGCTGAAAACAAGGGGAAGTTATAGGATACCTCTGGGCTTTTAAGTTTCAGCTGTCATATTTCCTAAGTATTTGACACAACAACCTTGTGAAAGTTAACCCTCTGCTTAGAACATTATTCATACGCAAAAGAAGTCCTAGTCTGGTCTACCTTTGAGATTCTTTTAGTTCTATTACTGAATGAGCTCTAAGTTGAGAAATGCAAAATATAGCAGTATTTATGTGAGGTTATTTAGTCTTATGGAAGAGAAGGATCTTGAAGGAAATGAAAGAGGAATAAATTGACTGGAGGGGACAGAAGAAAAC
The DNA here is from genome assembly GCF_048565385.1 of Saimiri boliviensis. NCBI lineage: Eukaryota > Metazoa > Chordata > Mammalia > Primates > Cebidae > Saimiri > Saimiri boliviensis. The sequence goes on from NC_133460.1 coordinate 82,835,718, forward strand.
TCTTAGAGGGAATGGTGGGAAGTTGGAAGCAAGGATGATTATAGGACGTAGACTGAGTGAGACAAACAAGTGATCTTACCAGTATTCCACAAATAGAAGTATGAAATTTACTGATAGTTAGTAGGGAGATAGGATTTGTTAAGTTTATATGTGTGTGGGGGTAATGAAGAAGAATTAAGGGACAATATTGAAGGCTAGGCCGAAAAACTTAGATTTGATCTAATAGGTGGCAGGACGTCTATTAAGAATCATATCATGAAAACAGTGTTTGACTAAGGCTGCATTGGCAACTTTGTATGTTCGGTAACCTCAAGTAGAGGGAGTTGCTGAAGAGTACAGTATTTTAATTGTGGAATAATGTGGAAATAGATGTAGGAATAATGTAAAAATAGAAAACGTGATACCTCTTGTGGAAGAAGAACAATAAGATGGGGTTAGAACTGGGAGTCAGAGTATCTCAAAATTTTCAGCCTGACATATCAAGTGTATTGTGTCATTGATAGCGGCATTGGGAAAGGATCTCAGATAGATCTTGGAGAAAGATAATGAGTTCAATTTCTAATATATTCAGTTTTAGATACTAGGTTATTTAAGTGGTAGTTTAAAAAGTCTGGTGCTTTAAAAATTTATGACTCTAAATGAATGCTGCCCCTTTTAAAGTAATGTTTTTGAGGACATACATTTATTCTAGCAAATAAATATTCTTTGGAATTTGTCTTTTCAAACTGTGTTTAGAACCTGTAGAGCCACATAGGAAAACCATTCTCATGACGTGATGGTCACATCCCTTGTCCCCAAAAGAATATGATCTCACTTGGTCACCCATCTATTTACCATACATATTACTATGTAATAATGGGCAGTTCCTAAAAATTAATCTGCAGAAACAAAATTTATTACCATGGAGGATATTTTAATGACTATTGTGATTGTTGGGGACACTAAAAAGTCTTAAGCTGTGATAGCGTCTTTTTTTTTGGTTTCAGCTTTGTTGACAAATCGTTCACATACTATACAATTCACCCATTTTTTGGTGGAGGGCTACATGTGATAATAAATGTATATAATTTGTAAAGATCAAATAAGAGTAAATAGGGATATCCATCACCTTACACCAGGCGTTCCCAAACTACGGCCCCCTGAGGCCATTTATCCGGCCCCCCGCCGCACTTCAGGAAGGGGCACCTCTTTCATTGGTGGAGCACAGTATGTGGCGGCCCTCCAACGGTCTGAGGGACAGTGAACTGGCCCCCTGTGTAAAAAGTTTAGGGACGCCTGCCTTACACAGTTGTCTTTTCTTTTGTTAAAAACATCTGAAATATGTAACAGATTATTGTGAACTTTAGTCATCCTACTGATCTGTCAAACACTAGGTCATATTTCTTCTATCAAATTGTATGTTTCTACCCGTTAATCAACCTCTTTATCTTCCCCATCCCTACCCCTTCTTGGCTTCTGGTACCCACCAATCTACATCTGTTTTCTAGATCCACTTTTCAGATCCCACATATAAGTGAGAACACGTGATACTTGTCTTTTGGAGCTTGGCTTATTTTTTACTTAACATGATGACCTGTAGTTCTATTTATGCTGCTCCAAATGATGAGATATCATTCTTTAAAAATTTTTTTGTTCTTCATACATTTATCCATTGATGGACACTTAGGTTATTCCGTATTTTGGATGCGTGAATAGTGCTGCAATAATAATAATAATAATAATAACATAGAAGTGCAGGTGTCTCTTTAATATATTGATTTCCTTTCTTTTGGATATATATCCAGTAGTAGAATTGCTGGATCATCTGATGATACTATTTTTCATTTTTTAAGGAACCTCCGTATTATTCCCCAAGTTGCTGTATTAATTTACATTCCCTCCAGGAGTGTAGAAGAGTTCCCCCTTCTCCATATTCTCACCAGCATCTGTTGTGCTCTGCCTTTTTTATAAAAGCCATTTTAACTGGCTTGAGATTATATCACATTGTGGCTTTGATTTGTATTTCTCTGATGAATAGTGATGTTGAACATTTTTTTCGTATACCTGTTGGTATATGTTGATATATGTTGTTTTGAGAAACGTCTATTCAGATCTTCTGCCCATTTAAAAATCTTATTTGTTCTTTTGCTCTTGAGTTGTTTGAACTCGTTATATATTCTCGTTATTAATCCTTTGCCAGATGGATAGTTTGCAAATATTTTCTCCATCCTATGGATTATCTCTTTACTTTGATTGTTTCCTTTGCTGTGCAGAAACTTTTTAGCTTGATGTAATTTCATTTACCTATTTTGCCATGGTTACTTGTGCTTTTAAGTTCTTACACAAAAAATCATTGCCTAGATCAATGTCCTGGAGCAATTCCCTAATGTTTTCTTCTAATAGTTTGATAGTTTCAGGCCTTACATATTTAAGTCTTTAATCCATTTTGATTTGATTTTTGTGTGTAGTGAAACATAGGTTTTAGTTTCATTATTCTCCATATTATTATCCAGTTTTTCCAGCACCATTGGCTGAAGAGACTGTTCTTTCCCCATTTTATGTTCTTGGTGCCTTTGTCAAAAATAAATTGTCTGTGAATATGTGGACTTATATTTGGAGTCTCTGTTTTGTCCCATTGGTCTATGTGTCTGTTTTAATGCCAGTACCAGGCAGAGTTTTGTAGTATAATTTGTAGTCAGATATGCAGTGCCTCCAGCATTCTTTTTGCTCAGGATTGCTTTGTCCATTCAAGTTCTTTTGTGGTATAATTTGAAGTCAGATAGTGTGATACTTCCAGCTTTCTTCTTTTTGCTCAGGGTTGCTTTGGCTATTCAGGTGCTTTCATGATTCTGTATAGTTTTTGTGATTGTTTTTCTGTGTCTATGAAGAATGTCATTGGTATTTTGATAGAGATTGCATTGAATCTGTAAATTGCTTTGGGTGGTATTGTCTTTTTAACTGTGTTACTTCCTCTAATTCATGAGCATGGAGTATATCTTTCCATTTTTTGGTATTGACTTCAGTTTCTTTCATCAGTGTTTTATTTTATAGTGTTCCTTGTATAGCTTTTTTACTTCTTTGGTTAAATTGATTCTTTGTAGCTATTATAAATGGGACTGCTTTCTTGCATTCTCTTTCAGATTGTTAGCTATCGGCATATATAAATCTACTGATTTTTGTTGTTGATTTTTGTGTCCTACAACTTTACTGAATTATCAGTTCAAATAATTTTTTGGTGGAATCCTTAGGTTTCTCTCTGTATAAATCATTTTGTCTGCAAAGAGGGACAATTTGACTTCTTCCTTTCCAATTTGGTGCCCTTTATTTCTTTCTCTTGTCTTATTGCTCTGGCCAGAACTTCCATTATTATGTTGAGTAAAGTGGTACATGTGGGCATCCTTGTCTTGTTCCAGATTTTAGAGGAAAGGCTTTCAAATTTTCCCTGTTTAGTGTGATGTTAGCTGTGGGTTTGTCATATATAGCATTTATTGTTTTATATATTCCTTCTATACCCAATGTACTGAGGATTTTTACCAGAAAGGGATATTAGATTTTATTGAATACTCTTTCAGCATCTATTAAAGTGATTGTATGGTTTTTTGTTCTTGGTTTTGTTAATGAGATGTATCATGTTTATTGATTTATGCATGTTGAACCATCTTTGCATCCCTGGGATGGCTCCTACTTGATCATGGGAAATGATCTTTTTAATGTGTTGTTGAGTTTGGTCTGCTAGTATTTTTGCATCTATGTTCATTAGTGATACTGGCCCATAGTTTTCTTTTTTTGTTGTGTCCTTGACTGGTTTTGTTATCAGAGTAATGCTGGCCTTGTAGAATGAGTTGGAAAGTATTCCCTCTCCTTCACTTTTTTGGAAGCGTATGAGCAGAATTGGTATTCTTTGAATGTCTGGTAGAATTCACCAGTGAAGCCATCAGGTCCTGGGCTTTTCTTTAATAGGAGACGTTTTACTACAGCTTCAATTAGGCTATTCTTTATTGGTTTGTTGAGGTTTTCTATTTCTTCATGGTTCAATCTTGATAGGTTGTATATGTCTAAGAATTTTATCAGTTTCTTTCAGGTTTTCCAGTTTGTTGGCATATAGATGTTAATAATCGTCTCTAATGAGTCTTTGTGTTTATGGTCTCACTTGTTTTGTTACCTTTTTCATTTCTGATTTTATTTATTTGGGTCTTCTCTTTTTTCTTAGTTTAGCTGAAGTTTTGTCAATTTTGTTTCTCTTTTTAAAAAACCAACTTTTCATTTCATTGGTTTTCTGTAGTCTAAATTCTATTTATTTCTGTCCTTCTACTAATTTTGGGTTAGATTTGTTCTTTTCTAGTTCCTTGAGGCACATTGTTAGATTGTTTGAAGTCTTTCTGCTTTTTTGATGTAGGCATTTATTGCTATAATGTCCCTCTCACTGCTGCTTTTGCTGTATTCTATAGATTGTAGTGTTATATTTCCATTTTTAGTTGTTCCAAGAAGTTTTTAAATTTCCTTGATTTCTTCATTGATCATTCAAGTGTTGCTTAGTTTCCATATGTTTGTGTGTTTTCTGAAATTCCTCTTGTTACTGATTTTTAATTTTATTCCCTTGTAGTCAGAAAAGACACTTTACATGATTTCTGCTTTTTTGAATTTGTTCAGACTTGTTTTGCTGCCTAAGATATGGTCTGTTCTGGAGAATGTTCCATGTCTAGATGAAAAGCATGTGTATTCTGTGGCACTTGGGTGGGATGTTCTAGAAATGTAAGTTAGGCTGGTACGTTCTAGAGTGTAGCTTAGCTCTGATGTTTCTTAAGTTCTAGAGACTTAAATGTGATAGAAGTTCATGTCTGTAGAGTTAGGAATTACAGAAGTAGTAGTTTAGAATGTTTGTTGATTTTTTTTTTGTCTGGATAATCTGTCCTTTACTGAGAGTGGAATGTTGAAGTCCTCTACTGTTAATGTATTGCAGTCTGTCTCTCCCTGTAGATCTATTAACATTTGCTTTTTATGCCTGGCAGCACTGGTCTTTTTTCTTCTCTAATTGTGTATTTTCAGCTAGCCTCTTGAGTTCACTGATTCCTTCCTCTCTGTGATCCTTTCTGCTGTTGAGAGCCTCTGATGATGTTTTCAGTTCAGCAAATGTATTTCTGAGTTCCAAGATTTGATTTCTTGTATTATTTCAATCTCTCGGTTAAATTTCTCGAATTTCGGAATTGGTTTTCTATGTTGTCTTGGCGATCACTGAGTTCCCTTAAAATGGCTAGTTTGAATTCTTGCTTAGAGGGTTCCCAAATTGCTGTCTTGCTAGGGTCAATTACTGGTTCCTCACTTTGCTTTTTGTGAGGCCTTGGTTCTGTGTTTGCTGTTGTTTCTTGTGGTTGTTCATCTGTATCTTTGCATTGAAGGATAGTTACTTATTCCAGTCTTTTCTTTCTGTCTGGTTTTTGTTTTTTTGTTTTTCAAGCTCCCATGCTTGGATCTACTTGTTTGGGGTTTTAGTATATGTTTGCTTAGTGATTCTCTGTAATATACCTCTCTTGGTTTTCTTTTTCTTTTTTCCTGCTAAGTTGCTGCCTCCTTTTTGGTACCAGCTGGCACATTAAGCCTACGTTTACCTCAGTTCCAGCCAGCATGCTGCCCCTTCTGCCGGCAGGGTCGGGGGTGTCCCACAGGGGATATTCCAGTAGTGTGAGAAGGCTAGCTGTGGGTTCATGCCCAGGTGACTTATAGAATGAACCTCCTACAGGGTGGTGCTGCCGAACAGGTGCTTTGATTTGGTGTCTCCTTTGGCTGAATTACAGAGCAGAGTTTCTAGGGCTGGGGATAGTAGTCCCCCTTCCCTTCTTTGTCTCTGGCTGTCCTTAGGGATACTTCCTCTTTTACACACTTTCAAAACTTCCTGTAATTTGAGGCAGGGACAGGTCTCCTGCCAGAGATGCTAAGATGGTAGGAAGCCGGTTGTTCACCTTATTCTCACTTTTTCCAGTGTAGTGATTGCGAGTTGCGGGGGAAATTTTCTGTATTCTTGTTGCTGAGCATGTTGAGGGAAGGGGCATCACGTTATGGAATTTCAGTTTTCCTATTCTGCTCTGTTTTTTTCACTTTTCATGGCCCTGAAACTGTCTCCTCCTCGTATTTGAATTCTGGGATATTGCTGGTGATAATATCAGCACTTTGTATTTGTTTTTGGTTTTCTCTGGGGTGGTTGAGTGAAGCCAGCTTACTTCTACGCTGCCATTTTGGAACTGTAAGAATGTATGATAGACACATTTGTACATGTATCTGTACACACCTTTGGAAGAAGGTTTAGTGTGCACTGGTTAAGAGGATGGGACCTTGGTTTGAATGATCTCTTTAGTACATGAAGTGTGTGTCTTGAGCTATTTATTTAATTTGTCTGGGTCTCATTTCCTCATTTGTAAAATGGAGATGGTGATAATACTCTTACTTTGTAGGATTGTTGTGAGGATTGACTCTTAGAACAATGGCTGGCAAATACTAAGAGCTCAGTAATTATTAGCTATTTATTACTACCACCACAACTACTATTACTGTTTCTACCACCACTTTGTCTGTATATCTGTTTTATTTGTTTTAAAATGAGTTATGTTCCTATATAGATAAGTCTCATGGTAGTGGAATGATAGGCAGATGAATATAAAATTGGAGCTCAATACAGGAGATGTAGAGATGTGTTTTTAAAAAATGTTTGGCCTGAACCATAAAGAGGAGCAGAGAAGACTAAGGATGAAAAATTAGGGAATACACATAGTAATGGAGTAGGAGGCAGCAAAGGAGCCAGCAAAAGAGTAGAGAGATTGTTTAGAGAAAGAAGGAAAACAAGGCACATACATTAGTGTAGAGGTTATATGAATTTGGATGAGATTTTGTTGCAACTAAGTTCCAGATACTTAAATATGATAGAAGTTCGTGTCTGTAGAGTTAGGAATTCCAGAAGTAGGCAGTTTAGGACTTATGTGGTTTGCCATGGTGTCATGTTTCCCCACTGTGCTTGGATTCTATTATTTTCCAAAGGCACTTTAGAGTCTAAGACAGCTACTAGCTTCAGCTGTTTCGTGAACAGCCAATCATCAGAAGGAGAAAGAGAAGAACACATCTTACTTCCTTTAAGGATACTTTGTGGAAATTATATGTTACAGGTTGACTATCCCTTATCCAGTATCCTTAAATCCACAGAAGGGTTTCAGATTTTTTTCACATTTTGGAATATTTGCATTACTCTCTGGATATCATGCAGGCCAGGCCATCTTGATACTTTCAACCATATCGTCATACCACAGAACAGAGAATCAGAGAATAAGCAAAAAAAAAAAAAAAAAAAAAGGAAAGAAAGAGCATAGGGAGTAATAGTAATGCAGTACATGTTGACCCCATGTGAGGCATTGTGGGGAGTCTACTGTTGGCATATCCGGTGTATACACGTGTCATTTTATTACTCTTTGTGGATATGCTTGTGTGGAGGAATCTGGTGTGTACAGATACATATTGCAGCTGATAGGGGCTGGGGGGGGGGTCTTTCTTTCCTTGGGGACACTGAATAAACTGTGTTGAGTGCCTGCATTGTGACTGCAACCTGTCACATGAGATCAGGTGTGGAATTTTTCACTTGTGGCATCCTGTTGACACTCAGAATGGTTTAGATTTTGTAGCATTATAGATTTTTGGATTAGGGAGTTCCATGTATACCACTTTCGCTCACATTCCATAGATCAAACTTAGTCACATAGCCACACCTTGCTGCTGGAGAGTGGGTAATGCAGACTTTGTTTTGAATGGTCAGTGCCTGGCCATTCAAATAAAGAGCAGGAACAGTGAGAATAATCTTAGTGTAGCTAGATGAAGAATACAGGGTAGATAACAGTTAATTGTCTTTAGGACAGTTTAATTCATTATTGATTATTCTTGATAGAATTTTTATAATTACTAAACTATGAATACAAATTCACTCTTGTCAAATTGCATGAACAGTATGTTGTTTTTAGGGTGTAATCTCTTCATGAATCCTTGCTTAATTAGGATTATCAGTTTCTCCTGAAGAAAAAATTATATATATATGTATGTGTTTATATGCATGTGTGTGTATACATCCCCCATTTAACATTAGTGTTGGTCAGAATTATTTCATATGATAACAGTATGAGGTAAAATTGATGGTAAATAAGCTGCTGATAACACTCTTCAGTTTTAAGCCTGTAATTTTTACCCAATCTTCTGTTTACTCTCCAATTTGGTTTTTTGGCCAATGTTTTTAATCTGTCTCTGTCCTTTTATATTACTACTCTCTCTCACTGCTGTTAATTATACTTCTCAAAATAGATAAATGAGCAAATTTAATTAAATGTGTTATTTGCACTGTCTCCTGATCATTAATGAATTTGTAAGTAAGGTCAGACCTATAATCTTCCTAGTATTATAATTCCTGAATCTTCACTATCTACTCAATTGGTAATTATTTGCTTAATTTTTTTTTTAAAGCTTTTACATTTTGTGTGTTTGTGCTCTTTTACTATTAGAAATAGAAAGATCTTCTAACAAAAAGGAAACTTTTTCTGTAGGATAGTCTGTCCCTTTCAGTTGAAAATTTTTCTTTAGACGTGTTTTTGAATGATGAACAATAAAAAGTCTGTATGTTGCTATTTGGATTTTTTTTAAAAAATAAAGTTATTTAACGTATTTTGTCAATAGATGTGAGTTTAAAATAGACATTTTACAAAGTTCAATAGTAAGAGAAAAAACGGACGTAGAACAAAATATAGTGAGTAGTTTTTGTCCCACCACTCCCCACTCTCTCTAGTTCTCTCCTTAAAAAGTAACTATTTTCAGTTCCTTCAGCGATTTCTTCCGGCATTAACATATCTCTGTATTTTAAAATAATATATGTACAATGCTATCTTTTGATTTACTAGTATTTTTTTCCATTATATATGGAGTTTGTTTTATGGTAGAGAAAGTTTTACTGTTATTAAATACCATCTTCACTGCTGCTTTTCCCTAGCTTCCTAATTTAGTTATATTAAAATATTTGGTTAAGTCAAATAGTTAATGTTATGTTTACATTACTATGCCTGTGGAAATCTTATTTGCTGATAGTGTTTTAAATAGTCCCTCAGTGCAGTTTTCCACAAGGTCAATCACAGTAACCTGTCAGTTCCAATTTTCTTTTCTTTTCTTTTTTAATTATTGGAAATTTCTTTTCTAGAGACTTCTAGTGTCCTGCTATTGAAGCCTACTCTCTCAACCTGCTGTATTGCTCTTTTCCTGGTATGATCTCCCTTTGTCATCATCCTTAGATTTTCTCTCCTGGGTTTGATTCTCCAAATATTGTTAGAATTCATATCATCTTCAGGCTTCATTTACCTCTTGCTTAGGTAGAACACATCCTCTAGTAGTTGTGTTGGATTCGGAAGACGATATGGTGGCAGAGAGCATGAGAATGACAGCCTTCAGCGTGCCTGCTCTCTCACATAGCTTCTCTGGATTGGTTGCCTTCTGCTGCCGGTGCACAGTTATCATCCTAGAGTCCCATTCAGTAGTATTCCTTCACTTCTCTCTTGTGTTGGATGTCTTGTTTTCCATATCTTATTTCTTCTTTCCTTTGGTTTGTTTCCTTGTTTGTTAAACGATAAGACCATCAGTCTTTAGAATATCTGAGCAGGTACAATCTCCTTGAACAAAGCAGATTGCTACTTTTACATGGTGTTTTGGGGGAGTGTGGTGCTCGGGGATTAGAAAATTTTAAGAGGCAGCAGAAGTGGATTAACATAATCTGTAGAGGAGTGGTTACTTGGGTGAAACCATTGTTGATTGGTTGGCACTTGGGTATTTTATTGTAGTGACTTTCTCCCTAACTTCAAATTGGCTGACTTTCAGAAGTAAAGGGCTAAGCTAACACTGATTGGCTTGTAAAAGAAAAGTGAGTTGTTTTTACAATCGAATGGGTGTAAGTAGTCCTTAGCAACTTTTTACTATAGTTATGAACAATCAGTCTTTCCTAAATTTGTAAGAACTTTATAATTCTCAATCTTCTAGTAACTTTCTAGGAAAGCACACATGGTAGGTAATTTTTTGAGCCTTTCTATGTCTGAAAATATTTTTGGTTTCTATTTTCATATTTGACTAATATAGTTTTGCTAAGTGTAAAACTCTAGATTGGAAATATTTTTCTTCAGAATTTTGAAGGATAGTTCCTTTTTTCTCTTCATCCTTTGTTGCTTTTGAGAAGTCCTAAGCCAATGTGAACCCTCTTCCTTCGTTTGGATCTTTTTCCTCAAAACTGTTAGATCTCTGCTTTGTCCTCAGTGTTCTGAAATTTCTCAGTGATGTGCTTTGGTGTGGGTCTGTGTTTGTTTTTATCCACTGTGCTGCGTGTTTGTGGGGACCTTTCATTCAAGAACAGTTTGGGTTTATCTGATGTTTTCTCATGATTGGATTAAGATTATTCATTTTTGGCAGGAGTACCGCAAAGTATTGTTATGCTTTTGCATCATATCAGGAGACACAAGATGTTCAAATACTGGTAATGTGATTTTGGATCATTTGATTGCTACCGTTTTTCCTTTTGTAATTTTTTTGTGGTAAAATATACATAATTTATTTTTATGTTTGAGCCCTCCTCCCCGCCCTTTTTTTTGAGACAAAGTCTTGCTCCGTCACCCAGGCTGGAGGGCAGTGGCCCAGTCTCCACTCGCTGCAACCTCTGCCTCTCAGGTTCAAGCGATTCTCCTTCCTCAGCCTCCCTAGTAGCTGGGACTACAGGCACACACCACCATGCCCGGCTAATTTTTGTATTTTTAGTAGAGACGGGGTTTCACCATGTTGGCCAGGATGGTCTTGATCTCTTGACCTCATGATCCGCCTGCCTCCCAAAGTGCTGGAATTACAGGCCTGAGGGATTATAGGCTTGAGCCACCTTGTCCAGTTATTTGACCATTTTTAAGTGTATAGCTTAGTGGCATTGTATTCTTTTTGTAATTCACATTGACAGTCCTGTTGTAATTTTTAAGTATCTTGTGAAAAAATACAGAGACTTGGTAAATATCCTGTCACTACTTGAACTTTCACTCACTAATTTTAGTGTCCATTTGTTGTAAACATCTTGTTACTCCTTGAACTTTTGCTCACTAATTTCAGTATCCATTGGTGATTTCTGCCTAATTTTCATAATGTTTCCTAAGTGGTGATATTCTAATTTCATTATTCCCTCTACACTTATTTATAATAGTACTTTGTTTATTTTGACACTGTCCCTGACTTGGCCAGTGGGAGCCCCTTCGATTCTTTTGACATGCTCCTGTCATTCTTTGAGCACATACTCTAGGCTCATCTTGCACTTTCCCAGCCCCGGCCTTGGAATAAGGGATTTCCTCTTGGAGCCCTGGTTCCTTTTCATAGAGAATGATTTTAAAAGCCGCAGTCTGGACTGTAGATGTCTTTCTTGGTTGTGACTGTTATTGCTTCTAGGCCTTCTCAGCAGATATCGAGGAAATAGATATATGTGAGAGGAGGGAGTGTGTGTTTGTGCATATGTGTGCACACACTAGTACATCTTTATTAAAAGCAGTGAGTTTATACAGATACCTTAGACTCTGACCCAACACTACAGGGTTTATTCTGTCCTTTCCTTCATTCCATATTTGTAGCTCTGTTTTCCAACAATGAGAAATGTGGCCCTATTACTCATATTTTTGCTTCTCAGATGAATTCTAGAATGTAAGAAAATAGTTTAAGAATTGTTAACTCATACCACCATTTAAAAGACACCTCGTAAGTAGAATTCAATGTTTGTTTATAGTTTTTTTTCACTTTAGCCAAGGGCATTTAATCTAAATCTGTACTGTGTAATAGTAGGGTAGCTATCAGCCACATGAATGGAGATGTGTTGCAGGTGTTAAATGTATATTGGATTTGAAAACTGACTACAAAATAAATAGGAACTATCTCATTGATATTTTAATCATAATTTATGTTGATTATGTGTCAAAATATTTTTACATGTATTAGATAAAATATATTAATAAAATTAATTTCACTTTAATGTGGCTACTAGAAAATGTTAAATTAGATATGTGGCTTCATTATATTTCTGTTAGACTGTGCTAATCTAAAACCATGTTCAAAAGTTACTTGGATCAATTTTCCTTCTCTAACATTCTTTCCCTCCTCCCTGGGGTTATGTTACTCATTTGAAATACAGTTTGCTTCATTTATTTCTATTTGTATTCTTTTTTACTCAGTCCTAATTAATCTTATTTATTCTTCAGTATGTGAAACATCAATATTACATTACAAAAGTCAGAACTCTACAAAAAAAGTATATACTCAGGACACTGTCACCCATTCCTTCTGTCCTCACTCTAACCTGTCCTCTGTAGGTTACCATTTTCATGATTCTTCCAATTATCCTTCATGTGTTTTTTTCCCTCAAGATCGAGGAGATAGATGTATATTTTCTTATTTTTCTTTCATTCTTACACAAAAGGTAGCATACTATAGGTAACTTTTTTGTATTCTTGTGCTGTTTCTAATATTTTGGATTTACAAAAAGTACTGCAACCTTGTCCATTTGTGTTTTGGTATGTTGAAGGTGTATTTTGGGATAAATTTTTAAAATGGAATGGTTGGACCAAAAGTTAAAAGTGTATGTAGTTTTCTTAAATATTGCTAAATCCTTTTCTACAGGGGTTGTACGAATTTGAATTCTCATCAGCAGTTTATGAAAGGGTCAGTTTCCCCACAACCTCTTCGTCGGAGTGTGTTGGCATACTTTTTAATGATTGCCAACTTGATAGATAAGAAATAGTATCTCAGTATAGTTTTAATATTTGTTTCTCTTAAGAAGTTGAACATGTTTTCATATGTTTAAGGGTCATGTTTTAATCTTTTTGTGTGAAATGTATCTTCATTTTTTCCATCAGATGTTTGGTCCCCTCCCCTTATTCAATTTTTAGGAGTGTTTAATATATTGGGAATATTAGCTCTTTACTCGTGATATATGTTACAAATATTTTCTTTCAGTTTGTAGTGTTTGTGCATGGATATGAATCTTTAGACCTTTATTTAGTCCAGTTTTTGAGTTTTTTATTTTATCTGAACTTCGGATTAAAATTAGAGGTTTCCCTTGTACTCATGGTAAATAATTCACCCATGTTTTCTTCTAGTACTTGTGTGGTTTTAGTTGTTAATTAGGATTCTTGATCTATTTGGAGGTATGGTTTCTTTAAAAATGAATAAAAAGACCAATTTTGCCCCAGTGTGTTCTTTGATACTCTACCTTTATCATATATGAAATTTTCATTTGGTTTATTTCTAGACTTTCTATTTGTGTACCATTATCACACAGTTTCAATTACAGAGGCTTGATAGTATGTCAAGGGCTAGCTTTTATAATTTTTAATGTTTTCTTGACAATTCTTGCATGTTTATTTTTCTGTTGAACTTTAGTATCAGCTTGTTTGTCTTAATAAAAAAGCTTTTGGGTATTTTTATTGGGTTTATGTTAAGTTTACAAATTAACATTTGGAAAACTGACATTTTAATGTTGTTGGTTTGTGCTGAGATTTCTGTCCAAGAACAAAGAATATCTTTCCATTTGTCAGATCTACTTTTGTGTCTTTCAGGAATGTTTTAAAGTTTTCTTCGTATTTAATTCCTCGATGAAGTCTCTCTCTTTTTTTTTTTAAGCTCAATAATATGTTTTGTAGATCTTTCTTTGTATGTCTACAGTATGGATGTACCATAATTTATTTAACCTGGCTGATGTGGATGGACATTAAAATTGTTTAAAATTTTTTACTACTGGTAAGGTGCCAAGATGGCCAAGAGAAGCCAGCACTGGAATGCAGCTCCCAGTGAATGAGATGCAGAGGGCTAGAGGACTTTACGATTCCAAATGAGGTGCCGGGTTAATTTCTCTGGGACTGATAAGGCTCTGAAAATAGGCCCAGGAAAGGAGCCAAAGGGTGAGAGCTGCCCAGGGAGCCAAATCAAGACGGGCTCTGGGAGCGGGGTCCATCCCCACCTGAAATGTGCAGCCTGCTCGGAGGGTCAGAGGGTCAGAGGACTTAACCCCCTTGGTGCTCTAATTCGGATTCTGTGCTTACCTCATACCTCCTGCAACCCATGGCCCACAAGAGCCCTCCCAGACGGTGGGGTGCTGTGGGTAGTTGATGCAAATCTGAGCAGTGGTTACTGCCGGTGGCAAGTAACTACAGGGACCTGGGTGGGAGTTTGGACTAATGCCAGTAAGACAGACTGTCCCACAGAGGGAGGCAGAGTTGAAAGCAGGGAAACAGACCATAAGGACTGGCAGGCCACACCTCTACAGAATTCAAACTGAAATCCTCACTAGAGAGCTTGGCAGCAAATACACCAGCTTGACCCCAACCAGGAAAATCCAGCTCTGGGAGAGACGCTATTGGGAAGGTGGGGCCAATCTCACCTGTAAACAAACTCCAGGGAAGGACTACCCACCCAGCAACCTGCCAGAATCCTAGAGAGCCCAGCAGTGCCCTTCTACAAGTCAAAAGAGATACAGCTCCCACCTCAATAGAAAAAAAGTCCACTCAGAGACCCTCCTCCTGAAATTACTAACTTCAAAGATTAAAGGGTGATAAATCCACGAAGATGGGAAAAAACCAGCACAAAAAAGGATGAAACCATCAAAGAACAGAACTCTTCTTCTCCCAGGGGATCACAGCTCCTCGCCATCAATGGAGCAAAAAAAGACAGAATGATGAATTGACAGAGCAGGCTTCAGAAGGTGGATAATAACAAACTTCTGTCGGTTAAAAGACAATGTTCTAATCCTATGCAAAGAAACTAAGAACCTTGAAAAAAGGTTAGACAAAATGCTAACTAGAATAACCAGCTTAGAGAACATAAACAACTTAATGGAGCTGAAAAACACAGCACGAGAACATCACAAGGCATGCACAAGTTTCAACAGCCGAATTGATCAATTAGAAGAGAGGATATCAGAGATAGAAGATCAGATCAATGAAATAAAACGAGAAGGCAAGAAAAGAGAAAAAAGAGTGAAAAGAAATGAACAAAGCCCCCAAGAACTATGGAATTATGTGAAAAGACCTAATCTGCCCTTTATTGGCGTACCTGAATGTGAAGGGGAGAATGAATCCAAGTTGGAAAACACTCTTCAAGATATTATCCAAGACAACTTTCCCAACTTAACAAGGCAGGCCAACATTCAAATCCGGGAAATACAGAGAACACCACAAAGATATTCCTCCAGAAGAGCAACCCCAAGGCACATAGTTGTGAGATTCGTCAGGGTTGAAATGAAGGAAAAAATCCTGAGGCCAGCCAGAGAGAAAGGTCAAGTCACCCACAAAGGAAAGACCATCAGACTCACAGCAGCTCTCTCGGCAGAAACCCTACAAGCTAGAAGGGAGTGGGGGCCCATATTCAACATCCTTAAAGAAAAGAACTTTCAACCCAGAATTTCATATCTGGCCAAACTAAGCTTCATAAGTGAAGGAGAAATAAAATCCTTTATGGACAAGCAATTGCTGAGAGATTTTGTTGCTTCAAGACCTGCCTTACAAGAGCTACTGAAGGAAGTACTAAGCAGGGAAAGGAAAAACTGGTACTAGCTCCTGCAAAAATGCACCAAATGGTAAAGAACAATGATGCAATGAAGGAGCCACGTCAACTAATGGGCAAAACAACACAAACCAGCAAGAAAATGGCAGGATCAAATTCAAACGTAATAATATTAACATTGAATGTAAGTGGCCTAAATGCCCCATTCAAAAGACACAGACTGGCAAACTAGATAAAAAGTCAAGACCCATCGATGTGCTGTATTCAGGAGACCCATCTCACATGCAAAGTCTGACGCAGACTCAAAGGGATGGAAGAAGATTTACTAAGCTAGTGGAGAGCAAAAAAAAAAAAAAAAAAAAAAAAAAACCGGAGTTGCAATCCTGGTCTCTGATAAAACGGACTTTAAATCAGCAAAGATCAAAAGAGACAAAGAAGGGCATTATATACTGGTAAAAGGACCAATACAACAAGAAGAACTGAATATCCTAAATATTTATGCACCCAATGCGGGAGCACCCAGATACATAAAGCAAGTTCTTCATGACCTATTAAGAGACTTAGACTCCTGCACAGTAATAGTGGGAGACTTTAACACTCCACTGACAATATTGGACAGATCAACCAGACAAAAAGTCAACAAGGATATCCAGGATTTGAACACAAGTTTGTACCAAGTGGACCTAATAGACATTTACAGGACACTCCACCCCAAATCCACAGAATACACATTCTTCTCAGCACTACCTTGCACTTACTCCAGAATTGACCACATAATTGGAAGTAAATCCCTCCTCAGCAAATGCAAAAGAACGGAAATCATAACAAACAGTCTCTCAGACAACAGTGCAATCAAATTAGAACTCAGGATTAAGAAAAGCACTCAAAACCGCACAGTCACATGGAAATTGAACAATTTGCTCCTGAATGAGGAAAGGATAAACAATGAAATGAAGGCAGAAATAAAAGTGTTCTTTGAAACCAATGAGAATGAAGACACAACATACCAGATCCTATGGGACACATTTAAAGCAGTGTCTAGAGGGAAATTTATAGCAATAAATGCCCACATGAGAAACAAGAAAAGATCCAAAATCAGCACCCTGTTGTCAAAATTGAAAGAGCTAGAGGAGCAAGATTAAAAAAACTCTAAAGCTAGCAGAAGACAAGAAATAACTAAGATCAGAGCAGACATGAAAGAGATAGAGACACAAAAAACCCTTCAAAAAAAATCAATAAATCCAGGAGCTGGTTTTTTGAAAAGATCAACAAAATAGACTGCTAGCTTGACTAATAAAAGAGAAAAGAGAGAAGAATCGAATAGATGCAATAAAAAATGATAAAGGGGAGATCACCACCGATTCCTCAGAAATACAAACCACCATCAGAGATTACTACAAACAACTCTATGCACATAAAGCAGTAAATCTGGAAGAAATGGATAAATTCCTAGACATTTGCACACTCCCAAGACTAAGTCAAGAAGAAGTTGAAACCCTGAATAGACCAATAACAAGGTCTGAAGTCTAGGAAGCATTTAATAGTCTACTGACCAAAAAAAGTCCAGGTCCGGATGGGTTCACAGCTGAATTCTACGAGACATACAAAGAGGAGCTGGTACCATTCCTGTTGAAAGTATTCCAAACAATACAAAGAGGGAATCCTCCCTATCTTTCTATGAAACCAACATCATCCTGATACCATAATCTGGCAGAGACACAACTAAAAAAAGCTACAGGTCAATATCCATGATGAACATTGATGCAAAAATCGTCAACAAAATACTGGCAAACCAAATCCATCAGCTCATCAAAAAGCTTATCCATCATGATCAAGTAGGCTTCAAACGGGGGATGCAAGGCTGGTTCAACATACACAAATCTATAAATGTAATTCATCACATAAACAGAACCAAAGACAAAAACCGCATAATTATCTCAATAGATGCAGAGAAGGCCTTCAACAAAATTCAACAACCTTTATGCTAAAATCTCTCAATAAACTAGGTGTTGAAGGAACGTATCTGAAAACAATAAAAGCTATTTACAACAAACTCACAGCCAGTATCATACTGAATGGGCAAAAATTAGAAGCATTTTCTTTAAAAACTGGCACTAGACAAGGATACCCTCTCTCACCACTCCTATTCAATATAGTATTAGATGTTCTAGCCAGAGCAATTAGGCAAGAAAAAGAAACAAAGGGCATTCAATTAGGAAAAGAAGAAGTCAGATTGTTCCTATTTGCAGATTATATGATTGTATGTTTAGAAGACCCTGTCATCTCAGCCCAAAACTTCCTTAAGCTGATAAGCAACTTTGGCGAAGTCTCAGGATACAAAATCAATGTGCTGAAACCACAGGCATTCCTATACACCAATAAGAGACAGAGAGCCAAATCATGAGCGAACTCCCATTTACAGTTAGTACAAAGAGAATATAATACCTAGGAATACAACTAAGAAAGGAAGTAAAAGAGCTCTTTAAGGAGAACTACAAACCACTGATCAAGGAAATAAGAGAGTTCACAAACAGATGGAAAAACATTCCATGCTCATGGTTAGGAAGAACCAATATTGTGAAAATGGCCATACTGCCCAAAGTAATTTAAAGATTCAATGCTATCCCCATGAAGCTACCATTGACCTTCACAGAACTGGAAAAAACCACTTTAAACTTCATGTGGAACCAAAAAGAGAGCCCATATAGCCAAGACAATTCTATGCAAAAAGAACAAAGCTGGAGGCATCACGCTACCTGACTTCAAACTATACTATAAGGCTACAGTAATCAGAACAGTGTGTGTGGTACTGGTACCAAAACAGAGATATCGACCAATGGAACAGAACAGAGGCCTTGGAGACAATGCCACAGATCCACAACCATCTGATCTTTGACAAACCTGACAAAAACTAGCAATGGGGAAAGGATTCCCTGATTAATAAATGGTGTTGGGAAAACTGGCTAGCCATATGCAGGAAGCTGAAACTGGACCCCTTCCTTACACCTTATACAAAAATTAACTCCAGATCGATTATAGATTTAAACATAAGAACTAACAGTATAAAAACCCTAGAAGAAAACCTAGGCACACCATTGAGGACATAGGCACAGGCAAGGACTTCATGACTAAAACATCAAAAGCAATGGCAACAAAAGCCAAAATAGACAAATGGGACCTACTTAAACTTCAGAGCTTCTGCACAGCAAAAGAAACGATAATCATTACACTAAACAGGCCACCAACAGAATGGGAAAAAATTTTCGCACTCTACCCATCAGACAAAGTATCCAGAATCCGCAAAGAACTGAAGCAGATTTACAGGTAAAAAACAAACCCATTCAAAAGAGGGTGAAGGATATGAACAGACATTTTTCAAAAGAAGACAAATCTGTGGCCAAAAACATGAAAAAATCTCATCATCACTGGTCATTAGAGAAATACAAATCAAAACCACATTGAGATACTATCTCACGCCAGTTAGAATGGTGATCATTAAAAAATCTGGAGACAACAGATGCTGGAGAGGCTGTGGAGAAAAAGGAGTTGTTGGTGGGAGTGTAAATTAGTTCATCCATTGTGGAAGACAGTGTAGATTCCTCCAGGATCTAGAAATAGAAATTCCATTTGACCTAGCAGTCCCACTACTGGGTATATACCCAAAGGATTATAAATTGTTCTGTCGTAAAGACACATGCACACGTATGATTATTGTGGCAATGTTTACAATAGCAAAGACCTGGAACCAACCAAATGCCCATTCATGATAGACTGGACCAAAAAAATGTGGCACATATATACCATGGAATACTAGGCAGCCTTAAAAAACGATGAGTTTGTGTCCTTTGCAGAGACATGGATGAATCTAGAAACCATCATTCTCAGCAAACTGACACAAGAACAGAAAACCAAACACCACGTTTTCACTCATAGGCGAGTGATGAACAATGAGAAAACTTGGTCACAGGGAAGGGAACAACACTCACAGGGCTAGGTGGGGGGGTGTGGAAGGGAAGGGAGGGACAGTGGGGGTGTGTGTGGGCGGGAGGATGGGAGGGGATAACACAGGGAGTAATGCCTGACGCAGGCAATGGGGGTGGGGCAATGGAGACAGCAAACCACCATGGCATGTATATGTACCTATGCAACAATCCTGCAGGATGCAGGACGTGCACATGTACTCCAGAGCCTAAATATGATTTAAAAAAATATTTTTTTACTGCTATAAACAGTTCTGGAATAAATAAGTATCCTTGTAGAAGTCCAGTTACTTCCTTACGATAAATTAATCAAAGGAGAATTGCCTCGTCAAAGGCTTTTTGACACACACAAGTTTCTGAAATATAGCGTTCACAGCTTTCCGTATTAGTAAAATGTATACTTCCACTGCCAGTGTGTTTGAGCCCTATCTGTTGACTTTCAGCAAAATAGAGCTTTTTTTTTTTGTTTAATATTTGCCATTTTTGTAGCAAAACAAGTATGTTTAGATTGCATTTCTTTGCTAACTGATGAGGTTTTATTTTTTAATCCATCCACCATTTGGCTGGCCTGTCAGCCAGCCAGCATGTACTTACTGAGTATCCATCATGTTCCGTAACCTATCCCATGCGTTAAAACTATAGTAATGATTATAAGTTGAACATCTGTATATGTGTGTCTCTGTGTCTGTGTGTGTGCATGTTTGAGATAGGATCTCATTCTGTCACCCAGTTTGGAGTGCAGTGGTGCTATCACAGCTGACTGCAGCCTTGACCTTCTGGGCTCAAGTGATGCTCCCAACTCAGCCTCTTGAATAGCTGGGAGTACAAGTGCATGCTACCATACTTGGCTGATTTTTGTATTTTTTTGTAGAGATGGGCTTTTGCCATGTTGTCCAGGCTGGTGTCGAAAACCTGAGCTCCAGTGGTCTGTTTGCCTTGGCTTCCCAAAGTGCTGGATTATAGGCGTGAGCCACCATGCCTGGTCTCTTTTTGTGATTTTTGTTATTTTGTGTCTTGTGTTTTTTGTTGTTGTTGACAGTTATATTTTCCTATCTGCAGGTCTGAGAATGACAGAAGATGCCTTTTCCTTATTCTGTTTGGTTGATGAGCTTCTAAAAAGTGTTTTTATATGTGTGTCTTCATTGCACATTCTGTGGCAAATCACTGTGTTAAACTCTTAGTATTTACCAAGTGAAATAATGAAAGTTAAGTGCCTAGACAGGTGTCAAAGAAATAACTGTATAAAAATAACTTTTATTATTACTGTTTTTTAGGTGAGGCTGCCGTCGGTTAGAAAGGAACTTTTGTACAATTTGCCTTCAGGCACAGTGTATCTGCATGTTGTAGAGTTTTATTATTAAGAAAATAAAATGTCACTTATATGGTAAGTTGCCTTTATTATGGATATTTTATGGAAGTATTGTCTGTTTAAAGATTTGTTTGCTTGTATTTTGTTTTTACAGTGTCATTTTATTTTGTAACTGTCATATAAAACAAGTTTGAAAATGGCAGTTTCCTGAAAGATGTAGGGTCTTTTGAAGATTTTCTTATTTCTGTTTACTATCTGTTTTAATTTTATTGTTTGTAGTAGAGAGGAGAACAGGTGCTGTTTAAATATTGGGATTAGTTTTCAAAGTTGGATTACCAGCTTTGCTCTGTCTCTTTTCACTGTAACAGTGAGAGTTAACATCCTTCTTAACAAGTTCTGGCTTCCCTAGTTATATAGTAAGCAGCAGAGATGCAGTGTTATTTCAAGGGTTTGATTAACTGATTCAGGAAGAATAGGTGGTCGTTTAAATGGTAAAGTATTATAAAACAGAATGAAAAATGTTAAATAACTTGGAAATGAAAAAAGGTAACTGATTTTAATGTTTAAATATTACCCTATAAGTATTTATTGTCAGTTAAAAATTTTTTTTCAAGGAAGATTTAGTAGGTTGATAAAACCTGCTGTTTTGTGAGATTTTCTTACTCACATCCTCTGATGATCTTTTGAGTATATTTCAGCTTCTGACTCTGCTGTGTAGCCAGTGACAATGGGCCAGCCAATGCGTAGCGTGATAGCTTTAATGGTAACCAGAGGGTTGGTCACAGCAATTGTCAGAAGATAAATATACTCATATGCTGCTGACGCACACTGCAAAACTTGGATGGAAATTATGACACAATACTGGTGATTTGCCGAATTTTCTCTTAAATGGTTTTGCACAGCTAAACACAGTAAGAAATAAACGTTGATGTTGAGAGCTGAGTTTAAACTACGTAGTCTCAAATAGAATCCAGGGATGAGGAACTGTAGGCAAAGAAAAAAGAGAGGAACAAGATTATCCTTAGATTTGGTTTTTTCTTAGTCTTTTTGCTTTTGTTAGCATCAGAAAACAGTCTTAGGTATTTCTAGATGTTTTGCATAGCTCATGTGAGTAGAAGCGTAGGATTTCATTGTGCATGACTGAAAAGGCCTTGGTCTCAGAGCAAATCAAAATGAGTTTTAATCTTGGTTATTTGAAATCTCCTTGTACCTGTCTTATTAGGAGTATTATTTTTTTTTTTTTAAGAAGAAGCTAATTTGCAGCTGGCTATAAAGAGTGACATTGTATCTGGGAAAATGCTGTACTAACACACCGCGCTGTCCCACAAGAGTACTTCTCAAGTCCCCAAACGCAGTGCTGACAATCTGTGACAGCCTGTGAATTGTTGGGCAGCAGTAGGGGAAAGTGGACAGCAGAGTGAGGTGGTTGTATGTAAGTTATAGAGGAGGTGGGGAGGGGAAGAAGTGAGACAAGAGCAGAGCAGCTTCTAAGTTTTGTGGGCAATTTGAATGGAAGGCGTTTTAGTTGTTGGGTTCTGCTAATACAGCTCTGAAACAAATAGCTGGAGGGTGGGGTGGAAATACTGTATTTCACCTTTCCTTTCAAGGTGTTATTCATTCTGTCATCTAAACTGTAAGTTTGGCTGGGTGTGGCAGCTCACCCCTGTAATCCCAGCACTTTGGGAGGCCCAGGTAGGCAGATGACTTGAGACCCAGAGTTCAAGACCAGCCTGGTCAACACAGGGAAACCCCATCTCTACTATAAATACAAAAAAAATTAGCTGGCCATGGTGGGGTATGCCTGTAATCTCAGCTATTTGGGAGGCTGCGGCATAAGAATAGCTTCAGCCAGGGAGGCAGAGGTCGCAGTAAGCTGTGATTGCACCAGTGCACTCCAGCCTGGGTGCCAGAGTGAGACTCTTTCAAAAATACAAATAACAAGAAACCCTGTAAGGTTATATGTTCTATTGATGAAAGCATGGGTTGCATGGAATTAAAACTTCTGAGGAGACTAGAAATATCACATCATACCAGGAAATCAAACTGGAAAGGTAAGGGTAATGGGGATAGGGTTTATCTTTTCCAAGAATTATTTTAGTGGTAGTAAGGCCAGTTACCATATCTAGATCCACAATGGCTGTGCCATTCATCTCAGATGGATGTGTATCTTGTGGTTTATTTGATTGATTTGGTACATATACCATCAGCTGTTACTGTTTCTACAGCAAGCATTGTCAGACATCAAGGCAGGAATTTATGGATATTATTTGGATTGTGGAGTAGAATTTAATGTGGGCAAGTTATGGTTCAATTCTTTCTTTCAGTATGAAAATAGTTACAACAAAGTAAATAGCTTTGCTACAATGAACCTTTGGCCGTAGCCCAGACTAGTACTGGGGACTGAATGTTTGTGTTCTCCCTAAACTCATATGTTGAAATCTACTCACCAGTGTGATGGTATTTGGAGGTGGGGCCTTCCAGATGTAATTTAGTCATGAGGGTGAAGCCCTCATGAATGAGATGACTACCCTTTTAAGAAGAAGCCAGGGGCCAGGTGTGGTTGCTCACTTCTGTAATCCCAGCACTTTGGGAGGCCGAGGCGGACGGTTCACCTGAGGTCAGGAGTTCGAAACCAGCCTGACCAATGTGGTGAAACCCCGTCCCTACTAAATACAAAAAGTTAGCCAGCGTGGTGGTGCATGCCTGTAATCCCAGCTGCTTGGGAGGCTGAGGCAGGAGAATCACTTGAACCCAGGAGGCAGAGGTTGCAGTGAGCCAAGAGTACACCATTGCACTCCAGTCTGGGCAACAAGAGCAAAAACTCCATCTCAAAAAACAAAACAAACAAGCAAAAAAACAAGAAGCAGCCAGGGAGCTAGCTTGCTCTCTTTCTGCTATACGAGATTACATATACCAGGCGTTCCCAAACTTTTTACACAGGGGGCCAGTTCACTGTCCCTCAGACTGTTGGAGGGCCGCCACATACTGTGCTCCTCTCACTGACCACCAAATAAAGAGGTGCCCCTTCCTGAAGTGCGGCGGGGGGCCGGATAAATGGCCTCAGGGGGCCGCATGCGGCCCGTGCCGTAGTTTGGGGACGCCTGACATATACATATATTCATATATATACACATATACATATATATATATATATATACACACACACATGTATTCTCAACCCACTGCAACCTAGAAGAGGGCCTGCTCCAGAACCAGGCGATGCTGGCACCGTGACCTTGGACTTCTAGCTATCAGAATTATGAGAAATTTTTGTTGTGCTTAAGCCACCCAGTCTGTGGTACTTTGTAATAGCAGCCTGAACTAAGACAACTAGTTTCTGTAACTCTCCAAAATAACACTTTCTGACTTTTTGCCTCTTCACATGTTGAGTCTGTTCTTTCCACTTGTAATGTCTCCCTTCAATTCTGTATTTGAGTATCTGCTTCTAAAGGCCTAGCCTCAGTTCCACCCACTTTATGACATTTTCCTCACCCATTCCAAGCCGTTAGTGGTATTTTTCTCCTCTGCTTTCTATCATTTACTGCTTTTCTCTTTATTTGGCAGTTAGAGGCATATATTCCCTTAAAACAACATTTAAAAAGTATTTCCAATTCATTTTTAACTCATGTGTTTTAAACCATATTATTACTTGTAGTTCTACCTTATAATTTCTACTACCCCAGCAGTGATGTCAATATAATATGTGCACTTAATAAGTATTTTTTGATGGTTAAAAAAAATTGCCATTGCCTATTGTTGGTTTTTAACCCATCTTTAACAATTATCTTTCTCTTTATATCATAAGAATTCTAGATAAAAATTGTTTAAATACCTGAGCCATGTTCGTTTAGCAGATGATTCTTTTTTGAAAGCCTTCTGTAGCCCTGTATACAGGCGTTCTGTTCCTTAAAGTAACATTGTTTTGAAGAAGTTACTGTATTGTAATTATTTGTTATTCTTGAAACTCCCGATTAGTAGACTTTGAAACTGCATAGAAGAGAAACTCTTAAATTTATTAAGTTGCTAATGCTTTCTTTGCCTGAAACTTGCTCTTGGTTTTTCAGTTTCTCACCAGACACATTTCACACTTGCTGGTATGGCTCCAAGGAGGGAGGCGATAGAAAAAGAGCTGAAACTGTCTCTAACAGACAGACCCTACCTCATTTATAATTAATTCATTTTTGTTGTATTATGATTTGGTATTTTAAAAATTAAACTCTTCCGTGCTATGCATTTTTACCCCAACACAATTTTTAGAAGGCATGTGTTCTAGTCTAATGTAGTAGTTATGTGCAGAGACTTTGAAATCCTATTCAACACTTGGAAACTGTGTGATCTTTAGTAACTTAAGTTTCAGATTTCTTATCTGTAAAGTTGGGATAATAATAGCTACCTCTTGGTATTGTAGTTGGTATCAAATGAGATAGTATATGTGGCGCTTAGCTGAGATTAAGTCCGGTGGTCTCTACCTTCAAAATTTACTGAGTGGTTTATTAGCTTCTCTCTGTGAATTTTAAAGAGGAAAAAAAAAATCAGGTTTAATACATGTCAAGGTTGAGGTAAAGCCCCCAAAGCCTTATCCATTTGAGCTCCTTTATTGTCAACTATAGGATGTCAGTTAAACCCAGAATAGACCCAGGAGAGGAACTAATTTCCAATAACTGTAGAAACAGACCAACCTCCAGATGTGTAATGAGGGAAGTTTTAGGTGGGAGTTTTTTTCTTTTCTCCCTGCCCCCTGCCACCAGTTACATATGCAGAGTAGGAAGCAAACTTTTCTCTCTACCTTTCTGTTACATATTATATTGCTATTGTTCAGTTATATTAAAGCTTTTATATGACTGCTTTTTGAGGTGGTCAGTAATAGGTGCTAACATTAAACTTGGAGCAGTTAAGCTGGTGAGCTGTGGGGTTACCATGTCAGTGGAGTGTGAAAGAGACGACGCTGCAGAGTGTTTCCCAGCCTGTAAAGCGTGAAATCAGTTGGTGCTGATGCATGGCGACTGTAGCCAGTGGAGTGTAAAATAAGTTGGGGGCATGAATTGTGTTATGTTATGAGAAAGACCTTTTCATGCTACTTCTTTTATGTATTTTGGGACCTCCAAGATCCTACTGGAATCATGTATTTTGTATCTTTTGTTGTCTTCATACTCGGTTTTTTCATGAAATGTTTCTTCTTTGTCCAGCTGCAGGCAGAGAAGCAGAGGCAATAAATATAAATGACCAAGGCAGACTAATATTAAAACACTGTATTATATTCTGTTTAAGATTGCATCTGAAAATACCGTTTGCAGTTGGTATTTGACGTACAGGTTTCTTCTGTTTTAGACTCAGGATATGAAAGTTTACCGTGCATTCTACTTTGAGCTTCTGTCAGTGTGAGAAGTGTATTATCAGTTTCACTGGTTGATGGTCCCATGTTGAAATGTGCCTCTGGAGAAGGGAAGTAGAGAAGGACAGTATTTTCAAATGCTTGGAGGAGTTGGTAGGAGGAAGAATAGAGATTATTCTTATGGGGAATAGAAGAGAGGGAGTTCTCTCCTGACACCTGGTGAGGTTCTTTACCATATGGCTTTGAGGGTGAGGCAAGGTGAATGAGGAAGTTTCAGAGACAATAGTGAATTATTGTTAGCACTTCTCAGTCTGGAAGGTTATTGGAAATAGGCATGCCATGAAAGCATTAAAGGTCTTTCACTCTTATCTTACTTGGGTTTCTCTTTCTACAGCAGCAGTATTTGAACTCTTTTTGGTTGCTTTGCAGTTACATGGATTCTAAGCAAATTGTGAATATTTATGAAATTAATACATCATTTTGAGACCATTCTGCTGAGTATCAGCAGTCTAGTGTAGTAGTTAAATGCAGGGACTTTGAAATACTAACCAACACTTAGAAGTTGTGTGACCTTCAGTTATTTAAGCTTCAGATTTCATGTATAATATTGGGATAATCATAGCTTTCTCTTAGTACTATAGTTGGAACCAAATGATATAATGTATATACAACATTTACCACAATCCCTGTCACATAGTAAGCACTCAGTAAATGGTAGCTGATTATTCTTCTTTCTCTTCTTCTACTACTACTAATGGCACTGCTCATCACTACTTCACTTTTGCTTGTAGGGCCTAAATTGTAATGAAACAGAAAACATAATTAGACGTGGTTCATTGCAGCAGATTTTGAAAAATATCTCATTGTTCTCTTGGGCATGGTTTAATAGTTCATTCTTAACTAAGTAGAAACTCTAAAAAGACTTTTTAAAATGAAAGATAAGAATCTTTGTCTTGGTTTAAGATAGCTTTGCAAATGAGTATACAGAATTGGTTATTCTAAAATATATTTACTTAATGTAAATAAATCAGCCTTTATTTGAGCTTAGGGAATATATAGAGCTAACAGTTTAAAGAATTGTTATTCCTTATTACTCACCTAACACAACTTTTTTTGGGGGGGAGGGGGAATTGTTAGAAGTTTTTTTTGTTTTTATGTTTTTTTTTTTTTTCTGGTGCCAAGAATAGTCATAGTAGAAGTCTTGTCCAGTGTATGAGACACATTTTTGTGGGGAATGGGATGGAAAAGTAATCCTGATAATTTATCCTTAATGGTAATGAGCATTAGTGTGGATAATATATTTGGATTTGATGTGCATTATATGATTATTTCTTCAGCACAATTAACTTCCTGATTAAACTTTGCTCAGCATATATCCTGAGCATATACTTGGTTGAAAACTGAAAATACAGCTATAATCGTGGTAAAACTGCTAGTTTGGGTTCTGGTCTTAGTTACCACTCAAATAGTCTGAGATAAATGCCTCAACCAAATGGTTTTTGAAGGCTCTTTTCAGCTATAAGCTTTTTGTTTGTTTATTTTGAGACTGGGTCTTGCTCTGTCACCCAGGCTGGAGTACAGTGGCACAGTCATAGTTTATTGCAGCCTCAAACTCATGGGCTCAAACAGTCTTCCTGCCTCAGCCTTCCAAGTAGCTAGGGTTACAGGTATGCACTATCATGCCCAGCTAAGTTTTTATCTTATTTTAATTTTTTAGAGACAGGGTCTTGCTGTGTTGCCCAGGTTGGTCTTGAACTCCTCGCTTCAGGCAGTACTCCCTCCTTGGCCTCCCAAAGTGCTGGGATTGTCTACGTCAGCCACTGTGCCTGGCTTCAGCTATAAGATTGAAGATCCGTATGGAGGTAAGCTTAGAAATTGGGAAATAATAGCAGTGACACATTTTGACCACCAGAGGGTGAAGTCCAGTCAGTGAAGTTGTGCTCTGTATTTGATCAGAATGTGGCATTCTTGGAAATGAAGACGACACATTGCTCCTCTGCTCATTTAGGTTAAGTCATAAAGCCTTTTGCTCTCTGCTTCTACTTGCACTCAGTATCTTTCTGGTTTTGTCTTTTCAAAACTTTTCTGTATAGGACTGGGGCAGATATTAAAGAAAGAAGAAGAAAGGAGTAGAGGTATCTAATTGTCAGGTATTCATCCAGTTTTGTTCTATAAGATAGTGAATGGCTCTCAGATGACCTTTGGGCAACCTTGATGGGAAGCACAATAGTATAGGTGACCAAACTTCATTATTTGTGGTCACCTTCCTTCCCCAGAACACATAGGCACTCACACAACACTTAATCCTCCTTGCCCTCATTCTCTCTGAAATTCCAAGGATAAAAACAGAATGTTTGAGAAATATAGTAGAATGAGCACAGCCCTTATAACTGTAACCAAGGTTCCAGTCGTAACCATGGACATAAATTACAACCTTGGATTCTCGGTGTCTTTTTCTGAAAAACTAGGATGTTGAATTCTGACCTATACAATCCCTTTCAGTAAGTTTAATTCTAAAACTCTGTAAAAATTCTTTAATGTTTATTTGAAGGGCAGTGGGATTCTTAGTGCAACACTTTAATAAAGTAGTATCTTTACTCAGTAGCATATTCTTTTTTGATAGAAGCAGAGCTATAGATGTTAAGATCTAAATATTAAAGTATTAAGTAAACTGCCATAATAGCAAGCAGAAAGACAGTTACTACTCCACCGAGAGATTTGTTAGCCTCATAAACAAATACAGGCTTGATTCTCTGTGAATGTAGGCTCAGGATGGCAGCAGTTCATTCAAGAGAAGCCAAGGCTAGGAGGAGCCAGGCCAAGCTGATTTGGGGTATAGTTAATAGTGAAACATTTTGAGAAGAAGGCATTTGGGGATAAGTAAGCAAAAGAGGGCGGGTAGGTTCTGGGAATCTGTGGTCATGAAGCTGGAGTCAGAGTCCATTTCTTCCAGCCACACCAGTGGGGAAATAACTTTGACACAGCATTCAATTATACCAGTCCAAGTTGCTATCTGAGAGCTCAGGATGATAACATGGAAGGAGCAAGGAAAGGCGTGGAGGCTAAATACCCAGACAAGCTGAGATGAGTGTCTAGAATGTGTTAGAGCAAATGGACACAGAATTGTGCTTGTGAAAGCAGACAAAGATTAGCACTTACTATTATATTTGATATGTACACAAGAGGGTAGAAGCCAGTTAAGCTGACTGGGTAGAAACAGCATTTTAGGATTATGTGCAAAAGATAATTTTAATCTGTCCTGGTTTTTAATAACTATCCTTGGTGTTGGTAGAGAAGGTCTGTTTAGTATGTCTAAGTCTCTACACATGTTTGAGGCTAGTGATTATATCACTGACAGACTCTAGGATGTTTGATGGTTCTAATAGCTTTACACTCCACGGGATATCACATATTCACAGATCTGCTCACTACTGCTGCAGAGTTCATTTCACAGAAATGAACTGGCTAGTAAAAAATTTGGCAGGCAAACTAGCTTTTCAAGTAGCTGCTAGGAATGGAGCCCAGCTGTTCCCTTTGGGCTTGAGCTGTTGGAATTCATTGGGTTAGCAGCTAGAAAGAATGAAACTGTAACATTTTTAGCAGTGGTTCATGACAGCAAAGCAGAGGTGTTAGGATTTCTGTTCTAGAGGTTTACACTGCAAGTAACTTAACTTGATTGTGTGTCTTAATATTACTGGGCTTCTGACCGCTGAAATATGGCTTGGATCGATGGTGGTTTGGAGAAAGTAGAAAGAGGGCTATCCATCATTCAGAGGCTCCATAGAAGCTGGCTGATAATGCTGCTTTCACCAGGCAGCCATCTGTCCATCCATCCATCAGTAGGATGAAATGAGATTTAGCGGAACAGGCAGCCGTAACTCTGAGATACTTTCTAACCAACAATTGCAGCCCTGGCCTGAGTCTGACCACAAAGCACAGCACTGGGGTTTGGCGGGATGTGGCAGCAAGTGCAGTCTCCTTCCCGTCACTGCCAGCCTAGAATATGTTCAATATGAGACTAGCCCAGGCTTACTTTCCATACAAAATTTGACTAAACTTGGGATGACAAGTAGACAGAAATAGTCTTTCAGCTCCAGACTATTTTACAAGTGGAGCAGACCTTTTCGGTGGGGACTTTTTTTTTTTTTTTTTTTTTTTTTTAAGACTCTGGCTACTTTTAGTATTTGCGTCATTGTGGTACTTAGGGATGAGGCAAAGATAATTCACTGATTTTATTTTATGTAAATCCTTGTTTTACCTCTTAAATCAACATTTTTACCTAGAGTGTTAGGTTGCAAGAATGGAATTTTTTCCCTCTTATTTCTCTCTACTCTTTGGTGGTGTTAATATGAAAGGAAAGAAAATTTAGATGGGGAAATGGGTAAAAAATTTGAAGTAAGAAACTTGATGATCTCTAAAATGGACAGTCAGGCCCTGAATAATTGGATGTGTACCGTGTCTTCCTAATTGTTTTGCAGGAACATTGAACCTTCTAAGAGAGCCTCTTCGTCAGTATAGCTCTGTGCTTATGTTACCTGTCCTGGTACCATGCCTAGCCATGGCCAGCTTCCTTGACTGCTTTCTCTCAGTGGTCACTTTAGACCTCAGCTCCTGCTCTTTGTTCTGAAACCTTGCTTTTCACTTCAGATTGGCGGAGGGGTAGAGGGAGCCTAATGTACCGGAGATGCTTCGGAAATGAGAGCCTTGGATGAATTCCTGGGCCTATTGATCCACCGGCAGTTTATGCATCCTGACATTCATAATCTCAGTAGGCTGCTGATGTTCCTGATTAATGGGCCCAGGGGCTGTCCATCCGTCACTTCACATTAATTACTGAAGAGGTGTTTTTCCAGTGATTTACCTGACAGCGGGCTGTGATAAATACCCCTAAGCAGAGTGGGCAGTGATTAATCACAGGACCACACCCCTCCCCCTACTCTTTTTTTCTCCCACTAACCACAGGTTAGCATTGGGACCTGACCAAAGA
The DNA here is from genome assembly GCF_048565385.1 of Saimiri boliviensis. NCBI lineage: Eukaryota > Metazoa > Chordata > Mammalia > Primates > Cebidae > Saimiri > Saimiri boliviensis. Next base: position 82,866,875 of record NC_133460.1, read on the forward strand.
GTGCCCCCGCCCCATAAGCTATCTATCTCCGTAATTGCTTGTGGATGCATATTTATTGGGGCATGGGACCTGGCATATAGCATTCTAGAATTTGTGCCAAAGATGATGAAAAATAAATCTTCCCAATAGGAAGAGTAACTAACATGTTTTTACATGGGGCAGGGAAGAAGTGTCTGTGAGCTGCCTGTATGTTGCTTTTTAAGAACTCTGATAGGAATATTGCCCACCTACTATGCATGCACTCAATACTGTGATGGTTGCTTTTTGAGCTTTAAAAAGAGGAGCTAGAACAGCTTTTGTGTTTGCTATATTTATAGTATATTCTGGAAGAATATGTGAACAAACATGAGAAACTAGAGAACATTTCAAAGTACTAATCTTGGGAGAATTGGACTAGAACTTCAGGATTCCATCTCTTTGCGGCCTTAGAAAGTGAAATTTAGTTAAATATTTAAATATTTTAGTGTTTTTCATCTGTCAGGCACTGTATTCAACTCTGGAGATACGAAGATGAGTGTGATACAGCTGAGATCTCAGGGAACAAAGTCTAGTGCCCCTTACCTCAGTTTCTCAAAGTACAAAATAAACTTCTGGGAAGTTATTGAATTAATTTTAAATTACTATAAGATTTAAAGTAATTTAGAATCAATTCTTACATCCATTTTTCTCTGAATATTATTGTATTCCCAGGATAAGTGTGTGAAAGAGATTATCTGCCCTTAAGAAACTTATAGTGTGAGATGACATTCATAAATGAAATATTTGAATAAGAGTATAAAGTAGTATATAACGACAGTGATATAATGGCAATGAGATATCTCAGTTTAAACACAACTCGTTTAAGGAGGGCATTAGACATTATCAGGGAGGGCATTTCAGAAGTTGGAAGGAGTAGACAAGGAGGCCATCGTTCCCAGAATGGAGAATTTGTGTCTGAGAATGATAGAAATATTATTGAAATAGTAGATTGACACCAAATCATGGAAAATCTTGAATGCAAGGTGAGCTTAGTTTATATATTGTATGCTCTGGTGAACCTAAGCTTTTGAATGAGAAAGTTTGGGAAGAAATGCATTTTAGAAAAAATTCTTACATATTGAAGTGCCTAATGTTATTTGTAATTACCAAAGTACTTCAGAATTCTCAGAGCCCTCTTTTTTTCTATAGTTCAAAATAAAACCATTCAAATTAAAAATATAGTTTTGTATATCTGCCTGAGTGCAGTGCAAAGGATTGTGTAGTTTGGTCATATATGGAGGAGATGATGGAGTTGACAGTCAAAAGAGACCAAGTTTCTCATCGTTAACTTGTGCAAAGTTGAGTAAGTCAATGAAGTCTTAAGTAATAACTGCAGAATTAAATTGGGAAAGACTATAGCCTCAAGACTTAAGAATCTTGAGTCTTACAGATAACTTCAAGGCTATACTGATTATTCACTGGCTACTAGATAGGTATATTTTAAAGCCAAGAACCAGAAATTAAAAAAATTAAAGAATCAGTGCTGTCAGCTGTATTTTGGCAGGAATTTTAAAGAGATGTCATTTTTTTCATTAAAAAACTTAAGATTATATGTGGCAGAATTCACCTTTCATAGAGTACATTTTGTGAATTTTGACAAACATACACTTTTGTAACTCCCATGCAATTAAAATGCCGAGAGAGCAGTTTCATCAATGCAAAAAATTACCTTGTCACTTTATAGTCAGCCGCTTACTTGATCCCAAGCTTTTGGCAACCAGTGGCATGTTTTCTGTCTCCATAGTTTTGTATTTTCCAGAATGTTGTGTAAATGGAATTGTGTATCTCTAATGGTAAATGATTTTGAGCATCTTTTTTGCCATCCTTATATCTTTGGTGAAATATTATTCAAATTATTTTGTTGTTTTTTTGGCACTGAGTTTTGAGATTCTGGATGAAAGTTCTTTATCATAGATGTGATTTGCAAATATTTTCTCATAGTTTATGGCTTGTTTTCTATTCTCTTATATGTCTTTGAAGAGCAGAAGTTTGATTGTTGACGAAGTTGAGCTTATTGATTTTTACATTATTTTATTTTATGGCTCATGCTTTTGATGTTATATTTAAGAAACCTTTGCAAAACCAAAAATCACAAAGAATTTTTTCCATATTTACTGATAGAAGTGTTAAAATTTTAGGTTTACATTTCAGATAGGTGAGTCATTTTGTTAGTTTTTGTATATGGTATGAGGTATGGATACAGTTTTTGTTGTTGCAAATGAATTTCCACTTATTTCGGTACCATTTTTTGGAAAAGCTCTCTTTTTCATAGAATTTCCTTTATACCTTTCTTGAAAATCAATTGTTGATATAAGTGTGAGTCTTATTTCTGGACTCTTACTGCATTTCATTCATCTATGTATTTACCCTTTCTCCAATATGACACTTACCTGATTATTGTAGCTTTATAGTAAACTTGAAGTCGGGTAGTGTGAGGTCTCCACCTTTGTCCCTTTTCAAAGTTATTTTGGCGATTCCAGTTCCTATGCCTCTTCCTATTCATTTTAGAATTAGCTTCTTAATTTCTGTAGGATGTCCTTCTGGATTGATTCTGATTTAATTCTGAAGATCATTTTGGGGAGAATTGATATCTTAAATATTGAAGCGTCTCATTTATGATCTGTCTTTAGATTTTTGATGTCATTTATCAATGTATTTTAGTTTTCAGCATAGATTCTACACATACTCTGTTAGATTTATGACTAAGCATTTCATGTTTTGGGGTGCTAATGTAAATGATACTCTTCCATTTTCCGTTTTTTTTTCCACTGCTAACATATAGAACTGCTTGTATCCTCATGACCTTGCTCAACTTACTTAGTTCTAGTAGCTTTGTTATAGATTCTATGAGATTTCTATGCAGAAGATTATGTTGTCTACAGATAACGACAGTATTACTTCTTTCATCTAATCTGGATGTCTTTTATATTTTTTTCTCCCTTGCTGCACTGGCTAAAACCTCTATTTTAATGTCAAATAGAAGTGGCAAGTGTGATCGTCTTTGTTTTTGCATCTTATGGGGGAAAGCATTGGTTTTTCGTCAAGTATAATATAAGCTGTGGGTTTTTATTGCTTTGCTTTGTTTTTTGTAGATGCGATTTATCAGCATGAGGAAGTTCTATTCCTAGTTGACTGAATGGATGTTGAATTTTGCCAAATATTTTAAGTACATCTCTTGAGATAATCACGTATTTTATTTTTGTTAGTGTTTTGTTATGTGAATTATATTTTGCCTGAACATTTTTTTATTTCTTCTTCAATTTGAAAGATATTTTCGTGGATATAGATTTCTGCATTGACAGTTTTTTCTTTCAGCACTTTAATGGTGTCTGGTTTGCATAGTTTCTGAAAGGTCTTACTCTGTTCCACGATGTTGTACCATTTTTTTTTTTTAACTCTGGCAGGCTTCAAGGTTTTCTCTTTATCATTTATTTTTTTCCCTCAGTTTGAATATGATGTGTCTAATTGTGGATTTTTGTTGTTGTTTGTTTATTTGATGCATCTTAGTGTTCTGTGAGCTTCTTGGAGTTGTTTGATGTACTTTATTAATTTTGAAAAATTTTTGTTATTATCTCTTTATATTTTGTTTGTCTTATCTTTCTTTCTGGAATTCCAGTTACACATATGCTGGAGTATTTTATATTGTCCCATAGCACTTGGGTGTTCTGTTTTTCATTCTCTTGTCATGTTTTGTTGGAGTAGTTTCTGTTGATGTCTTTACTGATTGTGTGATTGTCTTGGTCTACTGATAAGGTTGTTGAAGGCTTTAATCTCTGTTACTACATTTTTATTTCTAGCATTTCCATTTGATTTCTTCTTACTGTTTCCATCCCTCTGCTTAAATTACATATATGTGTATGCATGTTATCTACATATTTCGTTGCAGCATTTAATATATAAATTCCATGTTTGATAGTTCTAACATGATGGTTGTATTCGAATCTGGTTCTGTTGATTGCTTTGTCTCTTGACAGTGCAGTTTTGTGTTTTGTTTTGTTTTTTTCTTTGCTCCTTTTTGTTGTTGTTGTTGTTGTTGTTGTTGAAATCTGGACATTTTGTATAGAGAACCAGTTAAATAGTACTTATGCCTGGAAATGGACATTCTTTGTCTTTTCCTGAGATGTGTGTGTGTGTGTGTGTGTGTGTGTGTGTGTGTGTGTGTGGTGGGGAGTAATGTTGAGGGTTTTTGTTGTTGCTAGTTTACCTTTAATTTACCACAGGCTTCAAGATTCTCTAGCATTACTTTGTGTTTAGGGTTGGATTTAGTTTGCCAGACTTTTTCTTAATGTCTGCTCCACCCTTAGGCTTAGGTCTTCCCTTTGAACTTGCCTCTCAGAGAAGGTATTTCTCCATTCTTTAGCTCTTTGCTCACGAACAGTCATGCGTCACATAACCATGTTTTGGTCAGCAGCAGACTGCATATACGATGACGGTCCCCTAAGATTATAATACCATATTTTAACTGGACCCTTTTATGTTTAGATAAAATATTTACGATTGTGTTGCAGTTGCCTATAGTATTCAGTACAGTAACATGCTGTACAGGTTTATAGCCAGGCTATCCTGTCTTTGTGTAAGTATATTCTGTGATGTTCTCACAGTAAAATCATCTAATGATGCATTTCTCAGGCTGTATCCCTGTCATTTTGTGACACATGACTGTAGTACATTGCTGTTACATGTTGTTTGAGGCTTGCTAGTCTCCTTTTGGTTGGAGATAGGGAGGACATTTTACGTTGGATTTTTCTAGTCTCAGTTTTAGCTAGGTGTTTTTGTTTTTTTTTTCTGGGTCTCAGGTATGGGGCTTTTTCAGAGATCCTGCCTCTTCTTTAAGGGGGTGGGTCAAGGGTTTTTTTTTTGTTTGTTTGTTTTGTTTACTTCCCCTAGCTGCAGGTTCACGTTTGGCTTGTAGTAATTTTTTTAAAAAGTTTTAACCAAGTTTTTATTGGCTTGTATGGTGTCTGATATTGACTACAGGTAAAGTACTCATGTCCCATCTCTCCCTTTAAAATCTTGTCTTTCCTTAGATTTTAGATTAGTTACTTAGATTTAAGGTTGCCCTACTTTTGTGCTGGGTTCAAGAAAATTTGTGATTTTGCACAATATTCATCTTTTACTTTGTTTGAAGGGTGAAATGACATTCTTTCTAGCTTTCTACATTCTAAGCAGAATCTAGAAGTCCCATTTATTTGTTGAGGATGTGTATTGATATGGAATTTTTGATGGTTAAAATATCTTTTAAATCTGTTCCTTTCAGTTTTTTCCTCCAGATTTTCATTTTTGTTTGTGCACTTATTCAATTAGAAAAAAGTCATGTCTGTACTATGTGTGTAGGCACTGTGCTGAGTGTTGGGGTATGGAGGGGTGGGTAAGTACCCGTAATAATCCCTTCTCTAATGAAAATATAGTTTAATGAGGAAGACTGGATAGTTAAAGAAGTAATTATACTAAAGTAATGATAAGAACTGTAGTAGGAGAGGTATATGGAAGGAGGCACCCAGTCTTATCTGGAATGATTAGGTAAGGCTTCTCAGAGAAAGAACTGTGATACAGATCTAAATAGGTTACATAGGAATTAGGTTAAATTTGAGGCTGTGGGGAAGTAGAGTAGGTGAAGGGAAGAGATTGTGCAGTAGCTAAGATGCAGAACAAATAAAAACCCCACAAAACCAATGTGAAGAGTTTGGAAATCTGAAAGAAGAGCCATGGGGCTATAAAGCATATGAAGACAGAAGTGACCAAACGTAAGACTGGAGAAATTGATTGGAGCCAGGTTAGAGTCTTCTAAGCCATGTTAAGCTATGATTTTATCATGAAAATGATAAAAAGTCATTGAAAGACTTTAGGGAGGGTGACATCTGAGTAGTTCATGGTTTTGAAAGAGTCATTTTGGCTGGAAGGTGAAGAATGAATGGAAAGAAGCAAAGCAGTCACCAAGACTAGTTAGATAGGTTACCTTAGTAATCCAGGCATTTGTATGTGTTGGTTTAACCTGGAGTAGTGATGTTAGAGATAGGGACAACCAGGCAAATTAAAGAGATACTCAGGTATAAAGATTAATGGAACTTCTCCATTGATTGAATACAGAGTGAGGAAGAGGGAAGACTTGGAATGTATCCAGTAGAAATCTTGGTATGTTTCTATAGAACCTCTGAGTTTCCTTCCTTTCTTCAGAGGGAGAGTAGAAGAAAGGACCCTTGGTTTACTTTGTTAATTACCATTTATGTATGTATGGCCCGAAATTCATTGAGGCCATGGAGGTAAGTCAGAAAAAGGGAAAAGGAAAAAAATATCTTAATATGTAAGTTATGGTGAATGAACTTCTCTTGCCTGATTGTCTTCGAATGTTGAGAAAAACAGGACAATTTGGTTTCTTCAGTTTTGATGTTTAGCCTATTGGTATATAAATAAATAAAATCTGCAAACCTTGCTCTTTTGGAACAAAAATAGCATACAATTGATCTTCTCAAATAGCTGTTCCATGTAGAGAGACATTTAACTATATTTAATCATGTAATTTTTTTTTTTCTAGATTGTTTTACTCAGCATTTGGTGTGGTGGATCTTACGTAAACCATTAGAACTTCTGTTAGAGTGTTCAAGTCTTCTGAGACTCCAGAGTCACCTAAGGTAGTGATCATTGCCACTAATAGCTATGGCAAATTTTATACAGAGCATTGCTGTGGGTGCCAACGGTGTTTTTCATGGCAGTGGAGGGGCAAAGTATGATTTTCAGAAAAAGGATATTAGTGATAAATAGCCCTCATATGATTCAAGATTTCAGTGGTTAAGGTGGGAAAGTAAGTGTGGAGCTTATGAAGGCAGTAATCCTTCTCGGAATGATATAGTTAAAAGCAAGTATGTTATTACAATGTTAGAGTTATGCAGTTATGATTTAGAAAATTTTTGCTTTGATGAGGGTATACTGTGATAGAGTTGTGAGTAGCTAATAACTCAGATATTAGTCAAAGCTGGGTATATATTCTGGTTTCTATACTTACTAGCTAGATGTACAACCTTGAGTATTCATTTATTCATCTGTAAAATGGTGGTAACAGTTATATACACCTTGAAGAGTTGTTGCAAAGGTTAAGAGAGATGCTGTATACAAGCACTTTTAGCCCAGTGCTTCATTCATTTTGTAGGGTACAAATTTAAATTATATTGCCATGTAGAGTTTGTTAAATCCAACATGCTGCAGGTTGAGTAGCCCTTATCTGAAATGTTTGGGACCAGAAGTGATTTTTATTTTGAATTTAAAAAATTTTTTGAATATATGCATTATATTTAACATTTGAGCATTTCTAACCTGAAAATTTGAAATCTGAAATGCTCCAGCATGCATTTCCTTTGAGTGTTATGTCAGTGATCAGAAAGTTTTGGATTTGGGAGCATTTTGGGTTGCAGATTTTCAGATTAAGGCATATCAGCCTGTATAAGGTTTTTATAATCTAAGAAACAGTCATAGTCTTACGTCTCTTAATCATTTCTTATAATTGGATTATGTCTACATAGTTCCCATCTGTAAAAATGGCTAGTACTTTAAAAATACAGAGTATCATTTCTTTGATGGGGGCAGGAAATTATGGTTTACAAGAATGAAGTAGCTATTGGATGGGGGGCTTACATCTGGCTCTAGTTCAATTTGCTGTTACCATTAGTTTGCACATAAGGTCTCTTTCTGTAAATATATATGTATCATATATATAAATCGAGAAAGGTTTGCTTTAGTAGGAAATAGCTAGTGAGTTGAGTCCAAAGATAAAATATAACATTTGTTTGTTTCCTTTTTTTTTTTTTTTTTTTTTTCTTTTAAGAAATTAAGTCTCCTTCTGTTGCCCAGGACAGAGTGCATTGACTTGGTCTTAGTTCACTGTAACCTCAAACTCCTGGGCTGAAGTGATCCTCCTACCTCAGCCTCCTAAGTAGCTAGGACTATAGACATATGCCACCATGCCCAGCTAATTAAAAATTTTTTTTGTAGAGATAGATTCTTGCTATGTTTCCCAGGCTGGTTGCAAACTCCCGGACTTATGTGATCCTCCCACAAGTCCTTGGGTTACAGGCAGGATCCACTGTACCTGGCCAAAAGAATTCTCAACTTCGTTCAAGAATACACATACCTTTTACACACACACACACACACACACACACAATCAATCACAACCTCAAATTAAGAAACATCTGAATTGATACTGCTTTGTGCCAGGCACATTTGCTTTTGTGCTCATTTATTTACCAAACGTTTATTGAATGTCATATGTGCCAGGAATGGTGCTGGGTATGAGACTCTAAAAATAATAAGTTATTTCTTGCTTTCAGGGAGCTGTAGGTATGATGGGGAGTCAGAAAAGCTTACAGTTTGGTGTGGCAGCAGAGAACATGGAATACCCACCCCACATTTACTCAAGGAATATTTATTGAAAGCTAAAATGTACAAATATTCTGTAGGCATTCAGAGATCACTTAGAACTACGTCTCAAAAGGAACAGCCCTGAGTCATCCTTGGCAAGTAAGTCTTGAAGTGGCAATGGGGAGAGTCTTGTTTGGATCCACTGTAGGATAGGCTCAGTGTAATGCTAGATAAGGCTAGACCCTTGAAAACTTCCCATCAGCTTTGTTGACCCATTGGTGTTTGTTTGGCTTTTCATTTCTTTGCCTCAGTTAGGTCTTTCAGAGTAGCTTTTGGAGAATTGAAGAAGGCAATTAGGGCTTCTTATCTCCTAGACATCAAGTAATTGAGATAGTTATTTCTGTATTTTTTTCCCATAAGATTGTTAAAGTTATTTAAGTGGGGAATACTAACCACATTGATATATTCATATTGCCATAGGCATTTATGAGCACAGACATTGATCTCAGAGCATCTAGATTAGGATCTAGATAATCTTCAGCCATATTCTAGTCCTTTGGCCTTGGTGGACACATAATTTAACACCTTCGTTACTTCAGTTTTCTCATTTGTAGAATTGGACTAGTAATCCTTCCACTTCATAGGGTTGTTGGGAGAATCAAATGAGATGTTACTATTTTGAACATAAAATAGTCAAGTGAGTTAAGTCAACTTATTTGGCAGATGAGCAAATAAGATATGGTAAGTGGCCAAAATATAAAGTTCATGTGTTAAAGTTCATATACTTCGCTCAATTAGGAAACACCTCAGATCCTTACTTAGAAGCCTTTTATTGTTACTTTGTATGTAATTTGGACACCTTGGAATTTGCAGTGCTCTTTAGGTTAAGAGAAATAGATAGACCCAAAGTAGCAATAAGTGACAGATGGTGAAGAGAAAGAAGCAACAAAATCAGATACTCTACTAAAGAAAAACAGTGATCTGGAGGTTGTAGTACAGCTGTGCATTGCATATGGGGTGAGGATAGACTTTCACAATGAAGAAGACATCACCATATACATGGCACAGTTTGGCAGTTTGAATAGAGCTGTTTGACTTTTCATTCTGCTCCCTGCTAGTGATTCTGTTTCTTACACACCTTTTAGTATGGTCTATCTATGTGAGGTCTCTCAATGAGTTTCTCCCTGGGTTAAAAGCTTATTTTTCTTTAGTCCAGATATGTTAGAAAGAAGATCTGTAGAGTACTTTCTTTCACTGTAGACTTTAATTTTAGAAATTATTGTCTTATTCTGTTAAATTGTAATGTATATTTTGTGTAACTTGGTTTGAATAGAAGTAAGAATGACTCTCCAAGCAGATATAGGAATTATTTTGTGTTTTCAAGTGTGAAATAGATCATTGTATTATAATAACTAGTGCAAGTGCATTTACGGAAGGATGCATTAAGAAAACTACAGCAGGATCAGTTGTGGTTCATTAGCAGATTTTATAGTTTTTAGAATATGAAGCCATTTCTCAGCTCTCCAAGTATAATTATTTATGTTATTATATCACACACAGTGCCTCTTGGCTATTGTATGTGTTGAATGTGTTTTAAAGTGAAGCTCCTATGCAGGAGAAGGACATTTCTTGGTTTCTTATTTGTAAATGCAGTTGACCCTCAGTGTCCCTGAGGAATTGGTTCCAAGACCTTCCTTGGATACCACAATTTGAGGATGAAGTCTCTGGTATAAAATGGCAGTATTTGCATATAACCTATATATATCCTCCTTTATACTTTATATCATCTCTAGATTACTTACAATATCTAATACAATATAAATGCTAGGTAAATATTTGTTGGACTGTATTGTTGAGGGAATAATAACAAGGAAAAATCTGTACATGTTCAGTACAGACACAATTTTTTTAACTGAATATTTTCCATCTGTGGGTTGGTTGAATCCATAGATATGGAACTCACGGATATGGAAGGCCAGTTGTACTGTGCTTGTGATTGACATTGGAAGTGGGAAGACTTTGAAAGTGTAGAAAGGACTGGGTGTATTTTCAATTTTATTATTTTCTTATTCTAATTTTATTTTGCCAAAGAATAATCTTCCAATTTTTACTCATGTTTTCTCTTTTACCTTGCTCCACAACAAGAATTACAAATTATTTGAAACAGATAATGTTTTCTATGCCTGTTGTATACATTTCTGATGTTGAATATACTGTTTAGGATAGTATTTTAAAACTTAATATTTTTAAACTTTTATTCAAGTGAAATCAACTTAGTGAATAAATTGGGTTTTAAATTATAAGAATTTTAAAAGCCTTAAATTTTTAAAAAGTGAAGAATTATAGATTAAAAGTAAGAGCAGTGCATATATTAAGGGTAAGTATTTTATGGACTACTTTTTTTTGAGACAAAGTCTCACTCTATTGCACAGGCTGGAGTGCAGTGGCATGATCTAGACTCACTGCAATCTCCACCTCCTGGGTTCGAGCGATTCTCCTGCCTCAGCCTTCCAAGGAACTGGGATTACAGGTGCCTGACACCATGCCCAGCTAATTTTTGTATTTTTAGTAGAGACGGGGGTTTCACCATGTTAGCCAAGCTGGTCTCGAATTCCTGACCTCAGGTGATCTGCTTGCCTTGGCCTCCCGAAGTGTTGTGATTACAGGTGTGAGCCACTCCATTCGGCCTGGACTTTTTTTTAAGTCACATATGTGTATGAGTCTGTTTACTGTGAAATGCTTTTTTTTTTACTGTGGAATGCAGGAAAATAAATTGGAAAAAACTGGCTTAGGAACCTGTGCTTTTAAGTAAAACTTGCAAAGTTTTCCAAAAAAAATATAGGGTCTTGGAAATAATATAAAGCAGAAATAAACAACATAGGAAAAATAATAGAAAAAATTTAAGAAACTAATAGTTGATATTTTGAAAAGATTGTAAGATCAATAAAGTTGACAAACCCTTAGCTAGGCTGCAGAAAAAGAGAGTAGACTGACTCAACTGAAGTCAGAAATGAAAAAGGAGACATTGCAACTGATGCCACAGAAATACAAAGGATCAAAGTGGCTATTATGAACAATGATATGCCATCATATTAGCTAACCTGTAACTGATAGATTTCTGGAAACATACCAAGACCAAATAATGAAGAAATAGAAAATCTGAGCAGACCCATAAGCAGTAAGGAAGTTCAATCGAAAATCTAGCGAAGAAAAGCTCAGGACTGCATGGTGTCATTGGGGAATTCTACCAAACATTTAAAGGAGAATTGACACCAATTATTCTTAAACTCTTCCAGGAAGTGGAAGAGGAAGGAATACTTCCAAACTCATTTAATGGGTCAGCATTACTCTGATACCAAAGCCAGAAATACTATAAGAAAACTACAGGCCAGTATCTCTGATGAATATTGTAAACATCTTCAACAAAATATGAGCAAAATGAATTCAGTAATACATTAAAAGATCTTACACCATGACCAAGTGGAGTTTATCTCTGGGATGCAAGAATGGCTCAACATATGAAAATTAATAAATATAGAATATATACCATATTAACAATTGAGGACAAAAATCACATCATTTTAGTTGATTCAGTAAAAGCACTGACAAAAAAAGCATACCTATTTATGATAAAAACACTCAACATGCAAGGAATAGAAGGAAATTATCTCAACATTATGAAGGTAATATTTGAAAAGCTCACAGCTAACATAATCATTAGTGAAAAATGAAGTTTTCACCTAAAATCAGGAGCAAGACAAGGATGCTCACTCATCACTTTTTTCAACATTGTAATAGAAATCCTAGCCAGAGCAGTTTGACAAGGAAAAGAAATAAAAAGCATCCAAATTGGAAAGGAGGAAGTAGAATTATCCCTAATCACAGATGACTTGGTTTTACATGTGTAAAACCTTAAAGATTAAAAAAAAAAAAAAAAAAAAACTGTTAGAACTAATAAACAATTTCAGCCAAGTTGCAGAATACAAAATTGTGTTTCTGTGTACTAACAATTAAGGAAAGGAAGAGAATCTCATTTACAGTAGCATCACAAAGAATAAAATGACTGAGTAAACTTAGGGGGAAAAAGACTTACACATTGGAAACTACAAAACATTGCTGAAAGAAATTAAAGATACAAATAAATGGAAAGACATACATTTGGTATTATTATCCTGGAACTAAAGCCAGACAAATAGTACTGGTCGAGCATCTGTACTCCAAAAATCCAAAATTCAGAATGCTTCAATGAGCATTTCCTTTGAGTATGACCTTTGAGTACTATCAGCCCTCAGAAAGTTTTGGATTTGGAACATTTTGGATTTAGGATTCTCAGATTAGGGCTGCTCAGTCTGAACAAGAAGACCAATATTCCTGATGAATATTGATGCAGTACTGTTGTGGATTAGAAGACTTAATATTGTGAAAATGTCCATACTGTCCAAAGCAATCTACAGAGTCAGTGCAATCTCTGTCAAAATCTGTGTGGTGTTTTTTGCAGAAACAGTTAAAACCACTGTGAAATTCATATGTAATCTCAAAGGAGCTCAAATAGCCAAAGCAGTCTTGAGAAAGAACAACAAAGCTGGAGGCCTCACACTTCCTGATTCCAAAATATATTACAAAGCTATAATAATTAAAACAATGTGGTGCTGGCATAAAAACAGACATATAGACCTATGGCACAGACTAGAGAGCCCAGAAATAAACCCACATATATATAGTCAAATGATCTTTGTTGAGTGTACCAAGATTACAAAACGGAAAAAGGGTAGTTTCTTCAACAAATCCTGTTTGGAAAACTGGATATCCACATGCAAAAGAATGAAAGTGTACCATATACAAAATTTAATTAAAAATGGATTAAAAATAAGAACTGAGACTGTGAAAGTCATAGAAGAAAACAGGAAAAGCTTCATGATAGTGGAATTAGCAGTGGTTTCTTGAATATGACATCAAAAGCACAAGTAACAAAAGCAAAAACATGTACATCCAACTTAAAAAACTAAAAAAGTAAAAAACATACATCCAAATTAAAATCTTCTATACAGCAAATAAAGCAATCATCAGAGCGAAAACATAGCCTAAGGAATAGGAGATGATATTTGGAAACCATATATTAGACAAGGGGTTACTATTCAGAATATACAACTCTAACAAATGATCTGGATAAAAAATGGGCAGAACCTAAATAGACATTTCTCCAAAGAAGATACATGGATGGGAAGCAGGCATGTAAAAAGATACTCTACATAATAATCATGAGGCAAATCAAAACCACAATGAGATATCATCTCAGACCTGTTAAGATAGCCACTATCAAAGAAAAAAACAGGAGATAACAAGTGTTGACAAGGATGTAGAAGAATTGGAACCCTTGCACACTGTTGGTAGGATTGTACAATGCCACACCCTCCTATGGAAAACATAGGAGGAAGTATGGAAGTTCTTCCTAAAACTGAAAATAGAACTGTCATATGATCCAGCAGTCCCACTACTGGGTATATATTCAAAGAGAATGAGATTAGGATGTTAAAGAGACATCTGTACTCCCCTGTTGAGTGCAGCATTATTCACAACAACCAATATGTGGAAGCAACCTAAGTGTCCATCCGTGGATGAATGGATAAAGAAAATATTGTATATATGTACAACGGAGTATCATCCAACCTTAGAATGAAGGAATTCCTCCTGTCACGCTGCCTCATGGTTGAACCTTTAGGACATTTTGCTAAGTGAAACAAGCCAATCACAAAAAGATGAATACTTGTATAATTTCCGTAATATGAGGTATCTAAAGGAATTAAACTCATAGAAACAGAAACTAGAATGGTATTTGCTAAGGAAACAAGGACTTGTTCTGTCAGTATAGAATTTCTGTCACATGAGATGAAAATGTTCTGGTGATCTGTCATACAAGAGTGTGCATATAGTTAAAATATTGTGTTATACACTTGAAAATTGTTGAGGTAAGTTTTGTTAGTTTTTTACTACAGAAAACCTACAGAGGGTCTATAAGCATACAAAACAAAATGTTATCAGTGGTTTTCTCTGGAAGGAGAATACAGATTTTTAGTTTTTGCTTTCAGGTTTATTGTAAAATCGTTTTGTATTAAAATACAAACAAACCCCCCTTTTTTGGTTATATTTATATTACTAAATCTTTTCCTAAAACTAGATTATAACTTCCATTGTAGATCTTTTGAGCCAGCCATTATCTTTAAAACTGTACCCTGTTAAACCCCATCTTTTTTTTTACTTGAAGATCTCATTCTTCTGTAGTGACCAAGGAAAAGAACTTTGTATTTGACTTTGTATCTAGTTTTGTCATCAGAACACTGAGCACTGTATACAAATTCATCAGTGAGTATTAACTATTACATCACAAAGTCAGCCAGTACTCCAAAGCTGTATACTGGCTGTTGCTAAAGAAGCAGGGTTTATGTGTTCCGCAGACTGAATTCAAATGACCAGAGAACTGATTTTGTATGGGCTTTAATACTGAACTTTTTGCTAAGTCAAGAATAGCTTTTAAGGAAGATTTTGAAAATGTGAGCATTATTTATGTATAAATACTAACTCTCAAGGTGCTTTAATTGTTATGTGGTGAATAATAGAGCAGTGCAAAATATTATATTCTACTTAGTACTACCCTTGCATTTCTAATGAAGACTATTTCAGTGGGTTATTTATCTCCCCAATTCCATGAAGCCATTCCAGTTTACCAACAACCCTATCCTGCTAAATCCACTAGCAATTCTCAGTTTGTTCTACTTGACCTTTCAACAGCGTTCATCTGTCTGTCTGTCTGTTTGAGGTAGGATCTTGCTCTGTTGCCCAGGCTGGAATGCAGTGGCACAATCACAGCTCACTGAAGCCTCAGCCTACTGGGTTCAACTGTTCAACCTCAACCTCCTGAGTAGCTGGGACTATAGGTGCACACAACCATGTCCACTAATTTTTGTATTTTTTGTAGAGAAGGAGTTTCTTCTCTCTTCCTTTCACATCCCGTATAGTCAGTCCATCAAGTTTTGTTAGCTTTGCTTTCAGATTCTATGATTAATCTGACCACTTCTTATGACCTCCTCTACTACCACCCTAGATGTGCTGCAATGACTTCCTAACAGGTTTCCTTCTTCTACTTTTGCTCCCCTGTACTCACATATTAGCTAGGATAATCTTTAGCAAAAGTAAGTCAGATCATGTTACTCTCTTGTTGAAACCTTCCAATAACTTCCCAACACTCTGAAAATAAAATCCAAAGCTCTTGCTATAACCTACAAACCACTACTCATTCTGGCCCTTAGCTGTCTTACTGACTTCTCTGCCCCTTCTTTGCCTTTTTTTTTTTTTCTTCTTTCTGTCTTTCATGAGACAGGGTCTCACTCTGTCGCCCAGGCTGGAGTGCAGTGGTGCAATCTCATCTTGGCTCACTGCAACCTCTGCTTCCAGGTTCAAGCGATTCTCCTGCCTCAGTCTCCCAAGTAGCTAGGATTACAGGCATGTGTCACCACACCTGGCTAATTTTTGTTATTTTTAGTAGAGAAGAGGTTTCCCCATGTTAGACAGGCTGGTCTTGAACTCCAGACCTCAGGTGATCTGCCTGCCTCAGCCTCCCAAATTGCTGGGATTACAGACGCGAGCCACCATGCCTGGCCTCTTCACCCCTTCTTTTTATTTATTTATTTAAAGACAGGGTTTCACCATGTTGGCCAGGCTGGTCTTGAACTACTGACCTCAAATGATCTGCCTGCCTTGGCCTCCCAAAGTGCTGAGATTACAGGCATGAGCCACCACGCCCGGCCTCTTCACCCTTTCTTACTCTGCTGATACCACACTTGTTTTCCTGTTACTTCTTGTCCATGCCAAACTTGTCCTGCCCCGGAGCTTTTACACATGTTCTTCCTTTTTCCTGGATTTCTCTTTTTCCTGATAATTTATAGGTCTCTCTGACTTAGTTTAAGCATCAGCTCAGGTCACTCCTCAGAGTGGTCTTCTCTCTTTACAACATGGTCTTCCCTTCTAAAATAGCCACACACCCCATCACACTCTGTATTTTCATCTCTACTCCATTTTACTGTGTAACCTTATACATTATAGGATATGTTTAAATGTTTGTTGGTTGATAGTCTTCACCAGTAAGCTTCATGAAGCCAGGAGCTTTGTTCATTACTGTGTTCCCAGTGCCTAAGATGGGACTTGGCACATACTCAGTAAATATTTGTGGAATGAATGAATATTTATTTAGTGATATAAATAAGTAAAGGACATTTATTTAGTGCCAAATGAAGTGCTATGGTATTGTGGATGAAAACATACTAACTGTACACTGAAGAAGAGAGGCAGATGTGCAAACAAGTAACTATAAAGCAGTATGATCATTGCTTTAGTGAAAGTGTATGTATGTAAAGATGGGTGTCTAGTGAAAACTTATAGGAAATACCTTAGAATATCAAGGAGAGTCAGTAATGAAGTTAGAGAAAAGGTAACCTTTCACGTGAGACTTGAGGGATAAATAGGAGACTATCAGGCAAGCACCCAACTGAGAAAATAGTATGCTTCAAACCACAGAGGTATGAGAGGTCGGCTGGGCATGTGTCTAGTACTACCAGAGAAGTTGGAGTTGATGGAATATGAAGTCTGAAATTAGGAGGAGTTAGAGATGAGACTGGACAGATAGGAGGTTTTGAGGGTGGTAATGGAGCTAAATTATGTAGTACTGTATTTGTTATGCAGGATACTTTAAAGCTTGTGTGTGAAAAGCCACTGAAGAATTTTGAACAGGGAAATGAACAGGAGAATCTGATTGGTATTTTAGAAAGTCACTGGAAACAGTGTAGAGGTAGATGAATAGGACTTGGTAATTGATTGAAATGCCAGAGATAGTGACTTCCTGGGTTTTGGCTTGAACAACTGGGTTGACAGTGATACTGTTCACCAAACTATGAAATTGGGGAGAGGAGAGCAGTGAATTTTTTTTTGAGAGGATGGCTAGAACTTAAAAATATATAATTATCTTAGTGCCCAGAAATCTTATAGTTTACTTGTATCACTTAATATAATTTTTAATATTACACTTAATTACAGACATACTAAATTTGCCTTTAAGGTACTTCTGTCCCTTTACAAATGGACATATATACTGCCGAATGGAAGGACCATGGCATCTCTTAGTATTGCCAGTTTGTAAGTAGACCAGTGAGAATAAAGAAGATTCTTGATAGTATAGTGAAACCAAGGAAATGGAAAGAAATGATTTGAAATCTAGAGCCTTCCACAGTTTCAAACATACATAAAAAGCATGTATTTTCGGGAAAAAAGAAAAAGGTAAGTTGGGGAAAATGCTCCTAAATTTGTTGGGGCTGATTTTTACCTCTCAGATTGTTGTCGAATTGGTTTTGTTTTCTGATTTATGTAACGTGAGTAGACTTTACTTCTTTGGATCTTTAAAAAAAATCATTATGAACTAAAGTGTTTGTTTGTATGCAGATAAGCTTATCTGTACATTCATGCTTTAGTTGATTTCCTGATTTAATGTGTTCCCATGCTGCTGAAGCCAACAAAACAGAAGGAGAAAAGCAGATTATATTTGTCCTTGTGGCATTTGGGATATGGCAAAATCTTAGACCAGTGCTAACCCATTAGAATTATTTAACGTGGACCGCGAATATGTAATTCTAAATTCTTTAGAAATCACTTTAAAAAATACAAAAATAAATGAAGTTAATTTTTATGTTTTATTTATTGCAGTATATCCAAAGTAGTATCATTTTAACATATAATCAGTATAAAATAATAGACCTTTTGCATTTTTTTTGTACCAAGTGTTTGAAATCCAAGTGTATTTTATATGCGCAGCACATCTCAGTTTAGACTAACTACACTTCAAGTGCTTGATAGCTACTCGTGACTAATTGGACAGTACAGTCCTAGATCATTCTTAAACTAAAAAGTAGAGGTTGCTCAGCATTCTGCAACATTTGAGAGTATCTTTCCAACATGGAGTAATTTATATGCTGCTCGTTTCGTTTTTCTTTTTTTTTTTTTTTTTTTTTTTTGAGACGGAGTTTCGCTCTTGTTACCCAGGCTGGAGTGCAATGGCGCGATCTCGGCTCACTGCAACCTCCGCCTCCTGGGTTCAGGCAATTCTCCTGCCTCAGCCTCCTGAGTAGCTGGGATTACAGGCACACACCACCATGCCCAGCTATTTTTTTTGTATTTTTAGTAGAGACGGGGTTTCACCATGTTGACCAAGATGGTCTCGATCTCTTGACCTTGTGATCCACCCGCCTCGGCCTCCCAAAGTGCTGGGATTACAGGCTTGAGCCACCGCGCCCGGCCTCGTTTCGTTTTTCTGTCAAGTATATTAAAGAGTTTCTTCTTTTGTCCTCTCATTTTCCTGCTTACAGAAGTTTTATCCAATAAATATTTACTTATCAATATTAATTGCCTTTGCTTTCTCTTACACATTTATAGTAATGTCCTATTATGCCAAACAGAAGCATATCTTTAAATTTTAGTGATTTTGTTTTAATTACAAGAATACTGCATGTTCTTTTTGTAACAAATTTAAACAATACTGTAGCATATGCTGTATAAAAAGATAATCATTTTTCTAACTTTTTTCTCTTTCAGTTCCTGCTCTCCCAGTTATAATCAGTGTTAGCGATTTAGATAATAGGTTTTTTCCTTGTTAGGAATATATACTTAAGAGAAATTCCTAATTGAGAAAATTAGTATTTGGAAAATACCTCTTAAAAGTAAAGCTACTAAAAATAGAGATAAAATTTATTCATTATTAATGAAAAAGATTTGTTAGGGACAGTATTCAGGAATGAAAACATTTTACTATAAACATTTTACTATATGTATATTATTTTACAAAATGTTTATCAAAATTTAAATTGTAGTTGCAGCTATGCTAATTTCAGAATTAACGAAGAATGATGTGATATTTTCTTGGCATAATTTTTCCAGTAAAATTGTATAATTGTCTGATAGCTTCCTTCATTTTGTGTTTGATATTTCTAGCATTTCTTATATAAACTAGCCTTCTAAATCAGTTTTATCAAAACTCTTGAGGGTTTCAACAGTTTCTCAAGATATTTTGTTAACCCTTTAACATTGTCTTTCTCAATTCTTTTATTTTTTGAGACTGAGTTTCGCTCTTGTTACCCAGGCTGGAGTGCAGTGGCGCGATCTCGGCTCACCGCAACCTCCGCCTCCTGGGTTCAGGCAATTCTCCTGCCTCAGCCTCCTGAGTAGCTGGGATTACAGGCACATGCCACCATGCCCAACTAATTTTTTGTATTTTTAGTAGAGACGGGGTTTCACCATGTTGACCAGGATGGTCTCGATCTCTTGACCTCATGATCCACCCGCCTCGGCCTCCCAAAGTGCTGGGATTACAGGCGTGAGCCACCGCGCCCGGCCGTCTTTCTCAATTATTATTCTTTCTTCATCCTTCTTTAGTTGTTGAGTGAATTGTCCTATCTTCAGTTGTTGAGTGGTTTGATTCTGCCAGAATCAAAGGGTTTTAAAGCTGTGAGATGAGCACTTTCTTTAATATTATTTTCATAGACTTGATGAAATCCTGCATTCTTTTGAAGGTTTGTATTTTCACATTACTGTTGAGTTGCATTATATTTACCTTGTATGATTGGGTATTTACAGCATTAGGCTATGAGTGAGAAATTAATAAACAAAACCAGGATACATGGTTTACAGTAAGTGTTGCTGTCTAGGAGAAACAGATATCAGGGAACATTATGAATACTAGTGTATCATAAGGGCCTTAATTCCCTCTGCAAACTTGTAACTTAAGGGATTCAATGTCTATTTAAGTAACAATAGCTAACTTTTCTGGAGACTTTTACCATGCCTGGCAAATTTCTGTACATGCATCTTTTTAGGTTATCTGCTCAATGTGACTATAAGTCTATTATTATCCCCATTTTATGCTTTAAGTAAACTGAGGCTTAGAGCAGTAACCTTTGTGTTATAGAATTCCCACAGATAAAGCCCCAACAGAGTTGAGCTCACTACTCAAAATTTAAGGATGAGATAAAATGATGTCTGGGACTTACTTTAAAATAATTCACATGTTCATGGGTAAAATGAATAAACGTTGGCCATTGTTTAAAGCTGGATGATGAGTTTTGTAATACAAATAAAAACAGCAACAACAAAAACTTTGGAATATAGCCAATTAGGTCACTATCCCAAGAAGCTAATAAAAGACAAATAGAATAATCCTAAAGAAATTTGAAAGAAGGAGAAAATAAAGATGAGAGCAGAAATTAATGAAATAGAAAAATTAAGAACAGAGACAATCTGTAAAACCAAAATCTGGTCCATTGAAGAGTTTATAAAATAGACTTCTGTTGGGACTGCTCAACACAAAAGGAAGAAAGTACAAATAAATAATATTAAGCACAAAAAGGGGGACATATAGCAGAGACAAAGCAACAACAGGAAAGTACTGTGAATAACTTTTGTATCAATGCATTTGAAAACCTAGGTCAAAGGCAGATTTTCTAGAAGATAGAAAAACTGGAATAGACGTTTAACATTAAAGAAAAACGAATCATTTTTAAACATCTTCACCAAAAAGTACGAGTCCTAGACAGTGCTTCCAAGGAATTCTACCAATAGTAAGCCCACCCAGCCTTATTTTATAAATCTTTAATTTACATAATATGTCTTGCAGTAACCTCGGTAACCCAATCATGTAACTCCTACTACTGGGAGGGAAACTCATAAACCAGTTTCCCTTGAATATACATGCAAAACCCTCAATATTGACAAGCCAAATGAACAATCAGGCATTTGTCCTGACATGATATATTCCATATTTTTCCATTGATTTGAAGTGCCACATTTATTATAAAATGAATTCCATATAGATGTGGGTCCATTTGCGGGGTATACTTGTATGCTTAATCTGTCATCTTGAATTAAAAGCCTGTCTATTGAATCTTAACATTCAAGATATTTGCATTGGCATTTAAATGTATGAGAATTATAATGGTTTGGTAGTGTATGCTTTATATAAATATCTTTCTGTTGCATAGTTTTTTGCATGTCATTTGAAGAGGATGCCAGGATTAGAACTCAATGTACTGAATACCTCATTTGAGACATTTTGTAATTCCAAAGAATATATCATCATTCAAACAAATTTAAGTTGATACAACTTAAAGACATTATTCAGAAAATAGATCTGAATTAAATATATTGTCTAAATGTTTTCCACAAAAATGTTTTCCTTCCATACCTTCCCATGTGCCTTGCTGCCGTCCCTAAGGAATTGGAGATAACTTTATAAAGGGACAGAGAAACAAATATTACCAGACACCTGAGATGGATTAGTCACTGCATTTGAACACCAAACTTAATTCTGTGTTTTCTAGAAAAGAAAGCAGAATGAGACATATTATGCTATGTCTGGTAAAGAAACTATATGACTTTGAGAGACGTGCTTTTTTTTTCTTTGTTTTATAAGTAAGATACTGGAAAGATGATAGTTGCCTTCAGCTTTGTTTTTGCAAAAGTTAGGAAATGTTTTTTGAATGGATATTTTCTATATTGACCAATGACTATGCAAGATGAGATTTTTTTTTTTTTAAGAGCTGGGGTCTCACTACATTGCCCAAGCTGAAGTGTTGTGGTTGTTCATCCACAGGCACAGTAATAGCACACTGCAGCCTTGAACTCCTGGCCTCAAGCTGTCCTGTCACCTCAGCCTTCCAGGTAGCTTGGATTACAGGCACATGCACCTGGCTGAGATTTTAACATTATATCTTAATTTAGGGAATCTTCGCATCTGTAGTGAGTTAAGATAAATGGTTCACTTTTGCTTTCAGAAAAATTACTGATTGGTAAATATGGAGGGGCTGCTCAAGTTGGAAAATCATCTGTTTGCAGCCATCACAGTAAAAATTGAATCAGATAAGAATAATCAGATTTAGCATTTAGGATGCTACCGATAGCAGGAAGTTTTGATGAGGAAGCAGAATATTTACATGCTTTTTAAAGTGCTACACTGCTTATTAATTGCAAGGGAGAAAATACATAGTAATTATACAGTAGAGAAATTGGACAATACTTGGACTGGATGATCAAAGTTAAGAGCATCACTGAAGGACAGAAGAAGATCGTGTTCCTCAAGATGTGATGCACTGAGGACACATCACCACCATGAAGTGTTCTGGCTGAAAATGTGTAACCTCAGTCTAATCTCGGGAACACATCAGACAGACCTTATATGAGGAGCATTCTCTTAAAAAATGGGGTGGGGAGGGGAGCTGTTCTCCCAAAATGTCAACATCATAAATGACAGCTTTCACTGTGAGGGTGTTCTAGAATGTCAGAGGCTAAAGACACCTGGCAATTAAAGGCACTACCTGACCCTAACTGGATCCTGTATGGAAAGGGAGATACTCTGTAAAGGACATTACAAGATCACTTGACAAAATTGGAATACTTAACGTTAAATGAAAGTATTATATCAGTGTTAAATATGCTGACATAACTATTTATAGGAATATATTATACTTTGAAGGATTTAGGGCAAAGGGCCATAATGTCTGTAATTTGCCCTCAAAAATGTTCAGGAAAGAAACTGCGCGTGTGTGTGTATGTTTGTGTAAAGAGAGGAAGAGGAGGAGGAATATGCGTGATTGCAAACTATAAAACAATTGAGATAAAATATTAACCATATATGAATATGGCTAAACAGTATAAGGGCACTATTTGTATTATATTTACTTTTATAACTTATCTATAGGTATGAAATTATTCCCAAATAAAATTTTAAGACAATATGTATACTTTAGCTATGGTGCATCCTGATGAACTAACAGAATTTGTTCTGGAAGAATGAATAGTTAGTATGCCCATTAGGCAGTTTCTCTCAAATATCAGATGTCTCATGTGAGCCTTTGGTAAATACTGGATTAAATC
The DNA here is from genome assembly GCF_048565385.1 of Saimiri boliviensis. NCBI lineage: Eukaryota > Metazoa > Chordata > Mammalia > Primates > Cebidae > Saimiri > Saimiri boliviensis. The sequence goes on from NC_133460.1 coordinate 82,890,206, forward strand.
AATTCATAGTTGAATTACCACAGTGAGTGCCTTAAGTGCCAATACTCAGTTGTTGAATGAAGAGGGATCCATATGTTTTAGATACCAAATATGGGACAAATAGCGTTGATGTTCTGTTGTGAAAATATAAAAGCTTGATTTATGCTGTGCTTGTTCAGTTTCTCATGAAGATGGATTAGAGAGGTACTTAAAGGAAGTTACCAGTATTTTCTCTCAGGGAGCCTTGGAAACTGTAGAAGCAATTGGACAGGTGCTCAGGTGTGATCCCAATGTTCAAAAGTATAATATAGAAAAAAATGATTTGGCCTAAAATATTTAAAAGACATGTGTTAGTAATTGACTGACCTCCACTATGAAGGAATCTGAATTTTTATTCCCTTTAGAAAGTGTGATTTTTGAATAGAAGTGCATGCTGATGGCCCTTTAAGGCTAAATAAGCTGCAAAATGCACCCCCAAATAATGGATTCTATCCAGTTAAGAAGGAAAGTAGATGAATACAAAGCACTTAGAAAATTGTGGAAAAGTTAAAACTGTTAATAAAGAGAAATTATCAGCCAGGCATGGTGGCTTGCACCTGTAATCCTAGCACTTTGGGAGGCCGAGTGGGTGGATCACTTGACGTCAGGAGTTCGAGACCAGCATGACCAACATGGAGAAACCCCATCTCTACTAAAAATACAAAATTAGTTGGATGTGGTAACACATACCTGTTATCCCAGCTACTCAGGACGCTGAGGCAGGAGAATCGCTTGAACCCAGGAGGTGGAGGTTGTGGTTAGCTGAGATCCCGCCATTGCACTCCAGACTGGGCAACAAGAGCAAAACTCTGTCTGAAAAAGGAAAAAAGAGAGAGAAAATATCAAGTGCTATTAGTAAATAGCATGGTGGGAAAATTTTAATCCAAGGCACATTTTAAAAAATTGTGTATGGCAGGCAGCCCCACTCCCAGTGTGAAAAGCCTTACATGCCTATAGTTGCAAAAGAAATTCATAAAAATGCAACAAGGCTTTAAATTAAATTGACAATATAGTGTTCTCCTTTTTTCCACAGTTTTGCTTTCCATGGTTTCAGTTCCTATGATCATCCACGGTATGAAAATATTACATACTATAAGATACTTTGAGAGACCATACTCATGTAATATTGTTACATAAAATATATATGTAAATTTATATATTTTATGTAACAATATTATATATTGTTATACTTGTTCTATTAATTATTAATTATTGTTCATCTCTTTCTCTGCCTAATTTATAAATTAAAATTTATCATAGGTATGTATGTGTAGTAAAAGACAGTATATATGGAGTTTGGTACTATCCACGGTCCAGGCCTCCATTGGGGATCTTGGTACATATCCTCTGCAGATAAGAGCGGGGACTACGGTATCTTGACAGTCCGTAAGATGGAGATGCTCCTCCTTTTTTGTGTCTGTGAGTTATGAAAGAATGGGCATAGTGGTGGATTGGAGTGTCTGCCACTGGCCTGAGAGCTGACTGTCAAAATTTTTGGAATTCTGCAAACTGATTATTAAACACAGCTATTATTAAAAATTAAGGTACATATGCTTACTATTAAAATTACAGTTTTACAAAGCTAATAACTAACTTCACACTCATCAGTTCCTAATTATTTTACTACATTTTATTATGATCTGTACTTTTGAAGTTATTTATGTATATCGTACCTCTGGTTGAAATACTATAATGGTGTGCTTTTTGTACACTTTTTGCCAACTTTGGTGATGTCACAGTGATAACTAGAAATTAGCTATGGCAAGAATATTTACACTACAGGGATTGCCAAATGCCATAAATAGGGTTTGATTTATTATTTCTTGATTGTCTAGACTTAAAGTGATGGAGAAAATGCTGCTAATGAAATGTATCATGTCTTTAGCTATTGTAACAAAAAAGTATATATTCTTCCATTATTAAAAAATTGTTCAACTAAGAAGTCACTCACATCGTTGACATCAATGACATAAAGAAAAACATCAAGTAATACTATGAAGTACACTTGGAAAGCTGATTGCTGAATATTTGCCAGCACACTGTTGCTGGTCATGGCACAGTCAAAATCATTGCTTTGGTAGGAAATAGATAATATAAATTTATTACGCTGATTTTCCCCTTTAGGAAATAGTATCATGACTGTTATGTGAGCATTAAGAAAAAAGGTTGAATTTTAAAAGTCATTAACGTTGGCACATAATAATTTTAAAGTAGAAAATTTGAAGCCTTTGATAGGTCTGTTGCAGATTAGAAATAGAATCATAGAATTTAGGGTTTCTCTAGTATATGTCAGTCATCCAGCCTTTATCTAAATTCTTCTAAAGACAGAGCACATTTCCTGATAATAACATTGGAAAACTCTAGAAGTAGAGTTCTTTCTTACATTTAGCTAAATTTTGTTTTCCTTTAATTTCTGACAACTGATTCTAGTACTGACTTCTGGAGAAACATAGAAACATAGACAAGAAATTTTGTCTCTTTTATAGAGCAACCAATCTTTCAGGTATAAAGGTAGCCATGGTTTTTCATTTAGAACTCTTTGGGCAAGAGTTATACCTTTAGTTCTTTTAGCTCTACATTGTGTGACATATTTTCTAGACTCTATGAGTGTGTTGCCTTTTTAAACGTCACGTCACAATTTTGGGGCTTTTATTGACCTTGTGAATGAAATAAAAGCCTTTAGATTTTTCTTTGTGCAAATTGTACAGAAGTCATGTCATCTGCCTTTTGTTTGATTCTTTAAAAAAAAAAAACTCCTAAACATCTTTGTATTTACTCTTTTATACTTTCATATTGCTTTCAGCACAGCATTTCAGATTATAGAAATGATTTTGAATTTTAATTTTATAATTTTTGGTATTCTATCAGTTTTGTGTCAGTTGCAGGTTTGATAAGCACTCAATATTTATAGTTTACATCTAAATTATTCTATAAAATGTTGAATTCCAAAGGGCTATGTAATCCTCCTTTAAATAATCTCTAAATTCATCTCCACCCGATATTATTATTTTTTGTTGCTTAATCTTTTATGAGTCCATTTATCAGTTCTACTAAGTAATCCCCATTTCATCATTTTTTATCCAGAAGTTCATTATGATATATTTTGTCAGCTGTTTTACTTACTGTAATCAAGATGTACTATGTCTCTGGTATCCCTTCCTATGAAACACAATTTAGTTCCTCTGTCTTTGAAAATTAGGTATTTTTTGAAAAATCCTGGCATGACTAAATGTTAAGGTCATATTATTCCACAAATGGAAGATATAAAATACATGAAGGACACTGGACTAGATATTAACTAAGATATAAAAAGAGAAAAAGAAGAAAATCATCCCTGGAGATGCTTGATGATCAAGGCCATGGTGTTACTTGGACTGAAAGGAAAATAACCTGTGCCATGAAAATAGAGCTTTTTCACTGAGGAAATATTCTGGATCAGGTGAAGTTTTAGGGATCTGGAATGGAGTGGACAGGATTCGTTAGCCTTTTTTCCTCTCTGTTTTCTCATTATCTCCTTCTTTTGAAGTGTATGTTGTGAAATATTAACAGTGAGTGCATTTGCATGTATGTGGGTGTTTCTCTGTTGTGTATAGAACCTCCTTATTCTTTTTGCCCTGGATAAATGTGTCCCTATTTCATTGCATTATTTTGAAAATTAAAAGAATAACTTGGGCTGGGCATGGTGGCCCACTCCTGTAACTGTAACCCCAGCACTTTGGGAGGCTGAGACGGGTGGATCACCTGATGTTGGGAGTTCGAGACCAGCCTCACCAACATGGAGAAACCTTGTCTCTACTAAAAATACAAAATTAGCCAGGCGTGGTAGCACATGCCTGTAATCCCAGCTACTCGGGAGGCTGAAGCAGGAGATTCACTTGAACCTGGGAGGTGGAGGTTGCAGTGAGCCAAGATCACTCCATTGCACTCCAGCCTGGGCAACAAGAGCGAAACTCTTGTCTCCAAATAATAGTAATAATAATAAAAAATAACTCAATATGAAATTCCCTAGCACATTTTCTTGTATTTAGTAGATGGTAAAGGTTTAACTTTTGTTAAATTTCTTCTTGTTAAATTCCATTGAGCAACCATGATGGAGGTTGTCAGGAAGTTAGTTACTAGAGTGAATTGCCTCGTCACAATTTCCTTGGTCTTCTACCCTTCTTTATCCTACCCATATCTGTTTTACTACTGCTGGAAGCAAGGAAAATTCATAGTAAGTCACTTGACTAAGTGGTATTAGTAGAATAATACTTTTCTCTTTTTCACTACTTTCTCTTTTCTGAAAAAATCTTAGATCAAAAGCAACATCTTCTAGAAAGCATTCTCTGAAAAGTCATTTCATTTTTTTAGACAACATTCTAGTTACTCTTAAAATCATTTTATGTGTGTATATATTTATGTTGGACAATAAAAAATAAAATAAAAAACTGAGCACAGTGGCTAATGCCTGTAATCCCAGCACTTTGGAAGGCTGAGGAGGGTAGATTGCCTTCAGCTCAGTCTGGGCCTGAGACCAGCCTAGGCAACAGGGTGAAACTCTGTCTCTACCAGAAATACAAAAAAGCCCAAAACAAAAAAAACAGAGCCAGGCATGATAGCATGTGTCTGTGGTCCCAGCTACTCAGGAGGCAAAGGTGGAAGGATCACTTGCGCCTCGGAGAGCAGAGGTTATAGTGAGCTGAGATGGCGCCACAGCACTCCAGCCTGGGTGACAGAGTGAGACTCTGTCTCAAAAACAAAAATGGAAATCTTTTGTCTCAATACATTGTAATTAGTGTCTGATAATTAAATCGTTCTCTTGCAGATTGTGGTGGTGCCATGCAGCAAGAAGCAGAGAGATGCAGAGTTCGAGCCAGAAGGCCTGACATGGCACTTTACGTACCAAAAGCTCGAAGGGGTGCAGTACTCCTTAAGACAGGTGATGAAGAAGAAAGCTGTGGTTCACCTAACTCTGTGGTGAAAGAAAAGCAGAAAGAAAGTTCTCTCTCCCAAAAAGAAGTCTTTAGAGACAAACCAGAGGCTCCAAGACTAAGTGTCAATCCTGACAGAAAGGAGCATAACTGTAGAGAAGGAAGGAAATCTTCAACAAAATTAAGAAAGGATACATGCCTTCAAAAAACAAATAGCATTTGTTCTAAGAGAGGAACCACTGAATCCAAAGAAGTATTATCCCAAGGACATCAGCAGGGAGCCCCAAATGCTGGGGTTATACCTCATGCATCTTTACAGAGACATTTTAAACCAAAGACGGGGGAGTGTTTGGAAGTTGAAACTACAGATGGGACAGGGCATGGGAGTATACTTCTATCACAGGCCTGTTCAGAAATCAGTGAGGCTCAGTTTCCAAGCAAACCATTCCAAAATGTGGAATTCTATGACTTCGATAGGCATGAACCTGATGGGGAAACGTTTGAAGACAAAGATTTGGAAAGCAGAATTGAAACCAATGCCAAGGTGTTGGAGATACTGTCTGAGTTTCCTAGAGTTTTTAGTTCTGTAATGAAACCTGAGGATATGATTGCACCAACTAAACTAAGCACTGATTCTGGAATTGTACAACAAGGCATGCAAACGTCAGATGGAATATTGAAGCCCAGCAGTGGAGGCATCACTACTACTTCTGTTCCCCAAAGTCCAGATGGTGTCTTTGATCAAACTTGCATAGATTTTGAAGCTGAGAATGTAGGTGGTATACCCAGTAGTACAGGTTTCATCTTAGATCAGAAAGATACAGATTCCATTTCTGAAACTAGAGGTCATGTCTCTCATAAAATGATTACAGTCAGCAAATTAGAGAGCACGAATGACACTGTTAGTCCAGTAGTGATTAGAGAATGTGAGAAGAATGACAGCACTGCTGATGAGTTAAATGTGAAGCACGAACCTCCTGATACGGTTGTCCTTGCTCATGAAACACCTAGAGACAATGGATTTAAGAATGTAGCTGACATTACCAATAAAGCATGTATGATGGACACTACAGGTATGTCCTGTAGTGATCATGTAACTGTTGACATCCCTTATGTAGTTGCAGTTAGAATAGCTGATGAGACCTCTAATAATAACCAGAATTTCTCAAAGTTTATAGGAATGAGTGCAGATGCAACCCCTCTTCATGTAGCTAGAAGTGGGAATCATACTGAAAATTTCAGCAACCTAACTGCTTGCTCAGATATTTATGCTGAGAGTATTTCATCTCGTTTTACAGAGTCAACAGGAAAGTTGATAGAGAGCTTGTCAGATTGTGCTTCCTCCTTACCTATAAAAAAGATTGCTGGTAGTAATTATAACAGTTTTTTGGACTCTGAACTCAGTATGTTAAATGGGACAAAAGTACTTTCCGACAGTGCCATGGGCAGTGATCTGGGTAGTACTGGTGATACAACAGAAGCATTGCATGAAGTAAGAACTGCTGAAAAGTTCAAAACAAAAGAGCAAGATGACTCAGAGGGTATAGAATTTGGTATATCTACTCCTAATAGGGAATCATTGTCTATGGAAACATCCATCGAACCGAAAGCAACTGAAACTTCTCACACAGAGGGAAGTACTGCGACTGAGGAGAGCTGGGAGTCTATGTTTAATGATGATGGTGACTGCCTGGATCCACGTCTTCTACAAGAGGTATGTTTAATTGAAATTGCTTGATGCTTAGACGATTTATAGATCAGTGGTAATTTTGATAGACATTGTTGCACATTCACTGATACTTAAGAGTATTCTGCAATAAACTAATAGGCTTGTAGATTGAGAAAATAATATAGGATAGATCTTTAAAAAATAAAACATACACAATTGAGCTATATCTATAATAGCCAAGTCCTAAGAGATCTTATTGAATAAAGATGAATTTAATGGATTTTGGCTATCGGTTGAGGAAATACAAAGGAAAACTTCTTCAAGAAGATTTTTCTGTGTTGATAAGGTATCTTTTACATGACCTATTTAAGGGAAGGAGAATAATTTATTACGATTGTTATTTATATTTCATTTTCTAGTGGATGTTTGAATGCTAGACACTATAGAGGGAAGGGTAGTAGAGAAAGAAAGGGTAAATACGAGAAAGTGTCATTGTTTTTTAAGGCATTTATACTGGGATAAATTGAAGAATAAATTACTATTTAGCATAAATAGAAAATATAAGTGAATGATATGTTGGCCAGTTAGAATTCATAAATAAATGTTAGATTTGAGGCATATTAGAAATTACTCAGTTCAGTCTTCTTGTTTTCTTAATTGAAACGTTTACTCTGTATCCAACATTTAAATTCCTTACCATAAATAAGAATCATTGGTTTTAAGTAGTAGAACCACTCCCTCTTTCATTCCCTCTAGTGGGTTCACGTAAATTTTGCCTGGAAGAGAACAAAATTGTTTTCATCGAAGAGCACCAGTTTTATAAATGAAGAAGTTGAAGCTTAGTGGTCACACCTTTAGGAACGGCAAGATTTCAGTCTAGTTCTGTCTTAAGCCAGTGTTCATGTTCTTTGTACGAGACCATTTCCTCACCTAAAGGGTTTCTTTTGAGGCATTCCAAAGATCCTTTTGAATTCTAAGTGATGAATCTTTTGTTTCTGAGAATTAAGCTAGAAGTATAGAAAAATTATCACATATCTGTGAAAGAGCCACATGAGACTGAAAAAGGCAGTCCATTGGACAGAACTGACTTTCCAATACACCAGGCAATCCCATTTCGTTCTTAGGAAGTGTTTGCGCAGACCGAATTTCCCTGTACCACAAACAAGCTCATCCCGTCAGGTCAGGAAACGCTGTATCTTGAACGTTCCTTAGAACAGAATATAGAGCAGAAAATATCTTTGAATGAGCATCCATCATGAGCCCTTGAAATCACATGCAAAGTTATGTACATATTGTGCATTTTTTCATACCTTTCATCGGACTCTCAAAGGCAGTGATTTCCAAAGTGTGGTCCCTAGACCAGCAGCACGAGTATCACCTGGGAACTTTTTAGAAATGCAAATCCGTTAGCCCAGCAAACCATCTATTTACAACTTTTTCAGGTGATTCTGATGCATATAAAGCTTGAGAATCACTGCTCAAAGGTAATACACACACTTAAATCTATGTCAGAATGTGAGTGGGGAACTACAGACCACTGTCAGCGACTGTCAGCCCATAATTAGAAAAATACTGTTCAGTGGATGTTTGAGATCCAAATCAGGTTAAGAAATGATAATGAGGCGGGCAGTTAGGTGAATATAGAGATGTTATTAAGAATTAAAGCATTGAGAGAAGGCTTTAGTCTGAGAAAAGAAACAGTGTTCACATGAGTTGGTGAAAGGACTACATGAGGAATAGAAAGCATATGAACATGTAGGAGAGATGAACAGCTTCCTCCGAAGGAAGAGCATGGCTCTCCTGGCCTTTTACACGTGGTGTAGTACTCCAATAAATATTTATCCAATGGATGGAGTTGATAGGGCAGAGTTGGGAGCTCTGTGTTTGTAGGGTGGCTCCAGGGGCTTTCAAACATCAGGAGCTTGAACTTGGATTTGGTGAGGTGGCTTGTGGATATGACTTGTGTATTGGAAGAGGGGGAGTTCAGGCGTACAACTCAGTTTTTAAGGTCTTTCCAGTGTTTAGAGTAGGCGTAAAAGAATTTAGGCAACAACTCAGTATTTTGAGCATAGTAGTAACATAGTTAAAGAGGATGTTGGGGTGACCTAAAGCTGGGATTGAGAGGAAAACAGAGAATATAGTATTTTAAGCTGAAGATAGACAGTGCCTGGATTATCCAAAATTGTGTTTGGATTATCTTTGGAGGTACTTGGAAGAAACTAGGATCTGTTTTGAGGAATGAGCATGTATGAGAGCAGGAAGGAGGGAAATGGATTGAGAATGCAAGTAGCAGATCCAACTCTAAAACTATGAGCTCTTCTGCTTTGGGTTTTAGAAAATGTAATAATGATGTTATTAAAAGTTGTCACAAATCCAGTAACATTCATAGCCCTTTGATGACTTTTGGTGTATTATTTTTATTGCCCCAAACATACTTTATTAAGTGCTAAACCAGAGTGAGTACCTGCCTACCTTGAACTTTCCAACAGAAGGTTTTTGGCTATTTTCCCGGCTGGCCTGTTTGTTGATTGATAATGGCTAGACATATGGAGGTATGTCTAATACTTCTAATAGGTGTGCCATAGAGCAAGGTGTGACAGCCATTGGCTTGTGAAGCAATTTCCTGTGACATTTGAACCTCCAAAACTGCCTCAGGGGGTTAGAGTATAAGTAGGTCATTAATGAGCTCCCAGAACTGCATCTCTTGATGAGTCTCCGAAAATCACCTTAGTGTCCTAAAGCCACAGTATGGAATGCCCAGAAACTTAAGTTGGTAATTGATAAAGGAGATGATATTGGCATGACTTTTTTTAGTCCTTTGAATTCTTGGTAGAGGAACACAAGAGTTACTGTTCACTAGAAAAAAGCTTTCATAGCCACTACTGCCATCTGTACTGATCAGCAAATCTATTGGTAGGAGGATTAATGGGATGCCAGCAACGTAACACTCATGTTGATAGATACCAGCCTGTGTCACCTTCATTGTCATTTCTGGCCCTGATTTGAATTTTTAGTTAGGGGTAAATATTTAGGAATTTCCTAAACTTTTAAGAATTTGAGTCCTTCCTTTGGTTACAAAAGGCCACTAATATTATACAAGCATATTCCATAATACTATGTAGACCATAATGGGAAAGAGAAGAGTAAAAGGAATACCATCTTTTCACACTCATCTTCTTTCTCTGTGTGTGCTAACTTATGTTTTTATACGCTTGTCTGCCTATAGTCTTTTGTGAAATTGCCGTCCATGTTAAGTGGAAAACCCAAAATTGAAAGGAAAAATTTATAATCCAGTCACTAAAAGGAAATTATATAACATACAAAGAGAGGAAAGCCCTTCATATCCCAACCCCTAGAGGCCTCATAAATAGTTGATAGCCCATCACCTTTCAGTTAGCTGGCAAATATTGAACACTTAGAGTTGATAAACTATAAATCCCAAATACCTAGATATATGTTGTTATCACTGCTGTGTTAAAGGCACTATGTTACATGCCTTCCTTTGCTCAGAAGTTGTTTGTGTTTTATTTGGAGAAAGTACGTAACTATGTGACTAATCACACGGCAGTCTGCAGGGTAATCAGGATAAAACAACCTTATAACAGATGTTTTAAAACTGTATTTCATTACCTGATAAGTGACACAGAAAATGACTTCAGGTAGGATGGGGAAAAAGGAACAAAAGGGGATTAGATCCCCCCCACCCCATGCTAGACTGGTTGATGCAGTTTCATGTGGGCGAATAGAGTTAAACAAGAGATTATAGTTCCCACTTTTACTATGTTGTTCTGTGTTCCTAATTTCTGTTTTCCATTCTGTTTTTTAAAAGTGTATAGACTTTGTTTTTGAATAGTTTTAGATTTATTTAAAAAAATTGAACAAAGAGTTTGGAGTCTGTATGTACCCCCTTACCTGTCTAGTTCTAATTTTTTTTCCATAGTATCTTTCATTAGTTCTAGCTCGTTTTAACAGATTTATAATTCATATTTTTATAAAAATGTCTGAATTGACATGTTATTGACTGCCTAAGTGGGGATTTATAGACTCACTTTCCAGATGCGGTATATTCTAATGCAGTCAGTTGGGACATCCAGTGAAGAATCTGAGTGAATTATGTACTCTGTTTTTATTGTTTAGTCCATTAGTGAATGATGACTAGATCTCTGGTCCAAACAGTAAAACAGAAAATTAAGTAGATTCCATTGTTCATAGTTTGTTTTGTTTTTGTAACCAGGTGACTCCTAAAATAAAAAATCTCCCTTCTGAGCTATGTTATATTTGTTGCATAACATTTTTTCCTCAGAATCAGCATACAAGCCAGTAGCATTTTAATTTCTAATCCCCTTTCAAAACTAAAGAAAGGTGAACAGTTCTGGGCCTGTATTGTCAGTACAAGGAAGCTTTTATTTAAGGATTCTTGTCTGAAGATTCAGAGATTCCTGGTGTACCTTGCTGTGTCCTTGACAGTGCTTGTTTCAGTGAACTCCATGAGATATGGCATGTGGAGTATGGTTGGGGCATTTTTTAATTTATCAGGGTTTATAGTAAATCATAAAATCTTAAATTGATTTTCTTCAATAGAAAATGAGTTAACAAGCAGTTAAGTGGAAGAGAAAAACAGAAATAAAGGTCTTGAATAACCTGACCTACATAATTGAGAATTGACTATATGGGTTAATTCTACGTAAATAGATTTTTGAAGCAACTGTAGTAATTTTACACCACCAATTTGTGCTCAAATCTTGTTGTCCTTGTCCCTGTAACCCCCAGTGCCTCTCATTTAAATTTGTTATACCCATAACTGTAAAGTGGTTTATTATGTTTAATTGTGTTTAATTAAAAATACCCACAAAAATGTTCTTATTCCTATCTTCCAAGATGAGCCAGAATTTATATTATAGTCCTTGACGTATAGGGACTCAGAACTAGAGCTTTATCTATCTTAGAGATAGAACTGCAGAAGTCATTTTTGAAAGGTGGAATGTTAGCATTTAAAATCATTTCTGAAAGTAAGTCTCAGTTTCACAAGACTGTCAACTCCTTAAACATTGATTTGGCAGTCTAGTCGAGCTCTAGTCTAGTCTAGCCTATAATCTAGTCTGGCCCCTTCTTGTTTTATAGATAAGGTAACTAAGGCCCAGAAGGGTTGTAGCTAAAGCAAGTTAGTGCCAGAGTTGGCATTAGCATCTGTGCCTCCTGGTTTCTAGTCCTGCCCTCTTTCCATGACATTAAGCCTTTGTCTCTACCTGACAGGTCTCAGCCAGTCAACAGTTACTGAACAAATATTCTGTGCCCAGGACTGATCTTGGTAATGTTGGGGGTAAAGGAAAAGGATAACAGTATTTAAACAATTTACAGTCTTGTGGAACTAATGAGACTTAACTTATTCTCAGGACTGACTAGAAAAAAAAAAGAGTATTCTATTTCAATGAATTGAAAATCCCTTTGATTGTGAAATATATCATTATTTTATGTATTACTAAGATTAGAAAAAACATTGACACAGTGTTTTTCCCTTAGAATTTTAATTTTGTACATATTGAAAAAACTCTTAATTAGAAATAAATTTTTATCATATTTCGACTTCACACATAAAAAATGTAAAATAAATTGGTTAAGATTTTCCTAATATTTAATATTCACAATCCAACTCTAATAGTTTCTTAATTCAGCCACTGATATTGATGCTTTCCTATTCAGTGTCATCCACTTTGCCATTAAGAACTTTGATGATGCAGCATTTCTTAAAAGAATACATAAAAGTACCAAGAGTCTTTGTTGCTGGATTCTCTAGACACCTTTACACTTATGTAACGCTACTCTTATATCTGGAATTTTCTTCCACATTATTGACCACCCTTTCTGCCAGTTTTGGTGCTGGTGCTTCTGATACACACGTGCAGGAAGCAATAACAATATGCATGATTGTTATGCGTCCTGATGTCAGTGATGTTAAAATGTGAAAAAAAAGGATATATCTTAGAATTGATGAAATGTGATGTATATCCAACTGCTAAATGTTATGAGGTAGTGGTATAGGAAAAGAAAGATCACCAAACTGGAGTAAACAGGGAAAGAAGCATCAAGAGGAGTTAAAGATTGAAGCTGGATCTTGGGAGAGGAAGGTTCATGAGCACAAAAAGCATTCCAGGTTGTGAGAACAGCTTGTGAAAAATACGGAATCCTTCCAGAATCAGGTCCTGAGTTTGTCACTATCAGAAGTTTAGGTGATTTATTTTGAAATTTTGTTTTCTTTTTATAATTTATTCTGAATTTTCTTCTTGAATTATTAACCAGGACAATTAAAAGTTTACTGGTAAAGGGAAAGAAAAATGTATCAATTTTTTCCCTCAAATTTTAGAGTGTCATCCAGAATCATTTCAAAAATATATGTTGTTACCTGGGCATGGTGGCTTACACCTGTAATCCCAGCACTTTGTGAGGCAGAGGCAGGTGAATCGCTAGAGTACAAGAGTTCGAGACCAGCCTAGGCAACATGGTGAAACCTCATCTCTACAAAAAATACAAAACTTAGCCAGGTATAGTGGCGTGTGCCTGTGGTCGCAGCTACTGGGGAGGGTGAGGTGGGAGGATTGCTTGAGCCCAGAAGGCAGACACTCACTGCAGTGAGCCGAGTCACACCACTGCACTTCAGCCTGGGCAATAGAATTTGAGACCCTGTCTCAACATACATATATTTGTTGTTGTATAAATTAAGTAAGTCTTGGGTTTTTTTGTTTGTCTGTTTTTTTAGGTGGTGGGGTTTGAGACAGAGTCTCACTTTGTTGCCCAGGCTAGAGTGCAGTGGCATGATACTAGCTCACTGTAGCCTCAAACTCCTGGGTTCAAACAATTCTCTTGCTTCAGCCTTCCGAGTAGCTGAGGCCACAGGTGTATGCCACCACGCCTGACTAAGTTTTTTAAAATTTTTTGTAGAGGAGGGCTCTTGCTATGTTGCCTAGGCTGGTCTTGATCTTTTGGCCTCAAGTGATCGTCCCACCTCAGCCTTCCAGAGTGTTTGGAGGCATGAGGTATGAGCCACCACACCCAGCCTAGAATCAGTCTTGTTAAGCATGCATTTGGGCAAAATAATTAACTTGAAGCCTTGTGTTTTATTCATTCTATAAATATATATTGATTGCCTAGTTTGTGTAAGATAATGTGTTCAGTGGGGGAGTGTAGGAATAAATATGACGTGTCAGTTATAGTTGAATTTAAAATCAAAATGTTGGTAAGGAAATTGAAACTCCATCTTTCCTTTCCAGCCTTATTTACTGAAATAAGGTATTAGTTTGCTAGGGCTGTCATAGCAGTTTTATAGTTTCAGGTCTTATGTTTAAGTCATTAATTCATTTTGAGTTGATTTTCATATATGATAAGAGATAGGAATCTAGCTTCATTCTTCTGCATATAGACATCCAGTTTTTCCAGCACCATTTATTGAAGAAGGCATCCTTTCCCCAATGTTCTTGGTGCCTTTGTCGAAAATCAGTTGGCTGTAAATGCATGAACAGAATAGGGTTCTTCGTTCTGTTATATTGGTCTTTATGTCTGTTTTTACACCAATACCATGCTGTTTTGTTTACTACAGCTTTACAGTATTTTTTGAAATGAGGTAGTGTGATACCTTCAGGTTTATTCTTTTTGCTCAGTATTGCTTTCACTGTTCTTTGTCTTTTGCGGTTCCACTCAATTTTTTTTTTTTGGAGACAGAGTATTGCTCTGTTGCCAGGATGGAGTGCAGTGGCACGATCTTGGCTCACTGCAACCTCCACCTCCTGGGTTCAGGTAATTCCCTTGCCTCAGCCTCCCTAGTAGCCGGGACTACAGGTGTGTGCCACCATGCCCTGCTAATTTTTGTATTTTTTAGTAGAGATGGGTTTTCACCATGTTGGCCAGGATGTTTTCCATCTCTTGACCTCGTAATCCACCTGCCTCAGCCTCCCGAAGTGCTGGGGTTACAGATATGAGCCACCGTGCTTGGCCTCCATTCAAATTTTAGTATTGTTTTTTCTATTTTTATGAAGAATTGTCATTGGTGTTTTGATAGGGATTGCATTGAATCTTTAGATTGCTTTAGGCAGTATGGTCATTTTAACAATATTCTTCACATTTATTTGCATTCTCTCCAGTTTTCTTTCTATCAGTGTTTTATAGTTTTCCTTGTAGAGAGCTTTCGCTTCCTTGGTCAGATTTACTCTTAGGTATTTTATTTCGTTTTTTATAGTTATTATAAATGAGATTGCTTTCTTGATAATTTTTTTTTTTTTCAGTGAGTGTGCTATTGGTGTACAGGAATGCTGAGTTTTATTGGTTGACTTTGTATCTGGTATTTATTGAATTTCTTTATCACTTCTAAGAGATTTTTGGTGGAGTCATTAGGTTTTTCTATATATAAGATAATTTCATCTTCAAAAAGATGCAATTCGACTTTTTCTTTTCCAGTTTAGCAGCCCTTTATTTCTCTTACCTGTTGGTCTGTCCAGGACTTCAAGTACTACATTGAATGGGAGTGGTGAAAGTGGACATTGTTGTTTTGTTCTTATTCTTAGAGGAAAAGTGGAAAGCTTTTCCCATTCAGCATAATGTTAGCTGTGAGTTTGTCATATAAAGCCTTTATTATGTTAAGGTGTATTTCTTCTTTTCCTAATTTGTTGAGAGTTTTTATCATGAAGAGATATTGAACTTTATCAAGTGTGTTTTCTGTATCTATTGAGGTGTTTTTATGGGTTTTGACCTTCATTCTGTTGATAAATGTATCACAGTTTTGCAGAAATCTTCAACAAAATACTAGCAAACCAAATTCAGTGTAAAAAAATGATCAAATGAGGTTTATTCTAGGAATGCAAAGATGATTCAATGTATGAAAATTGTATGATTTGACCATGGTTCGTCTAGGTGGTTTATTGATTTTGCTTTTTATATTTAAAAAAAAACTTTTTGTTTCATTGATTCTTTGTATTTTCTTAGTCTCTCATTTAGTTCCACTGTTATCTTTATTATATCTTTCTTTTTACTAATTTGGGGTTTGGTTCTTGCTTTTCTAATCCTTTCAGGTGCTTCATTAGGTTGTGCTGAGGAGAATGTATTCTACAGTTGCTGGATAAAGTATTTCAGTAATGTCTGTTAGATCTATTTGGTTTATAGTGCAGTGTAACTGCAATGTTTCTTCGTTGATTTTCTGTCTAGATGATCTGTCAGTGCTGAGACTGGGATGTTGAAGTCCCCAACTATTATTGTATTGGAATCTGTGTCTCCCTTTAGATCTAATAGTATTTGCTTTATATATCTGGTGTTCTCTTGTTAGATCCATATATATATTTACAACATTATATCATCTTGCTGAGTTGATCTCTTTAGTGTTGTGTAATGACTTTTTTTTTTTTTTAATTTTTTTGGACAGAGTCTTGCTCACCCTCCTGAGTAACTGGGATTACAGGCGCACACCATTACTCCCAGCTAATTTTTGTATTTTTAGTAGAGATGGGGTTTTCACCGTGTTGGCCAGGGTGGTCTCGAACTTCTGGCCTCAAGTGATCTGCCTGCCTCAGTCTCCCAAAGTGTTGGGATTACAGGTGTGAGCCACCATGTCCAGGCCTTTTAAAAGTTTTTACTTAAAGTCTATTTTATCTCATATAATTACTCCTGCTTTGCTTTTGGTTTCTACTTGTGTGGAATATATTTTTGCATCCTTTTACTTCTAGGCAATATGTGTCTTTACAGGTGAAGTGTTTCTTATAGGCAACATATAGTTGGGTCACGTCTATTAATCTCTTCAGACAAATTATAACTTTTAAGTGGAGAATTTAACCCATTTACATTCATGGTTATTATTGATAGAAAAGGACTTATTCCTGTCATTTTGTTGTTTTCTGGTTGTTTTGTATATCTTTACTTTCTTTCTTTCAATCTTATTTATCTTTGCGGTTTGATGGTTTTCTGTGGTGATAACATTTGACTCCTTTCTCTAATTTGTGTCTGTTCTGCCAGTGAACTTTATACTTCCATGTGTTTTTATGATGGTAGCTAACATCCTTTCACTTCCAGGTGTAAGATTTCCTTAAGCATTTCTTGTAAGTCCAGTCTCATAGTAATGAATTTCCTGTTTTTGCTTGTCTGGGAACAGCTATATTGTTGTTCCCATCTGATGGGAATTCCCTTCTGTATAACTTGAAGGTTTGCACTTGCTGTTTTTTAGAATTCTTAGTCTTTGACTTTTGACAATTTGACTACAGTGTGCCTTGGATAAGACATTTTTGAGTTGAATCTGTTTGGGAATCTTTGAGCTTCCTGTATTTCGATGTCTATTATCTCTTGCAAGACTTGGGACATTTTCAGCTGTTAATTTCATTAAATAGGTTTTTTGTGCCTTTAGTCATCTCTTCTCTGGAACTCCCAAAATTTAAATATTTGTCACTTTGTGATGTCCCTTATTTCACATAGGCTTTCTTTGTTCTGTTTATTTTCTGATGAGGTTATTGCAGAAGTTCTGTCTTTAAGTTCAAAATTCTTTCTTCTGCTTGATCTAGTCTGCTGTTGCCCTCAATTGCATTGTTGGTTTCATTCACTGAATTCTTCAGTTCCAGGATTGATTTGGTTCTTCTTCATGATCTCTAACTCTTTGTTGGATTTCTCATTGAGGTCATGAATTGTTTGTCTAATTTCCTTTTATTATTTATCTATGTTCCATTGTATCTCACTGACCTTCTTTAATGTTTTTAAATTATTTGTCAGGCATTTCATAGATTTCTTTTTCATTGGAATGTTGGTGGAGAATTATTGTGTTCTTTTGGAGGGTGTTATGTTTCCTTGCTTTTTTATGTCTCTTATATTCTTTCATTGATATCTGTGCATCTACTGTAATAGTCACTTCCTCAAATTTTATGGATTGGCTTTCATAGGGGAAATACTTTTTCCTGTAGGTACATCTGTTCTTTTGGGTCAGATGCTTTGGTTGTGATTCTGGATAGGTATAGTAGCATAGGTTCTGTATGATTTCTTGGGCTGTAATCGGTCATTTGTGTCTGAGAGTTTCCCAGTGGGTTAGGCTGTGGTGGTTAGTGAAGGCTGTAGTAGAGTTTTGCTGGGGATGAGGACACCAGGTAGAGACCAGTCCTTGGACAACAGCAGGCTGAGTGTGCTGATCCTTAGGGCTCCAGGCAGCATTCTGTGCACCAAACATAGTGAGTCTGGACAGTTTGATTCTTAGGCCTCCGGGCAGTTTACTTGGGTGCCAGCAGTGGCAACAGCATGCTGGGTGAACAGATGGGTCTTTGGGCTCCTGGGCAATGTGTATTGGTGATGGTAGGAGCAGCAGTGGGCTGTCCCTCTGTCTTCCAAGCAGTACGCAGAATGTGTATGCAGGTGGTGGGTTGGGGTGGGTCAATCGCCAGGCTCCCTGATGGTGCACTTGTATGCAGCATGCTTGGGCACCACTGGTTGTCATAGCAGCAGAAAACTGTGTAGGCTCATCCTTAGGCTCCCAGAAGGTATGCGCGAATGACAGGTGGGTGAGTCTGCTTTCAAGTTCCCCTTGTGTTTGTGGGTGCCAGCACCAGCAGCTAAGGAGGGCATAATATGGCATATTTTTATTTTTTGTCTATAGGGAATAATTGTCATGTGACTTCAGAACTTCTTGTTTTTCCTTTTATATATTGAAGAACTAAATATTAAACAAACAGAAAAACAACAAAAAATAGAAACTGAATGATGCATGCCTTGTTGACCTTGTGCTCTCTCCCTTATCTTTTATCCCTTTGGAAATAGGCATCAGGGCAATAATATCGTTACACGTTGGGTGATAGTTTATAGACTTGTTTTCAAGACTAGCAGCCCTAACTGTCTTCAAACCCTCTATTTTGGGAAGTTAATTTAGTTGAATGGTTTTGTGGAAGCTAGTTGTGCATATGAAGAAATACTTTCATATCATGGATGCGTTGTAAATAGCAACACAGACCACTGTTTAAAATCCTAAAAATATTTGTGATTCATAACTCAAAGTTGTTTTCTCTGAATCATTTGTAAACTTTTCCTTAGTCTGCAATAGATAGATCAAAATGATCTACCCTCTATTTTTGCTGTCAGACATTTCTTAGCCCTAATAAAAAATATTTTTGAGTCCTACACTATGAAGGTTTCACATTGACTTTATAGGAGGGATTGCCCACATACATGTGATTCGTAGGTAAATGTTTCTTTTGTCTACAATAGAAATATGATGCAAGTCACAAATGTGAATCACATGTATAATTTTAAATTTTCTATTAGCCATATTAGAAAAGTAAAAAGGTAAAAATAATATATTTTTAACCTAATATATTCAAAATATTATTTCAACATATAATCAGTATGGAAAATTATTAATGAGTTTTTTTGTATTAAATCTTGAAATCTGAGGGATATTTTACACCTACAGCATATCTCAATTTGAACTAGCCACATTTCATGTATTATATAGCTGCATGTGACAGGCAGCTACTGTATTGGACAGTCCAGGCCTACTGCAAAAGTATCTTCATAATCTGGATCAGATTGTAGAGCTTTTTCTTGAACTCCTGACTTCAGGTGATCCGCCCGCCTCGGCCTCCCAAAGTGCTGGGATTATAGGTGTGAGCCACAGCACCTGGCCCTGTAGAGCTTTTTCTTAAAGCTTTCCTTACTGCCATGTGTAATCCCTCTGTGTCGGTGGTCCTACCTCCCCAGCCCTCTTCATAGTCTTTCTCTACTTCACTTCTGTCTTTATACCATCTTGTACTCTCTTTGACACTTCCTCCCTTTTATACCACGTATCCTCTCCTCCTTTCTGTCAAGTTCTCTTGCATATTTTGCTGAGATTCTGAGGAGAGAAAGTTCCATTAATAGTATGGTCTCCTACCTCCACAAAAAAAAATGTGTTTCCAGGGAAATGTAAGCTGATCCCAATAATATCAGTAACCTGGGGAAATGAAGTTCTTCCTCCTCTTGGAAAAGAAAGGAATCTCTGATGACAGTGGATTGTGAATGATATAGGAAAAACTGATCAGAAGTGTGTAACACGTAGCATTTTTTTCATGAAATGTAGAATAAGAATTAGCTGTTTTGCTGTTAATAACACTGTTAAAGATCAGTGTCAGAAGCCAAATGTTTAACAGCTACCTCGGAAATGGGTATAAGTATACAAGTTTAGTTTTGCTGACTAGGTTAGAGCAAAGGAGCCTAACCAAATTTTCTTGCCAGACTATCCTGTCACATCCTTCCTTTTTATAGCCTTTTTTCCCCCCCTTTTTAAGACAAGGTCTTGCTCTGTAACCCAGTCTAGACTGTAGTGGCATAATCTTGGCTCACTGCAGCCTTGACCTCCCAGAATCAAGCTATCCTCCCACCTCAGCACCTGCCCCCTCCAACCCAAGTAGCTGGGATTACAAGTATGTGCCACCATACCCGGCTAATGTTTTATATTTCTGTAGAGGCAGGGTTTTGCCATGTTGCCCAGGCTCCTGGACTCAAGCAATCCACCTGCCTAGGCCTCCCAAAGTGCTGGGATTACAGGTCTGTGCCACTGCACCTGGTCTACAGCATTTCTTAGGATTTGTATGTTTCACAGTGTATTTTTTTAGCCCCAATTTATAAACGTACAAGAATGCAATTCCTTGTTTTGTTTGGGTTTTGCAAAGTAACTCACAGTTAATGCCGAAAATGAAGAAAACAATTTTACGATAACCTCAAAAAGAATAAAACCTAGTATGTTAGGTTTAATTTTATATATGAATACATTTAACAAAAGAGGTATGAAACTTACACTCTGAAAACTATAAAACATTGTTGGAAGAAATTAAGAACTTAAGAGAAATGGACAGACATCCCATGTTCATCTGCTGGAGAACTTAATATTGTTAAGGTATTTCCCAATTTGATTTACATATTCAGTGCAATCCCAGCAGCCTAGTTGGCAGAAAGTTTTTGCAGAAATTGATAAGCTGATCTTTAAATGCTGTGGAAATGCAAGGTGCCCTAAATAATCAAAAGTAATTTTGAAAAGAACAAAGTTGGAAGACTCAGGCTTCATAGTAAACTTCTTGATTTCAAAGAGTACTATAAAGCTACCGTAATCAAAACAGTGTGGCGCTGGCATAAAGATTGACTTGCAAGTTATTGCAGATTCCTTGTGTCTCTGGCCTCTGAGTTATTCCGAACTGTTAAGACTAATCTACTCTAGACATTTAAGAATTTGTTAAAAGTTTAGCTGATATCTTCTTGCCCACTTGCGTAGTGGTCACTTCTTCCAGGAGTCTGCCAAAGGCAAAACAGTTCATGTATTCTGTTACTCTTTGGGAGAGACTTGTCATTGTATGGATTTTAGGATAACCAAAAAAACTGGTTATCTTAAACAGTTTCTTACTCAGCTCTCTGGTAATCTCAAGAAAAGTTATGATTTTATAGATCATCTGGTCTTTTCTCTTGTTACAGTGGGAAGAACATTCTCTTCTGCTTTCTGTATCCTAAGCAGAGTGGCACTAATATGGCGTTTGGCATGTAACAGATTTAGCATTCAGTTAAAATTTGTTTAAAGTGGATTAAATTTACTGAATAATTATGTGTCAAGCAGCATGCTAACCACTTATATCATTTAGTCCATGTACCTATCAATGAGGTGTAGGTACTGTTAGTATTCCCATTGTTTAGTGTAAAACTGAGGCTTAGTAGAGAAAAAGAAATGGAGGCACAGGAATAAATAATAATTTTTACTGTTACTACCCAAGTCACCTTCCTCCTCCTCCTCCCAATAAAACTCTTCAATCCATTTTTCAGCTTCTCCAAGGAGGGGAGATATATTCCTGGCATTCCAAGTTCTTATTTTCCTCATTTGATGGAAAAAGAGACACATTATTAAAACCAGAGAAAGCTTGGAGGGACCTGGTTAGACTTCTGGTCAACAGAGAGAGAGAGAAAAAATTAAGGATCTGGTGGCCTTGGGTCAACAGTGTCTAGGTTTTGTAACAGGTAAATGACAAAACAACTCTCATGGCTTTACTGCCACTTTCCACTTTCCCATTTTCTTTTTTTTGCTTCCAGTGTGAAGTTCAGCTTTTTTTTTTTTTTTTGAGACGGAGTTTCACTCTTGTTATCCAGGCTGGAGTGCAATGGCGCGATCTCGGCTCACCGCAACCTCCACCTCCTGGGTTCAAGCAATTCTCCTGCCTCAGCCTCCCGAGTAGCTGGGACTACAGGCGTGCACCACCATGCCCAGCTAATTTTTGTATTTTTAGTAGAGACGGGGTTTCACCATGTTGACCAGGATGGTCTCGATCTCTTGACCTCGTGATCCACCCACCTCGGCCTGCCAAAGTGCTGGGATTACATCCCATAAATTGTCTCCATCTCAATTCCTATAGGCATTTCTCTGCACTTTAAATGATGTTTAGTACTTCTGACATTGTATTAGAGAGAGACTAGGGTGGATAGTGTTTAATAGTGTGAGCTTCAAAGCCCAACTGCCTGAGTTTAAATCGCGATTCTGGTGCTTATTGACCATAGACGTATTTCTTAATTGCTCTCAGATTACAGAACATAAATCAAAAGTAATGACAACTATGTCTTCAGGTTGTTGTGAGGGTAATGCAAATTAATGTACTGAAGTGCATGAAACAGTTTCTAGCACATGGTCAGCACCCAATAAACATAGCTAATATTATGTTATTACTATTTTCACGTTTATTTTTATGTATATATAGTATGTAATTTTATGTCAGTATTTATAAATAAACTGTGGTATTGTTTATTTCGCTATCAAAAAAAAAAAAAAATTGAGGAATTGAGCCCCTGCGCCCGGCGAAGTTCAGCTCTTTTTATGGGATGGTAGAATTTTAATTCATTACCTCCTTTATTAATTCCTTCATTAGCTTGCTATGTGCGCATTCTTTAAGATAGGTCTCAAGCTAAGGACATTAAGTATAACTACTTGTACCACTTAATTTGTCTTAACAAATGCCTTTATAATCTGTCTCTTCACACTTTAATACATCTAACAAAAAGTGAAGTAAAAAAGTTTTCTTGATTTTTTTTTTTTTTTTTAATTGTCTTCATTTTTGTTGGCTTCCAGAAAAGAAACTATGATATGAGCCTGGTTAGAAAGCTCAATTAAAACAAATATTATTAATTAATCTCTTCAGCTATTAACTGAGTGTCAGTTTCCAATATGTGCCATTTATAACTCACCACAGTATTCAGTTTGTGTTTTCTCATATCCTGGTTAGAGATGCAAGTTGAGTTTCATGCACTGCCTATCTGCTGGAATTTTAACACTTTTTCAAGTATTCCCCAGGTATAGTATAAACTGGGTGATAAACACCTGATCAATATTGTATCTATGAATAGAGTTAATAGAGAGACCATGCCAAAAGTTGAGGAATGGGAACATGTAGAGAAAAGAGGTGATTGTTTATATACAGGAATGTATTTTGTAATAGCCAGGTTTGATGTAACCAGCATTTACATGCTTCTTCCTTTCTAGTTATCAGGGAATACGAAGAGCAGAGAAAGCATCCAGGAACCTAGATTTGATTACTACAACCATGAAGTTCCTGATATTGACCTCAGTGATTGTGAATTCCCACATGTCATTGAAATTTATGACTTTCCCCAAGAATTTCGTACTGAAGACCTTCTTCGGATTTTCTGTAGTTATCAGTGAGTATGCAAATGATTGTGGACGTTAGGGAGGGTGAGATGAAGTCTTCAAAAAATATTTTCTGAGAAATCATTTCTTGTTTTACATATCCTGTTTTTTATATTTTAGCCTCAGGTTGGTTTATTCTTTTCCAGGTCCAGTAGAAATTAATTAAACTACTGTTCTAAGTTTCTTAAAAATGTCAGGTAGCCTTGCTAGCCCCCATTTTAGCATTTAAGAAGACTATCATCAGTAATGACTTCATGGTGCATTTAGTCCATTAATATTTATTGTAATTATTGATATATTTACATGAATTGTCAGATTGCCTGTCATCTTTATGTGTTTACTTGTCCTGTCTTTTTCTTTCTTGCCTTCTTTTGGGCTCACTGCAGCCTCAACCTCCTGGGCTCAAGCAGTCCTCCCAGCTTAGCCTCCCAAGTAGCTGGGACCACAGGTGTGTGCCACCATGCCCGGCTAATTTTTTTTTTTTTTTTTTTTTTTGGTAGAGACAGGTTTTCACCATGTTGTCCAGGTTGGTCTCAAACTCCTGCACTTAAGCCATCAGCCTACTTCAGCCTCCCAAAGTGATGGGATTACAAGTATGAGTTACCACACCTGGACTCAACTAAGTTTTTATAAACACAATAACTCTTCTTTTTTATGGTCCTGTTTCATTGGTTTAATTTTATTTAATTCCATGGTGAAAATATCAACTCAAACTGATGTAAGTGGGTTTGAGAACACTTGCACTAACCCTTCATTTGTATGTAGCTGATACTTATATAGGAGAAGTTAAAAGAGAAGTATACCTCTGTATATTTAGCTTATGAGAAAAAATAAGCTTTAGGAATAAAGAGATGATGATCTAGAAAGAAAGTTATTAAGAAGATTTTCAGGGTCCAGAAGAAAGTATCAAGAAGGATTATACTGTAATGTTTCAGTCCTGATATTTTAAATGAGCCAGGTCTATGTTGTCATATAACAAATTTAAATTTAAAATTCATCTTGAATGTGTAACATTCTGTATAAGTTCTAGATTATCAAAAGTTAAGGGCTACAGTATAACCCTTAACTTCTTCTTAAAGGATAAGTAAATATTTTAGACTACTCTGCCATTACAATACATAAATGAGCATGGCTGTAAACTAAAACTTAATTTATAAAAACAAGTGTTCTGTTTTTATATGAAGTTCTAGAACAGGCAAAACTAGCAGCTATGTACTTGTTGTTTAATCAGTTAAGCAGAGAGAACATCAGTTCTATAACTGACAAAAAGAAATGGTGAATGAATCCTGGAGGATAGTTAATCCCTGCCATAAACTTTAAACGTCTAGGTCAGTCTTATTAGAATTAGGTTAAGATCCAGGATCAGAACCTGTTCAACATAAATTTCATAATAGATTTTTTAAAAGCAGTCAGTGGGATCAAATCCCGTTAGAACTACCTTAGACTGTCATTATTAATAACGATGATTCTTAAAACCAAGGATAATTTTATTGATGTCTAGAATTTCCTGAAGATTAGTTAACTCTTACAAACTGTTTACTTCCCTTTGCTTTGTTTCTTGATAATCTTACCTGTAAGATCATTTTTCTCTCAAATTCAAAAACATTCCCCAAAGAGAATAATTTTAAAGGATTATGAATTTTTGAAGTCTAAAAGGCCCTCTAGAACCCATCTGTGATTTATAAAATGGAAAAAGAAAAAAAGGTCATGGTACAAAAGCCTATAATAATGCCTGTGAGTCAAATTCCAAAGTCAACTTCATGTTTTGATCACCATTTTCATCAATATTAATATTGATGAACATTGCTATTAATAATAAAAGTAATTAACACCATTGATTTATTAGATGCCTATGAAGGGCCCAACACCATCTTCTTTGGCTTGTCATGGATGATCTCATTTCCATTTTCACAACAACTCTGGGGAGCATACTTTGCTCATTTCTACAGATAAGCCGAACTAGCTTCAAGAGAGATTAAACTTGCCCAAGGTTTCAAGGTGGCAGAACCTTGAGTCCATGAGCATTTTTAAGCTCTTAGCTGAAAAAGATAACTGTTATATCATCATCCTGACATTCCTTGTGCTCACTCGGTAGCTCTTCTCTCTCTCTCTCTCTCTCTCTCTCACACACACACACATACACACACACACACACACACAGTGTTTTTCTAGTACTTACATGTTCATCCTTTTGATCCTTTCTAATCTGGTCTGGTATTTCTCTTATCATGATTTCCTTTATCCTGAATTTTTCTGACTTTGCCACACAATTCTTTTCTATTTTTTCTTATTTTTTTTAACCTCCCTTCTGCAAAAAGTGAAGAATAGATCAGCCTCTCTGCTTATAGTTACCCCTTTTTCCCCATTACTTGACTTTTAAAAAAAATAAATAAATGACATCTTGCAGTATAATCTCTCTCTCCCCACCCCATTCTCTCATTCTCTTTCTGTCTCTGTCCTCAAGGACAGAGTTTACATTTGCATTAAATCCAGGTGACCTTCCCTGCCTACCTACTCCTCTTATATTCTACTCCTCCTCTGCTTCCCCTTTCCATTTCTTCTCATTCCCTGCCCATAAGAACATGTCTTGTAAATAGTGCATTAAATACTTTACATCCCCAAGGGACTTGTGAGGATTAATTAGTTGATGTCTATAAAATGGCTGAGAACGTAAAATACTCCTGGGTAGTTCTTTATGATGGTATTATTGCTTTTAAAATTCAATGGCTTCTTCTGTCCTCCAAGCTGTTTTTTGTGTCATTATCCCCATTCCACCTGTGCACTCGTTGAGTGTTTCTATCTTGTGAAATGCTTTATGAGATTCTATTTGTGAGATGTTTCATAAAGGTAAATTTCATTTTAGGAAATAAAATTTTTTTGTGTGTTGCAGAAAGAAAGGATTTGATATTAAATGGGTGGATGATACACATGCCCTAGGAGTATTCTCCAGTCCAATTACAGGTATTCACCCATTGGGTTTCAATCTTCCTTTCTTACTGTTCATTTTCTCATGCTATTTTTTCTGTTTCCCTTCTATTTGAGCAAGTTGGCATTTTACTCAGCCAGTGTAGGCAATAGGGCAGATACTGGTTTTTTTGAGGTATAGTACTTTGGTACCCATTCTCCCTTTCCACCTTAGTTCAGCGGTATTTGGAGAGAGAGAGTCAACTCCTTCCAAAGTCATTTGTACATGTAACTGTCAGTCATGATAGTATGTAAACAGATTAAGGTAGAGATTTAAGAATCCATTGGGGCTAAATCTTAAAATATTGGTAGTTTTTTTCCCCCACCATCCCAGGCAAGTGAATTTAAGTAGCCCTTTAACTTATCTAGTAAGAAATTGTAACACATACTCTCTGAATAGATGATTGGGCCTTGTTATATACCATTGACCTCATGATAGATCTGATATAGTGGCATTCAAAGAAAGTAGAGGTGTTGAAATGTTGGTTTCTGTCTGAACCACCTAGAATATGGGTCTGCAGAATTATTCTATAAAGGCCCAAATAGTAAATACGGTATTTTAGGCTTTGTGGAGCATCAGGTCTCTGTCACTACTGAACTCTGCAGCCATAGACAACATACAAACCAAATGGGAATGACTCTGCTTCAGTAAAATAGTAAAATTATTTTGTAAATAAATATAAAAATGGGTGGTTGGCTGGATTTGGTCAAAGAACCAGTTTGCTGATACCTGATCTAAAATAGTTACTGCCACATTGATCCTCTAGATCTTACTCTTTTGCTTGTTTTGAAAAAACAGCGTAACATATAGGAAATACCAAGAACTATCCCTAGTTTTTCCGTTGCGTCACTCTTCTTCATGTCTTCTGCTTCCTTATATTTATTCCTCTTTGCAGCTCGTGATGCGTTGGGTATTAAACACACCATGGTGAAGATTCGTCCCTTGTCACAGGCCACAAGAGCAGCCAAGGCCAAAGCTAGAGCTTATGCTGGTGAGTCTATAATCTCTGGGTTTTTTCTTGTTGATGGTGGTATTGTTCTTTCCAGCAATTTATAGCATCCAGACATTTAAAGACATATCACTTTTATTTTTAGTGTTAAAATAAGTATGTTTTTAAGAAAAAAAATAAAAGAGAAATGACCGTGTTGGAAATATGGCATCTGAGCAGCCACTTGGAGAGTGTGAGAACTAACTATAGGCAATGCAGCAACCAGTTTCCGATGACATCCCTACCTAGTTTACCTCTGGGTTCAGCTGCCTGATAGAGTCACTATAAGAAATTGTGTTAATGCAGATAATGAAGCCAGGGTTGTTTGTGCTTTGCCATGTTAATTTCCTCTGATCGTCATCTATCAGGCTTATATTAATTACTGCTGATGCAGCCCTTGTTAGTCTATTTTGTCTGTTAATTACTGAGTTAAATCACTTGAAGCTGGAGTGCTCTCTCTTCTTTTCTCCTTCCTACTTCCTCCCTTTTTCCCATTCAGAGTTCCTCCAGCCAGCAAAGGAACGTCCTGAGACTTCAGCAGCCCTAGCCAGAAGGTTAGTCATCAGTGCCCTTGGGGTTCGAAGTAAGCAGAGCAAAACCGAACGAGAAGCAGAGCTCAAGAAACTGCAAGAAGCCAGAGGTGAGCTGAAAGGATGGTGTTCTTCTCTAGTCCCTTAGAGCTCACTGTAAGGCACGTGTTTAAAAAGAAAAAAAAAAAAAGAATGAAGCACATTCCATTTTGTCATTGCTGTTTCCTAGAAGCCTCCCAAATGTATAGAAATTTTCATGCCTTATGTTCAGGAGAAGACATTTCAGGATTTGTCTGCGTGTTTCACACACCAGGACATCCTAATCCATGCTCCTCCTGTTGTTTTCCAAGTGATAGGTTTGTTCTTCTCAGCCCATCCATGGCTTTTCCTACAGTTTTCCTCTGAGAAAAGTTTTTCTGTGAAAACATAGTAATGTCCTAGGCAGAAAACATTTGCTGTGGTTTTACTGGGCCACGATTGCCATGATATTGCCCTAATGTTATCAAATAGTTTAGATCTGAGGTAGAAGACAAATTTAGGAAAAGCCAGCAACTGACATCGATGATAGCAACTGTGGGAGGTATTTGTCTTTTAAAGACAGTTCTGAGTGGCTCCATTGAAATACATCTAGATTTGCCTGTCTTCTGATTATTTTCTAGTATCCAAGAGTTCTCAGAAAAATACTTCCCCTGATCCACAAGCAGAGTTTTTCTTTCCTTATAGTTTGGAGTTGAGGTTAAAATCTGTCTCTCTCCTCTATAGGCTATTGAATTGTATGTAAAGACTTAGGACTACTGGGTGGCACTTAAGTACTTTTTATCAACTTTCAGGCTTTAGACAGTCTCATTGCCTTAGCCCACAATCTGTGGAATCTGTGAAGGCAATTTATTCTGAAAATTCCACTTACTGAAAAGTTAACTTCATTTTTCCATTAAACGAATTGAAGTTTCAAACTCCTTGTTTATTGCTGGTCTAACAAGGCCATTCATACTGCCTGTCCTTTCTACTTTGGTGATAGCAGGCAGCTTGTGGACTCTCAGCTGCACTGGCCAGATAACCAGTGACAGAGTGTGTCATGGCAGGTGCTAGAGTCAGAGTTGAACCCAGCTAATTTTTGAAACCTTAATTATTATAATGAGGCAGTTTTGATGGTTTCCAATTATTGTTTACTCAAGGCCTCCTACAGACTATAGAAACATAACCAGATTCCTTGGGTTTTTATAGATGGCAGTAACAGAACTAAAGATGAATGTGCAGTGTCCTTAATCATTTGTTAATTGGTTATCTCTGAAGAAATGATTTCTGTGAGATAACAGTGGTATCTGTAAAAGGGGATATGACTCCCTTTGCCATGTTATTATGCCTCTCTGTGGGTGTTTATCAAATGTATCTCTACGGATCCTGCAGCAGTTGTTTTGCGTGGATATCAGCTTGAGTATTCCCTTCTCTTTCTCTAGGTGCATCAGCATGCAGCTCCACTTGAACTATTTGTTTTAAATGTCTGGCTATTCAGTGATGCAATTAGAAATGAGACTGTTGGCTAAGTGGGGACCCTATTGCTTTTCTAAAGAAGGCCTTTATTCGTGAATAGAGACCCACTGTGATAAGTTCCTCCTACCTGCTGGTGCTGAGGCTGTATGGATTGTAGAGGACTCTTTATTGTGCTCCAGAGTGCTACCACTCTTTGTATCTGGGAAATGCATCTGGAAATTTTCCTAATGTATCTCTTTCTGGCATCTTTCTGTTTTGGGCAGATACTCATATACTTGCCTGCATGGAGCCCAGGCTTTAAAGATTTTTTTTTGTGTGTGGAAACTTAAAAGTACTGTTTTAGGTATTTAGACTCTGGAATCGCACTTCCTGGGTCCACATCTTAGCTCTGCCATTTACTGGCTGTGTGACCTTTAGAGGGTAGGTAAGTAACTTACTCACTCTCAAGAGGCTTCTGTTTTCTCATCCTTAAATGGAACTTAAGCGAGATAATCCAGGAAAGATACTTAGTGATCTTCAAAAAGCCTTAGGTACTCTCTTGCTCCTGTTTCTATAGGCCTGTAATGAGTTATATGATAGGTGTTAGCTGCTGTTGTTTTTATTAGTAACAATAGCAGTGTCATTATATGATGAATCCAGCACAGATTTCAGTGCATATTTTTGTCATTACTCTTATTTTAAAATCCCTATAATACGCTATTAGCTCCATTTGACATTCACTGAGCACCTGCCCTGTGCAGAGCTTTGTGTTCCCTGTTTAGGAAAATTAGAAAGATGGCAAGATTTTGTACCTCTTCTTAAGCTGTGCAATCTAGTGGAGATACCTGCTTTGAGTAGGGAAGAAAATATGTACCTTTTTTAGGTATTTTAAGCAGTTGTTTTTCCTCTCACTTCAGTTCTGAAGCTTTTAAGATTAAAAACCATAAAATAGTTTTTGTTGATTAAAAGGACAGGAAGGAAACTCCATCATAACTTACAGGTTTTGATGATACTGTGTTATGATAACTCTGCGATACCATCTTGAGTTTAGAGCTGACCCAGAGAAGTTAACTAGCTGGACTAAGGTCATCCAGCTGGTAAACTGAAAGAGAAGGCATCTGAATCTAGGAATCTCTGATTAAAACCCATGCTGCTTCTGTAATACTGTAATCCCTCTTGAAGGACTTTTGGGATTATTGACATTTTTCCCGGAAAAAAAAATACTTACATAATACAATTGTTAAAGTCTTCAGGAATAAAGTATGACAAACTTCTTTTGTTAACTGTACCAATGATTAGCAGCTTTTCACTCTCAGAAAAATCTTCCTTAGGTCTAACTTAAATCTGCATGATAGTTTAAACCAGTATCCTCTTGTTTTTTCCTTAGTAGAAACAGAGAATATCTGTGTACCATTCTGTTCTAACAACTTTAACTATGAAGATTGTTTGGAAATGAGGAAATCTGGGCTCTGATAGGGCTTTTGCCATTAACTACCTG
Organism: Saimiri boliviensis; assembly: GCF_048565385.1. Classification (NCBI taxonomy): domain Eukaryota; kingdom Metazoa; phylum Chordata; class Mammalia; order Primates; family Cebidae; genus Saimiri; species Saimiri boliviensis. The sequence continues at coordinate 82,920,908 of NC_133460.1, forward strand.
TGTGGCCATGGCCAAGTCAGCTGTGGACACACAGCTAGTTAACGGCAAAGGCCCTGTTAGATACCTCTCTATGCCTCCCAGCTTCCAGCAAAGTAGAATTACTCCTCAGCTTACCTAATCATAGAGAATTTTTTGAGCACAGCGTTAGTTAATATATATAAAAATGTTTGGAAAGTGCTTTTACAAATTTAGGGTACAATTATTGACATGACTGTTGAGAATTTAATGTTCATTATAATATGAACTTGTAATGGCAAATATGTATTATATACTGCCACTCCACTCTTCATCCATTACACATGGCAGATATTGCTAAATTAGTCATGATATTCTTTCTTGGTGAGTTTTGACGTGACCATTGCCCAATGGTCAGAATTAGCATGGGAATTGAAATCTGTATATTAACCTGTTATAATATAGTATGATGATCTCTCAGCCTTTCTTTCACCTGCCTGAAGAGTTCTACTGTCTGGCAACAGTGCCTGGTACATGAAAAGATACTCAATACATGTTCATTGACCAAATACATGGATGACATTGGTTACTCTTAATTTTTCTTTGTAAATCTTAACTCTACTCTGAATGCTTTTAAGTCCTCCATATTTTTTTTATAAAACCCAGAATGTGAAACCTTCCTAATCAATGAATGTTGAATTTGTGATTTTGAGTTTTAAGTACTTTTCTGCTATATTTTCCCCTCTGCTTTGATACTTTATTTATTTATTTATTTATTTATTTTTGAGACAGGGTCTTACTTTGTCATCCAGGCTGGAGTGCAGTGGCATGAGCACACCTCACTGCAGTCTCAACCTCCCAGGCTCAAGCAGTCTTTCCACCTCAGCCTCCTGAGTAGCTGGGACTGCAGGCATGTGCCACCATGCCGGCTAATTTTTTCTTTTTTGTAGAGATGGGATCTCTCTATGTTGCCTAGGCTAGTCTCAAACTCCTGGACTCAAGTGGTTTTCCTGCCTCAGCCTCCCAAGGTGCTGGAATTACAGACATGAGCCACTGTGCCCATCCTAAAATCACATTTTAAAGACCAAACTCAGGGCGGGGCATGGTGGCTCACTCCTGTAATCTCAGCATTTTGGGATGCCAACGCGGGCGGATCATCTGAGGTCAGGAGTTTGAGTCCAGCCTGGCCAACATGGTAGAACCCTGTCTCTACTAAAAATACAAAAATTAGCTGGGTGTGGTGGCATGCGCCTGTAGTCCCAGCTACTCAGGAGGCTGAGGCAGGAGAATTGCTTGAATCTGAGAGGCGGAGGTTGCAGTGAGCCAAGATTGTGCCACTATACTCCGGCCTGGGTGACAGAGCAAGACTCTGTCTTAAAAGATAAAAAACGAAATAAAGACCAAACTCAGGAATGTATATAAAATTTTCCCATGTTCCACTCATCCAAATACTTGGTTCCCACCTAAAACTGGACATATAGATATCATTACCTCTCAGAATAAACTACCTTCTTAGTTTCAAAGCCTGCTACAATTTTATTTAATTTATTTTCATTTTATTCTTGAAAGTAGGTGATTAGTTGACTGGTTCTGAAAGGCCATTTTGGGTCACAGGGCTGAAAGGCAGAGTAAGTAAACAGTAATCTGCTCACCTCGTTTCATTGATTAAATCACCAAGAACTTCAAATCATCTCTGTAAGATAGTAATAAACTTAATCACAGTTGCTACCTTCTGAAAGCCCTTTTTAGGCTTTCCATTATTCTGTCTTAAAGAGCAGTGCAGCATTGCAGATTCATAGTCTAGGTCTTAGGGTATTTTTTTGGTGTCTTTTCTCCCCTAGTATCTGAAGATCATTTCTAACCACATCTTTTCATTTTAATGTGATTTTTTTTTCTGTGATAACAGCATTTACTCATTTTGTGGTGTCAGTTGCTATTTAATAAACCTATTACTTTTACCTAGTTGAGTGATGAAAACATTAACCTAGGGCTTGCTAACTGATGAGGTTACCAGCTGTTGCTAAAATAAATAATACAGGGTTCCTTGTGTTGACACTTAATATATTGATAATTATTCTGCTTTCCAGAGTTAAATGCCCCCTTTTGGGATCCAGACTGCATTTTCCATATATTATAATTATATAAATATTCAGTAAACTTAAAATCTAAAACATAGCTAAAATTAAGAGGTTACTTAGATTACTTCTTGATCTGTCTGTGACTCTATAAAAGAAGGCAATTAGATTAGTTTGATCAGACATGTTCTTCATAAAGCATGTTGTTTATTGTTCTGTAGGTGGCTACAGTAGATTTTGTGATGATTTTTCATAGGCCTAGAAGTAAATTTTGGAAGTCTTTAATTTACATCCTCTTTCTTTACTTTTTTTTTAAAAAAAAAAAAACATGAGACCAAACTGGCCCTTTTACAGTCTCCAGTGCTTTACATTCTCTTGAAAAGTAAAGTCTTGACTGCAAAGTCTTGTGATTGCGGTCAACTCATTTGATATAGTCGTTTCTGTTGATTTATTTATTATATTAGATAATGAAAGTTTTCCAGGCCAGCCTATGTGATTGTTTTAGGTTAATCATTTTGTGCTGAATTTTCTATTTTTTCTTAGTTCCTTGCCCTCATATCTGCCGTTGGGCTTTCTGTTTACTTAGTTGATTCTTTTTATTGTTGGAGGTAAAGTTAGTAGGAGCTTTCTTTCATGCAGTTTATCAGCTATTTTCTGCTTTCCTTTCTCTTTAATAAAGGGACATGTTTCTTTGTCTATCTGTTAATTTTTTATTTTTATTTTTTTCCCTTGTAGATATTTTCAGATGTCAGGATAGTAGACAGTGTGCTGGTGAAGAATTAAGGATCTGGGTTCCAGACTCAGTTCCATCACTGGCTGTGTAACCTTAGGCAAGTCACTTAAGCTTTTCAAGCTTCTGTTTCCTCATCTTTAAAATGAAGAAATTATTTCCAACCCTGACCTACATTTCTCTATTCTACTCGTGTTCTTGTATTTCTAAATTTACAAACCTCACATTTTCACTATTTCTTTGTGCTTCTCAATTTCTCTTCCTACTCTTACTAGTTTTTTTTTTTTCATATGACTTAACATTAGAATCTATTTACTTCTTTAGAAAGTGCTGGGAAATATTTCAGGCCAGGCACAGTGGCTCACGCCTGTCATCGCAGCACTTTGGGAGGCCAAGGTGGGCAGATCACCTGAGGTCAGGAGTTCAAGACCAGCCTGGCTAGCATGGCGAAAATCTGTCTTTTCTACAAGTACAAAACAATTAGCCAGGCACGGTGGCACGTGCCTGTTACTCAAGAGCTACTTGGGAGGCTGAGGCATGGGAATCGCTTGAACTCAGGAGGTAGAGGTTGCGGTAAGCCAAGATCACACCACTGCACTCTAGCCTGAGTGACAGAGAGAGACTCCCATCTCCAAAACAATAAAGGTTCAGAATTGAACTTTCCCGATTGTAGAAAGGTAATATGGTATCTGTGTTTCATAGCACCAAAATCAAACACATTAATATTTCTGCAGCAGAATGTATGACTGTTTACATTAAATGGGATGTGTAAAGACTGTAAGTGGCTTCATATCATTTCAGGTTAGATTTGCCTCTATCAATGAGTTTTGGCCCCAAGCTTTAAAGAAAGCAATAACTTTGTTTTCAGAATTGTTTTGATTTTAGAATTGTGTGTTATGGGCCAGTCATATTTTTCTACTGCTCTTGGATGTCTGTTCATATTAGTTTAATGATTTAAGTTTCACACCTTATTGAAAATTTGGAATTCTAATAATTTACTGGTTTCTTCATTTTTCGTTGGAACATAGAACGAGATTTTGATTGCTTTCATCCATTGCGTTTGGATCCCCTCTTAACTTCTCCATGTTTGCAACAATCAAGACCATGCTGTCTTCCTAAGAAATTCTGGAATCCTTTCGACAAGCCATTTATCCTTCGTGTTGTCTCTTAGAGAACCCCAGTGCAGTTCAAGCCTCCCTCAGTTCCAGGGCACTCTACCAGCCTTCAGTTTGCAATTTGCAGACCACTGTTTTTTTGCCTCTTGTAACTTTCCTGCTGTATTCAGATAATGCCACAAGATGGTGCCCAAATAGCAGTGAATTTCTTTTTCTCACATTTCCAAGTGCCAGTCAGCTTCATAACCAACTTCTTTGCCCTTAAAGTACAGTCAAATGTAGTATAGGAATGTTGTAAGGGATTTTACTGATTAGGAAAGATAGAATAGCAAGTGTTTATTCTAAAATTCATCTTGATTTCTGTAATCTTGGTTCATGACTTGCCCAGTCTTATACAGACATTATAAATTTGGAACAATAACCCTTGGAAGGAAGCATTTAGGCTTACCATCTCTGATGTAGGTTTATCACCATTTTATGGTGTCAAGATAAATGACTAGCCATGAAATTGGAACTGTTATTGTGTCACCTAAAGGAGTGCTTGTGTCACCACAGTGCTGTGTGGTCTGCATTTTCTCAGACTGTGGTGAAAGTGTTAAATGGAGAACCAAGCTTCTATATTAAAAATTGAAGATGGATTATCCAGATTTGTACATTTTTTGTTTTTAGAAATAGTTTTAGTTTTCTCTATTGGAATTGTATATTCCAGAAGATTTCTGGCCCCTGGAAGTGGTCGGAAGTATTGAAATTTGGTTTGCCTCTGAAATATTTTTTCAATAAAGTTGTAGAATTTTTTTCAATAAAGTTAATATGAGTAAAGCCCAGGGGCTACCACTTCCATTTAAGCAACAAAATAGAAGAATATCAATAACATATTCTTCATACCTATTGAAATATTTATAATGATCAGTAAGCTGGGAATAACGGGCAATTGTGTTGAAGCACTAAACATAGTTGAAAAGTAGAATTTAAATATGTATTAGCAAGACTAGAATCTGAATCTTACTGGATTCTGACTTATTCCATTTACTTTTAGTTTCTGTTAGCCTCAGATGTTTTTTATTATATAGTTATAAATCTAATGACTTACAGTAGTTATCATTTTCGCTTACAAAGCACTTGGGAAGTGAAAGGAATTAACTCTTGGAATCAGCTAAGGGAGACCAGGATATCCACTTGTCTCATGACTAAAGTTTGCCTTGTAATTTGGATTAAGGGAAAGTCACTGGTTATATGAAGTAGACAACCACATTTAACACTGCTCTTATTTACAGAGAGAAAGCGGTTGGAAGCCAAGCAGCGGGAAGACGTCTGGGAAGGCAGAGATCAATCTGCAGTTTGAACATCACTCATTGAAAGGGATAATTTCATGAATCAGAAAATGTTTCCATAGTCTTCAGATAAGAGGATCTTTCCAGAGCTCCGACTACATGCAGATGTGCATGTTAAAGAGATAAAGTGATCAAGACAAGGACTGACTGGGTATAAGAGGAAGACAGACTCCTGTCTTCACTCCTAAATACAGTACTTTGGAATCACCCTACTATGGCGGGCACAGCAGGGAGCCATCAGCTAGGAAGAAACATGGAAGATGTGACTTCCGAGAGTCCCCTGGACACGGCAAGTCATGTTAGCGTGGGTCACACATCCAAGATGTTGAAAGCAAATACAAAACAGAACAGAGGATTTAAACCTGCAAGGATGGGTGATTTAGGCCCTCCAAAGACAGAGCATTCCTTAGTACCTCACAAGACAGAATAATACTGGAGGCAGAGTAGGGGGCGGGTAGGGAGCAGTTAGTACAAAGAGGCAGAACAGTGTCTGGTTTACTTGGCATACACAGAATCTACACTGCCAGTTCCAGAACTCCAGAGTTGGTGAACTATAGCAGATGTGGGTATTTAGACTCCAGAATTTATACTGAGCTCAGTGCCTGGGCTGCTGTAGCTGCATTGCAGCCAGGGGGCATGCCAGCTTCATTCCTCCGGGTAAACCAGCCTTGGGAGCTGTGTGCCAGTCCCAGTGTAAGCAGCAATACTGTGCTGTAAGAGGGAACATTAAAGCCCGTTTTATGACATGTACCACTCTGGCGTTTGTCGGTTTTTGTCCTTCCAACAAAGAAATAGAGAACAGCTTTCTTATCTTCATGCCTATAATGCTGTGCGTGGGTTAAATGGATCTGTTGTTTTTGTTGAATTCCAGTGAGTAGAGAATTGATCATCTCTCTGCCTCAGTATACTACAAAAGTGATTATCCTGGGACTGGTATATGTTAGCTCCTCTCCCCTTCATGTCCTCCTTGTGCACCCTCATTCCAACCTTTTTCTTGCCTTCTGCCATCTCTGCGAATCTGATATCCTGCAGAAGACATCTGGCACACCAGCATGTTCTTGGTATGATCTTCTCAGCCTATGCCAGAGGTACCTGGCAAGCAGCACCAGACCATCCGTTACAATGACGGGCAGCCAAGATAAAATAAACACCTCTGGGCAGTGAGAGATTTCCTAAAGGATGTGGACAAGTCAAAGCCAACAACTCAGGCTTTATCCATCTCCTGTCTGCATTCTCAGTGTTTTTGGAAAGTAGGTCTACACTGAAGAAATGGTAGCACGAGAGCTTAGGATGCTGATGTGGCAAGAAATAGGGTCTCATTGTGCTTTCAAGTAGGGCGACAGCCTCATTGTTTAATGATTTAGAGCCCATGACAATGATGGATTATTGGCATTACTTAGAACATGGTGGAGTAGGGCTGTATTCACATGTTTCTCAAATGATGCTGGTCTTGGATATTGGTCCTTACCTGATTGTCCCCGCTGCTATTCAGATATTTTAGCCCTCTCCCAGCTCCTCAGCATTGTTTTCCTCATTCTTGGTCAGTTCTGCTACTGTCCTTTGTTCACGTTCAGTGACTCTATGGCAAATTTAGGGATTAAATTTTTGCCATGGAAAGAACATCAGTCAAACAAGCCACTCGTCCCTATAGAGTTGTTCTTTTGACCCTCTGTCCACTAGTACTTTGTCCAAATGCCCCTCTCTTTGACCTATAACAACAAGACTTGTGCTCTCTGTCTTCATGGAACAGACTTACCTAAGATAGGTCTGTTTGAACAGTATGGCTCCCTTTGAAAGGAAATGCAGGGGATGGCAGCTTGACTTCATCCTGAACGGTAAACCTCTGAGGTTATACCTTTCCTCTATTTTGATTCTTCAAGGCCAAGAGTGACCTTGGGCAGTACAAAAGAGATGACTACTCCTGTCACTTGCCTATGAGGATGCTTCTTTCTGGCTACACTTTAGCTTTTAAAGGCATTGTTAATAGTAACATATAGCCCCATGTGTATTACCCAGTTTTCTTATAGTCTTGATGATTTCAGTCACTTACTTGGTTCTCATTCTAATGCTGTATGCTAGTAGCCTATCCTTTTTTTCAGCCAGTAGTCAGCCACCTCTGACTTTCAGGTTTATCCTTATAACCAGACCCAGAGAAAGGATTTTTTTTTTTTTTTTTTTTTAATTTTAGCCTACACTTAAATTATGGAGTGTTGCTGCTTCTACCAGTAGTAGAGAATGTGCTTTTTAGTTACATTACTCAAGTATTAGGATTGATGCACACTAGCTGGAGGTAAGGGCTCCTGCTATGGCCCAGCACAGACTATATTGAGGTTTTTAAGAAGGGAATTAAATCCTTGGGCACATCCAAGCCATGTTTTCTCAAGCTGAGTTAGCTGGAGAGCACCCTGTAGCTGCCGCTGGCCCCTTTGTTAGGTATTCAGGAAGACAGCCAATGCACTCTGCTGTGCATATGTGTTGAACATCTAAATCTCAGGATTACCTGGAATTTAGTAGAAAAGTACATTTCTCATGAGTTCTGATATGCTCTTCATAGAGTGAAAGTCTTTGTAGAATAAAGGTAAATTAGGCTTCTGAAGAGTAAGCTGACATTTTTAGCACCTTAGTTTCTCTGAGGCTAAAGTATGCTGAGGTGAAAGTCTTGTGACATTTTTTATTCTATTCTGCCTGGAATTTGGTGGTTAGTATTCTGTTAACATTCCTCATCTAGTTGTAAGTCATGCCAACCACCAGTCTTCCCATGTCCTTCCCTTTCAGCTCAGAGTCGTAACAGCACAACCCTTGTATGGCCTTTTCCAAGAATTAGAACTGGCTGCACCTATCAAACGTGTGATGTGGGCAGCAAGACTGAGACCAGAGCCAGTGGCTGGCTGCCTGGCCTGCTTTTTTAGGCCCTCTTAGAAACTGGATCCAGCAAGCAGCTGTGGGGAACCTCCCTGCCTGAATCTAGTCATCAGTCACCACATGCTCCCCTGCTAGCTGCACATTCTTTCACAGACCATTAGCTGCATGTGTGAGCATAATGTTGTTACTGTTTGGGGGATGTTTGCTGGATCCAACAGGAAATCAGTCCTTCCCTTGTTTACCTAAACTGCCATGCCAAAATATAATGCTCCCTCTGCCTAATGAAGGAGATGAGGGAGTTGAGAAGAGGGAAGGTCGGGGAGAAGGAAGAAAGCACTTCTTTGTATTCACAGAGGGTTCCCCAGAACATGTCCCTTTTTATTCCCTAAGGAGGGGGTAGCTCTTGTGATGTGGTGGGGGTAGTGCTATTGTAAATGTGCTCCATCTGCTACCATTTATTTTGGCTTTGCAGCTTTGATTATAAAAGGTTACAGTCCTCAGACTTTACCTTTCCTGCCCCTATCCTTCATCCTTAACCTATCTAACCTGTGTTTCAGCTCTGAGCCTGGGGAGGCTGGCTGGGAAGCAGGCTCATGTCTGATTGGAGAAATGTAGATGGGTAGTCATGAGAAGCATGTGTGCCCTGTGCATCCCAGGCCCTGGCTCCATGGGAGGGAAAGGGGCTGTGGTTCTGGGGTATATACATAATCACAGCTGGTCTGGTCTTTGTAGCAGTCCGTAATGAGCAACATTTATTGGCATTAGGGTGTTAGTCCTGTAAGGATCATCACCTAAGTGTGTCTCAGTGGAGAAAAGATCAAGAATCATGTCAAGAAGACCATGGGGTTTTATTCTCCTTGAGCGAGAACAAGTCACAGCCCCATCAGACAGGCATGGTGGCCTTTCCCAGGTTCCGTCCTTAACTAAATTGACTATTCCCCCTTCTGATTTCTCCATGGTCTTCTGGCTCCTCGCTCTGCCAAATTTGTCTTCATACCTCTATAGGGACGAGTGGCTTGTTTGACTGATGTTCTTTCCATGGCAAAAATTTATTGGATGCAAAGTTCACTTTAGACACTTGGTTGAGACTGGAAGCTTAGACCAATCCTGAGATACATGTGATCCTGAGAGAGATCAGACTGCCTGCCAGGTAAATGTTGCATATTTTTCCTTAGCAGAGGCCCTGGCAAAGGCTGGGGTGCATGTTACCTCAGCAGTCTTTCTGCTTGGCTTACTCTTGCTGCTCTGTAGGAAGGCCCTATCTGGCCATTTCCGTGAAACTTGCCCCTTCTCAAGCACTCAGTAACTGGTGGTGTTGGCCCATCAGGCAATAAGGGGATGCCCAAGGTCTGCACTTCTAAGGATAGCAGAAGCACCCGTGTGTGTGGTTGGATAAAGGTAAGGACACTAAAACAGACTGTTAGCAGAGTGTGAGAGGTGAGTTCTAAGTAACAACAGATGAAGAAAGGATTGGATCCACCAGCTTCTCTGCCAGTTGTGATTTTGATACAAGTTGTGTTGCTTTGAGCTCCCAGTAGAGAGCTAACACCACCAGCTATGTATTTTGGTCCTCTGTTCTATACTCCTCCAAGACATCTGCAAAGCACCACTTAGATGGGGCCATAGTCTGTCCCTAAGGAACTGAGAGCTCCAGGATCTCTGTGGTAAGGTTCAGGGTTGACTGCGTGTCCTTACAGAAGAGCTCAGCTGAGCAAAGCCTGGAGGCGATGTTCCATAGGCCACAGGCCCTTAGGGGACAGGTCCAGAGCCATCCTGAGGGAGCAGTACCATCTGGATTGGTGATCTTGCCATCAAGGCTTCCTGAGCAGGTTCTTTGTGCCCCTTGGCACTGGCCCTTTTCCTCTGAGTTGGGACTCTGTGAAGGGCATGGCTCCAGTAAGCTGAGGTATCTGGTGTATCGGCAGCAGGTAGGAGTGCGCGGTGATGGCTTCAGATGAGGTTGTTCCTGAGACGCTGTTCCTGCTCCAGGGAAAGGTCCGCATTGGCTGGGTATGAATTCCCTGTAGGCCAAAGGAAAGCAGGTAAATAGCCAGTGTTACCACAATCTCATCCCTTCCCTAACAACTTCACATAGATCCACTCTGCCCAGCTCATCCTTTATCTCAAGTCAGTCATGTCATGGGCACAGTCATTCTATAGAAATAGGCCTGGGACAGATGCCTGATTTCAGGGACATCGGGAAGAACAGACTATTGAATGGAAAGGGTTATGCTGGTTATTCTCCTGTGCCCTCTCCCCCATTCTCTGCCCTTTTTTTTTTTCTCTCTGTGCCCTGGGAAGCTAACCCCTGGCGATCACATCACTCTGGCTCCTTTGTCCTCTGTTTTTGGTTGAGTTGGGTCAATGGAAAGCAACAGCAGAAGGTCAGAGGGTGGAAGGAGAGAGGCCGGATATTCCTTCCCCTACTCTGGCCCCGTGGTTCTAACAGTGATGGTCTATGATTCTGCTCCAGCTAGGTTCACCCTCCTTCATGTCTCTGGCTCGCACCTGGCTGCAAAATGGCCCTTGCCCTGCTTCAAACCCAAAGCAGGTAACGGTTTTCTACTTTCTTTATCCTTGATGTCTCAACACCACTTGTTTCCTTTTAAATAGTCCTTTCATTAAATAACCTCAGACTCTCACCAAGTGTGCCTTCTGTTTTCTGCAGGGACCCTGTTGGGTCTCTGACTGGCAAGAGGACCAGCAGGACTGTATTGTTTCTTGCCCCTGTCACTGTCTGGGAACCCTTGCAGCCTGGTTCCAGCATTATGGAGGATCTGCTGTCTCCATGTGCATAGCCTTGGATTCCAGACTCAGTATCCCTGTTTCATTTAAATGGCAGCACAATCTACTCAGCCACACGAATTCAAAACCTTAGACTGTTCTTCCTCTTCTCACTGTTGTCCATCTGTTGCCACAGTTATTTTTTGAAAACCTAAATGATCTTTTGCTGCTTTGACTGAAATTCGTCAATAGTTCCCAGAAACCCACAGGATAAAGTCCATTCTCTTAGAACTATCATAACCCTCCCTGCAACGAGGTTTAGTAGGTTTGATATATACGGCCCCATTTTACAAAACAGAAAACTCAGGTCCTGATACCCTCACTGTCCTCCAGGTAGAAAGTGGCACTGGATTCGGGACCCAGTGACGCCTTCTGAAGCCCAGTCCTCTGTTCTTTCTCCTCCCGTCTTTGACTTTGGCCTCGCCTTCAAAACTCAGCTCAACTACCACTTCTGTGAAGCTTGTGCTAGCCCCCAACTGGTTGCTTTCTGTCCGTGCTTGCTCGGCATTCAGTCCACATGGTAGTAGTTCTGGAGCTATTTGCATGTGCGCATACCCGATCTCACACTTAGGTTCCCGGTGTCTAGGGGGCACAGTGTTCAACACAACAGTAAGCCTTAGTAAATGTTGGTTGACTGAATGAACAACTCTGCCCCATCCCACTGCACATAATGCAATTACGGGTGTGAATGTACATCTCAGCAAATACAGGCATTTTTTAGCCTTGAAGATTGAGGGAGGCTTTACTGACAAGTAGAACAGCCCCCCTTCTCTGCCCCTACTAGTTCATGATCCCACTAGTTTATGATCCTTCCTTTGACTGACACTAGCAATCCTGTAAGTGGCCCGGTTTTCCATGGTGCCCTTCTTGCAAGCAGTGATCACAGCTAGAGACCTCAGCACAGAGCGAGGGGACTTCTAGTTTTGCCTGTGGGGACTTCTATATGAAAGAGAAAGGAAAAACAATGAACTGGAAGAGAAAAATCCTGGCATGGCTTGAGGTGACAGGAAAGATTCTAGGACAGATTGGAAACTGAGTTTACAAGCACCACAGCCTTAGGTGCAAATAGGGATATAGAGGATGTAGTTACGGGGTGAAGCCAATGATCTGACCAGTTCTAGAAGTCTGCCTTGTAAGATGTCAGAGGAAATGCATCTGTGTTCCATCCCTAGCCTTTTACACACCACACACATAAAAGTCACACACTGGGGTGTGGGAGCAGAGGGTACATTGACAGTCTCCCAGCTCCCTGAGCCTACACATGGCTGATGCCACAGTGGCTCGGAGTTACCTGTGTGGCAGTTGTGCAGCCAGACCCGGTGCCCATCATATTTGCAGCGGCACTGCATCATATTGTTGGAGAAGTCTGACTCTGCCACCTCATAGTGGGGGTTCACAGTCACCTGGAGTGAAAGAGGAACAACTGAAAATGCGTGGTTTGGTTTCTGAGTGACTATGGCTGTGATAATCCCTTACACGTGTTTCTGTTTGCTTCATTAATTCTTACAATTACCCAGGAGGTAGGCACTGGCGTCCCCATTTTACAGATAGGGACTGAGAAGTCCCAGCTGAAACTGATTTATCCAGTGTTCTCTGACTCAGGACTCAAACCCAGGTTCTTTGGATCCTGCTTGAGTGTTACTTCCCTAATAGCACAGTTCCTTCAAGTGACAGGCCTGTCGGAAACCCTGTATGGGAAACACTCTCCCTTCGTTTGCCCTCAGGGAAAGTTTTGGAACATCTGGAAGAAATTGGGCTCTGTGGGGGAATCCCCCAGCCTCCTTACCTGGAAGATATAGTTCCCGGGGCCCACGTCTGTGATATCCACCCATTGGCAATCAATGTCATGCCGGTAGGTGTCCCAGCAGCCTACAGTCACTCCCTGTTCCCCAAAGTTGGCACACGCGTAGCGCCGCTGCAGTCCTGTAAGGAAGGGGGCAGTTTTTGAGGCAGGACCAAGCACTCCTCTAAGTCTTTATTTGCGTTACCAGTTCAGTGTCGTCATGCCCAGTTCACAGATTAAGGACCTGAGGTTCAGTTAAATAACTTGGCTGAGCATCAGAGCTAGAATCCTGCCATGAATCCAGCACCAGAGCAAACCACATTTGTGACAAAGATACTAGTTTGACTTCTCCAGTGCAAATCCTTGTTGAACTAGGAACTGTAGTTGGAAGATTCCAACCCTCCTGTGCTAGTTTGTGTATCCACATACCCATCCCTCCAACCCGCTGAAGACCCAGTGTTTACTATGCAGTTCGTAACGGTTAGGGGCTGCAGGTATGCAGACAGGAATTAGACAATGCTTGCCCTTGGAGAGCTCAGCAGAGATAGGACAGGTCTGCAACTCTTCTCCAAGACAGGAAGTGCTGAGTGTTTTTAAAGAGGAACGCTGTGGGGGAGGTGGGGGGAGTCAGAGGAAGTAAAAATCTCCTGCGTAAGAAATTGCCTCGAATGCTGACTTTTCAAGCCAGGGTCTCCAGGTGCCTTGGGCCGCTGAACAGGGCAGAGAGGAGCCTGATCCCACAGGGGCTGAAGAACACAGTAAGAGGAGATGCTGATAGGTGCTGACAGGAAACCACATACCTGTGGGGCAGCTTGTGTCCTCCAGGCAGAAGCTGGCCTTGTGCCCCTCAGCCACCTTGGAACCATTGAGAGTGAGGAGGTCATAGTGGGTGAAGACCTCAATGCTGTGGTAATGCCTGCAGAAGGGGTACAGCTGTCATTGCAGCAGCAACAGGAGAGGGTCCTCTCTGGAGGGGCTGGTAGGGAAGACAGGCACTAGGGCCCCATCATTACCCTGAGAGGAAAGTTGTAATCGTAGGGCAGTACCCTTCTCCCTCCCAAACCCGAGATGAGTGTGACCCACAGCCTACTTTGCTGGCATTCCTGCCAGGCAGCAAGCACAGCTGCCCTGGTCACCTCGTGTCTCAACCCAGGCGAGAAGCAGAAGCCCTGCTGTGGTCGCCTCCAGGAGGCTGGTGCCTGACAGCAAGGCCTGAACTGGAGGGGGAAGCAGGGGTGGGGGCACCAGGCCTATGAGCAGCCTAGCAGCGGAGCTGCTGGGAAGAGGGGCTTCCTGGGCTCCCTGTCAGCCTGGGACCAAGTTGCTACCATTGTTTCCAGTCCGGTTATAATGACAGCTCTGTTCATGCTACAGGGAAAGGTGCTTATTATCTCAGGCGAGACCAAGTCCCAAAGTCATTGCACATTCCTCTCAGCTTTCCCCACCCATGGCTGTGTTCTGACGAAGAAAAAAATTCTGCCTTTGTCACAGGCATTGTCTCTCCTTCTCTCTGGTCTGGAAGCTCCTGATAGGAAAGAATGCTCATTGTTCCTTTTTTAGTACCAGTCTGTTGATGCTATTCTTTGAGGGCCTTGCCTTGCTGCTGAAGGGACCAGCGAGCTTTTCCTGCAGAGCCAGCACCCTGGATGGGATGTCTATTTTGGGCCTCCACGTTTCTGGAAGTCCCTACTTTACCTGGCTTCTGAAGACAAGGCTTATGTATGATCCAACATCGGAAAAGTGTCAGATACCATTCTAACAGAACAACTCTGCTGGCGGTCACGCCTCTATGGGACGTTGCTGTGGGAAACAGACCCCACGAGCTCCATTGACATAGTGAACGCCTCCTGCAGGCAAAGCCAGCAAGGAGAGGGCACACCCTTCCTAGGAACGCTTGCCTGTGGCCAGGGAAGGGCCACACTGTTCCCTAGACCCTGCTTTTTGTTCTTAACTCTCCAGTGCCAAGGCATGGGCAGGCTCTAACCTGTGGCACTGGTGCCAAACCCAACTCTCACGTCCGGCCTTTGGACGAAAGTCAGTCCGGCCCAGGTTGTAGATCTGTGTGGAGAAGCGCAATAGGCGCCGGTATCCATAGGGCCAGTCCATGTGGTCCGCAGACTTAGAGAGGCAGTTCTCTTCGTGGGCACAATACAGCTGGCTGAGCGGGCGGTCCTCCAAGTAGGCTGTCTCCTGCACGAGCTGGGCGTTCATCACCAGGTCTGGAGCACCTGGGGCAGCAGAGGGCATGGCAGTGACTCAAAGGGTAGCAAGGCAGCCAGGCTTAGTCTCCAGCATGGAGGGCAGGCTTGCCCCCAGATTAAACCCTCCGGGAGGACCCCACAAAAGAAGGGCAGCTTAAGAGTCAGGAGATCTGAGTTCTAACAACAATTAAAGGAAGTGTATCACCTAAACCTCGGAGGCAGTTTCAGTGTCATGGTTTTGGAGCCAGACCACCTGGGTTCATTCTTGGCTTACTTTCTGACCGTAATTCACTGGCTCTCTAACTGCTTACCCTTTTTGTCTGTCATTTTCGTCATGTGTAAGCTGAAGATAATGGTGATATTAATGTGATGACACCTGTAACATGCTTAGACCATCATCTGGCCCACAGTAAACAGGTGGTGGAAGTAAGCTAGGATTTCTTATGTAAAATGCTTTTAAGCCTGTAAAGTACGTTTATGTAGCTTAGCTCATACAATCCTTTCAGAAAGCTCTGCTGATATCTAAATTGGATACTTTGCCTGTACTGTCATTAAAAATCACTATCACTAAAGTAGTTCTGGGCGGAAGCAAGGCCCTGTCACACTGCTGACCACAGCATGCATGCCACCTGGGCCAGCTGGCCGCAGCTTGCCTCGGCCTTAGCCACCTGCACCTGGCAGTTGACCATGTGGGGTCCTGTGGTGTATATTGGAGAGAGCCAGGAAGTGCCCACTGACAAACCTGACAAACCTAGAGTTTCTTAAGAAGGCAAGCTTTCAGAGAATGAGAAGAGAGAGTAAAGGAAAGAAAGAAATGTGAAAAGAAGAGAGGAAAAACAGGTGGCGACAGAGGCTGCAGGTTGGCTGGCTGTGCCTAGCGGTCAGGAAGCCTCAAATGTGTTCAAGAAGACAGCTGCCACTGTAGGCAGTGGGGCAGGGAAGGGTACGAGGTTCCCAGGAAGAGGAGTTGAGTGGGGAGCAGGGAGGCCTTGGTGCTGGGGAGGTCCACTCTGATGCCCCACCTCTGCAGGGGAGGGATCTGATGGATGGGCCCAATGTGGAGGGTGCCCTGGACAGAGAGGAAGCCAAGAGCTCACTGACAAAGGTTAAGGATGTCTTGGTGTTGAAATTTGGCCAAGAAGAAGGTCAAGTGGCCACTTGGGTTGATGCTGTCTGTAGCCTTTGGACTGGATATAGTCCATCTTGGCACCGACCTGGTTGGGAGATGTGAAACAGAGATGCTGCTGCCCTAAGAATCTGGGTTTGTGGGGCAGAGCACTGCCACAAGTGGCCTTGTCCCAAAGCCTTTTGGGTAAACCCCTCAGCTCAGGAGGAGAACACACAGCTGGGCCTTGGCCCCGGGTGTGTTCCCATTTGTATGTGCTCTGCAACAGCCTTCAAACTGCTTTTCTGAATACACACCACATAAGAAACACATTTTATGCTGTAACCCAGTACACACATAGTTCCAGGAAGAATCGGCCCTTACTGTTTTCTGTCCTGCTTCATTTTTTTGAAACTGTTGGTCATAACCCCGAAGTTGAAAAATGTTGTTCTATGTCCTGTGCTTTCACACGTTCTCAGTGTTCTTTCTCACAGTAACTCCATGAGGTGGGCAGGGTCTGGATCCTGATGTGACGGGTGATTTGGCCACCCAGCTGGGAAATGGCAGAGCTGGGACTTCCATTCCCCCATGCTGGTTGCTGGCCATG
This sequence comes from Saimiri boliviensis, assembly GCF_048565385.1. Classification (NCBI taxonomy): domain Eukaryota; kingdom Metazoa; phylum Chordata; class Mammalia; order Primates; family Cebidae; genus Saimiri; species Saimiri boliviensis. The sequence goes on from NC_133460.1 coordinate 82,937,456, forward strand.
GAGCTGGGACCCGCATGCAGGGCCCTCCCTGAGGGGGAGCACAGACCTACCCGTCCCCAGCCCTGTGAGCCCTCCATCACTCACTGTCCATGCAGGAGACTCCAGCCAAGAAGCGCCCACCGCCGTGGGAGCAGTGCACTGGCCCGTGCCTCTGGCACTGCTGCAGGGCCAGCTCTGTGCCTGAGCAGCGCACCCCGCTCATCACCACCTCTTGGGCTCTCTGCATCCCCGTCCAGTACCAGGTTTCCTAAGAAAACAGCATCACCCAGTCAGCATGCCTTTCGAGTCACCTCCTGACTCCCATCTGAGGTGTGGCCCCAGTCATTCCACCCCGACCAGGTTATGTCCAGTGTAAGCCGGAAAATGTTTAGTGATGAGAACGCATATTCCCTGGGGCATTCCATGGCACATCTGGACCCTTCTGATACTAGAAATACCTTCCACATATGGAGGTAAAAATCCACTAGCTGTGGCTGCCACTACTGGCCCTACACCCCTCCCTCTTCCAGATGGCAGCCTCTGCTCTGAAGAGGAGGGTCCTGTTCCCCGCCCCTCTGCCCGGGTGCTGTGCTCCCATTTCCCCAGCGCTCCTCAAGCAGCCCAGATTGTCACTTGTGTTCAGTGGTGAGCCCATCCGTGTTGCACAGCAGCCAGTCTGGGTGCAGTCACGGAGGTTTCTCTGTCGTCACACCCACGTTCTCTTGATTTTGTTTTCTTGATATCATTTACATCTGTCCACTTACTTCCCCTGGGCTGCCTGGTCCAGTCCACACTTCTCACCTGGGCTGCTACAACAGCCTCCGGAGTATGTTTCCCTCCATTCATGTTAGTCTCCACCCAACCGTTTTCCAAACAGCAAAGGAAGAAATCTTTCAAAAATGTGGACTGCAGGGTTTGAGTGACTTTGCCCCTGCCTGCTCTGCCTTCACGCTTGACAGCACTCTCTTTTGATAGCCACACTACAACCCCTGGCTCTGATTTCCTCAGTGAAGTCAAGCTTTCTCTGGCCACAGGACATTTGCATACACTGTTTATTCCTCCTCCACCTTGTCTGACTGGCTTCTGCTCATCTTTCCTGCGGACACAGCAATGTCCCTCATTGACCCTCACTAATGACTGCCTCCTTCACTTGACTGGATGCTCTGAGGCAAGGGCTGTGTCTTCTTGTTTAACACGCTGTTCCCAACACCCAGGATCGTGTCAGCTCATAGTTTCACTCAGTAATGAATTGCCGAATGGGTAAAGAGGCAGCCCCTTTAGCACAGGAAGTTTTGGGTCCCAGTCCAGGAGGGTAAGAGGTCATAGGGAAGAAACAAGACAGGGACCTACCTTGTGGGCATGAATGGCAAAACCCAGGCCAAGCTGTCGGCAGGCCACCATGGCTTCGGTGAGCCCCCAGTTTTCACTGCACACGGTCCCCCAGCGAGGGACCCCGTTCACCTCCACCTGCACCTCCAACAGCCCCTCCTCGGGCATGCGCCCACCAGCCAAGCGCACCTGCAATGGCGAGGGGTGTGTGGGGAGTGGGGCAGCCTTGCAGGGAAGAGCTTGGGGCTGCGAGCCGGGAGAGCCGCCCAGGACAGCTCACTGCGTTGCCCTGGACAGACCGCCCCCTCTCTGAAGGTGGTCTTTCTGCACTGGTCTTTCTCTGGAAGGTGAGGACAGTGTCACAGGTAGTCTCTCATGTCACTGCCTGCTGGAGAAATCTGACTCAAAGTGCCTGGACTGGGGGCTTCTCCTGCTCTGGCGCTTGCCCTCCACCGTTAACGACAACTGGCAATTGCAAAGGGCTTCCGTGTCCCTCGCCTCGTTCACAGTGACCCCGAGAGCGTGAACCCCGCTTTACGGTGAGTGGCCCCAGCGACTTGCTCACAGTCCACGTTAGCACTGACACTTGCACCCGACCATTCCACTCAGCCTCCCTTGTGCTGGCAGCCCTGCAGCCGTCTCTCCCAGGCACCTTTCCCAGCATCACAGGGGACTCGAGGGGTATGGGAGAACACCACCTGCAGAGTCCCTGTGACCTCTGACGTTTGGAGGGGCTGCAGCCAGGCTGGCCCTAAGGGAAGGTAGACCGGTGCCCAAAGCAGAGGCGCTGATTGCTTCTCCCGGACCTCTCCCGCTAGCTCCATGTGGTGTCCTGGGAGCTGCCCAGGGCTTCCCAGCCCCCAGCCGGAGGCCATGCTCAGACACACTCACCTGGTTCTGGAAGCCCATGTTAGGGACATTGCACCTGACAGCAGCATCATTCTCATGTTGACAGCCATTCTGGGCCCCTTCCAGGGCCACGCAGTCACTCAGGGTCCGCTCATATCCCCTGCAGCGCACCTCGCTCAGGTGGATGGGCCCTAGCCCTAGATAGGGAGAGAGGTGGTGTGTGCAAGGCTCCCTCTCCACACCCCTGTACTGGTGGCTTCCCCTCCACCTTCAAGACATGGACCAGTGGCATATCCAGGCCTTCTCACCCCTCCGCAGGCCGCCTCACTCACCTTGGCCCAGCCGGGCCCCGAAGAGGGCCTCACGAGCAGAGCCAAAGCCAAGCTGACGGCACACGACGCTGGCAGAGATGAGGTTCCACCTGTGGTCACAGACTGTGCCCCACTGGCGGTTCACGAGCACTTCCACCCGGCCCTCGCCCAGCCGGGCCCCGGAGCGCAGGCGCACCCTCAGCTCCTGCCAGGGAAATCTGCGTCAGGGAGGGCTGCCAGAGGGGGCTCCTTCAAGCTCCACGGCATTGACCAGGGCCAAGGGTGGGGAGTTCCAGGCCTGCCTCTGACTTCCCATAGCTGTCACTTTGAATAAGTTGTTTTTCTTCACCTCCATTTCTTCAATGACCACTCACCACCACAGCCTCATCAAGGAGGCCATCTCAGTGCGGCGCTGAGCTGACTGCGCCACCTCGCGAGGCCATCTCAGTGCGGCGCTGAGCTGACTGCGCCACCTCGCGAGGCCATCTCAGTGCGGCGCTGAGCTGACTGCGCCACCTCGCGAGGCCATCTCAGTGCGGCGCTGAGCTGACTGCGCCACCTCGCGAGGCCATCTCAGTGCGGCGCTGAGCTGACTGCGCCACCTCGCGAGGCCATCTCAGTGCGGCGCTGAGCTGACTGTACCACCTCACGAGCACTTGCTCATCAAAGGACCAGGCTTAGGTTCAGTACTGGCCCTCAGTAGAATGTAGTTGGGATTTAATTACTATTTTTATGGTCGCCTTCTATTCAAGGCGGTGATGTCAGTTTCCATTTATGGTAGGGCTATAAATGATCCCTTTTAATACATTCCAAGGTTCTACAGTTCTGTGATTCACTCTCCTCCTCCCAGTCTGATTCCTCTCTCCTTCATGTCCTGGACCTTCCCCCAGCCCCCTCCACGCAGGGTCCCACCTGTGCCTCCAGGCTGGGGTGCAGGGCCCCTGGGGCTCACCTCTGCCTGGTACCCTTTGCGCTGTGGCTTTGCCTTTTGTGGGCGGAAGTGAGGCCCTGCCACACAGCTGACCACAGCGTGCATGCCACCTGGGCAGGCTGGCTGCAGCTTGCCCCGAGCTGGAGCCACCTGCACCTGGCAGTTGGCTATGTGGGGCTCTGTCCCCAGGCAGGTGACCTGGTGGATCCAGAAGGAGTTCTTATTCGTCAGGCTCTTCAGCCTAGAGGACAGGGAGACTGAGGGTGGAGGAGGGGCTGAAGGAAGAGCTTCAGGACTAAGGGAGGCCAAGGTGGAGGCGAGGGAAGGGGAGGGGATGGGAGGGGAAGGAGGCCCTTCATGCCACACCCCTTTGCCTCCTCCCCCTAGGGTGCTGCTCCTCACCTAGACTTTGGGTCCCTCATCTTCAGATCCCAGAGTTTCCTGTTATGGGAGAAAACAGGAGGTGGAAGGGGCATGGAAGTCCCACCCCCTGTCACCTGGTTCCTCATAGTTGTCCTTTAGTTTGCACAGGACTTTCCAGTTTGTAAACTTGTTCACAAATCTTATTTCAATGCTGAGCTTCACCGCAGCCCTGATGGGGTGGCCATCTCACAAATAATAATTTTACAAGGAAGGTAACCAAGGTCCCTCACCCAGTCCTACAGTGGGGACAGGCGGCTCAGGCTTGCCCTCTCCCAAGTCCAGAGGAAGGGGAGCATTTAGGGAGTGCCCAAGAGAAGAGGCCCTGGGGACAGGTGGGAGGCGAAGGCTTTGCTGGCGGGGGTGGCCCACCCAGAGACACCCAGGCTATCATCAGCCCTGCCCTCTTCATGGGTGGCAGGTGAGTCAGCGAGACCCAGGTGTGCAATTACCAGGCAGGGGGAGTCAGGCCACATCCCAAGATCCCCAAGGATGCAGCCGCGGTCTGACCACCCCCATTTCCTCAGGACGGGGATCCTCTAAGTCAGACCCAAGGACACTGCAACGAGGGCCTTCTAACCCCTAAGGGAAGCAGGATCAAAACTGATGGGGTGGACGAGGCAGATGACTCAGACGTCCTGCAGATTTCTCCCTTGATGAGAAGCACACAAGTCTTCCCCGACACGGATCTGGCAGAACTGTGACTGTGGCTGTCGTTTAGTTGCTGATGCAATCAGCTGTGACAGTTCAGCCACGGTTCCGACAGAATATTTTTACGTCTTCTCTCTCCAGGCCCCCCCACCCCATGCCTCACTTACATGCAACCCAGTCACAGCCTGGCTTGGATCAGAGCTGAGGATATTCAGGGGGGAAGAGCTGGGATGTTCACAGTGGAATGGAGGATGGAGTCCCAGAGGCCCTCCCCAGAGCCCCACCACCAGTCACTGGCTGAGCTGAGGCCAGAACAGTTTGCCTAAACTGTGTGGGTGTCGCTAAAAGTATTTGCAGGAAAGTCTAGTTTTTTAACCAGGGACACCTGGTTTTATGTTCAGTTGTTTTCACCGAGGGGGGGCCTTCTGTACCTAGTCAGTTCTGTTTGCATAATTCGAAAGTGCAGTGTTTATTTTCTGACTGTTTCTAGGTATTTCCCAGGATCCTGAAGGTCCTCCTCATTCACTTTCCTGTTTATTATTCCGAGGCGCCCATGAAGCAGGAAATCTGGGCACATTCCTCAGTAGGGCCTGTTTTCCCTCCCCCAGTCCCAACACCTGCTGGATGTCCTGCCACAGACACCACTGCCAGTCAGTCCCCGCTGAACTCTGCAAGGTTCCACGTGCCACACACATCACACACTCCCCTGTGTGCACGCTCACTTGCCCCTCACACGAGTCCACACTCAGGCTCATGTACATACCCTACATCGAGTGCACGCACAAGCACACACGCTCAGCCCCTGCCCACAACCCTGCCTCCGGTGGGCTCTATGCCAGCCGCCCTCCTACCTGTAGTAGTGGCTGTCGACAGGCACCTCGCTGGGGAAGCCCAGCATCCCACACACCACTCTGCTGTTGTTCATGGTCCAGCCCTGGTCACACGCTTGCCGCCAGTGGCCCTCATAGTTCACCTCCACGGCTCCCTCGGTCACAGGGCTATGCTTCTTGGCGCTGGCAAGGATGGGCTTGAGCCGCACCTCCTCCAGCCGCCGACCCTGCAGGGTGCACAGTCACCTTGGGGACCTTGGGACCCCTGCTCCTCCAGTTAGTTCGCTTCAGATCTTTGTGCAGGAAGACCAAGGCTTGGAGCTCTTAGAGACCATCCCACCCAGCCCCGTCATTGAGCAGGCCAGGAAACTGAGGCCCAGAGAGGGGGAGGCATAGGAAGTGCAAGGCAGAACCTCAGCTTGTCTAAGCCCTTTTCCTCGGTTCCTCAACTTTGTCAAACTGGAGAGAACTAGGCAGATCTGGCCCTCTCTGGGATCAGGATAGGAGCCCTTGGAATTTGGGAGGCTTTTGTTGGGCATGCAGGGGCCTTCTCCATGCCACCCTGGGAGAGCTGAGATGGGCACAGACCAGCTGCTTGTGGCCATGGCAGGATCCTTTGGCCCACAAGACCCCCAACCCTAGCCCTGGGATGACTCGGACCAGTATGGAGCCCCCATCACAACATGCTGCATTCAGTGGCCACAGCCGGCTGTGCTGAGGCTGGAGGCTGCCTGGCCGCAGAGCCCTGCCCTGCCTGCTCCTGTTGTTTGGCTTGGGCTGTTTTTAGCTCAGGGTTGTTTGTGCTGGGAAGAGGCAGCAATTGTTGCCAGGCCTCGCGGATGAGGGAGCCCCTTACCCTACTACTGTCTCCCTTATGGGAACAGCTTCTGTGTTTCCCAGGGAGTTCAGCTCTGGTCCTCTGGTCTTCTGGTCCTCTGGCCTGCCTCAGGCTGGGGCCCTCTCTCTATGCACCTGCTGCAGGCACACTCAGGGGTCGAGGCCCCGGGGAGGCTGCTCAGTGCAAGTCACCCCCTTTCCCCTTGCTTATTCTCCAGGCTTATCCTCTGTGAGGTTCTCTGTCCTCTGACCCTGCCCTTGGCTCAGACCAGGGCCTGAACAGCCTCACCTGGGGCCCAAGGGCATTGGAGACAGTTTCAGAAACGTAGCCACGATGGCGCCGGGGGTGGCATATCACCCCTACGTCTTCTGAGTGACTGCAGTCATTGACACCCCAGCCATTAGACTCGCACTGGTCCAAGGAGCTCTCCGTGCCCACACAGCGCACATTGTCCAGCCAGATGGGTCCTGTGGAGTGAGGGTAATTCTCAACGATGGCACAGAGAGGCAGGTCACAGGCTCTGCCTCCTGCATGCGACACCACACTTATCAAGTCACCTCTTCCAAACCCTGGGAGAAAGTGGCAGGGAGGAGGAAGGTTGGGTCTCCTGGGGAATTAGTATCTATAACCCTGCCTGCGACCTCCTTTGGGCACTGGGTCTTACAGAATCTATTTTTGGAAAATACCAGGTAGCTGTAGGCATCAGACCCACCTGTTTGCCCATTTTTTCATTCAACATTCTCTAAGCACTAACTGTGTGCCAATTGCTATGTTTAAGGAACTTAGAGTTTCGTGGTGGTGACAGTGGTGGCCTCATTACAAGAGAAAATGGGAGAATGGGAGCAGGGGCCATATGCAGCTGGGACATTCAGGAAATGCCTTGTGGAGGAGGTCACATGAGCAGGGTATTAAAGGATGGGTGGGCGTCAGTGAGCCCAGCCTGAGAGAAGACTGTTACCATCTCCTTGCCATCCCGCTGGGTGGCACCAGTCACTCACCCTTGCCTTGGCCATACTTGGCACTGTGGGCCCAGGTCACGGCAGCATCGAAGCCCAGCTGGCGGCAAGCCACTGTGGCCTCCTGGATAGCAAAGTTGTCGTCGCACACGGTGCCCCACTGGCCCTGGTGCAGCACCTCCAGGCGGCCCTCCTCTGGCCTGCTCTCTGGGCCCACCAGCCGGAGCTTGGTGGTGCCCAGTGACTGTGGCCTGCTGGGAGGGGGCTGGCCTAACAGCAGCAGCAGCAGGAACAGGGAGAGGGTGGCTGCTGGGGACCTCGCCATGGTGACTTCAAGGGCAGCTGAGGCCAAGATACCTGAGGAATGAGTGAACATGACGGTGATCACCACCTCTACCCAGACCTCAGGCCTCTTCAGCAATTTTGGCAGCTGCTGGCAAGACAAACGATAGAAGGCTCCCCCGTCAAATGTGTGCGTGTGCGTGTGCGTGTGTGTGTGTGCGCCTGTGTGTGCGCGCCCGTGTGTGTGCGTGTGTGTGCATGCGTGTGTGTGCGCGCAAATGTGTGCATGAACACATAGTGGCAATTGAGTCTGGGTCAGGTTAGCCGATTTGGTTCAAATCCCACCACTTACTCGCCATGTGACCTTGAGGAAGTTTAAGCTTAACCTCACTGAGTCTCAGTCTCCTCATCTGTAAAATGAGGATAGTAATCTCCATCTCACAGTGTTGTTGAGGGTTAAATAAAACACTGTATGGAAAGTGCTTAGTAAAGTCCCAGTGCGTGGTGAGTACACAATCAACAGCAGCTTTTATATACCTAAGGTCTTATATGCAGGGAGACGAGGTGGTCCACCCTTTGAGTCATGCAGGATACTCCCAAGGTGCTTTCAGGTCAAGAATATCTACCCCAGGGGCACTTGGGCCACCACCTTTTGATGTTCTAGCGCCCTAATCAAATGTGTGAAATTCTGCCTTCACCCTAGAAGGCACCTGGAAGGCTGGAGCAGGAAGAGTTATTAGTGGCATCGAGGACTCTACTACTCATTGGCTGCGTGTCTTGGCGAGTCTCTTCAGCTCTCTAGGTCCTGACTCTTTATTTCTAAAGTGAGGAGATGGAACCATTTATCATCTGATCCCTCCTGCAGCTTAGATAGCCTATGAGAGCCTCTAGTCCATCTAGGTGTGTGATTCTTTCAGATTCAATACACATTTCTGGAATACTTGCTTCAGGCCGGTCATCAGGCCAGGTGCTGGGCCACAGAAATGAAGACACCAGACACCCTCCCTACCCTCATAAAGCTCAGGGAAGAAGAATTAGGGAAGGCTTTCAAAGAAGGGACACTTAACCTGAGCCTTACTGGACAAATAAGAGTTCTCCGGGGTGAGAAAAGGGGCCTTCAAGGTAGAGACGAGGATGAGCAAAGAGGGAAAGAGCTGACTTTGCGCAAGAGCAGGAAGCGCCCTTCTCTCACCCCAAGACTGCAGTGTGGGGGCTTGGAAGGGAAAGAGATGGGGGAACAGGCTGAGCCCACTGAGGAAGGGCCTTGTGTACCACACGGAGGGTTTGCCTCCATCCTGCAGGAAGTAAGGGGCCAGGGGAAGGTTTCAGGCAGTGAAGAGAGAGAAGGCCCTGACTGTCATCAGATGAGTTTTGGGTCCTTAGAGAGGGAAGGGGGCTGGGGCAGGTCCTCTCCCCTTCACTCATCAGCCTTGGTCCTGGGACCAGCAGGTAGAGAAGGGCATAGAGGAGAGAGTCAGCTGGTTAGGGCTGTCAGAGACCTCTGGAGCCACCAATGCTGAAGCTCCTCCACCCTGAGGCTCTGCTGCCGATGGGAGCTGAGGCCGACCTGGAACAGTGGATGGAGAGGGCAGGCTAAGAAAGCTGGTTCTGTTGAGCCCTGCCTCTTCCATGGCCATGGCTCCTCGGGGGATCATGCAGCTCATCTGCCTGAGCCGGGAGGGTCTCACAGGCCCCTGCCACTCCCACTTCCATGGATGGCCTCTGGCCCACTCCCTCTTAACGGCCTTGGCCAGCAGCGCTGGGTGGAGTGGGCTCCTAAAAGTGCACTAGACGAGTTCTGGGAATGAAGCTCCATGGGAGTGGGGATGTGTTGTGTCCCCAGTGCCCAAAATAGTGTCAAATGTTTAGGTGGCATTCATTCATATCTGTGGATGCATGGATGGGAGGTGGCAGCACAGGGCTTGAGAGCACAGGCTGGGTGTCAGACTGCCTGGGTTCAAATCCTGCCTCCACCAGTTCGTTTCTAGGTGATCTTGGGCAAGCGATTGAGTTTCTTGTTGCCTCAGTGTCTGTCTGTAATGTGGGGAGAATAATAGCAACTACCTCATAGGATCTTTATAAAGATTAAATGAAGAAACATTAAACCCTTAGAAGAGCAGCAGAAACATTAAACCCTTAGAAGGGCAAGCCTTCAGAAACAATGAACTATTATTATTACTATTTTGAGATGGATTTTTGCTCTTGTCACCTGGGCTGAAGTGCAATGGCACCATCTCAGCTTGCTGCAACCTCTGCCTCTTGGATTCAAGTGATTATCTTGCCTCAGCTTCTCAAGTAGCTGGGATTACAGGCATGCGCCAACATGCCCAGGTAATTTCTTTGAATTTTTAGTAGAGATGGGATTTCACCGTGTCGGTCAGGATGGTCTTGAACTCCTGACCTCAGGTGATTTGCCCGCCTTGGCCTCCCAAAGTGCTGGGATTACAGGCATGAACCACCATACCCAGCCAACAATGACTTATTATTAGCAGCTACTGAAACAGCTACAATAAAACCACTGGTCTCGATTGGTCCCATCGTCTTTCTGTACAAGAAAGAAATTGGAGGTCATGTCCGATCTCAGCTGCGAGCCCTTGGTACTCTTCTTTGCAGCCTTTTCTAGATTTGCCCCTTCTCCCTCCACCCACACTGAGCCCAGATGCTCCCCTCTCCATTCCCTGAGGCTGTGCAGGGGCCTTCCCATTGTCACCTCTGCTGTCTCCCTGACCCCTCCCATACTTCCTTTCCAGACTGAAACAGCTGTGCATCCTCCCTCAAAGAAGGAAGCAGCCTCTAAAGTGGTGGTTCCTTTTCCACGTGAAGGAGAAGGGGACAGGGGAGGAAAGGAAGGTGGAGGAGGAGGAGGAAGGGAGGGAAGGGAGGATAATCATCATACGTTTAAAAATACCCATTAAATACTTATCTCCATTTTACAGATGAGAAGGTCCAGGGAAGTCAAGTAACTTGCCCATCCAGGATTCAAACCCAGGCAGCCTGCTAGATGCCAGGCTCTCAAAACCCCCAAGAATGGATGTTGGAAGACGGGGAGGAGGAAAGGCAGGCAGGGAGCCGACTGAAATTCCACCCTGTTACTGGTGGATTTATGACCCGGGCCATGGTGTGAGGGCACCGGGCAGGGTGCTCTTCACTGAATACCACACAGATCCAAGACCCTGCCAGCTTGAGGCACAGAGGCACCTGCTCCAGGTGTACCAGGAGATGCTGGGACCTGGCCTGACCCGGCACAGGTAGGGCGGGCTGGAAGACAGCAAATGCCCAAGAGTATTCAAGAGAGAGCATGGGGGGGGGTGCCACCCTGAGGGTGCAGCAACTTGGGGATCGCGCCCCCCTTGTCTGCAGTTGGGAAGCTCTTCTCAGCAGCCTCCTCAGCCCTGTGGCCTCCCCGGGGTAACTGACTCTGTGACCTGAAGCAGTGCCAACAAATGGTCTCTGAGCTCTACCTGTCCAGGCAAGAAAGGTGGGGCTCGAAGTCTTCTGGCCCCCTTCCCTTCCGTGTTTCTGTCACACGCCGACCCCCCAGTATAATCAGATTTGGTCTGGATAGTTGGACAGCCCAGATCATCCCTGGCTCTTTGTCCCCCAAGTCTTAAGTGTGACATCTGAACCCGCCTTACCCCTTCCCTGTCTCCTCCCTGGGAGAAGGCAGAGCAGTGGTTACCCACGGCGTCTACACAAACAAGACACGCAGGCACCCCCGAGGCCTGGGCGCACCACCCAGGGCGGGCCTTGGGCCAAGCTCCCCAACGTGGCCACTTGTCCAGTTGGAAGCAGGTTGGTGAGCGACTGGAGGGCCGGGCTAAGGGTCCATGGGACCCCCAACTCCCCCCTAGGCCCAGCGTCCAGGAACCCTCAGAGGCCTGCAGACCCACAGAGACAGAAGGACAGACGGGACAGCAAGAGGCAGACGCAGGGCCAGAGGCCAGGGCCAGGCCAGGCGGGGGCTCACCAACTGGAGCGCGGACGGTCCGGGGCTGAGCGGTCGCCTTGGCGGAGCAGAGCTAACGGGCTCCCTCCCCGGGCGCCCTGGGGCCTTTTTATTCGCCTGCCGCCCGCTGCCCCCCAGCCCCCAGCTGACCGCGGAGGAGGCCCCGCAGGCCCCGCCCCGGGCGGGCCTGGAGTCCGCGGGCGCCCCGCCCGGCCTTCCGCGCGGCGCCCCCCGTCGGGACACGGGCCAGGGGGCGGGGGCGCCCTGCCGCAGCCGGCGGCCCGGGAAGTCCCGGGGGCGGGAGCCGCGGGGGCGGGGAAAGGGCGGCGCGGGGACCGCGGCGGCTTTTGCAGGGAGGGCCGCGGCGGCCACGGGAGTCCCTCTCCTAGGCGCAGTTTTTTCCCTTTTGCCAAACGAGATGATGACGCCCACCTAGAATCCCAGTCCGCGAGTCCCGGTGGGTGCCAGGGCCCCGGCACAGGGCCCTTCGCGCGGGCGCGCCAGGCTGTCACAGGGGCCGAACCGCACGAGCTCGGTTACTTAGGACAAGGTGGACGCCCTTTCGGGGAGCCCGGGGCTCAGTGCAGAGAGGTCGAGGTGGCGCCGTACAGTGGTGCTCTTCTGCAAGAACAGGCGGGTGCCCCGAGGTTTACGGAACACCGCCTCTGCGCCGGTGTGAAGCTCTGCTGCCCATTGTGCAGTTGGAAACACTGAGGCTCAGGTGACATAACTTGATTCTGCAGGCAATTAACAGGGAATGGGAGAATCCAACTCCTTCACGACGCCCCTTGCAGAGCTGACCGATGCAGTCCTGGCCCTTGTTGGGCTCAGAGGGCAGGATGTTAGTGCAGGGTGCAGGGACTGTGGAGTTAAATAATGTGGACACGGCTGACCGCGAGGATTCCCGTCAGCGGAACTGAGCACCCCAGTCCCAGCCCCAGTTTCTTTCCCCTAGACCTGGTCCTGCCCTGAGTCTCAATGGCCCCATCTGTAAAATGGGCAGAAGCTTCCAGCCTCCCGATCTCCTCCCTAGGCCCAGAGCTGCCCGGCCTGCTTCCCCTCTTGCCCCCACCTTGCCTGAATGTCTTTCCAAAGCTTCATTCACCCCACAAGCCTTTACTGATTTTCTCCTACATGCTAGACAGGATGCTGGAGTGCTAGACGCTGGGAGGGGGCCTTCCCGGTCTGGTGTGGGAGGCAGATGTGCAAATAAGCCCTGTTAGGTGAAGTGTGATAGAGCCAGGATGTAAAGATGGACCTCTTCGATCTTGGGTGACAGCCAGGTCAACCTGAACGTGCTGCCAGGGACCTGCCATCCACTCCTGGCCGCTCATGTCCAAGATGTCCCCCCAGTGCCCCTGCCCCACCCCAGCTGAGCCCAAAACATTCCCTGTGATGAATCAACAGGAAAGAATGCTCCCAGCCTCGGGTCAGTGGCAGCAGCCCAGCACCTCCCCCAGGGACAATGAGGCAGCTGTGGGCTTGGGTGCCAGGTATGCCTAAGCCCCCTCCTAGAACCTAGCCACCTCTCATGCTGAGCCAGGAGCAACACAGAGGGTTTGGAAACGTGGGCTCTGCCTGCTGCCAGTCACTCACCAGGCCTGGCTGCCCAGAACTAAAAATAACCCTGGAGCACAAGGGCTGGCAGAGGATAGGGACCAGGGAATGAATGGATGTTGCCCGGAAGTCCTTTAATTTGCATGACTCTGGGCAGAGGCCAAGGCTGGGGAGCACTGGAGGTGGGGATCTCTATGGTATGGGCTGTGACCCCCAACGTTGAGAAATGAGGGGCTCTGGTCCCAGCCTCAACCCATTGCGTACTAGCGGTAAGATTTCCTCGGCTGAGTTGTCCTCTCCTCATCCTTAAATGTGATTGCTGTAGGGGTCAGATGGGACCACTGGATTCATCTCCATCAGCTTTGATTTGATTGAGAACACCCTCTTCTTCCTGCCTGCCCGGTTGTGCTCACCTGGCCTCAGCCCGGTGCCTGTGACCCTCTCTGCACTCTTTTTACAATAGTCTGTGCCTGCCTTAACTCTGTCCCCTCTCCCAAGCTTCTTATTTATCTCTAAACCCAGATCCTGTCGCAGGGCTTGGCACATAGCAGGTACTCCAGAAGTGTTCACAGATTGAATAAATGGACGTAGTCGTGTGCGCCGGTTCCTGGTCCCCAAGGAGACACAGACGAGCCAGATGTGATTCCTGTCTTGTCCTCCAGGAATTTGCCGAATGGTGGGGGAGACAGAGCCACAATCAACCGTCAGGACAAGGCGTTGTTGCCATTATCATCATCGTGGCTGGCTGGGGTCAAAAGCCCATGGACAATGCTTTCCTTGCCTCCTGTTTACCAACAATGACACTGGGACACAGGGGTTAGGTGACTTGGCCAGTGTCACACACTCGTAATCTGCAGAGGGGAGCAAGTGGTCAATGACAGCAAAAGCACAGGGCTGCGTGGGTGCTGAGCAGGGAAGTCTGAGGGTTGAAGGCTTCCCGGAAGAAGTGCCTTGAAAGGGTGGATCTGATACCCTGGGTAGAGAAGTGGGAAAGTGAGGTGGTCGGGAATAACGCTCTGCCGTGCCGTGGAAGCCATGAAGCACCGTGCAGATGTCTGGAGTTATCACAGCTCCCCACATCCCTCAGCCAGTACCCAGGGACTTGGCTGTGTAAGCATCACCTCTCCCTGCCTCCACCTAGCATGAATCTCTTCCCCATCGGGTGCTTCTCAACCCTTCCTTCCTGCCTAAGTCAGAATCTATACTTCCCTCCCAAGTGGGAAGGCCAGAATCTCCTGCAGAAAATGGTGGCCTCCAGGATGCTCCTGGGTGAAGCTGGTAGTGAACCTGGGGTGAACCTGGTGGAGTGTCCAGTGCCCATGCCTGCTGGCAAACTTCCTTCTCAGCAGCCTTCAGGACCCAGTTCTAGCCTTTCCTCCTCTGTGACTCAGTATGGAGGAAACTACAGTTTTAAAACTGGGCAACCTGAGTTCCAGTTCTGCTTCTGAATTGTGTGGCCTCGAGTGAGACATTTCACGGAAGCTAAAGTACCGCCTCCTGCATCTGTTTGCCCTGCCGTGCATTCCTGCCCCCTCTGACATTCCGTGCGGTGGCAACAGCCCCCCAACTGCTCTCACTTTGCCCTGCATCTCACTGTTCCTGACGTCAGTCTTTCTGAAGAGGTTGTCTTGCTCTAGCTCAAGAATCACGAAGAATCACTACTGCCCACAGGAGAGGAGGAATCTCCCGTTGCCTCTACTCACTTCATTTTCCATATTCTACCTACCCTTCAGGCCTAACTCAGATCCCAACTCCTCCACAATTTCTCCCATGAAAACTGGCATGAATGCTCTCAAAGGAGAAGATGCTGGAAGTGTCACAGAGCCAAGCCTGGGTGCACACTCAAGGGGAAGGGCTAGAAGCGGGCTCCGCCTCCTGGGCAAAGAATTCCAAGAGCATGGGTTTGGAAATCGAGTGGAAGCCCATTGCTTTGTGCTGAGGGTATAATCGACAAGGGCCACAGTGATGCCCTCTAGAGCAGGAGGACCAGACCAGGGACCCTTGCTGGGGTCTAAGGGCACGTGGAAGTGGGATTGTGTGTATGTGTGTATGGGGCAACGGGGAGCATGTGACATGAAGGTGGGACTGTGGCTCAAAGGTGGGCTCTGGGGGAGAGTGAGGGGGACACCCAGTCACTCAGCCTCCTTAGGGTCACACATAATGCTCCGCGGCTGGAGGAGAGGAGAGGATGTCCCCAGTGCGGGCTGAGGGGCAAGGGGAGAGGAAGGCAGAGGCGTTTGGTCTGGGCTCAGGTCGAAGATGCTGGCAGGAAGAGGGTTGAGGAGGGAGCAGCCCAGCCAGGTTACCCTGAGAGAGCTATGGGCCACCTGAGCAAGGGTCTTAGCTTGGCAGGTTGGAGGGGCCGTGGCAGCCTTCTGAAAGGGTTGGAGTAGGGGTGGGATCTGGTTAGAGTCAGGCTCCAGGAACCTTAATCTTTCCGGGTACTGTCCTGAGTGGGCATTTAACGCTTCACAGTCATACCTTTCTGCAGGAGGCGTGGCAGGGGGACAGGCACTGATACAGGGGTTGGGGTGAGGGGACAGGGAGGAGTTTAATAAGCTATAAGCTGCTAAAAGGCAGAGAATAGGACTCAGATTCTCCACTTATGCCTCCAGGAATCCCGCACAAATGCCCTGAATTCCCAGAGATGTTTGGACTCTGTCAGATGAATTGATCAATGCGCGTTTCTTCCCCAGAGTCTGTTTCTGCCCCTCAGGAAGACACATGCTGTCATCCCATTTCTCATTTGTAACTCCTCGCCTGGGGAAGCTCGGTGTCCTGGCTCTCCTCCCCTCCCTCCTCCTCCTTTTCTTCCTCCTCCTCCTTCCTCCCCTCAGGACCGCTTCCTGGCCTGCTGCCTTCCCTGCCCTCGCTCCTTCCCTCCTCTACCCCCTCGCCACACACCCTCGCTAACTCTCCTCCAAGCACTCTCCAGTTCCCTTAAGAATATCTCCCCCTGCCAATTTCCCTCTTCCCCCTCCACCTGATGGCACCTGCAGACCCCCGCTTTCTCTGTCTGAGCAGCGGGACACAGGCACAGTACGTGGATATGCTTCTATTCTGGTAAATTAAAGTCATAAGTTCTGGGGGGAAATGAGGCAGAATGAAGACTCAGTGCCACAGCCACGCAGCCCCCGGGGTCCCTTCAGGAGGTCATGCAAGTCTGCACTGACCTTCTCATCTGCCGGTAATTGAACGCTTTTTTCCTCAAGCAATACCAGACAAGTTAAATTAAAAGACATTTCTTACTCTATGCTGTTTTCCTGGGTCCTTTAAAGCGACTGGTGTGGTAACTGTGTTGCATCTCCCGTGGCGGATGAGGTCCACAGGCCTTTGTGGGCTAGCCTGGGAACTTCGCAGGTTATAGTATTCTCTTTGCAGGAGAACAGTGTTCTTCCTAGCCCGGGGTTTTGCCTCTTCTCAGCCCCTTTGGGAAGATCACTGACAATTTGGGGACATAGCCAAAATGAATGCTAAGTGTTAGGCGCCACTCCCAACGCCAGATCCACTGTTTGTGAATTATGTCTGGAATTAATTGAGATATCCCATGAAAAATAATTTCAGGAACAGAGGTATTGATTAAAGAGAGGTACACGTGAACTTAACACAGATATCTTCAGTCTTGCATTATCTTAGTTTTTCTTTTCTTTCTTTCTTTTTTTTTTTGAGACGAAGTCTTGCTCTGTCGCCGAGGCTGTCGTGCAGTGATGTGATCTCGGCTCACTGCAACCTTCGCTTCCCTCGTTCAAGTGATTCTCCTGCCGCAGCCTCTTGAGTAGCTGGGATTACAGGTGTACGCCACTGTGTAGGGCTAATTTTTGTATTTGTAGTAGAGTCGGGGTTTCACCATGTTGGCCAGGCTGATCTCAAACTCCCGACCTCAAGTATTCCACCTGCCTCAACTTTCCAAAGTGCTGAGGTTACAAACATGAGCCACCATGCCTGGCCTGGTCTTGTATAATCTTGTATTTCAGTTCATTCATGTAGAGTTTTGTAAACATTTAAAAGACTTCTTTGTTAGGAATTGGTTTTATCTATCAGCTAGAATGTGTGATCATTCAAGACTGGGACTGACAGATTCCAAAGGGTTAATTTTCATGTAACCAGCTCATCTTCAGCTTCCAGGAACTGAGAAGGGACAGCAAGGAGCTGTCCTGGTGGGGAATTCCCTTAACCTGGCTTGGAGGGACAGAGAGACCGGGGACCTGCCACAGAGGTCAACGGAGATCCCTGGATCAAGCAGGACCTGAGTCAAGACCAGAGCCGGAGAGCCAGGAGTGAGCTGTAGAGACATTAGCATGAAAGGGTTATCAAAGACCAAGCCAGAAGTCAGGACCGAGCATGGAGAGGAGAAGGGCAGGCGCCACCAGAAACCAGGGGCGGAGTCTGATGAGCCTGTTCAGATGCCACCAGACAGAGCAGGAGGCAGGCCACCCCCACTTCTAGTCCAGTGGCTCTCAGAGTGTGGTCCTGGATTGGCAACGTCAGCATGCCCCAGGACTGTGTTGGAAATGCCAGTTCTCCAGCCCCACCACAAAGCCACTGAATCAGAAACCTGGGGGTGATGAGGCCAGCATCTGTGTTCTACTGTGTCCTCCAGATAATTCTAACACCTGCTGCCATTTGAGAACCTCTTCTCTAGACCACACGTTTGGACAGTGTTTGGTCTGACAGAGTCTGGAGCCCTGCGGGTACTGTTCTCCTTGGAGTCCCAGACCCATCTTGCAGGCAGGGGCCCTCTTGCATACTGAGGAGCCTCCACTGATGTCAGGATGAGTTTTGGGGAAGCACAGCCTTCTACATGCCAGTTATTTCCAAAGGGATTTCAACCTCTTCATGGTGGAGTGGGAGAGCCATGTCCTACTAGAGTTCTGTAAGGATCTCCCTGTCACCATCATTGTGGTGGTAGGAATTCCTTTTGTTGTCCTTAGGGGGCCCTGCCTGTGCTGGGTCAGGACAGGGAGGTCAGGCCAACATCTAGATTCTGACAGACTCTTCCTGCATGATGGGAATTTCCACATCTGTTCAATGCCACAAAAGTCAGTCCCACTGTGAACATCAGACTGAAGTCTGAGATATTCCTGGAAACCAGATGGCCAAAAGGTGTCATTGATGCCCAGCTCTGGGCAGGCAGAAGAGACCCTGGAGCTGTTACAAATGCCTTCTCCTTCTTGGAGTTGGTTCTGGCTTTCATAGTTCAGTGGATCCAGAGTTGCAGGAATCAGTCTTGGTCTTGAGCCATTCTGGATATATCTTTCTTCCTCATGGACCATTCTGAATACTTCTCTGTGGCCAAGAAAGAGTTAAAAAGCTGCAAGGTCGTTGATTTGTTTACAAAAAAAAAAAAAAAAAAAAAAACCTGCTCAGAAAGGACAAGAAAAGCTCCATTTCCTAGCCATTAACTGAAAACCACTTTTCTTAGGACAGCTTGACCTCTAAAGTGTCGACTGACCCATCCAGAAAAAAATGTAGATAAATGATGTCTCTTTTTAGCATTTCATACTAATAAACAAGGTGGGAGAGAAGGAATTTCACCAAGATATCAGCAGAAACATAACTTCGGAAGAGAAATAATTTCCTCTTCATTACCAATTAATGAGCACAAGCTTCTGCCCACCAGCACTCTGAATTGCTGTCACTGTGGTGAGGTGGTGTGATGGGAACTTGGGGTAACGCCTTAGGCCTCTGGCAAGGATTTGTATATCAGAGCTAATAGGTGAATGTGTCTCATTCAAGGTGGGTGTGGTTCTGTGCTAAGTCTTGGGCATGGAGCCCTTGTATTTGTACAGAAAGCACTTTGCTAGGCACTATGGGGACACCAGGAGGGAAAGACCCAGTTCCTGCCCTCGGTGTAAGCCATGGGTTATGTTCATATTGCTATATGAATTATATAAACCAGTGAAATCTATTTGTATAGATGAGATCATTAATTCACTTGTTCATTCAGCACATATTTATTGAGCACTCATAATTTATGTAGCCACTTTGAGGGTCCAGAAAGGTCAACATAACCCAAGTTTCTCAGGATCCAGGACAGTGCTGGGGTCGCACTAATGATAATGGTCATATTTTTCAGGTTCTCGTCTCTACTATTCAGAGAGCTCTTCCAGCACCATGCCACCCCCCTACCCTCTGCTCTAATCAAATTCTCATTCGGTTTGCAGCTACGAGTTTTCAAGGGTGGCCAACATGTACTCCTAAAGCAGGCTGTAAGCCATGGTCAGATTGCAGCATCTTCCATGATCTTCCCGCCCAGTTTTGCACCCTCCCCTCCCCCACCCTTGATGTTTATTACCTGAGAAGCTTTTTTTTTTTTTTTTTGAGATGGAGTTTCGCTCTTGTTACCCAGGCTGGAGTGCAATGGCACGATCTCGGCTCACCGCAACTTCCGCCTCCTGGGTTCAAGTAATTCTCCTGCCTCAGCCTCCTGAGTAGCTGGGATTACGGGCACGCACCACCATGCCCAGCTAATTTTTGTATTTTTAGTAGAGACAGGGTTTCACCTTGTTGACCAGGATGCTCTCGATCTCTTGACCTCGTGATCCACCCGCCTTGGCCTCCCAAAGTTCTGGGATTACAGGTGTGAGCCACCGCACCCGGCTCTACCTGAAAGCTTTGTAAAAAAACTTTTCAAGTATTTGTGGCTAGTGCCCACTGCAAAGATACGCTGCTGTCCAGGCCAGGGGGTTCGCAGCTCCTAAAGCTGCCACCTCTCAAGGTAGAGAATGATGCTCCCTTTCCTCCGTAATGAGGAAAGTGGCTGACTCCGCCCTGCTCTGCAGTGTGCCGTCTGTTCTCCGTTCTGTTCCACTGGCCTGTGGTCTGTCTTTTCACCAGTATCACACTGTGTTGGTTATTATAGTTCCATTAAGTCTTACATCAGATAGTGTGAGTCCTCCAACTTGGTTCTTTTTCAAAATTGCTTTATTCTAGTCCTTTGCCTTTCCATATATGTGTGTGTGTGTGTCTGTGTGTGTGTGTGTGTGTGTGTGTATGTACACATATATATGTATATATATACATTCACTTGTGCATTCAGCACATATTTATTGAGCACCCATATATGTGTGTGTGTATGTATAGATATACATATATAATATATATGTATATTTACTTATTTACTTATATATATATTTTAAGACAAAGCCTCACTCTGTCACCCAGGCTAGAGTACAATGGCTCAACCTTGGCTCACTGCAACGTCCATCTCCTGAGTTCAAGCAGTTCTCCTGCCTCAGCCTCCTGAGTAGCTGGGGCAACAGGTGTGCGCCACCACACCCAGCTAGTTTTCATATTTTTAGCAGAGACGAGGTTTTGCCATGTTGGCCAGGCTGGTTTTGAACTCCTGACCCCAAGTGTTCCGCCTTGGCTCCCATGAGCCACCACGCCCAGCCTCCATATACATTTTAGAATGTCTTTCCATATATATTTCAGCCTGTCCATTTCTTTTTTTTTTTTTAAGGCCTGCTGGGATTTTGATTGGGAGTGCACTGAATTTCTCGATGAGTTCGAGGAGAGATGGCATTTTAAGAAAATTGGGTCTTCCAACTTGTGAACAAAATTTGGCCTTCTTTGATTCCTTTAATCAGTGATTTGTAGTTTTCAGCATAAAGGTTCCACATGTGACATAATTTTGTTAGACTTATGCCTAAGCATTATATATTTTGGTAATATTGTAATGGTGCTTACAATTTTTAAAAATTTATCATTGGTTATTGCTAGTATATAAAAATACAATTGACTTTTTTGTATTGACTATGTGTTCCATGAAATTGCTAAATTCATTTCTAGTAACTTGTATTTTCCTTGGACTTTTCTACATAGAAAAGCATGTTATCTGTGACTAGAGATAGTTTTATTTCACTTTTCCCACTCGTGTGTCTTTCATGTCTTTTCCTTGCCTGATCGCACTTTCTAGGCCCTCCAGTGTAAAGATGAGGAGAAGGAATGACAGCGAACATCCTCGCCTTGCCCTCAATCTTAAGGGAAAAGCTTTCAGTCTCCCACCGTTATATATGGATGTTACCTGCAGGTGCGTTTCACTTCAGTTGTCAAATTTGTGTGTGTAGGGTTATTTATAACACTCTTTCATTATCCTTTGGATGCCTGCAGGATCTTTGGTTATAGCCTCTGCTTCATTGCTGATACCAGTATTTCGCATCTTCTCTCTTTTTCTTTGTCAGTCTTGATAGAGGACTGTGAATTTTATTGATCTTTTGGAAGAATTACCTTTTTGTTTTACTGATTTTCTCTATTGCTTTTCTGGTTTCAGTATCATTGATTTCTGCTCCTATCATTATTATTCATTTCTTCTGTTAAATTTGTGTTTATTGTTTATTTTTTTCTAAGTGCTTAAAGTGGGAAATTAGATGATTAATTTGCAATTTTTCCTCTTTTTTAATGTAAGCATTTAGAGCTATACATTTCCCTCTCAACACTGCTTTATCTCTGTCTCACAAGTTTTGATATGTTGTATTTTCATTTTCATTTCAGTTCAATGCATTTTAAAATTTCTCTTGAGACTTCTTCTGTGACCCATGAATTATTTAGAAGTGTGTTGTTTAATTTCCAAGTGTTTGGACGTTTTCCAGTTATATTTCTTTTATTGATTTCCATTTGATTCCACTGTGGTCAGATAACACACTTTGTATAATTGAAATTATTTTAAATTTGTTAGGTTTGTTTTATGGTCCAGGACATGGTTTAATTTGGTATACTTTCCAGAGACACTTGAAAATAATGTGTATTCTCTGCTGTTGGGAATGTAAACTAGTACAACCACTATGGAAAACAGCGTGAAACAAATGAAAAAGAAAACAGTCTTAGCAAAGACATAAAAAGCTCCAGAGAACATATTAGAAAATATAAACAAGAACCAAAGCCAGGCGCGGTGGCTCAAGCCTGTAATCCCAGCACTTTGGGAGGCCGAGGCGGGTGGATCACGAGGTCGAGAGATCGAGACCATCTTGGTCAACATGGTGAAACCCCGTCTCTACTAAAAATACAAAAAATTAGCTGGGCATGGTGGCACGTGCCTGTAATCCCAGCTACTCAGGAGGCTGAGGCAAGAGAATTGCTTGAACTCAGGAGGCAGAGGTTGTGGTGAGCCAAGATTGTGCCATTGCACTCCAGCCTGGGTAACAAGAGCAAAACTCCATCTCAAAAAAAAAAAAAAAATAAGAACCGAAAAGAAATTTTAGAACATAAAAATACAGTAACCAAAATTTGAAATCTCAATGGATGAGCCTAAGAACGGAAGGAAAATGGGTATTTACTCATCTCTTTACTTTTCTGTTTCTTTTTCTTTCTTTCTGACATTCCAAAATTTCTTCTTTTTATCATTTCCTCCCTGTATAGAGAATTTCTGCTAGCCATTCTTTTAGGATAGGTCCCTGGCAACAAATTCTGTTTTACTTCACTTGAAAATATCTTGATTATCCCTCCATTCCTGAAGGACTTTTTTGGCTGATATAGAATTTGAGGTTGACGGTTTTTTCTTTTAGTTATTTTCTGTCTTGAAAATGTGCCATTTCCTACTGGCATCCATGATTTCTGATGAGAAATCCTTTGTCATTCAAATCGTTTTCCCCTGTAGGTAAGATATCATTTCTCTCTCATTGCTTTCAGTAATTTTCCTTGTTTTTAGTTTTCAGAACTTTATGATGTATCTTGGTATGGAGGTAGTTGGGTTTATCCTATTTGGAATTTATTCATCTTCTTAAATTTAGAGGTTTATGTATGTTGCCAAATTTAGAAAGTTTTCAGCAATTATTTCTTCAAGTGTTTTTTCCGTTTTGCCCCTTTTTTCCCCTCTACTTCCAGGACTTTGATGATGTGAGTAGTTAACGTTAGATCTTTTGTTACAGTCCTACAGCTCCCTTAGGCTTTGCTCATTCTTCTTCTTTTCAGTCTATTTTCTGTGTATTGTTTAGATTAGTTAATATCTATTTTTCTATATCTTAATGCATTAATTCTTTCCTTTGTCTCCTGTATACTGTTATTGAGCTTATCCATTGAGATTTCAGATTTGGGTTATTGTATTTTTATGCTCTGAAATTTCCTTTTGGTTCTTCTTTATATGTATATTTTTTCCTCGGAGGCTTTTTTTTTTCTTTTTCTTTTTCTTTCTTTCTTTCTTTTTTTTGAGATGGAGTCACCAGGCTGGAGTGCAATGGAGTCATCTCGGCTTACTGCAGCCTCTGCTACCTGGGTTCAGGTGATTCTCCTGCCTCAGCCTCTGAGTAGCTGGGACTACAGGCATGCACCACTATGCCCAACTAATTTTTGTCTGTTTAGTAGAGACAGGGTCTCACCACGTTGGCCAGGATGGTCTTGATCTCTCGACCTCGTGATCTGCCCGTCTCAGTCTCCAAAAGTGCTGGGATTATAGACATGAGCCATTGCGCCCGGCTGAGGCTTTTTATTTATTTGCTAAGACTGTTTTCTTTTTTGTTTGGTTCAACTGTGTTTGTAATCATTTGCTGAGACATTTTTATGGCAGCTTCTTTAAAATCTTTGTCAGAAAATTCTAACATTTGTGACATTTCAGTGTTAGTATCTCTTGATGTTCTTTCTTAGGCAGTTGGAGAGTTTCCTGGTTCGCAGCATGATGAGTGATTCTTCATCAAAACCTAGATATTTTGGGTATTAAGACACTCTGGATACTGTTTAAACCTTTTGTTTTAACTGGCTTTCTCTGATACTGCTCCATCAGGGGAAGAGTGGCGTCACTTGTTACTGCTAGGTGGGGTGTAAGTCCAGGTTCCCCATCCAGCCCCGCTTGATGCGTGAGGGAAAGAGCTTCTCGTTACTGGCAGGTAGGAGTGGTTGGTTGGCTCCCTACTATGCCTTCGCTGATACTTCCCTGGCTAGGATGAGTAGGAATTCTTGCCACTATTTCTTACATGGCCTTCATTGACCCCTCAGGAAGGGAGTGGCCTCATTACCACTGGGTGGTAGTGAAGCTCCTGACTCTCCACTAACCCTTATCTGACACCATACTGGTGAGAAAGGTAAGGAGTGCCGTATTACTGCTGGGTAGGGGTGGAAAGTGGGCTCCACGGATACTGTCAAGGGTATCAGTTGTGGGGAGAGGCTCATTACAGCCTGCTGGGAATGGAAGTCTCAGCTCCCTACTCAACCTTTTCTGATACCACCCTGGTGAAGGAACTGGGTGCCTATTATAGCTGAGAAAGAATGGAAGTCCAGACTCCCTGCCTGGTCTTTGCTGGTGTTTGTGTGTGTGTGTGTGTGTGTGTGTGTGTGTGTTGGCCAGGGGTAGGGGTGGGGAACAGAGCCATAGTTTTCTCTGTGATGTCTGGCTGGAGTAAAGCAGTCATTAGCTGAACGTTTTCTGTCTTGCTAAGCTGCCCCTTTCCTGATCTTTTAGCTGGAGAGAGTAGGTTTTCATTGGTCCGTTTTTTTTCTTGTCTATGCACATTGGCACAGCCAAGTTGCTTGCCTCTTCAGCAATAAGTCTAGGATGTATATGAGGCACAAAAACACCCAGAGAACTCACCATCATTCGTTCCTTGGGCCCCAGCTGCCTTATTCTCTCCACCTTTAAGGGTCTCCTTATGTTTATTTAACATATAATGCCCAAGAGTTTTAGTTGTATTAATACTTAAATTCCCACTTCGTGGGAGAGACGGAAAAAAGTGCTTCTATATCATCTTCCCAGAAGCAGAAATGTTTCATCCTCTTTTATTTTCTGAGGAATTTATGTAGATTGGTATTATTGCTTCCTTAAATGTTCAGTAGAATTTTCTGGGAGTCTGAGGGTTCATGGTTCTCATACACATTCTCCTCTGTGTGTCATCCTAGATCTGAGGGTCCATTTATTCCCTGTCATGGTCCAGCATAAGAACCTAGTTAAAAATGGATCCGTATCCTTTACAGTTTTACCACTCTTAGAAATAAACCCTGTGCCTAATTTTCAGCACTCTCCCCCATGGCTGCAGGGATGAGAGTCTCTTTAAATGTTGCCGGGGAGGGCTTCCGGCTTTCATGGACCACTCTGAGTTGGTAGTTGACTGAGCCTGTTATTTTCTTTCTGTAATATTTCTAGGACAGTATTTTTTAAAAAATCATTCAATTCCATTATCCTTATTATTACCATTGCCACCATAATATTCAAGTTCTAGAGTCCTGCACGAGCCAGTATTTCCCTTCTATCTGTATGTTATCCCAATACACCACTGGCAAGAGCCTTAACATTTGTGAGCTGCAACATAGTACAAAGGGTTTTAACACCCACGCTTACCACCATTAATGCAGTCATTTTGCTGTGTAAACTGGTAAATAATCCAGTTTCAGAATCCCATCCTGTGGTGCACTTTGGTACCAATGGAATGAGTTTGGGTTCTCCTGAAGGCAGTGCCTGAGATAAAGACTAGTATGCAAATGGTTTACATGGTGGAACATTCCAGAAGGCAGAAGTAAAGGACAAAGAAGAATGATACCAGCAAGGGAGAAAAGCCAATAGATGTGTTATCGAGCTGGTTACCAAGTAAGTAATTGGGGAATCTATCTGCTAGGGACTCTCTTTGAAGGGATGCAACTACAAGTTTTCCCAAAAGGGTGTGAGGCTGGGACATTTATCTCCCAATTATTTCTCCATTTGTGTCCTCTATTGTGGAGGGTTGCCTTTGGGGCATTAGCTACCTAGGGGGATACAGCCTGGAGCATAAACAGCGTCTGCTGGACCTCCATGCTGCAAGTGTGGAATCTGGATGCAGTGACAGCCATGCCCATAGTCTTTCAGCTACAGTGTAGTTTGAGCTTGTGGTATGGCCCCAACATCGTGCCTAGGTTTATCCTAACCTAACTCTAACTCTGTTGGTCTATTAGTTAACCAGGCTTCTCCAGTGCTGGCTCTCTCCTATGAGATGCAGCCTGCTTTTCTGGAGTTTTGATGTCCTGTCTGGCTCTAATGAGGATTCAGGGAGAGACGGGGTCGGCAGAGGCTGTTCGGCTGTATCAGAGGGCTGAACAGTGGCCCCAAAGAAAATATGCCTAAGTCCTAACTCCTAGAATCTGCGAAGGCCACCTTATTTGGTGAAAGGACCTTTGCAGAAACAATAAAGGAACTTGAAATCACTTCTTCCTGGTGTTAGAATGGGCCCTAAATCCAATGACTGTATCTTTATAAGAGAAAGGAGAGAGGGATTTGAGACACATGGACAGAGGTTAGAACGACGCCGTCACAAGACAAGGAGCTCCTAAAGCCACCAGAAGCTGGGAGAAGCTGGGACGGGTTTCCCTGGAGCCTTCGGACGGAGCATGGCTCTGCTGACACCTTGATTTTGGACCTCTGGCCTCCGTACACTGAGAGAATAAACTTCTGTTTCAAGCCACACAGAGTATAGTAATTTGTTATTGTGGTTCTAGGAAACTAATGCATAAGCCGCAGGCTGAAACTTCTGCTGTGAGAGAGCCAAGTACCCCCAAGCTGGAGCAGCTGCCCCGTTGCTGTGTTACCACTGGTGGCTGGGAAATGGCCACTCCTGTGGTCAACCATCTGCTGACCTCTTGAGTCTCACCCCACTGCGGCTGGAACTTGGCCATATCTGAGGTCTTTAAATCCATTCAATGTTGTTCTGACCTGTGTGATGCCTCCACTGAAGTGGCTTAGTTGCCCAGGCCCTGCCTGGCCAGAGACATGGGTCGCAGCCTCACTACCCATCACCCCTCAGATCTCTCCTAGCAGGACCTTGTGGGTGATATGGATCAGAGCTTGTGTTGCTTGGAAACGATAGACATTGACTGATTAATTTAAACAAAAAAGGAAGTTATCAGAGGGATATGGGAAAAGCAGAACAATCCAGTCTGGAAAGGGCGGGCGGTGGCCCAGGAGACCTGGTTATTAGCCAGAATGAGAGAGGAGTTGAGCCAGGTTGCTGCCAGTAAAACGGCCTGACTGGGCCAGATGAGGTTCTGTGCCAGGCCTCTGGGGGAGCAGGGATGCAGGTGGTAAGGGGACACTTTGAGAGTCCGACCAAGTCCCCGAATTAGGGGGAGGTTCCTCAAAGGGAAAGCAAAGTGTGGTACCAATAAAAGGAGAAAGGACCCTGGGCAGAAAACACCAGCGAACAGGCCCGGGACAAGCGCCGGTCCTTACCGCTCCTCTCCTTGCCCTGATTCCGCCCTTGCAATCCCTGCCACTTTCCACTCGGTTCCTCGGAAGGACTAGGGAGAAGCCAGATGGTTTTTTCTAACATTAGAGGATACCTCGAGTCAGCAGTGAACGATAATTAGACTGTGATCGTTCTATTTAAGCACTTCACTTAATCAATTACAATCGCCTATGCTGTCTTCTAGTATCGATTATAGAGTCCCTCGTTCTGAAAATCATAAAGCTCCCTCCCGGGATGCTGGCACCATGACTCTCGTGGACGTGTGAACACCCCGTGCTGAAGCAGACCTTTCCATGCAGCTGCTTGAGATCCTTTTTCATCTTAATTGTTTCTGAAGATAGGATAGAATAGCAGCTCCTTCCATTCCTAATCTGAGTCTAAGAAGGAAGGGGCAGCCCAGTTAATGGGGCATACAGTGCTCCCAGGTGAGCAGGACGGGGTTGGCTGCTCCAGACGCTCTCTCAGAGGAGACACAGGACATGGCCTACAGATTGGCTGTGACCCCCTGTGAGAATGATAGCTGGGGAGAGGTGACCCTAGGCAGACACCAAGCCACCTCACCCACCGTAGTCATCATGGCGGGGAACAGCGGCTCAGGCCAGGACAGGGTGCAAGTTGGCAGGAAGGACCTAGAGCTGCCTCAGGTCTCAGCAGTATGGAAAAGGGCTGGAGGTTGAAGACAAGGTTCCCGTGGTTTTCAACCTGGCTGCACATTTAAAAAGACCCGTGTGCCTCAGCGGGTTAGGAAGAGCAAGCTAGTTAGTTGCACAAACTGGAGATACCAGAGTAGGGAGAATAACTGGGAGATTATGCCAGGTGTATCAGCCAGGGTTCTCCTGAGAGACAAATCCAGTAGGAACTCTATGTATCTACACACACACACACACACACACACACACACACACGCACACACACACACTCATATATGAGAGGGGATTTCTTAGCGCAATTGGCTCACACGGTTTGGAGGCTGAGAAGCGCCGCAGCAGGCTGCCTGCAAGCTAGAGGCCCTGGCACGCTGTAGTGCGGCTCAGTCTCAGAACCAAGGAAGCTGATGACCTGAGAACCGGGGGGCTGCTGGTGTAAGTCCTGAGTCCCAAGGCCTGACAGCCTGGACTTCTGACGTCCAAGGGCAGGAGAAGAGTGTCACAGGTCCAGGAGAAAGATGGGAAAGTACCTTTCCTCCCTCCTTTTTTGTTCTACTCAGGCCCCCAGCTGATTAGATGGTGCCCACCTACATTGAGGGCAGAGCCTCCCACTCAGTCCGCCCACTCACATGCCAGCCTCCTCTGGAAACAGTCACAGACACACCCAGAAGTGATGCTTTGCCAGCTTTCTAGAGAGAACTTAATCCAGTCAAGTTGACACTTGAAGTTAACCATCGTGCCAGGTATGAAGTGATCAGGACCCACCATTGAGGTGTAGGCAAGTTGGTAGAGGTGGTAATGTTTGAGCTAATGGCCTGGTAGCTGTTTAAAGGCTTTGTATTGACGTATGGGTGGTGAGCAGAGCTGCCTACCCTCCCCTGATCAATCCCAGGGCTGTCTACCTCCTCTCAGCACCTAGATCTGTGCCTGTGCCTGGGAAGTGCTTGATAAATTATGAATGAACCCAAGGACCTGGGCAAAGAAATATGGTTTCTCACTAGGAAAAAGGGAAATTTAAACGTAACTCAGTAGATGAGTGATTAAATCACCCATGGTATAGCCCTGGTATGGAACATGAAGCAACAGAGAAAAATGATGAGAAGCAATCCCATTGTTGGTTGTATACCCAGGAATATAAACTGTTCTACCATAAAGACACATGCACGCATATGTTCACCAAAGCACCATGCACAATAGTAAAGTCATGGGATCAACCTAAATGCCCGTAAGTCGTAGACTGGTTAAAGAAAATGTGGTACATATACGGAATGCTACACAGCCACAAAAAGGAATGAGATCATGTCCTTTGCATCAACGTGGATGGAGCTGGAGGCCTTTATCCTAAGTGAACTATCACAGGAACAGAAAACTGAATACTGCGTGTTTAGTGGGAGCTAAACATCAAGGGCATATGGACATAAAGAAGGGAACGACAAGGCCGGGCATGGTGGCTCACACCTGTAATCCCAGCACTTTGGGAGGACGAGGTGGGTGGATCACCTGAGATCAGGAGTTCTAGACCAGCCTGACCGACATGGAGAAACCCCGTCTCTACTAAAAATATGAAATTAGCCAGATGCAGTGGTGGGCATCTGTCATCCCAGTTACTTGGGAGGCCGAGGCAGGAGAATCGCTTGAACCCAGGAGGCAGAAGTTGCAGTGATCAAGATTGCACCATTGTACTCCAGCCTGGGCAACAAGAGCAAAACTCCTCAAAAAAAAAAAAAAAAGGGAACAACAGACAGTGGGACCTACTTGAGGGTGGAAGGAGGAGCGTGAGGATCAGAAAACTACCCATGGGGACGATGCTTCTTACCTGAGTGGCAAAATAATCTGTACACCAAACCCCCATGACATGAAATTTACCTATATAACAAATGTACACATGCACTCTTGAACCTAAAATAAAAGTTAAAATAAAAAAAAAGAGAAAAAGAATAAGAAAGACATGAAATAGTTTCCAGACATAAAGCGATAAAAGTTCCTCACCAATGTGAGTAGCAGGATGCCATGTGTGTAAACAATGAGAAGCTCCAATTATGTGAGTATGCAGGTGCGTTTTTGTTTTGTTTTGAGATAGAGTCTTGCCCTTGGTGCCCAGGCTGGAGCCCAGTGGCACGGTCTCGGCTCACCTCGACCTCCACCTCCCGGGTTCAAGCAATTCTCCTGCCTCAGCCTCCCAAGTAGCTGGGATTACTCAGCCTGCCACCACGCCCAGCTAATTTTTGTGTTTTTAGTAGAGACGCAGTGTCACGATGTGACCCAGGCTGATCTCGATCTCCAGACCGCAGGTGATCTACCCACCTCGGCCTCCCAAAGTGCTGGGATTACAGGTGTGAGCCACCACACCCAGCCTGCAAATGCATTTGTAAAAAGTATGGAAGGATGTGACAGGGGTTTCCTCCAAGGAAGGAAACGGGGTGGGAAAGGAGGACGTTCACTTTGTGTGCTTTAAGTTTTGCTTTCTGTTCTACCTTAAAAAAAAAAAACACAACAACTAACATGCATTCCTTTATTACCTTTATAATTAAGACAACTTTTAAAAATCAGAAATATAGTCAGCCCTCTGGGCCCATGAGTTTTGCATCCTCAGATTCAAACACATGTAGATCAAAAATATTTGGGAAAAAATGATTTTAAAATACAATAAGAAGTTATACATGTATATATGTATATATACAGTATAACAACTATTTACGTAGCATTTACTTTGCATTAGGAATTATAAGTAATTTAGAGATGATTTAAACCAAGCTTGTTCAACCCATGGCCCACAGGCCTCATGTGGCCCAGGATGACTTTGAATGTGTCCCAACAAAAATTAGTAAGCTTTCTTAAAACATTGTGAGATTCTTTCGCTATTTTTTTTCTTTTAGCTCATTAGTTCTCATTAGTGTTAGTGTATTTTATGTGTGGCCCGAGACTATTCTTCTTCCAGTGCGGCCCAGGGAAACCAAAAGATTGGACACCCCTGATTTAAAGTAAACAGGAGGATGTGCATAGGTTATATGAAAACACTACACTCTTTTACATCCGGGGCGTGAGCACCTGTGGATTTTGGTATCCAGGGGGGCCCAGAACTAGTCTGCAGATCTGAGGAATGCCTGCGTAGTTATGGAATGGGTTTGTGGAGGCCACGATACTCAATTTTGTTGTGTAGTTGAGGGAACGGTGGCTGACTATGCGTGAGCAGGATGGGGATGAGATGCGGATAACCCCAGCGTGCACCAGAATGAGCATCAAGGGGCCATTTAAATGCAGATTTCTCAGCTGCACTGATGCAGGATGTCAGTGTGAGGCATCTGCATTTCAGCCAGCTTTCCATGATCCTGACACTGGTGGGCCCTCGAAGCACTCCCATGACAATCCAGCTTCCCTCCCTGGGCTCAGCAGCCAGACAACTGGCCACCACCAACCTTTCTGGGTACCTAGGCAGAAAGTCCCCTGCCAGGAAATCCCCTAGGCAGGGGAGTTCCCCTTCAGCTGCATCTAATCTGAGTGGAGAGGGGCTGGTGTGTGCTGTGGGGGTAGCCCCGCCTTTGGAACTGTGGTCAGTGGGGCAAACACCATCCTTTTTCACTGTTCTGTGCCACTGCTCTCCTCGGGATCTTCATTTATTGAGGGACAAAGGTAACAATTTAAGCTTCCCTGAGCTGTTCTTAAAAGACACCCGGGCTGCCCAAATCATCCATTCCAAATTCATTTGGAATTCTAGGCAAGTAGGGCAAACTGGCATTAATTAAATATTTAATTCATGTCCATTAAGACTAGAATATTGGTTTTCATTCAAATTTATAGCCTGGTTGTATTTTTTATAGCTGCCCATATATTGCATATAGGTTATTGGTGTCCTTCCCATAGTGAAGTATTCAGGGTATTTACACGCATTTTATAGGACTTGGAGCATAACTTGAGTATTTTTAAGAGGTTATGGAGACATACAGTGTTCGCTTTATGACATTGTTGGTCACATCAGTGATAAATTTGCTGTCCAGTCACCACTGATCAGGCCAGTAACCACCAATTACAACCCTGTGCCTGTGGGAAAAGATGGGCTGCTTTACAGCAATCTGGTTCATTATTCGATCTTCAGGAACCTGTTGAGGTTCAAATGTGAGTCCATTCACACATCTACAAGGCAGGGGGAAGGGCCCTTTACCTCACATGGCCAAGGCAAAGTCCAGAAGCAGACTTCTGCAATTTCAAACATGAGTTTTGAGAGTCCCTTGAAGAGTTACAGAGAGTTACAAAGGGGTCTCCCTCCAGAGTCCCGCTCATGAGTTACAGAGAGTCTCTGCAGAACAGAGTGACTGACCGATCTGTACGGGTGGGAGGGGAACGCAGAGGCCTCCCTTGCTCTTTTGTTCAGCCTCCCGGAAGCTCTGGCCCTGGCCCTTCCACCTTCCAGGAGAGATTCTTCGATCAGCGATGGGGAGCTCTAGACTTCGGTCTCCAACAGTCAACTGAACAGATGCTGAAGTCAGTTTGGGTTTAGGGGTGAAAATGGGGCCTGAACTGACCCTTCTTTTCTGGTAACCCTTGTTTCCAGGAAATTAATGTGGCATAGCTTTCAATTTCCAGAATGGATGAAGCAGGCCCCACTCTGTTTTGTGTAACAAGAGCCAGGAGAGAGCTTAGAGATCTGAGGGCCAACGTTCTTCTTTGAAGATTTTTTAAAAAGAGAGAAAAAACCCTAGCAACATACAAACGGAACTAATTTTTCCTACAGACATACCATGTACCAGACCTACACTAAGGGCTGTGCAGGCGTGGCCTCATTTAGCCCTCGGAATAGGCTGTGGAGGGAGGCATTCTTATTACCCCCATTTACAGATGGGAGAGGTGAGGCCCAGTGAGGTTGAGTGAGTGACCCATGGTTACCCAGCCAGAAAGTGACTCAGCTTTAAACTAGGTTATCCTGATTCACAGCCCATGCTCTCAACCTTATGCTCTGGGGAATTCATTGCTTATTTGGGGAGTGGAAGTTTGGATCCTGAAGATCTCAGAGAGACGAGGAGGAGCAGAAGGCACAGAAATGGTCCAGAGAGAAAGTTCAGAGACACAGTCACAAACATATTTGGCCACTTTTGCCAGAATGGATCTCTGTCCTCTGGATCAGATCTGTTCCTGGCCCCACACGTCTGAGAACAGCTCCCACACTACTGGAAACTTCCCTGTTATTAAGCAAAGCATTATTAGATTTTCACATGTTTACAAAGTATCTTTGCTTCAATATTCTGGAGTTCCCCCTTCCACATAACTTGGAAACAGGCTGGGTGCATCCTAAACCTTCATTTAGAGCTTCTCCTGATGCTCACCACAAAGCCCAGATCACATAACAATTGAAACACTGCAAATTGTGACCTTATCAAACCTGTAAGGCTCGATCCCAGTAAACACTTGAGGTTTGGAGCAGCAGAGTAACCGGCCCACAGGCACCCGGCAGATCCTTACCTAAGACCCAGTTCTCCAGGGACCTGCCCCGTTCACATCCCACCATGCCGACCTGGAGCTTCCACTTGAGGCGCTTTCAGCCTTAAAAGCACCTGGCATTTTGGGACAGACACAAACAGCTCACGGTCACTCTGCTCCACCACGTGTTTCATTTCTGGACTTAGTTTTTATTTCAGCTCATCGCGTCCTCACCCTTCACCTTGGCGGGAAGATGACTTTGTTTTCAAATAAAAGTCAAAAAGAAAGGATATCTGTCGCTGATGAGAACGCAAAATTGTAAAACCACTCGGGAAAAGAGTTTGGCAATCTCTTATAAAACTAAACACACGCTTACCATAGCATCCAGCTCATGCTTAGGTATTTGCCCTGAAGAAATAAAAAACTTTTGTTTACACAAAAACCTCTACATGAATGTTTATAGCAGCTCTATTCACAACGGCCAAAAACAAAAACAAAAACCTACCTTGAAACCCAACAAATGTCTTCCAGCAGGTGAATAAATAAACCACGGCACGCTCCTGCAGTGGAATGCCGCTTAGCAACCCAGGGAACAGACTTAGCAATACAGGCAACGAACAACACGGAGCATCTCAGAGGCATGACACGGACTAGAAGAAGCCCGTCACAAAGGCTACTGACTCGATGATTCCTTTGTAAAGCATCCTGGACATGACAAAACCTTTGGTGCTGGAGGACAGATAGGTGGTTGCCAAAGTTATGGGTTAGGGGAGAGTGTGACAAGAAAAGGCAGCACGAGATGTTGGGGTGATGAAACTGCCTGTACTCCTGAATTGTGGTGGTGGGTATGTGAATCTATACATGTGTTAAAACTCGTGGAATTCTACAGCAAAATTAAAAACGAAAAAGGAAAAGCTCCGTTTCTGCTAGAACAATCTACCTTTGACAGCACAGAAAGAGAGATTTCATGTCTGGGAGGGTGGTTCTTGGCCACTCTCTGAGGACCCTGCCTTTCTCCCCTCCAGACCAGGACAAACCCTAGTCTAAGGTGCTGGCTCTGGCAGGTGCATCCATCACTGGCAGGTCCCTCAGTGCTCGGAGGGATGTCCACCCGGCTGACAGTCCGCCTCCACCTCTCTGTGGAGCTGGAGGGCAGAAGGCTACCAGTTCCAAGACGTTCTCTGGACTCCTTCGGGAGTCGCCCAGAGGCCCTGGGGCTCCTTTGCCTCTGGATTCTTGGGAGCAGCCAGATGGCTCCAGGTGACAGAGGTGTCACTCACACATGGTTGTTCCTTTGAGCTATTCCTTGGAATTCCAGAGAAAGGAAGCCTACCTTCCACTTCCACCCCCAAGTCATACACATGTCCAGAGGAACCAACCAGCAGTCACTCCACGCTGCTACTACTGGGAAAAGTCTTCCAGAATCAAATTAGCCTGAATTGGCTAAGCCAGGAGCCCAGGCATGCAGACATGAATAACTTGAGGATTCCAGGAAGAGGAACCAGAGGGCAATCAGCTGCCAGGGTGATGGCACCGAGGCTGGCAGTGCCTTCTGACCCTGTCTGAGCAAGAACACATCTGCAGCTGGGAGCTCTGTGGATGCCCTGGCACCACAGGGTCATCTCAGGAGGCAGGAGGAGAAAAGGGCAGGTGGTGGCTTTAACCATTTGTGGTCCCAAAGGGGTGGTCCTCAGAGTGGCAGCTTGTGGCACAAGTGACTGGCAAGGCCTTGGTGCAGAGCTGGGCGATCCTGGGCAGACTGGGGCTGCCGTCTTCGAAGTGCTAGTACTTTTCCCCACTTACTCATCAGACTCAAAAACAACTCCGCCCACTTGCGGTGAGCGCGGCCCTGCATTTTTCACCTTTGGGCTATCATTCCAAGGAAGAAAGACCAGCCCAGAGGAAAGTTTTGGCCAAGTTCAAAGGGAAGGGCTTGGGGAATGGAAAGTCCTCTGAAACCTTGCTTAGATGGTGACTGCCTGACCCAGATTTTGCCTTTTCAAAAATATGCTTGGAGCTCAAAGGCCCGGGTGTCAGGCAGACATGGGCGTGACGGAGTCACAGGGAAAACACATCAACCAAAGCACAGCTGGATGCTCACTCAGAGAAACCTCAAGCCTGAGCGTCGGGCAGGACTCCAAAGGGCAGCCTGGCTGTCGCTTGTTTCTGCGGGGCTTCTGGGGACACCCACAGAGGTGAGGTTTGAGCCCACCCAGTGTCCCTGGCTGGGTCTTCTCTTGGGACCAGCTCCTGCCTAAACATGAGACTCCTCTCCCCTGTCCCCATCTCCTGGGTGTCTGATTTCCCATCCCCTGGCATGGATGCTGAGACCCAGAGGTGACTCCAGGAAGCACGCAGTGTGGCCACTCCACTGGGGGACATTTCTGCCAACCGGTCTATGTTGACAGGTGCTTCCCTGACTTGATACTCGGACAGGGATGGAGCTAGAGAAAACGGGCCAGTGCAGAATTGTGCATGTGTCCTCCACCCATGCCCCAACACACACATGACAAGACTAGCAGGGCAAGTAGTTTTGACCCAGTTAGGACAGTATCTGGTCTCATTCTCATCTGCTTCGAGGAGTTGATTTCTCACTGTTCCCCTTGCCCCAGCAGGAAGGAAGAAGGGGAGGAAATGCTGAGATTGACAGGGGTGAACCTCTAGGCTCGCCTTTTCTGGTTCCCAGTCTCTAGATGAATCTGGTTGTTCAGCCCTGGATTACCTGGGCACCAGCTAGTGCTTGGTACCATGACAAGCTTGGGTGTCAACCCAAACCCAGCAACCTAGAGCCCCTGCAGTTCCAAGATTCTCAGTCATGTCAAGGCAAACTTTATTTTATTATTTATTTAATAAATAACAAATAACGTCACCCAGGCTTAAGTGCAGTGGTGCGCAATCACGGCTCACTGCCGCCTCAGCCTCTGGGCTCAAGCGATCCTCCTACCTCAGCCTCCTGAGTAGTTGAGACTCTAGGTGCATGCTACCACACCTGGCTAACTTTAAATTTTTTCGTAGAGATGGGTCTCACAAAAAAATGTTATCCAGGCTGGTCTCAAACTCCTAGACTCAAGCGATCCTCCTGCCTTGGCCTCCCAAAGAGCTGGGATTGCAGGCATCAGCCGCCATGCCTGGCCAAAGCAAACTCTAGCTTCTTAGCTTCCACACTGCACCCCTGGGCGTCTCTGGTTCTCCCTCACCTGCTGAGGCCCCTGGCTGTAAAGCACACTGCCAGATAGTGTCTCGCCCCCAACTCCACACATGCCCTTTGCCAGCACTTTGCTAGTAAGTGCTGCCAATCAGGAGGCCAGAAGGAGGCAAGAGGCAGAGGAGGGAGCTGGGCCTGGCTCCTTCCTGATTTGGTTCTGTTCCTGGCAACTTTACCCCACGGGTGGTTCTCCATTCTGGCAGCAGGAGTCAGTTCCAGTTTCTAGGTTTTTTTTTTTTTTTTTTCCACACTTCTAGCATCTGTCCCCCTCAGATATACCAGCCAGGCAGCACCCACTTCTTGGAGGTCTGGGTCCCAGCTCCTCCTCCATCGCAAGCAGCCGCTCCTCCCAGCTTCTAGGTTCTAATAACCCCTCCCTTCCCTTTATTCCCACGCTGGGGGTGCTAGCTGCTTTTTGCAGTTATTCATTCTGTTACTTCATTGTGTCCCCCTCCTTTTTTTTTTTTTTGCCTTTTCAGCCATCCAATACAGGTTTAACCAGTTCTCCAGATTAAATTCTCTCTGTTAAAATAACTGTTGTGGGTTCTGTTTTCCGTCCAGACACTGACTGACACAGACCCCACGGCTGGCAAACAGGCTGTGTGAGGAAGCTGTAATTTACCATCTGCTTTTCCTCCTTCAAAGGACTAGGTGGCTTCCAGCTTACCCAGCGACTGCACTGCATTGAGGTCATTCCAGCCCAAAGCAAAAAACCCTGAAACCTTGGTCAGCCTGTGTAACTTGATCAGAGGCCAAGTTATGGTCCTTTCTGTCCTTGGGCTTGGTGAGTCCTTTTTGCAGGCTTCCTTGAGATCCCTGCAGGAGAGGGAGGAAGGGCATGGTGGGAGCGACTCCCCTTGGGACTCCTTAGGCCTGTAGAACCCTCTGCTCCCCAAATGGCTACGAGGCTCCCCTCCAGGCTCCCAGTCTCCACACCTCCCTCCCAGTGCCCTGCCCCTGGTGCTTACCTCTCTCCTCCTAACTGGTTACCAGGGGATGATCTCCATGGTTCTGAGTAGGCATGGTCCGCACAGGGCCCAGACTGGAGTACACAGGAGATCCCAGCACACCCAGCCGTTAGGGTTGAGCTTTTCCCAGCTGAATGGCAACATCTCTCGCAGAGCCTCAGGGCTGGAAGAGAACCCAGAGATCAACTATCCCCACCCTGCCATTCTACTGAAGAAACCAGAGCCCACAGAGGCTAGGCAGCTTGTCTAAGGTTACACAGCTTGCGGAGACAAGTCTATGGCTAAGCCCCAAACCTCTGTCTCTGGAGAGCTCCGAGCTCTTCGCAGGAGCCATAGCCTGTAAGTCCCTGCAGGCCAGCACAGGTCACCTTGCTTCTGCCCAGCTTCCTCTCCTAGATTTCCTGAGGAGTGGGGAGAGAGCTCTGCTTCCTCTGACTTAGTGCTGAGCTTCCTCTGAATTCCCTGATCCCCCAAGCTCTTTCTTATCTCTATTTCTGGTCCAGTTCCTGATTCTCTGCCTGTCCTAACTGCCCTTCCTGACCCAGCCCCAAAGGCTTTCTGCCCCTCTTAGCGGATTGGGCTCTCACTTTCCCCTTACCAATGGACCTTAACAGTCAGTCCTGGCTGTTGGGTTATGTGACAGTGGCTTCATGTAGGGTGCACCCCTGAAATCATGGGCAAGTCCCTGCCCCACTGCCCCATGGCATTGATTTAGCTGCTTCTCATGAAAATCCTGTTTTTCTCCAATTGCAGGCCTGGGAGTACCATCTTCTAGCGTTCTTGGGAGGGTGGGGCAACATCCTTAAAAGTCCAGACATGATTGCTCGATGGATCAGCCCAGGTTACTCCCCACAAAGCGTTTTCCTCTGGCGAGTTTGTCTATGCAAAAGAAAGGAAAGGCATTGTATCTCTTTGAGTGGTGAAAGCAGAGCCTGTTCTGAGAAATCACATCTGAAGCTGTCACCCCAGGCACAACATCACAGAACCTCAACTTCTGTTTGTGGCGCGAGGCGGCTTGCTTTAGTTCAGGGGCCCTCGTGTCTGATGTAAATCAAAATCACCTGGGAAGCTGTTTAAAAATAAGTTCTTGTCCCCACCCCTGAGCTTTGAAAATGGAGCCCCTGTGGGCGGGGGGGTCTAAGGATCTGTATATTTAAAACACTCTCTGAATGATTCTGTTGCTCAGCTAAGTTGAGAAGCCCTGCCTAGACAGATAAGAGAGGATACAGGAAGGCCGCTAGCACATTTCAGTAGAAAAAAAGCTTGCCGCAAAGGGTCTGAAGTGCGTGGAGAATGAGGTTATACGGTTAAAACTTCAGAGGCTGAACGTTTGTCCTAGAATCGGCTATGTGGGGACAGATTCTAGGTTCATCTGTCTTTGTATGGTTAGTCTTTCTCGGTCAGGGGTGTCTCCTTCAGGGTCATGTCACCTCTGGGTCATAGACTGAGAAACCAAGAGACATGTCACTCTGGTATCCTGCCCTGCCAGGGATACTGGGTGACTCTGGGACTGCACACACCTTTGGGGACGTCTATGCAAATATGATGTCTTCAGTGTTTCCCCTCATGGCCCCCATGCAGTGAGAGTTATTGAATGGCATTGGTAGGTCCCACTTTGACAGGGACCACTAGCTTTTTATTCTGCATGCATTTGATGACAAGAAAGACACTTAAAAAAAAATGTGACTGAAGCATCTTTGCCACTATCACTTCAGAAGTTCTATCTGTCTGTCTTTCTATCGTCTATCTATCATCTATCCATCTATCATTTATTTGTCGATCATACAACAATCAAACAATTTTTATACATGGATCAGCATTTGAAGGTGGTTTGCACGGGGAGTTAAAGTGACTTTGTTGGACGTCTGTTCATCTATCTTCCCTGGGAATGGCCCCCTTGCTCAATAGCCACATTCCTGCTGAGTGACCTCCTGAAGTCTGACCTGTTTGCACCAGGGTGATTCCAAACAGGCTCAGATTTTCTCTTCCAGTACATTGGAGCTGGGAATGAGAAAATGGAGCCAATCTGGTCCAGTGTGTGTTCTGCTCCTACAGTGTGATACTCACAAACAATGGAGGGTACAGTGGGGTAAGTGGATGGAAGAACAGACCTACAGAGGGAATATGGAGATCCTGGGGAACAGTGGTCATTCCCAGGGAGGACAGAGGAGCACATGTCCAACAAAGCCACTGACTCCCCGTACAAACCACTTTCAAATGCTGATCCATGCCTAAAAGTTAAGTCGTTGTATGATAGACAAACAATATATAAACGGTAGACAGATGACAGATAGATAGATAGATACACAGACAGCAGACAGACAGACAGACAGGTAGATGGATAGATAGATAGACAACAGACAGACAGCTAGATAGATATATGGGAGATGGTGAAGGGACCTGGTGACCTTATAGCTCCCAGTTTATATCCCCACTGAGGAGTGGGAAACTCATGCTCTTGGCTTCCATAGGACACCACCATGTCCTTGTAAGGCAACCCCCATTTTATTTTACATAAAACCACATCCATTTTCTATTACTTGCAACCATCGAGTCCTAATGCATGAACAGGAAGAGTGTCCACCAGTCCAGAGACTGGCAGGCTGTAAGAGCAGCCTAGGCAGAGCATTGAGGCTTACGATGGATATTAATGTTAGGATTTTCTTATTGAGCACCTACTACATACCAGACACAAAATAAGTATTTTATATTCACCAGCCTTTTATATCTCCTCAACAACCTTGAGGGGCAAATGTTATTATTTCATCTTACAGAAAAGGGGACTGAGGCTCAAGGAGAAGAGACAGCTTTCTCAACTCATATAATGAGGGATAGAATGGAGACTCGGACCCAGGTCTGTGTGATTTGACAACCTATTTTCTTCATCCACACCAGGCTGCTTTTCCATGTGGTGTAAGACTGAAGCATATGAAGACGCTGGCAGGCTGTTAATGTTAGACGTGGCTGGCATATGGAGGGTAAAATTCAGGAAAGCAGAGGCGGCAGACCCAGCTCAAGGCCCGAGGGTCCACTGGGCCCGAGTGTCAAGCAGAGTGTGTCCAGTACCCTGGAGAGTTCCCAAGGAGCAACAGAGAAGACAGGCCTTTGCTTCCCAGAGACACAGGCCAACCCGGCAGCTCCACCTCTGGATTCCGGAGGGAAGGACTATTCACACACGACAAGGGGTTATTCCTTGGAACCCTGGGGGTTATTCCCTGGAACCCTGAGGGTTATTCCCTGGAACCTTGGGGGTTATTCCCTGGAAACCTGGGAGTTATCTTGGATCGTCTCCTTTCCCCCCCCGCAACCCAACCCCATTGTAAGTTTTCCTCCACATAAGCTTTGGAGAGGGAATGCTGACTTAGGAGTCTTCACATCCAGAGCTGGAAATAACTTAAGCCAAATCTTTCAAACTAGCCCACCTTTTCATAGATGAAGCAACTGGTAAATGTGATGTTAATCATGCCAGCTCTCCTCTGGTAATGTAAAAACCACACTGACTGCTTTGCATAATAAAAGGTTAAAATTATGAGCCGTACAGGGAACAAATAAAGCTTGATCATTCAGGCTCGAAATTTGTGACTGAAGCTCCTTGCTCTTGCCTTTCACATTTGCTCCTTCGTCACGTGTCTGACCTCAACTATGGCTGTTTATCTTTAATCTGCGTTGCCCCCAAAAAGATGTTAATAACTTTTCTGCAGCTTCTCTGGCAATACCCTCTACATTGACCATGAGCCACAATATTTCTTTAACCATATGCATTTGGGGTTTTCTTTGACACCATAAATGGATCGTTTGCTTGGTATTTAAGTTGGCTCTTTGTGAGAAATGTTGGTCAGTCCAGACTTCCTTAATAAGTTCTTCATGATTGCGTTTGTGATGACGTTAATGAAATCATTCTGAATATCAGTGGGCAGATAATGAGCCCAGAGGCAGAGACCAGGGTGAGGGCCCGGATGGAGGGAGGCGTGTGGTGACTGAGGAGAAGTGGCAACGTGTTCTTTCTGGTTCCTAAAGCAAGGTGATATGAATTCAAAACCCCCGGAGCCTGACTTTTGCCTTCCATTTGGAGAGATTTTGGAGGAGGGTATCCAGGAGTTTAATGGTTCTGTCCCCAGCCTGCAAAGGAGAATGAGATCCAGAAGACAGTTCTCTTTCTGGAAGAGATGCAAGCTGGGGCGTTTCCTTCCACACTCAGGGAGAGATCCTGGAGGCAGAGCCTTGATGCTCTCTGGATGCACTTGGCTTTGTGTCCGTCTTTCTTGTAGACCTCCATGCTGACCTGCCGCCCTACCGCTGACCCCCGCACCCCACGCCTACACTGCCAGGAGCAGCGCCCAGCCTCCCACCTCTTCCTTTTTCAGTTGGTTTTGTCCTGGGTTCCTGTCCTGTGGCCTCTGGCCATTCTCTTGTGCTGGGGAGGGTGCAGGGGTATGAAGAGCCCCTCTCGGGTCTCGGGGCTTCATCAGTCTGCTCCCTGAGTCTCTGGGTGACCATAGGCTGTCCATTCCAGGCCCAGCCAACTGTTTAGGGAATGGAAGGGAAGTCAAAGGTCTTGATGGGGCCAAGTTGGCGGGATCTAAGATGAGAGGCACAAAGAGGCAGTGCCCCCTGTCCAGTCCGCCACATTCGTATGCTGCGTTGCACAGCATGGAGGCTCTACTCATGTCTTATACACCGCAGATGTGTAAGTGAATGATGCAGGTTCTTGGCAATCAGGTATCTTGTACTAACAAATCAACACATGGCAACACTTTTTCAACAGTTGGAAGTAAAGTATGTTGTGGAAGGGAAATCTTTCTCTACTTTGCTTAAAGATGCTATACAGGCTGGGGAGACCCTCTATTTGGGAACCCCATACATTTTGAGGGAATTTCTGCATCACCTATGAAGTGAATCTCATTCTATCAGCTTTGCCTCTCCCACCGAACAGGAAACTAAACTGGTTTCCAAGGCTTCCATTCAGGGTGGGGAGCATAGGAGCCATAGACCGGCACCTGGGTGCTCTTGAAACAGTCATGTGACCCCTCAAGCCTCAGCTGCTCATCTGTAGACTGTGGTGGCTGTCACACCCATCGACCTTACTTCCTGGGGACATTAGGAGGTGCAGGCAGAGAAAATGATGCCCACGTGCTTTGGGATCTGAGAGGTGGAGTTTAAAAACGCTGACACCGTAAGATACCCCGGACTGCAGCAGGGGTCAGATCACTCCCCACCCCGGCAAACAGCAGTTCCATTTCATCCGAGACATTCCAAAGCTGCTGGAATAACAGTCTGCTCTTCAGAAGGGCCATTCAATAGCTGTGGCCCTGACTGGCCCCACTGGCTCTTCCCATAAAAAAACAAACAGGAAGGCAAGTTGGCAGTAAACAGAGTAGGGACCAGGGGCCAGCAGGCAGCCTCAGCGGGTGCTGATGAGCCAGATGTGGAAGTGTTACTCCAGGCAACAGATGACCTGGCTGAGCAGCTGGGTCAGCGAGTCCCCCAGGAAGGTCACCAGGAGGCCAGGAGCTGTGGCTTTGCCTCACAGTGGACTCAGAGAGCATTTCCTCCTCTCTGCCAGATGCCAGGCAACAGCATGGCTCACGTGTGGGTTTGTGTCCACCTTGGCCCTACCTCTGGAGCCTGGAGTTCTCAGGTCACCCCAGAGAGCTTGGTTAAACAATTTCTTTTCCATCTGGGAGCAGGGCATGCCCCAGCGTGGCCCTGTGGCCCCAGCTCCCAGACAGCTGGTCTCCCAGCTGGAGCAGGCAAAGGTGCCAGAGCAGCAGAACCACTCAAGCAATTGATTTTAAAGAGAGGACTGGAGGTTATGCGCATCCCATATGTACCCTACCCCTACCCACCACCCACCCCCGCAAGCTGTTCCCTGTAGCCAAACATCTCAGCTCAGGGGAGTGCAAAGCTGATAAAAATAGATTTTAGCCAGAGCAGCAGAAATGGGAGGAGAGGGCAGGGGCTCAGCGCCCCCCTCCTTCCTGAAAAATCAGCACAGACCATGTGCTCTACCCTGGGTGAGAGGCAGGTGCTCCTTACCATCTTCCATCTCCAAAACCGTTGTGTGACAGCACCCAGGCCAGGGTCCTCATGCAGGGAGGGACAGCAGGGGGAAGAGGCTCGTGTCTGGAAGGA
This sequence comes from Saimiri boliviensis, assembly GCF_048565385.1. NCBI lineage: Eukaryota > Metazoa > Chordata > Mammalia > Primates > Cebidae > Saimiri > Saimiri boliviensis. The sequence continues at coordinate 82,980,834 of NC_133460.1, forward strand.
GGGATATGTCATCACTTAATAGAGGGCGAGAGCTTGGCTGTCGGGAATAATAATAGTGATCATGGTAATAATAGTAGTAACAGCTAACGTTTCTCGAGCTCTGGCTATAATGTTAGGTACTGCTACATGTATTATTTAATTTACTCCTCTTCGTGACAGTCTAACAGTTATGGTGTCATCATCAGTTTGGGTCACCATAAAGATACCAGAGACTGAGGGATGGGGGTTGAGGGCTTATACATTTAGTTCTCGAGGCTGGAGGGTGCTGGCGGAGTCAGGCTCAAAGAAGGTGAGCATCCTCCTCTGGATGTGGACAGCTGACTTCTCATTGTGTCCTCGCATGGTGGAAAGAGAGTGAGACAGTAGCTCTCCGGGGTCCCTTGGAGAAAGGCATTTGTCCCACTCACAAGGGCTCCACCCTCATGATATAATCATGCCCCAAAGTCCCCACCTCCTAATGCCTTCACACTGGGGGTTGGAATTTTCAACAGATGAATTTGAGGGGAAACAAACATTCCGTCCATTGCATTTTGTCAGCTCCGTTTCCCAGAAGAGAAACCAAAGCTGAAAGAGAGTGAGTTCCTTGCTGGAAGCCACCCAGCTGCTCTGTAGCAACGCCAGGATTCAAACGCAGGCCCGTCCAACAGTAGCACTCACTTGTCTAGCCATGGGGCCGTGTGGGAGGTGGGCCTGCCTGTGGGGCTTGCGGATCCAAGCTATGCAGAGGAGAAGCTGACCAGCCAGGGGCTCCGGGGAACACGGGCACTGCTTAAGGCAGTGTGGACTTCCTGCACCCTTAGAGTAAGTGCAGACTCCTTCCGTGGCTGTCGAGGCTGCGTGGTGGGGCCCTTGGCCGTTTGACCTCACCCCTCCAGCTTCTTTGTCCTTACCAGGTTCTATCCACGCTGCTCTTCTTACCTTTGAGCCTCCAAATGTTCTGGTCCTTCTGCCCTGATGGGTTTCCTCCCAAGTGTGATGGTCTTTTCTATCCAGCCCTAAGTGATGGGAACTTTCTCAGACAGGCTTTGGACCCCCTATCTGAGATGGACGCCCTCACCCTCTACTCCCACAGTGGTTTTCCATCTCAGCCCCTTGCTCTTCTTTCAGGGCTCTCTCCAATATTCGTAATGTTTTGCCCCCACCGCTCCCAATAGACTGTGTACTCCATGAGGTACGGGACACGTCAGGCTTGTTTACCTGTGTATCCGAGTACCTGCCATTTGGTTGGCACTTGATTGTATTTGGGGTTGGGAGGATGTGGGGAAACTGCTTCAGAAAAATCTCTTTGGAAACCTTCTGAAACATTTTCTTTAACACGGACAGTGATGGGAAAGTAGGGAAAATTCACATCACCTCTGGTTTTGTCCCTCAGGTCTGAAAAAGATGATGGGGTGGGGAAGAGGAGGTAAGTTCTCTGTGGTGCTGAAAAAGATAAAATAAATAAATACAGCAACAGTTAACAGATAATCCTTCCTCAAGGCTTTGCTTCAAATGCCACCTCCTCCAGGAAGGCCTTCCTGATCACCACCTGCATTAGCCAGTCGGGCGTGATGGCTCCCACCTCTGAATTTGTGCTCACCCTTTGGCATGTCCTCTGTGGTGCTTGTCACACACTGCCTGGATTGTGCTGGGTTGTGCGTGCATGTCTTATGTGTTATATATGTGTTTGGATTCTTCAGGATGCTTTTGATTGCAAATGGCAGAAACTCAACTAGCTTAACCCATGAGGATTTTATCAACTTGTGTAGCTAAGAAGAAAGAGGTGGTGCTAGCATCAGAGGCGCTGGATGGATCTGGGGCAACTCTGGTGAGAGCCCCCCCACCTCTCTTTTCTTACCTCTGCTTTTCCCTACTCCCCATCACTTCACCTCCTGGCTCTTCTCGTTGTCTTCCATCAAACAGTCCTCTGTGTGGTAGGAAATATGACCACGGCCCGGCTCCAGGTTTATCACATCACTACCCATGGCAGCTGAGCCTCTCTCCCAGTCCTCGTAGCAGATCTCATGGAATTGTCCCACTCTGCCCTGCTTGCTCATATGCCCAGCCCTTGAGCCACTCACTCTGAATGGGAAGGAAGATTGCCGAGGCCTTGTTAGGTGTCCATCCTCTTAACCAGGACACAGACCACTGTGACTGGCAACCTCACTAGAATCATAATTAGAGAGAGGGAGGAGTAGTTGCCAAAAGACAGGAACATGAGAAAGGGGTGCTGGGCAGATAAACAGAATAGAAATTGACTAACTTATAACAGCTTCTATTTTTAAAGTACCTGTGTGTTAGACTCAGTGTAAGACCTTTTCCTTTTAATTGCCTGTCAGGGTGGGTGTGTCAGGCTGTTCTTGTGTTGCTATAAAGCAGGCTTCCCCAAACTGCGGCCCCCTGAGGCCATTTATCTGGCCCCCCGCTGCACTTCAGGAAGGGACACCTCTTTCATTAATGGTCAGTGAGAGGAGCACAGTATGTGGCGGCCCTCCAACGGTCTGAGGGACAGTGAACTGTGTAAAAAGTCTGGGGACGTCTGCTATAAAGCAAGCCTGTCCAACCACGGCCTGTGGAGGGCTTTGAATGCAGCCCAAAACAAATTCATAAACTTTCTTAAAACATGATGAGGTTCTTTTGGGCAGGTGTTGTTTTTTGTTTGCTCATCAGCTATTGTTTGTGTGTTTTATGTGTGGCCCAAGACAATTCTTCTTCTAATGCAGCCCAGGGAAGCCGAAAGATTAGACAGCCGTTATAAAGAAACACCTGAGACTAGGTGATTTATCAAGAGAAGAGGGCCAGGTTCAGTGGCTCACACCTGTAATCCCAGCACTTTGGGAGGCCAAGGCAAGAGGATTGCTTGGGTCCAGAGGTTTACCACCAGCCTGGCTAACATGGCGAGACTTCATCTATCCAAAAAATATATATATATATAAAGTAGCCGGGCATAGTGGTGCTTGCCTGTAGTCCCAGCTACTTGGGAGGCTAAGGTGGGAGGATCGCTTGAGCCCAGGAGATCAGTGTTGCAGTGAGCTATGATTGTGCCACTGCACTGCAGCCTGGGCGACAGGGTGAGACCCTATCTCAAAAAAACAAATAAAAGAGGTTTAATTGGGTCACAGTTCTGCAGGCTTTACAGAAAGTGTGGCGCCAGCATCTGCTCCGCCTCTGGGGAGGCCTCAGGAAGCTTTTACTTATGGTAGGAGGGGAAGCCAGAGCAGGCCCATCATATGGCAGGAGAAGGACCAAGAGTTGGGGTAGGTGACCCCCGAGACACCAGATCTTGAGAACTCAACCACTATCACGAGGACAGCATGAAGGGGATGGTGCTAAACCACTCATGAGAAATCGACTCCCATATCCAGATACCTCCAACAAGTTCTCACCTCCAACACTGGGGATTACATTTCAGCATGAGGTTCCATGGGCACGTATGTTCAAACTAAATCAGCGGGGACTATGCATCTCATTTTTAAAGATGAGGAAAACAAGTTCAGAGAGGCCAACTTGCCCAAGTCACATAGCTAGTAAGTGGGTAGTCCAGGATTCAAACATGAGTGTGTTTATCTCCAAGGCCCAAGCTTGTCCCACTACACTGGCATTCCTGGTGACAGAGATAATCTATTACTAGCAGTAAACGGATGGATGATCTCACGTATTCATTCTCACTTGGGAATTGTATCAGTCAGGATAGGCTTGGTTAAGCTACAGTAACAAACAGCCCCCAATCTCAGTGGCTTAAAAACTACAAAGTTTTCTTTCTTACTCAGTTGACATGTCCATTATAGGTCAGTAAGAGAGCTGTGCTCATCATAGCAGCCAGGGAGATGGGCTGTGGGAAGAGCAACCATCTGTAATGTTGCCAGTCATCGTGCCAGAGGGAAGAGGAGCTCCGGAGGGCCCAGAACCTTCCACTCACAACTTGCTGCACATAAGTAGCCACACAAACTTGATCCACCACAGGGGTCCCCAAAAGTGCAAATCTGCCATGAACCCAGAAAGAGGAAAACCGGAACAAGTTAGAGAACAGCACTAATACATTTAACAACCATTTTGTATTTTTTGTGGTATGTAATAGAGGGATTTTTAAATGTAATAGTGTCATTTTAGATCATTATATTATGATCGACTGTAAGGTGTATTCTAATCACTCTTTATTACAACCATAATGCATAAAAATGAATTTGAGCGTTTTCCTCACTGAGGAGGTGATAAATCCTATTTAATTTAATTATACAAAAAGGGGATTTCCTGACAAATTTCAATTTGATATGTTATATGTTTCACTTGAGGACCAAATTTATTTTAAAATGCAAGTTGTAATTATAAGTTACAGCATAAAAATGCTTTTAGGAACTCATATTTGAACTTAATGAAATTTTTGTATTTCAAAAAATTAAGTTGTTTTTCTAAATATAAAGGATTTCTCCCATTGGATATTGAGATTAAGAGTATGAAACCTCTATTTTTGTTTTGTTTTGTTTTGTTTTGTTGTGTTGTGTTTTGAGACAGAGTCTCACTGTTTCCCAGGCTGGAGTGCAGTGGTCTGATCTTGGCTCCCTGCAACCTCTGCCTCCTGGGTTCAAGCAATTCTTGGGCCTCAGTTTTCTCAGTAGCCGGGATTACAGGCATGCGCCACCATACCTGGCTAATTTGTATATTTTTAGTAGAGATGGGGTTTCACCATGTTGGTCAGGCTGGTCTCAAACTCCTGACATCAGGTGATCCACCCATCTTGGCCTCCCAAAGTGCTGGGATTACAGGCGTGAGTCACTGCACTGGGTCAGAAACTGCTATTTGTAAGCATTTTTAAAAAATACATTACGAGAATGGATCATCTTTATTCTTAATAAATAAAAATGCCAAATTGCCCATAATTGCTGCTGTGTTTTCTCTTTTCAGCATTGGTTTATGGAGTACTAGAAACATTTTTAGAATTATTCTGTTTTTTATGTTCCTCATTAACTTGATAATATATTTCCATCTCAGTGTTCCTTATGCTTCTTTTCTTAAACCAATGGTCCATCTATCCTGGGTGTAAATTAAATTGAGTGTGACTAAAAATAAAAAGAATTTAATGCTGTGTGATGGTGAGACCCACCAGGATGGTTAGCGGTGTTCAGCTGAGCGCCGAGCCAACGGGCTGGACACTGAGTCACTGCCAAACCCAGCTCCACTCCCAGGGAAGGTGTGCTCTGGTGGCATGCCTTCAGAGCACTCATGCCCTTCCATTTAGAAAAGTAACTATTTTATTATTGATTTAGATGATAAATGGAAACATATTCTCATTGCCTTGAAGCATGCAGATCCTTGCAATGTCTTCAGGAGCCCTTGAGGATCACAAATAGCCCGCTGGGAAATGTTTCACAACACCAGCTTCCACCGACTGTCAGCGCCTGGGGGCACATCCGAACTCAGTCATCTCTGCAGGTGACAGCCTCATGGTGCCCAGCCCAGTGGGTTTCACATAGGCTTACATGCTTGCGGTTTGTAGATTGTTGCTGATATTGCTTGATATTTGGAAGGGCAAAGAAAAATAAGGAGGGAAGAATGATTACCTCCTCTTGAGTATATTCTTCTTCCCAGTTTACAAGGGGGTTGACTGCACTGCCCAGGTCTGGATCGTGTCTACACAGCCCGAGGAATGAGAGGTGGTGGTTGGCAGGATGCAGGCAGGGCTGGAAAGAGATGGAGACATCCCCCCGGAACCAGCGTGTGAACTCTCCAGCCCAATCCTCCCGTGCCACGAAGAGCTGAGATAATGAAGACAGAACAAGTTCAGAGCAGGGCAGAGAAGCGATCCAGGAGGAGACATGACTTACGGGAGGAGAGTTTAATTGGTTTAGCCTAAAAAGCCCATTATGCTCTCTGGTGGACACGGTAATGCTATAAATATCCACAAGGTGACAACAAGGGAGAGAAGATGAAATCCGTCTCGCTGATAGACGGTTAAGACCTGAGGCTCAGAGGGGAGGCAGGACCCGCTGGGGGCTTGAGCCCATTTCCGGGGCTTGGAGATGTTTTTACAGTCAGAATCCTTTGTTCAAATGAAAGCAGACACAGAACTCCGTTACATGAGACAGATGGATAGCAAAGCTTCTCTAGCAGAAGTGAAGGTCATTCTCTGCCCCAACCCCTGCAGACACCTCATCCCACCCTCCCCCTGGCATCTCCTCTGGGCTTAGTTGGAAAAAACTCTAGGTGAGCTACTCAGAGGCCCCCAAGTCTGACAATCCTTGCTGGGGAGTGGCCGCATCTAAGCAGGAGATGAGGGTGGGGCACCTGAAAAGACAGGCTGAGGGGCTGCAGCTGAAAGCAGTTCCCCTCGGTGGAAAGGGGTTTTGGCTGGGATGAGATCCTGGGAGTGGTGAGACAGTACCCATTAAGCCTCGGGAAGGACCGAGCTCATTAAATCACGAGTTTAGCTCACTGGCAGCTGCAGTCTTGGGAGCAGGCATTGGCAATTGGACCTTGTGAGCAAGCGCATGCCTGTGGGGGCTCTCACATGGTCCGGAGGGGAGCTCTGCTTTCGGGGAGCATCTCAGCGGGTGCAGGTGGGAGGGTGTTAGGGGGAAGGAGGCAGGGTGATAAGCACGGGAGTCCCAGACCCAGAGTGTGGAGGCTGAGCTCCGATCCTACTCTCTAAATCTGCCATGTGACCTTGGGTTGTTTGACTCTCAATTTCCTGATCTGAAACACAAGGTTGGATAAGAGGGAGTGGGACGGAGGCAGAAGCTGCGGCCGCCCATTATCAGCCCTCTTCCGCCCTCTTATGGCCACCCCTAAACCAGCCTTTGCTAGGACACTTCCCAGGGCCTCCAGAGCCTGAGAGCCCAGCCTGGGAAAACTGAGCTTGGCAATGACCCTGGCAAGGGCACCCTAGGTCCTGGCTCCTGGATAAGAGAGACAGAATCAAATCTGCCCTGAGGGGAGGGGAACTGGGAGAGCTCTTTTTCCAAGGGACCATACCAGGGGTCATCCTTGAACCTCTTTCCAACAAGAAACAAAGACAGCTCCATGGAGGGACTCCCCTGCTCAGAAGCACAGCTCTCTGCTGCCTGGAAATCACAAAAAGATGCCGAGCGATAGGGGAGCCCTTCTGTGCTCTGGTTCCCTCCCGGCTTCTTTCCTCCCAATTTCCCTCCTCATCCTCTATGCCTCTATTTAGCCCTCAGGATGTGACAGTCCCCAGATCTCTGCTGGATGCCTCTCTTTACCTGAAATGCTGGTTCCTGCCTCCAGCACTCCCCCAACGGGGAACAGGTGTTTACTCTTTTCTCCCTGTGAGACACAATTAACACTGACATACAATTTTTAAATGTGAAAATCAACCACAAAGCAGGCCGGGCATGGTGGCTCACACCTGTAATCCCAGTACTTTGGGAGGCCAAGGTGGGAAGATTGCTTGAGCCCAGGAGTTTAAGACCAGCCTGGGCAAAACAACAAGACCGCATCTCAGAAACAAAACAAAACAAAACAAAACAAGCAGGCGCAAGGCCTCACACTCATACCTGTACTTCCTCAGTAGGAGCCACGGTGCACCTGGCCTTTTGTTCTTGGTTTTTCGTCACTGTATATTTTTTCCTGCTGCGCCATAATCCTTATGAGAGTCATTTAGTGGCTGCATGATTCATCGTTATACAGACTGGTGGCTGTCAATCTGGGTCTAGGGGCTGGCCAGGGGATGGTATCCAACTGCTCCTTTGACCTGTGACCCCAGGAACTCTGCTTTTACCTTTTTCACAGCATTATTGTCTTGTTATCACACATTGGGGGGTTTCAGGAAAGATTTTATTTGGAAAAAACTGCTGTGATTTAAAACACTTAAAAATCATGGAGGTAGGTCAACAAACGTGCACATAACCAAATGCACCATTTCGAAGACTGATTTTGCACACGCAGGCTTTCCCTCTCTTAAGTGTCTTGTTGGCATTTTTTTTCTCCCCTGCCTGATGTTGCCCTTCTCTGGAGAATGCGTTTGCCTCCTCCCTTCGATTGGAACAGGACTCGTGAGAGTCAGGGGCTGGGTCCTGTTCATCTCAAAGCCTGGCAAGGTGCCTCGGACGCGGTGCGCGCTCCCTTGTGGGACTGAGCCTGAGGGTGGCTCCACAGCGGAACTGGGTGTGCCTCTGACAGATGGGCAAGAAGCTCCTGTTCAGAATTTCTCCGCACTCCAGGGAATGGCAGAGGTTCTCCGAGAGAATTTTTATTGTCAGGGTAGGGCCCAGACCACCTCCCTTGCCAGGTGGGGGACTCAGAGCGTGGTTGCCCTGGGAGTGGTTTTGTCAGGAGCACCAGGTGAAACAGGCCACGCCGGCCTCCCTCCAGGGCTCAGGACAGGCCTCGGCCTCAGCCTTCAGCGCTGGAGCCTTTCCCACGTCCTCCTGCACACTCGATGGTCCGCGCCCATCACTGCACCTGCATGTCCTGCTGGTAAGACACCTCACTCTGCTTGGAGGAATAACCCTGGCCCCACCTCCTGTGCTGTGACCCTCCACACCTGACCTCAAGTCATGCCCACAGGAGGAAACTGCCAGCCAGTCTCCAGCAAGGGGGAATAGTGAATCAAACGCAAAGAGGCCTTTGGCTGAGCATGGTGGCTCACGCCTGTAATCCCAGAACTTTTGGAGGCCGAGGTGGGCAGATCACTTGAGGCCAGGAGTTGGAGACCAGCCTGGTCAACATAGTGAAACCCTGTCTCTACTAAATACAAAAATCAGCCAGGTATGGTGGCGGGCGCCTATAATTCCAGCTACTTGGGATTGCTGAGGCAGGAGAATCACTTGAACGTGGGAGGGGGAGGTTGCAGTGAGCTGAGCTCGTGCCACTGCACTCCAGCCTGGCACAAAGAGGTTTTAACGAGCTGGCCCACACCCTCATTTGTTGATAACCTAATAGGGCACAGGCTGGCTTACGGCAGGGCCTAAGGTTCCCGGTGCCTTCCTCAGCATCTCAGTGTTAGGTGTGGCTCTTGACACCTTTTCCTTGCGTCTCTCATTGGACAGGAAACCTGAGAAAAACACCACCAGCCTAGAACTTGGAGACTTGGGTTTTTGGAGATCCCCATCTGGATGAACTTGGGAATAATACCTGGGCCCTCTTCCTGCGTTAGCTTGTTCAACTATAAAGCAAGCGAGTTGGACCAGCAGGTCTCCAAGGCTGCTCCCAGGTGCGACGTCTGATCATTTACTGGTGGGAAGTGGGATTGGGAGGGAGTTGCATTTCCTTGGCTGTGGCCCCAGGAAAATGTCCTAAGTCAGCGTACCATGCGAGTTATCATCCAACCTGGGACACTTCTGAGAGTAAAAGGGGGTTTTCTTTTTTTTTTTCTTTCTTTTTCTTTCTTTCTTTTTTCTTTTTTTTTTTTTTTTGAGAAGGAGTCTCGTTCTGTTGCCAGGCTGGAGTGCAGTGGTATGATCTTGGCTCACTGCAACCTCCGCCTCCTTGGTTCAAGCAATTCTCCTGCCTCAGCCTCCTGAGTAGCTGGTATTACAGGTGCACGCTGCCATGCCCAGTTAATTTTTGTATTTTTAGTAGAGATGGGGTTTCACCAGGATGGTCTCAATTGCTTGATCTCATGATCCACCTACCTCGGCCTCCCAAAGTGTTGGGATTACAGGTGGAAGCCACCCCGCCCGGCCAGGAGTTTTCTTTATAAATACAGAGGGACAACGGGTGGAAACCAGGCAAACTGGTGCATATGGGTGCCTGGCTGACAGGGTGTAGGTTAAGCTGCAAGCACCTACACAGCTCACCTCCTAAGAACCCTGTAGGTTGCTTGCTCACAGGTACAGAACAGCAGCAAGATTAGTAATGCCGAAGACAAGACTTGTTTCTCCCTCCTCCCACTTGAGGCATTGGCTGATGCTTCGAGATCCATTCCAGAGAGATGACCCTCCTCCCACGGGGCAGTCCACAGGGCACATCAGTTGCCCTGGGCACATCACTGGGCTTATTCCAAGAACTAGCACTACGACTGCTTCTCTCTGAATGGCAGCACTTCATGTTGGTTTATCATCCTTTCATTGTGCTCTAGCTCATTTCATCTTTCTGGCATTCTCAGCAGGGAGCCATCATGATTCCCATTGTACAGGCGGGAAAACTGATGCTCATAGACATTAGCTTTTCCCAGATCATATGGCTATGAGTGGCCAAGTCAGACCCCTGGGCCAGGTGTGTGGCCGGCTCCTCTGCCCCTCCGCAGTCCACCGCACCCTGCAGGTCATGAGCTGCGGATACACAGCGCAGGCATAAGTGCTCAGGACGGGAAGCAGAATTTGGCGATGGAGTTATAAATTATGTGCTAAGACCTCCGGCTAAGTACTAGGCATTCTGTGGTTTTGACTAAGTGCAAATGCCTTCCCTAAAGCAGAGGACCTCTGTAAGCTGGGCTTGTCAGCCAGGAATTCATCTCGGGATTCTGAAGACATGTATAGCCTTGATGTTTGTGGAGTCCACATTTGTGAGCCCTTCCATGGCGCTCGTAATAACTGTCTGTTAAAAGTTCGCATCCCCTCTGCAAGGGCCCCTCTCCCGCCTTTTGGGCTGAACTTGTCTCTGTACCTTGTTCAGGATTTTGGAAATATAACAAAGGAAGGAATTGCTAGTGAGGAAGCAATTACCATTTGCAGGATCCATCACTTCTGTTCACTAGTTAAATGCTCAGAGTGAGCCTAGAAAGTATCGAGCTTATTTTCAGATGTGAAAACAGAGTCTGTGATTTGGCTGAGTCACTGTAGGGAAGGGAGAAGCTGGTTTCTTGAACCCCTGTGGAGTGGGTTGCTTTTCCCTTGCCTATAGAGGCGAGGACCACCAATCTTAAGGAGTAGTTCTCAGAAGCCCGTGACATCTTAGACAGGTCTTTAAGCTACAGTTAATTCAGGCCAAGGTAGAAGCTGTTCCAAGAACTCAGGGACACTTGGGAGCATTAAAATCTGTTTCTAGAATTCCAAGGACAAGGGCCTTGGAAAGCTGCTGACAAATGCCCATTTAAAGGGCTGGAGAATTCAATTAAATCCAATGGACTTTTATGACTGCCTCCTATAAGCCAGGTGCTGTGCCAGGTGCTTTGGGGAGGTAAAGCTGAATAGGCAGGCCTCTGCTTTTATGGAACTCCCTGGACGGCGACACTGGCATTTCTGGCCTCAACACACAGCAGCCTCATGCCACCCAGATGAAAGAACAGAGTCCTCTCGCAGGGAGAGTCAAATGTGTTTGCGAAGCGTTGAGTTCTGGAACTTTCTCCTGCAGCCCATCCACATTGGCATTTTCAAAGGCTTGAGAAGGAAGGACATTAAAAGTTTAACTTTCTTTAGAGTTTCCTAAACTCATCTGACAATGGAGCCCCCTCCTCCCACGTCCTTTTGTCCCTAGCTAACATGCTTGGACTATTCCCTGGGAATATTAGCTAACATGCTTGGACTATTCCCTGGAACACATTTGGGACACAGCAGCCTGGGAGGCTAATGGACACATTCTCTTCTTTTAGAATAAACCGTTTGGGGCTGTCAGTGTTTCTTGCTCTTTGCTCTCTTGGATAGAAGATCCATCTGTGGATGCTTGGGTTTGGCTTTGGCAGCTTCCTTCAAAGGATGTCTTTCAAAATTGGGACTTACCCAGCCCTTTCAGCCTTTTAGCTAAAGAGATCCCTTGGTCCCAGCCTGATCAGCTAAAAAAAAAAAAAAAAAAAAAAAAAAAAAATAGATCCCTTGGGTCCATATACGAGTGTTTGGGGCACATGAACTTAGTCACAGCTTTCATAACATATGCAAGAGCACAATTTCCAACAGGGGATTGATGCAGCCTAAATTTTAACAGAGAAAACACACTGGAAAACACAGGGAGAGGGGCCATTTGGCCTCTGGCTTGGGGGCTTTGGTCAACAGGGCTCCACTTTCATCTCTACTGAGGTTGCCCTGCCCACTGGCCGGACTCCAGGTGTTTATTTGCAGGATGAAAATAGGTGGGCAGCTGTTAACAGCATCACAGCATCCAAGCCTTGGCCTCGTGTATCTGTGGACTCTTCTTGGAGGTGACACACTGACAAAGCTGTTTACCCAGCAGAGTCAGTGCAAGGAAGTAACTTAGGTCCCCAAGGCTGTGGCACAATTAAATGCCTTCATGGGTGTGGTGACATTTTTCCTTGGTTGAGAAATAGCCTGGCACCAGGACTGGGGGATGTTCTCCAGTGTCATGCAAGCTTGGCCCTGCCTGGGGTCTGTTGTGCAATCTTTCTGAGCCTTGGGCTTTTCTGTAAAACAAGGACAATTCCTACCTTGGAATGTCCAGTTCTTGATGAATTTAAAGGCCCCCTGGGGTCTATGTTTAGGACTAGATTGTCAAGTCAATGTGGAAATGCTTTATAAACTGTAAAGCTCTCAACTGGAGAAGATTGCAGCCAAACTTTACTGAGTACTCACAGTTTGGCGGGGTCTGTTCTCAATGAGTTACATGTATTATCTCATTGAAGACTCACAACAACCCTATGAGGTCAGATACTGTGATTCTCCCCATTTGACAGATGAGAAAACTGAGCCGGAGAGGTGGAATAATTTGTCTAAGGTTACATATGATAGAACTGGGGATTCCTCTCAAGTCTGTTTCCTTGCAGAGCCCCAGACCTCAGTTCTGTAATCCTTGCTGGAGAAGAAGTATTCTCCTATTGGGGGCTGGTGGGGGGAGAGAAGGGGTCTGAACATTCTGAGGGAGCCGCAGGATTCTAGAGGCTCCAAGTCCTTTCCTGGAGTCTTTTATGTCAGGTGTCCCCCCAACCCCCGCCAGAGAGAGGAGCAGCCTTCTCACCCTGGCCCCTTCGGGTAAGAGTCCTTCCCTTTCTCCCGGTGATGAGGTGGGGGATATGAAGGCACTGTTTCTGCTGCTACTGCGATGTTACTGGTAATACAGACAGTTCTGGAACCTTTTATCTTGTTTCATTCTCACGAACAACTATGAGGGAGTGACAGTACAATACCTTACTTATAGTTGGGGAAACTGAGGCATAGAGAAAACTTGTGCCTGGTAAGCTCCAGAGCTGAGACCCAAACCCTGATGCTGGCTCTCGAGCCTGAACTTCTCATCCCCAGAATGTTGGGGTCTCAGACCCTCTGGGAGGCTCCAAGAGGAAGCACCTCCTGTGGTCCAGTCCCCAGGCCAGGCGTGGAGAGAACGAGGTGGGCTTTCCATATGTTTCCATCTCACCGATCTTTACAACTAAGGTACGTTTGACTGTGCTGATTTCACGGGTGAGCAAAGGCAGGCTTAGAGAGTTTACAGAGATGTGTCCAAGGCCACCCAGCTAGGAAGGAGTGCCAGTCTGCTGGGCTCCAAAGCCCGCCTTTGTCCCTCAACATCTCAGTCACCCTTAGGAACCCTTCTGCTCTCTGAGGGTCTCATCCAAGCACACTGTGTGCTTCTCAGTGGGGCACCCATGCGACCAGGACTCCGGCATATTTACTTTAGGCCTCTTTCTTGGCAGCTCAGACCCAAAGGTAGGTGGTAAGAAGAGAGGGGAAAACATAGTAATGGGGGGAACCAAATTACCCATCTTACCCCTGTGATGGCCACGCCCATAAGAGTCTCTGCAGATAACTTTGGCCTCTGGATGGACATTTCCCTATTCAGAAACCATGACTTGCTGTTCTCCTCCCGGAATCACACACGCCTCACACATCGTAGCAGCACCGAAGGCACCAGGACCAGGGACTTACAGCAAACCTTAGGCACAAGATCTGAGCCACGGTTGCAGGATCCAGGTGCAGAGTCATGGTGCTGGGAAGTGCTGATGGCAAGGAGGGGTGTCTGCACAGGCTGAGCTGGGGGAAGCAGGGACAAGGCGTGTATTTATTTACTTCTTCATTTCACTATGCTTTATTAAACACCTACTGTGTGCCATGCACCGTGATGAGTGCTGGGATTAAGAACAGAGGCACTGGAGCTCATTGGACTGAATTCAAATTCCAGCCCCATCCCTGGGCAAGTCACTTAACCTCACTGCTCATCAGTATCCTCAGCTACAAAAGGGAAACCGTGGCAGTGCCCCACTCACTGAGCTGCGATGAGGATTAGATGAGGTTATGTGTGTTAAGTACTTTGAGCAGTGTGTGGCACATAGTAAGAGCTTAATAAATGGTAGCTATTAGTGCTATTATTATCTCTGTCCTTGGGAGCTCACAGTCTGGTGAGGCACAGGCATTAAAAGAAACAGACAATTTCCTAATGACTTGGGCCAGGAAGTGAGTTACACTGAGTAATGGTGTCAGAATTTCCTGCCTCCTGCTCTCTATGAAATGCTCTGTGGTCACATTCTGTGCTTTGTTTCAGGCTGGGGTCTGACTGGAAGTACTCCCTCTGCCCTGGGCTCTAGCAGACTGGGGTCCAGAAAAGGGGTCCTTGCCATCTTCTCTTGTTTGGTTTCACCTTCTGAAAGGGAAGAAAAACTGCTGGGATTGGAAGGAGTAACCGAGGTACCTTTCAGTTCTGCACTGCAGACAAGAGACAATGAGATGGAAAATCCAAATGGCCAAATGAACATATAAGAGCAGGAAGCTTAGCAGCCGTCATGACAAGCAGCACATGACATGATAATCCCCTGGCAGGTGACAAGCATTTTGGAAGCAACAAAGCAGAAAGGGATTAGTGGGGTGAAGTCAGGGACCCTCACTCCCTGATCTGGTGGAATGTCTCTGGGGGAAGGCGGGCCCATGTCCACTGTCTAAACTGTGCAGGGGGCTTTGTCACCTGAAAGGGTCACCCAGAGGCCTACTATTCTCAAGTGTCACCTGCTTTTATTATACTCATGAACTTAAGGACAATATTTGCCCTGGAACAGAAGGCGCTAGACTTTCCAAGGGCCCCAGAAAGACTCAGTTTTAATCAAAATGCTGATCACCTTCCTCTCAGATCCTGATTGTAGAACACACAGATTTTATTTTGTTCTTTTGTATTGTCAATTTTGTACCCTAAAAATTGTCTCCCAGGAGCTATCTTTAAAAGGATTTTTTAAAAAATTGATGTCTCAACTTAGAGTCAATCATAGTCTGGATGGAAAATTCTCTTTCCAGGATGTCAGGTGGGCTGATCTTAGGATGAGGTAGAAGTGAAGCTAAATGTGCCTCTGAGGTCCCCTTGGGGTGGCTGCTGATAGAGTCCAGGCAGGTTCTAGACCCCACAGTTATATTAAGCCAAGACTCTGGGCAAGAGTCAGACTGAGGAAAAGGGACCCCCAGAGGAGGGATGAGCGGGTGAACCAGCAACATCCCAGGTCATGAGACTTCCCACTCGGGATGATCTTGTCTTGGTGGGTATAATAGTGGCCCCCAGATATGTCCACACCCTAATCCCCTGGGACCTATGAATGTGACCTTATGTGAAAAATGGTTTCTGCAAATGTGATCAAATTAAGGATCTCGAGGGAGATCATCTGGGATTATCTGGGTGGGCTCTAAGTCCTTATGAAAGTCAGACGAGAAGGGGCCGTGTGAAGAGAGGCAGGGCTGCAGCTGTGAAAGCAGAGGCAGAGCGGGAGTGAGGCAGCCACAAGCCTACAGCTGCTCGGAGCCATGAGGAGCTGCAGGAGGCGAGGAAGGAGCCTGCGCTAGAACCTTTGGAAGCAGAGAGCCCTGCTGACACCTTGACTTGGATGCTGTGATATTGATTTTGGACTTGTGGCCTCCAGAATTGTGATAGAATAAATTCTGTTGTTTTCAGACCCCACGTCCGTGGCCATTTGTTATGGCATCCGTCAGAAATGGATCCAGTGGGGACAGAACTAAGAGATGAAAACATTCGTTGAAGAGCTGAGCCCGTGAAGACCGTGGCTCACAAACAGGCAGGAGGCCCAGGGTGGGTTGTTGGAGAAAGAGAGGAAGAGGGGTCCAGAACCTCTCATCCTCATCCTCGGCCAGCAGAAGCTCAGGCCAAAGATGAGCTCATCCCAAAGGCCCCGGGCAAGCACCGTCCTCGGTGATGCGGGAGGTCGTGGCGCCTCTCTCCTTGAATCTTGCACCGACAGTTGTGATGCCTCTCTCTTTGATTCTTGCATTTCCATCCTTCCCATTATGCCCACTGGCATGCCATGGTTACAAGGAAGAGATCTGCCCAGGTGATTTAAGAATGCGTGAGAACATGCGGCCCAGGGATATCATCTCAGCAGCAGCCAAAGTCACACTGGAATCCAGTACTTCAACCAGATGCAAGTGGCTGCTGGGCTCAGTCCCATACTCCTCTCTGGGACACTTGACACCAGAGTCCCACATCTGGGGAGCTAGAAGGGGCTTTCTGAACTCTCATGGACTGGATTCTTACACGCAACAGCTTAGTCTTCTCACCTCAGATCCCCAATTTTTGATACATACTGGTCCTCCACTGCTGGGCAGCCTTAAGAGCCCACAGCATGAATGAACAAGCAGCAAGCAGATGCTAAGAGAAACGTCGCATGCGGCCAATCTCAGCTTGGAAGCTTATTACTTTTTCTAGAACACGTGTGTTTGTGGTTATGATATTATATTGCACACATTAATATAGTCATATTTTCTGCTAGTAAAATTGTTCCTGGCTCATATAATGGGATTAAATATATCAGTATTTCATGGTGTTCCACAAAA
Organism: Saimiri boliviensis; assembly: GCF_048565385.1. Lineage (NCBI taxonomy): Eukaryota > Metazoa > Chordata > Mammalia > Primates > Cebidae > Saimiri > Saimiri boliviensis. Next base: position 82,997,414 of record NC_133460.1, read on the forward strand.
AGCCCCATAACTTCCAGGTGCTCAGCCACATGGGCAAGTTTGAGAACCACTGATCTATAATAAAGGGTAAAATCATTGAACACGTAAGTAAGCAGGAGGTTTGAAAGAAACCATTTATCACCAATCCATCAGCATTCTGGGAGGTGGTAATTGTCCACATGTACAGGCAAATTGATGAGTGTAAGTTATTTAAATTTTTCAAAAGTATTTGATTATACTTTGTGTCCAATAGAATCGCTAAGAAACACTGAAGACCTCTTTTGGCTTTCAGGGCCAAACCAAAAAATCAGCCTCATGACTTCATGAAATAAACATCGTCTTGTGATTTCATGGCCACACTTTGATTCGTCCATTTCATTCTGTCCATGCAAAGTGAGGCTGCCTGTGTAAAAGCCACATCACAGACGCCAGCCCAGGCCCCAGGGTTCATAGGGTCCCCCGCTCAATCAGTTGACTTGAAAAGCGCCCTCAGGAGAAAGGAATATCCTGCATCAGGGCCATTGTCTCCCGAGTCTGCACTGAATCCTACTGAGCTATCAAATTAAACCTATAAAGGGTCCTTGAGTCCCTGCAAACTATTCTCAGCAGTTATTTGCAGGAAGACATTCTTTAAAGGCCAGGAAGCCTGAACGTTGGCCACTTGCTAGAAGACATCACAGATCATTCTGCCTCTGGCGGAACCCAGCAGTAGCCTGGCCCCGGCTGGAGCGTGGAATGCATGTTAGTCACTGGGCATCCTCGAACTGGACACAGTTTAGAGAAGGCTGCTGAAGATCAGGGCATCATGAAATAAAAAGAAGAATCATTCAGTGATAATAAAAATAAAATAAGCTTCTTTTAATAATAAGGTAGTAATATCATATGATGAGGATGAGAAAGAAGAAAATGGCTCAGAAAAAGCAAGTTAAACCGCAGACGCACTTTAGGCCTGGAAAGTATGGCTCCGACTTTGGCAAAAGGAAATGTGCCTTTGTAAGATGGAGTTTGTGACAAGAAAGTGTAGCAGAAAACTTAACTAGAGAAAAACAGATGTAGCAAAATCCTCCTTTGTTGAATCCACAGCTGGCTCTTAAAGAAAATTCTGAGTTCAAGGCTGGGTGCTGTGGCTCATGCCTGTAATCCCAGTACTTTGGGAGGCCAAGGTGGGCAGATCACCTTGAGATCAGGAGTTCCAGACCAGCCTGACCAACATGGAGAGACTCCGTCTCTACTAAAAATACAAAATTAGCTGGGTGTGGTGGTGCCTGCCTGTAATCCCAGCTACTCAGGAGGCTGAAGCAGGAGACTCACTTGAACCTGGGAGGCCAAGATTGCAGTGAGCCAAGATCACACCATTGCACTCCAGCCTGGGCAGCAAGAGCGAAACTCCGTCTCAGGGGAAAAAAAAAGAAAGAAAGAAAATTCTGAGTTCAGAGGCATGTTGTTCATTCCGTGATAATGTATTCAGTCCCTGTCCCTACTGTGTGTTAGGCACTGGGCTAGGCCCTGCAGAAACAGCTGTTCAGAAGATAGCCACTGTCTTGCCCTTTAAGGAATGAGCTCTTCAGTGAGGAATCCATTAACACAGATGGTAATTACAATGTTAAGTGATAAGGGCTATTGCTAGGAACCCAGGATCTGATCAAAGGAGGGGCATCTCCCCCAGTTCAGGGGAGCAGGGAGAAGGGTGGCCATCCCGGTGTCTCTGCTAGAGAAGGAACCTGGCTTCCTGAGCTCTGGGCAGTGTCTCTCACACTAGGACACATCCCACTCCCTGGAGAGCAGCTGCCAAGAGCACAGATTGTTTTGAAAGCATTTTAATGACTGGGTCCATTCATAATGCAGCTGCTGCAGCCCCAGAAACTCAGACAATGGGCAATACGACGGAGTCTACACTATTATAAATATTTGATCTCCTAAAACAATATTACCGTAAATATCATTTGCTGCCCCGAAAAGCTTCAAGCTCATAGTTTAAATTTCCCCCATTAGGAGCCTAACGAAGAGGATTTCAAAGTGCACTCTCTGGGGACAGGGCTTCCTGGCAGGCTCCATGCTAGGCCCTGGGGAGGGAGAGTAAATGCCGGCCAGGTGATGCTGGCTCTGGGTGAGGCAGTCAAGCAGGCGAGGAGTACTGCAGGTGTCAGTGGATAAGCCCGCACTGGGGCCCCTGGGGGCCTGGGGGACCCTAAGGGAAGGCTGCACTTTATCCAGGGTTCCAGAGAGGAGTATGGGACTGCTGCTGGTTCTGCTTCAGATTCACTGGGTGGCCTCAGGCTCGGTACAAAGTCACCTCATCTGCAAAATACAAAGACTACCCGGCTCTACCTTCTAGGTTGAACGTGTGGGAGAATATGTGTACCTAGCACAGGGCTCTGCACAAATTAAGTGCATAGGAAATACCAGCTGTCAGCACTGCAGTGAGCACAGCTCCTGCATTCTGCTGATGCTGCTGCTGCTGCTGGACAGTCCACACACCCTTCAGGTTACAACCCAGCCCCATCAGCATGGCCTGCAAGCTGCTCCTCTATCTTAACCTCCTCTCTGCTGAGACAGGCCCCAGCAGACACTTGCCCTCCTTGCGTTTCCCCTGCTGCTTGCTCTCCCTGGCTGGAACACTCATGTTCCCCTCTGCCTGGCCAGCTCCTTCAGGTTCGTGGTGCTTTAACTGCTGGTGCCTCCTCCATGAAGCCTTCCTGACCCTCTGGCCCCTGGGAGACCTCTCCTGTGGGTTCCCCGAGGGCCCCGACCCTCTGTGATAGGAGCTTGCTGGCCAACTCCCTCTCCATGTGGTCACGAGCCTCTGGTAAGCAAAGATGGAATCTCATTCATCGAATAGTAACTCAGGTGCATCTATACCCTGAGCCCAAGGTCTGCTGAGTGATTACAGGGTATCTGGGGCCTGGGTTGTATGAGTGGACTTAGCATCCTTTTCTGACTCTGACTCATTTAAGAGGTGAAGATTCCTACAGAACTACTATTCCTGGGTTTCCTACAGTTCCAGGTCATTGGGGGTGAGGTGGGAGTGGAGGGGTTCTTCGTGGAGCTAGAAGCCATCAAAGTTCTCAGAGTCATCAGATCCTATGACAGGGCTCTTGGAAGAGGAAACTGAGGCACAGAGAAGTTGGTTCACCTGCTCAAGGTCACACAGCTAGTCAGGGGTAGAACTTGGCAAGGAGCTCAAGCTCTTCTCCACTGTTCATTTCCCTGGGTCTTTGACACAGAGATCACGCCAGGGTCTAAAACAAATCTAGCCCCCAAGATAGCTGACACTGATGATTTAAAGAGCCCGGCAGTGCTTAATCTTTCTGGAAATGTTGAGATTTAAGAGCTCATAAAACTGAGCTATAACAGTGCCCTGCCAAGAACTCTGCACAGGGCTTTCTATCCGGGGCTGCCCAGCCCAGTGGTCTCAGTCTCGTCCCCAGTCACCCTGGGAGAGTTCTGCAGTTGATTACAGCTGCCGGGTTCCTCGGGCCCTCAGGAGGCCCATCAGGTCATCTCTGCCCTTGCCAGGCTAGAATGACACGTGACGTGGCAATGTGCGCAGTGACTGGCTGAGTTCATAAATTGTTCGGGACTCTGGCAGCAGTGGCAGCAAGGCTGGGGCACCAGGGTTCAGCCTGTCACCAAAGCAAGTGAGCACTGATAAGTGTTTGCACAGGGACCACCTTTCTGTGGCCACAGCAAGGCAGAGGTGACAGACGCCCATGGAGGCAGCTCTGTGGGCACATGCAGCCCTCCTAATCCATTTCGATGGTGGTTTTCTTCTGGTTGAAACCCCCATCAAAAGTCTAGGGGTCATGTCACTAATATATACATTCTCCAGCCATGCCTCCAGCACTTAGCATGGTCCTGTCCAATAGCAGGTATCCAATCAATGTGTACTGGGTGGAAGGATGGATGGAGATAAGGAAGAAAAGGGAAGAGGAACGGAAGGATGGTAAACTGATTAAGAAAATGACTCCATTTTTTCATGTATCTGTGTATCCACACTGCTTGCAATGTGACTTTTCAGCTCCCCGCACGAAGAAGTGGAGGGATTTTCCCCTATCCCTTAAATCTAAGTTGCATTTGTGACTTGCTGTGGCCTGTGGAATGCAGTGGAAGTGACAATGTACCAACTCCAAGCCAAGGCCTCAGGACCTCTTGCGTACTTCTGCTGTTTCTCTTGGTACCCGGCCAAGCCACGAACTGACTAAGCATGAGCCGGCCAAGTGCATGATGACAGGCACATCGCCCGCCACCCCTCCACCCCTCCACTGCGGCCTGTGGCTGGCCATCCCTCAAGACACATGCGTGAGGGGACTCAGCCTGCCCCAACAGCTGACCTTCAGATGCAAGAGTCCAGTCGAGGTGAAACAAACCTGGTTTAGATCTTCCCTGTAGAATTATAGTCTCATGAGTGATAATAAATGCTTGTTGCTTTCAGGCTACTTAGCTGTGGGGTGGTTAGTGCTATAGTGACAGTTCACTGCTACCATGTAGAAAGCTCGGGAAGCTATACTCTCCGGGTTCAGCAGAGCCCCAGTGTCTCCTTTTCAGAGGTCTCTTCCTTGTCCCCTTTTGTCCTATGCCATCACCTCCTGCCACATCCAGCCAGAGCCTTCCGTTCCACATTTGGAGTTTCTTCTTCTAAGTCCATATCTAAGATGCTGTGTAAGCTCTTTCAGTTCAATTCAGCCAACATTTATGGAGCACCTGCTGTGCAGAAGACATCACACCAGGTGCTGGGAAAATAACACGCGACTCCTGCTTTCAGTACATTTAGTGGCCATAGCAGCAGCCGCATTAACGATAACTGATATTTGCGCAGTACTTGACGCTAAAAGCGCTTTCACATGTTATCATGTATTTGAACTTATGATTTAGGGGGTGACACAGCAAGTCAAATGCAGATTCAGCTATTACTGAGTATCTGCTGTGTATGCAGAACCCCGACAGATGCTGGTGAAAATGAATGCCACAGGGTCACTGTAAAGATTCGAGCTTCACTCAGTGCTGGAGTGGTTATGGCCACTCCCTTTTAAGCTGTATCCCTGCTTGTAGAGGAAAATTGAGATGCAAACCAAAGACTACAAGGAACACATGTAAATCTCCACCTTGAGGTTCAAAAAATCAATTTTGCAAGTGCAGTTAGGGGATCCATGGCTCAGCATCAGTCCCTGTGGAAAAGATCCGAGAGAGGTTTTAGTTGTCATAGCAACTGAAAAGCCAATTCTGCTTTAGATTACAGAATGAACATGGTAGTCATGTTCTAGGACTCTGGCTCATGCTGCATCCAGGCCCAGGCCCAGCTCTACATTCTTTTTTTTTTTTTTTGAGATAGAGTCCCACTCTTCCCACTCTGTCGCCGAAGCTGGAGTGCAGTGGCTCGATCTCAGCCCACTGCAACCTTTACCTCCCAGGTTCAAGCAATTCTTCTGCCTCAGCCTCCTGAGTAGCTGGGACTACAGGCACATGCCACCATGCCCAATGAATTTTTTGTATTTTAGTAGAGATGGGGTTTCACCGTGTTGCCCAGGCTGGTCTCGAACTGCTGAGCTCAGGTAATCTGCCTGCCTCAGCCTCCCAAAGTGCTAGGATTACAGTCATTAGCCACTGCGCCCAGCCCCAGCTCTGCATTTGAAGGTGGCTGTTAATTAACCAGAGTATGGTCAGAGGGAAGACTGGGATGAAGAAGTGTTAGGAAGCTGGGTCTGGGATGTTTGAGGGAATTTGGGATATTTAGCCTGGAGAAGAGAGGGTCCGAGAGAGATAGGAGGGCAACTTTAATTGTTTGAAAAGCCTGTTGTGTTTAAGAAGGCTAGACCTTCAGATTGCTACCAGTGGAGGAAAAAATAATAATAATAATAACAAGGCTAGACTTCTCCACTGTTGGCCAGGAGAAAAGAATGAACAGGGTGAGAGGTGGAGGAACTGTAGAGAAATAAATTTCAGTTCAACTTAAGAAATAACTTTCTAATCTCTGGAACCATCCATCAGTGAAACAGTCTCTTCCTTGTGCTGAAGATCTTCAGTATCCATTGACTAAAGCTTGTTAGTCTTGGTAAGAATTTGGGTTCAATGACTTCTAAGGTCTCTTTCACTTCTGAATTCCTGTGAAGAGCTCTGCAAAAGTGGCTTCTGAGCGCCCCGGGTTCGGCCACATCCTTTTGTAAGGACAGCTAAAAGGAAGGCTAATTGGAAGAACGCTTCCATGAGCACGTTGGGCTCTGATGGATGCTGAGAACGTTTGAGAAATTGGTCTATGCCAGGAGACTGTACATTAGCCTTCCTATAGGAAGCCATATAAATATTTCATCTATATAACCATTCATACGTATATGTTATGAAAATGTGGCCTACAATTATATAACTACATGGCATCTATATAAATGTGCTATTTAATTCTGCTCTGAAGAGGTGGGAGTGAAAGCCTGGCTGGGCCCCTCTTTTCATTCTGAGGAGGAGCTCCTCTCTCCCAATTAAAGGGTACAAGAGTATGAAGCCACAGTGTTAAGCAGAGGGAGCAGGAGAGGAAGGCAGGCAAGGGAGGAGCTGACAGGGAACACCCAGCCAAAGGGGTGGCCAGATTGACAGATGGACAGTGCTGCAGCGGGAAGACACATCAGCTGGGTGAGGGTTGAGGTGGGGCTGTGTTCACTCACTTCCCGCATGCAGCTTTGGGATGTTGCTGTTGTGTGGGATGGAGTCTCACTCCGTCATCCAGGCTGAAGCGCAGTGGCGCGATCTTGGTTCACTGCAACTTCTGCCTCCTGAGCTCAAGTGATTCTCGTGCCTCAGCCTCCCTAGTAGCTGGATAACAGGAACACGCCACCATGCCTGGCTAATTTTTGTATTTTTCGTGGAGATGGGGTTTCACCATATTGGCCAGGCTGGTCTCAAATTCCTGACCTCAAGTGAGCCGCTCACCTTGGCCTCCCAAAGTGCTGATTACAGGTGTGAGCTCCCCAGCCCGGCAGACGATTTTGTTGACAAGAATAGTGCTAATAGTTGACATTTCTTAAGAGCTTATTGTATGCCTGGGACTGTGCTCTACACGCCATCTCATTTAAACCTCACAACAAGTCAGTGCCGTAGGTGCTCTATTTTAGAGAAGAGCAATTAAAGCACAGAGAGCTGAAGTAACTTAGCCGAGGTCACACAGCCAGGAAGTGGCAGAGCTTGCATTTGAACCTAGATTGTCTGACTAAAGCCAGCACGTTTAGCCTCTTCCCAGTCACATCTTGTCTGTCTCTGTAGTGCTAGTGGAAGGTTGTCCATCTGTCTTTCAGGCATCTGCAGTCCCTAGGGTGTGATAGGACAGCGTCAAAAAAACAGTTCAAGAGTGTCGAGCAATCCCAGCACCTCAATATATTGATTCCTCCTCTGGAATGAGACAGGAGAGAAAGATGAGTTCTGCCTGGTGGCATAAATTAGCTCCGTGCCCTTGGGGCTTTGTCTCACCGTGCTGCTGCCTTGCCGTTCAGGTGGCAGGCCGGCCTGCAGCAGAGCTGTTGCTGGAGCGATTTGCGGCCGGCACATGGCAGGTGCCGGGACAGCAGCTTCCACGTTGAACCTGAACAAATGGCAGAACAGAGCAGAGGGCAACGCAATTTACAAGGAATCTTAGCAACCAGGCAAGGGGCAATAAACCAGAAAATCACTGAGGAAACTCAGTGGAGCATGAGCTAAACGAATTGCAGGATTTGTGAACCAATTTACACCCATCAGAGGAGGGGCGAGGAGGGTATCCGGCGGCTCTGAAAGCCATGGCTGGAGAACTGCCAGGCTGTCACCCGCAGCAGACTTGCTGAAGGGCAGTGAGGACACACAGTGCCTGCCAAGGGACCGCTGGGCAGTGCTCTCTGGGGGCATTGTGAGAGGGCCTTGGGCTGCCCTCTCTGCGAGGGACGTGGGGCAGCTCACCCCACTGTGGAGGGATGGATGTCAGGGAAGGAGGAAAGGTGTGAATGGAGAGACCCTGTTCCTTGCTCCCAGAAAACTGATGAAAGACAGATGAAGTGTTCTGGACCTGAAATGAAGCCCACCTTTGGTTTCCATTCCCAGGAGTCAATCTTCTGGGAAGTGAACACCATTTCTCACATGAGGCGCCCCGATGGGAGGTGGGAAAAGGCTGGTGAGGACGTGGAAAACAAGCCAAGCAGCAGGCAGCACCTCCTCCTCCTGGTGACGTGGCACATGCCTGCGCAGAAGCACATTCCCACCTGGGAGAGCTCTGGGAGGGACAGATTCAGCTGTGCCTGGACCTGTGCAGGAAGGAGGGCACAGGAGGGGCCAGGTTTTCCCATATAAACATCCCCACCTAGTTATACCAAAGCTCCATGAGAACATGGGAGGCAGACGTGTCCCTTTCAATCACACAGGGTCCAGGACCAGGTCTGGGCCCGTAGTGGCCTGGCATGTTCGAGGCCAGGTGAATGAACAAGCACTCTAATAGTAATAAATGTGCAAGATGCAGAATTGGTATTAAGGGTTAGAACCTCAGGCTAAAGACAACAGTGTATAGATAGTATAATAAGGAGACCAATGCATGGCCCTAACTGCGTGACTCTCGCTGCCACTCCTGGGAATGGTAGTGAGACACTGCATCAAAGAAACAGGCTTCAGTCTCCCCATCTTTAAAGCAAGGTGGGGCGTTGAAACCACAGTTCTCTAGGGCCATCTCCAGCTCTGCGCTGCTATGTTTTTGTGATTCTCAGCAGCACCAGGACGCTGGGACTTTTCCCTGGAGGAGCAGTATGATCCAGTCTTCCCACAAGCTGCATGGTGATCCCTGCAGAAGCTTCTGGGAAGCCTCTCTGGTCACCCCACTGCTCCCCTTCCTCTGAGTTCTCAGCTCCGCTGGCCACAGAATGGCTCCCCAAGGCTTCACTGCTGCTCAGCAGGACCCAGCACAGGGGCTCTGTCCTTTTCGGGTTCCTGCCACATTTCCTGTCCAGGAATCCACCGGCAGTGTGGGGCCTGGGCTGAGGGGAGGGAGCAATGGCAAAAATGGCAGCCACAGTGACCCAGGACCTAGCTCTCTGGCCCTGAGCACAGATGGGGAGAGAGAGACCAGCTGTGATTGAAATGACCTTTTTTTGCCAACCCAGTGTACAGGGCACAGAGTGGTTCACACAATTTAGGTCAACACAGGGCAGTGGCATGATGTGGGGTCTGGAGCCGGACATGACTGGGTTTGAGCTTTCCCTCCACATGGCCGTGAGGCTCAGGAAAGTCCTCTGAGGGCATCAGTCTTTTTGTGTGTACAAGAAGCCTGTAGAGTACCCAAAATAACACATATGGCTCCTTAGTCAGGGGTCTGGCACATTGCTAGTGTATACTGAGTAAGTGTTAGCTATTTTTAGTGTCTATAACCCAAATCCCAGTGACTAAAATGCGCATGTTCTATTCCTACTTGTTGTTAGTGCATCCTAGAGATTCCAACCCTATGAGACAAGCTGGAGGCCCAGGATTCTCACCTGAGCTGAGGTCCTTGGCACAGGCTGGGACTGCACATAGGAGTGGAGGCTAATTTCCAGAGGACTTAGGAGCTAGCTGAACGGGCCAAAGAATCAAGACCAAATGGATAAGACCAAGAATAAGACTCAGATCTTCCAGGAAGGATCTGTTACAGAGTGTATCAGTCAGCTTTTGCTGCATAACAAGCATCTACAACATCTCAGTAGCACACAACACCAAGCATTTATTTTACTCATGAATCTATGAGTTATCCGGGGAAGCTTTGCTTCATTTGGGCCCCAGGCGGAAGGAGCAGCAGCTACCCAGGAGAAGCTGTGCTCACGGCTGTGGCAGAAGCACGAGGGAGCAGGCAGAAGCTTGCCAGGCCACTTAACGTTTAGGCTTGGAGCTGGCACACTCATTTCTGTTCCATTCTTGGAAAGCAAGTTACTGAGCCAAGCTTAGAGTCAAGGAGCAGGAAAGTGACTGGGCACGGTGGTTCGTGTCTGTAATTCCAGCACTTTGGGAGGCCAAGGCAAGTGGGCCACTTGAGGTCAGGAGTTCAAGACCAGGCTGACCAACATGATGAAACCCCATGTCTACTAAAACTACAAAAAAATTAGCCAGGCATAGTGGCACATGCCTGTAGTCCCAGCTGCTTGGCAGGCTGAGGCACGAGAATCACTTGAACCCTGGAAGACAGAGGTTGTCGTGAGCCAAGATTGCATCATTGCACTCCAGCCTGAGCGGCAGAGGGGGATTCTGTGCATCCAGCCCCTGCCCCCACAAATAAAAGGAAAGTAGACTCTGCCCATGTGGAGGCTACAGCAAGGATGTAGTTACAGGGAGGGGTGAAGAACTGTGCTCTCTAATTTGATCTTTCACTTAAAGAGTGGGCCCTGGTGGAGAGGAGTAGACGTTGGAGGCAGAGAGCTCCCCGAGGAAACAGAGACCAGAGAAGGTCTGTGGTGGGGCTTAAGGAAATGTTAAGTGGGCAGAACTGCTTCAGGCAGAAACAACCGTGTCCACTTCCATGGGTCCCAGTGCGCTACCATGAAGCCCCACTGGCCAGACCTCTCCATTTTACTTTATCAGTTGCCAAATGGGCTGGCACAGAAATGGAATGGCTGGCATCCTTGTAGGGAAATTGCGCAGTGTTATACCAGAAAGAGACTATTTGATCAGAGACTTATCAGGATTTCAGTCATACAGGAAAATGGCGAAGTGACATCACTGCGTAACAGTTCATTCCTTAAAAATTCCATTCCTTTCAGGCAGGCCGAATGTGCCCAACTGCATCTTAAAGTGGCTTTGAGGGTACGCTTGCCTGAAAATGCCGGGAGGGAACCTGGCATTAGTGAAGGGAATCATTAATTACTAAGGCAGGCTTGGCTTTAAAGAGATGGCCTAGAGGTCGTGCTTATTTTTTTTTATTTATGATTCTTATTCCTCTTAACTTCCAAACAAATTTGAGATGACTGACAATTAAAAATATGGGCCCCAGACAGTGAGATTAAAGATAAAATATCCAAAGTCATAGGGATGAAGGGAAGAAATGATTAAACCAGAAACCTAGCAGAAGATAGTTACTGCAATTGCACATTAAATTGAGCTAAAGCGAAAGGGAAAATACGATGAGTTATTGGATAAAGGGAAGTATAGCTATTTGTCAGGAGAGCCAAACTTTTCCCTGACACTCAATGTGAGCACAGATTTATCATGAGAATCTCAATAGAGGGGGACAGTGAGGCCCATGCCAGACACTCTCCTCCGAGACTCCTGCAAAAGATGCAGAAGCATTCTTCAGATGGTCGTTTATTACATCGACCCTGGATAAAAGCTGAGGTCTTCAGGATGAACCCTTCTGGATTTAATATAGGCCCGGCTAATGGCTTATAGATTGTTGAAGAGACAGGCCCGTTAGAGTGTTAGAAGGTCAGCCTGGAGCCGAGGGCAAACACTGGGAGCGATATGTGGCTTTCCACCTGGAGCCACGCTGAGAAAAGACTCCCAGATGGGCACTGCATGGCCCACGTCCCCTTGGAAGCACGATTGCTAAGCAAGGCAGAGTCCCGAGTGGGTGAAGAGCAAGAAAGCCCTCGGTATAGGAAGAAACATGAAAAATCAGGCCACGAAACGGACTACAACTATCTCATTTCATTTATGTGAGCAAAACATATATGCAAAGAGAAAACACTAAAAGGAAATTCACCAGCATGTTAATAGTGGCAAACTCTAGGTTGTGGGAACTTGGAGGATTCTTTCTCCTTATAATTTTCTTTACTTTTCAAATCTTTTAAAATGGATTGAACTCCTATAATTTTATGAACAGAAAAAAAAAAGAGAAAAAAGATTTCTTTTATAAATCCTGTTTCTGAGGTCTTCAGGTTGTAGAGAGGAATCACTAGCAATGGTCCACATCTTCCTGGATGGACGTCCTTCCAAGCAGGTGGGAATAAGATACTCAGAGCATGGAAGTCTTCATTCCTGTCTCTGCTTCTCTCACAAGCTACTGAACCTAAGCCTTCCTTTCTGCATCGTGTGGTTTTACAGAAGATAAGGAGGATGTTGGTGGAGCTTGGCAGCTGTGACCTCTGATATTAAGAATGTTTTGCTTTATTGGCACAACTTCTCTGGCAGGAAAACCGGCAATATGTGGCAAAACCTTAAAAATGCACCTACCCTTGCTACACTGATTTTACATATGGAAACTTATTCTAAGGAAATATGGCCACATGGGAAGATTGAGCTGTGAAGATATTCCTTACCACATTATCTGTATAGCAAAATGTGGGGAAACTCACTCCACATTTAGCAAACCTAAATATTCACCATTAGGGATGTAGTTCAACAAATGGTGGTCCTAAGGAACACAGTACAAGCTTCACAGAGGACAGTCTGGGAGGATGCGTAGTGGCAAGGGGTTGTTTTATGGACCTCTGTTAAATAAAAAGTGTAGGTTTCAAAAGCTTATGTACAGGACCACTCTATTCTTGGAAAATTGAAAAATGTATACATCAGTAGGATTATAGGTGATTTTCCTTTCTCCTCCCTATTCCCATTTCTGGTCTGTCTGCATTTACTAAAATTTCTATGATGACTATTTCTTTTGGTAATTCAAAACGATCCCAGCGCTTTGGGAAGCCAAGGTGGGTGGATCACAAGGTCAGGAGTTCAAGACTAGCTTGGCCAAGACGGTGAAACCCCGTCTCTGCTAAAAATATAAAAATTAGTTGGGCGTGGTGGCAGGTGCCTGTAATCCCAGCTACTGGGGAGGCTGAGGCAGAGAACTGCTTGAACCCCAGAGACGGAGGCTGCAGTGAGCTGAGATTGCACCACTGCCCTCCAGCCTGGGCGACAGAGCGGGACTCCATCTCAAAAAAAAATAAAGAACGAAAACGCACTTTTGTTTCATTTTCAAAGTAGTACTATTTCATAGTTCTGCTTTCTGGAGAAAGATTAGAGGAACACCCATAATGTCGGGCTGATCTATAAGGATCCTACTGAAAACAGGCTTGCCCTGGTTTCCGGATAGGACGTTGGAGCTGAACAGAATGAGGCGTCTCTGGGCCATTTGTCTCTTCCGTCCTTTCCTTTGTGTCCCTTCCTGGGTTTGAAGCAATTCCATGAGAGTGCAACAGATCCGCCCTTCCCTCCTCTCTCTCCCACTCCTTGGGCAGGAGATGATTATGGGGCTCGCTCCGAAACAGTGGCTTGCGTGTGATGCCCCCTACTGGAAGTGGAACATGCCAGGAAGCAAGAACAAGAATAATCGCTAACCCTGATGTCAGGCTGGCTTTTGAAAGATGACATGTTCTTTTCAGGGCAGACCCACTTTAAGAGACAGGGACCCAAAGCAGTGCCCCTGCATCTCATGTGTACCCTGCATGAGATTCTTGTGGCTTTTTGCTATTCAGTTCAGCCCTTTGGAAATTCATCCCGGTTCAATTTCTTCACATGTTGCTCCTCTTCGCAGACAGGCTAAGACAGATGAACATTTTTCTTCTTGGTCTGCCTAGGTTATAAGTCACAAAAGTGAAGGGATATGTCTTCAAGAGAAAAGACTACATTGCGCATGTCACAAATGTTACCGGGCCTTTGTGCCATGAGATTAAGGGATGTCTGGTTGAAATAAAGACAGGTGGAAAAAAATTTCATAAGAGTGAAGGAAAGAAATCACAGATGACAGGAGACTTGGATTTGAAGAGACCCAAATGAGGCTGGTGACATGTCCCCTTGTTAGGATGGTTCCTACAGTGTGGTCTGGGGATGTGGGTGGGACACGTGGGCTCTCCATGTGTTTTATAGAAAGGAAGGGAACCGGTCTATATGGAGGTCTTCTGAATGCGGGATGCTTTGCACGTGCAGTCTCACCAGGCTTCCTTCAGCCATGGGAAGTAGCTGCCGTCCTCCAACCCCATAGAAGAGACCAAGGTTTAGAAAGGCTGAGTAACTTGAGCAAGCAGCTAGAAAGTGGAGGAGTCTGAATTTGAACCCGTCACTGTCTGACTCCTGAGACTGAACTCTTTCTGTAGTACTAGGCCTATCTGCCTCCGTGTCAGTATTGATAACATGACTAAAACAGATAAAAATGCTTAGCCTAGTGCTTTTAGCCTTGGCATGAAACAAACAGCTCCGATCGTTTGCCAGAGGCGCTTCATTCTAAAGTTTTAAACGCTTTCTGTTTCTGGCATGAATCAGTTGTTTGCTTTTGAGATTGTAAACAAAGGGTTACTTTATAGTGTCTTACCAAAGCAGTATCAGGTGCTCATTTATTCTCGTGAGAGACTTTAAAATTTATTTTATTTTGCTTTGGTGTTTTGCAGCAGTCAGCAGAAGAGGGGGATGTGCTTGGTTCACTGAAGTGGATAATGGCTAGAACTTTTTAAGAGGCTCTGCTCAGACAGGGGAGAGGAGCTCCCTGCTCTTTATCAAGAGTCTGGTGGGCATGGATAGCAATTCCAGCACTTTATGGTTTTATAAACACATTTTTAAATTTTTTTGAGATGCAGTTTCACTCTTTTTGCCCAGGCTGGAGTACAATGGTGTGGTCTTGGCTCACTGCAACCTCCGCCTCCTGAGTTCAGGCAATTCTCCTGCCTCAGCCTCCCAAGTAGCTGGGATTACAGGTATCTGCCACCACACCTGGCTAATTTTTGTATTTTTAGTGGAGATGGGGTTTTGCCATGTTGGCCAGGCTGGTCTCGAACTCCTGGCCTTAGTTGATCTGGCCACCTCGGCCTCCCAAGTGCTGGGATTATGGCCGTGAGCCACCGTGCCTGGCCATAAACATATTTTTATCACTGATGTTGAAGTACTTCCAAACTTACAGAAACATTGCAAGAAGAGTCCAAAGAACTCCAGTATCCATTTATCCAGATTCCTCCATTGTTAATATTTCACTCCAATTGTTCCATCATCTTCCCTGTTCTATATACATTAGCATTAGTCTCTTTCTAAATTTTGAGAGCAAATTATGTACCTGATACCCCATACCTTTAAATAGTTCACCACATCAAGGACATCCTCCTATATAACAATTACGAACCTTCCAAATCTGGAAAAGATGTTGACACAACAGGACCATCCAATTCACAGAACTCATTCAGAATTTGCCAACATTTCCCATCAATGAATTTCTCATCAACGTTTCTTTCCCCTCCCTCCCTCCCTCCCTCCCTTCCTTCCTTCCTTTCTTCCTTCCTTCCTTCCCTCCTTCCTTCCCCCTCTCTCTCTTTCTCTCTTTCTTTTCACATGGTTTCAAACCAGGACCACCTGTTCCTTTGCCATGTTTATTTCCTTTCAATATGGAAGAGTTTCTCAATCTCTTCTTATCTTTCTTGACCTTGACATTTTATGAAGAATACAGATTTTTAATTGTTTTTCCACTGTTTCCAGTGCCTTGTGCTCAGACTGTGCATTTTGAGAGGAACATCACAGAAATGAGGGATCTTCTCAGTGCATCTCATCAGTGGGCACGTGATGCTGACCCTTCATACCACTGGGATGTGATCCTTGAAAGTCTATCTGGTCAGTGTCTGCCAGCCTTCTCTACCATAAGCTCACCATTTCCCCCTTTGTTATTGACAAGTATTTGGTGGAGCGATGTTCCAAGGCTACACCAGTATCAGGGGCTGGGTGGAAGATCGATGAACATGATATTGGCAGAGCCTCTGAGTATCTCCCCACCTACTCCTATGCTTGTTAGTGCCTTTACTTACAACCTCGGTGATTGTTGCCAAATGGTGAGAACTGGTTTCCACCATTCCTTCTGCATTTATTTGCTGACATTTCATAGTAAAGAAGAGCCATCTCTTCTGATTTACTTATCTACCTACCTACTTACCTACCTATCTATTCATGTCAATATAGACCAAGCTTGTCCAACCCACGGCCCACTGGCCACACGTGGCCCAGGATGGGTTTGAATGTGGCCTGCAATGAATTTGTAAACTTTCTTAAAACATTATGAGATTTCTTTTTGCAATGTATTTTTTAGCTCATCAGCTACCATTAGTGTTAGTGTATTTTATGTGTGGCTCAAGACAATTCTTCTCCCAATGTGGCCCAGAGAAGCCAAAAGATAGGGTACCCCTGGCATAGAAAGCGAGTTGTGATCCATGAACACCATTATTTATTTTGGTGCTCAGTTGTCCCGGATTTGGCCCATGAGCCCATTCAAGCTGCCTCCTGTGTCCTTTTGACAGGTCTACATCATTCTTTCTTTGACATAAAGAATATCAAAGAACTTTCTGGAACAAGATGCTCCACCCTTGTCTTGTACTTTCCTTGCCCCAGCCCTGGAATCAGCCATTTCTCCAAGAAGCTCTGATTCCTTTTAGTGGAGGAGGGTGGTGTTTAGAAACCAAAACCTGGGTGCTCCCTCCTCCTGGGGTGCTATTGTTTTCTAGGCCCTCTTGGTAGGCAGAGCTAGGAATTACATGTGTGTACATGTGTGCACACATACTCACTGTGTAGTATGTATTTATATGTATGAATACACATAAACACGTCTATCTATCTGCCTACCTATCATCTATCTACCTATTTCTCTACCTGGTTATCTATCATCTATCTGGCTATCTACCTACCTATTTATCTATCTATCTATCCATCTATTTACCTATCTATCTATCTACTTATCTACCTACCTATCTGGCCACAAGGTGACATTGGCATTCCAGTTACAATCTATCACCTCAGGATTCTTTCTGTTTTTCCCCTTTCCATATTTGTAAATCCCTTCTCCAACGGTGAAAAACCTGACTCCAATTAACCTCAATTTATTTACTCCTTCAGTCAGTCTCCCTAATGTAACCCATGTCCTGATAATACCAACTGCCTCTGAGTCCCCGGTCCTGCCACCACCATCCAGCCCACAGCCACTTCTGGGGCCCCGGCCCTGTGCCACCTCTAAGGAAAGAAAAGAGAAAGGAAGAGGGAGAGGAGGAGGAAGAGCAGCTTGAAGCCTTGATCATTTTCATTGGGGTCTTTCTGTCTTGTTTTTTGTATAGTTAACACAATCTGGAGTGTCCTTTGTTTGGGACCACCCTTACTCCCAGGCTATGCAGAGAAGATAGAACTTTTTTTTTTTTTTTTTTTTTTTTTTGTAGACATGGTCTTGCTCTGTTGACTAGAATGGGGTGCCAGGCTCAAGGGATCCTCCCACTTCAGCCTCTCAGGCAGCTGAGACTATAGGCACATGCCATGCTGGCTAATTAAAATTTTTTTTAAGAGACTGGGTCTCTCTTACATTGCCCAGGCTGGTCTTGAACTCCTGGGCTCAAGTGATTCTGCCTCGGCCTCCCAGAGTGCTGGGATTACAGGTGTGAACCACCATGCCAGGCCTGGACCTATTTTTATACCAAAAGATTCCCATCCCCTCCACTCTTCTAGGTCACTGGATAGGGGACAGTCAAGCATTGGTAGACCAGCAATTGGCTTGTTCAGGCGTCCCCAAACTTTTTACACAGGGGGCCAGTTCACTGTCCCTCAGACCGTTGGAGGGCCGCCACATACTGTGCTCCTCTCACTGACCACCAATGAAAGAGGTGCCCCTTCCTGAAGTGCGGCGGGGGGACAGATAAATGGCCTCAGGGGGCCGCATGCGGCCCGCGGGCCGTAGTTTGGGGACGCCTGGGCTTGATCCTTTCCATCAAGGATTTGAGCTGAGGGTGGTAGAGACTCTAGGCTTAAGTGAATGGCACGTAGTCTGTCCTGAAGCAGCCACTTCTGCCACTGCACGCTGGAGGAGAGACCCCTGGGCAGAGAGAACAGAGGCATGGCACACAAAATGGCACCAGCTTTTGTGAGCCCTGAAGCTTGTACAACTTGGGGATCCTCTTTAAGAAAAAGAATGTGAACATGAGCACATGAGCCTGTGGCGTTTAGGTGCCTTTTGCTCTTTCCATACCGTTTTATGGAAATTAGCCCAAGTGGCTTTCCACCACTTGACCAAGGAGCTACGGCACCAGCAACAAAGCCAACGCTAGCTAATTTTCCCCCTCTTAATTTTGAAGGCAAAGTCAGTTCAACGTTTTTATCCCTGAAAAATGTTCCTCTTAAATAGACCACTGAATTGCCAGATAAGATGTGGGATTTTGCAGCAGTAAATAAAGAGAAATCAGAAGTTATAGTTTTGGCATTGCCATCCCAGGGTTTTAGTCTGGTTCACAAAGATGCCTTCTAAATCAAATGTCTGGGTGTCCTTCAGGATTACTGTTGATTCAACATTCCCGGGCAGGCTTTACATCCAGTGCCAAAGAACTTTGGAGTTCATATTAGAAAAAGTTTGCAAATCCACTAGCTGCAACTTTTGGAAGTGAAAGTTAACCCCTTTTCTAGGAAGTAGTAGACTGCAGATGAGCAGAACACTGCTAACTAGAGAGGCTGCTAGGGTTAGAGGGCTTGCCAATAAGGGGCACTGTGCCCCTGGGGGTCCCTCCTGCTCAGCCCTCTCCACTGACCCCCAGCAGCCAGATCAGCAGGGGCAGTGTGCCACAGGGAAGCACCTTCCTGCCTGTCCTCACCTCCACATCCTAGCCAACAGGACAGTGTAGAACAGGGGGTCCCCCCTGCCCATTCCCCTGCTCCTTCATCCCTCCCTGTAAATCCAAGAGTTGAAAGGGATTTGGAGGACCTTTTATGAAGGAGATTACAAAGTTAACATCATTGATGTCAAGAAGAAAGACTACAGAGTACTGGATCAAGAGGACACTTTTTCATTATCCAGTCAATTCCTGGCTCAAGTTCTAGCTAAGTACTCTCTAAGCAAGTTACTTACACTTTTCCAAACATTAGGTCCCTCTTCTTTCTGTAAAACAGAGGTGAAACTAACACCTAAAGTTCTTGTGAATGGCAAAGTTCAGCAACAACTCCCCCACAGCTAACAGATCTGTATGAAGCACCAGGGTCTGTTCTGAGGGCTTCGCTTACACTGTTTCATTTAGTTCTTGCAACAATCATTTGAGTTAGTGGTTATTTTTATCCCATTTGGATGAGGAAAATGAGGCACAGGGAAGTTAGGTGATTTGCCCAATTAATTAATTCATTGTTATTTTTATTAGGCCTGGAGAAACTGTATGGCTGAAGCTTAAGTTCAAGGCTTTAGTCTGATTAAAGGATCCTTTGCTCATTTCAGAGGGGAATTAGCAGCAGGTCCTTTCACCACTAAATGTGGAAAGAAGAAAGTGGGAGAATATTTGGAGACTTACCGGGTGTGGGCCAAACTAGCCTGTGGTTCAGTAAGAGAGAAAGAAAACCTTTTACTCCTCCTCTAGGTTGGGTGAAAGCACCAGGATGTGGAGAAGGCATGAAGGTCTCTAAGAGCCTGAAACTTTCTCCCTTGGTGGGAAAGGAGCAGCCCTTGTGTCTGTGGGGCCCAGAGGGTCAGCATTAGTGGCAATGACCTCGTAGGTTAGCCCATATCCTTGGCTGCCCCAGGTAGGGGGCCAGCTGCGATTCTTGCTGAGATGAGCCAGGCACTGAGGGGCTGGCTACCCGGATACAAGCAACCCACCCATCCTTTAAAAGTTTACAGCTAAAGCCGGGCACAGTGGCTCATGCCTGTAATCCCAGCACTTTGGGAGGTCAAGGCGGGCAGATCACTTGAGGTCAGGAGTTCAAGACCAGACTGGTCAACATGGCGAAACCCCATATCTACTAAAAACACAAAAATTAGCTGGGTGTGGTGGCACATGCCTGTAATCCCAGCTACTTGGGAGGCTGAGGCAGGAGAATCGCTTAAACTCAGGAAGTGGAGGTTGCAGTGAGCCAGGATCGCACCACTGCACTCCAGCCTGGGTGACGACAGAGCAAGACTCTGTCTTGGTTTAACAACAACAACAAAAATAGTATACAGCTAAAAGCCCAATGCACCTTTCAAACTTCCAGTGACTCCTAAGTTCAAAATGATACACTGTAAATTATGGGACATTCGCTGGTTTTCTATTTAAGACCTACAAGCTTTGACTAATTTGGGAGACAATTTGGTGACTTTCCCCTGAAGAAAGTCTTATAAAGAGATATTGCTTGGGGAATGTCTAGGTCTCTAAAAGGGTATTTGCCTAAAAACCCTCCCAACTCAGCCATACGGCCATTTAGTGGTACAGCCAGAACAAAATACTTCCTTGGATTTAAGAGCTTGGGCTGTGGCGTCATTTTGACATGGATCCAACCCCAGCTCCACTGACCCACTCAGGGAACCTGAGCAAACTGCTCATCGTCTCTACACCTCCCTTTCCTCCTGGGGCTGAGTGAGGATTAAATGAGATAGTGCACAGAAAGGCACAGCATGGACCTGGCATTGTGCTGAAGGGAACTATTCTTATGGTCTACTGCTCTTCCTATGCCTCAGGCAGGAATAGCACCGCCTAGCGAACTCGCTTTTGGAGTAGCTTTTCTTTTTCCCAGCTTTGTTGAGATATAACAGACATATAATAAATTGCACACATGTAAGCGTACAACTTGATGAGTTTTGAACGAGGTACACACCTGTGAAACATCATCACAATCAGGATAATGAACAGATCCATCACCCCCAAAAGTGTCCTTTTCCCTTTTGCAATCCCTTCCTCCCTTCTGCTTGTCCCCCAGCAAACACGGGTCAGCTCTCTGTCACTATCGTTAGCTTGCATTTTCTAAAATTTTTATAAATGGAAGCATACCATATGCATTCATTTTTTTGTCTGGCTTCTTTTACTCAGCATAATTATATGGAGATTCATCCATCATTGGATGAATCTCAACTTGGTTTCTGTTTTTTTTTTCCCCCCCTGCTCATGGTGGATAAAGTATTTCCAAATGAGAGATACAGGCCAGTGGGGTCCTTCTCCAAGGTTCAGGCTGCAGCTGCCTGGGGTTCTAACACGTGTGTTTTGAGCACCTCTGATGCTCCCTGTGTCCCAGTGTGTGCAAGTGTATCTGGTTTGAAGCCACAGGACTTACCAGAGTCCACACCAGAATCTTGGCTGCAACTTTTTCACGTTGCGTGTGCCCAGACTTCATTCCCAGAGCTTCAAAGTTCTGAAGTGTGGCCTGGTTGTGAAACTCCATTTTGAAGTAATGCCACTAATTTCTAAAACTCATCTGGGCAGGAAACACTTAAGCAAAAGGAAGGGAGTTCAGGCTGGGCATGGTGGCTCACACCTGTAATCCCAGCACTGTGGGAGGCCAAAGTGGGCAGATCATTTGAGGTCGGAGTTCAAGACCAGCCTGACCAACACAGGAAAAACCCATCTCTACTAAAAATACAAAATTTAACTGGGAGGGGTGAAGCGCACCTGTAATCCCAGCTACTCGGGAGGCTGAGACAGGATAATTGCTTGGACCTGGGAAGTGGAGGTTGCAGTGAGCTAAGATTATGCCACTGCACTCCAGCCTGGGTGATAGAGTGAGACCCTGTCTCAAAAAACAAAAAAAGTGGTTTTAGGATTATAAATCATTCTACTATAAAGATACATGCACATATACGTTTACTGTGGCACTGTTCAGGATAACAAAGACTTGGAACCAACCCAAATGCCCATCAGTGATAAACTGGATAAAGAAAATGTGGCACATATACACCATGGAATACTATACAGCCATCAAAAGGATTAGTTCATGTGCTTTGTAGGGACATGGATGAAGCTGGAAACCATCATTCTCAGCGAACTAACAGAACAGAAAACCAAACACCGCATGTTCTCATTCATAAGTGGGAGCTAAACAGTGAGAACACATGGACACCGGGAGGGAAACATCACACACTGGGGCCTGTCAGGGGTGGGGGCTAGTGGAAGGATAGCATTAGGAGAAATACCTGATGTAGATGATGGGTTCATGAGTGCAGGAAACTACCATGGTACATGAATACCTATGTAACCAACCTACACGTTCTGCCCATGTTCCCCAGAATTTAAGTATAATAAACAACAACAACAAAAAAAATGGAAGGGATTTCAGGTAACCCCTGATGGTAGGAATCACATTCCATAGAAGATGTGCTGTGGGCTGCTCTGTGTGGCCTGAAGTACCTTGTAAGACATGTTTGCCACAGTGAGTGCGGACCTACAGTTTTGTTTTGTTTGTTTGTTTTGAGTCGGAGTCTCACTTTGTCACCCAGGCTGGAGTGCAGTGGTGTGATCTCCGCTCACTGCACCCTCTGCTTCCCAGTTCAAGCGATTCTCCTGTCTCAGCTTCTTGAGTAGCTGGGACTATAGGCATGTGCCACTGCATCCGGCTAATTTTTTGTATTTTTAGTAGAGACAGAGTTTCACCATGTTAGCCAAGATGATCTTGATCTCCTGACCTTGTGATCTGCCTGCCTCGGGCTCCCAAAGTGCTGGGATTACAGGCGTGAACCACCATGGCTGTCAGGTACCCACAGTTTTAATGACCACACGTGAAAACAAGCCTGCTTGCTCTCTGGGTTTATTTCAGCACACATGACCAGAGAGCCACTGTGTGCTGTGTACATCAGGAAATAAACAGGGTGATGTTGTCACCTGCCTGTCCATGCAGTTCCAGGAAACCACACTCAAGAGGGCACGGAAATCAATATTGAAAATGAGACACTCAAGTTACCACAAAGAGCTATTTTTGCTTATTCCAAATTGCTCTGTTTCTCTAAGAAGCTATTTTCAGTCAGCCTCTTCTCTGGCTATGTATAGGGATGGCTCAGGCAATCTAAAAAAGAAAGAGGAAAAAGAAAGGAAATCTGCAAATAGGTTCACAGCCCAGGGATAAATCTGGGGCACTTGCAAAGGTGGTAGGAGTCAGTTATTTTCCCTAACACCCAGCCTCTCCAAATTCTACCCGTGGGTTGAAAATCATCAAGAAATAAAAACCCAGGTACGTTAGCGGGTCACTTTCTAGTAAGTGCTCAGCGTTTAAAAATAGAGATTTAAAAGGAAATGTCTCTTCTGCCTCTAGCAGGGGGCAGCTCTCTGCTCTGTCTTTTTGCTCTGTTGTCCTGAGACCGCCTTTCGGTGGCAGGTGAGGGGAAGCTCGCGTCTATTTTTAAAACTTTCTGCTTCTCTGACTGTTGCCAGGGAGAACTTGGATGAAAAGCAGTGCAGTGAAGGGAAGGAAGATCACTGTAAATGCTGGCCCAGTGAGTCACTCAGCGATTGCGTGCTGGTTCTACCGCCCCCAAAGACATGGGATGTCCCCCACTCAGCTCGATCGCCTTTGCTGCCACCTTGTCTGGGTCACTGTTATTTTTCACCTTGGCCAGCGGACTTCCTGTTCTTACTCCTGGCTCTTCCAGTCTGGCCTCTACCCTGGAGCCAGAGAGAGCTTTTTAAAAGTGCAAATTGGACTGAATCACAGCTCTCATTAATATAAATGCATGATAAAAAGTCTGGAAGCTGTTAATAGTGGGTGTCTCTGGGGTAGAGGCAAAGGGAGACTAGAATGTTTTTACTATGCCTGCTTCTGTGCGGTTTGAATTTTATACCATGAGCTTGTATTTCTTTCATAATTTAAAAAAAATCTCAAACGTTTAATTTAGTCCCTGCCCTCCAAGAGCTCTTAATCTTGCATTAGAGTCCCCAACACTAAAAAGTCTAGGAATTATGCCTGTTCATTATGGCCTTAAGGAGCAGAAGCCGCCATCGCTGAGTGGAAGCTATCAAAGTAAGTATTAAGAAGGAGTGTGCTGATAAGCAGAGCTGCCTGAAGGTGGGCTGCTGGGTCAGCGCAGGCAGTGTGCCAGGGCCAGGGCAGATGTCCCAGCTGAGGCTGGTGCCCTTGGCTGGGAAGTGGTCACTTGCCCTTGGGGTCCCTGCAGTTCTGTGACTCCATGGGATGCCCTGGCGGATACTTTTTTTTTTTTTTTTTTTTTTTTTAGCCTGATGGCTTTCTTTCATTTCTAACTTGAGTTTCTTTTTTCTTTTTAAAAAATTGTTACTTTTACAGATTTGGGGGCTACAAGTGTAGTTTCATGATACTGATAATATCGGGTGGTGGTGAAGTCTGGGCTTGTAGTGTAATCATTACCCGACCAGAGTACACTGTACCCATTAGATAATTTCTCATCCTTCATTTCCCTCCCCCATTCCACCCTTCTGAGTCCCCAGTGTCTATCATTCTTCTCTCTATGTTCATGTGTACACATTCCTTTGCCCACTTAGAAGTGAAAACATGCCGCCACCTGCAATTTCTTTTCTTTTCTTTTTTGAGACGGAGTCTCACTGTTGCCAGGCTGGAGTACAGTGGCATGATCTTGGCTCGTTGCAACCTCCGCCTCCCAGGTTCAAGTGATTCTCCTGCCTCAGCCTCCTGAGTAGTGTAGCTGGGACTACAGGCGTGTGCCACCACAAGTTAATATAAGATAATTTTTGTATTTTTAGTAGAGACGGGGTTTCACTATGTTGGCCAGGATGGTCTTGATCTCTTGACCTTGTCATCCACCTGCCTTGGCCTCCCAAAGTACTAGGATTACAGGTGTGAGCCACCTCACCCCACCAGCCACCTGGAATTTCTATCAGACAAACATAGTCCTGCAAGTTATGACTTAATCTTGTAGTTCCCTGTGTCCTGAAGGTATGGACAGCAGTTCTTCTGCAAGAAAAAAATAACACACACAATCCATATGGAGTCAAATTG
Source organism: Saimiri boliviensis (assembly GCF_048565385.1). NCBI lineage: Eukaryota > Metazoa > Chordata > Mammalia > Primates > Cebidae > Saimiri > Saimiri boliviensis. The sequence goes on from NC_133460.1 coordinate 83,021,930, forward strand.
GATACTATAATTGGAAGGAGGAGGAGACTCTAGGAACAGTGGCCAAGGGGGAACCATCAGCAAGAGCCTTCCCAGCTAACCTTCCCTGCGGCTTCAACTCTAGAAGCCTCTTCATTTGTAAGTCCCGCCCCATGGGTTTCCCACCCATGCCTGCCTCCCCCACTCCGCTTTCTGGTCCCCCGACTCACTCCCTTGGGCACAGTGCCACCTCTGGATATAGCTCATTGTTTGGATTCTGGAAGAGAAGTCATACTGCTGTCCAAAGGGATGACATATCCCTCCAGCTGTCATTATTCTTATTGTGGAATAAATAGAGATATTAGTCTGATTGGACAAGTGCTTTATGGAACCTACCTTGTTCCCCGTAGTCTCTCAGACGTTTACAAATTGGTTGAACCATGTTTTTATTTTCTCCACCACCTCAAGGCCATACCATTTCTCTTCTTAATATACAGACTATGCCTTGCACAGAGTAAGTGCCAATAAATATTTGTTGAATTGATTTTCCTGTTCAGAGATGTGGCAGAAAGACCCTCTTGCTTTGTGTGCATAATTCTTCTGTGTGGCGATTGCTGAATTCCTTTCTCGTGGCTACTGGTCACATCGGCCAGTGCCAGGCCGAGTCTCAGGGTCTGAGTTGACTATTTCCTGGGTCAACAACAACAGAGGCGACCTGAGGCTGAGTACAGATTGTGGTGGGGGAAGGGAGGCCAGAGTGGGTAAAAGGAGAACAACTCCAGTCTCTCACGGACAGGGACGAATATGTGCTGTAAGCAGCGGACAAGGTAAGAGGCTCAGAGACCAGGAGACGAGGAGCAGATGAAGGAGTGGAGAGCAAAGTGGGATGATGTGATGGGTTCAAGGCCAAGGTGGTGAACAAGGGCGGCCAAGCCCTCATCCTGGGTTCGCATCCTCATTCATGCTGGATGCCACTTTGGACAACTCTCTTAGCTCCATGGAGCCACATCATCTCCGTCTCTGTAAGACCAGGGGGTTCATAGTCACTGTGGGGATTTAACAAGGGAACTAATCTTTGAAAAAACACCGTAAACTTGGAAATGGAAATGGAAATAGAAGGCACAATTGCAACATGTAGCAACATCTCCTATCCTTAAATAATTTTTTGCAAGTCTTCTCTGCTCTCTTGTTCCTCTTGAAGGCTTATTCCCAGAAACCCAGGGTCTTCAAGCTTGATGGGATCTTGGGGTTCACTTGGCTCATCCCTGTCCTGTCGCAGACAAGGAAATAGGCTCAGAAGGCTAATGAAAGTCGCCCGGGGCTAATTAAAGAGCACATCAGGCTGGGCGTGGTCACTCACACCTGTAATCCCAGCACTTTGGGAGGCTGAGGCGGGCAGATCACCTGAAGTCAGGCGTTTGAGACCAGCCTGGCCAACATGGTGAAGCCCTGTTTCTACTTAAAATACAAAAATAGCCAGATATGGTGGTGCCTGCCTGCAATCCCGCTACTTGAGAGGCTGAGGCAGGAGAATTGTTTGAACCTGGGAGGAAGAGAATGCTGTGAGCTGAGATCACACAATTGCACTCCAGCCTGGGAAACAGAGCAAGCCTCCATCTCAAAAGAAAAAAAAAAAAAAAGAGCACATCAAAGGCCATCCCACCAATCACAGGTTCTTTGACTTGGATCCCTAGTTTATATTTTTATTTTGCTTTCTACTCCCCGGTTTTCATTTTACTTTCCCCCCACATGTCATTTTGAGGTTACTCATGCTGCTCACTGTAGACCAATACGGACTAACTATTGAGTGCATGGTGGGGATGCTCATTCATTTGCCCCCAGACCCTAATAATAATACTTACCACAGCTCAGAGCCTTGAATCTGCTACTAGGACCAGGCTACTGTGGAAAAGACGACCTTCTGCAGGGTCCGGATCCAGCTGGTGAAGGTGAAAGGGCAGATGAAAAGCCTCAGCTCCTGTCTGTCATGCCGCTTCTTCTTACCTTCCCTCGCAAAGTTCGTCTCCTTCCCGTCTATTTGGTTCCTTGTAGAGAGCCCGCTTCCTACTACGCCTCTGTCTTAGCTGGTGTCTTTGGCAGAGCCCTGAACCATCTCAGTATCAAATCCCGGGGCTCCCCTGTTTGGCCCTGGTCTAGGTAACTGAACAGTCCCTGCAAACACGAGGCATTGATGTATGTCCAATGCAGGTATGTCATGAAGAGGTTCCACAGCAGAGTGACTAAGGCACCAATCAGGAGATGAATAAAACATGTCCTGCGTAGGTTATTCAAAAAAAGACGAATAGTGAGAAACTCCAAGAAAGACGAGTGCATTCTTTTTGGGATTGTCCCTTCTTGAGCAAGCGGAAGAAGGAAGGCCTGAGAGTCCTTCAAAGGCACAGCAGCCAGGGAAGGTGTTGGGGGATAAGAGGCAGAAGCATTTTTTGCCCCTCCTTTAGCAGACTTTCAAACACTGCCTCCTCCTCCTCCTCCATGGTTGGGAGGTGCCACGTTTTGCTTCCCACAAAGCCCCAGGACCCGCTGCCCCAGCATGGTTGTTTCCTACAGCTGCTGCCATGACCCAACCTCAAGTCTGACCGAGGGGCCCCTTGACCTCCCCAGATGTCTCAGTCTGCACTTCCAGATGTGGAAACCTCCCCGTGCTGTGCAGTAGGGCCTCTGGGTGCTGGTCAGCCTCTTCCTGGCTCCCTTCATCAGCATCCTCCCTACAAAGGCTGAGATGTAAGATCTGTTTTCCAAACCACCAAAATCACCATTTGCTTATCAACCCTCTGGGTTGGTAGAAGGGCATTTGTCTCTCAGCAACACCAGCCTCTCCCGGATCTCCAGGATTCACATCCCAAAGCTCCCTGTGCTTTTCTCCACAGAATTTTCGGATCACAGCTATAAGAATCAGCCAGTCTGTTGGAACATTTAAGTCCTCCTGCCTTCCTGAGATCTGCAGACGTAGGTAACAATTCCAGCTGCAAAACTTTCAAGTCATGATGAGTCTTCTGGGGCCATAAGTCACACCCTGAGGCCACCCCTGAAGGATGGCTGGAGGTACCCCACCGAGGAGTCATCCCGCCCACTAGTCCCAAGAGTCATGCCCTTTCATTAGATCAAATCAGAGGCAGCCAGAGATTTACAGTTTCTCTCAAAACATCTGGACCGGCAATGTCGATTCCAGACCAACAGCAGGAGAGGGTACTTGGGGCCACATTACAAGCCTTGCTTCTGAAGAGCAGCTGCCCTGAATGTTCACCTCGGGCACATCTCAGCATGCTGCCTCCTCAGAGTGTGCACATCTGGACTTGAAACTAAGAGAAAGAACGATACATTTTTCTTGCTGTTGAAATATGGCTCCCCGGGGACCCAGCAGGTCGGGCCAACACAGACACTTCCCGCATCCTGACCTCAGACAAGCCCACATTCTCTAGGATAACCAAATAAAACGCTTCCGAGTCTGCAGGCTGCCATCAACTAAGAACTCAGGCATCCTCACTTCGTGCTGAGAGGAGGCTCTTCAACATCACTGCCTGCGCTGAGCTTAGGGGAGAAGGAAGTAGAAAATGTGATTAACATGTAACCATAAAATGTTGCAGCCATAAAAAAAGAGAGGTTATGTGTAAGTTATGGCCGCGTGAATGGCCACATCAAGCCACTTCCAAAAGCCCCATCTCACTAAACAGCAGTTAGCTTGCTCGACAAGTGGAAACCGCTTTGAGACATTTCAAAATTAGTGATTTTCTGCCAGCAGCTACACTGACTGCATCAGAGATCCTGACCACAATCCTTGCTAGAGTTTCAAACAGACTTGCGTTTGACTTTTTGTATTTTGTATTTTTTTTTTTTTTTGAGACAGAGTCTTTGTCTGTTACCCAGGCTGGAGTGCAGTGGTACAATCTCAGTGATTTTCCTGCCTCAGCCTCCTGAGTTCAAGTGATTCTCCTGCCTCAGCCTCCTGAGTAGCTGGGACTACAGGCACCCATCACCAGCCCTGGCTAATTTTTGTATTTTTAGTGGAGGTGGGATTTTACCATGTTGGCCAGGCTGGTCTCAAACGCCTGACCTCAAATGACCCACCCACCTCAGCCTCCCAAAGTGCTGGGATTACCGGCGTAAGCCACCATGCCCAGCCAAACAGACTTGCATTTGACTTTTAAAAAATATGTTCCATCCTGCAGAAAAAACCCACGAGGTATGGTTCTCAACCTCAGGGTCATGATCAGGTGTGATGTGTTATAACTAATTTGTTTTGAAGGTAAAGTAAGGAAGTCATGCTGTTAAGAAGAGAAAGGAGGAGAACATACTGGAGATGATCATGGTAATAAATGCCATCCTCCCACACGGATTCTGAAGAGAGTTCCTGATTCAGAGAGAAAGAAATTGTCAAAGAAAGACAAAGCCCACAGTAGTGATCGAGAGAGCTGAGACCATCTGCTTGCTTTGTGAGAGAACCCACACAAGGGGAATGTTCACCAAGCAGCTATAGGGCCACAGAGTCTAGGGGATCTCATGTTCTAGAAAGGGGAGTTTTGGCGGAACACAGAAGCTCACACCTGTAATCCTAGCACTTTGGGAGGCCAAGGCCAGAGGATCACTTGAGCCCAGGAGTTTGAGACAAACTGGGGCAATATGGTGAAAGCTCCTCTCTATGAAAAAAAATTTTTTTTTAATTAGCCAGGTGTGGTGGCACATGCCTGTGGTCCCAGCTACTTGGAAGGCTGAGGAGGGAGGATTGCTAGAGCCCAGGAGGTTGAGGCTGCCATGAACTATGATAATACTACTGCACTCCAGCCTGGGTGACAGAGTGAGACCTAGTCTCATGAAAGAGAAAGAAGGAAGGAAGGAAGGAAGGACGGAAGGAAGGAAGGAAGGAAGGAAGGAAGGAAGGAAGGAAGGAAAGAGAAAAGAAAAAGAAAAGGAAAGAAAGAAGGAGAAAGAGAGGGAGAGAGAGAGAGAAAGAAAGAGAAAGGGGAAAGGGGGAAGGGAGAAATGGAGAAAGAGAGGGAGGGAGGGAAGGAGGGAGGGAGGGAGAATTTTCTTATGGTTATGCTGATTAAGGATTGCACATAGAGCCTGGGTAGGGAAGAATGCAATCCCTAGGTTCATACTATGAATCTTAAACCTATACTTAGCCTGCCCACGATACATAATGACAAATCCCCCTCTTCACTCTGTAGGAGAGTCTTTCTTTAGGTCAGCATGCTGGGGTGGCTAATAGTTCCTTGTCCTTTTTCAGTTTGGGCTGGTTAGAACTAGCAGGCATGAAACACAGCCTCCAGTTTTAGTATCTCTGAAACAAGTGCCATGGCAAATGGAAAGTTCTTCTTCTTCAGAATGAAGTAGTGGAGATGGGAATCGAGGCGGGTACCCCAACGTTGTGCTCTGTACAACATCATTGCTGCAGTGGTGGCAAGGGGATGGAGGCTTGCGGGAGCTGGGAGTGTCTGCAGCCCCTTCCAGGGCACACCTGCTGAGTGCTTTGGTTCCCTTCCAAGTCTCATGCTGTATGGCTCTTACACTCACCAATTTGCTGTTTAAGGCCCTGACTCACAACTCTGGTTAAGCCTGCCCTTTTTTGCTATCCTGTAGAAAACATTCTTCTTGCTTGATCTTCTTACAAATTCATTCTCTTGTTTAGGGTGGATGCTCATCTTCTCCTTAAATGATGCTGTTGTGCTCTTATCCGCCACAAACCACTTTCCGCTCCAAAGCTTTGTTAGTATGAACCAGTTTCTTGGTGAAATCAGATAAGACAGATGTGAGGATGATATTCTTTTCGAAGGATCTGGCCCAGCTTGATACCCAACAAACCTAGACTGAAAGGGTCCCCCTGACCCATGTGCAGAGCAGGCACGTGGTGCTTGGCTATGTCATGGAGACACTAAGACACCAGCTTGAGTCCTCTGCTCTTGCTACCCATGAGAATGTGGGTGAGAAACATGACCACCTGGAGCCTCAGTCTTCTGATGTGTGAAATGAAGACTAGAGACCCTGTTTTCTAGGGTGTTATAGGAAGAAACAAAATCATATCTAGCATGGTACCTGGAATACTTCCAGGATCCAATACAAAGAATAGCTATATTGCTTGTAGTGATTAGATAGTTCTGTATCTTGAGTGCAGTAATGATTACACAAATCTATGCATCAGAGGAAATGGCATAGAGCTACACACACACTGACCCGGTGTCCAATTCCGGGCTCTGATTTTGTGTGACAGTTATTCCCTTAACCACTGGGCAACTTCGTATGAACCTATCATTATTTCAAGATTGAAAAAAAAAAAAAAAAGACCAGGAAGGTGAAAAAGGAGGTATGGTGGGAATAGCTGTGGTGGGGTTAGCGTTGTTTGGAGACTTCATTCCCTTTATTGCTCTGCTGTATGACTGCAGAGAGCTGACCAGCAGACCCTGCTGCACTCTCACGGCTGCCCTGGTCTCCAGGTTCATTACTGTCTCGCAGACTCTTGCGGCATCAGCCTTCACCCTGGCTCTGCTGGAGACTGCCCCAGAGCTACAGTCCCCTGGGAATTCCCTGCTGCCTCACTGCCCCATGCAGCTCCACCACCCCCGCCCCACCCCCAGGAAGACACATGCTTAGCACATCCTGACTTCTCCGGCAAGATCAAAGCAAGAGGAAAGGCTGTGCAGGGGGGAATCTTGTGCTAAAGGGTGACCCCGCTGTGTGAGCAAGGGCTCTCCACAGGTCCCGCACGCCTGGGGTTTTGCTGGTGCCCGCAGAGTGTGGATTGTGGGGATGTGCCAAGCTTGTGAGTATGAGCTCAGGCAAGAGTCTTGTCTTGAAAGATGTGATGTCTCAAGCTATGGAATTCTGTTCCAGCAAGGATGAGAAAATGTTCGGTGTCTGTCCAAACCAAGAAGGAAAGCATCAAGTATGGAGGGTTTTAAACTTTGACAAGTTCTAGAGGTTCAGTGATAAGAACCAGGGAGAGATTCCAGGGGGTGGAGGCATTCAAGGGACATGTTAAGCCCAGGGAGAGAGGGGAGGTGAACAGCAGGCCCCGGTTACCAAGGCGTTCATGTGTAAGTTAGAGCATGGAAGAGACCTCCATGTGAACCTGATAGGGAGTATTTAAAAATGCTCATAAAAGAAAAGTAGATCCTATCTGTGGCAGATTGTAAAATGCAGGGGCTGCTGCGGTCTGCAGAGAAGATGCCTCAGGATTTTGATCAGGTTGGAGGATTGGGGGAGCATCCCTTAAACCAGCTGCCAGAGGACCCCCTGATCCAAGAGGGGAACTTTGATCGCAGACAAGCACATGGAGAAGCTCTAACTCCTTTCTTGCCTCATTTATTGTCTTCCATAAGGAAAAGAAGACCTGAAGCCCAGAAACTCAGGAATAAGAAAAGCAGATACCATCTTCCCTTTGCAGGAATAACAAACAGGTGGCCCAAATCCTACCCTTCCAATTTTGGCGAGCACGTGGAGAGAGACATACTCCCAGACCTGACGGTGGTGGTGTGCACGGGCAATGCTTTTTGGGAATTCAGTTTGGAAGATCCACCCGTGTCTGCAGCTGGGTCTTTGCGGAGAAGACTGCACCTTGCACATCTGGGGCTTTTGCTGGTAAAGACCAATGAAATGAAAGGAGCGGACGCTTCTGAATTGCAGGTACCTGCTGCATGCTCCTCCCAGTGCCTCTCACCAGTGGGGAAACCTCGGGAGTCTCTGAGCCTGTTTCCCTTGCTGTGAAATAAGGATGGCAAGAATAAAGTCTCTTTCTAGGGTTGCTGAGGAGCACTTGGAATGGTGAACAGGGTTTGAATGTGGAACTGCACCTCTGGAATGTTATTGAATGTTGCTGTTATGGCACGTGATGAGGCAGAGGTTTTAGAATCTGGGAGCATTTTCTTGGAGAGGGAAGGCGTAAGGAGGCTAGGGAGGTGGGTCATCTACAGTCTTCCATTTACCTAGGTGGCTGGAATTGCTGTATAGGAATTAAAATCAACAAAGGAAGTAATTGTGAAAATATGCACAGACAGGAGGTCTGGACAGAACAGGTTCAGGAAATGGAGGAGATGCCCAGGAAGTCTTCAAAGCACAAAAAAGAAAAAATGGAAAGTATGAATGCGGGAACCTGTGATTAAAGAAGAAATGAAAGAACAAATAGAGAACTACAGTTCTGCAAAGAAGAAAGGGAGGAGGAGGGAGCAAATCCAGCTCTCTCTGCAAGTCCTTCCTTCATCAGGCTGTAGGAAGGAGGGAGCGGATGGCACAGGAGCTCTGAAGGACAAAACAGGGCAAGTCAAAACCAAATCACTAGTGAGATAATGAGAGGTTAATAAGAGCAATTTCCAGATCTGTCACCAAATGTGGGTGTGACTAAAACTGGTACATGATTTGGGGGTCTCTCATAAGAGGCTGTTGATGGAAGGGGAAATGCGGAATTTAAAGCAGAAACATTGCCCAGGGACACAGAAGCCCTGGAAGGTGATCCCCACTTCCAGAATGCGTATGTTCATTGAAGAATTTTCTGCTAGCAATGGACTCGTCATTCATAGAGGAAGAGAGGCAGAGAGAGAGCGAAGGCTGACCACGCCGGCACTGGTGGGTGTGACCCCACACTCACCTTCTGGGGTCCTCTCCCTGTCTGCATCCCTTATAGCTGGAAAACCCAGTTCCTCTGTCCATACCATCTTATATCTGCAAGGACTTTTATTTGACACCAGGGCTGGTGTTGGAATGGCATTACTGTTAGTGGAGGGAGCTGACGGAATGACTCAAGTCACAAGTATAGCATCTGAACGAAACTAGAGCCTCACTGCCTTAAAGGAATCAGTCACAAGTGAAGAGTGACGGTGGCTGACCACGAGTCCTTGGACAAGGTACTTACCTGCTCCGAGTGTACTTGCTGAATCTGTTTTAACTATACAATGGGAATGAAATGACCCCCTACAGAGGATGATAAAGACCATCTTAGAGGGAAGGTGGAGTGGCCGGGGTTACACCCTAGTACTGCCCTCAAGAAACAGTTTCCTTTCCCTTGCAGTGAGGGAAAACCAAGGTGTCTGGAAGGAAGCAGATAGAAGTTCATTTGTGATTGCCCAGACTGTCCCTACTGTTGTCATTTAGATATCAATGCAAGCTCAAAGAAAGCAGGTCTGAGCTTTATCCCTTTATTCCTCTCTCATCTTGTCAAGCCCAAGAATGCCTTTTAAAAAACAGGAAATGCCTAACACATTAAGAAGGAATGCCAAGTGCCAGGCCAGAGCCATGGTGAGTGGCGGGGTAGGGGAGAGCTTAGCAGCCCCTGGGACTCACCTGCAGACCTGCGTTGACCCTGTCTCTTCCTGACAAGCCCTGCACACTCTCCTCTGGCTCCTGGTGGTTCTTCTTTCCTGGTTCCAGCCAGTCGGTTTGTCCTGGACTTCATCTTGCCCATCTGTTCTGGTTGGGCCTTTCCTTTCGGAATTCTTTTCCTGCATTCTGTTTTTGCTGTCCCAGAAGCCTTGGCTGCCTCCTGACGTCCAAAGTCTTCTATCTTGCCTCGGCCTAGTGGACTGCAAGAATTTACACTGAGGGGTGAATGGGGCTTAATTAGGGAACGTTTGCAGCCCAGAAGTACAGAAGGGGTGAGGGAAGGAGAGGTCACGGGTGAGGTGCGGTGGGGAGATGTGGGCAACACCCATCTTCAGCGTGATTTGCTCAAGAGCATCCCCTAACCTCGCCCCACACATTCTCCAGCGCTGTCAAGGGAAAGAATAAAAAACACCAAATGTGTGAGTCAAATGGTCCTCTACCTTTGGCAGCCTCTGCCTTTTGGACAAGGTCAAGGATAGAGTCCCCATGTGTGAGTGTCAGTCACCAGCCAGAGACTCCACTTCCACCTCCACAAGTCCCAGGGCACAGATTCCTCATCTGACAAATATGATCAAAGACCTAGCTGTGGTGAGCTCAGCATTTTGTTCCCTTGCTCTGACATATTGGTAATGTTGGTATTTGAGCTGTGAGATCCCATTAGTTCTCCCTGGACCCTGAGGCTTTAAATTTCCCATTGAATTCATTTTAACCGGCTGTGGACAAAGCTCTGGGCTCAGCACAGTAAAGAAAACGGTGAATTGACCCCACAGGGAGATCATGATGTAACAGAAGCAAACTTGTGGGCTCTGGCTTTCCCTATAGGGTGGGATACATGGGGGGCTAGAGGGCAAGAGGGCTGGGAGAATTTATTCCTGGGTTGGGGTCAGGGCAGTGGGTGTGTGGCTGGCTGGAAGGAAGGTGAGATTTGGCATGGGCCTTAGGAAAGTGTTTTCAGACCAAGGGAACCTCATGAGTAGAGGCATGGAGGAGCCAGTGTGGGCAGGGCCTGTGATTGGGAGGTAGGAAGAGCCTGGAGAGGTCAGCCCAAGCTACAGAGGGAGCTGGTTGACACTTGAACCCGAAGGCCAGAGTCTAAGAGACATCAGGGTCTGTGACTGCTCAAATTACATGCAGATATCTGAGTGCAAATGTATTTTTAAAGAGGGGAGCCTACATATTTCTTCAGGGTCACGATGAGACCCAGAGCCATCAGTGCTGATATAGACCACGGGGGACCCACTGGAATATTGTTTTTCATGTAAAAAGTTATTTATTACATAATAAATATTTTTTTCAAAAACATTTTTAAAAAGTTATTTATTATAAAGATTTTCAAACATAGCAAAAGTAGAAGTAATACTGTAATGGACTCAGCGTTCCACCTTCAGTAATGATCAGTGTGTGGCTGGTCTTGTTCCAGTCGGACCCTCAGCTCTTCCCACCACTTCAGGATTGGTTTGTTGCTAATCTCAAAGAAAATAGTCAATATGTTTCTGAATTAAAATATGAGATTTTTTTTTAAAAAAACTCACAACCACGATACCATTAAGTCATCTAAAATGTTTAACAATACTTTCTTAATAGCATTAAATATTCAGTCAGATGTTCACATCTCCCTAATTGTCTCTTTACTTTTTAAAAAATAATTTGTTAACTTGATTTAGGATCCATATAAAGTTCATATCTTGCTTTCTTTAAGTCTCCTTTAACCCATAGAGTCCCTTTCCATCTATTGTTTCTGTCATTTGTCCTTAGATTTTCCTGCAGTCTGGATTTTGTGAGCTGCAGCTCGTGTCATTTAACATGTGCCTCTATCTGTGTGCTTCCTATAAATTGGGAGTTGGAGCTACAGATGTCATTATATTCAGGTTTGATTTTTTTTTTCAATACTACTTCAAGAGGTTCGTAATGCCTGGTTGTCCCTCTTCTTTCCATTACAGTGATTTTAAGCTTGGGAGATGTATTAGTCCATTCTCATGCTGCTATAAAGAAGTACCCAAGACTGGTAATTTATAAAGAGAATAGGTTTAATTGGCTCACAGTTTCATGGCTGGGGAAGCCTCAGGCAACTTACAATAATGGGGGAAGGCATCTCTTCACGGGGTGGCAGGAGAGAGAATGAGTGCAAGGAGGGGAAATGTCAGATGCTTATAAAACCACCAGATCTTGTGAGACTCACTCACTATAACAAGAATAAGCATGGGGGAAACTGCCCCCATGATTCAGTTATCTCTCCTGGCCCAGCCCTTGACATGTGAGGATTATTACGATTCAAGGTGAGATTTGGGTGGGGACACAGAGAGCCCAACCGTATCAGGAGAGAGGCGTAGGCATTTAAGAAAGGTCAGTCTACGGTGCAGGGGCTCAGCAGAGGGAGGGACCAGAGGCAGGAAGGCCAGCTGGGAAGCTGCTGCAGTGGTCTAGGCGAGTTGCCGCCTTTCAGCTGCACAAATGAGCCTGTATAAATGAGGGGTGCCTGTGTGCTTGCATATCAGAAGGCCCCCCGGAGCTGCAGGCAGCACTCTGGCACTAGACGCTTGTTTCTGTGACCTGGGGGAACTTGACAGCCACATGAGGACCATAAAGTGGCTAAATACAGCAAAATAAATGAGACACTTTTATGAACGTATTTGCGTTTTCTGTATCTGCCTGAAGCTTTGCTGGGTGCATTAGGTTTCCAACGTGTTGCCCCTCCCTAGAAACATAGAGTCCCCAGGGGTCAGGAAGTGAATGGAAATGACTGCAGCACAAGGAGAACCCCTCGCCTGTGTGGTTTCATCTGTGTGTTGTAAAGGAGGAAAACAGCAGCTGCTTTTAATGGGAAATGCTTTAACAGTGAAAAAGCCCAGATTGCAAAATCTCACCCTCCCCAAGAGGTACAAGAAATTTAATGTTTGAAAATGGGTTTACATGTCTTTGAGGACCGAAACTATTACTCTTGTTTCTAATGCCCATGAGTAGTCTCTGACTCTCCTTGAAATTTGAGAGGGGTGGGCAGGGGGTAGAGAGAGAGATGTATTATACTTCCTTTTGGAATGGGTACACATAAAAGTGTTCAGTAATGCAATTTTTGAATGTATAACCAGGCTTGTTTTCTGATAGTATTGAGTCATAAAATTATACCTTAATTTTAGAAAGCATTCTGAATCTAAGAAGTAATAAAATCATATTTAATGTTGTGAAACATTTTAAAGTGTGTTTTTAAAGGAAAATAATATTTTGGATAAGGATTAAGAAGCTCAACTATTCAAAATAAACTATAAAATGCAAATAAAAACACACTTGGGTTATATTTTGAAGTTTGGTACAATACCTTAGAAATCTGCTGAAGTGACTGGGTTCGGTCACTCATGTCTGTAATTGCAGCACTTTGGGAGGCTGAGGCTGGCAGATCACCTGAGTTCGGGAGTTTGAGACCAGCCTGGCCAACATGGAGAAACCGTCTCTACTGAAAAAACAGAAAATTAGTCGGGCATGTTTGTGCATGCATATAATCCCAGCTATGCAGGAGGCTGAGGCAGGAGAATCACTTGAACCCAGGAGGCGGAGGTTGCAGTGAGCTGAGATCGCACCACTGAACTCCAGCCTGGGCAACAGGAGTGAAACTTCTCAAAAAAAAAAAAAAAAAAAAAAAAAGAAAGAAAAGAAAAGAAATCTGCTGAAGCTACGAGAATGGTAACTGAATCCAACAGATCGCACTGGACCTGTCTGCCATCCCGGGATCACTGCTCAAATCCTGCAGCTTGGTCTAGTGTATCACATAGCATGATGGCTCCATGGTGTATGTTTCTGAGTGTTTTGAGGAAGTTGACTTTATGAACAGCCAACTTTGTGTGGCATGGAGAGGGCAGAGAAGGAGGCGAGGCTCAGCCTGGACCTACACATTCAGGAGACTGTTGGACTGCAGTCGGTGGCAGAGAGGCAGACTTTAAAGTCTGATGAACCAAGGATTTAGAACTTGGCTACCACTTCCTGGCTGAGTGACGTTGGATGTGTCATGTAACCTCTTCTGTGGTTTCTTTATTAATAAATGGAAGATTTAAAACTCCTTGTTTTAATATCCAATAAGTGGGGCTTAAAAATAACATATGGGAAAATTGGCTGTGTGTTAGGAACTAAGCTGTTGCTCAAGAAATAATAGATCTTGTTATTACCAGAACACATGAGAACATAAATTATTAATAGAGGAATAAATTAGCTAGCCCTTAGAGCTGGGGGAATATTTGTAATCTCATGTGGTTTTTCAGTAAAATATCATCAATTTTCCCTGATTAACGAATATTGAAAGTCTGTGGTATGGAAACCAGCTTCAAAGATGGTGCCCAATTATCCTCTTGGTCTTTATGACCAGAAAGAGACATGTGGTTCTCATCCTCATTGTAACAGACTTGGCCCATGTGGCCAAAAGAATATGACAGAAATAATGGTAAGTCCTTTCTGAGATTAGGTTATAAAATACATTGTGTTTTCATGGAAAAGAATAAAGTTGGATTCTTACCTCACACCATACACAAGAATTAACTTAAAGGGTATCAAAGACCTATTTTAAGAGCTAAAAGTATAAACTCTTAGAAGACAGCAGAGAAAATCTTCATGATTCTGGATTAGTCAATGGTTTCTTAGATATGACACCAAAAGTACAAAGAACAAAAGACGGGCAAACTATACATCACCAAAATTAAACCGTGCTTCAAGGCAAAAGTCTTGGTCAAGAAAGTGAAAAGAAGACCTAAAGAATTGGAGAAAAATTTTGCAAATTATGTCTAATAAGGATCTCATATCTATAGTGTGTAAAGATCTCTAACAACTCAATAACAAAAAAACTGAGTATCAGTTATTTTAGCCAAATAGCTATAAACCAAACAGAGGATCTCAACAGGCATTTCTCCAAAGAAAATATACACATAGCAACACACAAAAAGTTGTTCAACATTATTGACCATCAGTGAAATGCAGATCAAAACCTGGCAGATACCACTTCATACCCATGCAGATGACTGTAATAGAAAAGATGGATAATAACAAGTGTTGACAAGTATGTAGAAAAATTGGCACTCCATCTGAACAGTGTTTGAGGGGGAAAGAAAAAAGTAAAAAGAAGAAAAATTGACACCCTTACGCATTGCTGATGGGATTGTGAAATGGTGCAGCAACTTTGAGAAACAGCCTGGCAGTTCCTGAAAATATTAAACATAGAGTTATCATATGACTGTGCAATTCCACTCCTAGGTATATATCCAAAGCAATAAAAATACATGTGCACACAAAAAGTTGTACATAAATGTTCACAGCATTATTTGTAATAGCCAAAAAGAGGAAACAACCCAATTGTCTATCAATTGATAAATGGATAAATAAATCATAATATGTTCATACAATGGAGTGTTACGCAGCAATAAGAAGGAATGAAGTACTGATACATACTACAAGTATAATTTTGGAAAACATTATGCTAAATAAAAGAAGTTAATTATAAAACACCACATATTTTATATGATTCTATTTATATTAAACGTCCAAAATAGGCAAATCCATGTAGACAGAAAATAGTTCACTGGTTAGTGAGGGCTGGGAGGCTTTGGGAGAAACACGGAGTGATTGCTAATGGTTATGGGGTTTCTTTTTGGGGTGAAGAGAATGTTCTAAAATTAATTATGGTGATGGTTGCAGAACTCTGTGAATATACTAAAAACTGAATTGCATATTTTAAATGGGTGAATTGTATGGTACATAAATGACATCTCAATTAAGCTGCTTATCTATTTATTTATTTAATTTATTTTTTTGGAGACAGAGAATCTCTCTGTTGCTCAGGCTGGAGTGCAGTGAGGCAATCTTGGCTTACTACAACCTCCACCTCCTGGGTTCAAGTGATTCTTGTGCCTCAGCCTCCTGAGTAGCTGGGACTACAGGCACTCCCCACCATGCTTGGCTAATTTTTTTGTATTTTTAGTACAGACAGAGTTTAACCATGTTGGCCAGGCTGGTCTTGAACTCCTGAGCTCAGGCAATCTGCCCATGTCAGCCTCCCAAAGTGCTAGGATTATAGGTGCGAACCATCTCGCTGTCCTGAAGCTATTATTTTTTAAAATCACACTGCAAAATAAAATATTTTTTAAAAATCATAAATAAATTAACAAAAATCACATTGCAAAGTATAGCAAATCTCTATCATCTGGTCTGAACTCTAATGTCAAACATTAAAATCTAGTTTGTCAGTATTACTAGGTATGGTTTTTAAAAATACCAAATAAAAGATAATGAGGAATCTGAAAATATTTAAAAAGACATTGTGGCTTTTGCATTACTCTCTCTCTCAGGACACTCCCTCTGGGAAGACGCCGCCATGTCATAGAGGGATGCCCACATGGTGAGGAGCTGAGACCTCCAACCAATAGCTGGCAAGGAACAATAGCCTTCTGTCACTTGAGAAGAGCCCTTGGAGTGAGCTTGCAGACAGATCCTCCAGCCCCAGGCAAGCTCCTTGATGATGTGGTCCTGGCTGACAACCGGACTGCAACCTCATGAAACTCCCTAAGCCAGAACCACCAGCTAAGCCACTTCTCAAGTCCTGACTCACAGCGCTGTGATATAACAAACATTTTGGAGTCATTCATAACACAACAAGTGATAATGAAGACATGTGGGTTGAGTAGGGCTTTGCCTAACATGCCCTAGTGCCTCTTGAGAGTGAGTTAGGCCAGCTGGGATGGCCAGGCGTGGCCCAGAGAGCTGGGGTAAGACCACCATGTGCTTTCCTAAGGGAGTGAAAGTAGAAAGAGGCTGAGATGAGCATCTTCAGGAGGGAAGGAACGTATCACCCAGGAAAATCACACGCATCCGGTTTGTGGGGCTCTGGGCCCCAGGGGCAGGCATCTCTAGGGATAAAAGATTGGAGACAATGTCCAGAGGAGGAAGTCCTTCTCTGACAGCCTAGGGTCAGGGGAGGCAAAGCTTTTGTTGAGAGGGAGCCCCCTGGCTTGATCGGAAGAGGAATGTCAGCTGGCTTCTGAGGACTGAGACACCAGAGCCTCTGAGGGAAACTGGGATATAGGAAGAGTGAAGAAGTCTCTGGAGGCACAGAGACACATTAATGGAGCCTTGGAGATGGTGGTCATGGAAGCCACTAATAAAAGATGGAACTTTCTGGAACACTGGTGTTCATCATCATCATCTCTTACCCTCATGTCAACATTTGTTTATTTATTTATGACACACTATTGCTCAGGATGAAGTACACAGCAGACTTTACCTCCAGGATCAGGTGATTATCCCACCTCAGCCTCCACAGTAGCTGAGGTCACAGGCATGTGACACCATGCCCAGCTGTTTTTTGTATTTTCTATGAGACAAGGTTTTCCCATGTTACCCAGGCTGGTCTCAAATTCCTGGGCTCAAGTGATCCACAGCCTCAGCCTCCCAAAGTGCCCAAATTACAAGTGTGAGCCACTGTCCCCAGCCACGTCAACACTTTAATGCAGGCAATTGTTATCCCCATTTTAGCGAGGAGAATGTAATATTGTGGCAGGCCAAGTCTCACCAACACAGGTCTCCTAACAACTGTTTCAGTACTGACTGGGTGTTTAAGTTAAATATTAAAAGCCAGTGCCCTTATACAAAAGCCAGGATGTAACAAAAGCCCACCAAGAGTTTTGTCTAGGCCTTTTCTGGGCCTCAAAGCATGACAGAATAAAGAAGGAATTCTTAACAGGATCCATTTAGAATTAAACAAGTTTATTAGGGGTCTGGAAGAACTCCACAAACCTCTGTGATTTAGCAGGAAACAAGACAAGCGTAATCACCCCAGTACCTGGATTCATTTAGAGTAAGTAAGCTTACTGAGGCTTCAGAGGAAGGTCTTCAACACTCAGACATTAGTTACAGATTAGAAGAAGTTCATCACTTATGTCTTTAGATGAATGCACATTTACACATAGACATACAGCATAGCAGGTGCTTAATAAATATCAGTTTCCTTCCCATAGTTGACTGATGATAGAGAAGGCCCCAGTTTGCCCCCTGCCCCCACATCCTTTGGTGGTGCCTCCCACACTGACTCTGGACTTGGCCACCCACACTGATGCTTTGATCAATGCGACAGTAGCAAATGGGGAAGTCACTAACACTTGGGAAGTGAAAAGCCCAGTGGAGCACAGTCAATGATTTTATGACAATAGCTGTAGCTCCTGGGAGTGCACAGGAGGCTTCTTTTTATGTGGCACCACTGGTTGGTCCTGGGGCAATCAGTCCTTGGCATTCCAATCACTAGAGCCCCCTCCAGGCCTGGCTGAGCTTGATCTCAGCAGATGAGTCAACCGATGAAGCACTGATGATCTGCCCAAGGCCGGGCTAGGGATTAAAGAGCAGGCTGAGACCCCGGCCTCAAGTGGCTTGCACGCTGCCTCCTGGAAACCATGCCAACCAGAACGAGAAACCGTAAGTTCAGAGCAATACACAGAGAAATAAGTGGGAGCCGAATAGTTCGGTACACATTTCTGGAGGAGAAAGCCATGAGTCGGGCCAGGAGAAGTGATTAATCAAAGGGTGTGAGGGCAGGGAGCAAACAGTGGTCTTTACTATCGTCAGTCAGTCAGGGGAAGAAAACTGATCTTTATTAAGCGCCTGCTATGTGCGAAATGCTTTACTTTTCTTCTTATTTAAGCTTCACAACAGTTCTCTGAAGTACTGGCATCCCTGTCCTCGGATGAAGCATCACTCAGAGATGAGGGTCACTTGCCCATGTGGCTAGCACGTGCTGCAGCGGGGATTCGTACCTGCCGAGTTGGGGAGCTGGGCAGAGCCTGCCCCTGTGAGAGTGACTCTGAGTGTGACATAAGCGAGTCACAGTGAGAATTGCAGGAAATCCAGCACTTGAATGAAGCTGCCAAATGGGTCCTGCTCCTTACTTAAGTGGGCATGGCCTCTCTCCGGGCTGACACGTGTCACCAGTGATGATATCCTCTGGTACACCTGGTTCTCTATTCCTCGACACAGGAGATGAAGAGAAAAAGGAGGGAGAAGGGGAAGCGACGTGATGCAAGGGACCAGAGTCCCAAATACTGATGGCCTCAGCGATAGGCGTGTGTGAAAAAGACCTTTTTCTTTTTCCCTTTCCAATGCCAGGCTTTGCCCTCTGAGGGTTCACAGGCCACCCAAACCCTTTCCACGCTTTCAGACACAGTTGTTGTTTTGTTTTGGTTTTTAACAACTTTGAAAGTGCTTTGGGAGAGACACAGTTTTAGACGGGCCACATGAAAGGCCCTATTAGACAGCTCTCACCTGATATAAAGCCGCAGAAAGCCCCTTGGTATGGCCCAAATGGTGTTGCTCACTTGGGCAGGCGCACCTGAATATACACGCCGTCCCCTGATGGAAGCGTCATCTGAGCTGAATTCTGGCTCAGAATAAAGCAGGTGCAAGTCAGGCCACCCTGTCAGAACCTCCGTCTGCCTTTCTGCATAAAAGGCTTCTGCTTCCTGGGTTGTTGGTGGCTGCGTGGAGCCAAGTGAATTGCTAACTGTCATTTAAGACAAAAAATAAATAAATAAATAAATAAATAAATAAATAAATAAATAAATAAAAACACTACAGTTTTCCAATTCAGTGGGAAGGGACTTGGAAAGCAGCTGGGAGTGAAGAGCAGGAGCTGTCAGAGCAGCCGGAGCAGCAGGCTGGGGTCAGCGCAGCCCCGGTCTCAGTGCCAGGCAGCTCTGGTGTCTCAACGGCCAGGCGCCCACATGCCCCGCTGGGTAATGTGCAGAGGCCTGCACGCAGCCTCGGTGACCCCTCGTCTCTCACACAGCCTGAAATAGAAGCCCGAGGCATGGCAAGAAAAGCCTGCTCAGCCGCACACACCGCCTGCCCGGAGCCAGCCTGACGAAGCCGGAACTTCCCACTTCACCTGCGTCCACCCACCACCCGCCTGGCCACAGACTCAGTGCTCTCTTTATCCCCAAATGAAAGGGGGTGGTTGTCTCACTTGGTGCCCAGGGTGCCAGCCTGTTTACTCTTCTTCATAGGGCATATTTCTGGGCCTGTCCTCCTTTTCTCCCGAAGTACCTAAGACAATGCCCCTTTATAGGTCAGGGAAGGAGTACAGATCCTGCTCGCATTCCGTCCTCTTCCCCCAGGGCAAACAGCTTCACCCTCAGCTTTATGAGTTCCTTCCTATTCTTACTTTTCTCAGAAGCTGTTTCTCATCGACCTGTTGACGAAAGCACCATTCCACGTGTCCTGTGTGTGTGTAGCTGACTGTGAACTTGCTGCTAAGCTAAGGCCTTGCCCTGAATGTCATCAGCTTGCTGGTTTCTTGCTGAAAGCAGGAGGGTGAAGACAGGAGATGGAGGTGCTAGGAGAGAGGGGGAGATGAAAGAGGAGAGGAGAGAGGAGGTGGAGAAGGAGGAGGCGGGAGATGGAAATAGAGGAGGGAGAGGGCGAGGAGCAGAGTTGAAAAAAGAAGAAAGAAGGAAGGAAGGAAGGAAGGAAGAAGCGACAACATGCTGGGTGCTATGCTGGGCCTGTATGTATCACCTTGTGTAACTCTTACAACACACGGATGACATTCGCATCATCACTCACGTGTTTGGTGAGGAGACTGAGTTTTCAGAAAGGCTAAACAGTTTGTCTGAGATCCCTCAGCTATGAGGTGGCAAGGATTAAATTCAAACTCAGATTTTTGACTTTGATTTCAGGACTTTTTCCTTTCTAATCTTTTGCTCCCCCTAAGAGGAGACTAGAAGAAAGAGAAAATGATGGGAAATGGAAGAGAAGTGGCGACCATCAATCGTTCTCTGGTTGCAAGCAACAGAAACCGATTCTAGCTGTCTTAGATGGGAAAGGGTTCGATTGGAGGGGCGCCAGGAGGCTTTCAGAATCCAGTGGACTGCAGGGGAGCAGGATCAAGAACCACAGTGTTCTGAGGTCTGGGCAGGAGAAATTAATTGACCGCTTATTTGGGATTCTGCTCCTGGAATAAGTATCCTCGAGCCATTTCCCCCTCTCCCTGGGCAACAGAGAATCCCAGGATTCGTTGTGTTGGGGTCACTTGCCTACTCTGAAGTCAGGAGAGCTAAGAACACCAAGATGTCATGTGCTGGAGGAGAGAGCTGTAACTCCCAGTGTGGTTGTCAGACCACGAGGACAGGCCCACTCAGCATCCAAACCACAGATGACAACCACGCCGGAACTTTTCAGGTGCTGCCTGCAGGTACCAGGGGCTGATTCTATCCACCTCAAACTGCATTAGGGCTGAGCCCAGCAGGCTGACTCTTTCTCATGACAGCATCACCACCATTTGGCAGAGATGGGCTGGGCCCCCACCTCTTCCAAACCTGGCTTCTGGGAGGAAGGTTTCTCCTTCTCTCAGGAATTAGTCCTCATTCAAAAACTCAATGAAATAAGGTGGCAGAGCAATGAGCAACTTACAATCAACACTTTGGACACACTGTCTTATAAAAAGCGTCCTCCTAGTGCAGTGGTCTTCAGAGTGAAACTTGGTGAGTTGGAATTCTCACACCATTGCGGGCTATGAGACGGAGAAGATACCCACCTGCTCTCTGAGCCTCACTGTTCTGCGGCATGGTAGCGGGATAACGTGTACCCCGCCTCCGTCTGTATGCTGTTCCAGCAAATGAAATAAAAATTATCATCGGCTTGTAAACAGTGAGATCCATACAGATACAAGAGGCATTGCTGTCCTTTTTGCTGTTACCAAGCGGGGCCCGGCTGCTCCGGGAGTGTGGCTGGAGGTCGGGGCGGCTGCTCGCCTCCTTAACAAGAACCGGGGCTGGAGGAGTTGAGGGTGAAATCCGAGGAATGGGGTCCTCGGGCTTCCAGCCTGGTCTCTACTTCAAGCACCGGGAATAAACAAGGCCCCACCACGTCGTCCCTTCTCGCACTCCAAGGCCAAATGGCCCAAGGGCACAGTCATACATTCAACCGGTAATTCTAAAAGCCTGGATTAGCCTGATCTAAGCCCTGTCTTCTTTACTAAGAACCCAATGGCTAAGCCTTTCCTGGCAATTACGCTTCTCGAGGCTGAGCCTTCACAAAGCTGGGTTGTCTCCAAGTCTCCCTTCTTTTCCTTCCACAGGTTGGCACTGCACAGAGATGGAACCTGATGAAACGGCCCCATTCGAGCGCCTGCTGTATCGCTTGGCTCTGCTTCCTGCAGCTGTGCTCCGAGATGAGCCTTTCAGTCACCGCTCCCTAATAGCTCCGTCCCCCGCAAACCGGGAGGACGGATTCCTCTCCTGGCTCACATGCCCCACTTCAAGCCATCTGCACACTCTACAGGGGACTTGCCACCTAACATCCTGAGTGCAACCCCATCCAAATCCTCCGCTGGAATCCACTATTCGTGCCACTTACGCCCCTGGAGCCTGAAGCAGGAAGGCCAGCCCTCGTATCTCTTTATTGTAGTGTTTAACACAGATTCCACGGACCTGGTCCGTAACAATATGAGTGTGGTCTTACATCAGTCCTTTTACTAATTTCTCGTCGTCTCCCTCATCCTTGGTCTTTAGATTGTTCCAGACCTTTCCTCTGCGGTATAGTGGTGAGAGAAAGAGAGAGAGAGAGAGGAAAGAAGGAAGGAAGGAGGAAGGAAGGAAGGAAGGATAAGAAAGAGGAAGAAAGGAAGGAAAGAGAGTGAGAGACAGAGAAAGAAAGAAAAAGAAAGAGAGAGAAAGAGAGAAAAGGTCCCAGTGTCACTCATATCTTCATGGTTTATTTATTTCCTGGAGTAATTTTGAGACTATGAACATAGTTTTCTTTTCTGCTGTATTCCCAGCACCTGGCACAGATGTGTGTGTGTATCAGGGCCTGCATGTATAAGCTCTCCAATGCTGCTATAACATATAGTTCCCCGGTCAAAACTAAGCATTAGTAAAGCAGCATTTTGGACAGGGTTTAAATTACCTGGTCCTTGACTTTGGGAATTGGAATTTTGTTTACTGTGGTTGCTTGGGGGACCTTCCAGTAGAGATTTATAATTAAAATGATATCCAGTAAGGCTTTTTTTTTTTTTTTTTTTTTTTTTTTTTTTTTTTTTACCACAGGGCCTCTAAAAACAATAAAAAGAGTGTCTGAGGCAGAATCTAGAATTATATATGGTTTACTGTAAAGTAAACTTAGGCATAATTATATGTTGTGAACTACAGATACACAGTGGGATTCTGAGATTAATTTCCAATCACTCCTCACCACAGATTGGTGGAAATCCCCAGCCAAGGGTGGTGAAGGAAGCCTCCGTGTTTCCGCCCGGCTTGGAGGTGTTGTCTGAATGTTGCTGGTTTCGAGTCCCACCTTCCAGCTGCTGGGGCTCCACAATGGTCGCTGCAGAGATGCTCCGTTTTTCATGCCAGGATTGCTCTGTCAGGATTTGTGTTAGTAATTGCAGAGACTTTGTAGGTTCTGTTTGCAATCATATGCAACTCAGATTTTAAATTTAAAAGGTAAAAAGGGAATAATTTGAAAACACATTCACAGAGTATCAGAGTTAAAAAGAGATATTTAACACGATCAAGTCCAGGAACAGCAAATCGTTTCTATCCCAGCTGCCAGCCCCCATCAACGCCACGTCCAGGCCCCACCTGTGAGAATGCAGTGATCATCTGGTGACGCTGGCCACCAGCAAGGGGGAAGGGGCCACGGGGCCTGAACCACACACGTGCCCTCCTTGCAGAAAGGCAGGGATGTCCCATGGATCAAAGGAGGGCAGGATTCGAGTTGAAAGTTTTTTAGGAAAACAGAAACTTAGTGGCAGAAATAGTGTTGCTTTTACTATCAATTGACATTCAAAATCACTTTCAAACCAATGAGTTTGAAAAATTATTTTTCAACCAGATTGAAAAATGGGAGTGAGGAGAATGCCTAGTCCAGACGTGAATGGTGTGGAGCAAAACGGGTAGGTCCAAATGCCGGTGAAGCAATCACCTGCGACTCAAGCTGATTTCCAGCGGACGATGTCAGCAGGCACAACAGTGGGGGGTGGGGGAAGAAACCATCCAGCCCCTCCTGCCTTGGACCAGGTGCAGCCAACTTTATGGACCAGACATGTTACGAGAGTCTTGGCTCTAAACAGAGTTCGGCAAGCCCTCTGTTAACCTCAGCAGAGGGAAGTTGCCACTCCCTGACAGCAAATCAAACTGGATCTTGGGACACAAAGTGTTGGCGATGTTTAAAAACTTGTAATCGAAAAAGTTGAAATTTAGGCTGGATGCAGTGGCTCAGGCCTATAATCCTGGCACTTTGGGAGGTCAAGGGCTGATCACTTGAGGTCAGGAGTTCAAGACCAGCCTAGCCAACATGGTGAAACACTGTCTTTACTAAAAATACAGAATTTAGCCTGGCATGGTGGCACATGCCTATAGTCCAGCTACTCAGGAGGCTGAGGGAGGAGAATCACTTAAACCTGGGAGATGGGGGTTGCAGTGAGCTGAGATTGTGCCACTACACTCCAGCCTGGTGACAGAGCAAGACTCCATCACAAAAAAATAAAATTAAATTAAAAATTTAAAAATTGAAATTTAAAGAAAAGGAGAGAACACTGTTTAACCATAAATAAATACATGTGTAATCACAAAGAGCTATAATATAAATTATTGTGCATTAATCAAAATAAACTAGTGGGGTAAAAAGAGATAATACAACTTGTAAATTGCCTGGCCCTCTAAGTTTTGATGCTAGAAGTAAACCATAACATTTCTAATTTTAAAATTCCAAGCCTAAAACTAAAATGTTCAATCATAAGGACTGTTTAAGTAGATGAAGGTTTATATGCCTAGTGGACTATTGTGCACCTATTAAATATAATTATTACAAAGGGAAAGGTTTAGAACAACATGGGAAATGCTTGATAGGCTGTTTTGTGAAATCACAGTATTGTAAACACAAGATGATCAAACTAGAGGGAAAAAGTGTTTCACTGGAAAAAGCATCTTTATCCTTTCTGGAGTAGGCAAGGGTTAATACTGTATATTATATGTAGCTACGTCATTATATCTCTCTCTTTTGGTGTTTTTGTTTACTGGGTACTCAGAAATATGAATAAAATTTGCACTCAGGAGGCATAACCATGGATAATTTCTATCTTTTGGTGGTTTTTACTATATCTTTCCTTCCCGTTTATTGCAAAAATACTAGAAAAAACATAAACAGAAGTAAAGTAAAATAACATATATAATTCTCCCTGGATAGATAAAATTTGGCACTTTCTTTACAGACAATTCAATATTCAGATGGACACATAAATGCATTTATTTTATAAAACTGGGTTCATACTCTGTATCTGGTGACTTTTACAACGATCGACTTTGCCCTGGCTGGTGCCATCCCAGTCCCTGGGAGCTTCTGCTCACCTCTGGGTGGAAGTTCACAGACAGGCAAATCACAGAGCCACAGCCCAATCAGGTCTATATGTTGCCTCTACAAGATGTTAAAGGTAAAGCAAGGGGGCTAGGCATGGTGGCTCACACCTGTAATCCCAGCACTTTGAGAGGCCGAGGCGGGCGGATCACGAGTTCAGGAGATCAAGACCATCCTGGACAACGTGGTAAAACCCCGTTTCTACTAAAAATATGAAATGTGTGTGATGTGTGCCTGTAGTCTCAGCTACTCAGGAGGCTGAAGCAGGAGAATCACTTGAACCAGGGAGGTGGAGGTTGAAGTGAGCCAAGATTGTGCCACTACACGCCAGCCTGGTGACAGAGCAAGACTCTTTCTCAAAAAAAAAAAAAAAAAAAAAAAAAGAAAAAAAGAAAAACAAAGTAAAGCAAGGGAAGGTATAACCTGCTCAGTTTCTGCAGAAACAGGCCCCTTCCCCTGTAATCTGGTGAGTTCTTTGCTTTTATCCTAGCAAAATACAGCAAAGGTCAGGACGGCTCATCAGAGCTCTCGCCCTTGCCAAATGGTGTGTGGACAGGAAAATGTCAAGTGGCTCTGCTGGAAGCACTTGACTGGGAACAGGCGCTCATCCTCCCGGCACCCTCAGGGATGAGGGAAGGGGTGCCAGCCAGGCTCCCCTGCCCTTCTGTTGCATGACATGGGCTCTGATACAGGGCCACCTTCTCCATGCCTAAGCTGCATGCCCTCCCAGGGCACACTCTCTGATGCCACTGTGGCAGGCATGGGGGTGACATTGCAAAGAGAAACCGGAGGATCTGCACTTTCCCCTGGACCTTTTGCTTCCAACCAACTGCAGAGAGAGTGTGAGAAGGAGAGTACTCAGGCCAGGCATGGGGAGCCACTGAGAGGCTCTGTATTTGTTTTCTGGGCTATTACGACAAAGAACCACAAACTGGGTGGTTTAACAATTTTCCCACAGTTCTGGAGGCCAGAGGGCCAATCAAGGTGTTAGTAGAACCATACTGCCTCTAAAACCTCTTAGAGGGGGGTGGGCAGGGGGATCTTTTCTTGTCTTTTCCAGCTTCTGGTCACTCTAGACACCCTTGGCTTGTGGCAGTATCACTCTCGTCTCCACTCCACTTCACATGGCTGTCTTTTCCCTATGTCTGTGTCTTCATAAGGCTCTCTATGTGTGCGTGTCCCAGCTTCCCTCATTTTATAAGGACATGATCACATAGGATTAGGGCTCGCCCTTAGGACTTCAACTTCACTTGAGTACATGTGCAAAGACCCTGTTTCCCAACAAGGTCTCACTGATTGGCACTGAGGGTTAAAACTTCAACATGTCTTTTTGGGGAACACAATTAGACCCTAACATGCCCTACAAGGGAACGAGAGGACTGATGCTCTTTCACTATTTCAGATCCATATGGAGGGAGTGACTAAGTAAGATGGACGAACTGTTTTCAAATCCTACCTCTGCCTCCCTGACACACCTCTGCAGCCCTAAGAGAACCTTCCTTGGAGGATCCACGGCTCCTGTAGCCTTGGAAAAGTCACTTGACTTCTCGGGGCCTCAGTTTTCTCATTTATTAATTGAGCTAGCACAGTGACTCTCAAAGCAGGACCCGAGTATCATTCTGATGACTCTGAAGTGGCCCAAGAATGCAGATCTTTCCCGTGCTTCCTCCAGGTGGGTCACACACGCAGCCCCCAGACTTTACTTCTTATGTACAAGTTAAGGCTACTCGCCATTAACCCATAAAAATTTGGTATTCATAAACTAAAATTAGTATTCTCGGGGTATACTGAGGACTCCAATTTGTTATTCTACACTGTGACAAATTGCGTTATTTTGTTATTTTGTTATTAGTTGGAATTTCCCCAAGTTTTGGAAGAATACTGTTTCGTTAGCTCTTCAGTAGTTGTTTTGAGCTATCATGGGTTTCACCTGCTGTTATTCATACTTTATATTTATAAATTGCTATTGGTTTTATGCCCTCATTATCCACTGAGTCTGGTAAGAGTTTTGGGTTGTCCTAGAATGGGTAGCAGTAAGTATTTACTTTGATAATTTTTGACCTATAAAAATTGTCTAATTTCTAAACATATGTAAATGAATTGCAGCTGAATAATTCACCACATGTACCCCTATTGCTAAGGGAGATATATACATGATCCCTTGTATTTTGCTTGTATGGCGGTTTGTCCAGGACTGAGGGGTTTTCCAGAATGTAGAATTTTCAATGCTAAAACTGGGAGAATCCCGAGCAAACTCACATGATTGGTAACCCTATTAAAGAAAGACACTTCATTGGTGCCTTCCTTGCCTGTGAATCTGTGCTATTTTCATCACTTTTGTTTTGCAACCAAGGTTAGCATAATAAAACTAGTAGGGCTATTTGGAGATCACGGACCTTCATTTAGAATATAAAATTAAGTGTACAATAGTAGATTTTTCTTTAACATAAATAGGAAAGAAGTGAACCGTGTATATTGCCTGCTTAGCAGGTTTAATGCAACATGTCTCTTTGGTTCCTCTACAATCCCCTTCTCCTTCCCGTAAGCCCCACCCCTATAATTACTGAACTCAGGAGAGAGGAGGAACTGGTGGAACACTGGTGTCCTTTGGCCCCATTCAAGTGGGTATAGTCGAAGAAGTTTAGAAATCCCTGGGTTAGGCCAGGCGTGGTGGCTCACACCTGTAATCCCAGCACTTTGGGAGGTCAAGGCGGGTGGATCATGAGGTCAAGAGATCGAGACCATCCTGGCCAACATGATGAAATCCCATCTCTACTAAAAAAATACAGAAATTAGCTGGGCGTGGTGGCACGCACCTGTAGTCCCAGCTGCTTGGGAGGCTGAGGCAGGAGAATTGCTTGAACCCGGGAGGCGGAGGTTGCAGTGAGTCGAGATCGCACCACTGCACCCCAGCCTGGCGCCTGGTGACAGAGCAAGACTCTGTCTCAAAAAAAAAAAAAAAAGAAAAGAAAAGAAACCCCTGGGTTAAGGACTTCTAGACTGCCCTACCCTTTGCTGCTTGGGGCTGCAGATCCACCTTGACCTTGCTCAAGATTCTAAGTAAATGCAGAGTCAGAAGCAGCTTAGGAGCTTCCCTAGAGGTCCTTACTGAAAATTCCCTAGCAGGCAGGCAGTTATTCCTGCCCTAGGAAGATTTTGAGTATAGCCTCCATTGCATAACAGGAAGACAGGAGAGGAGGACAGAAAGCTGCTATCTATTTTCCTGTTTATCTCCGGCGGTCGGAACTCTCATTAGGGGCTTTTTGCTTTGGGCTTAATGGTTCTGAGTCCCCACAGCAATGCCATGATGTATGACTGACCCTACTTTGCAGATCTGGAACCCAGCTGCCCTGACCTGGCTCACCTCGAGTCCTGGGCTCCCCTCCACACTCCTTCAGCCCCTGAAGTCCCAAGGAACCCAGGACTCTACTCACTTGAACAAAGGTCACTTGAAAACTGGCAAATGGACAGAAGCTTTAAAAAGCCCAAACAAACAAGAGGTTGACAATTTAAAAATAAAACCAACACAAACTCAGCCTGGAACGGAAGTGCCTGATGAAGCCATCCTTAGAATTCATTGACCCCGATTTACCCCAAATCCTGGGCGACCCTCCTCCGCTGCCTGGGCTGCTCTTAGGCACAGCAGGTTCCAGGGCATCACAGTTCTGCAGTAGGTGACTAAGCCATCAGTGGGAGGCATCTTTCCCTACCAACTCTTTTTCCCAGCTCCGAGTGTATTTTCTAACTTAAGAATGTCCTTGCTTTACATTTCCAGGGGGTTATCCTTAACAGTGGGTAGGTAACCCTGTGGCGACCTGATTCCTGTTCAGCTGTGAGGTATGTCCTCCACCAGGGGACAGACACTCAGCATTCCAGACAGGGTTAGTGGTGGGACTGCTATTTGTTTAACTACTAATCCCACTTAACGTGAAATTAATTTGCTGTCCTATTATAACTCACCTTGCTTCCTGTCCTGACAGGCTCCTGTAAGTGACACCTGGCTGCTCCATTGTGCTCTTGCTTCCTGGGCTCAGGGGTAGCGGTTAGAAGCCAAGCCTTGGAGTGACTCACATTAGAAGGCTGCTCTATACACAAGAGAGGTTTGCTCATTATAGACTGAGGATGGTTACTATAAAAACAGGGGTGGCATTTTTTTTTCTCCTAATAACCAGTTCCCCTTTAGGCTACCCCTTTCCGAGGAAGTTTGTGTGCTATTATTAAACTTCTTCCCAACTCCAAATATGGGCTGCTCCAATTTCTGCAGCGTGCAGATGAGTCTCTGGCTGCTTAGTAGAAACCCAGGCCCAGGCCCCCATTTGCCTCAGTCCTGGATGAGGTTCAGGCCATCCACAGTCCTAAAGCAGGTGCTCATGGTAGAGGTGTCCATGCTGCCCGAGGGGACATTACCTACAAGGTGTTACAAACACCTCCAACCAAAAACAGGGGCTGCCACTAAAGCCTCCCAGATCCAGGTCCCACGGCCAGGAAGCCTCTTCTGTCTGTGGCAGATGAACGAGGAGCTGCTAGCATTGAGGCTGCAGGGGACACGGCTCTATTATGAAGATGAGAAGGAGCATGCTGGCCTCTGTTCATGGCCCTCCATTGGGCACCTGGCCTGGGCAGACAGAGGGGTATGATGGTCTGAAGACCTGACTCTAGCCTCCGAGTGGAAAGCTCCCACTCCCAACTTGTGTCCATCTCTCAGCTGCTCATCTGAGTCCTTGGGAGAGGTGAGGGGAGGTGGGGAGGAGGAAGCTCAAGAGTTTGTCCCCTGACCTCTGCCAACACTGTGAACGTGGCTACTTAAACAGGTTAACAGACTGGATGCCCTCCAAAGTGTGTAAAATCCCTACTACCTCCCCAGCAAACTCCACGTTGGCTGTAGAATGGAGGCCACCTCTGCCCAGCATGGCATTCTCTGCAGCTTGACCTTTTATCCGGCCTTATTCTCGCCTTTGCTCTTCACAATCCTCATCCCATCCGACTGCGGCTCTGAACTCTTTGCCCATCCCTCTGTCCCACCTTTGTCACATGGTACCCAGAAGACCCTGAATGGCCACTTTATTATTTTCACTTGTCAGGTCTAATGCATCCTAGATCCCACCCCAGCTCAGGCCCCTCTGCTGTGAGAAATACTTGCTGACCCTACCAGTTAGCAGGCTGCTTTTCTCACCATCAAATTCCACTAGTGTGCTCACACAGATTCATGTGGCCCTGGAGTTGTTAATTTTTTTTTATTTTTTTTTTTTGAGACGAAGTCTTGTTCTGTCACCAGGCTGAAGTGCAGTGGCACGATCTCGGCTCACTGCAACCTCAGCCTCCCAGGTTCAAGCGATTCTCCCGCCTCAGCCTCCCAGGTAGTGGGATTACAGGCACCCACCACCACACTCAGCTAATTTTTGTATTTTTTAAATAGAGATGGGGTTTCACCCTGTTGGCCAGGATGGTCTCAATCTCCTGACCTTGTGATCCACCTGCTTCAGCCTCCCAGAGTGCTGGGATTACAGGCATGAGCCACCGCGCCTGGCCTAATAATTCTTATATGAATGTTCTTTGCTGTCCTCCACTAGATTGTTAATGCTTTGCAACAAGAAACCATTCCTTGACATTCTAGTATAGCCGTACACAGGTGCCAACAACTGGTGGGACTTGATGACCCTACAACCAGTTCTCCACTGGTTGCATCCAGAGTATTGTTTCTTGCTCAGAGCATGATTTTTGGTGTCAGAAGGACATCAGTTCAAATCTTGACTGTGTCAACTACCAGCTCTGTGACCTCAGGCAAACTATTTAACCTAACTGTGCTTGTTTCTTCATCTGTAAAAGCAGAGATGTACAGTAATTGGCCCTGGGTTTATTGTAGGTTTAAATGAAGTAATGCGTGGGAAATTCTTGCTTGGTGCAGTGCCTGGCATGAAATCAGGGCTCACTAAATAGCAGCCATTATTATTATCTGGTTAGTCTGGGGGCTGGTGCTTCTGCTACAGGGAGTCTTAACAAACAACAAATTAATGGAGATAGATCCTGGTTTTAGGGGAGGCATCCTAGAGAGAATGTTGAGGTGAGGTTTGGAAATCCAACAAGGAGAGAAATCAGAAGTTAACCCAACTGCATTTCTGCCAACTTTTCACCAGCCGGCAGGCCGGCTCATTTTTAGCTGATTCTCCAGCTATTGCTAGAACTTTTCCCAGAGGCAGGTGCAGAGTGACTATGTAGGCTCTGAAAAACAGTCGTTGTCACCTGACCTTGAACTTAACAAACAGCCCCTGAGGAAGGTAGCTCCAA
Organism: Saimiri boliviensis; assembly: GCF_048565385.1. NCBI lineage: Eukaryota > Metazoa > Chordata > Mammalia > Primates > Cebidae > Saimiri > Saimiri boliviensis. Next base: position 83,052,866 of record NC_133460.1, read on the forward strand.
TTACAGTCATGAAGCTGGAGGAGCCCTTTCAAGGCAGATTGATTTATCGGACCAGAAATACAGCTCAACATCCCACACACAGATTTCTGCCTTTGGCAAACTGCCCTGCCTGCTTCCTTCTCTCTTGTCCTGGTGAATTGATCTGTGTGTATGAGCTGGTGTAGTTTATTGTAGAGGTGTGTGTGCACTGTGGTCCCAGGATAGAAGCTCTCAGATTGGGAACCTTCTCACTGAGTGATGCCCAAAGCATTAATTGAGGGAAATCTTGCTCCATTTCTTTGTGTGGTGGCTTTAATTTCGTCCTCCTGCTTCAGGTGGGCCCAGAATCCAGAATGCCTCTCACTGTGTCTGATTCCTCTGCTTCTGAGTGTAGTAACATGTTGTATAAGGAAGGAAGAAAACTAGTTTTTGTTGTGTGCCTTGTGCCAAGCTAAAAAAATCACCATCTCCAAGGGTCACATAAGAAACTGAGATCTGGAAGCATTTGGAACATGCCTGAAATCCAATGCTGGTAGAGCCAGGATCCAAACCCAGGTGTGTCTGACTTGATGCCCTCTGTGATGGTGACTCCAGGCTTGGCCCTACTGGGAGATGGATGCCCAGCCACTATGGGGTGAAGTTCAGCTCGTAGGATCATTTTTAATCTAGGGGCATTATTTCAATTCATACCATTGCAGTTTGCACCCACCATGTGCATGGCTGTGTGGCTTTCTCCCTTGTATTAGTTACTGATTACTGTGTAACAAATCAGTACAAACTTGGTGGCTTTGAACAACACATATTTATTATCTCACAGTTTCCATTGTTCAGGAATCCAGGTACAGCTTAGCTGGACCCCCTGCTCAGGGTGTCACAAGGCTGTAATCATGGTGCCTGCCAGGCTGTGTTCTCATCTGGAGGCTCAACTGGGGAAGCATCCATTTCCTTGCTCACATGGTGTTGGCAGCATCTGTTCTTAGAGGTTGTAGGTCTGAGAACTTGGGTCAGCTGGAGGCTGCTGCAGTTACTTGCCATATGGGGTTTTCAAAAGGGCCACTTGCCTCCTCACAGTCAGCCAGGAACTGAGATTCCTGCATGATGATGCTGTGTGTGATATAATCACATATGTGCTTTTACCTTTGTCATATTCTGTTGGTTAGAAGCACTTCACAGATCTCACCCACCCTTGAGGGGAGGGGAGCACACAAGGCAGTGGGCACCAGTAAGCAGGGGTCCTGGGTGGGGGGGCACCCTATGGGTCTGTCTTCCACATCCCTTTTTCCCTTTCTCCTCTTCTCCTTCCTTACCTTCCTTCTTCATTTCCTTTTCCAAGCCTAGCCTCAGACATAGGGCTTTGCCAGTAAACATGTTACAGTAATGATGTTAATAAGTGACATCACCATGTTCCAGGCACTAAGCTAGTTTTTTTTTTTAACTTTTTATTGAAGTATAATATACATACAGAAAACTGTAACATCCTAAGTGTAGAAATCAATAAATTCTTCAGAAACTGAACATGCTTATGTAACCGTCACACAGATCAAACAGGTGGATATGTTGCTAGCACCCTGAAGCCCTCCTCAGGCTTCCTTCTAGGCCTTAATACCCTCAATAGTGAACTTTTGTTTTCAATAGTGTCTCACTCTGTTGCCCAGGCTGGAATGCAGTGGTGTGATCATAGCCCACTGAAGCCTCCAACTCCTGGGCTCAAGTGATCCTCCCTTCTCAGCTTCCCAAGTAGCTAGGACTACAGGCATGTATTACCGTGCATGGCTATTTTTTTTTTTTTTTGTAGAAATGAAGTCTTGCTACATTGCCCAGGCTGATTTTGAACTCCTGGCCTTAAGCGATCCTCCCACCTCAGCTTCCCAAAGTGCTGGGATTACAAGTGTGAGCCACTGTGCCCAGCCAAAGGTGGATTTATAACAGTATAGATTAATTTAGCCTGTTTCTGTACAATTTATAAGCAGAATCCTACAACACGTATTATTTCATGTCTGGTTTCTTTGACTCAATGTAGTTTTGTTGCATGTGGTTTTCAGTTGTGCATTCTCATTGTTGAATAGCAGTCCATCATATGAAGGTACCACTATTTACTTTTCCATTCTCTGTGAATGGGTATTTTGGGGTAGCTTTCTGGTTGGAAGTACTACAAATGGTGCTGCCAGGAGCAGCCTAGGATGTGTCTTTTGGTGAACACAAGTAAGCATTTCTTACCTGGGAATGGGTGAGTGCTAGATCACACAGCGTGCATATTTTGGTGAGCTGTGTGTATGTATATACAATCCACACACCCCTCTGTGGGAGGCATCATCATCCCCTTTACACACAGCAGCCTTCTGGGTCAGACCTACACTTTCTCGATGGGTCCTGAAAGATCAGACAGGAGGGAAGGCCGAAAGTGTAGATTTCACCTACCTTTTTGCTGTTGACAACCTTCTTTACTTTGTTTTTCTTAAGAGACACATTGTCTTGAAGACTACTGCATACCAATCAAATGTCCTTTGCTTAGTCTCATGTAATTCCTCTTCTGATCATCTTTTTTTTTTTTTTTTTTTTTTTTTTGAGATGGAGTCTCACTCTGTCACTCAGGCTGGAATGCTGTGGCATGATCTCAGCTGACTACAACCTCCACCTCCCGGGTTCAAGTAATTCTCTGCCTCAGCCTCCTGAGTAGCTGGGATTATAGGCACGTGCCACCACACCCGGCTAATTTTTTTGTATTTTTGATAGAGATGAGGTTTCACCATGTTGACCAGGCTGGTCTTGAACTCCTGACCTTGTGATCCACCTGCCTCGGCCTCCCAAAGTGCTGGGCTTACAGGCGTGAGCCACCGAGTCTGACCATACCTTTCTTTTCTTAGCATATTTTTTTCATGTACTGAAAGTACTTTCAAAAATGTAACTTTTAAAGTTATTGTCTGATATTCTATCATGTGCAGTTACCGTGATTAATTTAACTAATTCTCTATTTTAGGACATTTAGGCTGTTTTCAGTATTTTGCCATTGCAAATAATACTGCATGAGTATCCTTCTAGCTAAATCCTTAGGGACATTTCTGATATTTTCCTTAGGCGAAATGATAAGATGCAGAATAACTCACAAAGCACACAGATGTTGGCTTTTGAGTCTCATTATCAAATACAAATTTATGCCGTTGTCAACAGCATAGAAGAGTGTCTTTTTTGCCCACACTAGTAATTTTCTATACAAATATTTGTTCTCCATTTTATAGATAAAGCAGGATCATTTGGTTTTCATTGCATTTAACGGATTCCTGGTGAGCTTAAATATTTCCAGGTTTGCTGTCCATTTGCGTTTCTCATTGCTTTGCATTTTGCATTCCTTTTCCTCATTTCACGTGTCTCCACTTCCCCACAGAATGACGTCCTGTGCTCAGCAGGTCTCTTTCCCACTCACTCCGGCCTTCAGGGCAGGAGTAATATCAAGATCTCACAGAAGAGCTTGGTGATTGTCACCTGCCTTGCAAATCAAACATGTGTTAGAAAGATGCACACTTACAAAGCCCATAGCTGGCTTGGCCAGCCACATCTGTCATTCCTCCCACCAGGAAGGCCACATTCCTCCCAGAGCTGTAAACCTCACATCTCGCTGAGTCTCTGGACACCATCACCCAGGGGCTGTGAGATCAGGAGGGCCCGCTGGTAACGACTTAACCAGGTGAGGTTCCAGTGTACTTCAGGGGTTTGCAGGACTGTGCCTCGAAGGAAGCGTTCCCTACTGCTTTGGGGAAACTGGCAATCGTAAATCAGGTAACACTGAGGCCCTGACTTACTTATCGTTCTACAAGTTTTACATACTAGGGCCAGCAAGGGACTCATTTGCCCAATTCATGGTTGATTTGCAGAGTCAGCACTTTGGGTGAGACCAGGCCACCTTGCTCAGCGAGGTCAGCATGTGCTGGGGTCTTGGAGGAATCAAGGCACCCTGTAGTGCTGAGGCCTTATCTTGTCTCTTGGTCTGGATCAAATGTCATCTTTCAGATACGTAAGACACAGGATGGAAAGTCACCAAAACAGTGGGAAATGCTTCCTCTCGGTGCTAAAAATGCTTTTTCCCGTCTCTCCCTGGCCTCCTCCAAGTTCCTATTCCTTTAGAGGAAACCTTTGCCCGGAGAGCAGCTGCACCCTTGTGATCCCAGAAATGATAGGGAACCATTAAAATAGGAACAGCAACGATAAAGAAGCTTTCAGGCCTTTGGCTCATGCTAATTAGCAATCAAGGCCAACGCCGAACCCAATGTCCCATAATAAATTATGGCACATCCTTACGAGAGAGTATTAGGCAGCTATTAAAAAAATGTTTTCAAAGAGTCTTTATGGCACTGAAAACTGCTTATGACACGAAGTGAAATGAAGGAAAGATGTAAAGCCCACACAGAACACAGAATACCGGTGATGTGAAAGACTGTCTGGAGATACTGTGGGTAACTGCGGTGACCTCTGCAGCAAAAATTATGTGTGCATTTTATGTTTCTCTCTTATTATATTTTTAAATTTTCCTATATTAGGCATTTGTACTTTTGTTTACCAAAAAATCGTTATTAATTTTAAAGATCAAGTCTGATGTGAGCTGCCCCAGGCCCTTGGAGATTTTCCATGTTCCTTCCTCCCTCCCTCCCTCTTCCCCCTTCCTCGCTCCCTCCTTTCTTCCTTCCTTCCTTCCTGCCTTCCTCCCTCTCTCCCTCCCTCCTTCCTTCACTTTCCTTCTTCCTTCTTCTCTTTCATTTTCTTCTCTTCCTTCCTTCCTCCCTCCCCCTTTCTTTTTCTCTCTCATTTTTCCTCCCTCTCTCCCTGCCTTCCTTCTTACCTTCCAGGAAACTGGGAATATTGACCAAAAACACATTTTCAACAGGCTCAAGAAGTTGGTTGTACCGATGCTGAATGAGGGGGCTTGGCTAATTTGGAAAAATCTTGGGGACCCAAACATTGTTCTGCGCTGTCCTGGTCACAGTGCTTCTAGGGGGCTAGTTTCAATTCTGAGTGCCAGGTTAAAATAAATATATAGAAAAGACTACCTTCTGCAGAATACAAAAATGGCAATAACATATTCACCATCGAAAGCCACAGCAGCAGCTCCACCTTGTACTGAATGCTTACCACATGCCAGATACTGGACGGAGACATGATCTATTGTTTGATGTAAGCTTTCAAACAACTCTCTTACAGCTGAGAAATCTGATTTCACCAACATTAAGTGCTGAGGTGGATCTATTTGAATCTGCGTTTGCCTAGGAAATGGAGGAAGGGAAGCTTTCCCGGGGAGGGTCCTGCCTCCTCTGCAGACAGGACAGCTTGGACTGTGGCCTTGGCTACTGGAACTGGAGAAGCTGGCTGGGAGGGCTGCATTGCCAGGGGAAGTTTGGATGGATTTTGCTGGACAAGAATGACAGTTCAACTCACTTTGGAATGACAGAGGTGTTGGGGATGCGACAGACTTAGCTCATAGGAAGCAGAAGGCTAAATGCTCTGCAATCAGGAATAGCGGGCTCCCACACGGCCTTAGTGGAATCCACTTTGCTTTTTGCCTGACTGGAGGATTCGATGGCTTGAGATGCCAAGCGTCGTTCAGGCCCATGGCCCCTGTGGGTGACTCTGGATCATGGGGAAATTGGGTCCATTCTTATAGTTTGCCAGGAATGTGACAGCAATTGACTGGGCCCCACCTGGGCAGTCCTCTAATTGCTGGTAGTGGGGCCCAGCCAGGGGCAAGGGGATGCTTGGATCAGACTCTTCCACTGGTCAGATGGGCTGGTTTTTGTTGTTGTTGTTTGTTTATTTGGTTTTTTGAGATGGAGTCTCTGTCACCCAGGCTGGAGTGCAGTGGCGCAATCTCTGCTCACTGCAACCGTCACCTCCTGGGTTCAAGTGATTCTCTTGCCTCAGCCTCCCAAGTAGCTGGAATTACAGATGTTTGCCACCACACCTGGCTAATTTTTGTATTTTTAGTAGAGATGAGGTTTCTGACCTCAAAGTGATTTGCCTCCCTCAACTTCCCAAAGGATTGGGATGACAGGCGTGAGCCACCGTGCCTGGCCTTCAAATGGACTGTTTCTTAGCTAGTGTAAGAATTATGGGTACCCCAAACAAGTCTATCCCACCAACTAACAGAGAAAAAATACAGGCAAATAATCTGTATGAAATATTAGTTTTAATAAAACAAAACCAGTCCATGTACAGAGGAATGGGCATAAGGTTAACTTGCACTAAATGTAACTTGTACGTTTTTTCTAAAATAATTGCTTGAGCATTGAGGACTTGGTGGCCTCCAGCACTAACCCCGAAGCTGAACTTCCTGGGAAACTGACCCAATGGGGCACCTAGAATTCAGGGGTGAAGTCTTTCTTCTTTCGGAGTGAGACCTGGTTCGGGGTCACATGCTCTTGAGGTCCCCAAAGACCACATGCGCTGCATTTCGCCCAGCGGCTCCCATCACACCTCCTCCTGGAAGGGAATCTCCTATGAACCAAAGCTCCACTCAAAAACCCACACGGGTTGGGGTGGAGGCAGGGCTTACAGAGATCCAGCAACAAAGCAGAGTGGGGCTGGTTAAAGGGGTGTGGGGGTGCGGGGGTGTGGGGCGCGGGCACTGGGATCACCTAGGACAGCTGTTCAATAGACCCTGGCTCCCTTCAGGCTTCCTGCACCAAGGGTCTGGGGAAGGGCCAGGTGCACAGCCCACAGTCTCAATGGCTGATGGTGGATGTGCTGGATGGGCAGACGCTCAGTAAGTAAAGTTAAAATTTCAGAATAAAGGGCTGGGTGTGGTGGGGGAGGATGTGGAAGCACAGATTCCCTCCAGGGGGACCAAGTCCACACAGCTCAGAGAAGGTGTGCACAGCGAATGACAACCCTGCCAGCTCCGAGAGGCTTGGAATGGGCACAAGAAAGAATTGTAAAGTTGAAGAAGTTAACTTGATCCATCCTTCCTGGTCTAAAATATGGCTGGGGCCTCTAATCCCAGCACTTTGGGAAGCTGAGGTGGGAGGTTCACTTCAGCTCAGGAGTTCAAGACCAGCCTGGGCAACGTAACAAAACCCATCTCTACAAAACTAAAAAATTAGCCGGGCGTGGTAGCACACACCTGTAGTCCCAGCTACTCCAGAGGCTGAGGAAAGAGGATCACTTGAGCCCAGGAGGTTGAGGTTGCAGTGAGCTGTGATCATACCACTGCACTCCAGCCTGGGTGACAGAGTGAAACCCTATCTAAATATACATTCGGATGGGGAATTTAGGGACATAGGGTCTCTCACAACCCCACAGTGCAATGTGGTGAGATGCCTCCACCAGGACGCATCCTCAGGCCTCCTGAAGGGGAAGTACGAGCTCAACTTTGAGCTGCGGTCATCCTGGTGGAGGCAGTGGCTGGGGGCTCACCTGTGCATGGAGAATTCTGAACACGGGGCAGCTTCTTATGGTGGGAGTTCCCTGCTCCCCTCCCTTTCTGCTGCCTTCATTGTTTATCGTCTTCCTCCTTTTCCAAGTCTCTGACCTCCAGTGAGCCCTCCCAACCCTCACAGGGTAAGTGGGACTCCAAGTCACTTACCAGGGTGAGCCCCACTTCCACAGAGATACAGGCCCTGGAGAGGGCAGCGGTAGCCGGAGTGCAGGGGCACAGGGCGGGCGAAGTAGAGCTGGTCCAGGGTCATGGCACAGTGGAATATGTTCTGCAGAGACAGGGCCACAGTTATGAACACAGGAACAGTGCAGCCTTTACTGCCTTGCCGGGGCTTCTTTGCCTCCCTTGTTCTCTAGCAAAATTTCTGTTTCTGAGATATTTTCTTGAGTTCATAAAATGCAGAAAGGGAAGGAGATGAGATGGCATGGGCACATGCCCTGGGGCTGGGCATGATGTTTTCCAAAGGCTTTTTGAGGAAGAAAGCAGGGTAAGGAACAGGAACTTGAATGGGAAAGAAAAGAGAGTTCTGTGGTCCACTTTGCATCCCTCTGCGCGCCGTTGGAAAAACACAGGCGTCCGGCTTATGTGGCTCCTGGCCTGCTCTCTGCAGGAACTCCCTTCTCTGGCCAAGGCAGCCACCTGAGCCTGGACTCCAGCCTCCAAGATCCAGCAGGATCACTCTGAATGGCACACAAGGGGCAATGGAGCCTGAGCATGGTTCTGGCCCCCTGGCTTGGGTGAGACCAGCCCCAGGCTGAGAAGGGCAGCAGCGTGGCACGGACAAAGGTCAGACTTATGGTGCAGGTCTGGCAAGAAGCCCGATGTCTGCTGGACGTCACCATAGGAGTGCCCCCCCACTGCCCTGCTCACCTTGCCCCAAACTGAAGCCATCTTATTCCCTTGAGTCTGCTCCTCCCAACCTCCAGCGTCAGTGAATGACACCACCTCCCTCCCCTCCGGCCTCTGGGCCCACCCTTCACATCCCTCCACCCTGACTCCCATGTGCACACTGTCACTGAGGCTTCTTAAGTCTGCCCGCCCCATGCCTGCTGCACCCAGCCCTTCCCTTCCTTCCCGCTGCCTGGGCTTCTTTCCTCTATAGCTGGACCAGTACTGTCCAGTGAAAATGTACCAGGAGCTAGGAGCTACATATGTCGTTTTTGATTTATTAGTAGCTACATTTAAAAAGTAAAAGCAGAGCCGGTTGTGGTGGCCCGTGCCTGTAATCCCAGCACTTTGGGAGGCCAAGGTGGGAGGATCACTTGAGCCCCAGAGTTTGAGACCAGCCTAGGCAACATTGGGAGATGCCACCTCTACCAAAAAAAAAAAAAAAAAAAAAAATTAGCCAGGCATGGTGGTGCATGCCTGTGGTCCCAGCTACTCAGGAGACTGACGTGGGAGGATGGATGGTTTGAGGCCCAGAGGTCAAGGCTGCAGGGCACTACTGTACTCCAGCCCGGGTGACAGAACAAGACCCTGTCTCTAGAAGGAAGGAAGGGAGGGAGGGAGGAAAGGATGGAGAAAGGGCAAGCTGGTGAAATTAATGTCAATGACATATTTTATTTAGCGTAACATATCCAAAATATCATAATTTCAACATGGAATCAATATATAAATCATTGATGAGCTTTTCTACATTTTTTTCTATACTGTGGGCATTCTGCACTTGCAGCACATTTCACTTTGGCCTCAGATCTTTCTTTTGCTTTTTTTTTTTTTTTTTTAATTTTCTGTTTAGAGACAGGGTCTCATTCCGTTGCCCATGCTGAAAAGTAATGGCGCATCACAGCTCACTGCAGTCTCGAACTCCCGGGCTCGAGTGATGCTCCTGCTTCAGCTTCCTGAGTTGCTGGGGACACAGGTATGTACCACCACACTGGGCGATTTTTTGGTTTTTCATTTTGGAGAGATGGGTCTCACTATGTCACCTAGGCTGCTCTCTGACCTTTCAAGTGCTCAGTAGCTGCAGTGAGGTGATTGAGCCTGGCCTCCTAACTGGTCTCCCTGTCTCCCATCTCTAGTTTTTGATAAATTGAAAAGTCTGAGGATGTGTTGCTTCTTTGAGAAGGGGGCGGTGTCTCTAAAGAAAGTCAGGTGGCAGAGCCAGTATCGTTGTCAAGGCAGAGGGCGGCAATCCTGGTGACCTTCCCAGTGGGGCTGTCCTGCCTGGGTTCTGAGTCCCCAGCAGGGACCCCCCATTCCTTTGATTTGACCACTTCTCTGTCCTCTCTCAGCTGGGGTCCCTGCCACTGTCCTCCTTCCTAATGCAAGCTGAGTATGGAGAGACAAGATAAAGAGAGAGGACGCAGCCAGGAAGTGGGAGTGCAGAGAGAAGACTGTGGCTAGACTCCCCCGGGCTTATACATACCCCTCCAGGAAGTCCAAAGATTCTCTCCAAATCTGGGGGTGTGAGGATGTCTCTGCCAACCACAGAGTCCTTGAAGCCGGGCGCATAGGCCTCGATGCAATCAAACACTGGGGTGCCAATAAACAGAAATGAGATGGCATTTGGAAGAAGAGGGGGTGCTATGGGTGTACAACTTGGTAAATTTATTAACAGTCATTAAATTACACACTGAAATGGGTTTATTTTATCACACGCAAATTATACTTCAATAGGTAAAAAACAAAAATCAGTCTACAAGCAAATAAATAATTCATCCCAAATATGCATAGATCCAGTCTCCAATTTTCCCCGCTTCCCTACCCCAATCCTTTGTCTCCTCTTGCATATGCAAAGCTTTTTTTCACCTCATCACTTTGCTCAAGCTTGCTCTTTCTCCTTCCTTCCCTCCTTTCATCCCTCCCTCCTTCCTTCCCTCCCTCCTTCCTTCCCTCCTTCCTTCCCTCCTTCCCTCCCTCCCTCCTTCCTTCCCTCCTTCCTTCCCTCCTTCCCTTCCTCCCTTCCTCCTTCCTTCCTTCCTCCCTCTCTCCCTTCCTTTCTTCTCTCTCTCTCTCTCTCTCTCTCTCTCTCTCTCTTTCTTTTCTTTCTAGGTAGAGTCTTTGCTCTGTTGCCCAGGCTAGAGTGCAGTGGGGCAATCTCAGCTCACTGCAACCTCCGTCTCCTGGGTTCAAATGATTCTCCTGCCTCAGCCTCCCAAGTAGCTGGGACTACACGAATGTGTCGCCATGCCTGGCTAATTTTTTTGTGTTTTTAGTAGCTATGGGTTTCACCATGTTGGTCAGGCTGATCTTGAGCTCCTGACCTCAGGTGATCCACCTGCCTCACCCTCCTGAAGTGCTGGGCTTACAGGCGTGAGCCACGACACCCGGCCTGCTCAAGCTGCTTCTCTTGCTTGGAATGGCCTTTGCTGTCTGGGCAGCTCCTAGTCATGACCGTCCCTTCCTTTGAAAGCCTTCCTTGTCTCTCTGGCTCATGCTTCTCCTTTGTTTCATACGGCAAGCTGTGCTGCAATGGCGTGTTTCTTAATTAGTCTCCCCCATACCCCGCTAGACTGCAAGCAACTGGAAGGCAGGAACTGTCTTCTTGCCTGAGCCCAGCAGTCATTCACTATGTTGACTTGAGGTTCCCTTGAGTATTTCCTTCCTTTGGGACAGCACCTGCAGCTGTCAGTCCTGATGGGGTGGTGAGGAGGAGTGGGCCCAGTCGGGTCACATGCCCGGCTGTGGCTCTGGAGGCAGAACATGCCGCTCTCTTTACCTCTGTCTGCATAAGCGTTTCTCTCCTGCTCATCCCAGGCCTTGCCTCCAGCCAGCGTGTAGGGTGTGTACTGAGTGAAGAGGGAGACCACGTGGCAGCCAGCAGGAGCCAGGGTGGGGTCCAGCGAGGAAGGGATGCAGAGCTCAATCAGAGGCCTGTGCGAGCGGGGAGGTGAGACGGCAGGTCTAAAGAGCAGCAGTGCCAGGGGAAGGGCCTCTGAGATGCCTTGGGACACAGTGGAGGCACTGAGATGACAGCAATCCTGGGCGATTGTCACTGTACAGCCATAGTGGGTGTCTACCTGCATGGGCTTAGTGGCTGCTAGTGTGGTCCAGAACATCTGTGAGGAGTTCCCCTAGACCCAGACCCCCGAATGCATGGCCTGTCCTGTCTTCCTTCGTCACACACGCTGTGCCCTAACCAGGACTCCCAAACTGAAATGTCTCCAAGATCCACACAGACAGTGCGAGGGTGGAAGGGGGCCAGGCCTCAGACAGCAGGGGCCCAGGCGGCCTGATCTCAGCCAGGCTTTAGTGGCTTGCCTTTTCCAGAGCAGGCCAATGGAAAACAGAGTTGCTAGGGCTGCCCCGAGCCCCAGCAGACCTGTGACCTGCTTCCCAGCCACCACCTTTGCCTGCCACACCTTTTCTACCTGGAGCACATTATCCCCACTCATCTCCAAATACGAGCCTCCTTCGAGGCCACGGGAAATGCTCCTTCTCCCCGCGTCCCTCAGCCGCAATGTTCTCCCTGAACTCGGATGTCCACCGGGGATCTGAAACAGCATGCCACCGTGTTCAAACCCCAATGCCTGATTATCCTCTAAAATCTGCTCTACCCCCACTGCCTCTTCCTCTCTTCAGGAAATGGAGTTGTCATTTCCCAGTCCCTCCTTTTTTTCCACCCACGTCCCACTCCTGTCCAACAGCAAGTCCTGTTGGCTTCACCTTCAAAATACACCCAGTCTTCCGTCACTTCTCATAATGTCCATTGCGTCTGCCCTTGTCCAAGCCACTGTCCTCTCTCCCTTGGATTCTGCAACGGTAACCCATTGCAACAGGTGCGCTAAAGCACCCAGGTTGGTCTTTTTAAAGTATAAGGCAGGCTCTGCACACACCTTCCTGGAGTAAGAGCCAGGGCAGTTGACAAGACCCAGCATGACCTCAGACCCTTCGCTCCCAGGTGCCCTCTCTCCAGCCACTCTGGCTTCGCCCCTGTGCCTCCCGCACAGCAGCACATGCCTGCCCCGGGCCTTTGCACCTGACCTTCCCTCTGTCTCGTTCTTTCCCAGATACCCACAAGACCCGTATTCTCACTTCCTTCCAGTCCCTGCTCCAGCACCGCGTTATTAGGGAAGCCTTTCCTCCCCTCCTTGCCTGTTTTTCTCTGCAGTGCTCATCATCAGTGCTCATTTGTTGATTGTCTTCCTCTCACCAGTAGAAAGTCAGTGACCTGAGGCCTTGTTGGCTTTGCTTGCTGATCTGTGCCCAGTCCCTGAACCAAGACTGGCACAGAGTAGAGACCCCAAAATACGTATACATGGATGAATGAACTTTGCCCTATACTCTTCTCCTCTCCAGGTGCACATCTTTACCACGCGCTATAAATACCCGTGTACCTGTCGTTTGATAATACGCTTTGTGTCAGTTCACGCCCCTGCCCCGCTGCTCCCCCCAGCCCATGCTTAGTGCAGAGCCCGGCACAGAGCAGGTTTTCAACACGGTGTGCTGGACAGTGGACAGGATGGAAAGGCGCCTGCTCCTATAGCGCCCCGGCCTGTTCCAGAAGGATGGAAATACAGCTGCAGTGGGAGGTGGGAAATGCTTTGAGGAGGCAGCTTATCAGAAAAAGAAAGGTTATGGAGCAGGGCACTCGGTGAGTGCATGCACTCTGCGTGCTCTGAATCACAGAACCTCCTTTGCTCTCCCAGAAAACATTTTCTGCTCTTCCTCCCCAGCCCCAGCACTTTCCTGGGCAGTGCTCTGCCCCTCTGCCCCTTCCACTAACCTGTGCCGCTCCTCACCCCTTACCTGCCCGAGTCCTCAGGTTTTTCACCTGGGATACTCTTCCTGTCCTTAGAACTTAAGTATGGGTTTTGGCAGATCCCAGGTCATGGTGAAGGCTGAATGCCAGGCCTGATCCCTGCTGTGTGTGGCATGAACAGCCCTGCTTCCCAGGCCCATGTGGGAGAACATCAGGGGACACAAAGCCCTGGGCCCCTACCTGTGGGAAGGCAGCCCGTCCATGGCATCTTCGAAGGCCTGATGCAGGAGGAGGGTGTCTTCACAGTTCAGGTGCATGGAGCACTGGTGATGGGGCAGTGGCTGGCCTCCGGGAGCATTGGGGGCCGCCAGGAAGCTGGGCAGCCTGTCTACGGCCACTGAGGGACCAAAGAGGAGGGTCAGGTCTCAGCCCCGCAAGGTCCTCCCTCTACAGCCAGCACCCTGCTACCCCCAGTGGGGGAGGGGAGCAGGAAAGCAAGAGCAGGCGTTTCACCTTCTGAGCAGGTGCCGGGGGACACGGGCTGGAGGTCAGGGAATGGAGATGATGATGGAGCTCAGCTGCCCCCAGCCTAAAAGTTGGTCGCTCAGATGGGTCAAAGGAGGCAGTGCCTCTTACCATTGATCTTGGTGACAGGAGACCGGGTGTCCAGCTGAGAGATTCTCTCCACGAACTCCTCAGGAAGCCACTCCTGGAAAGAGAAGGCTCCGTGGAAGGTCTCAGATGTCCGAGGCCTCAAGGAAGCTGCCTTCTTTCTTTGCTCAGGCAGATCCCTCCATTGCTGCCTCTGGAAATCCTCTTCATTTTTCAAAGCTCAGCCAAAACCACCTCCTCTGTGAAGCCTTTCTAGATGTCCTCCTACTCAGCTCTAACCACTTCCTCCTCTGTGCTTGGCCAGCAGTTCTGACTGTGAAATAGTCCACATCTCTCCCTGCTTGCAAAGGGGTCAGTAGTTTGCAGGCCTCTTTTCACTACTGGTCTGTAAGCTCCTGGAAGCCTCAATGATCTTAGAATTGCCTTAACAAGTTTCTTTTTGCTCATGTTTGTTGAATTTTGTTAATGAAATCACGCAGAAAAAATAGTGCTTTACCCCTAAGAATCCCCCAAGAATGGCTGGGAGCTTCTTGCTCATATACATGTTATCATATATTCAGGCACAGGGAAAGTCAATTGCAAAAACTGCCCCCAAACCTCACCCCTCCCTGTTTGCACACCCACTTCTGACTCTGGGCATGGTCATGAGACTTGCTTTGGCAAAGAGATCAAGCCATGTGATGCTTTCATGCATGATTGAGCTTGCCTGCTTTTGCCCTCTGCCAGACTCTGAGAATGTGCCTGAATGCTGTGCTGGAGGAGGACAGACACATGGAGCAGAGCTGAGTCCCCGTCACCCCAGCAGAAACCGCCCTGGACCAGCCACCACCAGCCAGCTCCCAGGCACAGGAAGGTGTCCCGCCAAGATCAGCAGAGTCGGCAAGCTGACCCACAGCTGACTGCAGAGGCATGGGCAAGCCTTAAGCAGCTGAAATCCACCAAGATCAACTGAAGTCTCCAGTTCTGGGGGCCAGTATTTCTTGTATGCCCAAAAGTTTTGTGGCTTTTTGTTATGATTAATAATCATGGATATTACAATAGATTGTTGACCCAGGCAATGGAATTAGAGCTACGGAGAGATGAGAAATCAGGAATGTACGAAAGTTGTGGAAATAACTCTAGATTGAAAGTTAGACCTGGGTTCTAGCTCTGGCTCGGCCAGTGGCCAGAACCTTGCTCACTTCACCTCTCTGGCCCTTTCTCCTCACCTGTGAGGCTTCTTCCTTGTTTGCTACCTGCCCTTACCTCCTGCTTCCCAAATGCAGAGACTTCGCTTTTGCATCTCACACCCTGATGCAATCCTGGCTGCCTCAATCCCCACGGTTTCCAACCCCTGTTCGGGCAGATGTCTAAACTCCCCCCTCCCTCCCCCCGCAGCCTCACCTGTGGCGTCAGCTTCAGAAAGGTGATCTGCGGTGATGCACTGGACAGTACCACTTTGCTTCTCACCTCTGTGCCGTCTTCCAGCACAATTCCTTGCACGCAGCCTTCGCTGTTCACCTGCACCTTCGCCACTGTCTACAGCCCACCAGAAAGAGGCCCCAGAAACCCCCAGGAAGGGAAATCTAGGTTAGATCTTGTGGGATTTCCGTGGTCTGTGCTGCTCCTAGGCATTCACAGCTTCTTCATCCCAAAACCGCCCCACCAAGTTCTGCAGCTTCTCCATGAAGCCTCAGCCCACAGCTGGTTCCATGATCAGGGAATTCAAGAGGAGTGGGTTAGCCACTAGCAGGTGGTATGACAGTAGTCTCTTGATTCTTCAAATTCTTCAACCTCCCCACCCCCTCCATCCGCCCATCACCCCTCTGTTCATAGGTAAAACAAGGGACCTTCCAAATCTGGGACTCTGTTCTGTCCTGGGATCCTTGCCAACAGTTGGGGTGAGGTAGAGGGGCCATTCACCTTTTCAGTGAAGATACTTGCTCCATGTGTGGTGGCTGACCTTGCGATGGCATCAGAGAGGGCACCCATGCCCCCCTGGACATAGCCCCAGGCCCCCGGTGTCCCCTCCAGGCCCCCCATCACATGATGCAGCAGCACATACCTGAGGACAGACCATCCAACTCAGAGCCTGGAGGTGGCACCTAATCTCCCCAGAGTTCTAGGCACAGCTATTCCTTTTCATCTTGACTTTCAGCCCCTCCCTGCCAACATCTAGCCTTTTCCCAGCAGCCTTTAATGAACTCAAGTTCTTGTAAGAGCCCTTTGCCTTCTCTACACCCTCTCCCCAACAAATGAGTCTATATGCATAGCTTTATTACCAAAAATAAGGCAGCTGTGCCCAAACCTGCAGCTCCAGCACTCTCCTGAGCTCCAGCCCGCATCCAGCTACCCACAGATATCTCCATTTGGACGCTTTCTTGGCAGGCATCTTAAACTCACCACCTTTTCCCTATTCTCCAGCTGCTTCCCCTTCAATCTTGCCCATCCCATTGAACGCACCTTCCAGCGAAAGGTTCTGTTTCCAACAGAAACCCAGGTGTCAGCCTTAACCTCTACCATCCTTCCCCATCTTCATCCACAAAGCACCAACAACTCAGCCTCCAGAGGGCTTTCAAGGTCACCCCATCTCTTGACCTCTCTTCTCTTCCTTATGCTGCTGCAGTAGCACCCCGTCATTGGGCACCCCCCCACACACACACTTTCTCCCCTGCAGGTCTTTGTCCACAAATCTCCCAGAGCCCTATCTCAAAGCCCAGCCATTCTCCTGCCGCTCACTTATCTCCATTCTAAGCCTCCCGGCTTGGCGCTGCTCTTAGGGTAACGGCCAGACTCCTAGCACGTGCTCCAGCCTCATCCCTCATCCTGTCCCCATCTCCATACCCCACCCTCCTAACTAACAGAACCTCTCGATTCCTTGGATGGATCACATGTTCCCTCAACCCCAGCATTCGCCCCTGCTGTTCTGTTAGCCTGAAGCCCTTTCCTCCCTCACCTTCTGTTTCGCTAACTCCTCCTTGTCCTTTGCGTCTCAGATCAAACACCTCTTCCACGTGGAGGCTTCCCTGATCCTAGACCAGGCTGTGACCCGGCTGCTCTTCCTAGCATCACACTCACGCCACTTCATTATCATCACTTGCTCTCCGTCTCTCACCCACCAGGACGTCTGCTCCGCTCACTACGGTATCCCCAGCACCTAGCACAGGCAAGCGCTCATCCATATTTGTAGGGATAATTAATGAAGGAACAAATTACTTAAAGGCACATTTCACAAACTGAGCAGTGGGTCAGCCTCCCAGAGATCCGAAGAGAAAAGGACAGGAGGCCCCAGCTGGAAGATCCGGATAGGCTGGTTGATCAGATCTCGGCCAACGTGTAGCAACTGCTGCCAAGCCCCCTCCCACAGGGCCCTGGGGGAACTTGGGGCTGGCTTAATATGTGTTGAAAAACCACTTCCAAGGCTGTGCTCATCCCTTGAGAGAAAAGCCACGTCGACAGCTTCTAGCTTCTAGCTGCATCTTCTGGTGCACTGGAAACGGTCCAACCCTTGGTGGCATCATCCTCCATCCTAACACACACACACACACACACACACACACACACACCCACACCCCTCCATTCCTGCTCCTGCAGGGCTCATTAAGTCAGACCACACTGCAGGCTTCGCTGTGTCTGACTGCCACCTTTCGGACTGGGCTGTCAGCACAAACCCTCACTCACAAAGAGAAAGGCAGCTTCTTGTCCCTCCTGAGGTGTCTGTGTGAGTGTGTCCCAGAGCCCAGGGAAGGGAACGGTGGGAGAGAAGTGAGAACGGGCCTTTGCGGTAGAGGAGAGGTGGAACAGGGAAGGGAAGAGGAGAGAAAAGAAGATATGAATGTTGCGATATCAAGCGGGAGGCGGGAGAGAGCCTTTTCTTAGTGAAGCAGTAGGGCACCGTCACCAAGAAGGAATATTCTGGGGAGTCAGACACCTCGAGCTGGAAATCAGCCTTGCCACTTACTAGCCGAGTGGCTCTGGGCCGGACACTCCCCTCTCTGAACCACAGTTCTCAGATGTTGCTCTGCGGGTTAAACGAGTCGTGTGGGATGTGCCCGGCTCGGTTCCTGGCTCACTGGGTGAGCTCGGTAAGTGGCAGCGGTTGTTGCTGCCACTGCCGCTGCTGTCCTGGCTCCTGTTGGGAGACACGCTCCGCTCCCATGTCCCGCCTCACCCCCCTCACTTACCCACTCCCTGGAGTGCAGGGACTTGTCATGGCTCCAATCACAGCATCTGTGGCTAGAGTGGCTTTTAGAGGCTCGGACTCAAACCACTGATCCAGCACCTGGACGGCAAAACAGCAGAGAGAAGGGCTTAGGGTCCCCGATGGGAGGAGGGTCCCCTCACTGCCTGGTCTGGTGTGAGGCTGGGAAACTGCTCACCTTGGTAATGGGAGCTGTGAGGAACTCATAATACCGGGGAAGCTGGGCTCCCAGGATGCGGCCTGCAAGAAATGAGTCACAAAACAGAAGTGGAAACAGGTAACAGGGAAACCCTTCGACCTGGCCCGGGGTGGGGGTTTAAAAGAACAGAGGAGGCTGAGGCTTCCTGCCAGGAGGTAGCATAGCACAGCCAATGCAGGGACAGATCCAGCCTGAGTCCTGGCCGCACCTCCCACCGGCTGCAGGGCCTGGGCACGTTTTTAACATCCCTGAATCTGCTTCTTTACCTGTAAAATGGGAATCCTATTTTATACCCCAAGGACTATGGTGAGAATTAAGTGAGCTAGGTAAAGCATTTGCAAGTTCATAGGCACTTAATACAATTAAGCAGTTAGCATTCTTCTTGGAAAATATCAAGCATGTGATCAGCATGTGCTTCCACGAGGAGGATGGGAGGTGTGGAGCAGGGCTGCCTCCACGGAGATGCCGCAGACGCAAACACAGGCATGATACCAGACCGGAGCAGCTGAGCCACAAAGATGTGTGGGAAACAAATGGTTTTTTTTTTTTTTCTAGGATGTAGACGCTAAACTGGTGTTCCACCCTCAAGGAGGGTGGAAAATAATAGCACACTTTATGAGCCTTCCATTCTCATACTCATGGCAGACAATACAACTGATCACAGAACTCCTCCTTGCTGAGCCCAAATCTAGCATTGTTTCTGTATGGGACAGCTCTTCAAATCTCTTGGTCCCTATATCTTAGTCGAGCCATGGCCTTGAGGCTGAGCTCCATGCAGGCTTGGATCAGCTTCACACAGACAACTCCGCAGCATCTCACTTCAGTCCTGAAAAGTGAGCCTCTCTATTTCTTCCCTAGGGCTTCTCTGGCACCACAGCAGGGCGCTCATGGGAACCTACTTGGCACCCACAGATGCACAGGCCGGAAGCGTGGGAGTCAATGCCCTGTGAGGCAAGCCTTGACCAATGGGGGATAGAACTCAATGGACAAATACTTTCCTTTCCGTCTCCCGAGAAAGTTCCTCAAATGCATTTCATAAGGCTTCCCAGAGGGCCCGCACAGGTCCAGCACCTTGTCACCCACAGCGCTGGCTGGTGCGACCACACACCCTGGTATTGACTCTTTCTCTCTCCACTTTCTCTCCCGCTTTCTCCTATTTTCATGCCTTGGCATCACCCTTCCAAATGAGCTACCCACGCATAAGCCTTGGTCTCAGGCTCTAGTTTAAAGGCACATCAGCCTAAGACACTCTCAACAAAGTGCTCCAGGCCGCCCCTAACTGATCACAGCATGTTAACTGAACCCAGCTGGCAGGCTGCACTGGAGGCCCAGGCTTGTGTCCAGGTATCAAGACAATGGACTTCCATCCTTGAAGGTCACTCCTCATGCCCTGGTGGCTGCACTTGGACTTACCTGCCTTCAGCAGGGGCTTGAGGGTAGAGAGTGACCTGATCCTTTGCAGCAGGGAGCCACGCTGGAAGGCCGCCATGTCCACGGGGGCCACATCCAGCAGAGGGTCAATGGCTAATGCCAAGCAGTGCATGAACTCCTCGTATCTGGGAAAGGCCTGGAACAGAGCTCTGCATCAAGGCTCCATCATCTACATCCCTGACCTCCATGCTGCCCCCACATGGCCTGTCACCCCCCACAGCATCACAGTTCCTCAGGCCTCATTCCCTGCCGTGGCTCGGCTTTGCCTCTGTTGAGCTCCCCCAGTTCCAGGTCTCTGGGTTAACATCAACACCAGGAAGAGTGCATGGGGTGGGGGTGGGGGGGTCAGGGAAACCCTGGGCAACAGGAGAGCCACCAGGAATGGTGACAGGGACAAGGAGCTAATGCTGGCCAACACAAAGTGTCACCCACAGAAAACTGGCAAGAATCCTAGAGTGTGGTCTCTGCGATAAACCATGAAATCACTTACAAGTTTCTTCCTTCTGTCCTTTTTTTTGAGACAGAGTCTCGCTCCGTCACCCAGGCTGGAGTGCAGTGGTGTGATCTCAGCTCACTGCAAACTCTGCCTCCTGGGTTCAAGTGATTCTCCTGCCTCAGCCTCCTGAGTAGCTGGGATTATAGGCATATGCCACCATGCCGGCTAATTTTTTGTTTTTAGTAGAGACAGAGTTTCACCATGTTGGCCAAGCTGGTCACTAACTTCTGACCACAAGTGGTCTGCCCACCTCAGCCTCCCAAGGTGCTGGGATATAGGCGTGAGCCACCACCCCTAGCCTGTCTTTCTGTCCTTTCATATATTACTGGTAGAAGTTAGGTCTCTTTGCCTTTATTCTTTTCCAGTCTGTAGGTCTCCCACACTGTCTCATCACCTGCAGTCACAGAAGCCTGCCTCCTCTCACCCCACAAGCTCCCATGTCAGAATCCACTTTCGGAAGCCTGGTTTCTGACACCCGCCCCTCCTTCCCTGGTAGGCACAGGAGCAGTGATGGATGTCTGTGCTACTGGAGGCCCCACCTGATTCTTCTTAGCCCTGAACTTTGCATTTTGGTCCATCTGTACCCATGGACATACCCATGGCATTTTAATAAGTGTTACATAAAGAAAAGTCCCATGTTAAAATATATTTGAGATGTCTTGGTGAAAATGAAGTTAAGCAGCTTCCTCTAAGCAGGCCTTTAATATGACAGCATGAAAAGACAAAACCAGAAATCAAGCTCCTCACTTTCCATGATGGGAAAGGGGCCCTTGCCTCCTGCATGTGTGGTCGCTAGAGCACAGGGCCACAGCTAGTGTCCTGCAGGCCCAGGGACATGGCCTTGTGCCCAATCCCCTCAAGTCCATCTGAGATGGGCAGGATTTGGACAAGAGGAAGCAGATGGTGGTCTCTAACTTGCTGCATAAAAGAACCCCCAGAGAAGCACTTTTAAAAAGCTAAGCCTCTCGGGCCGGGTGCAGGGGTTCATGCTTGTCATCCTAGTACTTTGGGATGCTGAGGTGAGAGGATTGCTTGAGCTCAAGAGCTCCAGATCAGCCTGGGTAACATAGTGAGACCTTTGTCTCTACAGAAAAATTAAAAGTAACTTAGCCGGGTATGGTGGTGCATGCCTGTAATCCCAGCTACTCAGGTGGCTGAGGCAGGAGGCTTGCTTGGGCCCCAGAGGTAGAGGGTGCCATGAGCCAAGACTGCACTGCTGCACTCCAGCCTGGGTGACAGGGTGAGACTCTGCCTCAAAAATAAATAAAACAAAATAACAAAATAAAAGGGTAAGCTCCTCAGGTGATTCTGATCATCAGCCAGGTTTGAAAACTGTGGGTTGAAGAGACATATAGGCTGTGTGTTTGCAGTTCTCTAAGTTTTACCCAACATTAGATTAACACAAGAGCAATGTACATGGGTTCTATTAACCTAGATTCTTCTTACAAAAATGTCTCCACCGCTACATCTCGGCTTGTATCCAGGCTTCGTACAAAATGGCCATTCAAATAATCTTTCTATATCTGTAGACCCAATCATGGCAGGCCCCTTCTGGAACTCAGCGGCTCATCTAGACAAAGCCACCTAGCAGATTCTTAGAACGCAATCTCAAGGAAAAAGAAGTGCGTTCCCATCCGTCATGTGTTCCTGCTGTCACCAGACCTGCACACCAGCATGGGCACTTTGTCACCTAGGGCAGCCAGGATGGAGCCTTGGGATGCCACATTGAATGAATACTTAGAACTCCTTTGTCCTAAGTTCCTGATCCAGTTCATTTTATCCTTAATTGTCTCTGATCTTCCCTCGTCCTCCTTTTCGGCTTTCATGTGGACAGGCACTTGGAACTCTGCCTGAAAGCAGTGGGGTATCAAGCACATACCAGTGTGAGAACACACCAGTGCATTTCCTTTTGAACTCAGTAGGCACCTCATACTCACACACGAAGGTGTGCGGGCCTCCCAGTTTACTGGTCTTAATTGGTATCCTCTACCTGCTTCTCTTCACAGTGCCTGAGATCAAGAGCTGGCACTGACTGGAGCTCTCAGGAATGTGGGGTGGCCTGGCCCAGTGCCCATGGCCTTTGGACAATGGTTCTAGGACAATCCAACCAGACCCCTCTCCAGGCTACTGAGGGAGGAGGAGCTCAGTCACCGGTTGCCTTGCCTACCTGGGCATCCTTCCGGGAGAACTGGGCGATCTGCTTCTGGTTTTCTGCCATGTCTGTGCCCAGCAGAAGGGACCTGGGCACCTTGCCGCCTGCACCCTCTTCCAGCATGGGGGTGAAGGAGTGGGGGTTTCGAAGATGAAGCCTCAGCCCATGTTTCTGCAGCACACAAACAGCACAGGCAACATATTAATGGTTCTGTGGTCTCTGCCCATCACCCTTCTCGGACTGCATCTGTGTGACCATTTAGGTACCTGTGTGCAGGTTCCCAAGTATATGACCCTGGTGTCTGTTTTTTAAATATAAGTTTATAAAAGGCAAAAGATTTATACAATCTGAAGAGAAACTAGAAAAAATAAAAAATAAAAATAAATAAAAATAAAAAGCCCTCTTGCCCAAGTGCCCTATGGTAGATGATGCTGTATCACACCGCAGTACACGATACCATTCTATACCATACCATACATACCACATATGCCATGCCATACACCACCACACCGTGTCACACCACCTCATACTATACCAGACTACCTCGCATCACACCATACACACCATGCCATACCACGCCCTACCACACCATACGATACTATACAATGCCATACCACACCACATTACACTACTTCATACCACATCACACTGTACCACGCCACATCATACCACACCAAACTATACCATGCCACATCATACCACATCACACTATACCACACCACGTCATACCACACACTGCACCATGCCACGTCATACCACACCACACTACACCACATCATATCACAGCACACCACACCATGTCACGCTCATTGTATGCCAGGGACTGTACTAGGGTTTACAGTGGTTACCTCACAACAGCTTTGTAATGTGATGTAACAGTCTTGCATCACTTAACGATGGGGATATGTTCTGAGAAATGCATTGTTAGGCAATGCATTTAGTTTGATGCATCACAGTTTGAGCATCACAGAGTGTACCTACACACACCTACATCTGATAGCCTACTACACACCTGTAGCCTGTTGCTGCAAGCCTGCATAGAATGTTACTACACTGAATACTATAGGCAACTGTAATACGATGGTGAGTATTGGTGTATCTAAACATATCTAGGAAGGGTGCAGTGGCCCATGCCTGTAATCCCAGCACTTTAAAGGGAGGCTGAGGCAGGAGGATCACTTGAGGTCAGGAGTTCGAGACCAGCCTGGCCAACATGGTGAAACCCCATCTAAAAATACAAAAATAGGCAAGGTGTAGTGGTGCACGCCTGTAACCCCGGATACTCGAGAGGCTGAGGCAGGAGAATTGCATGAACCCAGAAGGCGGAGGTTGCAGTCAGCCGAGATTGCACCACCGCACTCCAGCCTAGCGACAGAGTGAGACTCTGTCTCAACAAAACAACCCCCCTAAAACATACCCAAACATAGAAAAGGTATATTAAGAATATGGCATAAAAAATAAAAAATGATGCTGTATAGCGCCCTCGTGCTGAATGGAGCCTGCAGGGCCGGAAGCTGCTCTGGGTGAGTGAGTGGTGAGTGGGCGTGAAGGCCAGCACGCTGCTGTACGCTCCTGCGTACTTATAAACACAGCACACGCAGGCCACACTACATTTATTAAAACATTCTCTTCAGCAAGTTAGCTCACAGCAACTTTGAAACTTTAGAAATGTTTTAATTTTTAAAACCTTTTTGATTATTTTAAGAAGACACTTGGCCTAAAACACAAACATATCGTACAGCTACGTAAAAATATTTCTGTATGTCTTCATTCTATAGGCTTTTTCCTGTTTTTACAACTTTTATTTTTATTTTTTACTTTTTAAACTTTTTTGCTAAAAAGGAAAATGCAAACACGTCAGCCTAGGCCTACACAGGGAGAGGATCGTCACTATCACTGCCCTTTCACCTCCACTGCAGGGTTCCAGGGACAGGAACACACGTGGAGCTGTCATCTCCTAGACAGCAATGCCTTCTGCTGGATCCCTCCAGACAGACCTTCCTGAGGCTGTTTGACAACGAATTTGTTAAATAAGGAAAAGGAACACACTCTAAAAACAGTGATACAAAATATAGTATAATAAATACATTAGCCAATGACAGTCATTTACTATCACGTATCATGTGCTGTATATAATTACATGTACTAGATTTTAGACCATGGCGGCACAGTGGGCGTATCGCCACAAACACATGCGTATAATGTTGCACTGTGACTATGACATCACTTGGGGACAGGGACTTTTTCAGCTCCATTGTGAGCTTAGGGGACCACTACTGTCTACAGTCTGTCATTGACCAACATGGTGTCATGTGTGGCACGTGGCTGCTTCATGATACTCATTGTACAAAAGCAACAAGAGAGGCTCAGAAGAGTTAAATAACTTGTCCCAGGTCACTGGGAGGTAGATCTGGGTTTCCAAACCACAGCTCTGTAACTCCAAGGCCCAGCTCTCAGCACCCGGCTGTAACTGCCCCACTTCAGAAATAAATAATTAAAATTTAGAAAGACACAATAAAGCAATGGTTATGTGAAAATCTATACTTACAAGGTAGATAAATTATTCACATCAGAACATTTTATTTACTTTGCAGACTCATTTACTCCAGGGTCACTTTAAATGGAAGTTCCCTTGATGCATTTAAAATATGATTTGATTTACAAATATTTGATTAGCACACAGAACTTCCCAAGCGCACATCTACTTCTGCAAAGGAGGCACAGATAGAACAAAAGGGGCCCGTGCTACCTCCAGTTTCTGCTGTGGAGACTTCCTTCTCCAGATCGGTGGCCTGCTCCCTCGGGGCTCTGAGGTCGCGGCGGGAATGGCGCCTCATCAGCCGGGCCGCCCCTGCCGGCTCCCTCACCCTGCAAGAGTCTCCTCCACAGCACGTGTCCCCACATGGCTAACCACATATTTAGTGCTTTTGTTGTCTCCCCAAGCAGAGTGTAAGCCCTGTGAGGTCAGGGGCATTGTCTATTTGATTCGCCGCTGTACCCCTGCGTGCAGACACTGTGCAGTTCATGCTGACGGAATAAAACGGTACGGCCACAGAAGACAGACTAGATCTGTGAGTAGAGGTTTTAGGAAAGCGAGAGGAAACCCAAAACAGGCTTTTCCAACCATCACTGCTGGGGTCGCTCCACACCGGAGCCTCCAGGCTGGCGGGCTCGCGGCGGGATTCCCGACCCTGGCAGTGGCCGGCGCCCGGGGGCGCTGGGGTCCCTCCTAACCCTGAGATGCAGACATCATTTGACTCTAAGCTGGAGAAACTTCCAGCTTGGTTCTTCTTAATGCAGTGAACTCTCTCACACCCAGAAGGTATCCTCAGTTTCTCTCCTTATCTTTTCATCCTTGACATCCCGTCCGCTGCCTCCAGAGTCTGCGCGCGACCCTCCAAGCTGCCGTTTTGGAAAGCGCTGCAGCGGTCCACAGGCGACCTCGCCTGACCCCACCGAGCCCTCACCAGCCAGCCGGCCGGCTGACCCTTTGTGAATCACAAATCCTAGCACTGAACTACCCGATTACACACCCCACTTGCTTCCGCTGCACTTGGATAAAATGCGGTCCCTGAGGTGGCCCCTGCCCCTCCCACCCCACTCTGCTGCCCTCCGCCTGTCACTCCTCTGCTCTGGCCACACTGACCTGCCTTCTGCTCACACCTGCCTGTGTGGGCCCATCTCTTCTTCCCTCTGACTAGACGCTCTGCTCAGATGTCCACATGGCTGCTGCTGGTGGCCTCTTGGTATTTGAATACCTGCTCAAATGTCACCTCCTTGAGGAAGATGTCCTTCCTGGTCACCATCTAGACTGGAATCTCCACTCTATTTCTCTAATCCTGCCTTCTTTCCTTTTCTTCTTGGCACTTAGGTCTACCTGAAGTTCTCTGCCTAACAGCAAGGTCCTTCCCTTCCTAGTTCACTGCTGTACTCCCAAGGGCTTCTCTCAGTGTCTGGCCCACAGCAGGTGCTCAGACACATGGACTGAATGAATGAGTGAATGAATGACCCCCCAAATCAGGGACCTAAGAGGAATCCAAAAGTTATTTCAAATATAACTAATTGACTATGAATAATTTTTCATTTGATTCCAGGACTTTCTCTTAGAAATGGAGACTCTGTCATTCTTGATGGTGTTAAATCAAATTTAGCTTAACACTGCCTCTTTAAATACTCTAAGCTCAGCCTAAAGGTTTCTCTGTTCATAGTGAACTATAACCTAAAAGGAGGTGTAAACCAATGGTAACCTACTTCTGTGTCAATCGCTGAGTTTTGGCCAATCAAAGGGGAGCAGCTGAGCTGTAACCAATCTGGCTGTTTCTGTTCCATTTTCTGTACATCACCTTTCACGTTCTGTCTATAAATCTTCTTCCATCACGGGGCTCTGCTGGAGACTCTGAACATACTCTGGCTCGGGAGGCTGATCCATTTATGAATCATTCTTTGCTCAATTAAACTGTTAAATTTAATTTGGTAAAGGTTTTTCTTTTAACAATGGTTTTAATATGCGGAGTCTGAATGAGAAGAGAAATGTTAAATAACCATCAGATTATATCCATGAGGTTTGTTCAGATGATGGAGTTTTTTCTCAAAAGCAAAACAAAACAAAATGAAAGCAAAACCCTTCTTTTATTTACCCCATGAGAGTTCTCAGCATGCACAGCCATCTGGATGGAAACTGCTGGAAAGGGTTTGTATGTGAAGGGTGTGTGTCTAAAGGACCGGAGATATGCGGGATTTAAAGGGAGGGCTTCTCAAAGTTGTGTTCTGGGGGCCTCCTCTTTCAGAATGACCTGAGAATGCCATAAAAATGACCTTTTCTGGGCCCCACCACTGCCACGAATCAGACCTCTGAGCAAGAACCCAGGGAAGTCTCCAATTCCCCAGCAGTTTCCCGGGTCATACTCTGTGGTCCTGCAAGTTTGAGAGCCCCACCTTAGAGAGATTTCCAGGAGAAAAGCAAGAGCAAAATGAACAAGGACGAGACCCAGAAGGTCAGTGAGGGAGGGGAGGGAGGATGGGGTTGCCTCTGGCAATGAGGTCAAGGCTGGCCCAGGGTGGAGGTGGGGAAGGTGGCTTCTGGCTGATGGGGATAAAAAGCCCTGCTCCATACCCTTCTCTCTGTCAGTGCAAAGGCTCTGCCCTTCCAGCCTGGATTCCATCACCCAGCATGGGCCGCTGCAAAAGCACACTCACTTTCTAGGTGGATGAATCTGGGAAGTGATCCAATTCAGTGCTCGAACTGACAGCTGTGGAAAAAATTCCCAGGACAGGGAGGCCACTGGGGCCCTGCCCTGGTCGGGACCGCAGCGGGTCAGTGGAAGGTGCTTAGGCTCAAGGAGGGGAGGAGGGGCAGGGGCGCCAAAGTCAAGCCTCACACTTTAGTCCAGGGCTACAGCATTGTAAGGGGCAGGGTGGGTGAGGAGTCTCCAGCCATGGGTCTTTCTGGAGCCTCAGTTTTCTCAAGGGCCAAATGGGGGTGATAATAATACCAACAAGTACGGAGCCCTTCTGTGCACCAGGCACTGTGCTGATGTAGCTTTAGGAGGCAGGTGCTGTTACCATTCCTATCTTACAGATGAGGAAGAAAAGATGTGATTTCACCACATGGTGAAGTCACACAACTGGTGAGCTGTGGAGCAGGGAGGCTGATGCAGCCGGTTAGTTTCCAGCAGCTCCAGTCTCGGCCTCTGTGCACACTCAGGCTGGAGTGCCAGGGGTGCTCTGTCTATGACCACGTGTGTGAGTCTCAGTGGCATCGGTACCAAGAGGCCTGAACAAGGACAAGAGGCTCAAGAACAAAGAGTAGGGGACAGTCAGGCCTTGGCTGGAATTCTCCATCACTTTCTAGCTGTGTGAACTTAACCCCTGAACTTTAGCTCCCTGATTGTAAAATGATTCTTGCCTTATAGGTGATGATCGATTGAGATAGAACATTAAAGGTCATAGTCCAGGATGTGATGCTGGTAAAATAAATGCTCTCCATTACAGTTTTGGAAAGAGAATATTCCTGGAAAGAGAATATTCCTGGAAAGAGTTTAGCTGCCCTCCTGTCGATGCCCTCCAGGCTGTCAATGTCCTGCTAAAACAAGGTTCTCCAGATGGGGCGAGTCCTGCACGTCACGCAGCAGGACCGCTTTCTCCCTTGATCTCGGCACCGTACTCCTATTAATGCAGCCCAAGGCAGAGGTTAAAGCATCTGCTCAGTTCACTTGGGAGCTTCTAGTTGAAGGAACACTATGACAAATACCATTTCAAACGAGTAACGTTTTTTAAATAAAGAGAATAATCAAGTGGAAATCTCTATTTTGTGATTCTTCGTCTCATAAATCAGGTTTGCCAAAAGGAGCGTCCCAGCTCCCCAGCATCTGAGACTATAAGTGACGCATTTACAAATTGCCTGCTGCTGTGGTCTGGACTGGACTGAAGGCCAGCGACCTGCCCCCAGGCCTCACTGGATTTCATGCAGTACTGGTACCAGGATGCGCATACTCTGTCTCAGTGGCTTGACGGACTCTCCATGTCAAAGAGCTGTGAAAGCCACTGGACATCTTACTAGCTTCAGATTTTGAATTTAGAGCAAAGATGGTGCCAGTGTAAGTGGCAGCTGCTTGTGCAGACGGCACCAAGAACCTTTTTCTCTGAACGGTGGGTGACTCTGGCACCAAGCAGGTAGAAGCCAATCAGCCTCAGGAATGTGGTGACGTGGTTTATAAGACAGTGGGGGTGAAGGAAGGTGAAAGCGTGGGGGCCAGGCTTGGGCAAGGCTGTGGACGAAGGGCAGTGGACTAAGCGAGGCAAACAGCACCAGATGAGCCTCCTGGGATCCCTCCAAACAGCCCGGGAGCCAGAAGAGGTGAAAGTCCCCAGGCCCCACTTCCTGCTCCAGCTGCCAAGAGAGGGAAGCAGCTCTCAACTTGAATGAGGGCAGAAATCAGGTTCATGTCCCAAGGCTGCTGTAAGCTCAGGCACCCAAGGCTTCAGACAGGTGTTCCAAATGGGCCTGAGGGTGACAAAGCCCATTCTTCAAAAGAGATCTGATTTTTTTCTCTTTTTTTCTTTTTCTTTTTTTTTTTTTTTTGAGACAGAGTCTCACTCTGTCACCAGACGCCAGGCTGGAGTGCAGTGGCACAACCTGGGCTCACTGTAACCGCTGCCTCCTGGGTTCCAGCAATTCTCCTGCCTCAGCCTCCCGAGTAGCTGGGACCACAGGCGCACGCCACCACACCCAGCTAATTTTTTTTTTGGTATTTTTAGTAGAGACGGAGTTTCACCATGTTGGCCAGGATGGTCTTGATCTCTTGACCTCGTGATTCACCCGCCTCGGCCTCCCAAAGTGCTGGGATTACAGGCGTGAGCCACCGTGCCTGGCCGAGGTCTGAGTTTTTCATGAAATTTCACACTTTTCAAGACACTATATGGATGAGACAAAACCCATCTATGGGAACGCAGCAGGGAGACCATGTGGGATATACAAGACTTGGCTGGAAGAGAGAGCCCTCAGGGGTGGGCACCACCTTGGGCACGGAACAGGGAACCTCCACCCAGGTTGGGAATACGAAACTGCTGCCTCCCTCCCTACAATTGGGCCGGGGGACCCTACCTTCAGCTCCAGGTCAGTGTAAATCTGTGGCCTCAGCAGGCTGAGCAGGTAGGATGCACGGGAGAACTTAAACTCTGAAACCGAATCCGATGAAGACCGTCATCAGGGGTCAGCAGGGATGAAGACAGTCACCAGGGTCGCCAGGGATGAAGACAGTCACCAGGGTCGCCAGGGATGAAGACCGTCACCAGGGTCACCAGGGATGAAGACCATCACGTCACCAGGGTCACCAGGGATGAAGACAGTCACCAGGGTCACCGGGGATGAAGACCGTCACCAGGGTCACCACCCTCTGCTCCTCCATGCCGTATCAGAGCTCACCTGGGATGATCTCCTCAGTGACAGCTGCACCCCCGATCACATGGCGTGTCTCGAAGACAGCGGTGTTCACCCCCAGTCTCTGCAGGTACGCTGCCTGGGAAGAGGGGGTGGCACGCGGGGCCCTCCCTGTATCCCTCTGAAACGTTCAGGCTCCCTGGAGCTGACCCATAGGCTAAGGTCTTCACTCTAGGCCAGTGTGCACCACACCCCACCCATGGCCTCCCCACCTGCTCGTGCTGTTTCTGCCTCTGGGAATGCCCCTCCCTGTGCTTCTCCTTCCACTCTCGCCTTTCCTAGATGTCCTCTAAGACCCAACACACCTGTGTTCTGCCCCTCCACTTCCCAGCTGAAGGTGGTCTTCCCTCCTTAGCGGCCTGTGCCTTGGGGACTCACGTTGCTTCCTGCCACCCTGCCCTGGGATGTCCCTCTCCTCCAGGCAGAGAGCAAGCCTCATTTCTCCTACAGTCGCAGCATGGTGAGGTCAAACTTTTGTGAATGCTGACCCTTCCGCCCAGGTTCAGCCCTGGTTCGCTCTCTGCTACTGCAGCCTCAGTACCTGATCCACCTGGCTTCAGTTTGTTCATGTGCAAAAATGGGGCTAATGAAAATAGTCCTGACTTTACCCACTTCATAAAGCTGCTGGGAGGATGAACTGAGCTGGTCCTTAGACAGGACTTTAAGTTGTCCCTGGCATAGAGAATGTGCCCCATAAATGAAGCTGTTCATAGCAGAGCTTTATTTTGGGAGAACAAACGATGCAAGGATTTGTTTTTTTTTTTTTCCTAGCACTTAGTGGAAAAATCAATAAATATTTGTTGAACCAAACTGGTCATAAGTCTACCAATCCAACATGCTGGCCCTTCCACCACCACTGATGCCAGTGTGACCGCAGGAATGGTGTCATGAGAAAGACTTTTCAAAAAGCTCACTTGGTAACTATTATGTGCCAGAAATAGTGAATACATCGTCTTGTTTAATTTTTCCCACCAGCCAAGAGGTAGGTACTGATTCTCCCATTTTACAGATGAGAAAACAGAGGCTCAATGAGCGTAACAGCTTGCCTCAGGCTCACAGTGCTGATGAGTAGAGGTGTTGGGAAATGAAACCAGACAGCGTGAAACCAGCATCTATCCTCCTAACACATCCCACTGGGAAACAGCAGCCATCACTCAGTGGCTGAGGCCTGGCACGCAAGGTAAGCTGCATCATTCTCCTATGTCAGGGGAACGATCTCACAGATTGACAACCTCAAACAAGGTTTCTCTGAGACTATGATACAATGAGGCAAGCACAAACAATAGCAATGTCTCCGTCCCATTCAGAAAACACCGAACCCGTCTTGGCGGAAATGAGTGACTGCTGCTTCTTTATCAATAACTCCTCTCCTTACACTCGTCTTCCCTCCCTGCAGATCAGACTTGTTGAGCCGCCCAGTTGCAGGCTGTCCCTCCTTCCTGACAGTATCTAATCTATGGCAACCCCTATTTTCTCAAGCCTTCCCTTGAATCATCAACCAAAGCCCAAGTCCTGTGCTAGGTTCTTTCTAACATCTTCGTACTGAGGCATCCTGAGGTTCCCCTGATGCAGACTTCCCTCACTGCAAAGAGCGAGAAACCCAACTAGACTAACTACGAGTGTGTTCCTGGTGGGCTTTGGCAGAAGGGCATGGGCGCTAGCCTTCCTTGGGCTGGAAACTTCCAAAAATAACAGCCGCCATGTGTGCAAGGCTGCATGAGCCAGGTCCTAGCAGCAAGTGATCTATTACCTTCACAACAGCTCTGTGAGGGCAGGTGCAGTTTTCCCATTTTACCTTGACTCAGAGAGGCTAAGTGACTCACCTTAACCTTCACAAATACAAAGTGGCAGAGCTGGGAGATGAGTCTTTGTGTATATTAATATAAGATCAGGCTGGGCATGGTGGCTTACACCTGTAATCTCAGTACTTCGAGAGACTGAGGCAGGTGGGTCCTCTAAGGTCAGGAGTTCAAGACCAGCCTGGCCAACATGATGAAACCCTGTCTCTACTAAAAATAAAAAATTAGCTGGGTGTGGAGATGTGCGCCTGTAATCCCAGCTACTCAGGAGGCAGAAGCAGGAGAATTGCTTGAATCTAGAAAGCAGAAGCTGCAGTGAGCCAAGATCGTGCCATTGCACTCTAGCCTGGGTGATGAGCAAAACTCCATCTCAAAAAAATTTTTTTAAATAAAATAAAATAAATGTTTTAAATTACTGACCCATTGCAATACAAAATGAGCCATGTAAAATATTCAGGTAAAACTTACACATCAGGTAAATTTTAAGGTTTAACATCAGTCCATTAGCACATTCACATTGTTTCCCCCTGTATTGATATTCTAGAGCTGCCACTGCTTCAAGAAGCTGTTCCATGTTTGTTTTGTGACCTTGAATACCTTATGTGGCCTCCTGGAGGTACCTGGACTTAGGTTCGAGAAGCTTAGGCTAGGGATAGCTCTGGGCTACCCAGCTCGGGTTGGAATCTGGAAGTCAGTTGTGCTGGGGACGGGCGCTGGCCCTTCTGCTAGGCTGAGCGCCTCAATGTCTCCAGGGCACTCTTTGGCCACATAGTGGCTGTGTACTCCAGGGTGGTACGTGGCCTGGACCTGGCTGGGAGGACAGGGCTCTGGACACAAGGGCTGCCTGTGATCTGGAGTCAAGGGCCCCACCCTGCCCCAGGTACCCAGTCCCCTGGTTCCCACCTGCTCCCATGCTGTGTTGGTCACGTGCTTCTCCACCTTGTCAGCTTGCTTTTGGAAGCTCCCTGACTCCCTCACAGGTCATGGGGGAAACCACCTTTCCTCATTAGGGGAAGGAGAGGAAAGGAGCCTGTGATGTCCTCAACAGGCTGCAGATGCACATTCCACCCAGCCCCTGGTCAGCACTGGAGAGCAGAGCGTCAATTAGCCTGCCTCCTCCTTCTCTCTTGAGGCCCTTATCCCACCTGCTTCTTCGTACTCCCTCCCAGGCTGCTGAGAGCCACTCGCCCAGAGGCCAGTGAAGTGGGATCAAGTGGGGAGGTACTCACAGCCACCAGTCCGTTGTGTCCTGCAACAAGACAGGGGAGAGGGAAGGAAAGCATCACTGTTCAGCGGGTGGGCAGATGGACACAGTCCTTGAGGGGTGTGCTCACCGCTCCCCGTCCTCAAGCCCAGGAAGATCCTTGGTGGCTCCTCCCCTCCCCTTCCTGCTCTCAGATGTTGGAACAGCATGTAGCTCAACTCCATGAAATACCTGCTCTCCAAGGAGTCAGAAAACCCTGGTTCTTGCCCTGGCTGGATAAGTCCTGCTCGCCTGGCTTAGTCAGTGGCTCTGCTGGAGTGAAGGGCTAATGAGAGCATCGCCGGGGCTTCCATTGCTTGTGGGGTGCAGGTCTGAGGGAGCAGCATGGTTGACTTGGCAAGAAGGTGAAGCAATGGGTGGCTGGCATGCTGGTGTGCCAACGTCCCGTCTCACATGGCATCATTGGCATCTAGGGGAGTGCTGGTCATGTGGGTAGCTGCTATCAAGCATGGCTTGTTTTGCCCACATGTGGTTCACAATCAGCACAGTGGTCCCTAGAAGGCTTTATCCACATGGGTTTGTTTTTGCCAGTCCCCAGGGTTCCAAAAATAAAATATGAACGGTCCCACCCACATGCAGTAAACATAGACAGCTTCAACATGTGCTGGAGTGACTAACTGTGCTTTAGGGCACCTTGGGCTGAGAGCCCTGAACTTGGCTTTGGTATCTTATGTTCCACACCAAGCCCACGGGTAGTGAGTGCCTCTCCAGCCCTGATGAGCTCAGAATCACCTGGGAGGTTGTATAAACGTCAATTCCCAGACCCCTCCCCAGGAGTCTATTCAGCAGGTGTTTCACAGAATTAAAAGTTTCATGAGCTAAAATTAACTCTTACCATGTGAGAAGCTAGTTGGTTATAGTTCATCTTAAAAAGTGCTGCTTGGATGTACTTTTTATCTGCATGGGCTTTTGAAATGTTCATAAGGAAGTTTAAACAATCTGCCGGTTGGGACTCATGAACAGATGGAATCTGAGTTTGAAAACCCCCGTCTCTCAAAGACACATGCAACAGACTAAAGGCAGGTCCTGGGCTCGGCTCAGCCTCTGCTATTTACCAGGGCGTGGTGTCAGAGAGTTGTCAGCTGCCCTGAGCCTTGAGCTTCTTCACATGGGAAACAGAGGGTGCCAGGGACCCTGCAGTGTGGCAGGGATGAGATAAACAGGAGCTATTTGTCTTTTAATTGGTGCTGATGATCAGTCTTGGAAAAACTCAAAGTTTTCCAGGCAACTGGGTCCAGTTCAATCACAGCAGACCTCAAATGACTAAGGCCAAGAATCCAAAGCACAAGACCCCCTCCCGGTACCCACCCCCAGGCTCCAGCTGAGCCCTCTTTGGCTTCTGCTGATGCTGCTGTTCCCTTGAAGAGGACTTCAAGCTATGGGCTCCGTGAATCCCAGGCCTGCCTTGGAGACCCACAGCAGGTGCTTGGCCCTGAGGAGCTGCTCTGGGCATGGGCTCTTAGCTGCCTGCATCAGGCAGTGTTGGCTGGAGTCACCGCCTGCCCTCAGAATGCTCATCACCAGGTACGGGGCCAGAAATCTCAATTTTAACAAGCTCCTCAGTCATTCTCAGACACATTTAGTCAAATGACTAAGTCAGAGTCATCTTCAAGGTGGCTGCCAGGTGCCAGTGTGACTTGAGGGACTCAGGAGTAACCCTTGTCACAGAAGATGCCACTCTGTTCCTCACTCAGGCCCAAGATGCCTTTAAACCAGGCTTCATGGTGTGTTTAGCAACTAAAGAAATCATTTCAAGGAAAAGCTCACACGCTGAGACTCACTCACACTTGTAGGCAAGTCACCAAGGCAGCTGGCGACCTAGAGTCAACCTTCCCCATTAGGAGACAGCGGTGGGAGCTGTGGCCGAGCACGGAAGGGGGCAGCGGGGCTTCTCTGAGGCTAAGCGAGGTGCCGGAGATGGCTTCCACCAGCCCAGGAAGTTTGTGAGCTGGCTGTCAAACAGCCATTGTTACAAAGGAAATTATGTAAGCTTACAATTAAATAAATTATATTAAAAACAAAGGCAATAAATACTCAAAATGCACTACCTCCTATTTGTTTTACTCCATTTGACTGTTAGCACGCCCTCGCAGTCACTGGCTTCTATGTATGTATCTGCATGGCAGACATACTATGCAATGAGGTGCTACTGGGTATCTCTCCCAAATCACATCCAACAACCTCATCTTGGTGACAAAAAAGGCTATGGTGGGAGTATTTACACCACCGTCAACAGCAAATATTACACAACGGGGCTGTGCTTACTGTTCTGTGGTCAGGCTTAAGGAAGCAACGGGAAAATAGTAATAATGCAGATTATACCTAACAGCGTTAGCTGCTACAACATACACAAATAGGAAAAAAGTGAAGAACATATTCTAGTGTTAGAAAAACGTTATCTTATTTGAGTAACGTAATTCCTGTCATTTAAAGGAGTAAAGCTGGGACATAATCTTTGCTGTTTCACTTGTTTCATGCTCGTCCTACCATTCTCTTTGGAGCTACCTTCATTTGTCAACTGCAACTATAGGCTGGCTACTGAGTTTGGCAAAAATCAAAGAAAGTCTTCAGTAAGAATCAGTTGGCTACACTGCATTTAAATTGAGAGTATTGCATTTTTATTTGTAAAATTGTGTGTAACATATCTATTTCAATATTTAAAATGTATGTATGCATCACACATATATATGTATACATGTATACATGCATATATACACATGATATGTAGATATGTACATACATATACACACATATACACACGTCACACATTTTCCCTGGAGAGGTGACCTTTGAGTATCTACCAGCTCACACTGCTCTTGAACATACGAAAGTGAAGTCTTGCCCACGAAACCGCGTGAAGAGTGCTGTCCGCTTCCAGTCCCATCACTAGCTCTGTACAGACCTAGTTGGCAATCACAAATCTGGGGCCCCCTGTAAGTGTGACTGGAAGGCACTAGGGAAAGGCCACCTGGTCCTGGGCCTGCCTCTCCCCCCAGCACCCAGTAGACTTTGATACTCTGAGCCCAGGGATTGGCAAAGTGTGGCAGGATCACCGCAGACCCCCAAATGTCCCAGAAGTGCAAGGCAGTGGGGGCCAGCTCCCTCTGTAGACATGCAGTAGGAACTCTGGGACTCAGTTCCATTTTATCCTAACTGGCCTTTATGAAATGACTGCAGTTTCTTTTGAGGACGGGAGGCCTCAGTGGTAAGGTAGTGAGAACAGAACTCAGGGCACTGAGGGTGGCTGGATTTCACTGTTTGTCTGGGAGGCCTCAGTGGTAAGGTAGTGTGACCAGAACTCAGCACTGGAGGTGGATGGATTTCACTTGTCTGCTGTCCCAGGGTGCTTTCCAACCCAGACAAACCATAGGCTTTCTGCGAATGTGGTAGAAACTAGGTCATTTTGCAGGAGATACAGGGAAAACCCTGAGCTCACCTAGGCTTTGTCATTCCTCATGGGAAGATCCAAGCCCAGAGAAGGCAAGCATTTATCCCAGGCCACACAGCGGAGCCAGCACCGGAATCCCAGGTGCTTGCCTGCCAGATGGAAGAGCTTTCCATTGCAGCCTCCGCTATCACATAAGCTTCTGGCT
Source organism: Saimiri boliviensis (assembly GCF_048565385.1). Lineage (NCBI taxonomy): Eukaryota > Metazoa > Chordata > Mammalia > Primates > Cebidae > Saimiri > Saimiri boliviensis. The sequence goes on from NC_133460.1 coordinate 83,089,574, forward strand.
GGGTTATGCCCGAGGAGAGAGCAGTGGGGCTTGGCAGACCCTCCGCCTCCCCACCAGGCTCTGAGCAGGACTGCCTCTCCACCCCTCAGCTCTAGCCCAGCCTGCTTTACCGCTTTACCTGCTCCTATCACCACCGCATCATACTCAGGCTTTAGCCCTCCCCGGGCTTCCGAGTGAGCTCGTCTCCAAGCGGGGAAGGGAGAGGCTGCCACAGCCTTGCAGAGTCCTCGGCCACTTGCAGCCATTTCTGCCCCCGGCTGGGCCTTGCTAGGCAGGGAGTTTGCTAGCGATTGGCCTTTGCACTGCCCTAGGCCGGGGGTGGGGCAGGGAGGAAGCAGGAAGAGGAGGAGCTGCAGCCGCCACCGCCCTCCGCCCCCCATCCCCGACTCCCGCATTCTTGGCCATGGGCCAGCCTCCTGCTGCTGTGTGGCTGTGCTGGGCCTTCCAGGAGGAGTTGCCTGTTAACCAGGCTGGGTCACCTCCAGGACGCAGGAGAGTAATGACAACTGATCATCCACTGGGGTTCCCACGTCAGGCTGGCACTGGGCTGAACCCCGCAGGCGAAACTCTCCATTTTACGGATGAGGGTGCTGAGGCTGCGGGGTTAGGGAGTGAGTGGCAGAGCCAGAGCCAGAGTAGAGCCTCACAGGCCCTCTCCTCCCCTGTGCGCCTCACTTCTCAGTGAGAACTGAAGTGCCTGCGATGGGAAGTGCTCTGGTCAGTCTCTGCTCTGACTCCAGGCAGTCTGACAGTGCAGAGTGGTGATGCCTCTACACCCACAGGAGGGCCTAGGTCACCACACCGGGGCCTTCAGACACTGCAGAGGCTGCCGTATCTGTCGCGGAGAAGCGCTAGCACTTGAACACATCCCTCGGCGGGCTGCTGCAGAACCTCGCCAGGGCTTGGGGGCAAGTTCACTGTCCTTAAGTCTCTGGGTTTGCTTTTTTCTTTGGGGGGCCTGGCCATTTCTCTTCTTTTGGCACCTTACCTATTTTCCAAGAATCCTCAAGGATTAGCGATCACATCTGTAAATACCTCCAGCTACAGTTCTTTCTGACCCTCCCTTAGGCCTGCCTTGAATTAGGAGCCCCTTTGCTGTCTGCCCATTACTCAGCAGACCATTCCCCGAGGAGGGAAAGCCCCTCAGCATGGAGAGTCCCTTCGCTGATCTGACATTGCGTGTGACGGAAACCTGCTATGGGTAATGAATCTCAGAACTGGGGGAGTATGTGGATATGATCTAAGAGGGGGTCTGAGGACCCCTACACACTCGTGGACAGTCAACCCGCATGGGGGCATCTCTGCTAAGATCTGATTCAGGATCTCCACCCCCATGTTACTGATTATAAAAAAGATCAAGGGGACTGGTTAAACCAGACATATACCACATCAAGCCACTGCTAAAAACGAAGGAAAAATAGTAGGTGACAAAAGCAGGGGTTCTGAACGGTGGTGGGCTTACAGGCTTAGGGTTTTTTCCTTTATGTTTCTCTGTTTTCCACAATCCATGTGTTTCATTTCCATCCATCAGATGATGATGTTAGGGAGGAACACAGATTCAGTCACCTCAGGGGACACGTCCTCACTGCCACCTTCTCAGGGTTTGGCCCAATGAGTGGTTTGAGCTCCCCCAGTGCCTCCCCAAGGCTGTTCCCTGCAAGGGAGAGACCAGTCTGCACGAATTTTGGCTCAAGACTGAAATTACAGAAGGTGTGGCTCCGGCAGGCACAGCACGCGGGCATCTGCTCCTGAGCTGCGCTGGACGCTGACTTCTGCCACGCCGCCCTTTCTGGACCAGCCCCAGCCTCCTGGCCTCAGAGGAGCAAATGCTCCTAGTCCTAGGGCTCTGAGGGTCTCTTGTCCTTGAGTTCATTCTGGGACAGGAGCTTCTCGGTTGGAAGAGAGGGGTTGTACCCCTCGAGTGTTGGTTCTCAATCCAGGGCACACCGCGGAAGCTTTGACAAACATCAGAGCCTGGGCTCCACAGCCACCAAGCGAGTCCAATCTCTGGGCCAGGGCCAGGAGCTTGAGAACCCCAGCCCTAGGGCAGACCTAGCCGAGCGTGAAGGGGCTGGGACTTAGCAAGCGCTTATCGGCACGAACAGAAGGGTCTAGAAGCACAAGCGTGTTGGGCATCAGTGATAACAATGACCAGCATTTATTGAGCACCTACCACATGGGGTAATCCTCACATCACCCTGAGCGGGAGGTGCCATTGCTCTAAATGTGAGGAGTAGAAGAAACTTGCCAGGAGGTGCAAAGGAAGTGGCAGGGTCAGAATTCAAACCCAGTCAAAGGAGCACCTTTTACCTGGGGTAGGAGATACAGCCTGCCGGGTGGGCTGTCTCCACTGCACTCAGGGAACAGCAGAGATAGGGGCTCCCTCCCATCTCCCAGGATAAAGGCAGAGGAGGCTCTGGAAGAGGAACTGCTGCCGCTGTTGTTTTACAAAGACCAACAGAACCCCTGGCTTCCGTCTTCCTAAAGAGAGAAAGATCTGGGGCCTTGCTCAGTACCCCACATGGAGGGTGGCCTAGGCAGGGTTTTAGAAACCCTGGGGCTACCCTGGGCACTCTGCCCCATCCTCAGGATGGCCACTGCAGACAGGAGGCTCTTGCCATGGGGAACGGTAGCAAGCAAGGGCGGCTGGAGGACACGGTGCAAGGGCAGACTGCAGCCACCCTGACCTAGAGCAGGGGGATACGGGAGGCCTCCCAGAGGCGCCGGGCCAGCTGGCTGGCCTGCTGCAGCAGCAGGTCGGTGGGGATGATCGACAGGTGCAGGGCCAACAGCTCATAGCATTTCACAGTCTCGGCCGGGCGGCTCTTGCTGTAGTAGCGCAGGAGCTTCCTGTGGAGGAAAGGGAGGATGGGATTCAGGAGCGAGGCTGTGGCGTTCCCAGCACCAGAGGCCTCTCCTGGCCTTTGTGAGCCAATGCCCATGGCCTTGGTCATCTCACTAGGCCCCTGCACATGGGCCTTGACACCCGCTCTTGCTCCTCACTGACCTAACGGTGGTATTCTGGCTACGAAGCCTCAGCAGGGATGTTCTGGGCCCCACCCAGACGTTCCCTGTGCTGCCAAGACCATGCCGGCAGGAATGAGGCGGAAACACAGATGTGCCCTGCATACCCATCCTCCCTCACTGTACACAGGGCCAGCTGGGAAGGTGTTCCCAGCATGGATTTCTGGGTCCAGGGTAGGGCACTGCTGAAGCAGAAGCTGCTCCCGGCAGGGGTGGGCACTTAGCACCCACATGGGGCATCTGTCCCCAGCAGCTCCCAACGCGGTGGCGTCACCTGTAGTAGTCTCCTCCCAGCATGCCAATAGGCACCGAGTCGTCGGAGAGGACGGGCACCTCGATCATCTGGAGTTTGTACCCCTGAGGAGGGAAGACAGGGAAGTGGTGGGTATTGGAGGCGCACAGCCTGAGTCAGACGCACAGGCCTGCATCTGGCTTGGCCCTGCCATGTGTGCTCGGTGCTTGAGAAAATGCCTGGACCTTGTTTTTTTCATCTGTGAAGTGGGAGTAACAACAGTCACCTTACAAACATTAGAGACAACGTGTATAAAGTTTCAAGGCCCCAGCAGGGTGGCTCTCATTACCATCAATACCTGGACCTGTGCAGGCCACGAGCACACGCTCAGGAGGGCAACCCGCAGGGCTGTCACGCAGGGTCTTGAAGAGCAAAGTGCTCACAAAAGGCCCAAGCCTCTGCGGCGAAAGAACTGGGAATTCCCAGGGTCGGATAAAATGGGGATGAGAATTAAGATCTGCTGGACTGGATGTGCCCTGGGTACCAGGCGCTTAGCTGATGCTTGTGTGGGCACCCTGAGGCCTGCCTGCAGGGAGAGTGGACTCCACAGCACGAAGGGCTGCCCCCATGCCACCGGCTGGGCTGTGTGGTTGGTGTTCAAACCCGGCCTCCCCGGCTGACAGCTCTGCCTCACTGTATCAGCTGGTGGGGCCACCCAAGCGCACAGACTCCTGTCTCTCCCTAGAAGCACAGGTAGAGGTCACTGGAATTTTCTAGCACTTCCGTTGTGCACACTTCTAAAGGCACAGAGGAAAGCTGGGAGCCTGCAGGCTTGGGGAGTGGAGCTTGGGCTCCGCCTTTCTCAAAATATAGTCCCGGTGGCCCTGGCCATGCGTCTGGTCTCCAGATCATCGTGTCTCCATCTGTACATTGGGGTCAGGGATCCCTGCCCCAGCCACTGCACACAGCTGTGAGGGGTGACTAAGAGAACAGCAGTGGAGGGCCCTGGTAACCGCCCTGCGCCATGGAAAGGGGTGGCTGTCATCCTCAGTGAACAATGACAGTGCAGGGTGGGTGCCCAGGAAGGCACAGGAGTGCAGGGTCTCAGAGACCAAGGCTGCGAGGGAGGAGGAAGGCTCCCTGAGAGTGGGAACAACCACTCATGGTGACAAATGAGATGCAAACAACAGAGAAACAGAAGGAAAGCAAAGAAAGGGAAGAGACAGAGAGAAGGAGAGAGAGGCAGGAGGAGATGAGAGGGGCAGGTGGCCCCAGACAGTAGTTCCTCTGGCCAGAGCCTACCCTGCAGGAACAGTGAGACCCAGAGACAGCAGTGCGGGGCCAGGAGGCCAGGGCCCCAAGCCACACTGCCAGCGCCTTCTCGGGTGGCCGGGCTCACTGCTTCAAGCAAGGTCCTATGCTACAGGGATGACTGTATGCCACGCTTAGCATGTGACGCTGGCGATGTGGAAGCACTAGCGATGAAGTGTGTGGTCTGAGTCACCTTTCCCACCGTGGGGCGTGTGTCTGTCTGCTCACGTGTGTGCCGGGACCCCGAGTGGACAATGGCGGGAGTTTGCCAGACAGCTGGGCGGAGGGATCACAGTTAAATGCCCAAGTGAAAAGGTGACCTCTGAGCTCTAGGTCCCAACCTGCTGGGCTTACCAGGGACAAGAAGAGGAGATAGACAACACAATCAGAAGAGAGGGATCCAAGAGTTACAGCGTGGGAAGTGTGTGCGGACTGTCCCGGCCCAGGGACTTGGCCTCACCTACCATGTCATTCTCGAACCACAGGAAGTAGGAGCAGTAGAAATCTCCCTCCTGGAACAGCAGCGTGGTGTAGCCCTTCTGCAGGTATCTGCGTGCCAGCTGGATCAGAGACCAGACCTGGGGAAGAGAGGGGAGCGAGCATCATCACTCTCCCGGCCTCGGTCGTCCTGGGCAGCTCTCGCCTCCGGAGGGAGGAAAGTGTGCAGTCGACAAGCCCGTGAGTTAACAGGGGCCTCGCCTAGTAACTGGGCGCTGCCTCGGCTCAGAACAGGAGACTCAGCAATAAATCATTATTGGATGGATAGACTACTCTCCAGTTAGTGTGGGGGCAAAATGTATGCAAAAAAGCTTCGTGTAACCTTACTACATACATAAACCATAAATTAGTGAACTGGGCTGGTGTGGGCTTACGCCTGTCATCCTAGTACTTTGGGAGGCGGCGGTAGGTAGACTGCTTGAGGTCAGGAGTTCGAGACCATCCTGGGCAACATCGTAAAACCTAGTCTTTACAAAAAATACAAAACGATTAGCTGGGCATGGTAGCACACACCTGTAGTCCCAGCTACTTTGGGGGCTGAGGCGAGAGGATCGCTTGAGCCTAGGATGATGAGGCTGCAGTGAGCTGTGTTTGTGCCACTGCACTCTAGCCTGGGTAACAAAGTGAGACCCTGTCTCACAAAACAATAAAAATAAAATAAATAAATAAATTAGTGAACTGATCATTCAGGCCAGAAAACAGCCAGGGACATCAATAATCAACACAATAGGAGAAAAAGGTGTGGGCCCTTGAATCCCCTCCTCTGCCTGGGGTCGCCCACTTACCCAGTGTCCCTCAGGCTGGGAACTGATGACATAGATGAGTGACCCTGTAGGGTCACTGAGCCAGGGGATGTCCTGAGCCAGGGGTGAGGATGTCCTGAGCCAGGGGTGAGGTCCGAATGAGAGCTCCCCAAGGGGTCAGATGGAAACACAGGACCTGAGAAACCATTCCCTTATTTCCCCGGGAATGTCCTCTTGCCTGACGCAGGGACCATCACCATTGCCACCAGTGAAGTGCCCGAGGGAAGGCAGCAGGGACAGTGGGCTCTCCCTCACCTCTCAGGGCTGGGAGGAGAGGGCCAGGCAATCTGCTACGAACTGCATCACAGTCCAATTACTAATTAAGTCTGCCCTGTATTGGCTATACTTTTCAGGAAAGAAATTTGGCAACATGGACCAATAACCTTAAAAACATGCCTCCCATCTGACTTAGTAATTCCAGTTGTAGGAATCCTTACTGGGACATAATCAGAGATGAGGACACAGATGTATGTAAGGTGTGTACTGCAGAATTATTTGTAACAGCAAAAGCCTAAAAATAATCTGTATGTCTAAACATTAGGGAAACGGTTAAATTATGTTATATCCACATGATGGACTATTATGGAGTGGCTAAAAATCAAGTCTATAAAGAATGTCATGAGGAAATGCATCTGATATAACGTGAAGTGAAAACATGGTAAACAAAGTTGCGCATACAGAGTGATCTCAACTACAACAAACTGCACAGAGAAACAAGAAGAAACGTACCGCGATAACCCCGCCTGCCTCCAGAATGAGGGACAAGAACGTAGGTGGTGATGATGCTACCAGCAAATACTGAATGGATTGAATCTGTATTTTGTGCCATGTGCTGTGCTAAATATTTTACATGCAGCATCTCATGTAGTCTTCGTAATTCTGTGATGTAAATAGCATGATTATTTCCCTTTACAGACGAGGAAACTGACATCTGGGCTAAGTAACACGTGAAGCCACTTAACTAGTAAGGGATGGGGCTGGGCTTCCAACACATTCTCTGCCGCCCAACTTCCCATCTTGTTTTAACTATTAGAATATATTTTATTTGGCCAAAAAGAAAAGAAAAAAAAAAAAGAAAAGAAAACACAAACACATATAGCTTTTTGGAGAATGGCAGAGGTCCTTCCCTACCAAAAATACAGAATTGCCATGAAAAACAGTCCATTAAATTGGGAGAATAAAAAGCATTTCCAGGGAATGCTTCCTTAACTGAAATCACCTTGTTCTGAATTCCAGTGCGCAGCTGATGTACTTGCAGCTCTCTCCATTCTAGCTCATTCACCAAACACTTGTGGGCATTTATTTATGCGGCGCTGGCCGTTCTTCCTCCGGCCTGCTGCCCAGCGCACTCTGCTAGCCCCAGGCATGTGGATTACAGCAGGAGGGGCTCGCAACATTGGCTGAGGCCCACCCAGCCCTGCACTGGGCCCAAATGGTTACCTTGGTTTTGACAAAGGCAGCCAGCGGCCCCTTGCCCAACTCCGATGAGGTCTTTTCACTGCAGCAGAGGGAAGGTGCCACCATCTGCCCGGTGGTGCGGTCCACATAGATGAAGTGTACCAAGCCTGGGAAGTCTTCTAGGTAGGTGAAGGTCTGAGTCAAGGTGCTTACCAAGCCAAGAGCCAGGGATGGCCTGCCTATCCATGCCCTGGGCTTCCAGCTGTGCCCAACCATGGTGGCAGGAGGGCCAGGACTGCCTTTCTCCAGAGACTTCCATTTCAGGCAAGCTCCCTGTATCCTTGCTTCCTCAGATCCCCCACTACCTTCCAGTTCCCCAGGCCTTGGAAATCTCTAAGATCCTTGACGCTTGTACATTTAACACAGGCAGTTCTGGCCCTACAGGAACATAGGATGCTCACAGTTCATCATTTCCATGAGGGATTAATTTAAGTCAGACACACGAGAGGCTGGAGTGTGAGCACAGCCACGTGGTTCATGAGTGAGCCTAGCTGACTGCCCAACCTATGTGCCTCACTGTGATCTTGCTAAATTCTTACACTTCATCATGAGAGCTTGGAAGGCTCCCATTAGGGAGGGGAAGGGACATCCATGGAAGGGCAGCCGCTGGTGGCTAAAGAGGCCCTGGCATCCTTTCACCTGCCCACTGAGGACCTGTCTCAGGAGACTGGGGGCCGGACACTTGAGATGGTACAGGAAAAGCTGCTTTACATAAAGTTCCATGGTAAGTCAGCATTCAATAAAACTAGTGTTCTATAATGAAAGGGGCAAATACATCTGAGGAATGGTTTCTGAAAGAGGGATAAACATTTACTGCAGGCCTTCTCAGAGCTTTTCCATGCCAGGTCTGTCTGTCCTGGGGGCAGGAATGGGGTGGTCCACACGGGGCCAGGGGCTGCCCTAGGTCCCTTCTGCTGTGATGCTCTCCTTTCTCTGCCCAGGCTGCTGTGATCTAAGAAGGCCATGGCCCTTTCCACCCAACTAGACCACAGGAACCCACCCCGTCCCTACCCCTCCTGGAATACCTATTACCATTTTGCCAGCCGGGCAATGCTGACAGAAAGGGTCTTTATGGCTTTTGTGAATGAACTTTGGGACAGGAGGAACTGCAGAAATTTCAGCTTGGAGTGTTCTACAGACAGGGCACATGAGCCACTGTGTCCTGTTATTTTCCTGCAGAGAGGTGGTGAACAGCTGAGGGGGTGGAACATATATATTCCCCTTCCCTGGGGCCCGTGGTCCTTCCAGGGAGCAGGTGTGGAGGCAGCAGACCCGAGAGGCTTGTGGGGCTGGCTGGGGCCCCAGTGTGAGGATATGACACCATGGTGGTATTCCTCCTGCTCTTCACCAGCAAGAAGTCCTTCCAGTCTGTCAGCTTCTCCCTGCCAAGGGAAGCTCCGGCTGCGTGAAGGAGGTCGGGCCCCACACCCTGCCCTGGCCATCTGGGGGCCGCACCACACTTACCGCATGAGCCTCTGCATTTGGTCCTGCAGGTGCTGGGGCAGGTGTGGGCCTCCCCTGCTGGGGGCTGTGGTCAGGAAGTTTAGCCGGTAGATGGCACAGAGCTGCCGCTTCACCTTCCTACATGCCTGGAGCAGCCTGGGCACGAGAAAGGAGAGCATCACAGCAGAAGGGACCTAGGGCAGCCCCTGGCCCCGTGTGGACCACCCCATTCCTGCCCCCAGGACAGACAGACCTGGGGAGCCCCTCACCCCATGTGGATCACCCTGCTCTTGTACCCAGGACAGGCAGACCTAGAAGAACCACTCAACCCCGTGTGGACCACCCCACTCTGTACCCACAAAAGACAGACCTAGGGGATCCCCTTGCCCCTCACCCCATGTGGACCACCTACTCCTACACTCAGGACAGAAAGACCCGGGGAGCCCCTTGCATCCAAGTGGGCCACTTCATTCCTGCACCCAGGACAGACAGACAGACAGACTGACCTGGGGAGCCCCTCGTCCCCATGTGGACCACCCCACTCCTGCACCCAGGACAGACAGACCGACCTGGGGAGCCCCTCACTCCCATGTAGACCACCCCGCTCCTGCACCCAGGACAGACAGATGGAAACACCGAAGGAAACAGCCACAGCTGATCAGGCAATAGGAGGGAGCTCCCCAGCTTCTCCACGTGATGCCCCACATACGTGGGAAGAAACCTCCTTTCTTGAAATTATTTTGCTGATAAACGAAGTGCAGTGGTGGAGGAGACATGGTCTCTTGGGGAACAGTCCCCCAGGCACACGACCCACCCCTTGCCCTGAGGGCCCACCACTTACTCCCAGGAGGATCTGGGCTCACTTTTGGAGAAAGCCTTGGCCTTAAACTCCAGCCAGGTGCTCTGCAAGGAAGACAGGTGGCAGGTCTGCTTCCTGATCATGTTTCCAGTGAGGTCCAGGCCACAGTCCTTCCCAGGTTAGGCTCTGAGCAAGCACAGGGCCCCCAGACAAATCTGCCCATCTGGCCAATGTGGGCTACCCTAGTAGGCCTTATCAGCCCCCTGCAGACTGCAGTGTTCATGTTCTAGTCACTCAGCAGCATTTATTTAAGGGGGAGTTTCCAGGTGTTCACTGCCTGATGGCCATAGGCACATATGGTAGCACCATCAGAGCGACCTGGCCAGCCCCTCTGGGGGGCACACACAGGGCAGGGGCTGGGGTGTGCGGAGAAGCCGCTGCTGCAGGAGCTGGGAGGGCATGGGGTAGCTTTGCAGGGGGCAGCCTCTATGAAGGAGGAGAACTTGGTGTTCTAGTGAAAGTGCTCCTTAGGAGGCCCTGAGGCATCGTGAGACGGGCCCTGCCTCAGCCTCCACCAAGAGGAGCCTGGGTCTGGGCATCAGCTGCTTGCTCTGCCTCCTCCATCCAACCCTGCTGCTGCCTTCAGACTGACAGGCACTCCAGCTACAATGAGTCCCAGCTCCTCAAACACCCCAGGTGCCGCCAGCTGCAGAAGCAGCCCCCAGCTGCTTAAATCCAGTGCTGCTTCCCACCCTGCCCCACCCAGGCGCTGACCCAGGCTGTGTAGAGCGCACGGTGAGGACCTGTTTCTATGCCTGCACGTTGTCGCATGTCTCCTGATCTCAGCTCCCAACCTGGGCCCTCAGCTCACCATGGGTGGGGTGGGACTGTGTCCTGCATGTCCCGGTGTTGCCGAGAGCCCAGGTGCACAGCCCCGCTGCAGGGACGAGGCCCACGACTGGCAGATCCCCGGCCTGCACCTGCTCATTGCATCCAGGCTCTGGCTCCACTGCTCAGGAGCCACAGCATCTTGGCCAAGTTAAAACTTACCTAAGCCTTAGTTTCCATAAAAGGGGAATTATAATTCGTGTTGTGCCAAACACACATAAAAAGCTTCTGAAAGTCTAAAAAGCAGCTCAGTTTTTGTTATCAATTCATCAAAGGGAAAACAAGGATCGTAAGCCTGTCGTGCAGCCAGGACAGGAACCCAGGCCCGCTGGGCCCTCAGCTGCTGTGGACCTGATGGCCCCTGCTGCCAGCCCTGCCCCTTCTCCTCCAGGTGGGGAGGACTGGAACCTGGATCTCACCTGAATCTCCTGTCCTCCTCGATTCTTGACAAACTTGTCCATCCTCTGGCGGAGGTCTCCCACGAGGGGCTGGGAGCGCAGGGCAGCCCCGGCCTCAGGCCCTTCCTTCAGCTTCTTCTCCAGCACAGAGAAGCCATCCAGCAGCTGGGACAGGAGCAGGGCCAGGGGCGCACTGGGGCTCTGAGGGAAAGGACCAAGAGGTGGGTGAACGAGGTTGCCCCTGGGGAAGCCGTGCCAGCCCCAAGCGTCACCAGGGCAGGGTGAGGGGCTCTCATACCCTGGTCAGGAGCACGAGGTTGATGCCCGGCCACAAGGGCAGGCAGTACATGGTGTGGGGCACTAGGGGGCAGTAGCTTTCCTTCACGTTGGTGTCCAGGAAGATCCTTCGGGGGCTGGAAGGCGCAGGAGAGTGGGGAACCAGCGTTTGGAGAGTGTCCTCCGCTATCTACCAACGAAGAAGAGCTGCAGTGAGAGGTGGGATCCCCAAGTCGGACCCACCTCTGTGGGTCCAGCATGCCCACTGCTGCCCTGTGAACCACAAGAAATAAACATGTTTAGCTCCAAGAAACTCCAGTTTTCAAGTCCCTGCATTCTGCTGAACCGGCCCTTGCAGCTCCAGTTCCACTGTCGCCCCTCTCCCTCAGCTGTTCCTGGTCCTTTCTGCCCAGAATCCGGCCTGGGTGCTAAGCAGGGCAGTGGGCAGGGGCAGAGGAGCTGGGTGGTGGCACAGAGAGGACCGAGAAGGCAGGGAAACGCGCACTCGTGGATGGGGAGAGGTCCCCTCCCCACACTTTCAACAGACGGAGGTATCTAATGTCCAACATTTTGTCATTTCAGTCACCCTCAGAACATCCCAACAGCCACTCAAACTGGGGAAACTGAGGCATAAAGTGACCAAATGAGCAAGGATCCAGCCTTATGAAGGGCTCAGAGTAAGAAAGCCTTTAGAGCAAAAAATTATAGAATTAAGGAAATCATGAGAAATGCCACAAAAATTCCTCTTCAGTGTTTCATATTATAGCAAACACTGGACACAATGTACCGATTTTCCCGGGGATTTGCTAGATAAAGAACATATGCCTGTGAGGGACTCCCAGACGCTCATTAAAAACCACACTGTGGGAGTGCTTAGCAAACGGAAAAATGTTTAAATAAGAAAGTATAATGAAGCACGTTAGCATCCAAATCTGATTTTAAAAATACACACATGTACATATGTTGTGTGTGTGTGTGTAAAGTCATAGGGGAAAAAAAGACTAGAAGGAAACACCCAAAGATGTTAATCTCATTTTGAGGATGGAATTGAGAGTAATTTTTATTCCCTTTTTTATAGTTTACTTTTGTATTTCCCGATTTTTCTATAATAAATGTACATGCTCACTTAAAAAAATCAAAAATTCCATTAGACTTTCACTCCCAAGAACAATGGAGCTGAGGGACAGTACCTGGGGGAGGGGGGGGCAAGGTCACCACCCTCACAGCCCATCCCGGACCCTGCCTCTGGTCTCAGCTTTGGCACCAGGACAGGCCCCTGCACTGACCAGCCTGGGGGTGAGAAGGAGAAGGGCTGGCCTGAGTAGAGTCATCCTGGAGGCAAAACCTTCGGAGCCCCCAGTACTCACTGTGGCATCTCAGATCAGCTGGTCCCCAGGCAGACGCAGGAGAAACTCACCTGAAGGGCATCCACGGGTGGGGTGCCCCCCTCCAGCCAGATAGTGCTACCTGCAGGCCACAGGTAATAACATAACAATGTAAGTTGTACATGAGATGTAAGGCACGGCCCAACAGCATGGGGTGGGGAGCCCGGATGCCCCACAACCCCAGCCCTTGACTGGAAGCTCTAGGCAGGGATGCTAATGTGACTGGAGCAACACCCCCTACATCCTAAGTTAGTAGGTGCAAGGTGAACTCTGCAGGACCAGGGCTAAGGCAGGCTGGGCCTGGCAGAGAAGCTTCCCCAAGAGCCAGCTGCTTAGAATGGAGCTCCTGAGGACATGTTTGGTAATGGTAGTTGGGGCCAGGGTGAATCTCCCTCCCCCGACTCCCTTGGCCCCTTAATCCCCTCCTTGTTCTGTCCCCTCTGCTTCAGGCCTCAACCCACCCCTTAGGAGTCAGCACATAGTCCACGTTTGCCCATTCATTTATTCAACCAGTAAATTCTTACTGAGCACCTACTGCGTGCTAGAAATTAAGCTGTATTTCCTTCCTAGTACAGTGCACAAAAATCTACTGAACCCACCACATATCTGAAATATTATGTGTCTGTAATAATACTGTTCCCCTTCATATTTCATTGCAAATAACCCTCATTTATAATCGTGTTTCTCCGGGGGAAGTGTGTTCCTACGTTTTAAACACCTGATTTACAAATGGATGAGTCAACTCAAGCCGTTTGTAAGTTGTGAGTTCTGTGCATGGTGGAACAGCACTATTTTTTTACAGTTCTGAGGCATAAAAAACCACCATGGAGAGAGAGGGACTGGGAGGAGGATGGTGATGAATGAGGGAAGGGAGTAGCAAGAAGAGGAACTTCAGAGATTACCCAGAAGCACTGCCTTTCAACAGGTCTCAGGCTCATAGAGAGCTTAAGGAATCTGAAGATAGCTAGGAACCCTCAGCCCAGGAAATACACAGGCATAGATGGGTTCACACACAGTCTCAGGGAGTCCTAGGCTTCTAGCCAGTTCAAAGACCTAATTTAAAAGTATCTAACCCAGTGGCTGCCATCCTTGCCTATACATGAAAATCATTTGGGGACCTTTACAAAATCCTGACGCCCAGGCCACAGCTCAGACCAAGTGAGTCAGCATCTCTGGATACAAGCTCAGCTTCAGTAATTGTTAAAGATCCCCAGGTGAGTTCAATATGCAGCCAGCGGGCACACCGTGCTGTAACCTAACTCTATGCACAGCAGTTCACTCTATGTTCGCTCCTGAGGCACACTGGACTCAGCTGGGAAAATTTCCTAGAAATATTCACACCTGGGGCCCAGGCCCACAGACTGTAACATAATTGGGCTGGCTGAAGCTGCCAGGTGATTCCAATGTGCCACGGTTGGGAGCCACTGGTTAAAAGGAGTCACATGGCCAGGCAGGGTGGCTCATGCCTATAATCCCAGCACTTCGGGAGGCTGAGGTGGGCAGATCACCTGAGGTCAGGAGTTCGAGACCAGCCTGGACAACATGGAGAAACCCCGCCTCTACTAAAAATACAAAATTAGCTGGGCATGGTGGCGCATGCTTGTAATCCCAGCTACTCAGGAGGTGGAGGTTGTGGTGAGCTGTGATCGTGCCATTGCACTCCAGCCTGGGCAACAAGAGAAAACTCCATCTCAAAAAAAAAAAAAAAAAAAGGAGCCACATAATAAATTCTTTTCAAATCTTAGTCATCTTAGTCCCTAACAGTCTTCTCCTCCTGACATCCTGGCCTTTTTTCCATCAGATGATGCGGATGGACCACAGGATCCTTTTTCCCTAAGAACTTCAGAGATAAATGTAATGCTCATTCATAGTGACCATAACAGTCTGGATTTTGGTTTATCTACTTATCTAAGCAAAGTTGTCTATTTTTTGTTAACAGTTTGAATATTTATAGTTTTTTAATTGTTTACCCATATACTTTGGAGAAACAGGTAAAGTATAAACTATAGAGGCTGGATATTTATATTTTACAATGTATTGAAATGAGATGATTACTTAATTGAACTTTTTCATTACAAGAGAAAGATGAGTCTGAGAATGCATGCACAAAAGTCTTCAATGAAATCAACTTGTCACCAACAGCTTTAGGGATCAGTGGACTGGTCTTAATAGTCCTTGAGTTCAGGCTGGAGCTGGCAGAGAAGATGGGGAGCCACAGACATCGTCCTGTGCTATAGGAACGTGGGCACCTGTGCTCAGGCCTTAGGAGGCACAGGGCGGGGGTGTAGGGGTAGGGGGAGTGGGCACTGAAGCCTAAGAGAGATGCCCTGGGCTGCCCATCACTACTGCCCACTAGCTATAGTCTCCTGCTCCCCTCTGGGCCTCACCTGAGCTCTCATCTCCAGGGGAAGGAGCTGGTGTGAAGTACTCCTCAGGGAGGGAGAAGCTGTCTGTCTCCTGAGAGGGAGAAGGTTGCTTAGACTGAGAGGCTCTTCCAGCTGGCTCAAGCCTGTCCCTGCTCTCCTGGGAGGAGCGGGAAAGGCCTGGCTGCCTGTAGAGGCCGATCCTCTCCTGCCCCCAGCTCCACGAAGGCACAGCACACACCGTCTCTGCAGAGCTCCCTCCGGTTGGGCCTGTGGAGTGAGGGCTCCAGGCCTGCTGCACCGGGATGTTCTGGCTGCTCCGGGCCGTTCGTGGGGAAGGCTGTGCAGGGCAGGGGAGAGGCTGGTTAGCTCCTATCTGACCTCCCTCCACTCCTTCTGCCTCCCAGCGCTTCACAGAGAAGCCCCCACCCCTCCACGCGTTCCACGTGCAGTCCTAGGTGTGCAGTCCTCAGACTTCCCGGGAATTTGATTCTAGCTGGGCTATTCTGTGGAAATTCCAACACACTGGTATCCAACCCACCACTACCACTGGTGATGCGATGGTGGTGGCTAACACTGAGCATTCACTGTGCCCCAGGCACTGCCAGGCTCCACGGAAACTGCCCCTTTTGTCCCTCCAAACACCCCTGAGAGGTGGATGCTTTGTTACTTCCATTGCACAGATAAGGGCACTGAGGCTCCCAGGGTGCAAGTACGTGCTCAGCTCACAGAGCCAGGGGAGGTGGTGAAGCTGGGTTTCAAACCATGGCTGACTCGAAAAATCTGCACTTTTAACCTACTGGACCATGTGCACTCCAGAATTCCCCTCACATCTGAAAGCAGTGTGAAAGAAGTCACGCCCAACCACACACCCAGAACTGGGACTTAGAAAACATGGACTTCCCAGGGGGTGCCTGCCCACCACTTTCCAGGCAGGTTTTCTGAGTCACCTCCCTACCAGCTCTCTCTACCCAGAGCGGCCCTGAGACCTGAGCGTCGTCCTCCAGTGTGCTCTCGCTGGGGTAGAGGTCCTGAACCAGGAGGATGAGGGCGAGCAGGTCGGCCGGGCGCAGGGAGCTGGCGCTGTGGCTGCAGACACAAGAGCATGGCCACACGTCAGCATGTGCCCGGCAGGAGACAGGGCAGGCGGGTTAAAGGAGGGTGAAGCTGGCCCCTGCCCTCAAGCAGCAATGTACTTAATCCTTTCTGGGGACAGGCAATGTACCGATACAATGAATGAACTCATCAAATTTTAAAATAAAACTTGGTTTTATTTTAAACAACAACAAAAGAAAATGATTTACCAGTGGGAAAGCACCAGCGGCCAAGAACAACAGAAAAGGAAGTCCTAGATTGAGACTCTAAGACAGTGTGCTAGGAAGAAATGATAGACATGAGTGAGATGCAAAAACGGAGAAGCAAAATCTGGGAAGGTTTCGGGCTTCATGGAGGAGGTGATTCTCAGCTGGGCAGGTGGTGCTTTTCAGGCAGAGGGAATAAGGGGAAGTGGGAGGCCAGGGAGCCTTTAGCCACCACACAACAGACCTCGAGCTCACCTAGAGTAGAATGCCAGCAGCTTGGAGTGCACGAGCAGGAAGGCATGCAGGGCCTCCTCGCCGCCCCGCTCGGGGCTGGTGTTGACAGCCTGGATGACGTGCCGCTCCAGTGCCTCTATGCACAGCTCACAGAGCTGGGGGTGAATCAGCCGCTCCAGGGCCTGGCCAGGGCAGGCAGGGAGAAGAAGCTGTATCACCAACCACCCTGCCCCACTCCAGCCCCTAGGCTAGTGGGGACATTCACTCTGACAATACTGAGCTTGGACTCTGCACCAGATATGTGAACAGGCGGACTAAAACCCACCGGGTCCCAGCCTTCCTGAGGCTTCCAGTCTGGTCACTAGACTCCAGTGGATGAGGCAAGGCAATACACAAGGAAATAAAGTCAGGGCCATTTGTAAATAAGCACCAAGTACAAAATATCCAGCACTAGACTAGGGAGAAATGGCAGAGACCTCCTTGGGTGGGGTGTCCAAAGAAATGTCCCTGAATTAGGTCACCTTTAAACTAATATCTAAAGAACCAGATGGCCCGCCAGAGAAAGAGGGAGTGAGAGAACACTGCAAGCCAAGGAGACTGCATATGCAGAGGCCCTGAGATAGGGAGAGAGTTTGGAATGGTGCTGTCCAACAAAAATAGAAGGCGGGCCCTATGCATGATTTACATTTTTCCAGTGACCACATTAAAAAAGTAAAAAGAAACCGTTGACGTTAATTTTAATGATATATTTCATTTTATCCAATATATCCAAAATATCACCATATGATATAAAAGCCTTATTAATGGAATGTTTTACATTCTTTTTTTGTGCTAAGTTACCAAAATCTGGTATATATTTCACAGGCATAGCATAACTCAATATGGACTAGCTATATTTCAAATGTTCAACAGCCACATGTAGCTAATGATTACCATATTGGACAGATCTAAATGTAGAGTTTTCCTGAAAGAAGTTTCATGTGACTAGTGCTCGGTAGGTGTGGATAAGAGAGGCATGAGATGAAGCTGGAGTGAGACGAGCAGCAATAGATCACACAGGGCCTGGTAGGCTCGGGAAGGAGTTTGGATTTTATACTAATGGCATTAGGTGACCTCACCTCCTACAAGAAGTTTTTCCTAATGTCCCAGAAAGAGTTAATCACTCCATCTCTTGTGCCACCATGGCTTTTGATGAAAATCCTAATATGGCACCCAGGATTCTTTATTATCTCTTAGTATAAATCATGGCTGATTTCCTCTCAAGGGCAAATCAGGTGTCTTTGTTCATCTGTTTATTCCCATGGCCTGGCACAACTCTTAGTATATAATAGGTACTATATGTTTATCAGAAGAGCGAATGAGTGGGAGGCATGAGAATGAATTCCTTCAGATCTATTTTCCAACTCACTAATTCTGTCTCTAGCTATGTCTCATCTGCTATTTAACATATCCCTTGAGTTTTTCATTTTAACAACTATGTTTCCATTTCCTAAATATCTGTATGTGTTCTTTTTCAAATCTGCCTGATCATTTTAGAGATTCTTCTTCTTATCTCATTTTGTAATTCTACATTTTGTATCTTTAAATATTTCATAGTTATTTTATATTCCATACCTAATAGTTCCAATGTATCAAGTGCCTTGGGATCTAAATCTGCTGGTGACTGATTCTCCTAACTCTCACTTACGGTGACTTATTTTCTTCTGTATCTGATTTTCTTCAGTTGTGAGTTCACATTTGTTTGATCTTAACCTGTCCTCTAAAGCAATGGTTTTCGAAGTGTGGTTCCTGGACAAGCACAATAAACAGCACCTGGGAATTTTTTTAGAAATGCAAGTTCTAGAGGCCCCATCCCAAACTTACTAATTGAGAAATGCTGGCAGGGAGGCCCAGTAACCTGTATTTGACAAGCCTTACAGAGGATTCTGACACACACTGAAGTATGAAAACCACTGCTCACAAGAGAATTTGGTTTACCTCTTTAGGAAGCCAAGGAGTGCTACTGACCAGCAGACACTTCAGTTTTTATTTTTAATATTTTACTTTTTTATTTACTAGGCTTTATAAAAGGACCAGCAGCCACTTTAACTCCTTAGGGCTTGGCTTAACCTAGAGTTGCAGGCTCCCCTCTCCTGTGCTGCTGATGGCCTAGGGCTGTTTACCAGCTGTAGTGCTGGTATCATTTGCACTCAAGGTCATCTTGCCTTAGGTGCCGTGTTTTTCTCCACTGCTTTCCACTCCAGTTCCAGCTCAACATAATTTTGTGGGAGGAAGAGCTGAGGGTTGAAGAAACTGTCTTCGAAGATTTCCGTAATTTACAGTGAACCCAAAAATTACATAAAAAGTGCGTGCTATCCAGGATAAGCTGTTTTACTATGGGAAAACACATCAGCGTACCCAACCCTCCCTACAGCCAGAAAGAACAACTCTCTATGATTACACAAGTTTCAGAGGATGCTTGTGCCTTCACTCATTAGGGTTAAAACACGGTCTCAAAGCTGGATGCCCCCTCTGACCTGACAGCTCCAAGGACTGAGGACTCCCACGCCCGGTAGTCACCTCCACGGCAAAGCTCTGCTCCTGCTCCCGCAGGCGGCCGTAGGTCCACAGCAGGCTCTGGAAGTGCGCCCACAGCTGGACACGCTGCTCTAGGTCTGGGGGCCGCAGCCTGCAGGCAGAGCCAGAGACAGCGGGAAAGACCACAAGAAAGCTGGCTCCCCCTAACCCAACCAAAGGACCACAGTCCCAGCTCAGCATCAGAGCTGGGTGAGCCCATGTGACCCTATACAGCTGGGAAAAAGGGCCAGATTTCCGGCCGAGTTCTAGCTGCGGAGTGGAGTGGGATAGGCACGGAGCCAGAAAGCAGGTAGCTGAGCAATTCACCGCACTCCTCAACCTCTGTCACACAAACAACCATCACACAAAGCCAGCTAGAGAGAGCCAGGATGCTGCTTAAGCACCTCACACAGAGGCCACTGAACACAGAAAGGTCTGGTCTATCATTAGGGCCCTACCCAGGGTCGCAGCCATCTTGGATGCTGGCAAGGTCTGCACTGGCCAGTGCGGTTCATGTAACAGGCATCCACTACCTGCAGCATTTGCCACTGAAACCATGACCAACCTGGGCTAAAACGACTCATGAAACAATGTTTGCTCATTTGAGAAATGCCTCGACTTGAGTGCTTACTCATATACAAAACTCTAAAGTCCCAAAGTTTCAAACTCTGCAGCTTCCCAATGCATCTCAGAGAATCAGGGGTAGTGACACCATGAACTTCTCTTTTCTAGGTCCATATTTCAACTACAAGCCTTTCCTGGGGTCCCTCCCACCTCCTGGGGTCCCTCCCACCACCGTGTATACTCTGAACCATCATTCTCTTTCTCCAAGTTCTTTACTGTAGGCCCAGAGACAGGTTTTAGGGTCTGTCTCCTGAGAGAACCTGCACAAGACTGCATGAGTGTGCATGGGTGTGTGTTCTTCTGGAGGGAGAGTCTGAAGCTTGAGAAGCCAGACGGGACTAGCTCAGACCAGATTTGTAATGACAGGTGACGATGCGGGGAGACTGGAAGGAGGACTGGACTGGGAATCCTGAGCTCCGATTTCCAGTCTGGATGTGGCCGCCAACCAGATGGATGACCCCAGGCAAGTTAGTTCAGTTCCCTGCTCTCAGTTTCACTAGATGTAAAGTCGGAGATGGTCTCCAAGTTCATTTGAGCTCTGTTCCTGTGACCTAGGGACCCAGCCGGGAGCAGTGTGTGAAAAATGGCAGCTTCACAGGGGCTGGGCGGGGTGGTCGGCAAAGGACAGAGGGGACCAGCTTTGAGGACTCACTCTTTTCGGATAAGCTGACCGTCCACAGTCACCAGCCCGAAGTGCACTTCGAACAGGTACTTGAGAACGTACAGCTTCCGCCGCAGGTCCCCCTCGCTCTCAGTGTGGTCACCGTTGATGGCAATGAACAGGATTTCTCCAAACTGCAGGCACAGGCGGGCCAGAGTCAGCCAGCCCCCAGGGTACTCCCTTCACCTGCCCTGGTCTCTGCAGACAAGCCAGGGGAAGCTCAGGTCCCAGGGGAGTTTGGTAAGAGGCCCTTTCTGCTTTCTAAAGGAGTCCAAAGTTCCAGATAAGAGAGGCCTGTGGATTCCCCCATGGAGCCGAGGGAAGAGGAACATGGGCCCCAGAGCTATAGACTCACCAGGTGAAGGACATACAGGGAGTTGCCGTTTTCCGTGGAGAAGCAGGTGTAGGTGTCCGAGAGCTTCTCTAGCATCGTCATGGAGGAGATGATGACCGGGGCTAGGAGGGTGCTGAGCTGGTCCTCCAGGGCAGGGAGCTGCAAAAGGGGGAAAACGGCACAGCTTAGAATGGGCCAGACACCAGGAACAAGGGAAAGGACGAGGCCAGGCCTTGACATCAAGGGCTCCACAGTGTTAGACCCTCCTGGGAGGGTATCACTGTCCTGATAGGCGGGGGGACAAAAAGAGACACTCCCAACACTTTGGGTGGTGCTTAGGAAGACTGGGGAAGGCCAGCCAAGTAATGGTGCTGCTTAGGCTCTGAATCTACAAGGAAACATGAAGGAATTAGGCCTTGTGGAAATTTCCTCTGATATAATGAAGTGAACTCTCAAACACGACAGGTGGAATCAAAAATTATACAACCACTTTGGAAAAGCTTGGTAGTTTATTAAAAAGTTACATATACACCTCCATGATCTAGCCATTCTAACCTAAGTATCTGTCCTCGGGCGTGAGAGCATCCATCTATCTATACATAGATGTGTACATGCATGTTCAGAGTTGTTTTATCTGTCATAGTCAAAAATGGAAAATAACACAGATGTCCATCAACAAGTAAATGAATGAACAAATAGTGGCATCCTGATAGAACAAATGAAAAGAAATGAACTATTGATACATGCCACAACACAGATGAATCACTAAATAATGATGCTGAGTGAAAGAAGTCAAACCAAAACCAAACTAAATTCAGTACATACTGTATGACTCCATTTACATAAGTCCATAAAATACAAACTAATCTATCATGACAGAAAGCAGATCAGCGGTTCCTATGCGAGGGGGATGGGAAAGAAGGGATTACAAATGTTTGGGGTGGTAGATATATTCCTTTTATGGATTGTGATAGAATCATAGGTAGATATACATATCAAGGCATATCAAATTGTGTACTTTATATATGTGTAATTTATGGTATGTTAATCATACCTTAATATAGCTATTAAAAAATTAATGTGTTCAGCTTAAACTTTTTTTATGCTCTGCCACTGAGGCTGGCGTGCCCGGGGACAATCTCGGCTCCCTGCAGCCTCTACCACCTGGACTCAAGTGACCCTCCCACCTCAACCTCCCAACTAGCTAGGACTATAGGCATGCACCACCACACCTGGCTAATTTTTTTTTTTTTTTTTTTTTGTAGAAACAGGTTTCACCATGCTGCCCAGGCTGGTCTCAAACACCTGAGCTCAAGCAATTGGCCCACCTTGGCTTGCCAAAGTGTTGGGATTACAGGCATGAGCCACCATGCCCAGCTTTATTAAACTTTTTAGGGTACAGAAACTGATGGCTCCAAGTTTCTCTGCTATATGGTTAAAATTCGACTTCCTCTTGCCCTTGTTAAGTCCAGAGAGTCCTGGTGGGGTGGCGGGGTGGGGTCACTGCACTCAGAGCATCAAGAGGCCGAACTTGAGGATGAAGGTCAGGGATGAAGGATGGCGGACCTCACACAGCACCCTGCCCAAGCTGCCCAGGACAGGGTGAGCACAGGCTCTCCTGCCTCTCCGCTTGCTGGTAGTTTTGTACTGTTCCCTGCTATCCACCCCTCCTGGGACTGCCTACCCTGCACTCACCTCTTCTTCCTCATTCTCTGACTGCCCGAACTTCAGCCGGAGACTCTCTTCAAACTCCTCATCCGTCCAGTAGAAAAGGACCTCTGCGCCCTCAGTGGTCACCAAGACACACTTCATCTGCCGGGAAAAGGCAAGGTCAAGGTCAGTCCCCAGCCCCTACATCCATGAGCTCAGCCTGAGTAACGAAGAGGACCCCAACCCTAAGAAACATTCAGCAATCCTGTTCTGCACACCAGGCACCACAAGGACCTTCCATTTGTGTTGTACCCTCACAACTATATAGAGTAGGACTCTTCAGGTACCCCCATTTTAGAGAACAGGACATAGGCACAGCCTGAAGTGGCAAAGCTGGGATCCGGACCCAGGACCTCTCTGATGCCAAGGCTGGGGCTCTTTCCTCTGTGGGGTCTGGTCCCTCTCACCACAGCATTAGACCCACCATGGGCCTACTGGAACCAGACTGGGAAGGAAGGGACCCAGTTCTTAGCCTGGACATGGAGCCTTATGCCCAGGGAAGCCACGCTCACGGCAATTAGTGCCTGGTGTGGACCGGAGGGTGCTGGTGTACCTCCAACTCTGGGCAGCGCAGAGATATCTCTCCCTCAGATAAAAAGAGCTCCAGGGCTGGGAGCAGTGGCTCACACCTGTAATCCCAGTACTTTGGGAGCCTGAGGCAGGTGGATCACCTGAGGCCAGGAGTTCAAGACCAGCCTGGCCAACAAGGTGAAACCCCATCTCTACTAAAAATACAAAAATTATCCAGGCGTGGTAGCAGGTACCTATAATTGGGAGGCTGAGCCAGAATTGCTTGAACCTGGGAGGCAGAGGTTGCAGAGAGCCAAGATCATGCCACCGCATTCCAGCCTGGGCCACAGAGCAAGACTGTCTCAAAAAAAAAAAAAAAAAAAAGAAGAAGAAGAAGAAAAGAGCTCCAGAAGACGAGCCTCAAAGCCTCTGAATTTATTTCAGCACCACAGAAGTTTCATTCAAATGCTGCTCTCCCTGCTCGTGGTAAAAACAGAGACTGCCTAAGGATCCTGTACCTAGTAGGCTGCAGCTTCTACGGCCACAGCAACCAGTGTCCGCGCCCTCCCAAATCTCCTTCCCCACACCCTCCCCCAAACACCACACACTCTGCGCTTGATTATGTAAGAAACGTCTTAACTCTTCACACACTGGAAGATCCTTAACACAGCTTCCCACACCATGCCCTGGCCCTCTGGGTGCAGCAAGCCCTTGATCTTCTAAAACCCTCGCGGCAGGGTTTTAGACCAGGCCTGGCAAGGACAGTGCTCCAGGCTGGCTGCTGCAGCTGAGAGGCCTCAGGCAGCAGTTTCAAATCCTCTTATGTGCCTCAGGGTGTCACGCAGATATAGTCACATGTTATGTGTGCTAAGCCATGACAATAAGGAAGCTGTGCTGTAACTCTCACACAAGTGGATTTCC
The DNA here is from genome assembly GCF_048565385.1 of Saimiri boliviensis. Classification (NCBI taxonomy): domain Eukaryota; kingdom Metazoa; phylum Chordata; class Mammalia; order Primates; family Cebidae; genus Saimiri; species Saimiri boliviensis. The sequence continues at coordinate 83,113,303 of NC_133460.1, forward strand.
AGTTTTCTTGGGAGGATCACAGCATCTTGAGGTCTTGTGTTCCATCATCTTCAGGATCCCCATGTCCAGCTTAGTGGTCTTTACTGAATTCCTCCCAAACTAACTCAGTGCAACTAGCCCAAAGGGGTTTACAGTGAATGTCAGAAGACATAACAGCACAGTGAAGAAGGAATGCAACCTATTCCCGTGGAATTACTCAATGCCAAGGCAGAAACGGGGAGTGCAACAGGTGAGAAGAGGAGGCTGCTGGGAGAGGCAGGTGGACCTGAAGAGGCTGCTCTGGGACTCCCAGGCACATGTGACAAAGCCGACCAGACTATATGGGTTGGGGAGCAGTGGGCTATGGAATGGAGGCTGTGCTTGTGAGCAGAGAAGTGACTGGCTGGCTGGAGACGGGCAGGTTGAGTCTTGAAGGCGGTCATCTAGGTACGAGTGTTGGGTAATGAGTGCTCACCCCTTGGTAGGGGCTGGGAGGAGCTGTAGAGACTCAGCAGGCTGTGATGACCCACCTGGATGTGAGGGGCGAAGGACAGAAGAGGCATCAGGATGGGGGTGGCCTCAGGATTCAGGGCTGGGGAGGAGATGAGCAGGTCTGCAGAGCCCAGGAGCACTCAGTCCACTGCCTGCCTTATTCCATCTGCCTCCCCAGTACCCAGGGTAGATGCTGCCTGCTTCCCTGCCTACCCAGGTGGGGTAAGATTATCTACCTTGGCAAGGAGCACAGTGGAGCGTCCAGACAGCCAGAGGTTCAGAAACGGCTGCAGCAGACAGACTCGGTGACTGGCTCATGGGAGAGCAGCATGGCATCCCTGCCTGCAAATGCTGAAAACAGAGAGAACATGAGGGTAGGCAGACGCCCTGGTCCTGACTGCTGCCTGATGGGGAAGGATAAGCTGGAGGAGGGCTGCATGGTCCCTGTTCTCTCCAGACCCTGAGGCAGTCTGCTAAGAACACACCCGGGATCCTGTCCCTCACCTCCCATAATGGAGACCAGGAGCCCAGCCGGCACAGCCCTTTGTACAGAGCAGGTGCTCACTTTTTGTTCCTTCCTCTTCTGTTCCAGTGAAGCGCTTCTCCTCTCACTTCTGTGGGTCACTCAGAGCTCCCCAACCAGCTCGAGGGAGCTTACTTAGGAGTGTCTGACCCAAGACAGCATAGCACATCCCAGTGAAGACAGTGGGGATCCTGAGATGAGGCAACGAATGGAAGGAAACTAACAGGAAAGGCATCAGGGATCAGGTTCTAGCTTTGGCTTTGCCTAGTTGCATAAACCTCTCTGAGTCTCAACCTCCTGCAGAGAAATACAGCAACATCCCCCTGCTCTACCTCCCTGCAGGGTCAGTCAAGGGAGTGACCAGGCAAGTTGCAAAGTAACTTTAGCAAACTCTGCTTTCTTATATAGGTGTGGGAATCATTATTCCTATTTCCCAGCTTCCCTTCTTCAAATAACAGGAATAAGGAATCTGGTTCCAGAATCATTTATATTTGATAGAAGGCAGGAACAACAGAAAACTTAATGAGGAAGTCAAGCACCGTGAGTGAATAAGGAGCAAGTGACTACACGACAGGGCGGGCTGTTGAGTTCGGCCTTTAGCAACCTAACCCCGAGATGGTCTCCATCACCCACATGATTGGCCTGAATGCCATATTCCTGAAACAGGGGGATGCTTCCCGAAGGCTGTTGGGAAGGGAACCCCGCTGGTGTCACGTTGCGATTTCCGCTTCTCCTCACACCTCCTGCCTAGAAAGGGAACTCAAAAGGGGACTCACTGACAAAGGGACCTCCCGATGGCACGGGGCCAACCTGGGGCGACCCTCAGCGCCCACGTTCACCATCTGGACCCCAGCAAACCGCCCTGTGGCCCTTGGTCTTGTCTTCAGCAGCTCTGTCTGGGGGTCCCACACCTTTTGGGGTTCCACACCTTCGGGGTCCCACGCCTTCGGAGCCCGGACCTGCCTGAGACTCTGCAGAGCGCGCGCGAGTCAGCGGCTCGCCGCCACCGGGCTCCGGTTTGCCTAGCACGCCAGTTTCAGTCCAGTTTCACCCCAAGTCCCCACCTCCCCCGACCCCCGAACCCACGGGCACCCTGGGAAGGGGACTTGACTTGTGACATCCGCCCCTCTTCATGGCTGAGGAACTTTGGTTCCGAGCTACGAGGCGACCGGCCCGCGGCCACACACCCGGAGTGGGTGAGGCTGGGGCTGGGCCCGCTCCGGGACCCCTACGGCCCCTCCCCTACTTCTGGGAGGGTTGCGGGCGGTGGGTGTGGGGGCTCCCGAGGAAGGATCGCCGCCCCGGGAGGGGACAGCTCAGATGCCCACGTACCGGATCGCGGCGCTCTCGGAGTCCGCCTGCAGGAGCCCGGGCGCGCTTCCGGGTAGGACGGCGTTACCGCTCACGTGACCCGACCCGCCCAGGGAGGGGCCGGAGCCGCCGTCGCCTCCCGCAGGTTCGAGCCCCGCCCCTGCCAGGCGTTGCCAGTGCCCCGTTTTATAGAAGAGGAAACAGAGGCTCAGAGAGAAGAAATAACTTGCTGAGGGGCCGGACCAGGCTCAGAACTCAGGTTTCCTGGCTTCTCAGCTGATCCCTTTTCTTCCCCTACCAGGCCCTGAACACCACGCTTTACTTAATGAACTGAAGTTCTGGGGCTACAACTGTCCTTTTGTGAATGCTCTCCTTGACTTTCGGGGAGGTGACACAGCGCACAGAAGGAGGTCAGTTGCCTCCAGAGTGCCAACGCTGGAATTTCTTTATAGGAGTTCTCTATTTTGGGAGTGGAGTGCACATTAGGAGTTTTGTGTTGAACCTATGTTTGCAATATTTTTTTTTTTTAAACGTCTGTGTATTGGGGGTGGCTGGAGGTGGAGGGGGCGCTCTGATGTTAATAATGGAAGAAGCTAAATCCCCGAACAAGCCACTCCTCAGTGCCTTGGTGCCACCTGGGAGCTTTGAGCCCAGCCCAGCAGGGTATGAGTTGCAGGAACTGGCTGGGGATATAGTAGATTGAACATCCTCTGGGGTAAAGGCAGAGGCCAAGAATCCACACCTCCACCACCTGCAGATCAAAAAAAGCATCACTCCGCCTAGCCCACTACCCACCCCTTCCAGCCCACCTTAGGGCAAATTCTTCCATCTCCCTATCTGCCGCAGGCATGTCTCTCCCCAACCCCCTGTTCAAATAGTTCACTCACTATGCTTTCAGTGGCTGAATGAATTCTGTCAAATGGATATGCTGTTATTTACTTACTCATTCCATTTCCCAACAGCAGTGTATGAGGATTCCGATTTCTCCACATCCTCACCAACGCTTGTTATTGTTAATTTTTTGTTTAAGTATAGTCGCCCAGTGGTTGTGGAGTGGTATCTTGTGATTTTCATTTGCACTTCCCTGATGTTCAGCATCTTTTCGTGTGCTTTTTGCCTATTTGTGTACCTTCTTTGGAGAAATGTCTACTCAAATCCTTTGTCCATTTTTAAATTGTCTTTATTATCAAGTTGTTAAGAGTTCTTAACAACTCTGGATACAAGCCCCTTATCAGATACATGATTTGCAAAAGTTTTTTTTCCCATTATATGGCTTGTCTTTTCACTTTCTTAGTAGTATCATTTGTAGCACTAAAGTTTTAAATTTTTATGTAATCCAATATAATCTGTTTTTTAGTTATGTACATGTTTTTGTGTCAACATGTTACTTTTTTTCAAATTTGTTTGTGGTAATGTAAAATTGATCATTTAAGCCTTTTAAGTGCACTGTTCAGCAGTATTAATTAAATTCGTAATGCTGTGCAGCCATCACCACCATCCATCTCCATAGCTCTTTTTATCTTTTAAAACTGAAACTTTACCCATTAAAAAATAATTCATTCCTCCTCCTCATGGCAACCACAATGCTACTTTCTGTCTCTGAATTTGACTACTCTAAGTACCTCATATAAATGGAATCATACAGTATTTGTCTTTTTATGACTGGCTTATTTCACTTAGCATAATATTCTCAAGGTCCATTCATGTTGTAGTATATGTGAGAATTCCTTCCTTTTTCTATTTTTAAGCTTGAATAATATTCCATTGTCTATATACTACATTTTGCTTATCCATTCATCTGTCGATGGATACTTAGGTTGCATCCATTGTGTATTAGGACGTTATGAACATGAGTGTACAAATATCTCTTTGAAACTCCGCGTTCAATTCTTTTGGGCATATACCCAGAAGTGAAATTGCTAGATCATATGATGATTCTATTTTTAACTTTTTTTTTTTTTTTTTTTTTTTTTTTTTTTTTTGAGATGGAGTTTCGCTCTTGTTACCCAGGCTGGAGTGCAATGGCGCGATCTCGGCTCACCGCAACCTCTGCCTCCTGGGTTCAGGCAATTCTCCTGCCTCAGCCTCCTGAGTAGCTGAGATTACAAGCACTTGCCACCATGCCCAGCTAATTTTTAGTGTTTTTAGTAGAGACGGGGTTTCACCATGTTGACCAGGATGGTCTCGATCTCTTGACCTCATGATCCACCCACCTCGGCCTCCCAAAGTGCTGGGATTACAGGCTTGAGCCACCGCGCCCGGCCCTATTTTTAACTTTTTAAGGAACCACCATAAAACGCTACTGGTAAACAGCTACTGTTTTTTACAGTAGCTGCATCATTTTACATTTCCACTCAAAGTGTACAAGGGTTCCAGTTTACCCACATCTTTGCCAACACTTGCTATTTTCTATTTTCCTTAAAATTTTTATAGTAGCCATCCTAATGGGTGTGAGGTAGTTCAGTGTAAGTTTTTATTTCTCTTAGGTAAATACCTACACATGGGATTGCTGGGCTGTATGGTAGGTCTATATTTAAGTTTATATTAAATTGCTGAACCATTTTCCAAAGTGGATGTATCATTTTATATTCCTTTTAGCAACTCTGAGTTATAATTGCTCTGGAGTCTTGTTAGCATTTGCTATTGTCCTTTTTAAATTTTAGCCATTCTAGTAGGTATATGGTAGTATGTAAAGTGTTCAAATCTTTTGCCTACTTAAAAATTATATTATTTTTATTATTTATTTGATTTATGTATTTGGATTCAAGCCCTTTATTAGATATCTTTTTTGCTTTTTCTTTTTTTCTTTTTTTTGCCAGTCTGTGGCTTTGTCTTTTCATTTTATTTACAGCGACTTTTGAAGAGCAGACATTTTTGTACATTTTGTGTCCTATTTAAAGTCTTTGCTTAGCCAGTGTCACAGAGATTTTTCTCCTGTTTTTTCTTTTTTGCAGAAATTTAATAGTCATAGATTTTGTCTTTAGGCTCACAATCCATTTTTAGTTTATTTATTTATTTTTTTGTATAGTGTGAGAGAAGGTTGAGGTTTTAGTTTTTTGCATATAGATGTCCAATTTTTCTAGAATCATTTGTTTAAAAAAATCTTTTCTCCATTGAATTAATTACCTTGGCACAGCTGTCCCAAATCAATTGACCATCTCTGTGTGAATCTAGTTTTGGAGTCTATGTTGTTCAATAAATTTAAAAGGATTTTATTGATTTTCTTAAAGAGGCAGTTTTTGGTTTAATCAATTTTTATTGATTTTCTGTTTTTAATTCATCAATTTCTGTTCTGATAGTTACTATTTCCTATCTTCTGTTTACTTTTTTTTTTTTTTTTTTTCTTATTTTTAATAGTTTCTTAGGGCAGAAACAGAGGCCATTGATTTAACATCTTTTGTCTTTTTTAATAGTGTTACAGATCTTCCCCAAGGTACTGCTTTATGAGCATCTGGCAACTTTTTATCTGTTGTTCATTTTCAATTACTTAAAAATGCTCATTTTTCTTTGATTTATTTAGAAGTGTGTTATTAGTTTCCAAATATTTGGAGACTTTTAAGATAGCTTTCTGTTATTGATTTCTATTTCTATTACATTCTTGTCAGAGAATATTTGTGCAACTTGAATCTTTTAAAATGCACGGATGGCTCAGAATATGGTCTGTCTTTGTTGAATGTTTGAATGTTTTATGTACACTTGAAAAGAATGTGTAACCTTTTGTTAGGTTGAATGATTTATAAATTTCAATTAGGTCAAGTTGGTTGATAGTAATAATCAAGTCTTCTATATCCAGAATGGTATTCTGTTTACTTGTTCTATCAAATATTGAGAGAGTAGTATTGAATTCATTTACTATAATTGTGGATTTATTTATTCTTACAGTTCTATCAGCTTTGCTTCTTATATTTTGAAGCTCTGTTTAGGTGCATAAACATTTAGGGTTGTTAGATTCTCTTGATGAATTGATGTCTATATCATTATGAAATGACCTTTTAATCTTTGCCTTCAAAGAATGGTTTTCTAAAATTTTATCTAAGGTTTGTAATTGCTATTGGCAAAGGGGTCCTTTCTGATATGACATTAACATTACGAGAAACTGGAAGCTCTTTATTCACATTTTTATATGTAATATTTTCCATTTAGTTTAAAATATTTTCTGCTTCCTATTGTGATTTCTGATGTTTTTCTCATGGAATATTTAGAAGCATGTTTCTTAATTTTCAAGCACAGGGAGATTTTCTAGTTTTATATATATACATATATTATATAAATATATACATATTATATATATATGCATAATATATAAATATATACATATATATATATATATATATATATATATATATATATATAAAAATTTCCACTTGTATTCCACTGCTGTCAGGAATACGTTGTATGTTATTATTCTTTTGAAGTTGTTTACAACTTTATTTCAGAGTATATAATCAAGTTTTATAAATGTTTCGATGTGTTATTGAAAAAGGACTTTACTCATTTGTTGTTGTAATGTTCTGTATATATCATTTCGATGAAATATGTTAATTGTATTGTTTAAATCTTTTCTATTCTTTCTGATTTTTGTCTGTCTTTAATTTTCTGAGAGAAATAACAGTTAAAAATCTATTATAATTACAAATTTGTATGTTTCTTCATTTATTTCTGTAAGATTTTTGCTTCACATGTAGGAATTGTCATTAGGTACATGCAGATTTGTAATTATATATTTTATCATTAAACCTTTCGTCTTTATGAAATGTCTCTATCACTAGCAATGCTTTTTTATTTTACAAAAGCATTTATTATCTCATATAAACATAAAAACATCACCTTTTGTTGCATGGTGTATCTTTTTCTTACACCTTTTAATTTCTTATATTTTAGATATTTTGAAATAGCTTTTAGTTGGACTTTATTTTCTTATATCTTGTCTGACAATCTTTGTCTTTCAATTGCAGCATTTATTCCATTTATATTTAATGCCATTACAAATAAATTTGGTTTTAAATCTGTCATCTTGCTAGTTGCTTTCTATTTGTCCCAACTGTTCGTCATTATCTTTCTCTTCTTTCTTGTCTTCTGTAAGATCAAGCATTTTTATTATGATTCCACTGCCTTCCCATTCACTTAAAAAAATATACTCTTTTAAATATTCTTTTAGTAGTTACCATAGAGACTAAAACATGTATCCTTGTTTTACCAAAGTTTAATGAAAATTAGTAGTTTTACCTCTGTCTTGAAAATGTAAGGATGTGAGTATATCTTCCATTTACCAGCTTTCAATATTTATTGTAATGCATTTTAAATTATTTTCATATTTTAAATGCAAATAATTAGTAGTTAATGAAAATTAGTAGTTTTACCTCTTTTTTGAAAATGTAAGGATGTTAGTGTATCTTCCACTTACCAGCTTTCAATATTTATTGTAATGAATTTTAAATTATTTACATATTTTAAATCGCATGAGACATTGTTATTATTTTATATTTATTTAGAGTTTCCCACATAATTACCCTTCATGCTGCTTTTTACTCTTTCCTGCATCTCTCATTGCATTATTTTGGCTGTTCATTCTTTCCCTTTCAGTCTCTCTCTTTGTCTTTCCTTTCATTGTCCCCTCCAATTTTCTCACCCTCCCCCCACCCACCACCCACACCTAGACATAGCTGAGTTCCAGGACATTAGGTGCACACATGGTGAAATTCCACTACAATACATTTCAGCTGGTGCTGCAGTAATCCTACGTACTTGTCTTAAAGTTCAATTTAACTAATTTTTCCAATGTAAGGTCAATCTTTTCCTTTTAAAAACCTAATAAGGTGGGTATGCCTTGGAGCATGCTTAGTCTACATTAGATTTGCACTAAATTACTGCTTGGAAGAAACTGGGGTGGCAAGAGTCAAGTAATTAACTCAAAAAAAAAAAAAAAAGTCAGGACACTATCCCTGAGGGTGACAGGATCTTCAAAACGTGTTATCTGTGTTGAATTTCGTGTACATACATTCTAAAAGGCACATTGCATTTATGCAGAAATAGCGACAATTTAAAGCTGACTTTGAAACTTCTCAAAAGGATATATCTAACTATAAGCTAACATGAGGAGGAAATAGAAAAACAACAGCAGCTGGAACAGAGACCATCTGACCTAACATTGGGAAACATGGAGTTTCAGGTAACCTTAGAGTTCACTTAAATCCAAAGTCCTCATTTTACAAAAGAGAACACTGAGGTCCAGAGAGGCTGAGTGACTTCTCTTTTCAGGAGGATAAAGTCAGTGGAATAGCCTGTTGTGATCTCCAGGTGTGAATGTTCATTGGGTCTAGAGTTGGCCTCTATGATTCTCTAGTTACCTTTTAACCCATTTTGCTATTTGAGGTTTCAAATTATATTTTTGATGTTTCCAGTAGAGGGTGCAGCATCTTCTACTACATGCATCTAAATTGGATGGCAGTGGAGCAACACAGAGATTGTTTTCTGATAAAAATCTGTCAGGTGCTGGGAGAGGCAGGACATTAGAAGTAGAGGAGATGGAGAAGGAAGCTTAGGTTATTACGGAGTGTTCAAAAAAGTCCTGTGAATTTAGATAAGACCACACACAAATGGTATGTAATACTCACTTGATGGCAAATCAGCTAGAGGGACCTAACATCACTGACTCATTCTCTGGTCTTCCAGCATCCATCATAGTTTTGTGCTCCTTTTCCATGAAATACAGTTGTTGGAAAGTGGCTGCCCAGATAAGGATGCATTTCCTCTAGCATCGAGATGGGATCAACTGCCTGCTGGCCAATGGAATTGAGTGGGAAGGACTGATGCCATTTCCAGGTTAGGCCTCCAACTGTTCTGTGCATGTCAATGGAACAGAACCGCCACCCCGGCCCCGATACCACCAATTCAACTTTATATGATTTATAAGTGAGGAATACGCCATTGAGATTCTAGGGTTTAACTGTTATTATAGTTAACAATGACTTTAACTAATATAGTCAATGACATCTTACTGGAATTGTGAAGTTCAATCTCTGCTTAGAGTAATTGAAGCAAAGGTTGTTGGGGAGGGCAAGAGGACAGGCAGCACACCATGAAATCAGAGGGCCCCAGTATGTGTTAGTTCATCTGTCAATCAGTCTTAAGGTCAGGGTGGGGCAGCAGTTGCCTCCCTCTCCCCACAGAACACCCTGGGAATAGGAGGTTAGAGCTGTTGCATGTTATTATTTACAAAACATTACTTCAAAATGTAAACTACCTCCTGGACCCAAACTCTTTACAATCACCAGGCTTCATAAACTATAATCTAGTCTGTTTTCTGAAAGAAAATATTAACCTGTTAAAATTCGCTGCACAGAGAGGAAATTTTTCTGGGAGGTATTCCTGAACTTGTTTTGCCAACTTCCAGATGAACAAAACTACAGTTTCTTTTTGTTTCTTCCAAAAATATAAATTATCACATAACATTTACAACTTGAAAAAGAATCCTAGAATATTTTCATGAATAATGATTTGAAGAGTAATGTTCACATAGGAAGGGCCCCTTTTCTCTGCTGTGTGCATAGGATTCTGCAACCCTGGGATTTACTTAGGAGCCAGCCATGTGGAACTTGGTTAACTCCACTAAAATGCTCCCAGTGCCCACAGGGCTGCCTTGGTGTTTGGAAGGAGGTAGTGACAAAACAGCGGGTTTGCTGGATTTTGACTTTCTTGTTTTAAAGTGAGATTTGCAAATACTTCCCCTAGGGCAATGGTTAATGGATTTAACCTTTGGGTCTTTGGGGCCAGGGAGCAGCACGCATGGAGGCTGTGCGTGTGGGGGGTGGGGGGAGGGTGAGGGGGTGAAGGTTCTGGCTGGCTCTGCCGCTCACCTCTCAGGCCTTAGGAATACCGAAGATCCTCACCTATGATTGATGGTGATGGTGGGAGTGGTCCTTAAAATTGCTTTATAGAAAATCATAGAGGAACAGACCAGGAGGGCCACTGGTGGGCCGAGGTGAACCTGGACTCAAAGTTCTACAGCAAAGGCTGCCCACAACATTACTTACTACTCACGAGAGCTTCTAGTTGGCATCTTCAAACCAGAGAGCAGTTGTACTGGGGGTAAGGCACTGCTAGGGTTCTCTGTAGGACACGCATGAGATGTTAAGGAATCTAGCGATGGGCAACACAGAGATGACAAAAAGTTGGCTATGATCAGTCAGGTGAGAGGTAGCACGGTGTAGTGACAGCAGGCTTTGAAATCTAACAGACCTGGGTTCAACTCCTAGTTCTGCCACATTGGTTTTCTGGGTGGTCTTGGACAAGTTCTTTCTCTAATCAGCCCCATCTATAATTGGGTTTGAACACTCACCCTACCACCTAGAACTGCTGTGAGCATTCAATGAAATAACATGTGTGATAAGAAGAAGGCACTCGATCAAGGAAGGGCAGCCACAGAAGCCTTTGTGCCATGGTTAGTGGGACTCAGAGGGAAGGGTTCTGTACGTCCCAGTTGTTGGGCCTTGTAATAATAATAAATTTCATTTTAGCACTATCTCCCTTTGGAGTATTTCTTATCTTCTTTTCAATTCTGGTATATCCTAAGAAAAGATTACAAACAATTCTAAAATTGAAACTTCACTCCACTTCAGTACAGCAGATTTCCCTGGGCTCTGGCTGGGGACAGAGCAGCTGGCAGAGGGGAGTCTGCGGACGTGGAGTGTAAGTTAGCCGAAAAGAGCTCTCAGCAGGGTCCAGGCTGGGACAGTTGTGCCGCGGCTGGAGAGAGAAGTGGAGGAAGCCAGGCTAGGTGAGGGTTTATGCCCTTTCTTCCCTTGCCTTTTCTAAGCCATAGCTCTATTATTTTTGGTTGCTCTATTGATATTTCAAAATGTTAAAGTCCTTCCTTTTCCCAGTGTTTTTACTGTCAGAGGGAGCCACCTGGTTCCCCTCTGCTTCTGCAGAGACTCAACATTTCCCTTTGTTTTTAAACATAAAGTTACTCTAAGTGGGTTTCCAAGGTGAGTCCCACAGCTGCATCCATCCCAGACACTGGGCCTTGAGTGCCTGTGGAGCACACCTGCAGATGCTGGGCCTCACCGTGACCATGGGGAGTCCTCACCGTGACCACGGGGAGTCCTCACCGCCAGGAGGCCACGGAGACTCCCAGTGCTGACAGCAGGTGGGGGCCTCTCAGGCAGCATCCCCTAGCAACCTCTGCCCTGCCAGAGAGTGCAGGGCTTTGAGCCCACCTGCCTAGGGACTGCCCACTGCTGGGGAAGGGTGGGGCTGTAGAGGGCCACTGGGCTTTTGGGAATTGAGGTTCTGGGAGTCCCAGGCCTTAGTCCATTGTAGCCCAGTTCTGGTATTTTCAAGCTTTTCTCCAGCAGAGACAATGCTAATATCCCACAGCTGCGGCATTGTTCCAGGTACTAGAAGAATTGGGACTTTCTCTTCAAATAACAACGAAAACTTCTTCTGAGCCTTTGTGATAAGAAATGAGAAAGAAAATCATTCCTGGAGGCAGAAGCAGAAAACCATCTCAACAAAAGGCAGAAATGTTTCATTTTGCATTATTACCCTTTCAAATGAACATTTCTGCCAGCTCATCTAGGTTTAAAATAAAGTGGCTTTTAAGTCTCAGATTATTATGGCCACATCTTGTTTTAGGAAGGAAACATCTGATCTGGAGCAGCTGCTGGATGAGCTCCTCTATGCTTTTGTCCCTGGTCCCAGCTGGCAAACAGCTCCCTTGAAGTGCATTGTGATGCTGAGTTTTGCCACAGGCTGTCTTTTGCTGGTGGGTGTGACTGAGGAATCCCTATGACAGCAACCCCACCCCTCCAAGCCAAGGTGTTTCTATGGAATGTGATTTTACAGTGAGTTTTTCTGGTATCCTTTAAACAATGCAAATATTTCTTCTGTGAAACAGTTGCAAAGCTAGAATTGCAGGACTCCAGAGATAAATTTCAGTAATTCCCTCTTCCTTTTATTAACTAAAAAATAAGCAAAACTTAAAACCTCATGGGAGCAGCATTTAATACACAGAGAAAGATAAAAGAAGCAGGAATTACCCATAATCTGCAAGGTTTAGTTAAAAAAAAACAACACTTATTTACAGAAAGCGTGTTTGAGTGGAGCTCTGGCTGTTCTGAATGAGCAGAACCTACAAAGATGTGAAGGAGGCGTCTGAACCTGTGGAGCGCTGAGCCTGGTGGTTCAGTGGGCAGGGTCTGGATTATTTCACACTCAGCCACCCATTCCCCCGGGTGCCCTGGGCAAGCATGGATCCTCTCCATGCCTCATAGGAAAATTTTGGATAACAGTAGTAGCCCCTACTATGGGGTTACTATGGATGCAAAGCAAACCATAGGTTGCCAGGGCCAGGTCCTTAGGGACCTTTGGTTACTCTTGTTATACCAGGGGTCCCTGCAGCTGTACCTGTACCAATATGCAGAAGAGATGTTGATATCTGCACACATTTTTAACAGTTGGGGGAAACAACCTTTTAATCTCATTTCTCTTTTCCTCTCTCTTCCTCACTTTGGCCTGTCAATCTTTTTCTTCTTTCTCCTATTTTCTGCCCACCCCCACCCCCGCCCCTGTCTTGGCACTTCACTCTCCTGCCCTCTCAGAGCTGAAGCCTCAGTGGGAGGTGCCTGGTCCCAGAGAAAGGGGCCCCTTCTGGGCAGCCTTCAGGGCAGTCTCAGGGTCTGCCCCTCTCCAGTTGCTTCCGTGCTGAGCACAGCCGCTAACCTGGTGCAGCCTGGTCCTCAGTCTCTCCCCTTCTGGCTAGCTGTAGTCCGTCTCCTGTGTGCCGTTCCTCCTGTGCTTAATAATAAGCATGCCAAGCCTGAGGCCCCTAGCTTCCTAGAGTTAGGTAGTCAGCTTCCCTCTCCCAAATCCCCACTTTTCCAAGCTGAGAATTCTCTCCTTCCTCTTTGGTCTAATCTTCCTTCCATCTCTCTTTGCAGACTTGGTCCAAATCCTTAACTCCTTGTGCATCTTAGGGAGCCTCTCTAAGCTCTGCCCTCAGCAACCCTGCCTTGCCCCCACCCCATTTCTATCCTTTCACAACAGCAGAAATTGTATCACCATCTCACTTGCAACAGTGTCAAATCTCTCCTCCTTCTAACAAAAGTATCATTCGTGTCATTTATCCTGAGAAAGAAAATCACATCCATAAAAAAGAAAGCCATTTCAGCTGTAGCTTGTTGGCAAAGACCCTCATGCCCCTTGAATCATATAGAAGGTCCTCATTCCCCACTTCACACCTGCGCAACTCAGAAGCCTCCTATCTACCATTCTAAAGTTTTGCCCAGATCTTAATTCTTTAGATTCCCCATTCTCTCCCCAAATGGCTAACAAAGTGTTGTTCTAGCTCAAATAGGCTACTTGGGAAGAGGCAAAAAGGTTAGATTCAGTTGCCTTCCAGTGATGACCTTTGATTCACACCTTCTTTTTTAAAAAAATAATGATTTGGGTTAATCAAACAATTAAGGGCTTACCCTATAGAGCCCTTAATATTCTCTTAATTTTGGGGAGGTCTAATTTGCGTTGTTCAGTTGGGGTGTGTGTGTGTGTGTGTGTGTGTGCGTGCACGCGTGTGTGTACCTGTTTCATTGTGCTTTCTCTTTGTACTCAAACTCTCTCCCTCACAGCAATGTGAAGAATAATGACTGCTTTTTGTTGTGCCTACTAAGTTACTCTCCACTCAATGAATATTGTTACTTGGCTCCCATCGCAACTCTGGGGGAATCTGGATTCACAGAGGAATAGAACCTTCTTACCAAATCTGGAGTGTGATTGTAATTTTACTTTTGAAGCACCCGCTTCCCAGAGGAATTGCCAGTGATGGATGCCATTGTCAGGAACCCAGATGCACACGCTCATACATCAGCCAGGAAATCACATAAACAGCTCTTGCAGCAGGCCACGGCTGACTCACCCATTGCTCCCCTACGGAAAGAGATGTGTCAAAAAACTCAGGGCAGCAGCAAGAAACAGACAAAGAAGAAGGAACTGGGAGAGAATGGGTTTTTGCAGGTCCACCCAGTTTTTTTCCTTCCTCATCTTCCTCTGAGGGCAGCAGCAGCAGGCTAAGGTTTGGGTTTGTGGTTGAATGCTGTGTGACAGGATCATGGGGAGTTTTCTGGAAGCATTTCTCCTGGGAGTGTGCTGTCAGCTAGTTTTCATAGTGCACATGAAGGAGACATTCAGCTCTATACACATGCCTTTATCCTTATATAGGGACATGTCTACATTTTCTTTTGGGCTGCATGTGGCCTAACTAGGCTAAGATTATGCTATGACATTTAGTCTCTTTGCAGAGCGAGTCTGTGTTGATTCCAGCAGGATAGGCAGCAGAGGCTGGTTGCTAAGATGTCTGAAAACAGAGGATACTACTAGAGTGGAGAAGTGGAAGCAGCCCAGCAGGCCCGCTGGTAGCTGTGAGTGTGAGGATAGCTTATCGGTAGCGGCAGGCCAAAGCGTTGACATTCTTGACCACATAAAAGCCCATGGTGACTGGAGGGATGACCAGTGTCCGGCCGGCCCGGAGGGGGCGGGGCTTCAATTCTGGGAGGGTCCCGTCGTCCACCATCACTAAGGGCTGGCCATTCAGTTGCACTGACCTACAGTGAGGAAAAACAGTACGGGACTCATTATTGCACTATATGGGAGCCATTGCAATAAAGCCTGTTAGCCCCAGATGGCCTGGCAGTGTCTGATACACACACAGCTAACACTTATGGGCATTGTCTATGCCCTAGATTCTGACCTAGGTGCTTTACTTTAATAACTCATTCAAACATCCCAATGACCCCCTGAGGTAAGGAACTATTAACATCATTATCCCCATTTTATCTAGAGTGGCTAAGTGACTCGCCCAAGGTCACATAGCTTGGAGGTCCAGAGTTTGAACCCATGAAGTCTACCTCCAGAGACACATCATTCAGACAAGTGAAAAGTCTGTGATGCAGAAGCTGGAATCTTTCATTCCTATTTTTCAAAAAATCATAATATCAGCTCAGTTTGACTTTTTCATTTTAAGAGTTTTCACCTGTCTTGCTTTAATTCTTTCTATACAGCCAGCCACTTTTACCCTGAGGAGGCGGACCACATGCATAGCAAACTTAGAAAGGAGAAACAGCTCATCTTGTGCTGGCTGAGAGGGAAGTGCCCCCTATCCTTGACTTATGATACCAGAATCCAGATGATGTTTCAGATGTTCCTGACAGCCATGCACCCAGGTGGAAGCTTAGTTTTATGGGTCAGTAGAGAAGGCCAGAAACAGGCCACCAGCTGAAAATTAGGTTGTGAGTCACCCTTGGAAAGTCAACATTGCATAGTGATGACTGTTTCTGGGCCTTGCCCAACCTCCAGTGTGATAACATTGCCATGATATCATCTGATTTGAAAAGAGAATAAAATGTTATAAATGGATATAGAGGTCTTTGTTTAGTGTTCCTTCTGTGCTATGAATGATAGGGCGAGAGAGAGATAATCAGACCCATGCCCAATAGAGGAGTGAATTCTCAGAGATAAGTGTGTTGTAAATTGCTCCCAATGGGGAGCTAAGCAGAGAAGAGATCCAGGCCTGGCCCCACATGGGTAAGTTTGGGATAGGTCCAGATCTGACAGGCCAGAGGGAACAGGCCCCCTACTCTTGGTAGAATGACTGAGTGAGTAAGTGAGCAGGAGGCTCCAATATGGAGAGTGAGGCCTGCCTCGGGAAGGTGTGGGTGTGGGAGAATTGAGATCTGAAGGTCAGTGTTGAGTGCATCACATATGCAAGAAGCTTTTGCTTCCAAATAGGAGAAGTGACTCTCCCTAGTGAAGACAACCTACTCATCGGAGTGGAAGGCACAGTGAGGAGAGTGGTTCCGCTACAAAAGAAGCCAAGATGGGTCTTCACAGTATTTTCACAATTTTATTTTAGGTGCTATGAGTGTCTGTTGCCCAGACATAGCACAGTCAAATACAAGTTCAATAATATTGATTAATCTTTCTAAGGCATATTCAAATTTGTTTCAGGTCTCCGCTTGAAAACCTTCAGTAGTTTCTCCCATATATAGAATTAGGTGAAAGCTTTTCTTCTGAAGAATTAGGTAATGCCCTTTTAGAGTCAGATGTTCCCAGAGTATTAACATCTTTGGGTTCTGGGGAGTGCAGAACAATGCGTGATAAGCAAATCTTTAGCAATCTATACTAATAACGAGTAGTTATCCTGGAATAGCCCCTATTCTGGTTTCTTTATTGGTTGGTTAAAAAACTAAGAGTAGAGCCAGGAAGCATGGTGGACTCTGGACCAAAATTTCTAATTCTAGAAGCCAAGTTGCTAACTTCCTAGATGTCTTTGGCAAATCCCCTAACCTCACTGCCCTGCAGCTTTTGCATCTGTAGGAACATTACATAGGCTGTGGCATCAAATAAATGAAATAAGAAATAGCAAAGTGCTTTGAAAGCATAATGAGCCGTATACCTAAGATATGGTGTTTTTGTTGTTATTCTTTTTCTTTTTATTTATTTATTTATTTGAGACAGAGTCTCACTCTGTCTCCCAGGCTGCAGTGCAGTGGCCCATTCTTGGCTCACCGCAACCTTCGCCTCCTGGGTTCAAGCAATTCTCCTGCCTCAGCCTCCTGAGTAGCTAGGACTACAAGCATGTGCCACCACCACATCTGGCTAATTTTTGTATTTTTAGTAGAGATGGGGTTTCACCATGTTGACCAGGCTGGTCTCAAACTCCTGACCTCAAGCAATTCATCCGCCTCGGCCTCCCAAAGTGCTGGGATTACAGGTGTGAGTCACCATGCCTGACCTGTTGTTGCGATTCTTTTAAATGTGATTGCAGACAGATGCACTTTTTGGTCCTTATCATACCTGATTGCTCTGTGGTGCTGACACTTTTCAAGTCTCTATTCTGAAAACCCTCTCTTCTCTTGGTCCCTTGACGTTTCTTTCTGTTTTCCTCCTTCATTTTTGGTTGGTGTTTCCTTTTGAGGGGGAGCCGTTACCCTCTGCCTGCTTCTCAGATGCTAGAGTTCCTAGCGTTTTGCCGCTGGACTCTCCTCTCCCCACTCCGCACTCCTCCTGGGGTGCGGCTCCTCTCACCCATGACCTCGGTTAGTATCCACATGTCGATGCTCCCCAGCCTGTATCTCTACCCTAGATTCCTTCTATGAACTTCCTTATCTCCACTTGGTTGTCCACAGGAATTTCAAAGTCAATAGGTCCAAATCCAAATCTTCTCCTCAAACTCTGTCCTTATCTCTGCCTTAAAAAAAACAACTTTGTGATGGTACCACCATTTGTCCAATTACCTGAGCCAGAAAGCTGGGAGTCTTCTAAGACTTCTCCCTCAATTCCCATGTGTAGGGTAACTAAGTCAAAACAATTCAATCTTATAAGGTTTTTCCAATCTGCTCCTTTTTCTCTATTCACTGCTATATTTTTAGTTCAGAACTTGCCTCCTAACCTATCTCTGTGCCACACTGCTGACAGAGTTATCTGTTGTCATTGCACTGCTTCAAATTCACCAACACTCCCCCTCCCTTACACTTTATTGTGAACAACGACGCCCAGCTCCAGCTACCTTTCCAGTCTCAGATCCGCCAGACCCTTCCCCAATGTTCACTGTGGATGGCAGACCTTTGGGAGTATGTGTGTGTGTGTGTCAGGGTTTGGGGTGGGGGTTGCTGGTTACGGTAAGAATTTCATTAATACATGCATACACAAAGATTATTTAAGAATGAAAAAATAATGTCTTTCACAGAGATGAGGTAAATATTTCTCAATGCAAATGTAAGTAGATATTGTTGGGATTAAAATACACAAGTTCATTTAAAAGTATAGTAGCCTGGGTGTGGTGGCTCATGCTTGTAATCCCAGCACTTTGGGAGGCTGAGGCAGGAGGATCACTTGAGTCCAGGAGTTTGAGACCAGCATGGGCAACACAGTGAGACCCCATCTCTACAAAAAGTAAAAAAAAATTAGATGAGGGTGGTGGCACATGCCTGTAGTCCCAGCTACTTGGGAGGCTGAGGTGAGAGGGTTGCTTGAGCCCAGGAGTTGGAGGCTGCAGTAAGCTGAGATTGCGCCACTGTATACCAGTCTGGGTGACACAGTGAGACCTTGTCTCCAAAATAACAAAAAGGATGTAAATATTTTTCTTTTTTTTAATTATTATTTTTTAATTAATTAATTAATTAATTTTTTTTTTTTTTTGAGACAGAGTGTCTCTCTGTCACCAGGCTGGAGTGCAGTGGTGCCATCTTGGCTCACGGCAACTTCCACCTCCCCGGTTCAAGTGATTCTCCTGCCTCAGCCTCCCGAATAGCTGGCATTACAGGTGTCCACCACCACGCCAGGCTAGTTTTCGTATTTTTAGTAGAGACAGGGTTTCATAATATTGGCCAGGCTGGTTTTGAACTCCTGATCTTGTGATCTGCCCGCCTTGGCCTCCCAAAGTGCTGGGATTACAGGCATGAGCCACCACAACCGGCCAGAAAATATGTAAATGCTAGTCAGCAGTTTTGGGATTAAAACATTAGTTCATTTAAAACTGTTCTCTAATTCCCAATATATTTTTTTTTGGTGGGGAGGGAGGTATCACGTTCTTTTGAAGAAATAGATTTTGGAAGGACGATTACTGTAATGTGGGAAGGCCAGAACATTTGTTGACATTTAAAAGGAACCCACATGCTTGAAGAGACCAAGCCCCCCGTGCCCTAGTATGACCAAATTAAATGACATGCAGTTTTGCTTCTGAGTCGTGTCATTGTGTGTGGTGCTCCCTCCAGCTGTCCTCCTCTGCCAGACTAACTGTAATGATCCTTGCAGAGTCTATGCAGGTGTTGCCTCCTCTTGAGAACCTTCTCTGACCCTTAGGTTGGGTTTGGAGCCCCACTTGTGGGCTCTCTCAGCAACCCAAAGTCACTTATAACTGTGGCCCTTATTGTAGTGAGTTACTTGTTTGATCCCTCAATGGGCTACGAATCCTCAGTGCCTAAAGAGCTGCTTGGCACAGAGTAGGGACTAAATATTTCCTGAATAAGTGAATGGGCTTTTGAGGCTCTTTTGCATTATTTCTGATCTTCCTGGGTTGAGTTTCTCTAGCTCTAAAGAGGCTCCCTGGAGGTTTGCTGAGTGTGTTTACAGATTTCATTAATGTGCCAATTATTCTTGCTCTGGTGGCTTGTGGAGATGTTAGATAAGATCTGAATTATCACTGATTCTCCCACTCACTCACTAGATACCTTATCCCAACCTGACGTGAGACCATTGATCATTGTTAATGTTTTCCATCCTTAAATAAGATCTATGTGACCATCTCTCAGCTAAGTGAACATAAGTTAATTTTGTGAATAAGGTTTTGTGAGACCTTGAGTCCTCATATGTCCTTATCTACAAAGTCCCTTCATTATAAAGACGGGCCATGTGCTTTATCACTTCCATTCTATTCTTCCTGCTTATATTTTTCTTTTAACATTTATCTTGTTACCAGCAAAGTCATATCATGCTAAATATAACAATAATCTTTCATTTATATACATTGAACAGCTTGTAAGCTTGTAAGCATAATCACATTAATGAAAAAATTCATCAATTAGGCAGCACTATTTATGCAAAAGGCACTATGCTATGATTTATTTTGACTGTCTCATTTAGTTCTTACAACAACTGAGGCAGGTGTTAGCATTACCGTATTACAGATGAGCAAATCAAAGTTTAGAGGGGTCTAAAACTCACCTAGGTCACACAGCCAATGAGTGGCAGAGCTGAGATTTGCACTGACGCCCTTAACCGCAGCCCTATCTGGCCTCCCTTGTCACATATGATTGCTAGAGTCCCGGGAGATACATGGATCAGTATTACTATTATTGCAACTTTACTATGGGGAGAAGGTTAGAGAGGTTAAGTGGCCTGGGCAAGGTCATATGGCTAATAGGTGGCTAAGCTAGGTCTCAAATTCTGGCCTTCTGACCACCACTTTCTGGTATTTCATTTGTTTCTCCAATTCCAGCTGGTGTTCACCAGGATTGTGTTTCTTTCTTTGAAAACCGTCCTTATCATATTTTCATCGTATTCTGATACCTCCTAACTGGCCTATGACTTTTCAAACCAAATGCTGAATGATCCAGCCTAAGTTGAACTATTTCTCTTAATTCCCTAGTTTGCCTGAATTGCTGAGGGTATTTAAATTATCCAAATATTAGGACAACTGCATTTTATCACCATCTGTTTTTACAAAGTCTGAGTTACTTTCCAATTCCTACACTTGTTTTATTAACTTTGAATGTTATTTAAAATGGGATTCAACGTGTCAATTTGAAGTCAAGCCCTCTGCTCCCCAGGTCTCCATGGGAGCCCCGTGGCCCGGTCACTCCCCCGCTACCCTCCGCCTACCTGTCTACAGTCTTTGGTCTTCATGTTTTATCACAGTTCTCAATAGCCATGGATATTTAAGCAAGGTTTCAACTGTTCTATGTCAGGGAAGCAAGTCTAATGAGCATGTCCTCTTTCTTTTTTTTTCTGAGATGGAGTGTCACTCTGTAGCCCAGGCTGGAGTGCAGCGATGTGATCTTGGCTCACTGCAACCTCTACCTCCCAGGTCCCGGTTTAAGGAATTCTCCTGCCTCAGCCTACTGAGCAGCTGGGATTACAGACGCATACCCACCATGTGTCCAGCTAATTTTTTTTTTTTTTTTTTTTTTTTAGTAGAGATGGGGTTTCACCATGTTGGCCAAGCTGGTCTTGAATGCCTGACCTCATGACCTTCCCGCCTCAGCCTCCCAAAGTGCTGGGATTACAGGCAAGAGCCAGTGTACCCGGCTGAGTATGTCTTTTTTAAAGCTTGAAGATAATTTACCGGACTCCAGTGGAGCCAGGAGGAACTTTAGTGGGGAATTATGTTTTATCAGGAGCAGGCTTTGGAACTGGTGTGTAGTTCAGGCTGGCATATTTGGGGACCTTGAGTGGGAGGTGAAGAGACAAAATCGGTTCTGTCTCAGTTACTTTCAGAACATTTGCCTTCTCTGAGCCTAGTTTCTCAAACTGTAAGGTGAGGGTCGATAGATCAAATGAACCCTAAAATCTCTTCTGTCTTAACCATTTTTCGGATGGGTTGCCTATAATTTAACAGCTAGCCTGAGGCAAAGTTTAATGCCAAACCCAGAGTGATCCTGCATAAACAGAAATCTGACCATGACATTCACCTGTCTAAATATTCAGTGACTTCCCTCTGATCTTAGAACGTTGCCTGAAGTCTCCATGCATAGGCCCTATTATCTGCTTCTCCAGCCATTGAGAGGCTCACTCTAGCTCCTCCCCATTCCAGCTCCCTTCCACCCGCCACCTCCTTTCATTCTACATGCCACTTCTCCAATCGCGCCGAAGTGCAGGGTTTTGCACATGGTTTCCCTGGACCCTTCTCCATTCGCCCTCCTCCTTCCTTCCAGCTTCCTTCTCCTGGATCATACTTGTCCTTCAAGTGAGGCGTGCTCCTACAGGACCCAATACTACTTGGGTCTCAGCTCCTGTCACACAGTATTGTGATGGCTAACTAACTGCTTGTCAGTCTCTCCACTAGATAGGAAGCCCATGTGTCTTACTCATCCTTCACTCTCCTGTCCACCCACTCACACAGGAGGCGTCAATAAATGCCACCTTGGATATAAACTCGTGGGCAAAAGAACCACTACCTAGAAGGAAAGACACTGAAGTGAAAGGCCAGAAACCCGTTTTAGTCCAGACTTGGGACATGAAATGTGCAGGTCTAGGTATGTGACCAGCCGCTTCTGGTCTCAGTTTCTGTATTGTTAAATGATGAGAGACAGGGAGAGAGGGAAGGGGGAGAGAAAGGAGGTGGGACGGGAGAGAATGAGTCTGGCTGTGTGTTTGCATGGGTCTGCGCCTGCTTAGCAGCATCCTTTCCTCCAGCGTGCTCTCCTAAGGACCGCTAGAGGTCACTCTTGTTCTACACAACGGTGCCAGGATCGTCTACCTCGCGGTGGCTCCCAGGAAGCCGGAACGCGTCCTCCTGCCTCCAAATCCCGCACTCCAGTCCCGGGAAGGCCGGCAGATGTACCCCGCGCGTGGCCTCCCGGAGGAACAAATCACAGAATCAATCAAATCCCAACAAGAACCTCGTTGCGGTCCCACCTGCGGTGGCAGGGGTCCCAGCTGCAATGTGGCCTAATATTAAGGAAACGTGCGAGGCCGGGCTGCAATTCCTGCAGGCGTGCCGGCTTCCCGGCCAGCGTGCAGAGAGGGGGGTCCCGGCGCAGGTGCGGGGTCTGCGGCGCCCGCACGACTCGGCGCCGGGCTCTCCCGGGCTCTGGGTCCCCTGCCGCCCCGTAGGGTCGGCCCCGCACCTGTTTGTGCTTTGCAGCCCCCCAGGCCCCCTCGCTGAGTGAGGAAGCTGGTATGTGCAGCTGCCCTGCCCTTCTCCAGGTCAGGGGCAGGTTAGAGCCCGGAGGGGCCCCAGTCAGGTTTGAGGACAGAAGGGCTTTGCTTCCCTTTCCTGCTCGGTGGGGGACGGTGCATCTGGGGCAGCTTGGACAGGAAGTTCGCCTGAAATTGCCTTGAGTGATGGCTACCACGCTGAGGAAGGCTGCTCGGGAGTGGCCCCTGCAGGTAGTGTCGCTGGTCCCCCATGTCCGGCTCAGGGAAAGGCTCTAAGTGGTCATGACCCTCTCTGGGGGGCTCCCACTCCTCAGGAGTCACGGGGAGGATTACTTCCTTTCAAGTGTGGCCTGAACTTTTCTTCTATGTGCTTTTTGCTCTACCTAGAATCTGGTGGAATCTCTCACACGCCTGTTCTTCCCTCCAGGCCCCGTCAGAGGTGGCCGCCTGCTTGGGACCTTACCTGCTAAGATAGCTGGAAGGGAGAGCGGCACAGTATCTGCATCTCCTTTTTAGTGTCCGTTTCAGCCTTATTTTATCTGTATCCTTGGGCCATTTGTCTGCTACTGACTTGTTTTCCTTTCTTAATTTTCAGTAGTATGCGGCTCAGGGCCTTCTTGTCTGTGGTAGCTGTGTAGTTAATCCTTGCTGAGTTCTGCTCTATTAACTGCTCTAGGAGTCATGCCTGGCTGTATGTGCCAGTTCAATCTCTTCCTCCACTGTTGTTCAAGAGAGAGGACTGTGAGGGATAGAGAAAGAAAATGGGGAAAATAGTGTCCTGTTCCCTTGCCCCTCCAACAGCCTACATCCTATTTGAAGTTCCTGGTCCCTGAGACATTTTGAGGCTGAGAAGATTATTTGCCCTCCATGCTACCCTCTGAGGGACACACTGAAATGGTGAGGAATTTTGATCTAGCTTCTCTATCACTGACTGGAGAAAATACTAGGACTCCTTTGTACAAGCAGAGCTGGGGGTTTTATAGGCAAGTTGTTAGGGATATAGGCTTTTCCTGGATGTAGTGTGGTTTTGGGGTCAGGATTTGATCTGTATTCTATCCAAGTCTGTATAATAGTGATCCAAACCATAATGGATTCTACCATGTGCTCCTAATGGCTTAAAATAATTTAGCACACTTGGCAGACAAGATGAGAGCCTGACTAAGGAACCTGGATTTATACTGATATTGTTAACTCCCAGCAGATGAGGGAATCATCTGGGGGAAGTTTAGAAAGAAAATTTGATCCTGCAGCCATCTCAAAGCTCCATGTCATACGCATATCACACTCAAACCACAGGACACAATAGGAACCAGCTATAAAAACCATGGAGACTTCAGCATGTGGTTAACTATGTCCCCTTCCTATTGTAAAGAACTGGCGCCATCATCATCAACATTAACAAGTGATGTTTAAGGGGCATTATTCATAGTTCCACTGTTCTTTTCGTTGTACAAATTAAATTACAACAGACTTAATCTAAGACAGAAAACACCGAAATATGCAAATGTCTGCCCAGACACACCGTAATAAACACATTACACAAAGAGCAGGAAGGAAGGAAAATCAGGCTTAGTCTGGATTTCAAGGTCTTCTGCTGTCTGGCCTTTCCCCTGGCCCCACAAAGCATCCTGTATTCCAGTCACATGAGATGATTTGCCACCTCCCAAACAAAATGTGCCTTGAACTTGGGTACTTCCAAAACTTCAGTCAGCTCATCCTGGTGCTGGAAGTTGCCTTCCCTACAGCCTTTCCTAAAAGTAGGGCACATCCTTCCAGCTCCAACTCCACGGCCTTCAGCCCTGAGGACTTTCCAGATTCCCAAGTCAGAATTCATCTCTCTTTCTCAAAATCCTATCTCCTGTATTTACCCTTATGTGGTCTGTTTCGTCTCCGAGTTAATGAATGCTCTGTGGAGAGGGACAAGATTTCCTCAGCCCTAATTGTGTGGAGCTAGAGGAGACCACGTGGGGATTTGGAGCCCCTTTATAGCGGTCTACAGGTGAAGACAGGTAGGAAGTCACGTGTGTGTGTGCACACATGTTAACACACGTTTTAAACAACATGTTATGTTTAACACACGTGAAATCAAAGAGATAAATACCTGTTTTATTAGCTTTTGACAAAGTATTCCCCATGATATCAAGGGTACTGGTATATGCTCAAAAGGGAAAAAAGATGTCTCAGGTGACACAGGCTCTGTTCCAGATACCACAGATTTCAAAGTGCAAAGTGTTGGGTGACTCTGAATCATCGTTGCAAGGGTAAGCAGGGAAGTGCTAGTCTGCACCGGTATTACTGGTGTTTGGCAGTGGGTCCACAGTTTAATGCTCTAGGCCCCTTGTCTGGAATGAGCCACATCCTGCCCTGGCCTTCCTGATGCTTAGCAGCCAAAGAAACACCAGTTTGGGGCCCAGACCCCACTATAGAGCTAAGCTGGATTAGAATTTTTCAGTTCCTTAAAGCTTATATTCGTCCGTCACCAAATCATAGCCTCTGAAAGGCACAGGGAAAGAAGACAACAAGGGCCGTTTCTTCTCAGTCTGCCAGAACTGTCTACATATTCTGATGCTCTGCCTCTCACTTTAGAATCAACTATTTAGAAGTATGTTAGCTCGACCCTAACACATCCATTTACAGGTGTTTCGTCTGGGTTATCAGACAGAATGGAAATCCCTGCCTGCAACGAGGGTCCCTAAATTAGTGGAGGTGAAGTGGGAGACCACAGCCTTAATGGACAGCTATGCAGAGAGTTTCCAGCTGCTGGGAATGAGCTGGAGGAAAAATCCGGATCTGAGGACACATATAAAACTCTCGGAAAATAACAGTGAAAAGCCTAGATTCCTAAACATCTTGGTTTAAGATGTCAAGTCGCTGTCAAATATAAAAGCATTTTATAATCCTCTAATCGGCACAGTGATCTCCACATTAATAATCTGGGCGTTAAAACAAAACAAACAATAAACCCTTTGGGAGGCCAGCACTCATCCTTCCACTAAGTCATAGAGAACTCCCCGGGGCTCACGGCACGTTCACACCTTTGGCAAAATGGCGCGACGCCTGAATGAAGAACGTAATCTGGGAAAAATCGAAGATGCGAATCAGCTGGAATCTTGTTCTAGCAGTTTATAGAGGGGCTGTGGTTCTCAACCTTGACCACATATTTGAATCACCTGGGGAGCTTTAACAAATACTGATGCCTGTGTCTCAGCACAGAGATTTTGGTTTAATTGGTTTGTGGTGTGGCTTGGGCATTGGGGGTTTTAAAGTTCCCCAGGTAATCGGAAGTGTAGCCAATGTTGAACACCACGGGTAGAAGAAGGGGTGAGTATATGTTTGTAGCTGGGGGTAGAGGGGCCGCAGCTGCAGATATCTTTCTAACCACTATATTCTGGATTTATTTGGAATAAAAAGAGATTTTCTTACTTTTTGAGTGCTACGTCAGGAGGCTATATATATTTTTTTAATGTAAAGGAAAATGTGAACTTTCCAAAGACAAGTTTTGCTGCATAGACTGAAGTGAGGATTTTTGTTATTTCAGTAGGACTGCATCACTGAATGTCTTGCCCCTCCCGCTTGTACCTTGGTGGGGTGATTATGCTCCTTGGTGTACCAGGGATATTTATGTGTAGTACAGGCGTCCCCAAACTACGGCCCGTGGGCCACATGCGGCCCCCGAGGCCATTTATCCGGCCCCCCGCCGCACTTCAGGAAGGGGCACCTCTTTCATTGGTGGTCAGTGAGAGGAGCACAGTATGTGGCGGCCCTCCAACGGTCTGAGGGACAGTGAACTGGCCCCCTGTGTAAAAAGTTTGGGGATGCCTGGTGTAGCACTTTACAGGATGACTTAGGAAACAAATCAGATGAAGCATCAGCACTGATAACCAACTCTGTTTCATGAACACTGAAAAGAAAAACGCTTTTCTTTTCTTGAAGGTTAATTTCTATAAAATCACTTAGATTTTTCTGAAGTTCTAGACCAGGCATCCCCAAACTTTTTCCTGAAGTGCGGTGGGGGCCGGATAAATGGCCGCAGGGGGCCGCATGCGGCCCGCGGGCCGTAGTTTGGGGACGCCTGGTCTAGACTATATTGCAGAGAGCTCCTTATAGACAAAAAGTGGTTCAAGTTCTCTTCAGGCAAGAGGAACTACGGGAGTGAAGAATGTGTCATTCAGTATCCTCACTGTAGTTTTCAGATATGTACATACTTATTTATGTGGATAACATTGGTTACAGCCACTATCTCTTCATGAGCCACAAAACACCCACAAATTTACACAAGGGCTAACAGAATCCAAACTCCTCTGGGTTTCAGTGAGTAAGCTTGCATTAACAAGATTTGTGAGGCTCATTTCTCTACATATTTTCTTTCTTTTTTTCTATATACTGCCTCAGAACCTTAAGTATAAGTAGTTTTATAAATATATATACGCGTATGTATATATATATTTATATTTCTGCTTCTTACAGTGTCTATTTCGGCCTTTCTGAACTGGCACTAACCTGAATGTTAGTGTTTAGAGTAAGTACCGCTCTCCTGTTCGCTCACGGGCAGCTCGTAAATCTCCCTGGTCTCAAGCACTTTCTCGCCATTCAGTTCTCTCAGCCTCTGCAGCTCGCCTTTCCTGCTGAGGGGCTCTGAATGGCCTTTCAAAAGGGCTGCAGCTGATGTGGCTGATCTGCACCAGCAGGGCCTTTTGCTCCAGGTCAAAGATGTTTCCATTCCAAGTCTTGCTTTATAAAAAATTTTTCTATTTTTTCATGATATTTTAACATCTGAGGCACTGCAGGAGTTAACAGCTTTCCTCACGTGCTCTCAGCCTGAATGTCACAGGTACTGAGGTGCCTTACCTTTTACCATGCATCAAAACAGATCTTGAGTGAATAAATACATGAATATGAGTGAAACAAAAAAGAAACTGGAGGAAAATAAAGATGCATATTGACCTCATTTCAAGAATAAAAATTCATACACATACAAGTAGAATGGAAGAAAGTACAAGGTAAACATATTTAACTATGTAAAAAGGGAATACTTCTGTATGTCAAGGTAATACCATACTATTATATAGTTAGAAAAATAGCAAATAAAATATTAGAGAAAATATTTCAATACATTTGATAGCAAAGGGGGAAACTGCCTTATATCTATATTAGAGCAAACTTAATAAAACAGACTAATACCCCAATAGAAAAATAAGCAAAGGACATAGAAAATTCATAAAAGCAATACAATACTAACATATGAAAACTCTTCAGTCTCATTAATGCTGAAAGAATAGAAATTAACATAAGAATACTATTTTTTATTATGAAGTCAGCAAAGATGTAAAAAAATGTTACTATACTGTGTTGATGAGATGAATTGTAATAACACAATGTTCCTATTTCCTCCTACATCTCAGACCTCTTCAACTGAGTTTGGATGAGGTAAGAAAATTGAAAGGTGACCAGACACGCTGGCTCATGCCTATAGTCCTAGCACTGTGGGAGGCCAGGGTGAGTGGATCACCTGAGGTCAGGAGTTTGAGATTAGCCTGGCTAACATGGTGAAACCCTGTCTCTACTAAAAGTACACAAATTAGCCAGGCGTGGTGGCACAGGTCTGTAGTCCCAGCTACTTGGAAGGCTGAGGCAGAAGAATCCCTTGAACTGGGGAGACAGAGGTTGCAGTGAGCCGAGATTGTGCCACTGCACTCCAGCCTGGGCAACAGAGTAAGAATGTGTCTCAAAAAAAACAACAACAAGAACAAAAAAACCCAAAACAAACAAACAAAAAACCCAGAACATTTAAAGATTAATCCTGTGAGATAAGATCCTAAAACTCAATGGATTCAAGGTGAGCAATGTGAACACCAAGTCATTTGAGGAATGGCTGAAGGATTTGAGAGTGCTTAGCTTGGAGACTAGAATTTTTAGGGTAGATATATACAAGAATTGAAAAGAAGGTATATATTTTATCTTTTTACTTTTTCCAAAGCAAGAGGAGAAAGGGCAAGAAAACACCCTTTGGTCTAATACATGGAGGTTCTTTCCTACAATCAGAGGTGTCTAGTCCTAGCATGAGCCAATTCCTGAGACGAGCCATCCCATCAAACAAGCTGAAAAGCTTTATGTTGGGAATGTTACAGAAGAAACCTCTTGACCCATATGAGTTCTTTGAAATTTTTCCTTTATAAAGTCATCTTTTACTGACTACAGAACTTTCATAGAATGGTTTATTTTTAAAAGAAACTAATTTAAATGATCCCAGGCAAGTGAAGATAATGGAGACCTGCAGGGAGTATATCTGGTTGTTCAGAGTTCAAAAAGTCTAGGTACCAACTAATATCAGCAGTAGAGAACTAAAATACTTAGCTGTCTTGAGGCTGCTGGGATAAATGAACAAATGGCCTACTGGCCCCAGAAAACAAGTGTTCATGTGTTGTTTTTGAGTGTCTGAGTCTTGGTATTGAATTGATGGGGTTAAGGTTTTTCCCCAAAGGTTCTTTTACCTGGTCTGTCCAGAAACTAAACACGGTGCTTCTAGATATCATTCCAGAGATTGTGGGGGGTCAGGTGGTGGCCAGTCTAGCCCTCAGGACTTTTCACATTAGCCAAGCTCCAAATCCAGAGATGAAATATCATAATATGATCTGGTCTGTTCCAACAGGGACATGAAGATATTTTTAAAGTCTTAGCACCTGGGAGTTACTTGAGTCTTTTCAGAACCATTCTGTTTGGTTAACATCAAATGACACCTCTCTAAAGGCATGCAGTTAGATGCCAATGTTTTTCTTTGATATAGGATTTAATGAGGGTGAAATCAAAGCAAAAGTTATATCCCAGAGAGATGGAAAAAATGAGCAGTATGTGGAAAAGAAAAAAAAAGGATGTTCATTTCTTCACAGAATAGGCAATAAGATTCTTGGTTCATAGGAGCCTTGAGATTCTTTTCAGCTAAAATCATGGCAGCTAAAGGAGAGGCTCATGCAGATATGAAATTTCAACATTAATATGGAACCTATTAGCCCCAGAGCAGAAATACTTTACATGTCTATTATGGCACCGCCTACGGGCTGCTTCCTGTTAGTTGTTTGCTTCTAGTAACAGAGATGAGCTCCTTTAGGAGATTCTTCTGAGCTCCTTTAGGAGATTCTGAGATTCATCTCAGAACTGCCTCCCCGACAACCCCAAAACACCCCACATTAAATAGCAATTGAAAGCCAGGTGAGGATATGGCGTAGCAATAGAAAGATCAAGGGACATTCTGATCTGAAACACATTCACATTGAACTTTACATTCAGAATTTCCCCCTAATTTGTCTACTTGGAACTCTTGAGTACTTACAGCTATGGGACCACAATTCTTTTAACATTTTAGTCAGTCATTGCAAATTAGATCACTGAAGAGGAGGAAGTTCTGTCTGGCACAAAGTAGAATCAATAAAAGTTGATGAATGGATGAAGGGATATACTTTCCAGTTTCCTTGGGAAGTCTCCCCTGTTGGCATAGTTCCCTCAGAAATATAGCTCTGAGAATGGGCTCCATTAGGTGTGAGGGAATTGGAGGTGCCTATGTATATGGGGTTGGAATAGAATATATTGATACTGATTTTTATATACCTCAAACAAATCTAGAGTCATTGCTGGTATTTAATAATCCCTTTGTGTGAGAAGAACATAATAAAAACAGAAGGGAATTCCCCAGTTTTGCTGGGAAAAAAAATGTGCTTTTACTAGAATTCTGTGATTGGGAGACAGTCTTAGAAGTAGCTCAGAGAAGAACATTTAAAAGGGTCAGAGGCTGGGCATGGGGGCTCATGCTTGTAATCAGGCACCTTGGGAGGCCGAGGTAGGCGGATCACTTGAGGTCAGAGTTTGAGACCAGCCTGGCTAACATGGTGAAACCCTATCTGTTCTAAAAATAAATTAGCTGGGCATGGTGGCACACGCCTATAGTCCCAACTGCTTGGGAGGCTGAGGCGGGAGAATTGCTTGAACCTGGGAGGCAGAAGTTGCAGTGAGCTAAGATTGTGCCACTGCACTCCAGCCTGGGTGACAGGGTGGGACTCTGTCTCAAAAAAAAAAAAATCTTAATTTTGGATTTGTGAAGAAAAGTTAATGAAACTGGCATGAATTCATCTGAAGGAGAAAAATTCTGGGTAACCTAATACTCTTCAAATATATTAATTCTGTAAAGAGCCTACGATGAAATGAACCCAGATGATATCGTGACAGAGCTCATTTATCCATACTGTATCTTTATCTTATGTAATTGTAAGTTTATATTACTGGACTGAAGCACATTGTTGAAAAAAGTGCACTAGAGTAAGGGTCAGGAGAAGTGGATGCTAGGGACTTCTAGCTTTGTCACTTACTAGTTGTGTGACTCTTGAATAAGTCACTTAATGCTTTGAGACTCAGTGTCTTCAACTCTAAAATGGAAGGGAAGCAAGAATTATTTGATATGCTTCATGGTTCTGTCAGAAAGTTAAATGAGATGATGGCTATTAAAAGTTCTTCATTATCTATAAAGTTGCAGCCACAGGTACAGTGGGCCCTGATATTCTTATAAAATTAAGTGTTCAGACAGGACTGAAATTGTGGTCACCCCTTTCTGAGAGGTCTTTAAATGTGGGGCATCCTTTGGTCCAGATGGCTTGGCCACAGGCTGAAGGCCAGGGAAAAGAGCCAGATCACCTCCCAGTGTCACTCCACCTCAAGATTCTTAGCATCGGCTGGATCCCTCAGGTCAATGTGTCAGAACAGAAGAGCCAATGTGATGAAAGTTCCATCCTTGTTTCCTAATTTTTGGAGTATTTTCCCTTCAAATGGAATTGAGCAAGGCACATAGGTCAGATCCCAGCGTTCTTCCTTAACACCTGTTCTTGGTTTGCTTTTTCTCTGGAAAGGTAAGTCCCTTTCATTTTAGGTATCAGTTGGCTTGTTAGGCCAAACTTCATGTGGCTTCTCTGTTGAGAGACATTGGCGATATTTATCAGGTACAACCGATTCCCTCGAGCAGGCTCCCTAATCCCTGGGCCATGGATCAATCCTGCTAGGAACAGGCTGGACTGCATAGCAGGAGGTGAGCAGAGAGTGAGCATTGCCACCTGAGCTCCGCCTCCTGTCAGATCAGCAGCATCATTAGACTCTCATGGGAGTACAAGCCATATTGTGAACTGCACATCAGGGGATCTGGGTTGCCTGCTCCTAATGGGAATCTAATGCCTAATGATCTGAGGTGGAACAATTTCATTCCAAAACCACCCCCGAAGCCCCCACAGTCTGTGGAAAAATTTCCATGAAATCAGTCCCTGGTGCTAAAAAGGTTGGGGACTGCTGCCCTAGAGGACAGTGGTTATTGCTTTGTGATCACACAAGGCAATGGGTAGATTCTGTGTTTTGCAGATGCCCCCAAAATGCTCTTCTCGACTCTGACTTATCCAGAATGGGAACTATTGTTCTGGATGTGAATGGGGCTATCTTCTTCCCAGAAAGGTGAGAAAAGAGGTAACATGACAAGGGAGGAATCCACAGCTGGATTTTTTTTTCTGAAAGAAAAAAAAGAAACTAGCCAGATACTGCCACCACTTCCTCCAGTCTTAGAGCCTCTTTGTGTGGACTTTTAGTGGCTTGAGGAAGCTACTTTGCTGGTGACCACTGAGAACACAAGCTCTAAAAGGTAAGAGGAAGCAGGGGGAATGGGGACCAGAAGAGAATAGAATTTCAGAGCTCAAAGGGAGGCTGTAATCTCTTGCCCAACCTCCCACTGAGGAAGGAATCCTAGAGCACCTCTGAGATGCCTGTTCACATTCTGATTAATAGGCTACCTCCGGAGAAAGCCTATCCTGACCTCAGTCAGACCAGGCAAGCCTTTAGAAAACGAGCTCATTTTGAAGTGAAATCTATCTCTTTTAAATTGCACTCCTTGGTGTTCTGTCATTTTGGAGTATTCTAGGCCAAATCTGTTTAATTTCACTTGGCAGTCCTCTGAAGAAAGTCCTCATGACTTACCTTAGTTTTCGCCTCTGAACTAAATTTCCCCATTTCCTTCAGCTATTCCCTGAAGACTATGTATTCCAGATGCAGAATACTCTTATTTGTACACAGTACAATTTTCTAAAACTTCTGTCCTATAGGCTAGAGAGCACCCACTTTGGGTCTGGTTCCTAGAATAAGAACAGTCTCTTACATAAGGAGTTGGGACTGAAGTAGAGGATCTCTTCATTCACTGAGATGGGAAAGAACCTTCTTGTGAATGTAGATGCCTAGACCATACCTGAATAGAGACCCCAAAGGTGCTTCCTGTATGATACTTGACATAGCTTAGCTCTGAGTTCACGTGGAGATTCCCTCTCAGATTTCAAATTTACCCAGCCCCAATGGCAGTTCTAAGAGAATGAGAATTACCCCATGTTCTTGAGCAAGCAAAGAGGTCTTCTGGCTTCTCCCTACTCCTGAAACGCTAGACTAGAATACCCAACTGGTGGCTTGAATGGGGGGGCACTGACTTGCTCTATACCCTCTTCCTGGTTCCTCCAGACAGGAGCAATTACACATTCCTCTGCTCCCAGAACTTCCTGTCCCCTTCTGAGCTAATACGGCTTCCGGCTGTAGCAAAGAACTAGCAGACATAGAACACAGAGTCTGGCCCCAGAGGCTTATAAAAGAAAGAGACACCAAAGGCTGAAATCACTTCTAGCATTTCCTTTCATCCCTTTCTGCGCAGTCTGCTTCACTGAAACCACACCCTTCCTGTGAGACCCCCATCCCAGACCACTCAGCGCTTTAGTAGCTGCTGAAGAGAACACTAGACGTGGTCCTGAACATGTACATGACAGTCCCTGTCTGGCAGGTACAGTCCACCAAGGCACAGCCCAGAGTTGAACCAATGAGATCTAGAATAGAAGAGGTGATAAACTGGCAGTAATTTACAGGCAGAACAGACAGAAGAATCAAGGGCCCAACGTTTCACAGTGAATTAGTGGCAGGATCAGGGGTTGGAATCCACTTCCCTTGAATTCCAATTCAAAACTCTCTAATCCAACATATGTAAAATTGTTATGTATGTATCTGTACTTATATTTTTAGATGTATGTGTATGCATGGGTGTGTGGAATTTACATTTGTGGAAGGCTTCATTTCAACCATATTTTCCAAATTGATTCTCGCAGTAATCCCATTTGACAGTTAAGGAAGCGCAGGTTTGATCACAAAAGTAAATGGTAGCATCTGAATTCAGATCCTCATCTTCTAATTCCAGTTCCAATGCTCTTCCAATTACCTGACGTTATTATTTGAGCTTAGTGGATATTACCAAATCCTTCTTAAGGATCCCTGGAGAATTCTCTTTGTCCTCATCCCTCTCCTACTTTTTTTTTTTTTTTTTTTTTTTTGAGACAGAGTCTTGCTCTGTCACCCAGGCTGGAGTGCAGTGGCATGATCTCAGCTCACTGCAACCTCTGCCTCCCAGGTTCAAGCAATTCTCCTGTCTTGGCCTCCCAAGTAGCTGGGATTATAGGCGCTTGCCAACACACCTGGATTTCTTTTGGACAGAAGGGGTTTCACCATGTTAGCCAGGGTTGTCTTGAACTCCTGACCTCAAGTAACCTGCCCGCCTCAGCCTTCCAAAGTGTTGAGATTACAGGTGTGAGCCACTGTGCCTGGCTGGTCTCCTACATTCTTAACAAAGTTGTAACACAACTCCTCACTAGTACAGTGATGGCAGAAGTTGAACATAGCATATTACTAGCCAGTGGGAGTCGTCCCTTTAGTCACCCTTAAGGATAGGTATAGAAAGACAGGGGTTAAGGTATGGCCAGCTCCAAACACAGAGGAATCATCTTGGAGGCAGGGACATAGAGATGGGGTAATAGGTTTAGAGGCCTGCCTGCATCCTTGGTTGGAGGGAAAACAAGCTCATGAAAAAATGCTACCCTTGATTACCATCTTCTGTTTGATGCTTTGCTTTTGCTTTTTTGTAATTCTTAGCATGAATTTTTATCATAATTCGAACAAATGTCTTGTCTACACATTATCTTAAAAGTCTGAAAACAATCCTCTTTGGAAGAACATTCTTAGGGAAAGCAGTTATATCCTCCCTCTTTCCCAACCAGCTAGAGTTCTGAGTTGAGGATAAGGAAGACAATGGACATTTACTGAGCATTTACTGTGTGTCAGGAACTTTACACAGATGACCTCATTTACTTTGCTACACTAGAGAGGTTTTACAGATGAGGAAACTGACGCTCACAGAGATGACATAACTTGCCTAAAGACACACAGCCAGCAAGCAGCAGAGCAGGGATGGACACCTTGGCTTACTACACTAAAGCACTTGGCCAGTCCCCCTCCACACATTGCACAGAGTCTTCCTGACACTGGGCAGGCTCAGCTCCTAAGCTCTTTGGTTCCAGAGGACCCTAACCAGAGGACCCTAATCACTGCTATGGAATCAGCCTTTCTGACAGAAATGGCTTTGCAGATCATTATTTAACGGCAGCAGGAGATTTAAATCACTCATGGTCCTCAGAAAATCACACCCGGGCTAAGAGTTTTCAAGCTGCACAGGATCTTACCAAATATACAACAACCCTTGAAATCTGAAGATTAGGAAACTGAGGCCAAAGCATTAGAATAAAATACTTTTCCCAGGTTATATGATTATTTAGTGGCAAAGCTGGGACCAGAACCAGGTCTCCTGCCTAGGATGAAGGCCAGAAATTCAGCACACTCATCATGAACTACTCAGAAGTGGAGAGAAAGGGGATAAAACACTCAAGAGAATCCTGCTGACATAGGTAGGATTGCGAAGAAAGAAAAGCAGAGGCAATGTACATGTAGCCAGAAAAAAGAGCCAGCCAGCATGTGAACTGAGACTGAAAATGAAGATCTAGGGTGGGCTAAAGAGACTCAATAAGTGACTTCCCAGATTGCTTTTTGCTCCCATTGCAAATACAACTGGAAGCCAAATGCAAGCCACCAAGGTTGCAGTGAAACAGTGAATAATTATAGCACAAATATTTGTGGGCAGCTCTTGGAGTGCAAGCCACCTGCTCCAAGTTTACAGCTTTGTTAAACTTGGTAAACATTAAAAATGGAATGGGAATGCCTCCAGTCTGTACAGTATCCCATACCCTTCCTGAGAGGCCTTGCTCAGGGAGCTGGGGTGGCCTTGCCCTTGACCAGGCCCTTCTCACTGTAGCCTACAGTTGTTCTGTTCATAGAGATCCATGTTGTCAATAAGTCTCTAGCAGAGATTGAGGGAGGTAGAGAGTGTCACAGAATCATATATTTGTAGAGTTTTAAAGGGGCCACAGAGCCCTCAGAATATAATGTCTGGCCTATTATTCAGATGAAGAAGCTGAGACGGAGCAATGATATGCTCAAGTTATAAAGTTAGGGCCAGGACAGACTCTTTATCTCTGAACTTTTAAGCTCTAAACTCTTTGTTTAGTGCTCCTTCCTCCAAGCCCTATGAGGTTAATAGACGGTAACAACAAAGGAGTCACACATTACAGAATGTTACAGCTGCAAGGGACATGGTTGTCAATTACCAGGATTTTTCATTGCTACATGACCATGGGGCACTACTGGCATTTGGTGAGCAGGGGCAAAGGATACTAAACAGCTTACAATGTGATGGTCCTATATGATGAAGAATTATCTCGCTTAAATACCAAGAGTATCCTCCTTGAGAAATACTTTCCCTACCATTTGACTTTATAATTGAGGAACTGAAGATAGGGAGGGGCTTGAGCAGGTTCCCAAAAGGAGCCAGGAGCCACCTGACCCCAGACCACTCTTTGTCCTACTCCATCCCACTGAGCCCTTGAGGGAATTAGTAGCAACCTGGGTGCCTTCAGCTCCCCGCTCCCTCAGCTCCTGCTGCACTTCCTCCTGAGCTATTTTCAGGTTGGGCACGTACTTGGACTTTAGGCCCTCCTGCCCATAGGGCTGCAGCAGGTACTGGTGGACGAGCTTGTCTCTGAGAGTCCCAGCCAGCTTGATTTTCTTTCTTGATCGATGCAAGTTGATGATAAAAAGTGTAATGGACCCACGGACGTAGTTGTGGCTGAGATCCAGAGAAAGAGAAAAGGGAAAGATGGAAACAAAGTGGTCAGTTAGATGCTTCTAAATAATTTATAGACTGTACAAAATATGAACACCCCAGAAAACGGCACTTAAAAACTTGGCCACCATAAACCCTAAAAGACAGGAAGGCCTTGCTATTGTGGTTTCTTGCAAAGATGATAGCCACTTCCTGCCATACTTCTTTTATTTTTGTTTATATTTATTGCAATGATTTTAGAAAATATAATGTATATATTTTATGGCATATATTACCATAGTATGGAAGTAAAACATGCTGATTGCAAACAAGGAAAAATGATGAAAAACACAAAGAAGAAAAATAAAATTCCCCATAACTCTCATATCTTGAGATATGATAATATTTTGGCAAACATCCTTCCAGTATTTTTTAGTTTATTAATTTGACAAATATTTATTGTGTCCTTTGACACATTATTACTCAGTATTACATAACTGGAATCACATTATTTACAGAGATTTTTTTCCTTTAATGAACATCTTAAACATATTCCCATGTCATTATGTCTTTTTCTACTTGTAGAAGAATGCTAAACTTTTCACTCATAGAAATGTAACATAATTCATTTAATCCCCTACTTTTGCAGTTCAAACAATTCATGTTTGAAAATTTTTGCCATTATAAATTATGTCATGAAGGGCTTCATTGCATATAAACTTTTTGATTATTTCTGATGGATAAAGTCCTAGATATTGGAATCATTAGTCCAAGGGAAATGCATGTTGTGTGATTCCTCACCAAATTTCCCAGTTCATTCCCAGTGATGCACCTCCCTGTGGGAAGATTTTTTTTATTATTATTCCTGCTCTATTGAGTAATCACGTGATTTGCTTTGTCCAGTGAAATGTGAGTGGACATGGTAAAACTTCTAGGCAGAAGCTTTAGGATTCAGCCTATCTTTTGCCATGTTTCATTTCCCTCTGCCAGTGTTGTCAGTTGAAAACTGACAATGTTCTTGACAGAGTCTGTTTGATTAAATGAAAATGATATGGGCAGAGGTACAGCTGAGCCATGATGCACAAGTAGTGTGAATGAGAAATACATTTTCTTATTGAAAGCCATGGAGATTTGGGGGTTCTTCATTATTGCAGCATAACTTCACCTATCCTGACAGATACACACATTTTGATGACACTGATATTAACTCTCTGGGAAGCTTTCACTAATTTTGCCCCCACTTGCTCTGTATGAGAGCATTTATTTCCCCCATGCCCCTAAGAGCACTTCCAATGTGTTCTTTTAAAATACCTTTGTCAAGCTGAGAGGTGAAAGTGGGATTTCAATGTAGTATTAATTTGTATTTTTAAAAATTAATACTGACATACAGCATTTTTTCATTTACCATTTAATTTCTTTTGTAAGCTGACCATGTCCTTAGCCTATTTTTCTTTTCTTTTTTTTTTTTCTCTGTCACCCAGGCCAGAGTGCAGTGGCGTGATCTCAACTCACGGCAACCTCCACCTCCTGGGTTCAAGTATTCTCCTGCCTTAGCCTCCCTGGTAGCTAGGATTACAGGTGTGTGCCACCATGTCCAGCTAATTTTTGTATTTTTAGTAGAAACATGTTGGCCAGGCTGTTCTCAAACTCCTGACCTCAAGTAATGGCCTGCCTTGGCCTCCCAAAGTACTGGGATTATAGGCGTGAGACCACACCCGGCCACTTTTGCCTATTTTTCCATTGATTTATAAAAACCACCTATTTATTAAAGAGCAATCTTTTGTCTGCAAAATTTCCCTCAGTTTTCTTTGACCATTTCAGTTTATTTACAGTGTTCTCTAATATATAAAAGTTAAAAAACATTTATGTTGTCAAATTTATCTTTTTGATTTCTTCTTTTGCTGTTTTACCTACCTCAAGATTATAAGACTATTCACCTTTTTGAAATCCTTTTAAACCAGCGTAAGATGTTCAGAATCCTGAGAGAACTATATGCCTACAGGCACAAGCCTTTCAGCATGTATCAACAAAACTATAATGATTTCCTTCTCTCTGTAGGAAAAAATACTTTGTTTCTAAGGGGTCCCTTAGGGCCCCATCTGGATGGGTTAATGAGAGGAAACAGAAAAAATGACCCAGCCCCACCTTCAAAGGAGTTCAGAGAAACTCTAAGTCAACTTTGCCCAGAGGAAAGCATCATTCCTTGTAGAAATAGTACCCCTCATCCTGGGTCACTCACCTCTGCTTCTAAAGGTGCTAATTAAGAGTTGAGTGACCGAGGACAGGTCAGTATGGTGACATGGAGTTTTTTTGGTTTGTGTTTTTTTTAGAAGCACCGTTTCCAGGACTCTTCCCTGGAGATTTTGATTCAATCTATTTGGGATTAGGGACTGGGAATCTTTACTTAAAAAAAATCTTTCTGGGATATTCGGCAGATGAATTGGGTTTGGGAATCACTTGCTGAGAACAATCCATTAAGATTATTGGAAGAACTACCGAAGTTATATTCTGCTGCCTGTGCATCAGAGGATTTTTCTTGCATCTGCAGGAGGGTATGTTATTGTGTTCAAGGCTTTTGGATGCCTGCATTTGTGTTCTGATAAATTACTAAAACAACTCTTCCATCCGATTTCTCCTCTGCTGGTCCTTCTTAATCCCCTGCAGCATGTGAACTAGCTTTTGTAGCTAAATGAGTTAGGTCAGAAGAGAATGCCAGTTGATTTAAGCAGACTTGTGTCCCCAGAACTCTGAAAAACGATGCTGGCAGCAAGGATGCTGGCAGCCTGAAGCAGTGTTGACCATCATTAAAGAAGAATATCGACTCTATTCCATTGGTGGGCTTTCAGCTTAGCTTAGCTATCTAACTGAGGAAGACACTATTAATTGCAGGACCTCTAGGCTTCAGAGTGGGAGCAAAATACATGTGGACGGGTATCAATTTTGCCAGGCTGCAGTAAACTCTTTTGCTGGCTACCATCAAACAAAGGCCAGCAGTGGAGGAGGAGAGAGCCACGTGCTTGCGTTTATGAGTTTCTCCTCTGCAGAGCTGGGGCAGAATGAGCCCCTGGAGACTGCAGAAGAGAAGGTGGGATGTGGGGAAGTGGTGGGTGGGAGGGAGACCTGAAATCACAGCACTGCTGCAGGGAAAGCTGTCTTTTTCAAGCTGTTTGGCAGTGGTCTGATTTCCACTTATATAGTTCCCCTGGGGGAGACAAACCAGTACAGCCCGGAGACCCACGTGTAGAGGCTCTCAGAACTCATAGCGCCTTCTCAGGTAGGAATTGGCATTAAAGACTGCCTCAGCCATCCCTCTCCCTGCTTGGCTTATGGGCAAGGACAATTAAGCGAGGCCTTTTTGCTGCAAAGACACATTCTTGGCTGGGAGTGCAGCACCAACCTGAAAGTAGTGTGTTGAGAATCCAAATTCTGAAGGAATATATATTCTCCGACCACAGAAAAATAATTTTGGAGAAAATGGTGTCTGAAGGCTTGGCCTGCAAGCAATTGCTGGCCTTCTGATGTTGTCAAGTCCAGGTGGCTTTTGGTTACCTTAGTGAATGTTCCTTTCAGGAGAGAAGTTGTCTGAGAGGACCATCTATCCTGCCCCATGACTCACTCATGGGTGAGAATTTTTTTTCACCAGCAGAGAATCCATGTATCTGGAGTTCATTTTTTCTGGCTGTTCTTTTCCTGCCTGACATCTTCTCTGTGTTGCCATGAGAGGAGGGGGAAGTGAGTCAGGGAAGGGCGGCTGGAATTGGAATATCCTACATGTAAGAGGTGGGGAATGTCATGTGGGGAGGTGCATCCTGACTTCCAGATAGAAAGCAGTCATGTTCTAGAAATGTCTCCAGTGAAGCTGGGAGGCTGGGAAAGGGAAGGGAGGATGATGCTTTGCAGTCCACGGTCATTCCCACTGAAAGTCAATGTGCTTGAAACTGGGTTGATCCATTGTCTCCAAATCTAATATAAAGGTTTTGGGTTCGGTAAAAGTCAGGCCATGTTTTGCCAAACATTTTTTCCCTTAATTTCAAAGCCCCTGTGTATTTTAAGGGAAATTTAATCCACATGTTTCTGATTCATTTACACTTAACTCATCAAAATATTGTTTTGTAAGACCCATTTGATGTCCAAGAAGCCTTAGGAACCATTTTTATGAGTTTTAAAAAAAACTTCTTCTGAAAAACAGGAAGTCATGTTTTGCCAATAATAAACGAACTTGAACCCCAAAAGGCTTAATTTTGCTTCAACATCCACCAGGTTCCAATTGGTTCTGAACTTGGCTAAGGACCTCATCTCCACCCCAGAAACATACATTGTCTCTGCAGAATGGCTCATACAAAGAGGCTTCCTTGTCAAAACTTGATTGTTCTCTGAACAAGAAGATCGAGGTTGAGAACTGCCATTCTGCGAGTGTCCTAATTTGTTAATTCTAGACCAGAAACAGAATAGCACCTGCTGGTGTTGGTATGAGAATCTAACATTTTCTCCTAAATCAATCATAAGAGATAACACTCTACAAGGTCACAAATGACCCACAATGCAAGGGGCTGCCATGACAGGCAGTGAGGTATCCACGCAGAGGTTGCATGACCGCCAGGGAGATGTGAAATGGATTCCTGTGTTGAACAGGACACTGGGCTGAATGATCTCTAAGGGCTCTTTCCAAATGTAACATTCTTTGCATTATTAAAGCTGTTATTTGCATGTAGGGGTGATACCACAGAACCTTTGAAATTCAATAAAATAAATGCAACTATCTGGCAAGATGCTTGTCACACAGCAAGTATTCAATACACACTGGAGTGCAGGGGTTGCTGTTTTAATAGACACTTTCTCTGGATTATTCTACTCATAAATTTATACCTTCTCTCCCAATCCCTGTTTTGACACATGACAGATATTTTCAGAGTATTGGTCAAGGTTGAATAGTGTGACTCCACCATGGCCACTCAAGGATAATTCTGTGATTTTGTCCTATTGGCCACAGATACTTGACTCAGCAGTGTTTCCTTAACAGCACATGGTTTCTCAGAGAGGTGAGCAGACACTT
The DNA here is from genome assembly GCF_048565385.1 of Saimiri boliviensis. Classification (NCBI taxonomy): domain Eukaryota; kingdom Metazoa; phylum Chordata; class Mammalia; order Primates; family Cebidae; genus Saimiri; species Saimiri boliviensis. The sequence continues at coordinate 83,155,066 of NC_133460.1, forward strand.
CTATCTTTGAGCTATCCTAGCTAAGCACTGACACCTGTTGACATGGAGGAGCCCTGCAACCTCAGCCAGCTCCATGCATTCATGGTAGGTTTTCTTTATGAATCTAATAGGAACAAAACCACCTTCACCCCAATTATTATCATTAGGGTCATATGTAGAATGGATTATGAAAGTCTTTTCTTTCTGTCTTTTTAACAGGGAGAGGTTGTACTGATAGAAGCCCAGTGACACCATTTTTCCAGAGAGGTTCTGGAGTGACTTTGCATAGAAATTAGGGGAAAGCTGGTGGTGTAGACAGAGAGTCTTGAATGCAGATGATTTCAGTAACTTGTCTGAGGTCTCAAGCTAGGGAATGGTAGAATTCCTAACCACTCCACCATACCATTTTCTTCTGGCTGATGTGGTAATATCAAAGGGGAAGAAAGCTTTAACTCTACATCAGCAGTAACATCTTGATGCCCAATTTCTGTATTCATTCATTAGCAAACATTTCCCAGGATCTTCATGCCAGTCACTACGTCAGACATCGAGAATACAAAAATGAATGAGACACTGGCCCTGAGTTCATGGTATACTCAGAATATTAATGACAACCTCCCATGAGAATGTTAAAGAATGAGGATGAACACTGAGTGAGATTATGTGAGGAGGCTTCTACGAGGAGACGCAAATCCTGCTAAGCCCATGGCTGCAGGCGTTTTTTCCCTGAGTCCTCAGACTAGCAGTATAAAGGCCACAGACTGATATGCTTTCCAACAGGGATATAAGGTGCCAGGAGTAATTTTTCTCTCTTGAATCTGAGGTCCACCTTTTGGGTGGTTACCTCAGGGCCAGGGCAGAGACAAGGAATACAATGTTTCCTTGTATGATGATCAGATAACTCCAGGCCAAGGCCATAAAGCAGTCACTCTGTCAGGTATTGGATTGAGCTTCCTGTTGAGCAAAAGGGATGTTGACAGCCTCTGGCCTCTGCCCAAGCCAGCCTCCCCTCATTTACAATAGGCACTTGTATCTACTGACAAGACAACTGGCCCCTGGCCCCCCTCTGCTCAGAGTGATTCTTTGAAAAGTCTTATCATGATAAATTAATTGGCTTGGCTCCTCTCTCATCAAGGAAGGAGAAGGAGCATCTGTTGTAACCTGACCACTCCATGCTCTTTGTGCTATCTACTCCCCTTGATTAGCTCCTGATAGGCCTGGGCTGGAATGAAGGTCTGGCTGGAGGTACTTGCTTACCATTCCCTGCCCTGTATCCCCCACCAGGATTTCTTTGCATTAAGAGAAAGAGAAAGAATTCTGTTTTCCAGGGCAGCCTACTCTGCCTTAAACAGGAAGTGATGTAAGAAAGCCATATTTGGCCAGATGGATTTTGCTTTAGAGCCCTCCTTCCCTACCCCCTGCCCCCAGTTTTAAAGTTTTCCCTTATGGTCTTCATGTGTTAAAATTTTTTATCTGCCAAACTTTATTTACTGATAATTTATTTTCCTGTTTTAAAGACAACTATAATGACAACCAGTGCTTTGAAAAGTCTTATCAGTTCAAAAAGAGAAAGATAACCCCACACTACCACATTAGGTTGTTATAAGTCCAGAGCCCCCAGAAAAGGAAGCCCAGATTTCATTTAGCCTCTTAATTCTTAAAATTGCCAAAAAGATTTTTGACACACTGGAAATGGCTCTAAAGCTGGCATGACTACCTCTGGGCCCTCCTTTAGTTCTGGGGACCCCCAGCTTGAGACACATCAGTCTAGCGCTACTTTTCTAGTTCTCCAGCATGCATCTTAAGAAGGGAGATTTATCTTCTCAAGCTCTGCTGGTGGATCATAGGAAAAGATTTTATACCTCTTGACTTGGCTGAAGCTTAGGCACACAAAAAAGCCTTGTGGGCATTACATCAACTGGCACAGAGAAAATGCCCAATAAAAATTTGTTGGATGAATAAGTAAATGAACAAATGGCAAAAATTTTAGGAACCTTTTATGATTAATCCGCTAAGTATGAGAAGGGAGGGTTCACTTGGAGTAAAAGCTTTTTACCAGAAATTATTTGAAACCTGCAAAGAGTAGGTATGGTGATTCCAGAGGCAAAAAGTTTTCGATAAGATTAGTGAATGGAGATGAGTCTTGAAGGTCTCAAATGGGGTGGGGTGGGAGCCCCTTGAGGTGGCCTTTCTGTGCTATCTCTCTGAGGACTTACTTGTGGTGGTTTGTGCAGTGAGCATAAATCCTTAGTTTGTCCCGGATCACTCGGCCAGGCCGTGGCTTCCTCTGGAGCCCAGCCACATGCACAGCCAAGACTTTGGGGCCGATCAGGCGCTTGTAGAGAAGAGAGAGCCAGTAGTCCTGAGGAGAATAGAGAGGGAGAGGGTCAGAGAGAGAACACATGTGTAGGTGTTCTGAGAGTAAACAACACAGGGTCAGAAATTGCTTCTTACTGGGAGCAAAGTGAGTCATGACTAGTGCGGCCCTAAGCCTACAAGCATGGTCAGCTCTGTCAAACACGAACCTGGGTTGATAATGAAGTGGGCACTGTCTAAAGTAGCCTTTCAGCTAAACTGGGATGTGTAAGTGGAGTTGGCCTACAGCAGCATTTGAACAAATGAATCAAGGCTTTTCATATATGAAATAAAACCATTCGAGGCTTTACATTTTCAACTTTCTTTTCCTATGACTTGACTTTTATAGTGGTTTATGATTTCTGTTTATTTATAAAATGGACTCTTTCTATTCCTTAGAATTGTTACTAACATGATAATCCAATCTGTCATTCTCCAAATATTGTCACTGAAGACTATTACTGCAGTGGGACTGAGGTGAAGCTTCGCCACATAGGAGACCAGAGTCCTTGATTCCAGAACCATAAAAGTAAACAGAAAAATGTTTGCAAACCACGATGCTAATTCTTGGTTATCCTCATAGTTTGACAATAAAAAGTATAAAGAATGTGATGCTTTAACCATTCTATGAACATTTGTAATTCCTTTAAAAACATTCAATCTGTGGGCCACACATTTATCTGCGCTTACAAAAGCCCAGTTTAATTTCTGTTGGATTTGCTATTATAGTTTGTGTGTGCATTTGATATAAATATAACATTTATATTTCTATTGTATAAGCTCATCTATTATGAGGTAATGACTTTAGTATTTATAATTCACTGTATAAAATAGGGCTTCCTAATATGTTTAGGACCTCTTACCCCACCAAATTCCTGAATTCAGTGAATATACTATTCAGTGCATACTCTTCAATGCCTTGAAGACATCAGTTGTGTTTTATTAGCCTTCATCTTTTCAGGCAGAAGCCTTCTGATAATCTTTTTTTTTTTTCTTGTGTGGTCATTTATAATATCAGCAACTTAAAAATATCTGATGAACTATGTAAATCGGAACAAAGTCTCAAAGCCCCTTTGCCACTAGAATGGCTCCAAATCTGCCCTGAGTAGTGAGCTCTAAGCCACGCCCAACCATTTGCTTTAATTTTAAGTGACCTCAGGATGGCTGTTAAATATGGTCTCCTAATACTAAAAATGGCAAATGATCATTATCAATTATATAGATGGAAAAAGTGGTGTGGGTTTTATGTGCTCAAGTTTGACTACAATTTCTGTATTTTTTGAAACTTTTTGTGTTTTTGGTGATTATGAAGTGCTTATCACATTCCAAAGGGATTTCTACCTTTTTCCTACTAATTTGCAATGTAGTTTCTTTTAAATAATAAAAGTTAAAAACTGCAAGTTAGCTACAATTAGTACTATTTTATCAGTAGCTCCTCTGATATAATTATAATAATAATTAGATAATGAGAATGTTTCAAGGTATATTTCAGGTCACAAAAGTAGTGAATGGTTGACCACCAAAGCAAACAGAGATCTATTTGCCTCCAATGGCTGTACCACACTTTCCTTCATGCTGTGAAGTACAAAGTCATATTATATAAAGACACAGGCAGCTGACAAACAAGAAATTCAACATAAAGGGTGGGTATAGAATCTGGAAGGGATCCTTAGTTTTTGTATAGAGGTTGCCAAAATTTATTTTCTGATTTTTACACTTAAAGCATTTAGAAGACAAGAAGAGCAAAAACACGAACCACTTCTGTTTCTCACTACAGTTCGTTCCCATTTTTCTTATCCTTCATTCATCGCGAACACCCTGGTATTTCTTAGGTAATTTGAAAAAGCTGAACAGCTTGCTCTCAAAGTTGCATTTGGGTATGGCCATTATCTTTGTGTCACAGGAATTTTCACTTAATATGAAACATGTTTGTAAGCAAGCCACTCACATTCAGGAATAAGGAGATATTTATTATGTTTGTTGTGCTTAATTCTCAATAATTACGTAGAGGTAAAAAATAAACTTATATAATCCCCACCATTGTTGAGTGGCAAACTTTAAATTTACTAACTTGAAACCTGTTTGCCCTTCAGTAGGAGCTAGCTAAATGCCGTGCCATTCTCTAAGAAAGTAGATGAGGATACCTGGGCAAAACTCTAAAGAGGTTTGGGATAGATATATAAAAGAAGTTGATAACGTTCATTCCTAATGACCAACATTTTTCCCAATTATTTATTTAATTTTTTTTTTACTGTGGTGAGATCCACATAACATAAAACTTACCATCTTAACCATTTTAAAGTGTACAGTTCAGTGGTATTATGCAAATTCATAATGCTATATGACCATCACCACAGTCCATCTCTGTAACTTTTCATCTTGTAAAACTGAAACTCTGTACCAATTAAATATTAACTCTTCATTCCCCCTCCCCTAACCTCTGGCAACCACCACTCCACTTTCTGCCTCTGTGACTATTCTAAGTACCTCATATAAATGGACTCATAGCATTTGTCTTTTTGTGACTGGCTTATTTCACTTAGCATAATGTCCTCAAGGTTCACCCATGTTGTAGCATATATCAGAATTTTCTTCTTTTGTAAGGCTGAATAATATTCCATTGCATTTGTATCCCACATTTGAACTTAATTTGCAGCCTTATCCTGGAAAATGTCCCATATTCGATGAGAAAAATGTTTATGCTATTGCTGCTAGGTAGTGTTTGGTAAGTCTGTTAGGTCTAGTTGATTTATTTCACTTTACTTCCTTACATCTCTCTTGTTTTTCTTATCATTACTGAGAATGGGATACTGAAGTCTTCAACTGTTATTGCAGAAGTGTCTGTTTCTCTTTTAATTCTGGCAATTTTCACTTCATATATTTTTGTGATCTGTTATTAGATGTGTAAATATTTATAATTGTTATATATTCTTGCTGTATTGAATCTTTTATTAATAGATAATGTCTTTCTTTGTCACTTATAATCTTTTTTTTTTAATTGTACTTTATATTCTGGGGTACATGTGCAGATCATGCAGGACTGTTGCATAGGTACACACATGGCAATGTGGTTTGCTGCCTCCATCCCCCCGTCACCTACGTCTGGCATTTCTCACCATGTTATCCCACCCTGACCTCCCCACCACCGCCCACGCTGTCCCTCCCTGCCACCCCATCTCTTATAATCTTTTAAAATTTAAAATCTATTTTGTTTGACATTAGTAAAGCAGCCCTGCTCTTATTTGGTTACTATTTTTATGGAATCTATTTTTCCATCCTTTCCATCTGTTTGTGTTTTTGGGTCTAGAGTGAATCTCTGTGTAGACAGTATATACTTGGATACTGTTTTTCTTTTTAAATCCTTTCTGCCAAGCTCTGTTTTTTGACTGGAAAGTTTAATCAATTTACATTTTAAAAAATTAATTAATATGTATTTTTATTGCATCTTAGGTTCTGGAGTACATGTGCAGATCATGCAGGATTGCTGCATAGGTACATACATGGCAATGTGGTTTGCTGCCTCCATCCCCATCACCTATATCTGGCATTTCTCCCCATGTTATCCCTCCCCAACTCTCTACCCCCCACTGTCCCTCCCTTAGTCCCCCTGCTACAGACCTCAGTGTGTGATGCTCCCCTCCCTGTGACCATGTGTTCTCATTGTTCAGTACCCACTTATGAGTGAGAACATATGGTATTTGATTTTCTGTTCTTGTGTCGGTTTGTTGAGAACGATGGTTTCCAGGTTCATCCATGTCCCTACAAAGGACACGAACTCATCATTTTTATGGCTGCATAGTATTCCATTGTGTATATGTGCCACATTTCCCTTGTCCAGTCTATCATCAATGGACATTTGGGTTGGTTCCAAGTCATTGCTATTGTAAACAGTGCTGCAATGAACATACGTGTGCATGTGGCCTTATAATAGAACGATTTATAATCCTTTGGATATATAGCCAGTAATGGGATTGCTGGGTCAAATGGAATTTCTATTTCTAGGTCCTTGAGGAGTTGCCACACTGCCTTCCACAATGGTTGAACTAATTTACACTCCCACCAACGGTGTAAAAGTGTTGCTATTTCTCCACATCCTCTCCAGCATCTGTTGTCTCTGGATTTTTTAATGATCGCCATTCTAACTGGCATGAGATGGTATCTCAATGTAGTTTTGATTTGCATTTCTCTAATGACCACTGATGATGAGCATTTCTTCATATGTTTGTTGGTCTCATACATGTCTTCTTTTGAAAAGTGTCTGTTCATATCCTTTACTCACTTTTGAATGGGTTTGTTTGTATTTTTCTTGTAAATCTGTTTTAGTTCTTTGTAGATTTTGGATATAAGTCCTTTGTCAGATGGGTAGATTGTAAAAATGTTTTCCCATTCTCTTGGTTGCCAGTTTACTCTAATGATTGTCTCTTTCACTGTGCAGAAACTCTGGAGTTTAATTAGATCCCATTTGTCTATTTTGGTTTTGTTGCCAATGCTTTTGGTGTTTTAGTCATGAAGTCCTTGCCTATGTCTATGTCCTGAATGGTTTTGCCTAGGTTGTCTTCTAAGATTTTTATGGTGTTAGGTCTTACGTTTAAGTCTTTAATCCATCTGGAGTTAATTTTAGTGTAAGGTGTCTGGAAGGGGTCCAGTTTCTGCTTTCTGCACATGGCTAGACAGTTTTCCCAACAACATTTATTAAACAGGGAATCCTTTCCCCATTGCTTGTTTTTGTGAGGTTTGTCAAAGATTAGATGGTTGTAGATGTGTGGTGTTGCCTCCGAGGCCTGTGTTCTGTTCCATTGGTCTATATCTCTGTTTTGGTACCAGTACCATGCTGTTTTGATTACTGTAGCTTTGCAGTAAAGTTTGAAGTCAGGTAGTGTGACGACTCTCCAGCTTTGTTCTTTTTGCTTAGAATTGACTTGTGGGAGAGCTATGTAGGCCCTCTTTTGGTTCCATATGAAGTTTAAGGTGGTTTTTTCCAGTTCTGTGAAGAAGGTCATTGGTAGCTTGATGGGGATAGCATTGAATCTATAAATTACTTTGGTCAGTATGGCCATTTTTGTGGTATTGATTCTTCCTAACCATGAGCATGGAATGTTTCTCCATCTGTTTGTGTCCTCTCTTACTTTGTTGAGCAGTGGTTTGTAGTTCTCCTTGAAGAGGTCCTTTACATCCTTTGTCAGTTGTATTCCTAGGTATTTTATTCTCTTTGTAGCAATTATGAATGGCTACATAATAAGTTCATTCTTGATTTGGCTCTCTTTAAGTCTGTTATTGGTGTGTAGGAATGCTTTTGATTTTTGCACATTGATTTTGTATCTTGATACTTTGCTGAAGTTGCTTATTAGGAGGAGATTTTGGGCTGAGACAATGGGGTCTTCTAGATTTACAATAATGTCATCTGCAAATAGAGACAATTTGATTTCCTCCTTTCCTAATTGATACCCTTTATTTCTTTTTCTTGCCTGATTACTCTGGCCAGAACTTCCAATCCTATATTGAATAGGAGTGGTGAGAGAGGGCATTCTTGTCTAGTGCCAGATTTCAGTGGGAATGCATCCAGTTTCTGCCCATTCAGTATGATATTGGCTGTGGGTTTGTTGTAAATAGCTTTTATTATTTTGAGATATGTTCCATCGATACCTAGTTTATGGAGAGTTTTTAGCATAAAGGGCTGTTGAATTTTGTCGAAGGCCTTGTCTGCATCTATTGAGATAATCATGTGGTTTTTGTCTTTGGTTCTGTTTACGTGGCAAATTATATTTATAGACTTGCACACCCAGGATGAAGCCTACTTGATCATGATGGATAGGCTTTTTGATGTGCTGTTGCAATCAATTTTCCAGTATTTTATTGAAGATTTTTGCATCTGTGTTCATCATGGATATTGGCCTGAAGTTTTCTTTTCTTGTTGAGTCTCTGCCGGGTTTTGGTATCAGGATAATGTTGGTCTCATAAAATGATCTGGAGAGGATTCTCTCTTTTTGGATTGTTTGGAATAGTTTCAGAAGGAGTGGTACCTGCTCCTCTTTGTATGTCTGGTAGAATTTGGCTGTGAACCCATCTGGACCTAGGCTTTTTTTTGGTTGGTAAGCTATTAATTGCTGCCTCAACTTCAGCCCTTGTTATTGGTCTATTCAGGGGTTCAACTTCTTCCTGGTTTAGGCTTGGGAAGGTATAAGTGTCCAGGAATTTATCAATTTCTTCCAGGTTTACTGGTTTATGTGCATAGAGTTGTGTATAGTAATCTCTGATGGTGGTTTGTATTTTTGTGGAATCTGTGGTGACATCCCCTTTATCATTTTTTATTGCATCTATTTGATTCTTCTCTCTTTTCTTCTTTATTAATCTTGCTAATGGTCTCTATTTTGTTGATCTTTTCAAAAAATCAGCTTCTGGATATTTATTTTTTGAACCTTTTTTTTTTTTTTCTCTATCTCCTTCAGCTCTGTTCTGATCTTAGTTATTTATTGCCTTCTGCTAGCTTTTGAGCTTTTTGGATCTTGCTCCTCCAGCTGTTTCAATTTTGATGATAGTGTGTCGATTTTAGATCTTTCCTTTCTTCTCATGTGGGCATTTATTGCTATAAATTTTCCTCTAGACACTGCTTTAAATGTGTCCTGGAGATTCTGGTATGTTGTGTCTTCGTTCTCATTGGTTTCAAAAAACATCTTTATTTCTGCCTTCATTTTATTGTTTATCCAGTCAACATTCAAGAGCCAGTTGTTCAGTTTCCATGAAGTTGTGTGGTTCTGAGTTAGTTTCTTAATCCTGAGTTCTAATTTGATTGCACTGTGGTCTGAGAGACTGTTTATTATGATTTCTGTTCATTTGCATTTGCTGAGGAGTGATTTACTTCCAATTATGTGGTCAGTTTTAGCTTAGGTGTGATGTGGTGCGGAGAAGAATATATATTAGTGGATTTGGGGTGAAGAGTCATGTAACTGTGTATTAGGTTTGCTTGGTCCAGGTCTGAGTTCAAGTCCTGGATATCCTTGTTAATTTTCTGTCTCATTGATCTGTCTAATATTGACAGTAGAGTGTTAAAGTCTCCCACCATTATTGTGTGAGAGTCTAAGTCTCTTTGTAGGTCATGAAGAACTTGCTTTATGTATCTGGGTATCTGGGTGCTCCTGTATTGGGTGCATATATATTTAGGATAGTTAGCTCTTCTTGTTGCATGATCCTTTTACCATTATGTAATGCCCTTCTTCGTCTCTTTTGATCTTTGTTGGTTTAAAGTCTATTTTATCAGAGACTAGGATTGCAACTCCTGGTTTTTTTGCTCTCCATTTGTGTACTAGATCTTCCTCCATCCCTTTATTTTGGGCCTATGTGTATTCTTGCATGTGAGATGGGTTTCCTGGATCCAGCACACCAATGAGTTTTGACTTTTTATCCAATTTGCCAGTCTGAGTCTTTTGATTGGGGCATTTAGCCCATTTACGTTTAATGTTAATATTGTTATGTGTGAATTTGATCCTGCCATTTTGATGCTAGCTGGTTGTTTTGCCCATTAATTGATGCAGTTTCTTCATTGTGTCTATGCTCCTTACCATTTGGTACATTTTTGGAGTGGCTGGTACTGGTTGTTTCTTTCTATGTTTAGTGCTTCTTTCGGGAGCTCTTGTAATGCAAGCCTGGTGGTGATGATATCTCTGAGCAATTCCTTGTTCATAAAGGATTTTATTTCTCCTTCACTTAGGAAACTTGGTTTGACTGGATATGAAATTCCATGTTGAAATTTCTTTACTTTAAGGATGCTGAATATTGGACCCCACTTTCTTCTGGCTTGTAGGGTTTCTGCTGAGAGATCTGCTGTGAGTCTGATGGGCTTCCCTTTGTGGGTAACCCGACCTTTCTCTCTGGCTACCCTTAGCATTTTTCCCTTCATTTCAACCCTGGTGAATCTGACGATTATATGCCTTGGAGTTGCTCTTCTTGAGGAATATCTTTGTGGTGTTCTCAGTATTTCCTGGACTTGAATGCTGGCCTGCCTTTCTAGGTTGGGAAAGTTCTCCTGGATAATATCCTGAAGAGTGTTTTCCAGCTTGTATTCATTCTCTATCAAACATACATTAGGTCTTTTCACATAATCCCATATTTCTTGGAGGCTTTGTTCATTTCTTTTTACTCTTTTTTCTCTAATCTTGCCTTCTTGTTTTATTTCATTGAGTTGATCTATCTCTGATATCCTTTCTTCTGCTTGGTTGATTCAGCTATTGAAACTTGTGTATGCTTCTCAAAGTTCTTGTGTTGTGTTTTTCAGCTCCATCAATTCATTTATATTCCTCTCTAAGCTGTTTATTCTCATTAGCATTTTGTGAAACCTTTTTTCAAGGTTCTTAGTTTCTTTGCATCGGTTTAGAATGTAATTTAGCTCAGAGAGGTTTGTTATTACACACCTTCTGAAGCCTGTTTTTGTCAATGCATCATACTCATTCTCCATCATCCTTGTTTCCTTGCTGGTGAGGAATTGTGATCCCTTGTAGGAGGAGAGAGGTTCTAGTTTTGGGTGTTTTCATCCTTTTTGCACTGGTTTCTTCCCATCTTTGTGGATTTATCTACCTGTGTTCTTTGTGGTTGGTGACTTTCAGATGGGGTCTCTGAGTGGACGTCCTTTTTGTTGCTCATGTAGCTATTTCTTTCTCTTTCTTAGTTTTCCTTCTAACAGTCAGGCCTTCCTGCTGTAGGACTGCTAGAGGTCTACTCCAGACCCTGCTTGACTGGGGATCACCTGCAATGGCTGCAGAACAGTAAGGGTTGCTTCCAGTTTCTTCTTCTGTTATCTTTGTCTCAGAAGGATACCTGCCAGATGTCAGCCTGAGCTCTCCTTTATGAGGTGTCTCTTTGGCTATATGGGGGTCGGGGAGCTGCTTGAGGAGACACTCTATCCCTTATAGGAGCTCAAGTGCTGAGCTGTGAGCTCCGTTGTTCTGTTCAGAGCTGCTGGGCAGGTACGTTTAAGTCTGCTGCAGCGTAACTCATAACCACCTTTTTTTCCAAGGTGTTCTGTCCTGGGAAGGTGGAGCTTTATTTATAAGTTCCTGTCATTCTGCTCCCTTTTTTCAGAGAATCACTGCCCAGCAAGGAGGTAGCCTACTCACAGTCTGCCAGCAGAAGTGTTGCTGAACTGTTGTGGGCTCTGCCCAGCTGCTGTGTGAACTTCCTTGCAGTTTTGTCTATAGGTGTATAGTTAGAACTGCCACGGTAATGACAGTCTGCCTCAGTAATTGTGTACTGTCTCTGTAATGGCAGACTGCATTGGTAATAGTGGATTGCCTCAGTAATGGCAGACTGCCTCCATAATGGTGGACTGCTTTGGTAATGGTGGACTGCCTCGGTAATGGTGGACGCCCTTTCCCCCACAGAGCTGGACTGTCCTGGTTCCAGCTGTGCTTGCTGTGAACCTCTTAATCCAGAGTGTTTCAGATTGCTGGTCTTTGTGGGGGTCTGATCAGCTTAGCCAGATCACCTGGTTCCCTGATTCAGCTCCCTTTTTTCATTTTAATGGGTAACTCTGTCTCCCAGGCATTCCAGTTGCAAGTTGAAACGGTGCCCAGATTTGTGTGAGCTTTTGTGTGGAGACCCGCTGCGCCAGCTGAAACAGCCACACTGGAGACTCATGGTGCTTTTCCACCCAGGAATCTTCTGGTCTGTGGGCAGTAAAAATTTGTTTGGAAATGCAGTGATCACTCACCCTCTGCATCATTCACACTCTGTTTTCGCTGGGAACTGCAATCCAGAGCTGTTCCTATTCGGCCATGTTGGATCCTCTCCAATCAATTTACATTTAAAGTAAACTATTGATAAGGAGGAAATTCTGCCATTTTGATGTTTTCTATATGTTATAGCTTTTTTGTCCCTCATTTCCTATATTACTGTCTTCTTTTGTGTTTAGTTGATATGTTTTAGTGAAATTTTAAATTCCTTTCTCATTACCTTTTGTGCATATCCTATAACTATTTTCTTTGTGGTTACTTTAGTATTACATTTAACATCCTAATTATAACACTCAAATTTGCATTTATACCAGCTTAACTTTAACAACATACAAAAACTCTGCTCCTTTACAGCTCTGTCCTCACCCTTCTGTTGTTTGTTGATGTCACAAAATTAGATCTTTATACATTATGTGCCCCCAAAACAGAAACTGATAATTCTTTTAAATACATTAGTCTCTTAAATTATGTAGAAACAAAAATTGGAGTTACAAACTAAAGTAACAATAATACTAGATTTTAGACTAATAATTGTTTTTAAAAGAGGTATTAGTCTGTTAAATCATATAGAAAAAAAGGTTAAAACCTATTGTCTTAATAGGAGTTAAAACTTATTGTTATAATAATGCCAGCTTGTATATTTGCTCATATATTTAATATTTATTGAGGTCTTTATTTTTTCATACAACTTTGAATTACTATCTAGTATACTTTCATTGCAACATGTAGGGGTCACAAAATCTCTCAGCTTTTCTTTATTTGAGAATGTCTTAATTTCTCCCCCATTTTTGAAGAAAAAGTTTTGATATATATAGGATTCTTCGTTGACAGTTTTTTTTTCTTTTAGCACTTTGCATACATTGGCTCACTGGCTTCTGGCCCTCAAAGTTTCTGATGAGAAAGCTGCTGATAATCTTACTAAGAATTACTTATATTTGACAATTTACTTCACTCTTGCTGCTTTCAAGATTTGATTTGGCCTTTAAAAGTCTGATTAAAAGTGTCTTAGTGTGGCTCTCTTTAGATTCGTCTTATTTTGAGCTCATTGAGCTTCTTGGATGTTTATATGCATATTCTTTATCAAATCTGAGATCTTTTCAGCCATCGTTTCATTGATTATTTTCTGTGCTCTTTTTTTTTCTCTTCTGGGACTCCTACAGTGTGTATATTAGTCCATTTAATGGTGTCCCCCAGGTCCCTTAGGCCCTGTTCATTTTTCTTCAATCTTTTTTCTTTCTGTTCCTCAGACTAGATAATTTCCACTGTCCTACCTTTGAATTTGCTGATTCTGTCTTCTGACTGCTCCAGTCTGCCTTTGAATTCCTCTACTAAATGTTTATCTTAGTCACTGTACTTTTCAGCTCCACATTTTTTTGTTTCTCTACAGCTTTTCTTACTCTTTACTGATATTTCTGTTTTGTTTATACATCATTTCCTTGACTTTTCCCACATCTTCTTTTAGCATCTTCAAGAGAATTGGTTTAAAGTCTTTGTTTAGTAGATCTGCTATCAGGTCTTTTTCAAGGATGGTTTCTATGGATTTATTTTTTTTTTCTTTGAATGAGCCATACTTTCTTGTTTCTTTGTATGCTTTGTAATTTGTTGCTATTGTTGAAAACTGGATATGACTCTGGAAATCATATCCTCTTCCTCCCTAGGGTTGTCTGGTTTTTAGTTGTTTTTGTTTTGTGTGTGTATGTGTGTATGTGTGTGTGTGTGTGTGTGTGTGTGTGTGTGTATGTGTGTGTTTAATTGTTGTAGGCTGTCTCTGTGCCAAGGATCAGCTTGAGGTACAAGCTTAAGGTCTTCTCAGGTCTTTTTTGAGCCTGCACCTTTTCCTGGGTATGTGTAGTTACTTTCTACTTTTCCCTGTATACACAGTTGCTTTTGAATGTTCCTGTATTTAATGTCTGAAAGGAAAAAGAGAAAGAAAGGAGAGAGGGAGAAAAAAAGGGCACCAACCTTGGAAATTCCCTATAGTCACTTCAGCCAGAGGGGGATTGTATTAATGGTGGGAGCTGCAACAAAATGGTTGCCTGCCTCTATCTGCACCTCTTGGTCAGAAGCAGCAATCAGAGATCAGGGTAGAGATCCCTGGTATTTAGAAGATGGGATATTTTTGACCACCCTGACTCCTGCAAGCTGTATGCAAACTGCTCCAGGAACACATACACAGCTACCTGACATTGGGCTAAGAGGTGGGAAATGGGTAGTCCCTACTGAGTTAAGAGCTGAAATTGACCAAAATTAACTACACTTCACCTTCTGAGCCTTTCCTTGAAAGCTGCAAGCCTTTAATAGACTTTAGAGTTCTAAAATTGTTACATGAAACATATTCTGCCAGTGCAATTGTTGTCTGGGTGAAGAGACAGATTCATGATGCTTCCTATTCTGCCATCTTCCCAGAATCCTCTGTAACATATCTTTTAATTTTGGTAGCAACAATCCTTTAGTTGTATATGGTATAAATATTCTGTTCAAGTTTGTAGTTTGGCTTTCATCACTGTTTTTGGTTTTTTGACATGGAGAATTAAAAAAAATTTTATAGGAAAACATATCAATATTTTTATTTTAGTTTCTTCCTTTGTGAAAATGACCATATTGCCTTCTTGACCAGCCTGGCCAACACAGTAAAACCCTATCTTTACTAAAAATACAAAAAATGAGCTGGGTGCAGTGGCAGATGCTATTTGGGAAGCTGAGGCAGGAGAATCACTTGAACCTGGGAGGTGGAGATTGCAATGAGTTGAGATCATGCCATTGCATTACAGCCTGGGCAACAACAGCAAAATTTTGTCTCAAAAAAAAGAAAGAAAATGATTATACATACTGCCAAAATCAATCTACAAATTCAATACAATCTCATCAAAATACCACCACCATACTTCACAGAATTAGAAGAAACAATTCTAAAATTCATACGGAACCATAAAAGAGCCCATATAGCCAAAGCAAGACTAAGCAAAAAGAACAAATCTGGAGGCATCACACTACCTGATTTCAACTATACTATAAGGCCATAGTCACCGAAACAGCATGGTACTAGTATAAAAATAGGCACATAGACCAATGGAACAGAATAGGGAACTCAGAACTAAATCCACATATGTACAGTCAACTAATCTTTGACAAAGCAAACAAAAACATAAAGTGGGGAAATGTTACCCTTTTCAACAATGGTGCTGGGATCATTGGCTAGCCACATGTAGGAAAATAAAACTGGATCCTCATTTCTCACCTTATACAAAAATCAACTCAAGATTGATTAAGAACTTAAATCTACAACCTGAAACTATAAAAATTCTAGAAGACAACATTGGAAAAACCCTTCTAGACATTATCTTAGGCAAGGATTTCATGACAAAGAACCCAAAAGCACATTCAATAAAAACAAAGATAAATAGTTGGTATTTAATTAAACTAAAGTGCTTTGGCACAGCAAAAGGAACAGTCAGCAGAGTAAACAGACAACCCACAGAATGGGAGAAAATCTTCACCATCTATACATCTTTCAAAAGATTAATATCTAGAATCTACAACAAACTCAAATCAGTAAGAAAAAACAATACATTGAAAAGTGAGCTAAGGACACGAATAGACAATTCTCAAAAGAAGATATACAAATGGCCAACAAACATATGAAAAAAATGCTCAATAGGCAGGGCATGGTGGCTCATGCCTCTAATCTCAGCACTTTGGGAGGCTGAAGTGAGTGGATCACCTGAGGTCAGAAGTTTGAGACCAGCCTGGCCAACATAGTGAAAACTGTCTCTACTAAAAATACAAAAATTAGCCAGGCACGGTGGCAGGCACCTGTAATCTCAGCTACTCAGGAGGCTGAAGTAGGAGAATTGCTGGAACCCAGGAGGTGGAGGTTGCAGTGAGCTGACATCATGCCATTGCACTCCAGCCCGAGTGACAACAGCAAGACTCCATCTCAAAAAAAACAAAAAAATGCTCAACATCACTAATGATCAGGGAAATGCAAATTGAAACCACAATGTGATACCACCTTACTCTTGCAAGAATGGCTGTAATCAAAAAATCAAAACCAGTAGATGTTGGCGTGGATGCAGTGAACAAGAAACACTTCTTCACTGCTGGTGGGAATGTAAACTAGTACAACCACTATGGAAAACAGTGTGGAGATCCCTTAAAGAACTAAAAGTAGAACTACCATTTCATCCAGCAATTCTACTACTGGGTATCTACCCAGAGGAAAAGAATTCATTATACAAAAAAGATACTTGCACATGTATATTTATAGCAGCACAGTTTGCAATTGCAAAATTGTGGAACCAACCCAAATGCCCACCAATCAAAGAGTGGATATAGAAACTGTGGTATATTTATACAATGTAATACTACTCAGCCATAAAAAGGAATTAATTAATGGCATTTGCAGTGACCTGGATGAGATTGGAGGCTATTATTCTAAGTGAACTAACTCAGGAATGGAAAACCAAACATGTTCTCACTGATATGTGGGAGCTAAGCTATGAGGATGCAAAGGCATAAGAATGATACACTGAACTTTGGGGACTTGGGAGGAAGGGTCGCGGGGGCGAGGGCTAAAAGACTATAAATAGAGTGCAGTGTATTCTGCTCGGGTGATGGGTGCAGCAAAATCTCACAAATCACCACTAAAGAACTTACTCATGTAACCAAATACCACCTGTACCCCAATAACTTATGGGAAAAAAATCACTGAATAACTTACTTAGATATTTTTTTGATGAAAGTAGACTATTAAAGGCAAAATAAATAAACACAACTTTGAATTTTTACTCCTTCCACCCTCCGTTCTGCACACCTATCATCTCCTTTCTGATTATTTTTTAAACATTTTGTTTTTCACTCTGCAAGAGGTTGTCTCAAGTGTGTCTTCCACATTGCTGTATCTATTTTCTCCAGGACTATTTCTGTTATTTACTATGTCCAATGAGCATTTTAATTGTTATTATAATTTTAGTTTCCTTGTAATATTTTCTTGTCTCCATTAGCTCACCTTATTGTCTGGCTCTCATTTAAATTTTTCCATTTTATGTATATTATGTACGTGTTTCCCATATACAGCAGACTATATGTAACTTACATGACAGTTCTGAAGCACATGAGAACCTACCATCCACTGTAAAATCTACTGTAATACCCATACTGTTGCATTGAGTTATGTAATTC
Source organism: Saimiri boliviensis (assembly GCF_048565385.1). Lineage (NCBI taxonomy): Eukaryota > Metazoa > Chordata > Mammalia > Primates > Cebidae > Saimiri > Saimiri boliviensis. Next base: position 83,172,303 of record NC_133460.1, read on the forward strand.
TTCTCTTTGCCATTGTTTCTTTACTTTATGTTTTATAGCTTTATCCACATATCTACTCCTAAGCAAAATATTATTTAGTGTGCTAGCTTTATAAAAGTGGTTTGTAATTTCCTGTGTCTTAATTTTTTCACTTAACTTTATGCTTCTAAGATTCATCCAGGTTGTTACATACACTTACAGTTTGTTCATTTTTACTTTTGTATAATACGTCATTGTGTGAACATCCTACAATTTATTTATATGTTCTCCTACTGATGGGTATTTGGGTTGTGTCCAGACTTTTGCTATTGTAAGCAATGTGGTTTTGAAATTCTTGTTCCTGTTTCCTTATACACAAGTGAAAAAATCTGGAGGAATGTTACTGCAGCTGTGATTGGAGACCAGCAGCAACTTCATCACCTGGGTGCTTCAAAGAAATGAAAATTCAAGGACTTTACCCCATGCCTACTGATTTAGAATCTCCAGGGAGTGAGGATCTAAAATTGTGTGACACTCCAGATGATTCTGATGCTCATTAAAGTTTAAGAAGCTTGCTCTAGTGTATATACCTAACAGTGGAATTGCTGTGTCATATACCAGTATATGAATATTCAACTTTATAGGCTAATGCCCAATTGTTTCCCAAAGTGATTCCAGCTACTTATACTCCCTCCACCAGTGTCCATATGGTCAACTCTTGATTTACATCCTTGCTGACACTCATTGTTTTTAGAGCCCTTAATTTTCTCTTTTTGTGTGTTAAGAAGAACTTCCCTATATCTAGTTCATAAAGATATTCTATATGTTTTTTTAATTTTTAAAGTTTGTTTCCTTTCATAGGTAAGTCTTTAACCAATCTAGAATTGATCTGGCGTATTTGTGAGACAGGTATCTAATTTGATATTTTTCCATATGGATAGTCCAATTATACCAGCATCATTTATTAAATCATCTTTCCTTCCTTTAATCATCTGAAATGACCCCTGTGTCCTATATTAAACTCTCACATATTCATGAGTCTGTTTCTGGGCTCTCTATTCCGCTCTGTTTTTTTGTCCTACACTAATACCACACTGTTATAATTACCATTGTTTTATACTATGTATCGAAATCTTATAGAGCAAGTCTTCCTTTCTTATTCTTCAGAAATGGCTTTGTTAATCTTTAGTCTTTGCTCAGTCATAGATACTTCAGCATCAGATTACCCACTATCCAAACAAAATCTGTTGGAACTTTGGAACTGCACAGAACTTGTAATTCAAATGAGGAGAATTTATGTTTTTATGATATTGAGTCTTTTTATCCATAAAGATGAAAAAAACCTGAAAACGCCTTCCAAGTAAGGAATCTTTATTTTCTCTTTCTGCTTTGGAAGTTAAAGGTCCCAATCATGTAATTTTTCTCTATTAAGGGACTGTCCTAGACCTTTTATAATGAAAAAAATATTTAATGGAGGAAAAAACATGAAAACATTTTAAGTTTAGAGAATTATCCCAATAAACATTTTATTTTATTTTATTTTTATTTATTTAGAGACAGAGTCTCACTTTGACGCCCAGGCTGGAGTGCACTGATGCCATCTCAGCTCACTGCAACCTCCACCTCCCAGATTCAAGCGATTCTCTTGTCTCAGCCTCCTGAGTAGCTAGGAGTACAGGTGTGACACCACGCCCGGCTAATTTTTGTATTTTTAGTAGAGATGGAATTTCACCATGTTGGTCATGCTAGTATTGAACTCCTGACCTGGTAATCCACCTGCCTCAGCCTCCCAAAGTGCTGAGATTACAGGCATGAGCCACCATGCCCAGCCAAAAACATTTTATTTTTAAGAGTTTGCTATTAACTATTTAGTAGTAAGCAAAGCAATAAGGAAAATACAGTGTTAAGCTCCAAACTTGTCCTGTGGGCAGATTCACTGATTTTCCATTTCTTTTTTCCTTTTCTTTCTTTCTTTCTTTCTTTTTTTTTTTTTTTGAGACAAGGTCTTGCTTTGTTGTCCATACTGGAGTGCAATGGTGTGTAACCACAGCTCAATGCAGCCTCAACTTCCTGGGTTCAAGTGATCCTCCTGCCCTCAGCTTCTCCTAGACTCACAAGTAGCTAGGACTACAGGCATGCACCGTACCCAGCTAACTCTTAAATTTTTTGTAGAGACAGAGTCTTGCTATGTTGCCTAGGCTGGTCTTGAGTTCCTGGCCTCAAGTAATCCTCCCAGCTTGGCCTCACAAAGAACTGGAACTTACAAGCATGAGCCACTGAACGTAGCCTGATTTTCCGGGTCTAGAGAGTACTTTCAAAGTGCTTCTACATTCCTACTCTCCCTGCCTATCCTTTTGATATTCTATGAAAAATATTTGTGATGGATCTCTTCATTTCCATTTCCAAAAGCGTACGTTCGTTACTGGACAAAAGCTTTCATTTTTTACCCCATCCCCAATTCAAGAATAAAGCATGTGATGTAACCAGGTAAAGCACGTGATGTAGGTAATAGCTGTATGATTCTCATATATTGCAGGCAAATGTTTGCCTTTTTGTGGCTGGGCACCGTGGTTTATGCCTGTAATCCCAGCATTTTGGAAGACTGAGGCAGGTGGATCACAAGGTCAGGGATTCAAGACCAGCCTGGGCAAGATGGTGAAACCCTGTCTCTACTAAAAATATAAAAAATAGCCTGGCGTGGTGGTGAGCACCTGTAATCCTAGCTACTCGGGAGACTGAGGCAGAGAATTGCTTGAACCTGGGAGGCGGAGGTTGCAGTGAGCCAAGATTGCACCGCTGCACTCAGCCTGGGTGACAGAGCGAGACTCTGTCTCAAACAAACAAAGAAATAAATCTGTTTATAATTAGCTCATGCAGGCAGCAAACCACATTGCCATATATGTACCTATGCAACAATCCTGCATGATCTGTACATGTACCGCAGAGCTGAAAGTACAATAAAAAATATATTAAAAAGAAAGAAAAAAATTAGCTCATGCATATTGCTTAAGCACACACATTTGTAAGAAAGTTGTGTGTATAAATAGGTTGATAAACATAAAATCTAGAATAATGGTTACCTTGGGTGGGACAGGAGAAACCAGGGAAATGGGGTAGTAAAAGAACTCATAGTTGATGGGACTTACTGGTAACGTTTTAGTTTTGGGGTGGAGTAGTGGATTCACAGGTCCTGAGTGCATCATTTTGCTTTAAAAGTAACATATAGGCACAGATAATGTTTTGTATGTGTCAAATAATATATTTAAAAGATAACACATAAAGAGTTCTATATGATTTGTTTATGAGAGCTTCCTTTAGGAAGGCGACATTATTGACCCAGGTATAGGCTGGCATCTCTGAATTGTCTTACCCAGAGAGAGAAGATTTTATGATGGTTTGCTTTTAGTTCACCATGCCTTCCCTCAGGGCAATGGAGGGTTTTGGTTTGTTAGTCAGCTGATGGTAGGTTAAAAGCCAAGGTGAATGTGGAATTTTCACCTTTTCTTTGCTCCATGTACCATTTCAGACTCCTGTTTCTTCCTTGCATTTCTCTCAATCCCTACCTATCCTAGCTGTTTTTTTCAAACTCTATCCTCCTTTCTCTGTCCTTATTGAATCCTTATGTAAACCAGCTCTCAGTGAATCAAATTAGATTTCCTTGCTCACCTCCTCCCTCCCTTCATCCCTCCCTCTTCTTTCCTTCCCTTCATCCCTCCCCATCTTTCATTTTATTATGAATAGGTTCCATTTATATAATCACAAATAAAATTAAGCAAATGAAGTGACTCCTGAATATTGCTTAAGGCAATGACATGAAAATGCATAAAATTATCTTTATGTACAGGATAGGAAAAAAGAAAGAATACACATACACATCTAACAACAACAACAAAGACACTGCGTGGAAGATGGAAGGTAATGAAAAGTTTGCAGACAACAAACGTGATTAAGAAAGAAGGCAAATACGATAGTTTTTAAAATGTCAATAATTAAAAAAAAATCCAAAGGACAAAATGCATTACAATTTCCAAGGGACAAAGAAAGAAACAGACATTTTTTAAATGTATTAGACATGAGGAGAGGTAAGAAAAATAGTGTCCATTTATTAGTTGTAGAGAAACTAATAGCAGATGACACTAAAAAGACAGAGGTTTTAAATCTTTTCTTTTTCTTTAGTATTTGTCAAAAAGTCAATTGCTGTCTGAAAGCTAGACAAAGTAGTATATGGAATGAGTCGAACCAAAGTAAATGGAAAAGAGAAACTGACAGAAGGTTACAGAATTTGCTGGATTAATTGCTCAACTATGCGTTCCCTGAGGTCTAAAACTCCCTACCAATTCCTATAGCCCAGTGCTTAGCAGAGTGCCTGGCTATAGGAGATGCTAGAATTTAATAATGGAATGCCTACTATGCTTATGTTCTTGCCATGATGAAGTTTCTAACCTAGCAAGAAAGACAGTCCCTAAGCCAACGAATTAAGCAATTTCTTAATTTTGGTAGTGCTAATGGTAAGAAGAAGCAGAGTAGGATTCCATGAGATCAGACATTAGAAGATGTGACCATATCTAGGGGCCAGGGAAGAAGTCTCTCATGAAGTGACATTTAAGATTTGAGGAAAAGAGGGGAGGGGACAGACAGTGTTTGGGGCGACAGAAAGAGCATATGCAAATACTGTGAGATGGGAAGGAGTTTGGTGTGTTTGAGAATTTGAAAGCAGACCAATTCAGCTGGAGCTCAGCAAGTTAAGGCAATAGTGGGACAGGATGAGGGTGGTAGGGCCAGATCATATTATAGGCCTGAGGGTTTCAGAATTCATCTTACACTAAACGAGAAGCCATTGCAAAATTTTAAGAGGGAACATGACATTATTTAATTTACATTTAGCAAGTTGACTTTCACAGCTGTGTAGAAAGTAAATTGAGGAAACCACTTAAGAGGTTAGTTTAGAAGAAAGATGATAGTTTTGATTAAGGTGAGGAAGTTAACTTAGAAGAGGGTTTGAGAGATATTTAGGAGATAGCATTGATAGGATTTGGTGATTAATTGGATATAGAGAATGAGCATAAAACACGATTCATAGCTTTTTAATCCTTAAATGCGTAACTCCGGAGGTTGGGATGGCTACTGGTAGTACAGCAGTAACAGCAGCATTTCTCTTCTCTCCTCATCCTGCCCCTCCTATCCCAACTTCAGCCACAAAAGCTTGGTGCTATCAAGTTCTGCTAGGGATACACACACACACACACACACACACACACACACACACACACACTTTGTTAACTCAGATATTAGCTCAAGGGCCATTTTTCCAGGGAGCGTACTTTTTTTTTTTAAGCACATTTACTGATAAATATGAATCCCATGCATATTTTTGAAATGTTTTGTCTTTACTTCACTCACTATTTCTATGTTTATTATTTCCAATACCTATAGCTGGGCAAGAGGACCCTTGTTTCAGAAGGCCAAGCTCCAGCTCTTCTTCATTCACACCCATTTCCACGGGGGAAGTCCACAGGACTAAGGATTTTTGCCTACTTGGAGCTAGCAGCCCTTTCTAGACCATGCTCTGAATACTCAGGACTGCTCAGATCTCATGCCTAGCTTGTTGCCAGGACCTGCATGGGCTGCAACCTGGAGTCTGGCTTCTTGAGAGCAAACCGGTGGGGTGTGCACTGCTAGGCCAGAAAGGTGGCAAAGGGAACCTGCTTAACAGAGGCGTGATAAGGCATGGACTTGTGAACTGGCCTGTCTACACTGCAGGCCCATGAGACTCTTGATGATATACTACAGAGCCAAGGGTGAGAAGGGGAAACTGGGTTGTGGACCTGGACTCTGACCCTAGGCTCTGACCAACTCAGGCATAGCGGTTAATACGTTAGTGAGTCCTTTCCTTCTACCAGCATTTTCTGAGCACATATTCATGGTGTGTAAGGTTTCCTGTGCAGCCTGGGGGAATGCAAAGATGAACAAGACATCCTTCTGTCATTGAGGGCAGCAGGGGCAAAGGCGCATGTAAACAACTCTCTGTGAAATGAGGCTTAAGTAAACATCACATGAGCGGGAACCACTTGTAGTACTTTGGGAATTCAGAAGAGGAAATGATTTTTTATAACTGGAGGAATTTGGGGACAGATTCACTGAGAAACAAAAATGAAGTGATTTGCTTAGAATTGAAACATATATTCAAATTCTACAGTTATGTGTTGATTCTAAACTTTAGTTTCCTCGTCAGAATTTAATGAGATAACATTCTGGAAACATCTATGACAGTATCTGATACATAAAACTATTTAATGTATAGCTGTTTCTTTTTATTTTTTTAGCTCATGAAAATATTCTACTATGTACACAGGTATGCTTCAAGTTGTCCTGAAAACATAACTATCGTGTGTGTGTGTGTGCGTGTGTGTGTGCTGGGAAGGTTTAGAATGGTTGAAAGTTTTTTTGTTTTTTTATTTTATTTTATTTTATTTTTAGTAGAGATGGGGTTTCTCCTTATTAGTCAGGCTGGTCTCGAACTCTGACCTCAGGTGATCTGCCCACCTAAGCCTCCCAAAGTTTAGAAGCATGAGCCACTGTGCCCAGCCGAAAGGAAGTTTCTTGAGATCAGGGATTATCTTTGCATTTCCAGTGCCATAGATATTGGGATTGAATAAATATTATTTGATTGAATAAGTGATCAAATTAAGATTCACCTCCTGAAGCTGATGAGAATGAAATAACTCCCAGGGCTGAATGAGAATAAAGTAACTTTGCAAAGTACAAAGGTCACGGTTTTCCTGAGCACTGACAGGCCTTGCTGCAGGTTCATGAGCTTGTTTAATCTCAACATTTTTTGCTTCTGGGAAGTATAAATGCTCTGAAGTGTGATGGCAAAATGACAAATATTTTTCCTTCCCGGAGCCTCTTGTGTGATTTCCAAAGTCGTAAAAACCTAATTAATTCTAGTAGGCACAAATGCTAAACCAGTAGCTACTCTTCATCTAGATATTTGACCTTGGAGAGCCAAGAAGAAATGGAGTGGAACATTACCATTGGTTTTTGCACCAGATGTGGCAGGATGCCAGAGCTAACATGTGAGGGAAAGAGCTCTGCTGCTCCAACTTCCTCCACAGAGAGGGAGCTGCAAGGCAGATCCAGAAAGTTTTCATGTGACTTAAGCATCTTTGGAAATTTTGAAAGCTACTATTTCCCTTGCTTTTCTTCTAGAGGTAATGAATTCCTCTCCAACCCATTTTTTGACTACTTTATTTAAAATTGTCAAATGGCTTCCCATTGCTTGCTGGATAAAGTAGGAAAATCAGTGGTTTTAATATGAATTGTCTCCTTACCGATTCACCTTTCTCCATCTGGCCTTTCATACTTAGGGATGTTGATGATTCTCTCGCTCCCTTCAAGGATAGGGCCTTTCTGTTTCTCCACTTACCTTCCACTCCACTCCTCCCAAACCCATTCCGCTCCCACCCCCAAACACACACACACACACACACACACACACACACACACACACACACAAGCACATTTGTTAACTCAACTCAGGTATTAGCTCAAGAGTCATTTTCCCAGGGAAGCCTTCTTGGACCACCCACATCCCTGGCCTGGGTGAAATCATATTTCTGTATCATATGTTCTTATAGAACCATTTCTTTCTCCTGGGACACTTGATTCAGTTTGTATTTACATATTTATTGGTGAGATTATCTGATTCATATGTGTCTTTCCTTCTAGCTTTCCTTCTAGACTATGAATTTCATGATGATGGGATTATGTTTTCTCACAGATGTATCTCTAGAGTCTAACAGAGTACTTAGAACATACGGGTGCTCAAGAAATGGTTGTAACTACCAGGGCCTTGAGGTACCTATGCTCCCCTTGCATGGTTTCCTGCCTGTTGCATCTCTTACCCAGTCTTACCTATGGTTGGATTTCAGGTAATATACCTTAAAAAAATTACAGAATTTTTATGTTTTCAACCTCATCAATCCCACACCTGAGTAATGGTGGGAGGAGGCATTTTCTCAGTTGGCGTTTCATGGAGCAGCCAGGGGCAACAGTGAGAAACATTTAACCCAATACAATGGGGGTATTGCCCAAACTAGAGAATTGAGTGGAATGGAGACCCATGGAGCCCCCAATCTAGAATTACAGTTCAGAGGGTCATCACATAAGGGGCACCAGAAGTACTGGAGCATGAAGTCAGAATTCCAGTTGTGCTGCAAGTGAAAGCAATTATAAACTTGCACACAAAATTACAAAGGTATGCCTTCATCTGCTCACTGTAAAAAGGCAGGTGATGTTGTCTGGGCTCAAAAAGTCAAGGGCAGAAGTGACAAGTTTGCTGTAAAAAAATGATGATATGCTTTCAGCGAGAACTGTTTTTTGGTAGAAAATGCATTTGAACTATTCTTGTTTCAACACCTTGGAGAGTCAGATCATGAAAGTCTGGTAGGCCAATGAAACATTTCCTAGTGTTTAGTGTCAAGAATGAATTGTCAGATGGTACAGCCACTAGGGAAAAGTTTGGTGATTCCTCAGTAAGTTAAATATAGAATTATTACATGACCCAGCAATTCTACTCCTAGCCATTTGTCCAAAAGAAATGAAAATAGGAACTCAGATAGATACTTGTACATGAATGTTCACAGCAACATTATTCACAATAGTCAAAAGGTGAAAACAACCCAAGTGTCCATCAACAGATGAACGGATAAACAAAATATAGCATATATGTATAAATATACATACACACATAAATGGAGCATTATTCAGACATTAAAAGAGTGTTCTGAAACATGTTATAAAATAGATGAACCTTGAAAACATGCTAAGTGAAACAAGCCAGACACAAAAGGACAAACGTTGTATGATTCCACTTATATGAATGATCTAGAATAGGTAAATTCACAGAAAGTAGAATGAGGTTACCAGAGGTGGAAGGGAGAGGAAAGAATAGGGAGTTATTATTGTAAAAGGTTACAGAGTTGTTATTTGAAGTGATAAAAAATTATGGAACTAGGTAGTAGAGATGGTTGCATACCATTGTGAATGTACTTCATAACACTGAATTGTAAACATAAAACTTGTTAAAATAGCAAATGTTATGTTATATATATTTTACCACAATAAAAAAAAGAAAATAATGAATTTCTAGAAACAAACTTTCTTGAGAGTAACTTGGCAATATGTATCAAAAGCCTTAATTGCTGCATACCCATTGAACCAACACTTCCACTTCTTATAATTTATTTTAAGGAAATAATCACAGATGTGTTCAAAGATTTATCTGTAAGATGGTTGTAGTGACCATTGCTGCTTTTCTTCTCTAATCAGTTCCTCCTGCTTCTGGTCACAGCATCTGGATTTTCTTTTAGGAAATCATTTGGCTGTGGTTATATACTGCTAACTTAGATTCCCTGGTCTCCCTTGAGGTAAGCAATCATATTGGCCTACTTGGACTTTCTCAGGGAATCTGAAAATTGGGTGGTGTGGTCAAGCCGATTGAGAGTGGCTGGAGAGGATTTATTCTATGGAGTGGCACCGTAAGGAGACAGACCTTAAGATAGGATAGGATCCACGTATTATGGGTGCCAACATCTAGATCTCCTGTGTTTCCCTTGGAAAGGATCCTATCCTTTCCAAGCTGGCTGCTTTACCTTTTCTTCTCTGCTTACGTTACCTACATTTCCTTCCTTCCTTATTTTCTTACCAAAGAATCTTGGTTGAATGGTCATCATACCATTATTTTTAATGGGAAAAAATCTTGAAAACCAAGTTCAATAAATAAATTAATTGCTAAACAAATTATGGTAGATCCAACTATGGATACATTGTAGTCACTAAAAATTATATTTTAGAAGAATATAATGATGTCAAAAATGGTCATTACAGTGTGCAGAAAAAAACAGACTCTAAAACAGAATGATCCTGTTTTAAGGGGAAATAAAACATGTCTCTGTGCAGTTAAACCTGATGGATATACAACTAAATGAAAATAGTTGTTATCTCTGGATAGTAAGATTATAGTGCATTTTCTTTTTGAGACTATTTTCTAAACTTTCAGGAATAAACATTTAAAATGAAAAAAAGTTTTTATTTTTAAAGATGTATACACATATTTCTGTTGATAACTTTATTAGGCTTAAAATGGGAGATCTGATTATTTCTCTGCTTTCACAGTTGTATTTTTTTAAAAAAACAGAGCTGTGTTTCCAACTGCCTTTTCTACAGTACTACAAGCACCTCGAACTCAGTATGTAAAGTACCCAAATATATCAATTCCTCCCTCTCCCCACCAGGTCCACTGAAACTTGCTTTAGGAAGCCTGTCTGAACTCCCAAGTCCAGGTTAGGGTTTCTCTTGTACTCCACCCTGTGGAATACTGCAGTTCTCCCCACTGACCTCCATCCCCTAAAGCATGGTTCACACTGTATGCGAATTGCCAGGTTAGTTATCTTCTCTATTAGACCCTTCAGTGGGAGAAAGGTCTGTGTTTGTTCATAACAATGTCAATGAACATTTCTAGAGTGCTTAAGATGTGCTTGGCCCTTCACATGTATTATCTTATTGAATTCAGGAAACAATCTTATAAAGAGGTAATGTAGTTTGTGCTGTTTCACAAATAAAGATACCGAGTCTTAGAGACAGAAAGCAATTTACCTAAGTGACACAGCTATAGCTAAAGGACCCAGCACAAGGTCTAGGTATGTAGTCGGTGCCGAATAAGTATTTGCTGAATGAATGAATGAAGGCACTAAAATTATGGGGATAAATCTCCCTATTGCAGTTTTCTGAATCTATAGATAAAAAGTGTTGCCAGAATTAAAGTGCCTGATGAAATGGGTAAAATGTCAATATGCAGCCAGAGAGGGGAAAACATCTTATCTCACTAATTAGTGACTTCACTGTGAAACTCTCTTAAAAATTCAGAGCCACTACCGCTTAGAGATGAAATCAGTCCCATTTTTTTCTGCTGCTGAATGCTTCTGTGAGAATTATTAAACTAGGAAGGTACTCTTCACTGACTGAATTACATGCAGGAAAAGGCAAGAGGTAAAAGTGCTTTTCTCTCACCTGAACTGTCCCCAAAGTGCCCCGTATCCCTCTTTGCTGCACTTGGAATACCTGAACAAAGCCAGAACCCCAGATGTGAAGCTCATTGTCCAGACCTTCACATTGTGAGTAGGAGCCTGAAATACAAAGAACAAACCTGGGACAAACATGATAATCAATGAAGCACTGCTGTGAAAAGAAACGGAACAGGCTGCCCACATCTGAACTTTAAGCTGGAATTCAGCAAGACGAAACGTAAGTGATAAGAAATCTCCTGCTCTTCACTAGGATTCCCAAAGTTCCGAAACTTACCAGGGTCTCCCTGACTCTGAGTGATTCTTAGTTTCAGGAGATGTATCCCTAGTAGACAGATTCTTAGTTTCAGGAGTTATTTTTGTCCAGAATACAGTAGGAATAATAATAATCCCTTCTTTCGAATCCCAGGAACCTGAGAGAAAGCATATTATTTCCCAGATCCTAAGACCCAGAGCAGGGCTTTCATCCTCACTATTGACAGCGTGGGCCTGGCAATTCTCGGTGGGGTTGTGGGTGGTGGGGGACAGCGTGTCCTGTGCATTGCAGGATATTTAGCAGCATCCTTGTCCTGTCCTATGCCAGTAGCACACCCCCCATTCCCCATCCAGCTATAATAACCAAAAATGTTCCGGACATTGCTAAATGTCTCTTGGGGAGCAAAATCACATCTCCTGTCTCACTCATCAGAGAACCACTGACCCAGAGTGTGGCAAATGGAAAACACTGGTTCATTCCCTCCCCATAGAACATCATAGAGTAGCTCCTAAATACACATGTGGACACATGATTTTCCAGTTTATTTACCTGGGGTGGAGGAAGGGAGAAGGTATCCCATTAACCTAACATTCCATGTCTGACAGTGATATGTAAGAATGTCTAATATTTTGTTAATGTTCACTTAAGAACCTTTTTTCCCATTCACTCAGCCAACTAAGGTTTCCAAGCTTCATGGAATGCTTGTATTACAGTCTTAGTCTTTGGAATGGAGCTGGTTCCCTGGACTATTTTGGATTTCTGGGTGTTTGTGTATATCCCTAGTAGATGGAAAAGCATGGGGTTTGGAGTCAGGCACCCTGGATTGAAATTCCAGTGAAAATTTTTATTTACCTCTGCTCACTGAAAGTCACTAAACTGCTCTGAGATGCAGGTTCCCCAACCATAAAAACCTCCCTTATTTGATTGTGGTCAACACTGAGCGAGATGAGGCCTACAAATGTGCCTGGCACAGGCCTGGTTGGTAGAACCAGTTCCTGCTTATAAATGTTTGTTCCTTCAATGCTTGATTATCACCTATGAAGTAAGAGTAAGGGAAAGCTTCCCTCCCAGTGTCTAGTACCCCAGAATATTCCTTCAGCTCTTCCCAAAACATAGTGAGAAGAGGTGGCTAAGTAATACTGTGATAATTAGGAAAGGCTTTTGAATGTGATTTACAGTTTTTGCCTAGAGTTGTCAGAAGCAATTTGGGAGGCAGTAATTAAAGACTGAGTTTGAGTGAATAGGGCTTTTTCAGGGAGAATGTCCACCTATGGGTGAGAGGTCTGCAGGTGCAGAGGTTTTGTTTCATTCTGAAGACTTCTTCTACATCATTCTGAAAGCTATAATGCAGGTGAAAGTAATTAGAAGTTAGATTTTGATACTAGTTCATCTTCAGCACTTCCTAGATGAGACTACCACCTTGGGCAAAAACTTATCTATAAAATAGGATGGGCCAGGTGCGGTGGCTCACACCAGTAATCCCAGCACTTTGGGAGGCCATGGAGGGTGGATCACTTGAGGTCAGGAATTTGAGACCAGCCTGGCCAATATGGCAAAATCCCATCCCTACTCTGGGATGGTGGCGTGTGCCTGTAATCCCAGCTACCTAGGAGGCTGAGGCAGGAGAATTGTTTGAACCCAAGAGATGGAGTTTGCTGTGAGCTGAGACTGAGCCACTGTACTCCAGACTGGGAGAAAGAGTAAGACTCCATCTCACAAGAAAAAGAAAAAGGATGATACTTGAGCCTATCTCATCAGGTTGTTGTGAAAATTAACAAGATAATGCATGCAAGGAAATCAGCCCAGTTCCTGGTGAGTAGTAGACACTGTGAAATATTAACTGATGTTAATATTAATAATCATCTTCTGTAAATGCCTGTACAATATGATCATATGTGAATATATCCTTGAAAGGATAAATAATAGGGAAACAAGGTCCAAGACAGAACTCAGACAGCTAACCAATCAAAAGAACAAGCTGAGGATAAAGTACCAATGGGGAGAAAATGCAGAGAAAAGCAAGGAAAAGTAGGCAAAAAAGACAAAGGTCAAAAGTGAGTAGTGCAACTTTTTTTGTGAAAGCTGGGGACCAGTTACATATGTGCCCCAAAGTCTTACATTCAGGCTAGGAGCATGGCCCTACATTGACTAAAAATAGATAGATATTAGAATAACTTTTTGGCTAGATAGTATCATCATCATCATCATCATTAATTAACATTTGCTATTGAGCACCTGTGATGTACTGGACAAATAGAAACAACTAAGACACAGTCTCACACCTTGAGGAGCTCATAGTTTAGTTGACCCAAAGCCAGGAAAGTCTCTAAGTACAGTTTCTGAGCTAATTCTGAGGTCCCACGTTCCTTCAACTGACACATCTCTGGATGTTGGTGGGCAGAGGAGTACAAGCCCCTGTGGGCTTCAGCAGGTCCTTTTTCTCCCCAAATACTCTTGCCCTCTTTTACTACCTAAGCTTTTCTGCACCAAAAGTATTTCTACAAGTCAGGAAAGTTAAAGTGCATGCACTGTGCTTAAAGAAGAGGTTTCATAATAACCACTGCCTTCTCGGCAGGCTGCAAAAGCTGAGCCAATGGAGAAATCTCTGGAAGGGCAGTTGCAAGTAACTGGCTGACTCCTTTGCCCAGGATGGGCATCATGCTAACATCTTTTTGGCTACAAAGAGTATAATCTAGTCTCTGAAGTCAGCTGCAGACCTAACTGCAACTTTAACAGGCCAACAGCTGGGTCAACCAGCCACAGAGGAGACATTTTCTTGACAGTCACTCTGACAGGCTTAGGGGATTCAGAGCACAAAAGCAAAGGTGGTCTCTACCCAGACAGCTCCAGGAAAGCCTGTGGAACATTGTGTTGTCCACAAGCTATTTTGCAGCTGCTTCAATTAAAGAATTAAATTGTATCTGAGTAGCAGCAACATACGTGAGAGCCAAATTGGATTCCTTCTTGGAAAACAAGCTACAGACCACGTCTTTATTGTGCAGACACTCATTAACAAATATGTTAAAAAAAAAAAAAACAAAAACAGTCCAGGAAAGATGTTTTCCTGCTTTGGAGACTTTTTAAAAAGCATTTAATTCAATCTGGCACACATGGCTGAACCTGAAATGGCTACAATGTGTAACTGGTGGGAAAGCATGACTAAAAGAGTTCTATCAGTCTACCCTCTGCAGGGGAACGATACCTGAACTCCACCGGGTTAGAGAGAAGGGGCCATTCTTCGTTCTCTGAACACTGGGGACATGTTTTCTATGTTTGAGGCAGTTCTAAGTTCAGGGTCTTTCCTGAGAAAAAGCAATGCTGGCTGCAGACAACGAGGCCAGCGCCTCCATTTCTCTCCTTACTCGTGAGCACAAATTCGGTTGCTACAACATACAGACCGTCTAAAAAGAGACTTAAAAACCACATTCCCAGGAAATGGCCCCAAGTAACCTCACATTTCACTTTTTAAAGTGTAGACTATACTTTCTGTGCTTTTACAGGGTCCACTAAACCTGTCAGGACATCAGATCCTGCTCTCTAAGGTCCAAACTCAAGTGGATCCAAGCCTCACAGTAAAGTGGGCTTCAAGGTCAAAGTAAGATCTGTCCTTTAAGAAGAAACTGTATGTCTAATGGCTTTTAGGTTATTTTCATTGATATTAGGTTTTATGTGATTAAAAAATAATAGTTAACTTTGCAACTTCCAAAGTATATTGCTGTACCCTAAAGCCAAGGCATAAGTGTAGAATTATGAAGAAGAAAGAATCAAGCTGGGGAGAGACAGAGCTTCTTTGTTCCCCTCCATCTGCTATATGAGAAACTAATAGGTATTTTGCTGTTTTTGAAGAGCAAAGAAGTGTATTAGGTGTGTGAGGCAATGCCAGGGGTGGGGGAAACAGGTCTTGTGGAATAAGGCCACCTCCATCAGCAAATCTTTGAAAGGAGGAGATGGACACAGCTTAGAGAAAAGGCAGAAGACCGAGTCTGGCAAATAGTTTTGTTGACATCTAGTGAGGAAGACGACTGGTAATTAACTGGCAAGTCCACATTGCCAAACTGGATCATTCCCAAGAGAAAATATACTAGAAACAAAATTAACCAAAGTGGCATCCTTACAGTAGGAGTTTTTTTTCTGGGCTGTGGCTTAATTCTTCCAATATGGGTGCTGTCCTATGACCTGGGATAACAAACAGTTCTCTCACTTGGGCACAGCACCTAACCATTGGAAAGGGGTTTTTTGTTTGTTTGTTTTCCCCAGCCATCACCTTGTCCTTATTATTCAGAAAGTAATTGTGGGTGAGTGACAGGATCGCTTTGGGGCAGGTACTTTACCAATTTATATTCTTATGCTTAAGAGGTAGGTATACATGGGAAGGCCCAGTACCAACTCAGTAACTGCCTCTGATACTGTCATACAAAACCACCCAAATACTGGAAATCAATATTATAAATCTAAAGAGCTCTAGCTATGGGGTTCTACAGACTTTGTATAAGAAAACATTAGTCGATGAGAAAGTTAGAAAGAATGGCAACCTTGGCACAGAAACCCAGTATGAAATAGAATATAGACTCTTGGAAATGTAACTGTTTTTCAAAGTTTGAAGGAAAGTCCAATTTCAGAAAACTGCAGGCTGGAAGATAGCTTACTGAATCCCAAATAAAGACATTACTATAAATTTCATTATGTAATCTGATAATTCTGACATTTACAAATGCATATGACATAAATCTTGAATTGCACAGTCAAACTCTCCATAGAAAATAAACTGGGTGAAAAAATTTTCCTTATTTTGCTCTGATCACCATTCTGCAATTTTAAGGGCCAGTAGCTGTTTTAAACATATAAGTAGGACACGAAAAAAAATTTTTTAATTTCCATTATGATTAGGAATTAAAGTCTATACAGTATAAGTTCACTACCTGATCTCTCACTTCTGCCTCAGCAAAGTTTCCTTGTCAACTCTAATGAAAATATTGGCAGAGTCTCCTCCTATCTTTTCTACCTCCTTAGCCAAAGACATAAACAAAAATTTCAGATGTTCTTAACAGAAATTGGATGAGAAAGTACAATAGCTTAGGGGCCTTTCATAATATAATAAATGATTTCTTTTGGAAGAGTGAAGGATTTCTGCTCTACTTGCTTTCTCCCAGCTACCCAATCCTCAAACCCTTTCTCAGTCCCAGGGTCAGCCTCATTAACATGCAACCAGTACAGTTGCACATGGCCCCATGCTCCAAAGGGCCCTGTGCTTGGCTTAATGCTCTGCTGTTGACATCTTGAAATTCTCAATAACTTTATCTTTGAACTGCTGCTTTGTAAACGAAGTCCAATGGGACAATGGGACACGCGCATGAGTGGAGGAGATGTGCACAATATGCGTGTCCCAAGATCCTTGCTGTCATATTAACATATAGTGCTGCAATGCCCTGTGAGCACAGAGTTCTGGTGGAGCCATAATGTGGATGCGGGATTTCAGCGATGCTCAAGTGACTGCAAGGTAAGTATGTGTAAGTAGGGAGTGGAGGGAGGGACTGACTGCCTGAGAGGCCACACTTTCACCCCAGAACTTTTTTTCGAATGCAGGAAGAAGGCAATGGTGCTTGTTCTAAGTAACACAAACAGCCAAAGAATCTGATCACATCCTTTCTTTCTCAAGTTACTTCTCTGTGTTAGCCAACCACTTTTGCTGAAAATAATACAGAAGGAAAGGGAAAGATAAGGCAACCCATTGTTCCTTTTTTGTTCAGTCCTTCCTTACTTATTAATCTGAAGGTAGAAAGTGTCGGAAGAAAGCACACATACTAAGAAGTGAAAAAAGAGTTGTGTTAGTTTTGTGCAACGTTTCTATGGTTTTGGTTAGAACAAAATACATATGTGTGTATTATACAAGCTGTGAAATATAAGTTATGTAATTTCAGTAATTTTGCATATAATGAATGCTCTTAGGTTATTAGCATTTAAATCTTATGTGCGCAATATAAAGATGAATGGTAACACTCATGCTAATTATTTAAAATTTTAATTTTTCTTTATTTAGAACAATGTTAAATAGCGCATTAAAAATACCATGACAAATCAAGAGAGAGACTGGAAGAAAAGACAAAGCTTTCCTTTTTGGGACCTTTAATGGCACATTTATTTATTTAGAAATGGGGTTTTGCTCTTGTTGCCAAGGCTGAAGTGCAGTGGTGCGATCTTGGCTCACTGCAACTCACTGCAACTTCTGCCTCCTGAGTTCAAGCAATTCTCCTGCCTCAGCCTCCTGAGTAGCTGGGATTACAGGTGCCCACCACCATGCCCGGCTAAGTTTTGTATTTTTAGTAGAGATGGGGTCTCACCATGTTGTCCAGGCTGGTCTGGAACTCCTGACCTCAGGTAATCCACCCACCTTGGCCTCCCAAGGGATTACAGGTGCGAGTCACTGTCAGGCCTAATGGCACTTTTAAAACGTAGAGGACCCACATTGCATGGCCCATTTAGTCCTCACCCTAACAACTCTGTGCCATCCACAGTAGCTCCTTCGTCTTGTCATACGGTTCATAGGCATACACCATAAAATGGAGTAGGAGTCTACAAAACAGAAGAGAGACTTATGGACTACCTGCTGGGAAGACAGGCCTAAGCAAGCCCCACGGTGGCTTTCTGATGATGAAAGGAAAAGCTTTAGGAGAGAAAACCATGGCCGCTGCTAGTTAAGGGAAATGGGAGGATCTTCCTTTGGTGAGAATTGAGTTTGATGGGTGAGACCCACAAGTTCCAGAGAAAGCAAAGTAGGTCTGTGGGGTGTTGTGGTGACCTATTTACCTGGGTGCCTCTGGATCGCTGAGGGGCAGGAAGTGAAATATGGGAGTGGGATGGGTTGGGGGGCATATGACTCAGAAGACTGAGACTGGCAGGAAGAGTCTTCAATGTTTTACCTCCATAAAAGAACTCAGAAATTTGGCAGCATGAGTAAAGTAGTATTTGGCAGCTTTTAACACTAACCATGAATAATATTTGAACTTAAATTTTTTGATGTGACACTCCAGTAACAGTATCTAGCCTATGTATTAGACACTCCTATGAGTGGAAGGCAAAATTGCAGGAAGAACAATCTGAGAAGGCATTGTCTAAGACGCATTTCCCAACATTATGTATATCCTAGCTACTCCACAGAACAGGGATATGACAATTGTCATCATCCCTTACACAAAAATTCCACAGCCTCAGAAGCTAGAGTTTCTGCTATTGCCAGCCTTTTAGTATGTAGATGCTAAAAATGGTAATACGTGTTACTGAGGGCCTGGGTGTGGGCAGAAGGTATAGAAGACTGGGTATAGCAAGGAAGTCTCAGCCCTCTGGGTATAATGGTTAGAAGGAAGGTCTGGATAGAATGTTTGTCTTTTACTGTGAGTTGGTGTTTGCACAGTTATAAAGAAAATTAAAACTTTCATGTGGCTGTGAAATAGAATGTGTATAAGTCATTTACATAAATGTCATTCCTCTTGTAGCATAACAATCATATTATTAGGTGTATCAGAGCAACTCTGATGTAAGTTTTAGTTTGATTACAATACCAACTCCTATATTAAATTAAACTCCTGTGTTATACCGTTTAGCACTAGTTATGGGGAATCAGCCTTATTAAAAAAATCACATTTCTTTGGTTCAAATTTCAGTGCTTGTGCTCAGGCAGCATGGCCATCTGCTCAGGACTTTAAAAATAAATACAGAGAACAATGTTTCTAAAAGACCTGGAGGCTGAAACACAGAACATGGTCATCATTAAGTTTACAGATGACACTAATGGGAAGAAGGGCATGTTAGGAATTCCACAGAAGAGTACATGCAGGGTAGAGGCCTGGGGAGAACATCTTAACCATAAAAGTAAATGATGGGGAAGGCTAGTTTTGTGTGGTCATGACTAGATTAGGACCAGGGCTCACTGGGGTTGAGGGGATGAAGCTGGTATAAATTTCTGGGGCATAGCACTCTGGGTCCAACTGTGTTAATATGAATTCGGATCTCTTGCAAAGATATTTAACTAGTCCACTCTTGCTTTGGAAGGGGCAGAAACTTTTTTTTAAAGGGACCTCAAACCCACTCTGGGGTTTGTGCAGTATTGATGTGATTTAGGATAATACTATCCTAGGTGTGCCTAAAAAGGAGCAGAATGTAAAAAATTATCCCTTGGTTTCCCTCTTAACCTTACCCCTCCCCAGCTGATTCATCCACATGTCCTTTAATTTCTACCTCCTAATAGCTTTCATCTGTTCCCTTCTGCCCTGTTTATTATCATTAACCTAGTTGAGCCAACAGCTTCCTCCACTTTTAACTCTTTGTGATCTGTTCTCCCCAGAGCAGCTTAAATGATTCTCCTATAACTTAAATCCAATCATATCAGTTCCTTGTGAAGTTTCTTCACTGGCTGCCCACTGCTTTTGTACTAAAATTCAAGTTCCTTATCATGATCTGCACACTCTGTATGATCTTCCCCTGCTCAGCTCTCCAACTCTGTTTACTATCACGCAACTGCTTTGCTACATCTAGCTTTCTTCTCTGTTCTTCGAACCTTCTGGACCCTCTTCCTTCTAAGGCCCCTGCACAAGATGGTGCTTCCTCTAGTTCCTCGAGAGCCCACCTCATTCTCCTCCTTCAGGTCTCTGCTTAAGTGCTCCTCCTTAGAGACCTATCTTTACCTATTTAAAGTGGCCACTTCCCCAGAATTCTCCAAACCCATATTACATTTTCCACAATCTGTCGGAATGATCTTATTTATCCAGTTACTTATTTTTATATGCCTCTGCCCTAGATCAACACTGAGCTCCTTGAGAGCAAGAGGCTATGTCTGTTTCCTTCTTAGCTATATTCCCAGAGTCTAGCACAGTGTTGGCACAAGGCTGGCACTCAATATTTGTTGAGTAACTAAAACTCTCTCATCACAGGCCACTGCCATGCCCAGCATATTTAAAAACTGGACCTCTGAATCCTATGGTCATTCCTAGGGAGGCTATCTATAGCCATAGAGCTAATGAATGCACCTGAATAGTAAACTTAACTATGTATTTTTAACCCCTCAAGTTGCTGATCTGTGGTCCTCTGATCAGCAGTGAGACAGGTGGATATAATTCGTGGTCAGGTGTTCTCTAAACCTTCTGTTGTAGCACTGGCAGCTTTGAAAAAAAAATTTTTTTTCTTCTGTTACTTCCTACCTACATTTTCTATGCCTTGGAGAATGACTCTAAATTTTGTATCGCCTGCATTGTCATTACGGTGGCTTTAACATCTGTCTTCTAGATCTCGCAGGACGATGAGAGAGACATTAAAAGGATCCTCATCTCTGACAGCCTCCCAGCAGGCACTCCCTGCTCAACCAGAGCCACTCATCACTCTCCTGTGTTTGCCTTCCCCCAGGCAGGTTTTAGTTCATTTGACTGGCTTAGATCAAAATACACTTAAGTTTTGAAAGCTGAGCTTTATAATTCTAGACACTTACATTCTCTGAGTCATGTCATTTTCTCAAAAAAGCATATGATGTGAGTTTTAGAGGGCATTTCCGGAGGCAGAGCTGGAATTACAAAAAAAAGGAGGAGAGCAAAGAGGATGGACGATGCTTTGATCAACACTCATTCCCCAGGCCACATGGTGATTCCATCAGTCAAGCAGTGTGTGCAGATCAAACCAGGAGAGCCAGTGGAGAACAGACACCCAATTAGTTATAATAACCTTTGACTGGTAAGTGAAAGGAGGGAACTATGGAAACTTGGACACCCAGAACAAATTTCGGACCAAACACCTCTGAGTTTCCTACCCAATTGTCAGCCGGAAGGGCAGCCCTTCGGAGAGAAATGCTGTGCATTCATTAGAACACGGGGAGCCAAGTGATTGGGAAGCAGCAGCCCCAAATGGGCTTTACAGTTAACGGCAAATGAAAAAGAAAGGCTATATATTTTTAAGAGAAAAAGCCATATAAATCTGACAGCTCCTCCCCACTCATAGCAAACCTCAGTCATCTCCAGCCAAACCACTCTATTTGCCTGACAGAGACTTGCATAGTGGGAAGACATTGTGAAAAATCAGTGGTAATAGCCACAAGCCAATTATGATACACCCTGGTCTTAATTATGATGTTTTTGGGTTCATTCGGGGCAGGGTCACCCTCCATTTTCAAACACAGACACACACACACACACACACACACAGACACACACACACACCCTAAACTCCTTACTCAACCAACACACACGCAGTGATAGCCTCACACACAGAAGATGAATTATGCAAATAAATTTTCTATTTTCTCTCTTAAATTGAATTAAGCTTTTCTCTTTTGAAACTCCTAAGTTATTAGTCTTAATAATTCTATTATCCAGTTAATGTTTTTATTTTTGTTGTGTTGAGATAGAATAACAGGGATGAAAACCGTATTTTAAATTTCTAGTTAAATATGCAAATATTGATTGATAGTACTATCAACACTTAAAATGCACATACCCTTTAACCCAGTCATTCTATTTCTAGATATTTTTATTAAAGACATGCAAAAATATACAAAGACGTCCCTATGCATCCATCTTCTCCATTTTTGTACGCAGGAAGCTGAATTTAGCTGGAGAAAAGCACACAGTGAGGCGGATAGGTTTCACTTTAACATGATCTCAAACCTCACATACTCTCAATGCTGCCAGTTATCCTAGATGCCACTCAATCTATGCATAATTGCCACTGTACTCTTTCTTTTCTCCTGCACAGATTGGATGTGCTAAATGCTGCTCTTCCCAAGCAAGGTTAGGCTCTGTCTGTCATCTCTCACCTTGTTTCTCTCCTGCATCCTCACTTCTCTTTCACCTGGATTTAGATATGCTTACACATTTATCTCTTCAGCTATGGTACTGAAAAAAGTCTATGCCACACCTAAATAACTGTAGAGCACTCTGGGATAGAGCACCTAGATGACTGCAGTCATTTCTGCTGACTCTGGCACAGATGGCTTGGATCCTTACCAACTGCCAGGACATCATCTGGTTGGAAAAACCTGCAGAGCAAATTGGTGTCCACTGGCTTCTTTTGGTTTTCTTCTGGCTGCTTCATTTTTATTTAAAGACAGTCGTATGAAGAAGTGTATATACATGGGTATATACAAGTGTATACATGAAGTGGGGTGGGGTTTGCACTCCCTCCTGCTCAAGTGTACTAAGCCCAGCCAGATTTGCTTTAGTTCACCTTGTGTGTTTCATCCCTCACTTGGAGGACTTTAAATTTTCCAGTGGTTCTCACATTTTAGCATGTATAAAGGATCACCCAGAGAGCTTGTGAAAACCAGATTTCTGATCCCCATCCCCAGAGATTCTGATTCAGTGAGACTGACGTGGACTCTAGAATTTGTGTTTCTAACAGGTTCCCGGGTGATGCTGATCTGGAACTCTACTTTGAGAACTGTTACTTCAGTGGGGTAACTCTAACTCTCCTTTATCCATGTACAAGAGATCCTGTAGCAAGTGTCATGAGGTAATACAGGAGTGCATCCATCCCTTTTGTTAGCTCTCAGTCCAAAGGCTTTTGATTTCACTGCCTGACAGGCTCCTGGCAGTCTCTGTGGCAAGTAGCTGTGTGAAATGTGTCTGCTCTGCTCGGACTGGCTCCAGGATTGCAGCCCCCACCCCCATAGTATATACACAGCATCCACAGGTAACCTGTAGCAGGGCTCTGGAGAATCAGATGTAGGAGAGGATGCAGCCCCGCATTCTCATCCCCTACGTGATGCCCCCCTACCTCCAAGGTGGCCCTGCTAGAGATGACTCCAGGAGGAGCCAGCGGAGGGACCCTCTATTGAAGCCTGTTACTAAAGGAAGGGATCTGGGCCCTGCGAAGAAGGCCCTGAAAGTCAGTCAGTCATCTCTGCCCTTGATTTTCTCTACTTCCCTCCCTGCCTGCCCTGCCATTTTCTTCTTCCCTTTCTTTCCTCAATATTAACTCAATATATGCTCTGTGCCAGGCACTATACTGTGGAAGTGAGGAACAACGAATGTGGAAAACCCAGTCCTCACCCTCCAACATTTTATGCCCCAGTGGCAAAGATAGCTATTTAGTGACTGACTACCATAGAAGATGAAAAGCAATACATGCTAAAAGGCAAATACATGGAAATACGGAGAACACAGAGGTAGGGACAATAGATTCTGACAAGAGAAATTAGGAAAGACTTCAGTAAGAGGGTGCCATTTTAACTGGTCCCAGGAGGAGAATGGGAAGAACGAGGAGTTTGTGCTTTGGAGAAGAGAAACTGCTAAGCTCTCCCCTTAGTGTGGTACCCCTTTTCGATGGGGAAACGGCATATTTCCAAGCCTTTATTAGTGCTGTCAAGAGCACCAGCCCTTCCTGGCTGCCACTCCGCATCCCAGGGTGTCTTCCAGCTGTCCACACTAGTAGTCGCTGCTGGGATCTGCTGTACCCCGGGCCTCGTATCCAAACAACTGTAGTGCACAGGCAGGCTGATAATGGGGAGAACCCACAACTAATCCTCATGGCTTAAGAGTCCAAAGAAGGTCTTTCTAGGGAAAGATGGTCCATTTTTTCAGATGTAGGGCAACGAGCTCAATCCTACATTTCTCATCTTCTCATACATCAGCCTTATCAGGCATGTGGGCTTTTTAATTTTTTTAACTTATATCCCGTTACATAAGAAAGACAATAGTTACATACAGACTAGTGGTAGCACAAGAAGAAAAAAAAAAGACAGTAGCTATTTTTCTGGATACCTAAGACGAAAGTTTAACATGGGAAGCCCCCTGGTGACATTGATTACCAATTGTGTGACCCTTAGCAAGTTACTTTATCTCTCTGTGTGTCAATTTTCCTCATCCGCAAATGGGGATCATAATAATACCTAAACGCATAGAGTTGTTGTGAGAATTAAATGAATTAAAACATGTGAGTACTCCAAAAGTGCTAGTTGTTTTTTTATATTGATATTTAAACGAAGTAAATGTATTTTTAGGTAAATGAGCCCTAGAAGGTCCTTATTTCTATTTTTGTGTGTGTGTTTAATTCAGAACTCTTTAACTGGATTTCAAGAGGGCCCTTCCTAAGCCAGGCCATGTGCAATGGTTGGCTGTTTAACAAGGCAGGCCCCGAATCTATCACTATGGCTGAGAAGCTCTTTGAGAGTTTGGGAAAGAAAACTCTCCTGTTCCTATGTTGGGAGTCTCTAGTATTTCCTTAATACCTCCCCCAAATTGTTTGTTACATATGAAGCTTCAAAAATAGAGGAGAAAGTACATCAGATCCTATAACACAAAGGACCAGCACAGAAATCTTGAACTGCCTCTTGAGGGAGCTGGGAATGGAAATCCGTGGACCCTTGAATCAGCCTGGGTTGAATTCTGCCTCTGCTTTGTGGTCTTGGGCCCACATCTTAAGCACCCTTTGCTTCACTTTACTTATCTGAAAAAGATGATAAAGGTCCCAACCTCAGGGGGTTACTGAGAGAACTAAATAATACATTTGGGTAAAGCATTATTATTATAGTTCTTGATACATAATACCCACTTAATAATATTAGCTCTTGTAGCATAATGTAAAGAAGACCAGACTGGAAGTTGAAGTTACAGAGTTTTAGTCCAAGTGTGTCACTATTAATGTCCAATAATAATTTCTGGAGCTGCACTTTTCTTTCCTGTAAAATAAAGGAGCAGGAGAAGATGATTTCAAAAGATTCTTCACAGGTGTAATTGGCTTTTTTAGTCTCTCTTTCCTTTCAGAGGGCAGAACAATATCTTCTTTCTCTCTCTCTCTGGGATTCAGGGAACAGACTGCAGACTCTGGAAAACTTCCTTTTATTTGTCTATTTGGCCTTTATTGCTCTGGCCTTACTGGTTTTCAGGGATGAGTGCTGACCTGATTCTTTCTCTTTCATGGATCTGAGCCTATTTCCATTTCGACAGATGTTTTGGGCTTACTTTGATCCCTTTCTATTTTGATATCCACTGAGGAACTAGAACTAGATATGCCCCTTCTTGGAGCCTCCGTTTTGTCAGTTGTAGAGACTGGATGATCTCTAAGATCCCTTCTAATTCCAATGTTCCATGAGTCTTTGAATCCCACCTGGTACCCCTTTCCAGCTGGTTTGCCTTGACTGCTACAAAGCTGGATGCATTCAAGGGCAGTGTGGGCAATAAAGATTTCAGCCATTGGCTAGGACTGCATATGAAGCAGCTGTGATGTCAGGAAGCATCACCATAATTTGAGGCTTAAACAGTGTAAAGTAGAATTTTATAGAAGGTAGGCTTTTGGAGATATTTATGGAAGTCACAATGGGACATTCTGAAGATATAATAATGCCTTAATACAAAGTTTCCTGGCTTTCTTTTGAGTCACTGGAACACAGTGTTTATGTTTCGTAATGTTAATCACATGCAATTCTTCTAAATCTGGGATCTAATGGATGCAAAAATTGGTCCAAATGTCAATTTTAAACATATGTTTTTTATATTGAATAGACCTGTATAGTTCCAAACACCAGTTAACTCTTTGATGAAATTAGGGTCTGATTTTTTTTTTTTTTTTTTTCCAGAGGTGATTCTGATTGTTCTTCAGGAAGGGAGAAAACCTTAGATCACTCCAGCAATGGGGTCAGCTGAGGAAGACTACTTCCTGAAACAAAGCATGAAACCTGGGATAGCTCAGTGAATACTGCTCACCCCAAGTAATGGAGGAAGTTGGGAAGCTGTCCGGCAGACTTTGGTAGGATCTGGAAATTTGAACATTGGACAGAACAATGAAAGCCAATGTGAGAACCCTTTCATGGGGACTTTAAACGCAGATGGAGAACATACTGATTTTGTTGGTCATTAATAGTCATCTGAATTTCAAAATGACCATTTTCATTTTTTTCTACTGATGTGAAACAGTTTTCACTTGGTCCTCAGAGAGCAATTAAACAGGCTTTTTTTTGGTATCCAACAACTGTGCTTGTTGTTTTGTCTGAAGGAAAGGAGGCTGGGAGATGACTTAGCTTTTCAGGACAATAAGAAATTTATAGTTTATAAAGTAACAGAAACAGGGTTTAGACATAAGTCTTAAGTGCTAGGACATCACAATGAGAACTGGCAAAAACCATGATACGGAGGAATGGGTAGCATCTGCTCTGAAGACCTGACAACTGCTGTCTGTTTTATCCTACAAGGAAATGGAGGACAATTTGATTCTTAAAGTTCCTTCCCACTTGGCGCTTCAAATAACACTGCCATGAATCATAAGAATTTGGATATTTACATTTGAATTGTCTTTTGAGCCAATAAAAGTCATGGAGGAAATTTGCCTCATAGTCATAACTTGAGATTTTTTTCATCCCAACTGAAATGTCCCAGTTTAATTATTCACTTTATTAAGTAGGTTCTTTTGTTTTTTGTTTTTTTTTTTTTTTGACAGTTTCACTCTTGTTGCCCACGCTGGAGTGCAGTGGTGTGATCTCTGCTTACTGCAACCTCTGCCTCTCAGGGTCACGCAATTCTCCAGCCTCAGCCTCCCAAGTAGCTGGGATTACAGGTGTGTGCTACCACGTCCTGCTAATTTTTGTATTTTTAGTAGAGACAGGGTTTCACCTTGTTTCCAGGCTGGTCTCAAACTCCTGACCTCACGTGATCAGCCCTCCTCAACCTTCCAAAGTGCTGGGATTACAGGTGTGAACCACTGCACCCAGCCTATTCATTAGTTTTGGCAACAAATAACTTTTGGCTATTTTGAAAAATCCAACTTAAACCACTAACAGATAAGATTAGTGACGGATAAGGTACCAAAGAATGTGTTATGCTCTCAGAGAGCAATTCCTAAAGAGATATTTCCAGATATTTTCAGCAAAGGCAACATCAGTAAAAGAACTACAGAGCCTTCTGAAGTAGTTTTTTTGAAGAAAACTTTCTTCATTTGGGTATACAAGTTCTAAGATGTTTGATAAAAAGTTAGCATATTACCTCCTAAGCTTACTTCACATGCGAGGTCATCCTTCCCTTCCACCTGCCTCTCAGATGTTAGGAGAGCAAGTGAAAGGATTCAACTTTGTGCATTACCTGCAGAAAACTACTTTATACTATTTTTTTTACTATTGTCTTTGAAACCTGCTTTCCTATCAGTGAATACTTTCTCAAAGCAGACTTTTTAGCTTTTAGATAATAATGAACAATTTCATTTTCAGATTTTAAAAAGTCCAGGCAATCTTATATCAAAATTAGTTTTTCATCCAATTTCATTTACATCTTTGACAATTTAGGCTTGACATAAATCAGAAAACTGCAATGAGAGGAGAGGCTACATATTTTTGTTTGCTTTTTATTTAATCCTCTCCCCTACCAATTCCTGAAAAAGCGGAGGAAAAGAAAAAAGATATAATTGGGACAACCATCCTTATTGACTGGTGGTGGTATAATCTGGCTTTTGTTCACCCTCTGAGGGTGATGCCGAATCATGGACCCTTTTCTTGCCAGATATTTTTGTGGGTTCTTCCAGTGCTTTCCTGCTAGGAACCCCCATCCCATACTGTTTTCTTAGGCAGGCAGTATAGTCTGACTGACCACTTAAAACTCCTCTGAGTGGGCCAGTTGTGGTGGTTCATGCCTGTAATCCCAGGACATTGGGAGGCTGAGGTGGGTAGATCACCTGAGGTGAGGAGTTTGAGACTAGCCTGACCAACATGGAGAAACCCCATCTTTATTAAAAATACAAAAAATTAGCCTGGCTTGATGGAGGGTGCCTATAATCCCAGCTACTCGGGAGGCTGAGGTAGGAGAATTGTTTAAACCTAGGAGGCAGAGGTTGCAGTGAACTGAGATTGTGCCACTGCACTTCAGCCTGGGCAACAGAGCGGGACTCCGTCTCAAACAAACAAACAAACAAACAAAACAAAAACAAAAAAACTCCTCTAAGTGCATACAGTTGATATATATCTCAGCCTCTTTCTGTTGGGGCATAATTCTTTAAAGATAACTGAAAGCCCAGCCTGGCCAATATGGTGAAACCCTTCTCTACCAAAAATACAAAAATTAGCTGGGTGTGGTGGCGCCCACCTGTAGTCCTGGCTACTTGGGAGGCTAAGGCAGGAGGATTGCTTGAACCTGGGAGGCAGAGGTTGCAGTGAGCTATTGCACCACTGCACTGCAGCCTGGGCAACAGAGCAAGACTCGGTCTCAAAAAACACAAATGAAAACAAAGAAAAGATAACTGAAAGCTTGGTTACCTGCTGTGGTAACTACTCTAGCCCAGGAGAGAGAGGCATCTTTGTTCTGCCCTCGGTAGAGATATAATTTCGTAATACAACAGCCCTCTCACCTCATTCAACTGTTAGGGACAGTTCCAGCCTGCCTCTTCATTAAACCTTTCCAGATGAAAACCAGGTACCGGGCTCTGTGCCTGCCAAACTTCAGCACATAGCAAGGCTTCTCAAGAACTCTTGATACCCTTGAGTGTTTCTGGGGCCAAGGAACCTGATCACTGGGCTGGGAGAGGAGAAAAGCCTTCCTCCTATTCCTACTGCCAGGTTGACACAACTCCCTTCAGACACAGACACAAACCAAACTTCTCTCTTATTAACCCCCCAGTCCCCTCTTACATGCAGACAGGAGATGGGCAATAGGTCCAATCTCATTTGGGTCCAGAGCTGTTTTGGAGCTACCCTTTAGGAAGTCCTGCATGGACAGGTTAGCTCTAACTTCTCTTTAAGATATATGGGCACTTTATATCCATTGACCCCAGCTTCGGGGCTTCAGGTGGAATGGACAACAGAAAAGTCCCACTTGTTAGAAAAGTAAAGGCTCAGGGAGAGTCAAAATCAGAGTCATGGCAGAGCGGAGAGGATATTTTCAGTTTATCATTAGAAAGATCATTTTAGACACAACTATTTCTTTACTGCTTTATTTTAGGTTAGTGGGGAGCCCAAACAAAACTGCTAATAAAGCAGGCTAGGTGGAAACCATTGAGGTGATGCTGTAAAGAGAGAGTAATTCTGATGTGAACAAATAATCCTGATGGTCCTTCCTTCTGAACTGTGAAGGCAAAGTGAACTGCGGATGAATCTGGTTACCAGAGATAGGGAAAAAAGGGGAAAGTCAGGGTTGATGGGGAGATATCAGGAAGTAAGGTCAATATAATAGGGGTCCAGAGTCATGTTTCCCATCTAAGGCCAACGGAAATAGAGTCAGGTAAAGCCAGAGAAGCTTCATAGCCTTCGATCAACAGATTCGTGCAGGAGAATTAGCTCATTGCCAGCAAAGAGAATGTCTAAAGTTTTAAGTACATATTCACTCTCTCACTCATGCACACACGTGCCACAAATGCTTCCTGGTGCTAACTCTGTACCAGGGACTGTGGTAGGCACTGGGATTGCAGCAATGAATGCAAGAGAGTTTACTCAGAGGAAAACAAATAAACCACGTTCAAGGGACGAAAATAAGTTCAGTTTGTCTGAAGAATAGAGGGTAAGAAGACGGATGGCAGGAGATAGGGCCGGAGATGTGGATAAAGGCCAAATCATGCAGGGCCCTGTGGCCCATTTTAAGAATCTGAATTTTATTCCAGAGGCAATGAATTAAAGGGTTTTAAGAAGGTGTTAACAAGCACTGTGTTTTAGAAAATAATTTTGACAGGCCGGGCGCGGTGGCTCAAGCCTGTAATCCCAGCACTTTGGGAGGCCGAGGCGGGTGGATCACAAGGTCAAGAGATCGAGACCATCCTGGTCAACATGGTGAAACCCCGTCTCTACTAAAAATACAAAAAAAGTAGCTGGGCATGGTGGCATATGCCTGTAATCCAAGCTACTCAGGAGGCTGAGGCAGGAGAATTGCCTGAACCCAGGAGGCGGAGGTTGTGGTGAGCCGAGATCGCACCATTGCACTCCAGCCTGGATAACAAGAGCAAAACTCTGTTTCAAAAAAAAAAAAAGAAAAAAGAAAATAATTTTGACATCAGTATAGAAAATAGATTGAAAGAGAGGCAGAAATAAGTTAAGGGGACTTGGGAAGTAAGATGAAGCGGTGTAAGTTAAGTTTCTAACTCAGGTGATTGTGTGGTAGTGATGCCATTTGTTTAGATGTGGACACTAGAGAAGATTCAACTTATAGCAAGGGAATGGAGAGGTAGGGGAATGGAGATGTTGAGCTTCATTTAGATAAATGTCCCTGTGAAACATCCAATTGAAATCTGAAGTCCAGAAGAGAGAAATGGCCAAGACATATGTATTTGTGAGTGACAAATAGATAATAATTGGAGATTGTGAGTAGATGAGCTAATATAGGATATAAGTAGAATAAGAAAAGAAATAGGCCTCGGAGAAAGCCTTGAAGAATAGTGATTTATAGATGGGTAGACGAAGAAGAGATTATAAAGGCAAATGAAGTATAGCCAGAGAGGCAGGCAGAAATTCAGAAAAGAACAGTGGCTCCAAGTCAAGCATTTCATAGTCTCCTTTTCTGTTGGGCTTTCTTTATCTTTTGGTGGGTCCTGACAATTTTGAACCTTCCTGAAACTAGGTTTATCTAATATTACCAGTAGATTTAGGAACATATTTATTAGTATTTTACACTAGTTTCTTGGAGCAGCTAAGAGCAAGCAAGGCAGTTATTTATTCTCTCTTTAATGTCCCCCAGAATATCTCATTAAGAGGCCTCGGTCAGTGGTTTTCAATCTTACTGTACACTGGAATCTTCTGGGGAGCTTTAAAAAATACTGATGAATGGGACGTAAGCCCCAATCCCTGCCAATTCTGCTTTTGCTACCCACGAATTGGATTTTCTTGAAGCTCCCCAGATGATTCTAAACGTGTAGCCAAGCTTGAGAACTGACCTAGATCCTACGTAATTAATGTGGCTTTTGATTTTGCATCAGCGTTTCCAAATAAAGGACATATATTCATCTCTAGAGAACTGCTTGTTTAGCTTTTTTTTTTTTTTTTTTTTTTTTAAGACGGAGTTTCACTCTCGTTACCCAGGCTGGAGTGCAATGGCGCGATCTCTGCTCAGCGCAACCTCCGCCTCCTGGGTTCAGGCAATTCTCCTGCCTCAGCCTCCTGAGTAGCTGGGATTACAGGCGTGCGCCACCATGCCCAGCTAATTTTTTGTATTTTTAGTAGAGACGGGGTTTCACCATGTTGACCAGGATGGTCTCGATCTCTTGACCTTGTGATCCACCCGCCTCACCCTCCCAAAGTGCTGGGATTACAGGCTTGAGCCACCACGCCCGGCCTGTTTAGCTTAATGGAAGAGTGCAACGTTCGAGTAGGTCCTTCAGGGATACAAGTGAACACAGGCATAAGCATATCCACTTGTGGGGACAGAGAAAACACTTATGGGGCCACAGCAGATGGATTCATGTGTTTTGTCAAGTACTTTGACACATCTTGTCTAAGTTGTCCATAGGTACCCTGCAACATAGGTTAGTTTTCTCCCAGCAGCACCAAACAGAAATCAGAATACTGTTCTCCGGAATTACGGACCCACTATATGGGGCAAGGCAACAGACGACTGCTTAATATTAGGCTCAGGAAAGTGGTAAACAGGTTCAAATCAGTTTTTGGTTATCTCTTGTCAAACCATTTTATCAACAAATCAACTCCACAATATTTAACAGTCTGGCAACTACAAGGCATGACACTTACCCTTCCTTAAAAAGCATGTTATGAGGCCAGGCATAGTGGCTCACGCCTGTAATCTCAACACTTTTGGAGGCCGAGGTGCGTGGATCACCCGAGGTCAGGAGTTCGAGAGCAGCCTGACCAACATGGCAAAACCCTGTCTCTACTAATAATACAAAAATTAGCCAGGTGTGATTGTAATCCCAGCTACTCAAGAGGCTGAGGCAGGAGAATTGCTTGAACCTGGGAAGCAGAGGTGACAGTGAGCCAAGACTGCGCCATTGCACTCCAGGTTGGGAGACATAGCGAGAATCAGTCTCAAAATAAATAAATAAATAAAAAGAGCATGTTAAGAAAGCTGTTTGTATGATCCTATTTTTAGCATTTTACTCAGATTATTAGAAAAGTGTGGATGGCATTCTACTTCAGGGACGTTCTCACCTACCTCTTTCTTATCCTCTCTGTATCTCCTTTCTTTGTTCCTGGCTCTCTCTGCCCTATACCACCTTTCTTCACTTTCCCTCTAATTGGATTTGTTTTCTTCTCTTTCTCGCACACCTTTGCCTCTTTCAGTTTCTCGGCATTTTGCCATAAGCACTTTGACTCTTCTTTTTATTTTCATGCTCATTCCTGCGTTTACCTCCACCTTAGGCACACCTTCCCTCGTCTGTCTTCTGCCATTATTCCTGCCCCTTCAACAGTCTTCCTTCATCTTTAAGAGAAGGCACTATAGGAGAAATAGCCCTTGAGTGGAGAAGGAGGGAACTGGAGTTTCAGGCTCTGCCTGGTCAGTGACAGCAGTATTTCCTGGGATAAGCCACTTACACATTCTGGGTCTCAGTTTCTGCACATAAAAATAAAGTTGGTATGAGTCAGTGGTTCTGAATAGGGATAGAAATGGTCTCTTTTGTTCATTGGGTATCCCCGGTAACTAAAAGAATGCTAGGAACATAGTAGGAGGTCAAAAATTTTTGTGGAATAAATGACTAAATTTGTTGCCTGAATAGACCACCAATGGCAGCGCATATACATTAAACCATTTTTTAGCAATAGGGTTGAATTTGCATATATTCATACACATGTTTTCTCCTAGTTTCTCTTGGGCATGAAAATCTACATTTGTGTGAATTTTGAGCAAGGTCTGTGATCTGTAAACGGTGTGACATAAATTGGCCCATGAGCTAAAGGGCTCATGACCTTGACCATTGTGGAACCATAAAGATGTAGTAGGCCAAACGCAATTCTAGGTGGTTTGAGCATTCTCTAAAGCCATTTACAAGTGTGTCTTAAACACATTTTTTAGAAAATCAAGAGCATATGAACAAAGCAAAAGAATCATTTTTGAAAAACAGACTACATGAATAGAGAACAGAATCCAGAGCATCTTGGAGTAATAAGTCAAAGATATAAAACATAAACTTCTTCAAAAGTACATGAATAACCGAAATAGGTAATGTTTCCTCTCTGGAAACATAGTTTGCAAGATGGAGAGAAGGTTAAACAGCAAGAAAATTAAGTAAATAAAGCAACGAATCCATAGCACATTAAGACTTATAATACAGCCAGGAAACAGCAAATTTGAAGTGAAGAGCCATTTCAAATGCATCCACCATGATGTAATTGGACTCTAGATGTAAAGAGGAAATATGAGGATAATTAAATTTGAGATTGTGTGAACTTAAGGACTATACTATAAACTGTATCAAATAAAAAAGGAAAGTCAAGAATAATGTGAGGAAGAGAAGTAGCTTTTCTTTTTAATATAATCTTTGGGACTCAGATGACTCATTAGATAGAGAATTATTCATTAATTCTCTTTATAATTAAAAAACAGATTTTAATGTAATATATTAGAGTGGGGTAAATGTTTGGAATCCTTGTAGTTGTAAAAAAGTTTTTCTCTTTTCAATTATAATTAAAAAGACTTTAACTTTATGCTGTCCTTACACTGTGACTCCAGTGTTTCATTGTTAAAATTTAATTTTTAAAAGGCAACCTTTGTTCTTCTGAAATGTACTGCATATGACAAATTCCAAATGGAAGAATTACCAAGGCTCTCACATTTACTCCATCAGAAGCTCTGTTCCCACACAGAGCTCTGTTAGGAGCTAGCCAGGGCTGCCAGCCTTCAATGGGCTTGTTTCTACCCTCCTATCTATCTCTCAGTGCCAGCTCTGACCCTTTCAGTCAAAGAACCAGTCTTGGTGGAGGGTTTCTTCTGAACGTCAACTTCTTTTATGCTCTGAAACAAAAAATCTTCAAACAACACTACGGACACAGGGGTCCAGAAATCTGAATATAGAGGCTTAGCCATTCTACCTGCAGGTGAGAGGAATATGGTGTGGGGGCAAAAGCAAAGGAACAAATCACTCTTTTATTATTCTGAGATATTAACCAATCATTCAGCCAGTAACATATACAGTGAGCATATACTCTGTGCCAGGCCCTGTGATAGATACTTGGCATACAGGGGGAAAAAGACAGACAATAGCTCTCTCCTCATGGCACTTAGGTTCTATCTATCTATTTATTAAAACACTGCAATTGTCTTCACAAACTACTTAAAAAACTCAAGTGAAAATATTAAAACTGATTTGTCCATGTTTAAGCCTTCATTTAAATTCAGAATTACTTAAACTAGACAAAATTTCAAGAAGTTGAGGAAGAGGTCTCTACAATAATTCAATTTAAATATGTATAATATATTTATGAGATTCCAGGCAGTATCTGGGCATTAGAAATACAGATATGGACAACACATAGCCTTGTCTTCCAAAACTGATGGTCTCATGGGGGACAAAAATGCCCATAAATAACTATAATATAAACAATGATAGTCATATATTCCATAATAGAACAAAGCATTATGGTCACAGAGAAGAATATATTACTCACTTCTAACAGCTCTTATAAAACTTTGGTTGTAATCCTGATTTTCTGATGACTTAGTGAATGTTGCTAGACAGAAAAAGTATATTGTTGACAGTGGGTAGGCAAATTTCCTTTCCCCTCTATTTCCTTGTATACTTTCAGAAATCCAGAGATGAGGCTGGGCACGGTGGCTCACGCCTGTAATCCCAGCACTTGGGGAGGCTGAGGTGGGAGGATTGCTTGAGATCAGGAGTTCGAGACCAGCCTGGCCAATGTAGCAAAACCCTGCCTCTACTAAAACTACAAAAATTAGCTGGCTGTGGTGGTGTGCTCATGTAATCCCAGCTACTCGGGAGACTGAGACAGGAGAATCACTTGAACCCGGGAGGCAGAGGTTGCAGTGGGCAGAGACAGCACCACTGCACTGCAGCCTGGGCAACAGAGTGAGACTCCATCTCAAAAAAAAAAAAAAAAAAAAAAAAGAAAGAAAAATTCAGAGATGAATGTCTTTTCAACCACTTCAAGGTAAGGGAAACAAGAGCTCCTCTGACCACTGACATAGGCATTCCATAGTAGGAATTGCACAGGAACACACTTGGAAACTGAGACATTAGACCCATTCCCCCGCCCTTATTTCTACAACCAAGTTCTTCAGCATCTGGCATCTTGAAAGGGTCAAGAAAAACAAGCACATTAATCTTACTGTGATACTCATATTTCTCTCACTGTGGTGGATAAGAGGATCAATCTTTCGATTCATCTTATACTAGATCCCCATTGAATTTCTCACATGACAGATTCCCAAATCATCCCTGTTCCCACAGAGTCCCACAATCACACCTTCTTTTGCCCACTTGCCGCAGATACCTTCAAGTTCTATTTTCCTACAGAACTGTATGTCATCTGATACGAGTATCCTAAAGTACTCATGTTAAGGTTCCATTCCAGCAACCTCAAAATCTTTATCATCTTACAGTATACTGGTTAAGAGTAGAAATTCTAGAATTGAGTTACCTGGAATTAAATTTTGCTTATACCACTTATTGTCTTTGAGACATTGGGCTAAAAAAAAAGTTGAGCCTCAGTTTTTTCATCTGTAAAATGAGGAAATTAATAGTATTTACCTTATATAGTTGTTGATAAGATTAAATTAAATACTTCTAGATTACTTAGAATAGAACCTGGTAGTCCACAAAACTACAAAATAACTATTATTATTATTCCTCCATTGCTGAGAATGAAGATACATGTCATATTTGTTAAAGGTCCTCTTTCCTCTGGCCTCCTTCAGATGTCGACTTTAATTATGTGCATCTTATATCTCGACTTATTTCTATTAAGTCTCTTCCCTTGCTACTTCAAAATTCCATTTTAAAAACCTGTTTCCTTATCCTGCTACAGAACTGTCGGTCTCCCTTGCAGCACTGTCAAACTTCTTTTTTTTTTTAACTTTAAAGAAATTTTTATTACACAAAGGTTGTCACATAATTGGATATTTCTCTACTTTGTACACAATTATTCTCACTCTCCACAGAAGGGCTGCTTAACTTTTCATTGGGGGATGGCAAGCTAAAGGTTGGTGGGACAAGTGATGTTACTATTTTTACTAATATTAACAGAATAGTAGTAAAAATGCCTCAGTGATTTAAGTTGAAAGCAGTACATTGGTTCATGGCTCTTGTACCCAGTATCAGGAATGTACAAATTCTTCTTATTCAAAAATACAAAATAAATTATCTGTAGGCATGGATAGCAGTAAACCATTATATATTTTGTCAACTGAAACCAGTAACTGATGATTACAGTGATTTCTTAAACATCAGCTAGTCTTTTCTTCATTTTCTCCCACTGACTTCTCTGAAGTTATTGGTGAGGAACACTGCCTTGGGCTTCCTGCCACAGTTCATTAATAAAGGTAAAGCACTATTCTAAGAGTTAGAACTTGCCAACTCCCATACCACCTCCCATTCCACCCATTGCACCCATTCCAGGCTACTTCTCTTCTTTAGGAATTTCTGTGACTACAACTTCTGCTGTAGTTAACAGAGAGCCCACACCAACAGCATCCAAGAAAGCAGTTCTCACGACTTTTGTTGGGTCAATAATTCCTTTTTCTACCATATTCACAAAATCTCCACTCATAGCATCACAACCAACTTCTGAGGAACTTTGTAAAATTTTCTCAACTCTCAAAGATCCTTCAACACCTGTATTCTTAGCAATGGTCATTGTGTAATTTTGAGTATTCTTTTAATAATTTCTATACCAATTTCTTGAATTAAATGAGTCCAAGGCTGGAATGCACTGAAGCAGGGCACAACCCCCAAAACAATGCCTTCTTCAACAGCAGCTCTTGTGGCATTAAGGGCATCTGTAACTGTCTTTCTTTTCATTCACTTCAATATCACTTTGTCCCACCAATCTTCAGCACAGCTACTCCATCTAAAAGTTCTGCCAGCCATTTATTCAGTTTTTCCTTTCATATTCACCAGTTGTGACGTTTAACTGCTCAATGATTTCTTGACTACATTTTATAAGTCATGAGGCTGAACGTCTTCAAGATTAGGGTCAACCCCTCTTCTCCAAACACCGCGCCACCAGTAGCAATAGCCATATTTTTAAGCTGGTTCTTTCTATTGTCACCAAACCCTGGAGACTTACCTGCCACAACCTGAGGACCAACCTTTAGCCTAACCAAGATGAGTGTACTTAGAGCTTCTCCACTGATGTCTTCAGTGATTGTGACCAAAGGCTTACAGTGAGCATTCACAATTTCAAGAGCAGGTACAGGTGACTGGATGTTAGAAATTTTCTTTTCACTCAACAGAACATACGTATCCTGGAATTCACATTTCTGACCTTTTGATGTATTAATAAAGTATGGAGAAGTATAGCCTGGATCAAACTTCATGCCTTCAATAATTTCCAATTTATCATTCAGTGTTTTTTCATCCTGTGATGACACCCTTTCTTCCAACCTTTTTCATTGCATCAGAGATGACATGGCCGTTGTCTCTGTTTGCAGAAACTGTAGCAAACTGCACCATTTCTTCAGGGATGGTAACAGGTTTAGACTGCTTCTTAAGTTTAGCAGTTACAGCATCAACAGCTAACATCACTCTTCTCCTGATTTCCACTGGATTAGCACCTTTGCTAATCTTCTCGAAGCCTTCCTTGGCAATACAGCGTGGCAGTATAGTAGCAGTGGTAGTGCCATCCTCAGCTTCTTCACTTGTGTTATTGGCAACACCTTGAAAAAGTTTAGCTCCAATATATTTAGTTTTATCCTTTAAGTCAATTGACTTTGCAACAGTCAAACCATCTTTTGTTACTTTGGGATGTCCCCTGTCTGCTCAATAATCACTGTTCTTCCCTTTGGTCCCATTGTAACGGCCACAGCGTCGGCTAAAAGGTTTACACCTTGAAGCATTAAGGCTTGGGCATCTGCACCAAATTTTACATCTTTGGCATAAGCCCTAGTGAGATGAGGAGCCAGTACCCTCGACACCGGTCTCATCTGGCGACACACTGTAGGTAACTGAAGCATTTCTGCGGAGCGGCGGTAGGGCGTGCACATGGCAAGGCAGGTCGTCGGCTGTGAGTGACAAACTTCTTAACAAAGCCCCTGCCTCCTTTTAAAATCACCTATCCACTTGTTTCTATCTAATCAATGTGGTCCAAGTGTTCCTTTTCATCACTAGTAGACTTCCAACTACCAAATGTGAGAGCTTTTCTTGGTCACTCTTTTTCTCTACCTCTGCATTTACTAGCAACTGAACATTGACCAACAACTTCCTCCTTCTTGAAACTCTCTTCCTTTGCCTTCTGTGACTCTCTTCCTACCTCTCAGAGTGAGCCTTCTCTACATCTTTCTTAAATGTGGTCTTTTCTCAAGTTGTTCTCAGTCTCCTACCAGATCTATTCCTGAGCAATATCATCTACTCCCACGGTTCAGCTCTGCAGCTGACTCCCAGATCATATCCCTGGCCTGATACCTGAGAAAGTCAAAAGACTAGTATTTCCAACTCAGTAGAGGCCATTTGCACTTGTGTTTCTTGCTGCACTTAAAAATTCAACTTATTTAAGTTTAAACATTTTTCCTCAAAAGAAAATCGTATTTGATTTACCTATTGCTGTTAGTACCTCTTCTCAAACCGTACTCTCTCTCTGTGTTCCAGTCATGCTGGCCTTGTTTCCATTCCTTTAAAATGCCACTTTACAGCCCATGCTACCTCTATTAGAAGCTTCCTTTTTTTCCCCAGCTTACTAAACTTCTTTAGCTTGAATGTCCCTTTCTCAGGGAAGCCCTTTCATCCTTATTAATGCTTAGCATTTATTTTATTTTATTTTTTTTTGGTAGAGATGGGTTCTCCCTCTGTCACCCAGGTTTGAGTGCAATGGCACAGTCATAGTTAACTGCCTCACTGCAACCTCAAACTCCTGAGTTCAAACAGTCGTCCTGCTTCAGCCTCCCAAATAACTGGGACTACAGGTGCAGGCCACCACGCCTGGCTAATTCTTTCTTAATTTTTTTTTTAAAGAGACAGGGTCTTGCTTTGTTGTCCAGGCTGGTCTCCCAACTCCTGCTTTCAAGTGATCCTCTCACCCTGGCCTCCCAAAGTGCTGGGATTACAGGCATGAGCCACTGAACTTGGCCAGGACTAGTTTGTTTTGATCTCAGTTGTGCCTCCAGTGCCTGACTTATGGTAAGCCTTCCATAACTATTCACTGATGAACAAAAGAATAAATGAATACAAAGGCATCAAACAGTAGAGCCTATTTGAGGAACTATAAATAGTTTTATGATTGAAACATAAGGGAATTGGGTGAAGGGGTGGGAGAGGGGAAGCAGCAAAAGATGAGACTGAAGTGGTATGCAGGGGTCAGCTTACTGCAGGCCCTGTGTGTGTGTTGGGAAGCTTGATCTTTATTCTGTATGTGGGATTGGGTTCGCTAGGAGTTGCAATCAGGAAACTAAGACAATCAGTTGTACGTTTTGGAAAATCACACTGACAGTGCTGCATAAAAGAGAGATAAGAGAGGATGCATACTTTCTAGATGAAGGGGAATAAAGACGTGGACTATGTGTTTGGGTTGTTTGTAGTGAACATCTGCTGCTTTTGCCTGCCCGTCATCAACTCCCATTTCTTCGGACAACAGTGCTCCCATTTTCCTTCTATAAAAAGTATCTATTCGTTACTGGATGCTGTCCTGTTGAGACTGTCGATAAAGACGCCCCGCCCTCCGACCAACGGGCAGGAGTATGATCCAGACGAAGCCAATCAAATGTTCTCTCTCCGGAATCAGAGATGCAAACTGAGTGACACAAAGATCGAAAAATGACTGGGGCTTATTCATCCCAATTGCGCCTCTGAAGAGACTGTTCATTAGTTCCTGCTCCTTGGATCCTCAGTTATCCAATTTCCTACCCTTTCTTGGTTGCCTAGCTTTTTAAAATAGTCTGTGTGCTTTCTATATCTTTCTAATAAACTCTCTTTTTTTCTTTTTTGCTTAAGTTAGCCAAGGTTGGTTTCTGTTGCCTGTAATCAAAGTACCCTAATTGATACAGCACTGTATCCCAAACTTGCCTGAATATAAACATCATCTAAGGTACTTGTTAAAAATACATATTTCTGGATCCTACCCCGGCCAAAATCATTGAATCAAAGATCCCAGAAGAAGGGCCTAAGAATCTTTATCATTAATACATTTTCTCTGGTTGGTTTTAACGGCCAGGTAAATTTGGCAAACACTAAACTAGAGCAAAGACAGTGGGGAAAGGAAAAGAAAGAAACTGACAGATACAGCGGTAAGTTGGATGTGGTGGATGAGGGAGAGGGACGTGACTGGAGGATGATGATGCTATAAAACCTAAGGAGAAGCATGTTTATAGGGGAACAATTAATTTAATTTTGGGATATGTTGATATTTCAATAATGTAGGCTATTTAAGGGAAAACAGGTAGCTGGTAAATGGTTCTGCCACTTACTAGAAGTATGAACTTGGATAAGTTACTTAGCTTCTCTGTGTAATGGAGATCATCATCATCATCATCATCATTATCATCTTAGTAATTATAATACTGATTCATAGGGTTTTTATGACACTTAATATAAAGCACTTAGAACTGTGCCTGGCACATAAGTGATAGAGAAATGAATGTAAAAAGTTGGATATAAGGGTCTGCATTTTAGAAGAGAAATTCTGGCAGGAGACTAAGCCTTCTGATGTATGATCCTAGAGGGCGTGACAGAAGTCATGGAAGTGAATGATTGAAGAACCTGTGTATCTACAGCATATAAAAAACAGAAGAACCTACTTGGTGGGCTTTTTGTATTATTTCAACCTTTCAAAATTCTTTGATGACTTTTTTTGCATTTTTAACATCTCTAGAAAAGGGATGCCTCTTGTCATCAATGACTTGTTTTTTTTTTTTTTTTTCATTTTTTGAGACAGAGTTTTGCTCTTGATGCCCAGGCTGGAGTGCAGTGGCGCGATCTTGGCTCACCGCAACCTCCGCCTCCCGTGTTCAAGCAATTCTCCTGCCTCAGCCTCCTGAGTAGCTGGGATTACAGGCATGTGCCACCACGTCCAGCTAATTTTGTATTTGTAGTAGAGACAGGGTTTCTCCATGTTGGTCAGGCTGGTCTCAAACTCCTGACCTCAGGTGATCCACCCACCTCGGCCTCCCAAAGGGATTACAGGCATGAGCCACTGCACCCAGACTATCATTGTTTAATTATTAGAGTTCTTTCTTTTTTAGTGGTGCATAAAATAATTTTGTGCCCTTCAATTGACAGCATCTTAGATTTGATATAAGAAGTATGATCTCTCTTCTTTGAACCTCTAAGACATCCCACATCAGCCTCTTCTATAACATTTATTTTAGCCTGCTGTATATTAGAGTTGTCCATCAGCTACTAGACTGCAAGGGCCCCAAAGGTCAAGACATCTCTGACTCTTCCTTTTGTTTCTCAAAGGACACACACTAAATAGTTTTGCCTGGAAAAGACCCTTAATAAAAATTGCTTGGATTAAATTGAATTCTAAAGCAGGATATAATCATTTTTAGAATTTCTGATACTTTGCAATTAGCCTCATTGCTATTTCCATCTCTTAGTTAATTTGACATGCATAAGTATACACTTGTTTTCAGATTACTAACATTACACCTGATTCAAAGCATCTCTAATGTGAATTCCCCAGGTGGTTGGTATACATGAACTATTTCAAGAAAAAACATTCCCAGCATTCCTGGGAATATTAAAAAGATAAGACCAGAAATCTTGCTACAAAGTTACATTGAGAATAGAGAACACTGTTCATACACGTATTAACTGTATAATTACTGCAGATGTTTATTCTTTATGTATTATCTTAGTTTATGCTATCTGTTCTTTCTGTTCCTGAAGCTTTATTCCTTTCCGTCGTTTACATGTGAGACTTTGGGTGGCTATTACCCACGTGTTCAGTCTCACCAAATCCCTAGGGGTCAACCACATGCTAAGATATCTATTATTATTGAAGTAAAGCGCTCACCTCTTCAAGCCTGCTCTTTACACAGACCATACCTCGAACCTTAGCAATGGCCAAGTAAATTCTCTTGGTCTGTTCCAGCTGAATTTTCTACCATCCCTCTCTCCCCCACTTCTGGCTCTGCCATCCCACTGCTCAAGTCCAAATATTACCTCTTGCTTTCTGGATCCTAGATCACATTAGCCTGCCTTCTTTTCCAAGACAAAAGGTTAATGAAGCCTGTCCAGTGTCACAATAAGAAAGATGAATTTAATTGCTGTCACTGATGATTGCTATTTTGTTTCTCTCTTTTCTCTCTATGGCTCTTCCTGTGCTGTTTGGGGAGTTGTCTTTTGTTCTCAGTGGAACTTCTCATCTTCAGGTGGACAGCCACATGTGTCTGTGTCCAGTCAGTCCTCTACCCTTGTTTCTTTTTACAGTACAATCTTGCATTGTGATCTTGTTCATTGAGTACTCTCCCTCCTCCATAGAACTCACCAAGGATCCAAGGGTACTTTGAGTACTCTTAGCATTAAGTAAATGGGTTACAGGCATGTCATGATCGTTGTAAGAATATGTAATGTCTCAGTCCTACCATCTACCTTTTCCCATAATTCTGAGAGAAATTTGCAGTGCATCTTATGACCACCAAGGGTCAGACTCATCCTGTCCCCGAGACTTACCTTTCCCAGCATTCTGCCCACTGTCCCCTCTCCAGAGGCTTCCAACCAGATCAGATCAGACTATACGACAGCAATCAAACTGTCCATGGACTCAGCCACCTCTCAATCTTTGTTCCTATTATTTGCCTAAGCCTGGAATTCTCTTTTCTTCTTTTTGGCCACTGAAATCCTATTCATTCACTCAAACCTGACTAAAGTAGCACCTCCTTCATGAAGTCTCTCAGTCTCCACCTGAAAATAACTGTCTCTTTCTCTGTTCTCCCACAACAGTTTTCTTGTATTGCTGTGTCTGTACTTCATTGTATCTTGAAAGATTATTTGTACTTAGCTAATTCCCCATAAAATTCTAAGATTTTTTGGGGTCAGAGACCGCATCTTGTCTCAGTATTCCTTACATCAGCCCCAAAATGCTTTATGACGTTTACTAAATGGTTGACTACACAAAGGCAGAGAGATTGTTTGCAGTGATACACGTGTCATTAAAGTAAATAATATTCCAGAAGAGTAAGATGAATACTTAGAAACCCTTGCAATTTTGAATTCTCTAAAATTAACAGGAAAGTCAGTTGCAGAAGAAAGCAACAC
The DNA here is from genome assembly GCF_048565385.1 of Saimiri boliviensis. Lineage (NCBI taxonomy): Eukaryota > Metazoa > Chordata > Mammalia > Primates > Cebidae > Saimiri > Saimiri boliviensis. The sequence continues at coordinate 83,215,851 of NC_133460.1, forward strand.
TAATCTGGAAATTAAGGGATTTGGGTGTTAGTCTTGGTTCTGCCTTGGGTAGGTCGTGTTTCTTCTCCAGCTTAGTCTCCTCATAGTTAAGATGAGTGGATTGCTCTAGATCATTATTTCCCAAACCTTAATTTTTGCAGTATCTGTACAATACCTGGGCTTTATTTGCTTAATTGTTTAAATCACCCAAGGCCTAACATTACTACCAACTTTTGCCACATCCTAAATAAGAATATCTGTGAAACTGTGGTTTCATTGCAGAAGCTATGATTTGTTAACATAAATTAAATATAACTTTTAAGTAAAAATAAAAATCTATGTACCGTTAAAATAACTTTCTATGCCACTGATGGTACACAGGCCATGCTTTAGGAGGTACTGTTTTAGACTCCCCCTGAAGTTCCTTTCAGCTCTAAGGGCTTTAAAATCTTCTCTGGGGAAGTCATGCTCCCTCTTGAGCCATTTAACAAAATGTATTAAATGAATCTTGAATCTTGAATGGGAATAACTCAGCATTAGCCTCAGGGAATAGAATGTAACTTAATAAGCCTTCCAGCACCTCTAATGACTGGGATTCCACCCTTTTAATGCCTCCCCTCTGAGCGAGGTGCTGTTTGCACATTCTGCCTTTTCTGCAGCCTCCACTTTCCTGCAGGGCCCTGTATGTGTCTGCCTGCCCAGATCTCCCCTCTGAGGGCTGTTTATGTTTGCACACTCGGCTTGTCCTGTGGACTTGTCTAACTAAGCTCCCCTTTGAGGGCTATATATTTTGGCACAGTCTGGCTCTCCATGGGATTCGTTTGTCCATTAACACCTTTTGTCTTGCAGTTATAGTAAAGTCTTTTCTGTCCTTGCCTCAAGCAAATAAGCCCACACAATTCTATTCTTAACTATTCTGTGTATTTCCATTTATTTTCTATACTTTATACAATGAACATGCATGAAGTTTATAATAAAAAAAACTATAAATTTTAGTTTTTAAACATGTGAAGAGGACATTTGGTTGCAGATGATGGAATAAAGACATTGTAACTTCATTCTTCTCTTTCAGAACCAATTTGACAACAATGAAAAGAATGTAAAGCAGCCTTAAGAAGAAGGCCATTATCAATGAAGCAAGTAAACAGCCATCATACCAAGCACCATAATTACAAAGCATACTTACAAAGTATTAGGCTTGCTTGCTTGAGGTAAAATAAAGAGTCTTGAAAACTGTCACAGCCTTGAAAGCGTACTAAGAACTCTAAAAGGAGAGGTGGAAGTGGAGAGTGTCTCTATATAGACTTAGCTCCTCACCACAGAAAGACTGAGTTGAAGAAGAACTCATATTAAACTCTGACTTTTATTATTATTACTATTATTAATTCACTTTTATTATTTGCCACAGGTACTTCTAGCCAAAAAAGACTGATAGTGATAAAGAAAGGGGTGAACTTACCAGATAGCGACACAGAGTCTAGATCTAAGGGAAATTGCTGTGAGCTACACTGACCTCTGGAACGTGGAGAACAGAAGGGAGAGCGTACTCCCAGAGCACAGGAAATGCAAACTTTGTGGAAAAAAGTATCAACAACAGATTCTAATAGAGACAGTACGCTGCCCCCATACACATACTTCTGCAAATAGATGGCTCCATTCAAAGATGAATAGTAATTAGAAGAAAGAAAAATGTTTATCTGCTGACAATATTATTGTGCATGTAGAAAATTCAAAAGGATCTACAAATTATTAAAATTACTAAGTGAATTTAGCAACATCACTGGATATAAGGTCAACATACAAATGTTAATTTGATCACTACCAGCAACAACTACAAAGAAAATAAAGCTTTAAGAAAGATATAACTTCAACAAACATCAAATACCTAGAAATATATCTAATGAAGGTAGATAAGACTTCTGCCCTGAAAAAAATGAAACCTTATGGAGAGGAATGAAGAAATCAAAATAAATGAAGGGATTTATGATATTCATGGAATGAAAGACTCAATATTGTAAAGATGTTAATTCGCTCTAAATTAAGCTACAGATTCAATCCAGCCTTTGTCAGAATTTCAGCAGGTTCTTGCGCAGGTTAATGAGCTAAGTCTAAAATTTATTATGGCAATGTCAAAAGCAAAAAATATCAAAAGTGATCTTGAAGAAGAAAAACAAAGTTGAAAGAGACTTATATTACCAGATATGAAGACTTATTACAAAGCTATAGTAAAGAAGACACTGAGGTTTTGGTGCAAGAATAGACAAACTGACACATGAAACATAATACAAGGTCCAGAAACAGACCTTTACCTATGCATGATCATCTGATTGATGCCAAAGGCACCAATGTAGTGTACTGGGGAAAGAATGATCTTTTTCAATAAATGCTGCTGAGTCAATTGAATATTCATATGGAAAAATGTTTATTGACTCTTACCTTATACTGTACAATAAAACAATTCCAGATGGACTGCAGATCTAAATATGAAATGTAAAACATGAAAGCTTTTAGAAAATAGAAAGCATAGAACATCTTTGTGACAGTGGAGTATGCAAATATTTACTAAGCAAGACAAAGAATCCTGATCATAAAGAAAAAAATTGATAAACTGGACAATGCTAAAGTTAAGAATGTGTGTTTATCAAAAGACACCATTAAAAGAATGAAAAGGTCAGTGACAGGGTAGAAGAAGATATTCATGATACATATATCTGTCAAAGGATTCATAACCAGTATTAAAAAAAAGGATATACAGTTTGAAAGAAATATGAATAAAAAACCTGAACAGACACCTCATAAAAGTAACTATCCAAATGGCCAATAAATATAGGAAAAGGTGCTGAACTTCATCAGTCATCAGAGCAATATAAAACAAAATTGACACCACTACATGCATATGAAAATGGCTAAAATGAAAAAAAAAATCAAAGTGTTGACAAGGTTGTGGAAAAATCGAAACTTTCATATACTGCTGGTAGGAATATAGATTTATACACTTTGTGCACTTTGGCAGGATCTGTTAAAGTCAAACATAAACATATTACATGATCCTGCTACTCCATCCCTAGGTATACATCCCAAGGTATACATAGAAATGTGTACATATATTTACCAAAAGATGTCTACTAGAGGCCGGGTGCAGTGGCTCACACCTGTAATCCCAACACTGGGAGGTCAAGGTGGGTGGATCACAAGGTCAGGAGATGGAGACCATTCTGGCCAACATGGTGAAATCCCATTTCTACTAAAAATAAAAAAAATTAGTCAGGTGTGGTGATGCATGCCTGTAGTCCCAGCTACTCAGGAGGCTGAGGCAGGAGAATGACTTGAACCCAGGAGGTAGAGGCTGCAGTGAGCCGAGATCACTTGGCTAATTTACTGTGCCCAGCTAATATTTGTATTTTTTAGTAGAGACAGGTTTTCACCATGTTGGCCAGTCTGGTCTTGAACTCCTGATTTCGTGATCTGCCCACCTCGGCTTCCCAAAGTGCTGGGATTATGGGCGTGAGCCACTGTGCCCAGCCATGGTGGCTTACTTCTAAGAATCCTCTGGAGCTGAGCAGAGGCTGTACCCTAGAGATGGGGTACACACCATTTGCTACCTGCTTTGCTCATTCATGTTCCCTGTCTAGCCTCTCTAGGCATCTGAGTTTGTGTCCCTGGGAATCAAAGTCTCTCTGTCTATTTATCCTTTTTTTTTTTTTTTTTTTTTTAATTTTGGAGATGGAGTCTCAGTCTGTTGCCCAGGCTGGAGTGCAGTAGCTCAATCTTAGCTCACTGCAACCTCTGCCTTCCAGGTTCAGGCGATTCTCCTGCCTCAGCCTCCTGAGCAGCTGGGAGTACAGTTGCCTGCCATTATGTTGGGCTAATTTTTATATTTTTAGTAGATACGGGGTTTCACCATGTTGGCCAGGCTGGTCTTGAACTCCTAACCTTAAGTGATCCACCCATCTCAGCCTCCCGAAGTGCTAGATTACAGGCATGAGCCTTGTCTGTTGGTTCTTTAACTCAGTTCTGAGTCCCTAGGATCGAACTCATTCTTTGCCCTGCATGCTCTTTCCTTCTGCCCTCTATTCTCCCCCTGCCCCAACTCTCCACTTTCACTGTGGCTGTACCTCAGCACACTCTCCAGTCATCTTACACTGAAGCCTTCTCTCCTTGCTGGTGCTGGCACTCGTCTGATTATGTCTATCCTCACATCCCCCACGTCCTTCTCACTCTCCCCTTATCCACTGTCCCATTTCATTATTCCATCTACTCACTCACTGACCGATAAACTTCTATTGACTACCTGTTATGTGTCAGAGTGTCTATCAAGAGCAGGTGAATGAAGGGATAGTCTTTGTCCTGAGGGCCCTACCCTCTGATGAGAAGTAAAGACAGCCTGGAAGAGTCACTATGCAGATAAAGCATTGTAAGAATGCAGCAAGTCTGAGATTTAGTCTATGAGGAGGATGTGGGGAGTCTGGAGAGTCCTTGTGGAATAGATGGTTTGTGAGTTGTACTTTTTAGAACTGGTGGCTATTTAGATTTGCAGAGAGTAAAGGAGACTGTTCCAGACAAAGGCTGGGTTCTGGGTTCGGTTGGGAAAGAGTATATATTTCACTGTGGCTGGATGTCCTGAAAGGGAGCAGTGGGAAGTTATGGTGGAAAATAAGCTGGAGTCAGACCATGGAGGGTCATGAAGACCTCACTACAGACTTTCTTGTATAGGTAGTTCAGACTATTAAAAGGCTTTAAAAAACAGAGTGCAGAGCTACGAGTATAAAGAGTCTTTCATCCATGTTCATTTCTCCTACTCTCTCTGAGTTGCTTACCCTCCCCCTCAAGCTCGATCTAACATTACTGCCAATCTCATCTCCAAATACCCTTGGAAGTCTTGTCCTCCAATCAGCACAGCAGATCTTAGATACTGTGAATGATGGTCACCCCATATTTTCTCCCTATTCCTTTGCTGATAAGCCAGGGGTCTCCTGAAGAAAGTGTGACTGGATGAGCTAGCTTCTCCCAACCAGATTTCTTTTTTTTTTCCTTTCCTTTTTTTTTTTTTTTAAAGATGGAGTCTTGCTCTGTCACCAAGTCGGAGTACAGTGGCAAGATCTTGGTTCACTGCAACATCTGCCTCTCAGATTCAAGTGATTCTCCTGCCTCAGCCTTCCAAGTAGCTGAGACTACAGGCATGCACCACCATGCCAAGCTAAGTTTCGTATTTTTTAATTGAGATGGGTTTCACCGTGTTGGCCAGGATGATCTTGATCTCTTGACCTCGTGATCAGCCTGCCTTGGCCTTCCAAAGTGCTGGGATTATAGGCGTAAGCCACTGCGCCCGGCCTCCCAACCAGATTTCATGTGACAAACAGACAGGTGGAGGAAGGGGCAAAGCTACACAGGACTTGTCTCTGCCCTGAGATGCACCTCACAAGTGGTCCCATGCCTTACCCCTCCCTTGGGGATTTCCTGATGAACCCTAAAAAGCCTGAGATCAAAGACCAGTCCTGTCCCTATGTAGGCCCCACCTTTTTCTTTGCCACTCAGGCCTTTTTTCTTCACTGAGTGTGTTTTCTTAGTCCACCTCAGCAGGACATTGCCTCCTTTAGATCAGTCTCACTACAACTGTTCATCTCCTTCACAGATGAACAGCTATTTCCAATGGGCCAAGTGCAGTCATGCACTGCATAACAATGTTTCAGTCAGTGATGGACTACATATACAATGGTCGATCCATAAGATTATAATAGAACTGAAAAATTCCTATTGCCTAGTGATATCATAGCCATTGTAATGTAGTGTGACACATTACTCACGTTTGTGGCGATGATGGTAAAAAACAAACCTACTGCACAGCCAGTTGTATAAAAGTATAGCACACATAATTATTATGTATAGCACCTAATACATGATATGATAACAAATGACTTTGTGACTGGTTTATGTATGTATGATACTATCGTTTTCACCATTATTTTGGAATATACTCCTTTTACTTATTAAAATTGAACAGCCGCAGGCAGATCCTTCAAGAGCTATTCCAGAAGAAGGCATTTGTATAGGAAATGAGAGCTCCAAGCCATGGAACATGACCTTCCAGTGGGACAAGATGTGGAGGTGGAAGACAGTGATACTGATTTTTTTTTTTTTTTTTTTTGAGATAGAGTCTTACTCTGTCAACCAGGCTGGTGTGCAGTGGCATGATCTCGGCTCACTGCAACCTCTGCCTCTGGGGTTCAAGCAATCCTCCTGCCTCAGCCTCCCCAGTAGGAAATACTGATTCTCTTGACCTCATGTAGGCCCAGGCCAGTGTGTGTGGTTGTGTCTTAGTTTTTAACAATAAACTTTAAAAGGTAAAAAAATTAAAAAGTAAAAAACAGAAAAAAGTTTAAAGAATAAGGATACAAAGAAAATTTTGTGGCTGGGCATGGTGGCTCACACTTGTAATCCCAGCACTTTAGGAGGCCAAGGTGGACGGATCACGAGGTCAGGAGTTCGAGACCAGCCTGGCCAATGTGGTGAAACCTGTTTCTACTAAAAATACAAAAAATTAGCCAAGCATGGTGGCACGCACTTGTAATCCCAGCTACTCAGAAGGCTGAGGCAGGAGAATCGCTTGAACCAGGAGGCGGAGGGTGCAGTGAGCAGAGATTGTGCCACTGCACTCCAGCCTAGGTGACAGAGTGAGACTTCGTCTCAAAAGAAAAGAAAATGTTGTATAGGTGTAAAATGTGTTTTTAAGCTAAATCTTATTATATAAGCATCAATAAATTTTAAAAAATTAAAAAGTTTGGGGCTGGGCATGGTGGCTCAAGCCTGTAATCCCAGCACTTTGGGAGGCCGAGGCGGGTGGATCACGAGGTCAAGAGATCGAGACCATCCTGGTCAACATGGTGAAACCCTGTCTCTACTAAAAATACCAAAAAATTAGCTGGGCATGGTGGCACGTGCCTGTAATCCCAGCTACTCAGGAGGCTGAGGCAGGAGAATTGCCTGAACCCAGGAGGCGGAGGTTGCTGTGAGCCGAGATCGCGCCATTGCACTCCAGCCTGGGTAACAAGAGTGAAACTCTGTCTTAAAAAAAAAAAAAAAATTTAAAAAGTTTATAAAGTAAAAAAGTTACAGTAAGCTAAGGCTAATTTATTATTAAAGAAACACTTTAAATCAGTTTAGTGTCGTAAAGTGTCCAGTGTTTTATAAGTCTACAGTAGTGTACAGTAATGTCCTAGTCTTTCACATTCACTCACCACTCACTCACCGACTCACCCAGATCAGCTGCCAGTCCTGCAAGCTCCATTCATGGTAACTGCTCTATACAGGTGTACAGTTCTTAAATCTTTTATACCATATTTTTCCTGTACCTTTTCTATGTTTTGATGTCTGGATACACAAACACTTACCATTATGTGATGGTCGCCTACAGTATTCAATATCATCACATGTTATACAGGTTTGTAGCCTAGGAGCAATAGGCTATATTACATAGCCTAGACATGTAGGCTATACCATATAGATTTGCATAAATACCCACTATGATATCCACATAAACAATGAAATTGCTAACAATGGATTTCTTAGAATATATCCTTAACATTAAGCAATACATGAGTCTACTCAATTCTGTTAGATCCTCACAGACACCCTTTGAGAGCATGGAAAGGCAGAGATCAGGTCTTCTGACTTAAAATCTGCTGGTCTAATCTTTGTATATAACAGATACTCAAAAATATTTGTAGGATAAACAAATGATTCTGTGTATAAACTTCTCTTGAGGATTAGTTCCTTTTTTATTCTATTTTTTTGTATTTGGATGGGTTGATTTTTTATTTGTATGATTTTACAAAAGGTTTGATATGGAAAATCTTATGTTAGGATAATCTTCATTGGACCAGGTATCACACAAGTGGTTCCTAAGGCTCTGGCTTAAAAAAACGAACAAACCAACCAACCCGAAAACCCTTTTCAAGGATACATGTGTTCCTCAAAAGGTTACATGCGGAGTTACCATATGATCTAGCAGCTTCGCTCTTAGATACATACCCAAGATAAATGAAAACATGTATACATACAAAAACGTGTACATAAATGTTCATAATAGTCAAAAAGTAGACATAATTCAAATGTTCATTAACTGATGGATAGATAAATAAAACATGACATATCCATGTAATGGAATATTATCCTATAATAAAAATAAAAGAAGTCTAAGCACACATTGCAACATGGATGAACCTTGAAGACATTATGCTAAGTGAAAGAAGCCAGTTACAAAAGACCATATATTGTATGATTTAATATATATGAAATGTCCAGAATAGGTAATTGTATAGAGACAGAAATTACATTAGTGATTACTTGGGGCTGGGAGGACTGGGGGCACATAGAGAGTGAGTGCTCCTAATTATGAGGTTTCTTCTTGGGTGATAAAAAGGTACAAAAAGTGATTATTGTACAAATCTGTGACTATATAAAAAAGCCATTGCCTTGTATCCTTTAAATGGGTAAATTGTAGCTCACATAAGTTATATGTCAAATAAAGCCATTATAAAAAGGATGCATGTTCCTTAAGTAACACTTAGAAAATAAAGAAATATACAGAGAAGCAACAACTTACCCGTTATTTTACTACTCAGAGATAACCACTGTTGACATTTTTGCTATACTTTCTTCTTCTTTTCTTTTCTGTGTATCCATGTGCACATGTGTATGTGCCTACACAAACATACATAGCTAGGGTCAATATTCAAGACTGTAGCTAGGGTTCAATATTCAAGACTGTAGCCTGCTTGTTTGGCTTAGTATGAATCACAGGCACTTTCCACAGATGCCATAAGCAGGATTCCTCAGGAGGAACCAGGATTCCTGGGGAAGAACCTTACTTCTTCCACTCTTTAACTTTTCTAACCTACAGCTTCTGTAACTGTAAAATGGATATGATGACACCTACTTTCCATGCATGTCTAGATTAAACGCAAAGTTCGATATGTGCTATTTTTCTTTGTTCTTCCCATCCCTCCTCCCTTTAGTGAGAGCTGGTTTTTTTCCCCCAGTTGCAAGGCAGACTGCTCTCAACAGCAGCCATCCACCTTATACTAAAACCTAGCCAGTGCTGTTGTTCCCACTCCCTGCCTTTGTTTAAACAAGCGTTACCTCTTTCCCAGGAGTACGAAGCACAGTGGTTGAGAGCATACTCTAGATCCAAACCTCCTGGGCCAAATTCTGTCTTTGCCATTAACTTGAGCAAGTTCCTTTGCTCTCTGTGATTCATTTTTCTCTTCTTTAAATATGTGTAATAGTAGTACTAAATTTATAGGCTTTTTTTTTTGAGGATGTGGTATGTTAGTATTTGCAGAGAATGTGGCACATCGTTAACTATTGGTGCAATCTCTATATGTAGTATTCTACGTTCTTCTCTCAAAGTTTTAGTTGCCCAATAATTTGTTAAATTTCATACTTATGGTATTTCTTTTCTACAATCTAAAGCAGAATTTTGCAGCTCCAACTCATAATGGTTGCTCATCCACATCCACTAGCCCACAGCACAAAGCAATTTTTGTTTGGCAAATTGAGTAGTTAAGAATGTTGTTTCCATTAATTTTACTACCTACGTACCTCCTGGAGGCAGGGCAAGGCAGTTCAGTTAAACCAAACCAAACAAAGCATTTTAGGGGTCCTATAAATGAGTACTTATTTGCAGTTGTTCTAAATCATCCCAGCCAGATGGGTATGTTTCAAATGTTTCCAAGGAAGAAAATTTCACAAGCTTTCTCAGTAACCTGTCTTACTGTTTCCAATCATCATTGAAAGTTCTGAAAATCTAATTCTGGGGTGACTCTACAATGTATCATCCAAACCAGGACACTGAACATTTACTACCAAAATAAACTGGGACAATTCTGGACAAACTGGGACATACAGTCATCGTCCAGCATGGTGATTTGTCCTGTTCTGAGTATTGTCCACATTATATTACTTGGTACTTAGCAGAAAAGAACAACTGGTTCCCATGGTCTACATAACAACCTTATATTCTTAAGCTTTTACTTTTTTATCAATTTGTGGAATGAGGGGAAAAGAAACAAACCCAAGCAGACAGACAAAATGAAGAATTTTTTTAAAAAATTTTACTTTAAGTTCCAGGATACATGTGCAGAATAATGCAGGTTTGTTACATAGGTATACATGTGCCATGGTGGTTTGCTGCACCTACCAACTCATCATCTAGGTTTTAAGCCCCACATGCATTAGCTGTTTGTCCTAATGCTCTCATTCCCTTTGTACCCAACCCTCTGACAGGGCCCAGTGTGTTTTGTTCCCCTCCCTGTGTCCATGTGTTCTCATTGTTCAACTCCCACTTATGAACAAAAACATGCAGTGTTTGGTTTTCTGTTCCTGTGTTAGTTTGCTGAGGATGATGGCTTCCAGCTTCATCTATGTCCCTGCAAAGGACATGATCTCATTCTTTTTTATGGCTACACAGTATTCAGTGGTGTATATGTACCACATTTTCTTTCTTTTTTTTTTGAGACGGAGTTTTGCTCTTGTTACCCAGGCTGGAGTGCAATGGCGCAATCTCGGCTCACCACAACCTCCGCCTCCTGGGTTCAGGCAATTCTCCTGCCTCAGCCTCCTGAGTAGCTGGGATTACAGGTACGCGCCACCATGCCCAGCTAATTTTTTGTATTTTTAGTAGAGACGGGGTTTCACCATGTTGACCAGGATGGTCTCGATCTCTCGACCTCGTGATCCACCCGCCTCGGCCTCCCAAAGTGCTGGGATTACAGGCTTGAGCCACCGCGCCCGGCCCCACATTTTCTTTATCCAGTCTATCACTGATGGGCATTTGGGCTGGTGTCATGTCTTTGTTCTTGTAACTAGTGCTGCAATAAACACAGGTGTGACTGTGTCTTTATAGCAGAATGATTTATATTCCTTTGGGTATATACCCAGTGATAGGATTGCTGGGTCAAATGGTATTTCTGGTTCTAAGGAAACTTGGGAAGAATTTATCCCTTGTCCTTGATGATACTTATAGAACATTTAATAGATATACCAGGTGAGTGTCTTACATGTATTGTTTTATTGAATCTTCATAAAAACCCATATCATCATCATCATCATTACTGTTTTGCACATGAAGAAATGGGTCATCAAGAGAGAGAGGGAGAAAGAGAGCTTATCAGCTAAGACTATACAGCCAAGATCTTCCCAAGGAAGTCCAGAGGCTGTGTTCTTAGCCAACACGCTCTCCTCCAAGCCTCCTGCAAAACCCTGGCAAGACAAGACCTTTTGCTTCAGTGCCCAACCCAGACTGGCTATTCCTGTAATACTGCATTATAATAAAAACACTTCAGAACACTTCCAGTGTGTGAAATATACATTATCTTCTTGAGTCCTCACAATCCTGTGAAGTGGTTAGTGAAGGTTATCATTCTTCTCATTTAATACACGAAGTAAACTGAGGCTCAGGAAGGAAACTTAAGCTATACAGAGAAAAGGTGGCATAGCCAGGACAATGACATAGGACTTGGCTCTGATTGCTCTTTCCACAAATTGCTAATGACTTAACATGTGATATTCCTCGTGGGCATTTCCATTTTAACTGAGTTGTTTTGGAAAGGCAAAGCCTACCACAAGGGATGATCTTTAAACAGGGGGATTTGGGCCACCATTGCACATGCAAGGGAGGCATTTCGGGATGGAGAACCTTTCTAGTGGCCTTCAAACTACACCTCTTATGTAAGTTCCTTACCTGATCTCTAGAAGGCCATGCTAAAGATCTAGGGACACAGAAGCACCCATAGTTTTTTAAAAGTCAATATATTTTCCATAGCAGGCAGATTTTCTACCCACTTTTTCCCCCAAGACTTTGTGCAAAGGCAGCCCAACATCAGGCCATTAGTAACCTGCCCATGTGCCCAGGGAAGGTGTGAGAGACATTATGATCTACAGTGTTGGGGAAAACTTGCCCCTGAACACAATGTGCTTATGTTTGAGAACTGGGATCATTTCTCCTCTTCCTAAGATGGAACACAGAAGGGTTTGAGTTAGAGGAGTTCCTGTTGCTCCAGATGGAAGAGGAATAATGAAAGAAAAATGGATGAGAATTATAGAAAGTCAAATTATTCTCAATAAAAGATATTTTTCTCCTCATCACCATAACCTTTTACTAGACTTAGCAACCCAAGAAAGTAGTGAGTTCTACATGACTAACTGTACTCAAACACGGGTAGATGGCTTGCTTCTCAGGAAGGGGATAACATAGTCTGTAGTGCACAGAGATCTCCTAGGGAGCTTGTGAAATGCAGATTCCTAAGTCATATCGCAGAAATTATGATTCCCAGGAAGCTGTATTTTTTACAGGTTTCCCCACTGACTCTGACACAGGTAGCCCAAGCAACACTGCTATCAAGGGATTCCTACTGGAATGTGAGACAGGATGGGGTGTAACGCAGGGGTGAAGGAACAGAGAGAAGGGCTCACACACATCCCTTCTGAGCTGAACCAGATGGTTGGGTGAACTTTACTCTTTTAGTCTCTCTAATATTAATCTTCTTTTTGGATGTTTATTCCTTGGTTTCCTGACAGAGAATGCTTGAGTGACATATGAGGTGAGAGATTTGGGGTGTAATAATACCATGTCATGGAAACACTCATAAAGCCATGACCCCATGGCATATGAATTCTACGTGGGGTTTGCACAGGTATTAAATGTTCTGTGGTTGGCTTTTGGAAGCCTGCTCTATCCTGACACCAGGATTTCTAAGCTGGCCTGGAGGGAAGCAGGCCTGCAGCTTCCTGGTGTTTGGAGCAGATGGGGAAAGAGTCTGAAATATTCCTTGTCATCACCTCCAGCTGACAGACCACAGGCAAAGGAGGCAACAGGGAAAAGTCAGACCAGCTGATAGGGGAGAAAAGAGGAATCAATGGTGATGCCTTGTGAATGTTTCGTTCTTCGTGTTTCTCTACAAATGGATGGTGTGTGTGGGTGTGTGTGTACATGTAAGTGTACCAAATTGTATAGCACTTGTCTCTGGCTGGAGACAGTAATAAATCAGGGGTTACAAAACCACCACTAGCTACCTCCTGCAGGCCCTGTCAAAGAAACAGGCCTTTGCGAACACAGCTGAGCCGGCAGGATCCCCAGTACTGTGGCCCCACCTCATGGGATAAAAATCACACATCTGGGATCAAGCGTGCCAGATGTGCAAAGGGCTAACATGGAAAAGACACTGCTGGGAACACCACATAGCTCTCACAAACATTAGTGCAGGGTTCAAAGGGGTTTGTAACCCTAGTCACCATAATGCTTTTATCAGACTTAGGTAGCAGACTTTTTCCTGTGCCCTGATTCTTTGCCTCAGCATATCAACAAGGATGCAGAACTGAACTCTTTAGAAGAAATCCTGTTGACCCTGCTGAGGATATGACAGTAAAGATCCAGGAGTGAAATGAGTCGGTTGCAGTCCTTAGTTTAAAATCAGTTTAGGTGTATGATCCTGAGGAGGTTACTTCAACTTCTATGAATTTGCAATTGTTAATCTACAAAAATGGAAAATAGCCATATCTACTCCATAGGTGTGTTGTGGGGATTCAGTGAAATGGCACTGAGAAAGCCCCTAGATCAAGGACTGGCACATTTCAGGAGCCATGGCTGAAGGTGGGGGATGAATACTTGAGCCAGGGAGGATGGATAGACAAGGGGAGAGATAACTTCCTGTTGGCCAAGCCCCAAAAGTCTGTTGGGGTAGAGCAGTCATGAGATTGTCCTTTAAGATTCTCTGGTTACTGGGGCTTCTTGGAGAAGTGCGGCCTTGTTATCTTCTCTGAAATCCTGGTTGATTTCTCTTTCTCTCTGGGCGCAACGACTCCTTTTTCTGCCTTGAGGTTTTCTTAAACCTCTTTCCTTTCCGGGCTTCGGGCTCTTTCCCCTCACCCCGACCCTGGCAGCCTAGCCTCACCAGGATGTTTTTCCTCAGAGCAGCAGTGACATGAGACTTGAAGATTAATGAGTCATTTAAGGTTTCCACCCAGCTAAGGAAGACAGAGAATTCCTAATTCCTGGCAATTAATACTCACTGTTTTTGTGAGTTTTAAATTAAAAATAGGTAAGACTGCTGCTAGCGGGTATGGGGTTTCTTTTTGGTATGATGAAATGTCTTAAAATTAGAAAGTGGGGCTAGTTGTATAACTCTGTGAATATACTAAAAACCACTGAATTGTACACTTTAAAAGGGTAAATTTTATGGTTTGTGAGTTATATCTCAATAAAGCTGTTATTTTTTAAAGTCTGACTATGATTTTGAGATGGATTTTTGCTTTTGTTGCCCAGGCTGGAGTACAATGGCATGGTCTCGGCTCACTGCAGCCTCTGCCTCCTGGGTTCAACTGATTCTCCTGCCTCAGCCTCCGAAGTAGCTGGGATTACAGGCGCCGACCACCATGCCCCGCTAACTTTTTGTATTTTTCATAGAGTCAGGGTTTCACCATGTTGGTCAGGCTGGTCTTGAACTCTTGACCTCAGATGATCCACCCACCTTGGCCTCCTAAAGTGCTAGGATTACAGTTGTGAGCCATTGCGCCTGGCCAAAAGTCTGATTATTTAGTTAGCTTTACATTCTTCTGTCTTCTAGTTTTAATTAAAATGTAAAATAAATTTAATAATAAATTTAAGTTACAAATTTAAAATATAAATTTAATTAAAATAGTTATACCATACAGCATTTTGAATCAAGATTAAATATCACCTCTATCCTTCCAAATCCATATTCATTCTCATTCTCTCTCTCTCTCCTCCTCAAGCACTACTCTGTCAAAATTCAATTTATCTTTGTAGATTTATCCCATGAGGCCTTTCTCCATCAACAAGTCTCCTCTTCCTATCACGTTTTAAATCTGCACCAAGTTATTCCTGTCTGTTTTGCACAGGACTAGGCTCTAGGATGCACAGACGAGTAGGGGTAAAGGAAGGTATTAACGATGCCACTCCTAGGATGTCCTCTACCCAGAAATCTCTTGTCTACCTCTTCCAGGATAGCTCTCCAGTTTCCATTTCAGACCAGGACTGATGCCCAGGCTACCTTCCTGCCTCCCGGTTCCTCCAACTCCCGAACAGCTGCCACAAATTAAACTTCTTCATATCCATTTCATTTACTTTGTTCTCCTAATTAAGAACTCCAATGACTCCAATTACACACACAATCCAACTAAGTGTTAAGAGGTTTTCTCTGAGACAGCTGTTTTGTATCTCACTGGCATCTCTGACCACTTCACAACATTCCCACTCTATTGTAGCCAGCTAGTTTACGAGTCTCTGCAAGGGTTCTTCCAGGCAGGTGGAATGCTTGCCTCAAGCTGCTCCTTGCTTGCCTCTCACCTCTTTCCAAGGCCAGCTCTGAACATTCCTTCTCCTTGAAGGCAGTCTTCCCCTAAGGAGCCTTGTTTCATTGACCTGCTGTCTCTGTGCTCAGCCTGCTGTCTGTTGTTTGTCCTTCCTGCTGCTACCTGCATGGCATGGGTCCTGTTGCTTTATGCCTTTACTGTACAGCACGATGCTCTGTACCCAGTAGGTACTCAAATGAATGCTGTCTTCCCTTCTTTAAGACAAACCTCCTGCCTGCTTTGGAGGTTTCCCTCTGGACTAAGAGGAAGTGTTTTTGTGGTTTATTATTTTTTTGGGGTCTTGTTTTGAAAATAATAAGCTGATAATTAATAAATTAGCTCTGAATTGCCCATATGCTAGGCACTGAGGGGACTATATATTTTTTCCTTTTCTTTGACCTGGGCATTAGAATAAAAAACCCAGCAGTTAGTAGTGACTTGGTAGTTGGATACATTGCTTTGTCTGCTCAGACCCCATCTACCAATTCCCTCAGCTTTTTCACATAAAACAGGCTCACCAGTTGGTACCACAGAAGCAGCCATTTTCTACAAATGGAACCCTGGCTATGGCCACAGATGAAGGGTTTGCAGGTGGACAACTAACTGGATAGGTGAACTGGAGTCCCATTATAAAATGAACTTCATGTCTTCTGGCTCTAAGTTTGAGGTTTGAAATGATTTATCCTGTCCAATTTAAAAAAAACACGATTCTTTCTCAGATTATTTTCAACCACATAGCGTTAGTTATTGCATGTTTAAAGTTCATAGTGCTGCACAGTGTAGAAACTCAAGTGTATAAATCTAATAAAATATGCTTGTTGTGGTCTTGCTGAGGGCAGTGGGACTGTACAACTTTCTTTTTAAAATATAATTCAAGCACATAAAGGCTTTAAGTTGTACTAGCACAATCAAAGATTTATTATCTAAACTTTGAACAGTCAGGAAATTCCAGAGTTGGATTCCAGGAGAGGTATTTCTAGAAAAGAAAGTAGAAAGACCTAATGTATGTCAGTGCTTGGTCCATTTGCTGCCTGGTACAATAATCCTGTGGATTAAGCATGGGGACCTGCCACGCATGTAGCTCATGCCTGTAATCCCAACACTTTGGAAGGCTGAGGAAGAAGTATCACTTGAGGTCAGGAGTTTAAGACCAGCCTGGACAACATAGCGAGATTCTGTCTTTACTACTACTTCTACTGCTACTACTAAAAGAAAATTTTAAAAATCACGGGGGATCATCTTGCACAGACACATCCTGAACCTTGCAAAAGGTAATCAATGCGTAGTGAATGATTGTTGAATGGGTTTCAAAGTGGTAAAATAATTTTATGTTTAAGAAAAGCATTTATCTTGATGTAATTGGCCAATAAAACTACATTATCTCTGTTACAAAAGGAGAAACTGAGGAACAAAAAAGGAAGTAATTGACTGAGTCTCCTAACATCCATAGTAGACCTAGGACTGAATTCAAGATTTACTTACTCCAGATATTGGACTCCAATTTCAAAATTACAACCTGCATGGACAACTGATGTAATTCATAAGATTAAGAAACTGTGAGCAGAAATGAAGGCATTCAAAGATGCGTTCGAGACAAAGTTCCATAAAAATCCCACACAAAATAACTGCTAGGCAAGGGACAGTCTTTCAGTGCAGCCTGATTGATTTCGGGCATTGGCAGTTAGGCCAGGCTTATTTTCACAGCTGTGAGTCTCACTCAGCTTTCTATCTATCTACTCTCGGTCATGAATCCTTGGAGTTTTATTTCAGAGCAAGAGAATTCCTTTTCCTTTTTTTTTTTTTTTTTTTTTTTTTTGAGATGGAGTATTGGCTCTGTGCAATCTTGGCTCACTGCAACCTCCGCCTCCTGGGTTCAAGTGATTCTCCTGCCTCAGCCTCCCAAGTAGTTGGGATTACAGGCGCCCACCACCATGCCCGGCTACTTTTTGTATTTTTAGTAGAGATGGGGTTTTACCACGTTGGCCAGGCTGGTCTGGAACTCCTGACCTCAGGTGATCCACCTTCCTTGGCCTCCCAAAGTGCTGGGATTACAGGCTTAAGCCACCATCCCCAGCTTTTTCTTATCTGGTCTCATTTCTAATTTAAAAACAACACTTCTTTCTAAATACAGTATCTACTTTTCATTAAGGCGAGATGCTATAATTGATGATTTATTTATTCCCTGGAGATAGCATCTGCATGTTCCAGAGGTCAGTTTTATTTGTTTCTGTGAACATATAACCACATCTCAATGTGGGTCTTTCTGCTTTGGTTGCTTGCTCTAATTTTCTCTCCTTCCTGACCTGATCCGCACAAGCTCATGTGCATTAGGGAAGCCTGGGGTTGGATTTCTTCCTTCTCAAGGTATTTTGTGAACTATTTTACCTGTCATTTGCATCCTGCCAACTGCATCTTCCCATCTCTCCACTCTTCTGCTTTCTCAAGAGTGAACTCACCTTCCATGACTAATGCAATCCATAAGCAGCCTTCATGCTGATTCTACAGATTTTAATTTCCTAACATTTCCCTTTAGACTCTTCCTAACATCCTCTTTTAAAAAAGAAAATCCCTTCTTGGAGTTAGTCATAGGCTCCACATGCCTCCTGTGTGAAATCCCCCCACAAGGCTCAGAGGCCTCAGGTGGTACGTGGCCACAAACAGGCAAGGCCTGCCCAGACCAAGTGAAAAGGACGGTTCTAAGAGAGTATTTCTACTGACATGCACTAGGAACTGACTGTGTGCCCAGCATCCTGCTAGGAGTGGTGGATGAGACCGATATTAATTGAGTATATGGTTCCTGACCTCAAAGAGCACTAAGGTCCTTAGCATGATAGTCAAGGCTAAAATACATGAATTGCAGCATGGTATAGCAGAAAGGGCACTGGCTTTGGGGTGACAGATCTGAGTGACCTTGCGCCAGTTACTTAACCTTATTTTTTTCAACTGCAAAAGGAGATGATACCTATTTCCTAGGGGATCTTATGAGGATTCACTAGTGCAGGTACTATATACTAAGCATTCAATAAATGACATTTCATTATTTACTATTATTATTATTAAATATAACAGCATCATTTACTATTAGAACTCTAGAATCAGCCAAACCAAATCTGGAACTCACTTCTATTGCAGAAAAGCTTTCAGAGATGCTTTAATACGTATTAGAAAGAAATTGTTCCAGGCTTATTGGTAAGCCTGACTCTCGAGGCCTGCATATAGAACATGTTTCTACTCCCCCACAAAGGGCCCAGTTTTACCGTGAGGCAACTGAAGAGGGCCTCTGGGGAGAGCCCACTCTGGGAGTGTTGCTTGTTGCTCAGGCCCACAAGAATGAAGAGAATATTGGTTTTGCTGTCCTCCATTCTAAAAGCACAGGTAAAAGGGGGTGAGAGCATTTCCCGCTTGACTTCTGCTCTTAGGGTGGAACATGGAAACCAGCAGGAACTCAGCACTGCTTAACTCCTATCTTCTTCTCCCCTCACTTTTTCACAGAGGCCATGGGTCACACAGGTCATGGCGCAAACCTAAAAAAGGCTTTATCTGCTAAGGAGACCAGGCTCATCACTGAATATGCTGGCTGTATAGATAAAGAGCTGAGGTTAAAAACCACCAGCACTATACAGGCAGCCTCTTGAGATGGCCTCTAATTTAATTAGCCCTAATGAAGCATACCTAATGAGCACACTACTATATTTCTTTAACTTATACAGCTTTATTGAGATATAATTCACATTCCATGTAATTCACCTATTAAAGTATATAATTCAGTGGCTTTTAGTATATTCAGAGTTGTGCATCCATAACCACAGTCAATTTTAGAATTGTTTTTAACCCCAAAAGAAACCCTGCACCCCTTAGCTATCATCCCCCTACTCCTTGCCCCCCACCCCTCATGCCTAGGAAACCACTAATATACTTTCTGCCTCTACAGATTTGCCTATTTTGGACATTTCATATAAATGGAATCATAATATATGGTCCTTTGTGACTGGCTTCTTTCACCTAATACCACTATATTTTTTAATGACAGCAGTATCTTCAATGTTTGACAAAAGGAGAATTGCTAAATAAAGCAAAGTGTAGCCATACTGTGGATTACCGCAGCATTAAAAAAGTTAGGTAGATCTACATATGCACATAAATATAAAATCTGGAAGAATATACCTCAAAATGATAAAAGAAGAGACCTCCAGGGAGGGGGAGAGAGGAATAAGACTAGGAATAGAATGCAAAGAGGACCCTCCCTATTAATGATTTCCAAGGAAAACTTTTCATGCATTACTTTTATAATTCAAAATTAATTAAAAAGAGAACATTAGAAATAAGAGAAAGAGAAGCAGGAGCTTTCCTTGGAAATCCCAAATGGAAATGGGGCAGGAAGTCCAAGCTTCCCTGTTGTTGCTGAAAAATCGGGAACCACTCTGATCCATCCAGCTGGGTAGACTCATCCAGTCTACCCAACATGCAAAAAAAACTCCTTGGATAAGATGCAGCCCTGAAGGAAAGCCCAGGGAGTAGTGATCCGCTTTGCGCGCTGGCATCGAAAAGTTCTACTTCGACCACAGGACAACCTCAGTTGTCCTCATTTCCTACTAATATAAAGGGAGGTGGGTAGGAAGGCTGGGGACTCTGACCTGTGGGAGACACTGTCTAGCTCCCGGGAAACATGGGAAATATAAGGAGGGCAGGAACTGCACTATCCAGGACCCTCAGTATTTGTACGTACATACTGCGACGGAAATCCGACTTCAAGACCCTGGGAACTATCTTGACTTCAGTGGTCTCCACAGATTTAGTGGAGTAGATCTTGAAACAAAAGAGGGAAAAAGGGGCCTTTTGTCCTTTTTCTTTTCTATGTTTACTGTTTCCTGGGAAATCAGGGAAGAGGATAGATGGACAGGCTGATTGCATAGCCAACCACTATAAGGGAAGAGACCTCAGTAAACAGTCTGAGCAACCTTGAAAAGGAAAAGGCGTCACATAGGATCCTGGGTTTAAACAACCAATTATGGATCATGAAAAGAATTTACTTTCATTTTCAATAGTCTCTGATGATGCTAAAGACCTAGGCATAACTGAATTTGCTTATGTGATGACATTAGAAGGAATATCTGCTATCTCTACATCTAGGGTTGGAATACAGGTACCCATTCACAGGGTACCTGTTTTCCACAGAGCACCACATGGCCATGATGATAAAT
Source organism: Saimiri boliviensis (assembly GCF_048565385.1). Classification (NCBI taxonomy): domain Eukaryota; kingdom Metazoa; phylum Chordata; class Mammalia; order Primates; family Cebidae; genus Saimiri; species Saimiri boliviensis. The sequence goes on from NC_133460.1 coordinate 83,236,400, forward strand.
GGTGGATCTCAGGTGGAAGAGAGCCAAATTGGAGTGTCACAAAAAACAGCGGTAAGACAGAACTCATTGATTCTAACAGATGCTTAAACAGGTAAAGTCATTTGCCTGAAGTCAAATGATGAATCTGTAGTAGCAACAGTCATAGTAATAGTGATGATAACACCGTTCATATTTACTAAGTGCTTACTATGTGCCGAGCACTGTGCTAAACATTTCATATTCATTGTTTCAATTAATCCTCACAACAGCCTTATAATGTAGATGCTATCATGACCTTCATTTTATGAATAAAGAAATAAAGGCTCAGAGAGATGAGGTATTTCACTTATGGTCACACAGCCAGTTGGGGGCTACAGCAAGACATCCTGTCTTCTGATTCCAGTCCAATGTTATTACCATGCCTGGTGCAGATTCTTGACTTTCTTTCTCTAGCCTCCTACAGCCACTGACATTTTTAATTCCCCAGAGTTTCCAATTTGAAATTAGACTACGGACCTTTTTTCTTGTCATTTTTAACTATATATTTGGGTTAAATTCACCCGAGAAAGACAAGAGGTTATATTAGTAAATAATTACCTTTTAGATTTTCACTCATCCTGTGTGCACCTCCAGTTAGTATTTTCATAAGCTGACACTTATAATTTAGGTGTTTGTTGTCACTATTTAGCTAAAAATTGAAATTGATTCTATTGTTTCTAAGTAGAATGAAGCTCCTGGTTCACTCTTTACTGGAAGAAATACAAGTAAAGGTCAAAAATGAATTCTGAAATAATTGGAATAATATATACAAAAGTACAAAAGTGAACAACTTATGATATCATGGGTAAAACCTAGAGTAGGTTAAAATAATGAAAGGTGTCATGGAAGAGCACAAATCACCAGGGAAGCTAAAAATTCTGGCATATGAGAAGGTGGATTACATTTTCCAAAGGGAATCCTGTAGGCTGGGGAGAGGGAAGGGCGAATCTTTGAGGCCACTCACCCACGGAATGAAGACAACTGACGGCCACAAAGAAATAAAAAGCAACTCAATTTAGTTTAATATTGTTTTTGAGAGAGAAACAGAAAATGTTGAACTCATCTGCTTTTTCAATTATGAACAGGAAACATAAAACCATACTCAATAATATACCAAAAACTGTAATAAAAACTACCTCGGGCCCATGTTACAGCCAGCAAAAGAGGACAAGGAGAAGCAGAGAGGGAGGTGGGGGACAGAAGAGAGAAGAGGAAGCTCTGCGGGGTCCCAGGCACCTCCACATCTGTCACTGTCAGACCCCCCGTGTTTCACGGAGGGCCCTCCTCAGGTCTGCCCGGTCTCTTTGTTTCCCTGCCTCCCAAACTCCAGCACACCCTTTGCTTCTGCTTTCTGCCCGCCCCCCATCCTATCCTGCCCCTCTGCCCCCAGGACAGTTTGAGAAAACAGATCACCAGGACCCCTGCTCTATTTCACAGCCCTTGTTCTCTGGAGTCTTTCTACTGGATTTTCAATGGCTAATCATTCCTTCTTTCTTGTTTTTTTAAAAATGACCACAGTAATATATTCACATGGTTAAAAAAAATGCCAAAAAGCTTAGCATGATGAATGCAGCTTTTTCCATCAAATATACAATGATTTCTGAATTTCTGGTATGAAAAATGAGGATTTAGCTCTTGAAAAACACCCACATTCTATTCTCTCCTTTCTTTTCCTGATATGATGAAATTATATTCTTACTTTCTCTTCTGTTCACTTCTGCCACTCCAAGCAACATATTTAAACCTATAGTTCTTTTGGTAACAACCATACATAATTATCTGTGATACCCCATGGAGAATGGAAACCATCTACAGGCAAGCAGCTTGCTGATTACTTTAACTTTCCTTTATTTATTCCACTGTCTTTATCAATATGACTTTACTGTCCCAGGAAGCTCTTGCCCAGGAAGACACAACTTGAAAATGTTCATTGATTGTTTCAGCAATTTCCTGAAAATCCACTTAAATAAACATCAGATTGCACAAATTTTCAATAGATAGTATCAAATGACTGTTTACTCTCTAAGACTCATCCTGTATGAACTAAGCACAAAGTGAACAACCCTCACTTTAATGTTACTGCTTTGTGGTATTCAAGAGTCCTACAGTATTATTTTATGATACTTACCTAGCCCTAATCAAGCCCCCACAATGAAAGATTCACTTCAAACCAGATCTCACAAAAGGCCTTATAAACGTTCCATTTTGTCCGTGCTCTACTGGGTGCTATTAAAACTTTGGAGAGGCAGTTTTCTTTCTCTTACCAGAGTAAGCAATAAACTCAGTATTGCCTTCTCAACAGGTTAGTTTGGTGCCCGCATTCAACAATTTTGGCAGTGCCACTGAAATTCAATTGGGACCTCCTCACTATCACTACCTAAGACTCAACTCAAAAACAGTGCTCCCCTGAGCCCTGGGCACAATTAAGTTTATTAGTCCTGCGTTGGACCTGACTCTTTATTTTTCATTTCATTTCTTTGAGCTTTTCAAATGCTGAGTTTATTTTGCATCATAGGGTTAAGAAACCCTTTTCAGGATTTCTTTGATTATTTGATAAGACTGGGAAAACTTTTATCCTTGGTGGAAATCTGCCTTATTGTTAACCCTGTTATTTGTTTCTATCTGTCCTTGACATTTCTTCTTGTACATTTTTAAAGGGAAGTCCAAAGGGAGAGGATAAAAACACAGAGTCTGCTACTCAAGCTGGCCCCAAGGACAAAGAAGTACAGAAGGTTTCTTCTTGACCAGCATCCTTTGGAAAAAGTATGCTTTAGGTCGGTTTTCAAAACTTGATAAAATTTTTTCTCACTGTTGCTGTTTTGTCTCTGAGACTCTGATTCTGGATGAGATCTCCTGTCTAAACATTCTGTCCCATGGGAACTGAAAATTCATCAAATTTTCCATGGGAGATGGCCCAGTCTTTTGGATGGGGACCCAAGTCATGAAGTACACAGTGACACTTTCAACCAACAATTTCCACACTGTCATGGGTTTGTCTCAGTCTAAATCTAATGCTTCAATCTTCTGGGCCACACTCCTGCTTTTTATGTGTTCTTAAACAAAATCCAAATTTGTGAACTTCCTTTCTAAATGGCTTAATTTCATCAAGCATAATTTAGAATGACAGAATTTTTAATATGAACAAAAATGTTCACTTGAGAAACACTTTAGAATGAAAAATGAAGTAAATATCAAATAGTCTGCAATTTTTGATTAGTATAAACAAGCATCCAAAAGAAATTAAAATTATAAAATTACTTCTTTAAGAGGTTCCTCGGCCAAGGCAAAAGAAAACTTGGGGAACGCTTAAAACTTTTTTTCTTTAGCTACCCCCTACAGCTCACAGCTTGAAACAAATGGCCTTCATCTTCCTATTACTCTTCCCTCATCCCATGCTCTTTCATTTCCCGCTGCTTCTCTTTCTTCTTCAGATGCATTCCCCTATTCTCCTGGCTAGCCAGAAACCCTCTAAGCTCAATTACACCTTAAAATCAAACCCCTTTCAGAACAGGAAAAACCCCTGGCTTTTAATTCCTGCTCTCAATCTGAGCTGAGAGCCATTGAAAAAAGAATTTCCAAAGCCTAGACAAGATATTATTAAATTTGCATAGCAATTTAGAATAGTTTTAATTGTATATAATGTGGGGCTCCCAGATCTATACCAATTAGCTTATATGTCAGTAGGAATCTCAGATGCAAAATAATTGGATGGAGAAGGAAAAATGGGAAGACCCTGAGGATGACGTAAAAGACCCAGAACTGCATCAGAAGCTCCTATTCAGTCCTGTGAGTAAGGACAAGTCTATTTGAGACTTGAAGAATCATCTTTTTTTTTTTTTTTTTTTTTTTGAGACGGAGTTTTGCTCTTGTTACCCAGGCTGGAGTGTAATGGCGCGATCTCGGCTCACCGCAACCTCCGCCTCCTGGGCTCAGGCAATTCTCCTGCCTCAGCCTCCTGAGTAGCTGGGATTACAGGCACGCGCCACCATGCCCAGCTAAGTTTTTGTATTTTTAGTAGAGACGGGGTTTCACCATGTTGACCAGGATGGTCTCGATCTCTTGACCTCGTGATCCACCCGCCTCGGCCTCCCACAGTGCTGGGATTACAGGCTTGAGCCACCGGGCCCAGCGAAGAATCAGCTCTTTAACACTGCTGGACAGCATTGAGGAGTGGATCCTGAAGCAGAGCTGACCCCAGTTCTTGCCTCACTTTTTGTGACTAGCCTAGAAATGGAGGATTTAATATGTAAACAAAATCTAGAATGGGAAACAGTCTTATTGCCAGACCTCCACCACCTCACTGAAGATTTAAAGAGTCTCAGAACAAAAACAGAGTAAGACCTACCAAGGTAGTGCTTTCCATTACTGTGGTAAGCAGGCCACTCAGCTTTGCTTCATTGCCAGGTTATTTTTCTGATATTTTCAATGAGTGGGCAGGCATTCAACTCTACTTTGTAAGAGGAGGTCAATAGTTCTTCCATCTTTTCCCTCCACCACTCATCCCATGTTCCACTTCCCAATTCTGTCAGCTGTACTTTCCTTTTATATTTTTCCAAGATTGATAATATTTATGATCTGTTCTTTTTTGTTTTTGTTTTTTTAAAAAACATTTCAAGTGATTCTTCTGCCTCAGCCTCCTGAGTAGCTGGGACTACAGGTGCATGCCACCATGCCTGGCTAATTTTCCCATTTTTAGTAGAGATGGAGTTTCACCATATTGGCCAGGCTGGTCTTGAACTCCTGACCTCATAATCTGCCTGGCCTCAATCTCCCAAAGTGCTGGGATTACAGGTGTGAGCCACTGAGCCCAGCTGATTCTTCAACCAAGGCTATCGGAAGATGTAGTCTAAATGTTGAAAACCACCTAACAACTTCTAGTTTACTCATATTTGAATCATGACTTTCTCATTTAGTTCTCACCCTTCCCCTTACTTCACAGTTTCTGAAAGGCTTTTCTCTTCTTCTTGAACTCCTATATCTTTATTATGTTCTCAGTTTCCCCCAAAATCTCTAACATACTACCTGTTTCCAGTTGCCATTTTCTGCCCAGGAAGCCTTCCTCCTGGAGTCCTCCATTCTTTTGCTCCAATCTGGACTATCTGCTCTGTAAGTCTGCTACCCAGCTGGCAATTTTTGGACTTTCATGTCTGAAAATGTCACTTCCCTCACACTTGATTAAAAGTCAAGTGAGTTACATGTTTCTGTGTTAAAAACTAACTTTCAAAGCATTGCTCTATTATATTGCAGTCTCCCATGTCATTGATGAGAAAGTTGATGTCAATCTTAGCCTTACTCCTTTTTCTCTCTGGAAGGTCTTAGTATCTTCTATTTATTCTTGGTTTAAAAATTTTTTTCAGTGATGTGTTTACATGTGGCTTGGTTTTCTTTCATTCAGCTTGAAATTTGCTAGGCCCTTCAAATGTCAAGACGTTTCTTTCCCTTCAACCCAGGGGGATATTGAGTTATGGAATATTTTCTTGCATTATTTCCTTGATCATTTCCTCTCCTCTGTTCTCTTTGTTCTCTCTTTCTGTACATCTACTAGTGAAATGGGGGAACCTTCTATCTCAATTTTAAAATTTTTCTTACAATATTTTGTATCTTTTTGTTTTTTTCTGTCTGTTCTATATTTGGGGACTTTTCTCTATTTCATTTTTTAGTCCTTTTATTATTATTTTTGCTTGGAAATTATATTTTTAATTTCCAAGAGGTCCTTATATTTTAATTGTTCCCAATTTTAATATATAATGTAGTTTACTGTGCTGGTTCTGAATATAATACACTGTGGGCTCTCTTAGCTGACTTCCGTCAACTAACTTACTGGATCAATGGACACTTTCCAGTGCGTGTAACACAGCGAATGCTTATGGCTATTAGGCTATTCACTGGTTTGTCCACATTCCTACTTCTATCAGCTGAGCTTAATACTTATCAAGAAGAGGTTATGATTTTTCCCCAAATCTGTTTCGTCAACTTGTGTTTAGTTATATATATATATATATATATATATATATATATATATATATGGCTTTTATGTGGCATTATTAAAATTACTTGCTTATTATTATTCATCTTTTATTTTTTTTTGAGTCTGAGTCTTTCTCTGTCGCCCAGGCTAGAGTGCAGTTGCACGATCTCAGCTCACTGCAACCTCCACCTCCTGGGTTCAAGTGATTCTCATGCCTCAGCCTCCCCAGTAGCTGGGATTACAGGTGCATGCCAACATACCTGGCTGATTTTTGTGTTTTTAGTAGAGATAGGGTTTCACCATGTTGCCCAGGCTGGCCTCAAACTCCTGGGCTCAAGCAATCCACCCACCTCGACCTCCTAAAATGTTGGGATTACAGGCATGAGCCACTATGCCCAGTCTATTTATCTTTTTATGTACTACTTTTTATATTAAAATATTTTCAACATTTAAAAACAAAGTATGTGTTTGGTGTCCCAAGAGCTCAACATCTGGTTATAAGTAGCTTATGAAAGTTAGTTTTTTCTTTTTAATGAACAAAACTACTTTTTACCTTGATAAATACATTTTAACCTAACAACAACTTAGTGTTGGCTTTAGAACCTCTATAAATCAGAGACTTGATAAAAATTTTCCTTTGAATCCTAAGGGTCATATAACAGAGTAATAGTAATTTAGATTTAAATCATATAATTTCTTTTTACTATTAGTTAACATAACTGAATCACAGTAACTACAGTTGTTAGAATATATAAGCAATCATCTACCACAGATATGGTTAAATCCATACAGGCTTATGCAACTGTGGCATCCCACATGTAGGGTAGTGGGAAGAGTCCATTGAAAGGGATACATTTTGTGTAGATATTTTTAAAGCAATTATAAAACAAAAGTCAGTCTGCTTTTTATTATTGCCATGTGCCAACAATTCTAGATGTTGCCAGTCATAAAATACTCTTCCCTGAAACAACCTTTTGTTGGTTTCTAACTTCTAAACAACCCCTGTGATTTCTTTTGAGTTTTAATAATATGTGTATAAGCTTCAAATTAGCACATTTTAATAATTTATCCTTTAGTAAATATTGTACTCTACATGAAAGTTAATTCCAAGAACTCCCAGTTATTTAGTGGGTCCCCTACACACACATGTTCCTTGTGAGAATGAATTTGTGACCGCGTGAGCTGTTTGACATTGTGCAAGCTCTCCTCCAGCCAGGACTTCACATCTCCAACTCTTAATGCTACTACATGGTCCTATACTTAAACAGGGGGTTCAAAATAAACCATGATAACATGGTAATCTTAAAGATGAGAAAACAGAACTAAAGTTATTTCAATTCTGTCAATTTATATGACCATTTGGAGATTTTGTGTTGAAAATGTAAATAGGAAAACAGAGTACAAACTGTGTTCTATCTATTGGACAAATGCAAGTTTTAGTTTACACTAAAATATTTTACTAAATTGGAACAAAACCTGTAAATAGAATTATCTTTAAAATAGAAATGTATTTGCTCTTTTAAATTGTCAACTACTTTAATACTATAAAAGGAATCAAGAAAATAATACTATTACTGATTATCACTATAAATAACTGTCATATTGAAGAAGGGGATGTTGAAAAATGATCTCCTTCTGGGTGCCAATACACTAAGCATGCCCATGCATGACTTGGCAGGTTGCTAGGGCAAGACCAGGCAGTACTGTGAAGCAGATGAGTGTGGCACCAGTTCATTAGCTCCATCTGTGCCTCCTCTTTCAAGCCCTGGCCCTTCCCAGGCCTCACCCCAGCGTCACCAACTCAAGATTCCACTTCTGAAGTTCTGCTCTCTGCACTCAGTTAATGTATTCTTTTTTGGCATAACCCTATCTGTTTAAGTATTTACATACAGGAGCCTTTAAAGTAAATACTTCCATTGAGATATAATCCACATACCATATAATTCACTCATTTAGTGTACATAATCCAATTAGTATGTCCACAGTTCTGTAACCATCACCATAATAAATTTTGGAACATTTTCATCACCCCAAAAAGAAGTTCCATAACAATTAGGAGTCATTTTCTATTTCTACAGCCCCTGCCATCCCCAACCATTTTCTCCTCTGCACTCCCTGGCCCCAGGTAATCACTTATCTACTATGCAAACTGATGATACAAAATGAATTGATTGTTGTCATACCCAACCAATATAGAGTGGGGGAGCATAGGGAAACAGGTCACAAATGCCTACCCCAGGAACTAACTTACAAATCCAATCCAAAACTGCATCAGCCTGCTATTGAGGCAGGGGAATAAGGTCTGGAGGCAGGGAACCTAAGAACCTCCTAGAACTAAATCGAAGAGAAAACCCCAATCTTCTACACCCAAGCAAATAACTTTGTAACTTCACTTCAGCTATGGCAGGAAACATCCTCCTCATTTGCACAGGGTGTACACTAAGTAAATAACTTAGCAACTTCACGTGATCCTCTTAGTTTAAGTAGGGTATATATCAAGTAACCAATGGGAAACCTCTAGAGGGTATTTAAACTCTAGAAAATTCTGTAATCAGTGCTCTTGAGCACTTGCTGGAGAGCACTCACCCTCTGTGGAGTGTGCTTTCGTTTCTTTTAATAAATGTGTGTTTTTCTTTTGTTGCGTTGGTTGTGTGTTTTGTCCAGTTCTTTGTTTTAAAATGCCAAGAACCTGGACATCCATCACCAGTAACACTATGACTTTAAAATACAAGTTTTACCTAGAAACTGCTGCCATTCACCAATCAGAACTTGCCTGCTCCTGCAAAACACTGCCCACACCAGTGAGATTTACTTCAAAATAACGTATGTAACGTTCCTCTTTTCCCCAATAAAACACCAGGCTTTTCCTTTATTCTAGGACATACCTAATGGCTGCCTGGGTTGTGTGCCCCAAATTATAGTTCTTGTATATTATTTCTAAATAAACCCTTTGCTTGAGATTCATCACTCTTCATCACTCTTATGTTTATTTCATGATGACACTACTTTCATGAATCTCTACATATTCACCTATTTTGGACATTTCACACAGCATAATGTTTTTAAGGTTCATCCACACTGTAGCATGGAAATTTCCTCCTTTTATTGCCAAATAATATTCTATTGCATGGACATACCACATTTCATTTACCTCTTCATCACCACTTGGTGACCATTTGGGCTGTTTCCACTATTTAGCAGCTGCAAGTAGTGCTACTGTAAAAATTCATGTATAGGCTTTTGTGTGGACACATGTTTTTAATTCTCTTGGGTATATACCTAGCAATGGACATGCTGGGGCATATGGTAACACTGTTTAACTTTTTGAAACAATGCAAAACTCTTTGTTCAGTATGGCTGCACCTTTTTACAATCCTACCAGCGATGTAGGAGGGTTCCAATTTCTCCATATCTTAATAGAAGTCTTTGGAAGTAGGGGGTAAAACGAGTGTGAAGGGAGTAAACATTCACTGAGCACTGAGCATAAAATATGCATTAACTCCAGAATCTACGTACTCTTGGTTGTACTACCCTGAGGACCAAAAAGAATAAATAATAAAAGATCCTGTATTACTAAGAAGAATCTTGTTTAAAGTCACAAAATATTAGAGTAGTAAAATGAGAAAAACAAAGACAGAAAACATAATTTAAATTTTCTATTATAATACAAGTTCTCTGAAAGCATTTCAATAATCTGCCTATTCAATCCCCCCAAATTTCTCTGCAGTTTGGTCTACTGGTACTAGGTGGTGGTCGTATGACTAAGCCATGACCAAGACGGCTTACATCACATAGTTTGCTCTAAGCCTAGGGTTAGTTGCTACATGAAAAGTTATAGTCAGTAAGAAAGGTAACAAATTCTACCATAAGTACTTCTTTATTTTAAAAGTTGTTCTAAAGCAGTGTCTTTTCAAGGGAACAGTCCTCTGATGTTTATTTGATGCTAAATGTTTTACGCTCAAGAGGTATGTTTTCGGTAAGTAAAAACTTGCTAAGGTGGGGCATGGTGGCTCACCCCTGTAATCCCAGCACTTTGGGAAGCCGAAGTGGGTAGATTTGAGGTCAGAAATTTGAGACCAGCCTGGACAACATGGTGAAACCCCATCCCTACTAAAAATTCAAAAATTAGCCAGTGTGGTGGTGGGCGCCTGTAATCCCACTACTAGGGAGGCTGTGGCAGGAGAATTGCTTGAACCTGGGAGGCAGAGGTTGCAGTGATCCAAGATCGTACCATTGCACTCCAGCCTGGGCAACAAGAGTGAAACTTTGTCTCAAAATAATTTTAAAAACCCAACTTATTAGTGATGATATGAGGAAGGGTGGTAGCAGCTTCCACCCTGGAATTAAGACATAATTTACTTTAAGATTTATTTCACCTTTCTGGTCCTCACCCTTAAGGCTGGCTCAGTGGAGAGACACTTAGTGATATCGTTACTCCTGGCTTTTGCTATATGTATCTATTTACCTTGCCTAAGGTGTTTGAGTTAAATCATGAGAAGGCCTCAATTCCTTTTCCAACTCTGTTCTTTCAAAGATCCTCCTTCTCCATACATATCACAGATGAGAGGAAAGAGGTGGCAAAGGGCAGTTTGCTCTGGGAAGCATAATGATCTCCCAGGCTTTGCTTTCTACATAAGAAGGCTTAACTATGACTAAATGCCTTTTCTTTTTGTCTTCCTCAGAAATTATTTATCTAGTTGGAAATAAATACAACCTGCTTTGCATCTAGATTCTCGCATGTTTTTCTTTTTTCCTGTCTCAAGATCTGTTTGTGGATCTCACATATTTTTCTTAGTATTGTTTCACTTGAAATAACTGAAGGTAGAGGATTAGAGAAAGTCAGATAATTTCCTAAAAATAAATTTCTTCAAGAAGATGGGCATACCTCACTACAGGGGCATTAAAAACAGTCTTGTTCTTTGCCATAATCCCCTTTTAGATATTTGTGATGGGGCTTATTTGCTTAAAAGTCCTTCATCTCTTACCTACTTACATAAATGAAGCTTTCCAATTATTTAATCAAAGTTATGGCATAACTTTGATATAAAGGATTATTTGATATAGAGGGAAAAAGAGTTCACAGTAGACAACAAAATAGACATGGACACTATTTAATATAACTTACATCTCTGTTAGGACATTGTAAAGGTAAAGGATTCATATATAATACAATTGCCAGATTTGTGCCTCAATATCTACCATGCATATCTTAGCCCCCAAACTGTTCACTGTTTTCAAATGCATCATATTTTGATATATTTCTGAGTTTATGAGTCAATTTCTATCCTTGGAGTGCTCTTTTCCTTCTTAGCAGCAACAGCTGTGTTCCGCCATCTCTGTTTATCTACTGAAATCCTATTCAGCCAGGCGTAGTGCTTTAATGTCCTAAACAACATTCATGTAGGCCACTGTTACACCTTCAACATCCCTTTCCACTAGTGTTTTTCTAATATTTGTTTAAATGTTTCTTCTTAAGTGTATAAATGGAAACTTCATATCAAATTACGTAAAAATTTAAATAGCATTACTTCCCATAATTAGAAAGTAACCATAAAAACAAATACTCTGGAAAAAATACATTGTTATATTCTAGCTAGAAAGCTAACAAATGCTCTGAGTCTGAGACTCTTTGTAAAATAGGAGATTGGCAAAATTAAAGAGGTGAGGACATACTCCAACAAACTGCAACTTCCTTTTAGACTTGATCAGAACAATGAAAAGGGAATAATTCTCCCATGGTAAGATTCAATATTATGCAATGCTGTGTCATATTTCTCCTATTCACAGTCACAGCACAGCTAGATTTCTCTCCCATATCATCAGTGGTGTGTGCCCCACACTTTGGACAACATTGGTGCAGAGGAATAATGGTGGGCTTTGGGGCCAGATTGTTCTATGCTCAAACCTGAGAGTTGCCATTTATAAATTTGGCTTTGGACAGGTCAAGACCTTTGTAAACTTCCTTTTTTTTCTTAAGTAAATATGATCGACCTCAGTGGGAGATTTGAAGGATTTCAGATAAGGTATTTATAAGACGGCTAGCACATGAGATGTCTTAATAAACCATAGCTTATGTTATTATCATCTTTATCGTTATCATCATTATCATCCTTCAAGGCATGGATCAAATAATACCCTCTGTAAAAACATCAGTTTCTTCCCTGGAATTTCACAGCAATCTGAACATATTTCCATTTGAATGATTTATTTATATCTGTCTGACTCATTGTTTAGTGAGTTTTTCAAAGGCAAATCTTCCTCTCAGCAGAGCAAAGCACGCATTGATTGAAAATCTACTCTGTCCAAAGCTCTGTGAGTCATATCATGATGTGGAAAAAATTTACAAATTTGAACCTGCAAGAGATTGAGCACTCAGGCAGGTTATGGCCATATCATTAGAACAGTTGCTCAGGAAACAGCCTCATATATGCTGAAAAGACCGTATATGTTTCTACTTTGTAAATCAAGAGGCAAGACACTTAGGGCTAGATAATTTCCCACATGTTGCAGCATGCCCTTGTCTCCCACAGCTGTTCCTTCCTACTCCTCTTAATAAAAAAAATTCAAGTTGCCAAACAATGGCTGCTAACTCTTGAGTACAATTCCTCCTCTTCTGAGAACTGTCTTGATCCAAATATTCCTGAAACTAGATGAACTTTAGTTCACCCTCCCTCTGAATTCCTATAAACACTTCTGCCCTCCTTCCCCGTTAAAATGCTCCTTCAGAACCTTCTTTGACCTGGCATTTTTAATAAAGGCTTATGCTAACATTCCCTGGTTGATTTTCTTTATTACAGAAAACAGTAAAGTTTCGTGAGAAAGATATTTAGAGATCTTAAACCAATGTTTCAAACTTTTAAAAATTATAAAATATTTCACTAAAACAAAAGAATACATGAAATAGCTAATTTAGTTTTCATTCTCTGTAACCAGTTTTAGCTTTCATTCTCTATAAATCATGCTGCCTTTCAGCTCTTTATATATTGAATCAAGGACATTCAAGCTTCTTCAGAAGATCAGATACCACTTAGAACAAAAAGGTCAATATCCAGCTTTGAGTTTCCAATTAGCTTAAAAACATTTAGTGAGGCAAAGTTGGAAAACAGATTTTTATTAATTTTTTCTCCCTAAATTCTTAAAGCTGTTCTTAACACAGCAAAGCTTAGAGGTGTGACATAATGTTTCACTAGAAGCCTTACTGTAGAGAGGATTGAGGATATGACACAGGGAAAGTTTGGAGGGGATGAGACCAGGGTCAGGATGTTGCCTGTATCACAGAAAAGAGGCCCAGTGTTTATCCCACTAATTTTCAGACCAGGGAGAAGGAGAAACTGATAGACAAGCATGCATGTGTTTGACTTTTCACATGGAGCTCTGTGGGGAGACTTCACCAGCCTAGGGCAGCCACAGTGGCACAGAAACAATGGCTTCTGCAAAGATCTAAGTCAGTGCTTCCAGTTTGCCATGGTCTTTGCTTTCCTGCAGGAGATTCACAAGTTCCTATGTGCACTGTGAAGCTACAGAAAACTGCTGAGGGGACTGGTTTTCTAAAATAATATTGGTGACAGTACAAGGAAGTCTCAGAATATGGAGAACTTAACATGGAGCAATGGTAATGGTTATGCTCAACAGAAGGCACTAGGTGAAGCCAGAAAGACCTAACAGCACCCACCATAGCTCAGTAAAACACTCAGTAAAAGAGTAGTGTGCCAAGTAATCAGGGTTGGTGGATGACTGAGTGAAGGCCAGTGAGTAACCAGATGATAGTGCGTGAGCCACAAGGCCCCTGCACAGGGCCAGCACATGGCGTTAGCATCTCTGTGTACCTAGATGGCATCTAGAGAGAAAAAAAAGGAAAAAGAGTTCAAAATGCTACAAAATATGAAAAATTCCCAGGAAGAAAAACCTGAGCTACCTTTAACTGGAAAGTTGATTTGTTGTAGTTAAAGTGTGATTTTGTTATTTCCAAGCAGAGTTGGCGCTCAAGAATGATCAATCTATGAAATAAAGTGTGCTTTTAAAAAATATCTGAGTGGTAAAATATGAATTCAAGGCCTCCTATTAAAATAACATAGTGTAAGGACGATGGCTGCATTGCAGTCAAGTATAGGCCGAGATACACATCTGGCACAGCATGATCCAGTGGGATTGGAAGGCAGGCACACAATCCCATGCACTGTACAATCACAGCTATATAGCCATAACGTGGGAGGGCTCATCGCCTGGCTCTGAGCCACTCTTGTCTGTGAGGTGCATAAATGCAGCACTGACAGTGTGAGTGAGCTGCTGAATAAAGCCACGTCCCACCTACCTGCAGTCTCTCCAGTGTTCTTTCAGCTACCTGCCACCCCACTGACTCCCCTCAGATCTGAGCTTGTGCTGGAACCTAACACATGGTGGTCAAGATGATGAATCCTGGGATGAGACCTCATGCTTCCAATTCTGGCTCACCACTTTTTAGCAGGAGTTGAAATTTTCCTCCTTTTAGTTTCCACCCAGGAGTACAGTTCTATGCTCTACAAGACATTACGCCCAATAAAATAAATTAGCCCTCTCATACTTGACAGCCTTTCAGATGTCGGAAGACAACCTTTGATGACAACCCTGTGAGTCTGTCCTTTGTTAGTCTACATTCTCTAGACATTTCAATCCATAGTCACATCATGTGATCCATCACCCTGTCACCATCCAGACTGCTCTCCCTACAAGTATTTTGCAAGTTACCTGTATTTCCTTCATACTAATTTCACACTGTTGCACATAACTGCTTGATAAGACTCCACTTTTGTCCTCAGCCATGACTGGAATGGTTCTTTTCATTCCCTTGAATCCTCATCTTTGACTCAAACCTCTCTTAGAATTACACAGAATTTAGTCATCCTGTCAGGAGAAGGCCTCTGGCAGCTTCAACTATCCAGATGTTCATAATTTTCCCTATCTTATCTCCCTGATGCTCGTAGGTTTAAACAAAGAGGTGAGCTTAATTAGAAAATCAACTGTTGGGTCCAAGTTCTTTGGTCACTACTTCTCTACAAAGCAAGAACAGAAAAGTAAGAGAGTAAAGAAGGGGTGTCTGCACGTTCTAACACCAACCCCTTCCCTGTTTAGAAGACACAACCATCCTGCCAGTGGGAATCTCTGGTTATGCTTCTAGGGGTCATATCATTCAAACATGGCATTGTTTAAATATCATACCTTATTCTTTCATTTTCAAATTGTCTTTTTCATTCAGGACTCAATAGTCATTAGTGGCTGAGAAAAGAGTTTTGTGTCTAGGTTGGAGCCACAATGTACTTCTCTGTGAATAGGCATGTCACATAAACATTTCTCCAGTACAGAACATACAGTAAATTGAAATCTGTACACCAGCATTAGATACACCCAAGATTGTATGCCAACTTCCAATAGCTTTCCCCATACTGGGAAAATGATATTTGTGATAAAGTACCTTTTAAGTTCAATACAATGTAGTGGTTAGAGAGTGGTTTCTGGAGCCAGATTGCCTGGATTTGAATTCCAGCCCCTCCACTTACTAGCCAGTGGGAAAATTACTTAATTCCTGTGTGTCTGAGTTTCTCTATCTTTAAAAAATAAATAAATGAAATGGAAAGATTTTTTTTTAATGAAGGCAATAATAAGGTCTATGTCATAGTGTTGTTGTGAGCATTAAATGCATTAATATATATAAAATGCTTAGACTATCCAATTAATCCAGTCAACAAGGGATATAAGTGATGTCAAGAGACTCTGAACAAGCTAATAATCTTCTTCCCTGTACAGTTATACCTATGAGCTTTAAATTTATTTAAATATAGGAAGAATGCTGAAATAGAGATCAAAAAGAGCAGAGCCCCTGACATTGCCACTAGCTAGCAAATTATTTATCATTTCTGTGCTCCAATTTATTCATCTGCAAAAATGAGATAGGAATATTACCTGGTAGTTACTGAGAAGACTATGGAACAATTTACATGGAGGACCAGGTAAATGGCAGAGCACTGTACAAATGTAAAAGGTCATTAATATCATTGAGCATTATTCTTCTCACAATTCATTGGCATCCAGAGACATGTATAAGATCAGAATATCGGCCAGGCATGGTGGTTCATGCCTGTAATCTCAGCACTTTGGGAGGCTGAGGGGGGCAGATCACCTGAAGCCAGGGCAAGATCACCTGTTGCCAAGATCAGCCTGGGCAACATGGCAAAGCCCTGTCTCTACTAAAAATACAAAAATTGACTGGTGTGCATCTTTAATCCCAGCTACTCAGGAGGTTGAGGCATGAGAATGGCCTGAACCCGGGAGAAAGAGGTCGTAGTGAGCCAAGATCACACCACTGCACTCAAGCCTGGGTGACAGAGTGAGACTCCGTTTCAAAATAAAATAAAATAAAATAAATCAGGATATTCTGTCTTATACAGAAATTGATTATTTTCTTTAACCCTGCTTTCTAGACTTGAAGAAAGCCCCTTTGAATTTCCTTGGCATTACAGCATTTCATCTTCATTTCAATGTATTTGTACATATATAACACTGCATAACATGGCCCAGTTTTCAAGGTCAGAGCTTGCCTGTGATGGTGATACTTCATTTTGGCTTATTGGACTATTTGGATGAATACTTGATCTCTTCAAAAATGTTTTCAGATGACAAAGAAGGATAAAACAGTTTTAGGAAAGTCTCCTTTGGATTGTGTCCTTCCCTGGAAAACGTATCCTGTTTGAATATAAGCTTCAGTTTCTCTTGGTTTGGATCTCAGACTCCATTTTGCCTCTGTAATCCATTTTCAAAGACTGCTGCAGTCTCAACTTTGGTCTTTCATTTCCTTGAGTTATCTGGAGAAATTAATCTGATTTTAGCTAAACCTTTCCTACACCAGGTAAAGCTTGATATAACCCAAAGTGAAAATCTTGTTTACATTCTGTGGGCAATGGATGTGATTTCATATTCCATAGTTCAGGGCCTTTTTTCTTGCATCCTTGGGAATAAGAATAACCAGCTTTCTGTCACATGGACCATGCCAACTAGAAATCACCCTAAATGTCTTATAGTTTGTATAACTTAATTGGGTTCTCCGTCAAACAAAAATCCTCTATTTCTGATTATTTTCCTAAATGCATCTGGAGAATACTTTGAAGCCAAATCTCAGTTTCTTATTTCCTGTCCATATTTTTAACTTCCCCAGACCCCCCTGGATAATTTATCTATTGCATTAATATTTGCAGTTAAAGAAGTAAAGACCTGCTTCTTCTCAGTCTTTGAGCTCAGGAAATATTTCCAATCATTTGTCAATCTTTTGTGGTCCAGAGAGAGCCTAAACATGTGTTTTCTGGGAGAAATTTAATCCACGTTTATGATTAATTTGTATATAAGTCATTAAATTGGTGTTTCTATGACATTACATTTGGCAAGCTACCTCTCTCACCCGTCAAATTCCATCCTAGGTCTTATCTGAGTTGGTATGGAACTCTACCCAGGTGCTTTTCAGTGCTGGCAAAACACTTGGAAAAGTCATTCTGAATATCTGAGATGCATTCTGTCCATCTTACAGTTGACATATAACTGCCTGAATGGTGGGTATCTTACAGTATAGAGAGTGATTAAATAATTTATTATCAAGATTCTTTTAAGCAACAGCTATAACTGCTCCTCAGAGTGGGCTATGGCTTCTAATGGCTGATTCATCCAAAGTTAATTTAATCCAGTCAATTTAACAATATTTCACTATGTGCTAAATACAATAAGTCATAGTATTTCCTGCCTTCAGTTTGCTCATTGTTTAAAAGGAAAGATTGATCTGTCTATTTAAACTATGATGGAAAAAACTAAATGTACCATATAATCAAAGTGCTATGAAAGAACCAGAAATTCCTGTTGGAGACATCAGGAATGGTGGTAATATGGCTGCACTTAGGAAATTATTGAGTGTGTTGGGGGTAATTATTAGTAGATGGCTCCAGTGGAAGACATGCAGTCTGGGACTGGCTCACTGGAATAGGATTTAAAAGGCAGGGAAAACACACATTATGGAAAGCGTTGGATGCTATGCTTAAGAATTTGGGGCATTATGTAGGCAAAGGGGATCCAACAAAGTTTTTTTTTTTTTTTTTTTTTTTTTGTCAATACAAAGAATGATATGATCATGTGTTTAAGTCTGGTAATGAGGAAGACAGATCAGAAGTGAAAGAAACTATAGGCAGGGGAAGATTCAGAAGGCCGCTGTGATGATCCAGACAAGAATTAGAGGCTCTGACTGATGACAGAGACTAGAGTAATGCCCGTGGATGGCTTGGGTTTGAGACATATTGCTGAGATGGGCCTCATACAGCTTAGAGGTGAGTAAGATATGAAGACTAGGTAGGCTGTGAGTGATCTCTGAGTAAATTACCTACAGTGTTGGGGTCTTCCTTTTCCTTGACAATAGATTGAAGATAATATCTCCAGTTATATTAAGGATTAGCAAAACACAGTATGAAAGAAATGTCTTAGTTCCTTCTTGGTATACAGTGGGCTCTCATTTCATGATAACACAGAAAATAAAGATGAAAATGAGGTTTGTGAACTAAGATTTCCAGAACAAATTAATACCCATGCTTCTCAGGTTTCTGAACTTTTGGTATATTCTATTTAAATATCTTTCACATGTATCTCTACAAATATCTAGTTACTGGCTCAGTTTTAAACTGACAAATAAAAATCATACATATATTTTTGGTGTGCAACATGTTTTGAAATATATATATATTGCGAAACAACTAAAATCAAGCTAATTAATATATGTATTAGCTCACATACTTTTTATCTTTTAATAATGAGAACACTTAAATATATTCTTAGAAATTTTCAAGAATACATTTTTATTAACTGGAGCTGCCACATTGTACAAAGATAACTTAAAATTATTCCTCTTATGGAACTGACATTTTGTATCCTTCGACTAACATTTCCCTACTCTGCCTCCCCCTCCCTACCACAAGCCCATGGTATACACCACTATACACTATGCTTCTATGAATTCAACTTTTTAAGATTCCACATATAAGTGTCATCATGTGGTATTTGTCTTCGTGTGTCTAGCTTATTTCACTTACCATGATGTCCTTCTCTAAGTACATTCATCTTGTTTCAAATGTCAGGATTTCCTTCTTTTTAAGGCTGAGTAGTATTATATTGTGTATATATAACACATTTTATTTATCTATTCATCTGTTGATGGACACTTAGATTGTTTCCATATCTTGGCTATTGTAAGTAATGCTGCAATGAACATGGAAGGGCAGATACCTCTTCAACATATTGGTATCATTTTCTTTGGATATATATCTACTAGCAAAATTTCTGGGTCATACGGTAGCTTATTATTATTATTATTATTTTGAGGAACCTCTATCCTGTTTTCAAGCAATGACTGTACTAATTTACATTCCCACTAACAGTGTGCAAAGGGCATTCTTTTTTCTATATCCTCACCAACACTCCTTTCATCTTTTTATATTAGTCATTCTAATAAGTGTGAAGTGGCATCTCACTGTGGTTTTAATTTGCATTTCTCTGATGATGAATGATTTTGAGCATTTTTTATACATCTATTGGTCAGTTGTATATCTTCTTTTGAGAAATGTCTATTCAGGTGCATTGCCCATTTTAAAATCAGGCTATTTATTTTCTTGTTATTGAGCTAAGTTCCTTACAGATTTTGAATATTAGCCCCTAACAGATGTATAGTTTGAAAATATTTTCTCCTATTTCATAGGTTGTCAATTGACTATGTTGATTGTTTCCTGTGTCGCACAGAAGCTTTTTACTTTGATGCAGTCCTATTTGTTTATTTTTTGCTTTTGTTGCCTGTGCTTTGGGGGTCATATCCAAACAAAAACCAAAAATGACTGCCAAGACTAATGTCATGGAGCTTTCCCTCTATATTTTCTTCTAGTAGTTTTATAGTTTCAGGTTTTATATCTAAGTCTTTATTCCATTCTGAGTTGATTCATATGGTATGAGATAAAAGTATATCGTCATTCTTTTGCATGTGGAAATCCAGTTTTCCCGACACTGTTTATGAAAGAGTCTGTCCTTTTCCATTGTGTGTTCTTGATACCTTTGTCAAAAATCAATTGACTGCAAGTGCATGGATTTATTTCTGGGCTCTCTGTTTTGTTCTATGTGTCTGTTTTTGTGCCAGCACCATGTTGTTTTGATTACTATAGGTTTAAAGTATATTTTGAAGTCAGATAGTGTGATGCCCTCAGCTTTGTTCTTTTTGCTCAAAACTGTTTTGGCTATTTGAGATCTTTTGCTGTTCATATGAATTTTAGAATTGTTTATCTATTTCTGTTGAGAATGGCATTGGAATTTTGATAGAGATTGCACATCACTTTGTGCAGATTTAATGCAATCTCTATTGGAGTTCATACTTTGAGTATGAACATTTAATTATTCCAATCCATGAACACAAGCCATCTTTCCATTTATTTGTGTCTTCTTCAATTTTTTTCATCAATGTTTTATAGTTTTCAGGATACAGGTCTGTTACCTCCTTGGTTAAATTTATTCCTAAGTATTTCTGCAGCTGAAATACTTTTATAAGAAATCTCATTTCTTCTAAATGAGATTATTTTCTTGATTTATTTTTCAGATAGTTCCTTGTTAGTATGTTAAAATGCTACTTTTTAATATATTAGTTTTATATCCTGCAATTTTACTGAATCAACTTATTAGTTCTAATGGTTTTTTTTAGTGGAATATTTCTTATATAAGATCATGTCATCTACAAAGAGGAAAAATTTAACTTGGATGCTTTTGCTTTCTTTTTCTTGCCTAACAGCCCTGCCTAGGACTTCCAGTACTATGCTGAGTAGAAATGGTGAGAGTGGGCATTCTTGCCTTGTCCCTGTTCTTAGAGGAAAAACTTTCAACTTTTCACCATGGAATATAATGTTATCTGTGGGTTTGTCATATGTGGCCTCTATTGTGTTGAGATACATTCTTTGCATACCTAATTGTTGAGAGTTTTCATTATGAAACAATGTTGAGCTTTATCACATGCTTTTTCTGCATCTACTGAAATGATTACATGTTTTTGTCCTTTGTTCTTTTAGTGTAGTGTATAATCTTAATAGATTTATGCATATTGAACTATCCTAGCATCCTGAGATAAATCTCACTTGATCGTGATAAATAATCCTTTTAACGTGCTGTTGAATTTGTTTGCTAGTATTTTTTGGGTGATTTTTTTGCATCTATATTCATCAGAAATATTAGCCTATACTTTTCTTTCATTTTTAGTGACTTTATCTGGCTTTGGTATTAGAACAAATAAACTTTGATCACAAAAAAACTACACTTTTACTCTCTGCTCCTACATTTTATAATGTTGATACAACAATTGAAATATTTTTATATTGTGTATCCCTTAACAAATTATGGTTGCCATTGTTATTTTTAGGAGTTTTGCCTTTTAATCTTTATTTTAAAGATATAAATGGTTTATACAACACCATTACAGTATTAAAGTATTCTGAACTTGACTCTATACTTATTTTTACCAGTGATTTTAATTATATGTTTTCATGTTACTTATTAGTACCCCACTTTTTTCTCCACTTGAAGCATTCCCCTTAGCATTTTTGGTAAGGCAGGTCTAGTGGTGATGAATTCCCTTAGCTTTTGTTTGTCTGGGAAAGTCTATCTTTCCTTTATTTCTGAAGTGCAACTTTCCTGGGTAAAGTATTCTTGGTTGGCAGATTTTTTTTTTTCTTCACCACTTTGAATATATCATCTCACTGTCTCCCAGCCTGTAAAGTTTCTGCTAAGAAGTCTGCTGTTAGCCTTATCGGAACTCCCTTATATGTGATTTGCTTCTTTTTCTTGCTGCTTTCAATATCTACTTTTTGTCTTTTACTTTTGACAATTTAATTATAATATGTCTTGGTGAAGTCTTGTGTGGAGTGAATCTGATTGGAAACTGTATTAATTTGTTCTCACAATGTTAATAAAGACATACCCAAGACTGGGTAATTTGTAAAGGAAAGTAATTTTAATTGACTCACAGTTCAGCATGGCTGGGAAGGCCTCAGGAAACTTAGAATCATAGTGGAAGGGGAAACAAACATATCCTCCTTCACATGGTGGCAGCAAGGAGGAGTGCCAAGCAAAAGGGGGAAAAGCCCCTTATAAAACTATCAGCTCTTATCAGAACTTTCTATAATGAGAATAGCATGAGGCAAACTGTCCCAGTGATTCAATTACTTCCTACCAGGTCCCTTTCACAACACATGGGGATTATGGGAACTACAATTCAAGATGAGATTTGGGTGGGGACACAGCCAAACCATATCAGAGGCCTTTGAACTTCCTGTACTTAGATATTTGTCTTTTCCAAGATTTGGATGAGGAATGTTTTTTGCTGTTATTTTTCTAAATAATATTTCTATTCCTTTGTCCCTTTTCTCTCCCTTGAACTCCTACAATTAAAATTTTGCTCCACCAAGTGGTGGTTCATGCCTGTAATCCCAGCATTTTGGGAGGCTGAGGGAGGTGGATCATTTGAGGTCAGGAGTTTGAAACCAGCTTGGTCAACATGGTGAGACCCCCGTATCTACTAAAGATGCAAAAATTAGCCAGGCATGGTGGTATGTGCCTGTAATCTCAGCTACTCAGAAACTCAGGAGGCTGAGGTAGGAGAATTGCTTCAACCCAGGAAGTGGAGGTTGCAGTAAGCTGAGATCCTGTCATCGCACTCTAGCCCGGGTGACAGAGTGAGACTCCATCTCAGAAAAAAAAAATTGCTCTTTTGATGCTGTCCTATAGATTCTATATGCCTCCTTCATTCTCTTTCATTCTTTTTTTTTCTTCACCTCTAACTATATATATTTTCAAGTAACTTGTCTTATTATGCTCTTTTGGTGGTATGTCATCTTGGTTTTTGTTGTTGTTGTTGTTGTTGTTACCTGCTGCCTTAGGTTGATATCTGCACATTTTGAAGAAGTAGGGACTTACACTATTTGCTGCAGAGTGGCTTTACCAGTTAGCCCATCTGGAGATTCTGGGCTGTCTGGAGTGTTCCATAGGTGGGCTTGCTGCTGGAGTCTTTTGGTAGGCTGACCTGGTGCCTGGGTCAGGTTAGCAGGCTTGGTAGATAAGTCCTCAGGGCTGGGTGTGGATCCTGGATCCATTGGGGTAGACTTACTAATTGGGTCCATTAGGGCAGGCCTGGAGCCTGTATCCATAACATGGAGACTAATACTGGGTCCATAGAAGGTGACCTGGTGCTAGTGTGGGCCTTGAGTCTGAGTCTGCTGGGACCAGCCAGGTGCTGGGATGGGTCTGATACCTGGGTCCATAGCGTTGTGCCTGAAGCCTGAGCTCATGGAAGATGGGTCTGTGTCTTGGTCCACAGCGACTGACCTGGTGCCAGGTCAGACCTGAAACCTGAGTCTGTGGAGGCAGACCTGGGTCCTAATCCAATAGGGGCTGGCCTGGCACTGCGATCTATTAAGGTGGGTCTTGACCTTGGGTCAACTGGAGTCTGGAGCCATCAGGACTGGCATGGATACTGGGGCTGGCCAGTGATGGAGCAGGCAGGGAACCTGGGTCTATGAGGGCTGGTAAGGAGCCTGGGATCATGGGTACTGGTTGGTGCCTAGGGCTGTGGGGATTGGCCTGAAGCCTGGGTTCCACTGGGGCTGGAGATTGGGTGTATAGGTGCTAGCCTGGAAACTGGGTTTATAAGGGGTTACCTGGGTCCTCAGGCCATGGGGCCAGCATGGAACCTGAGTCCACAGAGGTGGTCCTGAAGCCTGGGTCCATGGGGACTGGTCCGGCCAGCACTGGGATCTATTGAGAGTGGCCTAGACCTTGGGTCTGCTGGAGCTTGGGGCCACAGAGATTGACCTGAAGGGTAGAACAAAGGGACTGGCTTGGCACTGAGCATGCCCAGATTCTGTGTTCATGTGTGCCAGCCTGGTGCCTAAGGCTAGATGTGTCAACCTGGGTCTGGGGTAGTCCTGAAACCTGAGGCCACAGGAGCTGGCCTGGTGCTAGGCAGTTCTAGAGTCTGTATCCGCAGGGGCCAACCTGGAGGCTAAATTATAGGATGCCATCCTGATGGCTAAGGCTGCAGGGCTCATTTGGATCCTGTGTCTGCTGGGGCTGGCTTGGCCTGGCCCTTCAGGGTGGGCCTGAAGCCCAGGACCACTAAAGCCAGTCCAATACTGGGGCAACCCTGGAGCCTGGGGTTGTGGGACCCTGCCTGATGCAGGGTGGGTTTGGAGACTCAGTCTGCAGGTACTGGCCTGGAGTCTGGGTCCATGGAGGCCTGAACAATGCTAATTTTTATTGGAATAGCCCTGGTGTTAAGGGTCTGAGGCATTTTCTGGTGCTCACTTCCCTCACCTTCCCCCAAGTGCAGGGTACCTTTTCCAATGCTATGCTGCCGAGGGTCAGAGGAGTGGTATAAAACTGTTTTTCCTTCCATACTGAAGAGGTTCAATGTGTCTTATCTTACTTCTGGGCTATGGCCAGGTGCTATAATTCACCTGGCTTCTTTAGCTCTTGAGAAAGTATTTTCACATGTGAGTGTTGAGGTTCAAATGGATGTTTCTACAGGGAGACAAGCTCTGTAAAGTCCTATTCTGCCATCTTGCTGCTGTACTCTTACCAGCCTTCTTTATTGGCTAATTTTAAAGGCAACTAGTTATTACAATGATGTATAGTGGTTAAAGTGATCATTAGCAAAAAGGTCATGTTTCCTAAAGGGAATCTGAGCTGCTAACTAATAATCAAAAACACCTTTAAGACCAGCTGTGGGTAATTAGCACATTTGCACTAGTGACTTTCTTCTCTGGCTTGAGACAGTCCAATTCAACAAATAATTTTTTAGTGTATATTAGGTATGGATGTGTACTGGTTGCTAGAGAAAATACAGGAAGAGTATACCAAGTCCCTATCCTCAAGGAACTTATATTCTAGGAAAGGAAATAATGATAAGTTTACAAATGACTGTAAATACCTGTAGATAACACCATGTATACTATATGCATAAATGGATACAGATAACATGTTAATGAGTTTTAGAAGCAGGAGAGAAAACATTCACTTAGGAGAATTCAAGAAAAGCTCCAAGAAAGAGTTGGTAGTCTTTGAGATAAACTTTGAAAGATAGCTTGAGTTTTGTTTAATGGAGATGTTGGGGAAGGCAATTATGGGTGTTGAAGAAATCCAATCATACACTTACACACTCAGTTACTCTTTCATTCATTAAACTTTTATTGAGTACCTACTGTGTTTGAGGAGGACAGCGATTACTAAAAGTCTCTGTGTGTCAGATTTCAATCAGTTTCAACTCAAATGTTTCTCCTCCTCATGGAGGAGGAAAAAAAGATATTAACAGATGAGCTGCAATATAATATGCTTAGTATTTCATATAAGTCCTTAATTAAATGCTGTATGTATTAGTCTTTGTTCTCCAGAGAAACAGAACCAATGCCAATAGGAGATC
The DNA here is from genome assembly GCF_048565385.1 of Saimiri boliviensis. NCBI lineage: Eukaryota > Metazoa > Chordata > Mammalia > Primates > Cebidae > Saimiri > Saimiri boliviensis. Next base: position 83,261,884 of record NC_133460.1, read on the forward strand.
TCTCTCTCTCTCTCTCTCTTTCTCTCTCTCTCTCTCTCCCCCCCTTTCTCTCTCTCTATAAATATATATATACACACACACAATACATAAACACATAAACATGTATGTATATATACATATATGTGTACATATACATATACAGATATATAGACATACATATACATATATATATATATATAGAGAGAGAGAGAGAGAGAGAGAGAGAGAGCAAGAGAGAGAGAGAGAGAAACAGATTGATTTTAAGTAACTGGCTCATGTAATTATGGATGCTGGGAAGTTTGAGATCTGCAGGGTAGGCTGTTAGGCTGGAGACCCAGGAAAGAGCTGAGGTTGCAGTTCAAGCCTGAAGGCAGTCTGCTGGCAGAATTTTTGTTGTTGTTGTTCAGGGAAGGCCAGTCTTTTTTCTATTAAGGTACTCAACTGATTGGATGAAGCCCATCCACATTATGGAGGGTATTTTGCTTAACTCAAAGTCTACTGATTTAAATGGTAATCTCATCTAAATAATATCTTCATAGAAATATCTAGAATAATGTTTGACCAAATACCTGAGTAACACGGCCTAGCCAAGTTGACACATACAGTTAACTATCATACTATATGAGACAAATGGAACAAATTTGGTCCCAGCCTCCATCCATCAGATTAACCAGAGTGGCTGATCGAGTGGCATACTCAGTGTAAATCTGAGTTTAGCCAAGAACATGTAAGGCTGAGAGATGGATTGTTGGGAGAGGTAGTTGACTACCAGCCATGATTATCTCTGCATGTTCTTGCTGAATGTGCCAGACTGTAAGATTTATGTCTTCGGATAAAAAGTAGTTTCTGCAGCTACTTACACAGGCAACTAAGTAGTCAAAATGACCACAGCATCACTACTGTATAATTGCCCACCTCTAGGGGGAGGAATACAGGCTTATTTGCTGCCACCACAATATTTGCTGATTGCCTAAAAAGTGCTAGACTTTTGGCTTGAATTCCTTAGCTGCAGCTCAGACCCCTGCATGTGTAGCATAAATTTGGGCCCACTGCATTGTTTCTATGGGACTTGGTGGCCAGGGAAACCAGTGCAAATATGCTAATGCTCGTGATGTTTGCTGAGTAGATAGTCTTCTCTTTCTGACTTAGAAGACTTGGGCTTTCTGTCTGCATCCATGAAGCAGCAAAGGCAAACTTGTTAGCTTGCAAATAGGGTAACTCTCAGGCCCTTCACAGTTATTGAAAGCTATAGTGATGAGGATGGGATGCCAACAGTGACATGACTTTCTGAAAGCGGAAGTATAGAGGCTTTGTAGGTTGGGTTTAGGGATATAAGACTTCCTAGGAGCTGGTAGTAAATGCTCTCACCAATAGTGAGTGATGCTGCGAAGTAAGTGTTCTCCAGTGTCCAACTTGTTAATGAACAAAAGTGGAATTAATTATTCTGAGGCGAGCAGTGATAAGATTGAAACAAGCCACAAAAATAGTACCTTGGCTGTTGGTCACTTTCCCAAGGAGGGTGAGGGAAAGGATGTTTATTATGACAATGGGGTAGCATGCCCTGTGATCCTAACCCAAATGCAATGTGGCTGTGCTTATTGAAAGCTGAAATAGATGATGTTAGTAATTATGAACTTATCACCTGGCATGGGGCTTTGGAAGGGCTGAAAACATTGGAAATTTCACTTGGTTGAGCTGTGAACAGCTGTCATATCACTCAAAACTGAAAGTAGCAACTAAACCAGTCTTGAAAAGGAAGATATTCATTTTTGCACTCACTCACACTTTCCAATTTCAAAGTTTAATACAAAGCTACAGTAATGAAGAGATTATGGTATTGGCCATACTCTCTTGATTATTGTGCATATAGATATATGCATGAAAGTAGACATAAAGATCTATGGAACAGAATTGAAAGTCCAGAAATAAACTCTGACATCTATGGCCATTTAATTTTCAATAAAAGTACCAAGACAATTCAGTGGGAAAAGAATAGTCTTTTCAACAAATGGTACTGGGACAACTGTATCTACATGCAAAAGAATGATGCTGAATCTCTACCTCACATTATATATAAAAATTAACTCAAATGGACCAAAAACCTAAAGATAAGAGAGCTAAAGCTATACAAATTCTTAGAAGAAACACAGGAGTAGATTTTTGTGGCTTTGGATTGAACACCAAAAGTACAAAGGACCAAAAAACTCTAAGATAAATTAGAGCTCCTCACAATTAACCACTTTTGTGCCTAAAAGGACACTATCAAGAAAATAGAAAGACAACACACAGATTATTGGACTTCCGGTTTCCACTTCGATATGGATTTTAGAAGTCACTATTCCTTCTGAACAATAAATAAAAAGCTGAGCAGTCTGAAAAATCAGCAGTTTTTCTTGGATCCATTAGAGAGGTTAGGACAAAGGGCAAACTGCTGCCCCCCAAATTGGAGAGACAGACAGACAAATACAGGGAGTCATGGCATACTGCAGCAGACAACCTAAACTATAACTGTGCTGGAGGCTCAGTGTGGACAAGTTTGAGAGTTTGCAACTTCAGGGAAACCCACTCATTGGGAGAACCCCACACTTTTGTGAGTTTTACCTCCAGGAGCTCAAACAGGATCTCACAGCAAATACTGGGCAAAAATTCTTTCATGCTTCCGGTAGGAGAAGGGGAAAAGGAATGATTCTGAAATATGACAGGTTTTTTTTTGTTGTTTTTTTGTTTTTTTGGTTTTTTTTTGAGACAGAGTCTTGCCCTGTAGCCAGGCTGGAGTGCAGTGACATGATCTTGACTCATTGCAACCTCCACTTCCCAGGTTCAAGCAATTTCCCTGCTTCAGTTTCCCAAGTGCCCGGGATTACAGGCATGCGCCACCATGCCTAGCTAATTTTTTGTGTTTTCTTAGAGATGGGGTTTCACCATGTTGGCCAGATGGTCTTGATCTCCTGACCTTGTGATCTGCCCTCATCAGCCTCCCGAGTAGCTGGGATTACAGACATGAACCACTGTTCTCAGCCTCTGTTCTTCTTAACAAGTTCTGCCCTCCAGAGAAACTAATTAACCAGAGACTAACCCGTTGGGGTATTACCAGAGCCTCACTGACCTAAGTGAAAGGAGAGACCCAACTTTGTCATATTACTAAAGGCCTACTACAATCGTTCTTTTTTCCTGATACATCACAGCTATCCAGATAAATTATAAGACACACTTAAAGGCAAAAAAACCCACAATTTAAAGAAACAGAGCAAACATTATGCATGGCAGGGATGTTGAAATTATCTGAACAGGAATTAAAAACAGCTATTATTAATATGCTAAAGGCTCTAATGGATAAAGCAAATAGCATGTAAAAGCAGATGAGCAATATAAGCAGAGAGATGGAAACCCTAAGAACTAAAAAAAAAGCTAGAGATCAGAAATACTATAACACAAATGAAAAATGCCCTTGATAAGATTATTAGTAGACTGGACATGGCTGAGGAAATAATCTCTGAATTTGAGGATATATCAATAGAAACCTCCCGAACTGAACAGCAAAGTGAACGCTGACTGACTAAAACAGGGCAGAATATCTGAGGACTGTGGGAAAACACAAAAGGTGTAACACACTAGAAGGAGAAGAAAGAGAAAGGAATAGAAGAAATAATTGGACCCCAACAGTTCTAATAACAAAAGAAAGTTGTAAGTACTATAACAGGGCTACAGGATCCTTGAGGAAAAAAGCTTTATTTCCTGAATGATTTCAAAGGGAAGCAGTACAGTGTTATTTTAAAATATTTTATTAGTTTAGATTCAGCTGGGAGGTCCATCTGAAGACACTAGTATGGACATAATGCATTGAAATGAATGAGAAAACTCAGAGCTGAAGGAAATCTCGAATTGTCCAATTAAACGTCTACTTTTGAGACAGACACAGGGAACCCAGTGCCCTACAGTGAGTGAGTTGGTGGCAGAATATGGAATCAGATCCAGAACTCCTGGTCTTCCAGTTGGTGAGCCTTCTATCCCGAGGCTCTCCTTCCTTCCTACTGTTACATCATTGTGGTGCCCTGGGGTAAGAAGCTTTCTCAGGAACGTGTATTATTTGGGTAACTAATATTATAAATGGTCACCAATGACATCTTGTTGCACAGTCTTTCCTAATCTTCCCTCTAGCTCCTCCCTTCCAGCCAGTAGTAACATCTCCTACCTCAGACATCTAAAAGCCTATTGTTTATTGATCATTTGGATCTCTTCCTCCCTCCCTTCTTTTCACAAATATTTATTGAGTACTTCCTATGCAAGGCACCTTATGTAAGGCTCTGGGGATAATGAGTAAACAAGACAGACTTCAACATACACATCCATCATCTATTAACTCTCTCTCCAAGGCTCTATGTCACCACAAACAGATAATAAACATAGAGAGAAGGAATCTAACATTATTTTTTATGTTCTAAAGAAACTAAAACAGTGCTTTGCTTTAGTGTATGTCATAAGGCTCTCAAACAAGGATATTAAAGGAATTACCAGTGAAATTTGTAAACATAAGCAAAAATGGAATAGCATAATAAACTACCAAATGTTCTGCCATTCTCATTTCAAAGTCTGATGACAGGTAACAGAAAGTGCAAATGGTTAGGTCAATGACAGGAAAACTCTAGGCATTAGGCTCAGTCGGGGATCCTAGATATAGGGCCAGGCAGTGAGATACACCACTATTATTTGCATAAAGGGCAATAGGAAGCAATGAAGTTTGCCAAGTGCTGGTGTAAGGGCAGGGCAGAGCATCAGGTGCAGGGAGGTTGAGCTAAACTATGCTGAGCAGTGCTGTCTGCCTCTGTGCCTGGCTGTGGGTGGACTATACCTCAGGTTGGTCTTAGAGACACTGTGTGGCCTCTGATGTGTGACTGGGTGTCTTTCCCCCACTGCAGCCTTTGCTGATGCTGTTGCTGCTGAGTAATGCTCTGCTCTTCCACCAGCCTCTCTAACGGTTGCCTCTTCAGTGAAGACCTCCCCGGCCACGCTTTCTAAAGAAGTCTCCCCTCCTCATTATCCAACTTAGCAACCTGTTTGCTTCCTACACAGCATTCTGAAATTTGTAATTATTTGTTAGTTTACTAGTTTATTTTTAGTCTCTCCTTCTAGACTGTAACCTCCAATGAGGGCAGGGATCTGGTCTTTCTCCTTCACCTCCACTTCCTCAGAATCTAGAAGTGTCTGGCACATATTAGATACTCAATAAAAACAGTTGTCGAATGAATTATAGACGGTACCAAATATTTTTTTTTTTTTTAGACGTAGTTTCGCTCTTGTTACCCAGGCTGGAGTACAATGGCGCGATCTCGGCTCACCGCAACCTCTGCCTCCTGGGTTCAAGCAATTTTCCTGCCTCAGCCTCCTGAGTAGCTGGGATTACAGTCATGGGCCACCATGCCCAGCTAATTTTTTGTATTTTTAGTAGAGACGGGGTTTCACCATGTTGACCAGGATGGTCTCGATCTCTTGACCTCGTGATCCACCCGCCTCGGCCTCCCAAAGTGCTGGGATTACAGGCTTGAGCCACCGCGCCCGGCCTTTTAAATATTTTGTTAATATCTATAATTGAAGCAAAAGTTGAATACAGAGGAGTACAGAAAAATAAAAAAAGTAATTAATAATTTAATCAGGGCAACATAAACCTCTAATACAGTTCTCAATTCTGGCTGCACATTACAATCACTTGGACTTTAAAAATATATCAACACCTGGGATCCTCTACAGACCAACTTGAACAAGACTCTCTGGGATTGATGCCTAAGCATAGGTATTTTTTTAAAAAGCTCCCTAGGTGACTATAATGTTCTGCCAGGCTTGGGAACCACTGCTCTAACAAAGAAAAGCTATAAGGACTGTGACAACAAGATGAGGGGGAATTTTAGAATAGAAGGCATGCCTTCTGCCATCAAATTTAGGGTAAGTAAAAATGGTGTGTTCTATTGAATCCTTTCAATCATTAAAACCAAATCAAGGGTAAAATAAGCAGAGGTTGATAGCAGTTGAAAGTTAGTGAGGTATCTAATGACTGACAGATTTTAAAAAATGTTATACTGTAGTACATTCAAATAAGAATTAAAAAGAGAATTTTTTAAATCTATTTCTATTTTTTATAAAGACTTTTGCTTTTATGTAAACAACCATAAAACCATAATTGAGTTAGAAAAAAACATAATGTATTATCTTGGTTCTATCAGAGGCTTATTTTTGGTTCCTAAAGGTCACAACCAGACATCATTGTGCCCTTAATGTTTGCAAATATAGTCTTTAAGATGAAGTATTATTTAACTTTGTCAAACTGTGGCATTCACAAAAGTGTCTTCCAACCTAGCAAAGGACTTTTCTTTTTTTCTCTTCCTTCTTTCCTTTCTTTTTTCTTCCTCCCTCCCTCCCTCTCTTTCTTCTCAGGTCATTTTTAGATAATTGTTTAGTGTGTTCAGTGAGCTGATGAGGTTAGGTGAGTGCAGTTCTCATTCCAGAGCTGACCTTGCTTCTCACTGTCTGCAGGTTGATTCAAGGATGGCAAATCATGTTCTTAAGTTCAAGTGCAGCGAGACTATAATTGCTTCTTCTCCCTAATTTATTTAGGAGGCCACCCAATTTGCTGTAGCTGTAATCCCTCAGTATTGCAATGTGAGAACAATATAAATGGCTGGTGGCAGAGTGAGATTTTCAATTGTTGCTTCTCAGTGATTCACATAATGTGCTGTCATTAGCACTTTGAAGTGACATATCATGGTTTCTAGTGCTTATTGGGCCATTTATAAATACCAAATGAAGGTGCTGGAGCTAGTATTGCAGCCTGGTTACTGCCTTAATTGCCTTCACTGGGAAAGGTTGCCAGCATCTTCTCCAGAAGGAAATAAAATGTAATTTTTAGCTTGTCTTTTACCATTTGCAGTCAATTCCTCTCAAGTGAAGGAATCATAGCTTTCCTTTTTTTTCTTCTCATTTTCTAGTTAAGTTACTTGAAAATTATAAAAAGTTAAATTCGTTTTACCAAAAAATCTACTTTTCATTCTTTAGTCATCATTGCTTGAATTGATTTCCAGATAGGGAAACAAATATTCAAATGTATATTATCTCACCACAGTTCTGTTCAGGTTATTCATTATAATTATTGTGACTTACAGAATTTTAACAAAGTGACTTTATAAATAATAACAGTGGTTATTGAGTATTTACTATGTGGTTAAAAAATACATATGCATTGGCTCATTTAGTCCTTTCCAACAACCCTCTGAGGTAGACATTATCATTGTCTCCATTTTATGAGAGGAAATTGATGTTTATCGATGCTTATAAATCCAAGGACATATAGCTAGTAAGTGGTAGAGCTGGTTTTGAGACGTAGGTCAGTCTGATTCCAAAGCCAATACTTTTAAGCAGTACATTTCAAATACTTCCCTGTCTCAGACACCAGCACAGTTAGCCCTATTTCACAGAGGAAGAAATGAAGACTCATGTAACTAGAAAATTGCAGTGCTGCATTTTGAGCTTGCACCTTCTGATTTTAGGTCTAGAGCTCTTTCTACTTCCGAAGGGGCCTTCCATCCAAGTGAGGGGTTACAAATGCTAGTGTCGTTGCCGACATCCTGTGCACACCGCTCAGGCTGATAAATAAGCAAGGGAGGAGAACTCAGTAGAAAAATCAAAGGAGCATCTAAGTGAAAGCATTAGGGGCAAAAGAACTGCCTCCCTGTCAGATGGTGCAGAGCACAGGCTCTGATTTGAACAGCAAGGGTAAAGACATAGAGGAGAAAAGAAGCAAGTCATGTCCACTGGGCATGCAGCCCAGGCACTTCAGCCACTGACGTGGAGCCAGCCTGAGTTGCAGTGATTGATCCTGCAGCCAAGGATGCCCTTCTCTCAGCAGCCGCAGGTTCCCACAAAGGAAGGCTGCACATGGTGAAGTCTTTGTCAGGGCCCCTAATGGGAGCATTAGGTTTCACATCACAGCTACCCCTAAACAGGTACACTCTGCTTCTTTCATCTTCCTGATGGCTCCCACGGGAAAGAAAAGAAAGAGAAGGGCGGCTACACCAAGAAACAGGTCACAGGCTGGTTTGGCTGGGTTCTGTACCTCCCCCGCCCTACCTCCTCCAGGTCTGTAGCTTTGAAATACTTTAATTTTCACACACCCTGTGTGGCCACTGGAAAGCAATGGGAAAAGCTTTCTTAATTTTTCCTAATCCATCTAACATGACTCATTGGAAAATTAATGCCTCTGTACTATTACATATGCTACTGCTTCTGTTTGGAAGTTCCTCCCCAGACCCCAAACTTGTCTTCCTGAGGTTAACTTTCCCTTTTTAAAGATTCAGCTCATGCACTGTTTCCTCCAGAAAGCCTTCCTTGATGCCCCATGCCTGCCCTCCACCCAGTCTGGCTTCTGTACTCCTCTTCTATCTCACTATAGGGCTTCTGTTATAGTCTCTGCTAACTTGCCTATCTCCCCATCTCTACTGTAAGCTCCTTGAGGGCAGGACAGTGTCTCTAGTGTCTAGCACAGTATCTAGCACATAGCATGAATGTAATAAGTGTTTATGAATAAGTGAAACATGAATAATAAGTGAACATTTGCATAGCTATTTAAAATACAATCTTTGAAACATTCTTTTCTTTGAAAAATAGGCCTTTGTTTTAGATCTTAAAAGCAATAATGCTGATCACAGCAATTTTACAAACAAAAAAATTCGCATAAGAAAATAAAAACTGCATCCAAAGAAAACCACTTTTAACATTTAGATGTAGTCCCTTCCAGCAATTTTCTACATGTATGTGTATATACCAAATCAGAATCTTATTTGTCTACCTAATTTTTTCAAAGATTGTAATAATAACTTCTGGAGGTAGAGGTGGCATTTTTATTCCAATTTAAGTGATAGGAAAACTGGAATACCAAGTACATGTCTAATTAATGGCAGAGCTAGGACTAGAACTCATGAATCTTCTCATAGTTCCAGGCTCCTGCTGTTTCCTACGATGCCTTCTAATTTGATGGTATTCTTCTTGTATCAATCCAGCATCAATGGAACATGAGTTTGTAACTGGGTGTCCTTGCTTGACACAGGGAAAGATTTAAACCTATGTCCACACCATGTCTCAGCAGTGCATACGGGGCACGGTCTCTAACACTTTGGAGGGAAACAGGGATGGAGCGTCTAGCATCTTGTCCTAGGATCTTGTGGTAAGTTCATCAGCTGTGCTAGGCAGGCATGAGTAAGGAGTAGAGTTTCCTTCTGATGATATCTGAGCAGCGATGGCTTGGCTCAGAGCATGTTGCTATGGGAACTGCAACCACAGGTTTAATCTCAACATAGTCTAGTGAGTTGTACTCCAGTCCATGACCAGTGACTATATTCCAGAACAATGTACACAGCAGGCACTCCATAAATGTGCATTGGGTTGAATTGAATGTATACTGTTCATCAGGGAAAGCAGGCAAAAAATCTTGCTGGCAGTAAATTTCCATACCACTGTGTCCAGTGTGGAAAAGGCAATCCAATGTGATCTAGCTTTTTATTTTATTTTAAACAGAGGATTAGATTGTAGTCCCACAAACACACATCAAATTGTTAGTTCCATAGATGAATTTAAGTGCATGTCCCTAGAATGCCAATCACAGAGCCAGACACAGCTGAGGTGTCCATGTTTTTTGAACTGAATTGTGTGAAGATAGCCTGGTGTGGGAGTTAAGATGTCGACTAGTAATTCACCAGTCCTTTCCCTGAAATATCTGTAAATCAAGCTCTTAAAAAAAGCAGCTAGCTAAATTCCAAAACCCTCTCTGAGGAGAAATGCCCATGACTGGTGGGGTCTGGACTATGTCCACCAAATGTGCAGATCTCTTCTGCACAAACATTGCCTACTCCCACGGGAGCCCACGACCGACTGACCAGCTGTGGAGACTCACACGTCCCCTCTTTCCCAGTGTTGGGGGGGGGGCAGGGGAAGAGAGTGGGAGTCGAGTGATGAAGCGCGGCTGAAATAAATATTCTCTTACCAGGAGAAGGAAAATGTCACAGCAGGAGGTGGGTGGCACTTTTATATTGGAACAACCATGAAGAACATGGAGTATATTTGAAAATGATATTTTCTGAGGACAAATTTCTCTTTTAACGAGCCATCCTCATATTCTCTCTTACCTTAGATTGGAGCTATTGAAATGGTCCTGCCAGAGCTATGCCAGAATGCCACAAACTGGGATTAAGGTTGACTGGGCAGAAGGAGGGGTAATATGGGATATGGGTTGAAGAGCCATAAGGCCAGGATGCTCACTTTTTCAGAATTTATTCAAGAGCACGGGTTTTGGGAGGCAACCAAAATGCAACTCACTAATCCCCTAAGCTCTTAACAAACTCTCTTGAAGATTTAATCACAGTGTAAAATCCGCAAGTTTTTATTGGCAGTGTTTAGTTATCAATTACACAACTCTCTGAAGTGGCAACCAGTACGATTCCCAGGTCTGTCTCCATTACACATTCCAGGGGCCTGCTGGCAATGTGTGTCAGACCGGTGCTCTGGTCTAGGCTCGTAAATTCCTTCCAGGGGAGACTTGGGACATACTCTCCCAGCTGCCAAGTTCTCTACTTATAAGGTGCAGAATTTATTAGTGCAAAGAAAGGTAAAAAAGGAAGCCTGCTACCTTTTTAAGTGCTTTTACACACAATTTCTTCATTACAGCTTGGTGTTTCCAGAAATACAGCTGCCCAGCTCATTTGAGCCTTTGTGCTGAATCGGTGGAACTTGTTTTCTCTTCCTAGGAACTTCTATGAGCTCTGCTCCACTGTGTATCAACTAAGGTCGTTTGTGCCATGCTTTCAAATAAAGTCACTGGCAGCCACTCTCATTTGAGGAGGACAAAGCCATGAGGACTGACATCCTTAACTTACACATGGCCATGCAAAGGTACAAAGAGGGTTGATATGGAATCCAAGTTTGTTCAACTCTGGAAATGAAGCCTGTCTAGTCACCCAAAGACCCTGTTTTTCTAGTCTGTTTTCTTCTCTTCAATTTCCCAATATACCTGTTTTCATTTCCAGACTCAATTCTAAGGCAATGTTGGCCTCAAACTACAGCAAAGACATCTAAGAAGCTACCATAAGAAATAATGTGGGATGGTGAAAAGAAAACAAAATTTAGAACTGGAAAACTCTGAGTTCCAGCTCTGTTACTACTCATCTGACCTTGGATAAGTCACTCAACAATGTCATAGAACCTTAGTTTCTCTTTAGTGAAATAAGTATAAATAGTCATATTTATCTCACCAGGTTCTTTTCAGAACAATTATGACAAATTGCAATTATCTGGTTTATATGTTAATTTCTTTGCCATTTCTCAGTACAGTTTACTACACTGCAAACTCCAAGAGTTCAGGAACCTTGTCTTTTTGGTTTACCACAGTGGCCTATTGCCAGGAACAGCAATCAGCACACAGTACATGATCAAGAAGAGCGAATGAAATTTGAATGAGTGATGAAAGAAATAAAGGAAATAAAAAAAAAGAAGGACAGAGGGAAGTGTTCAGAGCATTGTAGATGCCATTTATGAAAGTGATCTGTACATTGTTAAGTATTATCTGCATCTTTTATAACTAACGTTTGATGCATTAATTATGCCAGGGTGATCTGTTTAAAATGTAAGTTAGATCATGTTACTTCCCTGATTAGGCCTTCCAATGGCTTTTCATATTATTTACAAGTCAACTCCTTTCAGCATACAAAGCCCTAGGTGATATGACTCCTGCCTACCTCATTTCCAACTTCTCCCCCTTCTTCATCATGCCCCGGTCACTGTAGTGTTCTTGTGTATCTTCAAATATGCCAAGTGTGTTCCTGCCTTGGATCTTTTGTGTAAGTTTCTTCCCTGGCCTGGAAAGTTCTTTTGTGAAATCTGCATAGCTGGCTGTTTACTGTAATTGGGCTTTTGGCTTACATGTCACCTTCTCAGAGAAGCCTTTCCTGCACAGGCACCCTAAAGGGCCCAAGCAGTGCTCTTACTTGTCGATTCGCTTGTCTATTACTAGTCCTCTCCTGTGCCTGATGTGCAATAAATATTTATTTCTGTGTGCCACTATATTTGCTTAGTGCTTACATTTCATAGATACTTTTAAAATTATTTTATTTCTGCAAAAACGAAACAAAACAAAACAATCCTCTATGGTTCCAAACTGAAAACTCTCTTTTTACCCCTTTCCACCCATCTCCCACACATGTACCTTGGGAGAGGTACTCTTGTCCAGCAAACGAAAGCAACTATGCTAGTTAGTTTTACTCTTTGTGATTTAATTGAACTCTTGGAGTCATGAACACCAAGTGATACAACAATTACTTGGTTGCAATTGAGATGTGGAACTGGTGCTGTGAGCATTGTTCTCTGCTTCGGGCTTGGAGGCTTCCTGGCTCAGGGCTTGGGGAGTGGAGGGAGTGGTAGAAATTGGCAGAGAGAGGCAAGTGGTAGGAATGCTCACTGATTCCAGTTTGGGTTTGTTTATTGTGGACCCTAGGGCAACAAGTAGTTCTGCAGAAAGAGCACCGAATCAGGGCACAGAAACAGGTTCCAGGGCTCGCTCTACGCGACGCCCCCACCTCCTTACCCCACCCCTAGCCAGCAGTCCCTCTGTTAAATGAAGTGGAACTGGATCGTCTCAAAGGGGAATTCCAGCTCTTAATTCTACGACTTGATGAGAGGATTCTGATCTTTTGTCATGACCATGACTTCTATGACAAAGGATAACCCTTGTAATATTTCTGGTAAGCATAGCTTTTCTGGTCAGTGGAATTGGCCAATAAGGTCACTCGACAAACTCAGATTTCTGCTTTTGCCATTCTAGTTTATTCTTCTCTTTCCTAGAGAAGTTGGCACTCTTGGTAAATCCCCTCATTGTCACATAGGGCTCCACATCTAAATGTAATTGCACTTCAGCCACTCCCCAAGAGATGGGTTCCTAGTGCCTCTGATCTTGGCTAACACTCCTCCATCTGCTTTCAACATGTTGCATTTGATGTTAACTAATGTCTCCTATTAGCATTAAAATAAAACAATCTGGAAAAAATTCACTCTCAAGCAGAGTTCAAACAGGCCACAAGTAGATGGAGAATCTCAACTGCACAAGGATTTTTAAAACAATAGTAATAGATACACAAATATATATAAATGAATATATGTATATTGCATACTGCACATACATATGTATGTGTATATATAAAAGTAAGTGAGTATATAGATGTGTGTGTGTAGTGAAGCCAAAAGTCTGTGAAATGGATCAAGAAAACAAAACTAAGAATGCTTCTGTTCAATTTATGAAATTAACTGGTAACAGCAAGAGGAAAAATATTCTCCTAGTATGGAACAAGGCATGATCAAAAGAACTGAGTGATATGGAAAAGGAATTGGGAATCTTTATCCCACACTTACTGGTAATGGGTTAAAATTCTGGTCCACGAGGTGATTGTATCCATGGTCAAAAAATGAGTGCCGTATCACAACATCAATGCCCTGATTGGCCAGCATTCCTAAAGTGTTCAACCATCTAAAAGGCAGAAAAAAAGGACTACATCAATACATTTTAAAAATGGCATATAACAAGCTCTATAGAGATTGTCTACATATATACCAATCTCTCATCACCAAATTTATTTAGTACTTTAAAGAGGGTTATTTTAAGCATTAAATTCACAGCTGTAATAGATTTTAGAGATTATCAAATCCAACCTCTTAATTTGATAGAAAAAGAAACAGAAGTCTAAGGGAGTAAAATGAATCGCCCTTGATCATTAGTTTGTTGTTAATGACTCAACATTTTATTGCTGAAATACTAACAAATGAATACCCTAGCCATTTGTAAGCCTAATGTCATCCCTCCTGGCCAAAGGACACAATTATAGAAGAACACACATTATGCATTCCATTCCTCAAAATCCCCTGCTTATACCCTGTCACTGAACATGTACCTTTAACAAAACTCTAACTCAAATACTCCTGTGACCTATGCAAACATAGTCTAATCATTAGTAACCCTCATATATCACTGTCAGTAGTCAATGCAATAATAATTTTCATTGGCACTACAAGTAACTATTCAGGGATTCAAGTATGCCACCATCACACATATTTTGTAGTGGAGGACTTGCACTGTTCACACACTTACCATCTATCCCACTATGCCAAACACCCACTTTCTAGGGCATGCCATTCTTCAAAGACTGCCCTCTTTGTTCTTCTAACACCACTGACTCTGCCTTCATTATTTACACATTCCGCTCATTCATCCATTCATGCATTCATTTGGGGTTCTCTTTCTCTTCCTACTTCTGAAACTTAGGGAAACTACTACTTGTAATAATACATGGAATAAATGTGACTTAGAGATTCAGTCTTCCCTTTATGAAAGATAAAGCATTTCACAGCCCGTCCTTAACATATGTGTGTCCAGATTTAGCTGTCACCTCTTCCCCCTCTTCTCTCACCCTAAACCCCATTTCCCATAGGCTCCAAGCCACATGAAATTACTCTCAGCTACCCAAATACACACTGCTTTCTTACACTTACCTGAGTCTTTATGCATGTTTTAACTTCTGCTTAGAATTCCCTTCCTCTCTTCCTTGAACCCACCCCTTTTTAACTGGCAAATATCTTCTCATATATGAATCTCCAAATCAAGTGTTATTTTCTTCTAAACTCTGCTGCCCCAGCCAACAGTAGTACCTTCCTCTGTACTTCCCCAGATCTCTTATTCATACCCTCAAAAAATCCACAGAATCACTTCTTTACTTTTCCCTTGTCAGTTATGAGCTCATCAAGCATAGACACAATGTCTGAACTTGTACCCCAAACACCCATCACCATTTCTGGCACACTGTAGGTACTCAATACTCTGTTGACTTGAAATCTGTCTGGATAAAATTAGATTCTGGGAACTTTGAGAATCACCATTCAGCACACTGGGGAAAATTACGCATAGTTATGATTTCCCAAATCTGAAACCATATGGAGCTCCAAGCCCGTGGCTTGTAGAATTAAGTTTTTTCCTTACTGGAATAAAGAGCATTGCTAATTTTTATACTGTGAATAAATGTTATTTCTATATTCAAATGTTTTTCACATTTACAATTATATTCTATTATCATAAAAACTAACAAATATTTACTGAAAATTAGAGTTACAAAAATAAAAAAGAAAAGCAAAACACAAAACAAAAGTTTTAAATCAAAAGGAAAATCTGACTGTAATGCAGTAGCATTATTTTTGTTGTTGTTCAAATTGGAACATTGTGACCTAGGGAATTGAAATTACTTTTGGAGCATGACATGGCTAAACCACCTATTTGCCTTCATCCTTTTTATTAATTTGGCAATCCTAGACATCAACATACTAGCTTTTCCTTTAGCCACTGAGACATACTATGAAATACCTTATCAAAGGCTGTCTTGTGGTAGAACTGTTACATGAATTGTGGGCTAATGCCTCTTAAGTAGTGTTCTTTCTACACTGAAATGGCACAAATACAATAGGGTCTATATCTAACAATTATTTTAAAAGCAAATTGTCTTATTCAACTTTCCATCCGTATGCTTGTTAAATGAAGGAAGAAACAAAACAATGAAGAAACACATAGTCACATATGTGAGTCCCTCCATCTACCAGCATCTTCATGTCAATATAGGACTCTGTCTTGGTGTTTTTACCTAAGAAAATATCTCATTTGTTCACTCATTCATTATTTATTCAATAACATTAGTCAACACTAAATGCTAGGCATTATTTTCAGAATTGAGAAGATACACAAAAATGTTTGTGTGACCATGTAAGTCATTGGTAAAGCACTAGGTATATAAATGCCTGTGTATACACATTTAAAGGAATCATATCAAATTTCTACTTTTGACATCTACAGAGCCTAGCTTAGTGACCTGCATAGAGTATATACTCAACAAATAAATATCAATTCACAAACCTCATGTTTTCACTAGTGTATAGGAAGATATTTAAGGAATCCAAAAATGAGGGGGAAGAGTATGGATCCTCCCTGCAAACCTACATCCCTATATGTACATGCAGAGTCTGGAGCATTCAAAAATAACTATAACCAGAACTACTGCTTCCCCATGGCTTTCAGAATAGAATTATTAGTACTAAAATTATCTTCATCTTCCTCCTATAATAACAAACCCCCTCAGAGAGGGAAAGAAATGGTCTTCCAAGGCTCCTTTCCATGCTTGGCTAGAGAAAGTTGATAAAATGACTGGTATAACCCACCAAATATGCTACCCTGCCATTATTTTCCACTCTACTAAAGGTGAATATCTACTATGTGCCAGACACTATTAGGTGCTTGAGACTCAGCAACATGCCAGGAGTAGCTGTGGTACACCAAAGAATCTCAAAGCCCTAGCTAAAAAACACTACTCTTGAACACTTGGTAGCAAAGAATTCTGATTTATGCATACATGCACGTGTATATGTCCTGGTGAAATCAGAGTTATGTGATATATTAATATTTCAAAAAGGGTGGAAAATGCCTTCTTTTTCATTTCTTGCTAGCCTCCTAGAGCTTCCTAGAATGTTTACTGCCCCCACTGCCTGCCATAGGAAACAATTTATGCCCCTTGGAGAACTGGACTCAAAGGCCACATTGCTGGGTGCTGCCAGTGGAGTTGAGACCAAATGGGTGACAAAGAGGTTAGAGAGATCGGGAGCAGAATAAACTAGTTTTCATCTGATCTGTGTCAACCAAGCATTGGATAGCTGAATTACAATCGGAATCTAAACAACTATGTTGATCCGTATTCTCCAGAATGACTGTAGGGATCTATGGCTATTTGGCTGATGCTCATGAAAAGGTAGGTCTCTGCTCTAACTTCCTCCATGAAGGTCTTGGTATTTTTCATTTCATCATTCCCTAAAGGGAAGAATGCTCACAAAATCACTCAGTACAACCGGTGGCTTGCTGGGCCCTGCAGCAGCATCCTGTGGTGACTGCTGAGTAAATGCCATTCCTCTGCTGATTCAAAGGGAGTCCCTGCAGCACTGACGCCCTGGCTTCTCACTCTTTCAGCAGATCTCCTGTCAACCCAGTGGAGAGTGGGAGTGTACTTTCATGGGTTTTCTTCAGGGAGGACAGAATCTCGCTCTGTTTCCAAGGCTGGAATGCAGTCTTGGGTCACTGTGACCTCCGCTTCCCAGATTCAAGTGATTCTCCTGCCTCAGCCTCCTGAGTAGCTGCGACTACAGCTGCATGCCACCACGCCCAGCTAATATCTGTATTTTTAGCAGGGATGGGGTTTCACCATATTGGCTAGGCTGGTCTCGAACTCCTGACCTCAAGTGATCTGTCCACTTTGGCCTCCCAAAGTGCTGGGATTACAGGCATGACCCACGTGCCTGGCTGGGAGTATACTTTTGAAAGAAGATTCTTAGCAATGCTATATCAAAGGCTGACTCACTCTGCTTCATGGATTTGAACCATGCTTGCTGACAGTGTCCGTGCTACACAAGGTTGGATGCTGAGGACACAGAAATGGAAGACCCAAGGTATCACCAAGAATTACAATGACTCATTTTCTTCATCTGCATTTGCCAGAACTCTACCTGTAAAGGCATTCCACTTGACTGGCCTGATTTGTCCTTCGTTCATGTATTAAAGAAGCTGCCTCTATAGAGTGGAACTGAAGCTGCATAGTTAGGAACAGTTGTAAGTAGCAAAACACATAGCTGAGGGCAAAGCTGCAGTTCTTAGGAGGACACTGCTCAGTCAAAAATCCAAGACCACAGGGCTGTAGTGGAGCAGGAACAAGTCACCTACTGGTGTTGAGGGGTTTGTCCCTGCCACGTGACACTGGCAGGCTAATGAGAGGCCCTTATGCTTCTGGCTTAAGTCATTCTCCAGACAACTATAGTAGCCTTCAAATTCATTTTCCCATTCCTTCCCAACTCTTGTGAATACTATTGCCAAAGCCAAAGTTTTAAAACACAGGTCAGATTCTCTCTCTCTCTCTTTCTCCTTCAGAATCTTCAGTGGCTTTCTGTGAATATAGAACAAGGCCTCGCTTCCTCTACCAGGTTTTTAAGACCTTCTGTAATTTGGCGGCAAACTCTTTCCTTAGTCTCAGCCCTCACTGCATCCCCGCAGATAACAAGGCTTTAGTCACATTAGTCATTCTCTGCTCCTCTCATGATGTTTCTCGGGCCTAGAATTCTCCTCTCTGCCACCACCATGACTCCCACCTATAGAAATTAGAGTAATCCTACTATGCTGCACTCAAATGCCACTTCCTCCATGAAGTCCCACCTGATACTCCCAGTCACAGAAACTATTTATTCCTTTGCATGTCTGCCATTTTTCATTTGTAGACACACCATGTGAGGCAGGAAGGCAGGTCGTCCATTGCAATAATAAAGAACCTGTACTCTGGAGCAAACTGCCTGGGTTTGGGTCCAAGCTGTACCACTAACTAAATGAATGATCTTGGATAAGTTACTTCAACTCTTTCAGTTTTCTCATCTGTAAATGGGATAATAATAGCATCTATTTCACTAAATTGTCATAAAAGCAGTAGCATCTATTTCATTGGTTGTTAAATTATGAAATATAAATAAAGACTTCAGACAGTACTTGGTACATGATAAGCACCGTATCATTAAAAGTATGATTATGGCACTTATCTCCCACAGTTCTGCAGTTATCTCCTATCCAAGTTCCTCCAATCATATTTTCTCTGGAGGGAAAAAAACATACTTTATTGTTACCTATCTCCCAAGACTATAATGAAAATTGGATTAGAAAATGTATGTTGTTTTGAACTTTCGACACTCAATAAAGCTCTTATTACTTTAATTATTACTGTTACTACTATTACTTATGATAATCTTTGCTCTGATGCCTGTGCCTGACATTTTAATATCTAGAGAAGGCATTGATCACTGTTGAATGGTTTAAGACATACACAAATGAGGCCGGGTGCGGTGGCTCAAGCCTGTAATCCCAGCACTTTGGGAGGCCGAGGCGGGTGGATCACAATGTCGAGAGATCGAGACCATCCTGGTCAACATGGTGAAACCCCGTCTCTACTAAAAATACAAAACATTAGCTGGGCATGGTGGCACGTGCCTGTAATCCCAGCTACTCAGGAGGCTGAGGCAGGAGAATTGCTTGAACCCAGGAGGCGGAGGTTGCGGTGAGCCGAGATCGTGCCATTGCACTCCAGCCTGGGTAACAAGAGCGAAACTCTGTCTCAAAAAAAAAAAAAAAGACATACACAAATGAATGAAATGAACTTTCATTGGGAAACATGCCTCACCCCTTTGATGCCTAGAATAATAATCAGCTATGTCTGAGATTCACTGTCCTTCCCTCCTGAAAGCCCCTGGGGGTGAAATTCCAAGTGCTACTCACAAGAATCCTGCAGCATAGGAATCTGATAGATTGTTTGTGCCTCCAGCTGAGGTGGTCACCACACCTTCAAGCCAAATCTTCTTTCCTGGAGTGTATGTATTAACCACCTGTTTACACAACAGAAGCGGAAGGGGATGGTGAGATTTTAAAAGCGTTCCAACAGGAGAAAAAAACACACATTCCCTTAAGGAAGTTGATCTGATTTCCTGCTTTCAGAAGGTCATGATTTGTGCTTTTTTATGATGATGCACCCAGTTCAATGTGTTGGCATTCACAAACCAAAATGCATTAATATTGACCAGTGTCCACCAAAGAAATGATAATTTTTCCCTAAGTAAACCCAAGTGACAATGGACAGAACAAGTCGTACTCTAGGATGTAAACTGACTGCAGTACCTTCCACTAAAAAATATAAATCATATTGTGTTTCCATATTAACAAGTATTGAGAAGCAATTATTTTCAGTCTCTCTTATAGTACATCTACGACACATGTACTACCTGAAAGCCACGAACACATCACAAGCATCAAAAGTCACAAATCACAAGAAGGTAGAGGAGCAGTGTTTGTGGGAGAGGTGTTTTATAATTACTAGGGCAGGTATATTGTAATCACAGTTTGAAAATAGCTGCAGTAAGGGTAAAAAGAAAAGTCACTGATCCACAAATGACACATCCCACACAGGGAATAACTGCATGCCTTCTAAGCAGAAGCAAAACTTCTTGTTGAAAGGTGGTGTGCTAAAGATTTGAAACGGCCTAGTCTCTGACCCACACGCTGAAGACGGACCCAACTATTCAGATCAGGGTGCAGATGCACAGGATTGCAATCTGGTGGCACTCAGGGGTGAGACTACATGCTGGGTAGCCCCTGACAGCAGAGCCTGCGTCAAAGACTTGTCTACAGATAGTTCACTTGAGAAATAATACCAAGGAGCAGCAATGAGGAACTGGGGGACTGAAAAAGAGAATAAGGGAAAACTAAGACAAAGATGCATTTTCAAATTAACAACCAATGCTGGCAACTACTCAGTCTTAAGATCCTTACAGATTGTGTATCAGAACCGTCCCCCAAGGGGATACAAGAGGAAGCATGAGTAGCCTTGGGATCGTTAACCTCTTGCTCCCCTATCCCTATTTCACAGACAGGAACCAGTGCTGAGCAGATCCCTGAGTGCTCCTCATCTCTGTCTCAGAGAAGCCCCAGAGCAGGAAACGAGAAGTGGGGCACTACCTAGCACACCAGCACCTAGCAATATGCTGACTGCAAAAACAACCTTAGAGACCAGGAAAAACAAAGGCATACAATGAAAACCTCTCACTACATGAAAGATCTAGATAAAAGCAACATAAGTTTATTTGCTGCGGCCTGCATGCTGGCCCAGCCCTGATCTCTACAATGATGGCTAGAGTAGAGGTGGGACTGGGAGGACGCCAGCTATGCACTAAAGAGGCTGGATAAAGAAAATAGTGTATTTAGGTCCTATGCCTCCCCGCCACCAACTACTCTCCTAGACATACACACCAAAACAATTCTTCCTCAGGTCTCTAAAGAGGTAAGGATGAGAAATCTCTCTATATCACTGTAGCAGATGTCCATTGCTAGAGGAATAGAAAAATAAAATGTAGATATATACTATACAATATTATGCAGCAGTTAAAACAATAAAATCAATGTAAATCCAGTAACATAAATAGGCTTTAAAGGTTTAGTGATAAATTTAAAAAAAAAAACCACCGAATGAGATTTATGACACAATATTACAAATAAAATTGCTCATTGACACCCAATAACACTAAATACCCTGTAATGATACATGCCTCTTAAGAACATATATCAAACCCATAGGAAGGCATGTATAAGAGAGAGGTAAACACTAAAATGAAAACAAGACCTTTCATGAACTGATAAAAATAGTTTTCTGTTAGTTTAGGAGTATTGTGTTAATTTAATTCTCTGTACCTGAGGGTCCTCAAAAAGAAAAAAATATATGTGGCCAAATCCATGGTACATCAACAATCAATCATATTCCTCTTTTCATTTCTAGCGAGGTACAACTTCCTGCTTTCTCTCCCCACATTTGCTAGAGAATTTGCATTATTTGGAATGTATTTTGGGTTGGTAAAGTCATTGACCTTTTTCAGAAATGAAGTGGTATAAGAAAATTACACAAATTTGAGATTAAAGTTAGCATTATGATCATAAATGGAAGAAACATTCTGAGAATTAATGGTGGCGGTCAAATAACATGTTGGTAAATATTACATAAAAATTTACTCTTATACACACACACAAAAGCGTCATTTGAGGACACCACAAGGTTGTCCTCTCACCCCTTCCAACACTGTGCAGTGTACCCAACTCAAGGGAAGCAGGGAACTTTTAGACTAAGAAAGTTAAGGAAAATGCTTTAAATAATCAAAAGACACATCCATCTGGCCAGATTAAAGGACTGCATCTATGATTTCCCTTAAAAATATAGTGCTAAAAAAATCTGTGTACATGACAAACTATCTACTTCCTTTATGAGTAACCAGAGCAGAGTAATATATTTATGTTTCTCTTTTTTTGTCTTTGGCTTGCAGGATATTTAATGTTTAATTTTGTGCTCTAAGACATAATAAAGGCAGTTAGAGAAAGCAGCTTTGGTTAAACAAAACAAAAAGGGAAATACTATAACATGAATGAACCTCGAAAACATTAAGCTAAGTGAAAGAAGCCAGACACAGAAGGCCATATATTATATGATTCTATTTATATGAAATGTTCAGAATAGGCAAATTCATAGAGACAATACATAGACTAATGGTTTCCTATGGTTGAAGAAGAGGAGGAAGTTTAACATGGGGGAGCTGGAAGGAGAGTGATTACTAATGGATATGAGGTTTCTTTTGGAGTGATGAATATGTTCTAAAATTAGATTGTGGAGATGATTTCAGAATTCTGCAAATATATTAAAAACCACTGAATTTCATACTTTCAAAGGTGAATTTTCTGCTATTTGAATTATATCTCAGTAAATAAATATGTGTAAAAGAACACATCAACAAAAGGAGAGGTATGGTCTAAGTAGGCAAATAACCGTGATGTGGAAAGAAGAATGTACCCTGGAAATTCTGGGTCATGCTACACGCTAGCTGTGGTACTTGTAGCAGTAATTATCTTGGACTTCAGTTTCTCCATCCACATTTAAAGTCATGAATTTATAGTAGATAAACTCTAAGTTCCTTCTAAATATAAATGTTAAAATGTGTTAGTATTTTATAATGCTAATGTAGATCCCCTTGGCTATCACCCAAAGGTCAAGAGTATCTCTGATTATGAACGTTAAGATTACATAAACAAGTATGGGAAATGAAAAAAAAAAGGTCAAGCACAGCTTAGAGCTGGTCATCTCAGAAACAAAGGTCTGGGCTGGAGAAAAACATGAGAAAGGTAGAAAAATCCACAGGAGTAAATGAAATTGCCTAGGGAGAATATATAAACATGAGGCTAGAAAGGGCTAAGGATTTCCATCTAAAACATTATCAAGTGCATTATTTATTCAACAAGTATTTATTGAGCACCTACTATATGTCAAGCAGAGTTCTGGGGGAGAGTCTACATCAATGAAACGGAACAAGTCTCTGCTCTTGTCGGCTTACATTTTAGTCAAGGGAAGGAGAATAATAATAAAGAAGTTAACGAGTAATAGAAATTTAGATCATAATAAGGGATGGAAGAAAACAAAACAGAGTAACATGCTAGAGAGCAGTTTGAAAGGAGGGGAGGGTCAGTAATTTATAGTGGACAGAGAAGGCTCATGTGGAAGGTGGTATCTGAGCTGAGAACTGAGTGAAGGAACCAGCCCCTTAATGGATCTAAGAAAAGCACGGTGGAAAGGACCTCAGGTGGAAACAGAGGTTCTGCTGTATTCAGAACCAAAAGAAGACCATCTGGACTATAGTAAATAACAGAGTGAAAGATTTAAAAATGAGGCCAGAAAAGAAAGGAATATTTTTATTCTGAGTGTGATGGAAAGCTATTGCAGGGATTTAACCAAGAAAGTGATCTGATCTGACTTAATGTAAAGATGATCCCTGCAGCTGCTATGAGATCATACACACACACACACACACACACACACACACACACACACACGCACACATAGAAACTGTTTCATGATATAGTTATTGGTCTATCATTTAAATTATAAAATGATAAAACTATAAAATGATATATAAATTAAAGTTTTATTCTTTCTCTTTCTTTCTTTCTTTCTTTCTTTCTTTCTTTTTTTTTTTTTTTTTTTTTGAGATGAAGTCTCACTCTCTTGCCAGGCTGGAGTGCAGTGGTGCAATCTCAGCTCACTGCAACCTCCACCTCCCAAGTTCAAGTGATTCTCCTGCCTTGGCCTCCCAAGTAGCTGGGATTACAGGCACTCGACACCAAGCCCAGCTAATTTTTATTTTTATTTTATTTTTAGTAGAGATGGGGTTTCACCATGTTGGCCAGGATGGTTTCAATTCCCTGACCTTGTGATCCACCCATCTCAGCCTTCAAAAGTGTTGGGATTACAGGCGTTAGCCACCGCACCCAGCCAGTTTTATTATTTCTATAACCACTTTGAACTTCAGTTTCCTCACATGTAAGCTGAAATAATACCTGATAGGATTGTGTTAAGGATCTTTTCTTTGTCAAAAGCCAAAGACACATACACAAGGCCAATCACAGGAAGATCCTGAGAGCTAGTGAAAAGGGGCACAGACCTAGCAGATACACATTTATGTGGGTCCTTCTAATGGTGATGTATAAATTCAGAAGAACTAGTGCCAAATATTCTTACAGTTTGGTGATAAGATTCTGAAATAATATCTTTGATCCAAGTAATAAATCCAGGAAATTTCCTAGAAATATTGAACCATTAGCTCTTTGAAGGCAGGGAATACTGTCTTACTCACTTTTGTATTTACTTCTTAGCAGAATGCCTGGCACAGAGTAAGTGCTTCTCAGGAGATTGTGTGCAACACAAAGAAGTTAATGCAATTCCATACCTGCCCCTGCACAGCTCACAGTAAACTGCCACTCCTTAAGGAAGTTATATGACCTGACAAAGGGTGACTAAACTGATCAAAGAATTGGAGGGAATATGCTGATTGCAAAAGCAACATTAGAGATTAGGAAAAATAAAGGCGTACAATGAAAATCTATCACAACATGAAAGATCTAGATAAGAGCAACTTAGATTTATTTGCCAAATCTCAGCATATCAGGCCTGGGGTCTTCTCCTTGATCTTAGAGGGAAAAGGAAAATTCTGCTTTGTTTAGCAGGTGATTTATGTATGGAATCCAATAACCTCAGAAGTGTTAAAGGTCAGTTACCATATAGGATGATTTGGATACCAGAAGGATTTTATGTATTATCAAGCTAATTATAATATTCTGATACTAAGAATGGAAACAATCATGTATTTTCACATTTATCCCTTGAGGACATTTGCTTTTAACTCTAAGTCCTCACTTAAACGCATCAATAGGTCCTTGGAAATGGCAACTTTATGCAATTATATAACCAATTTTACTGCAGGCTATGTGATACTAATAAGAATTAAGTTCTTGGGCAGGCGCAGTAGCTCATGCCTGTAATTCCAGCACTTTGAGAGGCCGAGGTAGAGAGATCACCAGGTCAAAGATCAAGATCATCCTGGCCAACATGGTGAGACCTCATTTCTATTAAAGTACAAAAACTTATCCTGGCATGGTGGCATGTGCCTGTAGTGCCAGCTACTCAAGAGGCTGAGGCAGGGGAATCACTGGAACCCGGGAGGCAGAGGTTGCAGTGACCTGAGATAGCGCCACTGCACCCCAGTCTGGCAACAGAGTAAGACTCGGTCTCAAAAAAAAAAGAAAAAGAATTAAGTTCCTATGACATATTTCTGGTCACGAAAATCACGAAATTCCCCAAACTTTTAATACTAATCATTAAAATAAGTGTGATCTATACATACATTTAAGAAAGATGAATAAAAACAAGAAAATTATTTATCTAACTTTTGGTGTATCAGTGAGTGGCCGCAGTCATGGAGGTGGGAGGGTTAAATCAAGGAATCTGTTTGCAAAGCAAAAAGGAGTACCTTCTACCACCAGGAAGTTCAAAAACAATAAAAAATGTGACAGACTTGCCATGTGCTTTAGTGCCACATGGTTTATTGTGCATTTGTATTATTGCAGACTTTACAAATTTTTATTTTACAATAATTTTATTCATTCATTTATTTTCCAACCTGCTTACACCAGTTCAGGGTTGAGAGTAGCCAGAGCTATCTTGGAGGCTCAAGGTACAAGAGAAGAACCAGCCATGGACAGGTCACCATTCCATTGCAGGGCCACTCATACCCACACCCATACTCACTTGGCCTAGGACCATTTAGAAACCCAAGAAACCTAATGTAATCTACATATTTGCAGGAGTATCCAGACAAAACCCACATAGACAGTTGCCCCAGCTGGGAATTGATTTTTCTTCCATCAATATTTTAATAAAATGATGTTGAATGAAATGAAATTATTCAAAAACCTACTGTACTTAGTTGGATGGTGGCATGCCCAACTCAAAGGGGAGATTTGTATGAGATGATTATTTTTCAAAAGGAGTTTAAAGTCTAGCTCCTTTAAGTGAGGACTTGATTCCAGAGAACAGTTGGATTTATAAAATACTTGTCTACAGGACCCTTCAAGGACATAGACTCTGTGTAAATAAAAGTTACGCCTGTAGCCCTACTACTTGGAAGGCCAAGGTGGGAGGATCACTTGAGGCCAGGAGTTTGAGACCAGCCTGGGCAACATAGCTAAATCCCTCGTCTCAAAAAAGAAAAAAAAAAATTAGTCAGTCATGGTGGCTTGTGCTTATAGTCCCAGCTACTCAGGAGGCTGAGGCAGGAGGCAGCGAGTTATGATCACACCACTGCGCTCCAGCAAGAGTCCCTTAAAAAATAAAAAAATAAAAAAAGTTAATCAGAATTCTCTTCTGACCTGCAGGGAGATTTGAAAGGAAACAATCTAAAATTGAGTAGCAGTTGGGGGCATGGACTCTGGAGTCAGATCACCTGCATTTGAATTCTGGTTCTGTAATTTACTTACTGAATGACTTTGAGTGAGTCACATTACCTCTCTCTGTTTCAATTTTCTTGGCTAAAAAATAAGAATAATATTTACCTCAGAGGATTTTATAATATTTAAATTACATAATATGTTTAAAGCACTTGAAGTAGTGTCTGGCATATAGTAAACATGTAGAGGTGTAAACCGAATGTTATCTAGACCCCTCTCCTTGTCCAACGCACATGAACTTGTGTTTGAATGAATAACATCAGAGTTGGTTGTTTTTCCTTCAGACATAGCACTTGTGGTGATAGGTAATAGCCCAGATGCTTCCTAAGCAGCAGGAGAGTCCAGTTTAGAATTTAAAATGCACATGGATAATTCACACAAACATAATTATCATTCAGAGTAGTTCACTTATCCATTCTCAGCACGGGGTAACTCAGTCAAGCCACATGAACAAAAACACACAGTAAGAAACAACTTTGATACAAAAACTAAACCAGTTATATGAAACAGTTTTTTTGGGGAAATATTCCTAGAAATTATTAATGTTAAAGGTTCTAGGAGTAGTCAATACAAACCAACAAATAATTTCTGAGTATTTACTGTTTGAGTCATGGTGGAAGGCTTATGAACCCTGTATCTTCCATGAGCAAAGAAGCATCATGGTGACATGTCGTGGAGGTACAGACACTAAGGCTGGGTGTTGGTTGGGTCTGGGAAGGAAATAAGCATGGGCAGAGAAGAGAAAAAAATTAGGAAAAGCAAATGGAACCAGCTGCAAAATTCCCTTAGAAAGTAAAACTCTAAGAAACTGAGGGCTATAGTTCAACACTGTGGTTTTTTGTAGTAAATATGATTCTCCCTGTGCTACAAGAGAGAAAATTGGAGGACTTTGGAAAGCAAAAGGGTATAGTTCCTGGTGAGAAATGATGTGCCACTGAAGGTTATTTTAAGGGATACACTGTCTGGGGAGGAAGAAGTATGAATGCTGAAATTACCTAAGTGAAGGTAGAGGGAACTGAGTGGTTGGCTGCCTTTCAGCAGTTCTTCTGTTCCCAAATAGACTTCAACCCTTGGGTCCATGTGGTCAAGGGGGCTTTCAGGTACCCAGAAAACCACTCAGTAAAGGGCCAGTGGCTGCTTAGAATCTTTGGGCCTGCTAGAGGCAGAGTTGTATAAAGGGAAACCCTTCCAGCTCCAATCCTTCGTATTTCAGGGTTGAGGACTATGAGGACTGTTTCATGTGGACATGCTGAGGGAGGAGTGGGGACAGAGAAAGAGAGGAGAGGCTAGAGAAAACAACCTGGATACTTGAGTTTATTTTCCCTACCACTTTGAATTAAAAACAAAAAAGAAAAAAAAAAAACAGTAAAAAGACAATAACAATTTATGTAGCACGTTTTCAAATCTGGGCTTCCTTTTCCTGTATTTCCTTGATATCCTGCCTCTAAAACTGTGATCTAAGTCCTTTGAAAAGACTCTTGAGAGCCTGGCTTCAGCCACTGGCTGTGTAAGAAATGGTAGCCTTGTAGCAGCAGACATGTTGTTTATGGTTATCCAAACCCAACACCTTTGTTAATGAGAAAGGAAGCAATAAAACAGGAATAGTGGACAGGCCAGCTGGGCTAATCAGTTCTGGCAGGAGGCCCACCCTCCAAAAGAAGCTGGAGACCATTAATTCTAGCATCTCATCTGCTTGGAAATGAACCTTCCCCAAAAGTTTAGGAAGAACAGTAGCTCTTTAAATAACCCAAACTGGTCCTCTACAGAGTTGGTTACAAAGAGCTGAATAGCTACAGCAAGCTTCTTACACCACCTTACCTACACACAGAGTTCTTACAGATATCCTTGCCTCTTGGCAGTCTTTGTTCCTTATAAGTGGTCAAGGTGAGAACTCTGTGCCCTTCGTATGTTTCTTTCCATTCTCCTTGTGTGTTTTTTGACTCTCTAGTTACCTGCTACACTAGAGCAGAGGATACTGACTCTGTCCTCCTTCCTCACTGCCCCTCCTGAGTTCTGGATCCTGCCATTTGTTCCTTGGTCTTCTTGCCTCTAAGCTTTTCCTCTTCTAGTCCATCCTTCACTCTGCTGCTTTTTGTTAACTTGACAAATCCCTCCCTAGCTTAAGAACCTTCAGTGGTTCTCCATTGCTAGCAGCAGTACTCAATTATTTGTATTCAGAGGTCTGTTTGATCAGCTGGGAGATGTGCTACAAGCAATTTGTTTCAGACACTATTGAAAGCAATGATTTGGGAATAATTTACTTCAAAATAAAAAGAGTAAATTCAGAGTTGTCTTAATAACATTTCACCCAAATTCTGAAATATTTCCTTAACTGGGAAAAAAAGGCTAAGGAGCTAATAACTGCACATAACCCATAGTCTATTTTATCTATTTGTCCACAGGAGCATACTAGACACGATAAAATAAAGTTCAGAACCACTGACCCACAGGATAAGATGCTAACTGCTTTATTTAACTTGTTATCTTAGACTTTCGCAACCACCCCTTAGCTCTCTCTTCTCCTATTTCTCCCCTATAGAAGGAAGACCTATGGTTCACTACAAAGAATTTTCAACTAACAAAGTTACAGTTTTTTACTGATTACCTTCCCCCTACTCACCTCTCATCCACATTGTCTGATTTCTTTTTCAAGCCTATTTCAAAGTTATTTCCTCTGTGGAACTTTCCTCAAACCTTCAGAAAGTTATTTCTTCTCTCCTCTGGGTTCTAAAGTCCTTTGAACCTACCTCTGATGTTGACTTTATTATACTGAATTATAATTTTCTATTTTTTTCCTTTTTGCATGTCCTATAGAATGCTTAACAATTGCTTTGCTTGTAATATACTTATAAATAAATGAGATAATACTTTACTGATGAGAAAGCTACATTTCAGAGCAGATAACTAATAATCTCAGTATCACAGGGCAAACACCAAATCCTCACAGTTCCAGTTTAGGGCTCTGTTCACATTCTAAGTGAATTTCCTGTTTGAGGAGACCCATAACTTCTGGTTGGCTAAACTGCCTCCATATTTAACATGTCCTTAGGTTAGACAAGCTGGGCCATTCTGAGCTCAGTCATTCCAGTATCTTATCACATTCCTCTTGATGTATTTCTTCTGTCTAATGTACTTCCTGTCAGTTTCATTAATCTTTTTCTGTATAATTTCTGTTTATCATCTCTGTGTTCTGGAGTGCCATCTTTGCCCATTTTCTTTCAGTATCAGATCAATTTTTAATTTGTGGCTTCTGTTTCTGTGACATTTTTAGGATTGAAAATTGCATTCTCTGCACTTGTTATCTCAAACCACAGAAAAGCAGTTGAATGTAATTGCAATAAAACATTAAATTAAAATAAGAACATACACAAAAAAGATAAAGTCACTAGGGAGGCAAGGACATTATGATCATAAGCAAGAAAATGGGAAAGAAAAGTTTCACAGGATCCCAAAGCAATGACTACATTCAAGGATAAGTGCTAATTAGAGAGAGATTGGAAATAGCTACTTGCACATAAATTACTCTTCTTCTCTTTCCCAGTCCTTTTCTGTGACTAACCAACTCTTACCTACTTACAAATCATAGGCACCAGCAGCTCCACTGGTAATTTTACTCTTGCTTAGGACAAACCCTATAATCCTCCTCCTTACATGTTGAAACACCGGATGGTCATCTAAAGTTGCCTCTTCCTCCTGAAGAAGCTTTTTGCCCCAAACAGCAATTTGCTCCCAGGACCATTCCTCCAAACGTCCATGGGTAGCACATAACCTTCTTCACATTGTCATTGCCTTGCATATAGCAGGACCTTACTAAACACTGACCAAGAAGCCTGTGCATATGAAACGTAGGAGTGGAATTCAGTAGATCAATGCAAATAACACTCTGAAAAGTCTTGTCCTCTTCCACTATCATTTGCCTAATATCATAAGACCCAACTTCATTCATTCATTTGACTCTCACTTCTAGAATACCCACCCTGATTATTAATTAACTGTGGGATCAAACCGATGTTATTTCAACAAGAACATTCAGTATTCTTCTTTGAAAGCCTTCCTAATCCTGGGTGGTTAGGAATATAAATATTGCACAGGTTATAAAATAAATAGCTGATAAGTGTAGGCAATACTGAATAGTGTAATGGATAAGAGTGCAGGTTCTGGAGTCAGATGAGCCTTAGTTCGAATTTGAATTTTACTACTTAAAAAGTTCTGGTGGTCTTGAGTAAATCACTAGTTTCTTTAATGGATTAAAAATACATAATGCACTCAATAAATGGCATTTATAACCCAAGAGGTAATATAATTGTTTTATTTCTATAAGTTAATGATGTATTTTTCACAATTTAGTGCTTTTGAAATCAGAACATTATTTAAAATCAGTATCAGATGAAACCTGCCTGCTGTTTACCCTCTCCCTTCCCAGTTGTTATTTTTTATTTTTTTATGTTTTTTGAGACAGAGTCTCACTCTGCTGCCAGGCACCAGGCTGTAGTGCAGTGGTGCGATCTCGGCTCACTGCAATCTCCACTTCCTGGGTTCAAGCAATTCTCCTGCCTCAGCCTCCCAAGTAGCTGGGTCTACAGGCATGTGCCACCATGCCCAGCTAATTTTTGTATGTTTTTAGTAGAGACAGGGTTTCACTATGTTGGCCAGCATGGTCTCGATCTCTTGACCTCGTGATCTGCCTGCCTCAGCCTCCCAATGCTGGGATTACAGGTGTGAGCCACTGTGCCTGGCCTTAGTTATTATTAAATTAATGGTCTATTTTACAATTATTTGTTCTAAGATTCAAGGAAATATTTGTATCTAAGAATCAAGGAAATTAAGGTTCAAGAGATGATAATGACTGAAACTTTGGTGATCTTTTGTGATAAATATACCTTTCAGATTAGACTCCCCCACTATAATATTATTCGTCTTGTATATGAAGGCAAAGAGCCAAAGCTGCCCTTAGGTCATATTCTCCCATTTGCAGATGCACAGCCAAGTGGGGTCACAGAGGCCAATTTACCGAGAAGTTCATGGAGCTTAAATTTCCAGCTCTCTGCTTTCACAGGCATCTAACAATATCCTAAGAAGGGCCTGCTAATGTGTTCATATGGTCAAATATTTATATAATTTGTGGATTTCCTTGTTTTATTTTCCTTAAAAAGGTCCCCATTGTATAAATGTCAGGCCCCATAAAACTCAGAATCACTTATTAATGTTATCCCAAGGTATTAATGTGGTACCGTTTGTATTTGGGGTCCTGTGCCTTCTCTGAGTACAGGCGACCCTTGAACAACATGATTTTGAGCTGCATGAGTTCACTTATATATGAATTTATTTCAGTGAAAGTTATATAGGATGCACCTGCCTCTCCTTCCTGCCTTTTCAACTCCTCCACCTCTTCTGCCTCTGCCACTCCTGAGACAGCAAGACCAACGCCTCCTCTTTCTCCTCCTATTCAGCCTACTCAATGTGAAGTATTATTAATAAATATTAAATATTAAAAAAGTATTATAATAATAAATATTAATAAATAAATAAATATGAAGTATTATTAATAAATAGTGAATATATTTTCTCTTTATTCTAACTTTATTTTCTTTCTTTTTTCTCTTTTTTTGGAGATAGGGTCTTGCTGTGTTGCCCAGGCTGGAGTGCAGTGATGGGATCACAGCTCACTGTAGCCTCAACCTCCCTGAACTCAAGCAATCCTCCCACCTCAGACTCCCAAGTAGCTGGTACCACAGGTATGTGCCACTATGCCCAGCTAATCTGTGTGTGTGTGTGTGTGTGCACACGTGTGTGTAGATACAGGGTTTTGACACATTACCCAGGCCGGTCTCAAACTCCTGGCTCAAATGATCCACCCACTTTGACCTCCTAAAGTGCTGGAATTACAGATGTGAGCTGCCACACCCAGCCCATGATTTTCTTAATAACATTTTCTTTTTTCTAGCTTACTTTATTATGAAAATACAATAGATAATACAGATAACAAAATATGTATAAATCAACTGTTTATGTCATCAGTAAGGCTTCTAGTCAACAGCAGGCTATTAGCAGTTAAGTTTTGGGAGAGTCAAAAGTTATACACGAATTTTTGAGTATGCAAGGGAGTCAGTGCCCCAACCCTCATGTTATTCAAGGGCCAACTGTATTTCTTTGGCTTGTGTTTCTCCTGCCCTCTCTCAAAACCTGATCTTGGGGAAAGATCTTCTATTTGCCATTAAAGCCTTAGTGTTAATTTAAGCAGTGTAGTTTACCTCTTCCCAGATTGTTTACATTCTTCATCATCATCCTAATGTGAATGAAAGATTATTCACTCAAATGAAATATCTGAAACAAACAGACTAAAATGTTATTTGAGGCCACAAAGAGACTTTTCCTTCACTGCAATCACAAATACTGAAGATACTCTCCTACTATGTTTATATGCAGATGCAGCTCACAAGGCTATCTAAACTGATTTCCATCTATTCAACACTACTACAAAAGTTAGCAGCAGATAAGGTTATTCTGCAGTGTGAACAGCAGAGACAGCACATATAAATGTGAATGAGATAAGACATTACTTCTTTTATACTTCTAGTGCTTTATTCTGCTCACGGACCTGTCCCTTGCTTTGTGCATTCTTCCAGCATGTATTGAGCACCTGCTAAGTGGCAGGAACAGAGACATTGAAATACGCAGTCAATATTGCTGAAAGAATGAGGGAATTAATGAATTAATCAAGCAAAAACTGATTTTTGTGGTGATACTACCTTTTAAAAAAAAGTATACGTTAAGTTCTTGGGTACATGTGCAGAATGTGCAGGTTTGCTACACAAGTATACACGTGCTGTCGTGGTTTGCTGCACCCATCAACTCATCATCTACATTAGGTATTTCTCCTAATGCTATCCCTCCCCTAAGCCCCCATACCCTGACAGGCCCCAATGTGTGATGTTCGCCTCCCTGTGTCCATATGTTTTCATTGTACAACTCCCATTAATGAGTGAGAACATGAGGTGTTTGGTTTACTGTTCATGTGTTAGTTTGCTTAGAATAATGGTTTCCAGCTTCATCCGTGTCCCTGCAAAGAACATATACTCATCCTTTTTTATGGCTTCATAGTATTCCATGGTATATATGTGCCACATTTCTTTATGCAGTCTATCATTGATGGGCATTTGGGTTGGTTCCATGTCTTTTTTATTGTGAATAGTGCCACAATAAACATATGTGTTCATGTGTCTTTATAGTAGAATGGTTTATAATCCTTTGGATGCATACTGAGTAATGGGATTGTTGAGTGAAATGATATTTTTAGTTCTAGATCCTTAAAGGAATCACCACACTGTCTTCCACAATGATTGAACTCATTTACAGTCCCACTAACATTGTAAAAGCATTCCTATTTCTCCACATTGGCTTCAGCATATGTTGTTTCCTGACTTTTTAATAATCACCATTCTAACTGGCTTGAGATAGTATCTCAATGTGGCTTTGATTTGCATGTCTCTAATGACCAGTGATGATGAGGTTTTTTTTCACAGGTTTGTTGGCTGCATAAATGTCTTCTTTTGAGAAGTGTCTGTTCATATGCTTTGCCCACTTTTTGATGGGGTTGTTTATTTCTTATAAATTTGTTTAAGTTCTTTGTAGATTCTGGATATTAGCCCTTTGTCAGATGGATAGATTGAAAAATTTTCTCCCATTGTGTAGGTTGCCTGTTTACTCTGGTGATAGTTTCTTTTGCTGTGCAGAAGCTCTTTAGTTTACTTAGATCCCATTTGTCAATTTTGGCTTTTGTTCCCATTGCTTTTTGTGTTTTGTTATGAAGTCTTTGCCCATGCTTATGTCCTGAATGGTAATGCCTAGGTTTTCTTCTAGGGTTTTTATGGTTTTAGGTCTTACATTTAAGTTGTTAATCCATCTTCAGTCAATTTTTGTATAAGCTGTAAGGAAGGGATCCAGTTTCAGCTTTCTGCATTTGGCTAGCCAGTTTTCCCAACACCATATATTAAATAGGGAATCCTTTCCACATCCTTGTTTTTGTCAGGTTTGTCAAAGATCAGATGGTTGTAGATGTGTGGTATTATATCTGAGGCCTCTGTTCTGTTCCTGTGGTCTATATATCTGTTTTGGTACCAGTACCATGCTGTTTTTGTTACTGTAGCCTTATAGTATAGTTTGAGTCAGGAAATGTGATGCCTCTAGCTTTGTTCTTTTTGCTTAGGGTTGTCTGGGCTATACGGGGTCTCTTTTGGTTCCATATGAAGTTTAAGGTGTTTTCTTTTTTTCCCCCAATTCTGTGAAGAAAGCCAATGGTAGCTTGATGGGGATAGCATTGAATCTAAAAATTACTTTGAGCAGTATGGCCATTTTCATGATATTAATTCTTTATATCCATGAACATGGAATATTTTTCCATTTTTTTTTGTCCTCTCTTATTTCCTTGAGCAGTGGTTTATAGTTCTCCTTGAAGAGGTCCTTCATGTCCCTTGTAAGTTGTATTCCTAGATATTTTATTCTCTCTGTAGCAATTGTATATGGGAGTTCACTCGTGATGTGGCTCTCTGCTTGTCTATTGTTGATGTACAGGAATGCTTGTGATTTCTGCACATTAATTTTATATCCTGAGACTTTGCAGAAGTTGCTTATCTGCTTAATGAAATTTTGTGCTGAGATGATGGGATTTTCTAAATAAACAATCATGTCATCTGCAAACAGAGACAATTTTACTTCCTCTTTTCCTAACTGAATACTCTTTATTTCTTTCTCTTGCTTGATTGCCCTAGCCAGAACTTCCAATAGTATTTTGAATAGGAGTGGGGAGAGAGGGCATCCTTGTCTTGTGCCAGTTTTCAAAGTGAATGCTTCCAGTTTTTGCCCATTCAGTATGATATTGGCTGTGGGTTTGTCATAAATAGCTCTTATTATTTTGAGATATGTTCTATCAATACATAGTTTATTGAGAGTTTTTAGCATGAAGGGCTGCTGAATTTTGTCAAAGGACTTTTCTCCATCTATTGAGATGATCATATGGTTTTTGTCATTGGTTCTGTTTATCTGATCAATTACATTGATTGATTTGTGTAAATTGAACCAGACTTGCATTCCAGGGATGAAGCTGACTTGATCGTGGTGGATAAGCTTTTGGATGTGCTGCTGGATTCAGTTTGCCAGTATTTTTTGGAGGATTTTTGCATCGATGTTCATCAGGAATATTGGCCTGAAATTTTCTTTTTTTGTTGTGTCTCTGCCAGGTTTTGGTATCAGGATTATGCTGGCTTCATTACATTAGGGAGGATTCTCTCTTTTTCTATTGTTTGGAATAGTTCCAGAAGGAATGGTATCAGCTCTCTTTTGTACCTCTGGTGGAATTTGGCTGTGAATCTGTCTGGTCCTGGCTTTTTGTTGGTTGGTGGGCTATTATTTACTGCCTCAATTTCAGAACTTCTTAATAATCTATTCAGGGATTTGAGTTCTTCCTGGTTCAGTCTTGGGATGGTGTATTTGTCCAGGACTTTATCCATTTCTTCTAGATTTTCTAGTTTAGTTGTGTAGAGGTGTTTAGTGTTTACAGTATTCTCTGATGGTAGTTTTTCTCTTTTCTTTTCTTCTTTTCTTTTCTTTTCAAGACAGAGTTTCACTCTTGAAGTCCAGGCTGGAGTGCAATGGGACGATCTCGGCTCACTGCAACCTCTGCCTCCCAGGTTCAAGCAATTCTCCTGTCTCCGCCTCCTGAATAGCTGGGATTATAGATGCCCACTACTACACTCAGTTGAATTTCAGATTTTAATAAAGATGGGGTTTAACCATGTTGGCCCGGCTGGTCATGAACTCCTGACCTCAGGTGATCAGCCCGCCTTGGCCTCCCAGAGAGCTAGGATAACAGGTGTGAGGCATCGTGCCTGGACGGTATTTTATCTTTATGTGGGATTGGTGGTGATATCCCCTTTGTCATTTTTTTAAAATTTTGTCTACTTGATTCTTCTCTCTTTTCTACTTTATTAGTCTGGCTTGCATCTATCTATTTTGTTGATCTTTTCAAAAAACCAGCTTCTGGATTCATTGATTTGTTGAAGGGTTTTTCATGTCTCTATCTCCCTCAGTTCTGCTCTTATCATAGTTGTTTCTTGTCTCCTACTAGCTTTTGAATTTGTTTGCTCTTGCTTCTCTAGTTCTTTTAATTGTGATGTTAGGGTGCTGATTTTAAATCTTTCCTGCTTCTCTTGTGGGCATTTACTGCTATAAATTTCCCTCTACACATTGCATTTAATGTGTCCCAGAGATTCTGTACATTGTGCCTTTGTTCTCATTGGTTTCAAAGAACATCTTTATTTCTGCCTTCATTTCATTATTTACCCAATAGTCATTCAGGAGCAGGTTGTTCAGTTTCCATGTGGTTGTGCAGTTTCGAGTGACCTTCTTAATCCTGAGTTATAATTTGATTGCACTGTAGTCTGAGAGACTGTTATGGTTTCCATCCTTTGCATTTTCTGAGGAGTGTTTTACTTCCAATTGTTTGGTCAATTTTAGAATAAGTGTGATGTGGTGCTAAGAAGAATGTATATTCTGTTGATTTGGGGTGAAGAGTTCTGTAGCTGTCTATTAGGTCTGCTTGGTCCAGAGCTGAGTTCAAGTCCTGGATGCTTTGGTTAATTTTTTGTCCCATTGTTCTGTCTAACATTGACAGTGGGGTGTTAAAGTCTCCCACTATTACTGTATGGGAATCTAAGTCTCTTTGTAGATCTCTAAGAACTTGCTTTATGTATCTGGATGCTCCTGTATTGAGTGCATATATTTAGGATAGTTAGCTCTTCTTGTTGCATTGATCCCTTTACCATTATTTAATGCCTTTGTCTCTTTTGATTTTGTTGGTTTAAAGTCTCTTGCATTAGATGCTAGGATTGCAAGATTGCAACCCTCACTTTTTTTTTCTTTCCATTTGCTTGGTAAATATTCCTCCATTTCTTTATTTTGAGCCAATGTGTGTCTTTGCATGTGAGATGGGTCTCCTGAATACAGCACATGGATAGGTCTTGACTCTATCCAATTTGCCATTCTGTGGCTTTTAATTAGGGCATTTAACACATTTACATTTAATGTTAATATTGTTATGTGTGAATTTGACCCTGTCATTATGATGCTAGCTTGTTATTTTGCCCATTAGTTGATTCAGTTTCTTCATAGTGTCGATGGTCTCTACAATTAGGTATGTTTTTTCAGTGACTAGTACCAGTTTTTGCTTTCATGTTTAGTGCTTCCTTCAGGAGCTCTTGCAAGGCAGGCCTGGTGTTGACAAAATATCTCAGCATTTGCTTGTCATAAAGGATTTTATTTCTCCTTCGCTTATGAAGCTTAGTTTGGCTGGATATGAAATTCTGGCTTGAAAATTCTTTTCTTTAAGAATGTTGAATATTGCCCCCCACCTCCTTCTGGCTTGTAGGGTTTCTGCTGAGAGATCTGCTGTAAGTCTGATGGGCTTCCCTTTGTGGGTAACCCCATTTTTCTCTCTGGCTGCCCTTAACATTTTTTCCTTCATTTCAACTTGGTGAATCTGATGATTATGTGTCTTGTAGTTGCTCTTCTTGAGGAGTACCTTTGTGGTGGGCTCCACTCAGTTCTAACTTCCAAGTGGCTTTGTTTATACTGTGAGGGGAAAACCACCTACTCAAGCTTCAGCAATGGCGGATGCCCCTACCCACACCAAACTGGAGCATCAGACTGTGCTGGCAGTGGGAATTTCAAGCCAGCGGATCTTAGCTTGCTGGGCTCCATGGGGGTGGCTCCCTGGCTTCAGCCCCCTTTCCAGGGAGTGAACAGTTCTGTCTGGTTGGCATTCCAGGTGCCCCTGTGGTATGAAAACCACCTCCACGAACTTCTGCCATTAGCTCAGCGTCTGCCCAAATGGCCACCCAGTTTTGTGCTTGAAACCCAGGGCCCTGGTGGCATAGGCACTGGAGGGAATCTCCTGGTTTGCCGGTTGCAAAGACCATGGGAAAAGCACTGTATCTGGGCTGGAATGCACCATTCTTCCCAGTACAGTCTCACACAGCTTCCCTTGCCTAGGGGAGGGAAATCCCCTGACCCCTTGCACTTCCCAGGAGAAGTGACACCCCATTCTGCTTTGGCTCACCCTCCGTGGGCTACACCCACTCTTCAACCAGTCCCAATGAGATGAACAAATGACCTTAGCTGGAAATGCAGAAATCACCTCACTTCTCCATCAGTCTTGCTGGGAGCTGCAGACTGGAGCTGTTCCTATTTGGTCATCTTGCCAGCAGACCTCTAATTGCTCCTGATACTACTGTTCTTACCATAGTAATGTGTTTTCATTTTCCAGTTTTCTTCATTAGAGAAGGTTAATATTATCATTGTCCTCATGTTTCCTTTAATTCTGCCTCTAGTTATTCTATGATCTTCAAGGATAAGTGGGTTGTTTGTTTGTTTTGTTCCTTTCTTCTTACTTACTAAGAGATTCAAATAAGCAGGTTAATGGGAAAGCTGGTTAAAAGCAAAGGTTTCCTTAAAAATCTATTAATTACTTCAAAGGAATTACATGTCCTTCTGCCTTACTTCCATGGTCCTGCAACTATAATATATTGGAAGAAGTGGCATAATGTCACAGCATTTATTAAGACTTCAAAAGACTTGATCTGTATTAAATATAAACAACCATAAGCAATAATGATGTTAAAAGAATGATCATCCTCTTATGATGAACCATAAAAACCATTCCCATATCCATACATGTCTACCACCAGTGATCCTCTGATCACATCTTAGGAACAACTGTATAAATTAGAGGGAGTCTAACTTTTAGGTGTTAGCCTCAATGTCACTTCTTCTGAGAGGACTTCCCTGCTTTTCTTTCCTTTAAAAACAAAGGTGGATATTTCCCACCATGCACTCCTATAGCATGCTGTAATAGGAATCATAACATCTTATTACTGTTCCTTGTTTTATTATCAATTTTCTCACTAGATCATAAGGCCTATGAAGACAAGCATTATGTCAGTCTTGCTGACCATTTTGTTCTCAGGGACCTGGAAAATTCTAAGAATGTTACAAATAGTCAATACATGAAGGAAGAAAGGGAAGAAAGAAGGAAACGGCAGCAGTTAGAATGGCTATTATAAAGAAGACAGTAAGAAATGCTGTGAGGTATGGAGAAAAGAGAACTGTTATACACTGTTAGTGGGAATGTAAATTAGGACATCCGTTATGGAAATCAGCATAGAAGTTCCTCAAAAAGCTAGAAATATAACTACTGTATGATCCAGCAATCCCAGTTCAGGGTATGTATCAAAAAGAAAGTATGTCAAAGAAATATCTGCAGTCTCATGTTCACTGCGGTACTATTCACAGTAGTCAAGTTATGAAATCAACGTAAGTGTCCATCAACAGATAAACGGAGCCAGGTGTGGTGGCTTAGGTATGTAATCCCTGTATGTTTGGGTAAGTGGGGCAGGAGAATCACTTGAGACCAGAAGTTTCCAGCCTGGTCAACACAGCAACACCCTGTCTCTGCAAAAATATTAAAAAATTAGCCAGGTATGGTGCTGTGGGCCTGTAGTCTCAGCTACTTGGGAGGCTGAAGCAGGAGGTTGGCCTCAGCCCAGGTGTTCAAGGCTGCAGTGAGCTATAATTGCACAGTAGCTCAATTTTTTTTCTGAAGAGAAAAACAAAAGAATGGATAAAGAAAATGTGGTATATATATATTCATGGAATACTATTGAGCCATAAAAAAAGGGGTCTTGTCATTTGAGGCAACATGAATGAGCCTGGAGGACATCAGGTTAGGTCAAGTAAGCGAGGCATAAAGCTAAATACTATATATGTTCTTGTTTATATGTGGAAGCTAAGAAATTTGACGACATAAAAGTAGAGAGTAAAACAGTGGTTACTAAAGGCTTGGAAGGGTGGGGAATGGAGATAGAAGAGGCTGGTTATCAAACCCAAAATTACAGCCAGATAAAAGGAATACATTCTAGTGTTTGATAGCACTGCAGGGTGATTATAATTAATATAACTTATTGTACATTTTCTAATGTATAGAAGATTTTGAATGTTCCCAACACAAATAAATGATAAATGTTTGAAGTGATAAATGTGTGAATTATCCTGATTTTTTTTTTTTTTTTTTTGAGACAGAGTCTTGGTCTATTGCCCAGACTAGAGTGCAGTGTTGTGATCTTGACTCACTACAACCTCTGCCTCCTGGGTTCAAGCGATTCTCCTGCCTCAGCCTCCTGAGTAGCTGGGATTACAGGTGCCTGCCACTATGCCCAGCTGATTTTTGTATTTTTAGTAGAGATGCAGTTTCACCATGTTGGCTAGGCTGGTCTCAAACTCCTGACCTCAGGTGATCTGCTTGCCCCAGCCTCCCAAAGTGCTGAGATGACAGGCATGAGCCACCACACCTGACCAAATTATTCTAATTTGATCATTACACATTGTGTACACATATTGCAATATCACTCTGTACCCCATAAATATGGACAATTATTATATATCAATTAAAAATAATTTTAGAAAAAAGAAAGGGAGGAAGGAAGAAATTTTTCAAATATTGGGACAGCCAATGGTTGAGTTTATTTAGTATTCAAAATGCAATAATATAGACAGTACTTTTGGAAACATTTCCTTTATGACTGGGATTTCACCAACGCCTTCCTGTGCTTATTGAATTACTGAAAATAATATCAAAAAGTGTTATTTCCTCTTCTGATTCCTCTAGGAGATGAAGACACAAATCATAGAGTCCAAATGACTTCAGCCAAAGTGGTTCTTCTTGGTTCTTAAGTCATTGTTTTGGAGTCAGCCCAGCTATCCAGACTGTACCATCTGCACTGTGTCCTAAACATCTCTTACTTTCCCATCTAACTCTTCCCTGTGTTTTTAGATTATCAACTCTTTCCTTTGACTCATCTCCCAATGTACAGATGATCATCATAATTCTAATGAAAGGGAAAGAATGTGCGGATCATCCAAAGGGGTGAGTTGTCCACACATTGCTGAAACATGTCTGTTTGGCTTTCAAATGTGTCATGCAGATTTTCATATAACCAGATAATTCACCCACTGCTCAGAAAACTGAGAATTCTTCTCTAAGTGGCAGTCCAAATTTGCAAACCACAGCTGTTTTTAGCAATTGAGTCATTGCCTTTCAGTTGCCAAAAGTATCACCTATCATATTCCCCAGAGTTCAAAGAAAGAGGAAAGAGGAGAAAAAGCAAAGAACAAGTTGAGGATAAAGGTAATGTAAAGCTTCTCTAGTCAGAGAAATTATTAAAAATAGCTATAATAACTATAACAACAATAATAACAGCAATAAGAACTAGCATTCAATAACAATGAACAAAACAGGGCTTTCTCACATGACTTTCCCAATCTACCTAAGAGGGAGGGAGAATAATATCTTTAGCATCTTCATTTTACAAAGACAGAAAATCAGAGAAATCAAGTGACTGGCCCAAAGCCACACAGCTATTAAGCCAGGCCATCGGACTTCAAATTCTG
Organism: Saimiri boliviensis; assembly: GCF_048565385.1. NCBI lineage: Eukaryota > Metazoa > Chordata > Mammalia > Primates > Cebidae > Saimiri > Saimiri boliviensis. The sequence goes on from NC_133460.1 coordinate 83,303,864, forward strand.
GGCCTAATATCCTATTCAAACATCCTCATTGCTGATTTATCAAGCCACTCACACATGGCGCCGTTTTGGTGAAAAATCTGCCCCTTTTCTACCACTGTGGGCCTAATGAGATCCTTAGGACTTCACTTCTACAAATAGAGAAGAAACAAAGATGATACTTCTAGCTTTGGGGTAAAGGTTCGAGGTATACAGACATTAAAACCTTACTTGGAGGGCCAGGCACGGTGGCTCATGCTTATAATCCCAGCACTTTGGGAGGCCAAGGCAGGTGGATTGCCTGAGCTCAAGAGTTCAAGACAAGCGTGGGCAACATGGTAAAACTTTGTCTCTACCAAAAATACAAAAAGTGAGCCAGGCGTGGTGGTGGCGTGTGCCTGTAGTCCCAGCTACTCAGGAAGCTGAGGTGGAAGAACTGCTTGAGCCTGAGGTTCAGTGAACTGAGATCCCACCACTGCATTCCAACCTGGGTGACAAAGTAAGACCCATCTCAAAAAAAAATTAAAAACTAAAAATAAAAATAAAAAACAAACCTAACTTGGTCCATCTCTGAACTGGTTTGAGGAACTTACAAGAAAGCCATTTGGCTAGTGTGCTCTAGTTTGTACTTTGGACCCTAGTTCCCAAGAACCCTCCTCCCCACCCACCAGAGACTTCAGGAACAGCCAAAGCAACATTTCAACAATCAAAGTTTGGCTATCCTGCTCTAGTCTCCTAGTTCTCATGTCCCCAGGGAAAGCCAGTGCTTAGCACACCTTGGGTTGTGGTGAGAGAGACTCTCATCTTGGAGGCCCTGACAACTGGGTCCAGGCTGCTGCAGCCAATGAGAAGTCTATCAAATGGTTCAAATCTCAGAGAATCCATGGGCCAGCAACACCTCTAGCACATACTCATGTAAGGCAGTATCTGGCAAGAGCCTACTAAACGAAACAGGGAGGATGAAACTGTGGAAGATCATATGCTCCAAAAATGACTGCAAAAACATTTCTGGTCTTATATGCTTTTCAAGAATCTTGCCACTCCCCCATCAAAAGAAGGATTTCATTTCTTTTCACCTTGAAACTTTGTGGTCCCAGTGACTACTTCAATGAATAGAATATGGCTAATGTGATGCCCTGTGACTTCTAAGAGCAGGTTAGAAAAAGTGATACAGCATCACCTGTCAAACGCGTAAGCGAACAAGCCTGATGGTCCCAGATACTAACGTTTCAGTAATCCCAATTTTCAGGTCTTTTAGCTCAGGCTTCAGACATCATGGAGAGAGACAAACCATCACCTCTGTATCCTTTGAGAATTTCTGACCTATACAATCCATTGGCTTAATAAATGGCTGTTTTATGCTACTAAGTTTTGGGGTAACTTGTTGCACAGCAAGAGCTAATCAGAATAGGAATCCTGGTTTGAGGGGACCCTGGGCATGTTCTGCTTGCATTTGCCAAAAGACACGTCTAGACACTGCTGCTAAGCCTAGCCCTCCCCAGCCAGGTGCTTTCTGCATATAGGCCATCTCTTAGGGGCTCAACTGTTCCTCCCTGTGACAGCACTTCCTCTTCCCCTTCTAAGTCCATTAGGCTTGTTTTTAAAGATCTGAATACCAATTGTGCACAGGATTTTAGCTCTTTTTTCTTAAGTTTCCTGGGCCCTGGATAAATCGGGGGGCAAGTTCAGCCACTTATTTCAGTTTCCAAACTGGTTCATATGTTTAAGGCATATGTAGTGGGGGAGGGTAATGGGAAGTGGGGACAAAGGAAAGAGCCTAACTTCCAACGCCTTTATCTTAACTCTGACCTAGAGCCACTTGCTCTACTTAAATAATAACATAAGTACAGTTAGAACCTTCATTGACAGTGCATGACAGAACTGAATCATTTCACTTACAACAGCAACCCTTAAATTCAAAACTGGAAAAGCCAAAACTCTGGGGAACTTGACTATCTTATACATGATTGTAATATAAACATTTAGAATAGTATCTAGACATAGTAAACACTCAATAAATATTTATTGAATGAAGCAATAAACAAATGAGTTAATGACAGAAAATTCTTCCCTCCTTGTAAGAGGGAGATATGTAATATTAGATTAGCATAATGTGCTTAGAAAACTAGAGTATTCAATAGGTTGACATTCTATTGCATTAGGTAATATGTTTTCCATCTGCTGAAAGTAAGTGTTAAAACTTACTTTACCTTGAGGGCAGAGATCATGTCTTATACCATTTTGTAACCCCAGCATCTGGCACTTTGCCTTAGGTACTCACTAAGTGCTCAGTGAATATTTTTCATTAAATGAATATCAAACAGGAACTGGTAGAAATATTTGAAATCATTTAGTTCTCCTAGGCTTTGCCTAGTGGAAGGCAGTGACAGATAAGGGGGATCAGATTGGGATGCAGGACTCCAGAAGTCCTGAGGCTTCTCAGCCTATCAAACTCTTGAGAACAAGAGAACTCCAGAGGCTGTTTATAATCTGAGTATGACACTAGGATGAATACAAAAAAGGTAAAGACATCGACTTTAGCTCTCAAAACTGATCTTCTATGATTTCTTCAAATAAGATTTTCTTTCAGAGCTATGCGTGATCTATTCATTTTTCTATTGATTCATTTTATTTATTGAGGGCCTACTTGTTACAATTTTTCTGCAAAGATTTGTTTAATCTGCCCAAGAAATAGCAAACTATTCAAAGGGTCACCATTCTGTGGAAAAGAACTTCAGCTGGGCAACAGAAAATATAATACATTGTGGAGGCCCATGACAATTGTAGACATAAAATCCTCACAATTTAGAATTAACTAATCCAGTGTATTTGAAAATGTGATCCTAGAGTTATTAGCATTATGGAAAGTCACCTGACACATTATTGAAAATAAAGACCTCTGGGATCCACTCCAGCCATATTAAATCAGAACATCAGGAGTGAAACTGGAAACTTTAATGAGCATCACTGGTGATTTTGACTGTATTTGAGTCTGAGAATCACTGACCAAAGGTGTCTTGCTGATAGCACCTACATGCAATTGCTTAATATAATATGGCTTTCCTCTCATTTTTACAAAATTAAGATCTTTCTTGGCTAATTCTAAGACACCTAGGAACAGTGTAAATACGGCTCAGAATTGCCAATGCCCCAGACTGGAATTTCACTGAATGAATGTAATCATGCTCTCCTTAAAGTAACCTAAAACAAACCACCCCAAAAAAGAAAACATAAAGTAAATCTATCCTTCCTTTATGAAACTCACAATTTAGAAGCAAACTATGAACAAATACTTCATATTAAAGTAAAGATGCTTTAGGTCAGGCACAGTGGGTCACGCCTGTTATCCCAGAACTTTGGGAGGCTAAGGTGGGAGGATCACTCAAGATCGGGAATTTGAGACCAGCTTGACCAACATGGTGAAACCTTGTCTCTACTAAAAATATAAAAATTAGCTGGGCGTGGCAGCTACTTGGGAGGCTGAAGCAGGTGAATTGCTTGAACCCAGGAGGCAGAGGTTGCAGTGAGCTGAGATCATGCCACTACACTCCAATCTGGGCAACAGAAAAAGACTCCATCTCAAAAAAAATAATTTAAAAAAATAGAGATGCTTTAAACCTTGATATGGCACACACAGACCCTTTTCAATTTGTAAAACAATGAATGACAGGCAACAATTGTTGGGGAGCTTGTGACTATGCCCACCTGGTCTGCACAATTTTCCTTTTTACCCTGGTTCTCACAGTGCTGAGATCCAGCTGGAATCCTGTGTCTTTCTCCTTGCCTTACCCCCAGACTCGCTCCTTTTCTTACCAAGATACTTTTACTCACCTTCTGAATTTTCCTAATCTGGTCAGAGAGTGTGTCTAATAGGCGAGTTTTCAGGAAGTCCATCACCTTGACCACCCGGCCATCAATGTAGCAACTGGAATAAAAATAAAATAAGAATCAGACAAAATATCAAACAGGGGACTACAAATATAGTTCTCTAGCCAGAGGTCTCTGACAGACCAGGGTTCCACTTGGGCTTTCATATTCTAAAAGGTTTTAACCCTGACTACTTTCCAAACAAATAATATCCGTTTTATCTTCTCCATTTTCACCTCTATTTGTAGGCTAATACTGTTATTTTTTTCAACTTTTGCCACATGAAACCCCATTGCTTACTTGACGGAATTGATGGAAATTCCACAATACAAATTAGGTAATGAGGAAATGATTATTTTTTTTCCCATTAGGAAAGTAATTTAACACCCATCCCATGCCCATTGCTGATCCCACCTTAAAGTATTAAGGTGTGTGAGAGTTTTGAAAGACTACTGAATCATTTTAATAAGTTTTTCTGTACGTTTAAATAAGAAAGTATACACCAAAGCAAAAATCTGACTTAGTGTGGTGAGTCTCCAGCTCACTCCTGTGAACAAACACTCTGTAGTCAACCTACCACCAAAATATGCTACCTCCAGAATGAATGAGCAAATGATTGAATGAATTGACAAAGTTGGAAAAGCCCTCTCTTAAAATAGTAACCAGTTGGTACTCATTGGTTTTTGTTTTGGTCTGGTTATGAATTGAATCAATTTCTAAACGCTTATGATTCCTGGGTGCCTTTTCCAATCCACTAAGTTATCCTTGGCTGTTGGTTAATGATAAATTATTTAATTTTAAAGAAGTAGCCACTCATCAGTACATATTATAGAACTGTGTGAAAATTATTTTTAATTTCAAATCGCTACACCAACATGTGATGTATTGGTATGGTTAATTTTAAAATTTTTGTTTTATTGTAAGGCAGGTGCTTTCGTTGAGGTAAGGGTGGTAAATGATCTACCCACTGAGCCTTCCTTTTGGCCTCACTTACCACTTCAAGACATTTCCACAGAATCTGTGCTTAAACTATTGGAATGCTGGAGCAAATTTGGGTTTTAGCCAGAAATAGCTGAGTTCAAATTCCAGATCTGGTATTTACTAACTATATGATCTTGGGCAAGTTACTTGGTCTCTATGGGCCTCAGTTTTCTTATTCTTAAAAGAGGGATAGTATATCTTCTCCTTAGGCTTAATTGAGAATTAATGAGACAACAAATGTAAAGTTCCTGGCCTACAGTAGGCACTGAACAACTTTTACTTCTTTCTAATTGTCAGCTCACAAAGATGGGGTTATAAACAATAGGAGACTGATTAAGTAATGTGTAAATACAGATTACTGTAACAGTGGAACTGCTGTGTCAGAGGGTACATGTATTTGAAAATTTTTGATGGTTACTTACATTAGGAAATAAAACAATAACATGTCCTTTGCCTCATCCCTAGTATAGATGCCAGACTCAGATCCAGTGAACACTTAACCATGTGCAACACACAGTGCTGGGCATATCCACATCCATTATCCTATCTCATAACCTATTCATAGTAGTACTTCTTAATTAGCACCTCTGATTTTTGAAAAAAAAGATGAGATACATGGGTTACTCCATGAAGGCCAGATACATTGAGACAGAGTTGTGCTAAAATTAAAAATAATTTATGGAATGCTAATCTAACATACATTTGAGGACATGAATACTTGCTATATTATATGGTGACCAGGAATATTACAAGTAATGCATTATAATTATTCTTTTATTTTTTCATCAAATATATAATAGTTTCCTCTTTTCTCACTTCCCCAGTAACTACATGAAACAGTATTTATAATTTTTGTTGGCAATACATATAGTTTAATATTTATTGAGATAAAAATGCCAGATGTAATTTTTCAGTATGTAGGATTTCCTGTGAAGAAGCTCCCTAGCCTACCCAATCTGTGGCCATGGTTGAGGGTTCCTTCACTCTTTTCCTCCTTCCTTTTCTTAAGTACCCAGAACCTGGAGTTAGAAAACAACCTTGGTAAATCCCTTCTTTAAAATGGATTTTAAAACAATCTAAATCTGGCCAGGCACGGTGGCTCACGCCTGTAATCCCGGTACTTTGTGAGGCTGAGGCAGGTGATCACAAGGTCAAGAGATCGAGACCATCCTGGCCAACATGGTGAAACTCCATCTCTACTAGAAATACAAAAATTAGCTGGGCGTGGTGGCACATGCCTGTAGTCCCAGCTTCTTGGGAGACTCAGGCAGGAGAATTGCTTGAACCCAGGACCCTGGCGGCAGAGGTTGCAGTGAGCTGAGATCGTACCCCTGCACTCCAGCCTGGCAACAGAGTGAGACTCTGTCTCAAAATAATAATAATAATAAAAGATAAAAAATAATCCAAAGCTATAGTATTTTCACAGGACTGGTTTAATGATCACATAAGGAAAAATAATGGGCATGGGACGTGGCACATAAAAGTTATTCAATAACCAGATCTACCCTTTTCAGGTTACTTAACGGCCCAAGGCAGCGGAAACTTAGAGTGAAAGACCATGGGATGGTGTGGGCAGGGGGAGCATCCCTCTGGAGGAAAGCTTGCTATCCACTGCAGAACTTGGAGTGAGGAAAGTATAGAGCAGCAAGAACATACTCTGGATTCCCAGCAGGTGTGAGGCAGAGGCAGGGATGGAGACAGTTGTGATATGTTGTAAAAATTTGGAGTTTGAAAGACTTTAGTGGTCAGCTGGCCTAAAGTACGTAAACTTGCTACAATATCCCTAAGAAGTGATTTTCTGCCTCTGCTTGAACGTATCCAGGGACAGGAATTCACTGTTATACACTACTAGGACTGTTTCATTGCAACACAGTTCTAATTGATGAAAAGCTCTTCTGACATGGTGCTGAATTCTGATCCCTGTTACTGTCCTCTCAATGGCTAACAGTGTATCTTCTTGAACCCAGAAATAGTCCAATTGCCCCTTCATGTGATACATGGGAGATGAAATCCATGTGATACATGGGAGATGGCTTAAGCTTTTTAGCTTATTCTTGTACCCAGTTTTAACCTTACAAACTGGATCCAATCATTCTCAGATGGTCTTAGACTATTCCTGCAAGCTGTGAATTGAATCTGAGCTGGAGGAGATACAGGCATGGAAACCAATAAACAAAGTTATCTTATCTCAATAGTGCTGGCAAGAAATGATCTAGGTTTAAATAAGGGAGAGAACAAGAAAAGTGAAAATGAGCAGCTGTGAAGGAAGGACAAATAAAGCTTCTGTAGAGGATAAAAGAGAGGAAGGGAGTCATTGATGACTATGAACATACAAGAGAGATTGTCTTGGAGAACACTGTTGCCAAAAAAAATGTGGATTAGTCAGACTGGAATACAATTTGTTAAGGGGAATGAAAAATATTGTTTGACATATCAAAAGTATACAGAATATCAAGAAAGCACTAGACACCAGATAGCTGGAGAGAGGAGAAAGAGGTACAGAGAAAAGTTGAGACAAGAAATGTTGACCTGGGGGTCTTTTTCATCTTCTAAGTAATGGACAAAGCCATGGGTGCAGATGAGCTCTTCAAGAAAATAAGGGAAATTAACAGAGATATCAGAGACCCTTTACAGTGCTTCTAAAATATGGCCCTGGGCATTGCCTCTACTTTTGACCCAGCTAAGGATCCCTTCCTCCTCCAGCCTGATGATCATAGCATCTTTTTAATGACTTCAGTCTGAGTCCAATTCACATTTGAATGTCAAAGGAATCCTCACATTATACTGAGAAGTTTCTGCAACTCATTTGCAACCTTAAACCCACATTTATATTGTACTATGGAAATAGGAACTTTCGTCATCCAGAATTCAGTATCACTTTTAAGAGAGGGGATCATTTAACCATAGGGTATGAATTTACCAATACCTAACCCTTTTTCTTGAATATTCTTGGACAACTAACTTACTGCACTTACCCATTGGAAATGTGAACCTTCTAAGAAAACATTCAGCATGGACAATATGTGGCTATTTGAAAGCTTCTTCCCAGTTACAGAGCTTCAGATGATAGACGCATATGGTGATGGGTCCAATCTAAATATATCATTTATATTTGGGCATGAAGGAAGTGGAGTAGTCTGTGGTGACCATTTGGTAAGAATAAATTGATAAAAATGATGATAATGGTGATTTCTAATAAAGACTCAGTAAAGGGCTGGATGCCAACTGACTGTCCAGTGATCTGGGAGCAACTCTCTGCTTTTCTGTCTTTCACACTGGGAAGGTAAAGAAATTCTTAGCTACCTGCCAGTCTCCACAATAACTAATTAACATAGTAATGGCTACAAAGGAAACTAAAGACCAAATAAATCAAAGAGAAAAGGAAGGATAGAGAAAAGGAAAGAAAGAAGGGAGGGAAGAAGGAAATTCATCAATCAGAAGTACTCTGGGCCAGTGTGGTAGCTCATACCTATAATCCCAGCACTTTGGGAGGCTGAGGCAAGAGGATTGCTTGAGATCAGGAGTTCCAGGCCAGCCTGACTAACATAGTAAGACTCCTGTCTCTACCAAAAATTTAAAAATTAGCTGAGTTTGGTGGCATGTGCCTGTAGTCCGAGCTACTTGGGAAGCTGAGGCAGGAGGATCACTTGAGCCCTGGCTGCAGTGTACTAAGAAGGTGCTGCTGCACTCCAGGCTGGGCAAGAGAGTGAAATCTTGTTTCTGAAAAAAAAAAGAATAATAATAAGTGTTCTGACAACTTCTACAAAAACCCTGGAAGAATGGTCTAGAATCACCTAGACTGACACTTTTAAGTAAATCATAATCATCCTCCAAGCTCTCTTGAAATTTCAGCATCACTTAAGATCATACCACAAGTGGCTGAGCTATTCCAGTAAAAACCAAAGCCAAGAAAGGTTGTGCAGAAATAACCTTTCTGGGAATTATCATAAAAGCAATGAAGTTAAAACTTTTGTATTAATACGTGGTCAAAAGGTCTGTCTCGCCCAATGCCAGTAATTCATTCCTCCCTCTAGATTGGCAGGTCATATCCAGCATATATCTGAGGAAGTGGCAAAGATAGCAGAGTATACAAAGTGAAAGGAACCACTTATTAACGTATTCACCAATTCTCCTGTCTCCTTTCATTTTACATTTTAGTTCCAGTACAATACTCTTCATCTTATTTTATTTAGTGTTGCCCTTTGTTTTTATTATAAAAGAACTAAATGCTCATTGTAGACAAAATAGAGAATGAACATAAACAGAAATAGGAAAATGGAAAATCACCTATAGTATAAGCAAAACACCTAGAGGTTCGTTGCAACATTCTGCTGCATACTCTTCCAGTTTTTCATAGTAAATAAACATAACATTTCCCATAATTAGTTTTTTAGTAAACCTGTATTCCAGATCCGATTCAACTAGCATTTAAACTTAAAATTGCCCCAAATGAGACATCCAAGCCTATGTCACAGGGATACTATTAGAAAGATTAGAGACTCCCAGTCAAAGCATCTTAATCTTATTTTAATTTCATTCTGGCCATTTAGAGGGCCTCTGCCAGGGGCAGATCTCACCTCCTCTCTGTCTCTGTCCGCCAAGTTTAACCCCATTTCCATCCTACTAACTCCCTTCCTCATTCCCCTTAGATTCAGGATTGTACTACAATTAGCTCCTTACGCCCATTAGGCTCTTAAAACATTTAATGAGGAGAGTTTGTTGGCTCCAGGGGCAGCTGGTTTTGTTTACCTGGCCCTTTACTTTAAAGGGAAAAACCTTTGCCCTTTATTATCGGACTCCTTCTTTTATTTCAGGTAATTGCATTAGTGTGGGCTTTCCAATGCTCAGGAATTTCCGGACCTATTTTGCTGCCTGCTGGTTTCAAGAAGGAGGGGCAGTCTGCTCAGAATTCTAACACCCAGTCTACTGACTGCACAGGTAATTCCAGAAAATCAGGGCCTTTCCCACTGAAGGGAGAGAAGCTTGGATAATCATTAGAAAAACCCTGTTGACCTATAAAACCTATTCTGACACCTCGAAGCAAACACTGGAGAAAGGCTGATCTGAGTCTCTACAAGGCTTTATAAATTGCACTTGCCCCTCTTCCAAACCCCCTCAGCCTGGGCTCCTGCTGAGCGCTTGCCCTCAGGCTTTTCTTCTGAGGCTACACTAGTTTTCAGCTTCTTTGCAATGGGTCAAACTTCCTATCTTGTGTTTCAGAACTGCTTTGGGCAGGAAAGCTTACAAAGAAAGGTTCTACAGAATACAGATGTTTCTTTGGCTTTCTTAAACCAGTTCAAATAATTCCATACAGGAATCATCTAACCTACTAAAGGGATATAGTTCAGAATGAAAGAATTTGTACTTTGGAAAAATGCTATAGAAAAACGATACAGGTAAAGGTCAGAGTTGTGAAAAATACCAAAGGCAAATAATGTCTTTAATGTAAGAATGTGTGCCTGTATGATTTAATCCACAACGAGCCAAACGGGTGGCTCCAAGCTTCAAGTGCTAGGCCAAGGGCTCCATTTTCTTCATCTTCTTGCTATCCTAACTCTTTGCACACTTCGAGTCCTGAGCCTCAAGCCCAGACCCTTTTCCCCATATATCCAGGGTTGTATGTGGAGAGGCACTGAGTGTGGGCAGAGGCTCAAATCATCTTGATCCCAGCGGTGTTAAGGAAAGGTGTACAGGAAGCTGGGAAAGGAAAGGGGCAGGGAAATCATATGCAGCTTCAGACATTGGAGTGGGCTCTGGGGAGGGACCTCTGAAAATTTTCAGAGTAGTAGCAGGTGATGGCACCAGAATTGTGGGCAGAAGTGTATCCATGTGCTTTTGGTCTGTAACTTACACAAGTTGTGGGACACTCTTTAAGAAGAGGAAATCAAAAGTACAAAACAAGGTTGGGCACAGTGGCTCATGCCTGTGGTCTCAGCACTTTGGGAGACCAAAGTGGAAGGATTTCCAGAAGCCAGGAATTTGAGATCAGCCTGGGCAACATAGCGAGACCTTCATCTCTACACAAAATAAAAAAATTAGCTGGGCGTGGTGGCACAGGAGGATCACTTGAGTGAAAGAATTTGAGGTTATAGTGAGCTATTATGGCACCACTGTACTCCAGCCTGGGTGATGGAGTGAGACTCCCTCTAAAAAAAAAAAAAAATTAAAAAGTATTTTTTAAATTACAAAACACATAATTAGGTACAAAAGTAAATATTTATATCGAATGACAAAATAAATAACAAAAAACTCCCATAAACTTAGAGAATCAAATTCCTTTTTTTCTGATAGCTCTTCAGGCAATTTACCAGAAATGTGTACATAATGCTTTCTGATAGCAACCTTCTCCCATACCCTTACCACCTAGAACCTTCTATGACTCTCAGCACTCATAGGAATCAATGCAAGAAAGGGGTCTGAAGCTTAATTCATTGGCTTCATGGTAATCTAATTGTGAGGCATCCATAACAGGAATGATAGGGTCTAAGTTGCTGGAACCCAACCATCCATGTGCTGTATTTAAAAAAATTCAGTGTTTGTAAATTGGGGGTTGCTTATACTGTTACCATATCCTTTCCCTGGCCTCTTTTCATGTAATTGTCATTATTTATGGCAGAATAGCACAACTCAACTATAATTAAGTTAGTGTATTACTAACTAGGAGAAAACAGAAAGGAGAAAGAGGAAGAGAGGAGTCTTATGTGTATTAAGTTCCTTCTTTTTTGCTAGATATTTTATATACAGTGTCATTTAATCTTCATGAACACTCTATTTTGCAGATTACAAACTATAGCTCACAGGCTGGCATTGTGGCTCACACCTGTAACCCCAGCATTTTGAGAGGCCAAGACAGGAAAATTGCTTGAGACAGGGGTTTGAGATCAGCCTGGGTAACACAGTAAGACACGGTGTCCCACCCGCTTTGCCACTGCCAAACTCGATAATTTTTTTTTTTTTTAATTCAGCTGGGCCTGGTGGTGCATGCCTATAGTCCTAGCTCGGGAAGCTGAGACAGGAGGATTGCTTGAGCCCAGGAGTTCTAGGTTACAGCAAGCTATGATCGTGTCACTGCACTTCAGCTTGGACAACAACAGAGCGAGATTCTGTCTCTAAAAATAAAATAAAATAAAATAAAATAAAAACCACAGAACTACAGCTCATACAGTATTAGTAAGTCGGAAAACAGAGATTATGTAGGCACTAAGCAACAGACACCAAAAACTTTTCCCTCTGTGCCTTGATCTGCAAAGTATCCCAACAATAGAGCAGCACCATGCTTACTTCATTTGTCCTGTAATCAAGGAAAATTGATTTTTGACTGCCTTTAATCTTGCCTACTTCAACCAAATTAAACAGTATTGAATGAAATGCAAATTTCTCAAGAAAACAAAACAATGACAACCAAACCAACCCCAAACAATAACAAAAGGAAAGAAAACCGGGGTAGATAAGTAAAAGCATGGAGGTGGTAAAACTCTATTCTTTTCTTTGCCAAAAAGTTTTTCAAAGTGTTTTAGTAATTGTTATATAAAGAAAAGGGGGTTCCATGGTCAAATAAGATTGGGAAATGCTGGGTTAAAACCCAATTAAGTAGTACTTCCTGTTTCAGCTATGACAGAATTGAACAGCAACCAAGTCAGGCTGTGATTCTTGAGAGAGGTTAGGGCACATGAGGTGAACTTCAGATTCCATTCACCTGTGCTTGCTCCTTGGACCAGGGTAAGGCCAGTTTACTGACCACCAAAAATATGAGCTTCCCTTCCATAGTGCTGAGCTGTTGCCAAGAAGCAGCTGCCCGGCCAGAACCTACATTGCTTTGCTCCTCTTATGTGGCGGAGGCAGGGGTCTGCCGAAGCAACGTGAGCAGAAGTAATGTCACTTTAGGTGGCATTACTTGGTGTTTTTCACTTTTGAGCAGAATTTAAGAAGCCATGTCTTCTTTGTAGTGTCTGTCCCCATTGCCAGCTGAATGGAAAAGTCTCTCAGGAGAAGCCACAAGATGGCAAATACCTGGGTACTGGAATGGCCACATATAAGGCCATCCCCAAGGTACATCAGCATTGTACTGTCACATTAGTGAGAAACAAACTTCTATTGCCAGGCCACTGAGATATGGGGATTTAATTGTGAAAACAATTTGTGTTATATTAACTAAGACATGGATATTCATTACAACAAAACATCTTTATAGTAATCAATCTGGCTAACAGTTCATAATAAAAGAGGTTTTCCTTTGAGAGGAAATTGTCCTTGTATGAAAATTAAAAGGATTAGCCTGGAGAACTCACTTACAATTCTAGTTTGAATTGACTGAGTGTCTATCAGTGATTGGCTGAATAATAACTTTTATTCGAATCCCATACAAGAACAGCTGATGAGGGAAGATGTTATTCTTACTGTTTTTTAATCTAGACATACTGAGCCTGGTGTAAAAACACAGTGACCAAAGTGATTACTAATGACCAAAAAGGACATGGAATCTAGAATGTTGGAAGGGAGGCCAGTTTATAAAGGTCACGTATCAGTAGGTGGCAGCCTTTTGACTACATGGAATATTCTCCATTAGGCTTCTAGATACCTCAGTTTTCACTAAGGGACAGCCAATAGTTTGAGGTAGATTTATTGAAGCAGTCTCATTATTTTGTGTCCCACCGAGGACGTGAAATCGCATGTCCTAACTTGCATGCATCACAAAAGCTAGAGATTCAACTTGAGCCTGCATGATATTTCTTACGTCCAGATAACCCAGTGTTAATATACACACACACACATCAAACTGCTTTTCTACCTATACTCATTAACACCCTGTATATTTTAGTTCCTGCACCTAACTTTTACAATCAGAAAATTCAATGTTATAGAGCTATACCTTCTTAAAGGATACTCACTATGGAGAATATTGCTCTGAAAGGAAATCTTACCTCATTATGTTTCTTTTCGTAACAATTGCCGCTTCTCTGCTTAAAAAGAAAAGCTAGTTCTCAGCATATAAAGCCTTTAAAGGGATAATTTACCATGAAGATATATGTATGTGCATACAAGCTTGTGTGTAGATAGGTGTTAAGAGAAACAGAAAGGGATTGAGAGGGAGAGACAGTCAGTTCTGTATAAGGCAAATCACATCAGCACCAGGAAATAAAATTTAAATTCCTTGGACTAGTGCTCAGAATATATACTATTGGAAACTTACAGATGACTCAGTTAAATTTGTTCAGCTAATAGGAATTCTAATGTCATATTTCTAAGGTAAAGCTTCACATGTCCCTCCACAGCAGAATGCTTCCTTACCGTTCTTCCTTTTAAAAAATTTCAAGGAATTTTAAGAAATGGTACCCTAAAATATTCAATTTTTTGCCTCCAATCTCCTGCAAATTCACTTTTAGTTATATAACCAAAAAGAGTCTGAAAATTAGAGAAATATCACCATATTGTCTTTTCTGTGATTGACGAAAGATTTTGAACATAAAGAGAAAGCAAACTGACTGCTATTGTTTTGAAGTTATGGTAAGTAGAAGGTAGATCCCCTTTAAAGAAATAGTTCCATTTTTAAAAGTTAATCAAAGACAGAAATAAAAAGCAATGCTCCTTGAAAGAAAGAATGATAGTTCACTTTCTAAATTAAGATAAAAGAGGTAAATTTTCATTTAATATATTCTCATCACATATTTTAGACAATTAAAGTAGAAGCAAGTGTATAAATGAAAAGAAAAAAAGGGAATAGGAAGGTAGGAGCCAGATGAGGAAGGAAACACCAACATAGTGCATTGGGGATCTTTCGTTTCCTCCAAAACCCAACTCATCCTCTTTGCCTCTGTTCTTTACATCTGTGTATCGTTCTAAGCCTCAACATTCAACAACCAATCCCACACATACCCTTTCAGCCATCTGCTTTTTTCAGTCACCAAGTCCAAAAGTGACCTCCCATGATTCACTAGCTCTATACCACCATCTGTCCAATCCTACCACTGTCAGTGAACCACAACAGAGCAGTTTTTAGCCCCTGCCCATTCTCAGTCTCCCCCTATCTAGCAACTACTCCAAATCCCCTGAGTTCTGTCACTTGAGTGGCAAACCAAGTCTCATCCTCCACTTCCATTTCCCAGGCAGTGCAACCCTTCTTGGCAAAACTACAAGGTCTACATGACTGGTCTTTGGAGACTTTCATCTGTTCAGCCTTCTTCACTCAAAGCCTAGGCTTAATTGAATAGTATCTTGGCTAAAATGTGACCTGGACATGCTCTCTTAACCAATGGTTCTTAATCCTGTCTGAATCTGCATTAACTAAGATAATAATTATTCAAACAAAATGTTTACCTACTAGATAGCAATCTGGACAAGGAGCTAGGAGACTTGGGTTTTCCAGTATTAGTCTTGTCACCTTAAGCAAGTCACTTAGCCACTAGGTCTTCTTTCATCTACCAAAATGGTTTTTAAGTCTAGATCAAGGATGGCTATTAACCAATAATAGTACTCTATCAGTTTTTGCCTCACATATTTTGACACTCTGTTATTAGGTGCATACACGTTTAGGATAATTTTTGGAGAATTGATCTATATATTACTATATGATGGTGCTCTTTATCCCTGATAATTGTCCTTGTTCTGAAGCCTGCTTTGTCTGAAACATAGCTGCTTCAGTAGTCCTTTGATTTCTGTATGCATGGTGTACTTCTCCATCTCTTTACTTTTAACCTATCTGAGTCTTTATGTTTAAACTGGGTTTACTGTAACATATGGTTAAGTTTGTTTTTATATTGTCCCTGACAATCTTTGTCTTATATTGGCATATTTAGGCTATTCATGTTTAGAGTGATGATTGCTATAGTTGGGATTAATATCTATTATGTTCTAAATATTTTCTATTCCTTGTATCATTTTTTAAAATCTCTTCTTTTTCTGTTTTCTCTGGTTTTAATTGAACATTTTATATGATTACATTTTATCTCCTCTCTTAGCATACTATTATATTTCTTTGTAAAAAAATGTTATATGGTTGCCCTAGAGTTTCCAATATACATTTTTAATGAATCTAAGTGTATCTTCAAATAACCCTGTACTGCTTCATATGCAGTACAGGTAATAATAGAATATCCTCAATTTGCCCCTACCTTCATTTCTATCATTCATTTCCTTTACATATAGGCTATAATAACTCAGTACATTGTGGCTATTATTACTTTAAACACTTATCTTTTAGACAAATTAAAATGAGGAAAAGAAAATTTTTAACTTTATTTACTCCTTCCCTGACACTCTTCCTTTCTTTATGTAGATTTGCATTTCTGATCTATATCACAGTCCTTCTACCTGAAAAGCTTCTGTCAATCTCTCATGCAGGACAAGTCTGCTGGTGCTAAAGTCCCTCAGTTTTTGTTTGTCTCAGCAAGTCTTTATTTCTCCTTCACTTTTCATGGATAATTTTGCTGGATACAGAGCTCTAGGTTGGTGAGCTTTTTCTTTCAACATTATAATGATTTCATTCCACTGCTTTCATGATCGCATTGTTTCTTATGATACTTCAGATCCTTGTTCATATTGCTTCATATCAATGCACTTCATTGCCTTGTTCCTCTTTAGGTTAGGTGTTGTTTTCCTATTGCTTTTCAAAATTTTCTTTTTTTTCTTTGGTTCTATGCAGTTTAAATATGATATGCCTGGCTGTGGTTTTCCTGAAATTTATCCTTGTTGGAGTTCTCTGAGCTTCCTGAATATGTGGTCTTATACCTGTCATTAATTTCAGAAAGGTCTCTGCTATTATTACTTCAAAACTTGAATTACTTCAAGCTATTATTATATTATTCTTCTGCTCTGTTTTCTCTCTTCTCCTTCTGGTATTCTAATTATGTGTATGCTACACATTTTGAAATTGTCCCACGTTTCTTGGATGTTCTGTTGTTTTCATTCCTTTGCCTTTTTGCATTTCAGTTTGAGCAATTTCTATTGACTTATCCTCAAGCTCTCCAATTCTTTCATCAGCTGTATCCAGTCTACTAATGAGCCTACTAAAGGCATTCTTCATTTTTGTGACAGTGTTTTTTTATTTTGATCATTTCCTTTTGATTCCTTTGTAGAGTTTCTATATCTCTGCTTATATTAACTATTTTTGCATGTTGTCTACTTTCATTAGAGTGCTTAATGTATTAATCATAGTAAATTATCCATCTAATAATTCTAACAATTGTGTCATATATAAGACTTGTTCTGATGCTTAGTTTGTTCAGTCTGGGCTTTTTCCTGCTTTTAGCATACTTTGTAATTTTTTGTTGTTGAAAATTGACATGCCGAATTAGGTAATAGGAACCAAGGAAAAAGACTTCTGGTGTGAGGCTTTGAGCGAGGAGTCGGACTGTGTTTGCTGTATCTGTACATGTTAGAGGCTTCAAAGTCCTCTAGTATCCTTGTTTTTGCTTCTTTTCTTGACTTTAGGCTTTCCTAATGACTCCTCCTCAGAGAGAATTTGTCTCTGGTAAACTCTATCAGTTGTATTCACTGTTACTATGTTGCTAGTGTGACAGTAAGTTGTGGGAGAAGTGAAGTCTTCTGTAACTGGTTAAATCTCAATTTTTTAGTGGACCTGTGTCTCTGGGCTATGATCTTCACCTTTTTTTCCCAGTAGTATAGCTTTCCCACTCTTACGTAAGACACAAAGGCTGGAGGAGGCTAGAGTAGGGGGAATGCCCTTTCCCATCTGGGATAAGGCTTGTAGAGCTGGCTTCTTTTGTGGAAAATGCTATGGTCATATTTCACAATAATTACTCTCATCCTCTCCCTGCCAGAGTTACTAGGAAATCTTTTTTTGGATCTCACAAAAGTGTGGAGCCAAAGACTGCAGCTTCCAGGTTTTTGAACTCAAATTAGTTCACCTGAAGTCTCCAGCAATTCATTGGAATTAGAATGATTGATACCAGCTTATAGCTTCAGCAGTTTCTGCTCTTATTAAGCAAATTTTGGTGGTAACTCTGGATTTACCTGTCTCTCCAGATTTCAGGGTGGTGTTTGCTCTGCAACACTGATTCTCTGATGCATCCAAGAAAAGTCATTGATTGTCAGTTTGTTCAGCTTTTTCTTGTATGAAATTTCAGCTTGAACTTTTTCTTGTATGAATGGGAAATAACTACTTCCAAGCTCTTTACATGTTTGAGCTGAAACCAGAAGTCCACTAATGGAATTCTCATCAATTGACTCTTTCGAAAGTAATGTCTTTTCTCTTTTGCTGTTTTTTAGGATTTTTGCTTCATCCATACATACTTTACATCATACATAAAAGTATTGTGTGAAATGTAAAACACTGAAGCTTAAGAAGAAAACAAAATATTCTTATGGACTTAGGGTAGGCAAAGATTTCTTAAATAGGACACAGAGCTCACCATATTATTTACATTTGATTTGTCAACACAAATTATTGAAGCTAGAAGATAATGAAATGACATATTTAGACAGCCAAATTTGGTCTTCATCGATTTGACTATGATTTACATCGTTGTGGTTTCTTTTGTATATATCTTGATTGATATTGGCTGAGGTACTTCTTTAAAAGTTTTTTTTTTTAATTGAGATAAAACCCACATAACATAAAATTAACCATTTTAAAGTACAATTTAGTGGCATTTAGTATATTCATAAAGTTGTACAACCATCATCATTATCTAGTTCCAAAATATTTTCATTACCCTAAAAGGAAATCCCATATCCATTAAGCAATCACTCACCATTCCCCACCTCCCTGTAGAACCTGGAAGCTACTAATCATTTTTTCTGCCTCTATAGATTTACCTATTCTCGATCTTTTGTATACATTCATTTCTCAGTATATGTGGGGATTGGTTACAGGACCCCATGTTACCAAAATCTACACATAGTCAAGTCTTGCAGTCAGCCCTGCTGACCCTGTGTAAACAAAAATGTCAGTCCTCTGTATACTCAGGTTCTATATCCCAGGAATACTGATTTTCCATTCACATTTGATTGAAAAAAATCCATATGTAAGTGAACCTGAACAGTTCAAACTATGTTGTTCAAGAGTCAACTATAAATGGAATTCTACAATATGTTGTCCTTTATAACTGGCTTCTTTCACTTAATGTTTTTGAAGTTTGTTCACATTATACCATGTATCAGTATTTCATTTCTTTTTATGGCAGAATAACATTGCATGTTATTGATATAGCATATTTTATGTATTCATTCATTTGTTGACAGACATTTAGGCTGATTCTACCTTTTAGCTATTGTGAGTAGTGCTGTACGAACATTCATGTACATATATTTGTTTGAATGCCTGTTTTTAATTCTTTGGAGCATACACATCTAGGAGTAAAATCATTGAGTCATACAGTAACAGTAGGAAGGTCCTATGGATGGAAATCACTCTCTCACCTCAGAAGAGTCAGTAAAGAGTCTCCTTTGAACAAATTCCCACACAAAAAATTAGATAAAGAAAACAAACAGAGACAATCTAGGTTAGAGTAAAATTGAAATTACACAGGATAATGGGTGCATTCAGAGAAGAGGAAAGGAAAGCTGATAATAGATGCCAAGAGTATTAGCATTTTTCTCCCTAGGAGACCTGGTATGGCTAATTTCACTGAGTACTTGTGAGGCATTAATATGCTAAGAATGGGAAAAGTTAAACTACTTTTTTCAATTAAACTTTGGCTGCAGCATCATTAAAACTAAGCTGTGCTGCCTGCTACTAATTTCATTCTTGGTTACCAGGCTGGTTCTTTGTTTGTTGCCTGAATGAAGACAGAAAGTGCTGCTGGTGGGGCAGATCAAACAGAAGTACACATGAGGTGAAAAAAATGGTCATGTGTTAAGCAGTAAGAGGGAGCTGATCCCTGAGGGGTTCTCAGCACAATCCTCTCATTGCAAATTTATTTTCTAAATTTGTTGACACTGTGAGTGCAGAATTGTCCAAATGCCTGAGATTTCTTTTTTCTTTTTCCAGTTGTGTTGGGTGGTTTTATTACTTTAGAACTGGAAGGGACTACATGATCCTAAAGGTCTTCTCATTTTATAGACATAGAAACTGAGACCCAGAGAGGTGAAATTGTGGGCCAAGGTCATACAACTTATTATTGGGGCTCCTTCCCATGACTGAAAATAATTCTAAGTTCTACTTTTAAAATTACCCACTATTAAACACACAGATTTTAAGAGGTACCCCTGGCACACCATAGCCTCTCTTGGCCACAAGAAAAATCTTGGCAAAGGGCTGGCAAGGGAGCCTATTTGAACAAGGGAGGCAATTCATGACATCAGCCGTGTCTCTGCACTTTGGCTTTCCCATAATGGTCCTTGTACACTCAGGAAGAAGTTTCAGAATTTGAAGATGATATGGGCACCTTCTGTTTCCTTTATGAGGGATGGGGGTAGAACCAGAGGCCTCGCAATGATGCTACCATATGGTCATGGCATTGGGTGCCCCTTGAGCAATTTTCTCTTCACAATGAATCCCTGTCTTTTATCTATGTGGAACCCAATGTGTTTGCCAAATACCTTTTCATCTACACTCTCGTTGAAACTCAAAACCTTCCTAGTAAGCTCCATTATCCCAATTTTCAAGAGGAGAAATTTAAAATGTAAGGAGGCAGTAGGCTGAATTGGCACCAGAGGCCAGGGCTCATTTCAGGACACTCACCCTGAATCTGGACTGCTAGCCATTCTTTACCTCCTCCTTCCCTGGATACAGCCTTCCTCCCAGGGTGTATGAGCCTGTTTGGCATAGAATAACCTGCACTAGTGCTCCCCTGAGAATCGCAAACCCAATGCAGGCTGAGAAGTCTGAGAGGCTAGTGAAGGGAGTGGAAAATAATTATCTCTTTCAAAGGATACATAAGGAAAGTCACTGGAAGCAGCATGATAACACTTGGACTAATGAAGTCTCAAAAGGATTCTGGTCTTGGAGAATAAAATATAGTTTATTGGTTTCCAAATCCCTGTTGCATCAGACTCACTTAGGATTGCTTTTAGTTTATTTAATTTTAGTTCCTGAGTAGCTAATACATGTACAAGGCTCAGAAATCAAAAGGAGCAAAAAGTATATGGTAAAAAGTCTCCTCCCATGTCTATGTCCTGGTGACCTTATTTCCCTCATTGGAGGCAACAAATGCTATCAGTTTCTTTTATATAAGTGACTTTGAGGACATATAAGTAGAGTATATATTTTCCCCAAACATATTTTTATACAAGAGGTAACATTCTATGCACATTGTTCCTAACTTTCCTTTTTTCACCTAAACAATACATCTTGGATTGTTTCATATCAGTCTACAAAGAGATTCCTCTTTCTCTTTTTAATCTGATTAGTATTCTATTACATGCCTATACCAAAATTTTTATCTAGCCCATTCCCTATTACTAAACATTAAGTTGTTTATAATCTTTTGCTATTAAAAACAAAGGTGAAATAAATGACCTTGTGCAATGAATGTCCAAGAGAACTCAGTTTCAGTCTTAACTCTATGCAGCTGTGTGGCGTTGGGCAAGTCAATTAGGACTTTGGCCTTTTCAAAATGAAAGGAATCTTTCTCTCTCTCTCTCTCTCTCTCTCTCTCTCTCTGTCTCTCTCTCTCTCTCTTTCTCTCTCTCAACTGACCGAGTCTTGCTTTTTTGCCTGGCTGGAGTGCAGTGGTGCAATTTCAGCTCACTGAAACCTCAGCTTCCTGGGTTCAAGTGATTCCCCTGCCTCAGCCTCCTGAGTACCTGGGACTACGGGTGCACACCACCATACCCTGGCTAATTTTTTATATTTTAGTAGAGATGGGGTTTCACCATGTTGACCAGGATGGTCTCAATCTTCCAACCTCGTGATCTGCCTGCCTCGGCCTCCCAAAATGCTGGGATTACAGGTGTGAGCCACTGCTCCTGGCCAAAATAGAGAGACTCTTATTGACCATTTGTTGTAGCATTTTTCCAAAGCATGTACATGGAACAATTACCCCAGAGGGTGCTCCTCTCCTGGAAATTGACAGTACACATTAGACTGAGAAAACCACAGTGAACATAGATGAATTAATTCAGGATTTCACACATATACAGGATTTCACACATATATTTAATAATACTATGCAGCCATAAAAAGAATGACATTATGTCCTTTACAGGAACATGGATGGAGCTGCAGGCCATCATCCTTAGCAAACAAAATACTGCATGTTCTCACTTGTAAGTGGGAGCTAAATGATGAGAACATATGGACACGAGGAGGGGAACAGACACTGGGATATACTTGAGGGTGGAGGATGGGAGGAGGCGGATGATCAGAAAAAATAACCGTTGAGTACTAGGCTTAGTACCTTGGTGATGAAATAATCTGCATAACAAACCCAAACGACATGAGTTTGCCCAATAACAAACCTGCACAGGTACCACTGAACCTAAAATGAAAGTTAAAAAAATAATAGACTAATTTTTTTTTTCAGGAATCAACAGTTGTCATGTGGTGAAATTTTCCTCAGAACGCACTTTGAGAAAATAATATCTACTCTAACTTCCTCTTATTTTATAGCTACGAACTCATAGAAGTTTTGAATCTTCAGCACCTAACACATGCTTGAACAATATAGCTCAATAAATACTGTTTGACTTGCATTAAACAAACAGAGATTATTTAGGGACATAATACAAGCCTATGCAATAAATTTAGAAAGATTTAAAGAACATTAAAGAAAAGCTTGATGAAACCAAGATAGGACATCACAGGACCACAAGAGTTTAGAAATAGATGAAGGTCATTTAATATTTATAGGGGAAGTAAGACTTAATATGGGTCACAAAGGATGAACAGACTCAAGGGCAAGGAGATGAGGCTTAGACACTCCAAGAAAACACAAGGCATGTTCTGGGCATAATGGAAATCAGTTTGATTAGGCCCCCAGTCTTTACCAATCTTCCTTTTGTTCCCTCATTCAACAATTTTTATCAAGCCTCTGTTATGTACTAGGCACCATTCTAGGTACTAAGGGTAGAGCAGTGAATAAGAGACAATGCCTCTGCTCTCATGGAACTTATATTGTACAAGGGTGAAAGAAACCTAATAAGTGAATCATACTGGGGATAAGTGCTATAAAGAAAAAAAATAGGACTAGAGGGTTCTAGGACTGACTAGAAGTGGCTAGTATATGTTACTCTCACAGAGAATAAACAAAGTTGTGAGTAAATAGTAACTCTTCAAGTAGCTTGTTTAAGAAACCATGTTGGGATTCAATAAGAGAGCAAGGGGACACAGGAAGAACTGAAGCTGGGGAGCCACTCACCCTGGACTGGTGCAGAGCCAGAAGATGCTCCCTAATATGGGGAAAGAATGAGAAAGTGAGAACCACCAGGTGATCACACTTCCCACAGGGACCTGTACAATCTTGGGAATGGGAGAACTCTCTTTACCCCCATGGGCCTGTAGACTGGTACAGAGAGCCACCCAGGGAACCTTTTAGAGGTCACTCAAGACCACAGGGAGCCCCATGGACCTTGGATCCTTGAGCAGCTTGGCACCAGCTACCGTAACACCAATAGTGGTCACAGTCACAGTGCCAAGGAACACTCAAACTGCTTCATTCCTCCTTGCCAGATAAAGCTTGGCTCCCACTTCCAGCACAGTGGCCTTGCCCCTGTCTGAACACTGTGGGTAGGCTCAGCTCTAAGTTCCCTGGTGAAAGGTGAATCGGCTGATTCCATCCACCCCTGCTGCAGAGACTAGCTTGGCTGTAGAGAACCCAACCCAGGCGGTGCTGAAGGAATTAAGAAACAGAAACAAAGATAGAGTGCAAATGTGGGATTAGAGTGGGACCGTTAGGGGTTTGGCAGCATTTCCCAGCTGACAGCCCAAAGCAGACTCTGATCCACATATTTATTCTTTGTGAACAAGTGATTATTTTTAATAAGCAGGTGCTTAGTGTTTTTTTTTTTTTATGGAATAAAGATAGA
The DNA here is from genome assembly GCF_048565385.1 of Saimiri boliviensis. NCBI lineage: Eukaryota > Metazoa > Chordata > Mammalia > Primates > Cebidae > Saimiri > Saimiri boliviensis. The sequence continues at coordinate 83,327,612 of NC_133460.1, forward strand.
CTAAACAGGCAGATAGTGCCTGTTGACTACTGAGATAGAAATAAGCTAAATAGCACTCTTTGTGAGTTAGCAATGGGGATAAGGTTAAATATTCTGTATTTTGGGAGCTGGTTTAACTAGTGCATGATCAATACATACTTCTTGCTTATTTTAGCAGTTTTTTGCCTGGGGATGGCTCGATGTTTTTTGCTTTGCCGCTTAGCAAACATTTACTCCATCACACACACGTTAAGACCTCCTCCCAACACCTGCTGCTTCTAGTAGGGTGGGACTCACTGGCTTGGGCTTCCAGTGCAGCAGCCCTGACAAAGCTTGAACTTTGCTGGTGGGTATAGCTTTGTGTTACCCTGGAAGGCACCCAGATGGCAGACCAGATGACTCCACCCATCTCTGCTGCTTCTAGCCAGGCAAAACTGGCTTGGGCTTTCCGTGCAAGTGGCTCAGACCCGGCTTAAACTCTGCCAGTGGGCACAACTGTGTTACCTTGGTAAACACCCAGATGGTGGACCTGGTGATTCCACTCAACCGCTCTGCCCAAGCAGGGGAGGAGCTCCCATTCTCAGAACACTGAATGAGGTGACATGCCTCAGTTTGTGGGCTGGCAGGGAAGCAGGGCATACCTCCTTCCACAGGGCCAGTCCAAAAAGGGTGTAGCCTGTTTGCCAGCCAAGGACTCTGCTTGAGGCAGTCCCATGACTCAGAACACCTGGCAAAGGAAACATGGGTACCACTGATCAGAGGGGGCCCCTCCAAGGCGCAGGAATGGACTTAGTAAAGGGATCATCTCTCTCACCCACTATCACGGCACTACTGAGAATGCACTGAAATACAAAAGAGGCTGGTGGCTGAGTAACGACTATCTATTGGCCATCACTCTCAAACGTCATCTACTGGACTGTAGCCTAAATTATAACACGGAAAATATTTTGCCAGTATATAGTCCCTGTAAAACCTGAGGCAAAAATCTAGACACAAATATATATCCTGTAAAGAGTCCTGGGCCTCTGAAAGCACCCAGAAATGAAGCCAATGGTCTATATTCATCTTACATTACAAACATCAGCCCTCTCAGATGAGAAATAATCAGCACAAAAATTCTGGCAATTCAACAAACCAGAGTGTCTCCTTACCTCAAAAAGAATAAAACAGCCACTCCAACCCCCAAAAGCTTCTTAACCAGATTGAAATGACTAAAATGCCAGACACGAATTCAGAATCTTGATGGCAAGGAAACTCACTGAGATCTTGGAGAAAGCTGAAACCCAATCCGACAAATCCAATAAAATGATCCAAGAACTGAAAGATAAAGTAATCATTTTATGAAAGAATCAAATTTAACTTCTGGAATTGAATAATTCACTAGAAGAAGTTCATAATACAGTCAGAACCACTAAGAGCAGAGCAGACCAAGCTGAGGAAAATCTCAGAGTTTCAAGACTGGCTCTTTAAATGAACTCAGACAAAACTAATGGAAAAACAAAATTAAATGAACAAAACCTCTGAAACATATGAGTTAATGTAAAGAGACAAAATGTACAACTCACTGGCATTTCAGAGAGAGAAGACGAGAGAGTAAGCAACTTGGAAACATATTTGATGAAATGGTCCATGAAAATTTACCCTATCTCTCTAGGGATGTGGACATATGCATTTAAGAAATACAGAGAACCCCTGTGAGATACCATATAAGAAAACCACCCTCAAGGCACACGGTCATCAGATACACCAAGGTAAATGCAAAAGAAAAAATCTTAACTGCAGCTACAGAGAAAGGTCAGGCCATTTACAAAGGGAACCCCATTGGGCTAGCAGCAGACCTCTCAGCAGAAAACTTACAAGCCAGAAGAGATTGGGGTCTATTTTCAGCATCCTCAAAGAAAAAAAAAATCAACCAAGAATTCCATATCCCACCAAAGTAAGCTTCATAAGCAAGGGAGAATAAAATCCCTCTCAGACAAGCAAACAGTAAGGGAATTTGTTATTCCCAGACTAGCCTTATAAGAAATCCTTAAGGGAGTACTAAATATGGAAAGAAAAGATTGATACCTGCTACCACAAAACTCACTCAAGCACATAGGCCACAGACAATATAAAGCAATTACATGATCAAATCTAACAAAAGCTAATAACATGATTACAGGATCATATTCTCACATATAAATACAAACCCTGAATGTAAATGGTCTAAATTTCCCCACTTAAAAGGCATAGAGTGACAAGCTGGATAAAAATGACTAGACCCAAGTGTCTACTCTCTTTAAGAAACCCATCTAATATGTAATAACATTCACAGGCTCAAAGTAAAGGGTGGAAAAAGATCTAACGTGCAAACAGAAAACAAAAAAGAGCATGAATAGATATTCTTCTATCAGATAAAACAGACATTAAGCCAACAATCGGAAAGGACAAAGAAGAGAATTGTATAATGATAAATAATTCAATTCAACAAGAAGCCCTAACTATCATAATATATACGTACCCAAATTAGAGCACCCAGATTCATAAAACAAGTTCTTCTTGACCTATGAAAAGAATTAGCCTTACAGTAATAATGGGGGACTTTAACACCTTACTGACAGTGTTAGATCATTTAGGCAGGAAACTAACTAAAAAAAAAATTCTAGACTTAAACTCAATTCTTGACCAATTGGAATTAATAGATATCTACAAAATACTACACCCAACAATCACAGAATATATATTCTTCTTATCTGCTCATGGACCATATTCTAAGATTGACTACATGTTCAGTCATAGAGCAAGTCTCAATATATTTTAAAAAATCAAAATCATACCAAGCATACTCTTGGACTGCAGTGCAATAAAAATAGAAAATTAATACCAAAAAGATCTATCAAAACTACACAAAAACATAGAAATTAAACAACTTGTTCCTGAATAATTCTTGAGTGAACAATGAAATTAAAGCAGAAATTAAAAATTCTTTGAAATTAATGATAATAGAGACATAATTTAACAAAATCTTTGAGATGCAACTAAAGTAGTAGTAAAAGTAAAGTTTATAGCACTAAACACCTTTGTCAAGTGGTTAGAAAATTCTCAAATTAATAAGCTTACATTGCACCTAGAGAAACAAGATAAAAAATAATTATTTCTAGAAGAAAAAGAGGAATAATTAAGTCAAAGAAGAACTGAACACTTTGGGATTCAAAAGTTCAAACAAAAAATTAATAGAACCAGTAGCTGATCAAATTGTCTCTATTTGCATGATTGCATATCTAGAAGACCCCATCGTCTCAGCCCCAAATCTCCTGAAACTGATAAACAACTTCTCAGGATACAAAATCAACGTGCAAAAATCACAAGCATTCCTATACACCAGTAACAGACTTAAAGAGAGCCAAATCAAGAATGAACTGCCATTCACGATTGCTACAAAGAGAATAAAATACCTAGGAAAACAACTAACAAGGAACGTAAAGGACCTCTTCAAGGAGAACTACGAGCCACTGCTCAACAAAATAAGAGGACACAAACAGATGGAGAAACATTCCATGTTCATGGTTAGGAAGAAGCAACATTGTGAAAATGGCCATACTGCCCAACGTAATTTACAAATTCAACACTATTCCCATCAAGCTACCAATGACCTTCTTCACAGAACTGGAAAAAAACACCTTAGACTTCATATGGAACCAAAAGAGAGCCCGCATATCCAAGTCAATTCTAAGTAAAAAGAACAAAGCAGGAGGCATCACACTACCGGACTTCGAACTATACTACAAGGCTACAGTAATCAAAACAGCATGGTACTGGTACCAAAACAGAGATATAGACCAATGGAACAGAACACAGGCCTCAGAGGAAATACAACATACCCACAACCATCTGATCTTTGACAAACCTGACAAAAACAAGCAATTGGGAAAGGATTCCCTGTTTAATAAATGGTGTTGGGAAAACTGGCTAGCCATGTGCAGAAAGCAGAAACAGGACCCTTTCCTGACACCTTACACCAAAATTAACTCCAGATGGATTAAAGACTTAAACATCAGACCTAACACCATAAAAACCCTAGAAATCTAGGCAAAACCATTCAGGACATAGGCGTAGGCAAGGACTTCATGACCAAAACGCCAAAAGCAATGGCAACAAAAGCCAAAATAGACAAATGGGACCTAATCAAACTCCACAGCTTCTGTATGGCAAAAGAAACAGTCAGTAGAGTGAATTGGCAACCAGCAGAATGGGAAAAAATTTTTGCAGTCTACCCATCTGACAAGGGGCTGATATCCAGAATTTACAAAGAACTAAAACAGATTTACAAGAAAAAAACAAACAAGCCCATTAAAAAATGGGTGAAGGATCTGAACAGATACTTTACAAAAGAAGACATACAGGAGGCCAACAAACATATGAAAAAATGCTCATCATCATTGGTCATTAGAGAAATGCAAATCAAAACCACATTGAGATACCATCTCACACCAGTTAGAATGGCGATCATTAAAAAATCTGGAAACAACAGATGCTGGAGAAGATGTGGAGAAATAGGAACACTTTTACACTGTTGGTGGGAATGTAAATTAATTCAACCATTGTGGAAGACAGTGTGGCGATTCCTCAAGGACCTAAAAATAGAAATCCCATTTGACCCAGCAATCCCATTACTGGGTGTATATCCAAAGGATTATAAATCATTCTACTATAAGGACACATGCAAAAGAATGTTCATTGCAGCACTGTTCACAATAGCAAAGACCTGGAACCAACCCAAATGCCCAACGATGATAGACTGGATAGGGAAGATGTGGTACATATACACCATGGAATATTACACAGCCATCAAAAACGATGAGTTCACGTCCTTTGTAGGGACATGGATGAACCTGGAAACCATCATTCTCAGCAAACTGACACAAGAGCAGAAAATCAAACACCGCATGTTCTCACTCATAGGTGGGTGTTGATCAATGAGAACACATGGACACAGGGAGGGGAGCACTACACCCTGGGGTGCATTGGGGGGAAATGGGGGAGGGATGGGGGTGGGAGGTGGGAAGAGATAGCATGGGGAGAAATGACAGATACAGGTGAGGGGACGGAAGGCAGAAAACTACACTGCCATGTGTGTACCTATGCAACAATCTTGCATGTTCTTCACATGTACCCCAAAACCTAAAATGCAATAAAAAAATAAAAGAATCAGTAGCTGGTTCTTTAAAGGAATAAACAAGATTGTTAAACATCTAGTTAGATTAACAAAGGAAAAAAAAGATCTAAATAAGGACAATCAGAAATGACAAAGATGACATTACAACTGATCCCTCAGAAATAGACTAGAACAGAAAAGACAACCATCCTCAAGGCACTCAGGGACTATTATGAGCGCCTTTATGTACACAAAGTAGACAGTCTAGAGGAAATGGATAAATAAATTCCTAGAAACACACAACCTCCCAAGATTGAACAAGGAGGAAAGTGAAAACCTGAATAGACAATAAGTTCAGGAGTTGAGTCAGTAATAAAAAGCCTGCTAACCAAAAAGAGATCCCAGACAGATGAATTTATAGTTAAATTCCACCAGATGTACAAAGAAGAACTGGTATCAACCATATTGAAACTATTCCAAAAAAGTCAAGAGGCAGATCTCCTCCCTAACTCATTTTATAAAGCCAGCATCCATCTTGATACCAAAATCTGGCAGAGACACAATGAAAAAAGAAAACTTCAGGCCAATAACCCTGATGAACGTAGACATAAAAATCCTTAATAAAATATTAATAAACCCTATTCAGCAGCACATTGAAAAGTTAATTCACCACAATCAAGTAGGTGTTATTCCTGGTATGCAAGGTTGGTTCAACATATGCAAATCAATAATACATAAACACAAAAGTCCTTAATAAAATGTTAGCATACCAAATTCATCAGCACATCGAAAAGTTAATTCACTACAATCAAGTAGGTGTTATTCCTGGTATGCAAGGTTGGTTCAACATTTGCAAATCAATAATTGTGATTCTCCACACAAACAGAATAAAAAACAAAAACCATATGATCATCTCAACATATGCAGAGCAAGTCTTCAATAAATTTCAACATCCCTTCATGATAAAAACTCTCAATAGGTGAGGCATCAAAGGAACATACTTCAAAATAATAAAAGCCTTTTATGACAAAGCCACAGCCAAGATCATACTGAATGGGCAAAAGCTGCAAACATTCCGCATGAGAACTGGCACAAAACAAGAATTCCCACTCTTACTATTCCTATTCAACATGGTATTTGAAGTCCTAGCCAGAGCAGTCAGGCAAGACAAAGAAATAAAAGGCATCTAAATAAGAAAAGAAGAAATTAACCTATTTTCTCTTAGCTGATGATGTAATTCTATACATAGAAAACCCAAAAGTCTCCAGGAACTGATAAATGACCTCAATAAAGTTTCAGGATACAAAATCAATGTACAGAAATCAGTGGCATTTCAATACACCAATAACATTGTGGCTGAAAGCCAAATCAAGAAAAAATCCTATTTATAATAGCCATAAAAAATAAACACCTAGGGTCCTTGCTTTGGCTCCACATACACTAACACTGGAATGATACAGAGATTAGCATGGCCCCTGTGCAAGGATGACACGCACATTCTTGAAGCGTTCCCCATTTTTACAAGCATTCCTGTACACCAACAACAGACTTAAAGAGAGCCAAATCAAGAACGAATTGCCATTCACGATTGCTACAAAGAGAATAAAATACCTAGGAAAACAACTAACAAGGATTGTAAAGGACCTCTTCAACGAGAACTACAAACCACTGCTCAACAAAATAAGAGAGGACACAAACAGATGGAGAAACATTCCATGTTCATGGTTAGGAAGAATCAATATTGTGAAAATGGCCATACTGCCCAAAGTAATTTACAGATTCAACACTATCCCCATCAAGCTACCAATGACCTTCTTCACAGAACTGGGAAAAACCACCTTAAACTTCATATGGAACCAAAAGAGAGCCCACATAGCCAAGTCAATTCTAAGTAAAAAGAACAAAGCAGGAGGCATCACACTACCGGACTTCAAACTGTACTACAAGGCTACAGTAATCAAAACAGCATGGTACTGGCACCAAAACAGAGATATAGACCAATGGAACAGAACAGAGGCCTCGGAGGCAACACAACACAACTACAACCATCCAATCTTTGACAAACCTGAGAAAAACAAGCAACGGGGAAAGGAGTCCCTGTTTAATAAATGGTGTTGAGAAAACTGGCTAGCCATATGAAGAAAGCAGAAACTGAACCCCTTCCTGACACCTTACACTAAAATTAACTCCAGATGGATTAAAGACTTAAACATAAGACCTAACATCATAAAAACCCTAGAAGAAAATCTAGGCAAAACCATTCAGGACATAGGCATAGGCAAGGACTTCATGGCCAAAACACCAAAAGCATTGGCAACAAAAGCCAAAATAGACAAATGGGACCTAATCAAATTCCACAGCTTCTGCGTGGCAAAAGAAACAGTCATTAGAGTGAATCGGCAACCAACAAAATGGGAAAAAATTTTTGCTATCTAGCCATCTGACAAAGGGCTAATATCCAGAATCTACAAAGAACTAAAACAGATTTACAAGAAAAAACAAAAAAGCCCATTCAAAAGTGGGCGAAGGATATGAACAGACACTTTACAAAAGAAGACATACATGAGGCCAGCAAACATATGCTTATCATCACTTGTCATTAGAAAAATGCAAATCAAAACTACATTGAGATACCATCTCATGCCAGTTAGAATGGCGATCATTAAAAAATCTGGAGACAACAGATGCTGGATAGGATGTGGAGAAATAGGAACACTTTTATACTGTTGGTGGGAGTCTAAATTAGTTCAGTCATTGTGGAAGACAGTGTGGCGATTCCTCAAGGACCTAGAAATAGAAATTCCATTTGACCCAGCAACCCCTTTACTGGGTATATATCCAAAGGATTATAAATTGTTCTACTATAAGGACACATGCACACAAATGTTCATTGCAGCACTGTTTACAATAGCAAAGACCTGGAACCAACCCAAATGCCCATCGATGATAGGCTGGACAGGGAAAATGTGGTACATATACACCATGGAATACTATGCAGCCATCAAAAATGATGAGTTCGTGTCCTTTGTAGGGACATGGATGAACCTGGAAACCATCATTCTCAGCAAACTGACACAAGAACAGAAAATCAAACACCACATGTTCTCACTCATAGGCGGGTGTTGAACAATGAGAACACATGGACGCAGGGAGTGGAGCATCACACACTGGGGTCTGTTGGAGGGAAATAGTGGGGGGACAGCAGGGAGTGAGGAGTTGGGGAGAGACAGCATGGGGAGAAATGCCAGACATAGGTGACGGGGAGGAAGGCAGCAAATCACACTGCCATGTGTGTATGTATGCAACAATCTTGCATGTTCTTCACATGTACCCTAAAACCTAAAATGCAAATAAATAAATACCTAGGAATATGTCTAACCAAGGTGGTAAAAGATATCCATAAGAGGATCTACAAAATACTGCTGAAAGTAATGAAATTACACAAATAAATAGAAAAATATTCCATGCTCATTGATTGGAAGAATTAATATTGTTAAAATGGCCATACTTTCCAAAGTAATTTACAGATTCAATGTTATCCCTATCAAAACATCAAATGTCAAGTGAGTAGAAAAATCTATTCTAAAATTCATATGGAACCAAAAAAGAGGCCAATCAGCCAAAGCAATCCTAAGCAAAAATAACAAAGCCAGAGACATCATGTTATCCAATTTCACTAAAAGGCTAGCGTAACCAAAACAGTATGGTATGGGTACAAAACCACACACATAGACCATTGGAACAGAATAGAGAACCTGGACACAAAACCACACAGCTACAACCATCTGGTCTTCAACAAAGTCGACAAAAATAAACAATGTGGAAAGGACTTCCTATTCAATAAATGGTGCTGGGATAACTGGGTAAGCATATGCAGAAGAAAGAATCTGGACCCCTAGATTTCACCATATACAAAAAACGCAATTTAAGATGTATTGTAGATTTAAATGTAATACCTCAAACTATAAAAGTCATAGAGAAAATGTAGGAAATACCCTTTTCCATATGGTTTTGGTAAATAATTTGTGGCGAAATCACCAAATGCAATTGCTACAAAAACAAAAACTGACAAATGGGCCTTCATTAAACTAAAGAGCTTCTGCACAGCAAAAGAAAATCATGGATTAAATAGCCTACAGAAAATATTCACAAAGTGTGTATTCAGTAAAGATCTACTATCTAGAATCTACAAAGATTAAACAAATTGAGCAAGCAAATCAAGCAAAAACCAAAGTAATCCAATTTAAACAAATCAAGCCAAAAACAAATAATTCAATTTAAAAATAGGCAAAGGAGATGAAGAGATGCTTACCAAAAGATGTACAAAGGGCTCACAAACATATTTAAAAAATGCTCAACATCACTAATCATCAGAGAAATGCAAATCAAAACCGCAATAAGATACCATCTCACATCACTTAGAATGGTGATTATTAAAAAGTGAAAAATAACAGATGCTGTGGAGGCTGCAGAGACAAGGGAATGCTTATATACTGCTTGTGGGAATGCAAATTAGTTCAGTCATTGTGGAAAGCAGTTTGGAGATTTCTCAAGGAACTTAAAACTGAACTGTCATTCATTCCAGCAATCTCATTATTGGGTATATATACCCAAAGGAAAATAAATTGTGCTACCAAAAAGACACATGCACTTCTATGTTCATGGCTGCACTATTCACAACAGCAAAGACAGGGAATCAACCTAGGTGCCCATCAATGGTGGATTGGATAAGGAAAATTTGGTACGTATATACCATGAAATACTATGCAGCTAAAAAAAAATTGTGTACTTTGCAACAACATGGATGTACTTTGAGGTCATTATCCTAAGTGAATTAACACAGGAACAGAAAAGCAAATATGGCATGTTTTCACTTATAAGTGCCAGTTACACTTTGAATATACACGGACATAAAGATGGGAACAATAGGTACTGGGGACTACTAGAAGAGAGGAGGGAGTAAAGGGGGTGTAGGATGAAAAACCACCTATTGAGTACTATGCTCACTACCTGGGTGACACGACCATTTGTACCCCAAATTTTGCCATCACACAATATACTCATGTAACAAATGTACATGTGTGCCCCCGTATCCAAAATTAACAACAACAAAAAAAAAAAACAATAAAGAAAAAATAAAGAATAAAGGGGTTACAAAGAGGGTTGAGATCAGGAGAAAAGATCGCTCTTTCACAAAAGGAGTCCAGGAAAGGCCACTTTGACATTGGGGCAGAGTCCTGAAAGAAATGAAGGAGACGTACAGATTTCTGGAGGAAGACTATTCTAGGTAAAGGGGAAGCAAACACAAAGACCTAGAGTGGGAGCCTCATTGTCGTGTTTTAAGGAACAGGAAGTATGCCAGAGGGGAGAGTAGAGCATGGCAGAGTGTAGGACAGTGGTGCAGGAGATAAGGTCAGGGAGCCAGTTAACTAGGGCCATACAGGCCATTTTAAGGGCTTTGGTTCTTATTCCAAGTCAGATAAAGAGACATTAAGAATTTTGAGCAGAGGAATGGTACGATCAACATAGTTGCTTATTGGAATAGGGTATAGGCGGAAGCAAGCAGATAGGAATCTATTGTAATAGTCTGGGGAAGAAATAAAAACTGTTTTTGAATTTTGGTGATCCAGGTTTAGTATCCCTTGGAAATGCTCAAGACCAGAAGCATTTCAGGTTTGGGATTTTTTTTTTCATATTTGGGAGTATTTGCATTTATATACTTATTAGTTGAGCATCCATAATCTGAAAATTCAATATCTGAAATGCTCCAGTGAGCATTTCCTCTGAGAGTCATGTTGGTGTTCAGAAAATTTTGAATTTTGGTGCATTTCAGATTTTAGATATTTGAATTAGGGATACTCAACTGTACTAGCAAAAATTACTAGAGTTTAAAATCTGGATTTATTTTGAAGGGAGAACTAACAGGATTTGCTGATGAATTGCCTGGTGGTAGTATAGAAGAAAGAGTTCTGCATGAGAAACATAAAATCCTGAGTTATGGTCTCTCCTGCTACTATTTGGTCATTGATTTGGGGACTTACTCCATCTGTAAAATGAGGTCACCTTATCTTCTTGCTTGGAGTTAGAGAGCCAAGTCAAATCGTCTCTTTATATGCCTTCGGTATGAAGATCTATAAATTTTGTTTAGTCCGTGCCTCAAAATTAGCCCTCTATTACTTACTCTTTTGTACTAATCACTATAGTTTCATATAAAAATTGTATCTTCCCCACTGCATTATAAAGGAGAATAATCTAATAGATCTTGTCTAATACTCCTATATGTCATTCAATGTTTACTAATCAACTGATTGAGAACAACCAAGTAATAACTCTAGGTAAATAATAGTGTTGCATTCAGTTTGCTAATGGACTTTGTAATTCTTCATCCCCACCCCAACTTCTTTTACTTTTCTCGTGGATCTTTAAATTTAGTGCTTAAGGACAAGCCCCAGTTTCAAAGGGTGATAAGGGAAGGGAAAGAAAAAGGATGTTCTAATTCGATAGTTGCTATGTTGAGATGTAGATTCATTAGGAAAGGCTTCGTAAGGAAGATGAAAGTTTGGCATTGAAGCGCAACTTAAAGAAGAGGTAAGATTCTGTAAGATGAAGAAGGGAATGAAAGGCATTCCAGGGAGAAAAAATAGCATTAGCTTGGAAGAGCACAGTGTGGAAATATAACCATTGCCTAAATTGGAGCGCAGCATGTTAAAGGCAAAGGAAGTAGAAGAATGGAGAGATAAGGTAGAAGCTGGAAAGGTAAGTGACATCTAGATTATGACAGACCTTACATGTTGTTCTAAAGAGTTGATCTTACCAAGGAGAAAATAGGAAGTTATCTCTAGAATTTAATTGCTATATCAATAGGTCCTCATGTCTGTCTTTTTCTCCATTGTATTCCTAGTACCCATGATATGCTCAGTATATTCTATGTTCAATAAATAGCTACTTAATGAATCCCTATTTTTAAACAGATAAATATATTCTGATGTACATTTTAGAAATGGCAGTGGTAAAAAAGGACTGAGAAGTAAGATAGACCAGATATAAGAACAGTTAGCTGATTATTGACAGTTGGGGTGAGACTAAATAGGCCAGGCATACAATGATTTTTATTAAAATCTATAAAAACCTTGTTGAATAGAATTAAAATAATTGAATGCTAATAATAACTATATTTTCTTTAAAAATATTAACATGCAGTTGTGTTCAATAAATATTTATAAAATTAAGGTAGAAAAAGCAGTAATATACATTATCTAATCTGCTTTGTTTGCTGAGAGATCAATGATAATAATATCAAGTTTGCTATAACTGATTAGTTTTTACTTTAGAGAATAATATTTTCTATGATATATGCAAAATAGTTATCTCTCTCCTGCGTTGTGGTTGGCTTACATAAACTTTATTTATTAGACAATATCAAAGTCATAAAATTGCAAAAGGCAAGAAGATAAAGGGGGTATTTGTTGTAAAGGATAAAGATGTGGAGGATGAGAGGTTGAGGTAGGAAGATCACTTGAGGCCAGGAGCTCAAGACCAGCCTAGGCAACATAGTGAGACCCTCTCTCTAAAAGAAAAAATCTAGCTCGGAATGATGGCACTATTTAGAGTCTGAGGTGGGAGGATTCCTTAAGCCCAGGAGGTTGAGGCTGCAGTGAGCTACAACTGCACCACTGCACCCCAGCCTAGGCAACAGAGCAAAAAAGGATGTGGGACGTGGAGGAATTTCCTTACAACAAAAAGAATTTTCAGTAAGGGCTAGAGAATGAGTAAGAAAGGGAAGTCCTGGTCCAGAAAGAGTAAGAACCTAGAAAAAAAGGAATGAGAAAAAGGGGGAAGATAGAAGATGAGACAAAGGGAAAGAAAGAGTCAGAACTGAGAGAGAGAAAGGACTCCAAATGGCAGCAAATACTGGTCTTACACACACACACACACACACACACACACAAACACACACACGAATCTTCATGTAATGGGGAACAGATGCTGGTGGTGCCCCCCCAACCCCACGGCCAAAAAGAGTTAGGCTTAACTTTAAATCCAAATCCTGGGTAACTTAGAGAAGCCTTTGAGCCTTGCCTTTGTCATGTGTAAAAAAGGCCTAATAGTTCCAAGCTTCCATGGTTTTTGTAAGGATTAAATGAGATGATGCATACAGAGTACAATGTATATAATAAGTGCCTGACCCATACAGCTATTAATTCCAGCAGGGAGAAGGCAAAGAGTTAGCTCTGTAAGAAAAAGATCTTGGGTAAGGTAAACCTGAGGTAATAGTCCAAAAGAGGAATTTCAGCATTTGTCATGTTGGAAGCAGAGCAGAATCATATTGAATGATTCTATTTACTTATTCCTTGGTACCCCTGATTGCACTGATTTAGACAGATATGTGATGACAATCCCAGAATTTTTGTGAAAATCTTAAAAGAGAGCAAAAAATAAAAAAGTCTAAAAGTGTTTACAAGGAATTAGAACTGGCTACATAATTTGGAGAGCCAAGTTCAAAATGAAAATGTGGAACCCCTTATTAAAAAATTATTAAGAATTTCAAGACTGTGACGGCAGCTCATTAAAGCAAGTAACAGGGCCCTGGTGAGCTCTGAGCCCTGTGTACCACACAGGTCAGAAGGCCATGAAGTGGCCTTGCAAGGAGTACACCATGTTGGCATTCAAGTGGTCAAGTTCATGTGCTAAGGCTCTAACAGTACAAGCATGGCACCCTTGGTAATGAGTATTCTAGCAACATGTCACTTAATTGTGACAGTTTGAGGGTCTTGAGATACTTGGCATAGAGGTGCTAGTCACAGTGTCACCTGGCCTTGAAATACTGGTTGATCGCCAATTGACATTAGAAGGGTTGGCAGCTAGTGGAGACCTATATGAAATGCAACCATTTTCTTCCTGTTAACTAACTCCTACTTGAAGACAGAAAGTAACCCACTGGCTTAATTTTTTTAAAAAAAACCCTTCTACAATATGTAAAACTTTTATTCTGGACCCCTGAAGTAGGTACACCTCTGTCTAACTGGAGGAACATAGTCACTTTCCCCCAAATCCAACATGTCTTAATGTGTATACTAAAGGCAGTCTCAGCCTTGGGAAAACTGGTTACATTTAAAGGGATAAGTGTGTTTTAGCACTCCCAGTTTTCATCTCCTTTTTACTGTTCTTCTGGTAAATGTTCAGAAAAAGACAAACCGTCTTAGAAAAAGTATCCTATATGGTCATACTTTTCAATATTTTAAACCTATCACAGATAAAAGATATAAACAGCGAATATCCTTGGTCACTGTTCTTTCCCTGTTGTCTTCATTTTCCAATCTTCTTCCTGTTTCTCTGCTCCTTTATTTTCTTCTACTTCATCTCCTTATTTACTTATATCCAATGTAAATGTAATACCTAATTACAAAGTGCCTCATTCTGCCACCACAAAACTGATTATACAGTAGACTAATCTTGTTTCTAGTCTACTTACAGATGCTTAATTTATCTATTTGGGTAGAATAGGAAAAATCAGCACCAACATCATTATCATGGTGATACTTGACATTATTTATCTTGTTTCTGTTTAGAATAGTATTTAGAACTGAAATGCAGTCTAGAGATGACTCAGCTTAAACAATTATTTTGACAGATTAGAAACAACCTCAGAGATAGACTTGCCTGAGGTAAACTCAGGGGCAGGCAGGAGAACTTGATAAACCATACCATAGGACTGAACAGAAGGAGCATAGAGCCTGCCACATAGCAGGTGCTCAATAAGTATATGTCCAATCAGGTAAAGAAATAAGACACGAAATTCTAGAAATCTAAGTTCTAGAAGATATTTTGCTGCTGACTAAATATATTATAATAAAGACAACATACTGATTAAATTATTTCACTTTCTCACTTCTATTTCATCATCTACAAAATATAGTTGACTCTTGAACAACATGGGCTTGAACTGTGTGGTTCCACTTACATTGTGGCTTTTTTTTCCCTAATAAAAGTTATACTGAGTGCACCTGCTTCTCCTGCCTCCCTTTCCACCTCCTCTGCCACTCCTGAGACAGCAAGACCAACTCTTCCCCTTCTTCTTCCTCAGCCTACTGAATGTGAAGATGAGATAAAGACCTTTATAATGATCCACTTCCACTTAATAAATAATATGTTTTCTTAATAACATGTTCTTTCCTGTAGCTTACTTTATTGTAAGAATACAGTATATAATGCATATAAAACATGTATTAATCAACTGTTTATGTTATTAGTAATGCTTCTAGTCATTAAAAGTTAACTTTTTGGGGCATCAAAATTTATTTGCAGATTTTTGACTGTGCAGGACATGGTTCCTCCAATCCCTGTGTTTAAGAGTTAACTGTAGAATAATATTGTTTTGATCAAAAGCATAGTTCCAGGAACAATATGCTTAATATATGTGCTATGACATAATTTTTATTAATTAAATAATACAACTTTGGCTAGACTGCTGAAAAGCTATAAAGTATTGTGTTTAAGTTTATTCTTCTTATGGGAGATCTTTTTTTTTTTTTTTGAGATGGCGTCTTACTCTGTCACCCAGGCTGGAGTGCAATGGCTTGATCTTGGCTAACTGCAAACTCTGCCTCCCAGGTTCAAGCGATTCTTCTGCCTTAGCCTCCTGAGTAGCTGGGATTACAGGTGTGCACCACCATGACTAGCTAATTTTTGTATTTTCAGTAGAGATGGGGTTTCACCATGTTGGTCAGGCTGCTCTCAAACTCCTGACCTCATGATCCACCTGCCATGGCTTCCCAAAGCACTGGGATTTCAGGCATAGGCCACTGCACCTGGTCTTTATGGGAGATCTTTAAACCATCTTGTAATCTAAAACCGTGGCTTTGAAACTTTTTGTATTTTGTGCTCAGGAGCAAGTCATGATAAAGGACAGACTCAGAATTGTCTCCCCACAGCACTGTTAAGGGTGTTCTTCAGGAATAAAGTATGTATTTTACAATGTGATCAGGGAAGTTATCTTAAAAGCCATCTTTAATTATCATCATTCCACTTCCTCCCCAAATGAAACAGATTCAGATTCAACATTTATTGACTGTTTCCCACTTACAATGATCTATGTTAGATATTAGATTGAACTATGAGATTGCTTTTTACTGTGGGTCAGAAATTGTGGCAATTTCATCTGGGTTAGCCTAATTCTTTAACATGTTATATCTTTTTTCTCTTACAATTATTCTATGAGGTAGATTATTAGTCAAATTTTACAGGTAAAGAAATAAAAGCTCAGATAAATTAAACTGACTTGCCTAAAGCCTCAGAACTGATAAGTAGTTGGGGACCTGGAAGTTAGCAGTGTGGTACGAGGGTGTGAGGGCAGGAGGAAGTGATGCTCAAACCTAGTTCCTTTTTTTTCCTGCACCTTTTAAGTTCCGGGGTACATGTGCAGGATGTACAGGTTTGTTACATAGGTAAATGTGAGCCATGGCGGTTTGCTCCACAGATCAACCATTAACTAGGCATTAGGCTTAGCATCCATTAGGTATTCATCCTGATGCTCTCTCTTCCCCATGCCGTGCTCCCCTCCCCGTCGCCAATAGGCCCCAGTGTGTGTTGTTCCCCCATGTGTCCAAGTGTTCTCACTGTTCAGCTCCTACTTGTAAGTAAGAACTTGTGGTGTTTGGTTTTCTATTCCCGTGTTAGTTTGCTGAGGATAATGCCTTCCAGCTCCATCCATGTCCCTGCAAAGGATATGATCTCATTCGTTTTAATGGCTGCACAATATTCCATGGTGTATGGGTACCACATTTTCTTTATTTAGTCTATCATTGATGGGCATTTGGGTTCAGTCCATGTCTTTGCTATTGTGAATAGTGCTGCAATGAACATACATGTGCATATATCTTTATAACAGAATGACTTATATCCCTTTGGATTTATATACCCAGTAATGGGATTGCTGGGTCAAATGGTATTTCTGCTTTTAGATCTTTGAGGAATTGTCACATTGTCTGCCATGATGTTTGAACTAATTTACATTCCCTCCAACAGTGTAAAAATGTTCATTTTTCTCTGCATCCTTGCCAAAATCTGTTGTTTCTTGCTTTTTAAAAATCGCCATTCTGACTGGTGTGAGATGGTATCTCATTGTGATTTTGATTTACATTTCTCCAGTAATCAGTGATGCCGAGCTTTTTAAAAATATGTTTGTTGGCCACATAAATGTCTTCTTTGATAAGTGTCTGTTCATGTCCAAACCTAGTTCTTAAAATAGAGCATCTGGAGTCCTTATGAGGTCCATGGATGGGATCTAGGTATCCACAAAAACTGTGAGCCCTTTGTAAAACTGTGTATGTGTGTATGTGATACACAGTTTTACAAATGCACATATGCTTATGCATTTTTCTAAGATCAATATTTTAATCAGAATTGTAACAGAATTTACTACCTTCAAGTCTTTTAAACCCTAAAAATGTAGCATTAGAGTTTTGGCTTATGGGGTAAAGGGCAAGAATGTGAGAAATCTCTTATGTCCTTGAGGTCTTTCCTGGGGTTTTGAGTCTCACCAGCCCACAGCCTGCCCACTCATTTGTCTGAATAAGGTGGTTTTCTCAAGCATTGAAAGATTGCTAGTAGCGGTGATGCTACTGACATTTCCCTGCCTGGAACAAAGGCTTTGTGCCCCGCTTATGACTCTTGGTGCAATGAAAACTCCCAACACATCACAAGGAAATCACTATCCCTTCACTCAGGGCACACCAAATATCCAAAAAGGAGAGGCATTTTCCAAGCCCACCTGGCCATCTCCCTCCTTGCTCCACTCAAAGCTTGTGAGGTTAACCTCAAATTTACAAAATTACTTACACAGAACAGGAAATGCAAATGTTGAAGTGCTCATAATGTTTGGCCTCATGTGATTCACATTAAAGCACTGGAAAAACTGTATTAATTATATACAATGTACATGAAGAAAAAATTACATAAGTTTTGAATTCCTTGACTTCTATAGGCCAAGTACAGAATTTTAACAGAAGTATTTGCTATTGATAGTTCTTTCATGTTACCCTTAACTTTGTTTCTTTTTATTTATAAGAAATGAAGTGGCAAGGAAGAGAAAAAGGGGGAAAATGACAGGAAATAGCTATCTACCTCCGCACCAAACTACTAGCAGAAAATCACAGTTACGCTGCCACCTAACAATAGTATATTCTGTTTAGGAAACTCCCTGATCCCAGAAATAGCCATGAAACTCTAGACAATAATGAAATCACATCTTACACAAGCTCAAAACCCTCCTCCATAGCTTCTAATGACATTCATTTATTTTTGCTTTTTATGCTTTTGTTCTGAAACAAGCCATGAATTTCAAAGAAGATGATGGTGGTGGTGATGGTGGGCACAGACGTGTAATATAATTTATCAAGCCCTCCAGTTTCAGCTCCCATAAATTTGGGAGATGGGATAAGAGTGCTTGACCATTTCTCATCAAGGAGAAGAGAAAGTGGGCGCTTTTCCTAAGGAGAACAAATGTCTGTCAGAATAAATGATTCATGCAAAGCACTCAGCCCTTTCTCTAATGACAGTAGCTGGGCTCACTCTCAATTTGTCATCAAGACAGCAGTCATTTCTAAGTTTCTTAAGGGGAAAAATGTAAATGACTCTTGAAATCACACAGGCGCATTCAATTTTATTTTGTAAACCTTTAAAAGGTGAGTGTCTCTTGCTTAATTTTTCCAGAAAAAAAGGTAACTACTAATGATAACTCATACTGAAATCAAGTTTGTAAAGTGTTTCTTGCAAAGATCACCTGAGATGAGAAAGTGGAATATATTATCAGAAATTGGGGATGACTTTAAATATCTGCATGATTTTCCCAGATGCTATGAGGTATAATTTGCCCCTGAAATCAGAGTTCTAAGAGTGGCAAATATAAAGATGGTTCTATTAGAGCCATGAAGATGGTTCTATTAGTTCCAGTCACCTGTGAGGTTGCCAGTGCCTATAATTCTAGAATGCAAACTCCCAAATGAATAACTGTCTGTAATCTGAGGAATACAATCAAACAGATGTGTTCACTGCACAGAGTAGGTCAGAAAGTCAAACATCTACATTGAGATAATACAGCTCTCAAGGGGATCAAATGACACTAGAGACAAATGTATCAAGTTGTTGTGGCAACTGATCCAAAGTGTGGTCCAGCTGTTACCAGTCTGTCTTCCCAACATCAGAGGCTATTCACTCAAGACAAACCATAAAAATACCTCTTTGCTCATAAAAAAAGACATTCCCTCTCTCATACACCAGATTGTTCATCTCCTCAGGCCATGCTCTACCTTTCCCCATTTGCTCTTGTCTTCTGCTCATCAGAGCAGAATTTTAGGAGAATCCTGCCAACAATTACACTTGGATTCCCTAATTCAACAGAAAGGCAGGTTACCTCAAGAGAGCATGGGATTATGTGACTCATCCACCCACAGCCACACACACACTCAATTATCATCTTCCAATCTTTCTTCTTTGGACCAGGTGTTTATACTCAGCTTGTCTGTCTGGGCAAATGCTTTCAAAGTGCATTCAAGTGGGAGCTGACCGATTTCTTCTATATTTTTTTCTGTAAAATAGATTATGAAATGTACCTTTCAAAAAGAAGTAGTGAGAGAAATAGTGCAGGAGAAAAAGCATGAACTCCACTCCGTAAACAGACCTCAGTTAATTCCTGGACCACCAGTACCTGTGAGTATTTGTGAATACTTAGACAAGTTATGCACTCTCTCTAAAGCATACCTCTCCCACTAGAGGAAGATGGTATTAATGATATTCGTCCTGCTAGGGAGGTACTTCTCAACTTAATGTGCATATGAAACACCTGAGGAATCTTATTAAAATACAGATTTCTACTCAGTAGGTCTAGGTTGGGGCTCAAGAGCCCCCCTTTCCAGAAACTCCCAGGTAATATGAATGCTGCTGATCTGGACCACACTTTAATATCAATGTAGGAAGGTCTTTCAAGGATTTAACTTAATATAAAGAAGCTATGACAATATTTGGCACACAGAAGGCTTTCAATTAATGTTATTTCCTACCTTTTAATTTCATCATCCTCACTCCCATACGGTATATTTCACAAAGCACTAATGTGCATGCAAGAACTTTTATTTCTCTGAGGATATACATTTTGAGATTGCAAAATAGAATTCCAATTACAAAAAATTTCCCCATTCTTTTATTCTAAAATGAAGAGAGAAATGGAAAAGAAAGATGGCTAGATTGATTGGGAATAATAGAAAGTCCTCCCTGGAAAGTGGCTGTGCTTTTGACAGTTAGCAGCCTTTCAGATAAAAAAAGCACTGAGAACTTGATAAAAGCAACCGAAGACATGAGAACAGTAGTCACATCTTCCATTTAGTTTTTGAAAAATTCTTAATATAACATAGTTTATACCATTGGCATGGCTCTTACCAAGGAAGAAAATAATTCAGAAATAATATTTTCAGCTCAAGATTGTATGTATAAGAATCAAGAATATACATAGAAGAAAATAGCTGGGCACAGAGGCTCACATCTGTAATCCCAGCAGTTTGGAAGGCTGAGGCGGGCAGATCACATGAGTTCAGGAATTCAAGACCAGCCTGGACAACATGGTGAAACCCTGTTTCTACTAAAAATACAAAAACATTAGCCAGGTTTGGTGGTGTAGTCCTGTAATCCCAGCTACTTGGGAGGCTGAGGCAGGAGAACCGCTTGAACCTGGGAGGCAGAGGTTTCAGTGAGCTGAGATCTGAGATTACACCAGTGCACTCCAGGCTGGGTGACAGAGTAAGACTCTGTCTCAAAAAGAAATGTATATATATATTCAAAGAGGCATCACTACATGAATGTGTTTTATGGATTATTTTAAAGATTCTACAACATACTAAACATTTAGAAATATGACTTTAATAACAATGATAATCATTATAAACCAAACTTATTAAACACGTGGTATTGCACGTATTATGCTAAATGCTTTACATGCATCATCTCGTTTCTCTTAACAAAAACACTGTGTAGTGAGAACCGTTATGACACCCAAAATCCTCTCCCACCTTGAAATCTTCTATCTAGCTGCTCCCTCTTCTTGGAACATATTTCCCTAAGATGTCTGCTTAGCTAGCTCCCTCACTTCTTTCACATCTGTGTTCAAATCTCACCTTCTAAATGATCGCTCTCTTTTACAAATGTAAAAGCTGAGATTCAGTGCAGTAAATGACTTGTCTAAGATAAATAAGTATTGGAGCCAGAATTCAAAACCAGATAATCTGACTCCAGACTAGTGTAATACTTGTGTAACAGAGGAACAAAGAAAGCGAGGGGCTGGACACAGTGGCTCACACCTGTAATTCCAGCACAGGAGGGAGGCCAAGGCAGGAGGATTGCTTGAGCCCAGGAATTTGAGACCAGCCTAAGCAACACAGTGAGATCCCTGTCTACACACACACACACACATAGACACAAAACCAGCCATGGTGGTGCATACCTGTAGTCCCAGCTCCTTGGGAGGCTGAGGTGGGAGGATAACTGAAGCCCAGGAGGTTGGAGCTACAGTGAACTATGATTATGTGACTGCCACTACAATCTAACCTGGGTGACAAAATAAGACCCCCATGAAAGGAAAGAAAGAAGAAAAAAAGAAAGAAAAAAGAGAGAGAGAAAGAATGAAGGAAAGAGAAAGAAAGAAGAGAGAGAGAGAGAGAGAGAGAGAGAGAAAGAGAGAAAGACAGTTGGTCTGTAATTCCAGAACTTTGGAGGCTGAGGATTGCCTGAGCCCAGAAGTTTGAGAACAGCCTGAGGCATTTTTTGTAGAGATATCAAGACCCCATCTCTACAAACATTAAAAAAAAAATTAGCTGGTGCAGTGGTGCACTCCTGCAGTTCCAGCTACTCTGGAGGCTGAGATGGGAGGATTGCTTGAGCCCAGGAGGTGCAGGCTGCAGTGAGCTATGATTGTGCCACTGCCCGGATGATAGAGCAAAAACCCTGTCTCAAAAAAAAAAAAAAATGAGGGCCAGAGTCTTTGAAGGGGTGATATGGGGATTTCATGCCTAGTATGTCCTTAAAAATAGCCATTTTAATACCCATACCTTTAACAGATGCCCCTGCTATAATGTATACAATGTGCTTGGGAAGCTTTAATGAGTGGCCAGTGTTATTAACTATGTGCAAGGTCCTAAACCAGTTTCTCAAACTTTCCTTCCTTAGGCAGGAAGACACCTGTGAACAGAGCTGGAGGTTGTTCAGACGGTTGTTCAGACTTTTAAACACTGTATAGCCCTCCAGCCTTAATCTTCAAGTAAAATCCAGAGAGATGCCACTTTGTTTATCCCATGGCTTTGAATACTTGCTGGACCAGCATCTAGGTCTCCATGAAATACTGTTCTCTTTTGGGGAGTACAGCCCCAGCTCCTTCTAGAAAGAATCCTTACAATTTCTTAAGGGCACTACCTTAGTCAACGAGCCAGAAGAAATCAATTAGCTCATGAGGCAGGATCGTTCTCCTTTGGCTAGCTGATGAACTGCAGTGAACTAACTGGACAAGAATCTGGAGAAAGGAAAGGAATTAAAAGGGCTGAGATATTTGGCTGGGAGTGTAGAGGAGAGGGTTCATGTAGAACACTATTCACTGACTGAGGGGTTTCACTATGAGGAAACCCCTAGAGATCTAGGCCAGGAGATGCTAGAGCTTAGGTCCGAGGGAGTTAGTATAAAGTTCAATTTTTTGCTCCCCTAGCTGTTTTGGATTTTATTGTGCAGACATGGCATTCTCTTTCTTAAAACAAGTAACACTTTTTGCTTCTTTAACCTGCTTTCAGAAAGTTGTCTTTTTCTTTCTGTTTCATTTTTTTTTCTCCTTTTTTCAGTCAAGTTCCATATGTCATTAATGGTTCCCTTTCCTCTCTATCCTTCTCTTTTTAAATCTTCTGCAGCAGACATTTGTCTAGGCATAGTTCTGTCTGGGGCTCATGAGAATTTTCTCCCTATGGAGTCCTTACTTCTCCACCAGGAGCACCTCTCTCTGTCTACCATCTCTTTCAGAAGAAAGAAAATAAGTATAGCTTGTAAAAGTGGTCCCTAGAGGGAGAAACTCCTTGTTAACTAAGCTTCCCAGGGTGAGGGATCTTGTTTCTTTTTGCTCCCTTGTCTATTCATAACATCTATCACAGTGCCTGCACATAGTAGGTGCTCAGTAACTATCTTTTGAATGAATTAATAAATAAAATGTAACAGGGTAACCCCACAGAACCATCCAGTTTCCTCCTTTGGCTGAAATGGCCATAGGCAAAAGCCTTTAAGCATCTGTAGAATGTATAAAAATGTTCAGAAATATGTGCTAACCATCTGTATATTCTACAGTGAGATGCTTTCATAAATAGAGATTGTGAGAGATCTAGAAAAAAAGAAGGAAACTCACATTTTGTGAGGGCTTAATGTATGTACTGAGCCAAACACTTTTTCATATATTACCTTAGTCTTCATGAGTTTTGTGAGGTGGGCATTAACCCCACTGAATAGATGTGAAAACTGAGCTCTGAAGGATTTATTTTTTCTTAAGGCCACAACTCTACTAAGGATCAAAGGGATTCAGACCAGTGCTATTTGATTTTAAAGACCTTATTGTTTTGACCAAATCATACTATACAAGAGATAGATAATCTATGCTAGAGATAGATAATCTCTAAAAATTGTAGTGGATTTTTCACAAAAAATAGTGATGGATTTCTTCAGCTTTTCTTTTTAAGCACAATCTTTGCCTAACAAGTCATTCTAATGTCCTATTACTCTTGGAAGTGTTCATTAATTTCCAATAGATGGTACTATCAGAGTCATTTTGCTCACATTTACTTATATTGTGTGAAAATTCATAGCTACTCTTGCAATGACTTTTTAAAATGTTCATTTTTAGGCTTTAAAAAGCTAAAAATCTAAATCATCAAATGTATCTCTTTAAGACTACAGCTGTAGTATATCCACCATATTTTGTTTTTCTGCAACAGCAGAAGTGATGAATGATGAATATTAGTGTCGACTAAGACCAAAGAGAGAAAAAGTGCTGACTTTTATATAAGAGAAAAACGTACTGAAAATTAGATGACTCGAAGCTACGACTTTCAGTATAAAGGGCAGGAATTATCTAAAGGCCAGTTCCCAGGACAATTTTTCTACATTTTTCCCCCCATCCACATGTCAGGAAAGAAGCTACTGAAGAAACTTTTATGCCAAAAAATGTAATGATGGATGTATTCTTAGAAACCAGATCCAGGCAGTCATCTTCTATGGTAGTGGTTCTCAAGCTTTAAAGCCCATCAGAATCACCTGGAGGGCTTATTAGACTAGACTGTTGGGTCCCATTCCCAAAGTTTCTTCTTCAGCAGCTCTGGAATGGGGCCTGAAAATCTGCATTTCTCATAAGTTCTCAGGTGACGTGGATCTAGAAAGTGCACTTTGAGTATGCTCCACGGAGTTTAAGTACCCAGGAGTTACTATGCTGAGTCAGGTGGTTCCAGGGCGGTAGTAGTTCAGACTCACCTAATGAACTTCTTAAAAACACTGATGTCTGGATCACACAGCCAGAAAGTTTGTTTTGTTTTTCACTTCTTTTGGTCTCTGGTGGAGGTTCTTAAAAATTCTTTTGGTCTCTGGTGGGACCTAGGCACTGGTAACATCTGAGTTTGGCTAACTCAATAAATACTAAACATTAATTTCCTATTTTTTGGAGATAAAATTTTAATTTGCCTTATTAAAAGTAATCCTAGAGAGAGAAAAAAATGCAGAAACTAGGATTTCAGGTTAAAATGGTGGTTTAAGTACAGGCATTTACTAAAGCTGTCTCCCCAAATACCACTAAAAGAATAGTAGCAGAACTAAAAACAAACAACAAAAAACAAAACAATACAATACAAAACAAAAACAGGGCATTAGCTCACAAGGTCTAAAAGAATTGGGCAAGAAAACCAGCAATAAAAATGTCGGTATTAGAGTGGTAACTATCTTAGCTGACCAGAGAAAGCTAAATTATACACCTGTGGTGAGGGAAATCTAAAAGCAGCTGGTTCTTGTGACAGAACCCTAGAAAGTCTCAGGAGCTGGAAATATCATGTGTCTTTGAGAATGAAGGAATGCATGGACTGGAACAGGAGAAATGAAAAGCAATTAGACCTTCAGATCCCCATCCTCACTCTACATCAGCAGTTCTCCAAGGAATGGTCCAGGGACTCTTGGAGATTCCTAAGACTCCTTCAGTAGTCCTTGAGATTAAAACTATTTTCATTACAATACTAAGACATTATTTGCCTTTTTCATTCTCATCTCTCTCAAGAGTACAGTGGCATTTTCCAGAGTCCATATGACATGTGACAATGTCACTGTTCTGATAATTAATGGAATGTATGCTTGTATATCCTTGTTTTCTAGGCGTTTCTAAGGTATGGTTTTGGAGTATACATATGTATGTTTTCAAAGATTGACTCGGTTTGATCTCAATTCTTTCTACTGTGTTTTTGTAAGTTATTTTTGTACTTGCTATAACCAGTATAAGCTCTTAAACATCCAATAAATTATTATTTTGAAATCCTAATGTTTTTCTTGTGCTTACATGGAAATAAGAACACTTTGTTGGATTCTTTTAGTTTCTGTTTTCTTAGAGATATAGTTTTGCTCTGTTGTCCAGGGTGGAGTGCAGTGGTGTGATCACAGATCATTATATAACCTCTAACTTCTGGGCTCAAGAGATCCTCTTGCCTCAGTGTCCTGTGTAGCTAGGGCTATACACACGCCACCATACTTGACTAATTTTTTAAAATTGTTTTTGTAAAGATGGGGTCTCCCTATGTTGCCCAGCAAAGTTTCAAACCCCTCAACTCAAGCAATCCTCCTGCTGCAGCCTCCCGAAGTGCTGGAATTACAGGCATGAGCCACTGGGCCCAGCCCTCCAGCCCTCTTGTTTTGTTTTATAATAACATTTTTAAATTTTTTTGAAAACTGATTTTTAAATTTAGAAAAGCACCTGAGAGGGTAAGTTTTTGTGCTGCATTGACTGGAAAAATACACAAAGTAGCTCACAGATTAAAAGAGGTTTGTACAGTTGATATTGCTGAATGTCCACTAGATAAAAAGTCATTAAAAGAAATCGTACCCAGTGGCTCTTACCAACGATTCAATAATTATTAAATGAAATATTTGTCACAAACATGAAGACAAAGTTAATATCTTGTTAGGAAAGTATACTTTTGCCTTACAAATGGATAAATCTATAGACATAGGTTTTTTTTCTCATATCTCTCCAGTAACAGCATTGTCATTGATCAAGATCTTTTATGTGAATGACTGGAAGTAAATACAAGTGATGACGAAATATATAAAGTGTTAAATCATTTATTTGACTCTCATGGTTTGTACTGGAAAAACTATATTAACATTTGGACTGACTGTTTAAAGCAACAGTGGGTAAAACTGCTAATACCTTAGCACAAATCAAGTCAGGAACATAAAATTGTATTAGTGGTCACTGTCACATACTTGCAATATAACAAAAATGCTACTTTCACTTAAGGATGTCCTTGATAAAGTAATTTAAATTAATTTTACTGAGTACACATTTAAAAAAGTATTCTGCAGAACTAAATGGGAAACACACATACTTGGCTTCATTAGCAAAATATGGTTGCTATCTTGAGGAAAAACACTTGTATGATTGAGCTGCACACTAAATTGGTAATTTGTTATTTTCATTTTTATTTTATTTTTTTGTGAGACAGGATCTCACTTTGTCTGCCAGGCTGGAGTGCAGAGGCATGACCTCAGCTCACTGTAACCTCTGCCTCCTGGGCTCAAGCAGTCCTTCCATCTTAGCCCCCAGAGTAGCTGGGACTACAGGTGCACGCTACCATGCCCAGCTAATTTTTGTATTTTTAGTAGAGATGGGGTTTCTCTACAAAGAGATGTTGGTCAGGCTGGTCTCAAATTCCTGGGTTCAAGTCATCCACCCATCTCAGCCTTCCAAAGTGCTGGGATTACAGGTGTGAGCCAGCATGCCTGGCCCTGAATTGGTCTTTTTTTTTTTTTTTTAAATGAAATAACTTTTTTACTTGAAACAATTAAAAACAAACTATTTAGAGTTAGGCTTTTAAAAGACATTTTCTCAAAAATGAACAAAGTGAGCTTGTTGAGAAAAACATCTGATAAAACCTGTGGCTGATTATGAAATTTGAGCTGTTAAGTGAAAATTAACATTTTCAAAAATTTGTAGCTGTTACTGTGAGCTTGTTAGCTTTTCAAAACTTATAAAGATTTCGAACTAGATAAGTGACGACACTGGTGAATGTTGTTTTAAAAATATTTTATAATAAAATTTGCCAACATTTAGAACATCTTTATAACTCAAAACTGGTTTTGTAATATTTTCCAAGTGACCAATTCATGATGTTGTAAAATCATGCATAGCTAAAAGGTCTATTCCAAGTACAAGACCAAAGGAATTTGATACATTACAATATGAAAAGTTCATGCATATGGTTTAATAGTCCACATTGTAACTAACTTTTAAGGAACTATCATGCCTTGAATTTTGTTATGGTATCTGAGAAAAGCCACATTTACCTGAAAAGGATATTCAAATACAGCTGTTTTTTCAGCTACCTCTCCCTATGAAGTCAAATTTTCTTCATATTCTTAAACAAACCAAAACAAAATATTTCTACAGAATGCAAAAGATATGGGAATCCACCTGTCTTCAGTTTTGAAATTTGATGTATACTTTTTACTGAATGCATAACACTTTCACATCATGGTAAAATCACAAAATCATATTAAACCATTGTAAGCTGGGAAGCATTTATATAGTCTATAAACATGAGCCATATAAACAAAGTGATTTAGAGTCTATAATATTTTTCAAGAGTGGAAAGGGCCTGAGACAAAAAAGTTGGGAAACCACTTCCCCACATAGTTAAGAAACTGCCTCATTTCCAAGAAAGCAGAGTGCTAGAGATTGAACTACAGTCTGGGCCATCAAGCACAGTGGAGGCAGAGGATAATCACAAGCAAACCTAGAGGATTCCGTGAAAGGCTATATTCTAAGCAATGAGACATCCAGCTCTTTCTCTGAGAGGTGAGTATGCTAGAAGATTTATACTTCCAAAATGGGAGAATAGAGAATTCTCTGGAACTACTAATTTTCCCAAGAGAAAAGACGAACAGATATGAACATTTAGGAATCCCCTAATGACCTAATCAAAGCACCTTATGTAGACTGTTACTAGTTAAGAAGAAATGTCCATAAACAAAATCATCCAATCACCTTTTTATGCTGTTCTCCTAAATAAGAGTAGAGATTCAGGAATCATCAGATATCGGAGGAAAAGCTTTAAAGTCAAAGCCAGGGACTAAAATAAATGGGGAGAAGAGGAAAGAACATAAAGAAAACATGCAGGGACCATTAAAAAAAAAAAAGCAAAACAACTACCTACTGGAAAAGGAAAAAAGCAATTGAGTGGAGAAAAGAAAAAAGAGAAAGAAAAAAGAGAAAATAGGAAAAGAAGAGAAATAAAATAAAAAGAGAAATAAAATTGATATCCTTCAAGAGAAAACAGAATGTATTGCATCCAGAAACAAGAAAACAAGCTATAAAAGAGACATTTTGAGGAATGAAAAGAGTTTTTGAAAATTACAATATGATAGCAATATGTAAGTTTCAACAGAAAATTTAGGTGATTAAGGAGGTTTGTCAGTAAAGAGAGGAAAAGTAAAGGAGGGGTAATACATAAAAATTAGAGTACTGTTTGAGGAATTCCAATATCTGACTAATAAAAATTTCAGAAAGAATGCGCGAAAAGGAAAGAATGATATTATCAAAGAAAAAATTTTCAGGAAAATTTCTCTAAACTGAAGGGCACACATTTCAGATTTAGAGGGTCTAATCACATACCTAATGAACAGAATAAAAAGAAAGCCACACAAAAGATCACTAGGAACAGGGAGAAGATTTAAAAAGTATCAAGACAGAAAAAAAGCAGGACCAAGAAAAGGACTGGAAATTTTAAGAGGTACCAGATTTCTCAATAGTTAAAGGAAAGCCAGGATGAAATGGAACACAAGCATCAAAATCTGAGGAAAATCTATGTGCATCCAAAATATAAATCAAACTCTAATACAGGGTCTCGACATGTTGACCTCTCATTTATCTTTTCCCAGGAAGTTCTTGGAAGAGATGCTTCACTGAAATGAGGGAGTAAACCTCCAAAAAGGGCACAAATCCAACAAATAAGAGAGTCAAAAGGAATCCCCAGGATGATGGTGAAGGGCACTCCCAGGACAACAGCTGTTCAGGAAACACAGCAATCAACCCGTCCAGATGGGAACAGAAGGAGGGATGGCTCCAGGAGCAGATCTCCAAGGAGAAGATGAAATTGATGGTTACCTGAGGTGTCTGCATATAGAGAGAGGAGATTTACTACTCTGGTACAGTTTAGAGATGAATTTGGAATAAGTTAATAAGAGGCTAAGCAAATAAAAAAAGAGATAGATAGTAAATAACTCCAGGGTAAACAAAAAGTTGTGAAAGAAAGAAAATGTAATCACAGCATACCACATGTCCCTGCTGTGAATAATATTTACGTAGTAATAAAAATGTAAACATTGAATTCTGACCAATTTTAAGATATGAAGTATTGGAGGATGAGAAAAGTATGTAAATAAGTATGTTGGGGTGTGTGAGTGGTTAGGAAGTTATGAGAGCTAAATTCTCATCTTCCATAGGAGCATCGGACTGTTATTTAGAAACATGAAAGCAAAGGTCAGAAGTGCCTAACACTGGGAAGGTTGCTTCTGAAGTGGGGAAATTTGGAGTGGGAAGGGAGAAGTGGGCACTGATGATTTTTAAATTATAAATGAAAATGTATTATAAGCTCATTCCAAAAAAAAAAAAAAAAAAGGAAACTACAGAAAAGTAAAAATAAGAAAAAGATTTCCTATACTTCCTACATCCAAGGATTAACACTCCTGGCAAAATCATTTCCCATTTATATTTATCATATATATTTTCAAAGCAATATATGATTTCATAATAGGTAAGTGTATTTGTTTAGGTGAAATAGGTTAGGTTCTTTATCCATATTTTATTTAAAAAATTTCAAAGTGGAAACAACTGTATAGGGAACATCATATATCCTCTACTACGTTTTACATTTAACAGTTTACTATACTTTTTTTTTTTTTTTTACAAATGTATCAGTCTATCTATCCTATCCATCCATTGATCCATTTTATGTTTTGAGGCATTTCAAAATAAGTTGCTGACTTTGGTAAATTTCATCCTGAACATGTTATCAGGCATACCACTAAACAGAGTTTAATATCTATTTATGGTTTTCTTATGCAATTTTACCTATAATGGGATACACGAATCTTAAGCATATCATTTGATAAATTTTGATAAATGCATACTCCTGCATAACACAAAACCCTATCAAAATGTGGGACATTACAATCACTCCAGAAAATTCCCTCATGCCCTTTCCTTCTCAATTTGTATCCCTACCCTCAACACTCACTAAAGCAATGCAGTAATTTAAAAAATTTATTCCAAAACTTCATATAACTGAAATAATAGAAATGTGCTTTTTAAATAAGGTTTTTTCACTCAGCCTATTGATTTTGAGGTTCATCCATGTTGTGGCATGTATCATGAGTTTATTTCTTTATCTTGCTGAGTAGTATCCCTTTGTATGAATATACACAATTTGTTTATCCATTCTCCTTCTGATGAACATGTGGGCTTTTACAATTTTTTGCCTATTCAGAATAAAAGTGCTATAAACATTCTTGTAAAAGTTTTTTTGGTGGCATATGTTTTCATTTCCTCCTGGTAAATAACTAGAAGTGGAATTGCTTTGTCATAGCACAGGTATATACTTAGTTATATGAGAAACTGCCAGATTTTCCAAAAATGAACCAGGAATTTCAGGATTTTAAGAATTTAAGAATTTTAAATCTTATATCATTTTTGTAAGTTGTATTTTTTAAAGAATTTATCTACTTTGTCAAATTTGTTGATATAAAGTTGTTCATAGTAATTTCTTACAGTATTTTTGATGTTTGCATTCTGTAGTAAGAATCCCTCTTTCATTCTTGATACTTGCAATTTTTGTACTTTACTTCTCATTCTTTCTCTCTTTGTTTCTCTGTCTAAGGTTTTTCACATTTGTTGATCTACTCAAAGAAACATTTTGGTTTAATAAGTTTTCTCTACCATTTGTCTAACTTCTGCTTTATTGATTTCTGCTTATATCTTTACTTCCTTCATTTTACTTAGTTTGGGCTTAGTATGTTCTTTTAATAGCTTTTCAGATAGAAACTGAGATCATTGCTTGTAAATGTTTCTTTTCTGACATGAGCATATTAGACTAAATTTATCTTAAAGTTCTGCTTTTGCTCGATTCCACAAGTTTTGATATATTGTATTTTTATAATCATTTCAAAATATTGTTCTACCTTTACTCATGATTTCTTCCTTGATCCATAGATTATTTATTTATTTATTTAGAGATGGGGTCTTGCTCTGTCTCCCAGGCTAGGCTGCAGTGGCATGATCATAGCTTACTGTAGCCTCAAACTCCTAGATTCAAGGGATCCTCCTCCCTCAACCTTCTAAGTACCTGGGACTACAGGCACAAGGCACCATGCACAGCTAATTTTTAAAAATTTTCCTTAGAGATGGAAGTCTCGCTAGGTTGCTCAGGTTGGTCTCAAACTTCTTGCTTCAAGTGATCCCACTGCAGCATCCCAAGTAGCTGGGATTACAGGCATATACATTATTTTGAAGTACGTTATTTATTTCCAAATATTTTGGCATTTTATAGATATTTTTGTTACTAATATCTAACTTAATTTCTTTGTCATCCCAAACCATATTCTGCATTATTTCAATTGTTTCAAATTTATTGAGACTTGTTTTACAGTTGAGCACATGGCCCAACTTCGTTAATGTTCTATGTACACTTGAAAAAAATGTGTGTTCAATTATATTCGGTCAATGTGAATTAAGTCAATCTGTTTGATGTTATTAAAATCTGCTATATCCTTATTTTATTTATTTTAATCTAGTCCTATTAATTACTGAAAGAGGTGTTTTTAAATTTCCAACGATAATAGTGGATTTTCCTGTTTTTTTCTCCTTTTGTTGTTATTTTATTCTTTGGATATTTTGAATCTCTGTTCTTCAGTGCTATATTCTATTGCTGCTCTAAACAAATTATCACCAACAGTAGCTTAAAGTAATCCAAAATTTTTCTTTTATAGTTGCATAGGTTAGAAATCAATATGGGTCTAATTGGCCTAAAATCAAAGTATGTGGAGGGCTATCTTCCTTTTGGAGATGCTAAGGGAAAAACCATATTCTTGCCTTTTCTGGCTTCTATGGGCTACCCACAATCTTTAGCTCATGTTCCTCTTCCTCTATCTTCAAATCCAGCAATTGTAGGTCAACTCCTGCTTACATTACATTTCTCTAACCTCTTCTCCACAGTTAAATCTTCCTATGCCTCCTCTTTATGCCTTCCTCTTCCACTCTTCTGGTTATATTGGGTCCCTTTGGATATTCCAGAATAAATTCCTTACTTTAAAGTCAGATGATTAGCAGCTAATTCCACCTGCAACCTTAATTCCCCTTTGCCATATAATGTAACATATTTACAGGTTCTAGAGATTAGAATGCAGATATCTTTGGGGGAGGTTCATTATACTGTCTATTATGGGATAATACATTTATAATTATTATGTCTTCCTGATGAATTGATCCTTGTATCACTATGAATAATCTCCTTTTCTCTGATAATCCTCCTTTTTTTGAAGCCTACTTTGCTTGATATTAATGTAGCCTCACCAGCTTTTTATAACTGCTTGCATGACATATTATTCCCATTCTTTTATTTTCAATCTGTCTGTGTCTTTATATTTAAAGTGTGTCTCTTGTAGGCAGAATAGTCTTCTATAGCTTCCAGTCTGGCAATCTTTGCCTTTTAATTATACTGTTTAGAACATTTACACTTAATATGATTATTGATATAGTCATGGTTCAGTCTACCATTTTTCTATTTGATTCTTTTTCCCTTTTTTTTTTGTTCCTCTCTGTCTCCTTTTTTTTTCAGGTTAATTCAGTATTTCTTGGTATTACATTTGAATTGTAATATGGCTTTTCAGCTATACTTCTCGTCATTATTTTTAAAGGGACTGCTGTAGGAATATAATTTTCGGCTGGGCGCGGTGGCTCACGCCTGTAATCCCAGCACTTTGGGAGGCCGAGATGGGTGGATCATGAGGTCAAGAGATTGAGACCATCCTGGTCAACATGGTGAAACCCCGTCTCTACTAAAAATACAAAAAAAAAAAAAAAAAAAAAATTAGCTGGGCATGGTGGCGCGTGCCTGTAATCCCAGCTACTCAGGTTGCTGAGGCAGGAGAATTGCCTGAACCCAGGAGGCGGAGGTTGCGGTGAGCCGAGATCGTGCCATGGCACTCCAGCCTGGGTAACAAGAGCGAAACTCCGTCTCAAAAAAAAAAAAAAAAAAAAAAAAAAAGAAATATAATTTTCAACCTGCATATCACAATCTTCTCAAAGTAAATATTGTACTACTCATATAAAAGAACTTTGTAATGCTACAAGTCCATTTACTGACTCCTCCCTTTCTCATCCTTTGTGGTATGATGTCATGTATTTTTACATCTGTATATGTTATCAACCACATAATACAATTTATATTTTTACATGAGTCATTATTTTTTAAATAAACTAGGAACAATTTTTTTTTTATATTTAGCCACAAATGTACCATTTCCAATGCTCTTCATTATTTTTTGAGATCCAGGTTTCCTTCCGGTGCTACTGTCTTTCTGTCTGAAGAATTTCCTTTAGTATTTCTTTTTTTTTTGGTCGGGTGGGGGCGGTGCAGTCTTGCTCTGTCACCCAGGCTGGAGTGCAATAGCACGATCTTGGCTCACTGCAACCTCCACCTCCCAGGTTCAAGCAATTCTCCTGCCTTAGCCTCTCAAGTAGCTGGGATTATAGGCACCTGCCACCATGCCAAGCTAACTTTTTTATATTTTAGTAGAGACAGGGTTTCACCATGTTGGTCAGGGTGGTCTCGGAATCTTGACCTCAGGTGATCCATCCACCTTGGCCTCCCAAAGTGCTGGGATTACAGGTGTGAGCCACTGCACCCTATTTCTTGCAACACAGATCTACTGGCTTTCAGTGATAAAAAATTTCTTTATTTCACTTTCATTTTTAAATAATATTTTTGGTGAATATAGAGTTCTAGCTTTACATTTTTTTCTTTATCATTTCAAGAATATTGTTCTGTTGTACTCTGCCCTCCATTGTTTCCGATGTCAAATAGGCCACCATTTGTGTCTTTGTTCCCTATATATAAAGTGCTATTTTTGTCTGAATGCTTTAAAGATTTTTGTTATTTTGTTCTCAGCAGTTTGAGTATCGTGTGCCAAGATACAATTTTCTTTGAATTTATCCATCTTAGGATTTACCTAGCTTGAATCTGTAAATTAATGTTTTCCACTAAAATTGGAAGAAGTTCAACTTTGATTTCTTAAAGAAGAATGTATATTCTGTGGATTGGGGTGGAGAGTTCTGTAGATGTCTATTAGATCCACTTGGTCCAGATCTCAGTTCAAGTTAGCATCACATCACACTTATTCTAAAATTGACCACGTAATTGGAAGTAAATCACTCCTCAGCAAACGTAAAGAACAGAAACCATAACAACCAGTCTCCCATACCATGGTGCAATCAAATTAGAACTCAGGATTAACAAACTCATTCAAAACTGCACAACTGCATGGAAATTGAACAACCTGCTCTTGAATGACTACTGGATAAATAATGAAATGAAGGCAGAAATAAAGATGTTCTTCGGAACCAATGAGAATGAAGACACAATGTACCAGAATACCTGGGACACATTTAAAGCAGTGTTTAGAGGGAAATTTATAACACTAAATGCCCACATGAGAAGTGAGGAAAGATCTAAAATCGACACCCTATTGTCACAATTCAAACAACTAGAGGAGTGAGGTCAAACATATTCAAAAGCTAGGAAAAGACAAGAAATAACTAAGATCAGAGCAGAACTTAAGGAGATAGAGACACACAAACAAAAACCTTCAAAAAAGTCAATGAATGCGGGAGCTGGTTTTTTGAAAAGATCAATAAAATAGACTGCTAGCAAGACTAATAAAAAAGAAAAGAGAGAAGAATTGAATAGATGCAATAAAAAATGATAAAAGGGATACCACGAATAATTCCACAGAAATACAAACTACCATCACAGATTACTACAAACAACTCTATGCACATAAACCAGTAAATCTAGAAGAAATGGATAAATTCTTGGGCACTTACACCCACCCAAGACTAAATCTAGAACAAGTTGAATCCCTGAATAGAAAAATAACAAAGTCTGAAGTTGAGGCAGCAATTAATAGCCTACCAACCAAAAAAAGTCCAGGACCAGACAGGTTCACAGCTGAATTCTACCAGATGTACAAAGAGGAGCTGGTATCATTCCTTCTGAAACTATTCCAAACAACAGAAAAAGAGGGAATCCTCCCTAACTCATTTTATGAGACCAAAATCATCCTGATACCAAAACCTGGCAGAGACTCAACAAGAAAAGAAAACTTCAGGCCAATATCCATGATGAACATAGATGCAAAAATCTTCAATAAAATACTGGCAAGCCGATTGCAATAGTACATCAAAAAGCTTATCTGTCACAATCAAGTAGGTTTAA
The DNA here is from genome assembly GCF_048565385.1 of Saimiri boliviensis. NCBI lineage: Eukaryota > Metazoa > Chordata > Mammalia > Primates > Cebidae > Saimiri > Saimiri boliviensis. Next base: position 83,363,534 of record NC_133460.1, read on the forward strand.
TCCAGGGGATGTAAGGCTGGTTCAACATGTGCACATCTATAAACATAATCCATCACATAAACAGAACCAAAGACAAAAACCACCATTATCTCAACAGATGCAGAGAAGGCCTTCAACAAAATTCAACAGCCCTTTATGCTAAAACTCTCAACAATCTAGGTGTTGATGGAATGTATCTCAATATAATAAAAGCTATTTATGACAAACCCACAGCCAACATCATACTGAATGGGCAAAAACTGGATGCATTCCTTTTGAAAACTAGTACTAGACAAGGGTGCCCTTTCTCACCATTCCTATTTAATATAGTATTGGAAGTTCTCGCCAGAGTAATCAGGCAAGAAAAAGAAATAAAGGGTATTCAGTTGGGGAAAGAGGAAGTCAAATTGTCTCTATTTGCAGAAGACATGATTGAATATTTAGAAGACCCCATTGTCTCAGCCCCAAATCTCCTGAAACTCATAAGCAAATTCAGCAAAGTCTCAGGATACAAAATCAGCATGCATAAATCACAAGCATTCCTTTATATCAACAACAGACAAACAGAGAGCCAAATCATGAGCAAACTCCCATTCACAATTACTACAAGGAGAATAAAATAACTAGGAATACAACTAACAAAGGGACATGAAAGACCTCTTCAAAGGAGAACTGTAAACCACTGCTCAAGGAAATAAGAGAGGACAGAAACAGATGGAAAAACATTCCATGATGATGGATGGAAAGAATCAATATCATGAAAATGGCTATACTGCCCAAAGTAATTTATAGATTCAATGCTATTCCCACCAAGCTACCATTGACCTTCTTCACAGAACTGAAAAAAACCACCTTAAACCTCATATGGACCAAAAGAGAGCCTTGACATCCAAGACAATCCTAAGCAAAAAGGACAAAGCTGGAGGCATCATGCTACCTGACTTCAAACTATACTACAAAGCTACAGTAACCAAAACAGCATGGTACTGGTACCAAAACAGACATAGACCAATTGAACAGAACAGAGGCCTTGGAGATAATGCCACACATCTACAACTATCAGATCTTTAACAAACTTGAGAAAAACAAGCAATGAGGAAAGGATTCCCTATTTAATAAATGGTGTTGGGAAAACTGGCTAGCCATGTGGAGAAAGCAGAAACTGGACCCTTTCCTGACACCTTACACTAAAATTAACTCCAGATGGATTAAAGACTTAAACATAAGACCTAACACCATAAAAACCCTAGAAGAAAACCTAGGCAAAACCATTCAGGACATAGGCATAAACAAGAACTTCATGACTAAAACACCAAAAGCAATGGCAACAAAAGCCAAAATAGACAAATGGGATCTAATTAAACTCCAGAGCTTCTGTACAGCAAAATAAACAATCATTAGAGTGCACTGGCAACCAACAGAATGGGAAAAAGTTTTGCAATCTACCCATATGACAAAGGGCTAATATCCAGAATCTACAAAGAACTCAAACAGATTTACAAGGAAAATACAAACAAACCCATTCAAAAGTGGGCAAAGGACATGAACAGACACTTTTCAAAAGAAGATATCTATGAGGCCAATAAACAGATGAGAAAATGCTCATCATGACTGGTCATTAGAGAAACGCAAATCAAAACCACATTGAGATACCATCTCATGCCAGTTAGAATGGCGATCATTAAAAAATCAGGAGACAACAGATGCTGGAGAGGATGTGGAGAAATAGGAACACTTTTACACTGTTGGTGGGAGTGAAATTAGTACAACCATTGTGGAAGGCAGTGTGGCGATTTCTCAAGGATCTAGGAATAAAAATACCATCTGACCCAGCAATCCCATTACTGGATATATACCTAAAGGATTATAAATCTTCCTATTATAAAGACATATGCACATGTATATTCATTGCAGCACTGTTTACAACAGCAAAGACCTACCCATCAATGATAGACTGGATAAAGAAAATGTAGCACATATACACCATGGAATACTATGCAGCCATAAAAAAGGATGAGTTCATGTCCTTTGCAGGGACATGGATAAAGCTGGAAACCATCATTCTCAGCAAACTGACACAAGAACAGAAAACCAAACACCACATGTTCTGACTCAGAAGTGGGTGTTGAACAATGAGAACTCATGGACACAGGGAGGGGAACCTCACACACTGGGGCCTGTTGTAGGGTATGGGGGGCTAGCGGAGGGATATAGGGAGTGGGGAGATTGGGGAGGGCCAACATTAGGAGAAATATCTAATATAGGTGACAGGGGGACGGATGCAGCAAACCACCATGGCATGCGTATACCTATGTAACAATCCTGCACAACCTGCACATGTACCCCAGAACTTAAAGTATAATAAAACAACAAATAAACAAATAAATACATAAGATGCACAATAAAAAAAGAAAATTCTGCCACATTTTATTTGTCTGAACTCTAACTGTGCATATGTTAGACTACTTGGTATTGGCAATGAGGTCACTGAAACTTTGTTCATTTTTTCACTCTATTTTTTCCTCTCTGTTCTTTAAATGGTATAATTTCCATTGTTCAGTATGCAAGTTTACTCTTTCTTCTGTGGTTTCCAATCTCTTGTCAAACCCATCCAATGAGTTTCCATTTCAGATATTCGTCTTTTCACTTCAAGAATTCCATTTGGTTCTTTTTTATAGTTTCCATTTCATCACTGATATTTTTCCAGGCTAATATTTCTCAATATGGACATTCACCCTGTGACTCTATGAATATCAAGTTACAGGGAAAATGTAATTATAGTAGCTTATTTAAAATCCTTGTCAGCTAATTCTAATATCTGGGTCATCTTTGGGTTTCTATTTATTGCTTATCCTCTTCATCATGGTCATATTTTCCTGTTTCCTTGCATGTCTAGGAATTTTTTATTGAATATAGCAAAGTGTCAATGATATACTATAGGAAGAGAAGAATGCTGACTTTGAATCTAGCAGGAAGTTGAATGAATGACTGATTTTCTTGTTCTTCTGAAGGCATCATTTTATGCTTTCTTTGGGCAAGTCTGTTTTGGTTATACTTGAGACTTAGAGCAAATCTTAGTCCTGAATAGACTACACCTAAGGCATGACTCTTAGATTTCACTGTAAAAACAGGGTGTTTATCAAGTCCCTTTAAATTTGTGACATTCAAATTCCAGCCTCTGTCTCTCATGTGACAAATGGCAGCTGAAATCTCTGTTCAACTTTTTCAGGCTTCCGGCTGTTTCTTTCTGCTAGGTTCCTTGGAACGTCCCATGAATATATACAGTTCAGGGATCAGACAAAGGTTGGAGGGAAGTTTATATGCATATTTGGTATTTTTACCCTGAAGTTCCTTCTTTGTGAGATTTCCACCCTCAATTTCCAGCCTCTGGGCACTTCTAGCCAATATGAGTGAGCATACATTTCTGTTTGAGTTCTAGTTACCTCCTAATGAATGAATTGTTAAGTAACTACGGTGAAAAAAATCAAATAAAAGTAAATCTCATCTAGCACTGTTCACTTCTTTTAAAGGTTGAATACCTTCCTTTAGTTTTTGCCTTTTTTGGTCATACTCCTGTGCTTTTTTTTTTTAATACTTTATATTTTATCAATGCTATCTATATAATGATTATTATGATACAAACTACTACACTATACTTGTAATTATACTTTTAAGAACTTTTTCTGTTTTTTTTCAATGGGTTGTTGGGCAGGATCAATCATTAAGTCATATATCTTGGTCCTCAAAATATAGCAAATCCAAGAATATGCTTCCAAATTAAAATAGTCAAACTATAGAGTTTTGTTTATTCATGACTTCTGACTCAGAAATTGGGCCGTTCAAGATCCCAGCTCAACATTCCAATATTGAATTGATTCTTCTGGTCATCTATACATAGTGACAAATGACAAATTCTATGTTAGTCTCCCCTCCTTTTTTTTTTTTCTAGCAATGTCTCTTGATTTCTTTACATTATTAGGACATCTTCACCTTAGCATTTCTCAGGATTGAAAAAATGTGGCATTTGGCTTTAATTTTCATGAGGTCCTCCTGGCCAGAATGGCCTGGGTTTCTTCCATGACTTTTCCAAGTCTTGACTGAATACTGTGGCTGTAAAGAATAAATTGTAGATGCCACATGCTACTTGTCCTCAAATGAATGCAGAACCTGAAGCCAAAAGAAATACATCCTCTTGCTTGGTTTTGAGGGTATTTTTGGAGTAGTTGCAAACAGTGATATTTATCTGGAGACATGGCCAATATATTTTAAGTAGCCAATAAACAAAATGTATTTATTAAAAATGTATTTTCACATCATAAGAATAATACTGTGCTCATGTCATTCCTTTTGTGTCAGGAAAAGTACTTGAATAGAAAAGAAAAGCTTTCTCTTATCCCTCCCTGTCAGCCATAATAATTAAAGCCATACATTCTTAGCCAATAATTTTTTTATGCCGATGTCCTTATCTTTCTCCACAAATCCTATAAATTCTTAAAGGTTCAGCCTTTATGCTACATTATCCAGATAGCCTTTTTGATGAGGACACTGAACAGAATTTCAGTAAAGGGACATTATCTTGTTATCAAAGCAGCAATAGTTAAGACAATAGCCCTTGGACTGAGACAGATGCAACTTTAAGTCCAACATTTTCTACTTTCTGTGTAATCTTTGGATGTTCCACAATTCCCTCTAAGTTACAGTAAAACAGAGATAAAATAGAACCTAGCTCATTTGGTGGTTGTGAGGATCAGCTACAATAAGGCATATGAAGTTTAAGAACGGTTCCTGGTACATTGTCATTTTTATTCTCATTGTTGTTGTCGTCATTGCTATTTTTTTCCCCATAGTAATTGTCTAACAAACTATTGTCTAAATAAGTACTGGGTGAATTGAAGAAGTGCCAATCTGGTAGAAAAGAAAAACAAACAAATTACAAAAATAAGTCATAAGGAAAAAAAGTAATTATAAGTTATTTTAAGTGCTATGAAATAAAGAGCTAAGAAAAAGAATGAAATGGAGGATCTCTTTTGGATAGGATCACCAGGGAAGGGAAAGCCTCTCTAGGAGATGACATGTAAGGTGAGGCTTAAAAGATAATAAGGAGCTAGCCACACAAGAGTAGGGAGAACAGTATTTCAAGCAGGAGGAGGAGCGTAGACAAACATCCGGAGGCAGACAGGCACGTGGACCCGAAAGAACGAAAAGACTGCCAGTGAGCTGGGACAGAATAAGGGCAGAGTGGCACCAGATGAAATCAGAAAGTAACAGAGCCCAAACATAAAAGGCCAGCATGGAGAGTTTGGCTTTGTTTCCAAGTTCAAAGGAGAGACACGGTGGGCTTTCAAGCAAGGAAATGATAAGAACCTCAGACTTACTCAATCCATAACTCACAAAAACAAACTGAAGAAGAATAAGAATTTCTGAAAACATTTGGAACTTTTTTTTTTAAGAGAAATTAAGTGTATAAATGTGGACTAAAATATTTCTCATTATGGTTGAAGTTATTGATTAGCAAACAAAAACACTTTAGGGATATGAAAGACTTCATCCACTTCGTTTTCTTTCACGTCTGTCATGAATCCACAGTGGACATTGTGACCCACTTCAAACAGAGGATAGACAAAAGGAGTACATATGCTAGGTGGAAAGGGTTACAGGGATTGAGAAAGAGGGCCATTGCCAAGGCCTATGAGGGCCCATTGTAAGATTCCTCCTGCAATGTTGGACTTTCCTCTCTTGAAGCTGCTTCATCTTGACATTCTTTTTTTTTTTTTTTTAACTGCTTCATATTAGAGATTCACTTGGCACTAATTAAGACCACTGACATTAATATAACGAGGTGGTTCTATTTTCACATGACATATTAAGCAATTAAAACTATTTCCTGTTTTATACAAGGAAATTTACTCCCCAAGGAAAAGACTATGGGAAAACAGTGGCATGCTCAGATCCCCATTACCTGTTCACTGATGACAGATTAATTTAAAAGGTTACATAATAGCTGAAATCTCCAAAATTCATCAGTTTCTTTTTTAATTTTTCTGAAAACAACCCAACAAAATTATAGTACTATGAGACAGCATGTGCCATAAAAGCAACTTTAGAGTTACTTTCAAATTTTTTCCTGGAAGATGAAGGATAGCTTATTAAATGTCAGCTATGAACTTGGTGACAACTAATTATCTTTCATTTCACAGCAGCTGATAATAAGTAAGAGCAAAAATGGTGAATACCTACTGTTGCCAGGTAACTGCATCTACTGTGCTTCCTGCCACCTTCATGAATCTGTAAGGAATAGAAAGAAAAAAGATATTACAACTTAGATTAAACCACATCCCCCAAATCAAAAGGAAATAAACTGAGGCATAGATTAGACCAATCCCTAAGCAGATATACTTTCTGAGAGGAGCCTCCATAGCCACAGTCATGGCCTAGACACAGCTATTGGAGGTCAAAGTATACAGCTCCCTATACATCCCTCATCTGGAAATCATGATCCCAGTAAGGCATTCTATCTACATCTATCTTTCCAAGCCCATGCCTGATGGCTCCCACATCAATTTCCCCATGGCCAAAACTTATCTATCCCATTTTCTTTTCTCCAAGGACTCCAATCTCTGCTAGGAAACAAAATAGTATTTCCCAAGGATGCAGCACAAAAGACACCTTTGAAAAACTTCAGGCTTTCCTGGAGCGAGCATGGGAAAACCCAATTTATACAAGTAAAAAGCACCATCAAATGTGCCCCAATGAGGGGCTGCCACACCTGTCTCAGCATAAAGTTGAGCCCCACAAAGAGAAATCTATTGCCTACTTTTGGAGCAGCTAAGTAGAGGACTGAGTGTTATCTGACAATCATGCTCAGCTCAGAAGGGAAACCAGACTTTGTTCCATGTAGTTAAGCACACACATATCAAAGCCTTGCTAGCAGTTCCCCACCTTCTGTATTTCTGGAGATTCCAGGAAAATCAGTAGGCCAAGAGGATGCATCCGGGGGCCCAAAGGTGACAAAGCGTTCATAAACTGCATGTCTGTGAATAACCCAATTACTTACCTACCTCCTTCTCCCTGTCCACATGTTCTGAGGCCATGTGTTATCATGGTTATTACTACTAGTTGAGAGAGTCATTGCCCAGGCACAGGAAACCAAAAAGAATATCTCTGAGATATTCCTTTTAGTCCTGAGACCCTGACAGGGAACTTCTCTGAAGAGGGAGAAGCAATCTTTAATAGTACTTCTTAACTGAAGAATTCTTCCTCCAGGGAGAAAGATGGTGTTTTGTCTAGAAGGCCCTATCTTTGCTTTACCCCAGCATAATCTTGCAAGGCAGATGCATGTTGCTCATGCTGTGTGGGTTGCTGTGCTGCCTAAACAGAGGCTCTGCTTTGCTGTGACAGCAGAAGAGAATTGAGTCTCTCTGGAGGAGTACGTGAGAGAAACATAAGGGCTGGATGCCAGGACTGTTGGTTAGCATTAAAGTGAAGTTTATAAAAGGAGAGGAAAAGAGGAAGGGAAGGAAACAATGGGACTGAGAAGGGGGGAAAAAAAGAGAGAAGGAAGAGGAGGAGGAGAAGGAGGATGAGGATGGAGGATAAGGAAAGGAACACAGAAGCCTTGGCTTGGCCTTTGTCCGCATGGTTTTGCCTTTCTTTCTCCGGTACCATTCCTTAAGCAAGAACATAGAAAATGGCACATGGGAGTGACCAAGAAATAGAACTGGTTTGATGAGCAGGGTCAATGTGAGTTGGAGGGAATGTAACATTTACCGAGTACCTACTGAGTGCCAACCATTCACATGTTATTTCTTATAATTCTTAAAAATTCCTTTGTTTGGTAAGGTAGATATTGTCAATTCTATTATATGGATTACTAGCTTCTTTAGGAGATGGCTAGAGAAATACATTTCCTAAAACCCCAAATAGCCAATTTTTGATGGAGTCATGTCACCCCTCCTAGCAGTAGTCATTGGGAAGCATGGCACAGACATCCTCTGCATTCGAAGCCCATGGACTTCCCTTTCTCTTTATCTCATCTTCTTTCTCCAGCCCAGGACAATCTCTTTTGAATTTGGGAGAGTAGCTCCACTCTCCTATTTCTGGTCCTATGCCTCTAAAGTTCCCCTTCTGTAATTCAAAAGCCAGAACGACTTGAGCAGTATTTGCCTTTTCCTCTGGTCACGTACTACCCTATCAACAGGCAGACAACCAGCTCTTGAGTGGATAGAAGGAAGATGGAAAAATACAAAGAAAAAGAAAGAAAACAGATTAAGATTCAAAATACTATCCCTGCCACCTATGCCAATCTAAGCAGGGAGGTCCTGATAATAATCTTAGAAGTAGGATGGCCCAAAAATAAAGAGGAAGAGATGAAATTTTGTACCTCCTTCTTACATATTAAAAAAACTAAAAAACCTAGACAATCTTAGACACAAGTTTTCAAAGAAAGAAATGTAAAAACAAATGTTTACATGGAATTTACTCCTCCAAAATAATGTCTAAAGTCTCCAAAATAGAAATATTTGATGTAGGGGTGGGCCAAGATGGTGACTAGAAGCAGTGATGACCAGAGAGGCTCCCAGCAAAAAGAACCTTAACAGTGTGCCCATTCTGCACCAGCAACTGAGGTATCCAAGTTCTGTCATCAGAACTGACTAGGCTGCTGGCATGACCCATGGAAAGGAAGGAAAAGCAGTGTAGTGCGGCAGCCCACCTGAGAGCCACACAGGGCAGAGGAGCTCCCATCCCCCAGCCGGGAAACGCAGTCAGTGAGTGTGCTACCCAGCCTGAGAAAACGTGCTTTTTCCATGGAACTGTGCAAATTATGGATTGGAGGTTCCCACGTTATGATCCCATACCACTGGAGCTAGGGTTCCAACCATGGAGCTGTGTTGATTCTCAACAGCCACTAAACTAGAATCTGCTTAACCCTGCTGAGCTCTCAGGGGGAGGGGTGACCAGCACCACAGTTGCAGCTCCCTGCTGTCTAAGCCTTTTGAGTTCCTTGGGGAGGGGTGACAGCCAACACTGGGACTGATTGCTGCCTAATACACTAAGTTCACAGGGTGAGAGAATGGTAGCCACCTCTATAGCTCCAGGCTGTACTTTCCCCTGCTGGAGTCAGGAGGATGGCTTGGTCCCAAGGGGTATCCCCCACAGCCCAACACCCTGACTGTGGCATAGTGCTGACTGAAGTGCCTCTTCAGGCGTGACCTTGACCCATCTCTCCTCACTGGGCAGAACTGTGAAAACTTTAGCCAGGGGTCAGGGACAGAACTCTGATCTCCCTGGGCCTGAGCCCCTAATGGGACATGTGGCCACAGTCTCCATGGACCAGCAGACTTAGTCCTTCCTCCTGCTAGTTGTGAGAAATCCAGGCAGCTCAGATGAGTGGGATTCCCCCCCAGTGAAGCACACTGACTCCACCAAGAGACAGTCAAAGTGCTTCATTAAATAGGTCCTACTCCCTATGCCATCCACCTGGGTGAGACCTTCCAACACAGGTTGTCAGACACCCTATACAGGAGTGTTCCTATTGGCATCAGTTTGGTGCCCCTTGAAGTCAGAGATCCCAGAGGAAGGAGGAGGCACTCATCTTTCTTGTTCTCCAGCTCCTCAAGTGACATCTCCAGGCATGGGAGTGAACCACATGAATAGAGTCTGAAGTGGACCCCCAGCAAACCATAGCAGCCCTACAGAAGAAGGACCCGACCACTGCAAGAAAAGCAAACAGAAAGCAATAACAACAGCATGAACAAAAACAAAAGTCCCCATAAAAACCCCATCCAAGGGTCAGCAGCCTCAAAGACCAATACTAGACAAACTCATGAAGATGAGAAAGACTCAATGACAAAATGCTGAAAACCTAAAAGGCCAGAGTGCCTTTTCTCCTCCAAATGATCATAATGCCTCTCCAGCAAGGGCACAGAACTGGATGAGGATGAGATGGATGAATTGACAGAAATGGGCTTCAGAAGGTGGCTAATAACAAACTCCACTGAGCTAAAGAAAAATGTTCTAACCCAATGCAAAGAAGATAAGAACCTTGATAAAAGGTACAGGAACTGCTAACTAAAATAACCAGTTTAGAGAGGAACATAAATAATCTGATGGAGCTGAAAAACACAGCACGAGAACTTTGTGAAGGATACACAAGCATCAATAACCAAATCGACTAAGTGGAAGAAAGGATATCAGATTTTGAAGACCATCTTGCTGAAATAAGGCATGCAGGGATGATTAGAGAAAAAAGAATAAAAAAGAATGAACAAAACCTCTGGGAAATATGGGACTATGTCAAAAGACCGAAGGTATGACCAATTGGAGTACCTAAAAGAAACAGGGAGAATGAAACCAAATTAGAAAACATACTTCAAGATATTATCCAGGAGAACTTCCCCAACCTAGAAAGCCAGGCCAGCATTCAAATTCAGGAAATACAGAGAACACCACTAAGATACTCCATGAGAAGATCAACCCCAAGACACATAATCATCAGATTTTCCAAGGTTGAAACAAAGGAAAATATGTTAAGGACAGCCAGAAAGTTCGGGTTACTCACAAAGGGAAGCCCATTAGACTAACAGCAGACCTCTCAGCAGAAACCCTACAAGCCAGAAGACAGTGGGGGCCAATATTCAATATTCTTAAAGAAAAGAATTTTTAACCCAGAATTTCAAATCCAGCCAAACTAAGGTTCATAAATGAAGGAGAAATAAAATCCTTTCTAGACAAGCAAACACTGAGGGATTTTGTCACACCAGGCCTGCCTTGCAAGAGGTCCTGAAGGAAGCACTAAATATGGAAGGGAAAAAACTGGTACCAGCCACTGCAAAAACATACCAAAATATAAAGACCAATGACACTATGAAGTAACTGCATCAACAAGTGTGCAAAATAATCAGACAGCATCATGATGGCAGGATCAGATTTACACATAACATTATTGACCTTAAATGTAAATGGGCTAAATGCTCCAATTAAAAGACACAGACTAGCAAATTAGATAAAGAGTCAAGACCTATTGGTGTGCTGTATTCAGGAGACCCATTTTATGTGCAAAGACATATATTGGCTCAAAATAAAGGAATGGAGGAATATTTACCAAGCAAATGGAAAGAAAAAAAAAAGTAGGGGTTGCAATCCTAGTCTCTGACAAAACAGACTTTAAACTCACAAAGATCAAAAAAGACAAAGACGAGCATTACACAATGGTAAAGGGATCAATTCAACAAGAAGAGCTAACTATCCTAAATATATTTGCACACAATACATGAGCCCTCAGATTCATAAAGCAAGTTCTTACAGACCTACAAAAAGACTTAGACTCCCACACAATAAGAATGGGAGACTTTAACATCCCACTGTCAATATGAGATGAACAAGACAGAAAATTAACAAAGATATTCAGGACTTAAACTCAGCTCTGGATCAAGTGGACCTAATAGACATCTGCAGAACTCTCCAGCCAAAAATCAACAGAATATACATTCTTCTCAGTGCCACATGGCACTTATTCTAAAATCAGCCACATAACTGGAAGTAAAACACTCCTCAGCAAATGAAAAAAATGGAAATCATAACAGTCTCTCAGACCACAGTGCAATCAAATTAGAACTCAGGATTAAAGAACTCACTCAAAACCACACAATGCATGGAATTTCAACAACCTGTTCCTGAATGACTCCTGGGTAAATAATTAAATTAAGGAAGAAATAAAGAAGTTCTTTGAAACCAATGAGAACAAAGATACAATGTACCAAAGTCTCTGGGACACACAAAAGCAGTGTTTAGAAGAAAATTTATAGCACTAAAATGCCCATATTAGAAAGCCGGAAAGATCTCAAATAAACACCCTAACATCACAATTAAAAGAGCTAGGGAAGCAAGAGCTAACAAATTCAAATGCTAGCAGAAGACAAGAAATAACTAAGATGAAAGCAGAACTGAAGGAGATAGAGACAAAGAAAAAAAAACCTTCAAAAAAAATCAACGAATCCAGGACCAGGTTTTTAGAAAAAAATTAACAAAACTAGACTAATTAAGAAGAAAAACGAGAAGAATCAAATAGACACAATAAAAAATGATAAAAGGGATATCACCACTGACCCCAAAGATACAAGCTACCATCAGAGAATGCTATAAACACCTGTACACAAGTAAACATGAAAATCTAGAAGTGGAATAATTCCTGGACACATACACCCACCAAGACTAAACCAGGAAGAAGTCAAAACCCTGAATAGACCAATAACAAGTACTGAAATTGAGGCAGTAATTAATAGCTTACCAACCAAAAACAAGCCCAGGACGAGATGGATTTATAGCTGAATTCTACCAGAGATACAAAGAAGAGCTGATATCAGTCCCTCTGAAACTATTCCAAACAATTGAAAAGGAGGGACTCCTCTCTAGCTCAATTTATGAGGCCAGCATCATCCTGATACCAGAGCCTGGCAGAGACACAAAAAAAGTAAAACTTCAGGCCAATATCCCTGATGAACATCAGTGCAAAAATCCTCAGTAAAATACTGGCAAACTAAATCCATCAGTACATCAAGAAACTTACTCACCTTGGTCAAGTTGGCTTTATCCCTGGGATGCAGGGCTTAGAGTCCCACATAATAAATACACAAATCAATAAACATAATCCATCACATAAACAGAACCACTGACAAATATCACATAATCATCTCAATAGATTCAGAAAATGCCTTTGATAAAAATCAACATCTTTTCATGTTAAAAGCTCTCAATAAATTAGGTTTTAATGGAACATATCTCAAAATAATGAGCTATGTATGACAAACACACAGCCAATATCATACTGAATGGCCAAAAGCTGAAAGCATTGCTTTTTAAAACCAGCACGAGACAAGGATGCCCTTTCTCACCACTCCTATTCGACATAATATTGGAAGCTCTGGACAGGCAATCAGACAAGAGAAAGAAATAAATTATATTCAAATAGGAAGAGAGGAAGTCAAGTTGTCTCTGTTTGCAGATGACATGATTCTGTATTTAGAAAACCATACCATCTCAGCCCCAAAACTCCTTAGGCTGATAAACTTCAGCAAAGTCTGAGGAGACACAATCAAAGTACAAAAATCACAAGCATTCATACATATCAACAGACAAACAGAGAGCCAAATCATGAATGAACTCCTATTCGCAATTGCTACAAAGAGAATAAAATACCTAGGGATACAGCTAACAAGGGATGTGAAGGACCTCTTCAAGGAGAACTGCAAACCACTGCTCAAGAGAATCAGAGAGGACACAAATACAGGTAGTGCTCGACTTACGACCACAGTCGTGACCGCGGAATGGTCGTAACACGATTGGGTCGTTAAGTTGAGTAGGCTATATGTACAGTTGAAATGGTGCACATGGAGATGGTAGTGCTGCCAGAAGCTGGTCTGCACTGTCGTATGCCCAGCGGGGCAACATTTGCGCTGCCAGACGCGGGGCAGTTGTGGCTAGCGATTGTGGTCGTAAAGTCGAATGGTTGTAAGTTGCATAGGTCGTAAGTCAGTCAATACCTGTAAATGGAAAAACATTCTATCCTTATGAATAGGAAGAATCAATATTGTGAAAATGGCTACACTGCCCAAAGACATTTATAGATTCAATGCTATTCCCATCAAACTACCATTAACATTTTTCACAGAGTTAGAAAAACTACTTTAAATTTCATAAGGAACCACTAAAGAGCCCATACAGCCAAGACAATCTTAAGCAAAAAGAATAAAGCTGGTGGCACCCTGCTACTAGCAATACTACAAGTCTACAGTATTTAAAACAGCATGGTACTGGTACCAAAACTGACATATAGACCAACGGGACAGAACAGAGACCTCAGAAATAACATCACACATCTACAGCCTTCTGATCTTCGACAAACCGGATGGGGAAAGGATTCCCTATTTAATAAATGGTGCTGGGAAAACTGGCTAGTCATCATATGCAGAAAACTGAAACTGGACCTCTTCTTTACACCTTATGCAAAAATTAACTCAATCAAGATGGATTTAAGACTTAAATGTAAAACCCCAAACCATAAAAACCCTAGAAGAATACCTAGGCAATACCATTGAGGACATAGGTGTGGGCAAAGGCTTCATGACAAAAATGCCAAAAGCAGTTGCAATCAAAGCCAAAATTGACAGATGGGATCTAATTAAACTAAAGAGCTCTGCACAGCAAAAGAAACTATTAACAGAGCAAACAGACAACCTGCAGAATGGGAGAAAAGTTTCAGAATTTATACATCTGACAAAGGTCTAATATCCATAATCTACAAAGAACTTAAACAAATTTACAAGAAAAAAACAGTCCCATCAAAAAGTGGGCAAAGAATAGGAACAGATGCCTCTCAAAAAAAGACGTTTATGTGGTGAACAAATACATTGAAAAAAGCTCAACATCACTGATCATTAGAGAAATGCAAATCGAAACCACAATGAGCTACCACCTCCCGTTAGTCAGAATGGCGACAATTAAAAAATCAAGAAACAATAGATGCTGACAAGGCATCTCCACCTCTGCACTCCACGTCTCTCAGAGAAAATCTATAAAATCTATAATTAAATAAGAAATATCCTGAGCCCATAAGTAGATTATATAGTTTACAGAAAAATATTTTAAAATCAAATATAGAAAAATAGCTACCATGATCCTACAGAGGAATATTAATTACTCTTCTTAAATCAACTTATAGGCTTAATCAAATTCTAATAAAAAATGCCAGCAGATATTTTTGAAGGTTTACAAAACCATTCTAACATTCATCTGGAAGAAGCCAAGAAAATTTTGAAAAATTGGAATAACGAAGGGATATTTATGCAGTCTATCATATATTATCATGATATTTGTAGTGATTCAAACATTCAAAATTTAGTAAGGAGATCTACGGAATAACATTTTAAAAACTACATAAGAATTTATTACACAAGAAGGAATTCAGCATCTGAACACCTGAAGCATTTTGAAATCTGCTATATGATTTGTTGTCTATTTGGGAAAAAAAGTTAAAGTCAGATCCTCACCTAATATTTTGTATACGAAATAAAAAAAAAAAGTTGTTTTAGCTAACTTTGAGGAAACACAATTGTTAAGTATATGTTCATATAAAAATTGCTATAAACTGCATTTTTTCCTTTTTCCTTCTTAAGAAAATGATGAGATCAACTGCAAGCATATGGAAGCATTTCTACACTTAGTTTGAAGAGCAAAAATCAAATTTGCAAATAATGTTAAATAAAATATGCATTTCCAAATCCTGGCAAGATGACCAAACACATCCTTGTCTTTTTAGAAAAACCTCATCTAAAGTGGGGCAAACATTCTGTTTTCAGAAGTCTTTGAAATATATATATATATATATATATATATATATATATATATATATATAATTAGAAAAAGAAAACCAACCATAGATATAACACAAAGAAAAATGATTAGATACAATTTCAAGGAATGGATATTACAGTCAATGAGTTTGGGGTATTCTCTCTGTCCCCATGCACCTTCCCTGAACTCTAAGCATTTCTATATCTTATGTGTAGAAATCTATACCATTCCTATACTCCATTTTTATGTCTGTATTGACACTGTGGAGGACAATTCCAAAAAGATCATTATTTTCTTTGTTCAAATCTAACATTGATGGATTCTTCTGCTCTCTAGTTCTGCCTGTTTCTCGGAAACTGGCCCAAACCACATAAATGAACACTTTTACCACAGCTGCAAACTGCTCAGCAACAGTAATATTAGAGGTGGAAAAACATGCACACAGAATAGTGCTGTCAGGAGTGAAATTCCACTGGGAGAGTGAAATTCTTTTTAGGGTCTGGTATTATCCAAGGACTTTCTACCGTTTACTTCCATTCTAATCCCTAGATTTAGGTCTATGAAGTTACACGTTAATGATGACTCAGGGTGTGAATACTGACAAGAGTGGAAGATCTTGGTTTTCCAAGGTTGGATGCTTCCATACCTGAATTATGATGACAGAAATCTGGACTATGATTTTAGAGGACAAGGGATATTTGCCCTCATGCTGACCTCAAGTCACACAAAGAAGCATAAGAGAGGGAAGAGGACAGGATCTATATTTAATGAAATTGGCCAGTGCCAGACACACATTTCAGTATTTGGGCGTCTTCCCATTAGGGCCAATCTGCTATTAGAGAAACAAACAAAATATCTCCTTTCATTGTGAGAGTTCCTTCCCCCTGCCCCCCCACTCCCCCCCCCCCCAACACAAGGGACTCCAAATCTGGGAGAATTTCTTTTCTTTGTTATCCACCTGCACAGACGACGTATCTGAAATATCATCGTGACTTCTCTCCCAGGGCATATCACAGCTATCTATTATAACAATATAATAAGGCCCATCTTTACTCGTAGTCTTTGGGGTTTGATTTCTACTTCTGGATCACAGATTGTAACCCTATAATCTGATTTCTGAATTTTGCTCCCAGGAAAGAGGATAAGTCCTTCACCAGGAACCCGATATCTAACTGAATACATACGTTAATAAGAGTATAGCAGCCTGATCTTTCCTGTCCACAAAGAGAATCTTTGGTTATATTAACTAACAACACAAATAAGATGTGACAGCCGTTCTACACAAAAGCCTACCAAAAGCCTGTGAGAAAAGAATTCATCATGAGTTACAGGAAACCAGGCTGAACTCTGGATAAACAACATTTGGGGGTATATTCCATTTGGTCCAAAGCCACTTACTTTTTCATGGCTAAATATATGTTGAGCTAGACTGGGTGCTACATAGAAGAAATGAAATATTGATCTTTCTCTCTCTTTCTCTCTTCCCCCTTCTCTCTCTCACCTTCAATCCTCCTTTTCTTTCTCCCTTAGTCACTCTTTGCCTCTCCTCTACCCATCCCTATTTATGTATATTAATAATATCACATTGGCAGTAGACTGATAAATAGTATACAGCTATGTGTTTGTTGACTTTAATGGTTAGTGCAGATCTCTATTTAGGCTTCCCTTGGAGCTTATATTTCCCTTAGTTTGATAGGTTTATAGAGCCTTAAATATACAGGAATTAAGATGGGTGAGACTCTTCAACCAGTACATCTTGTTGATAAAAGTTACTTGCTGGCAGTTTAATTTAAGGAAAATCCTGAATGAAGAAAGGAAAAAAATAAGTTAATTACTGTTTGCCAGTTGACAGGCTTTTGGTAAACAGATTATCTATTTTACAACTCTATAAGGTTGGTATTATCAGTCTCATTTTATAGAAAGAAACCGTGCTCAAGATTACACAGGGAGTTAATTCCAGAGCTGGGATTCAAATCCAATTCTGGTTCTAAAGCCCTTGTTATAACCATGCAGAGACAGCAAATCTGTACTACATGTGCTATTTCTTTTTGCTGAGCCTCTGGTAGAGATCTCAATGCTCCCTTATTTATCTCACAATTGGCCTAAGAGTTTTTCTCAAGATAGAGTGCCAGGTCCTGTTTACTAAAACTGGCCCCCAAGATGGAGCATATTTGCTTCCAGTAGAAGGTTGGGAGATGGGAGGCTATAGGACAATGTCTGGAACAAGATAGAGGCAGATGTGAGAGAATAACACATATGAGAGGACCAAATAGATTTGCTTGATTGGAATGAGAAAAAGACAGGGAAATGAGGGATGATGAGAAATGATGAAAGAGATCTGGAAGGCTCTGGCTGGAGCTGGAGGGTGCTGGTTAGGAGAAGATCATGATAGACATGGCTTGACAGTCAAAAATGCTGCTGAGGAAGTTGTAAAGACTTGGATTCAAGCAAAGAAGGCTCTAATAACCTGAAATTATTTGACCTGGCTGTAGAGCCTGGTGAGAAGGAGGAAAAATGCATCAGGATTTGGTTATGGATTTCACATGAAAAAGCAATTTTTTATAAGTTCAAACCCTGCTATAAACCTGGCTCTAAGAGTGAACATTGAGGAATGAGGTGGAGAAGAAATGTATTTATTTCGTACGCTAGACTATGTAACTTAATTGAAAGATGAAGATTCAGAAAAATAGCTTCACTGAGTAGCAAGACAATGGTCCTAGAGTCAAACACTTACCTGATTTGTGACCTGGCTCCCCAATTCATTAACCATGTGACCTTGGGTAAGTTGTTTAACCTCCTTGACCCATGTCATATGGGAAGAACAGAACCTATTTCCCAAAAGTGTTGTGAGAATTAACAAGAAAACAAACTGCAGAAAAAAACGTAGTGCCTGGTCCACTGTTGGCACTCAATAAATGTAGTTTCCTCTTCTTAGTTCTGATTTTTGAGCTTGGTAAATCATTTAATATTTGTGCACCTACATTCTTTGATCTGTAAATTAAAGATGATAAAACTTGCTTTGCCTATATTACAGGGCAGTGATTCTCATATGTGAGTGTGTAAATAATTCTTTGAGGTCTTTATTCAAAATGCCTATATCTGGCTCAAATCCCCATACATCTGCTTCAGGAGATATGAGCTGGAGCCTAAGAATCATGCTGCATGCTTAGCAATCCCTCTAGGTCAGGCGTCCCCAAACTTTTTACACAGGGGGCCAGTTCACTGTCCCTCAGACCGTTGGAGGGCTGCCACATACTGTGCTCCTCTCACTGACCACCAATGAAAGAGGTGCCCCTTCCTGAAGTGTGGCGGGGGGCCGGATAAATGGCCTCAGGGGGCCGCATGCGGCCCGTGGGCTGTAGTTTGGGGACGCCTGCTCTAGGTGCTTCTAATGCAGGAGGACCATGACCCACACCTCTGACAAATTCTGATCTTAGCAGCACCTATAAGGGTAGAACATTCTTGGAGAAGAAAGCAGGGTTGTAAGCAAAAGAAGAAGAGGGAAGCGAGGAAAAACTGGAAAATAAAGTGAGGAAGAATATTTCTCAAGACCACCTGACTTGTAAAGTGTCAAATCTAAGTCTTTGTTTCAGGACTCCAGCCTCCTCCAACAATGTTCTAACACCCATCCCAGACTGACTGACTGACTACTCTGGTATTAGAGACAGAGAGAAACAGCCTCGATTATAATGCTAGTAATTCAAAAGATTGAGTTTGGGTAAAGAAATAGGCTGCTTTCTCAATCAGCAAAGAAAACCTTTTCAGAAACAAAATAAAAGTGAATTAAAGCAAGTTTAGAAGTAACTGGTCATTAACACAATTCTCAGCTAGGGAGTAGACCTTTGCAGTATCCAGTGCTTCCCTGTTAATGAGCTCTGAACAGCTTTGGTCTCTCTAGAGGCAGAGAGATGGAAATTTTCATCTTATAAACTGAGAATAATATATTGTTATCTTCTCTCCTCCCGTAATTTGGTCAAGTCATACTCTTTCACAGCTGAAATAAAACAGAACAATTACTAGGGATAACATTGTGATAATTACTCTGTGCACCAAATTGTACCCAGCTGTGCATATTCCTGCTCCAGACAAGAATGTGGTATAAGCAGGTTTTTAGGCAAGAAGTAGAGCTGTGATTATCCTCATTATACTGACATGTTTTTGTAGCTAATCCTTCTAGTTCCTTTCCTCATTCAATTCTCTGAACTGCTTAGAAAGCTACATGGAGTCATAAGCAAAAATGTTATTAGACTAAAACCTGCCTTTTCATCTTTCAAATACATCTTCTTCTTAACAATTGTGGCTCCAGATGACCCAGAGACTTGAAGTTTCTGGCTCAAAGTTATTCACACACAGCCAGGCATAGTGGCTCACACATGTAATCCTAGCAATTTGGGAGGCTGAGATAGGAGGATTTCTTGAGCCCAGAAGTTAGAGGCTGCAGTAAGCTATGTGTGTGCCACTGTACTCCAGCCTGGATGATGGGATGAGACCCTGTCTCAAAACAACGACAACAACGACTCAGTGAATCGATAATCCAGGTCTCATATAGTTCTAAAATGCAGGCTCTTCACCATCCTGCTATATTGATTTACTATTAGAGAAAGTGGAAGGCTATTGCTATGTATCAGAAAATAAATCAGGAATTTGTCTGTTGTATGCTAAACTAAGTGTCATAGAAGTCATGAAAATGAGAGATGAAAGGGACATCATAAATAACTTGAGGAGGCTGATGTCTTGAGTGGCTATCATAACAATTACATATCAAATATTATCTTTTGTCTCTATTTGAATTCTATTCTTGGTGTGTATAGGCAGGACTGACTTGTTCATTAGGCACAGCACAGTGCCTGGGAATCACAACACTGTCATAGACCACTTTTTTTGGTTAAAATTAGAAGAAAATAAAGCAAGTTACAAGTTAAAAAATGTTCATGTCTTTATACCAGTGGAGTGTAAAAAATAATTTTTAATATATCTTTAAGGAAGGAATACATGAAGTCAAAAGTGCCTTGGGCCCATAAAAGTCACAATGGAAGCCTGTGTATAGGAATACAGTAGGCCAGGCATGGTGGCGCATGCCTGTAATACCAGGACTTTGGGAGGCTGAGGGGGGCAGATCATGAGGTCAGGAGTTCTAGACCAGCCTGGTCAATATGGGGAAATCCAGTCTCTACCAAAAATACAAAAATTAGCCAGGCATGGTGGTGCACACCTGTAATCCCAGCTACTTGGGAGGCTGAGGCAGAAGAATCGCTTGAACCTGGGAGGCAGAGGTTGCAGTGAGCAGAGATCATGCCACTGCACTCCAGCCTGAGTGACAGCGAGACTTCGTCTCATAAAAAAAAAAAAAGGAATACAGTAAAATTTCCATCCTCATCCACTCATACAGCCTTCATAGCTACCCCCCATGCTTTGAGGAAAACATGGAATTGATAGATCAAGATTAGGCATGTAGAAGTGTTGGTGATTAGACACAACTAAAGATAGAAACTCTGGATATAAAATGGCAATTTTTCTATTTCTGGTTTTATTGAATATATAGCAGACATCATGTGGTCTGCTGTGATAGCAAAGGACATTATTTGCTTCCTAGTTTTGTCCTGCTTCTATCTCCTTTGCTCATTCACTGTATGGCTCTGTGGGCCATTACATTTTATTCTAAGAGCAATGAAAAGTTATTAAAGAGTCTTTAGCAGGTAACTGACATATGAACTCCGTTTGTGAAAGATTTTTCTGGCAAATGAGTGAACAGATAGGAGGGGGACAAGAATGCAAGCAAGCAGACCAATAATGAGGGTACTGAGGCAGTCCAGGTTTTCTGCCTTCTCCAAATTGTAATTCTTTTTTTAATGTTTCCTTTACTGCCATCACATACTGAAACCAGAGTGCATATTCTAGTTAATGTTATCCAAATATGTTAGTGGAACATTAGTCCCACAAGATGGTCTCTGAAAGTAAGATTCTGTGGTCAAATAAATTCAGAAAATTCTGCATGCTAAATCCCCTTCTTGAAGACTCAGAATGTAAACTAATATATTAAAAGCACAGGTAAGTGATTCAGTAAATGTGTAGATCCCAGCATTTCTCAAGCTGACTTGGCCATGGAGCGTTTTATTTTTTTTCCTCCACATAATATTAATATCCTGTAGAAGTGATATTCTCCAGAGCATATTTAAGAAAGTGCGGCCATAAGTTATTCTAACCAAGAGTCAAGCAAATTCCATGTACTTGGTTTACTGGGTCCTCTCTCCTTTACCTCTCCATTTATTATTCTAATAGTTTAGACAATATTTTCTGAATCACCATATATTATATAAGCATTATCACCCTTCACATGTGGTATTTCTTCTCTCTATTTCTACCTTCTATTTCTGTCAGCTGTCCCTTTACTTTTATATTGTCAAGGTTGATAAAGTTTTCATTCTTTCTGTAACCATACTTTCTTGTTTCAGGATCTGGCTCTCCTATAAGTCAGCTGTTGGATATCCTTAATTGATTCTCTATATCAGTAATATTTCTCTGCCTCTGTATAAAGCTCTTTGTATAGTAGCTTTATCTTTTATCTTCTAAATATTTTGTTAGACTCTTACTTTTTGAAAATATAATTTACATACCGTACAATTCACTCAGAGAAGTGTTCAATAGTTTTTATTACATTTTAAGTGTTGTGAACCATTAACATAATTTAATTTTAGGATATTTCATCATTCCAAAAAGAAACACTGTATTTATTACAGTCACTCCTCATTTCCTCACAATCTTCATCAGCCCTAAGCAACTACTAAACTACTTTTTGTCTCTATTTATTTGTGGCATTTAATATAAAAGGAACCATACAACCTATGGCCTTTTGTGACTGGCTTCCTGCAGTGACCATAATATTTTTAAGGTTTACCATGTTATAACATGTATCGGTGCTTTGCTTCTTTTTATTGCCTAACAATATTTAATTATATGGACATCCCACATTTTCCCTATTAATCAAGTGATGAACATTTGGATTATGAACACTGCTGCCATGAATATTTGTATACAAGTTTTTGTGTAGATATATGTTTTTATTTCTCTTAGAGAGTACTTAGTCTTATGTTAACTATGTTTAACCTTTTAAGTAATTGCCAGATTATTTTCCAAAGCAGCTGAACCATATTATATTCCCATTAGCATTGTATAAGAGTTCCAGTTTTTCTACATCCTCTCCAATACTTGTTATTGTATGTCTTTTTGATTAGAGGTATTTTAATGGATGTGAAGGGGTATCTCACTGTGGTTTCGATTTGCATTTCCCCAGCAATTAACAGTGTTAAATATCTATTCATGCACTTATTGGCTATTTGTATATCTTTTTAGCAAATACGTCCACTCAAATCCCTTCTGTCCATATTATATATATGTATATATATATTATATATATATGTATATATATATATATATATATATATATATTCTGGATACCATTCTCTTATCAGATATATGACTTGCAAATATTTTCTCCTATTCTGCATGTTATCTGTTCACATTCTTGATGGTGCCATTTGACACATAAAAGTTCTTAGTTTTGATAAAGTCAAATATATCATTGATATATTTGATAATATTTGCTTTTAGTGTTATATCTAAGAAATCACTCTTTAAACGTTATTAGACAATTTCAGCAATAATATATTTAGTTTCAAAAATATCCTTTGGTACTGATTTGTAGCTTTTTCATAGAAATGTGTTTTCACTCCATAAATACCACATCTTTCTACATCCTTGTAAGGATACTAATTACAGATTTTTATTTTAAATTATAATTCTTCCTGGGTCAGTTGTTTAATTAATTTATCTTGGTTTTTGTCTTTCATGCTACTGATTTCTTTTTTGTATCTTGTGAACTTCGGCTCTCTATAGGCATACCACAAAAGTATTGCAGGTTCAGTTCCAGACCACTGCAATAAAGTTAATATTACAATAAAGGGAGTCACGTAAATTCTTTGGTTTTTCAGTACATATAAGAGTAATGTTTATACTATGCTACGGTCTATTAAGTATGAAAAAGCATTATGTCTAAAGGAACAATGTATATACCTTAATTCAAAATACTTGATTGCTAAAAATGCTAACGATCATCTGAGCCTTCAGTGAATAATAATCTTTTTGCTGATAGAGTATCTTGTCTTGATGTGGATGGCTGCTGTCTGATCAGGGTGGTGATTACTGAAGGCTGGGGTGTATGTGGCAATTTCTTAAAATAGAACAACAGTGAAATGTGCCACATTAATTGATTCTTCCTTTCATGGAAGACGTCTCTGTAGCATGCAATGCTGTTTGATGGCATTTTACCCACAGTAGAAACTCTTTCAAAATTGGTCTACCCTGTCAAACCCTACAACTGTTTTACCAACTAAGTTTATGTACTATTCTAAATCCTTTTGTATCATTTCAACACTGTTTGGAGCATCTTCATCAGGAGTACATTCCATCTCAAGAAACCATTTTATTTGCTCATATGTAAGCAACTCATCATCCATTCATGTTCTATCATGAGATTGCAACAATTCAGGCACGTTTTCAGGCTATACATCTAATTCTAGTCTTCTTGCTATGCCCACCACATCTGCTGTTACTTCCTCCACTGAGGTCTTGAATCCCTCAAAGTCATCAACAAGGGCTAGAGTCCACTTCTTCCAAACTCCTGTTAATATTGCTATTTTGACCTTTTCCCATGAATCACAAATATTTGTAATGTCGTCTGGAATGGTGAGTCAGTTCCAGAAGGTTTTCAATTAACCTTGCCCAGATCCATCAGAGAAGGAATCACTATCTATGGCAGCTATGGCCTTATAAAATGTATTTCTCAAATAAAGTATTTCTTAAATAATAAGACTTGAAAGTCAACATTACTCTCTGATCTCTAGGCTGCAGAATGGAGGGTGAGTTAGCAGGCATAAAAAAAGTAATTTTTTATATATTTCCACCAGAGCTCTTGGGTGACCAGGCACATTGTCAATGAGCAGTAATATTTTGAAAGAAATATTTTTTTTGTTTTTTGTTTTTTGTTTTTTCTGAGCAGTAGGTCTCAATAGTGGGTGTAAACTATTCAGTAAATCACACTGCAAACAGATAGGCTGTCATCTAAGCTGTATTAGTCCATTTATAGAGCACAGGTGGGGTAGATTTAACATAATTCATAGGGACTCTGATTTTCAGAGTTTCAGATTTCCTAAAGAAGGATGTCTTATCTACATTGAAAATCTGTTGTTTAGTGGAGTCACTTTAATTAATTATCTTAGTTGTATCTTCTGGAGAGCACTGGCTGCTTCCCCTTGTACTTTTTATGTTATGGAGATAGTTTATTTCCTTAAACCTCATGAACCAACCTCTGCTAGATTCCAACTTCCCTTCTGTAGCTTCCTCATGTTTCTCAGCCCTTACAGAATTGAAGAGAGTTAGGGCCTTGACCTGGACTAGGCTTTGGCTAGGGAATATTGTGGCTGGGTTGATCATTTATCCAGATCACTATAACCTTCTCCATAGCAGCAATAAGGCTGTTTCACTTCCTTGTCATTTTTGTGTTCACCAAAGTAGTACTTTTAATTGCTTTCAAGGACTTTTACTTTACATTCACAACTTGGCTGTTTGGCACAAGAAGCCTAGCATTCAGGCTATCACGGCTTTCAACATGCCTTCCTCGCTAAACTTAACATGTTGAACTTCTGCCTTAAAGTGAGAGACATGCATGTCTTTCACTTGAGCACTTAGAGGCCATTGCAGGGTTATTTATTGGTGTAGTTTTAATATTGTTGTGTCTCAGGGAATGGAAAAGCCTGAGAACAGGGAAAGAGATGGGAGAGTGGCTGGTTGGTGGAGCAGTCAGAACACACATTTATTGATTAAGTTTGCCATCTTATAGTTCATGGTGCCCCAAAATAATTACAATAGCAGTATCAAAGATCATGAATTACAGATCACCATAATAGATATAATAATAATGAAAAAGCTTGAGATGTTCCAAGAATTACCAAAATGTGACACAGACACATGAGGTGAGGTACCACAAAACTTCAATTTATAAAAAATTCAGTATCTTTGAAGCCACAATAAATATGAGATTTGCCTGTATTCATTTTTTTAAAATTAGGGACTAAGTAGACTTGTCAAGGTAGAGGTATAGATTTCTCTCCATTATTGGATATGTAATTTTTTTAGATAAATCTCTTTTTGACTAGGATTCCTATTTTGTAGGCAGAGCCTATTGACCAATATGAGATAAGAACAATTAAAAGAAAAAGAAACTTCTAAAACAATAAAAAGATGTTTAGGGCACAAAAAAAGCACTAGATTAAGATATAATTGTCATTACATAGATGTTGCATAAAAGTTTACAAAATAAAAACAAGAAACGGACATAACTCTAAATAGTAATTTTTCATGCCTTTAGATAAAACTGATAATTAGGAATAGCCAGTTCCCAAATGAGAAAATGAAAACAATAAAATAAGCATTTTGTTAAGTAATTCCCATTTTCCAGGCCACAGGCTAATCCCTAAAGATACTAAATACGAACATGAAGATTCTATCTCTGTCTTCATGGAGTTCATCTCCTAACTGGAAAGATAGTCCTGTTTAGTTCTGTAACTACCTATGTAAAAAAGCTTACCCAGCATTACCACCTATGGGGAGATATCCAAAATAAAGGAAGTCAGTATATCCAAAAGATTATGTACACTTCAACATTTATTGTAGCAATATTCACAATAGTCAAGATATGGAATTAATCTGTGTCCATCAGTGGATGAATGGATAAAGAAAATGTAGTATATATACACATGGAATACCATTCAGCTATAAAAAGTGAAATTCTGTCCTTTTCAGCAACATGGATGGAACTGGAAGATATTATATTAAATGAAATAAGCCAGGGACAAAAGGACAAATATTGTATGTTCTCAAACACATGTAGGAGCTAATGAAAAAGTGGATCTCATGGAGGTAGAGAATTGGTGGTTACCAGAGGCTAGGAAGGGAAGGAGAGAGGGAGGATGAAGAGAGGTTGGTTAATGGGTACAAAAACAGAGTTAGAAGGAATAAGTTCTAGTGTTCAATAGCAAAGTACTATGACAATAGTTAACAGTAGCTTGTTGTATATTCCAAATAGCTAGAAGAGATTTGGAATGTTCCCAACAGAAAAAAATGATAAAAAATTGTAATAAATATGTACAACAAATATGTACAATTATTATGTATCAATAATTTTTTTAAAAAACTTAGACATTGGAATAGTTTCATAAAACAGAAGTTAGTAATCATGATTCATAAATCAACATAATTCATTCCAATCATTATTTATACAATGCTTTTCAATGGTTCACAATTACTATTATGCATATTGTTTTTATGTTGGATGACCTTAAAATCAGTTGTTGAATAAGACAGATACTACTCATTCAACAAGTATTTATCAGGCACTTACTATATTCCTAGGTTCTGAAGATACAGAATGAATAAAACTGATATGGTCCTGACCCTACTCTGTGGTTTATCATGGCTGGCAGATATATAAACAAATGTTATCATCAATTTGATAAGTGCCATAGTAGAAAAACACAAGGACATGCAAGGACAGAGAAGGCCCTAAGAAATCCTGCCTGAACATGTCAGAGAAGATCTAGAGAAAGGGGAAACAAGAGGAGAGGGTGGTATTTTTAACAGAATGACACAAAATAAAAAGATACAAAGGTACAAAAGAGTATGGAATCTTCCAAAATTTACATATATTATACTTTGATGTAGTTAGATGTAATTAGAAAGCAAGGGTTTGGATTTCAAGCAAGAGTGACTTGATCAGATGTTGCATTAAAAAAATAAAAAAACTACTCTGTAATCCCAGCACTTTGGGAGGCCGAGATGTGCAGATTACCTGAGGTCAGGAGTTTGAGACCAGCCTGACCAACATGGTGAAACCCCATCTCTACTAAAAATACAAAAATTAGTCAGGAGTGGTGGCACACGCCTGTAACCCCAGCTTTCACTCTCAAGAATTGCTTGAGCCCAGGAGATGGAGGGTCCAGTGAGCCAAGATTGCAGCACTGCATTCCAACCTGGCCAACAGAGCGAGAACCTGTCTTAAAAAAGAAAAGATTCAGAAATCTATACGGTCAATATGGAAAAATTATTAGAGTTTGAGGCTAGCTAGATACCAAGAAATCACTTAGGAGTTAAAAAAAATAAGGTATAAAATAAAAATGAAAAGAAGATGGAATATGAGGGATACGAAGAAATCAGAAATTACGGTACTTAGTAACTAATTGAGTGTGTGAACAAAGGAGAAGACTGATCTAAAATGGCTTCCATGTCTGGGTCTCAGGCAAAACGGTTATTGTGTTACTAACCAAATTTGGGATAAGAGGAAACAAGACAACATAAGGATTTGAAAATGCTGAGTTCTCTTCATAGTTAACAGAATTCAAGTTTAAACAACCATGCAACATGATCCTTAAATTAATTAAAATAGAGTAAGTTAATAAAATTGAAAACATCCATTGCTAGAGGACATTGGGAAAAAAGATATACTAATACACTGCTGCCCTGCAACCTGAACAAATTGTTCTGAAAAAAAAAAAAAATTGGCAATGAATATAAAAGCCATAAAAATTATCATATACTTTGACCAAGAAACCCAAGTTTTTGGAATATAGCCCAAGGATGTAATTCAAAGGAAATAAATAACCTATTTGTATAAAAATGTTTCTAGCTGTGCTGTATATTACAAGTGAAATTTGGAAACAGTCCAATGCCCAATAGTAAGGGAATGCTGAGGCAGACTTTGGTGCATTAATGCAATGGAGTATTTTATTGCTATTAAGCATGACAACATGAGAACTATGTAGAAATAAGGAAAGGGTCATGTGAAGCAATGACTAAAAAATGCAGTACTCAAAATGGTACATATACAATGATCACAACTATGTAAAATTATATCTGTATAACCAGGAGGATTAGAAAGGAATACAGAGCTGGTAATTTAGAGTGCTGACATTTTTGTTATTGTTAGTTCAAGTTGCTAGGGATGTTTATGTGTTTCTAGTTATATTTCACTGTATATTTAGTCCATATACATTAACAGAGATAAATCTCTATTTTTTTTCTGACACATAAAAGAAAAATTCCTGATCAGTATCTTTCCTTGCCTTAGGTGATTTTCTCTAGTCTCTTGAGTTCTATTTTTATTTTTGGATATGGTAGAAATGGTGACCACCATTTGCCACCACAACACTCTAGTCACATACTCATTTCTTTTTTCTGTTGCTTATTATTGTGTCCAAGAGTCTTGACCTGCTCATAATGAACCAGCATCTATGTGTTCACCCATACACAAAGTGGGACATCCTGACTACACTTAAGATACTGAGCAGAGGCTTCTCCTAAGTATGACTTTTTCTACCTCTTACATAAATATTTGTTTCTCACTTTTTGTTACCCTGGAAGAATTGCCCTTCCATCTAATGGAGGTTAAGCCCTCTGGATTCCATTTTTTCCAGCCTTAAAGGACTTCTCACTTGGCTATATACTCCTTCTATTCTCTCGTATCGTCTAGCTCTTCTCTCCTCTCAACAACGTACAAACCTGTTTTAGTATCTCCCACATTAAAGGGGGAAAATTCCATCATCTTCCTTGACCACACATCTTCCCTTATTTTTCTACTTTCCTTCACAGTAAAAATTGTCCTAAGAGTTATCCACATTATCATTTCCAATTTCTCACCCTCCATTTACTCTTTTAATTACTGCAATCCAACTTCTGTTCCCACTACTTCCCTAAACTATATTTCTCAGTCACGAACAACCTACATATGCCAAATTCAAAGACCCTTTTCTGTCGTCTTAATACTTGATCTCCTGAGTCCCTAGAAGCACGCCTTCCTTATTCAAAACTTTGTTTTCTTCATTCCTGTGCACCTCATGTTCTCCTTTTCCTTTCCCCTCCAAGGCCATCCTTCTTTTTCTACATTTCTAAACATGTGAGTTCCTCAGAGCTCTCTCCTAAGCCTCTGGCTCTTCTGTATTTATGCTCTCTTCAAATGATCTTCTCTATTCTCATGGCTTTAAATTCCATTTTCTTTTTTTTTTTTTAAATTATACCCTAGGTTCTGGGGTACATGTGCAGATCATGCAGGATTGTTGCACAGGTACACACATGGCAAGGTGGTTGGCTGCATTCATCTTCCCGTCACTCACATCCGGTATTTCTCCCCTTGTTATCCCTCCCCACCATCCCCACCCCCCACTGTCCCTCCCCTAGCCTCCCCCAACTGTCTGCAGTGTGTGATGCTCCCCTCCCTGTGCCCACATGTTCTAATTGTTCAACACTCACCTATGAGTGATAACATGTGGTGTTTGGTTTTCTGTTCTTGTGTCAGTTTGCTGAGAATGATGGTTTCCAGGTTCATCCATGTACCTATGAAGGACACGAACTCATCGTTTTTTATGGCTACATAGTATTCCATGGTGTATATGTGCCACATTTTTCTTATCCAGTCTATTGTTGATGGACATTTGGGTTGGTTCCAGGTCTTTGCTATTGTAAACAGTGCTGCAATGAACATACATGTGCATGTGTCTTTATAATAGAACAATTTACAATTCTTTGGGCATATACCCAGTAATGGGATTCCTTGAGAAATTGCCACACTGTTTTCCACAATGGTTGAACTAATTTGCACTCTCACCAACAGTGTAAAAGTGTTCCTATTTGTCCATATTCTCTCCAGCATCTGCTGTCTCTAGATTTTTTAATGATCGTCATTCTAACTGGCGTGAGATGGTATCTCAATGTGGTTTTGATTTGCATTTCTCTAATGACCAGTGATGATGAGCATTTTTTCATATGTTTGTTGGCCTCATAGATGTCTTCTTTTGTAAAGTTCTGTTCATATCCTTTGCCCACTTTGATTGGGTTTGTTGTGTTTTTCTTATAAATCTGTTTTAGTTCTTTGTAGATTCTGGATATTAGCCCTTTGTCAGATGGGTAGATTGCAAAAATTTTTCCCATTCTGTTGGTTGCCAGTTCTCTCTAATGATTGTTTCCTTTGCTGTACCGAAGCTCTGGAGTTTAATTAGATCCCATTTGTCTATTTTGGCTTTTGTTGCCATTGCTTTTGGTGTTTTAGCTATGAAGTCCTTGACTATGTCTATGCCCTGAATGTTTTTGTCTAGGTTTTTTTCTAGGGTTTTTATGGTGTTAGGTCTTATGTTTAGATCTTTAATCCATCTGGAGTTAATTTTAGTGTAAGGTGTCAGGAAAGGGTCCAGTTTCTGCTTTCTGTGCATTGCTAGCCAGTTTTCCCAACACCATTTATTAAGTAGGAAATCCTTTCCCCATTGCTTGTTTTTCTCAGGTTTGTCAAAGATCAGATGACTGTAGATGTGTGGTGTTGCTTCTGAGGCCTCAGTTCTGTACCACTGGTCTATGTCTGTTTTGGTACCAGTACCATGCTGTTTTGATTACTGTGGCCTTGTAGTATAGTTTGAAGTCAGGCAGCATAATGCCTCCAGCTTTGTTCTTTTTGCTTAGGATTGTTTTGGCTATGTGGGCTCTCTTTTGGTTTCATGTGAAGTTTAAAGTGTTTTTTTCCAGTTCTGTGAAGAAGGTCATTTGTAGCTTGATGGGGATGGTGTTGAATCTCTAAATTACTTTGGGCAGTATGGCCATTTTCACAATGTTGATTCTTTCCAGCCATGAGCATGGAATGTTTTTCCATCTGTTTCTGTCCTCTCTTATTTCGTTGAACACTGGTTTGTAGTTCTCCTTGAAGAGGTCCTTTACATCCTTTGTTAGTTGTATTCCTAGTTATTTTATTCTCTTTGTAGCAATTGTGAATGGGAGTTCACTTTTGATTTGGCTCTCTGTTTGTCTGTTATTGGTGTATAGAAATGCTTGTGATTTCTGCACATTGATTTTGTATCCTGATACTCTGCTGAAGTTGCTTATCAGTTTCAGGAAATTTTGGGCTGAGACTATGGGGTCATCTAAATATACAATCATGTCATCTGCAAATAGAGACAATTTGGATTCTTCTTTTCCTAATTGAATATCCTTTATTTCTTTTTCTTGCCTGATTGCTCTCGGTTGGACTTCCAATACTATATTGAATAGGAGTGGGGAGAGAGGGCATCCTTGTCTTGTGCCAGATTTCAAAGGGAATGCTTTCAGTTTTTGCCCATTCAGTATGATATTGGCTGTGGGTTTGTCACAGATAGTTTTTATTATTTCATGATATGTACAACTGATAAGTAGTTTATTGAGAGTTTTTAGCATAGAGGGCTGTTGAATTTTGTCAAAGGCCTTCTCTGCATCTATTGAGATAATCATGTGGTTTTTGTCTTTGGTTCTGTTTATGTGATGGATTACATTTATAGACTTGTGTATGTTGAACCAGCCTTGCATCTCTGGGATGAAGCCTACTTGATCATGATGAATAAGCTTTTTGATTTGCTGTTGCATTCTGTTTACAAGTATTTTATTGAAGATTTTTGTGTCAATGTTCATCATGGATACTGGCCTAAAGTTTTCTTTTTTAGTTGCTTCTCTGTCCGGTTTTGGTGTTAGGATGATGTTGGTCTCATAAAATGAGTTGGGGAGGATTCCCTCTTTTTGTATTGTTTGGAATAGTTTCAGAAGGAAAGGTACCAGTTCCTCTTTGTACATCTGGTAGAATTTGGCTGTAAACTCATCTGGACATTGACTTTTTTTAGTTGGTAGGCTATTAATTGCTGCCTCAACTTCAGCCCTTGTTATTGGTCTACTCAGGGATTCGACTTCTTCCTGGTTTAGGCTTGGGAGAGAGCAAGTGTCCAGAAATTTACCCATTTCTTCCTGATTTACTGGTTTATTTGCATAGAGTTGTTTGTAGTAATCTCTGATGGTAGTTCGTATTTCTGTGGACTCGGCAGTGATTTCCCCTTTATCTTTTTTAATTGCATCTATTTGATTCTTTTCTCTTTTCTTTTTTATTAGTCTGGCTAGTGGTCTATCTGTTTTGTTGCTCTTTTCCAAAAACCAGCTCCTGGATTTATTGATTTTTTGAAGGTTTTTTTTTTGTGTGTGTGTGTGTGTCTCTATCTCCTTCAGTTCTGCTCTGATCTTAGTTATTTCTTGTCTTCTGCTAGCTTTTGAGTTTTTTTGATCTTGCTCCTCTAACTCTTTCAATTTTGATGATAGGGTGTCGATTTTAGACCTTTTCTTGTTCCTCATTTGGGCATTTATTGCTGTGAATTTCCCTCTTGACACTGCTTTAAATGTGTCCCAGAGATTCTGGTATGTTGTGTCTTCATTCTCATTGGTTGCAAAGAATGTCTATTTCTGCCTTCATTTCAGTATTTATACGGTCTACCTTCAGGAGCCAGTCGTTCATCTTCCATGAAGTTGTGTGGTTTTTGAGTTAGTTTTTTAATCCCGAGTTCTAATTTGATTGCACTGTGGTCTGAGGGACTATTTTTTATGATTTCCATTCTTTTGCATTTTCTGAAGAGTGATTTACTTCCAATTATGTGGTCGATTTTAGAGTATGTGGAATGTGGTGCTGAGAAGAATATATATTCTGTGGATTTGGGGTTAAGAGTTCTGTAAATGTCTATTAAGTTTGCTTGGTCCAGATCTGTATTCAAGTCCTGGATTTCCTTGTTGGTTTTCTGTCTCATTGATCTGTCTAATACTGACAGTGGAGTGTTAAAGTCTCCCACAATTATTGTGTGGGAGTCTAAGTCTCTTTGTAGGTCATTAAGGACTTGCTTTATGTATCTGGGTGCTCCTGTACTGGGCACATATGTATTTAGAATACTTAGCTCTTCTTGTTGCACTGATCCTTTTACCATTATGTAATGCCCTTCTTTGTCTCCTTTGATTTTTGTTGGTTTAAGTCTGTTTTATCAGAGACTAGGATTGCCATGCCTGCTTTTTTTTTTTTTTTTTTTTTTTTTTTTCCCTCTCCATTTGCTTGGTAAATCTTCTTCCTTCCCTTTATTTTGTGTCTGTGTGTGTCTTTGTTGTGAGATAGGTCTCCTGAATACAGCACACTGATGGTTCTTGGCTTTTTATCCAATTTGCCAGTCTGTGTCTTTTGATTGGGCATTTAGTCCATTTACATTTAATATTAATATTGTTATATGTCAATTTGATCCTGCCATTTTATTACTGGTTGGTTGCTTTGCCCTTTGGTTGGCATAATTTCTTGTTGGTCTTTACCATTTGTTGCTTTTTTTTTTTTTTTTTTTTTTGCAGTGGTTGGTACTAGTTTTTCCTTTCCGTATTTAGTGCTTCCTTCAGGAGCTCTTGTAGGGCAGGTCTGGTAGTGACAAAATCTCTCAGCAATTGCTTGTCCATAAAGGATTTCATTTCTCCATCACTTATGAAGTTTAGTGTGGCTGGATATGAAATTCTGGTTTGAAAGTTCTTTTCTTTAAGGATGTTGAATATTGGCCCCCACTCTCTTTTGGCTTGTAGGGTTTCTGCCAAGAGATCTACTGTGAGTCTGATGTGCTTCCCTTTGTGGGTGACCCAATCTTTCTCTCTGTCTGCCCTTAGTATTTTTTCCTTCATTTTAACCCTGGTGAACCTGATGAGTATGTGCCTTGATGTTGCTCTTCTAGAGGAGTGTTGTTGTGGTGTTCTCTGTATTTCCTGTATTTGAATGTTGGCCTGCCTTGCCAGGTTGGGGAAGTTCTCCTGGATAACATCCTAAAGAGTGTTTTCCAGCTTGGATTCATTCCCCCTGTCATCTTCCAGTACACCGATCAGGCATAGATTAGATCAGGCATCCCCAAACTTTTTACACAGGGGGCCAGTTCACTGTCCCTCAGACCTTTGGAGGGTCACCACATACCGTGCTCCTCTCACTGACCACCAATGAAAGAGGTGCCCCTTCCTGAAGTGTGGCAGGGGGCGGGATAAATGGCCTCAGGGGGCCGCATGCGGCCTGTGGGCCGTAGTTTGGGGACGCCTGGATTAGATCTTTTCACATAATCCCATATTTCTTGAAGGCTTTGTTCATTTCTTTTCACTCTTTGTTCTCTTTTCTTGACTTCTCGTTTCATTTCATTGAGTTGATCTTCAATCTCTGATACCCTTTCTTCTGCTTGGTCGATTCAGCCATCGAAACCTGTGTATGTTTCATAAAGTTCTTGTGCTGTGTTTTTCAGCTCCATCAAGTCATTTATGTTCTTCTCTAAGCTGATTATTCTAGTTAGCATTTCAACTAATCTTTTTTCAAGGTTTTTTGTTTCTTTACACTGGGATAGATTAGAACATGTTCCTTTAACTCAGAGAAGTTTGTTATCACCCACCTTCTGAAGCCCACTTCTGTCAATTTATCAAATTTGCTCTCCTTCCTGCTTTGTTCCCTTGCTGGTGAGGAGTTGTGATCTCGTGGTGGGGGAGAGACATTCTGGTTTTTGATGGTGTCATTCTTGGGCTGGTTTCTTCCATCTCTTAGATTTACATAGTTTTGATTTCAGGTAGCTACTTGGGCAGGTGGCCTTTCCTTTGTCTGCCTGCGGAGGCGCTGCTGGGCTGCCACAGATTCAGTGGAGCCGCTGAGTCTTTTATTTAATCAGGAAAATTATGCTGGCTTCTGCAATGGAGGCTTCCCTTCCCCCTGCTGTGCTCGATAATTCCTGGTCGCTTTCTCACTAATGTTGCGGGTGGGCAACTCTGGAGTGAGAGCTTTTTAGGCTGCTGGGCTTTGTGCAGGGTGGTGAGGGGGACCACCCTGTCATTTGGGCTGTTTCCCTGCATTCAGTTACCCTTCTTTCTGGGGGGCGGGTAGCTCCGTCCCACCAGCTTTTTTGGCTTTCTCAGTGTCAGCCAGTGCTTTTGCCTAGATCTATGCTGACAGCCCCAGTGCCGGCCAAAGTTGCTGTTCTGCCCTATTCTTGCAGCTCACTGAGGCTTTTCAGCCCGGCAAAGATCTCCTGTTCTGCAGGTTGTATAGGGCTTGGGTGGATCACTGTATCTGAACCAAAGTCCCAGATGGGGAGATCCCCTGGTCCCCCAATAGGTTGCACATACTTCCTGGGTGGGGCAGTGTCCCATCTTGCCTCAACTTGCTCTAATTGGTTTATAGCCACTGTCCAACCAGACCCACAAAATGAACCTGGTATCTCATTTGGAATTGTGGAGACCACTCGGCTTCCGCATCTCTCTTGCTGGGAGCTACTTTCCGGAGCTGCCTCTTTTTTGGCTATCTTGGGATCCAGCCTAAATTCCATTTTCATGCTAATGATTCCCCAGATTAATATCTCTAGCAGATACCTTGATTGCTTGTCTTGTATTCAATTATATTCTTGACATTTCAATTTTGACTCCAGCATAATAAACATGAAAACCAAAGTTATGATTTCCTTCCCAGAACCAGTTATCACCCAGTCTTCCCATCTCAGTAAATAACAATAGCATCTATCCAATTACCTACAGATCCATATGTCACATTATCATATACTTATCCAATATATCATCATGTCCTATGAATTCCATCTTTAACAATATGTAACAGTGCCACCATCCTACTCCAGGTCCCCATCCTTCTTTCTCTGTACTCATGCAGCAGCCTTATTACCAACTTGCCTGCTTCACCTCCAGTCCATCTCTTACATATGAGACATAATATACTTTTTATATAAGAAATCATTTTCTTCCAGTTTAAAAATGTTCAATTTCTTCCCATATGTACTTAGAAGAAATTCTAAGCCCTCATTATGCCTATAAACCCCTATGTAGCGTGACTCCTAATTACTTCTTTACTATACCTTTCTCTAGCCAGCCTGGCCCTTTGTTCATCCACAGGGCATTTTCTTTCTGCCAAGAACACTAAAGCAAACAAGCAAACACTACTGTTTGCTTCCCACTTTTGTCTAGTTAAGTCCTACTCATCCATTAGATTATGCCTTAAATATCTCTTCCTCTTATGTGTTACTTCTTTAGGGAATTCTTCCATGACCTCTCTAACCCAATCAAACCCCAGCCCTTATAGTCACTTATAGTACCATGTACCTCTCCTTGATATTGTCTTAGTTTTAAAAGTAGTTGAGTAATACCTATGTCTCCTCTACCCTAGTGAATAACCCATGAGGGCAAAGAAAGTACTTGTTTTTGTTTATTATTAACCCAGTTCTTAATATAATTCCTGGAACATAGTAGTTGCTCAGGAAACATTAACGGAGTGAAAGAATAATTAATATAGGGTCATGATTACTGAGAGAATATTATGGATCCTATGAAAATGCATTAATCAAGCCATTAAATAAAAAGGATAATCCAAAAGAATATATTGACATAAGTGTTCATTATTAGCTCTGCTGATTATGTTTCTTAAAAAAATGTAAGGAAAGTCTATACTCATGATCTTTATACCCTAATTATAACAGGTAAAATGAAACCAACCACTCCATCTCCATTCCACTCACACATTGCTAACAAAAAACATACAAAGAGTAATTTCAAAGTTCAGTGAAAATGTGTAAAGGGAAGTCCAGAGCTGTATTTGTGAGTAGGGGCCAAGTTCATAAAATTTTTCTACAAAAGAAGGAGAAAATGCTCCTGATAGAGAAGGGGAGAATAATGAAGGGTGGGGAAAGAATAGGAGTTCAGTAAGCAAGAGCTCAGGGACTTGTGTAAAGAAAAATGCCTTAGATTTCATTTAAGTCCATATATTCTTCATTCAGATTGTTAATGCTGTCACAGTGTACATCCTCTACCTTTCCAGACCTTCAGTAATGTCTATTATGTTCAAAGCTTATATCAAGACTAAATCACTGGGAAAGGGAGGAGTGAATCACAAGGACCATCCAAGAGATAGACTTCCCTCTTTTCATGTATCTTTATTTATACCTATATGGCATTTCCCTAACCTTACCTGGTCTGGCTACTTCACTGGAAAAATGCCTTACTTGCGTTTCAGTTTGAAAAGATGTCATGTAAGTAGTATGCCTTGGTGCACAGGGTACCATATACCAGATGAACTCCTAACTCCCAACCTCACTATTCCTACTCTCCCTGCACCAGTTACATCTCCACTTTGGGCGTTGGATTCAACATTCATCAATCTTCCACATGCCACCATGGCTCCATTTGACCATAATCCTGCTTCTTTCCGGACAACAAATTGATGGTGAGATATTTCTCTGCCTTTTTGTAACTGGGCCCAATGTGCATGAATGTCTCAGTTATCAGTTTCAGCCTGGCCCCACCAGCAGGAGTGAGGCAGAGAGCATTTATCATAGACCCTCATCCATACAATGCTTAAAATGATTGTCAAATTCAGTCAAAACTAAATAAAAGTGGTAGCAATTCTCTAGAATATCTGCTAACAGGTCTATCAACACCTTTAATCTACAAGTATTTCTAGTGTTTCTCAACTTTTTAACCCAACTTTGCTGGCCAAGATTTTGTAAAGCTTCACTTTCTATAAGAGGACACTGGTATAGAGTATGTTTTTTTAAATATAAAATAAGGCCATAAAATGCTTTTTTTTTTTTTTTTCTGAGACAGAGTCTTGCTCTGTTACCAGGCTGGAGTGTAGTGGTATGATCTTGGCTCACTGCAACATCTGCCTTCTGGGTTCAAGAAATTCTCCCGCCTCAGACAAGTAGCTGGGACTACTGGTGCATGTCACCATGCCCAGCTAATTTTAGCAGAGACGGGGTTTCACCATGTTGGTCAGGAGTCTCGATCCCTTGACCTCATGATCTGCCTGCCTCGGCCTCCCAAAGTGCTGGGATTATAGGCATGAGCCACCACACCTGGCCTAAAATGCATAATATTAATTGTGGTTTTTCAGTGTATCCTTTCCAATCCATCCTAGAGATTGTGATATCCCTTCCCCATCTACCCACCCCCTATTGATTATGGAAGGCCTAGAATGATGAGAAAGATGGAGAATCTCTGAGTTAGAGTGGGTGAAGCCACTATGGAAACAGTCCCTCCTTTTTTCTTAAGACAAAAGAAACGAAAAACAAACAAACAAACAAACAAAACCAGAAAAAATGCAAATACATTAATTCATTAAATGAAAAATGTCATAAGAAAAGCGAAATAATAATCTGACCTACCCATCTAGGAGGGCTATGACATTCTTCCTGGGCCGCCCAATGTTAGGGCCATATAAGCTGGCTCTGGAGTAAATCCGGATAGGTTGCAACAGGCTCTTCAGCTGGATGTAGTCCTTTCCCAACTGGCTGCCATTTACTGCCCGGCCATGCATGGTCCGATAGTTATTTGGCTCTAGATTAAAAGCAGACAAGTAAGTCAGAGTTGAAAAGGGTAAGGCTCTGCCGACACTTTGCTGTCCACAGATCTCTCTGCCTTTTTCTTGTGAATTATTTTAACTTGAAGAACCACTCAAACAAAAAAGTTAAAAGTCAAGTTAGCTTGCCGTTTCATTCATTTTCAAATTAACTTTCACAAGAAGATAACCTACTCGACACTAGAGACCATACAGATTTTCAG
Source organism: Saimiri boliviensis (assembly GCF_048565385.1). Classification (NCBI taxonomy): domain Eukaryota; kingdom Metazoa; phylum Chordata; class Mammalia; order Primates; family Cebidae; genus Saimiri; species Saimiri boliviensis. The sequence goes on from NC_133460.1 coordinate 83,402,342, forward strand.
ATGATCCTTCATAATGAATGATATACTGGATTGAATAATGTCCCCCAAAATTTGTGTCTACCAGAACCTCAGAATGTGACCTCATTTGGAAACAGGATCTTTGAAGATGGAACCAGTTATGATAAGGTCACACTAGATTACAGTGAGCCCTAAATCCAATGACTACTATCTTTATAAGAAAAAGGAAAAGCAAGTTCAGATACACAGACACAGAGAGAAGAATGCCATGTGACAACAAAGATTGGGGAGATATTGCTAGGTTAAGCATTGCTTACAGCCACCAGAAGCTAGGAAAGAGGCATGGAATAGATCCTCTCTCAAAACCTCAGAAACCAATCCTTTTGAGGCTCTGATTTCAGACTTCTGGCCTCTTAAACTATAGAGAAGAAATTTTTGTTGTTTTAAGCCACTAAGTTTGTGATAATTTGTAATGGCAGGACTAGAAAACTAATACACATGGTAAGAAGTGAAATCTTCATAAAAATGTTCACTGCCAAAAAGTTGGAAAACATATTAATGTTCAATAATAATAAAGTAACTAATTGAAATAATTTTGAGCAAAGCCTCCTTTTCCAGCTTCTATTATCTTGGTAGTTCCTAAAGGGGAGAAAAATTCCCCCAAACCAGCAGCTCCACAGCCGGAGGAGGCTAATTTGATTTGGAATGGTGTGAATACCCCAGGAAAGGCTAACATCTCAGCTGCTTGAGACTATGATATTGGTAGGTACAAGAAATATACCTGAAGGCTTGTAAGAAATATAAGAAGAAGATTTGGGGAATAACGCAGCCACAGTGAACCTTGACAGTCTTACACATATGCCTTGTAATCTAGAAGGCTAAATATGCTTAGGAGGGACTACAGAGGGCCCTAGCTAGCCACACATTCCCAGATAAGTTTGAAACCTAGGACACTTATAAAGGAAACATAAGAAAGCATGACTGAAAGTAAAATCCCAGTTAGACTTGTAAAAGGCTTATATTTTCTAGTGTCTCCCAACATAGAGATCCACTGGCAAAATGTCAAAGGCTTACTGGCTCAAGGGAATTAAGCAAAACCTCTGATCAATCCTCAGCTCATCATTAAGATGTGTTGACACAAGTGGAACCCCCAGGAGACTGGTCTTAACAATTAAAAGATGAATAAGAAATAAAAAAACTTAAGAGATAATAGTAGCTACATGACCCAAGGGAAACAGACTCTATAGAAGTTTGTCCATGACCTTTGGGACAGAGATTAAGAATTCAGAGTGGGTCTAGTATATTATCTAAAATGTGTAGTTTTCAACAAAAAACCTATTATGCATGAAAAAAATAGAAAAGTTTGACCCATATCAGTAAAAAAAAAAAAAAAAAAAATAGAAACTGCCTTTTAGGGGGCCTAAATATCAGACTTGGCAGACAAAGACTTCAAAATTATTATTATAAATATGTTCAAGAACTAAAGAGAGTCTGGGCACAGTATCTCATGCCTGTAATCCCAGCACTTTGGGAGGCCAAGGCAGGTGGATCACTTGAGGTCAGGACTTTAATACCAGCCTGGCCAACACAGTGAAGCCTTGTCTCTACGAAAAAACAAAAATTAGCTGGGAATGGTGATATGGGTCCCTAATCCCAGCTACTTGGGAGGCTAAGGCAGGAGAATTTCTTGAATCCAGGAGGTGAAGGTTGCAGTGAGCCAAGATTGCACCATTGTACTCCAGCCTAAGTGATAGAGTGAGATTCTCCAAAAAAAAAAAAAAAAGACTAAAGAGTATACATATGCATAAAGAAAATAGTCAAAGAAAATTCTTGAACTGAAATGACTAATCTCATACAGGAGAACAGAATGAGATTAACAGCTGAGTTTTTATTCAGAAAAATCTGGAGGCCAGAATACAGTAGGATAATCATTCAAAATGCTGAAAGAAAACAAAATTGATAACCAAGAATTCCATATACAACAAACTATCCTTCAAAACTGCATGCAAAGCTAAACATTCTGAGAAAAACAGAGATTTTGTTGTGAGCAACAAAATCTTGTAAGCCTTATAGGGAATAAGGAAGGAAGTCATTCAGATTGAAATAAAATGATACCAAATGGTAACTCAAAATCACACAAAGAAATAAAAGATATAAAAAAAGGTAATTACATGGATAACTGTAAAATGCAGTTAAAAATATTCATTATTTCTTTCTTCTCTGATGGGTACAGCAAACCACCATGGCACAAGTATACCTATTTAACAAACTTGGATGTTCTGCACATGAAAAAAAAAGTATATATACATCATATATGTATCCACCTAAACACAGACTAAAATCTTAATCAATATTGAGGGAATGCATGAATCAAGCTGTGCTGCCAGAATCATAAGAATCATTATTGCTGACTTTCTAAGGTCAGAAACTTGATTTTATAAAATCATTTAGTAGATAGGCTCCAGATAACTGAGTCATGTAAGTAATTCTCCTAAGAGAATAATGTGTGAATGTATATAGGTCAGATATAGGTATGAATATATAATATTAATTCAGTAATTAATTACAGTAGCTTTTACTTGCTTATATTTTGAGGGGGAAGAGGCTGACTCTACAACACAGAATAGTTTTGAGCAGAATATCATACATTGATTATCTTGAAAGATGATTCTAGTACAAGAAAAACTATCAGTAGTTATAAAATGAATTAAAGAAACAGCAAAGTAAATCTTCAAACTCTAAAATGTATCCTTTAAACTCTAAAATGTAACTTTAATAAATGATTATTTAGTATTTATCATTAACAATCATTATTATTTATTAATAATCATTTATTATGGTTACATAAAAAAATAAAATCCACTTTAAGGGGAAAACAGTAAGTTTAGACTTTCTGACTAGAGATTCAAAATGACCTACAGAAATACACATTACTGGCTATTTTTTACTTCATTGAATTTTTTTTGGTCCTTTCCCTATCTATTTCTATCTATATTCCTACTTTATTATCAATGGCAGTGCCTTTTCTCCTCCTCATAAATAATTCTTTGTTGTTGTTAAGCCCTGAGGAGGCACTTGAAAAGATGATGATGGGAATCAAATGATGTGTGGCTAAGGTGTCTAAATAACATTTTTAAAATGTAAGTAACTCCCTTTCTGAACTATATAACGAAGTCTGAAGGAAGGAGGTTGATGGGGAGGGGCAAGTTCTTACTTGTCTGGAATAGATGTATACAGAAAGATGTATATATTCTCTCCTCCAACCCACCCCCTTAGTTTAACAAGCTTACATACTCAGAGATGCCAAAAACCCTGGAATAATTACTCCTATCAATCACTTGTAGGTAAGTTTTAATTGCTGCGGGTTTATCTATTATTAGTTGAGATTTTTTACAAACCAATTTTATGTAGGCAGCACAATACTTTTATAAGAAAACTAAACAAAGCTTTTGGGCATATATTCTCAAGTTCCACAAAAGCCCTACCATTCTTTAGTGTCTAATACTCACCTCTTTTAATCATTATGCCTAATTGGTCTCTCATGTCAGGTATCATGCCCTGTTTGAAGAATATTTTGACCTGTTTGGAGAATAAAGCTAAGTTGGGCAGAATCTAATATTTGAGCAGGGTAAGGTTAGGTGGGTAGTCATGCGTACACAACATAAAATACCAAAAATGTCAAAAAGTATAAATAGAAGATGGGATGGAAAGGGATCAGTAAAATAATTTTGCCTACTTCAAAGCTGATCATATCATTCCTGCTTTTGTTGTCAATGTATGATACTCATGAGCTTAGGCAATCTGCCTAAGGATTGAGCTCAAGACCAACTCAGGAGCTCAAGACCAGCCTGGACAACATGGTGAAACCCCATCTCTACTAAAAATACAAAAATTAGCTAGGTGTGGTAGGGTGCCTGTAGTCCCAGCTACCCAGTAGGCTGAGGCAGGAGAATCGCTTGAACCCGGGAGGCAGAGGTTGCAGGTAGTGAGCCAAGATGGAATCACTGCACTGCAGCCTGGGCAACAGAGCCAGACTCCACCTCCAAGAATAAAAATAAAAATAAATAGGACAGGTACAGTAGCTCATGCCTGTAATCCCAGCACTTTAGGAGACTGATATAGGCAGACTACCTGAGGTCTAGTCAGGAACTACTCAGGCTAGTCTGGAACATGTAAAACCTCAGGCTACCCTAGTTGAGGCTCCTACAGTCAAGAAATCCTCAGTTCAACTAAACAGGTCTTCATTTGGTCATTAACTATTCCCAAATTTCCACGGTAAAGAAGAGAGAAAATCAGAGAAAGAGAAAAGAAACTGAAAGCTACATTCCAGTTAGTGGCTACTGGTAAGTTGGACATTTATTCTTGTCTTCCCTTGCTATCTTATTTTGAGAAACCCAAATTCCAGTTTGCAATAAATACACATGTGCACATACACACTCACACATGTAGTGCTCTAAACAAATATGAGTTAGCTAGAGATATAAAAGACTGTCAATAAAAATGTTGGAATCAATTTGTATCAGTAATTTTAAGAGATTTCCTGGTTTGTTTGATTCAATTATTTTGTTCTAAAGTATACCAAAAGTATTTTGAGAATCACAAATTTTCATATCTATACGATCTATAGTTTTAACTATAATCCATATTGACTCAATATTACAGAATCATGACATCTACCGAATAACATATATGTCACATATAAATATATATAATTGAGAAAACAGCATGATTTAGGAAATACTTTCCAAATTGTATTTCATGGAATAATGTTCCATGGAATGAATAACTTATGCTACACACACACACACACACACACACACACACACACACGAACATTCACACATTAATCTCTTTAATGATTAAACAGGACTGATTACATAATTTGTAGGGCCCTATGAAAAATGAAAGTGTGAGTCCCTTTGTTAAAAAATTATTAAGAATTTCAAGATGGTGACCACAAAGAATGAAACCAAGAATGGGTCTCTTCTGCCTCCCAGGTTCAAGCAATTCTCCTGCCTCAGCCTCCCAAGTAGCTGGGATTATAGGGGTATGCCACCAAGACCAGCTAATTTTTGTGTTTTTAGAAGACATAGAGTTTCACCATGTTGGCCAGGCTGGTCTCGAACTCCTGACCTTAGGTGATACATCCACCTCAACTTCCCAAAGTGCTGGGATTACAGGCATGAGCCACTCTGCCCAGCTGAGAATTGTTCTCTTCTAAGCATGGGCCCCATGTGACTGCACAGGCTGCACACCCCTGAAACTAGCCTAGGTTAAATTGTTTAAGAAATGCTGGGTTTAAAAATGTCAAACATATTTCTTTTCAACAAGACTTCTTATAGCCTTTTGTATACCAATATGCACTGTGATCCTTCAGGAGGTTCATATACTGCATAAAGGGCCTCAAATATATTTGACCAAAGCTCTTTTGAGTTATTATTTTATAAGGATCATCTTGTAGGACCAATGTTCCACAGAGCATATATTGTAAAAGGCAGCTCAGGCTGTGCAAACAGGTTATAGAATCAATTTGTTAGTCATAAATTACGATTTATTTCCCATTTTGTGGAATTTTCCCCATATTTGGAATGAGATAACTAGAGATAACTATAAATGCAAATGATGTGTATTCACTAAATCTACTGTTTGTTCATTTACCATTTGGGTAGTCCACTCAGTGGCCAAACATCACAAATGTTTTCTGGGCCAGAGTCCTAGAGATGATCTGAATGAGACTGTATCACAAGCTGACTGATTTTTCCCCTTTATTTTGTAAATTCAGAGAAAGTAACATCCTTACTTACCATTACCCAGTTCCCAAGAAATGTTGTACTTTTTGCTGGCACTGTACTTCAACAGACTCAGGGCACTAGAACTGTTCCAGGAGTTATTGGGATTACGACGCAGTGCATTCAGAGCAAATATCAGGTGGAGTCCAGAGCAATCAGCAAAGTTATAAAGTTTGTCTAGAGACCTGGCTGGGAAGAAGCAGAGAAAGGCTTGTAACTTTCAAATCAACATTCCAACAAAAGGAAAATAGCTAATATAAAAAGCCTTTCTATGAGCGTCCCACTCATAAGGAATAACACAGACAGGATTCTAAGAGACTATTACCTTTTGGTCTGGGGTATATTTCAAGGTGACTTTAAAAAGTAGCAGACAGAATTCCAGACAGAGGCTGCAAATTGGCAACCAAATCTAGTCTGCCATATGTTTTGTTTAACAAAAAGTTGAATTATTGGTGTTTAAAAATAGGAAGATTTCACAAAGTAGCTGAATTGAAAGTCAGACAATATGGCACTGCTAGTTCCATATTCCTGCAGGACATAATAGGAATAATAGTCAGGGTACAAGGCCAGGAAGGATGACTGGCTGGTGAGTCTTGGAAAATAGCTGAGCCTAATGTGATTTCGAAAAATGTTCAAGTCCAGATTTCTAATATTTCTGACAATGGAAATACTATGACCATTACTAGAAATATGTTCATTATCAGGTTGATCCCAGATAAGCATCAACTCTATTACCACGTGTCTCCTATTTATCCCATTCCTTCATTTCTATTGCCACTATTCTTTTTCTGGCTGTTATTTACACCTGCATAACTTATTACAATCTCTGTACTTGCCTGTCTACCTCTAGATTTTTCCATCCTGCTAATTCATCTCCCCCCAGTCGCTCTTAGCCAGTTACAGTCAATCCTCAAAACCCCAGTGGATTTTCAAGACCATTTTCTTCCTTCATTCAAGGCCTCTACAACACACCCATAATTGTCCCATCAACTTTATGCGTCACTGTTTCTCTCAGTGAGTTCTTTGTTGATGTCAGCCAGTTTATTGGTTGGAGAACTCCTTGCCCTATTGACCTTTGCTCTAATTATTCTGCTTATTTGTCATGCCCTTATTCCTTTTTATTTTTTGAGATAGAGTCTCGCTCTGTCACCCAGGCTGGCTAGAGTGCAGTGGTGGAATCTTGGCTCACTGCAGCCTCCACCTCCCGGGTTCAAGTGATTCTCCTGTCTCAGCCTTCTAAGTAGCTGGGATTATAAGCATGTGCCACCATGCCCGGCTAGATTTTTGTATTTTTAGTAGATATGGGGTTTCACCATGTTGGCCAAAATGGTCTTGATCTCCTGACTTTGTGATCCGCCTGCCTTGCCCTCCCAAAGTGCTGAGATTACAGGCATGAGCAACCACGCCTAGACCTCCCTTATTCCTTTTTAAAACATATCAATATTTTACTTGCCCTTTTACAGTGTTTCCCAAGGTATGGATAACATGACTTCAGGTAGTACATAGTTTTAAAAAGCTTCTCAGATTAATAACTATGTAGAAGAGTTTACATTATCCTAGTATTCACTGAACCTAATGCAGAGTTTCTCAAATGGGGTTCTGTGGAACACTAGGGTTCCACAAGAATTCACCAGAGGTTCTGCAAGAGATGATGCAGAGTGTCCAAGTTGCCTCATTAGCAATTTTATTATAGATCTTTTAGTACTTTAAAGTACAACGATGATCATTGGGTTGAATCTTTTCTCAGTTTTTAAAGCAGGATATAGGGAGATTGCCATTTTCATCTTCTTGTATATATAAGAACATATTTCTTAGAAGTGCCAAGAACAATGACAGAAATTGTCTCATTCCAGTTGGAAATAAAATCCATGTCAACTTATCTCATACTCTACCCAGAACTGAGTAAGTTGGCAACAACAACAAAGGGAATAAATTTCACATTCAAGAAATAAATTTAATTATTATTTTTGGTTCCAAAACAATAACAATTAAAATTAAAATGCATTTATAGGCTTAGCAAAGTGATCATGAAACCAGTATATAATAATTTTATAACTATCTACATGCCATTAAGTAAAATAATAATTTTTTTCAAAGTCTCATATAAAATTGTTTTATGGGCTATAACTTTACTCATATTGCTTTGATGTATAATTTTAGATGCTTTACCATTCAACATAAATACATTTTTATATTCAAAATAACATTAATTAAATTCATAACCTTCATTTAAATGAAACCTAACAAACCTACCTTTAGAAAAATTTTATACCATTGTGGCTTAAACTAGTTACTTTACAAAAACAAAGTATGCTTGACCTAAGATATTCAAATTTACGAAAAGGGAATAATGAAATTAATTTCAAGAAAGATTAACTTTTCTTTTTTTCTTTTCAAGAATAGTTGTCTAAAAAGTCATTTTTAGTTTTAAACAGGACTTGCACTTATGGTACCTCAGTAGTATTGATACAATAGAAACTTGTGTTAAGACTTTGAGGCCCACTTGATAAGATACAAAAGAAAAACTGAAGTTTCTTTCATCTATACCATTAGAATTGGTATTCTTTGTGGGGAAGGGGAAACTATGCAAAAGAATAGGCTAAGAAATTGGCCAAACTAAACAGATTCTATGGAAAATTTGACTCTATTTAAAAGGGCATTGGCAATACTGGATAATTATATATCTACAACTAAATAGTCAGTCTAATATACTATGAGCTTTAGATATAATAACTTTTATCCGGAGGTTCTCTGAGACAAGAACTATTATTGTAGGTTACTCAAAAAATAATCTGAATATTATAAGATCAACAGAGGCCCATTTTTAAGTCCTCTTATATTCGTGCCATGAAAGTTATATTATCAGGAAAAATACTCGGTTTTCAATTAAATAATATTTTGTTCATCCATAGTTGCAATGACATCTTATAATCTATTAAAATGCACTAAAACTACTAATTTTCATAATTTCTGGTTTCATTTATATACTAAAATCCAAATCAAATGTTTGCATCAAAATTTAATATGAATAACTGATATTCCTTTTGGATAGATTGATTCCAGTTAAGTGGTCTTTTTCTAAAATTAATTATTTCCATGTAATGAGTATTTATGCATATGTTTCATATGTATTAGAAACACAAACACACATCAAACACAAAAGCATGTCAAACCTGTGATTTCATGGATTTGATGGTTTAAGGCAAGGCAAAATTTATTTACAAAAAGTGCATCAACATAAAGAACAGTATGGGAGAAACAGTATAGATAGTTTGTTCACATGGCAAAAATTGGGAACTAGAATGCTAAAAGTTTGGGAAATACTTATTCAAGAATAAGTTTAAGTCCTGCCTCTTTCATGACCCCCTTCCTGAACACACCAACCTCTCAAAAGTGACTTCAACTTTCTCTAAATTCATGAGCTATACCATTTTTTGGCATCTCACTGCCCTGTCACATGGTATTAACTTAGGATTTACTTCATTTATTCACTTCTCCAGCATGAATGGCTTGTTTTCCCTGTTAAACTGTGAAGTTTCTTAAGTCTGTTACTGTATCTTATATCCTATAAGGATATCTTATATGCTTATATAGCATCTAACACATAGCAATTTTCTAACACATAGCAATATCATGCCAAAGAGTTTTCAAGACCCAAATCCTTTTTGTTGCATAAAAGTGGTCTATAAGAAATAGAAAGGGGCCAAAGAGATACCTGTTTAAAATAATTATTGCCAGGCTGGGCACAGTGGCAATAATACCTGTAATACCAGCACTGTGGAGGCGGAGGTGGGTGAATCATCTGAGGTCATGAGTTAGAGGCCATCCTGACCAACATGGCGAAATCAATCTCTAATAAAAACAGCTGGACATAGTGAGTGGCACATGCCTGTAATCCCAGCTACTCTACTTGGGAGGCTGAGGCAGGAGAATCACTTGAACCCAGGAGGCAAAGGTTGCAGTGAGCCAAGATCACACCATTGCACTCCAGCCTGGGTGACAAGAGTGAAAATCTGTCCCAAAAAGAATTATTATTGCTAACCTAAGACATATATAAGTTCAACAGTTTATTGGAAAAGTATACATATTTGAATATAGATAATTTAGTACATACTCAACACATGTAATCTCCCTTAGAATATTTGCTCAGGTTCCATCAAAGCAAGTAGATAATTAAAGATGACTTTCTACTCCCTCCACCAGATGGGGCCAATCCCTCTGTCTTCTAGTCAGGGTGCATTGACAGTTCATAGGCTTGTAATTCTAAGAAGCATTGGGTAGTAGGTAGTTGAAGAGGAGCTAGCACTTGAGAGAGATGTAAATGAATACATACAGGCTTGGGAGTCACTCAGTGTGGATAGCTGACGCTGTGAAAGTTCTTGAGACTTCTGAAGGGCAAAATGTAGAAAGATGACTGAAGAGAAAACCTTAGGAAAGAAATGTTCACATAAAGGCTCATGGAGAAGGATAAAAAAAAAAAAAAAAAAAAGGCAGAGAAGAAGAACAGAGATGCAGATATGCAGTCTTAAGGAACCCCAAAAAAGAGAGTTGCAAGAATGTGCTGTTCCATAACAGTAGGTGCTCATGACAAACTGAGGAGGAAAAGGACTGCGGTAAAAAAGCTATTAGATTAATCAAACAGTGAGGTTAGAAATTAGAGAGAGATCCAAGATGCCTGATCACTAGCAGCTCGGGATTGTTGCTCCCAGTGAAAGCACAAAGAACGAGAGGACGCCATACCGTCACATGAATTCTTGTTGCTCACGCACCAGGAGATTCCCAGCGGAGGAGCCCCATGGGTCGCCAGCGCGACTCTTGTGACTGGCGAGGCGGTTTTGCCGGCTCCTTGGAGCATCGGTTCTTGGTGCAGAGTCAGAAAAGCATCATCAATCTTAACACCACTGATTTAGTCGGTGCAGTGGGTTGCTCAGATTTCGGCGCTGAGAATCAATAAGTTGGACGTCCACTCAGAAACCCAATTACAAAGATGGTAAACACAAAGACCACAGATGGATAAATTTATAACGAAGGGAAGAAAACAGCCAAAAAAGGCTGAGAATACCCAAGATCAGAATGCCTCTCCCTCAGCGGGGGATCACAGTTCCTCATCAGCAACGGAACAAGGCTTGATGGAGAACCAGTGTGTTCCAATTACAGAAGCAGGCTTCAAAATGTGGATAATGAGAAACTTCTGTGAATTAAAAGAACTTGTTTTAACCCAATCCAAAGAAACTAAAAACTTTGAAAAAAGATTTGACGAAATGTTAAGAAGAACACACAATTTAGAGAGGAATATAAGTGAATTGATGGAGCTGAAAAACACAATACGAGAACTTTGTGAAGTATGCATAAGTTTTAACAGCCGAATTGATCAAGCAGAAGAAAGGATATCAGAGGTCGAAGACCAACTCAATGAAATAAAACAAGAAGACAAGATTAGAGAAAAAAGGATAAAAAGGAACGAGCAAAGTCTCCAGGAAATACGGGACTATGTGAAAAGACCTAATCTATGCTTGATAGGTGTACCTGAATGTGACGAAGAGAATGAATCCAAGCTGGAAAATACGCTTCAGGACATTATTCAGGAAAATTTTCCCAACCTAGTAAGGCAGGATAATATTCAACTCCAGGTAATACAGAGAACACCACAGAGATATTCCTCAAGAAGAGCAACTCCAAGGCACATAATCGCCAGATTCACCAGGGTTGAAATGAAGGAGAAAATACCAAGGGCAGCCAGAGAGAAAGGTCAGGTTACTTACAAAGAGAAGCCTATCAGACTTACAGCAGATCTCTCAGCAGAAACCCTACAAGCCAGAAGAGAGTGGGGACCAATATTCAACATCCTTAAAGAAAATAACTTTCAACCCAGAATTTCACATCCAGCCAAACTAAGCTTCACAAGTGAAGGAAAAATAAAGTTTTTTGTGAATAAGCAAGCACTCAGAGATTTCATCACCACCAGGCCTGCTTTACAAGAGCTTCTGAAAGAACCAGTACACATAGAAAGGAACAAACAGTATCAGCCTTTCTAAAAAAATACCAAAAAGAGCATCAATATAATGAAGAATTTACATCAACTAATGGGCAAAATAGCCAGCTAATATTAAATGGCAGTATTAAACTCACATATATTATTATTAATTCTAAATTTAAATTGACTAAATCCTCCAGTCCAAAGACAGACAGGCAATTTGAATAAAAAACTAAAACCCATTAGTATGCTGCATCCAGACCGATCTCACATTCAAGGATACACAAAGACTCAAAACAAGGGATGGAGAAGGATTTACCAACCAAACAGAGAGCTAAAATAAATAAATAAAAAGCAGAAGTTACAATTAAGCAACAAAGATCAAAAGAAGCAAAGAAGGACATTATATAATGATAAAAGGATCAATGCAACAACAAGAAGAGCTAAAGATCCTAAATACATATGCACCCAGTACAGGAATATGCAGACACACAAGACTTATAAAGAGACTTAGACTCCCACATAATAATAGTGGGAGACTTCAACATTAATATTAGACAGATCAATGAGACAGAAAATTAACAATGATATCCAGGACTTGAACTCAGATCTGGAACAAGTAAATGTAATTAACATTTATAGAACTCTCCACTTTAAATATACAAAATATACACTCTTATCAGTACCACATCATATCAACTTAGAAGTTTAAACGAAATGTTGGTTGGCTCCTTGTTTGTTATTCTCTTCCCTCATTTTCTTTTATATCTCCATTATTAAGGACAATCATAGGCATACCCATATTTAGACTGCATTCTAGCCCGGGCAATAAAGCAATACCCCCATCCTCTCTCCCTCTTCCTCTTTCTCTTTCTTCCTCTTCTTTATTCTTTTTCTTAAAAAAAAAGAAAAAGAAATACAGATCTGTAAATTCCTCTTTCTTGCTCTCTCTCTGTCCTCTACTTCTCTTTCCTCTGAACAAAAAAAAAAGAAAGAAATTAGATTTAGGGTGCAATAAGAACTTAAAAGAATGAGTAGATAGAGAACAAGGAATAGATTCTGGTACATTCAGCTTACTTATTGAAGTTCTATGGCAATAAAAGGAAGAAAATAAACAAAATAGTAATGAGAAAAGCACCAGATTGTTTTTTTTAAAAAAATTCAAGATCCAAGAAAAGAAACCTCTATAATAAAGCTAATCTCAGTTTTCTATTAGGAAAATGTGGATAAGGGTCAATGAATTCACGCTAAGATATGAATGACAGATTATTTCTCTTAGTTTCCCTAGGAGTTGACACTTTAAAAACAAAACTATCAATCCAAAAAAAAAAATTGGACTTATTTATTAAGTTATTAATTTATTCAGCAAATATTAAGCACTTAAGTGACAGGCACTATTATGTACCACATATATCTATACATATACAGATATATGCATGCATATATACAAGAAGATATAGATACATATATACAAGAAGATTATGTAGTACATAACAGTGCCAACTTTATGATGGTGCAAAAGAAATACACATTCAGTAGAAATCATACTTCAAGTACTCATACAACCATTTTGTTTTTCACTTTCAGTATAGTATTCAATAAATAACTTGAGATATTCAATACTTTATTATAAAATGGGCTTTCAGTTAGATGATTTTTGTCCAACAGTGGGCTACTGTAAGTGTTCTTAGCACATTTAAGGAAAGCCAGGCTAAACTATGGTGTTCAGTAGGTTAGGTGTTTTAAATGCATTTTTGACTTAAAATATTTTCAACTTATGATGGGTTTACGGGGACATAACTTCATCATAAGTTGAGGAGCATCTGCATGTGTAGTTAATATATATATATACTTACACACACATTTATATAGCAATGGGCAAAACAGAAAACAGGCCCTACCCTCATGGAGGTTACATTTAATGTGGCTGGTGAGGGAAGTAAAGCAGGATAGGAGATAGTATATAACCAGTAGAAGCTAGTATGCTAAATCAGCATCACAATTAAGGTATCATTAGATCAGAGACCCAATGGAAGTAAGGGAGTGAGTCAAGTCGATAACTATGGAAAGAATTCCAGGCAAAGGGTCCTATAGTAAGGGTAAAGGCTCAAGACAGGTGTGAGGCTGATAAATGTGAAGAACACTGAGAGGCCAGTGTAGCTGCTCCAGAATGAATGAGAAGGAGAGCAGCAGGAGATGAGATCACAGTGGTAGCAGGGCCATGTTGTGTCATGTAGGGCTTTATTGGCCGTTATGAGAACTTTGCCTTTTGCCCTCACTGACACAGAAGGCCATTAGATGGTTTTGAATGTGACCCAACTCATATTTGAAAATCTTTGTTCTGCCTGCTGAGCTGAAGAGACTGAAGTGGGTGGGGAGAGTAAGGGTGAAAGCAAGGAAGTTAGGTGTCTATAGCAATAATTGAAGCAAGGGTTCCTTGTGGCCTGGACCTGAGTGGTAGCAGCAGAGTGGTAGAAATGGTTGGTTTCCTGGGATGTTTTAAAGGTAGAGCCAGTAAGATTTGCTGAAGGATTGGTTATGGTGTGTGAGAGAAAAAGAGTCAAGAAACTCTGAAGTTTTTGGCTTAAGCAACAGAAAGATAAATTTGATATTTATGAAGGAAGTGTGAAAGACTGAGAGAAGAGAGAAGAATGCCAAATGAGAATTTGGGTTTGGGACTTGCTAAGTTTGTAATGTCTTTAGATTTATGGGTAAAGAATTTGAGTGGCCAGAATATGCAAATCCAGAGTTAAGGGGTGAGATGTGGATGAAAAGTATAAAGCTGACTAAGTAAAACATTTTCAAAGATTGGGAGAGGTAAAGAACCTTTTACTGGAAAGAAGAGAGACAGGAGCTGCCATAGGGATCTTCAATTTTACAGATGCCAGTATCAGCAAAGTAGCTTAGTTTCCATCCCAGCTCCTCCCCCTCCTCCCCTTAATGCTGAGCATCTACTTCTTGAGTCTCACCTTCCTTGATTCCTCATTTAGGATTAACTTTCCACCACTTTATCTCATTTTTGTTTATGTATTTCCCTCAAAGTCTTGGCTACTCTACTTTCCCCTGCATTATTTGACAGAGACGATTAACATTTTCTTCATGTTATGTAAGCTGCTATGCAAACAAAGCTTATAGACATGGCCCAGCCCTCACTTTTCAAATTGATGGCCCCCTCTAATCTCCTCTTCTATATAAATCATGGAGTCACAACTGTTACCTGGGAATTAAATTGGCACAAATTTTATCAGACTAGTGTTTGAGACCAAATATAAAAGTATAACATATAAAACATAGTTATTTGTTTTAAGGACTCAGTTCAATACTGTTCTTTTCTTAATTGGCAAAAAGAACTATAATACCGCTTTGCGACTATTTTATTTTATTTCTCAACCTTCACATGAAGAAAGAGTCCTTTTTCTGTGTGGTTAAGGACTCAGGCATATGATCCAGACCCTTAGCTCTTGGAAGACAGTGCTGGTGACTCCAGAAGGAAGAATGGGTGCCTACAGAACAGTGTCACCTTATTCTAATTGTGAGCATGTGAGAATATGGACAGATTATCAAGTCACATGAACAACAAAATATAGAGACTAGATATACTTGAACAGAACTCAATACTTTGATGTCAGGCCTCTGAGGCCAGCTTTCCCATAATCTCCCAAGGGGAAAAAATGCAATGGAAAGGGGCCTATTTGGGGTTGGGTTAATACTAGGAATGACGTCTTAAGTATTGAGCTGTGTAGAAGATTTAATGTGTTGTGATAGAACTCAAGAAGCAAAATTGAAAGACAAAATTACTGAGAAGTTAAAATTTAAGGGTTTACTTTTGTGGAAAGATTTTTTAAAAAATGTCTTTAGTGCTATTGCTTAATTCTTCTACAAAAAATCTGTTCTTTTTAAAATACAATTCTCAATCTTCCTATGAGTCTATTCCATGTATATTTTGGAGAGAACAGGCTCCCTACTCACTGCTTTTAATACAGCCTAGCGTTTGGTTGTAGTGAGACAAAGACCATATGGATTTTTCTTATCTAGGTTTATGAAAGGAATTTTCAGGCTCTGAAAAATAAACAATTGTATGAAAAGGATAGAAAAATATGTGACTAGGAAAAAGACACATTTTGTAAAGAAAAAAGTCATATAAAAACTTGGAAACAAAAGAGCTGCATAAGAAAGTCAAGTCCAATATGAAATAACCTAAAATGTGATATGTTCTTAAGCAGTTAAAAGAGTTCAAAGTAAAAAGAGACAATTTGACCTTGAGGATAGGAAAGGATTCTTTGAGTAGCCCATGGATTTTAACATTGGACTATGCAGCAGAAAATGTTAACCTAACATAGATCTTGTCCCAGCAGTAAATGACATTTATACTGTCATAATTATGTAAATCCTCTTTATTGCTTTTCAGTATCTGGATATCTTCTACAGAAAAGTATAAATAATTTGGCTGGGGTTACAGAACAAAATGTAGTAACACCAATGATAAAGTAAAAATAAATGTGTTAGTGAACATGTTAAGAGTCTTGAAAGGGGGTAGAGGAAATAGATAAAAGGCTATCAGTATTAATATTCTCATCTTACAGAGGTATAAGAGCATCAAGAAATACTGTTAAGAGACCAAAAAGACATCTGCACTCCCTTGTTTATCACAGCGCTATTCACAGTAGCCACGATATGGAATCAGCCTAAGTGTCCATCAAATGAATGGATAAAGGATATGTAGCATACATACACAATGGAATACTACTGAGCCATAAAAAGAATGAAATCCTGCCATCTGTGACAACACGGAGGACAATACATGAAGTGAAATAAGCTAGGCACAGAAAGACAAATACTGCATGATTTTACTCATATGTAGAATCTGAAATAAGTTGATCTAAAAGAAGCAGAGTAGAATGTTGGATACCAGATGCTGAGGACTTTAGCTGGGAGGTGGAGATAAGGAGGTATTAATTAAAGGACATATAATTACAGTTTCATAAGAGGAATAAATTTCAAGAGATTTGTTGTATACAAGGTGACTACAGTTAATGATGACACATTGTACTCCAGAAAAATGTAAACAGAACAGATGTTATCTATTCTCACTACAAAAAATGATAACTATATGAGAAAAAAAGTCAGATAATGACAAGTGCTGGTGTGGGTGAGAGAAATCTGAATGCTTTGCATTGCTAGTGGGAATGTAAAATGCTGCATGCAACCTCTGTGGAAAACAGTGGTAGTTTCTCAAAAAGGTAAATCTAAAATTACCATTTGATTCCACAATTTCACTCCTAGATATATACCCAAAAGAACTGACAGTGGGGACTCAAACTGATACTGGTACATCAATGTTCATAGCAGCATTATTCACAATAGCCAAAAAGGTAGAAACACTCAAGTGTCCATTACTAATAAATATATAAACAAAATGTGGTATATGAATACATTGAAATATTATTCACCCATAAAAGGAATGACATTCTGATACATGTGACAACATGGATGAACCTTGAGACCATTATGTTAAATGAAAGAAGCCAGACACAAAGAACAAATGTTGTATGATTCCATTTTTACGAAGTACCTAGAATAGCAAATTTAGAGACAGAAAATAGAATAAAAATTACCAAGGGGCGGGGCATGAGGAGTTATTGTTCAATGGGTATAAAGTTTCTATTTAGGATGATGAAAAATTTCTGGAGGTGGACAGTGGTGTTGGTTATATGACACCATAAATGTGGTGTCTAATGCCACTGAATTGTATACTTAAAATGATAAAGTTTTATGCTTTCTATATTTTATGTTGTCTGTGTGTGTGTGTGTGTGTGTGTGTGTGTGTGTGTGTATAAAATACCTAGGTGTGCTAGGGATATAGAGTGTTTTTTTTTCCTTTTTATAATTGTCAATGTTTCTAATACTTGTTTTACTACGAATATATATTGTATGAGGAGCTCATGGTCTCATGGTAGGGGAGATAGACAAGGAAGTCAGCTATTGAAGTTTATGGAAGTATACACACAGAGTTGAGGGCATTTAATGAGACTGTTGAGGACAGTTGCCACAGAAGGATCCTCACACAAAGAACAATGAGCAGGACTAAGCCAAGCAAGGAAGTGAAGGAGGTAGAGAGAGGTCACTCTAGGTAGAACCAGCATTGAAACTACCTGCATTTTATTAACTAAGTGACCAGGTCAGCAAGGTTACTCAGAATCGAGTTCCTCATCTGTAAAATAGTGACAATAATCATTAATATTCCATAAGGTTGTGGGGTGATTAGGGGAGACAATATGGATAAAGGGCTTCACAGAGAGTTTGATATGGACTAAGTTCTTGAAAATCCTAGTTATTGTTACTGTCAGCATCACTGTAATAAGCTGTAGCCAGACTGATGGGTTTAAATCTTGGCTTGGCTGTTTACTTGCCATGTGTTGTTGGGTGAGTTAGTTAACCTCGCTGCACCTCAGTTTCCTATTCTGTAAAAGGGGATAAATAATAGCAGTTATTCTTAGGGTGTTGTGAGGACTAAATGAGTTAATACATATAAATCAATTACAACAGTGCCTGACATATGGTAAAAATTACATGAGAACAAGTTATTATTTTTTTAAATGACTATAAAGAACAGGAAGCTCTGGAAACAGTACAAAAGAGAGATGGAATAGCTAAAAGCACCAGAGAAAAGGGCAACCACCTTCATTGAAGTAAAAAATAAAGCCTTTGAAAAACAGTTGACAGAACAGGAAGTTGAAATTAAAATATGTTATTTAAAGTTACAATGCTAATCAGTAGATATTCTAAAATGTGGATTTAAATATATTTATGTATATATTTATATAGTTAATAAATACTAATACACTGTATATCCTTTATCAAATATATTTATATCATAAATCTATCAAATACTGGGAAGAAAAGATTAGTTAAGTGAGCTAAATCCTCATTTTTTTCTCAGCAAAGAGCCAATAGAGCTAAAGTTATTAAATGAATAAATGGAGGTATAAGCATATTATCTGGCCAAAAGAAAACAAATATTGAAAGATTTTTGAATAGTATAATAGGAAATCAGACAATACTGTTAAGTGGATTCTTTGAAAAGAACCAATGTCAAGACACTTTTCCCCTGTAATTTCTTCTAGTAGTTTTACAAGTTTTGGGTCTTACTGTTTTAGTTTTTCATCCATTTTGGGTTTATTTCTGGGCTCTCTCTTCTGTTCTATTGGTCTATAGGTCTATTTTTAGGCCAGAACCATTCTCTTTTGATTAGTTTAGCTTTGTAATAATACTTTGAAATCAAAATGTGATGCCTCCAACTTTGTTCTTCTTGCTCACGATTGCTTTGACTATTCTTGGTCTTTTGTGGTTCCATGTGAATTTTAGAATTTTTCTATTTCTTTCTTTCTTTCTTTCTTTTCTTTTTTTTTTTTTTTTTTTTTTTTGAGATGAAGTCTCACTCTGTCGCTCAGGCTGGAATGTAGTGGTGTGATCTGGGCTCACTGCAACCTCCAACTCCTGGATTCGAACAATTCTCCTGTGTCCTGTCTCAGCCTCTCAAGTAGCTGGGATTACAGTCACACACCACCACGCTCAGCTAATTTTTGTATTTTTAGTAGAGACGGAGTTTCACCACGTTGGCCAGGCTGGTCTCAAACTCTTGACTTCAGGTGATCTGCCAGCCTCAGCCTCCCAAAGTGCTGGGATTATAGGTGTGAGGAACCATGCCTGGCCTGTTTTTTCTATTGCTGTGAAAAATGCCATTGGAATTTTGATATGAATTGCATTAAATCTGTAGATGGATTTTGGTGATAGAGACATTTTAACAATATTAATTATTCAAATTCATAAACATGGGTATCTTCCCATTTATTTGTATCTTATTCATTTCTTTCATCAATGTTTTATAGTTTTTATTATACAAATTTTCATGTTTTTGGTTAATTTTATGCTTAAGTGTTTTGTTCTGATGGTATTATAAATGGGGCTTAAAAAAACCTTTGTTGTTAATATATATAAACACTACTGATATTTGTATGTTGATTTTATACCCTGCAACCTGTACTGAATTCATTCATTAGTTCTAACAATTTTTTTGTGAAGTCTTCAGGGTTTTCTCTATATAAAATGATGTCATCTTTCAATAATTTCACTTTTTCCTTTCCATTAATAATTTGTTTATGCTATAGTCTTGGTAGGTTTTATTTCTTTTTTGTTGTCCACTTGCTCTGGGCAGAGTTTCCATGATTCTGTTGAATAGAAGCGGTAAGAGTGTACATCCTTGTCTTGTTACTAATCTTAGAAGAAAAGCTTTTGGCTTTTCACTGTTGAATACGATTTTGGCTGTGGGTAGGTCATATATGACCTTTATTATGTTGAGATACATTCTTTGTATATCAATTTGTTTAGCATTTTATCATAAAAATGTTGAATTTTATCCAATAATTTTTCTGCATCTATTGAAATGATCATGTTTTTGTCCTTTAGTTTTTGTCCTTTAGTCTGTCAACATGGTATATCACATTTAGCAATTTGTGTTTACTGAACATCTTGCATCTTTGGAATAAATCCCACCTGATCATGATAAATTAGTCTCTTAATGGGCTGTTAAATTTGCTTTCCTTTCCTTTCCCTTCTCATTTCTCTCTCAGTCCTGCCCATAGTACTAGCCACTTACAGAATTTTAGAGCTATGACATTGATGACAGAGGCACCTAAAATTCTGAGAAAGGACTTATCTCTTTGCACAGAAGAACTGGGAAATGGGACCTTGTTACTCAAATAATGTGGAAGAATTTCCCTTTTTAAAAATTCCTTGTTCTCACCAGTTTGCCTCTAAGGCAGCCTCAGTCTCACGGAACTGAAAACCTGGTGGTGGGGGGCAGTGGGTGTGCTAAAACCCTGAGAAAAAAAGATAATATATTTGGAACAAAAGAAGTGAGAAACAAGTCTCTTAAATCCAGAGAGAAAGAGAAAGAGAGAGTGAAAAGAGAGAGAGGAAAAAGAGAGAGAGGGGGGAAAGAGAGAGAGAACAGAGAGAGAAACAGAGAGAGAGAGAAAGAGAGAGAAAGAAGGGAGAGAGAGAGAAGGAGAGAGAGAGAGAGAGAATGTTTGGGGCTGGAGGATTCCCAAGAAGAGAACATTAGAGAAGGGGACTCATCTAATTCTGGGTATGAAACAACAGAAGTACCAGGATCACACTGGAGTTACCTATATGCAAAAGAGACCCAGCAAAGCACAGAAAAGTATTTAAGAATTGAAATACGATAAAACCATGGCCCAAGTCCCAAACTAATTTCTGAGTGGTACATACACTGGGTAGCCTCAAACAGTAAAACAATGGCTTTTAAAATAGAACTGACACTGAACCCACCATGCATGGGAGATGAGACCAAATTTACAATCTGAACATAACCACGTTGATCTCATACTTAAAAAAAAAATAGGACATGGGTCCTGACAATGTAACATTCAAAATGTCCAGAATATGATTCATATTAAGCCACATGAAAAAAATCAAATAAAACAAAACAAAAAGAGAAAAAGAAAGTCTCACCAATTCTTAAGAGAAAAGACAATCAGCAGAAGACAATGCTGAGATAATCCAGACATTGTGTTATCGAATAATAATAATTATTATCAAAGACTTGAAAGCTGCCAGTATAGCCATCTCCCATGATGTAGTGATGAACATGTTTTAAATGAATAAAATACGTCTAAGAAATAGAAAACATAAAATAGAACCAAATGGAAATTTTAGAACTGAAATATGTAACATTTGAAATAAAACATTTACTTGATGGGCCCAATACCAGAATGAAAATGACAGAAGAAAACAGTCAATAAACTTTAAGATAAAACAGGAGAAATATATAATTTAAAGACAGAATTTAAAAAAAAATGAACATAGTCTCAGTGAACTGTGAAATAATATAAAAAGTTTTAAAACTCATGTCATTGGGATCCCAGAATAAGGAAAGAAAGACATTAGTGCAGGAAAAAAATATTTAAAGAAACGGTAGTTGAAAACTTCCCAAATTTGATTAAAAAAATAAACTTAACAGAATCAAGATTCTTGGTGACTCTCAAACAATATAAACTAAAAACCAAAACAAAACCCATACATACCCTGACACATAATCATCAAAGTGATTAAATCCAAATATAAAGAAAAAAATCTTGAAAATAGCCAAAAGCAAGACATTACATGTAAGAGAAAAATAATCCATTCTCTCTCTCTCTCTCTCTCTCTCTCTCTCTCTCTCTCTCTCTGGATTTAAGAGACTCTTTTCCTCACTTCTTTTGTTCCAAATACAATTTTTTTTTTTTTCTGATGAGAGAAGAGGGTTTCTTTTTCTCATATATTTCTTATAAGAAACTATGGCGCTCAGAAGAAAGCAAAATATCATCTTCACAGTGCTGAAAAAGAAAAGACTATATCTAGAGAATATATTGTCAGGAATAAAGGTGTTACAAAGCATTTTCAGATGAAGAAAAGCTAGTAGAATTCATTGTGAAGAAATTTGCTCTAGGCTAAACAGACATGATGCCAAAGGGAAATGAACAAAGGAGGAGCAAAAGAAATCGTAAATTTGGGGGTAAAAGTGGTGGACTGTTTTTCTCCTCTCAAATAATTTAAAAGATAAATGACAGTTTAAAGCAAAAATTATAACACTGTCTGAAGGAATTTCAACATTCATAGATGTAGTATATTAAACAACGATCTTTTCCCTAGTAATTTAATGTATTACATCTATGTGTGTTGAAATTTCTTCAGATCATGTTATAATATTGGTTATAATTATAATTATAGATTTTTGGTTATAATTTAGTAAAAATGATAGAAATGGTGAAATACTAATTCTGATTAAACTGAGAAGAGTTATGTATGTGTTTTTTAATTCCTGAAGAGACCATTAAAATACAGCAAATGTAGTAAGAAATCACTAGATAAAATGGAACAGTAAAAATATTCATTTAATCCAAACAATGGGGAAATAGGGGTACCAAAAAACCATGAGGGGTATAAATAAATTTATTAAAAGCAAATAACAAACAAAAAGAAAGCAAATAAAAACAAAATTTAAAATTTATAGAATCATATCAACAATTAAGATTAAATGTAAACATACCAAAAGGTACACATTTTGTTAGATTTGATTTTTAAAAATAAATCCAATTATATGCTACGACAAGAAACCTATTTAAAATATAATGCAATAAATAGGTTAAAAGGATGGATAAGATGGGTGCGGTTCCTCATGCCAGTAATCAGAGCACTTTGGGATGTCCAGGCGGGCAGATCACTTGAGGTCAGGAGTTTGAGACCAGCCTGGCCAACATGGTGAAACTTCGTCTCTGCTAAAAATACAAAAATTGACCAGATGTGGTGACAGGCACCTGTAATCTCAGCTACTCAGGCTGAGGCAGGAGAATTGCTTGAACCCAGTTGGGAGAGGTTGCACTGAGGGGAGATCGTGCCACTGCACTCCAGCCTGTGTGACAGAACAAGACTCCATTTCAAATAATAGTAATAGTAATAGTAATAGCAATAGTAATAGTAATAGTAATAATAACGTCTACTTTCCAACATTATTTTAAGATCTAAATAAGAAAATGCATATAAATAAACTGTTCTTGAAAGGTGTAACATATACACAAATTGAAGAAATGTAGGAGACCACTGGAAGACAGGGAAGAATTCTCAAGAGATCATATCATCATATAAATATCCGCAGGCCATAGTTTTCCAGAAAATGTTAATGACAACAAAAATCACCTTCTTTCCACATATGTGTCTTGAAAATCTGAATATACCTTGCTGTTTTGGTGGAGTCAGGGTTGGTGCTGGGGGTGATATTTTGGGTAGAAATATTGTGGAAATAGGCATCTTTAGTCATGATTAAAGATATTTTCTTAGGAAGAATTCCTTAAGATGGCATGATGACACACTAATCAGTTTTTTGGCAAAGGTTTCACTGAGGCAGTAATAAAGCAATAACAAGTATAACACTTCTTACTTAAAACCATTTTGGCTCTAGGACAGATCTGGCTGTCCCATGAGTGAGGGTGTGGGTGCTAAATAATCCAGGGAAGAGCCATGATTACTTAAAGATATGGGGCCTCTCTCCAAAGATAGTGATTCTAATGTGAAACTATAAAGAGCTGGCCTAGGAAGGAAGGAGATGGTTAAGAAAAGAGGTCACCAAATATTTGTTGGCGCTGAATTAGTCACTTGGGTACTGAGTGTAATCAAAGATGAGACATGGTCCTTGCTTTCAAGGAATTTATAGGCTGAGACATAGTAACTTGGACACAACCAGCAGATTATCAACATGGGATGGAATAATGAGTCAGAAACATATGCACAATTCATGTTGATCACATACAAAACTACACTTTTATATTAATAGTATATTATTTTTCTTTTGGATACAAAGGTGGAATGCTATTGCTAAGTTTAAAGAGTCTACCTAGAAAGTGGAGAGTCTATCTAGAAAGAGAAATCCCTTTGCCCAAACCACTGAAATAGTAATAAAGCACACACTTGGTAATTTATAGTTCAAAGTACCCAGAAATAGTCCAAGTGGTCTCTGATGGCTAAGAAGTTCTCTGCTTATAATTTTGTTCTGTTTCAAAGACTTACTTGTGAGTCAGCTGTTGGAAACTTGGTATGTGTTTTCACATTGAAAGAAAGCCACAAGTTGGGGTCATTTCTTTAGATGGGCCAAACAAAGATTGTACATATCCATTCTGAATAAGGGATTATAATACTAATGGAATGGTGGAATCTGATCCCTAGGTGTAACTATCTGCATGCATACATGTGTCTGTGTATGAGTGTGCATGTGTATGTGTCCCATGAAAATACACCACTCACATCTGCCACAAGAAGCATAACTGATCAATCGTTCTAACGATTGCTCTTCTACATATATCGCTGCATTTGTGCCAAGGTCATACTTCCGTGAGCTGCTTCTAGTCAATGACTGAACACAGTGGCCAAGGATACTAAGACAGGTTTATTCCAGAAAGTCATAGGACTCTTCCTGCAGATAATTTTGGCTTGAGGGCTCCCCATGAGCCTGACTGAAGCATTTTTGGAAGTGCCATAGTCTAAGATTCCTTTTACTATATTGTCCTTGTCCCCTTCTCTCCATAGACATTAGACTGATCTGAGGGCATTCTTCTCTGATCTGAGGGCACCTCTCCCCACCCCTCCCCTCTCTTCACAGACATTAGACTGATCTGAAGGCATTCTTCCCTGATCTGAGGGCACCCCTCCCCTCCCCTCCCCACCCCTCTCTTCACAGACATTAAACTGATCTGAGGGCGTTCTTCACCTTCACCAGTTCCTCCCTGCTTCTAATCAATCTCTGGAACATCTGATTGTATCTTGGTGTCTGCTTCTTGGTATAATTTTTTAATGCGACTAGCTCTAGGATCCTGTGGGTTCATGTCTCCAATTAATACACCATCAACAGAGAATCAGAGGTTTAGTTACCAGATTGTCTTTCTCTAAGCCAGTCCAGAAGGGTGGCTAGGACTTACTGCCTAGCCTTCAATGATAACTACCCCAATTAAACTGGTCTAAATACTTTTAGGATATATGGCAATGATTTTCCCTATAATTTGTAATTCCTTGCTGTAAACTCCAAGTCTGCATATGGAAATTTTAAGTTGGGTCATCCTTATAAAACTCCAAAAACTCCTCTGGTAAGAGACATTTTGGCAACATGTATCAAAAGGTTTAAAATACATATATGCTTTGATGCAAAATCACTACCTCTAAAATTTTTTTCTGAGGAAATAATCAGAATAGGATGCACAAGTGCATAAGAATGTTCATCACAGTTTTATGGCAAAGAGAGAGAATGACTAAAAAGAAGAGTGAATACATAAATCTATAGGATGAAATTTAATCAATAAATGTAGTATAGAAAAATATATATTTTGAGGCCAGGCACAGTGGCTCATGCCTTTGGGAGGCTGAGGGGAAAGGAGTTTGAGGAGTTTGAGACCAGTCTGGGCAACATAGTGAGACCTTATCTCTACAAAAGTTTTTAAAAATTAGCCAGGCATTGTGGTATATGACTGTAGTTCCAGCTACTTGGGGGCTGAGGTGGGAGGATCACTTGAGCCCAAGGAGGTCAAGGCTGCAGGGAGCCATGACTGTGTCACTGCAAACGACACTCTAGTCTGGGTGACAGAGTGATATCCCGTATCAAAAATAAAAAACAAAAAATAAAAAACAAAAAAACAGAATAAAAATAAATGTCAAAAAATTTGGATCACCTTTTGGATAAACATATATATGTATTTAAAATATATTTTCACATGTCTGTATATACATATATACACTCCTATCTATACATACATGCACAGTGAAGGCAGAGAGACAGTAAAGACCAGAATAAAAAGAAACAAAATAGTTGCGTAGTAGTGCTCTGATCATCTTTTTCAATTCTCCTTGGCAAGGCTAATATACTCAAGAGAAAAATTCCTATCTGCTCCATATATAAAGCAGAAAGCAGAAGCTAGACATACACAGCTATGAAAACAACCACCACCACCAAAACAAGCAACAACAAAAAAGTAGCATTCTGTTTAAATGATTGTATCATCTCTCTCTCTCTCTCTCTCTCTCTCTCTCTCTCTCTCTCCTCTCTTTTGCTTCTTGGCACTTGACTATATTGTCAGTGCTATCTATGTGGGAGAAACCTAAGTCAGCTACATCTTCAGATCAGAACTCTGATGGAGGCTCTCAAGGGGTTCCTATTCATCCCAACCCCCTCCCCACTAATTGTATTCTCTATTCTTTCAGTCTTCATGGATCCGGTGGGTGAGGCATGGGGCTGCTCAGGAAAAAGCACCAGGGCAGATGCTGCAGTTTTAAGTGAAATCAGGTGTTGCCTTCCTTGAAGTAAGATCTGGAAAATGTCAACCTTAAGTAACAGGTACTGGCAACTGAACACGTGGCCTTCCCCACTGGGCTCAGCCTTCCCTTTCCCTGAAGTACATAGGCTTTCCCCCTTTCCTCTTGCACTGCCATACCCTATCTCCTTCATCCCTTCTTTAGAGTTCATTGAATAAAAATTTCCATTTTGCAAATATTCATCTGACATGATTCTAAGCATGTTGGAAATGGAAGGTGGCAATAGAATCCACAAATGTCAAATAAAACATGCTTTAGTGTTGTTGGTTATCTAGGCTTCAACCTGCGGAGGAAATACAAAAGACTTCTTAGAGGATCGGGGAGAAACAATTGAGTCCTGGCCCTTTTTTCCATATGCTGAGAGATACAGGCAGAAACACAGCACACAAATTTGATAAAGCCAAAGTATTAAATAGAGCTGAGAGAACATTCCTTAGATTTCCTTTCTTTTTCTTCTGATAGGCCAGTCTGGAACTATTCCATTGCAGAATTACAATCTAGATTGTAGAAACACATATGTGCACATGCACAGCTGATGTATGATCATCTTTATTGTGTCTCGTTGATTGGCATACTGTGCCTCAGCATGTTCTAGGATTGAAACAAGTAACAATGAAGGAGATCTGGAACCCCATCTTAACTAGGGCACATCTCCTTTGGGAGAAACCAGTCTCACATTTACCAAAGGGTACCAGGATAAAACAGATCACTATGCATATGGAGTGAGTACCAGTTATTCTTTAGTCCAATGGGGGCAAATGCAATCTATGATGAAGCCCAACAATTAAGAGTTTAGTTGATGTCTAAAGAGCAAATCAATGGGACAACCCCAGAACTTAAAATTCTGAAAACTATGCAACAACTATAGGAAAAAAAAACACTGTGCTAGGAACTACGGCTAAATCTTCACTAAGAATGCTTTATCAACTATCTCTCTTCACCTAGTACTCTGTCTAGGCAATCTCACAATCTCATCCATCCCTTATGGCTTTAGCCCCTACCTATATACTAACACTGTAGTCCCAAATTTAAATCTCCAGACCAGGCTTCTTCTGAATTCCAGACCAGTGATATCAATCATTTCTATCTGAACAACTCACAAGCATTTCAGTCGGTACATGTGAAAAACAAATTCATCAGCTAACCAATAAATCTATTTCTTTTTTTATATTCCCTGAATTGATGAATGACACAGTCATATTTCAGTAACCCAGATATTGTCCTAGGTTCCTCTCTATTATCTAATCATAACCAAAATAGGTCATCAAGTTCATCTTTTAAACCCTTCCTAGATTTGTCCCTCCTCAGTCCCCACAACCATTGCTCTAACCCAGGCCACTATATCATTCACCCAAATAGGTGCTACAGCCCTCCCATTTAACACCCTTCAATCCCACAGAATCTCCATTGCATCCTGGGGAGCTTTCTAAACAGTATATCTGGTGGGTTGCAATGGCTCATGCCTGTAATCACAGCACATTGGGAAGCTGAGGTGGGTGGATCACTTGAAGTCCGGAGTTCAAGACCAGACAGACCAACATGGTGAAACCTTGTCTCTCTTAAAAATACAGACACACACACAAAATAACTAGATGTGGTGGTGCACACATGTAATCCTAGCTACTAGGAAGGCTGAGGCAAGAGAATCACTTGAATCCAGGAGGCAGAGGTTGCAGCGAGCCAAGATTGCACCATTGCACTCCAGCCTGAGCAACAAGAACAAAACTCCATCTTAAGTAATAATAATAATAAACAGCATATCTACACATTACCTATGTTGTATTCTTGCCAAATATATTTAAACAGAGTCTAACAATAACGAAGCAATCAGATAAATCTAGATTTAGGTGCATTCTACAAGAAAACTTGCTTGCACTCTTAAAAAAATGTCGTCACACAAGACAAAATATAATTGGGGAAACTATTCTAGATTTTAAAAGACTAAAGAGACAAGAAAACTAAATGTAAGCCTGATCCTTGTTTGGATCCAAGATTGGTGAAGTAGGGAGTAGGAATAGCCAGCATACACATTATTGGATAATTAGAAAAAAATAGTTTACAAAGTGTGTATTAGATGATTATTGAATCAATGAATATTGGGTGTCTTGGGTGGAGTAATAGTATTGCAATTATTCAGGAGAATGTTCTTGTTACAGGAGATGCATGCTAAAGGCTAAAATGTCATGATGTTTGCAACTTACTTTCCAACAATTCAGCAAAGATTACATAAACAGGTGATAGACAGAGAGAAAGCAAATTTGGTAAAATGTAACCAATTGATTGGTTTCTAGCCTTTCAACTTTCCTTTATGTTTAAACGTTTTCAAAATAAAAAGTTAAGAAGAGAAAATAAGAAGAAAGAAAAGACCTCAGCCAGTCACCACTGCTAAACTTTTCTTCCAGTGGACAACTTTCATGTTACAAAAACAACTTGAAGTTCGTGAAGATTAAAAAACAAATGGTAGGGAGGTCAGTAAGGTTGACTTATCAAAGCCATTTACTCTCATCCTTATCACCTTGGGCAGGCTTAATTAGAGAGTAAATACAGTAACACAAGTTGATGACCCAAAAATTAAAAGCTATATACAGAGTAGCTAGGTAGTTCAACAGACAAATTGA
Source organism: Saimiri boliviensis (assembly GCF_048565385.1). NCBI lineage: Eukaryota > Metazoa > Chordata > Mammalia > Primates > Cebidae > Saimiri > Saimiri boliviensis. Next base: position 83,431,594 of record NC_133460.1, read on the forward strand.
ATCCAAACCGGCAATTTCTTTTTTACATACACAAGAATATAAAAACAATTACATGCAAATTCTCACTGAATCTTCATAATAGCCAAATGAGATACTTAGCTTCATTTTAGAAATGAGAAAACCAAGGGAAAACCAAACTGAATTACATACTAGAGTTTTTATAACTGTCAAAACAATAATGTGCATTATCATGTAATACTAGAGGTTTTCCAAGGGTAAACATGTCAACCTTTTAAAAACAGGATGGTTGTGTCTTGGTTTCTCTTCTATTAGCATTATTAATTTGTTGTTTGTCCTCTATAATTTTCTTTTGCCTTACAACAAAACAATTTTTTAAAAACCCTCTATGTTAAGCCCTGATAAAAATTCTGATCAGATTTAGACCAGCAACCTCTAGGTTGTTTATGGAGGAGTCCCTGTCTTCTTGTCCTTCTTCTTCCCTTGTCACATCATGCTCTTTTATTCCGTAGGCTACAGCCACATTTAATTACTTGTACTTAACTAATTAAGTACAGGGGTTCTATCACACCACCAGGATTTCTTGATGGTAGTTTAAATCAAGGGAAACTTGATGTGGCCCTTCATGGCACAGGTATGCCAAATGCAAACATATTAGACAGAGTAACACCCAAGTCCAGCTCTATACATAGAGGAAATCAGGAGACCATAATTTTGCTTGCTATGATTTCTTCCTGGTTTGGCCTTGAGATTTCTCTCGATGGTGGCTATAATCCAGAATACCCACTTTCAGGGAGCACCCTGAATGGGAAGAAAGTTAGGGTCAGGTATGTCAGTCAAGTGGGACACAGAGGTGGGTGCATAACAAAACACATGAAATAACAGAAGCATTTTATTAAAGCTCCACGGGAGAAGCACATGCCCATGAGGACCAATAAGAAATCTGGAGACTACAGAATGCTCAGTCAGAGAAAGAGAGAGAGAACGAGAGAGAAAGAAAGAGAAGAACCTGTTGGCCAAAGACTTTATTGGGATCTAGGGTATTACCCTAGATAGGTTTCCCTCAGGAAGTTCTAATTGGTGGGTTTAGAGCAAGAAGGTATGAGTTCTGCAGGGTCACACTATGGCTGAGATGTAGTCTCTGTGGCATATCTACATAGTCAATGCAGGATGTGAAGTAAATGTCTGTCAGAGTTGTCCTGTAATAGACCCAAATGGTTGAACCTTTATAGCTCCATCTCATTCAGTCACTGATGTGGGCTGTCTTGAGAAGGGTTGAGCTTGGATGAGGCTGCTCTTTGCAGATGAGACAGATCCTAAGGGAGCTGACAGCTGAAAGCTGTCTACTGACCTCATTCTCTATAGCTAGATGGCAAGTACTTTTTTTGAAGGGAAATATAAGCAGTACATCTCCATATCTACCATGAATGGAGAAAAGAAGGCTAATAGCTAGAGATACCAGATTTAGCAAATATAAATATGACACCCAGTCAAATTTAAATTTCAGATAAATAAGAAAGTTATTAATATAAATATTCCCATGTAATAGTTGAATTAAAATTATGCTAACAAATTATTTGTTGTTTATTTAAAATTCAAATTTAACTGAGTGTCCTGTGTTTATCTGTCAACTCTATTAAAGGCTGAGTCAATATTAAAGGATAGAGCCACAATGGTCAGGAGAGAAGTACATGGAATTGTCAAGAAGAAATGAGAGAAAGTCAGATAATGATCCAAGAACCAAGATGAAGTAATAGCATTGAAATATAAAGCAGGAGATGGCTTTCAAAGTAATGAGGTGACTGATAGCATTACCTATTTTTTAAAGACTGAATAATATTTCATTGTGTATACATGCCACATTTTATTTATCTATTCATTCCTTGATAGACACATAGGTTGATTCCATATCCCGGCTATCATAAATAATGCTGCAAGGAATATAGGAATGCAGATATCTCTTCAATATGCTAGTTTCAATTCCTTTGGATATAAACTCAGAAGGTGGAAGTAGAGGCCATTATGTTAAGTGAAATAAGCCAGGCACAAAGATACAAATACTGTATGATCTCACTTATATGTGCAATCTAAAAAAGTCTCATAGAAACAAATTAGAAAGGAGGTTACCAGAGACTGGGAGGGAGAAAAAGGGATGGGGAAAGGGAATGTGGTGATCAAAGAGTACAAAGCCTCAGAGTGGAGGATTAAGTTTTAGCGATCCATTGCACTGCATGGTGACCACAGTTGATAATAATATATATTTCAAAATTGCTAAAAGAATACATTAACATTCCCCCTACAAAAAAATCGTAAGTTGGTGAGGTGATGGATATGTTAGTCAGCTTGACTGAATGTTTCTACAATGTGTACATAGATCAAAATGTCATATTGTACTGGAGTGAGGTCAGTATATATATATTTATTATACATAGTTATAATTTGTCAATTAAAATAAATAGATAAAAAAAGTGATATAATATTGAATTTTGAAAAACGAAAAAGATGTATAAAAGAAGATGACCAATGATTACTGCAGTGACTAAGAGACTAGAGATAATAAGCTTCAAAAAAGAGTGGCCTCCAGTGTCAAATGACACAGGGATAGGCAAAACACAGCCAAAATATTTGCAGGGGTGATGAGGTATGTCAAAGCAGATGTGGTAGGGCATGCTTTGCCACAAGATGGCACTCATAGTTCCTTCTTTTTCTGAGTTTCTATCAATAAATATTCTATAAATCTTTTATTGTTATAGAACAAAGAGACTATCTTATGTTTCACAACTTATAGCATTGTGTTTCATGTTATATCATTTTCCCACAACTTACCATTTTTCCTTTTAGAACATGAAGATACAATGAATGCTGGAATTGACTAGGGGGAGAGACACTGGCATTAGAACCTGGAGGAGGGAGCAGATGAAATGCTATTACAGATACAAAGTACAAAGCCTTAACAAAAGGCTGTTAGATTTAACAATCAGATGATGAGTGATGAGTTTCAAGAAAACTAAGAACAGTGATGGAAGTGGTAGCCAGAATGCCTGATGTTGAGGAATGAGAATGTGCTGAGAAAGTAGAAGCAGTGAGGACATTCTATATGTTTAGCACATCTGCTAAAAAAGAAAAAAGGGGAAAATAGGTGGACTTTTTCCTTATAAGGAATTATTTTCCAAATAAGGGTTTTTTTACCTTACACATAAGTATCAAATATTTGACCAAATACCTCTTGAATAGCAGTTGCCTCACATAAAAATATCTCTATAAAACAAATGCTGTTGTGTTGCAGAGATACTTCTACTTAACTGAACAACTCCTTTAGTCCCTCTATATTATAGCACTTATTTCTTTTCAAAATAATTTCATAACGTTTTCTCATATTAGATATATAAAATTTCATACCTTTTCCTCATATGTATTGAGTGAATGTTTGAATCAAGGTCTACAGAGAATACAAAATTTGCCTAGCATTCCCACAGCTAGACAGAAACAGAGCCATGAGTCAAAATTTTCTGTTGTAAAATTCCATATTCCTTTTACTGAATTCCTTTTTCTGTTACTTGATTTCTAATTTAAGTTTTCCACTTGTTATCAACTTTATTTTTTCAGCATGTATAAAGTGACAATGGCTATATGAAATTAACCTGTTTTGAATATTTTCCATGGTGTCTCAGATATGGAACAGTTAAAAGTTACCTGTCTCCAGAATAGCATGGGGAAATGGCTAATTCTTGTCTCTGCTTTGTGTAAAACTGAGTATAATCTTGAGCTCAACCAAAAAGAATTTATAAATCACCACACTGTTGCACAGGTAAAATCCTGTGCTTACTGTTTCAGGTGGATAGGTACTTCTGCTGGAATACAATCAGTCTCACCACACAATCAAAGGGGTTTTTTTTTTTCCAGTCAATAAATCTAATCTTTACATACTCATTTTTCTTTTTTCTTTTTTTATCATAAGGTGAAAATCAGTTTCTGTATTTGTGTAAATCTAAGTAAAATCTAATCTCTTTGGACCTAAGAAAGAGTGAAAGGAAGACAACTTTAGCTTTGCTCTTCTCATTCAATTTCCTTACTCCAAATATAGAGAAAAGGGTGGAGGGGCTTCTATAGCTAGTTCACCAATAACTCCACATAAACCAAACAAAAGAAAACTTCAAACTTGCTTTGTGGCTAGACCTCCACGGGGAACAGCCTTCTTACTGAGTTGGAAAGAATAAAGGATATTTTTGAACTTAGAGTGCCTGAAAACATTGTGTCTGCAAAGTGTGGTTGGCATTTTTGTGCATTTAGAGTCTAATGAAGTCCAGCTCCATACAAATTCCTACCAAAAAAACATGAAGAATGGAAAACGGCTCCTGCCACCCAGGGGTCAGAGTGGTGGTTGTTTCTCCAACCAATTGTACAAAGGAGACCTGTCATTTATAGATAGTTCCAAAGTCTTGCATTAGCAAGAACCCATGAAGGCTGGCCCTTACCCAAAGAATTTACTCAGAGAGACATTTAATGTGGGGTAAATACAGCCTCAAAGAGAACAGCTTTGAAGGATGTCTTTGAAAAGGTCAGAGGAAGATGAAATGGGAATGTTGTAACTTAGGGCCTTTATTAAACAAATGCTTGTCTTAGCTCTTTTCCAGCATATCTCAAATGTGGCAAAGTAATAATGACATACCCACTTCACAGACAAAAAATAAATTGGAATGTAAAATTTTTCATTAGTATAGGCCCTTAGGCCAATGGCTTGTTCTAAAAGTGTGTGAATGGCCTCTTTCTACCAGCCTGGAGACTGCTCCTACCCGAGGGACATATCTATTGCTCCATTAAACAGTCAAGGACTGTTTGTATTTCATATGTTCTCCCTTAACTGTCATACAAGTTAAGCTTGAAAACTCTGTTCTCTCTAAGTCTTATGCATGTCCTGTTGCTTCAGGCCCTTGGCTTTAGGTAGAAATAACCAGTCACTGGTAACGTTACAACAGACAGCAATTTAGGTGTTAACTTTTTGGGGATCACATGCACTTTGCTATTGTAAAATCAACTGGTTATTGAACTAAATAAATTTTTTGGTTATTCATCATGTCACTTCCAACAACTGATTTCTTTTCTGCTGCTATTCATCTCTAGTTCCTTGTACATATAAATGTATCCATCCATTCAACAAATATTACTGAGCACCTGTTATGTGCCAGCTATAGTTCTAGACCATGGGAGTATGTAAATCATCAAAACAGACAAGTCTGGCTGTATGGACCTACATTCCAGATAGGTAGGAACAGAAGAGTGTGGGATGAGGGAAATAATAGGTAATACATAAACAATATGCATTCAGATAGTGATAAATCACCCGAAGACAAGAAAACAAATTAATGTAATTGGTAACTGGATGGAGAACTACTTTTGTTTGAACAGTAAAAACTGCTGCCCTGAGATGAGGTGTCGAAGTGCCACCTCTGAGTTAAGGCCCAATGATGCCAAAAAGCCAGCTATGTACAGGTCTGGGAGGAGAATGTTGTCAGCAGAGAAAAGAGCAAGTACAAAGGTTTGAAAATAGAACAAGTTTGGAATGTTTGAGGAGCAAAAATAAAGCCAAGGTTGTTGAATACTAATTAAAGGAAGTGGGAGGTAGGACATGAGTTCTGAGAAACTCAAGAAGCAAGTTGGAGCTGCTAGCGATCATGAAGAAGTTATACATGGGGGATCTCTAAAATTGCAAAGTCTTTTTTTTTTCTAACTTCTAAATATTTTAGTGTATTTTTCCTAAGATTAAGGACAGTTATGAAAGCAAAGCTACCAAAATGAGGAAATTTTCATTGTTATAACCATAGCACAGTTATTAAAATCAGAAAATAGCATTAATATTTTACCTAATTTATAAACCTTTCTTAAACTTTGCTAATGGTCCCCAAAATGTCCTTTAAAGAAATGTTACTGATAGAGCCCAGCATCATACACTGCTTAATTTTTTTTTTTTTTTTTTTTTTTGAGAAGAGTCTCACTCAGTCACCCAGGCTGGAATGCACTGGTATGATCTCAGCTCACTGCAACCTCTGCCTACTGGGTTGAAGAGATTCTCATGCCTCAGTCTCCTGAGTACCTGGAATTACAGGCATGTACCACCATGCCCAGCCTTTTTTTTTTTTTGTATCTTTAGTAGAGATGGGTTTCACTGTGTTGGCTAGGCTGGTCTTGAACTCCTGGCCTCAGTGATCCACCTGCCTTGTCCTCCCAAAGTGCTGGGATTACAGGCATGAACCATTGCACCCAGCTGGATTGCATTTAATTTTCATGCCTCCTTATTGCATTTAATTTTCACACCTCTTTAGTTCCTTTAATCTCTTCCTAATATTTTATTGTCTTTCATGAACTTGACATTTTTTAAAAGTACTTGAGATTTATTTTGTAGTATGTCCTTCAACTTAGGTTGGTTTGATGTTTCCTTGAGATTAGATTCAGGTGATACAGGTTATAAAAACGTTATCCTTTTCAATATAGCCTATCAGGAGGTGCAGAGTGCCACCTTGTTTCATTACTAATATGCTGGGAAGGTGGGATTTAAAAACTGTATGCTTTGCTAGGAGGAGATCAATATATGTTTATGCTTTAAAAGATTGCAAAAATATAATGTTAAGTGCAAAACTAGAAATATAATTAGGCAAATGCCTGTGAATTAAAAGCAAATGCAAGAAGGCTTTCCTTCCTTGTTCAAAACTAAATATAGCCTTGAAAAATATCTCAAGAGAAGAAATAAAGAAAAAAGAGAAAGAAGGAAAGAGAGAGAGAAAAGAAAGGAAGGAAAGAGGGAGGGAGGGAGAGGAGAGAGAGAAAGAAAGAAAAGAAAGAAAGAGAGAGAGGGAAGAAGGGAGGGAGGAAGGAAGAAGAAGAAAGAAAGAAAGAAAGAAAGAAAGAAAGAAAGAAGAAAGAAAGAAAGAAAAAAGAGGGAAAGAGAGAGAAGAAAGGGAAAGAGAAGAGAGAGGAAAAGAGAAAGAGAGAGAGGGAAGGAAGGAGGGAGAGAGAGAGAAAGAAAGGAAGGAAGGGCAAGAAGCAAGATGGAAGAATAAAAGTCAATAGCATTTATCTCCCTGCACTACCCCCCACCCCCAGAATATCAGATATTAACAACTGTTTGCACATAGAAAATCACTGTCACAAGAATAAAAAAACCAGGTGAGTAATTACAGGACCCGGTTTTAACTTCATATAACTGAAAAGAGGCATTGAAGAAGGTAGGAGAGACAATCTTGTATCACCAACACCACCCCTCCCACATCCCGTGGCAGTGACCTTGCAGCATGGAAAGTCTGTACACGGGGCAGAGAGAGCACAGCAACTGGGCGACTTTACATTGAATTCAGTGCTGCCTTGTCACAGATTGCAAAGCTGTTCTGGGCTCAGCCAATACCTGTGCATGGAGGGAGCATTTGGACCAGACTAGCCAGAGGGGAATCACCTATCCTAACAGTCAGAGCTTGAATTTCTTAGCAAGTCTCACCACCACAAGTCAAAGTGCTCTGGAGCCCCAGGTAAACTTGAAAGCAGTCTGGGCCACAAGGACTGCAATTCCTAGGGAACTCCTAGAGCTAGGCTGGGTTCAGAGCCAATAGACTCATGTGACATGTTACCTAGGGAGATACCAGCCAGGGAGGCTAAGGGAGTGCCTGTGTCACCTCTCCCACAGCCCCAAGCAGTGCAGCTAGCAGCATTGAAAGTGACTCCTTCCTTCTACTTATACAGAGGAGAGCTAAGAGCAAAGAGGACTTTGTCTTTATCTTGGTTACCAGCTCCGTCACAGTAAGATAGAGCACTGGACAGAATATACAAAATATACAGCTGTAACTGCCTACATCAAAAAAGAGCAAAAACTTCAAATAAAAAGCCTAATGATGCATTTTAAACTAGAAAAGCAAGGGCAAACTGAACTCAAAATTAGTAGAAGAAAAGAAATAATGAAGATTAGAACAGAAATAAATGAATTTGAAATGAAGAAAACAACAAAAGGTCAGTGAAACAAAAAGTTCGTTTTTTTGTAAAGATAAACAAAATGGACAATGGTGTGGCCCTCATTCTAGGCCCTAGCTCGCCGACATTTCTAGACACATCCCAATCCAAAAGGGAACTAGCTGTCTTGACAAGAAGAACCTAGTCTTGGCAGGATGCATCACTGCTGTCTAAAGAGCACTTGAGCCCTGAATAATCCCCGTTGATACCCAAGTAGTATGCCATTGGCCTTAGGCTCTTAGATGTGCTCACTTTAGGACGTGACCCAAGGCATTCCCATTTATGGCGGCTATGGTGAAAGACTCCTTATATTTGAGAAAGTGGGCAAAGTAAAAAGGACTTTGTCTTGCACCTTGCCTTAGGTATCAGCTCAGCCACAGTGAGGTAAAGCAACAAGCAGATTCTCGGGGGTCCCTGAGTCCAGGCCTAGGCTCTCGGACAGCATTTCTGGACCTTCACTGGGTCAGAGAAGAGACCACTTCCCTGAAGAGTTAGTCCCAGACCTGGCAGCATTCACCACAAGCTAATGAAAGAGCCCTTGGGCTTTAAGTGAACATCAGCAGTCTTGCAGGGGCTGCTGATGGTGGTGGCCAGAGAGAGAGGTTCCTCTGCCTATGAAAAGGGGAGAGAAGAGTGGGAAGGAATTTGTATTGTGGTGTGAGTGCCAGCTTAACCACAGTAGAATAGAACATCAGGTAAATTTCTACAGTTTTTTACTCTAATCCCCAACTCCCAGATAGCACCTTTGAACCTGCCTGGGGTCTGAGGGAACTTGCTGCCTTGAAGGGAAGAACACAAAGCTGGTTAGCTTCACCACCTGTTGATCACAGAGACATTGTGCTTTGAGTGAACATAGATGATAGCCTAGTAGTGATTACAACAGGCCTTGGGCAAGACCCAGTGCTGTTCTGGCATCAGATCTAACCCAGTGCAGTCCCAGTGGTAGTGACCACAGGGGTGTTTGGATTACCACATCTCAGTTCCAGCACCTCAGTACAGAGAGAGAGAGAGAGAGAGACTACATTTATTTGGGAGAAAGTAAGAAAAAAGAACAGAGTCTCTGCTTGGTAATCCAGAGAACTCCTCAAATCATATCCATCACCAAGGTGGCAGCTCTATAAGTCTGTAAAAACCACAGTGTTAAGCTTGGGGCCCAAGTCCCTTTGAACACCTAGAAAGCCTTTCCAAGTAGGACAGGCACAAATAAGCCCAAACTATGAAAACTACAATAAATACCCAATTATTTAATGCTCAGACACTGAAGAACATCTATAAGCATCAACAACATCCAGGAAAACATTACTTCACCAAATGAACTAAGTAGAGCACCAGAGATCAATTCTGGAGAAACTGAGATATATGACTTTCTAGACAGAGTATTCAAAATAGCTGTTTTAAGGAAACTAAAAAGAAATTCAAGATAACACAGAGAAATAATTCAGAATTCTATCAGATAAATTTAACAAAGAGCTAGAAATAATGAGAAAGAATCAAGCAGAAATTCTATAGTTGAGAAAGACAATTGACATGCTGAAAACTGTAACAGAGTCTCTTAATAGCAAAATTGATCAAGAAACAATTAGTAAACCTGAAGACAGGCCAATTTGAAAATATACAGTCAGAGGATAAAAAAAAAAAGAGTAAAATAGAATGAAGCATGCCTACAGGATCTACAAATAATCTCAAAGGGGTAATCTAAGAGATATTGGCCTTAAAGAGGATGTAGATAAAGAGATAGGGGTAGAAAGTTTATTCAAAGGGTAATGTCAGAGAACTTCTCAAACCTGGAGAAGACACCAACAGTCAAGTTCAAGAAGGTTATAGAACACCAAGTAGATTTATCTTTAAGAAGACTACCTCAAGGTATTTAATAATCAAACTCCCAATGGTCAAAAATAAATAAAGGACCCTAAAAGCAGCAAGAGAAGAGGATGGAATAACATACAATGGAGCTGCAATAGGTCTGGCAGCACACTTTTCAGTGGAAACCTCACACTCCAGGAGAAGAGGAGCATGACATATTTAAAATGCTAAATTAAAAAAAAAAAAACTTTTACCCTAGAGTGTTATTTCTGGTAAAATATACTTCAAACATGAAGGAGAAATTAAGGCCTAGCCAGACAAACTCAGGGTGAAGAATTTCATCAACATCAAAGTGTCTTACAAGAAATACTAATGGGAGTTCTTCATTCTGAAAGAAAAAGTTAATGTGCAAGAAGAAATCATCAAAAGGTACAAAACTCAACGGTAACAGTAAGCACACGTGAAAACATAGCATATTGAAACATTTCATATTGTAACACTATAATTGTACTGCATAAACTACTCTTATCTTAAGCAGAAAGAATAAATGATGAGCCAATCGAAAACAATAACTACAACTTTTTAAGACATAGGCAGTACAATAAGCCATAAAGAGAAACAACAAAAGTTAAAAATTGAGGGGATGAAATTAAAGTATAGAGTTTTAATTAGTTTTCTTTTTGTGTGTTTGTTTACATAATCAGTGTTTTTCTCAGTTTTAAATAATGAGTTGTAAGATAATGCTTGCAAGCCTCGTGGTAACTTCAAATCAAGAAACTTAGAATAGATACACAAAAATAAAAAGTGAGATATTAAATCATATCACCAGAAAAAAATCACCTTCACTAAAAGAAATGCAAGAAGGAAGAAAAGAGAAGAGAAGGCCATGAAACAACTAGAAAACAAATTTTAAAATTGCAGGAGTAAATCTCTACTTATCAATGTAGAGATTCCATTGAACGGAAAATGGACTAAACTCTACAATCAAAAGACATAAACTAACTGAATGGACGTTAAAAAAAGACCAAACTTTTTGTTGCCTATAAGAAACACACTTTACCTATAAAGCTACACATAGACTGAAAATAAAGGGATAGAAAAAGATATTCCATGCCAATGAAAACAAAACAAAACAAAAAAACTAGCGAGAGTAGTCATACTTACATCAGACAAAATAGATTTCAAGAAAAAAGCCGTAAAAAGAGACAAAGAAGCTCATTATATAATGATAAAGGGGTCAATTCAGCCAGAGGATATAACAATTATAAATATGTATGTACCCAATACTGGAGTGCCCAGATATGTAAAGCAAATATTATTAGAGCTAAAGAAAGAGATAGGCCCCAAATACAATAATAGCTGGAGACTTCAACACCCCACTTTCAGCATTGGACAGATCTCTCAGATGGAAAATCAAGAAAGAAACTTCAGACTTATCTGCACTATAGAACAAATGGACCTAATAGTTATTTACGGAACGCTCCATCTACTGGCTGCTGAATGCACATAGTTTTCCTCAGCACATGGATCATTCTCAAGGATAGACTATATGTTAAGTCACAAGATAAGTCTTAAAATATTCAGAAAAACTGAAATAACTTACAACATCTTTGATCACAACAGAATAAAACTATAAATTAATAACAAGAAGAATTTTGGAAACTATACAAACACATGGAAATTAAACAATAAGCTCCTGCCTGACCAGTAAGTCAATGAAAGAATTAAGAAGAAAATTGAAAAATTTTGTGAAACAAATAATAATGAAAACACAACATACCAAAACCTGTGGGATATAGCAAAAGCAATACTAAGAGAAAAATATACAGCTGTAACTGCCTACATCAAAAAAGAGCAAAAACTTCAAATAAAAAGCCTAATGATGCATTTTAAACTAGAAAAGCAAGGGCAAACTGAACTCAAAATTAGTAGAAGAAAAGAAATAATGAAGATTAGAGCAGAAATAAATGAATTTGCAATGAAGAAAACAACAAAAGGTCAATGAAACAAAAAGTTGGTTTTTTGTAAAGATAAACAAAATGGACAAACCTCTAGTCCAACTAACAAATAAAAAAGAAAAGGGAGAAGACCCTAATAAATAAAACCAGGTTGGGAGTGGTGGCTCATGGCTGTAATCCTGGCACTTTAGGAGGCTGCAGTGGGCAGAGTGCTTGAGTCCAGGAGTTCAAGGCCAGCCTGGGAAATAAGGCGAGACTTTGTCTCTAACAAAATTATAAAATATTAGCTAGGCATGGTGGCACATGCCTGTAGTCCCAGCTACTCAGGAGCCTGAGTTGGGAGGATCTTTTGAACCCATAAGGTTAAGGCTGAAGTGAGCTATGATTATACTATTTCATTCTAGCCTGGGTGACAGAGTGAGATCCTAATAAAATATATGTATATTATAACATATATATTACAAAATATAATATATAGTATATAATATATATTTTCATAAAACATTATTTTATATATTACATATTATACATAATTTATATAAATATATTTATATAACATAGAAATATATATAATAAACTCAGGGATACAAAAGGAGACATTACAACTGATATTGCAGAAATTCAAAGGATAATTAGTGGCCATTATGAGCAACTATATGCCAATACATTTGAAAATCTAGAGGAAATAGATAAATTCCTAGACATATACAACCTACCAAGATTGAACTATGAAGAAATCCAAAATCTGAACAGACCAGTAACAAGTAATGAGATTAAAGTCATAATAAAATGTCTCCCAGAAAAGGAAAGCCCAGGACCTGATAGCTTCACAGCTGAATTCCACCATACATTTAAAGAAGACCTAATGCCAATCCTACTCAAACTATTCTGAAAAGTAGAGGAGGATGGAATACTTTCAGACTCATTCTTTGAGGCTAGTGATATGCCCTGCTAGCTAAACCAGGCAAAGATGCATCAAAAACGGAAAACTATAGGCCAATATTGCTGACAACTATTCATGCAAGAATCCTCAACAAAATATTAGAATTCAACAATACACTAAAAGATCATTTATCATGACCAAGGGAGATATAGCCCAGGTTTGCAAGGGTAATTAAACATATGCAAATCAGTCAGTGTGAAACAGCATATCAACAAAATGAAGGACAAAAACCACATGATCATTTGAATTAATGCTGAAAAAGTATTTGATAACATTTAACATCCCTTCTTGATAAAAACTCTCAAGTAACTAGGTACAGAAGGAACATACCTCAACACATAAAAGCTATATACAACAGACCCATGGCTAGTATCATACTGTACAGGGACAAACAAAAGTCTTTCCTCTGATACCTGGAACACCACAAGAATGCCCATTTTTACCACTGTTATTTAACATAGTACTGGAAGTCCTAGTTAGAAAAATCAGACAAGAGAAAGAAATAAAGGTCATCCAAATTGGAAAGGAAAAAGTCAAATTTCTTTGTTTGCAGATAATATGACCTTATATTTGAAAAAACCTAAAGATCCCATCAAAAAACTATTTAAATGAATTCAGTAAGTTGCAGGATACAAAATCAACATGAAAAAATCAGTAGTATTTCTATATGTCAACAGTGAACAATATGAAAAATAAATCAAACAATTAATCCTTTGTACAATAGCCACAAATAAAATTAAATGTCTAGGAATTAACCAAATAAGTGAAATATCTCTACAATAAAAAAGCAAAATATCTCTACAATAAAAACTATAAAACACTGATAAAAAAATTAAAGAAGACACAAAAAAATTGAAAAGATATTCCATGTTCATGGATTGGAAGAATCAACACTGTTAAAGTGTTCATACTATGCAGAGCCATCTACAGATTCAATGCAATCCCTATCAAAATACCAGTGACATTCTTCCTAGATATAGAAAAAACAATCTTAAAATTTATGTGGAACACAGAAGATCCAGAATATCTGAAGCTATCCTGGGCAAAAAGAACAAAACTGGAAGAATCACATTACCTGACTTCAAATTATACTACAGAGCTATAGTAGCCAATATAGCACAGTACTGGCTTAAAAACATAGACCAACAGAAGAGAATCAAGACCCCAGAAACAAATCCACACACCTATGGTGAACTCATTTTTGACAAAGTTTCCAAGAATGTATGTTGGAGAAAAGACAGTCACTTCAATAAATAGTGCTAGAAAAATTAGATATGCATATACAGAGGAGTAAAACTAGATTCCTATCTCTCAAAATACACAAAAATCAAATCAAAATGGATTAAAGACTTAAATCTTAGACCTCAAACTATAAAACTACCAAGAGAAAACACTGGAAAAACTCTCCAGGACATTGGACTTAGCAAAAATTTCTTAAGCAATACTCCACAAGCACAGGTAACCAAAGCAAAAATGGACAAATGGGACCACACCAAGTTAAAACACTTTTGCCCAGCAAAGGAATCATTCAACAAAATAAACAGATAACCCACACAATAAGAGAAAATGTTTGCAAACTCCCCATCTGACAAGGAATTAATAACCCAACTATCTAAGGAACTCAAACAACTCTACAGAAAGAAATCTAAAAATTTGATTTAAAAATGGGCAAAAGAATTAAATGGGCATTTCTGAAAAGAAGATATAAAAATGGCATATAGGCACACTAAAATATGGTCAACATCATTGATCATCAGAAAAATGCAAAGGAAAGCTATAATGAGATACCACCTCAACCCAGTTAAATTGCCTTTTATCCAAAAGATAGGCAATACCAAATGCTGGAGAGGATGTGGATGGTAAAGGCATGCTTCTACACTGTTGGTGGAAATGTAAATTAGTACAACTACTATGGAAAAAAGTTTGGAGGTTCCTCAGAAAACTAAAAATAGAGCTACCATATGATTCAGCAATCCCACTGCTGGGTATATACCCAAAACATAGGAAATGAGTATATTGCAGAGCTATCTGAATTCCCATGTTTGTTGCAGTACTGTTTACAAAAGCCGAGATTTGGAAGCAACCCAAGTGTCCATAAACAGATAAATAAATAAATAAAATGTGATACTTACACACAATAGAACACTATTCAGCCATTAAAAAAAAATCAGATCCTGTCATTTACAACAACGTAGATGGACCTGGCAGTCATTATGCTATATGAAATAAGCCAGGCAAGGAAAGACAAGCATTACATCTTCTCATTTACCTGTAGGATCTAAAAATCAAGGATGGTTGCCAGAGGCTGGGAAAGGTAGGAGCTGGGTGGGAAGAAGGTGGGGATGATTAACCCATTTATGCCTAGTGTCCTATTATTGGAACACTACACTCTTGGAAGTTATTTATATCCTACTGCTGAAGGTCATTGCCAATGTCTGATTTTTCACACACAAAAATTGCAAACTTTGGCATAAATGGGTTAATAGGTTAAAAAAATAGAAAGAATGAATAAGACCTGGTATTTGATAGCACAACAGGAGGACTATAGTCAATAATATTTTAATTGTACATTTAAAAATAGCTAAAAGAGTATAACTGGATTGTTTGTAACACAAAGGACAAAAACTTGAGGGGATGGATAACCCATTTTCCATAATGTGATTAGTATGCATTGCATGCCTATTGCAAAGCAGGTATACATATTTATGGGTTACATGGGGCATATCTTGTGTACCCCATAAATATATACATACACACCTACTATGTACCCACAAAAATAAAAAAATTAAAAACTGAAAAGAGATGGAACATAGAATGTGCATTATTAATGATAAGAGACAAGATATGTTTACAAATTTTCAACAAATAAAAATAACTAACTTTAAATATAAATTTATATAGTTAAATAAAATACACTAGATATTTAGGTAAATAAGTTGTTTTTACACAGTGTGAAAAGGAATTCTTGATCATTTATGAATTGTAATTAATTTAGATACCCAGTGGCGAATGCAAGGTTTCCAATTTTTTTTTTCTTCCAAGCATAGTGTAGTTTATTTTGCCATGAATACTAGCTAAAAGTAAACAAGGGAAAAGTGTGATTGTAAATTTTGTCACTAGGGATAATGGAGAAGGGAAAGATCAGAAAATCCAAAGTCCATATAGAAAATATAAGAAATTAGAGGAGATAGGGAACTAACAAGAAACTCTGTAACATGAATTTAAATAGTCGACTGATCCATAAAGGTCTTCAGGGCATGGACTATTGTTCTCTGGTATAATTTTCTTTACCAGTCTCCCTTAAGATATAGTATGCAAAAATAAAAGCAAAAGTCTGTATATGACCTGGTACATACAACAGGACAACTGTTTCCCTTTTGATCACCAGAACTCTGCTAGCACTTAAGTTACTTTCAAATCTAATATGCAGAATTTTAGAAATAAAGAACAAAGACTCTCATCAGGTCCATTGACCTCAGTTTTCAAATAAGGAAAATGAAGTGCATTAAAGTTAATTGACTTGCCCAAAGTCACCCAACAATGACACTATTGATGAGCAAACAATTTAGGCTTAGAGCCCCAGAATGCTAATAGAGACATCATAAATATGTCACTATCAAAATGCCACTAGCCAGGGAGCTCATGGAACAGAGAATTGGACTTAGAGTCAGAAAACTTGTATTCGAATCCCAGCTCTGCCTCTTACTTCCTGTGAGACCATGTGCAAGTCACTTCAGCTCTCTGAAAAATAGGAATGATTAAGACCTGCTTCATAAAAATGTTATGTATATTCAGTGTGAAAGTGCTTTGTGAAAAAGAGATAATAAAACTATTAGAATATATGACAATGGTGATGATCTCATAGTCACTACTTAAATGGATATAATATTTTTCAAGTAACTAGACTGTTATGTGAATGTTGTGTAATATATTTTGTCTCTAATTCTTATGATTCAGAAAAGATGTTGCATATGTTTAAATTTGATTTTAAAGAATTTTTTTAAACTTTTAATTATGAAAAATCTCAAACATTTACAACGTGATTAGAATAGTATGAATCCCGGCTGGGTGCAGTGGCTCATGCCTGTAATTCTAGCACTTTGGGAGGCCAAGGAGGGTGGATCACGAGGTCAGCAGTTCGAGACCAGCCTGGCTAACATGGTGAAACCCTGTCTCTAATAAAAATACAAAAAATTAGCTGGGCATGGGTGACAGGTGCCTATAATCCCAGCTACTCAGGAGGCTAAGTCAGGAGAATCGCTTGAACCCAGGAGGTGGAGGTTGCAGTGAGGGAAGGCTATGCCACTGCACTCAAGCCTGGGTAACAGAGCAAGATTCCATCTCACTCAAAAAAAAAAAAAAAAAAGAATATAATGAATCCCAAATAGCCATCATTCAGGTTCATATTTTCAAAATTCTACCATTCTTTTTGATATGTAGTAAAATATACATAAATTTACCATTTTAACCATTTAAGAGCACAGTTCAATGACGTTAACTGCATTTATATTGCTGTGTCTGCTAGTCTTAAACTTCCATCTACTTCTCACCTATCCACTTGATAATTATGAAGATCTTACTTTTTAAAGCAAACATCTAGCACTTCAATTTTCATCCAAATTTGTATGAAACTTTTTTGCTCTAAGTCTCAGTTTCCTCTTCAGCAAAATGAGCGTCATAGCAACCATCTCTCAAAGTTACTGTGAATTTCAAAGGATGTTCTGTAACATCATATGGCCAGTACTGTTCCCAGAGAGTTGTACTGATAACATGATGGATTCCATTTCACTGAAGTAATGGCTCTCAAATTTTTTTTTCAGTTATACTTTAAGTACAAGGGTACATGTGCAGAATATGTAGGTTTGTTACATAGTTATACACATGCCATGGTGGTTTGCTGCACCAATCAACCCATTATCTACATTATGTATTTCTCCTAATGCTAACCCTCCCCTAGCCCCCCACCCCCAAAGTTTTCTTTAGAGCATTTTTTTTTATATTTCTTCATTGTTCCTTTGTACCTTATCAAGGTGAGACATATAAACCTAATTAAGATTTTTAAATGATAATAATCTTTGTATAAATGTAATAAAGAGTTCTTTGTATCTTTTTGGTGATAGCATTTACTTCTAAAGTAATTATAAAAGAAATAGAATAAGCTCCAGCAGCCTAAGTGAGAAGGTCCTGAAGTCGCTGTAGCTATTTGTTAAAGTGTATTGGTAGACAAATAGAAAACACCTTTAACTTTCCTTTAATGATGAAGTCACTGTGAAGGACACAGAAAAATGCTGACTTCTTCTAGGTCAAAACAGGTCTGTCCTCTCTGATAAGTTCTTCTCAGCTTCACTTTATCCTTTTCCATACTAAATGGGGACATATTCTAAGACCTACTCCTCTTCTTTGAGTTTTTTTACAAGCTCCAGTGGGTGACTTATTTATATTACTTCAGCCTGCATCTCTATATGAGGAACTCTAAAATAAACATCTCCACCCAACAATTGTCTGACTCCAAGAATCTTCTGAAACTTAAAAGAACCATATTCAAACCTAAACTCATCATCATCCCCCCCAAATCTTTTGCCCTCTCAGAAACCCTCTGTTTCTATTTATGATACTATCACCCCTGTGTCAGACTGTCTTAAACTAGAGACTCGTTCTTCCATTTTTACAATTCTGTATCTCTTACATCCAAGTCAAAGAGTGATTCTTCCTTAGAAATGTTTCATTTGCTCTGCTCTTATCCCAACTCCACTAATGGGGGCATTATAGCTTCACAGCCTAATTAATGCAATAGCTTATGGAGTAAAAAATATATATATACTTTCTAGCATATAACGTTTAATCAAAAAACCAGAATTCTAAACACTTTTAGGAATTAAGTGAGAATCATGCCTCAGCAGCCCTTCAACTAACACTTAGGAGAGTTTAGAAAGACATAAATCGTTTTTCTGAGCCAGAAAAAAACAAGGTTCTCTTTATTGGTAAAGCATGTTATTTTATAACTAGGCCTGAATAATGCAAACATCTGATAATCTTTAGAGAAATCACACCAACAAAATCTGAGTGCAATCTGGGCCTTCTCAAATACAGCTCACATTTCCCTAATTTTTACAGTCTCTATATAAAGACTTATATTCCCATTATTGCATTTAGAGAGCCCTTCAAAGGTGCCGTAAAGTTCCCGTCTTGATAGTCTCCAATTAGTGTCCTAGCTACACAGCTCTGAAGTTTCAGTTTACTAGCTTAACATGCAAGCTAGAGCTCATCTTAACTGAGAACACTTATCTCTAATGACTGGTTTCTATTAAAACCAATCCCCTAGCAATACAAAACAGCTAACTTACAGATTTTAACTTTCTGCTTAGTTTTTCTCTTGCAATGTATTATAGTATCGTCTATATATCTACCTTCCCAGGTGACTTTCTTCAGAGAATACCCCAATTGACACTGACTCACTCCAGTGCTCTGGGACTCAAAGTTTTGATAATAAACATATAAAGTTTCATTTGAAATTATATTCACTATGGTTGCATTTGTCTAGCAGAATTTCAATCATAACAATGTCTATTTATAAGCAGGTAGACTAATGGGTAAGCATACTGATGAAAAAATTGTCATGAGTTGGCAATTGTTGAAATTGAGTGATGGGTTCATTATTTAATTATCTCTACTTTTTGCATATGTTTAAAATTTCTTCCATAATACAACTTTTTAAAATTAGAGTACTATTAATATAATGTAACCACTAGAAATAATTAAGATTGATCAGTCTGTACTCACAGAAATAGGGCTATGATATATTCTTAAGTGAGATAGCACTTGACAAACAATAATACTCCATTTTTGGTTTTACAAACTGTGTGTATGTGTTTATGTGTATATATTTTTGTATATCCACAGATAAAAATCTGGTTTATCTTTGGACCCACCAAACTAACAGCTAACCCTGGCAATTAGGAAGGATTACAGTGGATGATCATAGCTTACTCTTTTTGCTGCAATAATTTTTTTACAACCAACATCTGAAAATTTTAAAAATAAAGAAAATAATATTAACAACTAAAATATTTAGTGCAAGGTGGACCTTGAGGATTATATTCTTGGGAGCATTAAATATTAAAGAATAATAAAAGCATATATCTGTGCTTCAAAGCATGCTACATATTGAAGTTAAAATAAATTTATTTGATGTATTCTCTAAAGGCATTGACTTTAATTAGGTGCTTTTTCTACCAGCCTTATCTGGGACTGCCTTCTCTTACCTTCTGGTAAGATTTTACTTAATTCTTTGATCTTTCCTGTTATGCGCAAAACAGATGGAGGAAAATCATAAAAGATTTTCTCACCCCTCAGTTTAGTCCAAATTCATAATTTTTTTGTAAAATCATGATCAAAGTCAATTTGTATGTTTCTGCATATATTGTCCAAAGATGATCCTACCACTCCCCCAAGGAGAATCTGCAGTTATCCTTGCTTTGGTACTGCTGAGTTTTGTAATCTCCATGTCCAAGATTCCCTGCCTTTCACTATCTCTCCACCCACATCTGGATCAGGTGTCTTCCTCTATCATAACACGTACTAAAGTATACTGAAATTGTTTATTTATCTGCTTCCCTTGTAAGACTGTTAAGTGGGCTCCAACCAGGGGTGGATTCAAGTTTTATGGGGCTTGAAACTAATACAATTTAGGAAGCCTTATTAAAAAATATATAAAATTATAAATACTGAATTATGCATAAACATGTATATTTATTTAAAATGAGAAAATAAATCACAACACATTCTTGAAGCTTTAGAGATTAAGATCCTTCTCTTCTGAGACTTCTTTAGACAATTTACCAGAAATGTTTACATAGAAATGCACTTCAATTACAACCTGGCTTTCCCTTCCCATTAATGGAATTCACAGGAGCCCAGGAAAGTGGTACATATTGAAGTATGAGCTTCATTAGCTTCACAGTAAATCCATGTGTGACTTCCACATTGCTGTATTCTTAGCACTCAGCCTTAAATGTATTAGACCAGGGGTATCCAATCTTTTGGCTTCCCTGGGCCACACTGGAAGAAGAAGAATTGGCTCGGGCCACACATAAAATACGCTAACCGTAACTTTAGCTGATGAGCTTAGAAAAAAATCACACACACACACACACACACACACACACACACACACACACATTTCATGTTTTAAGAAATTTTACAAAATTGTGTTGGGTCATATTCAAAGTTGTCCTGGGCCACATGTAATCTGTGGGCCATGGATTGGACAAGTTTTTATTAGAGCCTCAAATATATAGCTGTGAGCAGGAAGGCAGGGATGGGTGGATTCATACTCTTTTACCAAATATATGCCTGTATAAAGATAAACTTAATTTTAACAATATATTTTTCTTGGCCCAATGTATCCAAAATATTATCATTTTGACATGTGGAACTGGCCACATTTCAAGCACTCAGTAGCCACACGTGACTATTCATATGAAACAACACTTTCATATGAATATTTGATTTTAAGCAATATTGCTCAACTTCTTTGATAATAAAAGTCACCTCAAATTTTGTCTTGTCTTTTTTTCTTCTTGAAAGCTTATTTTAAAATAAATTAATAAGCTTCTCCCCTGAAAATTCTAACTCTATAGGTTTGGATAGTAAGCCCTAAGAATTTGTGCCACTACAGGTGATTCATATTTTCAGGGAAGTTTGGGAGTCACAGCAGCAGCGCATGAACCAAAGCTCATATAGGCTCTCAGGCAAATAGTTGCTATGGGCTGGGTAATGCCAAACTCTTAGTAAGGAAATCCCAGAACATGAAAGAATTGTTGGTCTTGGCTTTCTCCAGTATCCCAATTCTGTTTACTTCTTACCTAAAGGATATTTCTATTACCCCTAATGACCTTGCTTTCTTCCTCCCAGGAAAACTGCTTTCTGATCTAGCATTCTTACCAAGTGTTAAACAACCAACATGATTATCACTCATAGCAAGACCTGGGCTACTTAACCTTAAATTTGAACCAAAAACATGTAACCAGAACTTCACGATTTTCTTCCTATACATGAAAAATTCCAGAAATTCTAGTATTCTGGATCTCTAAACTAAATACCCTAGGCAAGAAAGAAGATGTCTCTTTTATAGGCAGAATCTCAGTCATTAACTTGAATATGCTCACCTCAATGAGAAGCTTCAATTCATAGTCTCCAAAACACTGTGAAGTTGAGGAAGAACTGCTGATCTTAGAATCCCTGAAATCACTGCCTTCCCCATCTATGCACAAAAGTGGCCCTGCCCACAAAGGTTAGATAGAACCAGATCAATTAAAGGAATGTTACTCAAGAGTAGAATGTAAAATTTGAGGACATAGATTCTGTAATCAATCAGATTGGGACCCATTTTATCCTATGGGTTCCAAATTACTATCTCTCTATAACTAATCTTATTTGTTATTATCAGCACTGAAAGCAATATTTTCCAGTATGGCAGTTCCCGGAACTTTTCATTTTGAATTAACAAATGGTTATACTCATTATATTTTTAAATGGTACTCTTTTTTTTCAATGTTTTTCCTTTGGTGAATCAATCAGTATCTTGAAAATGTTAAGACAACCATATTTGCAATAAAACATTTTAAACTCAGAGGTACAGGATGATCCTTATGTTGTTATGCAAAGAGGAAAGAGACAACTAATATTTATTAAACACTTGTTATGTGCCATATATGTTAAATCATTTCAACACCTTGAGGTAATTTCTACTATTCTCATTTCAAAAAAAGGGGAAACTGAAGTCTAGAGAGTCTAGGTATCTTGTTACAGATTACCTTGCTAGTAAATAGTGGAGCAAGTGTTCGAATTACTTCTACACAAAAGGCCTTGGCTTTTCCAGTACACCCTTATAAATGTTAATACAATCATTTAATGTAAATTTTCACAGATCAAATTTATCAAATTTGCTACTGTTTTTAATGCAATTGAAAAAAATTTTTAAAATATTTTATTTTCCAGTTGTGACTATTATATTGAAATACAATAGATTTTTGTGTATTGACTTTATAGCCAATGATCTAGCTAAATTCACTTACTAGCCCTGCCAGTATTCTTGTAGACTATACAGATCCAATCTATATAAATTGTCTCTTTCTCCATGTCAAGTAAAAATGACTACATAAATTTTCATCAAATTTGGAAAATATGTGATTAGGCTAATAATAGTCTATCAGGAGATGACTTTCAGAACCCTTTAAAGAAGCAGACAATCATCATCACAAGCAGCTGAAAGTGAAGCACAAATGCAGACCCACATGACTGCCCAGCCAATGGAAAAGGCAACATTGATTAAAATACTGGAGACAGAGAAAACAATCAATTAAGAAACACATTAAGGGCAGACATATCAAACTGCAATTATGACATGCTTGTTATTTGGGCAACTCCAAGTATTATGATGCTCCAGGGTAAGAAGCAGCAGAGTTTGATTTATTTAGCCATGACAGACAATTCTCTTCAGCAACAGGGAGATCAGCCAATAAAATAGCTATTATTTATTGTTTCTTAATGTTATCATTGTCCCTTCCTCTTGGTTACTCAATATAATTTATTATTGCATTATACATTGTTGCCGATTAATTTAAAAACACACAAGAGATTTCCATTCTTGGTTATGAAGAGTCATGCTGTATTGGACTAATCTTCCATCTGAGAATTAACCACAAAAAAAACTATTTTAAAAATCAGTTTGGCTGGTCAGTTGCCCAAGCCTATCCAACATTTTGGGAGGCTAAGGCAGGAGGATTGCTTGAGGCCAGGAGTTCTAGACCAGCCCAGGTAACAAAGAAAGACACCCATCTCCACAAAAGTAAAACAATAATAAAAGTAAAATCAGCTTTGTGCGGTGGCATGGGCCTGTGGCCCCAGTACTCAGGAAGCTGAGGCAGGAGGATCACTTGAGCCTGGGAGGTTGCAGTGAGCTGTGATGGCACCACTGCACTCCAGCCTGGACAACAGAGCAAGACACTATCTTGAAAAAAAAATTAAGTTTGAAGGCATCACATTGTTGTCAAGAGAGGTAGGACATAACAGGTAGATCTATGAAAGAAAAATCCCTAATTGAGGTTAGCTGTCTTTCATGGCTTTCCTTTCAAAGCAGTTGCTGATTCACATGCACTGCAGAGTGAAGAAGCTGAATAAGGAGAAAGAAGCTGCTAAGAGGCTAAAATGCTGAGTACAGTTTCCAGCAGTCCTACAGTGCTGGGATACCAGTTTAGTACTTACAGTTTAGGAGGATATGCCCTGGTAAATTTCCTATGCTTTCTGTGGGGAACCTGAAGGGATGCAACCTAAGAGTAAGAATGAACCAGAAGGCTGGGTGTGGTTGCTCACACCTGTAATCCCAGCACTTTGGGCAGCCGAGGCAGGTGGATCACGAGGTCAGGAGTTCGAGACCAGCCTGGCCAACATGGTGAAACCCTGTCTCTACTAAAAATACAAAAATTAGCTGGGCATGGTGGCAGGTGCCTGTAATCCCAGCTACTCAGGAGGCTGAGGCAGGAGAATCTCTTGAACCCAGGAGGCGGAGGTTGCAGTGAGCTGAGATAGCACCACTGCACTCCAGCTTGGGCAGCAGAGCAAGACTGTATCTCAAAAAAGAAAAAAAAAAAAAAGAATGAACCAGAAATA
This sequence comes from Saimiri boliviensis, assembly GCF_048565385.1. Classification (NCBI taxonomy): domain Eukaryota; kingdom Metazoa; phylum Chordata; class Mammalia; order Primates; family Cebidae; genus Saimiri; species Saimiri boliviensis. Next base: position 83,455,918 of record NC_133460.1, read on the forward strand.
AAATGGTCCTCACAAAGACAGAACAGAAGCAAGCTTCAAGTCAGCTCAGTTCCAAAGAGGATTAAGATAACTGGCCCATAATCTGTCAGTAAATATTTTCTGGAAGAAAATGATGTGATGGTTTGTGCTGTGCTAACTTGGTTAAGCGGGAAACTACATCTCTCCACATCCTCTTCTCCATACAGTTCCAGGTTAGAGTTGGCCAACAAGGAATTTATGTAAGATTTGAAAGGCAAAGATAAGCACCGGCCATTACAATCTAAAGGTTTTTTTTTTCCCCCCCAAATCAAAGGTGTTTCTCAACAGATGTGAAGATGCTCAGGGGTTTAGCTTCCAGCCCTGGGAGTGCGGGCTGCAAAATATACCTAGTAGTAAGGCAAATGACAATAGCAGCATAAACGATGGGGAGTGGATAAACAGAGTTAAAGTATTTCATGGCCCTTGTGTAGTCCAGTAAATTACAAAACTAATAATTTATTTTGTGAAAGAAAATGAGGTAACTAATGCTACAGCTTTCTAGAGTCAGGAGATTGTGAGAGGGCTGCACTCACACCTGCTAAAGGTGGAATGTTCCGATAGACTTGGAAAAACAACTGAGATTAGTATCTGCCAGCCTTCAACATCTTTCCAGTTGGGAATATCCCAATTAACTAATCAATTAGAAAAGGTTTGCAGTTTAGGATTTCTGCCCAGCCAATGAACTGCCTCCATAAACAACTTTTTTGTGTGTGAAAATTCTTGATTAAAAACACTTTCCTCAAGCCTGTAATCCCAGCACTTTGGGAGGTCGAGGTGGGTGGATCATGAGGTCAAGAGATCAAGACCATCCTGGTCAACATGGTGAAACCCCGTCTCTACTAAAAAAATACAAAAAATTAGCTAGGTATGGTGGTGCGTGCCTGTAATCCTAGCTACTCAGTAGGCTAAGGCAGGAGAATTGCCTGAACCCAGGAGGCAGAGATTGCAGTGAGCCGAGATCACACCATTGCACTCCAGCCTGGGTAACAAGAGCGAAACTCCGTCTCAGGGGGAAAAAAAAATACTCTCCTGTACTTGCCTTATGGGACACTATTCAGGGCTTTCCTGAGTTAGTGTGCCTGAACTGCAATTCTCTGTTTAACCAAGTAATGCTATTTCCTTTGACTTTGACCTCCATGTCAATTTTTTTTTGATAACATAGTTGATGTCAGCAGGACCTGAGGTAGTCTTACCTTCTAATGTACTGGCTTCTCTGGAATTGGATGGGTTACCTACAACAAAGAGTGCCTTGTGCTCTCCTCCTCTGCTTCCTTAGACTGCTGGCACCCTCAATTGTAAGTCTTCTTGAGTTCCTCCTTCGATCCTTTTGGTTGAGATCAATGCCTTTATATGGGAATTTGAGGACATTACTCCATGAGTGCCCACAAAGGCCTTTAGCCTGTGTAGGGTATTTTCCTGGTATGTTAGTTTTCCTAATAGTTGGAAGTTTTCCTATTGGTCAGTATTATTATTCTTATTATAAGTTTGAGATGCTTTAATTCTAAACCTTCCAGTGATTGTGCATTTTCTTAGACTACAGCCGATTATTTGTTCAAAAATTGTGGGCCTTCCATCTGTACTTAACTAGAACAGTTGACTTTCTAAACAAAAGGTACTTTGGAATAACAAAATTGTTTTTTTTTCCCCCAAAACTAGGTTTCTCCAAATTAAATTGGAAGATCATAATTCTAAAACAAAACAATCCGAATAAGGTACATATTTTAGTTAGCATTTAGAGGCATCAAAATGTCTTTAAAGTCAGTCTTTAAAGTCACAGAGGCTAATAAAAAATGAAAAGAGAAAGAAAAAGTCCTTGAGGCTGTTTTCTTCCATTAACTCTCACTCTCCTACTCCTGCTCTCTAACCTCTATGTCCTATACTTGCTGAACTTCTCTTCTACTTTTGTGACTCTAAAGCTTCCCTTGATTCCCGTTTCTGTTAAACCTGTTCAAATTCACCCTTTCAAGCTCTATGCAAATAACGAGGGCACACTACTAAGTGTTTCCTATGCACTTTGGACAAAAGCTGAACTTAGGAATATAGCTAAAGGGTTCATCAAGATTACTGAGTACCCTCATAAACTTGCTGAAGAATTTAAAATTGTTATCCAAACTCATAAATCTGATTTCTCTAATGTTTATCCACTACTACAGTCATATCTCACTATACACAAGGGATTGGTTTCTGGACCCATGCTATACCCAAATCCATTCATACTCCAGTCCTTCAGTTGGCCCCACCAACCAGGATATATGAAAAGTTGGCTCATCATATATGCAGGTTTCACATCCTGTGAATACCGTATTTTTGATCCACCTTTGGTTGAAAAAAATCCATGAGTGGACCTATGCACTTCTAATTTGTGTTAGTCAATGTTTACCTGTACATACATGCCCATCAGAGAACATCAGCACAATATAAGATGGCAAGGAAAGTTAGAACAATTCTCTAATCCAGCGGTCCCCAACCTTTTTGACACCACGTACCAGTTTCATGGAAGACAACTTTTTCCACAGACTGGGGGTGGGGGGTGATGAAATTGTTCCACCTCAGATCAGCAGGCATTAGATGCTCATAAGAAGCATGCAACCTAGATCCCTCACATGCACAGTTCACAGTTGGGTTCATGTTCCTATGAGAATCTAATGCCACTGCTGATGTGACAGGAGGCAGAGCTCAGGTGGTCAGAGCTCAGCTTGCTCACCCACTGCTCACCTCCTGCCATGTGGCCTGGTTTCCAGCAGGCCATGGAACAGTACCTGTCTGTGGCCCAGCTGTTACAGACCCCTGCTCTAATGGGCCTCCAATGCAATGTTGCCTTCCAATAGGGAGAAAGTCCAAGGAAGAACCAACACTTTATACCTGCCTATTCCTTTAACATTCCCTAAACCAGTAGACTAAAACGAGATCCAGGCCTGTACTCGAAAGGAAGCTGAGGCAATACATAATTATTATAATAGACATGAAATAGTTATCAAGGAAAACTCTGGACTCCCCTTGGCCACCAAATCTATCCAATTGGCTTTTAATTCTATGTTTGTAAATGGTTTAGACAAAGATCTTACAATTCGAAATAGGCTCAACTTGAATGGGAAACAGGGCGATGTTCACCTCTGATTCATTTAACCTGGCCAGCCAATTAGCCTGAACAATTTATGAGGTGGATGAAGTGAGGGCAAAGAAAATAAAGCTACAGCTTTGCCATCTTTCTCATATTCCTCATAATAATATTATTATTCCTCATAATAATATTATTCCTCATAATAAAACATGGTACTTTAACATTATAAAACCAAACCTTAAAGGAGTCTGCCACTAATACAAAACGCCTGGACATGGAGTGGAGGGAGGGAAATTGCATACAATTCAAACAAGCTAAATGACCCTTTAATAAGCCACTCTCTATGTTCCTTATAGACTGAGGGTGCTCCAGAAAACCCACAGGCAATTTTTCAATCTTGTCTGTTAATCACTTGGGTGAAATTCCTGTCATGATAAGAAAGGAGATTCTCACTGTCCCTATCAATACTTAGGCAATCCTCTGTATTTGATATTCATTAGCCTCAATCAGTTCCTACCTTGAAGTACTGAAGAAAAATGCAAATGGTGGGAGTTTCTAATATCCTTTAAATAGTTTACAAATCTTTCCCCTTGAATTTTAAATTAGGTCCTACAATCATTCTTTTTTACCAGCTCTCTCGACCCCAGTTCACTTACTTGGAAGGGACTTCTTAGAAAAACATTATGTGACCATTTCCTTTTCACATACATGTAAGATAATTCTTGAAACAGATTCACATCTCCATCACCTTTAACTAACAACAGTGAAAATTCTTCAACACCCGTGCCTACATTTGTCTTTAACTTAAATAACAAAAATGCTGAATTTAGGTCTCTTTAAAACAGCTTTTTGAGGAAGTTTTGGATAAATCTAAAATAGACATTGGACAAATACATTGGGCTCTCCTGATAAAGACTCAAAGTGACCCAAACAAGCCCCTTTCTAATATCAGACAATATTCCTTAAATCCTGAAGCTTCTGCAGAAATTAAGCCAATTACAGAATAGAAAGCTGAGAATCCTGTGGTACCTTGTACTAGCCCATGTAGTACTCCTGTCCTTCCTATAAAGACATTTCATGGACATGGATGGAGAGCTGTACAAGAGCTATGAACCATTAATAATATTGTCACTCTTTGATACCCTGTTGCTACAAGTCTACATACCCTCATGACTTCCATCATCACAGAATATAGATTTTACAGTGACATAGTTTTATAGTGCTTTTCTTTAGAAGCATTCATGTGGATGCTGAGAGTCAAATTTTATTTGCTTTCACATAGGAAAGTCAACAATATACCTAGATAGTAATGCCTCAGGGATATACAAAAAGCCCTCCCTCCTTTTCAGGTACTGAAGATAAATTTTTTTTTTAATTGAACTTTAGGTTCTGGGGTACATATGCAGATCATGCAGGATTGTTGCATAGGTATATACATGGCAAGGTGGTTTGCTGCTTCTATCCCCCCATCACCTATTTCTGGCATTTCTCCCCATGTTATCCCTTCCCAACCTCCCCACCCCATGCTGTCCCTCCCCTAGGCCCCTCAACCGACCCCAGTGTGTGATGCTCCCCTCCCTGTGTCCATGTGTTCTCATTGTTCAACACCTGCCTATGAGTGAGAACATGTGGTGTTTGGTTTTCTGTTCTTGTGTCAGTTAGCTGAGAACGATGGTTTCCAGATTCATCTATGTCCCTACAAAGGACACCAACTCATTGTTTTTTATGGCTGCGTAGTATTCCATGGTGTATATATGCCACATTTTCCTTGTCCAGTCTATCATTGATGGGCATTTGGGTTGGTTCCAGGTCTTTGCTATTGTAAACAGTGCCGCAATGGACATACATGTGCATGTGTCTTTATGATACAATGAATTATAATCTTTTGGTTATATATCCAGTAATGGGATTGCTGGGTCAAATGGAATTTCTATTTCTAGGCCTTTGAGGAATTGCCACATGTCTTCCACAATGGTTGAACTAATTTACATTCCCACCAACAGGGTAAACTTGTTCCTATTTCTCCATATCTGTTGTCTCCAGATTTTTTAATGATTGTCATTCTAACTGGTATGAGATGGTATCTCAATGTAGTTTTCATTTGCATTTCTCTAATGACCAGTGATGATGAGCATTTCTTCGTATATTTGTTGGCCTCATATATGTCTTCTTTTGAAAAGTGTCTGTTCATATCCTTTGGCCACTTTTGAATGGGTTTGTTTGTTTTTTTCTTGTAAATTTGTTTTAGTTCTTTGGAGATTCTGGATATTCCAAAGATAGATTTAACAGATGTCTCTTTCCCCCAAGGATTGACTCTCTTGCAGTATGTTGATGACCTCCTTCTTTGTCTTTGTTCCTTGTGAACATGATTATGTTCATCTTCTTAAACCTCTAGCAGACACCTACAAAATTTCCACAGAAAGACTACAGTTTAACCAGGGCCATGTCAAACATTTGGGACACATTATATAAAACCAAGCACTTCTCTTGGTTCCTGACAGACTTGAGGGCATTTAAACTTTTCTCAATCTCAGACTGAGACAATTACAGGGCATTAGGGCCTGGCAGCATTCTGTCAAAACTGAATACCTAATTTTCCTTCGATAGTGTAACCCTTATAGGTCTTTCAGAAATTTGACAAACCAGATCCCCTGGATTAGAAAGAGAATGCCTGTATGGCCTTCCTAAGTCTTCCTGCCTTAAGGTACCCCAATCATCAGCTCTCTTTCTTCATTTTTGTGCATGAAAAAGAAATAAATGTGTTGGGGGTTCTTACCCCAAAACATTGAGTTCATCACAGACCCACTGGCTATTATAGCCAGCATTTAGGTTCAATAGCTGACTTCCTCTCTGCATGAGAGCTATATCAACCACTACAACTTTAATTAACTCTACAGAAGAGATAATCATGAACTCTCCTCTCACTGGTTATGTTCCTCATGCTGTGGAAGCGTTGTAGGAACTGTAGAGAACTCTCATCACACTCAGCATCATTCTGCAAGCAGATTAACTTCTTATGAGATCTTGTTGTTGATTTCTCATATTCTTTCTCATGGTGACACTCTTAATCCAGTAACCCTCCTTCCCCTATCTGTTGATGAGACATCTCATGACTGTTCAAATCTAACTGGCCAGCTAAAACCTAAAGTTCATTTACAAGAAACTCCTATACCAAAAGCAGAACTTTCATGGTTTTCTGATGCATCATAAATGACAGATAATGTAGGAAAATACTGCACTAGATATACAACTCTTCTTGAAGTATAGTCATGCATTGCTAAATGACAGGAATACATTCTGAAAAATGCATTATTAGGTAATTTCATCATTGTGTGAACAGAATATCATAGAGTGTACTTAAACCTAGCCTTTTACATGCCTAGTTACATGATATTACCTACTGCTCCTAGGCTGAAAACCTGTATAGCATATTACTGTACTGAATACTATAGATAATTGTAGCATGATGCTAGGTATTTGTGTATCTAAACATATCTAACCATAGAAAAGATACAGTAAAAATAAGGTATTACAATTATGGGACCACTGTCATATATGTGGTCAGTTGACAAAAATGTGCAGTACATGACTGGAGCACATGACTACATGCAGCACATGACTGTCGTTGAAGAAGCTGCACTGCTGATGGCCCAACAAGCAGAACTTATGTCTCAATTAGGGCTTGTATTCTGGTAAAAATAAAACTGCAAACTTTTACACCAATAGCCATTATGCCTTTGGGGTTGTTCATGATTTCGGTGTGCTTTGGAAACAAAAAGGATTTTTAATCTCCAGAGGGAACCAAATTAAAAATGGAACTTTTGACAATAATTTATAAAATTCAGATCAACTCCCCTCTGTCTTGGCTATAATCAAAATTTCTGGGCACTCTAAATTAGAAAGGCAAAGAGAAACCACTTGGCTGATCATGCAACAAAAGCAACTACCCTGAGTTCCACTAAGTCTAAAACCTTATAGCTAATATTAACTGTTTTCAAAAAAAGGACTTAAATGATGTTGTGAAAGGTGCTCAGTCTTGGGCATCACATAAAAAATTATATTGGGTTGATAACAATTGCATTTTTTTTCCCAGTAACAAATTTATGTATGGTCCCAATAATAAACTGCTATTACCAGGATACATATGTCTTTTTAAAATCCTACTCAAAATGACACATCAGATGACTAATTGGGCAACTGATAAATTTTATGAAGCAATATTATTAGTGGGGAAACATTTCAAGGGCTGCCAAAGAGTTACAGTTGTCTTGTACTGTACCATACACTCTATATTCTGTTCACACAATGATGAAATTACCTAATAATGCATTTTTCAGAATTTGTCCAAAATTCAGCCCAGGAAAGACAATTCAGATAGTCCCAGGTCATTTTAACCTACTTAATGAATACTGTGAAGTTTGGCAAATGAATTTCATTCAGCCACCTCCATATCAAGATTATAAATATGTTCTTGTTATAATTTGTATATTTCCTTTGACTTCCATGTCAAAGGATTCTACAGTATCATACTGCATAAGAATACATTATATAATTTCAAGAATAATCACTAAAATTATAATGTTTAATAAACTGCTTATAGAGAAAATGAAATACTAAGCATGAATTTTAAAATTCAATACAGGAAATGGACATAAAATTGCAGGATGATTAGAATATAAATAAGGTGTAGATGTAAATACAGATACATCAGTAACAACATTCAGTGGAAATGGATTAAGAATTCTAATTAATGAGATTGCTGGGTCAAATGGAATTTCTATTTCTAGGTCCTTAAGGAATCGCCACACTGTCTTCCACAATGGTTGAACTAATTTACGCTCCCACCAACAGTGTAAAAGTGTTCCTATTTCTCCACATCCTCTCCAGCATCTGTTGTCTCTAGATTTTTTAATGATTGCCATTTGAACTGGCGTGAGATTATACTCAATGTAGTTTTGATTTGCATTTCTCTAATGACCAGTGATGATGAGCATTTTTCATGTGTTTGTTGGCCTCATGTATGTCTTCTTTTGTAAAATGTCTGTTCATAACCTTCATCCACTTTTGAATGGGCTTGTTTTTTTTCTTTTAAATTTGTTTTAGTTCTTTGTAAACTCTGGATATCAGCCCTTTGTCAGATGGGTAGACTGTAAAAATTTTTTCCCATTCTGTTGGTTGCCAATTCACTCTAATGACTGTTTCTTTTGTCATGCAGAAGCTGTGGAGTTTGATTAGGTCCCATTTGTCTATTTTGGCTTTTGTTGCCAATGCTTCTGGTGTTTTAATCATGAAGTCCTTGGCTATACCTATGTCTCGAATGGTTTTGCCTAGATTTTCCTCTAGTGTTTTTATGGTGTTAGGTCTTATGTTTAAGTCTTTAATCCATCTGGAGTTAATTTTAGTGTAAGGTGTCAGGAAGGGGTCCAGTTTCTGCTTTCTGCACATGGCTAGCCAGTTTTCCCAACACCATTAATTAAACAGGGAATCCTTTACCCATTGCTTGTTTTTGTCAGGTTTGTTAAAGATCAGATGGTTGTAGATATGTTGTGTTGCCTCTGAGGCCTCTGTTCTGTTCCATTGGTCTATATCTCTGTTTTGGTACCAGTACCATGCTGTTTTGATTACTATAGCCTTGTAGTATAGTTTGAAGTCTGGTAGTGTGATGCCTCTTGCTTTGTTCTTTTTGATTAGAATTGACTTGGCTGTGCGGGCTCTCTTTTGGCTCCATATGAAGTTTAAGGTGTTTTTTTCCAGTTCTTTGAAGAAGGTCATTGGTAGCTTGATGGGGATAGTGTTGAATCTGTAAATTACTTTGGGCAGTATGGCCATTTTCATGATACTGATTCTTCCTAACCATGAACACGTAATGTTTCTCCATCTGTTTGTGTCCTCTCTTATTTCGTTGAGCAGTGGTTTGTAGTTCTCCTCGAAGAGGTCCTTTACGTTCCTTGGTAGTTGTATTCCTAGGTATTTTATTCTCTTTGTAGCAATTGTGAATGGCAGTTCATTCTTGATATGGCTCTCTTTAAGTCTGTTATTGGTGTATAGGAATGCTTGTGATTTTTGCACATCGATTTTGTATCCTGAGACTTTGCTGAAGTTGCTTATCAGTTTCAGGAGATTTTGGGCTGAGACAATGGGGGTCTTCGAGATATACAATCATGTCATCTGCAAATAGAGACAATTTGACTTCCTTCTTTCCTATTTGAATACCCTTTATTTCTTTTTCTTGCCTGATCCCATTACTGGGTATATAGCCAAAGGATTATAAATTGCTCTACTATAAGGACACATGCACATGAATGTTCATTGCAGCACTGTTTACAACAGCAAAGACCTGGAACCAACCCAAATGCCCATCGATGATAGACCGAACAGGGAAAATGTGGCCCATATGTACCATGGAATATTTTGCAGCCATCAAAAATGATGAGTTTGTGTCCTTTGTAGGGACATGGATGAACCTGGAAACCATCATTCTCAGCAAACTGACACAAGAGCAGAAAATCAAACACTTCTCACTCATAGGCAGGTGTTGTACAATGAGAACACATGGACACAGGGAGGGGAGCACTACACACTGGGGTCTGTTGGGGGGAAATGGGGGAGGTACAGTGCAGGGTAGGGAGTTGGGGAGAGATAGCATGGGGAGAAACGCCAGATATAGGTGATGGGGAGGAAGGCAGCAAATCACACTGCCATGTGTGTACCTATGCAACAATCTTGCATGTTCTCCACATGTACCCCCAAACCTAAAATGCAATAAAAAATAAAATAAAATAAAGAATTCTAATTAAAACACAAAGACTATCAACTAAACAGGCCAACTTTAACTATAAGAATACAAAAATGATACTGAAAAAGTGGCCAACTTTAAGAATACAAAAATGATAACAGTAACAAGATGAAAGAAATGCTATGCAAACACTAACAAAAAAAAGTTGTAGGTGCCTATATATTTCTACCAGACAATGAAAAGTTAAAGATGTTGTGGTAGGCTGAATGATGACTGCCCTCTCCCAACCAAAATGTTTACATCCTAATCCCTCAAACCTACGAATGTTACTTTATACGGCCAATGAGATTTTGAAGATGTGAACAAATTGAGAATCTTTAGAGCGGGAGATTATCCTAAATTATCCAAGTGAGCCTGATATATAATTACAAGTCTTCTTGTAAAAGAGATATAAGTAGGGTCAAAGTTAGATAGGAGGCAATGTGATAAAAGCAGCAGAGGGACAGAGAGAAAGAAATTCGAATATGTTATGGTTCTGGATTTTAAGATGGAATAGAGAAGCCAGAAGCCAAAGAATGTAGGCAGCCGCTGGAGTCTGAAAAGGTCAAGTAAACAGATTCTCTCTTGGAATGTCTAGAGGGAACACAGTTGTGGAGAAGGAATTTTAAACTTCTGATCTCCCAAAGTGTAAGATGATAAATTTGCATTGTTAAAAGCCACTATCTTTGTGGTGATTTGTTATAGCAGCAGTCAAAATTAATATAGATGGATTACTATGAATAAAGATAAATCATGCACCAGCACAGTGGATCACACACGTCATGCCAGCGCTTTGAGAGGCCAAGGCAGGAGGACTGCTTGAGGCCAGGAGTTCAAGACCAACCTGGGCAATATAGGGAGATCAAATCTCTACAAAAAATAGAAAAAAAAAATAGCCGAGCATGGTGGCACATGCCTGTAGTCCCAGCTACTCTGGAGGCTAAGATGGGAGGATTGCTTGATCCCAGAAGTTTAAAGATGCAGTAAGCTATGATCATGTCACTGCTGCAGCCTGGGTGACACAGCAAGACCCCATCTCTAAAAAATAGATAGATAGAGAGATAGAGAGAGAGAGAGAGAGAGAGAGAGAGAGAGAGAGAGAGAGAGAATGATTTAAAGCGTTAATATACCAAGAAGGTATAATTCTAGGTTTTCATGTCCATAAAATATAGCCTCAAAATGCATTAAAAAAGAAAACAGCATACATAAACAAACCCACAAATCACAGTAGGACATTTTAACATACCTCTAACAGTAATCTTTAGAAGCAGATAGAAAGTATCAATAAGAATATATGAGATTTAAAGAACATAATCAACAAACTTCACCTAATATTTACAGAACTCCAAACAGAAAAAAATGCATGTTTTAAATCAATGTTTATCATATCAGAATATATACTGGGTTACAAGGCAAGTCCTAACAAGTTTTAAAGATTGATGAGCATGTTCTCTACAGTAGAATTAATGAAGAAGTTTAAAAAATAATTAGAAATTAAGCAACATTCTTTTAAATAACCACCAGGTCAAAGTATAGCTCAAAAGAAAAATTGGAAAATGTCTTGAATTGAATAATGAAAATAAAATATATGAAAACTCAAGGGATGGAGCTAAAGCTAATTCATTTTCCAATATGTGTTATTTAGCCTTAAATACATATATTAGAAAAATCTAAAGAAATAGTCTAACCTTCCATCTCAAGAAGCTGGAAAAAGAATAGCAAATTAGAATGAAATACAATGAAAGCAATAAATGGAAAAACAGAAATCAGTGAATAAAAGACAGATAGGAAATAGAAAAAAAATCGACAATGCCAAAAACTAGTTATTTAAGAAGATTAACAACACTGAACTCTTGGCAAGACTGAACAAAAAAGAAAAAAAGAATGCACAAATAATAATACATGTATGGGGAATTAAAATTGGCACATCACTATGGATCCTACATATATTAATAATATATTGAGGGTGAAATGATAATTCCAATAGATTTAAAACTACATATGAAATGGAAAAATTCTTATAAAAATCAGTTTACCAAACTTGACATAAAAAATAAAAATATGGCCAGGCGCGGTGGCTCACGCCTGTAATCCCAGCACTTTGGAAGGCCGAGACGGGTGGATCACGAGGTCAAGAGATCGAGACCATCCTGGTCAACATGGTGAAACCCTGTCTCTACTAAAAATACAAAAATTAGCTGGGCGTGGTGGTGCGTGCCTGTAGTTCCAGCTTCTCGGGAGGCTGAGGCAGGAGAATTGCCTGAACCCAGGAGGCGGAGGTTGCGGTGAGCCGAGATCGCGCCATTGCACTCCAGCCTGGGTAACGAGCGAAACTCCGCCTCAAAAAAATAAAATAAAAATATGAGTAGTCTAATATCTTAATTTTTTGACACTTACTTTTTTAAATCCATAAAATTACATTCACAGACTTAACATGTGTCCTAATACTAATTTTATGCATCAAAAAGGACCATTTTCCAGTTAGCTTTTCATACTTCGCATTTACGTTCATTCATCACTTAATGACAGGGATAAGTTCCGGGAAATATGTTGCTGAGTGATTTTGTCATTGTGCAAACATCATGCAATGTACTTACACAAATCTACATCACATAGGCTACTATATACCTAGACTATATGGAATAACCTGTTGCTCCTAGACTATGAACCTGTACAGCATATTACTGTACTGAACACTGTAAACAATTGTAACACAATGCTAAGTATTTCCGTATCTAATCATGGAAAAGATATGGTAAAAACACAGTATTATAAACGTATGGGAGCAATGTCACATATTCGATCCATTGTTGACCAAAACATGGTTATTCAGTGCAAGACTATATATGTTTAATCTATACTTGAAAACATTCTCACAAAGAATCTCTACATATAGATGGCTTCACTGGTAAATTCTTCCATTAATTTAAGAAATGATACCAATATCATACCAACTCTTTTAGAAAATTAAAATGAAAAGGGAACTCTTCACAATTCATTTTATTAGACCAACATAACACTAATACAGAAACCTGACAATGGCCTTATGAGAAATAAAACATAGCACTCAGGCATTCCATGAGCATAGATGTAAAAATCCTGCATAAAATCTTCGTAAAGAAAATATAGCAATATATAAAAACGATAATACATCAAAACTAAACTGAGTTTATTCCAGAAATGTAAGGTTAGCTTAACATTCAAAAATTAATCAATGTAATTCACCACAGAGAAAATCTGTATGACCATCTTAATGGATACAGCAAAAGCATTAGATAAAACTCAACACTCATTTATGATAAAAATTCTGAACAAACTAGGATTGGAGAAAACATCCTTAGGATGATAAAGGATATCTACAAATATCTACAGAAAACCTCATATTAATGATAGAAAAATGAAATTTTTTGCCTGATATTGGTAATGAAATGAAGATGCCCACTAGCACCATTTCCTTTTGACATTGCAATTTGACTTCAACAACTAATTGCTAAGAATTTAAAATAAAGGTATAATAAATGGAAAGTGATTAATAAAACTTAATAAAACGGTCATTATTCATATGTGACATGATTGTATACATAAAAAAAATCCCAAAAATCTGCAGATAAATGTTTAGATTGAATAGGGACTTAAGCAGGGTCACCAGATATAAGATCAATATATTAAAAATCAAGTATATTTTTATATTTCATCAAAAACAAGTAGAAAATAAAGTTATAAAAACATGCCCAATAGCAAAATGCATATAAAAATAAGCATATTTGAATAAATTTAAAGATGTTAAAGATATCTACACAGAAAATTATGAAATATTGCTGAAAACAAAAGACAAAGGTATATTTCATGTTTATGGGCTGGAAAATTCAATATTAATTTTCTCCAACTGATTTATAGATTGAATACATGTCCAATCAAATCATAAGCAGACTCTACATAGAAATAGATTGGCTAATGCTAACATTTATATAGTTACATGAAGGGCTAAGAATTGCCATGGAAACCATGAAGAAGGAAAAACAAAGCTGCAGAATTTATTCTACCAGACATCAGATCCACAATAATTAAGAGTGTGTGATATTGGTATAAAGATAGGCAAATAGGCCAATGGAACAGAAGACAGAGTTGAGAAACATATCAACATATATCTGGACAGTTGCCTTATGATAAAGACTTTGCTGCAAACAATTAGGGAAAAAATGATCTTTTCAAAAAAATGGTGCTTGGTCAAGTGGATACAGAAATAGAAAAAAATTTAACCCACCCTCCATTCCAACCTCATATACAAAAAAATCAATTCCATGTGTATTGTGGTTCTAAATGTAAAGGGTAAAATAACAAAAAATTCTCAAAGACAACACAGAAGAATATATTAGTATTTTGGGGTAGACAATAACTTGCTGAACAGGATACAAAAAGCACTACCAGAAAGGGAATGATTAATAAATTTAACTATAATAAAATTAAAAACTCCTTTTCATTAAAAGACACCACTAAGCCAGTTGACAGGCAATCCAAAAAGTGGGTGAAGATATTTTTAATCAATAAAGGGACTGGATTCCAGAACATCTAATCAATAAGAAAAAGGTAATAAAAAAGCAGGTAGGTTTGAGTAGGCACTTCAGAAAGGAAATGCACTAAGATACCACTACATACTGATCAGAATGGCTACAATAAAGATGACCATCAATACCAACTGTTGCTGAGGATGTAGAAAAAAACTGAAAGAGCTAATGGGTATGTAAATTAGATGGGTATGTAAATTTGGAAAACTACTGGGCAATACCTAAAACCCTATTTATCTCCTATGATCTGCCAATTCACTCCTAGGCATATACCCAACAGAAACGTAAACATGTTTACCAAAAAGCAAAATGTCTCTAAATATTCTTGGGTAAAATTACTATTTTCAATAGCCCCAAATGGGAAATAACCCAAATGTTCATCAACAACAGACAGAATAAATGAACTTGATATACTCAAATAATAGAATACAATATAGCAATAGTGAACAAACTACAGCTATATAAAACGATATGTATGAATCTCACAAAAATAATGTTGTGAAAGAAGCCAAATATAAGAGTGTACACTGTATGATTCCATATATACAAAGTTTAAAACCAGGCAAAACTAGTTTTGTGGTTTTTTAAAGTCAATAAGAATATAAACAATGGTTATCTTCAAAGAGGAGATTAAAGTTAGTGAGTGGAGGTGGTCATGGAAAGACCATCTTAGTGCTGGTAATGATCTAGTTTCTGCTCTGAGCAGTTATGTTCACTGTGTGTTCACTGATAATGCATCTAGCTATTCTCTAATACTGTGTGCACTTTTCTGCATGTACGTTTTAATTCACTAAAATGTTATTAACACAACTCAGCAAAATTTTTCTTCGTTTTTATTTCCTGTGGTACTTGAAGATTTTTTGTATGTGCTAATATCTCTTACCATCACAGGAAGCTATCTAGGTTAAAAAAGTGTCACTTAATTTACCTTATCTTTAAAATGATGGAGCTAATATTTAGGTGACTTCAGAAATGCATCTCATTTCTAATCTTTCATGGTTCTATAACCTGGAGAAAGGTTTAGTCACATTCTGCTTATCCTACTAAAATTATTTTATTCCCTTGAACTATTCAGTTGGTTCATCTAAGGACAGAATTAAATAATGTGAGTTTTCTAGAATATCAAAACCACTTCATGAGTCTGCATTGTTTTCAAGAAAACCCCTCAAGTGAGATGTAGCTGTTGTTGCTTCTGCTCTTAAAAACTCTTCAAATATCTTACTTCTGTTATAGCACTTAGGCTTCATTGCAATTATTTTCTTACCGCCCCACCTTCGTCAGTTGCCTGTATATTTCATAAGGGTAAACATTTCCTTCGTCCCTTTTTCCCTTTCATTCACTCAACAGACATTTATCAGTAATCTACTGTGTGTCAGGCACTGTGATGATAGTCATTAGGGATACGAAGAAAAAAATGGATATGATCTATGTTCTTGCAACTAACAGTATAGTAGGAGTAGCACATACTACTCAAGTATACCCCAAACCCTCTGTAATACTTAGAACAAAAGAGAGATATGTACTTCAGAGTGTATCAATCCAAGAAGATTTATCTTGTTTTTGGACGTGTGTAAGGTGGAGAGAGGCAAAAAAGAAAAAGAAAAAACAAAAAAGGTTTTCCTGAAGAAGTAATACTTGAGCTGAGCTTTCCTAAAGGAAAAATGGGTATTACTGCGATGAAAGAAAGGAAAAAAGAGTGTACAGCCAAAATGTCATAAACAAAGGCTGGGACAAATATGCAGATAATTATTTGAGAAAAGGCTGGCAAACTAGCTAAGAAGCCAATTGTATAAGTCTTTAAGTGTTTGCTTTTCCTGGAGCAAGGCTAGATCTTTCCTGTCATTCAGGTTTCAGCCTAAATAACAACTATTCAAGGGAGGCCTTCCCTAACCTCCTAATTTAGTTACTGAAGCTGAAGCCAATTTCTTTTTCTCCTTTGCTAACAAGAATTAAATGATCCCCTCTGAGCACACTGGTGCTTATAATGATACAGGGTCCAGCCCCAGGGTGTGAAACCTAATTGGTGTTAGTGGTCTCACTATCATTGCTAGGATTGGTTCAAGCTTGTGTATGTGACATAGTTCTACCCAATGAGACGTAAGAGAAACCTACTTCTGAAAAAAATTTTCTCTCACTTATGCAAAAGGAAAAGAGATTTATATACACACACTCCTTTTCCCCCCTCTTTGTCATTGGACATGGTCATGAATGCATACGGTTCCAGACAGCTGCAGCCATCTTATGACTATGAGAGGGGAAAGATGGACAGCACCTGGATTCTTGATGATGTCTCTGACCACTAAATTAACCAGCCAGAACCACCCTACTTCCACACACCTCATCATTTAAATTACGCTTAATTAAACTCAGCTGTTACTTACAGCTGAAAGCATTCATCTTCAGTCATTTAACACATCATTGTAGTTTAATTCTCTGCATAGTATCTATCATCATTTGATTTTTATGTATTTATTTCCCCACTAAAATATATGCTCCAAAGAATTAAAAGACTTTGTCTATCTTGCTCACCACTGTATTCCAAGTATTTAGAATGGTGCCAAGTACACAGCAGATGCTCAATAAATATTTATTGAATGAATACAAGAGAAAACTCTGAACAATTTTGTGTCTGTATTGTGTAGGGTCAACAACAAAAAAAGACTCTAATGTTTTTCACATTTATTTTACTACACTGTATAAAGTTTTAGCTTCAAATAGCAACATTGAAAAGAGGGTGTCGACAAGACTAAACATTGGGGTTTGTGGAAGTACCTTTGTGGCAGATTTAAATCAGGGTCCCAAATTCTTTGACGCTCCTTTCACAGAAAGGTTGGGGTGTATATTGCCTGTTCTTGAATTCAGACTCTGTGACTACTGTACAAATAGAATATTCCAGGAATGACAGTGTGCCAGTTTCTAGGTCCAGGCCTCTTACAAAACTGGCCACTTCCTCTTCTTATCTCTTATAATGCTTACTATTGATACCTAGCCATCATGCCATGAGGAAAATAAATATCCCCAAAAGAGACCCAGTAAAGAAGAAATGAGGCCCCTAGCCTGTAGTTTCAGTAAACATTGTGCTAGGCCCAATTTACCAGCCATGTGAGTCAGCCATATTGGGAGTAAATCCACCAGCTTAAGCTGCCCGGCTGGATGATACCTCACAGAACAGAGGTGAGCCTTCTTTCATAAGCACTGTACAAATTGAAAACTTATGAGGCAAGGCATGGTGGCTCACACTTATAATCCCAGCACTTTTGGAGGCCAAGGCAGGAGGATCGCTTGATGCCAGGAGCTTAGAACCAGCCTGGGCAACATAGGAATACCCCATCTCTACAGTATTTTTTAAAAAATTAACTGGATGTGGGGGTATGTGCCTGTATTCTCAGCTGTTCTGGAGGTTGAAGTAGGAGAATAGCTTGAGCCCAGGAGCTAGAGGCTGCAATGAGCTAGGATTGTGTCACTGCACTCAGCCCAGGCAGCAGAGTAAGACTTTGTCTCTAAAAAAAAATTTTTTTTTAATCTAAGCTAAATAATTACTGTTTTACACCACAAGGTTTGCAACAGTGGTTATGCAGCAACAGAAAATGGAAACATCCTTCAACAGAAAAGGGCAAAAAGATGCTTAGAGACAGACAGCTTAAATTTGATTACAAAGGGAAACAGTAATGGTAGTTATTAAGCAAGGTAGTTAAAGGACTGGGGAAATAGAAGTGTAGATGAATTATGTATATTTTCATGTGGTAAAAATTAGTAGTTAAAAGCTGCTTTAAGGTTGTTGAAGCAGTGGTGCCAGCAAGGCACCTGCGCACTATTATTACCATGTGATAGCTAATTTTATGTATCAACTTGACTAGACCACAATACCACTATTATTACCATGTGATAGCTAATTTTATGTATCAATTTGACTAGACCACAATACCTAGATATTTGGCCAAACAGTATTTTAGATGTTTCTGTGAAGGTTATTTTTTTTAGATGAGATGAACATTTAAATCAGTAGATCTTGAGTAAAGCAAATTACTCTCCATAATATGGGTAAACTTCATTCAATCAGTTGAAAGCTTCAATTTGAAAAGACTGGCCTCCCTGGGTAAAGACAAAAGTCTGCCAGCAGACTGCCTTTGAACTAAAACTGCAACTCTTCCCTGGGTGTCTTGTCTGCAGGCTACCTTGCAGATTTAGAGTTGCCATTTTACAATCATATGAGTCAATTCCTCAAAATAAATCTCTGCCTTTCAGACACACTCTATGGTTTTGTTTCTCTGTAGAATTCTAACTAATACACAGTTTCTTTTTGCATAATGCTTTGTATTTTTCAAAAAATGTTCATATATATTGTCTTATATGCCCACAACCATGAAGTGTAAGCAGAATGAAAATTTCAAGGATGGTAAAGTTGGGAAAGAAAGAAAGTTTTTCAAAGTCATAAGGCTAAGTAAATGGTAGAGTCTGCCCAGACCTCATAATCATCTGATTCCTGGTTTAGATTATTTGTACTGTATCATCCTACCTTCTGTATTAACTTTGACACATTCTCATGAATAAAATCTCATGCATCCCTAAAACTCAACAGCAAAACCAAAACCAATTAAAAATGGGCATAGGACTTAAATAGACATTTCTACAAAGATATACAAATGGCCAATAAGTACATAAAAATATGTTTGACATCACTAATCATTAGGGAAATGCAAATCAAAATCACAATGAGACATCACTTCACATCATTAGAGTGGCTATTATAATAAACAAACAAAAACCCCAGAAGGTGAGTGTTGGTTGGCAAGAGTGTAGAGAAATTTGAATCCTTGTGTGCTGCTGGTGGGAATGTAAAATGGTACAGCAATATGAAAAACTGTATCATAGTCTCTCAAAAATTAAAAATAGAATTACCATATGATACAGCAACTCCATTTCTTACTATATAACCAAAAGAACTGAAAGCAGGGACATGAACAGATATTTGTACAGTCATTTATAGCAGAATTATTCATAGTAGCTAAAACGTGGAAGAAACCCAAGTGTCATAGACAGATGAATTAATAAAAAAAGTATGGGATATACAAACAATGGAATATTATTTGGCCTTAAAAAGGAAGGAAATTCTGACATGTGCTATAACATAGATGAGCCTTGAAGACATTATGTTAAGTAAAATAAGCCACTCAGAAAAGGACAAATACTGATGATTCCATTCAAATGAGGTACTGAGAATAGTCAAGTTCATGGAGTTAGAAGAATGGTGGTTACTAGGGGATAACAGGAAAAGAAAATGGGGCCTTACTGTTTAATGAAAAAAGAGTTTCAGTTTTACAAGATGAAGAAAGTTCTAGAGATAGATGGTGGTAATGGTTGCACAACAATGTGAATGTATTTAATGCCCCTAAATAGCACACTTAAGATGATTAAAATGGTAAATTTTATGTTATGTATATTTTACCACAATTAAAAATAAAATTTAAACTTCCCCAAAAAACAAAACAAAACACAAGCAAAAAACCGAAAACCTTATCTAGCCTTTAATTATATGGGCTGGACTGCATTTTCAAAGTGATTTTTCAACCCTACTTATGAAATTTTTAACCTCTCACTTTTCTCTAATACCATTAGGGATTTTTATTTTAATTTATTTTTTTCTTTGTAAAATTTTATCTCTTCTAAAAAAACCAGGATACATGTGCAGAATGTGCAGGTGTTACATAGGTATATGTGTGCCATGAGGGTTTGCTGCACCTATTGGCCCATCCTCTAAGTTCCCTCCCCTCAACTCCCACCAACCAACAGGTCCTGGTATGTATTGTTCACTAATGGGGATTTTTAAGTTACTTGTTTCTTTTCTGGTTCTCACTCACTCATTCATTCATTGATTCATTCATTCATTCATTTATTCAATCAGACAGTCAGATAGTTAGTTCATAAATACTGTTGCTTACTGTGTTCCAGGCACTAAGGAAGCTGCAGTGAATGAGGCATATGCAATCCCTGTGCTAATAGAGATTACATTCTAGTAAGGAAGACAGAAAACAATAAATGCAATAGAGAGAAGGAGGAGGAAGATAATAAGTGTGATGAAGAAGATAGGTAGGGAGAGGAGGAAGAAGAGGAAAAAATGAAAAAAGCAGGGTATGAAACAGGACTTAACAGGAAGGAGGGAAATATTTTAGATGCCTTATAGATTATGCCTTCCTCTACCTAATGGGCAAAAGACACCTATGATTCACAAATCTGAAAACAGCAAGTTCAATAGCAGAATACTGGGCCTCAGAGCTTATGCTCTCTTGAGAAGAGGGTGAAGAATTTACAATTATGCTTGATAGCTACAAAGTCTAATTCTATAGAAAATTTGCCTGAGTAGACATAAGCAAGGATTATTAACAAGACTCCCAACGTTATAAGAATCTTAGCTTTGCTTTAACCAAGAGATTTAAAAAGTAAACAGCCATCTTATTTGTGGGAAAAAGACTTTGTGACTTAAAATATTCTTTAACTTAGCATCCCTTGGTCAAAAGCAAAGGCACCCATTTCTGCCCGAGGGAGTATGATTCTCCCCAGAATCAATGGGAAAGCAAGGCCATGCATTTTCAACAGTGGAAATGAAATTTAATTTGATTCACAATAGTCCATGCAGATTTTTTTCCAAATTATTTTTATATGAAGGCATGCTTGAAGACTTTCAGCCCAGATTTAGGTTTCAGTTTCCTAGACTTAGTAAATAATTGCTGCAGTAATGAATTCTATGTCTTAATTTGGTCTGCTCCAGATGTTAACATCTAGATTGTTTGTATTTCATTCTCCACCCCTCTGCATTTCCTTATAAAACAGCACATTTGTAAATGTTCTGAATTTTTAAATATGAGAGGGTGGTACAAGAGAGCAGGAAGAAATAGGGTGAGCAAGAAATCTGGGGTCTCATCTGCTATGCCAATTGGACAAACTTTTTGCTAGAGCTGGGGGAAGACCAGTTTTCACCTTAATAGAAGCCATATTAGCCTTTCCATATTTGCAGACGGGTGTAGTCCTGAAGAGTATACACTCAGGGCTGATAGTGTGATTCCCCCAAGGCAAGGTACTATATTGGTGGTCCTCTCTGAGTGGGAAATAAAAACTCTGTGGCAGAGTTGGCTATGCTATTTTACAAATCGACTTACTCCCTTCCCCCAACATTTATTGAAACAAGGGAATGAACTCCATCCTATAAACTAGCAAAACTGAATAACAGGAAAAACTTGGCTTATACCGCCAAGCTAATAAAGTAATGCACTGATAGTGCATATTAATATGAACCTGCATTTTAGACCCAGCTGGTGAGCAGCTGCATGGCAGCTGGAAATTTGAGATTGTTCTCTAACAGATAAGAGAGACCTTGCTCAAGGGCAGTGGTTCTCAAATTTTAGTGTGCATGGGAATCAGCTAAAGTGCTTGCTAAAAATGCAAATTCCACAGACACAGGTCTAACAATTATGAGCCAGAAGATCTGGGTAGACCCCAGAAGTCTGCTTTTTAATAGGCAGACTCAGGTAATTCCGATGCGGGTGATAGAAAACCACATTTTGAGAAGTACTGCTCCTCAGAGCTGCTAAGATCATCATTCAAGATCTTTACAGCTAAAAATGATAAAGAGGCTTTCAACCAATCTTCCTGCTTAGTTTTTGACAGGCTAGTCCAATCCACAGCTGGTAAAGAGGTTGGATGATGACCGCAGATAGGTTTGATCCCTTGGGATAGAATACTTAAAGTGGTTCGGGGACCTCTGTTTCTCCCCCATCAGTAAGGGGGTTGGAAGGCAGCCACAGTCTGGGCTAGAAATCCAGCTGGCACAATACTTGGAAGACAATCCTCAGTGAGGTCTGGGTTCAATATCTAACTGCTAGAGAGTTTGGCTGTCCGCCTTGTAGTGTTCACTCAATCTCCAATTGATATAATGCTTTGATAACCTATGAGCAGCATGGGTTAAATCCAAAAACTATAAAGGATTTAGATAAAAGTCCTAAGACCTAAAGTTTGGTCCCCAAATGGCATGAAGCTTGGATGATATTTGGGAATGAATTTAATCCTCAAATGGTAAGAGTTTTGGATGTCAGGAATGAGGTCTGGGTTCAATCTCTTGTCATTAAAATGCTTGGAAGATGCTGGGGTCTGGTTTCAATCGTCAGATGGTAAAGAGTTCAAATGACAACAATTGTTTCTAGGTTCAAGTGAAAGCTGACAAACAGCTTGAAATAAACTGCAAGATCTGGGTTCAATCTTGAAATGTTAAGAGTTTAGATAATTGTTATGAGAAATGAATTCAGTTTGGTGGATTCTAAAAGTCTAGGTGAGGTAGCTAAGAATCTGCACCAGATAATTAGAGGCAACTTGTGGTCAGGATCTACATGGGAAAGGATTTAGGTAGTGACTACTCTTTTCAGATTAGGAGATAGAGAGAGTGACCAGATACCATTGATCTAGTGCAATGTATTTAGATAATGTAAAAAGGAGCTTGAATTCCAGCCATGGGAGAAAGAATATGTGTATATTGGGTGGTAAGAAAATGTGTATACTAGGTCATGAGCTAATTTGCAAAAGAATATTATGTGACTTCTCCATATCCATAACTATGAAGGGGGATATAGGCAGCAAGCCTGGGAATGTGATTCCTGAAATAATGGAGATCTTTTGCCAGGAGTTTCGCTGACAGAACGGCTGTTTTATATGGCTGAGCGAGCAGATGTCTGAAAAGCACTGAAATCTATGATGTGTGTTCCTAAGTGGGATGACAGCGGGCACCACTGCATGAAATCTTGTTCTTACTTTTATAGTTTCACTAATACTCTTCTTTCTGATTATTCTGATTTATCAACAAACAGCATTTTTTGGAAGCTTTTAAAAGCATTCTCAAATAGTCAAGAAGTAGACAGCTCTCCAAACACCTAACAATCCACAAGAATTTTAGAGAGACAAAATGGAACTGGATTCCTTGGGGAAGAAGCAAAACCCAAGCCATAACTACCAACTACTTTTCTTCCTGGATATCTTGTTCTTTGACCTGATAATTTAAGGTGAATGCAAAAAAGATGGGCTTACTAAGGGATTGGTTTAGAGCATAGATATATGTGCCAAAGTCTTCTGTGCTTCTTGAATCTGAGCATGTTCCGAGGAATACCTTAAAAAGTTTTGCTCTTGTTACCCAGGCTGGAGTGCAATGGCGCGATCTCGGCTCACCGCAACCTCCACCTCCTGGGTTCAGGCAATTCTCCTGCCTCAGCCTCCTGAGTAGCTGGGATTACAGGCACGCGCCACCATGCCCAGCTGATTTTTTGTATTTTTAGTAGAGGCGGGGTTTCACCATGTTGACCAGGATGGTCTCCATCTCCTGACCTCGTGATCCACCTGCCTCAGCCTCCCAAAGTGCTGGGATTACAGGCTTGAGCCACCGTGCCTGGCCCGAGGAATACCTTTTAAAGAATAACCATGCTTCAGACTTCTGGAATATAGTAAGGATTTGTTTTAAAAAGTTACTATCAAAATGATATTGCTATTAATAGATAGCATTTACTGAGCACTTATGTCAGCTACTGTACCAAACATTTTTACATGTACTGGTTCATTTAATACTTAACCCTGTAAAGTAGGTCTTGTTATTATCTTTCTTTTACCAATGAGAAACCTGAGACACAGATGTTACGCAAGTTACTTAAAGTGGCAGAGATACTGTATGTTCATCACACCACCTTTTCCTAGGCACAAGGGCTACATTTCCCAGCATCCATGGCACAAGTTGTAACCATGTGATTAATTTCATCCAATGGGAAGCATGCTTAGAAGTGATAGAAACCACTTTTGAGCCTAAGCCTTTAAAATATCTGGTAAGATACTCAGGTTTTTTTGTAACCCTTCAAAAATAAGCTTAGAGAGCAGTGTTTCAGATGACATAACAAAATGAGGGAGATATGCTTAACATGCCTCAATCAGACTTTCAGCAGAAATAAATCTCAGTTGTGTTAAGGTATTTCACCAAATTTAAAATGCTATTGATTGCATATGCATTGTTATTTTATGTATTACTAAGAAAGAAAAAAGAAGTGTTGCCAAATAAACAATAACACCCAAGATTGTAAAACACGCCTTTATTTCAGAGACCCAAAGTGTGAAGAAATGACAAAGCTTATAGCTTCCTCACTATCAGGACTCAGTAGACAATTTCAAGAAGTTCTGAGGTTTTTTTTTTTTTTTTTTTTTTTTTGGTGAAAGGTCAATTTATTAGACAGAGAGAAAGAGTGAGAGAGACAGCTCCCACGCTACTGTGGGAGGGGAGAAGAAGTTCTGATTTGTTAAAGATGGCACAATATAAGCTTCAAAAAGGATAACTGCAATTGATAGAGATCCATGAAATATACTAATTTTATTAATCCATTAGTGATACTTTAATTGGTGGCATCTGGAGAATGATAGAGAACCAATTCATTGTCTGGAAAAAATGGTAAATAAGGAAAAAGAATCAATAATTTATCCTGGTTTTCCTGTACTAACTGTACCACTGAGTAGCCAGTAATTGAGGGGAAGCAGATTTTTATAAAAGTATTATGACCATTTAAAAGAACTGATAGACCATCATCATTTTGCAGCATCCATAATGCGGTTGTACACTCAGCATCAATAGCTATAACATCATAAAAAAAGAAGAGCAAGTAGAAATAATGTCCCTTATGGTGAAAAATCTCAAAAACACAGATAGTGTTATTCAGAGGTTCTCTAAGTGTACTCTAAGGATCTTGGAACTCTTTAGGAGATCTGTGAAGTCCTTACATTTCCAGCTACATATCTGTGTGAGGTCAGGTTTTCTTCATATACTTCAAAAAAAAAAGAACATAATGCAACAGATTGAATGTAAAAGCAGATAAGATAATTCAGCTGTCTTCTATTAGGCCAGGTTTTAAAGAGATTTGCAAAAATTGTAAAACAATGTCATTCTTCTCACCAGACTTTTTTTTGTTTTGCAAAATATAGTCATTTCTGATTTAAAAAATTGTATTAGCATGTAGTTTATTATTGTTATTTTAAAATGAATTAATAGATAAGTACTTTTAAATTTTTCAGTCTTAATTTCTAATATGGCAAATATTGATAAATACAACCCACATAAACAAAAGCTTTTGAGGGGGTCATCGAAGAAATAAAATAAGATTATTTCTCAAACTAAAATATTTCAGAATTGTTGGTTTTGCCAAAGAGGTGAAATCTGATTGTGTCCCTGAATCCCGCTGCCAATTTTCAGGAAATACAGAGGACAGATGAACATGTTGAACTGCAACATATTAGTAAGTACATAATCAGCAAAATTCAAACTATGGGACACTCTACAGGTCAAATGCCCTGAATTCTTCCACAAACCAATTGTAAGAAACATAAAAGGATAGAAAATATCTTAGATTAACAGACACTTCAAAAACATGAAATTAATATACACACAGACAAAACTATAGTATCTAGGAATGTACCTTGGTTAATAAAAAATATTTAAAGATGTAAGAAAGTGATTGCTATAGTGGGTTACTTTGAAGGTAGGGAGAGGGTTAATTGGGGCAATGCACATTGACGGGACTCAGGGTGATTTAAAAAATTCTCTTGACCTAAATGGTGGTTATAAAGGTGTTTACCTTATAATAACTTACCAAGTCACAAAGAGTTCATAGAATCAATAAAATATGGCAAGTTACAGAGTCACTTAATCCTGCCAAGTACAGGAATGAGTCCAAAGCCTGTATGCTTAACCATTATTCAATATTGTTGGATGTGTTACAACTAGAAGAGACCATTCTTCACTCACAAATTTTAAAAGATGAGATACTAGCTATATGCATCTCAAGTTCTTGTGTCTATAACTCTCTAATCATGAGTCATGGGTCCTCACACCTTTTCTGTGGAATTGCCAAATCAAATTTATGGGAGGCCATTGTTTTGGACTGAGCACCTACACTAGACTCCAACAAATCAAACCAAACCAGAATGGAGTCACTCATGCTAGATGCCATGAAATCAAACTGAACTTGAAAATGAGACAGTATTTCTAAAAACAGGAGATTGACAGCAATCAATCAAAAGGGGCCAAGTCACCTGAGCCAGCATAAGAAAGTCCTCTCTGCTTCAACCCATACAAGAAAGTAATTTTGAAATGACTAATATGCTTTTTGTTTCTGATTTCTACTTTATTCAGCCTTTCCTACATATAAAGCTCACTCCCTCTGATTAGCTCTGCAGAACACCTTTCTATTTCATATTTCATTGCTAATAAAAGCCAATTCAACCTTTAAAACTCAATTTGTTGAAATTTTGTTCTAAGAGTCTAAAACCACCTTTGAAAATAAAGTATTTCATATTGTTAGTAACCTGAGTTATAAAGTAATCTCCTGCCTCCTTCAGACCCTTCAAATACCCCATGCAAATCTCTAGTACAGAATCTAGAAAGGTTTATTGTCTTTATCCATTTATATATCTACCCCCTTGAAGCAGATTGGCAAAAAGTAGGTTCTCAGGAAAGCAATGACATCATCAATCTAACAAGCTTTAAAGTGACTTCTGATAAAAATTTGTTACAAGGTTTATGCAGTTAGGGAATCTGGCTAGCAAGTCTGAAATCTGTAGAATAGGTCATGGGTAAGGACAGGCTGGAATTCATGAGCATGAACTGAAGCTGCTGACCATAAGAATTTATGCTCTGGGGAAGCCTCAATCTTGTTTTAAAGGATTTTTGGCTGATTAAATTAGGCCTACCAAAATTATGTAGGAAAATCTTCCATAAATAAACTGATTATAAACATTAATCACATCTACAACATATCTTCATAGCAATACCTAGATTGGATTGTGATTAAATAGCTGAGGACTTTAACTCATTCAAGTTGACACATCAGAAATACCATCACAGTATAAGATAGAATAATCATTAATACTCATAGTTTGAAACAGAAACATCAAGAAATGTATGCATTATTTTTAGTTAGTGGTGACCCAAAACATTTTGTGTTGGAGAGATTTAGAGGCAGTAAACTGATTAGATTGACTTAAACAGCATTACACTGTACTTTATATAAGGCAGAAAAATGACAATTGTCTATTTCAAAGAATGGGACAGGCATCAGAAAAATATGGAGGGTGCTAAAGTTGCCATCTAATTTCACCCCTTGGAACTATTACTGTTTTCCATTTTCAATGTATAGGAAACAAAGAGATCAAATTTAGAATATCAAAATCAGGATAGTGGTTACCTCAGGGGAGAGTAGAAATGGAATCTCAGAGGAATACAAAGAAACCTTGAAGTATATTTATATGGTTTTGCTTAAAATTTTTTTGAAACAAACTTGATAAAATACTAATGTATGACAAACCAGAGTAGTAGACACATGAATATTCATTACATTATTTTCTACATTATTCTGTATGCTTAAAATATTTAATTTTTAAAAAGATATCAGAAAAGTACATGACATATTTCATACAAATTTCTATCAAGGGACATTTGAAATTGTCCCTAACATAGCAAGTTGGGAGTATTTCCTGTCTCTAATGTCCCATAGTGGTTTGTTTCTCTCACCTATGGCTCAAATCCTCTTGTAAGTGACTTGTGAATCAGCCAGACCTGGGTTAAAATCCCAACTCCAAAGCTTACTGGTTGTATAGCACAGACAAATCACTCTATCTCCTTGAATCTCAGTCACCTAATCTGTAAAATGTAGATAATAGTATGTACCTCACCCTCCTAATGTAGAGATTGACTATATTAGGTATAATGATAATGTAAATAGAGGCTGGCACATAGCTGAATGCATTGTATTATTTCTATCTGTGATATAATTATCTTGTCACATTTTCATCTTCTATTTCAGAGAAGAATCCAGGCCTGATTCATTTTTTTTTAAATGGGGTCTCATCATATTGCCCAGGCTAGTCTCAAATTCCTGGGCTCAAATGTTCCCCCTATATCAGTCCCTCAAGTAGCTGTGATTACAGGCATGCACCAACATGCCTGGCTAATTTTTTACCTTTTTTCCACCTTTTTTTTTTTTTTTTTAGAGATTGGGGTCTCGCTATGCTACGCCAGCCTGGTCTTGAACTACTGGCTTCAAGCAATCCTCCTGCTTTGCCTCCCAATGTGCTGGGATTATCGGTGTGAGCCACTACAGCTGGCCTGATACATTTTTATATTCCTCACATCACCTAGCACAGTGCTAGGTGTTCAAATGATTACAAAGGAATGTGGAAAGATATCCATTTCCCCATTTTATCCATGCTGATGGCCTCCTGAACTCTCAGCTGACCTCTAGAAGACAGTTCTGACAGTGCGCATATGGGCTCATCTGTAGATCCTGTGTATAGTCTTCACAGGTTATGGGAGTTTAGAAAGTTATTATCTAGACTAAATTTAATATTCATAAACCATCTAGAGAAGTTAATATAAAACTGTAATAGATCATTTTTAGAAATAGGACAGCAAAAAAATATGTGATTCACATTTTACTACAGTATGTCTTTACTAATGTAGGTAATGAGCCTTACAAAGAAAATTTACTTCATTCATCTAGACATAATTAAAATATGGTGACTTTAAACATTAAAGTTCGAGCTTACAGCTATGCAACATTAAGGCTGAAAATTTAAATGCAGAAGTTAGGAGAGATAATTTTCTCATATTATTAATGACTGGCAACCAAACTGCTGTTGCATATGATATTATCTATGAGGCTCTGAACTCCTATCAGATTCAAACCCTTTCCAAAACCTCACTAATACTCTGTTTTTGAAATGTAAGATGGAGATTAGGCAAAGAAATATATTGTAGAAAAGTGAATAATACTTTTGTAATCATGAATTTAAATTTATCACTCATTCACTAAGTATAAGAGAACATCCACAATGTTTAAGACAACATATTGAATCAAAGAAAGGGGATATAAAGATAAAATGATTAAGGAACCAGTTCTCCAAATCCTCACAATTTAGTAGGAGAAATAGGAGATGCACGTAAATAGTTATAATAAAAGATACATAGGTTAAGTGACCAAGCCCGATTCATTTTTATATTCCTCACAGGAACACAGTGCTAGGTGTTCAAATGATTATAAAGGAATGTGGGAAGATGTCTATCTCCCTATCTTATCCATGTTATTGACCTTCTGAGCTCTCAGCTGACCTCTATAAGGCAGAGGTCTCCTAACAATGCACATATGGGCACATGTGTGAATCACATAGACAGTAAAGCATAGGGAAAGTGCTACCAGGATTCACAAAAGGAAAGGCTTAGATTCAAATGGAGGAGGGAGTGATGGCAATAAATGAAAATTTCTAAGAGTGGCATTTAAGATAATCTTTGAGAAGCATAAATGGGAGAAACATTACATGTAACAATATTTTAAAAATATTTAAAAATATACATTCTTATTTAAGCCTTATGACAATCATTTAGTTGGATTTTTCTTTTTTGCAAATATGAACATTAGGACTTAGAGAAATTCAATGACGTGTCCAAGGCCTTATAGTTGGTGATTTTGAACTCAAGTTGTCTTGTTTCATGTTCATTGTTCATTTCAGTAAAGAAACTATTTTTAATTAAGAAATCCTCATGAGTATCAGCATGGGGCAGAAAATTACAGGATCTTTTGATGAAAAGTGAATTAATAGTCAGCTGGGCTGGATTATATGGTAGATAAAGGAGAAGAGTATAAAAAATTGTTGGAAATAGGCAGGAGTAGATGGCAGAAGGTCTAGAAGAGCAAGCTATTAAATTTGGACTCCATCCATAGATATTAAAAAGTTTTGAACAGAAGAATGCCTTTAAGTCTGAAAGGATGAAAAAAGAATAAATCTGACAGCACAGTGGAAAACTGATAGGAGAGATGATAGGCTAGAAGCAGAGACAGCAGTTGGGAGCTATTTCAATACTGTGGAAGAGAGATAATAAGGGCTTGGACTAGGGTGATGACAGTGGGAACAGAGAAGACAGGAGCAAAGTGGGAAAAGCAGAGATAGACTCCACAGGACTTGTAAACTGATTCAATTAGGAAGAGACAAAAAAATGAGGAGGGATTCAGAGATGATTTCAAATTCTCATGCCTGAGTGGCTCAGAGGAGTATAGTGTCATCAGCCAAAACATGAAATGCAGAAGAAAAGAATGGGAAGAAAGTAAGTCAAATTTTAGTCATGCCGAGATCATAAAAATGATAGAAGAAAATTAGCATTTTTAGCCTAGAACTAAATAAATAAAAGGAAGTAATGTTAGCCAGGTTTAACTATTTAAAGTACAGTCACTTTTAAGAGAGAAAAAAGTTTTAATTTATTGTATAAAGCATTGGATTACCCACAATTCTTGGTTCATAACACATTTGTAATTATTGTTTGGTTAACTAACGCTTATGAACTTAACACTTGACAGAAGAACTATAATAGGTACAGCTGGGTGTGGTGGCTCACATGGGAGGCTGAGGTGGACGTACCTGGCCAACGAGGAGAAACCCCATCTCTACTAAAAATACAAAAATTAGCTGGACCTAGGAGCACGGGCCTGTAATCGTGGCTATTTGGGAGGCTGAGGCATGAGAATCACTTGAATCCTGAGGCAGAGGTTGCAGTGAGCCAATATCGAGCCACTGCATCCAGCCTGGGCATCAGAGTTAGAGACACTGTCTCAACAACATAAAAAATCTATAATACTTAACAATAGCACATATTTGCCTATCTTCTTCTTCCCTAACCCTTCACTCCACCTTTCCAATAGTTGCGTTTCTGAGGTAACTATTATCCCGATACTTTATGTTTCGCTTGGTGTTTTTTAAAAATATAGTTTGATATACCTATGTTCCTAAAAGGAATATTTTTAAGCTTTATTTGTATTTAGCTTTATTTTTAAAAGGTGCCTTGATGTTTTACCTTCATGTTTTAGTAATCTTCCGGAACTTAACTTTTTCACTCAATAGTATTGCTAAAATTCACTCTACTTCTATGTAGCTATAATGGATCTTTGGAATCCTATTAGTCTTGCCACCAGAAATGCAGTCGTGAGTGAAAAAGGGGCAGCAATCATTTCATTTGAGTATATTCTCCATGAGGATGCCTTTTCAATAATTTTGCTGTAATATGCTAACATGAGAGTTGTTAAGGATGTTGACAAAAAGTACATTATCTTTCCCCAGTGGAACGTAAATTCCATGACTTTTTGCAGGGATTACTCCTTCTAGTTTATTGCTATACCTCCTTGTCTGGCTCATAACAGACACTCGCTCAAGAAATTTATTGATTTGAATATAGTTATTCCATAAGTTTGAACAATTATATAATGACATGCATCCACTATTATAATTTCTTGAGTATCTGTTATGACCCAGGCAAGGAGATACAGCAGTATATGTTGAAGCAATAAAAACCCCAACCTTCTTGAAGTGTGCTCCTCCATTAGCAAATTATATATATCAAATCAAGAATATTTATTTATATTTTGTGCAGTGTAAGGCAATTGTTAAATGCTATTAAGATGTTAATTTCCTGGCTGAAGACATTGCCAAATGTGACACAAATAAAATGAAGGTAACTCTTAAAGTTGTAACTTGGAGGAGAAAGGCAGTTAAGCATTGGCTAGGAACAAGAAAGGGAAGATAATTCTGGGCAAACTGTCTCTGCCTGGGAGCTAGACAGGTATGAGAGTTGGTGAAATAAATAAAAGCAATTTGTGAAACTAAGTTAG
Organism: Saimiri boliviensis; assembly: GCF_048565385.1. NCBI lineage: Eukaryota > Metazoa > Chordata > Mammalia > Primates > Cebidae > Saimiri > Saimiri boliviensis. Next base: position 83,488,054 of record NC_133460.1, read on the forward strand.
GAACATGGGGTAAGAGCAGGAGAGCCTATTCCTTTACTCCTGTCACTCCACTCAAATCAAGGCTGCAGTGCTGGAGGATATGTGAACAGCCAAAAGTATGTCTTTCAATATTAGTTTCTCAACTAACTTACACTGTTTGTTACAGGTGGTTGGTGGCAGTGGTGACATTCTTGATGGTGTCTGTCTCTCCCATATAGACCTCTCTTTTGAGCACTGGATCTATATAGCAAATCACAAAGTTTTGCGTTAAAAGACCAAAATGTGAGAATAAAGTATTGGGCAAATTTTCATGAGAGAATAGTAACATCTAAAGGCCATTCCAAGGAGCCATTCTAAAACTGTTATGAGCAATGGCAGCATTTTACATTTTTTATGGTGACCACTTTGTTGAACAACCCTCAGTTGGATGCATAAATTCTGTTCTTAGTTCAGTTGTCTTGTTTTGTTTGTAAGTGAGCCTCACTACTTTCCAGTCACACCTGGTGTACGCCTCTGATGTAGCTGGGAACAGGCTGGACAGAGGACTTCCCGTCTACTCTCCAGTGTGTCCTGACCAGTGCACAGGTGTGTCATGGACTAAAATAGGGTTGGGAACTGGGTCATTTGCAGGCTGAAGGCAGCTGGAGTCTTTAGAGCACAAACTCCTACTGTCTTGGGACTGCTCAGTAAAGGAATGAGAGCTTTTAATTACCAGTAGTTGTGTTCTCCAACCAATAGGAATTCTTTTACATTCCAAGTATTTTCCCCTTGAACACATGCAGAATAAGTGGCCTTGGGCCTGGCATGTGGTGTGGGATTTCTGTTTCCTATCAAGCAAGATAAATTTAGAGATTCTCTTTACAGCTAGAGTTTATTCACCATCAGAAGAGTTTTTGTCATAGCTGATTCTACAGGGGAATATGATATTATTACAAACTTACTGATTTTGTCTTTGTACAACTTAACAAGAAAATAAGCTGGATCAAAAGCCTATACCAGCTTTTGAGAATTTTTAAAGGATAGAAGTCAAAGTTTAAAATTTTGATAACTATGTCATGCCCTGCCTGCCTACCTCCTGAGATTATTATTCAGATATATTTATGTGAAAGTGCTTTGAAAAGCAAAATATTTAGATCCAACATACAATTACTTGATTGTAAAGAAAATTAAACCTGGGTTTTCAAGTTTGTGATTAGATGAAAAGGAACTTTAAAAATACAGCACAAGGCTGTAGTGAGTATGCTGAACATGGAGACATGCTTTGTTACACGTTTCCTCTGCATACAGTTTTTCCCTTGTTGTTGAGGCAACCCAACAGTGGGGTAGCATCAGCTGGAGCTCTGTCTGGAATAAATGATGCACAATTTAAACAACTTCATCATTGATGAAAAAGATTTTAATAAAACCTAAAAAATAAAAAAGTTACTGAGACTCAAGCCAACAAAGAAGCATATTAAAACAAACAAATAAACAAATGCTCCTTTTAAATTTGTTTTACTAAGGCAGCTGCCAAACTGCTGTAATGACACATTCTTTTCTTTTATTTTTTACAGACAGGGTCTTAATATGTTGCCCAAGTTAGTTTCAAAGTCCTGGGCTCAAGGAATATTCTTGCCTCAGCCTCCCAAGTAACTGGGATTACAGGTACACACCACTGTACCCAGCTCTAAGACATTGTTTCCAATGACAGAGTTCATATTTATAAGTACAGAAGACAAATTCCACAATATTATTCTGTACAAGTCAGAGGGTGTGTACATGCAGAGGTAAAATGACATCATGATTTCAGACAAGTTTCAAGCAAATATAAACTACAGAGGAAGAATACTGATGAGTGAAGTTAGCCCAAGCTATCTTGGCATTATCTGGCACAGTCATCTCTTCAGTTCACCATTTGCCTTCAGATTCAGTAACAACATTTGACAGAAGACACAAACTCAGAATTATCAAGAGGTTTGTCAGAGCTATATGAATGCTGTATTAAGAGTAGAGTCTGTGTACCCTTTGCCTTTCCATCACAGATGGCTAATACTGCCTCTCAAAAATACATTTGGTAGGCTAGGCATGGTGGGTCATGCTTGTAATCCCAGCACTTTGGGAGGCCAAGGCGGGCAGATCACCTGAGGTCAGGAGTTTGAGGCCAGCCTGACCAACATGGAGAAACCCTGTGTCTTAACCAGGTGATGGGGGTGTGTGCCAGTAATCCCAGCTGCTCAGGAGGCTGAGGCAGGAGAATTGCTTGAACCTGGGAGGCAGACATCACAGTGATCCGAGACTGCGCCATTGCACTCCAGAAGAGGCAACAAGAGCAAAAGTCCATCCATCCAGAAAGAAGGAAGAAGGAAGAAGAAAGGAAGGAAGGAAGGAAGGAAGGAAGGAAGGAAGGAAGGAAGGAAGAGAAAAAAATACATTTGGTATTTTTAAAATTTAATTTTAATTGTAGTGGTAACTACCATTTATTGAATATCTGTTATGTGTCAAAAATTTGCTGAGATTACTGAGGCAGACCACCATTACCAAGGCAGTTCTAACTATACCTTTGTAAACAAAACCACAAGAAAATTCACACAGCAGCTGAGCAGAGCCCACGGCAGCTCAGCAACACTGCTGCTGGCAGACTGTGACTAGGCTACCTCCTTGCTGGGCAGGGCATCTCTGAAAAAAGGCAGCAGCTCATCAGGAACTTATAAATAAAGGCCCACTTTCCAAAGACAGAGCACCTGGGGAAAAGGCAGTTATGAGTTCTGCTGCAGCAAACTTAAACGTACCTGCCTAGCAGCTCTGAATGGAAGAACAGAGTTCACAGCTCAGCACTTGAGCTCCTACAAGGGACAGACTGTCACCTCAAGCACCTCCCCCATTTCTGTATATCCAAAGAGACACCTCCTAAAAGAAAGCTCAGGCTGACATCTGGTGAATACGCTTCCGGGATAAAGATAACAAAAGAAGAAACTAGCAGTAACCCTTACTGTTCTGCAGCTGCCACAGGGGATCACCATGCAAGCAGGATCTGGAGTAGACCTGAAGCAGTCCTATAGCAAGGGGGCCTGACTGTTGCAAGGAAAACTAAAAAACAGAAAGAAATAACTTTATCATCAACAAAAAGGATGTCCACTCAGAGACCCCATCTGAAAGTCACCAACTACAAAGACCACAGGTAAAGCCACAAAGATGAGAAGAAACCATTGCAAAAAGGATGAAAATACTCAAAGCCAGAACACTTCTCCTCCTCCAAGGGATCACAACTCCTTACCTCACCAGCAAGTGAACAAAGCCAGATGGAGAATGAGTCTATAGAATTGACAGAAACAGGCTTCAGAAGGTGGGTAATAACAAACTTCTCTGAGCTAAAAGAATATGTTCTAACCCAATGCAAAGAAACTAAGAACCTTGAAAAAAGTTTTGACGAAATGCTAATGAGAATAAACAGCTTGGACAAGAATATAAATGACTTAGTGGAGCTGAAAAACACAACATGAGAACATCGCAAAGCATATACAAGTTTCAATAGCTGAATCAACCAAGCAGAAGAAAGGATATCTGAGATTGAAATCAACTCAATGAAATAAAATCAGAAGGCAAGATTACAGAAAAAACAGTGAAAAGAAATGAACAAAGTCTCTAAGAAATATGGGATTATGTGAAAAGATCTAATCTACATTTAATAGGTGTACCTGAATGTGACAGAGAGAATGAATCCAAGCTGGAAAACACTCTTCAGGATATTATCCAGGATAACTTCCCCAACCTAGCAAGGCAGACCAATATTCAAGTCCAGGAAACACAGAGAACACCGCAAAGATATTCCTCAAGAAGAGCAATCTCAAAGCACATAATTGTCAGATTCACCAGGGTTGAAATGAAGGCAAAAATGCTAAGGGCAGCCAGAGAGAAAGGTCAGGTTACCCACAAAGGGAACCCCATCAGACTCACAGTGGATCTCTTGGCAGAAACCCTACAAACCAGAAGAGAGTGGAGGCCAATATTCAACATCCTTAAAGAAAAGACCTTTCAACCTAGAATTACATATCCAGCCAAACTAAGCTTCATAAGCGAAGGAGAAAAAAAATTCTTTACAACCAAGCAATTGCTGAGAGATTTCTTCACCACCAGGTCTTCCTTACAAGAGCTCCTGAAAGAAGCACTAAACATAGAAAGGAATATCCAGTACCAGCCACTCCAAAAACGTACCAAATGGTAAAGAGGATAGACACAATGAAGAAACTGCTTCAACGAATGGGCAAAACAACCACCTAGCATCAAAATGGCAGGATCAAATTCACACATAACAATATTAACCTTAAATGTAAATGGGCTAAATGCCCCAATCAAAAGACACAGACTGGCAAATTGGATAAAAGGTCAAAACCCATCATTGTGCTTTATCCAGAAAGCCATCTCACATTCAAGGATACATATAGGCTCAAAATAAAGGGATGGAGGAAGATTTATCAAGCAAATGGAAAGGAAAAAAAAAAAAGCAGCAGTTGCAATCCTAGACCCTGATAAAATGGACTTTAAACCAACAAAGATCGAAAGAGACAAAGAAGGGCATTACATAATGGTAAAAGGATCAGTGCAACAAGAAGAGCTAATGATTCTAAATACATATGCACCAAATACAGGAGCATCCAGTTACATAAAGCAAGTTCTTAATAACCTATAAAGACTTAGTCTCCCGTACAAAAATAGTGGGAGACTTTCACACTCCACTGTCAATATTAGACAGATCAATGAGATGGAAAATTAATAAGGATATCCAGGACTTGAACTCAGATCTGGACCAAGAAAACCTAAAAGACATCTACAGAACGCTCACATAATTGGAAGTAAATCACTCCTCAGCAAATGCAAAAGAATAGAAATCACAACAAACAGTCTCTCAGACCATAGTGCAATCAAATTAGAACTAAGGATTAAGAAACTAATTCAGAACCACACAACTTCATGGAAACTGAACAACTGGCTCTTGAATGTTGACTAGATAAACAATGAAATGAAGGCAGAAATAAAAATGTTCTTCAAAACCAATGAGAACGAAGACACAATGTACCAGAATCTCTGTGACGCATTTAATGCAGTGTCTAGAGGGAAATTTATAGTAATAAATGCCCAATTAGAAGCAAGGAAAGATCTAAAATCAACACCCTACCATCAAAATTGAAAGAGCTAGAGGAGCAAGATCAAGAAACTCAAAAGCTAGCAAAAGACAAGAAATAACTAAGATCAGAGCAGAACTGAAGGAGATAGAGACACAAAAAACCCTTCAAAAAATCAATAAATCCAGAAGCTGTTTTTTTGAAAAGATCAAGAAAATAGACAGACTGATAGCCAGATTAATAAAAAAGAAAAGAGAGAAGAATCAAATAGATGCAATAAAAAATGATAAAAGGGACATCACCACCAAGTCCAGAGAAATACAAACTACCATCAGAGATTGCTAGAAACAACTCTATGCACACACACTAGTAAACCTGGACATAATGAATAAATTACTGGACACTTAAAACCTCCCAACCCTAAACCAGGAAGAAGTTTAAACCCTGAACAGACCAATAACAAGGGCTAAAATTGAGGCAGCAATTAATAGCCTACCAACCAAAAAAAGTCCAGATCCAGATGGGTTCACAGTGGAATTCTACCAGACATACAAAGAGGAGCCGGTACCACTCCTTCTGAAACTATTTCAAACAATCCAAAAAGAGGGAATCCTTCCCAAATCATTTTATGAGACTGACACCATCCTGATACCAAAACCTGGCAGAGACTCAACAAAAAAAGAAAACTTCAGGCCAATCTCCATGATGATCATAGATGCAAAAATTTTCAATAAAATACTGGCAAACCAAATACAACAGGACATAAAAAGCTTATCTATCATGATCAAGTAGGCTTCATTCCAGGGATGCAAGGCTGCTTCAACATACGCAACTCTATAAATGTCATCCACCATATATAGAGAACCAAAGACAAAAACCACATGATTATCTCAATGGATCCAGAGAAGGCCTTCAACAAAATTCAACAGCACTTTATGCTAAAAACTCTCAATAAACTAGGTATCCATGGAATGTATCTCAAAATAATAAAAGCTATTTATGAGAAACCCACAGCCAATATCATACTGAATGGAAAAAAACAAACAAACCCATTCAAAAGTGGGTGAAGGACATGAACAGACACTTTACAAAAGAAGACTTATTTGAGGCCAACAAATATATGAAAGAAAGCTCATCATCACTGATCATTAGAGAAATGCAAATCAAAACCACATTGAGATACCGTCTCACACCAGTTAGAATGGCAATAATTAAAAAATCTGGAGACAACAGATGCTGGAGAGGATGTGGAGAAATAGGAACACTTTTACACTGTTGGTGGGAGTGTAAATTAGTTCAACCATTGTGGAAGACAGTGTGGCGATTCCTCAAGGAACTAGAAATAGAAATACCATTTGACCCAGCAATCCTATTACTGGGTACATACCCAGAGGATTATAAGTTGTTCTATTATAAAGACACATGCACACGTATGTTCATTGTGGCACTGTTTACAATAGCAAAGACCTGGAACCAACCCAAATACCCATTGATGATAGACTGGACAAGGAAAATGTGGTACATATACACCATGGAATACTAGGCAGCCATAAAAAATGACGAGTTGGTGTCCTTTGTAGGGACATGGATGAACTTGGAAACCATCATTCTCAGCAAACTGACACAAAAACAGAAAATCAAACACCACATGTTCTCACTGATAGGCGGGTGTTGAATAATGAGAACATATGGACACAGGGAGGGGAACATCACACACTGGGGTCTGTTGGTGGGTAATAGAGGAGGGACAGTTGGGGTAGGGAGGTTGGGGAGGGATAACCTGGGGAGAAATGCCAGTTATAGGTGATGGGGGTGGGTGGAGGCAGCAAACCACATTGCCATGTATGTCCCTATACAACAATCCTGCATGTTCTGTACATGTACCCCAGAACCTAAAGTGCAATTATATATATATATATATATATATATATATATATATATATATATAAGAATTTGCCAAGTGCTTCATATGATCTCATTTAATGTCTGTAACAACCCTAAAAACATTACTATCCTAATTTGATAGAGAGGAGAATTAAGGCTAGAGAGAATACCCAGGGAATGAGTGGCTGAGCTGCAACTGGACTCAAATTTGCCTAACACTAATGCCTATGATTTTGACCACTACCAGCTGTGGCTATTGTATTTTACTTTATATGCCAATTTATCTGGATTGTAAATACATTTCTCTATTCTTAGGCAAAGTGTAAGTTCAGTGGGAAAAAGAATCACGATAACTTATTGATGTCTATTATGGCAAGGGATGGAAAAATGGTAGTGGTGACACATGTAACAGTTATTTGCCACCTCTGCCTTAGGTAATGCTTGCTCTTTTATGTATGATATGTAAGACCAGCTTATGACATACCTGTGTGATATGTATGATATGCAGACCAGCTTATAACATACCTGTGTGACCATATTTTATCAGACTAATATCAGAACAAATGGTCTGTCAATGAAGTTTCCCTAAATGGTACTTTATTAGAATATCCGGACAGTGTCATCTCTGTACTATTTGTGGAAAATAGGGACTAGACTTAAAAGTTTCCCGCAAAAAAATGTGTGGCTCAACTGGGATGAGAGAACAAGAAGAACCAGCATATCAATTGAAAAGTGTTAACAAAACTTTATGCACTAGCTAGATGGTTTCTGTGTATATAATTCATAAAATAGTTCAGGTAAAAAATAGCCTTTAAAAGATTAAAGCTCAGATTAAGCAGACTTATTCACAGCCAAGGGAGTTAATTTAGGGTATGAGAGTAGCTGAACAAAGGGATTCAAAATTAAGAAAACGCCAGGTGCCGTGACTCACGCTTGTAATCCCAGCACTTTGGGAGGCTGAGGCAGGCGGATCACCTGAGGTCAGGAGCTCGAGACAAGCCTGACCAACATGGTGGAATCCCATCTCCACTAAAAATCCAAAAATTAACCAGGCACAGTGGCATACACCTGTAATCCCAGCTACACAGGAAACTGAGGCAGGAGAATTTTTTGAACCCGGAAGGCGGAGGTTGCAGTGAGCCTAGATCGCATCACTGCACTCTAGCCTGGGCAACAGATTGAGACTCTGTCTTTAAACAAAAAAAATTAAGAAAGGTCAAAGAGCAGGTTAAAGAAAAAGAGGAAATCAGATCAAAGCAGGAAACTCATAAACACCATCTCTTACTCTTAAGAATGAATGATTGACTTACTGTTTATATTCTGGCAATTTTTATTGCTACACCAAAACAGATGAATCAGAGTTAGTCTTGTGGACACAAGAAACATTTACTATTCTGTATTGCTCTATTCCTTATTTCTGAGGCCATGGAAATTAGTGAAATGAGTGAGAGCACCCAGGACCTGAGAAAATGGCAGGAAAGTCAGGCTGTTAGTTTCCCTTTAGTTGCAATGTGTTCCTTTAGCTTCAACAGTCTCACGTGCTAAACTCAACCATGATAAAAAAGTACCACATACAGGGAAGAAATTTCCTACACCTCTTTTTCCTCTTAACTTCTGTGCTCCCTTCTGTCTTTCTCCTTGCTGCTTTCCCCTCCTTTCTTTACTCTTTCCACTTTTTCATTTCATAAGACATTGTTGAGAGTCAGCTATACTGAAAGTATTTTAGGTTTACACAAGTGAATTAGATTTACACTTTGTAATTCCAAGGTCCACAGTCAAGTGGGGAAGACAAAAAAAAAAAAAAAAAAAAAAACCATTATAATTTCGTAGCCCTTTACAAAGCAGTTGTTCACACAGGGCAGTGAGTTACTATGTTCTTTTTAAAAATGAAGAAACTGAAGCCCAAAGAAGTTAAGCGATTGTTCAAAATCAACCATCCAATGTAGAATATAGGTAATAAAGAGGAGACAAAAAAGGAAAGAATTAGTGAAATGAAAGTTAATGATATCTTCCTTCCCTCCCAGTTAAATAATTTCCACTATAGTCTGCAAAATTAATAGAGATGTACTTCATCATGTGTATGCACACATGCATATACACACACACATGCATGTGTGTGAAGGATAACATTAGGTATATGTGAAAGTACTCTGCACCTTGCAAAAGATTAAGCAAATAGAATTTAGCACCATCATTAACTAGAATCAGATTAAATAAGCCAAAGAATAAGCTAAGATTTGAAATATCTGACAGCCATCCTTCTGCTTGCAAAAGGCAATACATTTCAAAATTCAGGATAAACTATGCAAGAAATCTAGCTGGATTGATCATCAAGAAATTAAGGAATAGCTTCACCAAAGTCTATGGAAGTAAAAGTCAAGGCTTTATTCTGACTTAGCCTCTTCTAAGGGAAAGCAAAGATGATAACTGGAGAATTAGGTAGATCTAGTCTTCTTTCTTAATAAGTAAATAGAAATAATTTGTAACTAGCTACAAAATAAAGTATTTTAAGTTTTAAAGTGGCCCTATTTAAGCTCATCAATCTTTATTTAAAAGTAAATATAAGAAAATAAAATTCAAAAATATTTATTTTTATTTGGTTTATGAAAAAGGTAAATTCAATAAACCAATGGCCATCACTTTGGTAAAAAGTACTAGTCTTCTACATGCTAATTGTAGAGAAGTTTTCTGATTAAAAAAAGGTCTCTCTGTAGCACACAAATCATCCCATATAGAGTGAGCTATACATTCCATATTTCCATTTGACATTGTTTAACAGATATTCCAAGCTCTTACATAAGTGAGAAGTATAGCCTAGAAGTGATAAGGAAAGAATTAATAGGAATAGTTCTAGCAACTTTAGAAAAAATAGCTTTTCTGGAGCCAACTGCTAAACTCCAGTGCTTAAACTAGGATCTAGGTATTATAGTGAGTTAGAAATATTACTTTAATCTTCCTAATACTCCTGCAAAGTGGATATTGCTAAAGTTTGATGCAATAGCTGCAAACTGCAATTTTATAAGTGAGAAATATCAGAGAGATTGAATAACTTGCCTAGGCAAAATGAGATAGACATTATTTCTTCTTTACTTTGTTGTCTAAGAGAATTGGAATAGATGTGTAATTAGCAGATGAAAAACAACAGGGGATTAAAAATTACTATAAAACTTAGGATTTATTGTGAACTAATGTCAAAACGAGTTGGCAACATGAGTGAAACTAAATGTCTGAAAACTAACAGTTTGTGTTTTTCAGATTATTCCACATCATGATAGCATGGCTTAAACAGCTAACCATACATGTTGGGAAGAGATGAATTTGAAAGGAAAAAAGTACCTCAGGAGAGACAGCCATGTGTTCTGAACCTTATAGAATATTTGAAGTGAATACCCAAAATGTCTTGATGACATAGGCAGGAAGTTACCTATAACATGTTAGCTGAGCAGAAAGAGAGAGAGGCCTCTGAATTTTAGTGATGCTATGGTTGCTGCTATTTCTCTAGGAAATACATCAACAGTCTCCCTTCTCACTTATCCTTAACCTCTTGCTGCACAGGTAAATTGAAAAGATTTCACATTTTTGTTAAGCACAAACCAGAAAGGCATTCCTCAAGAAAATATGTTCCATAACCAACACCTGCTCTCCTGTAGCCAATTCCTGGATTCTTCTGCTTTTCCCCTTTCTACAAAGAGCAAATTTCTCTCATATGGAACAATTCCTTCTCTGTAGTTTCTCCTGGCTTTTCACCACTATGTCTTCTTTCCCAGATTGCTCTGCATTTTGAAGGGGTCTTCCCTAAAAACTTCCTTAAACAAACACATACTTCTCTTAAAATCTAGCTAGAATGTTGACTTCTTGAGTCATTAAGATAAAGAGTAAACCAGTATTTACTTTAAGTGTGATACAAATAAGCTCCCTTCCACATCCAAGAAAGTTTCAATATGGGTTCACATCAATTATATCTGGAATTCTTTACACTACAACCGAGTAGCCTAAATAATAAGAATCACTTATCACCTAGACAAACCCAGGTTGGTAATGTTTCTTTCTTACTTTGTTTTCTAAAAGAGCTGGCAGAAACATAATGTAATTAGAAGGTAAATCAGGAAGGGAGACTAAAAATTACTTTCAAATTTAAGATTTATCGTGAATTCATATCAAACTAAGTTTGCAGACAACAACTCACAGAACAGGAGATCTTTGCCAGGCTGAAAATCCTCAGCGCAGTGCATGAACAGGGTAGAACAGCAACTCTGGCCAGTGCAAGGGCTGTCAGCATAGATCTAGGTGGAAGCACTGGCTGATTCAAAAGCCAGAAAGCCGGCTGGATGGAGCTAGTCACCCCCAAAAAGAAGGAGAACTGAAAACAGGGAAACAGCCCATACAGCAAGATGGGTCCACCCTGCACAAAGCCCAGCAGACTAAAAACTCTCACTCCAGAGTTTCACATCCAGCACGTCAGTTAGAGAGTGATCAGGAATGATCGAGCTTGGCGGTGGGAAGGGCAGCTGCCATTACAGAAGTAGGCATAATTTCCCTGAGTAAATAAAAGATGCAGCAGCTCCACTGAATCTGTGGCAGCCCAGCAGTGCCTCTGCAGGCAGACAAAGGAAAGGCTGCCTCCCTAAGCAGCTACCTGAGATCAAAACTATATAAATCCAACAAGATGGGAAGAAAGCAGCACAAGAAGAATGAAACTGTCAAAACCAGAATGTCTCTCCCCACCATGAGATCACAACTCCTCACCAGCAAGGGAACAAAGCTAGACAGAGAACAAATTTGACAAACGGACAGAATCAGGCTTCAGAAGGTGGGTAATAACAAAATTCTCTGAGTTAAAGGAATGTGTTCTCTTCCAATTAAAAGAAACTAAAACCTTGAAAAAAGATTAGACGAAATGCTAACTAGAATAACCAGCTTAGAGAACATAAACAACTTGTTAGAGCTCAAAAACACAGCACAAGAACTTCATGATGCATACACAAGTTTCAATAACCAAATCAATCAAGCAGAAGAAAGGATATCAGAGATTGAAGATCAACTCAATGAAATAAAAGGAGAAGGCAAGAAAAGAGAACAAAGAGTGAAAATAAATGAACAAAGCCTTCAAGAAATATGGGATATGTGAAAAGACCTAATCTATGCTTGATTAGTGTACGGAAAGATGACGGGGAGAATGAATCTAAGCTGGAAAACACTCTTTAGGATATTATTCAGGAGAACTTCCCCAACCTAAAAAGGCAGGCCAACATTCAAATACAGGAAATATAGAGAATACTACAACAATACTACTCTAGAAGGGCAACCCCAAAGCACATAATTGTCAGAATCACCAGGGTTGAAACTAAGGAAAAAATGCTAAGGGCAGCCAGAGAGAAAGGCTAGGTCACACACAAAGGGAAGCACATCAGATTCACAGTGGATCTCTCCACAGAAACTCTACAAGCCAAAAGAGAGTGGGGGCCAATACTCAACATCCTTAAAGAAAAGAACTTTCAAACCAGAATTTCATATCCAGCCAAATTAAGCTGCATAAGGGATGGAGAAATAAAATCCATTACAGACAAGCAATTGCTGAGAGATTTTGTCACTATCAGACCTGCCCTACAAGAGCTCCTGAAAGTAGCACTAAACACAGAAAGGAAAAACCAGTACCAGCCACTTCAAAAAAGAACCAAATGGTAAAGATCAATGATGCAATGAAGAAATTATGCCAACCAAAGGACAAAACAACCAACCAGTAATAAAATGGCAGCATCAAATTCATACATAACAATATTAACATTAAATGTAAACGGACTAAATACCTCAATCAAAAGACACAGACTTGCAAATTGGATAAAAATCCAAGAACCATTGGTGTGCTGTATTCAGGAGACCCATCTCACATGCAAAGATACACATAGACTCAAAATAAAGGGATGGAAGAAGATTTACCAAGCAAATGGAAAGCAAAAATAAGCAAGGGTGGCAATCCTCATCTCTGATAAAAAGGACAAAAATCAAGAGACAACGAGGGCATTACATAATGGTAAAAGGATCAATGCAACAAGAAGAGCTAAGTATTCTCAATATACGTGCACCCAATACAGGAGCACCCAGATATATAAAGCAAGTCCTTAATGACCTACAAAGAGACTTAGACTCCTGCACAATTATAGTGGGAGACTTTAACACTCCACTGTCAATATTAGACAGATCAATGAGATAGAAAATCAACAAGGCAATCCAGGACTTGAATGCAGATCTGGACCAAGTGAATTTAACACACATTTACAGAACTCTCCACCCCAAATCCACAGAATATACATTCTTCTCAGCACCACATCATACTTCCCTAAAATCAACCACATACTAGGAAGTAAATCACTCCTTAGCAAATGCAAAAGAACAGAAATAATAACAAACAGTCTTTCAGACCACAGTGCAATCAAATTAGAACTCAGGATTAAGAAACTAACTCAAAACCACACAATTGCACAATTTCATGAAAAATGAACAACTGGCTCTTGAATGTCTACTGGATAAACAATGTAATGAAGGCAGAAATAGAGATGTTCTTTGAAACCAATGAGAACGAAGACATGACATACCAGAATCTCTGGGAAACATTTACAGCAGTGTCTAGAGGGAAATTCATACCAATAAATGCCCACATGAGGAGAAAAGAAAGGTCTAAAATTGACATCTTACCATCAAAATTGAAAGAGTTAGAGGAGCAAGATCAAAAAAGTTCAAAAGCTAGCAGTAGACAAGAAATAACTAAGATCAGAGCAGAACTGAAGGAGATAGAGACACAAAAAAAACCTTCAAAAAATAATCAAATCCCAGAACTAGTTTTTTGAAAATGTCAACAAAATAGATACACTGCTAGCCAGACTAATAGAAAAGAGAGAAGAATCAAATAGATGCAATAAAAAAAGATAAAGGGGACATCACCACCGATTCCACAGAAAAACAAACTACCATCAGAGGTTACTACAAACAACTCTATGCACACAAACCAGTAAATCTGGAAGAAATGGATAAATTCCTGGACACTTGCACTGTCCCAATCCTAAACCAGGGAGAAGTTGAAATCCTGAATAGACCAATAACAAGGACTGAAGTTGAGGCAGCATTTAACAGTCTACAAACCAAAAAAAGCCCAGGTCCAGATGGGTTTACAGCCAAATTCTACCAGATGTACAAAGAGGAGCTGGTACCATTCCTTCTGAAACTATTCCAAATAATGCAAAAAGAGGGAATCCTCTGCAACCCATTTTATGAGACCAACATCATCCTAATCCCAAAACTGGGCAGATATGTAACTAAAAAAGAAAACTTCAGGCCAAAATCCATGATGAACATTGACCCAAAAATCTCCAATAAAATACTGGCAAACAGAATGTAGCAGCAAATCAAAAAGCTTATTGATCATGATCAAGTAGGCTTCATTCCAGGGATGCAAGGTTGGTTCAACATACACAAGTCTATAAACATAATCCATCACAGAAACAGAACCAAAGACAAATACCACATTACTGTCTCAATAGATGCAGAGAAGACCTTCGACAAAATTCAACAGTCCTTTATGTTAAAAACTCTCAATAAACTAGGCATTGATGGAATGTATCACAAAATAATAAAAGCTATTTATGAGAAACCCACAGTCAATATCATACTGAATGGGCAAAAACTGCAAGCATTCCCTTTGAAATCTGGCACTAGAAAAGGATGCCTTCTCTTACAACTCCTATTAAACATAGTCTTGGAAGTTCTGGCCAGAGCAATCAGGCAAGAAAAAGAAAAAGCATATTCAATTAGGAAAAGAGGAAGCCAAATTGTCTCTATTTGCAGATGACATGATTGTATATTTAGAATTCTCCAATGTCTCAGCTTAAAACTCCTGAAACAGATAAGCAACTTTAGCAAAGTTTCAAGATAGAAAATCAATGTGCAGAAATCACAAACATTTCTATACACCAATAACACACAAACACAGAGCCATATCAAAAGTGAACTTCCATTCACAATTGCTACAAAGAGAATAAAATAACTAGGAATACAACTAACAAAGGATGTAAAGGACCTCTTCAAGGAGAACTACAAACCACTGCTCAATGAAATAAGAGAGGACACAAACAGTTGGAAAAACATCCCATGCTCATGGTTGGGAAGAATCAATATCATGAAAATGGCCATGCTGCCCAAAGTAATTTATAGATTCAATGCTATCCCCATCAAGCTACCAATGACCTTCTTTACAGAACTGGAAAAAACCATTTCCAACTTCATATGGAACCAAAAGCAAGCCTGCATAGCCAAGACAATCCTAAGCAAAAAGAACAAACCTGGAGGCATCATGCTGCCTGACTTCAAACTATACTACAAGGTCACAGTAATCAAAATAGCACAGTACTGATACCAAAACAGAGACATAGACCAGTGTAACAGAACAGAGACCTCAGAAGCAACACCACACATCTACAATCATCTGATCTTTGACAAACCTGAGAAAAGCAATGGGGAAAGGATTCCCTGTTTAATAAATGGTATTGGGAAAACTGGCTAGCCATGTGCAGAAAGCAGAACCTGTATCCCTTTCTTACACCTTACACTAAAATATAACTCCAGATGGATTAAAGATCTAAACGTAAGACCTAACACCATAAAAACCCTAGAAGAAAACCTAGGCAAAACCATTCAGGACATAAGCATAGGCAAGGACTTCATGGCTAAAACACCAAAAGCAATGGCAACAAAAGCCAAAATAGACAAATGGGATCTAATTAAACTCCAGAGCTTCTGTACAGCAAAGGAAACAATCATTAGAGTGAACCGGCAATCAACAGAATGGGAAAAAATTTTTGCAATCTACCCATCTGACAAAGGGCTACTATCCAGAATCTACAAAGAACTAAAACAGATTCACAAGAAAAAACAAACCCATTCAAAAGTGGGTGAAGGATATGAACAGACACTTTACAAAAGAAGACACACATGAGGCCAACAAACATAAGAAAAAATGCTCATCATCAGTGGTCATTAGAGAAATGCAAATCAAAACCACATTTAGACACCATCTCACACCAGTTAGAATGGCAATCATTAAAAAATCTGGAGGGTTTACAACCCCAAAGGGTTATAAATTGTTCTATTATAAAAACACACGCACACATATGTTCATTGCAGCACTATTTACAATAGCAAAGACCTGGAATCAACCCAAATGTCCAATAACGATAGACTGGATAAAGAAAATATAGCACATATACAGCATGGAATACTATGCAGCCATAAAAAAAGATGAGTTGGTGTCCTTTGTAGGGACATGAATGAATCTGGAAACTATCATTCTCAGCAAACTGACACAAGAACAGAAAGCCAAACACTGCATGTTCTCACTCATAGGCAGGTGTTGAACAATTAGAACATGTGGAAACAGGGAGGACAGCATCACACACTGTGGTCAGTTGGGGTGGGCTAGGGGAGGGACAGTGTGGGGTGGGGAGGGTGGGGAGGGATAATGTGGGGAGAAATACCAGATAAAGGTGATGGAGGGATGAAGGCAGCAAACTACCTTGCCATGTATGTACCTATGCAACAATCCTGCATGATCTGCACATGTACCCCAGAACATAAAGTAGAATAAAATAAAATAAATAAATTTTTAAAAACTGTCATGATTCTCAATGGAGTTGTGTCTTATAATAGAAAAATAATTATACTAATAATCAGAAGCAAAGATGAGAGTTAAATGTATGTGACTTTTAGTAGTGAAGTATTAACGATGGAAAGACCCAAGGACCTGATTGAAGACAGTTTAATCTGGCATTTTTATACTTTATCTGAAACAGGGAATACAGAGTAGAATATTTACATTTGTAGGGCATAGACTCTTTTCTAGATTACAAAATGTCCAAGTAATAAACATAAAACATAATATGATCTCACAAAATATTTTGAGTAGGAAAAAGTGTGAGGACTATATTTTTATTTAAGAAAAATATAATTTTATTTAAAAAAACCACTGGTCTTAGAGGCAAATAATAATAATGGCTAACAAGTAATATTCATGGCTATCAATATCTATCAAGTATCATACATTATCTCATTCATTCTTTAACAATCCTTCAAACTAGCTATTCTTCCTTTCTTATAGACAACCTAACTGAGACTTAGAAAGTTTAAGCAGTTTGCCCAATGCTACAACAATTCTTGTTGAACATCTATTTGAATGAACCTGTCTTAATCATTCACATCCCAATCTTCGGAATATGACATTTGGTTTTCCAACTATCAAGACAAAGGTTGACCCAGAAACTGAAAATTCTGCCACTCTTGTCCTTGATAGTTTGAAATAGAATAATTCCTGGCAATTAGCAGCCTGTTAAACAAAAACAAAAACCCCTGTGAAGCATGATTATTAAGCTTTGGTTCCTTGGCAACTTTATAGATCTGTAATATGTTTAGGAAAATTAATAGAAAACCACATTTGGCAATAGGAAATTCATTCCTGTATTTGCTAGGTTGACATCTATGGTTTTAATGCCACAACTTTCATTAATAATTCACCAGGACATTAGAGTAAAGCAGATTTGGTGAAGGAACAGTGGGCCTGTATATGAGGCTAAAAGCTGAAGATATAACAAAGTTGCTGGAGAAGCCTCTGTGGAATTGTGTGTAGGGATCCCAGACTCACTGTTACTAGTAAATGGCAGCTGGTATTATAATCATTTGTAAGGGGATTGATTTCCAAGAAATCTAAGTTCACAACAATGTGGTTGTGTGTAAGACCAACCAGCAGAGAGGGCTGCTAGAAGAAACAGAGGCTACATAACCCCTACCTACCTTACCAACAGGTTGCATTTTAAGTCTACTACAAAGCTAATTATTTAGAATGCAGAATACTTTGCACCATGGAAACAATGTTACAAATCAGAAATCAGCACCACAGTCCACATGCTAACTCCATCCTATCATCTGTTTTATTGTTTTTTGCTTTTAGAGTTGAGATCTCACTTTGTTGCTCCGGCTGGAGTGCAGTGGTGCAGTCATAGCTCACTGCAGCCTCCAACTTTTGGCCTCAAGCAATACTCCCACCTCAGCCTCCTGAGTAGTTAGGACCATAGATGCATGTCACTGTGCCCAGTTAATATTTTCAAATATGGTTTTTCATAGAAACAAGGTGTCTCACTATGTTGCCAAAGCTAGTTGTATCTGTTTTTGTATGGCCCACAGCTAAAAATGGTTTTTACTTTTTTTAATGAGTGAATCAATTTTAAATGACTAATATTTCATGAAACATGAAAATAACATGAAATTCAATTTTCTGTGTCCATTGATAAGATTTTATTGTAATGCTGCCATGCTTATTTGTTTATGTATTCCCTACAACTACTTTCACACATCACAGCAAAATTGAGTAATTTTGACTATATGACTTACAAAACCTAAAATATACACATACATATATACTATCTGGCCCTTTACATTAGAAGTTTCCTTGTTGTCATGGTTAATATTATGTGTCAACTTGTCTAGGATAAGGGATGCTCAAATAGTTGATAAAACATTATTTCTTCTGTGTCTAGCATTTAAATCAGAAAAATGAGTGCAGAAAGTCCACTTTCATCTATGTGGGCAGGCATCATTTAATCCATTGATGGCTCAGATAGAACAAAAAGGTGAAGTAGAAATTCTCTCTCTCCATGAGGTGAGACATTCATCTTCTCCTGCCTTTGGACATTGAGTTCCTGGTTCTCAGACCTTTGGACTTGAGGACTTAGACCAACCCTCTTCTCAGTTCCCAGGTTCTCAGGCCTTTAGCATTAGACTGGGAGTTAATTATAGCCATCCCTTGTTTTCAGGCCTTCAGACTTGGACTGAATTATACCACCAGCTTACAGACAGCATATTGTGGGACTTCTCAGTTCCAATAATCACGAGTCAATTCTCATAATAAATTCCCTCCTTATATAAATAGTAGTCTTCCCCTCTCTGAGGTTTCACTTTCTGAGATTTCAGTTATCCTTGGTCAATTACAGTCCAAAATTACATCTAGTAAGATATTTTGAGAGCAAGAGAGACCACATTCATATATCTTTTATTATAGGATGTTATAATTCTTCTATTTTATTATTAATTATTGATAATCTTTACTGTACCTAATTTATAAATTCAACTTTATCATAGGTATATAAGAGAAAAACATAGTATCTATAGGCTTTGGTACTACTTGCAGTTTCAGGCATCCGCTGGGGGTCATGGAATGTATCCCCCATGGATAAGGGGGGATTACTATATATCTATGTGTTCCCTATTGATTGTTTCTCTGGAGAATCCTGACCAATGCAATGATTCTTGTTACAAAATATTATTACATTCCCAGGTTGGCTGGCAAAAGCCAGTATCATTTAAAACGTAGGTTGTGCTGTGGTGTTAATAGAATTCCAAAGTCTATGTCTTGAATTCTTTTGAGAACTCAGGTGGCATTTCCAGTTGTGGAGGCATTGAATATCAGAATGAACTTTTCTTTATCTTTTATTTTTATTATATTTATTTTTTGTATTGCATTTTAGGTTTTGGGGTACATGTGAAGAACATGCAAGATTGCTGCATAGGTACACACATGGCTGTGTGGTTTTCTGCCTTCCGTCCCCTTGCCTGTATCTGTCATTTCTCGCCATGCTATCTCTTCCCACCTCCCCACCCCCCCGTCCCTCCCCCATTTCCCCCCCAATGGACCCCAGTGTGTAGTGCTCCCCTCCCTGTGTCCATGTGTTCTCATTGTTCAACACCCGCCTATGAGTGAAAATATGTGGTGTTTGATTTTCTGCTCTTGTGTCAGTTTGCTGAGAATAATGGTTTCCAGGTTCATCCATGTCCCTACAAAGGACATGAACTCATCGTTTTTGATGGCTGCGTAATATTCCATGGTGTATATGTACCACATTTTCCCTATCCAGTCTATCATCGTTGGGCATTTGGGTTGGTTCCAGGTCTTTGCTATTGTAAACAGTGCTGCTATGAACATTCGTGTGCATGTGTCCTTATAGTAGAATGATTTATAATCCTTTGGATATATACCCAGTAATTGGATTGCTGGGTCAAATGGGATTTCTATTTTTAGGTCCTTGAGGAATTGCCACACTGTCTTCCACAATGGTTGAATTAATTCACATTCCCACCAACAGTGTAAAAGTGTTCCTATTTCTCCACATCCTCTCCAGCATCTGTTGTTTCCAGATTTTTTAATGATCGCCACAGAATGAACTTTTCAAGGTCATACTTTTTACCTTTGTTTAATCTGTTTCATCAATTTGGAATACCTCTCCCCAATTAGAAAAGCCATAAAAATGGTTAACATTTATGAGTTAAGAAAATTGAGCATTTTCTACATTTTTAAAGCATTTTACATGCATTACTTTAATCCTCACAACGACGGAATGAGATAGTTACTATTAATATGCCCATTTACAGATGGGGAAACCGAAACCCAGACTTGCTCCAAGTCACACTTCTAGTAAGTGCTAGAGCTAGGACATAAACTCTGGAAATCTAACACAATCTCAGACATTATGCATTAACTACCAACCGCAAGGCTATAACCCTTTTGCAACTTTTTAAAGCTCTTTTGACTTTTAAGACCTAATTAAAATACCAACTTTTTCATGAAGCCTTTTTTCCAAGATTCCCCATGCCCACAAGTTCAAAATAATTGTATTTACATTTTATGAGCTCTCTATTTGTCTATAAAAGTACTCAGTTTAGTTTACTCTGTGTTCTAATTTACGTGTTGTACTCCCAAACTCAGGCACATATATAAACAAAATGTAAATTTTAACCTCATTCTGGGCAAGAAACATACCATTCATTACATCATATAGAGCAGGTGCTTCATGAAGGCATCTACTGTAAATAATCAAGTGCATGAATGCAAAGGCAGTTGGCTGCCTGATATTAAACCAAACATTCTAATGGAGACAATTGCTGAGGTGGTAAAGATATTAACATGCTTGATAGGTAGTTTGGTTTCATTTGCTATTCAAAGTGAGTCATAATCAAGACATTCTTTTCTTTCTTCTTTTTTGTTATTATACTTTAAATTCTGGGGTACACGTGCAGAACATGCAGGTTTGTTACATAGGTATACACGTACCATGGTAGCTTGCTACATCCATGCCCCCATCATCTACATGAGGTATTTCTTCTAATGTTAGCCCTCCCCAATCCCTCACCCCTTCCTATCCCCCCCATCCCCCACAACCCCTGACAGGTCCCAGTATGTCATGTTCCCCTCCCTGTGTCCATGTGTTTTCATTGTTCAACATCCACTTATGAGTAAGAACATACAGTGTTTGGTTTCCTGTTCTTGTGTCAGTTTGCTGAGAATGATGGTTTCCAGTTTCATCCATGTTCCTGCAAAGGACATGAACTCATCCTTTTTAATGCTGCATAGTATTCCATGGTGCATATGTGCCACATTTTCCTTGTCCAGTCTATCATCGATGGGCATTTGGGTTGGTTCCAGGTCTTTGCTATTGCAAACAGTGCTGCAATGAACATATGTGTGCATGTGTCTTTTGAATAGAATGATTAATAATCCTTTGGGTATATACCCAGTAATGGGATTGCTCAGTCAAATTGTATTTCTATTTCTAGGTCCTTGAGGAATTGCCACACTGTCTTCCACAATGTTTGAACTAACTTACCCTCCCACCAACAGTGTAAAAGTATTCCTACTTCTACACATCCTCTCCAGCATCCGTTGTCTCCTGATCTTTTAATGATCACCATTTTAACTGGAGTGAGATGGTATCTCTTATAAGTACTGTACGCTAACCGATTGCGCCACTGGAGCCATTGTGAGATGGTATCTCAATGTGGTTTTGATTTGCGATTCCCTAATGACCAGTGATGAAGAGCTTTTTTTTTTTCATAGGTTTGTGGGCTGCATAAATGACTTCTTTTGAGAAGTGTCTGTTTATATCCTTTGCTTGCTTTTTGATGGGGTTGTTTGTTTCTTGTAAATTTGTTTAAGTTGTTTGTGGATTCTGGTTATTAGCCCTTTATCAGATCGGTAGATTGCAAAATTTTTTTCCCATTCTGTGGTTGCAAGTTCACTCTAATGATAGTTTCTTTTGCTGTGCAGAAGCTCTTAAATTTAATTACATCTCATTTGTCTCTTTTAGCTTTTGTTGCCATTCTTTTGGTGTTTTAGTCACAAAGTCCTTGTCCATGCCTATGTCCTGAATGGTATTGCCTAGGTTTTCATCTAGGGTTTTTATTGTGTTAGGTCTCATGTTAAAATCTTTAATCCAGCTGGAGTTAAGTTTTGTAGAAGGTGTAAGGAAGGGATCCAATTTCAACTTTCTGCATATAGCTAGCCAGTTTTCCCAACACCATTTATTAAATAGAGAATCCTTCCCCATTGCTTTTTCTCATGTTTGTCAAAGATCAGATGGTTGTAGATGTGTGGTGTTAATTCCAAGGCCTTTGTTCTGTTCCATTCATCTATACCTCTGTTTTGGTATCAGTACCATGCTGTTTTGATTACTGTAGCCTTGTAATATAGTTTGAAGTCAGGCAGCGTGATGCCTCCAGCTTTGTTCTTTTTGCTTAGGATTGTCTTGGCTATGCGGGCTCTCTTTTGGTTCCATATGAAATTTAAGGTGGTTTTTTCCAGTTCTGTGAAGAAAGTCAATTGTAGCTTGATGGGGATAGCATTGAATCTATAAATTACTTTGGGCAGTATGGCCATTTTCATGATACTGATTCTTCCTAAACATGAGCATGGAATGTTTTTCCATCTGTTTGTGTCCTCTCTTATTTCTCTGAGCAGTGGTTTGTAGGTCTCCTTGAAGAGGTCCTTCACATCCTTTGTTAGTTGTATTCTGAGATATTTTATTCTCTTTGTTGCAATTGCAAATGGTGGTTCATTCTTGATTTGGCTCTCTTTAAATCTGTTACTGGTGTATAGGAATGCTTGTGATTTTTGGACATTGATTTTGTTTCCTGAGACTTTGCTGAAGTTGCTTATCAGCTTAAGGAGATTTTGGGCTGAAACATTGGGTCTTCTAAATATGCAATCAAGTCATCTGCAAATAGAGACAATTTGACTTCCTCTTTTCCTAGTTGAATACCCTTTATTTCTTTTTCTTGCCTGATTGCTCTGGCCAGAACTTCCAATACTATGTTGAACAGGAGTGGTGACAGAAGGCATCATTGTCTTGTGCCAGTTTTCTAAGAAAATGCTTCCAGTTTTTCTCCATTCAGTATATTGACTGAGTTTGTCATAAATAGCTTTTATTATTTTTTGATACATTTCATCAATGCGTAGTTTATTGAGAGTTTTTTGCATAAAGGTCCCCTGAATTTTGTCGAAGGCCTTCTCTGCATCTATTGAGATAATCATGTGGTTTTCTCTTTGGTTCTGTTTATGTGATAGATTATGCTTATAGATTTGCATATGTTGAACCAGTCTTGCATCCCAGGGATAAAGCTGACTTGATTGTGATGGATATGCTTTTTCAATTTGCCAGTATTTTACTGAAGAATTTTGCATCAATGTTCATCATGGAGATGGGCCTGAAATTTTCTCTTTTGGTTGTGTCTCTGCCAGGTTTTGGTATCAGGATGATGTTGGTCTCATAAAATGATTTGGGAAGATTCCCTCTTTTTGTATTGTTTGGAATAGTTTCAGAAGGAATTGTATCAGCTCCTTTTTGTACCTCTGCTAGAATTTGGCTGTGAGCTGGTCTGGTCTTGGACTTTCTTTTGGTTGGTAGGCTATTAATTGTTGCCTCAACTTCAGACCTTGTTATTGATCTATTCAGGGATTCAGCTTCTCCCTGGTTTAGTCTTGGGTAGGTGTAAGTGTCCAGGAATTTATCCATTTCTTCTTGATCAACTGATTTATGTGCATAGGGGTGTTTATAGTATAATCTCTGATGGTAGTTTGTATTTCTGTAGAATCAGTGGTGATATCCCGAAGAGTTTTTTGTGTCTTTATCTCTTTCAATTTTCCTCTGATCTTAGTTATTTCTAGCCTTCTGCTAGCTTTTGAGTTTGTTTGATCTTGCTCCTCTAGTTCTTTTAATTGTGACATTAGGGTGTTGATTTTAGATATTTCCTTTCTTCTCATGTGGGCATTATGTGCTATAAATTTCCCTCTAGACACTGCTTTAAATGTTCCCACAGATTCTGGTATGTTGTGTCTTTGTTCTCAATGATTTCAAAGAACATCTTTATTCTGTCTTAATTTTGTTATTTACCCAGTAGTCATTCAGGAGCAGGTTGTTCAGTTTCCATGTAGCTGGGCGATTTTGAGTGAGTTTCTTAATCCTGAGTTCTAATTTGATTGCACTGTGGTCTTAGAGATTGTTTGTTGTGATTTCCTTTCTTTTGCATTTGCTGCAGAGTGATTTACTTCCAATTATGTGGTCAATTTTAGAGTAAGTGTGATGTGGTGCTGAGAAGAATGTATATTCTCTGGATTTGGGGGTGAAACATTCTGTAGATGTCTATTAGGTCCACTGTGGTGCAGATTTGAGTTCAAGTCCTGGATTTCCTTGTTAATTTTCTGTCTCATTCATCCATCTAATATTGAAAGTGGAGTGTTAAAGTCTCTCACTATTATTGTGTGGGAGTCTAAGTCTCTTTGTAGGTCATTGAGAACTTGTTTTATGTATCTGGGTGCTCCTGTATTGGTTGCATATATATTTAGGATAGTTAGCTCTTCTTGTTGCATTGATCCCTTTACCATTATGTAATGCCCTTCTTTGTCTCTTTTGATCTTTGTTATTTTAAAGTCTGTTTTATCAGAGACTAGGACTGCCACCTCTGCTTTTTTGCTCTCCATTTGCTTGGTAAATCTTCCTCCATTCTTTATTTTGTGCCTATGTGTGTCTTTGCACATGAGATCGGTCTCCTGAATACAGCACAATGATGGGTCTTGACTCTTTATCCAATTTGCCAGTCTGTGACTTTTAATTGGGGCATTTAGCCCATTTATATTTAAGATTAATATTGGTATGTGTGAATTTGATCCTGCCATTTTGATGCCATCTGGTTGTTTTGCCCAGTAGTTGATGCAGTTTCTTCATAGTGTCGATGGTCTTTACAATTTGGTAGGTTTTTGGAGTGGCTAGTACTGGTTGTTCCTTTCCATGTTTAGTGCTTCCTTCAGGAGATCTTATAAGGCAGGCCTAATGGTGATGAAATGTCTCAGCAGTTCCTTGTCTGTAAAGAATTTTATTTCTTCTTCACGTTTGAAGCTTAGTTTGGCTGATATGAAATTCTGGATTGAAAATTCTTTTCTTTAAGGATGTTGAATATTGGCCCCCACTTTCTTCTGGCTTATAGATCTTTCTGCTGAGAGATCTGCCATGAGTCTAATGTGCTTCCCTTTGTGGGTAACCTGATCTTTCTCTGTGGGTGCCCTTAGTATTTTTTTTTTCATTTCAACCCTGGTGAATCTGACAATTATGCACTTCAAGGTTGCTCTTCTTGAGGAATATCTTTGTGGTGTTCTCTGTATTTCCTGAAATTAAATGCTGGCCTGCCTTGCTTGGTTGGGGAAGTTATCCTGGATAATACTGTGAAGAGTGTTTTCCAACTTGGTTTCATTCTCTTCATCACATTCAGGTACACTGATCAAATGTAGATTAGCTCTTTTCACATATTTCTTGAAGGCTTTGTTCATTTATTTTCACTCTTTTTTCTCTAATCTTGCCTTCTTGCTTTATTTCAAGGAGTTGATATTCAATCTCTGATATCCTTTCTGCCACTTGATCAATTCAGCTATTGAAACTTGTGTATGCAGCACGAAGTTCTTGTGCTGTGTTTTTCAGCTCCATCAAGTTGTTTATGTTCTTGTCTATTCTGTTTATTCTAGTTAGCATTTCGTCTAACCTTTTTTAAAGGTTTTCAGTTTCCTTGCATTGGGTTAGAACATGCCCCTTTAGCTCAGAGAAGTTTGCTATTGCTCACCTTCTGGAGCCTGCTTCTGTCAATTTGTCAAATTCATTCTCTATCTAGTTTTGTTTCCTTGCTGGTGAGTTGTGATCCCTTGGAGGAGAAGAGGTGTTCTGGTTCTGGTTTTTGGTGATTTCAGACTTTTTGCATTGGTTTCTTTTCATCTTTGAGGATGTATCTACCTTTGGTCTTTGAAGTTGGTGAGTTTTGGATGGGGTCTCTGAGTGGATGTCCTTTTTGTTGATGTTGAAGCCATTTCTTTCTGTTTTTAAAGTTTCCTTCTAATAGGCCCCTCTGCAGAAGGTCTGCTGGAGGTCCACTCCAGACCCTGCTTACCTGGGAATCACCCATGGGGGCTGCAGAATAGCAAAGATTGCTGCCTGTTCTTTCCTCTGGTAGCTTCATTCCAGAAGGGTACCTGCCAGACGACAGCCAGAGCTCTCCTGTATGAGGTGTCTATTAGTCAGGATTAACAAGGGTCAGGGACCCACTTAAGGAGGCACTCTATCCTTTATCAGAGCTCAAGTGCTGTGCTGGGAGCTCCATTGGTCCCTTCAGTGTTGCTGGACAGTAATGTTTAGGTCTGCTGAAGCAGGACCCACACTGCCTGTTTTCCCAGGTGCTCTGTCCCAGAAAGGTAAAGTCTTTATTTGTAAGTCCCTGACAGGCTGCTGCCTTTTTTCAGAGATGCCCTGCCCAGCAAGAAGGGAGTCTAGTCACAGTCTGCCTATAGAGACTTTGCTGAGCTGCTGTGGGCTCTGCCTGGTTGCTGTGTAAACTTCACGGAGACTTTGTTTACACTGGTGAGTTTAGAACTGCCTACCCAAGCCCTGGGGAACAGTGGCTCATGTTTGTAATCTCAGCACTTTGGGAGGCCAAGGCGGGTGAATCACCTGAGGTCAGGAGTTCAAGACCAGCCTGGCCAACACGGCAAAACCCCTTCTCCTCTAAAAAATACAAACATTAGCTAGGCATTGTGGCAGATGCCTGTAGTCCCAACTACTCAGGAGGCTGAGGCAGGGAGAATTGCTTGAAACCGGGAGGTGGAGGTCTCAGTGAGCCAAGATAGTGCCACTACATTCCAGCCTGGGTAACACAGCAAGAATCTGTCTAAAAAAAAAAAAAAAAAAAAAAAAAAGACATTGTTTTCAAATCTACATAACTACATGAAGCAAGCCTTAAGTACAGCCGAACAGGGATCTTGAAGAAATTCTCTTTTTTATATAAAATCTAGCCAAGGAAATAGAAGCCCCCAACATTCATCTCTGGGGTTAAGGCAGTGCTCCTCCAGTCTTTCCTATTTGCTGATATTTCACTTAACAAAATCCTACATGGAAGTCCAAACTATAATATAAAACCAATGAAATGAAATACCTTGCGATTGAAGCAGTAGAGGGTAGAGAGGCAAGGAAAGATGAGGTTCTAAAATCCTCCCACCTCCAAGGGAGTCCTACAGCACCACCACAGAACTTCTAGAAACAGTACAATTTGGCTTGAAAACGATACTGAAATGCATGTTAAATCATTAACACATTTTTTTTTCATCATTACTTCATTATTTTTGACATCATCAATTATCCCTAGAGGAAGAAAGGGCCTTGGCAGCATTCAATACCTACCTTTTGACATAAGTGAGGTGAATTTTGATAGACATGAAGTGAAGAAAGGATCTACAGAGATGCAGGAGAGGACAGATATGAGAGGGCAGCCATATCAGAGGGTCACTGGACAATCAAAAGATAATGACCCTGGGTGCTATCAAGAGGAGATGTAGGAAAAAGGACTTTGAGGGTCACCTCTCAACATTGCACCAGGCTTGTATCACCAGTGGCAAGGAATGTGTCAATTGTTCGTTATTACTCCAAGATGTCTCATGATTTAAAAATCACCTGGTGGGAGTAGTTCTTTGAATATAGGCCTTCCAGCATTTGCAAGAATAGTGAGTTGTCCAGTATAATATCAAGGTTAAAAATCCATACTTGGACTTAAGAAAAGTATGTGCTTTTAATTAAATATTGGTTAACAGACACATCAAGAAATCATTCTGTATTAATCTATAACAGAGGTACTGGCTGGGTTGGAACCAAAGCTTAGATAGATATACCATTGTGTGGAGATAGGTGATCTCTTTAGTACTCTGGATCTAATGTAATCTTGAGCCTCAAAGGCACTGGAATCAGACACACAGCATGAGAGCCCAAGAGAAAAGGCAGTTTTTCCAGAGAGAGAAAATAAAGAGATAATTAAAGAGCTTTATCCATGATCTTCAAATTAGTAAGAACTTGGGGGTCTCATATATTCCAAATATAAACGCTTGGATACAGAAAAATCTCTAATTTTGGATTCAGAAAATTTTATTTGAAATCAGAAACTGCCACTTATTAGATTTACAACTTGATCTTTAATCTCTCTGATATATATAGTGGCAATAATAATACTTGTCCTTGCTCATGGTGTTGTTGATCTCATACTGAAATGTGGATGATGAACTCAAAATAGTCACCTTTCAAGGTTATGATCAAATTACTAGTTTATAATCTGCAGTTCTTTTCTCCTATGCTTATGGGAGAGTGATCATGAAAGGATATAGTAGGATTAGTAGAGAAGAATCCCTAGAGAAGTTTTTGGGATAAAGCATTGGAATTGTATATGAAGCCCCAAAAGAGAAGAGTAGGCAAGAGACAACTATCAAGGAGGGCTGATTAGGACTCTTGGGACCAGAGGTAAAAACAATGCTGTTGTTGCTGTTTCTTTTTTTAAAGACATGGTCTTACTCTGTCACTCAGGCTGGGGGACATGGTGTGATCATAGCTCCCTGTAATCTTGAATTTCTAGGCTCAAGCAATCCTCCTGTCTCAGCCACCGAAGTAGTGGGGACTGTGGGCATGTTCCACGGTGCCAGGCTAATTTAAAAAAAATTAGTAGAGATGAAGTCTTGCTATTTTACCCCAGCTTGTCTCAAACTCCTGAGCTCATGCAATTCTCCTGGCTCAGCTCTCAAAGTGATGGCATTATAGGAGTGAGCCACTGCACAGGGTCGACAATGTTTTTTTTTCAATTTTAATTTTAATTTTAATTTTTTTTATTGCATTTTAGGTTTGGGGGTACATGTGAAGAACATGCAAGATTGTTGCATAGGTACACACATGGCAGTGTGATTTGCTGCCTTTCTCTCCTTCACCTATATCTGGCATTTCTCCCCATGCTATCTCTCCCGACAATGTTGTTTTTAAGTGGAAAGGAAAATTCTTGATTCCCCCAGGAATGAAACGTGTCAGTAGTTTAAAAGTGAAGAAAACAAGTGAATTTTTGTTGACCATTGGTTCCCAGAAAAAATCACAGGCAATGAGACCCAAGCCATGGAAAAAATTGGAAAAACACATTGAGATACCATCTCACCCCAGTTAGAATGGCGATCATTAAAAAATCTGGAGACAACAGAAGCTGGAGAGGATGTGGAGAAATAGGAACACTTTTACACTGTTGGTGGGGGTGCAAATTAGTTCAACCATTGTGGAAGACAGTGTGGCAATTCCTCAATGACCTAAAAATAGAAATCCCATTTGACCCAGCAATCCCATTACTGGGTATATATCCAAAGGATTATAAATCATTCTACTATAAGGACACATGCACACGAATGTTCATTGCAGCACTGTTTACAATAGCAAAGACCTGGAACCAACCCAAATGTCCATCAATGATAGACTGGATAGGGAAAATGTGGTACATATACACCATGGAATATTATGCAGCCATAAAAAATTATGAGTTCATGTCCTTTGTAGGGACATGGATGAACATGGAAACCATCATTCTCAGCAAACTGACACAAGAGCAGAAAATCAAACACCACATGTTCTCACTCATAGGTGAGTGTTGAACAATGAGAACACATGGACACAGGGAGGGGAGCACTACACACTGGGGTCCGTTGGGGGGAAATGGGGGAGGGACGGGGGGGTGGGGAGGTGGGAAGAGATAGCATGGGGAGAAATGACAGATACAGGTGAGGGGAAGGAAGGCAGCAAACCACACTGCCATATGTGTACCTATGCAACAATCTTGCATGTCCTTCACATGTACCCCAAAACCTAAAATGCAATTAAAAAAAAAGAAAATTATAAAGCAGTTAATGGTATCTAGGGAATTCCAATAGCCTGAATAATTGACATTATTTCTGAGGGAGCTTGTCAGTAATTTCAGTGGCTAGGAAACAGGAGTAAACCTGGCAAAAAAAAAAAAAAAAAGTATGATTGTCTGTGTCTGTGTCTTTGTGAGGTAGTGGAATTGGGAAGCAGTTATAGATAGCTAGATAGAAAGATAGAAAACTTGCCCTGTAAACTACCCACATGTACACACACTGTGATTTCTTGGCTCCTCCTATCTACCCTGTATAATGCCACTGAAGGTTAGTCAGTAGAAGAAACCTACAGGCAGGGTCTACTTCTTCTGTAGCCTCCTGTTTCAAGTTTAGAAGGGTATTATCTCAGAGATGCTCAAGCCTACCTACAATTGGTAAGACAGATTAGCTACCCTATGGATTAAATATTCCTTCAATGACTGGCCAAAAATATCTAACTGTCATTATAGGTGTGTTTACCAACCTTATATGAAGTATAATGAGCCTTTGCCAATAGAAAAATGCCTTATATTCAAGCTCTCAAATGATAGCAGTTGGATTTTTAAGAATCTATTAATGGAGAAAATACAAAATGAAGAAAGCTGCTATGAACCCAAAACCTTTTAAGTAAATCTCATTATTATTCATCATCATCATAATAAATACACCTGAGAAGCAGTACATATTATAAAATAAGTACTATATTGTGTGTGTGTATATATATATTATATACACATGTACTATGCAAAATATAAACTTTATTAAGCATATAGCGGATGATTTGTGTGTAAATGACTTCAAAGACTTCTTCTAACATTTGACTAAGGCAGTGCTTCTTAACATTTTTAAATTATGTTCTCCCCAAAGATACCTTATACATATTTATTTTTTTAATCATCCTCCATGAAATTTTAATACTACACACATACTTTATATTTACTTTATACTGTTTATACCATGACCTTTGGAGGGGAGAAAACCATCGTAATATCCATGTTTTCTCACACACACACACTCCACCAAGTGCCATTTTTTCACCAACTTGAAGGATATATTGCTCCTGTTGAGAATGCATGGGCTAAGGAATTTTATACTCATTACCTCATATAATTCTTAAACTGAGTATTATTCCCATTTTATTAGATGACACTGAGGCTGAGAGAGGCTAAATAAAGTTATCCAGTTCGTTAGACTCACTAAGTCCACACAAGGACTGTATGGAAACACTGTACATGGTGCATTTCCCAGAGCAGCTAATAGGACACTCACAAAACACAAGTTGTCCTTAGAGAATGACAGTGTCAAAGCCATGCATTATGCATAAAAACTGCTATATGTATGACCAGGTTTTTTTTTCTTTGACATTAATTGTCTGATTAAGCCTCGAAAGTCTTTGCTGACTTGGTATAGAATAATTTTTCAGTATTACTGATCAAACATATATTATTTAACATTTTTAAATGTTTTGACATTTTCATTTTCTAAAATCCAAGTAATTTAAAGAAATACAGCTTGCAGAATATTTCCTTCTTCAACATTTTAGAGGCTATGTGAAAGCAGGTTTTACTCTTGAGTAATTTTAGCAGGCAGCAATGATATGTAATTATGTCAAGTTCTGTTTTTTTTGTTCAGTGTATTTATCAATGTTGTCACAAGAGACAGATGCATAACATGTTGGCACTAAAAAGATTCTTAAGAGATAATCTCAACTGAAGCCAAACAATCATACTTATAGTTAGAAGAAGAACTAACACAAATTAAATTACAGTTGAGAACCTTTCTTCTCAACCAGAGGAATTTAATCTAGGTGTCATAGAAAAAAATAAAATTACAGATTTTTAAGTTAGAAGGTATGTTAACTGATTCCTCAGATACTTCCAGACTGGTAAGTCACTAAATGTAGTTTAAAGAAAAAAAATATAGGAGACTTCTGCTTCTGGCCAAGATAAAGTAACAACGACCAGATTCAATATATGAAATAGTGGTTTCCAAAACACTGAACATCAGAAAACAAAGAACAGTGAACTCTGATAAATGATAACCAAATAATTGAGCATTATGATTTTTTAATTTTCTGCATAAAGAGAGTTTACAGGTCATGACACAGAAGAGATGAAATACAAAGGAGCTTAGTAAGCTCCTTGATTTGAGGAGATAGAGGTAAGAGTCTGGGGCAATCAAAGCACTTCATTCAGACTAACAAGAAATAAAGAGATGTACATAGACATACCTCTCTGCAGATATCTGAAGAAAGTTCTCCTAAAATATTCAGCAGAATACAAATCATCACATGAGCATGAAGAAACTACCAAAGGCTAGGGAATTATCTAAAAGTTATAAGGAATAGCATAGTCTACACAACTGAGTAGTACTTATTCCTGCCAGTAAGCCTGAAAAAAAATAGGGTACTAGAGGGAGTAGTCAGAAAGGTCTTGCCTCGGTTATGGAGAATATTAGCTCTAGACTGAACATTGCTCCAGCCCTGCCTAACAAATCATATAAGCAAGACAGGAAAGGATCAAACTATTTCTAAGTAACTTAACTCTCCGTAAACATAGCTCAGAACAATACAAAAATATACACTTCTTAACAAGGTAAACTGTAAAATATCTTTCATTCAATCAAGGATTACTTAGTATGCAAAGAGGCAAGAAAACATGACCCATGAAATGAAAAATAATCAGTTAATCCAAAACAACCCAGAACTGCCAGATATGTTAGAATTATCAAAGAATGACATACTGTACTTATATTCCATATGTTCTAAAGGAGAAATATCTTAAAATATCCGAATTGAATTTCTAGAGATAAAATCTACAATGTGTGAGATGAAAAATATACAAGATAGGTTTAACAGATGATTAGATAATGCAAGAGAAAATATTAGTGAACTTGAAGGAGTAATATTAGAAACAATCCAAAATGAAATCCATTGAGAACTAAGAATCCAAAAAAGTGAAAAAAGCATCAGTCAGCTCTGGGACAACTTCAAGTGGCCTAATATAGAGATAATTGGAGTCTGAGAAAGAACAGAGAGAAGGAAGGTAAGAAAATATATTTGAGGAAATTATGGCAGACAACTTTCCAAATTTCATGAAAACCATAAAACACAAATTCAAAGAGCTCAAAGAATCTTAAGCATAAGAAACATAAAGAAAACTATACCAAAGAACCAAATTGCAAAAAACCAATGATAAACAGAAAATATTAAATGTGACCAGAGAAGAAAAATACATTACATACAGAGGAGCGAAGATAAGTAACACTTCAGATTCCTCATTGGAAACAATGCAAGTGAGACAATAGGAACAACATTTTAAAAGTACTTAAAGAATAGGAACATTTTTACACTGTTGGTGGGAATGTAAATTAATTCAACCATTGTGGAAGACAGTGTGGCGATTCCTCAAGGACCTAGAAATAGAAATTCCATTTGACCCAGCAATCCCATTACTCGGTATATATCCAAAGGATTATAAATCATTCTACTATAAGGACACATGCACACGAATGTTCATAGCAGCACTGTTTACAATAGCAAAGACCTGGAACCAACCCAAATGCCCATCGATGATAGACTGGATAGGGAAGATGTGGTACATATACACCATGGAATATTACGCAGCCATCAAAAATGATGAGTTTGCGTCCTTTGTAGGGACATGGATGAACCTGGAAACCATCATTCTCAGCAAACTGACACAAGAGCAGAAAATCAAACACCGCATGTTCTCACTCATAGGCGGGTGTTGAACAATAAGAACACATGGACACATGGAGGGGAGCACTACACACTGGGGTCCATTGGGGGAAATGGGGGAGGGACGGGGAGGTGGGAAGAGATAGCATGGGGAGAAATGACAGATACAGGTGAGGGGAAAGAAGGCAGCAAACCACACTGCCATGTGTGTACCTATGCAACAATCTTGCATGTTCTTCACATGTACCCCAAAACCTAAAATGCAATTTAAAAAAACCTGTCAACCTAGAATGCTATAGACAGTAAAATATCTTTCAAAAAAATGAAAGTGAAATAAAAACGTTTCCAAACTGACAAAAGGTCAAATAATTCATCACCAGAATACATGAACTATAACAAATGTTAAAGATTGTCCTTAAGGCACAATGAAAATAACAAATAGAAATCTATATCTACATAAAATAATACAGAGTCCTGGAAATAGTAGGTACAGATCGTCCCTGACTTACAATAGTTTGAACATCCAGACAACAAAGAAGAGTAAACTCTGAGAAATGACAACTAAGTAAGGTGAGCACTGCAATTTTTCAACTTTCTGCATTAAGGGAATTTATAGGTCATAACACAGGGAATATGAAGTGAAAGGAGCTTAGTAAGCTCCTTGATTTGAGGAGATAGAGATAAAAGTCTGGAGAGGCCAAAACACTTCATTCAGACTAACAGGGAATAAAAAAATATGGAGGAGAAAATATTTGCAAACTACCCATATGACAAAGGATTATGCCAGAATATATAAGGAACTCAACTCTATAAAAAAAAAAAATCTAATAATCCAATTAAAATGGGCAAAAGATTTGAATAGACATACAAATGGCAAAAGGCATATGAAAAGAAGACATACAAATGGCAAAAGACATATAAAACGTGCTCAACAACACTGATCATCAGAAAAATGGAAATCAAAACTAAAATGAGATATCATCTCACTCCAGTCAAAATGGTTTTATCCAAAAGTCAAGCAATAACAAATGTTGATGAGTATGTACAGAAAAGAGAACTTTTCTTCTTAAGTTTTTTTCTGGTTTGGGGTTTTACATTTAAGTCTTTAAACCACCTTGAGTTAATTGTGAATGGGATTTCATCCATGATTTGGTTCTCTGCTTGTCTATCGGTGTAAAGGAACGCTTGTGGTTTTGCACATTGATTTTGTATCCTGAGATTTTGCTAAAGTGCTTATCAGCTTAAGGAGTGTTTGGGCTGAGATGATGGGTTTTTCTAAATACAGAATTATGTTGTCGAATAGGAGTGGTGAGAGAGGGCATCCTTGTCTTGTGCTGGTTTTCAAAGGAAATACATCTAGCTTTTGCCCATTCAGTGTGATATTGGCTGTGGGTTTGTCATAAACAGTTCTTATTATTTTGAGGTATGTTCCATCAATACCTAGTTTATTGAGAGTTTTTAACATGAAGGGATGTTGAATTTTATCATAAGCCTTTGCTGCGTCTATTGAGATAATCATGTGCTTTTTGTCGTTGGTTCTGTTTATGTTTACTGACTTGCATATGTTGAACCACTTGCACCCCAGGAATGAAGCTGACTAGATCATGATGCATCAGTTTTTTTGATGTGCTGCTGGATTCAGTTTGCCAGTATTTTATTGAGGATTTTCACATTGATGTTCTTCAGGGATATTGGTCCACATCAGAAAGTTAGAAATATTTCAAATTGACACCCTAACATCACAAATAAAATAACAAGAGCAAACTCATACAAAAGGTAACAAAAGACAAGAAATAACTAAGATCAGAGCAGAACTGAAGGAGATAGAGATTTTAAAAAAACCCTCCAAGAAATCAATGAATCAAGGAGCTGTCCTTTTGAAAAGAATAACAAAATACATAAACCACTATCTAGACTATTAAGAAAGAAAAGAGAGAAGAATCAAATAGACACAATAAAAAAATGATAAAGGAGATATCACCACTGACATCACAGAAATACAAACTACCATCAAAGTATGCTACAAACACCTCTATGCAAATAAACTAGAAAATCTAGAAGAAATGGATGAAGTCCTGGACACATACACCCTCCCAAAATTAAACAGGGAAGAAGTTGAATCCCTGAATAGATCAATAACAAGTTCTGAAATTGAGGCAGTAATTAATATCCTATCAATCAACAAAACCCCAGGACCAGACGGATTCACAGGTGAATTCTACCAGAGGTACAAAGAGGAACTGGTACCATTCCTTCTGAAACTATTCCAAACAATTGAAAAGGAGGGACTCCTTTAGGACTCCTAAACTCATTTTATGAAGCCAGCATCATCCTGATGCCAAAAGCTGGCAGAGACACAACAAAAAAAGAAAACTTCAGGAAGTTATAGTTTCAAACCTCCTTGAATTCTATTCGCATCAAATAAACTCTTAGTTTGGCACAAGTTGAATATCTCTCAAAAACTTCAAAAAGCAGGTAACTATATTTAAATAGTATTGCTTTGTTTGTCATTTGTATCTATGTTTATACAGTAATTTTTATACTGGTTAAGCATTACAGGCTTTGAAGTTACTCTGCTTGAATTTTAAAAAATACAGGTTTGCTAACTATTGACTGATTTCTTGGGTAGGTTGGTTCTGTGTCTCTTTGCTGTCATTTGTACATGTGTCTAATAATGGTACCTACTTAATGGGGTTCATGTGAAGATCAAAGAGCTAATTCATGGAAAACAATATAGTGTGAAGCACTAGGAAATATTTAATAAATGTCAGCTATTGTACTTACTTTTAGGAGGTGATAATGGTTTTTCATTTTAGCAAGGAGTTAACTTTATGTTAAAACAAAATTTGAGAAATAAAAAAGAATAATGGTCAATGTATAGAAAAATATTATATATAGTTAGTAGAAGGCTATAGCTAAAATTATGATGGTGGTGGCTAAACTTTGGAAAGTGTTATGCTAGGCTGTTAGTTATAAATGAGTTAACCAGTTCTGATAGGATCACCAAGAGGCAATGCCTTCCAAATCAAATGTTCCATGGAAATATTTCAAAATTTTTAGTGACCAGTGAACTTAGTACATAACTTGGCACATGCCTAACACTCCATAAATATTTGTTGAATAACCAATTAATGTTTTTAACTGATATACAGATCAATAGAATTTTCTTGACTAAAACTCACCTTTTCTATTTTACTTTTTAAGGAAAATACTGAGCTTATTTTCAGCCATCCTAGAGCCTAACTCTATGCAGACTTAGGGTGGATTTTTCTAGTCATAATAAATGGCGACTTTGCCAACTATACATTAATATTCAAAGCATATGGATTTTCTTGCAAGCAGCAGCAGCAAGACATACACCCTCTCCCTACTTTTCTATGAATTCCAAGTTCTATTCTCAGACCAGATAAAACCAATAGATGACTATTTACCTGAATCTCACTACTTAATATCCTCTAAATATGTCTTCATTGAGGTTTTTTGTTACACCTCTGAAGTTTATTAACAGGATTAATAACATGACCCTTTTTAGGGCATGCTGTTGGATATTTTCTTTAAAAATCCATGCTCACAAACACTGTTGTGAAATATCTCTTATATAAAAACCTGCTGTGCAAATTCTTTTCAGAAAATGAATGAACATCCTTCATTTTATTATAAAACAAAATTTATTTGACTTCCTGAATTTCATTTTTGCTCCTGAGTTATGGAAAGCTTGAAACTGAAGTTAATGTCTTTTTACACTAACACATATTAGCTTGGGTTTTTAAGGGAGTATATGCTTCCTATCGCTATAACTTTTATTTTAAATTTCTATTTTAATAAAATGTTTTCTAGATTTATTTTATAGTAAGCCATCTACAATCTTATTCAGAAGCAAGAAGTAGTAGAAAGCAGTTTAGGTGTTTTAGAAAAAGTGCACATTCAAAAAGTGCACACTCTAACTCTTTGTGTTAAAATCCTAGCTCCATTGCTTCTCAGCTGCTATTCTGACAATTTGTTTAATCTTTCTGTGCCTCATTTTTCTTATCAATAATGTGGGTACAAAAATAGCCCCCGTCTCATAAGTTTATTGGCAGGATTACATCAGTTAATGATTAGTATAGTACCTGGTAAATCATAACTCAAAATAAATATTAGCTATTTTTCAAAACTAAGGAATGTGACAAATAATGAACAGGATATAAGCATTATGAAGAATAAACTGACAAAGAATTGATATAGTTAAAAATTAAATGTCGAGTTTTCTCACTTCCAAAACTAATGTACCAATTTTTTGTAGGTTTGTCATTTGCCTAGGCCTAGTTCTAGTAGTAGATATGCCATGAGGGAGGGCATGTTCAGGGCTGGCTTAATTCAACCTTTAATTTATTCAGTGTCTATTATGTTCTTCACATATGCTCTGGACTCTGGGGATACAGAAATAAACAAAACAAAGTCCTAGCCCAATGAATAACTTTCCAGGTTTAAGATGGTCTAAGAGAAAAAAGGCTAACTTCAGGGAGAAATAGAATCCAAACCTCAGAGAATGCTAACATAGAGTAATTCCAAGAGAAAGCATGTGACCTGGAACTTCTACTTCCAGCTGAGATAGGATAACAAGAAACAGAATTACTCTCCTGACTTAAACAACTAAAAAGTTGGACAAAATATATAAGACAGGTTTCAAATCTTTGACAACAGCCAGCACAGTCCAGTGATCAGTGAGAAAAGAAAAACAAACTTTCCCAACATATTGCCTAGAGGTAGTTTCTAGGTCATAGACAATGTACAGAATGATATAGGATTATATAATGAAGAGATCTAATTCTTTTCTTGGGTAGGGATTCTACGGCTTCCCTTGGTAGATCAAGTCTAGTCAACTCATTCCTTCCTACACTGGCAATATACATTTCAGTCAATGACATGGATGAAGGTGGAGATTGCATATATGACAGGAAGTTGGGAGGGGTGTGCTAAGTGATAAAGTCAGGTTCCAAAACTATCTGAACAGGCTGTGACCAAATTAAACATAGCAAGATGGCCCTAAATATGCATATAGCTAAATGATCTGTTACATGATGGAAAGAGATGTTTGCACATCAGTGTGTTTGAAAGATAAACTAGGGCTTTCGGTCACAGTGAAGGTACTAACAAAACATTAATGCTTAGGGTGTTTTCAGATAAGAATACAGCATGAGAACTGTGATAATTACATCCAATTAGACCATAAATGACTATTGTTTTCTATATCAACATATTACTTGATTTGAATCAATTTTGTGTAATTAAAATGTTACTCTGGCTTCAAATCAAGAATGAGTTGGAATTGGCTAGAAGCAAGGAGATCAGTTAGGAAGCTAATGCAAATGCCCTAGTAAGGGATTATAAAGACTGGATTATAGTATGAAGATGAGTGAGAGAGATTGGAGGATAGATTAAATGTCTGGCAAAAGGCAAGGGAAAGAGAAGTCAAGAATGAATTCTCTGTTTCTATCTCTAGCAACTGGGAGAAGAATGATACCCTTTATCAAAGAGACAATTCTGAAGAAGGAGCATATTGGGAAAAAGATAAAATAAATCCAACTATGGTTATATTACACTTGAGATGCCTATGAAATATTCTAATGGAGCTGTCAATGTGATAAATGCACAGGTCTAGAGCTCAGGGAAGAGTCCCAGCAAGATATTGGAGTTTTTACCATGTAAGTGGTAATAGAAGTCCTGGATGCATATAAAATAAGCCCTGTCACACCGTAGTACATCTAAGTATATTGTTTGTTTCTTACTTGTTTGTATGCTCAGTAGTTTGTTTCAAGGTGTTTCACATATATCTGTATGCTGTAAGAGATGCTCGTAGTCTCTGATTTCCCATATATTATCTCTGCCTCTTTCTAGCTTCTAGAATAAGCCTCTATACACAGTACATAACATTGCAGACATTTTCAATAGAGAAACCAGAAAACATTACTCTTGTTCCAACTGGTGTCTGGTGAGGATGCACTTTTTCTCCCTTACAGGTATAGCATTCCACATTCAAGGCAATGGATTTCTTAGGAATTACAGGAATTTTGAAGGACTTTTTTCTACCATGATGTGTATCCTGGCAAAATAAATATGCATTCTCTTATTAGAGCAGGCAGCCAGGAATGCAGCGCTCTGGGAAATCCCTGAAGTAAGGAGCTCTGCAGTGTAAAGATCCATGTGAATCATTTTCAGGCGCAAATTGATTGAGCTTGTCCCTAAATTAGAAATGGTTTTATGGAGCAAACATCTGTGGCCTTGGTGGACCTCAAAAAAATAGACTTACAGTTGAAAGTTTTTTGTTTAATACTGGGAAACTGTTGGGTGTGTGTGTGTGTGTGTGTGTGTGTGTGTGTGTGTGTGTGTGTAAGATGTGTTTCTGCAGAATCCTACTCCACCAGGGAACATGAGTTTTACATTATAGTTATTTGCCTTTCTGTACATGACTTTGCCTTCAGTCTTTCACTTGCTGAAGCTGCAGTGCTGCTCTATTCTGATGTTACTTCAGTGCAGATGGAGGCATGTCTTTTGGCAAGGTTCTGTGTTTATTATAATCTCTGTGATGTAAATTTCTTCTTTAACTTTCTCTTTAAATACTTAGAATTATGAACGTGATTTTAATTAAGGATTTCAAATAGAAACATTTCCTTTTTCTTAAGACAGTTTTCAGTTAGAATATTTTAGAGTTTTGAGAAATACCAGATCCCCAACTCACAAAGTGCACAAACTAATCATCAGTTATTCCTTTCAGCTGCGATGGTGTGGCTGAGGTTACAGGGCATGGATATGAATCACAGTCACAACTAAGTATCCTGCAACTCTTTTTTGCCCCTTTCAAATATCTACACTCTATTTGCAGATTTGGAAAACATTTCCTACATCACATCACGGGCATTTTTCTTTTATGTAAACTCATGCCTGGTAGGAGTAGGTCTTTGCCAGGTCTAGCATTTCAGATCAGATACTGTTTTTGCCTCTTTTAGACTTGTGACCTTGTCACTTAGCCTCTATGAACCTCAGGAGCTTCATATGTGTAACTCAGGTGTCCTGCTCTTACCAGGTGCAAAATGAAAATTCAAAATTAAATGACTCTTTATGCTCTGCTTCATTTTGATTATTAAATATATATAATTTAATATGCTTATTTTTACATAGAAATGACTCTGCAGAGCCATTACAGAACCCAAGTAACAAATGCTGCCCCCAGAGGTGAACTGAAGGTAAGGAGACTTATTTTTCATTATATGTCCTTTTGTACCATTGGAGGTATTTTCCATGTTTAAATATAACTTTGTTAAAAACAAAGAAGCAAAATGAATGTGAATACAAGCCCCCATCCAGTGAACTGTGAGAAATATTTCTTTTTCTTGGTTTGTTTTTCAGTTATTCCTAAGATTGCTTTCCCAATCCTAATTGCTTAATCCTCTCTACTGTCAATGGGAAGTCTGCCAAGCCAGCAAAGGATGTAAACCCTGCTGCTCTCTCTATCCCCATAGTGTTGCTCCTCTATTTGAGGACTGCTCTCAGAACCCAAGAATACTGCCCAGAAGCATAGCTTTGTTTACTTCCAGATCTAGGCCTTTACCCTCCTTTCTCCATAGTCTCTGGCCTCAGCACAGGCTGCAAGCAGCTGTGCAGGAAGAACATAAAAAGAATGATGAATTCATAGAATTGCCAGGTTTTGGGGAGGTTCACTCTTGCTGGAAACAGTTGGCTCTTTTCTTATCGATAGGGATTCCATGGCTTCCTTTGGTAGATCAAGTCTAGTCAACTCATTCCTTCCTACACTGGTAATATACATTTCAGTCAATGACATGGATGAAGGTGGAGATTGCATATACGACAGGAAGTTGGGAGGGATGTGCTAAGTGATAAAGTCAGGATCCAAAGCTATCTGAACAGGCTGTAACCAAATTAAATATAGCAAGATGGGCCTAAATATGCATATAGCTAAATGATCTGTTACTTGATGAAAAGAGATGTTTGCATATCAGTGTGTATGAAAGATAAACTAGGGCTTTCGGTCACAGTGAAGGTACTAACAAAACATTAATGCTTAGGGTGTTTTCAAATAAGAATACAGCATGAGAACTGTGATAATTCCATCCAATTAGACCATAAATGACTATTGCTTTCTATATCAACATATTATTTTTGAGAGAGACAGTAATGAACTGCACTTATAGAAAAACAATCAAAATGGAGAAGAACCTGAATCATTGTGATGATATTTAGTTATGATAGCTAGCATTTGTTTACCAATTTCTATGTACCAAACATTCTCTTGAGTGCTTATACTAGTTTTTGTTGTGTAAGTGTAGATTACATTATTTTTTATTAAATATTCAATCCTCCCTCCCCTGCATCCATTGGAAGTGTATACTTTTCCACCCCATTTGATGTTGAATGTGGTTACGTGACTTGTTTTGGGTTCATGGTTGGCAGAGTTTACTTCCCCTCCTCTGGACTTTGGACTTCAGCACAGGACTTCCTCTTATCAATGGTAAGCTAGAAGAGGTGGGAGGTAAAAGCCCAGCTTTTTGTGTCTCTTCTTAGTTGGCTCTTCCCTCCTACACTCCTGCCTTTCACCATTAAATGAACATGCCTTGGGTAGCTGCTACTCTGAGTAAGAAGGGGCATATTCAGAGAAGACCCAGACCCGATCTGCAGCCTTTGGAGTGAATTCCAGCCAAGACCAGCGTAGATCAGTTAAATCTCAGACAATCTCTAGACAAGGGATCTAGAAATACACGCTTATTGTTGTACACTATTGAGTTTTGGGGGAGTTTGTTACACAGCACTATTATGGAAATAATTGATTAATATATTAACAGACAACCTCAAAGTCTCAATGACTTACAGTTTTTTTCTCTCAATTACATGAGTCAGTGTGGCTCTGCTAGACATGGCTAAAATAGGCTAGGCTTGGTTTCAGGGTGTAGACTGGGTTCAAATCAGCTTTATGTGCTTTCTTATTTTCCATACACTAGTGACTTTCTGGGGTATATTCTTATAGAAGATCATTAGCGTATAAGAGGCTAAAAAACCATGCAAATATATTAAAGTTTCTCATTATATCACTTCTGCTAATATTCCATTGTCTAGAGCCAGTCATTTGGCTAAACTCAACATCACTGAGCCAGGAAAGTATGCTCCAGTCACAGTGGTGGGCCCTGCATAGTGGCAAAGAGGATAAATGTAAAATATTTTAACACAGAGAGTTTATGGAAAGTTCAGAACAATGACTATCCAATCTAGCCCAGTGGTCTATACAAATTGATTGTTTGAATCTTTACAACAATACTATGGAATAAACACAATTTCCCTATTACAGTTTGGGAAAATTGAGATACAGAAAGGATAGTAACTATGCAAATATCAGACTGTTAGCAGGTTGTTGTCATAAGATTTGAACCTTAGGAGTATGATGCCAAAGACTGTATGTATACTTTATCAGTCAGTTTCACCTCCTTCCAAACATGCCCTATGATCAACATCTAAAACATGCAGAGCTGTTTTTCATGGAGAGGAAAAGCCATGTGTTGACCATCTTCCTAGCTCTGAAGGGCTATCATATGGAAAAGAGAGATAAGATTTGTTTTATGTGTCATAAAAATGTGGTACCCTTGGTAGAGGTGGTGGGTAGAGAGATCAAAGGATTATACATTTTGGCACAATTTTAAAAAAAACTTTTTTAACAGTAAAAACTTCTCAAGGATGGCATGTATCCAAGTAAATACCTAGGTGACTACAAGGCATGGATGTTATAAAGACGATTCCAAAATAATATGAAAAATCAAGTTAGCTTGAATGATAGTGAAAACTTTAAGAATTCTTTCAGCCACGAAACTCTATAATTCTATGAAAATTATTCTAAAAACATAGACATATTCACTCTCAGTTAATAAAAGCTTTTATTACAGTAGTAATAAAGCAGAGTTTTTCAATGTCCA
The DNA here is from genome assembly GCF_048565385.1 of Saimiri boliviensis. Classification (NCBI taxonomy): domain Eukaryota; kingdom Metazoa; phylum Chordata; class Mammalia; order Primates; family Cebidae; genus Saimiri; species Saimiri boliviensis. The sequence goes on from NC_133460.1 coordinate 83,531,755, forward strand.
AAACAGCTAGAAAGTTTTGGAACTAGCTAATAATTAAGAATTTTGGCTGGGTGTGGTGGCACAAACCTGTAATCTCAGCACTTTGGGAGGCCAAGCCAGGAGGATCACTTGAGGCCAGGAGTTCAAAACCAGCCTGGGCAACGTATCATGACCATTTTAAAAAATACAAATAAATTAGCCAGGCATGATGACATATGCTTGTAATGCCAGCTACTTGGGAGGCTGAGGCTTGAGAATTGCTTGAGCCTAGGAGTTCAAGCCTGTAGTGAACTATGTGCCACTGCACTCCAGCCTGGGAAACGTAGCAAGACACCAAATCTAAAAAGTAAAAGAAAATAAAATAATAACCCTACAATGACCTCTAACTGTTCAAATGAAAGAGAGTCACATATTTCTCATTTTTAAATCAAAAGCTCAAAACAATTAAGCTTAGTGAAAAAGGCATGCCTAAAGCTAAGGCCCAAAGCTAGGCCTCCTGCACCAGTTAGCCAACTTGTTAATGTAAAGGAAGAAATTATTGAAGAAAATAGAAATTTCTACTCCAGTGAACACAGAACTTATAAGAAAGCTAAGCAACCTTATTTCTGATATGGAGAAAGTTTTAGAGGTCTAGATAGAAGGTCAAACCAACCACATCATTCTCTTAAGCAAAAGCCTAATCCACAGCAAAGCCTTACCTTTCTTTAATTCTTTGAAGGCTAGGAGAGGTGAAGAAGCTGCTGAAGAAAATTTGGTTCATGAGGTTTAAAAAAAGAAGCTGTCTCCAGAACATAAAAGTACCAGATGAAGCAACATGTGCTGATGTAGAAGCTATAGCAAGTTCTTCAGAAAATCTAGCCAAGATAATTTTCGAAGGTGGCTACACTGAACAACAGGTTTTCAATGTAGTTGAAACAGCCATCTACTGGAAGCAAGTGTCATCTAGGACTTTCATAGCTGGAGATAAAAAGTCAATGCCTGGCTTCAAAGCTTCAAAGGACAGGCTGATTCTCTTGTTAGAGGCTAATGCAGCTGGACTTGAAGTTAAAGCCAGTGCTCATTTACCATTTCAAAAATCTTAGGTTGCCTAAGAATTATGCCAAATCTACTCCACCTGTGCTCTATAAATGGAATGACAAAACCTGGATGAGAGCACAGCTGTTTAGAGCATGTTTTACTCCACCAGTCCCCAACCTGTTTGGCACCAAGGACTGGTTTTGTGGAAGACAATTTTTTTGTGCATGGTGGAGGTTGAGGAATGTTGGGTAAGAGGATGGTTTCAGGATGAAACTGTTCCACCTCAGATCATCAGGCATTAGTTAGATTCTCATAAGGAGCATGCAACCTAGATCCTTTGCATAGATCCCTCTGATAGAGAGGTACTAAGAGATTCATGTCGGTTTTATGCCTGCTAATCCAATATCCATTCTGAAGCCCATGGATCAAGGAGTAATTTGGACTTTCAAGAATTATTATTTAAGAAATATATTTTGTAAGGGCAGAACTGCCATAGTCAGTGATTCCTCTGACGGATCTCAGCAATCAAACTGAAAACTTTTGGAAAGGTTTTACCATTCTAGATATCATTAAGAATATTTGTGATTCTATAAATGCAATCCATCACATAAACAGAAGCAAAGACAAACACCACATGATTATCTTAATAGATGCAGAAAAGGCCTTTAAACAAATTTCAACAACCCTTTATGCTAAAAACCTCAACAAACTAGGTATCAATGGTACATATCACAAAATAATAAAAGCCATTTATGACAAACCCACAGCCAATATCATACTGAATGGGAAAAAACTGGAGGCATTCCCTTTGAAATCTTGCACAAGACAAGGATGCCATCTCTCACCACTCTTATTCAATATACTATTGAAAGTTCTAGCCAGAGCAATCAGGCAAGTAAAAGAAATAAAGGGTATTCAATTAGGAAAAAAGGAAGCCAAATTGTCTCTATTTGCAGATGACATAATTGTATATTTAGAAGACCCCATCATCTCGGCCCAAAATTTCCTGAAACAGATAAGCAACTTGAGCAAAGTCTCATGATACAAAATCAATGTGCAGAAATCACAAGCATTTCTATACACCAATAACACACAAACAGAGAGCCAAATCAAAAGTGAACTCCCATTCATAATTGCTACGAAGAGAATAAAATACCTAGGAATGCAACTAACAAAGGATATAAAGGACCTCTTCAAGGAGAACGACAAACCACTGCTCAAGGAAATAAGAGAGACTACAAAGAGATGGAAAAACATCCCATGCTCATGGTTGGGAAGAATCAACATCATGAGAATGGCCATACTGCCCAAAGTAATTTAAAGATTCAATGCCATCCCCATCAAGGTGTCAATGACCTTTTTCACAGAACTGGAAAAAAACACCTTAAACTTCATATGGAACCCAAAGAGAGCCCACATAGCCAAAACAATCCTAAGCAAAAAACAAGAAATCTGGAGGCATCACGCTGCCTGACTTCAAACTATACTACAAGGCTACAGTAATCAAAACAGCATGGTACTGATACCAAAACAGAGATATAGACCAGTGTAACAGAACAGAAGCCTCAGAAGAAACATCACACATCTACAGTCAAGTGATCTTTGACAAACTTGAAAAAAACAAGCAATTGGGAAAGGATTCCCTGTCTAATAAATGGTGTTGGGAAAACTGGCTAGCCATGTGCAGAAAGCAGAAACTGGACCTTTTTTCTGACACCTTACCCTAAAATTAACTCCAGATGGATTAAAGATCTAAACCTGAGACCTAATGCTATAAAAATCCTAGAGGAAAACCTAGACAAAACCATTCAGGACATAGGCATAGGCAAGGACTTCATGGCTAAAACACCAAAAGCAATGGCAACAAAAGCCAAAACAGACAAATGGGATCTAATTAAACTCCAGAGCTTCTTTACAGCAAAGGAAACAATCATTAGAGTGAATCAACAACCAACAGAATGGGAAAAAGTTTTTGAAATCTATCCATCTGACAAAGGGCTAATAGCCAGAATCTACAAAGAACTAAAACAGATTTACAAGAAAAAAACAAACAAACCCATTCAAAAGTGGGCGAAGGATATGAACAAAACTTTATAAAAGAAGACATCAATGAGGCCAACAAACATGAAAAAATGCTCATCATTACTGGTCATCAGAGAAATGCAAATAGAAACCATATTGAGATACCATCTTATGCCCATTATAATGGCGATCATTAAAAAATCTGTAGACGACAGATGCTGGAGAGGATGTGGAGTAATAGAAACACTTTTACACTGTTGGTAGGAGTGTAAATTAATTCAACCATTGTGGAAGACAGTGTAGGAACGCCTTAAGGACCTAGAAATAGAAATACCATTTAACCTGGCAATCCCATTACTGGGTATATATCCAAAGCACTATAAATTGTTTTATTATAAGCACACATGCACATGTATGTTCATTGCGACACTGTTTACAATAGCAAAGACCTGGAACCAATCCAAATGTCCATCAATGATAGACTGGATAAAGAAAATGTGGCACATATACACCATGGAATACTATGCAGCCATAAAAAATGATGAGTTCATGTCCTTCACAGGGACATGGATGAATCTGGAAATTATCATTCTCAGCAAACTGACACAAGAACAGAAAACCAAATGCCATATGTTATCACTCATAGGTGGGTGTTGAACAATTAGAACATGTAGACACAGGGTGGGGGGCATCACACACTGTGATCAGTAGTTTGGGGCTAGGGGAAGGACATCAGGGGTGGGGAGTGTGGGGAGGGATAATGAAGGAGAAGTACCAGATAGAGGTGATGCGGGGTTGAAGGCAGCAAACCACCTTGCTATGTATGTACCTATGCAACAATCTTGCATGATCTGCACATGCACCCCAGAACCTAAAGTACAATAAAAAAAAAAAAAAAGAATATTTGTGATTCATGGAAGGAGGTCAAAATAGCAACATTAACAGGAGTTTAGAAGAAATTGATTCCAAACCTTATTGATGACTTTGAGGGGTTCGAGATTTCAGTGAAGGAAGTAACTTCAGACATGGTAGACATAACAAGAGAACAGGAATTAGAAGGGGAGCCTGAAGATGTAACTGAATTGCATCAACCTCATGATGAAACTTTAATGGGTAAAGAATTGGTTCCCACTCTTGAGTTAGAATCTACTCCTGGTGACAATGCTGTGAACATTGTTGAAGTGAGAACAAGGTATTTAGAATATTGCATAAACTTAATAAAGCAACTGAAGAATTTGATTTCGATTTTAAAAGAAGTTCTACTGTGGGTAAAATGCTATCAAACAGTATCATGTGCTACACAGAAATCTTTCATGAAAGAAGAGTCAACCAATATGGCAAACATCACTGTTGTCTTATTTTAAGAAATTGTCACAGCCACTTCAACCTACAACCACCACCACCTTGATGAGTCAGCATTTGTCAACATAGAGCCAAGGCCCTCCACTAGTACAAAGCTTACAACTCACTGAAGGCTCAGGAGATTGTCAATATTTTTTTGGCAATATTTTTAAATCAATCTACGTACTTTTTAAAGATATAATGCTATTTCACACTTAGTACACTATAGCATAATAAAAACAGAACGTTTATATGCACTGGGAAACCTAAAACCTCATATGACTTGCTTTATTGATATATTTGCTCTATTGTGGTGGTCTAAAACCAAACCTGTTTATCTCTGAGGTATGTCTGCATCCAAATTACTTTCACCTCTGTTACTATGGTGAAACCTGGAGACAAAGCATAAAATCTGAAAGGTGTTGAAAGTTTAGATGAAGGGCCAGTTATTGAAAAATAAACACCCGCTTAGTATCCATATTATCTGCCAAAAAATGCATAACAAATTTATAAGCATCTTTTTAAAACTTTAGGATGAAACAAAACTAAAAATTGGCTGGGCGTGGTGGCTCAAGCCTGTAATCTCAGCACTTTGGGAGGCCAAGGCGGGTGGATCATGAGGTCAAGAGATCGAGACCATCCTGGTCAACATGGTGAAACCCCGTCTCTACTAAAAATACAAAAAAATTAGCTGGGCATGGTGGCACGTGCCTGTAGTCCCAGCTACTCAGGAGGCTGAGGCAGGAGAATTCCCTGAACCCAGGAGGCGGAGGTTGCGGTGAGCTGAGATAGCGCCATTGCACTCCAGCCTGGGTAACAAGAGTGAAACTCCATCTAAAAAAAAAACAAAAAACAAAAAACAAAACAAAACAAAAAACTAAAAATTTCTTTTGAGGTATCAGTATTAAGACATACAAAAATAAGAATTTTATAAAGATGTTTATATATGAGATCTTAGTTCCCCTCCCGTAAGATTATTTTTGCCATAAATTCTTATATATTTCAGTTACAAATCTCCTGTCACATGGTTTTTCAAAAACAAGAGTACAGAGAAAACAGTGTAAATATTCATGTATTGTACCTATATTCCAGATACATTCAAGACATACAAGGTAAAAACACCTATGTTAGGATTAAATAAAAGGCATGCCAATCTAATCTAATAGAACATATTTTTTAAATATAATTACACTATTTTCACATATGCCTAAGTTGACATAAATTTACAGTGCATCTATTATGTATAATGCCTTAACATTACTGCAACAAATAATCCAACCCAGAATTAAAGTGTTATTAAGAGACAGAGGAGATACATGCTAATGACTCATATATAGAGTATAGTAAGATAGTAAGGAAAGAGTGCCATAGCGAAGGCTCATGCCAAAAGTCAGGAAGATTCAAGGGAGAGAGAGAAAAGAACTCATTAGGAGAAGTTGTGAGATTCATCAATTTAACAAAGAATCATGGAGTTCCTACCATATTAAAGGCTTAGTGCAAAATATTGGAATGGGCTGATTGGTAAGCTAATCAGTAGTGGAGACAAAAATTGAGAGAATCAGACAAGCATAAGACAAGAACAGAATTAATGTATTTAAACTAGAGTAGAGCTTGTAGGACTCTAGGAGAGCTTCCTTAATTCAACAGAAAACTGGGAGCGAGAACATTTATTAAACAGGGAGTGATAAGATGAATCATGGATCTGGCAGATAGTATATCTAACTATTTAAAAATACTTCCCAAATTTCAATGGGTAACATTTGCAATTAGTTATATGCATATGAAGATTAAACAAGGTAGTCAGTGGCAAACTGGATAAAAAGCCAAATCCCATCGGTGCACTGTATCCAGGAAAGCCATCTCATATGCAAGGATACACAAAGGCTAAAAATAAAGGGATGGAGGAAGATTTACCAAGCAAACGGAGAACAAAAAATAAAGAAAAAAAGAAAAAGGAGTTGCAACTCTCATCTCTGATAAAATAGACTTTAAACCAACAAAGATCAAAAGAGACAAAGAAGGACATCACATAATAGTAAAGGGATCAATGCAACAAGAAGAGCTAACGATCCTAAATATATACGCACCCAATACAGGAGCACCGAGATACATAAGGCAAGTTCTTAATGACTTACAAAGAGACTTAGACTCCCACACAATAATAGTGGGAGACTTTAACACCCCATTGTCAATATTAGACAGATCAACAAGACAGAAAATTAACAAGGATATCCAGGACTTGAAGTCAGACCTGGACCAAGCAAACCTAATAGACATTTACAGAACTCTCCACCCCAAATCCACAGAATATACATTCTTCTCAGCACAACATCACAGCTACTGTAAAATTGACCACGTAATTGGAAGCAAATCATCCTCAGCAAATACAAAAGAATGGAAATCATAACAGTCTCTCAGACCATAGTGCAATCAAGTTAGAACTCAGAATGTAGAAACTAACTCAGAACGGCACAGCTTCATGAAAACTGAACAACTGGCTCTTGAATGTTGGCTGAATAAACAATGAAATGAAGGCAGAAATAAAGATGTTCTTCAAAACCAATGAGAATGAAGACACAACATACCAGAATCTCAGGGACACATTTAAAGCAGTCTCTAGAGGAAAATGTATAGCAGTAAGTGCCCATATGAGAAGAAAGGAGAGATTGAAAATTGACAACTTATCATCAAAATTGAAAGAGCTAGAGGAGCAAGATAAAAAAAAAAAACTCAAAACATAGCAGAAGACAAGAAATAACTAAGATCAGAGCAGAACTGAAGGAGACAGAGACACAAAAAACCCTTCAAAAAAATCAATAAATCCAGGAGCTAGTTTTTGGAAAAGATCAAAAAAATAGACCACTAGTCAAATTAATAAAAAAGAAAAGAGAGAATAACAAAAGAGATGCAATAAAAAATGATAAAGGGAATATCACCAGAGATTCCACAGAAATTCAAACCATCATCAGAGATTATTACAAACTCTATGCACATAAACTAGTAAACCTGGAAGAAATGGATAAATTCCTGGACATTTGCCTCCTCCCAAGCCTAAACCAGGAAGAAGTCAAAACCCTGAATAAACCAATAACAAAGTTTGAAGTTGAGGCAGAAATTAAGAGTCTACCACCCAAAAAAGCCCAGGTCCAGATGGGTTCACAGCCGAATTCTACCAGACATACGAAGAGGAGCTGGTACCATTCCTTCTGAAACTATTCCAGATAATCCAAAAAGAGGGAATCCTTCCCAAATCATTTTATGAGACAAACATCATCCTGATACCAAAACCTGGCAGAGACTCAACAAGAAAAGAAAACTTCAGGCCAATATCCATGATGAACATAGATGCAAAAAAATTCAATACAATACTGGCAAGCCAGTTGCAACAGCACATCAAAAAGCTTATCCACCATGATCAAGTAGGCTTCATCCCAGAGATTCAAGGCTGGTACAACATACGGAAGTCTATAAACATAATTCACCACATGAACAGAATCAAAGACAAAAACCACATGATTATCTCAATTGATGCAGAGAAGGCCTTTGAAAAAATTCAACAGCCTTTTATGCTAAAAACCCTCAATAAACTAGGTATTGACGGAACATCTCTCAAAATAATAAAAGCTATTTACAACAAACCAACAGCCAATATCATACTGATTGGGCAAACACTGAAAGCATTCCCTTTGAAATCTGGCACAAGACAAGGATGCCCTCTCTCACTACTCCTATTCAATATAGTACTGGAAGTTCTAGCCAGAGCAATGAGGCAAGAAAAAGAAATAAAGGGTATTCAAATAGGAAAGGAGGAAGTCAAATTGTCTCTATTTGCAGATGACATGATTGTATATCTAGAAGACCCAATCGTTTCAGCCCAAAATCTCCTGAAACTGATAAGCAACTTCAGCAAAGTCTCAGGATACAAAATCAATGTGCAAAAATCACAAGCATTCCCATACACCAATAACAGACTTAAAGAGAGCCAAATCAAGAAAGAACTGCCATTCACAATTGCTACAAAGAGAATAAAATACCTAGGAATACAACTAACAGGGAACGTAAAGGACCTCTTCAAAGAGAACTACAAACCACTGCTCAATGAAATAAGAGAGGACACAAACAGATGGAGAAACATTCCATGTTCATGGTTAGGAAGAATCAGTATCATGAAAATGGCCATACTGCCCAAAGTAATTTACAGATTCAACGCTATCCCCATCAAGCTACCAATGACCTTCTTCAAAGAACTGGAAAAAAAAAAAACACCTTAAACTCCATATGGAACCAAAAGAGAGCCCGCATAACCAAGTCAATTCTAAGCAAAAAGAATAAAGCAGGAGGCATCACACTACCTGACTTCAAACTGTACTACAAGGCCACAGTAATCAAAACAGCATGGTACTGGTACCAAAACAGAGATATAGACCAATGGAACAGAACAGAGGCCTCAGAGGCAACACAACATATCTACAACCATCCGATCTTTGACAAACCTGACAAAAACAAGCAATGGGGAAAAGATTCCCTGTTTAACAAATGTTGTTGGGAAAACTGCCTAGCCATGTGCAGAAAGCAGAAACTGAATTCCTTCCTGACACCTAACACTAAAATTAACTCCAGATGGATTAAAGACATGAACATAAGACCTAACACCATAAAAACCCTAGAAGAAAATCTAGGCAAAACCATTCAGGACATAGGCATAGGCAAGGACTTCATGATCAAAACACCAAAAGCATTGGCAACAAAAGCCAAAATAGACAAATGGGACCTAATCAAACTCCACAGCTTCTGCACAGCAAAAGGAACAGTAATTAGAGTGAATCGGCAACCAACAGAATGGGAAAAATTTTTTGCAGTTTACCCATCCGACAAAGGGCTGATATCCAGGATTTACAAAGAACTAAAACAGGTTTACAAGAAAAAAACAAACAAGCCCATTCAAAAGTGGGCAAAGGATATGAACAGACAATTTACAAAAGAAGATATACATGAGGCCAACAAACATATGAAAAAATGCTCATCATCACTGGTCATTAGAGAAATGCAAATCAAAACCACATTGAGATACCATCTCACGCCAGTTAGAATGGCAATCATTAAAAAATCTAGAGACAACAAATGCTGGAGAGGATGTGGAGAAATAGGAACTCTTTTACACTAATTTACTGGAGTATAAATTAGTTTAACCATTGTGGAAGACAGTGTGGCAATTCCTTAAGGACCTAGAAATAGAAATTCCATTTGACCCAGCAATCCCATTACTGGGTATATATCCAAAGGATTATAAATCATTCTATTATAAGGACACATGCACACGAATGTTCATTGCAGCACTGTTTACAATAGCAAAGACCTGGAACCAACCCAAATGCTTGTCGATGATAGACTGGACAGGGAAAATGTGGCACATATACACCATGGAATATTATGCAGCCATCAAAAATGATGAGTTCGTGTCCTTTGTAGGGACATGGATGAACCTGGAAACCATCATACTCAGCAAACTGACATAAGAGCAAAAAATTAAACACCATATGTTCTCACTCATAGGTGGGAGTTGAACAATGAGAACACATGGACACATGGAGGGGAGCACTACACACTGGGGTCTGTTGGTGGGAAATAGTGGAGGGACAGTGGGAGGTGGGGAGTTGGGGAGAGATAGCATGGGGAGAAATGCCAGATATAGGTGAAGGGGAGGAAGGCAGCAAATTACACTGCTATGTGTGTACCTATGAAACTATCTTGCATGTTCTTCAAATGTACCTCAAAACCTAAAATGCAATTTTAAAAAAAGGGGGAAAAAAAGAACAACAACAACAACAAAAGAATATGTGTAGAAGTACCCTTCACCTCAGCCAGAGCAATGCACGTTCCATGATGAGTGGATCTTTTTAGTTAAAGGAGCCGAGGAATGGATCTTGACTGGTTCTTATGATAAGACCTCTCAGATCTGGTCCTTGGAAAGAAAGTCAATAATGACAATTGTGGAACAGATGTTATAAAAGATGTGGCCTTGGTGAAAATAAATAAATAAATAAATTTATTGTGGGATAAAAAACAAAACAATGTAGTCAGATCTTTCTCAATCTTTTGATTTCTGAAGAAGGCAAAGCAGACTTAATGGTTTTGGATCCTCCGTAAATTTATAGAGATAGTACAAAGGAATGCCTCAGAGGCTGACTGTCACAAAAATCACAAAGTTGAAATGATTAATATACCGAAAAATGAGTTTTCCTATATCACAAAATCTACACCATCACCTCTGATCTATGGTCTTATAGAACAAAAGATACAGAGTAAGTTAATTTTTTCAGGTCAAGGCTAAGAATCATAATCTCAGCTTTAATACTGACTAAATTCCAAGATTGGATCTCAGTTTATCCAAATTTCCTCAGGTCATTAACGTTTTTTATTCCTGCAGTGGGGGAAAAGATAATATGGACTACTAGCTCCATTATTATGTAAAAAAACTAAATAACATTGATGAAGAGGTCTAAGACATGGAAAGTGCTAAATTTAATTATTTAGTATTAGCATCTCCTCTCCATGCAGATGTTTCTGGTTTTAAAAATGTGAACCATGTGGAAAATACAGGATCAATGAGTCTAGTTAAATTCTGCTTATTTTATTTTATTGACAGGATCTCACTCTGTTACCTAGACTGGAGTGCAGTGGCATGACCTTGGCTAACTGCAACCTCTACCTCCCTGGCTCAGGTGATCTTCCCACTTTAGCCTTCCGAGTAGTTGGGACTATACACGTGTGGCACCATACCTGGCTGATTTTTGTATTTTTAGTAGTGATGGGATTTCATCATGTTGCCCAGGCTGGTCTTGAACTCCTGGGCTCAAGCAATCTGCCCGCCTCTGCCTCCTAAAGTGCTGGGATTATAGTCATGAGTCACTGTGCCTGGCCAGTTACATTCTTAAACTGAGACTATAGGGAAATTACTTATACTTTGAGCATTTGGTCAGAGATCTTTCAGACACAAAATGGGTTGAAAACATTTAAAAAGATGAGCAAAAAGTTGAAGCATCTCAAAATTAAGTGAAAGGGGGAAAAAAAGAAAAATTCACACTACATGTTATAAGAGATACCTCAGGATTAGGTGGACTATATCTCTGTGGCATTATCCAAATCTTTAATTATCAAAGCTTAAGACTTGGTATGACTACCAAAGCCCTATCACCATCCCAAAGATTCTAAATGAGCTTTGGAATAAATCTGAATAAATATTCTTTAATTTATCTCGACACCACCAAGTGCAACTTCTACTTAACCCAGCAAATATTAGTTGAGTGCTTATTATGTTCAAGGCATGGGAGTAAGTAAAGGAAATTAATCCAGAAATGAGCAAATGTGAAACTTTCCCAATCTATGAACTCTCAGATGTTTCTTAAGCAGAACTCTTTATTATCCTTTATAGATCTCGTTAGAAACAAACAAGATACTCACAACTGGGCCAGTGCCCTTTCTACTGAGTTGAATTTCATTTTCAACTTCCAAAACCACAAGCTAATTCATCAACAAGTTAACTGTAACACAACTAAAATAAATCGCCTTGTGACAAGTTTCTCACTTCTCCTGAATGATTTTAATTATCCCTGTAGCCAAGAATTGTGACTAACTTCTGTGTCAGAAGTGAGGAGTACATTGTTTAAAAAGCTATTAACATTGTGGTGGTTTTCTTGTTTTTGTTTTATTTTCCCCCAGCATTAAACCTTTGTAGAGTTGGCCTCGCACCTGGAGGAGGGAACAAGAGGGCAACTGACTTGGGTATCTATAAATGCCATACACTAGTATGAGTGCTTTAGGTACATTGTCTCATTGAACTCTTGTAAACAATACTATGAAGTAGGTATCACTATCACTTTCGTTTTTAGAATGAGGCTAAAAGGTTAACTAATTGGTACACGGTAACAAAACCAGTAAAAATATCTCTTTTTTCTAAAGATAAAAGAGTATGCATTCTGTGTTAACATCTGCATTTATAGATTCAAATTATAAGTAAGTCATGGGCTAGGAGATTATTAAAAGAAAATATTAAAAGAAAATGTCTGAACTCCATTTCTAGATAGGAAATTAGATACCCTGATCACTACTTGACCTGCATTTTAAAAAATTCTGAATAAAATATAAAAATATCTTGTAAAATGCATTAGTGAGCTGGTAACAAAGTAAGGAAAACCAAAGAGGGTACAAAGTAGGAAATCCAGTATGAAAAGTAAGCACTAAAGGCAAAAGCCCTGGGAACATCTCTAACTGCTTGGAGACTCTAAGCACTGGTATTGTGATATTGCTATAAGGACAGAAGACAAAGTCTAGAGCTTCGAAAGGCAAGGAGTCAGACAGAAGATTCTTATATAAAGCCAGGACCTCAAAGAGCTATATACTATAATGAAGTGGTAAACTAGAAAAAGAATAGGCAACAAAGAAAAAAAATTCCATAAAAAGTGACAACAGGGAAATCTGTCCCTTTTGGGGAAGAAATGGACAGATGGAAAGAAAACAATTACTTTCTGACAACACATGCCACAGATTAGCCTTCACATAAATATAGAACCTCAATTCATACTAGTGATATAGCTGGAAAAAATCATAATCTTAGTATTTATTCTTAAGTGGGCATAGATTGCTGGTGCCCAAAAGTGCCTGGCAAAACAACACTCAAATAATCTTTGAAGAAAACAATCCTTCAAAGTAGCAACAGAAAACAAGGCACCATGAGCAAGAAACAGCAAGTACAGCAACAGATAGTAGAATCAGACCCCAGAATATTTCAGATATTGAAATCAACAGGTAAGAATATGACAAACACGTTTTCTATGTTTAAAGATATAATAGGGGATATTTTAAACACTGAAATAATAAGGCAAAATTCAAAATGAATCAAGCAGAACTTCTAGAAATGAAAAACGTTACTATTTAAAGTTCAATAAAAGGTTAAACAGAATGGGAAAGCAAAAGTTCGGTAAAAGGTTAAACAGAACAGGAAAGCAAAATTTCAGTTAATGACATGGAAGACAGAGTTAAAGAAATTACCTAAAAGCATGCATAGAAAGTCAAAGATATGGAAAATATGAAAGAGAAATTAACGGACAATGAGGTTAGACTAAAAAGGTTCAATGTATGTCCAAATAAAATTTCAAAGAAAATAAGAACAATAAGGGTAAGATATTTAAAAGAACAATATTTAAAAGATGTGACTAAGAATTTTCCAGAGTTGACAAAAACTTGAATTTTCAAATTGAGGAATAAGAATATTGCAAAGCAAGATAAAGAAAAACACATTTACACCAAGACATGGTGAAAATACAAAAAGCATTAAAGACATGATCTTAAAAGCAGCTAGAGAGAAAAGAAAGACAGTATACACAGGAAGAGTTATACTGACATCTGACTTCTCAGAAGCAACAGTGAATGCCAAAAGAAATAATACCTTAAAGTGATAAGAAAACAAGTAAAAATCAAACTGGAATTATATAAAAATTGTATACAAAACAAAACAATTTTTCAAAAATGATAATAAAGACATCTGAAGTTTAAGAAACAATTTTAGGAGCATATACCATACCATACTCTCAGATCAGCACAGTTTCTGAGAGTAAACACTGAAATTAGGATTAATAAAAAAATTAATTAGAAAAACCCATACGTATAGAAATTAAAACACACTTCTAAATAGCTGATCATACATAGGATTTTTTCAAGTAAGAAATCATAACATATAGAAAATACAAGGAGTTGAACAATAACAAAAATTACTGCTTATCAAAATAGGCCCAATGTTTTAGATTCACTGCCTAAGATACAGTTAGCCAGAGTTTCTATGATCACACTAGAAGAAATTATCTTATTTTCTTACAGCCACAGAGTCCATGTAGTTGAAAACTGGATGCAGAGTCCAATTCCGTGTATATTTTAATTATTTCACCTCATCAGGTCTTTCTGTAAAGGTAATTACATTCATTGAGGAAGTTTAGGAAGATTCAGATAATTCTAAGTACTCTGATCTCCAAAACACTACTCTCTTTACATTGTCAACCAAAGGAACTTCACTCCACTGTTTGAGAAGTCTATTTTTGGCTTACTTAAAAACTCATGTATAGTATCTCTTCTAAAGTAGTTCCCTTGCAATGAGATACCATTTTTCTCATGTTTCATCTAAATATCTCATTGCCTACAATAGATTTTATATATTTTCAGATGGCCAATCACAAAGTCAAACCCAGGTGGAAAATGCTTGCATGGCAAAAGATTTGCTAGTTGTACATTGGTGGAAACTATGTGGTAGGGGGGAATTTGGAGGGAGCTAGACCAGTGAGAGAGAAGAATACTTTTAGAACCAGTTAATTTGTGGCTACAGGTGAATTTACCAAAGATTCTATATTCAATACGGTAGCAAGTACAACAGGGTGTAGTTCTAATCATATGTCTGGTTGGCTGTCTGAAACCTGGACAAAATGGTTACGAAGAAAAAACATGGTTTAAGAGAAATTTTAAGCATTAAAATGCATGTATTAGAAAAGAGAAAAATATCTAAAATCAATAATATGGTTTCCACCTTAGGAAACTAGAGGAAAAAAATTTAAGCCTAAAGCAAGCAAAAGAAAAAGAATTAATAAAAATTAGAGCAGGAATCAATAAAATTGAAATTAAGCAACAGGGAAAAACAATGGAACTAAAACCATCAGTAACTAATAAACTTCTAGCCAGGCTAACCAGGAAATAAAGAGAGCCAACACAAATTACCAGTATCAGAAATGAAATAGGAGGCATCACTACCAATCCAATTGATATTAAAAGGATAATAATGGAATGCTAGATAAAACTCTGTGGCCACAAATTTGGCAACTTACATGAAATAGACCAATTCCTCATAAGACACAAATTAAAAAAACTCACTCAAGGAGAAATAGGCAATCTGAATGGGCCAATATCTATTACAGAAGTTGAATGAGTACTTTCTAAAAAAAGAAAGCACCAGATTCATATGGTGTCACTGGTACATTCTGCCAAACACTTAAGGAAGAAATGCTACCAATTCTCTACAACCCCTCCCAAAGGGAAAGAAGAAATAAAACTGTTCATAGATGAGGTGATTGTCTAATGCAAATAATAACAAAAGATCATCACCAACAAAAAACCTCCTGGAATTACGGAGAATAACAAGTACACAGGATATAAAGTTAATATATGAAACTCAATTGCTTTCCTACACACCAGCAATGAACAACTGGAATTTGAATTTTTAAATGTCATTTATAATAGTACCCCAAAATAAAACACTTAGAAATAAATCTAACAAAATATGTGCAGGATCTATATGATGAAAACTATAAAACTTAGAATAAATAAATCAAATAAGATATTTCAAAAATAGAAGAATATTTCATTTTCATGGATTAGAAGACTCAGTATTGCTAAGGTGTGAATTATTTCAAACTTGATCTATAAATTCAATGCAATCCCAATAAAATTTCCACCAAGCTATTTTGTACATATCAACAAACTGATTCTGAGGTTTGGAAAACTACAAAATATTGCCGAAAGAAATTATAGATGACACAAACAAATAGAAATACATCCCATAGTCATGGGTGGGTAGAATCAATATTGTGAAAATTACCATAGTGCCAAAAGCAATCTGCAGATTCAGTGCAATTCCCAACAAAATACTATCATCATTCCTTATAGAACTAGAAAAAACAATCCTCAAATTCACATGGAACCAAGAAAGAGCCTGCATAGCCAAAGCAATACTAAGCAAAAGTTAAATCTGAAGGCATCACATTATCACTTCAAATTATACCACAAGGCTATAGTTACCAAAAGAGCATGGTATTGGTATAAAATTAAGCACCCAGACCAATGAAACAAAAGAGACAATCCAGGAATAAAGTCGAATATTTACAGCCAACTGATCTTTGACAAAGCATGCAAAAACATAAAGTGGAGAAAGGACACCTTATTTGATAGATGGCACTGGGATAACTGGCAAGCCACATGTAGAAAAATGAAACTGGATTTCCATCTCTCACCTTATACAAAAATCAACTCAAGATGAATTAAAGACTTAAATCTAAGACCTGAAGCCATAAAAATTCTAGAGCATAACATGAGACAAATTCTACCAGACATTAGCTTAGGCAAAGAATTCATGACTAAGAACCCAAAAGCAAATGTAACAAAACAAAAATAAATAATCAAACCTAATTAAACTAAAAGGCTTTTGCACAGCAAAAGAAATAATCAGCAGAGTAAACAGACAACCCACAGAATGGAAGAAAATCTCCACAAACTATGCATCTGACATAGGACTAATATCCAAACTCTACAAGGAACTCAAACAAATCATCAAGAAAAAAACAAATAATCCCATCAAAAAGTGGAAAAAGGACATGAATAGATAATTCTCAAAAAAAGATATACAAACAGCCAACAAAGATATGAAAAAATGCTTAACATCACTAATTATCAGGGAAATGCAAATTAAAACCACAGTGAGATATCGCCTTACTCCTGCAAGAATGGGCATAATAAAAAAATAAAAAATAATAGATGTTGGCATAAATGTGGTGAAAAGGGAACACTTTTACACTGCTGGTGGAAATGAAAACTAGTACCATCACTGTAAAAAACAGTATGGAGAGTCCTTAAAGAACTAAAAGTAGAACTACAACTCAATCCAGCAATCCTACTACTGGGTATCTAACCAAAGGAAAATAAGTCATTACGTGAAGAAGACACATGCATATTATAGCAGCACAATTCACAATTGCAAAAGCATGGAACCAACCCAAATACCCATCAACCAATGAGTGGGTAAAGCAAATGTAGTATATATACACCATGGAATACTACTCAGCCATAAAATGGAACAAAATAATGGCCTTTGCAACAACTTGGATGGAGCTGGAAGCTATTACTCCAAGTGAAGTAACTCAGGTATGGAAAACCAAATATTATATGTTCTCACTTATAAGTGGGAGCTAAGCTATGAGGATGCAAAGCCATGAGAGTGATATAATGGACTTTGGGGACTTCAGGAGAAGGGTGGGATTGGGGTGAGGGATAAAAAACCTTATTGAGTACATAGTATACACTGTTGGGTGATAGGTGCACCAAAATCTCAGAAATCACCACTAAAGAAACTATTCTTGTAACCAAAAACCAACTATTCCCCCAAAACTATTGAAATAAAATAGAAAAATTAAGTTTATATGGAAAAGCAAAAGACCTAGAATAGCCCAACACAATACTGAAGAACAGCATTAGAAGACTCACACTATCCATTTCAAAGACTACAGTAAAATAGCATACGGCTACATTAATCAAGACCAATAAAGTGACAGTAAAGACAGCGTGGTATACACATTAATAGAACAGAGTAGAAAGTCCAGAAAAAGACCCACAAATAAAGTCAACTGATCTTTAATAAAGAGGCAAAGACAATTCAATGGAGAAAGGATAATCTTTCAAAAAAAAATGGTGTGGAAACAATTGGACATCCATATGCAATAAAAAACTAAGCTAGATTCAGACCGCATACCCTTCACAAAAATTAACTCAACATGTATTATATATTTGACAGTAAAACGCAAAACTTCTAGACAAAAACAGAAGAAAATGGATGATACTTTGAGTTTGGTAATGAGTTTTAGATAAAACACCAAAAGCGGCCGGGCGCTGTGGCTCAAGCCTGTAATCCCAGCACTTGGGGAGGCCGAGGCGGGTGGATCACGAGGTCGAGAGTTCGAGACCACCTTGTCGACATGGTGAAACCCTGTCTCTACTAAAAATACAAAAAATTAGCTGGGCATGGTGGCTCGTGCCTGTAATCCCAGCTACTCAGGAGGCTGAGGCAGGAGAATTGCCTGAGCCCAGGAGGCGGAGGTTGCAGTGAGCCGAGATCGCGCCATTGCACTCCAGCCTGGGTAACAAGAGCGAAACTCCGTCTCAAAAAAAAAAAAAACACCAAAAGCATGACCCATAAAAGAAAAAAATTGATTAGTTAGACCTTATAAAAATTAAAAACTTCTGCTTAGCAAAAGCTATCATTACTGGAATGAAAAGCCACAGACTGGGCAAAAAAGATTTTCAAAATATACACCTGATAAAAGACTTATACCAAAAATATACCAAAGAACTCTTAGAACTTAACAATAAGGGGAAAAACCTAAACCCAATTAAAACATATACAAAAGATATGAACAGACACCATATCAAAGAAGGTAACACAGATGACAAATAAGCATATGTAAAGATGCTTAGCCTCATCTGTCATTAAGGTATTGCAAATGAAATAAGAATAGTATTGTCACCTCAAAAGACAGTTTGGCAGCTATGTTATAAAGCTAAACACAGTCTTACCCTACAATCCAACAATTACACTCATAGACATTTACCCAACTGACTTGAACATTTCAGTCTGCAAAAAAACCCTGCATGTGAATGTTACAGCAGCTTTATTCATAATTGCCCCAAACTGGAAGCAACCAAGATTTCCTTCAGTAGGTGAATGTATAAACAAATGTGGTATATCATAAAGTGGAATCTTATTTAGTGATTAAAAAGAAAGAAATTATCAAGCCGCAAAGACATGGATTAATCTTAAATGAATACTAAGGAAAAGAAGCCAGCACATGAAAAGGCTATGGTACTGTATGATTCCAAATATATGACATTCTGAAAAAGGCAAAATATCAAGATAGTAAAAAGATCAGTGGTTTCTAGGGGATCAAAGGAAGGAAATGAGAATTGAATAGACAGTACAGATAATTTTTTAAAGGTGATTAAACTATTCTGTATGATATTATAGCAGTAGGTACATGACACTATCCATCTGACAAAAAATAAAACAGCACTCAAAAGTGAACCTTAATGTATGCAAATTTTAGAAAATTATTTAGGAGATCGGAGGATTCCAAGATGAAACGCAGAATGTAACAATACAATCCCACTGGTGTAAAGATCAACAGATAGATACATGGAAAACAATAGAGTCCAGAAATAAACAAACCTTATTTGGAAAACTGGTTTTGACAAAAGTGCAAAGACAATTCAGTGGAAAAGAATAGTTTGCTCAACAAATTGTGCTGGAACATAGGTCCATGTATAAAACAGCAAACTTTTATCCATAACTCTAAATGTAAGAAAAAGATAAAATGGATAGTACACCTAAATGCAAAATGTGAAACTCCAAAAGTATGTCAAAAATTACAGGCAAAACTCTGTGCCTTGGCTTAGATAATTTTTTTTTAAGGGCAAGAAAGCAAATATTTTAGATTTTGTGTGGCATGTGGTCTTTGTTCCGCAATTCAACTGTGCTTTTGTAGCTTGAAAGCAATTATAAACAATATGTAAACAAGGAGACATGGCTGTGATCCAAAAACACTTTATTGCCCAAAACAGGCAGCAGGCCAGATTTGACCCATGGACTCTAGATAGAACATCAAAAGCATAGTCTATTTTAAAAATTGATAAATTGGACTTGCTTAAAATTGAAGCATTTGCTTGTTGAAAGATACAATCAAGAGAATGACATAACAAGTAAAACAAAGGGAGAAAAATATTTACCAACCGTATAACTGATAAAGGACTTGTATCCAGAAGATATTTTTTAAAACTCTTAAAATTTAATAATATGAAAACAAAAGGCCAAATTTTAAAATAGGCAAAAGATTTGAACCAACACTTCACCAAAGAAGGAATACAGATGGCAAATAAGCCCAGGAAAAAATATTCAACATCATAAATCATTAGGAAAATGTAAATTAAAACCAAAATGATATATTACTGCATACCTATTAAAATGGCTAAAAGTAAGACTGACAAGAGCAAGTTTTGGTGAAGAGGTAGAGGAATTAAAATCTTAGATACTGCTGATGGAAATGTAAAATGGTACCATTACTTAAAAAATATTTTGTCAGTTTCTTTTTTTTTTTTTTTTGACTTTTGTTTGTTTGTTTTGTTTGTGTTTGCTGTTGAGACCAACAGGCTGTAGCCCAGGCTGGAGTACAGTAGCATGATCTCAGCTCACTGTAACTTCCGCCTCCTAGGTTCGAGTAATTCTCATGCCTCAGTTTCCTGAGTAACTGGGATTACAGGTATGCATCACCAAGCCCAGCTAATTTTGTATTTTTAGTAGAGACGGGATTCCTCCATGTTGTCCAGGCTGGTCTCAAACTCCTTGAATTTTGGCAGTTTCTTACAAAATTAAACATATACTTGCCAATTGTGATTCAGCCATTCTACTCCTAGGTATTTGACCAAAAGTAATAAAAGCATATGTCTACACAAAGACTTGTACAAGCACATTCATAGCAGCTTTATCTTTAAGAACCAAAAGCTAGAAACCACTCAAATCTCCATCAATAAATGAATGGATAAGCAAGCTGTGGTACAGCCATACAATGGAACACCACTTAGCAATAAAAAGGAACACTACAACATAGATGCCTATTAATATAATTGTACAAGTAAAAGAAGCCATAAACCCAATATGAACTGTAATATTCCATTTATGTACAGTTTAAGAAAATACAAACTAATCTATAGTGATTAAAAGCAAATCAGTGTTACCTGGGACAAAGTGGAGGAAGGGAGGGAAAAGTTGCAAAGGAGCATAAGAAAACTTTGGGGGATAATGGATATATAGTAGATGTTCATAAAAATGTATGAACATTATATATGCTATGGTTAAACAGTACACGTTCGTTACGCATGAACATTATATATGATATGCCAAAATTGAAGACTTTTAAGTGTAGCTTATTGTAATGTCAATTATAGCCTAACAAAACTGTTATGAAAAACACATAAAGCCATATACCTCTACATGTTCATCAAAGTGGAGAAAATGTAAAACACTGACAATACCAAACGCTGGCGACGATGTGGAAAAATCATCATTTCTCATACATTACTGGAAGGAGTAAAAGCAGTGCCATGACTTTGCAAAATCATTTGGCAATTTTTTGCATTTATCATACAACCCATCAATTCCATTCCTAGGTATTTACTGAAGAGAAATGAACATATATGTCCATATAAAAATGTATACATAAATACTCTAGCAGTTTTATTAATAGTAGTTAAACACTCGAAACAACCCAAATGTCCATTAACAGGTATATGAATAAAGAATTTGTGGTATACTCATACAGTAGAATACTACTCAGCAGTAAAAAGCAATGAGTGCTTGATCTGTGCAACAACGTGAATGACTCTCAGAGTTGCTGTGCTGAGTAAAAACTGCCAAACACGAAGACGACATACAGAATAATTTCATTTATATGAAACTCCAGAAAAAAAGCAGTCTAACCTAAGGTGACAGAAAGCAGATTGGTGATTGCTTGGGGTTGGGGATGGAGGAGGTGTTAGCTAAGGAGGAGCACAAGAACACTTTTGGGGTTTGCCGAAATACGTTATATCTTGATTTTTATGGCAATTACATGGTTGTATAAATTTGTTAAAAATTTACAATTTGGGTACATTTTATTGTATGTTAGTTCTATTTCAAAACAGTTGATTTGGAAAACAAAGTGTCCTCCAAGTGATTCTGGCATTAGGGAAATCTCTGAGCAAATCCAATCTCCAACTGAATGCAAATACATTTTCTATAACAGTCACCTAGCCCTACTTGAGTATTTCTGATGTCTGAAGCTTGCTGCTAAACAATGCTGCCTTGTGCCCTTCTTGACAGCTCTGTCAGAAAATCTTTCCATGCTGAGTCTAAATAAACTTCCCTCTAATGGCCATATTTGGTCCAAGTTCTGCCCTCTAGAGCTACTCTCATATAATCTTTCTTGACAGCCTTCAGATATTAAAAGCTGCCTATCTTGCAGACAGTATAACTGAAAGAGTTTATGTAAAATATGCTTTGAGAATTGGCAGGCTTAGAATTTAACTCTGGCCATGTCACTTTTGAGTGATTTTAAGCAAGTTACTTAACCTTTGTAGGCCTATGTTTTCTCAGCTGCTAAATATTCATAATAATAGCACTATGAGGATTATGAGGATTAAAGAGATAATGCATGTAAAGCACTTAACGTAATGCCTGGCATGTGGCGCATGCTCAATTATCATTACCAGCTCTCCTTATCTTTCTCACACAGGCTAATCAACACCAGGTACCTCAGTCTCTAAGACTTTAATTCCAGAGTGCTCAACATCTAGGTTTCCTAAAAATGCTATAATTTGTTTATGTAATCACAACTCATACTGTCATCCATTATTTTTTTCGACATTAAAGATGCCTTAGAATCTGAATATGCATTTCAAAATGCTGACATAAGAAGTGTTAATTGTTTGAGACAAACAATAAAGGAAAAAGGGTTAGAAAAGAGATTTAGAATAAAGTATCAGATGAAGTAGCATGTGAATACAGTTTTGCCAACTAGGAGGTATATGAATAAAGGTGCATTTAACTGAAGAAAGAAGTGAGAATTTAACTTGTGATCTTGGCTAGAGTTTCAATGTCTAAACTCATTTGCTGCAAGAACACTTTATTACTTGACATATAAAGTCCTACTTCATTTAAATCTATGTACGATAAGCATGAGTTTAAAGCCCAAGATCTCAGGTAACTTTATCACCATGTTATGGTGCTGCCTATAAATTACAGCAACCTCAATACCTAAAGTATGAATGACAATATGAGTCAAAGCATGATAGGCTGATGCTCTGTTACTCCTTTGATTTTGGACAAGTTACTTCCCCTCTCAAGATATCAGTTTTCCTCTGTAAAATGGGAGGGGTTGTTTAATACCTCCACAGTACTGTCTAACTTAAAACCCTATAATCTGGGTTACACATGTGAATGCACTTGTCAAAAATTAGTGAACATTTACTGATTTTTGGTGCATTTAATTGTATGCAAACTTTATGTGAAAATTTAAAAACCCTACATATGAATAATAAATGTTGTTAATGATATGTATGTTAAAATATTTAGTACTTAAGTGTAATGATTTCTGCAATTTATGTTAAAATGTACCAAAAATAATGCAGATTAATGGGTGGATAGATGGACAGATAGGTGATAAATTTCCTCAAATGGATAAACCAAGTGAAATGATAATTCTACTCCTAGATATACACACCCAAGAGAATATGCCCACACAAAAACTTAACACAATGCTCATAGCAGTATTACATAGCTAAAGGAGAGAAATAATCTAAGTG
The DNA here is from genome assembly GCF_048565385.1 of Saimiri boliviensis. Lineage (NCBI taxonomy): Eukaryota > Metazoa > Chordata > Mammalia > Primates > Cebidae > Saimiri > Saimiri boliviensis. Next base: position 83,555,308 of record NC_133460.1, read on the forward strand.
TCTACCAGCAGCAGAATTGATAAATAAGATGTGATACGGTCATACAATGGAATATTATTCAGCCATAAAAGGAAGTACTTTTACATGCAACAACATGAGTGAAACTTGACTAGATTATGCTAAATGAATGAAGACAGTCACCAAGATTACATATTATATTATTTCATTTATATGAAATGCACAGAATAAGAAAATCTATAGAGACAGAAAGTGGGTTAGTGGCTGTCTAGGCCTAGAGGGGTGGGGTTTTGGGGAGTGATGGTTAATGAGTATACGTTTAATTTTTGGGGTAGTAAAAAGTGTAAAATTAATTGTGACATAAATGCACAACTTTATGAATACATTAAAAGACACTGAATTGTATACTTTAGATGGATTGATTTTATGATACGTGAATTATATCTCAAGAAAGCTGTGTTAAAGATTTTTTTAAAAGGCAAAAAATGTATCACGTCTCTCTCCAGTTTCTTCTCTAACATTTACCTCTTCAGTGCTAAGATCAAGAAGTGATCTCACTCTCTCTCGTCTTGCTTTAGTGGCACTTGCAATTTTCTTAACTATTCCTAGAAAACTGCATGTCAGATTTTCTTTTGAAATTATATTTTACTTTTGTTCTTGGACTACAATAATTTGTGATGCTTTCCTGATTTCATTCATTCATGTTATCCTGTCAAATCTATACTGAGTGGTTACATTGTGTCTGACACTCTGTTAAACACCTAAGGTACAAAGTCAAGTAAGACCAGGTGCCTGTCATCAAGAAGTTTATAATCTAATCAGGGAGACAGATGTGTAAACACACAGTAACATATCAATTAACATGTACTGTAATTCAAGCATGTAAAAGTGCTAAGAACAGATTCCACCACTAGATGTAGAGTTAGAAAATTTGGTTAAATGAAATAGGCTTAGCAACTTTATAATCTTAAATAAGTCATTTGACTACTCAAGGTTTCAATTTTTCAACTGCATAATGGTGAAAATGCCATCCAACTAACTGGGTTATTGTGATAATTAAATGCAAACATGTCTACAAAAGTATTTTATAAACTATATAATATCACAGTATATTACAGTACACTGTGATACATCAATATTTTAGAAATAATTGTTACTTTGTTAACTTTCTTTGTAAATTAGTGAGGACAGAGTTAGTAACGTGCTTTAAAATCTGAGAAAAAAATAATTAATACAATATTTTTCCTGTAACTGAGAATAACAGATGGAATTTTAATAGTTTCTGGGGGGAAAAAGAAACAGCTTGAAATGTAATAAAAAAGATGAAAAACAACATGGAAGAGGGGTTGTCATGGTTGGAAGAAACAAAGGCCAACTAGATAGTAAGCTTGAAGGGAACACGAGTGTGGTAGAAAAACATGGTGCTGAAGGCATGGCTTTGAAGATAAAGAGAAATCTTATTTAGTAAGTACAACCTTGCCATATATCTTTATTAGTCAAGTAAATTTTCTTTTTAAAAAAGGCAAAAGTGAAGGTAATTCAGTGAGCACAACATCTTCTCCCAGAATAATTTAAATACAAAGTTCTACTATAGTTCCAATTTCTTACAAATTAGGACCTAAGCATCTACATACATAGGGATAAAAACAGTCTGCTTTCTGATTGATTTAATGTTCACTTGTCTGTAGAATGGTGGCTTCTGGTAAAAACTGTGAATTACCTCTGTATTTCCTATGCCTCTCCAATTCTTTAAAAAAACATTTGAAGAAATTATATGCTAAAGAACAAGGAACCATAGATTCATATAAAGTCAAGAAAAAAATTAATGGTAAAAGTAAATTCACCCTATAATACAAATTGTCTGGACAAACAATTTAAAATATAATCTCAAATGAAATACTCAGTGTAATATACCAGAGTGAATAGTACTATTTGACATTTAATATCTCAATGTCCTGACCCTTCTGAGTATACATTTCAATCTTAATGACATAAAAATGTAAAGTATTTTCAAAAAGTCTTTAACATTTAATACATTATTGCCACAGGAGGAAAATAGAAAACACTGATAATATTCATCACATATATGGGCTAAGTCCTTGTATTTATTTCTATATACTTATAATGATTACTAACAAGTACTTCTAATTGGAGCATAGAAACTGACAGATGAGAGTCGGGGTGAGGGTCAGAGGAAACAGGCTAACCTTAGGAAAAGGGAGATATTTTATCCAGTAACCTAGAAAAATACTTACATGTTCAGGATCCAATGACTTCTATTCATTCAGCCCATAAGTATGGGTATGCCCATGGTATTTGGGTGACCCCTACTCCCAGACCAGCATTAAACACAACTGGTTATAAAATTTTTCTCAGTAAATTACTATAAATAGCTCCAACATGGTACTATTTAATGAAGGCAGGAAAGGACTAGGCTGAGAGTTAACTGGCCTTGGATTGAAAATCCCCTCATTGTGTTCAGATGCACTCTTTATCATGTTAGGGACTAAACCAGCAGGACACAAACTGAAGAAATAATTGGAAACTAAAAGAATGATATTCACTAGAGACAATGGAATGCAATGCCCTTCAGGATGAGGGCCAAAATCTGCACCAAACAAGCTATAGTGGATGCTATGTTGTGCCCACCAGATCTCCCTTCAGGATTGAAGGGCTTAGTCTCCCAGCTGCTGAGAGTGCCACCAGCTGACAACTCTCTCCAGCAATTGTCCTTAGCTGTAAAGAGCCATCTTTTCCAAGGTCATACTGCCTGCATCCAATGATTGGTCAGTGTGAGAGTCTGAAGGTCTCACCTCTACTCTAAAAGGCCATCTCAGCTCCAGAGCTTCTGGCTTACTGAGCCCTTGTACAGAAGGCAACAGAGGCCAATGCCTCCCTCTGCCCAATTCTGCTTTCTTGCCTTTCCCCAAAAGTGTTGATTCTGGAGAACAACTTCCCCAGAAAATTCCCTTCATGCCAATCTCTATCTCAGAATCTGCATTCTTGGAAACCCAACCAGCAAGCCAAGAAGATGTTGAACTACTGTCATGGAGTTTAACTGTGAAGAAACTATGGTATTAGGAAGACCACACATGTCTAGGTAATCCAGGACACTAAGTAGTAGATCAGGTTCTTGCTTGGTATGGTGATAAACTGAGTACTTAACAACCAAATAAGCCACAGAAAATCTGGAGAGGAGACAGAGGTGCCAAAAAAATTAGAGGAAAGGTTAAAGGAATTCAAAATATTAATTTCAGAGACAAATGATAGGATGAAAATCAACAGTATAAAAATAGTAAAATTTAGGTTAGATATAAGAGATTTTTCCCAATAATTAAAAATGCTAGAATGGTAGACCAACTTAGTAATGAAGGTCATTTATTCGTTTAATATTATGTTAATAACAATGATCTGAGTTTACACTATGTTGGGAACAAAGCACGTCATCTTATTTAAATTCCTCACAACAAGTATATGAGGAAGTCCAATTATTATGCCCATTTTATAGACAAAGAAATTAAGGCTTACAAAGTTAAAATAACTTGTCCAGAGCTATTGCCTCTTCATGTATATACATTGTGTACTGTGAGAATCTGAGAAGATGAAAAGACCTGCTTACTTTTCCTAAATCCAGAGAGAAACTGACCGGTTGACATGGACAAATTATAGAGTCTTTTTAGGGCCTCTGTTGCTATCTGTGTCAAATATAGTTTTAAATGGCCAGCAAGGTCAATATATAAAATTTTAGGAGGAAGTGTGTTTCAATATACATTAAATGTATGTTCATAAGCTGAGTGCAGTAGCATATGCCTATAGACTTAGCTACTGAAGAGGCTGAAGCAGGAGGATTGCTGGAGCCCTGGAGTTTGAGGCCAACCTAGGCAACATAGTGAGACCTGGTTTCTAATTAAAAATCAAAAACAAACAGAAACAAACCCCACAGTTTTCTTTCTTCAGCTTAGCAATAGTCAATGTAATTGTTCTGACAAGACATGGTCTAAAAATAGCACCTTATTCCACATTAACATACCACAAGTGCAATAGGAAAACAGGATAAATAGTAGAGTTTGATGGGAGACAGATCTAGGTTTAAATCCTGAGCTTGCTACTTAATAATATCTGTGGTCTTGGATTAATTATCTGAACCTCACTGTCCTTATCAAGTCAATCTGGATAAAAACACTATTCCTGCTTTTCAGGGTTACTAGGATAATTACATGAGATTTGGTATGAAAGTATACAAAGCAGGTCTGGCCTATGGTAGGTATTCAACAAACTATAATTTCCTTTTACTTCCTGTATCTACCAAAACCATTTAGCATATATTGAAAATTCCTCACAACTGTAGTTAAGCTTATTTGATAAAAATCAGTCTATTTTGTGAATAAAAAGTTACCCAAAAAGTGCTTGGAACACTCATTACCATGTACCAAGAGATACAAAACATACCCAAGATACCACAGTGAAAGCGTAAGACTGTTAAGTGACTTGGGAAGTCTAGATATCTTCATCCAACTATAATAGATAATATTTACTGTGCTAGGCACTATTCTAAGCTCTTCACCTACATTAAGGTGTTAATTAACCACAATACGGAATCACATAATGTATGTAGATAAGGAAACCAAGTCCCAAAGAAGTTAAGCAAAATGTGAAATAACAAAGAACCACTCAAGTCACTCTCACACACAGCTGCTCCCACATTTTAAAAAACAACCTGTCATTGTACATCAAGAGCTTCCAAAATAGTTAGAATATTTAATAACATAAAAATATTCCTAAAATATTAGATGATACATAGTGGATATAAGATGGTATATAGAAAGTATGATTTGCTTAATATTTCATTTATATATATATATATATATATATATATATATATATACACACATATAAAAGGAATGGGTTAAAGGGAAATATATCAGCATACTAACAAGAATTATTTCTTGGGAGACAGAATTGTGGGTAACATGCTTAAAAAACAATGCTATTTATTCTCCAAGCCATTTTATTTCCCTCCTGTCACAGAAAGACACATTCCTGCCTTAAACACCTTCTCTCTGTATCTTTGTAGCTCCTTGGCCATATAACTGAATTCAGGTGATAGAATGTGGGTGGGAGTGGCATAGGGCAATTCCAGGCCGGAATCTATGTGTGATCTTCCACACTTTCCTTTGCCCCTGTCAGTCAGGTGACACCAAGGCAACTTTGAGGCAACAAAATGGTGGAGCCACAGACAGAAGTATGCCGCATTCCTCACTCCTGAAGGATAGTCACATAGGAAAGGCCTGATCTGCATTTCTCTGAGAAAGAAATAAACTACCAATGTGTTATGCTACTGACATTTCAGGGTTTGTTACCTCAGTAACTGATAAGGTAATTTCTGTAATTTTACTTATTCTTTTCCTGTATTTTCCAAAATGCCAAAAAGGAACATGTAGTAGTTCTACAACTCATATTTAAAAACATTTTTTTAAATGCATGACTTTTAACTCAGTAATTCCAGTTTGGGGAATTTAGACTAAGCCAATAAACTGAAATACAGACAAAAACTTATACATCAAAGTGTTTATTACAAGGTTGCTTATAAAACTCAAAAAAAAAAAAAACCCTAAATGCTGTTCACACAAAAAAGTTTAGTAAACTACATTCATGTGATAGAATATTAGGCAACCATTAAAATTATTTTAATGAAAACTTTGATGATACAAGCAAATGCTTATAATATCACATTACATGAAAAAGTAAGATTAAAAGTTGTCTGAATATGGGAAAAAACTATTAACAGAAATCAAGCTATCTCTGCATGTTACTTAACACTCATCTATACTTTGTAGTATTTTCCAAGTTTTCTAAAAGGAGACCGTAATGCTATTATAAGAAGAAAAGAAAGTGTTCATAAAAATAATACCTAACTGTGCTATGATAAAGGCACCAGCAATATCACTGATGCAGTGGGGCTACTAGGAAGGGCACTTACGGACCATCTACTTTCAGAGGAAAGAGGCTGACAGCTGTGAGGGAGAAGCTAGTACTTCTGGTGCCCAGGGTGGAGAGAAGGCACTAAGACAGAGCTGCTTTGTTAGATAAAGCTCTCTCTGGTCAGACACCCTTACTGCTTTGAGTATAGCATCAGACTCAAGAAGGTTTATGAGTCACCAGTAAAGAGAAATTTCAACTGAAGGGAATAAAGAAGCCAGTGCTAAAAGTTTGAAAAATTAGCAAAGGGCATATAGGGAACTTCAAGAGCCGCCAGCAATGTTCCATTTCTTGATAGTTACATGGTTTCATTTGCTGAACTATACATATCTTTCATGTATTTTTCAGTTTGTATGCTACATTAAATAATAAAATATATATTTTTAAATTTAGCAGCAGCATCTTAAATGAGACAGAAGGCTTTAGAGGCAGAACAAAAAGGAACAATGCTCAATGCAGGCCTGAGAACACGCCCAGAGAAATGGTAATCTCTCAATGTCAGTGTATTGTTTTGTAGTTTACAAAATGTTTCTACATCGCATACTGCATTTAAGGCTCAGAATTACTCAGAATAGAGACTTTGAACTCATGTCAGTTGATCATATCTAGTTATTTTTCACTATACCAAATTCAACACAAAATACATTTGTGGATTAAAAAAAAAGGTTTAAAGGTCTTAAGGCATGAGTGCTTACAGACTTCCTCTAAGATCTTATTCCTTCCTTTTAAGGAATTGAGTTTTTGCCTACTCAGCTTCACTGCCCACCCTCTATCTGAGGAAATTTTTATCTCCACCAGAAAATGTTGAGACTTTCTGATGCAGAACTTAAAGAATCAGAACAGGAAAACAGAATTGAGCCAGAAGAAAAGCAAGAAGAGAGCTTAGTCAAGAAAGAGGAAAGGGAAGAAGGAGAAAGTATCAGACATCAATGAGAAACAAGTTTGTTGGGCACAAAAGTAGTTTGAGGGGATAAAGAACCTCAATAAATGTGGCTGTAGTATTTCGATTGTATTTCTTTGAGCAAGATGTGATGTGGTTCCAACTTTTCTAGGGGTAGCGCATTAATTGGAGTCAACTTCCAAATTGTTTGTTAGGAGTTGCAGGAGATAAGTGCAAAGAATAAGACTTGACTCCTGCTTGCAAGGGGTTCACAGGCTTAAGGAGGAATTAAACATAAGTTAAGCCTCCTTGCCTGTGTAACGGAAGTACAGAAATTAGAGTTACTAAATCTGCTTGGGAAAGCTGTGGAAAGCCTCACAAAGGAAGGATCACTGGAGCTGGGTGTAGTAAAATGAATGGAAGTTCACAGACCAAAGAGGGCAGGTATAGAGTGTATTCTAGATAACTGAAATAGCACAGAGACATTAAGCATTCACATAATACCACCACATTTTGGTGCAGCTGAAACATAAGGAGCTGAGGTAGAGGGATAGAAAATGGGTAGGAGAGTAATCAGAGATGAGATAGGGGTCCAGCTGTAATCGAGTTGAAACAAGCCAAGAAGGCTAGACTTCATTGTTTAGGCATTGGGTAGTGGGGCATATTGATGTTTCTCTATTTCAATATTAACACAGTAGTACTGCAAAAAAGGATAATTGGAAAGAAACAGCAATGAGATAAAGGTGGTGGTGGGAGCAGGGGCAGGGAAATCAGAAGGCTGTTGCAAATAGAACAGGCGGCCAATAAAAGAGTTTTAGAACTGATGTATATGGGTTTAAAACCTGGCTTTTGTCACAAGTTATTTGACCTTGAGAAATTAAACAATCTCCCAAACCTCTGTTTCCTCTTCTGCAAGGATAATATAAAAATAATATTATCCTTGCAGAATTGTTGTTATGATGATTAAATATGATAATATGTCTTGTAGTATCTGGCTACACATTAAGTAATAAATAGCAACAAGTGCATTGGTAGTAGAGTGACATCGAAGATAAGGAGTTAGATTCAAGAGGCATTTATGAGATAATTGCCATCAACAGGATTTGGGCCTAATTGGATGTTTATTTTAGGAAAAATGCAGAGAGTAGGAAAAATCCTATATTTAGCAACTGCTTTGTTCTCTGCAACAAAGGTATTTAATACCAAGATATTGAATTACTAACATCTATCTCTGCTAGACACCATGCCTAGTAGAACAGAATTCTCTAGCATTGCTATTTGGTGTGAATGTAGGTCTCTCTTCCTTCTTATATTCCCTCTGTTTCATTGGCTAAAGTTAAGATTCTCCATTCAGTTTCCTCAAAAAATTAAAAATTGAACTACCATAGCAGTTCCACGGCTGGGTATGTACCCAAAAGAAAGGAAATCAGTATACTGAGGAATTATCTGCACTTCCATGTTTGTTGCAGCACTGTTTATAATAGCTAAGATTTAGAAGCAACCTAAGTGTCCATCAACAGATGAATGGATAAAGAAAATGTGGTACATATACACAACAGAGTACTACTCAGACATAAAAAGAATGAGAGTGTCATTTGCAGAAACTGGAAGTCATTATGCTAAATGAAATAAGCCAGAAAAAGAAAGACAAACATCACATGTTCTCACTTATTTGTGAGATCTAAAAGTTAAAACAATTGAACTCTTAGAGATAGAGAAGAAGCATGATTACCACAGTCTGGGAAGACTAGTAGCAGGGGCAGTGAGGAGGTGGGGATGGTTAACAGATATGAAAAAAAAAAAATAGAAAGAATGAATAAGACTTGCTATTTGATAGCACAACAGGAGGACTATAGTCAATAATAATTTAATTGTATATTTAAAAATAAGTAAAAATGTATAATTGGATTGTTTGAATCACAAACGATAAATGCTTGAGGGAATGGATACCCTATTTTCCATTATGTGGTTATTACGCATTTCATGCCTATACCTAAGTATCTCACGTACCCCATAAATACATATAACTACTGTGTAGGCAAAAAAATAAAAATTAAAAATAAACAAATAAAATATATAACTTAGAAAAAGATTCTCCATTGAAAAATTTCAAATTTTCAAAATAAATGTATTAAAAAACTGAATTAAGTAATTTAGATCCAAGGTAGATTTGTTATCTAATTAGCAACAATATTAACTGCAAAATGTTCAAAGAACTCCTTATACTTATAGTGAAACCTTCAGTAGCCAATAACGAAGTCCTACAACCTAACTGGAGATGATTAAAGTCACTGTTCCTGCAACTTGAGTATGTACGTAGTGAAAGTCAATCAAAACTTTATCTGCTTTAATAGAACTATTGAGATAAATTACATGACACAAATCACTTATAAAATATTTTCATATAGTGAAGTAAGTTGCATGTAAATCTCTATAATCTCTTACAGCACCTTCAGTTACTGCACAAGGGAGGTGAAGCAGGGCACAATAATAGCTGAAAAAAGAATTGGCCTTAGAGAAGACTCATATATTCCCAGCTTTTGGATTCTTTCTGAAATCCCAGATAACACCACCCAAAAGACATTTCATTTTTAAGGGAAAAAAAATGGTCTAAACGCTACCAAAATGAGCAGCCCAATTGCCACTGAAAATGACCAAGGATGCAGACCACTGACTGCCCACCATGGCTTGAAGATGCCTGAATTAGGGCAATAAAATGAAATTAAAGCTCTCATTGGGATCATCTGAAATGGAGCTTCCAAAAATTTTAAAGCAGATTTCTTGGAAACATGAAAGAACTTAAAAGGAAGGGGAAGATTCCTTAATAAAAGCAAAATATTCAAATAAATGACCGGTGGAATGCAAATCCACAAATAATTGGGGATAACAAAGTAAACAGCTCATACACTTTCCTCTTTCCCATATAATCACTGAGGGAAATGAAATGTTAGAAGGTGAAAGTTAAGGATTTAGTACTATTCCTTCAACAAAAATAAGAGGTTGATATGGTTTGGCTGTGCTCCCACCCAAATCTCATCTTGAATTGTAACTCCCACAATTCCTATGTGTTGTGGGACGGACCCAGTAGTAGGTGACTTAATTATGGAGGCAGGTCTTTCCTGTGCTGTTGTGTGATAGTGAATGAGTCTCATGAGATCTGATGGTTCTAAAAAGAGGGGTTTCCCCGCACAAGCTCTCCGTTTTTGTTTTTGTTTTTTTTTTTTTTTGCCCACCACCATCCACGTAAGATGTGACTTGCCTTCTACCATGATTGTGAGGCTTCCCCAGCCACATGGAACTGTAAATTCAATGAAACCTCTTTCTTTTATAAATTGCTCAGCCTTGGGTATGTCTTTATTGGCAGTGTGAAAACAGACTAATACAGAGGTGAAACAAAAAACACTATGAATTTCTCAGACTCTCATAACTTAGCATCAGTTGGGGCATTTACTTGCTGGAAGGAACTGTAAAATAAAAATTAAGATTGCTCCAATATGCTGCATAAAGGCCAAATAGCAAACACTTCATAATCCAGGGAAACTGCACTTAGTAACTTGATGTAACATCAGATGTACATCTGATCTAGTATCTTCTTACATGCAAAACGAGTGTTTAATAAGAAAGGTTACCCAGATCCCAATAAATATGTACAATTATATGTCAGTTTAAAAAATAAAATTATAAAAGAAAAGTTACCTAGGTCCTATGAAAAAGCACCCTAGTATAAGCTGAGAAATCTGAACCATGGCAGCATTAAGACACCTGCCCTCTAATACTAAAGGGCAAAGGGAAAATAAAAAAAGAAAATCCATCTGTTGCCAAATTGAAGCCAAGTTGGTGAGCTTCACCCCAGTACCAGGTCCCTATTACAAAAATTTATTTAAGAAAAATCTGTTATAAAACTTTCCAAAGATAAAGCAATATACAAAATTATACACACAGTATAATCTCAACCATTTAGAAACAAATATGCACTGAAAAAAAAAAAAACACTGGAAGGAAATATGCCAATTCATAGATTGCTTTTGTCTTTGATGATAAAATTATTTTTTTCTATATATTTATATAACCTCAATAAACTTTGATGCAATTTTATATTGTTCTATATACTTTTCTAAATTTTCCATATTTTTTTACAATGAGCAAGCATTAATTTTATAGAAAGCAAATAAATGTTAAAAGAAAAATGAGAGTGAGGGAAAAATTTACTTCTAAATAAGTGCTTCTAGTATCTTTAGAAAGGCATCATCTATTCTGAAAGATAGAATCATCAAAAGTCTGAGCTTATGTATAGCCAAAGCCTAACACTTCACATGCCCCAGTCTCCACTCTTTTCTGTGCTTCCTTTTCCTCTGTGCAAACTTGATTAAATGCTCTCAATAATATTGTTCCATAAAAAGTGTGAACGAGAAGAAAAAGAAAGAGAGCAATTTTCACATGGGAAAAGAAAGAGCATTCGGAAAGGGTAACTAGAGGGAATGACTGAAACTTTCAGAGAAATGGGTAGAAATGCATATAAAACTCCAAATGAGATACAGCAGAGGCTGGGCTTACCAACAGGAGATAGAGTATGGAAAGAGTGCAATGAATAGGAGAGAGTAGTGAACAAAGAAAGGATAGAAGGGAACACAAACTTTGTATGACTTTTTTTTTTCCATATAGGATTCACAACATTCCTCAGAAAATTCAATTTAGTTGCCCTGCTCTAGCTTGCTAACCAGAACCAATTTAATTTTAAATCTATGCTTGGAGCCAAGGGGGTAAGATATTTTACAATTCCTTTTAGCTCCCTGTTGGAAGACAGAATAAGATTTAACCATTTCTGCTCTGGCTTCGATAACCATACAGGGTTGTCAGAGGACTAAATGGTGTCCTTTGAAGATTAAAGAATATAAAACTACACCAAAATTACTTGCTACGTTTAACAACTTAATGGAAATGCATTTTTGAGGATGTGACAAATTGCTTTTGATTTATCTGCACAGGGCATGAAATACTGGTACAAGAGAGCAATTTGGTACGTAGACAATGTCTACCCCTTGCTGTAAATCTGCCCACTGTCACATATTATTTGACATCAGTTAGGTGGCTTTTTAAAAACTGGTTTATTACTTCATCTAACAAGGAGCAGAAAACTGATATATGACTCTCTTAATTCTTCTCAGCTACCAGAAACACATTTCTCAGATATCAGTTTATGAAATTGTTTCTTGCTTTTATGCTCTATTGTGACAGATAGATAAACAAGCTGATAAAATCAAGTGCATTCAAAAGGGAAAAGTTATCATATTCATGTAGGCCTCTGGCTTGTCACAAAACTTCAAATAGTTTCTGCTTCTGCTTACCATCTGCACAGATTTATTCCAAAGAACATAACAAAGTTTGTTTCATGATTTCTTTCAACATAAATAGAACCATTAAGTTTAGGGGGTGTTTATATTCTGGAAGATAGTCAGATCATCTATTCTGATTAACCTTAACACATAGGTCTGGCCCCTGTCTCTACACATAGCTCAACCCCATTCCCTTCCTCTGAATTTCTTTTCAATCAGCCTTTTTCACCTCAGTATTGCTATGAATATCTCTAGAGCATCTATCTTCAGAACCATTTGTTTACCATGCCTCCTACTGGGAGGAAATGAAGCTGCTATTGTTCTGACTGAAGTTTCCCTTGGGCTATATGTGGTCTGTCTTTATTAAAAGAAAAATAAAGGCCTCACATGGGGACTTGGCAACTATTACAAAGCTTATGCTAGGGTATTTGATTCTTGCTCTTTTGTTGGAGGTGTATGAAAGGAATCAACGAATCCATCCAAGATTATTTTACCATTGTCAACTTACATGCAGACCACCCTGACACCCCCACTCACTATTAGTGTGTTGAAAACTGTAAGAATTTGAGGGGGACACACTAGCATTTCTAACAGAAACAATTCTTACAGGCAAAATAAGAACTAAGCTACAAAGGTTCTAATTATATATTAGGTTTTCAAAAAACATGATGGTGATTCCAGAATTTTATTTTGTATGCCATCATCTAACTTAGAAATTGACATCAACAGATTCCAAGATTGAGTGTAAAAAAAACTCAGCAATATAAATTATTTAAGCAATCATCAGCTGGGGGTGGAAATGATTCTGAAACAGATGATTCTGAAATCAGTCCTGGAATAGGACTATTTGAAAGGATTAACTCCTGCCTTAAAATTCTAGCTCTACAACTTAACTTCTCTGAGCCTCCAGTTCTTCATCTTTATAGTATATTCTCTCTCATAGAACTGTTCTGACAATTAAGTCACCAGTTTGGTCCCTGAACGAGGACTCAATAAATGGTACCTACCATTATTATTATTATTATTATTATTATTATTATTATTATTCTCATGGATTGTTTTCACTTACCAGTGTAAGCTGAATGATGAATGAATAATAGATAAGTGAAAGTGAATGAATGAAGGAACAAATTAACGTTTAGTAACATTTGTAAAGGAAAAACTGGTAGGCACCTAGCAAGCAAGTTTTATTTGTTTTTCTGTTAGTCTTTCTGATGGCAATGCTTGTAGGGAATTTTAATGAAGAGCTGAGACACATCATTAGAGACAACTTTCTACAGATACAACACAATGTAATTGTTCAGGTACAGGTTATACAGAAATTAAAATAATACCAGTTCAGGATCATACTTGCAAGATAATTCAGGCCGTAAATTCTCGCGTCCTGTATCATCATATTTCTGTATACATATGTGATACACATACAATGTGTTGACCCAGTAGTAAGGTAAGTAAGGCAACTGCTCGCAAGTAATGAAAATGGTAAGATTAAGATAAAAACATCAACAATAACAAATCTATTTACTGATTTCAAATTGAGGTTTCTTATTGTCCCTTAAATACATTTTCATTTTATTCACTTACATCCCATTACACTAACATTTGTTCATCAAGACTCTGGTACATACTGTGGAGCAATACAAAGAATGTAACTGAATTTTGGCTTAGTTTGATCAATATTTATTGAGCACCTCTCATGGGCCAAGCACTGTGCTAGGTGCAAGGGTTGTAAAGAAAAATAAGATACATTCTGGGTCCTTGAGAAAAAGGCACAAATAATTATAATACAAAACATAGAGCCTGCAATTACAGACTGCTGAGAGATTTTATAGGAATACAAAAGATGAAGTGATCAATGCTGACTAGAAATCAAGAAAAACTTCAAAGAGAATGTAATACGTGACCAAATATTTAGTAGCAATGTTTAAAGTGAACAAAAGAGCATATTCTACACAAAGAAATGAGTATATATATATATATATATATATATATATATATATGCAGACAATATACAGATGTATAATTGGTTCCATAGCACTAGACTAGAAAGCATGAGGGGGAGAATATAAGGAGATGAAGTTAGCAAGGTGGACACGGATAAATTCATGAAATGCCTCATATGCCATGCTAGGGAACTTGGATTATTTTTTCCCTCTAAATGCTAGTAAGCCATTGAAGGTACCTAAAAATGTCAGATTTAAGTTGGAAATTATACAGAAGGCAAACTAAACTGTGACAAGATTAGAGGCAGGGAGAAAAGATAGGAAACTACTAAAATAACCCAAGGAAGTGAGGATAAGGGAACTGAGTTAATCTAACAGTACAAGGAACAGAGAGAATGAATACATTTTAAATATATTCGAGAGACAAAATTAACAATCATTTTAGATTAATCAATATTAATGGAAAAATAAAAGTGTAAAGTATATACAAGTGTGTTCTTTCTGCTCATATCAGAACAGAAACTTGAAGCATTTAGAAAAAATATTAGATACTAAATGATAAAGTTTTAACAAATTCCAGAAAGAATAAAACTAAAAGTACAGATAGTTGGATATGGTATCTGGAAAAGAAGGAATAAAGAGGTTTTTATGGAGGATGCACTTTGATGGTACAGCATTTACTTTTAACAGAAAGTTGCTTCTTGTTTCACTTGACACTAGCAGTAAATGTGAAGAAAGTACTCCAGTGTGGCAAGGCAATGTGTAATGGTAACAGACATGGAGGTGCACTGCTCATATCTCTCTTCAAGAGAACCTGCTCTTAGAAGCATAGCTGTCCGACAGTCTCCGGCTGTTTATGTTTAGATCCATTGCAGTGTTCACTCTGAGGTCATGCTCCCACTTCCACACTTCTGACCCCTATGTCGCTCCCAGGCAATAACTAAGCACAGAAGGCAAGGTAGAGCTAAGCCATCCTTTCTCCGCAAGGATGAAATTAGAGATTTCTCTAATGGGGAACTTTTGGTTAAAGACTTGTGTTCCCAGCCTGGCCAAGACTTTCACAGAACTGCCTTATGGACTGAGCCTCTTCTTGCCCAATTTTTTTTTTCTTCCTCTGCTCCTTTCATAAGTGTCAGACCTGCATCACTGGCTAAAGGCTCTCCCTGCCCACGCCTTCTCCCTTCCCCTTTATTCAGCATGGATAGTTCTCCAAATAAAACTTATATATGTCTAACTCCATCTCAGTGTCTGCTCCTCAGAGGACCTTAACTGACACAATAGTTTAAGTAAATTTATTAAGAATGAAAATCACAAGGAAATGTGAATTTCTCTTCAGAGCATCTTACACGTAAACCACCCTGGTCCTCAGGATTTTCTTAAGAATACACACCCAGCCCAGTGTTTAACAGCCATCGCTGTCAGATGTTTTACTCCTAATGACTTACCCACCTCCCTTGGGCCATATATTCCATTCTAACTTCCAAAACATCTTTTACTAACATTTCATATAATTGAATTAAATTAGATTAAACTTCCCATAAAAACTGGATGGAACTAAAAATAGTGAAAACCCTATTCCATAAGAATTTTATTTTCAACTAAGTGAATTCTCAGCTTAAATAATCATAGTCTGCTCTTTGAGCCCCAGAGGCACAAGCAATTCAGGCAGACAACATAGTCTCCTCTGGAGTACAACGTTCATCCACCTTCTCAGGGGAATTTGCCTTTCCTGCTGCAAACAGCTTCATCCAGCTGCCAGTAGAATATTTGGATGACATTGCCTTAGAGTCAACACACAAGAATTCTAGTCAAGGGAGGCAGTCTGGCATAATAGTTAAGTGTGCAGGCTCTGTACTCCTACACACTTGCATCTAAATACTGGCTCTACTAGGTGCTCAAACTAGGAGACTTTAGGCATGTTTCCCCCTGCCCCTTTCTGATCCTCCACTCCCTCATATGTAAACTGAATATAATACTAGTACCTATCTCATATGCTTGTTGAGAAGACTAAATGGGCCAAAGTAGATAAAGCATTTAGCACAGTTCCTGGTACATACTGAGCACTCGGTAACTGGAAATTATTTATATATGTCATTGTTAGTGGGAGCATCTGCTCTGAGAATGGATGGAGTTGCTTATCCACACTGGAGAAACCAGTGGCCATATAAAATGGTCTGGCTTTTTTTTTTTTTTTAAACTAGAAAGCTGAGAAGCTATGTACGTGGCCACACATTAAGGCTCAGCCTTCACTCACAGCAGCAAAGGGGAAGCTGGCCTCTTTCTGAATTAGGGGTAGACAGCTGGAGAGGGCCAAAAGAGGGATTACCAGAAGATTACGATGGTCAGGGGAAAGCTGAAATAACTATTTTAACAGACAATTTGTGCTCCAATTACCATCTAAATGTTCATGGTAAATAAGAATCCATAAAAACACATCTGTAAACCCCCAACTTTAGTGACTGGAGCTTTGCATGGTTCATTAGCACATACTCCTTTGCCCAACTGTGACATCACTTATCAGCAGACCTTCTGCTTTCATATTCCCCAGCAGTTGAGGCCAGTGCTCCATGAGGACATTTTCTGAAATCAATGCAGTCACAGATTTCCTCCCACAGGTGCCAGAGAAAGTTATTATGTGAATATCTTTCATGGAGTTCTGTCACCTACCCTGTTTCTCTTTTAAAGTAAGGGTTAGTAACTATAAATTAGTAAGTGCCATTCATGGGGAGAGACTGGTGTGCTGCATGCAAGTGATTAGCTGTAAGGAAAGGGCTAAGTCTCAGATCTGCATTTTAGACCTGTGATGTCTAACAGAATTTTAATGTAAGTCACAAATGCAAGTTATATTTAAAATTTTAAGTTTTCTACTAACTACAAGAAGAAGAAACAAACAAGTAAAATTAGTTTTAGTTAACATACATGATTTAATTATCAATATATCTAAAACATTCTTGTAACATATAATCAGCATAAAATTAATAATGTGATTTTAATATTCGAATTTTATACGAAGTTTTCAAAGTCCCATGTGTATTTTATACTTGCAGCACACCTCAATTCGGCCTAGCCACATTTCAAGTGCTCAATATGTCCTTGTGGGTAGTGGTTACCAAATTGGATAGTGCCTTTCAGGGGAGTTGGACAGGGAAATGATAAGGTTCTATAAAAGACCAAGACACTGTTATGGATGTTTATCGTTTTGGGTTGCCTAGCATCTTTTGAACACTGTATCTTAAAGCTTTCATAGTATGACTCTCTTTTCATTAAGGTACAAAAGAGAACTCAATTTTTCAGATTCTCCTTCAGCTAATGCATTGGAAGGTAACCTATGCTTGACCAACCAGAAACAACCATATGAGATTTGAATTATAAACAGAAAAAAATGAAGAAACTGGCCCCGTGTAAGTGGAATTAATTTTCTGGCAAGGCTGATGTTAAAGGTATACAGCTTTCATGGGCACCAGTTGGGGTGATCTGATATCTAGTACTCAGAATCCATAAACACATAGTGTGATATGCTTCAAGTATGGCCAGCAGCAGAGATAGTGGGAGCCTTGCTGGCACCATTCTAAACAAACACTCAGAAAGAAAACTAAAAAACTCTACACTTTAACTTAGTGCCCTGGCTTTTAAACTTTTTGTTTTCTCTTTATGTCTTATCGTACTGTCTTTGTCTTGAAAAGTTGTTGTAGCTGTTATCTTTGATTGGTTCATCATTTATTCTTTCTACTTTAGTCAAGATAAGTTTACACACCACAATTATAAAGTTATACTTTTCTTGTTTTTCTGTGTGCTTACTATGGTAATAATGAGCTTTATATCTTCAGATGATATCTTACTGCTCATTAACATCATTTTCTTTCAGATTGAAGAATTATCTTTAGCACTTCTTATAGGACAGGTATGATATTAAAATCCCTCAACTTTTATTTGTCTGAAAATATATTTCTCCTTCAAGCTTAAAGAATATTTTCACCAGATATACTATTCTAAGACAAGAGTTTTATTCTTTCAGGACTTTAAATATCTCATGCCACTCTCTCCCGACCTGTAAGGTTTCCACTGAAAAGTCTGCTGCCAGACCTACTGGAGCTCCATTGTGTGTTGTTTCTTTTCTCTCGGTGCTTTCAGAATCCTTACTCTATCCTTGACTTTTGGGAGTTTGATTATTAAATGCCTTGAAGTAGTCTTCTTTAGGTTAAATCTGCCTGGTGTTCTATAACTTCTTGTACTTGAATGTTGGTTTCTTTCTTTAGGTTTGGGAAATTCTCTGATACTATCCCTTTGAATAAACTTTCTAACCCTATCTCTTTCTCTACCTCCTCTTTAAAGCCAGTAACTCTTAAATTTGTCCTTTTCAGGCTACTTTCTAAATCTTGTAGGCATGCTTCATTCTTTTTCATTAATTTTTTCCTTTTGTCTCTTCTGACTATGTATTCTCAAATAGCCTGTCTCTAAGCTCACTAATTCTTCTGCTTGATCAATTCTGCTATTAAGAGACTGATAAAATCTTCAGCATGTAATCTGCAGTTTTCAATTCTAGAATTTCTGATTGATTCTTTTTAATTGTTTCAATCTCTTTGTTAAATTTACTTGAAAAAAAATCTGAATTTCTTCTCTGTGTTATCTTAAATTTCTTTGAGTTTCCTCAAAACAGCTATTTTGAATTCTCTGTCTGAAAAGTCATATATAGCTATCTCTCTGGGATTGATCCCTGATACCTTATTTAGTTCATTAGGTGAAGTAATGTTTTCCTGAATAATGCTGGCACTGGTAGATGTTCTTTGGTGTCTGAGCATTAAAGAGTTATGTATTTACTGCAGTCTTCACAATCTGGGCTTATTTGTGCCTCTCTTTCTTGGGAAGGTTTTCTAGGTATTCAAAAGGACTTGGGCCCCAAGCCCAATAATGCTGTGGGTTTTGTACACTCATAGAGGTACTGCTGTGTTGGTCTTGGATAAGATGCAGAAGAATGCCCTGAATGACCAGGCAGACACCCTCGTTCTTTTCCATTACTTTCTCCAAAACACATGGAGTCTCTCTCTCTGTGCCGAGCCACCTGGAACTAGGGTGTAGTGATGCAGTCACCCCTGTGGCCACCACTGGGACTGTGCCAGGTCAGATCCAAAGCCAGCACAGCACTGGGCCTTACCCAAGGCCATTCCCTTCAGGGTAGTGAGTTCTTCTGGGCTCCAGATATGTCCAGAGATGCTGTCTGGGAGCCAGAAGTTGGAGTCAAAAACCTTAGAAATTTAAGAGATGTTCTGTTCTACTGAAGCTAAGCTGAGGGAAGGGAAGTAAAGGGGAGGAAAGAATAGGAAGGACTTTGTATTGTACTGAATTCTTCCCTCCTCTTTCCACAAGACGCAAGACAAAGTACCCTTTGTGCCACTTAAATTTCCTCTCCTTAAACAGAAAGAAGCAGTCACTTTCATTGCTACAAGCTGCAATCCTGGAGTTGGGAGAGGGATGACACAAGCCCTCTCAAAGCTCTGTCAGCTGGTGTCTCCCTAGGTCACCTTTCACCCCTAGTTCACTGGCTCAAAGCCCAGTCTAGTAATAGGAGTTGCCTTGGAATTGCAGTCCTTGTGTCCTAGACTGTCTTTCCAGTTTACCTTGGACCCCAGAGCACCTCAGCTCTCAGTGGTGAGGCTTGCCCAGAAACTCAAGTTTGGACTACTGGGATGGGTGATTCCTCTTTGGCTAGGGCTGGTCCAGATGCTCCCATTATTGGCAGGCACTGGCTGAGCTCAATACAGCTTTATTCTCCACTGTCACAGGGCAGCACTGAGTTCTACGTAAAGTTCCCCAGTGGCTGTGCTCTCCCTCCCCAAAGTACATAAGTTCTCTCTCTGCACTGCATGGCCACTGCTGGAGGATAGAGGTGACGTGGTATCAGTGATTGAAGAGTATCTCTACTGCCCTCTTCAGTGCCTCTTTCCATGATATAAAGTTAAACCTAAGTACTGTAATTGCATACCTGATTTTTGGTTTTTGTGATGGGGTTTTTCTGTATGCAGATAGTTGTTAAAATTTGGTGTTCAAGCCAGAGGAACAAACAGTGTAGGCTTCTATCCCACCATCTTGCTTTACCTCTCTAAGATCTTGTTTAAAACTTCTGTTTTAATTGGATTTTCTTTCTTTCTTTCTTTCTTTCTTTCTTCTTTCTTTCTTTCTTTTTCTTTCTTTCTTTCTTTTTTTTTTTTTTTTTT
The DNA here is from genome assembly GCF_048565385.1 of Saimiri boliviensis. NCBI lineage: Eukaryota > Metazoa > Chordata > Mammalia > Primates > Cebidae > Saimiri > Saimiri boliviensis. The sequence goes on from NC_133460.1 coordinate 83,575,613, forward strand.
TTGACACTGCTCTGGCAGGGTATAAGTGAGGGCACTGCTTTGTTTCTGCCAGGTGGATGTCAAAGTCCAGGTTACCCATTTAGCCTTCATTGACAACTATGGGAAGGCCCCTCATTATTGCTGAGCAGGTGGGTAAGTTTTACCTCTCCAGAGTCTCAACTAAAACTGCAGTGAAGTGGAAGGGTGTTCCCTCAATATCGACCAATGGGGATGAAAGTGCAGGCTCTCTTCTTGGACACCATTCGGGCAAGGATGTTGTGGGAGCACAGTAGAGTTTCATGAGGATAAGTCCAGGGTCCCTATTCAGCCTTTGTTTGCATGAGAAATAGGACACAAATTTTTTATGACACTTGGCTAGGATGGAGTGGTTATTGTGCAAAATCTTTCTGTCTTGCTAGACTGCTCCTTTATTGATCTCCTTGGCTAGAGAAAACTGGCTTTTGTTGGGGTCTTTTGTGTTTGTATTTGTTAATATTTTCTGGTTTCTAGCTTCTTCAGCTCCAAGTTTAGGATATTTTAGACAAGAAGAAAACCCAGAGAACTCACCATCATGTTTCTTGGGTTCTTGGCTGAATTCTTTACACCTTTGAGTCTTCTTATATATTTTATATGTATAAAACATTTAGAGTTTTAAGTTACCCATAATGAAAGGAATAGGGAAAAGAATATTTATCTTCTTGGAAGTAGAAGTAGGTATTATTGACTTTTAAAATACAGAATATATATTCTTCGTTATCTATTTTCCCCTGGTAGAAAGTAAACCTCAAAAAGGCATGCTTTTTGTCTGGTCATAGTAGCTTATTGAATGAATTTATAAAGCCACAACGCTAGTGCTATTGGAAAAGGTATCATTTTTAAGTTTTATTTTTTAAATTGGTGCTAAACCAGTGGGAGGAGGTCTAAAGGTGAATAGGAGTGAAGGAAAGGTCTACATAAGAACTATAGTAGGAGACAAAATTAAAATTAAATCTAATCAGACAGTAGTGAAATGGAATTTACAGAGCCCAACTGAGGGAAGGTAATGGTACAACACAGCTAGGATTACCCACTCATGGAAATTTATCTAATTTAGTCTACTTCTATAATGAACAAGCACTAAATAAAGCATGAGAAAAAGGAGGCATGCTTCATATTAGCTTTTTGGGTAGTGGATAAAGTTTGATCTCTTTAAATTGTCACCAGCCTGTCTGCCTAAGTACCTTTTCATTGTCTTCCGTTTTAATCACCCTCTTTCCAGCACTGACAACAATGGTCAAATATCAACCTGTCTTCAAGGCCATTAAATAAGCACGAAACATACATTTCCCACCAAGCCCACAGGTAAAAAATTTAAAAGGCAGTGATTAGGACACATTAATTAAAAAGTTGTGATACATCTTATTGCTTACTTATCCTTATTTTTCTCATGCCACTAAAACCCTGCTCCCAAACTGAAAATGTTTTTAAAAAGGAAAAACAAACCAACAAACTTAAGCTTTTATTTATCCACTTACCACCAAATGCCACAATTCTACCACAAACCCATACCTTTCCTATTAATACTCATGGTACATCACATGTGCCCTTATAAACACAAATAGCAGGCACAAAGTTCTAGAAACACACACCACTGTCAATGTGCCAGGCAAAAGGATAAAGAAATTGGAAGCCTCAGTCTCAGTGGACACTGCAAATCCTATAGTCTTCCATTTTTTCACTATTCATAACCTATAGAAAAGCAAGGCTCTCCTTGACCAGGGTTGTGGTACTATCTCTATTCCTGATAAAATAAAAATTTAAAAACACTGGAATTCAGATTTCTTGTCTACAAAATGGAAAATGGAGGGAGAAAAGATAATATTCAAGATCCTCTCTGGCCCTATTGATCCAGATTTTTACATACTAAAGCTATCTTCATATCGAACAAGGAGAAGATAAGCCCAATTTTGTAAAGAAGCATTTTGAGTGGCTGCTGAATGCCCAGTGTAGCTGCCAGAAGAATTCCAACAATCAAAAATTGAAAGTCTATAGACAAGAGGCTTGTTCTGGAGTAACCCAGAATTGTTTAATGTCCCTAATGGAGAAAAAATAAGGCTATATTTGCTATATTCATATTTGCTTCTATTTGCATAAAGAAAGTCTAGAACAGAGGTCAGCAATCTACTGCCAGTTGGCAAAATCAGCTTGTTTTAAACAGCCCATGAGCTGAGAATGATTTTTACATTTTTTAATGGTTGAAAAAAGTGAATAATATTTCACAACACAGGAAATTATTCTTAAAAACTAAAATTTCAGTGCCCATAAATAAAGTTTTATTGGCACATACCCATGATCTCTTGTCTATGAGTGCTTTTTTTTTCTTTTTAAATTAAGTTCTGGAGTACATGTACAAGATGTACAAGTTTGTTACATAGGTAAATGTGTGCCATGGTGGTTTGCTGCACCTATTAATCCATCACCTATGTATTAAGCACAGTATGCATCAGCTCTTTCCCCTAATGCTTACTCCCCTGACTCCTCCAACCAGGCCCCAGTAAGTGTTGTTCCCCTGTGTCCATGTGTTCTCATTGTTCAGCTCCCACTTATGAGTGAGAACATGCAGTGTTTGGTTTTCTATTCCTGTGTTAGTTTGCTGAGGATAATGGCTTCCAGCTTAATCTATGACCCTGCAAAGGACATGATCTCATTCCTTTTTATGACTGCATAGTATTCCATGGTGTATATATAGTACATTTTCTTTATCCAGTCTATCATTGATAGGCATTTGGGTTGATTCCACGTATTTGCTATTGTGAATAGTGCTGTAATGAACATATGCATGCATGTGTCTTTATAATAGAATCATCTATATTCATTTGGGTATATACCCAGTAATGGGATTGCAGGGTCAAATGTTATTTTTGGTTTCAAATCTTTGAGGAATTGCCACATTGTCTTCCACAATGGTTGAACTACTTTACCTTCCCACCAATGGTGTACAAGCATTCCTATTTCTCTACAACCTTGCCAGCATCTGTTTTTTTCCTAACTTTTTAATAATTGCCATTCTGACTGGCATGAAATGGTATCTCACTGTGGCTTTGAATTATCTGTGATGTTGAGCTGTTTTTCATGTGTTTGTTGGCTGTACGTATGTCTTTTTTTGAGAATTGTCTGTTCATATCCTTTGCCCACTTTTTGATGGGGTTGTTTTTTGCTTGTAAATTTCCAAGTTTCTTGTAGATTCTGGACATTAGACCTTGTCAGATGGATAGATTGCAAAAATTTTCTCCCATACCATAGGTTGTCTGTTCACTCTGACGACAGTTTCATTTGCTATGTAGAAGCTCTTTAGTTTAATTAGATCCCATTTGTCAATTTTTGCTTTTGTTGCAATTGCTTTTGGTGATTTCATCATAAAGTCTTTACCCATGCCTATGTTCTGAATAGTATCCCCTAGATTTTCTTCTAGGGTTTTTATGGTTTGGGGTTTTACATTTACATTTTTAAACCATCATGAGTTAATTTTTGTATAAGGTGTAAAGAAGAGATCCAATTTCAATTTTCTGCATATGGCTAGCTAGTTCTCCTAGAACTATTTATTAAATAGGGCATCCTTTCTCCAACACCTGTTTTTTTCAAGTTTGTCAAAGATCAGATGGTTATAGATGTGTGGTTTTATTTCTAAGTTCTCTATCCTGTTCCATTGGTCTATGTACCTGTTTCTGTACCAGTACTATGCTATTTTGGTTACTGTGGCCTTGTAGTATAATTTGAAGTCAGGTAGCGTGATGCCTCCAGGTTTTTACTTTTTGCTTAGGATTGTCTTGGCTATGCAAGCTCTTTTTTGGTTCCAAATAAATTTTATAATAGTTTTTTTCTAATTCTGTGAAGAATTTCAGTGGTAGCTTAATAGGAATAGCATTGAATATATAAGTTGCTTTGGACAGTATGTTTATTTTCACAATATTGTTTCTTCCTATCCAGGAGCATGGAATGTTTTTCTTGTGTCCTCTCTGATTTGCTTGAGCAGTGGTTTTTAGTTCTCTTTGAAGAGGTCTTTCACTTCCCTTATTAGCTGCCTTTTATTTTCTTTGTGGCAGTCCTCCTCTAAAACAATACACAACAAAGTTTTTAAAATAATTACCTATGAGAAGGGTAAAGGATAAGGCTAAAAGTGGGAGACTTGTATTGAGTATCTTTTAATATTATTTTGATTTTTAGACTATATAAATGTATTACCTATTAAAATGGCTTTGAAAATAAATTACAATGGTTTCTGCAAAGACCATTTCTGTACCCTTGTAACAGCCAGCCTCCAAGACATGTCTTAATGATCCTCAACCCTTGGCATTATAGTTTATACTGTTTCAGTGGTTGTGAGTCCCTCCCACATCATACTAGGAAGGTCTATGTGACAAAGAACATATGGTGTGTCACTTCCAAGACTGAGTGATAAAGACAATGGCTTCCATCTTATTCTCTTACTCTGTCTCTCTTTCTCTCTCTCTCTCTCCCTGCTCTCTCTATATACTAGCTCTGGATAAAGCCAGTTGTCATATCATGAGGACACTCAGGAAACCAGTAGAAAGGCCATGTGGTAAGGAACTGAAGCCTTTGACCAACAGCTAGATAGGAATGGAGGCCTGCTAAAAAAACATGTGAATGATTTTGTAAATGTATCCTCCCCAAATTGAGCCTTCAGATGAGACTGAAGTTGCCTCAGCCAATGTTTTGACTGAAATCTCATGAGAAACCTTAATCAGATCCATCCAGCTAAGCAGCTTCCAATTCCTTCCCCATAGAAACAGAAATGAATGTTTGTAGTTTAGGTTATTCAGTTTTGGAGTAGTTTGTTACACAGAAATAGATATCTAATAAAACAATCATCTTCGACTTTTTAAGAGAAAAAGAGAAACATGGGATAGGGTTGAGGACCAAAATAACAGACAGGACCAAAATAGCAGCAGTAAGAGGTACAGGGAAGATGCTTATGGGCCAAATAGGTATAAGAACAAGAATGCAGATCAAATTGAAAGGCAAAGCATAGTGGCAGGTAATGAGCTCAAGAATGATTGACATGAGTCTATAAGTGCCCAGATGGAAAATGTATAAGGGACAGCATCTAAAGCAGCTGAGGCAGAAATCAAGAGGATAGGAAGGAGGCAGGAAAGAGCTCTGCTGGACTGGGATTTAAAAGACCAGCATTTCCTAAGCCAAATGGGACTCTGAACAAGCCTCTAGGTCACTCTTGGGCTTTAGTTTTCTTATCTAAAAATGAAAGAGATGGAATGACTATAAATTCTACCATTGGAATATTCTGTTTGTACAATGCTAGAGGTGGTAGCACTGCCTTGGGTGAATTATAGTTTATACTGTTTCAGTGGTTTTAAGGGACAAGCTATTGGTAGGGCATCTTCTCAGTCTGGAAAGCAACCCAATTTATACATATGCATTTATCATTTATTCAGTAATTGTTTACTGAGTATTTCTTCTGTCCTAGGCATAACATACTAGTCTATAGAGGGGAGAAAGGATTAGAAAGATCAGTAAGGGCTCGGCACGGTGGCTCAAGCCTGTAATCCCAACACTTTGGGAGGCTGAGGCCGGTGGATCACCCAAGGTCAGGAGTTCAAGACCAGCCTGGTCAAGATGGCGAAACTCCATCTCTACTAAAAATACAAACATTAGCCGGGCGCGGTGGCAGGTATCTGTAATTCCAGCTACTCAGGAGGCTGAGTCAGGAGAATCACTGAACCTGGGAGGCAGAGGTGGCAGTGAGCTGAAATCACACCACTGCATTCCAGCCTGGGTGACAGAGTGAGACTCCATCTCAAAATAATAATAATAACAATAAAAGAAGGATCAACAAGGCACAATACCATTCCTCAAGGGATGCAAAACATACTAATTCTGCCTGGCCTAACATTATCACAATGCCTGCTTATTAGCTTAAGTAACAATTATCTTCCTTCATTCATCAATGTTTGAAATCCTTAGCTTCCAGTTTCTTCATCCTTGACCTTTTAAAGTTTTTACATATAGTCTTTTATCTTCTCCACATTGCTAACTTTGGAAAGAAAGGGGACCTGAAAGCCAGGCCCTGACTAAGCACTATTCATTTTAATAACCAGGGAGACCATTATGTCTCTTTTTATGAGTACTACATATCTATTAATGGAGTCTAAGATTGCCTTAGATTGTTTTGCTGTTACACTGCAATGGTTGCTCAATCAACTGCAAATTCACCTAGGTGCAAATTCATCATTTTAGCTACAAGATGTATGACATGGAAGCCTTTGTAAATTGCTTTGCTGAAATCAATATACCCTTTGTGTATGGAATTCCCCAATATATCAAGCCACTAACCCCACCCAAAAAAAGAAGCAAATTTACCTTGGCAGGATTTCTTCTTAGTGAACCTAAGTTGGTTCTTACTGATTAACACTTTTCCTTTTAAATGGTCACAAAGTACAAGCTTTATAATTCTCCAAATTGTTTTTACAGATATTGAAACATAAAAGCACCCTATTATTAGGTTAGTATTTCTAGAATTCACTCCTTTTCTTTAAAAAATGACCTTTGGCTCATATTTGATCTGCTGATACCTTTCCCTACTTATCACATTTGTAGATGATACAGAAAGATTCTCTCATTGCTTTCTTTACCCTCTTAATCCAACCAATAAAGAGGAACTACAGTATAAATTATGATCCCTCTACATAATGAAATAATATATTACCATCAGGCCATCATTTTAATTGCTACCTAGAAAGACAGGAAATACTTGCTACATAATATTAAAAGCAGAATAGAAAGTGAGAAATCAACACAATTATAACTCTGTAAATGTTTTTGGGATGCAAAGAGGCTTAGAAAAGACTGCAAAAGTTCATTAAGCAAATGAAATTGTGGGTAATTACTTTCTTTTCAAAGTTTTTCTTTAATTTTCTATCTACTGTTTTCCTTATCAAAACTCCTTTAGAGGAGTACCTAAAAAGAGAAACAATCAGATCATTCTGATGTCTTGTTTAGCATTTACCGTTCATGTTGCAATATTTAATTGTTGCCCATTCATCAAAATTAACTAGGATAAAGATAGAGCACAGATCATATAGTTCATCCTTGAACCACACAAGTTTGAACTGTGCAGGTAGAATTATATGCAGATTTTTTCAACAAGATATATTGAAAAATTTTTTTGAGATTCGTGACAATTTGAAAAAACAGACAAACCATGTAGCCTAGAAATATATAAAAAAAAGAAAAAGATTGTCATGAGTGCATTAAATATGTATAGCTATAGTCTACTTTATCATTTTCTACCATAAAGTATTACACAAATCTATTATAGGTTAATATTTGTCAAATTATATGCATAGCCAGACATGGTGGCTCACACCTGGAATTCTGGCACTTTGGGAGGCCAAAGTGGGAGGACTGCTTGAGGTCAGGAGTTTCAGACTAGCCTGAGCAGCATAGTGAGACTCCATCTCTATTAAAAAACAAAAACAAAAAAAGTAGCCAGGTGTGGTGGCACATGCTTGTAGTCCTAGCTACTCACTACAGGAGCATTATTTCAGTCCAGAAGTTTTAGACTGCAATAAGCCATGATCATACCACTGCACTCAAACCTGGGCAACAGAGTGAGACCCCTACTCAAAAAACAAAAAACAAAATAAACAGAAAAGAAATAAAACCCATTGTGACAAATGCAACATATTAATGTAAAATGAGAACAGCAGAGGAAACTGAGTGTTGGGTATATGGGAACTTACTATCTTCACAGCAGTTCTGGAAACCTAAATCCATTCTAAAATTAAAAGTTAATTTAAAAAATGAATGTTGTGAAGATATTGTTAAAAAAAAGTATGCACACAAATACTTATAGACTATTAATGGCACCATTTACCATTAAAAGAAATGTAAACAAATGTAAAGAAGCAGTATTAAATCATAACTGCATAAAATTAACTACTATCTATTGTACTATGGTAATAATTCTGTAAGCTACCTCCTTTGCTATTGTGGTGAGCTCAAGAGTTGTATTCCCTTAAAACACGACGTGAGGCTAATCATCTTCCGTGAGCAGTTTGTCTCTCCAGTAAGTTGCATATCACAGTAAAAAGTGATCACTTGGAGTTCTCACATATTTTTCATCATATTAAGTGCAATACTGGAAACCATGGAGCCCATAAGGAGTGCCACTAGTGATGCCGTAAGTGCTTCCAAGAAGCAGAGGAAAGTCATGACCTTACAAGAAAAAGTTGAATTGCTTGATATGTACAACAGATTGAGGTTTGTAGCTGTGATGCCCACCATTTCAAGATAAATAAACCCAGAATAAGAACCACTGTTAAAAAAAAAAAAAGAAAGAAAGAAAAGAAAAGAAAATTCTGAGGCCATCGCTGCAGCTATTCAAGGTGTGATAACCTTACACTTTTTGCAAAATACCTTCTTATTGCATATTGAAAGTGCAACTTTTATGTAGGTATAGAATTGCTAAAGGCATGCCCATAGACTGCAATATGGTTAGAGTAAAAGCAAAGTCATATATACAACTTAAAGCAAAAGGAAGGTGAAGTATCTAAAGCTGGAGAAAGTAATGCCAGCAAAGGATGGTTTGATAATTTCAGAAAGAAATGTGACTTTTAAAAAGTAAAGATAACAAGAGAAGCAGCTCCTGCTGACAAGAGGCAGCAGATAAATTCCCAGGCACCATTAAGAAAATATTAAGGAGAAAGGACATCTGCCTGAACAGATTTTTGGTGCAAACAAAAGTGCCCTATTCTAGAATAAAAAGCCACACAAAGGACATTTATTACCAAGAAAGAGAAGCAAGCACCAAGATTTAAGGCAGGAAGAGATAGGCTAACTTTACTGTTTGGTACAAATACAGTAGGGTTTATGATCAGGACTGCCTCTATCTATGAAGCTGCTAACCCCAAGCCTTAAAAGAAAAAGATAAACACAAGCTACCCATTGTTTAGATGTACAATAAGCAGGTCTAAGCAAGAAAAACCCTTTTTCTGGATTGATTCCATTGATGCTTTGTCCCTGAAGCCAGTAAGCACCTTGCCAGTTAAGAGATGGCTTTTAAAGATCTTTTGATATTAAACAATGTCCCTGGCCACCCAGAACCCCATGAATTCAACACTGAAGGCATCAAAGTGGTCTATTTGTCCCAAACATAACATTTCTAATTCAGCCCCTAGATCGGGGGGTCATAAGGACCATTAAGGATCATTACACATAGCACTATAGGAAAGGATTGTCAACATTATGGAAAAGAGCCCTAATAGAGAGAACATCATGAAAGTCTGGAAGGATTACAACATCGGAGTTGCCATCATTGTTTAAAAATAAAAAGCTGTGAAAGCCTTAGCCCAAAACAATAAAATCTTGCTGGAGAAAACTGTGCCCAGATTTTATGTATGACTTCACAGGATTTATAACAGGGCCAGTCAAGGAAATCATGAAAGATACTATGGATATGGCAAAAAGGGTGAGGGGGGTAAAGAGTTTCAAGGTATGGATCTTAGAGAAATTCAAGTGCTAATGGACACCGCACAAGAGAAATTAACAGAAGATGACTTGGTGGAGATAAGTGCTTCCAAACCAGTGCCAGATGATGAGAAAGATGATGCAGAAGAAGCAATGCCAGAAAACAAATTGACATTAAACAATCTGGCAGAAGGGTTCTGATTATTCAAGACTGCTTTTGACTTCCTTTACAATGTGGATCCTTCTATGATATGGGCACTAAAACTAAAGCAAATAGTAGAAGAAGTATTGGTACTATATAAAAACATTCTTATAGTAAAGAAAAAGCAAAAAAGTCAGACAGAAATTATGATGGTATTTCTATAAAGTGATACAAAGTGTGCCTGCCTTTCCTGCTTTGTCTTCTACTTCATCCACTTCTTCATCCTCTGCCACCTCTGAGACAGCAAGACCAATCCCTCATCTTCCACCTCCTCCTCAGCCTTCTCAACATGTAGACTTTTATGATGACCCATTCTACTTAATGCATAGTAAATGTGTTTTCTCTCTTATGATTTTCTTAATAACCTTTTCTCTAGCTGACTTTATTATAAGAATATACAATATAATACATATAACATACAAAATATGTGTATTAACTGACTGCTTATGTTATCAATAAGCCTTCTAGTTAACAGTAGGCTACTAGCAGATAAGTTTTGGGGAAGTCAAAAGTTATGTGCAAATTTTGACTGCACAGGGTGTTGGTGCCCCTCCAACTCCTGTCCTGTTCAAGGGTTAACTGTAGTCTCTATTGTAGACACACAGATCAGACTATTCCTTTCAGACACATATAAAAAATAACAACAATAAAATAACCAAGTGGTTTTTTTAAAAATATACTTTAAGTTCTGGGGTACATGTGTAGAATGGGCAGGTTTGTTACATAGGTATACACATGCCATGTTTTAAAAGAATTTTTGTTTCTAACAATCCTTCAAAAAAGGTATAATCCCTCCAACATGCACACATACACACGTGCTTGCGTGCATGTGCGTGCGCGCACGGGCACACACACACACACACACACACACACGCAATTCTAACCAGGTAGTTTTCTTGAGGATTGTTAATATAGACCCCTGCCCCTTCCCACGATGAATGTAACTTAAGGTGAGCCAGTCAGTATTTCCATGGCATTTATTACATCGGAGCTGGAGAAGAAAAATTTAGTCTCTCTCTGGTGGCAAAGTTGTATCAGAGATGTAAAAAATAGGAGCTGCTAGTAACCAACCTTCCAGCTGTATGAAGAAAAGCCAGTCTGACAAGATAAAGCTGACCAGAGAGCAGCAGAGTTTATAGATGGAAATAGGCAATTCTTACAACATTTTAGTACCTGATGTCAGTAATTTTGGAGCCTCAATTGCACCCCTTCCTGGAGTTACCTGAATCAATAAATTTATACTGTTATATTTTGTCTAAGTTAGCCAGAGCTGGATTTCTATCATTTGAAATAAAAAGTCATGCCTAATATAGCAGATATTATTATTATTCCTGTTGTTTTTTTATATACAGAAAGCCTAAAGTTCAGAAAAATTAAGTAAGATTATAAAGTTACCTTTGTCTGGAAGCACATGTGTTTTTTATAAAGACAAGTTGCATCCCATTGAAGAAAAAAGCAGCTAAAGGAAAGATATATAAAAGAAGAAAACAGAACAGGAAGGCAGAAGTATGGCAAAGGAACAAAAATGATAACAGCATTTATGTGAAGTTGAAACTTTAAAAATATCAAGTTTTCTTTATTAAGTTAGGAAACAAAACTCTTGAGAATCTTCAGTAACAGCTGACTCCATCCTAGTGTTTTTTTCTTTTTTCTTTCTATGGTATCCAGGTGCAGCTTAACTGGGTCTTCTTTTAGTATTTCACATGAGCCTCTCCATAGAGCATGCTACAACGTGGCAGCTTGCTTCATCAGAAAGCAAGCAAGAAGGCAAAGAAGAGTGCCAGCAAGAAAGTCCTAGCAGGGTTAAAGTCCTAGTCTCTTGTAGCCTATATGAAGTAATAACCCATATGTTTTGCCATATTCTGTTCTTAAGAAGCAAGTCACTAGATCCAGCCCACACACACACAAGGATTACCCAAAGGCATAAATACCCAGGAGTAGGGATTAGTGGGAGTTATGTGATAAGCTGCCTGACACACTAGTGGTACCTGAAATATTAATAATAATGTATTTCACAATCAAAGTCTTAGAGTCATAGAAATACATTAGGAGGTACCCAGTAAATGTTTGTTGAATGATTAAAATGAATGGGAAAAAATGATGCTATTCTTTTTGAAAAAATCAATTATACTTTTCCTGCTATATTCTCAATATTTCCAAAGTTTCTGACCATCTCTGTGGCTGTACCAACTTTATTTACACTGAGTTTCTTAAAGTCAGGAACACAGAAACAATATAATTAATCTGACATTTAATTGTAGTATTACAGTGATGGGAGAACACATCAGCACCTTTTTATTCAGTACAACATTGACACATGTTCACTCAATAAACAAATCAACATTGCCATCTCAAATAACTCATTCAAGAGGATAAGCAACTCAAATGTTAAGCTATGAGTTGACAACACGCTATCTCTTCCAAAAACCATGTAATCCCATTGTGATGTTTAGTCCTTTGAGAATTAGCAAGACTCATCCACTCATCTTTACTTGTTCTAACTATTGACACCACTGTTTACACACACACACTGACCTTTGTCTGGCTTTCTGTGCTACTTTATGCCAGAGACTAATAAAGGAAACTTCAGGTGATGACAATCCAAGACAGGCCTGTAAGTGCAAGTGACAAAAAAAAAGCAGTGGTGGAAAGGATATCGAGAAATAGGAATGCTTTTACACTGTTGTTGGGGGTGTAAATTAGTGCAACCATTGTGGAAAAAAGACAGTGTGGCGATTCCTCAAGGATCTAGAAATAGAAATTTCATTTGACCCAGCAATCCCATTACTGGGTATATATCTAAAGGATTATAAATCATTCTGTTATAAAGACACATGCATATGTATGTTCATTTCGGCACTGTTTACAATAGCAAAGACTTGGAACCAACCCAAATGCCCATCAAGGATAGACTGGATAAAGAAAATGTGGTACCTATATAACATGGAATACTGTACAGCCATAAAAAAGAATGAGTTCATATCTTTTGCAGGGACATGGATTAAGCTGGAAACCATGATCTCAGCAAACTGACACAAGAACAGAAAACCAAATGCCACCTGTTGTCACCCATAGTGGGTGTTGAACAATGAGAACACATGGACACAGGGAGGGGAACATCACACATGGGGTCTGTTGAGGGGTGAGCAGCTAGGGGGTGGAGAGGTTGGGGAGGGATAACATTAGGAGATATACCTAATGTAGGTGAAGTGGGGATGGATGCAGTAAATCACCATGGCATGTGTATACCTATGTAATAACTCTGCAAGATCTGCACATGTACCCCAGAACTTAAAGTATAATTTAAAAAAAGAAAGAATAATTATGATCCATTAAACAAATCAAAATACAAAAAAAAAAAAGTGGTGGTCCGCCCCTTCTCTTAATGCTCTAGTTTAACTAGAGAAGGAAGAGGGGCACAAAATGAGGAAGAAGAAGAAAGTGCCATTATAACAGCATGAGGAGATAAAAACTGTCTGCTTTTCTTTTTTAAACCAAAAAACACACTATCAACTCTGGATGACAACAGTAAGACTACAGAAATACTGCAGACTTGTCTCCAACTAATAATAGAAGCAAAAGTATTTTTATCTTAATTGGTACCATTAAGATACCCTGATCATTTGTACAGAGCTGTTTTGTTTGTACAAGAAAATATACTGTCTTCATGAAGAAATGACAGTCAGCATGTGTGATACGTGGAGTCTCTACACTAGATGTTCTTCCAAGTAATTGTCCCTCCTTTGCATGAAAGAAAAGGGTCTGCTTTGGAGAAGCACCAGGGAAGTGACAAAAAAATAATACATGAGGTATAATATTTGGCCACATTGTGCACAGGGCCAGGAGGAAGAATGCAAAAAAGCCTAGTGTAACTGACTTCAAAAAGAGTTAGGAAGGCAGATAAACTAAGTGTGCAGGAAAATGTGACTGTGGCTTTACTGGAAAACAGGAATTCTGAAGATGTTTAAAAGACTTGATGTCTATGAGGGTCTCTTAATCTCACAGGAATCCTGCATGCCATTTTTCATACTCATAAGCTCCCCAAAGGCAGAAACAGAGCATTATCTCCCTTCATATTTCCAAGTATAGTGCCCTTTATAGGAGATGCTTACTATATAACAATAAAGCCAACATTTTTTCACTACTCAGCCAGATTCTCTACTACAAGCTTAACATAGATTATCCAATTAAATCCCCACAGCCCTTTGTATAGGTATTACCATAAACCCCATCTTAAAGATGAGGAAATGGAAGTTTAGGAGGTAATGTGACTTTCCCAAGTTCTTAAAACAATACTGTGGAATGAATATTCAAGCCCTGATAGCTGATTCCAAAGCCTTAACCACTTTTAACCCTATACCAAATGATTGTTGATTTGAACTGCTGTTCTTATGTATACAAGAGGATGATGAGTGGCCCCTTTCTGATTCTATTTCGCAGGATTTTGTTTTTCACTTGTCATGGTCAGAAAAAAATAATCTACTGTCAGAGGTAAACTCCTTTTCACAAATGAGGTGCTAAGCAGGTCACCTGTTTTTCCCATGGTTCTGCCACTCCAGTGTGTGTAAAGAGGGTGTCAAGAAAATGAAAGAACAATTGAGGAAGGATTCCCCAATCAAAAGTGTGTGTGTGTGTGTGTGTGTGTGTGTGTGTGTGTGTGTCAGGTTGGGAATAGTAGGGCAAAATGGGCAAGGGTTTGAAAGGTGGAAAGGAGTGGAAAATGGGGTAAAAAAACGTCATTTTAAAATGGTAAATCCTTTCTTCCCCAGCTAAGACTTATCAGTCATTCACAACTCAATGTGAATTACTTTGATCAGTTTGCTTTTCTCTTAGAAACTAAAAGAATTCCTGTTGCTGTGGCCAAAGAAAATGACCAGCCACTGAGGATAAAAACATTGCATTAGCCTGGGCTACCATAACAAAAACCATAGAATAGGTAACTTAAAAACAAAAAGTATTTGCTCACAATTCTGGAGACTAGAATTCCAAGACCAGGGTGCCAGTATGGTGGGGTTCTGGCGAAGGCTCTTCTTCTGACTTGCAGATGGCTGCCTTCTTGCTATGTTCTAGTCTCCAGAATTGTGAGCAAATAACTTTTTTTTTTTCAGGGAATGTTAATCCCATATATATTTATTTATAAATTATATATATGCACTAAAATTAATTGGCATATTAATTTATATATTAGATGAAAGTTTATTTCTTTTTTAAAATTTTATTTCATTTTAGATTTTGGGATACATGTGAAGAACATGCAAGATTGTTGCATAGGTACAAACATGGCAGTGTGATTTACTGCCTTGCTCCCCATCACCTATATCTGGCATTTCTCCCCATGCTATGTCTCCCCAACTCCCCACCCCCGTTGTCCCTCCCCTATTTCCCCCCAACAGACCCCAGTGTGTAGTGCTCCCCTCCCTGTAGCCATGTGTTCTTATTGTTCAACACCCACCTATGAGTGAGAACATGTGGTGTTTGATTTTCTGCTCCTGTGTCAGTTTGCTGAGAATGATGGTACAAAAGAAGACATACAGGAGGCCAACAAACATATGAAAAAATGCTCATCATCACTGGTCATCAGAGAAATGCAAATCAAAACTACATTGAGATACCATCTCACGCCAGTTAGAATGGCAATCATTAAAAAATCCAGAGACAACAGATGCTGGAGAGGATGTGGAGAAATAGGAACACTTTTACACTGTTGGTGGGAGTGTAAATTAGTTCAACCATTGTGGAAGACAGTGTGGCGATTCCTCAAGGACCTAGAAATAGAAATTCCATTTGACCCAGCAATACCATTACTGGGTATATATCCAAAGGATTATAAATCGTTCTACTATAAGGACACGTGCACACGAATGTTCATTGCAGCACTGTTTACAATAGCAAAGACCTGGAACCAACCCAAATGCCCATCGATGATAGACTGGACAGGGAAAATGTGGCACATATACACCATGGAATATTATGCAGCCATCAAAAACGATGAGTTCATGTCCTTTGTAGGGACATCGATGAGTCTGAATTACTTTTAATGTGTTTTTCTTTGTGGGGTCAAAAGAGATGACAAGTTGAATACCACTCAGCATAATGCAGCCACTGGGATCTTGAAAGCACTAACCTTATCCCATTTAGCATATCAGGGGGAAATAAATGAAATAAAAAATTTCCATTGGATTTGAGGCAACAGTCACAAATATAAGGTCAGTACAACATAAAATCAGCATTTTCCACCTTGTTTCTATTATATGTATAGTTTTGGTTATGCGGTAGCGAAATCTACCAATAACCCAAATTTGATTGCTGTACATGCTTAGAGATGACAGTGGATGTCTCCTAAAAAACGCTTAGAAATGAAAGTTGAGTATTAAATATTTAGTGGATCTAAGCATCAATTATATATATATGTATATACACATATTTATTTATATATAACTCTAAGGCTAAAAAGACTTATTTATACATATTACTCTATCCAAAAGAATGGTGATTCACCGATCAGCCATGGAAACAGAATCACAGAGATAAATGCTGATGTAAGTAGAAGGAATTTTAACCTATGGATTTCATTTGCTCAACAGTTTGTTATTAGACAACCTACAGAATGGGAGAAAAATTTTACAATCTATTCATCTGAGAAAGGTCTACTATCCAGAATGTACAAGAAACTTAAACAAATTTACAAGAGAAAAACAACCCCATTAAAAAGTGAGTAAAGGACATGAACATATACTTCTCAAAAGAAGACATTTATGTGGGCAACAAACATATTTTAAAAAGCTCAAAATCGCTGATCATTAGAGAAATGCAAATCAAAACCACAATGAGATACCATTGCATGCCAGTCAAAATGGCGATTATTAAAAAGAAACAACAGATGCTGGTGAGGCTATGGAGAAACAGGAATGCTTTTACACTGTTTATAAGAATGTAAATTAGTTCAACCATTGTGGAAGTCAGTGTGGTGATTCTTCAAGGACCTAGAATCAGAAATGCCATTTGATCCAGCAATCTCATTACTGGGTATATACCCAAAAGAATTTTTTTTTTTTTTGAGACGGAGTTTTCGCTGTTGTTACCCAGGCTGGAGTGCAATGGCACGATCTCGGCTCACCGCAACCTCCGCCTCCTGGGCTCAGGCAATTCTCCTGTCTCAGCCTCCTAAGTAACTGGGATTACAGGCACGCGCCACCATGCCCAGCTAGTTTTTTGTATTTTTAGTAGAGACGGGGTTTCACCATGTTGACCAGGATGGTCTCGATCTCTCGACCTCGTGATCCACCCGCCTCGGCCTCCCAAAGTGCCGGGATTACAGGCTTGAGCCACCGCGCCCGGCCTCCCAAAAGAATTTAAGTTATTTATTATAAGGATATACGCATGCATATGTTCATTGCAGCACTATTCACAATAGCAAAGACATTGAATCCACTCAAATGCCCATCAATAGTAGACTGGATAAAGAAAATGTGGTACATATACACCATGGAATAATATGCAGCTATAAAATGAAATGAGATCATGTCCTTTGTAGGGACATGGATGGACCTGGAAGCCATTGTCCTCAGCAAACTAACACAGGAACAGAAAACCAAACAGTGCATGTTCTTGCTTATAAGTGGGAGTTGAACAATAAGAAGACATGGACACAGAGGGGAACAATAAACACTGGGGTTTCTCAGGGGTGGAGGGGAGGGAGAGCATCAAAATAAACAGTTGATGAATGTGGGCTTATTATCTAGGTGATGGGTTGATAGCTGCATGACACACATTTACCCATGTAACAAACCACAACGTCCTGCACATCTATCCCAGAACTTTAAATTAAATTATATTAAATTAAAGCAAACCAATTTGTTATTGAGTACCTACTAGACATTATTTTCTCTCTGAAGACAACACAGTAAACAAGAAAGATGAGGTCCCTTCCCACAAAGCTTATATTTAAAGCAGGAAGGACAAACAATAAAAAAAGAAAAAAAATGAGACTTTCCAGTCATTAAACATGCCATGAAGAAGTCAAACCATAGAATAACGGTATAATAGAGCATAGTGTGTTCAGGCAGGAAACATGCTACTTTAAATTGGTTTGGAGTAAGTTTGGTAGCATATACGAACTTATCCAAAAAACCAGTAGATTAAGTAAGAGAAAGCTTATTTCTCTCATTTAAAAGAAGCATAGAGGTAGACAGCTTGGGGCTACCGTAAAGCCTCACAAATTTATCATCGAATCAGGCTTTCCAGATCTCTGTTCCACCATACCTAGTGAATACCCTTTCCCCCATTGTCCAAGATGGCTTCAAGAGCTCAGTCACCACATTAGGTATTCCAGGAAACAGAACAGATGGAGAAGAGGAGAAAGAAGAATACAACTTTCCTTTTACAGTTCCTTTCAAAGTACCACAGTACACTTTTGTTTATATTTCATTAGCCAGAACTTAGTCACTCAGCCTCAAAGGACATTGGAAAATACGGTTGTTCAGCTATGTAGCAATGTGCCTAACAAAGGAAGAAAAGAAGGACTTTGAGAAGCCACTAGCATTTGTGCCAGAGGAGGTCAGGGAAGGCCTCTCTGAGGACTCATATGACCTGAAGCCTCAACAATGAGAAGAGGGCAGCCATGAAAGGATCTGGAAATGATAGGTTTCAATCAAAGGGAAGAACAGGTGCAAAATCCCTGAAGTGGGAAGGAACTCTGTGTAGGAATCAAAAGAAAGTCAGGGCACTGGTACACATTGAATGAGAGAAAGTGTGTATAGGAAAACAGTCTGTTGCATTCCAAGAGTGATGCCATGTTGAAGTGAAACCACCATGATGACTAATGTTGCAGAGAAACGTGTTCTGCAGCAAAGTATTTAAACAAGACTTGTAGCATAGATAAGTCTTCATAAAGATGCTTATCTAACTTCTCCAATGGTCACAAATTTGGCAGGAAAGTCTGAGGCATGACTTTACACTAAAAGTTTGCTATATGAAGGATACTTTCTCAAGGGCAGGTGTGGGGATCTACTATCTAGCAGCTGCCCAAGACATGATATTTCTTTGCAAGTTCCTATTAAGTGTTTCTTTCTAAGAAACTAGATTTGTTTTAACCCCTTTCTCTGACCTCTCAGCTCCCTCAGCCTTCAGGGGTAGTTGTGAACAGACCTGCTCACTGTTCTCACTCTGTTCTCACTGCAGAACAGAGTGCTACAGCGTGTAGTCAGGAGACTGGCATATTAGATGTAATAATAAGTCATGGTAATAAGTTTAGATTGGAGTATTTCCAGTACCCTTGAAAGGGCCATGCCCATTGTGGTAGGATGTGACAGCTGCCTTAACCTGAGCTGTCAAACATCCAGTGTATCTAACTCCTTGTAAATGTATGCCCACATAGTCTTCTGATTCCACAGCTCTATCAATAAAATAGCTCTGGTTCTTGAGTCTCACTCCCCCTCTCCCCACTTCCTTAGCAGCTTTTCCCAATTGCGACTTTGGAGTGCTTGGACTTTAACAAGATCATGTAGGCATGCCATGAAGAGAGATACATTCAAGGTAATTAAATCTTTCTTAAATTCCTTAAAAATAAACATGTCAGTCAAGTAATATAAGATTTCATTCTTGGCTTCCAAGAAAAATATCCAGAAAAGACTCTCTCAACCTTTGTTTGCAATAAAATAAACAGCTCAACAGTTTCCCTGATTCTCCGAGATTTCATACAAGGGTTTGTGGGGAGTATTCACATCTGCAGAGAAAAGAAAGGGAACAGCTGGAGAGGTTGTCTCTTCTTCCAGCATTTGCTTTCTGTAAGCTTTGATAATCTGAGTCACTGATCTTCCAGAAAGTTCAGCTGTTTAAAGATGGATCTAAATTCCCAAGAGATTAGTAGGATTGTGAACAAAATAATGCCCTATAAGGCTAGTGTCTCAGAGGGCTTTCCTTGTCTAGATTACTCACTACACACTCAAATGCACACACATATATTTACATACACACACACATATATTTGTATACAAATACAAGAGTTAAGCAGGTCAAGTAATTTGCATATGAAACAATTTAATACATGTGCAGCAGAACCTGGCAGCTTAAAGACCAAGTTAAAGTCAAGGATTAGTCAAACAAATAACAAGGTTTAAAAAAAAAAATGCAAGGAAGAGGTCACACAGAACTGTGGAACAAAGGAAACTCTAATGCAACAGGAAAAGATGAACTTCAATTAAATGAATAAATAATGAAAATGATTATTATCCATGCTATCTACTTAGCACATGTTAAATGAGACAAAGTTTACCTCATTTAATAATAATAACCTTAAGAGACAGGCACTATTATTATATCTGCTTTATTGTTAAAGAAACTGAGTACTAAAGATCAAATTTCTTGCCAAGATGTGAGAATCAGTAAGTGATTGAGCTGGAATCAGGTTAAATCTGCTTAACTAAACCCTGTGCTCTATCTAACAGCTTCTTATGCTTATGTGATACTCATATGCCACATGGGATAGGAAGGAGGACAAAGAAAAATGTAAACTTAAGCTACATTAATCATAAAAGTTTATAATATTTCTACTGGATTAAATTCTTGTTATACCTCACCTGAAGCATCATGTCAAATTAGGAGCCAAACTAATTGACACAGACTTTTAGAGTTAGAAAGTACTGGCTCCAACCACTGCTAGCTACGTTACCTTGGCTAGTTCCATAAGAGCCTCAATTTCTTCATTTGAAGTGGGAAAAATACTGATTTTAAAGAGTTGATGTGAAGAGTAGAGATAATGTATATAAAGTCAAAAACAATGTTTAGCATGTAGTAAGCATAGAAAGTAATACAAATATGAGAGCCAATATATTTATTATTATTCAAAGAAGGTGACTAGGACATTGATTATGTTTTATAAACATTAGCATGAGATGTAAATTCGTATTTTCTAAAGGAGTGCTTTCATTATAACTTTGCATTCTACTACAAATTGCAATTCTCAACATTACTAAAGTTGGGCTCTTTTGAGGCAAGCAAAATAAATTCTATAAATTTAATAATTTCACATTCCCCACAGTACAGAAAAGGATTCTCTCCAGTTTCTTGTCAAAACTATCTCTGAAAAAAAAATGGCCAGTGGAAAAGAGGCCCAGTGGCTGCTGATGTCCTGCCAAATCCAAACACCCATATCTCTCGAACAGTCTAGCTCAGAAATAAATAACACTTTCTGTCTTGACTGACAGCATTTATCTTGGATTTTAAAGCATCAAAGCACTGTTTGTGCCCAAAATGTTTTGTGAAAGGATACTAACGTGTTCAATGATCTGCATTTGAGAGGTTGTATTTCTGAAGCTGATAAACTCTAGCAAACCTCCCTAGTGAAGTCTATTTTCAGTGCATAAACTTCATCTGCATTTGAAAAGGCATCCATTATTCACATCTGCAGAGGCATTTATAGTTTAAAGCTGACACACAGACAGATTGGGGGTGGAGACCTTCATCTATGTAGAGACAACTAGAAAGAAGGCATTAGAAATGCAGGAAAGCTGACACTAAGCTCATTCTTACATCTAGACCCAAAATGAATTCTAGGGACAGAAAAATAACGCTATGAAATAAGAGCAAGTCTCCCTCGCTCTCTTCTTTCTCCTCTTCCTACTGCTACCATAGAAGCCAGTACACTTCTGCACAACCCTCCCCCTCCACCCTCCAGGAATATCCTTGCCTCAGATTCTGCCAGTCAAAAGCCTCAGACACCACCTCTTCCATAAACTCTGCCTCTTTCCTGCTGAGATCATATCCATCAAACCTAAAATCTGAACTGTTGATTCATCAAAATACTTCCAAGGAAGTGAGACTGGTACTACAAGTGGTTAAGGGATGGCATTAAATAACATTAAATCACATAGGAGAAAGCCATTCCATTTTCATTTCTTTTTCTGAATTTCTGATTTGTTAAGAAGCATGTCTCAGTGCCATGCTAGTATGTCATTAGCACCTCTTCCGCAGCTGTTAAGCTTTCTTTTTATAAAGACTGTCACAAAGCCAAGGAACAAGCAACACTACCTAGATAGAATTTAATAACACCATTTTGTTTATACCGTCTTTATTTTTAGTTATGCTCTGTTTAAGGCAAGTGAATTGTTTTTCCATTTATAGTAGTAAAATAAGGTTTACTTTCTAAATTCATTTATTTACATTATTAAACTTTAAAAGATGAATCAAGAATAAAATTGTATGCAGATAAAAAATTATGAAAGAGGGCTGAGAATGATTAAATGTGGGAGATACTAATTATTATATAACTTGAAAACAGAAAAGTTTAAACTGTATCCCCCTACTACCCCAAGGCAGAGCTAATCTCTCCCTCCTCTATAGTTCCACAGCCTTGTTTGCATCTCTAAAACAATATGAGTTCAGCTTCTTTGAATTATAGTTAACTATGTTATGTACATTTCTTATATTCCCTAAATAGAAGTCAGGGTCTTTGGTTTATTCATTTTTAAGAATCTGTTTTATGTTTTACAGAGCACATTCTCTGTGACTGTTTGTTGAATTAAAAACTTGATTCACCTCCATCCCACCTGTGGAATAGTGGTAATCACTTTAAGGACCCTCAGGATGCACATAGCATAGGATTTCTCTATAGCATGAGATTCTCATTGCTCACTATTTAAATACCAGTCAATAAAAATCAATATGTACTTTCGGACCTCTATCATGTTCAAGTCCTTTGGAGTATGCAGAAAAAAATAAACAACACACTTTATAACTCTCTGTTTTCTGATTTTAAAAGTTCAAATATAAATGCAGAAAATTTAGACAATACAAAAAAGCAAAGGCCAAAAACGGTAAACTATAAAAATTAATAAACTCTAATTCCCACACCTGCAGATGATTACTATTAACATTTTAGAGTGTTTTCTTCCATTCGTTTTTGTTCGTGTTTCAGTGCCACACTAGTATGTCATTAGTACCTCTCCAATAGTTGCTAAGCTTTCTTTTCACAAGGACTCAGTCTCAACATGCTTGTTTGAAAATTGAGAATGCATTTGTGTATTAAATAATGTTTCTAGCTTTTACTTACTCATCCCACATACACTCTTGTGCCACCTTGTTTTGTATTTGGTTTCTATATGCCAGCTGCCTGAATGACAAGTAATGGAGAAACATTAAGAAATACAGAAATATGGGTATAAATGTCTCCTTATAAACTTTTTCCAAGTAGAGACATTCCGTAACTTAACAGGAAACATAAAAAGAGTTTTGAAAGGATGCATCAGAATGTTTCTCTAAGTGGAGAACATCAATGGTGGGCATTTCCAATTGGGGATTAGTCATGGAGTCATAGACTGTGTGAGCTGGAAAAGGTTTTAGAGATGCCTTTGTAAGACTAGGAAACAAAGGTCAAGATAAAGTTAATGACTCAGCAAAGAACACTGACTACAGAACACAAAGCAGCAGGGTCTATTACCTAAACCAAATGCCAGATGGAAATAAAATATTTCACGTTAAAATGCAAGTCAATGGGATACATAGGTGAGTGTTCACACAACTTCAGAAGAGCATGTGTATTACTATCTGAGGAATACCTGCATAGTTCAATAAATTAACAAAAAAGTTTTCCTCACTCCAGAGCCTGTCCAGTGAACTGTCACTATCACCCTCCTGAATTTTTATTTTTCTGTTCTTTCAACTGCCCACCCTTTCCTAAATTTTGTGTCTTTTATTTTATTTTTCAATTATTTTCTCCTTTCTTTTCCATAAATTTATAACATAAGCAATCCTTATTTTAAGATTTCTGTACAGGAATCTAAGCTCTTTGAAAGAAAATAGCTGTCACAAATTATAAATAAATAAGTTTATTAGAAGTTGAATTAAATTGAACTTATTTGGTATTCATTGACATTGCTTTCTAGCTAATAATCACAGTAATTATTATTGTTTTAATAATCCTTTAGAATCCATATTATCTGCCAATATCAAGCATCTGCTACTGCCACACTACTTATTACATTTGATTTCTTAATGCGCCTTCTTTCCATAGTATTCCTCTAGTTTGGTTTTCCCAACTGCGAATCACTCTACACTCTATATTTCAAGTACCTCCTCCCACTCCTTCACTCTAGATGTTCGTATTCACCAAGGATCTATTCACAGTCCTCTGTTCTTGTATCTGCCAAAAGTTCCTAATCCTTCATATGCATTTAAGATATTTGCTACTTCTTTTGTTAGTCAACTATTAAATAAATCTTTCAAGACCTGACTTCTCTCTCAAGTTCTAGTCATATTTTCTTAACATGCTACAGAATATCTTTAATTATATGTCTTGTTATCATCATTTTAATAACTCAGTTTTATATTTTCCCCCAAATCAATGCTAATCTCTGATTTATCTTTCTCTCTTAATGGAGGTAAATCATTTCTTTAGATCACCCAAAACCTTTGGCTTCCCTCTCTAACCCATAACATTTAATCCTCAACAAGTACTATTGATTCTTCCTTGATTTTAATATTCATAACTTGATTCTCATATTTCCAATTTCCAGATAGAGCCACTTATTATCTTGTGCAGAGACTACTAGAATACCTTCCTTACTAGTTTCTGTGTCAACAGACCACCCACTTCTAATCTATCCTGTACATGCCTACCAGAATAATCTTCCTAAAATATTACTTTCATCATGTAATTCCCTGATCAAAATAATCTTTAATAGGTACTGCTGTCTAGAAAATAAAGTTCCAGTTTAACATCAAGTTTTCCATGATTTCCAACTCAACATTCTTATTTGGGAATTGTTTGTAAGAAATAGCTCAGGAAAGTATAAAGGATACTAGACACTGAGTAAGAAGATAAGGTGTTTAAATACTAGTGCAAGTTGGCAATAGTGTGATATTATGAATGTCAAATTCTTTATCTAGAATATAAAGATAAATAATAATGTTTTCAAATAGTTGGGGTAAATACAAATTAACTTAAAAAATTGACATGCATGACACATGGTAGGCATTCAATCAGTCTAAATCTGAATATGAGATCGCTTCTACCTCTAAAGTTCAATGATTCTCTTCTCTAATTGGTCTTTTCCAATTCCAGTCCAACTCCCGTATTCACTTTTCCCAAACAGAAATTCTTCCATTCTCTTGTGTCTCTCTTCTACACCTGCGAAAATATTACCATCCTTCAAGTTCTCTTTCAAACCTACCTACTCTATGAGGTCTACAACATAAACTTCATCTAAAAGTGGTCATTGCCTCTAGCACTCAGGTCTCTTAACTAATTAGTTGTCTTGCATCATAAACTTTTCATGTATTCAGAATATATCATTCTAGCAATACCACATGCTCCTTGAGGACTACTGGTCTGCATGGCTCCTCTTTGTATGCCCTGTTCATTCATTCAATCATTTATAGAAAGTTCTTTTCTTTTTGAGATGGAGTCTTGTTCTGTCACCCAGGCTGGAATGCAGTGGCACAAATCTGGGCTCACCGCAACTTGCCTCCCAGGCTTCAGTGACTCTCCTGCCTCAGACTCCTGAGTAGGTGGGGTTACAAGCGCCTGTCACCAGGTAATTTTTGTTTTTAATAGAGACAAGGTTTTACCAAGTTGGCCAGACTTGGCTTAAACATCTGATCTCAATTAATCTGCCCACGTCAGCCTCCCAAAGTACTGGGATTACAAGTGTGAGCCACTGTGCCTGGCCAGAAAGCCCTCTTTGATGAGGGCTGAGTTACACTGAGTTTTAAAGGATGAGTAGAAAGTAACCAGGCAAAGAGAGGGAGGGAAAGTTTCAAGAAGAAGGAGCAGCTTGTGTGAAGGTTCTGAGGCCAGAAAAATAGTTTGGCAAAATAAAATAACTGAAAAAAAAAAAAAGATAAGGTAGAGAGACAGAATGGGACTCAAGAGAAGCAGCATAAGGTGGCAGAGAAGGGGAAGAAGTTCCTTTCCCTATGCATATATTATCAAAGTGCCATATTTTTTAGAAAGGTACTGGTCATATATTGAATGAGAGCTGTTAATACTGTAATGAAAAGCCTTCAAAAGTATCGGTGTGGAAGCTACCAGGGTGACAAAAAGAGGAAACAGTTAAATGGTGGGGCTGTATTTTGATTGTTACTCTTCTACCAACTAATGGCCACACCTCTACTCCCTCTGTGACACTCCTCTTCAACTCAGCTGACATTAAAATCCTTTTACTGTTAGAAAAAAAAAAAGTTCTAATGCCTGATAGCAGAGTAAGGTGACTGTAGTTAATAACAATATAATGCATTTTTCAAGATAGCTATAAGAGAGGACTTGCAATGCACCCAACACATAGCACAGATAAATGCTCAGGTGATAAATACCCTGAATACTCTGGCTTGATCATTACATATTTTATGCATGTAACAAAATTTCACATGTACCCCATAAATATGTACAAATATATCAAAAAGATTTTTTAATCCTTCCAGGCTGGAGTTCAGATCATGTAGGGCTCTTCTGGGCTAAGGTAGAAAGTCAGGGCTTTATGTAATGAATCTTATCTCATTTGCATTCTAAGAAGGTCATCCTCTGCTATGACTGGCACTAGTGAACCATGATTTAGAGGAGAAAGCAATTAGTAGAAGGTGGTAGACTCCAAACAGTTTTTTTTTTCCTGAGCATTTAGCTGGCAGTTGCCACGAAGGCTCAGGCTCAAAAAGCTGATATAGATACTGAAGCTGGGTATAAACTCAGACGCAATAAAATATCCTAGAAATAGCTTTTATTATTTTGTGATAACATACCATCGATACCTAGTTTATTGAGGGTTTTTAGCATAAAGGGCTGTTGAATTTTGTCAAAGGCCTCCTCTGCATCTATTGAGATAATCATGTGGTTTTTGTCTTTGGTTCAGTTTGTGTGATGGATTACATTTATAGACTTGTATATGTTGAATCAGCCTTGCATCTCCGGGATGGAGTCTACTTGATCACGATGCATAAGCTTTTTGATTTGCTGTTGCATTCTGTTTGCCAGTATTTTATTTCTGATGATTATGTGCCTTGGGGTTGCTCTTCCAGAGGAGCATTGTTATGGTGTTCTCTGTATTTCCTGTATTTGAATGCTGGCCTTTCTTGCTAGGTTGGGGAAGTTCTCCTGGTTAATATCCTGAAGAGTGTTTTCCAGCTTGGATGCATTCTCCCCGTAATCTTCTGGTACATCGATCAGGCATAGATTAGGTCTTTTCATGTAATCCCATATTTCTTGAAGGCTTTGTTTATTTCTTTTCACTCTTTTTTTTTTTATTCTTGCCTTCTTGTTTTATTTCACTGAGTTGATCTTCAGTCTCTGATATCCTTTCTTCTGCTTGATAGATTAAGTTATTGAAACTTATGTATGTTTCATGAAGTTCTTGTGCAAACCCCCAGCCAATATCTTACTGAATGGGAAAAAACTGGAAGCATTCCCTTTGAAATCTGGCATGAGCCAAGGATGCACTCTCTCACCACTCCTATTCAAGATAGTATTGGAAGTCCTACCGAAAGCAATCAGGCAAGAAAAAGAAATAAAGGGTATTCAGTTAGAAAAAGAGAAAGTCAAATTGTCTCTATTTGCAGAAGACATGATTGTATGAATATACAATCATGAAGACCCCATCGTCTCAGCCCAAAATCTCCTGAAACTGATAAGGAACTTCAACAAAGTCTCAGGATACATAATCAATGTGCAGAAATCACAAGCATTTCTACACACCAATAACACACAAACAGAGAGTCAAATCAAAAGTAAGCTGCCATTCACAATTGCTACAAAGAGAATAAAATACCTAGGAATACAACTAACAAAGGATGTAAAGAATCTCTTTAAGGAGAACTACAAACCACTGCTCAATGAAATAAGAGGACACAAATAGATGGAAAAACATTCCATGCTCATGGTTGGGAAGAATCAACATCGTGAAAATGGCCATACTGCCCAAAGTAATTTATAGATTCAATGCTATCACCATCAAGCTACCAATGACCTTCTACACAGAATTAGAAAAAAACACTTCAAACTTTATATGGAACCAAAAGAGAGCCCACAAAGCCAAAACAATCCTAAGCAAAAAGAACAAACCTGGAGGCATCATGCTGCCTGACTTCAAACTATACTACAAGGCCACAGTATTCAAAACAGCATGGTACTGGTACCAAAACAGAGACATAGACCAATGGAACAGAATAGAGGCCTCAGAAGCAACACTACACATCTACAGTCATCTGATCTTTGACAAACCTGACAAAAACAAGCAATTGGGAAAAGATTTCCTATTTAATAAATAGTGTTGGGAAAACTGGCTAGCAATGTGCAGAAAGGAGAAATTGGACCCCTTCCTGACACCTTACACTAAAATTAACTCCAGATGCTTTAAAGATTTAAACATAAGACCTAACACCATAAAAACCCTAGAAGAAAGCCTAGGCAAAACCATTCAGGACATAGGCATAGGCAAGGACTTCATGAGTAAAACACCAAAAGCAATGACAACAAAAGCCAAAATAGACAAATGGGATCTAATTAAACTCCAGAGCTTCTGTACAGCAAAGGAAACAATCATTAGAGTGAACCGGCAACCAAGAGAATAGGAAAAAATTTTTGCAATCTACCCATCTGACAAAGGGCTAATATCTAGAATTTACAAAGAACTAAAACAGATATACAAGAAAAAAAAAACCCATTCAAAAGTGGGTGAAGGATATGAACAGACACTTTACAAAGGAATACATCTATGAGGCCAACAAACATATGAAAAAATGCTCATTATCACTGGTCATTAGAAAAATGCAAATCAAAACCACATTGAGATACCATCTTATGCCAGTTAGAATGGCAATCATCAAAAAATCTGTAGACAACAGATGCTAGAGAGGATGTGGAGAAATAGGAACGCTTTTACACTGTTGGTGAGAGTGCAAATTAGTGCAACCATTGTGGAAGACAGTGTGGCAATTCCTCAAGGACCTAGAAATAGAAATGCCATTTGACCCATCAGTCCCATTACTGGGTATGTACCCAAAGAATTATAAATTGTTCTCTTATAAAGACACATGTACAGGTATGTTCACTGCAGCACTGTTTACAATAGCAAAGACCTGGAACCAACCCAAATGTCCATCAATGATAGACTGGATAAAGAAAATGTGGCACATATACACCATAGAATACATGCAGCCATAAAAAATGATGAGTTTGTGTCCTCCATAGGGACATGGATGAATCTGGAAACCATCATTCTCAGTATACTAACACAAGAACTGAAAACCAAACAGTACATGTTATCACTCATAGGCAGGTGTTGAACAATTAGAACACATGGACCTGGGGAGGGGAGCATCACACACTGCCATCAATTGGGGAGGGCTGTGGAGGGACAGTGGGGGATTGGGAGGGTGGGGAGGGATAATGAGGAGACAAATACCAGATACAGATGATGAGGGGATGAAGGCAGCAAACCACCTTGCCATGTATGTACCTATGCAACAATCCTGCATGATCTGCACATGTACCCCAGAACCTAAAGTACTATATCTATCTATCTATCTATCTATCTATCTATCTATCTATCTATCTAGATAAAATTACTATATATATATATATTTCCTAGAAAGAGTTTAGCACATCCTACCATATTAGCCCCACCCCAGCCATGCCCCAAATGTGGTTCCCCATTGGCGCTTATGATACTGTAAAATGCTATAACACAGAGAAAATGAAGTCATATTTTCTTCTTCACACTTATTCCAGTTGAAGTCTTCTTTCTGCAGATTTATCTAACTCTTCAGCTATTTCAACATGAACTGTCTCCAAGCCATTTGAGGTTGCAACTTCTCTGTGCTTTGTCTCAGCACAAATACAAACTCTTTCTGGGAAAGTCTGGGGAAAGCTCATGAGATATTTATATATTTTATTTGGTTTCTCAATTGGAAAAAACAATAGACGTTTCCCTGTTTAAAAAGGAAAACAAATCTGTTGACTCTTACATACAAATAACTCAAACCAGCTGACCTTTAAAAATGTCACACTTCACATGTGGTCAAGCCTCAGACAGACTCTAAGCTTAGTTTGGAGAAAAATAATTTAAATAATGAACTGGTAAAGCAAATAAAGTTAAATATTTGAATGATGATTCAGTTGAGTAACCACTAGTGACCTCAAACTGCCACTTGTTACGGATAAATGCTTTTAAGATTTAACTTGGGAGAGCCCAGAAACAACCTAATTATGGTGGGTATCTTTCCAAATTGACCAGGGGCTACAAGCAAAAGGAGAGGGACTATCTGACAAGTAAAGATGGAAATTCGGAGACCCTGGGGAATACTAGAAAAAAAGTCTATTACACACATGACTCACTTACTCCTGGCTTGAATAAAGAATTTTTAAGATTAAGGACTAAAACCTTTAAAGGACTGAAAATCGTAGAGTTCCCCCTCCCTATAGATCCCACCATGTAATTCAAAATAAAAGCAATACTAACCTATAAGAGAAAAAAACATTTAAAGAAGCTTGACAGGTTTCTAAATTTCCTTACAATGGCCACTCTTATGCCTTTAAAAAACAATTAATAAATTATTGTAAAAACATACAGTACCCTATTTTCGCAAGCACCCTAAGCATATGTTTAGTTTGCCTGTGGACAATTAGCACTCTTTGGGTCCCCATAGATACACTGTTTAGGTTTCTTATTATTAACATTTCCTGCATTCCAATAATGGCCATAATTTAAAGACCAAAAAATAATTGATGTTGCTGTGGGTGCAGTGGAAACGGAACGTTTTTATACTGCTGGTGGGAATGTAAACTAGTGTAACCACTATAGAAAACAGTATGGAGATTCCTTAAGGAACTAAAAATAGAACCACCATTTGATCCAGCAATCCCACTACTGGGTATTTACCCAAAGGAAAACAAGTCATTACATGAAAAAGACACATGCACATGCATGTTTATAGCAGCACAATTCGCAATTGCAAAAATATGGAGCCAACCTAAATGTCCATCAACCAATGACTAGATAAAGAAAATGTGGTATATATACACCATGGAATACTATTCAGTCATAAAACAGAATGAAATAATGGCCTTTGCAGCAACTTACATGGAGCTAGAGGCTGTTGTTTTAAGCTAAGTAACTTAGGAATAAAAAATCAAATGCTTCATGTTCTCATTTATAAATGGGAGATTTATAAGCTATGAGGATTCTGTTACCCATGTAAAAGCACCAAGCTGAGCCACTAATTGCTGGCTATCCCTACAATCTGAGAACCCTTAAAGAATTTCCTGCCTGCAAACACCTTTGTCTTCAAATGTAAATTCTCATTTACACTGAAGATGCTGCCTCCAAGACAAAATATCCAAGCCTACAAAACTTTAAAAAGCATCTGGCACATAAAAAGTATTTCTGATCTAGACTCTCTTGATGATCACATCTTAGTTATAACAAAAGGTATATCTTAAGCTTACCTTACTAATGTGAACAACTTCTAAGAACAAGAATATGGCATTTTTGCCAAGGAAAATAAATAAGGGGCCTGGGTTTTTCATTGAAATTTTCAAGAAGTACATTTGAGTGGTTTTCCAACTTTCCTTTCTACTAATTTATATTTTCCAAATTGCCTATAATGAGCAAAAGTGAAAAGAATGATATAATTTATTTTAAAGTACCATATTCATCCTCATCATCCTCCATACCCCTACTACCAATATTACCAACCACCTACACAGTGACAAAAGAGAGGTTCAAAATATGGGGAAGAATAAATGATCAAGAAGAAGGATATGTAGGCTGGACATGGTGGCTCATGCCTCTAATCCCAGCACTTTGGTAGGCTGAGATAGGCTGTTCACTTGAGGCCACAAGTTCAAGACCAGCCTGGCCAATATGGCAAAACCCCCTCTCTACTAAACATACAAAAAGTTAGCTGGGCATGGTGGCACGTGGCTGTAATTACAGCTACTCAGGAGGCTGAGGCAGGAGAATCACTCAAACCCAGGAGGCAGAGGTTGTAGTGAGCTGAATTCATGCCATTGCACTACAGCCTGAGCAACAGAGAGCAACTCTGTCGAAGACAAAGAAGAAAAGAAGAAGAAGAAGGGGGGGAGGGGGAAGGGGAAGGAGGAAGGGGGAGGGGGAAGGGGAGGGGGAGGGGAAGAGGGGAGGGGGAGGGGGAGGGGGAGGGGGAGGAGAAGGAAGGAAGGAGAAGGAGAAGAATTTGTAATGCCAAATAGTTTTTGATGTTGTTGCTGTTGTTGTTCTCAGAGTCTCGCTCTTTCACCCAGGCTGGAGTGCAGTGGCATGATGGTGGATCACTGCAACCTCCACCTTCCAGGTTCAAGTGATTCTTCTGCCTCAGCCTGCTGAGTAGATGAAACTACAGGCATGCACCACCATGCCCAGCTAATTTTTGTATTTTTAGTAGAGACGTGTTTCACCATATTGGCCAGGATGGTCTCAAACTTCTGACCTCGTAATCCACCTGCCTCGGCCTCCCAAAGTGCTGGGATTATAGGTGTAAGCCACTGTGCCCAGACTAGTTTTGTTTTTAATTATCCTTAAGATAGGATTTTAAAAGGCTACAGCAACTTTACAAACAAAAAGATGACCTGGTTTCATATAAAAAGATGATGGAAAATTCTAGTTGTATGTTAGGCATGATAACTCAACTTGAGGCACCAATCTATTCATTATAAAATATCCATTATGTTGATTGAGGACACAATATAATCATTATAGAAATTGTGTCATCATTCCCTTTTGTTGTTAATAAACACTTCTCCATAAGTAACTACTAAAGATTGTATGTAGCAATATTAATTTTATTTTGGAAGCACAGAACTGATGTTGAATAAAAATGACATCAAGCCTTTATTAGTAAGAAAACTTAATGCTATTACTTTTATTATTCTGATCTTCAGCATAGTAGTTTTGTTATTCTGTATTCAATATAGCAGATGAAATGTTGGATTTATCATCTTTGAATGAATAACAGCTGTATGAAACCTAAACTATGAAAATAAAGTAAGGATGTTCTTCTAATTTACTTTTGATTTTATTTTCTTCAGCATTATTTCCTAAGTGGATTCCTGTTTCACTTTTGTTTGGGTGACTGCTTTTCATGAAATCTTATTAGATTTAATAAAGAAACTGCAACAGTTGCTGAGATTATAATGTTGAAATATCTGGTTGAATCAGTGTTCACTCTAGAAAAACTACTGTGAAAGTATACTAATTGATCAAAGAAAAGAAACAGCAGCCACCTCTTTTCATAAGACATTTACTCGTTCTTCTTGGCTATTTCTATTTTCATCAGAGAAAGGGAAAGGAAGGAGAGTAAATATTTATTTAAAAATATAAGCATATGTAATTTATTCAGGAAATGCTCTTTCATATCAGAGGTGTTTGAGACCCACCTCACATGTTTCAAGAGTTACAAGAGAAGACACGAGTAGATTATAGATTATTCACCAGAGAATAATACAAACATTTGAGGTTTGAACTAGGTTAGGCTTTGGATACTCAGTGTGCCTGAACAAATTGTTAGACATGGGGTGTTCTTCAGAAATCAAAAGAATTCAGATTCAGAAAACTTGATATGTGGAAAGAGTCTTTAATTCATTTCAGAGAAAAAACTAATTAATGCATATTTTAGAAATAGAATAGAACTAAGGAAAAGAGTGTTTTCTCCACTCATGGCCAAGTAGAATAAAGTTACCAAGTTTTGTCCATTTTTCCTTAAAAACTCTTCCCTTATCCAACCTTTCCATTCCATTCTCATATCACAGCTCCAGTTCAGACCTCCTTAATCTTGCAGAAGATTTAATACAACAACCTCTGAGATAGACTTTTGGTATATCATTCTCCAACCAGAACTCAGCTATAAGGCAAGTACAGCAATAGCTAATAATAGTTAATGCATATTAAGTGCTTACTATGTGCCAGATATTGTTCTAAATGTTTTACATGTATTAGCTCATTTAATCCTCATAACAAGTACGATTATAATTCCAACTTTACAGGCAAGTCTTATTTAAGGCCATATGGCTAGTAAATAATGGGGATAGGATGAGGGATTTATAGCCAAGTAATCTAATTCCAGGGCCTGCATTCTACTATCTTCCAGGGGTGGGAATGGGAGCTGCATATGAAATTTCTCAGTAAGAACTTAGCATAGATGGTTGGGAATATATTCAGAATTTAATATACTCTAAAAACACAATTCTTAAGCATGGCTGAGCTGTATTTTGTACATACTACCATCTCTCTGCTTATAATTGGCAACATAATCATTCCTCACATCTGAAGTAAGGAACACTTTATGCCCTCATCAAAATGGACTTGACAATTGTTTCTATCTGTGGTAAGCTTAAAAAAAAAAAGTCATTCAAAACATCCATATCAAATCCCTAGAAACTGTGACTGTTACTTTGTTTGGGAAAATGGGCTTTGCAGATGTAGTTAAGCATTTGAAATGAGATCATCTGCTTGATGTGAGTGGGCCCTCAATCCAATAACAAGTATACTTATTAAAGACACCGAGAGGAAAAGAGATATAAGAAGAGGAGGCAAAGTGACAGGTAGAGATTGGAGTGATGCAGCTGCAAGCCAAGGAATGCCTGGAGTCACCAGATGCTGTAAAAGTGAAGGAACATAATTTACCCAACAGCTTTCTAGTGAAGCCTGGACCTGCTGACACCTTGATTTTAGACTTCTGGCCTCCAGAACTGTGAGAGAGTACATTTCCATTGTTTTATATCACCACATTTGTGGTAATTTGTTATAGCAACCATAGGAAGCCAACCATTCGCTATCTGTGATAGACTAGTCACTAGAAGGTCCTTGTACAGGAACTGTGTTACTATGTTTTATGTATCTTTGGAGCCCTTCCTCTATCAATTTAGTGTAGTGCCTATGATGTGCAGATATAATGGCAATGACATTGGAAAATAAAAATGAAAATGGAAAACAAGAAGGTGGATTTACAACATAAAAACTGTGTGACCTTATAGATTTAATCTGTTCATTCAATAATCGTATACTGAGGTACCAGGCAATGAGCTGGGCAACCAGGAACCGCAAAGGCAACAAATATGACCTTGGCCCACATATCATTTCAACTGACTTATTACATTTTCTTACAATCAATAACAATGGGAAAACAGGATTCATTGTAAATTCATTAAGAGGAACAGCTGGCCCAGATTTAACAGTGGTAGAGTCTGGCAAGCAAGTCACTTAACTTCTCTGGGACTTCATTATAAAACAAGTAATAAATAACAGGGGTGATACAAACACTGTCTTCCTTAGTGTCTGCCATTATATTCTTCCATGAGACTACAATAACTTTTGCCTCTCTGCTTTTCCACACAAAGAATAAAAATTTATTGTATTATCATTTAAAACAGGTTTTTATAATAATAATATATACTTATTACAAAATGCTTAGAAAGTGCTATCCATCTTATACAGATTATGCATTTAACTCTCACAACCTAAAAATTATTATGTATATAAATTATATACTAATTTTTATGGTATATATAAAATATAGATTTCGTATATTTTTTGTATATCCATATGATTATGTATTTTATATATTTACAGTATGTATGAAATAATGTATTGTTATTTTAACAGTTTTTCAAATGGAGAAAACAGACTGAGAGACAATAAATATAATGCCTAAATCCACATAGCTAGTACAAGGTAGAGCCAGGATTTGAAACAGGCTTAATTTCATAGCCTGAGGTTTTAACCACTATTATCAGACTTGTTATGCAAATGTTAAAGCCTTCAATAAATGTGTATTAAATAAACATGTACCTTCGAGTGGGCATAAGACATAAATTTTTAAAAGGCTATAGTTTCAAAGGAATCACTTTCTAGAAGCCTTCAAAAAGAAAAAACAAAAAATCCATGTTATTTACTTGTTTTATAATGAAGTCATAGAGAAGTTAAGAGACTTGTTTCACAGACTCTGCTACCATTAAGTCTAGGTTAGCTATTCTTGTTATCAATTTAGAATGAATCTTGTTGTCCTACTGTTAGAATATTAATTACAAGTATTAGATAGTACCAAAAAAAATGAAAAAAAAAAAAAAGAAAAAAAGAAAAACCCTGGCAATCTGGTACTGTTATGCCACAGTTGCATTTTGACCAACTGATAGCTTATTCTGTGATTTGAAAATAAGTACTTCAGCTTTTGTATGGCTAATAGTAACCTGATAATAAATCTAAAAATTTTCTTTACATGGATATTCTGAGAAATATACAGTAATAAAGCATGTGACTGTGTTATTCTTACTACTTTATTCTTCCTAATTCATTCTAAGTATCATAAAAGTCTGAAAATTACAAAGCATACAAAAATGTGGTTTGCAATAAATCTAATTACAGTTCATCTTTGTTTTTGATTAATTCTGTATTTCCATATTTATCTACTTGCTAAAACTTATTTATAACCCTAAAGTCAATATCCTCAATGCTTTCTTGGTCATTTGTGGACATACACACAAAGGTAAAATATTGGAGTCACCAGACATGCATGTTTCCAGCTGAGGTCAAACAAGGAGATGCTCTGCCTGCTTGTTTCCGCTCTTAAATTGTAAACACGTGTTATTTTCTTGGCCTATTTAGTGCCACCATTTTTACATTTTTGTGCTTTTTGTTGGTGATTCTGCTGTTTAAAATGGCTTCCAAGCACAGTGCTTAAGTACTGCCAAGGGTTCCTAAGCGCAAGAAGGTTGTGATAGGCCTGATGGAAAAAATACGTGTGTTAGGTAAACTTCCTTCAGGCATGAGCTAGAGTACTGTTGGCCATGAATTCAATGTTAATGAATCAACAATACAACACATCCAGAAAAAGAAAGAAGAAATTTGCTAATCGATACCAGAGGCCACACCAGACAGTACTAAAATAGCATCTACTGTGCATAATGAAGCTATAGAAAAGATGAAAAAGTAGCTAAATGTGTGGATCCATGAGATGATGACCTTTTTTTTTTTTTTAATAAACGTAGTGTACAGCATTGTTGTGAGGCTGAAAACCAAAGACATTTATAGTCACATTACTCCAGGTTTGGAAAAAATTACATCCTTCTCAGCTAGTGCCTTATTATAAAGAAATACTATATATAGTTAATTATTTGTATGGAATACATATTAAAGAGGCAGGCATCTTTAAACAGAAACATATACTAAACAAGGTTACGTATTGATTTGGTTGATTAAAAATGTGACCAGAAACTTAACCTTGTACTTCCCTTAGTAGCAATGGTTCAGTATTGCTAATTCAGTGTTTACTGCAACTTTATGGAACAGGACTACTACATCACTTCATTAAAAGAGAAACAACATATAGAAAAGAAATAAATCCTTTCTCATATTATACTGTTTCAAACATCTTCCCTATTTTCCAAAGGATATTTAAACAACAAAAGCAGAAATGTCTAGGGAAGGAATTTTCAAGCAGAAGAATGAGGAAAAGCCATATTGGATTGGCTTCAGAAATGATAAAAAGGATTATTCTAAACTCAAAGCCACATTAGGAACTCACAAGCAGCTAGAGTCGATATCCATTTTTGTATGGCTTAGTTAAAAGGAAAATAACACATTCTATGTGAGATGAACACTGCAGACCAGTAATTATTATTGCATGTATCTCCAGTTTGTAATTCCCCAATAAGGAATCAACCTAGTATACTACAAGGACGTTTAAAGTCAGAGAGATCTTGGTTCAAACCCAGACTTTGCTACCATCCAACCTAAATGCCCTCGGACAACTCTTAACATTTGTTAGCCTCATCTCTAAAAAGAGGAAATAATATCAATCTCACAATTTTGCTTTAAGAATTAAATAATTATGTTAATCATTTAGTACATCATGAAGATTTAATAATGTCAAAGTTTATTATTTTGTTATTACTGTTGTTAAAAATCATGGAATATTAGTGTTAAAAGAAAATTTCAGACAAATTAAATTTAATAGAGTGCAATTGAGCAAGGAAAAAAAAAAACAATTCATGAATCACGCAGCCTCAAGAATCACAGCAGATTCAGACAAACTCCAGGGATGTCTCATGGTCTGAGCAAATTTATAGACAAAAAAATGGGAAGT
The DNA here is from genome assembly GCF_048565385.1 of Saimiri boliviensis. NCBI lineage: Eukaryota > Metazoa > Chordata > Mammalia > Primates > Cebidae > Saimiri > Saimiri boliviensis. The sequence goes on from NC_133460.1 coordinate 83,613,357, forward strand.
GATGTACAGAAAACGGAAGTATGATACGGGAACAGCTGGATTGGTTACAGCTTGGCTTTTGTATTATTTGAACACAGTTGAACAGTCAGCAGTGTGTGAGTGGCTGAAGTATGGCTGCTGGGATTGACTGAACCACAGCTCTTGTTATAGTAGCATACACCTAAGTTAGGTTTTCAGTCTTGTTTACCTAGTAAGTTAGATTACAGTTTGTCCATAAGGACTCAAATATGGAAATACGGAGGTTTTCTCAGGTCATATCAAATCTATTATTGCATAGCTCAACTTTTAATGTTAAATAAACAGTAAAGACAACATTTATGTGTAGAAGCTATGTATTTTGGTTGCCACATCAAAATATTTTTCCTCTTTTACAGTATTTGCCATTGTTTGGTTAGTAATCAGGAATAAAATAAGATATTATAATTAGAATCTTTCTGAATTCTGACAATTTCAGTAGCTATCTCTCATGGAATCTCTAGCCAAAAATGGGAATATGTTTATGTTAGGTGGCAATGTTCCAGTATATTGAGTAGATGAAATATCAAGAGAAAAATTCAACCATACCAGCCACCAGAAAACTGAAATAAATCTCACGTAGAATCAAGTCTACACTTATATAATCAGGTTTGAATAAAATGTTACTGGTGAAACAGTCAGATTTTCACCTGCCTGAGCTACTCTGTTTTCTTTTTAAGACAATTTAATTCCTTTATGCTTTCCACCTGCCTTATACCTATGCATTTCTTAATCGCTACCTCCAAAGTTCCTTTCCAATTTGTCCCTGTCTAGAGTTGATGTGATACAAATAGGAAGAGTATGGGCTTTGGAAATAAACATATTGAGTTTAACTCTGGGTCTACCAAGTGCACTTACTGTAAGAGCTTGGACGAGTCCCTTAAGATCCTCATCTGAAAAAGGAGGCTAATATACTCATAGGGTTAGTGTAAGAGTTACTGAAATAACGTTTATGAAAAGTTGGCATGGTATATGATTTATAGACAGGTTCAAGAATGTTAATTCCTCCTGCTTTCCCTGGTTCTGCCTCCACTAAGAGATCCAGTCTTTGCATAAAAGGACACTAGAGTCCTGAAATTTAATGATTCTATTTCAAAAATTGATATCTTCTTTAGCTTCCTGTCCCACTAATCACCTATCTGGTAGCTATTTCTAGCTCCTTGTCCTTCTCCCATTCCAGCTCCTCAATATATCTAAAGCTGGTTTTCCCCCCTGAATGCCTTATTTCTATAGCTATTTGTAGTTCTCTCTTAACTATTCTTCAGAAAAAGTCAATCCTACCTTTACATTCATACATTCTTTCCCATTTCCCTAATGCCTCTGTAACCCTAATAACTGAGCCTTGGAAGAAAGCAATACCCTCTTTACTGGCCTCTTTCCCTCAAACTATCCACTTGACTTGTCACTAACCCCATGCTAATCTTAAAGCATCGCTTCCAAATTATCACTATGAGAAAATAGTTTTTCTATCCTTTTTCAAAAATTTGATTTTGTTTCTCCTCACTCGACATACATTTTTAAATATTTTTTAGAGAAAAAAGTACTGGCCTTCATCAGAAATTCAGGTAAAGATATAAAAGATCACCTGTCAGAAAAACAAAAATTCCCACTGATCTGAATAATGTCACCAAAATCTCTCTTTTAACTGCTATGGAATTTACCCACAGAGATGCTGCTTTGTGAGGAATCTAGAGCAGTGAAAAGAGACATAAAGGTAAAACTGCCAGGTTAGAAGATATTTAAGTTAATTTCAAAACATACAAAAACAACACAATAAAACAGATGGAAAATCTAGGGGTAAGATAAAGCTTTATGAAGAAAGTTTTATAAACTCAATAGATTTTAACACAAGGTTCTTACCAATTCAAATTCCTATCTCACTCAGTTTTTAGGGTAAAGTCACTGAACATTTGATATCTAAAAGTAAAATAAATAAATTTTTATCTTTTTTTGATATGAAGGAATAGCTTTTAAGCACCTAAAAACAGATACAGCTTTCTAATGGCAAAGTTGCCAGTAACTAACCAAGTCAAGTCCCAAATAAAGTTGATTTTGATAAAGAAAATTCACTATGCATTCTAGATAAGATTATAATCCTAAGAAGCAATCAACTGAGGATAGGAAACTAGTTAGAAGGAAAATGAATTGTGTTTACAGTACCGTTCTATTCCACTTTAATCCAAAGTTCATCTTATTTAGTTATTTACCTCTAATAAAACAAATAATATCAAATTCTGATAGTTAATCATTAAGAGGAAAAAGTCAAGTCTCAATTTTGAACTATGTGGCTGGTCATTTGACTTATCTGTTCTCTAGAAAATATGAGCAACTGCCAAGACTAGTTTGGGAAACATTCTGTTGGCTGAGCTGAAGGTAAGTCATTCAAATTCTTTGAAATTAGTTTCTACTCAAAAAACACTATTAATATAATCAATATTTACTGGCTACTATTAAATGCCAGACAATGTGCTAAACCAGCAGTCCCCAACCTTTTTGGTACCAGGGACCAGTTTCATGGAAGACAATTTTCCACAAACTGGAGGGTGGGGGATGGTTTGGGATCATTCAAGAGCATTACATTTATTGTGCACTTTATTTCTATTTATTTCTGTATATTGTAATACACAATGAAATCAACTCACCATAATGTAGAATAATTGGGAGACCCACGCTTGTTTTCCTGCAACTAGATGGTCCCATCTTGGGGTGATGGGAGACAGTGAAACCCGAAGTGTGTTGCTTATGTTTAGTCTACTCCATAATCTTGTTTTGGTTGCTGTCGCTGCAGAAAACCCTGTTTCACAAAGATAGGATGTTGGAAGCAGGCTCTTCTGTGATTTTTTGGCAATCTGAGTATATTCTACTTTGACTTTAATCCACAACGTATGGAGATTTGAAATTGTCTCAAACATATTTTTAAGGCCACTGTCATTTGCGATCTCAAGCAGTTGATCCTCTTCTAGCACAGACAAAGTCAATTTACCTGGCTTATTCACAAGTGGGTTGTAGAGCCATTCCTTCCCAGGTTGAGGGTCTTTTGTGGTTGGAAAGTAATACTCAAACTCTTTTGAAAGCTGAGATAGGTGATCATGCACCAGCTGGGAGAAAGAAGGCCCTGGCTAAATCTCTTTCAAGATCTTTGCTAATGTTTGAAACATATCAGAAATCCCAGTTGTCATTCATTGCCCCCATAATTCCAGTTTAGCTTTGAATGAAGCCACTTTATCTGCTGACTTGAACACAGTTGTCATTCTCCCCTGAAGTGACATATTGGGTTCACTGGGCAAGCTGAATATGTCACACAAGTAAACAAGTTTTGTGACCCATTCTGTGTCACTGAAATGTGCTGCCCGTGGTGACTGTTTTTCTGAAAGAAATCTCTGGAGTGGCTCTCATAACTCAAAACCTCTGGCCAGTCATCTACCTTTAGAAGACCATCTCACTTCCATATATAAGAGAAGATATGTGTGCTCTCTATCCATTTCCTCACAGAGCTGTACAAACAGACGTCAGTTAAGGGCATGTACTTTAATGTGCTTGATAATTTTAATCACATCCTGCAAAACATTGTTAAGTTCAGATGACATTTTTCAGCTAGCCAGTATTTCTCTATGGATGACACAATGTGTAGACTCACATTCAGAAGCGACCTCTTTGACCCATGTAGTGAAACCAGAAAGCCGTCCAGCCATGACAGCCACTCTGTCCATGCATGTACCAATACAAAATGACAAATTCAGTTTTCCTGATATGTAATTATTCAAAACTTAAATAATTCTGCAGGTATGGTGCTGGTTGGCAACAAAAAGCGCACATAACATATCCTCATTCATGCACGTCTTCCTGAAAATGTACAAAAACAAGCACTGTTGTCTTGTTGTCAGCATCGGTAGACTCATCAACCTGGATTACATACTACAGTGGCTCATTAATCTTTTCTAACATTTGTGTCTCAATATCCTCTAATATTTCATCAATTTGTCTAGTTATGGTTCTAGCCAAAAGAGGAACACATGCCACCATTTGAACTGCAGTCTTTTCTAAAAGTTCACAACGAATGTCCTTAGCATCAGGCAGGATCAACTCTTCTTCACCTATAGCAAAGGGCTTCTTAGCTTTAGTGAAGCAGTTAACCACTAAGAATGATGTTCTCAGTGCAGACACATTTGATGAAGTGATGGCCTTAAATAATTGCTTCTATTCTTCATGTTCACATTTTTTCTTTTGAAAAACTCCAGGTTGGATGCAGTGACTCATAACTGTAATCCCAAGACGTCAGGAGGCTAAGGCGGGAGGATCACCTGAGGTCAGGTGTTCAAGACCAGCCTGGACAAGATGGTGAAACCCTGACCCTAATTTTAAAAAAATTAGCCAGATGTGGTGACACATGCTTATAGTCCCAGCTACTTGGGAGGCTGAGACAGAAGAATCACTTGAACCAGGGAGATGGAGGTTGCCATGAGTCAAGATTGTGCCATTGCACTCTAGCCTGGGTATCCATCTCAACAAAAAAGAAAAAAGAAAAGAAAAAAAAAAACTTCAAAGTCTTGTCTTTTAATGCAGGATTGGTCTACATGCAGAAAAGCAGTTTTGAAGATTTCATTGTCTTTTTTGGATAGCTGATTGCCACATATTATACAAAGCAGGCTTGGAGAATGTAATGAATTGTAATTTAAGTAGGACTCTCTGTACTTTCATTTAAGTGCAGCTTTCTTTTATTGGCATTCTTAGAGTCTTCTGCTGTCTCATCATTGGATTGTTCCTCCTTTTCAAAGAAGCTCTCCAGCGACGTTTGTTTTTTACTCATGTTTTGCCTAGGTTTAGCTTGTGGGCTTACCAAAACTGTGATTGAGAGATTGAGACAAGTGCACAGTGTGGGAAAGAGGCACAAACAAAAATAGTAAATAAAATAATGGGCAGGCCATGTGGAGATTAAAGCAAGTGCCAGATTCTGACTTAAAGCCTGCCAAAAATGCAGCTGGACAATTGAAGTACATCAACTCACTTGCCACTATAAAGCCTGCCAGCAGATGCAGCTTAATTGTTACTTGCCACTCACTGATAGGATTTTAATATGAGTCAGCAATTGGTTTATTATGGTCTCTGTGCAGTCAAACTTCTCTGCAAATGCTAATCTGTATTTGCAGCCACTCTCCAGCACTAGCATTACCACCACAGCTCCACCTCAGATCAAGCATTAGATTCTCGTAAGGAGTGCACAACCTAGATCCCTCACATGTGCAGTTCACAATAGGGTTCGCACTCCTATGAGAATCTATTGCTACTGCTTATCTAACAGGAGGTGGAGCTCAGGCAGTAATGCAAGTCACGGAGAGAGGCTGTAAATAAAGATGAAGCTTCCCTCACCTAACCTGCCACTTACTCCCTACTGTGCAGTCTGGTTCTTAAAAGACTGGTCTGTGTCCTAGAGGTTGGGGACTCCTGTGCTAAACAATGGTCTTTGCCATGTAAGTGCTTACAGTACCATGATAGTAGCTTGAACAAGACTCAAATGAGTCTTCCATCTCTAAAATGAAAATTAATTAAAATCTGTCTATCTATATTCTGGTCTGTGGCCTGGAGGCCGTGGACCCTTGGTCTGTGGCCTAGAAGTTGGGAACCCCTGTGCTAAACAATGGTCTTTGCCATGAAAGCACTTATAGTCCCATGATAGTAGCTTGAACAACAAGACTCAAATGAGTCTTCCGTCTCTAAAACGAAAATTAATTAAAATTTGTTTATCTATATTCCAAAATAGTTAAGCTTAGTTCCTGGAGCTCTAGCAACAGGGACATTGGAGAGATTGTTAGCTTGTATGGGATGTGCCTAATAGATTCTATTTAATAGCAAGAAAGGCATGTTCCACTATTCTGCAATCATTTCACATTACCCACACAAATATACAAAATGTCTTAGTTTATTCTTCAGAACTTTTCCTGATATACTCTAACAAAACATCCTAAATTTTGTCCATTCATTTCCCAAATCAAACTCCATGCCCCAGTCATACTGGTCTATTAACCATCTCTATAACTGATCGTGCATATTCCTACCTCCACTTTTTTCTCATACCATTTCCCTAATGTGAAATTACCTAACTAGTCTTCATATATCAAATGTCTACCCATTGTCTTAAATGTCTATTTCATTCATGCATCAAGTGATATAACACATAGGCCCTAAGAATATAACACAGAACAAAGTTCCTTACATTCAAATGAGAAGTTATGGACAATAAATGGTTAAACAAGCATAAAATGTAAAGAGAAATAAAGGGGCTATAAAGTGCTGAGGTCAGAGTGGGAACTGGTATTTTATTTAGGTGGCCAGGAAAAGTCTCTCTGATATTTGAACAGATGCCTGAAGGAAATGAGAAACAAACCACACAGGTATCTGAAGGAAGAAATTTTCAAACAGGAGAACAGCTAATGCAAAGGCCCTGACACAACAGCATGGTCTGTATTTTCAAGGAAAAGCAAAGAGGCCAATGAATATAACAAACGGGAGAGTAGGAGGAGAGAGGTCAGAGAGTAGGCAGACAGTGTCTTTACTTCACTGTCTTTACTGGGGAGTAAAGTGGGTGGTAGATGGCAGACTTTATAGCCTTGTAAGTCACTGCAAGATGGTAGCTTTCATCTGGGGGACATGAAAAGCCACTAACAGGTTTTGAGCAGAAGAATCACATGGTTTGACTTAGGTTTAACAGGATCCATGTATATATGACAATGAAAGTAAAGGATAAAGGAAGTAAAATAAGTGTTATAGGTTTTGAATAGAGAAGAGAAAGCGAAGAGAATAGGAGAATGTGTGGTGGACAAGAAAAGCAGTAAGATTGGTGGGCATCACCAACACCTATTTCAGGTTAATGGTTATGAAAGTAAAGTGAGCTCAGTTAGCAAAGTCATGTGTTTTTCTCCACCAACATAAAACTGGCTAGGAGCAGGTCTGAAGCAGGCTGCTCCCAGGTGACTCCACTGTCTCCAAAACCCTCTCTGACCAATCACCATTTTCATTGAATCAGTTCCACATACATTTCTCTGAAGCCATATAGCACCAGTGCCTTTTCACTCATGTAGAAATGAATCAACTGCATATTTTTCTTTATCTTATCTTCCCAATCAAATTTTAATTTCCATAAGGGTAGAGACAAAATGTAGACTGCACATTCCCAAATACAGAATAAACTCATATGTAGGGCAACTTTTAAAAAGAAATGTTAAAAATGACAAAAATATATTTCACTGGATAAAATACTTTATTGCTCCCTTGGGATTTAAGAAACTAGAATAGCCCCTTTTCCCTTTAGCTTTCTGCCTTCTTTAGGACTTATCCTATAATTTAAATAGTTATTTATTTTTCAGAGTAACTGATTTGGGTTTTTAATAGAATTTCTTAGTAATAACTCTCTAAAAGAGCTAAAATAAGACATTTTAAAATAGAAAATGTTAATGCTTTCCAGACCACAGGCATGAGATTATATTGCTGCTAATCATTTACTAGGGAGATCTATAGGGAAGCTGACGCCATGAGGGTTTGATTTCCAAGCCACAGCTCAGCCTCTGTGTTGAATCACTGAAGCACAGTAGGATTTAATTCAATTCAATAGATTTTCACTGAGTACTTACTATGTACAAGCCATTGTGCTAGATCTGTCAAGGAAAGCACAGAGAATAAGAAGTCTTGCAGTCATGGATCTTATTATGCAAGAAATTATATACAAGGAAGGAGGCACAAAGTTCTTAGAGAAAGAAATAGCATCTTTCTTCCCTACAGGTTTTCTCAATGGTAGCCACGTATACAGCAAGTTAAAATGTGATATAGGAATCAAAACATCTTCATACTGTACTGGCCAGAAGCACAGTGTTTGAAGTTAGAGAATTGGGATCCAATCTTGGCTATAATTCTTTGCAGCTATTGGACCTTGGGAAAATTATTTAACTTGTTTGAGTCTCAGCTCACAGTGGGGATAATAGTTATGGGAATGACTACAGTTAACCAGTATCCAGTTTCTAGTTCTGAGTATATAGGAGAATTATATTTTCTTGTCCCTTCTTTGATTTCCATGAAAATTTCTCATATATTAAGTTAGAGCCACGGTCTCCTTATCCACTCATTCATCAGTGAAAATTTAGGCTATGAAATTCCTAAATACTGTGATCAATGCTAAAATAGAGGAAAATACAAAGAACACAGAGCAGGGAGTAACTAACTCCCTGGAAATGTTAGGCAAGCTTTCACGTAAGAGGTACCTTTTGGCTAGGCCTTAAAAAATGAAGAGGACTAGGGCATCTGAGCCAGAGAGAACTGCATATATAACAACATAAGCATAGAATTTCATATTCTGGAAAAGACAGATAGCTCAGACATATACAATGTTCTAAACTTTTACAATGGAATTTGTTAAAATTGAATATGGTTGTCTTCTTGGATATTAACTTCCAAGTTTAGGCATGGCCCTGTTCCCTTCCTGTCACAGCCTAGTTTCCCTAGGCTGCCATAATAGTATATAGTTCCAATAACTCATGGGCCTGCCATTCGTTAAACCTTTCAAAATTTACTTTGAATATATTTTTATTTTTACTCTTCACTACCTCTTCAGTTAATACATTCCAGAAGTTATGTAAGAGAGTTATTTCCTTTTACTTAAGCTTCCATTTATTAAGGAAGCTTCAGTATTGGTCCTCTTATGCTACAGTACTGAGATCCAGCAACTAAGACTATGCCCATGTTGTCCATACCCTGGATGCTTTAATGGATTGGTTACATTCCCTCTCAGCTTCACATATCATTTCCAATGTGTATAATTATTTGCCTGAACAGCATCTCTAACACCATCACATTTCCTCCTCACTCTATATTAGTTTACTAGTTGACCCTTCTGATTTCATAATTTTAAAGTATAGTGACCCAAAAATTACATATGGTGTCCTAGATAGAAGGGCACCAATTTTATATAAGGATAAAACAATGTTTTCCAGAGAATTATCAACATACTTCTTTTGCCACAACAATGACATCTGAAACAGTATTCCATAGCTCTTGGTTTCCATGTTGGTAGCCACACTGAAGTTCAGTCTTATATTTATTTCTGCCAGAATAGCATAGAAATTTAAGCATGAAGGCTCTGGAGTCAGACTGCCTGTATTGAAACTCTTAATTTACCATTTTCTTGCCATCACCTTGAACTCAGCCTGAGGGTGAGGCAAAGCCCAGTGTTAAACTCTCAAAATGATGCCAGCTTGGGGCTTATGACCAGAGAGGGTGCGGCCCCTCTCAGGTAAGCAGCATAGAGAAGAAGCTGTGGGGACTGTAATCTGCTCAAGTGTTAGTTTCACAGCAGCCCATAGGAGGGCAGTGGGTATTGTCCTAGGTATGTATAGGAGAGCCTAGCTTCTCTGTCCCTCCTCAACCAGACAGCAGCTGCAGCTATGTCAAGTCAAATTCATCCTAAGGACAGGCACAGCACAGTATTAAACTCTCAAAATGGTACCTTGGGCCTGCAACCAGGGAGAATGGGACCCCTCTCAAACAGGCACCATAGGCAAGTAGCTGTGAGGCATGTGGTCCACTCATGTTTCAGTCTCACAGCAGCCTGCTGCAAAGCAGTGTGTCTTGTCCTAAATATGCATAGTGTAGCCTGATTTTCCCATCTCTCCTTAGCCAGACAGTGGTTATCGACATGTCAGTCCAAACTCAGACCAAGAGTGAGGCACAGCTCAGTGTAGAATTCTCAGGTCCCTTGGTCATGGGACCAGAGAGGGTAAGTTCCCTCCCAGGCTGCAGCATGGGCAAGAGGCTATAGGAATTCTGGTCCACTCACATCTTAGTCTCAAAGCAACCTGTTGTAGGGCAGTGGGTATTGTCCTAGATATGCATAGGATAACTGGTTTCCTTATCCCTCCTTGGCAGAGTGGTGGCTACAGCCACATCAGCCAAATTCAAGCCAAGGGTGGGGTACAGCCCAGCATTAAACTCTCAAAGTGGCATCTTGGGCCCAGACCTTAGTGGGTGTATCATTTCTCATGTAGCCAAGATTGCAAAAGCCCATTTTGGATTCCTGGGGGTTTCTCTGTCACTGTTTCCCTATGTCTAAGAGATTTCTCCAACTCTCAGTCCATTACTAGCTGAGGAAGCTGGTCCAAACCCTCTCCTTCCTTGCTTCTGGTGCTTTCCATTTCTTCTCTGGTGAATCCTAGCATTCTCTCCTAAATGATCTGTTCAAAATATATCTGCTTACTAGTTTGGCTCCTCTCCATGGAGAAGGTACATATTACCTGTATCTAGTCAGCCATCTTGTCTCCCAAAATTGTATTTACCATCTTTAAGCCTTGGTTTCCTTACCTTTAAAGCTCTATCTTATGAGCTGGATAATGCCTAAAAGCAATAAGCAAAGAGTCTGCTACACAGTATACACAACAAGTATTATCAATTACTGTTATTATTATTATTGCTATAATATTAGGTCCATTCCTAATATATCCCTCTCCAGGTTTGTATTTCAGTGTCCAGAAAAAACTTAGTTCAACCTGCCTCTTTGAAAAAGTCACCATTTATTCTCCTCTCCTGATTAATTTTTAAAATATTAAACCTGAGTTCTCTTTCTGCTCCCTAGGAACTCTATTATACTTCCCCCTTAAGGTAAGTATTCACTTCTGCTTATCGAAAGACACCATTGAGAAAATAAATAAGTAATAGGCGAGGGAAAAAAATATTCACAACATATATATCTGTCAAAGTTACACCCAGAACAAATAAGAAATTCTTAAAAATCAGTAAATAAAAAGCCAATAACCAACCCCCTCAAAAAAAGAAACAAAAAGAAAACCAGGCAAGACACTTGGACATACATTTACAAAAGAAAATCTATAAATGGACAATGAACACATGAAAAGATGATCATGATTAGTCAACAGGAAAGTGCACATTAAAATCATAATGAAATTAAATAAAATGTGGTATCTTGGATTGAATCCTAGAATCAAAAAAAGACATTAGTAAAAACTAAGGAAATTCAAATAAAATCTATAGATTGGTTAACAATATTATAACAATGATAATTTCTTTGTTTTGACCAATCTATCAATACATTAGTTTTGATTTATATAAAATGTTAATACTATGAAATGTTGAGTGAAGGGTTATGAAAACTTGCAACTCTTCTGCAAATCTAAAATTGTTTGAAAATTAAAAGTTAAAATAACAAGATACCACTAAGCACCCACTAGAATAAGTAAAAAGAATTAATGTTGGTGGGGGTATGGAGCTACCAGAACTCTCATGCATTGTTGGTAAGAGTGTGAAATGGTAGAAAACACTTTTGAAAATAGTTTGGCAGTTTTTAAAAACATTAAACATACCTCTAGCTACTCTATGACTCAGAAATTCTGCTCCTATATATTTTTATGGAAAAATGAAAATATGTCTATAAAAAACCTTAAGAATGTTCATAAAATCTTTATTCATAATAACCAAATACTTTACAGTCAGTAAATTCACATATCCGTCAACAATTCAGACATCCATCAACAGGAATGGATAAACTGTGGTATATTCATTTAATGAAACAGTACTCAGCAACAAAAAACAAAGGACTTATATAAACAGCAATGGTTGAATATCAAAAACATTATGCAAAGTGAAAGAAGCCAGACACAAAAAAGTACATGCTACATGATTCTATTTATATGAAGCTCTACAATAGTCTAATTTAATCCATGGTGATAGAAATCAGACAAGTGTTTGCTTAGAAGTGGGACTGAGTAAGTGATGACTGGGAAGGAGCATAAGGAAACTCTCTGGGAATGATGAAAATGTACTGGGTGCTGATAGTATTGGAGTAACACAAGAGTACACATTTGTGAAAACTGATCACTTAGGACCTTTACTATTCACTGTATGTAAACTATATCTCAATAAAAAATTTAATAATGTATGTATTTATTCCTTCTTTTTATTTGCTGTCCCTAAAATCTGTACTTTACTCAAAATAACCCCCCTTTTTTTTGAGATGGAGTCTCGTTCTGTCACCCACGTTGGAGTGCAGTGGTGTCATCTTGGCTCACTGCAACCTCCACCTCCTGGGTTCAAGCAATTATTCTGCCTCAGCCTCCCAAGTAGCTGGGACTACAGATGTGCACTACCACACCTGGCTAATTTTTTGTTGTTGTTGTATTTTTGGTAGAGATGGGATTTCACCATATTGACCAGGCTGGTCTCAAACTCCTGACCTCATGATCTGCCCACCTTGGCCTCCCAAAGTGCTAGATTACAGGCATGAGCTATCGCGCCTGGCCAAAACAGATCCTTTCTACTCCACACTCAATGCAATGACTACATCTTAAAGGCCTTTGATTAGAAGTCTTGTTATAGATTTTGAAAGTCTAATTGGATTATACACACTTATTACCCTCAAAATAGCTGGCAACTTACCATAAACAGGAGACTGAAGGGACTGCAGTATTTCCAGTATTCATATTTTATACTTGGGCACATTTTCATACACAATTTAAGAATATACAAATAGCCCTCTTATCTGAAAGAATCCTAAGTGTTTTACAAATCTTCAAAACAGATTTTTAAACTATCTAATATTTTATAGGAAGAACATTTCATGCACACTAAAGTGCAGCCACATCTGGCCTGCAACATGGCAGCTGTTTAACAGCCATGACACCTCACAAAAGTTTAGGACAGGAAGTAAAGAATTCTACAGCCAACCAAAGTGAAGAGGAGGAAGGCTGCAGAAGCAGAAATCTACAATGGCTTGGGCTGGAGCACAGCCAGCACGATGTGGTTAACACATCTGTCGTAATGAAAAGCACAAGTGTCATTAGTGGTCAGAGCCTCATCTCACAGAAGGCATGTCCCACAGCACAGTGACCTTTTCCTTCCATTGATGGCATTTCTAATACAATAGAAAAAAATGTTCCCACTAGCCATGCCCAAAACATTCCTTCCTGAAGTCTCCATTCCAGGTACTACATCACACACAAGTTTAGCTGTGCTGATATTTGACAAGGTCTTTATCCTCATGTCAGAAGCTCAGCCAACACTTAGTTGGATATATTTTATCATATGCAAATAGAAAAGAGAAAGCTGTGATTTGGGTTAAGGGACTACAGGCAAATACATTATCATGCAAACACTCTCCTTTTAAATAGTTTTTAAATACTTTTGTTTCTTTTTCTTTTTCTTTTTTTTTTTTGCCAAATCAAAGAAGAAAATTTTGAGTGTTTTTTCCTGTGATTGCCTTAAAGTATATTCCTGATGAAAGCTCAACTAGTTTCATGAAGCCTAGAGCAGAATTCTAGAGGTAGACGAGATAGAATAAGACCTCAGATTTCTTCACGTGATTTTGGCCAGCACTATCTGCCTATGAAGACTTCTTTAAGAAGGGCATCAACATGCCTGTAAACAATCATCACACCTTGACTTCAGCTCCCTGAAAACATAGATCCTCCTTTATTTAGCTCCAAACTTTTCTGGATGCTAGACCTCAAATCATTTTTTCCAAACATAGGAAGTGAACCAGATCACTTAGCCCTCCAGCAACTCCCCCATCACTCTCAGGATTACGTAAGAATTTGTATCTTATAGTAGAATGATTTATAATCCTTTGGATATATACCCAGTAATGGGATTGCTGGGTCAAATGGGATTTCTATTTTTAGGTCCTTGAGGAATCGCCACACTGTCACGAATGTTCATTGCAGCACTGCTTACAATAGCAAAGACCTGGAACCAACCCAAATGCCCAACGATGATAGACTGGATAGGGAAAATGTGGTACATATACACCATGGAATATTACACAGCCATCAAAAACGATGAGTTCACGTCCTTTGTAGGGACATGGATGAAACTGGAAACCATCATTCTCAGCAAACTGACACAAGAGCAGAAAATCAAACACCACATATTCTCACTCATAGGCGGGTGTTGAACAATGAGAACACATGGACACAGGGAGGGGAGCACTACACACTGGGGTCCGTTGGGGGGAAATGGGGGAGGGACGGGGGTGGGGAGGTGGGAAGAGATAGCATGGGGAGAAATGACAGATACAGGCAAGAGGACGGAAGGCAGAAAAACACACTGCCATGTATGTACCTATGCAACAATCTAGCACGTCCTTCACATGTACCCCAAAACCTAAAATGCAATAAAAAATAAATAAATAAGAAAAAAAAAGAATTTGTATCTTGAATTTCCATGCCTCCCCCTTTATACTCATGTATTCACTATTTAAAAGGCTGGATAAAGATAACCCAATACCCAGAGTTCTGTACTAAAATAATTGGTTTACCCATGGAAAAGCTATACTCTACTCTTTCACAAGGCATATAAGGCTGTAGCGACACCTCCTGGATACCAAAGGATACTAATAAGACTCCAGTCTTAATCAAAGGACATGTTATTATTCCCCTTCAATTCTGCCTGAAGGACAAGCCAAGTTAGAGATGGAATTCTATATAAGACTGGAATTAAATTTATCTATTATTGCTTGGATCCAAGTATATGGGTATGTACATATTAAGAGAGAGGATTCCTAGAATGATTGAGGTTGGCAGAAAATGACAGCAAGGATTGCACTTAAACACTAATACCATCAAATGACATAATATATCAGTCATTGGCCCAAAGCACACTGCTAAGTGGTATAAACTGTGTGTATGTGTAAAGAGAGAAAAAGAGAGAGAGAGATCACAAAGAGCTAGCTCCTCATAATATGCGACATCCTTGTGAAAGTAATTGTATACTCTTATTTTTATAGATGAGGAAATGATGGTTAGACAGGCGAAAGTGATTTATCTAAAGTCATTCGTATGGAGACTAGAAGTAAGTCCTCTGAGTTCAAATCTCTTATTCTTCTATCTGTGCACCATGCTGCTTTTTTATGTTGCCAGTCTGTAATAAAGTAATCTCATTGGAAGTGAGATGTGAGCTGAGAATGGAAGGATATTCTGTGGAGAGGAATGGGAAAAGCATTTTAGATAGGCAGACTACACTCTCATGATTTTCAAGCAGAAAAGCCCAAATAAAAGATCAGTTCAGTGGGCTATGAGTAAGCTTGCTTTAAAGGAAAGATTATATAGAAAAGAAGAGGGAACTAATACCCCAAAGACAGGCCTGGACAAAATCATAGAAAGATTTTACCATTAAGCTTAATGGTGTTACCTTATTTTCTTGAGAGTAGAGAGCCACTAAAGTTCTTTGAATGACATTATTGAATTCACTTTTGAGAAATGTCACCTGGCATTTGGAGTATGATAGATGTATTAGTGGAGAAAGAATATAGGAGAGAAACCAGTCTGAGGTGTTCGTTATCGCAGTGCAGATGTGAAATGGTAAACTAGGATAGAATGGAGAGAAAAATAAAAATAAAAACAATCTCTGGCATGCAGTAGACACTACTTAGTAAGTATAATATTTACAAAAAGGCAGAGCAGGGGGAAAAAAGGTAGTGTAAATAATCATTAGAACTTGTTAACTTGCTACAGAAAACAAGAGAAAGTGTGTATTAAATGTCACTCTAATGTCAGACCCAGACAACCTTGATGATAGTGGGATCATTAAGAGAAGTAAGAAATTTAGAAAAATAAAGCCAAATTTAAGAAAGAAAAATTAACAGGTTAAGATTATTAAACACTAAATTTGTGACAACTCAAAAGTGTCTCATGAAAATGCTTAGTGGACGCAATTACCCAGGAGAAAGATCAGGCTGGAAATTTGGATTTGCCCATCATCTGCACAGTGGTGCAACCAAAGTGGAAACAAAATCACCATGAAAAATTCTCATTTTATGAGATCAAAATCATCCTGATACCAAAACCTGGCATAGATACAATGAAAAATGGAAATTTCAGGCCCATATCCATGACAAACATTGATGCAAAAACCTCCAATAAGATACTGGCAAACTGAATCCAACAGCACATCAAAAAGCTTAACAATCATGATCAAGTAGGCTTCATCCTAGGGATGCAAGGCTGGTTGAACATATGCAAATCTATAAATGTAATCCATCATATAAACAGAACTAAAGACAAAAAATGACATGACTATCTCAATAGATGCAGAGAAGGCCTTCGACAAAATTCAACAGCCCTTTATACTAAGAACTCTCAAAAAACTAGGTATCAATGGAACATATCTCAAAATAATAAAAGCTGTTTATGACAAACCCACAGCCAAAATCATACTGAATAGGCAAAAACTGGAAGCATTCCCTTTGAAAACTAGCACTAGACAAGGGTGTCCTCTCACCATTCCTATTCAACATAATACTGGAAGTTCTGGCCAGGACAATCAGGCAAGAAAAAGAAATAAATTGTATTCAACAAGGAAAAAAGGAAGTTAAATTGTCTCTATTGCAGACAACATGATTGTATATTTAGAAGACCCCATCATCTCAGCCCAAAATATCCTTAAGCTAATAAACAATTTCAGCAAAGTCTCAGGATACAAAATCAATGTGCAAAAATCACAAGCCTTCCTATACACCAACAACAGACAAACAGAGAGCCAAATCATGAATGAACTCCCATTCACTATTGCTATAGAAAGAACAAAATACCTAGGAATACAACTAACAAGGGATGTGAAAGACCTCTTCAGGGATAAATACAAACCACTGCTCAAGGAAATAATTGAGGATACAAACAGATGGAAAAACATTACATGCTCATGGTTAGGAAAAACCAATATTGTGAAAATGGCCATACTGTCCAAAGTAATTTATAGATTCAATGCTATTCCCATCAAGCTACCATTGACTTTCATCACAGAATTGGAAAAACAAACAAACAAACAAAAAAACACCTTAAACTTCATAGGGAACCAAAAGAGAGCCCATATAGCCAAGACAATACTAAGCAAAAAGAACAAAGCTGGAGGCATCACACTACCTGACTTCAAACTATACTACAAAGTTATGGTAATTAAAACAGCATGGTACTGGTATCAAAACAGAGATATAGACCAATAAACAGAACTGAGGCCTCAGAGGTAACACCACACATGTACAACCATCTGATCTTTAACAAATCTGACAAAAACAAGCAATGGGGAAAGGATTTTCCTATTTAATAAATGGTGTTGGGAAAACTGGCTAGTCATATGCAGAAAGCTGGAACTGGATCCCTTCCTTCCACCTTATACAAAAATTAACTCCAGATGGATTAAAGATTTTAAACGTAAGACCTAACACCATAAAAACCCTAGAAGAAAACCTAAGCAATATCATTCAGGACATAGGCATGAACATGACTTCATGACCAAAACACCAAAAGCAATGGCAATAAAAGCCAAAATAGACAAATGGAATCTAACTAAACTTAAGAGGTTCTGTACAACAAAAGAAATTATCAGTAGAGTGAATTGGCAACTAACAGAATGGGGAAAAAATTTTTGTGATCTACCCACCTGACAAAGAGTTAATAACTAGAATCTATAAAGAACTTAAAGAAATTTACAAGAAAAAAAAACAACCCCATCAAAAAGTGGGTGAATGACATTAACAGACACTTCTCAAAAGAAGACATTTATGCAGCCAACAAACATATGAAAAAAAAGCTCATCAACACTGGTCAAATCAAAACCACATTGAGATACCACCTCATGCCAGTTAGAATGGTGATCATTAAAAAATCAGGAGACAACAGGTGCTGGAGAAGATGTGGAGAAATAGGAACACTTTTACACTGTTGATGGGAGTGTAAATTAGTTCAACTATTGTAGAAAGCAGTGTGACGATTCATAAAGTATCTAGAAATAGAAATATCATTTGACCCAGCAATCCCATTACTGGGTATATATCTAAAGGATTATAAAACATTCAATTATAAAGAAACATGCACACATATGCTTACTGAGGCACTGCATTACAATAGCAAAGACTTGGAACCAACCCAAATGCCTATCAATGATAGACTGGATAAAGGAATTGTACTACATATACACCATGGAATACTATGCAGCCATAACAAAGGATGAGTTCATGTCCTTTGCAGGGACATGGATGAATCTGGAAACCATCATTCTCAGCAAATTGACACAAGAACAGAAAACCAAATACTGCATGTTCTCACTTATAAGTGGGTGTTGAACAATGAGAACACACAAACACAGGGAAGGGAACATCACACATCGGGGCTTGTTGGGGGGTTGGGAGGATAGGGAAGGGATAGCAGTGGGTGGAGGAATTAGGGAGGGATAGTAGGTGTAGGAGGTTGGGGAGGGATAACATTAGGAGAAATACCTAATGTAGATGATGAGGGGATGGATGCAGCAAAGAATCATGGTACATGTATACCTATGTAACGAACATGCACATTCTGCACATGTATCCCAGAACTTAAAGTATAATTTTAAAAAAGATAAAAACAAAAAAATTGCATAGAGTGACAAGAGATAATGGCTTAGAACAGGGTACAAAAACCAAACAAAGCATACACTCAGAAGTACAAAACAGTATCAAATGTTACATGCAAATCAAAGGCACTAAAGCTGGGAAAAGACTATCTGATTTGGCAATTAGGTCATGGTGATCTTCAAGAGCTCAGATTCAGCCAAGTCATCAGAGGAAAATGCAGATTTCTGAGCGTTAAGGAAGAGTGTGAATTGAAAAATGGAGGCTGTAAGACAGCTTATTTGAAAAGATTGGCAGTACAAGAAGAAAGAAGATTTTATATTATGTGTTAAGCTAAATGTCTCTGGAGAACTTTAACTTTTTCAGTCCGTTATTTTAATTTTTATTTTTATAGTAAAATTCTATTTTAAAGCACCACTATGCTACAACCTGAATTAAGCTGTACCGTGGGTCAAATCCTGTCCTGTCCCTGTGTACATGGTGTTATATAGGATATTGTTCTCAATATACCAAAGAAAGCATATGAGTATTAGCTTTTCCATGCCATTCCTCTCTGTGTTATTAAACAGTTGAACTGTCATTTGAATTTATAAAACTAACGTTGCTTCTTTGGGACTTTAATATATTTGTTATCTGAAATAAATAACCTAATTTTTCTAATCACCCTCTATTGACAACTTTACTAATTTGATGAGATGATGATGTTGAAGTGTGAAAACCATATTGATATAAGATTTATGTTTAAATCCAGATGTTTAGACTTATTAAACCACAATGAAGCCTAATGATTTATTTTCTCTCACTATAGGTCACAGCATATGGCTTAGAGAACACTTAAGAGAAGTCAGTTAATGCACTCATACTTCACTCCTGGAACCCTTGGTTCTAGTTTTACTAAATTTACCAATAAAATAAGCTTGATGGATTTGTACAAAACTCTAGTCAACATTCTTCATTTCAACAAAATTCTCTACTTAGCTGCTTCCATAGGGTAGTCCTAATGCCACCAACAAGAAATTTCTCAAGCACACAGCCATTTAAATAACTCAGGCCATGATTACATAAATTATTTCAGTCCAGGTTAGTAAAAAGAATAAAGACAAAATAGACCTTATCTTTAAATTTTTTCTTTCACCAAAAAAACTGCTGACAGAAAAGTCAAGTGTCCAGGCAAGGAAACTAATGGCCAAAGAAACATTGCCACCCAAACCCATGAATGTTCAGTAAAGGCTTATTGATGATACATACCATTGACGATTATACTTTAGGGTAAAAATCATGTTCTGAATAAAAAATATGACATAAATGTGAATCTTAAAATCCTGATAATTATAATGCTACAGTGCATTACTAAAATATGTAAAGAATGGTTTTGATCAAGAGTCAGCAATTTTTTTTTTTTCTGTGAAAGGTCAGACTGTAATTAGTTTAGGCATTACAGACAATATGGTCACTGTTGCAGTGAATTAACTCTGCCATTGTAGTGCAAAAGTAGCCCTAAAGAATATATAAGATCATAAATATGTCTGTGTTCCAATAACACTTTATTTACAAACACAGATGGCAAAAGCAACTACTTATCAACAAAAATCTGCAATGAGGAGGTACATCAAAGAGAAATTGGGAGCCAACTGTAAGAGCTTCACATAACCAAACCTAGAACAATTTGAACAATGAAACAATTAAAGTAATATTTATTATAACCCAAAATATAAAATCAATATCCATAATCACTAACATTAATAAGTGATTGACAAATAAATGGGGAGAAGAGAAATCTCTCATTCAGGACAAAAATAATTGATGTAGATACTCCATCATCATGGAGGTGAAGCATAACTCTCCATTCTTTAAGTGTGGGCTGCACAAAGTAGTGACATCCTTCCAAAAACTACAGTAGGGATATGGAGGTGGGAGGAGTAAGTAACTTTACATTGGAGAAACCTGACAAACACTACCACAGCCAGGTGATAAAGGCCAACATGAACAGTGATAAGTCACAGTGATAGTGACATAACCAAATCTATAACCTCATTTTAAATCATGAGAAAAATATCTTGACCAATCTTATACTGACACCTGAAAAAATACCTGACCAACACTCCTCAAAGCTATCAAAATCCTCAAAAACAAGAAAAGTCTGAGCAACTGTCAGTCAAGAGGAACCTAAAGAGACATGATAACTAAATCTAATATGTCATGCTGAATGAGATCCTGAATAGAAAATGAACATATGTAAAAAGTAGGTAAACATCTACAAAGTATGGGCTTTAGCTAATTTTTTTCAGATAAAAAAGTAATCTCTATTTTTATTTAATAAAAAAATAAAAATTACAACATACATATACAAAATGATGTTTTGAAATGGGTATACATGGTGGAAGGGATCAGCTGAGCTATTAACATAGGTATTACCTCACATATCTATCATTTTTCATGTTGAGAACACTTAAAATCTACTCAATACATTGTTATTAACCACAGTAACCATGTTGTACAATAAATTCTTTGTACATATACCTCCTATCTAACTGAAATACTGTATTCTTTGACCAACATCTCACCCCTCTCCCTATCCCCTGGTAACCACCATTCTTCCCTCTATTTCTCTGAGTTCAATTTTTTTAGATTCCACATATATACTATGCAATTTTTATCTTTCTTTGACAGGATTTCCTTCTTCTTTAAGGCCGAATAGTACTTCATTGTGTATACATACCACATTTTCTTTATCAATTCTTTTGCTTGTGGATACTTAGATGATTCCATATATGGCTATTACGAATAATGCTGCAATGAACATCTGAGGGCAGATATGTCTTCAATATGCTGAATTCATTTCCCTTGAATACCCATTAATGAGACTGCTGCACTATATGGTAGTTTTATCTTCAGTTTTCTGAGAAATGTGCATTCTATTTTTCATTATAATTGTACTAATTTACATACCCACCAACAGCATCCAAGCGTTCCCTGGACTCCACATACTCACCAACACATTATCTTTGGTCTTTTTGATAATAGCAGTTCTAACAGGTGTGAGGTGATGTTTCACTGTTTTAATTTGCATTTCTCTAATGGTTAAGCACCTTTTTATATGCCTGTTGGCCATTTTTATAGCTTCTTTTGAGATATATCTATTCAGGTCCTTTGCCCATTTATTAATCAGATTCTCTTCTTGCTATTGAGTTCCTTATACATTTTGGATATGAACCCTTTACCAGATTGATGGTTGGCAAATATTTTCTTCCATTCTATAGGTTCTCTCAACATTTTGTTGATTTTTTTAGCTGTGCAGAAAATTTTAAGTTTGATGTAAACCCATTTGTCTATTTTTCCTCTTGTTGCCTATGCTTTTGGGGTCATAGCCATTTTTCCCTACATTTTCTTACAGTAACTGTAAAGTTTCAGATTCTAAATTTGTCTTTTTTCCATTTTGAGTTGATTTTTGTATATGTTGTGAGATAAGGGTTTAATTTCATTCTAGTACATATGGAAATTCAGTTTTGTCAACACCATCTTATCTGATATAAGTATAGTTACCCTGCCCTTTTTTTGTTTCCATTTGAATGAAATATCTTACCCTTAAAGGTGAAATAAGTCTCTTGTATGCAGCATATAGTTGGCCCGGCTTTCCTTTTTTAATCCATTCAGCCCCTCTATGTCTTTTAATAGGAGAATTAAATCTACTTACATTCAAGGTAATTTCTAAAATGTAAGAGCATATTACTGTCATTTTGTTATTGTTTTCTGTGTGTGTGTGTGTGTGTGTGTGTGTGTGTGTGTGTGTGTGTGTGTGTGTGGAGACCCTCTTTCTTTCTCTCTTGCTGTCTTCCTTTGCAGTCAAGTGATTTTTTTTCTCTAGAAGTATGCTTTAACGTCTTACTTTCGATCTTTGGTGCATCAATTATAGGTTTTTGCTTTGTGGTTACTTTGAGGCTTACATAAAACCTTATAGTTTTAACAGGCTATGTTAACCCAATAATTTGATTGCATTACAAAAACTAAACACTTTCATTCCTCCCCTAATATTTTATGTTTTTGATGTCACTATTTACATCTTGTTATATTGTATATTCCTTAAGAAATTTTTGTAGCTATTAATCTTTTTAATAGTTTTGTTTTATAACCTTCATACTAAACATATTAGTGATTTACAGATTACCTTTATAGTATTAGAGAATTCTAAATTTGTGTACTTACTTTTACTAGTGAGTTTTATACTTTCGTTAAGTTTTTGTATCGTTAATTAGTATGCTTTACTTTCAGCTTGAAGAACTACCATTAATATGTGTTATAAGACAGGTCTGGTGGCGATGAACTCCTTCAGCTTTTATTTCTCTGAGAAAGTCTTTATTTTGCCTTCAATTCTGAAGGACAGCTTTGCTGAATACAGTATTCTTGATTGGCAGGGTTTCTTTTTTCCCTTAGTATTTTGAATATATCATCCCACTCTCTCCTGCCTGTAAACTATCTGCTAAGAAGTCCTCTGATAACCTTATTCGAACTACCTTCTATGTGATCTGCTTCTTTTTCTTTGCTGCTTTCAGGATCTTCTCTTTGTCTTTTATTTATTTATTTATTTATCTTTTGAGACGGAGTGTCGCTCTTGTTACCCAGGCTGGAGTGCAATGGCGCGATCTCGGCTCACCGCAACCTCCGCCTCCTGGGTTCAGGCAATTCTCCTGCCTCAGCCTCCTGAGTAGCTGGGATTACAGGCACGTGCCACCATGCCCAGCTGATTTCTTGTATTTTTAGTAGAGACGGGGTTTCACCATGTTGACCGGGATGGTCTCGATCTCTTGACCTCGTGATCCACCCGCCTCGGCCTCCCAAAGTGCTGGGATTACAGGCTTGAGCCACCGCGCCCGGCCTGTCTTTTATTTTTAACAGTTTTATTACAATATGTCTTGGTATAATCTTGTGTGGAATGAATTTGATTGAATACCTTTGACCTTCTTGTACCTAGATCTCTGGATCTTTATGTGTTTTTCCAGATTTGAAACGTTTTCTGCTACTATTTCTTTAAGTAAGCTTTTTATCCCATTTGTCCTTCTCTTCTTGAACTCCTATAACTCAAACATTTGCTCTTTTTATACTGTCTCATAAATTCCGTACATTTTCTTCATTTCTTTTCATTTTTCTTTTTGATTATTTGACTATACATTTTCAAGTAATCTGTCTTCAGGTTCATAGATTCACTCTTCTGCTTGATCAATTCTGCTATTGATGCGTTCTATTGAATTTTTCACTTCATTCATCATATTTTTCACCTCCAGAATTTCTATTTGACTTTTAAAAATATTTTCAATCTCTCTATTAAATTTCTCATTTTGGTAGTTTACTTTTTTTCTAATTTCATAAATTTTTTTCTATATTTTCTTGGACTTTTCTGGGCTTCCTTAAAACAATCATCTTGAATTGTTTTTAGGCAGTTCATAATCTCTATTTCTTTGAGAGTTAGCTACTGGAAGATTACTGTATTCTTTTGGTGGTATGATATCTCCTTGGTTTGTCATGTTTCCTCTTATCTTACACTGAAGTTTGCACATTTAAAGAAGTCAGAACTCACACTGGTTTTTGCTGACTGGCTTTGTATGGGAGAGCCCTTCCTTTTCAGTCCATCCAGAGTTTCTGAGTAGGGCATGGTCTATAGGTGGGCTTCCTGCTGAAGTTTTTGGAGAGGTGGCCTTCTAAATGGGCCAGCAGGTGGGTGGGCCTGGAACCTGGTTCCATGGGGTTAAGCCTGGGGCCTAAACACACCAGACTGGACCTGTGGATTGATTCCTCAGGAGTAGACTTGGAGCCTAGGTCATGGTGGGTGGGCCAAGAACATATTTTCACAGAGGCTTCCCTGAAGCCTGTATCCACATGAACTGATCTGGCACTGGGGTAGTCTCTGAGCCTGAGTCTGCAGGGGTCAGTCAGGTGCTGAGATAGTCCTGGGAACCGAGTCCACAAGGGCTAGCCTGGCACTACAGTAGGGATGAGACCTGAGTCCACAAGTGTGAGCCTGGGTTCTGGCTTTGTAAGGTGGTCCTAGAGTCTTGATCCATGAAGACCAGCCTAGAACTAGAGTCTGTTAGAGCAGGCCTGAACCCTGGATCTGCTGGAGCTTGTGGCCACAAGGACTGGCCTGGAGGATGATCCCACAGGGACAAGTCTGGTGCTGAGCAGGCCCGGAGCCTATGTCCACAAGAGAGTGCATTGTATCTGATGCCAGAGGCTATAACCTGGTGCTAGAGTGAAATTGAAGCCTGAAAAAGGCCTGCAACCATCCTGGCTTTGCAGGCATGGGCCATTATGGCTCCAGGCTCCAAAATCTAGGGCAGAACTGAAGCCTGGGGTCCCAGAAGCTGGCCTGGCACTGGGTGGGCCTGGAACCTGTAACTGTGAGGTTCAGCTTGGTGGTTTGGTCCATAGGTGCTGGCTTGATGACTAGGGCATCAGGGCCTGGCCTCATGCAGGGGTGAACCTAACAGCCTAAGTCTGTAGAGGCTGGCCTGGTGCTATGTCATACCTGAAACCCAGGGCCATTGAGGCCAGCCCAGTGCTAGTACCAGCCTGAGGCCTGGGGCTGCTGGGGTAGGCCTGGTATTGGGGCAGCCCCAAGCCTAGTGTACAAGGCAGGCCTGGAGCCAGGGTGGCAGGATTCTGTCTTGTGCCTGGGTGGGCTTAGAAGCTCAATTTACAGATACTAGTCTGTATCCTGGGGCTTCCAGGGCTGGCCCAGTGCTAGGTGGGCCTGAAGCCTATTTCTACAGAAGCCAGTGTGGAGGCTGTGTCCCCACATACTGGCCTGATGACCAGGGCTGCAGGGGCCAGTCTGGTGCTGGGAAGCCTGAAGTCTGGGATTATTGATACTAGCCCAGTGCTTGGGGTGGCATGAAGCCTAGGGCTGTGGGGATCAACAAGGTGGTAGGGAAGAACATAGACCAAGTCCTCCATGTAGACCTGAAGTATAGAGTGGGATCTGGTCTGGCATCAAGATGAACCTAGACATTCAATCCATACATACCAGCCTGGAGGCTGGTGCTGTGTGGGCCTGTGTGGCACTGGGTTTTACTGGGGCAGGGCTTATGTTGGGGTCCCAGGCAGCATCTGATGCTCACTTCCCTCTCCTTCTCCCAAGGAGAAAGTATCTATCTCCACATTGTGCTGCCTGGAGTTTAGAGAGGAGTGATGCAGGTGATGTAAAACTGTCTTTCTTACCCTCTTCAATGTGTCATTTCTTATTTCTGTGCTATACTCAGGTGCTGAAATGTCTCACCTGGCTTCCTTTGCTGTGGTAAAGGGATTTTCTTGCAGGAATTGTTCAAAGTGAAGTTTTTGCAGAGCACAATCACTGTAAAGTCATATTCTACCATCTTGCTGACATCAATCTGAACTTTAGTTAATTAAAAAATACATAAATACAAGAGCAGAAAATCGAACACTGCATGTTCTCACTCATAGGTAGGTGTTGAACAATGAGAACACATGGACACGGGGAGGGGAGCACTACACACTGGGGTCTGTTGGGGGGCAATGGGGGAGTGATGGGGGTGGGGAGGTGGGGAGAGATAGCATGGGGAGAAATGACAGATATAGGTGAGGGGAAGGAAGGCAGCAAATCACACTGCCATGTATGTACCTAAGCAACAATCTTGCATGTTCTTCACATGTACCCCAAAACCTAAAATGCAATTAAAAAAATACATAAATAAGAGATAGTAGGCCAGATTTTTCCTAGAGGCCATAGTTTTATGAATCCAGTCTGAGTTAATTGCCATATTTACTACAGGTCTTGGTGGTCTCCCACAGGCATAACACAAAAGAGAAATAGATGACAAAATGAGAGCAGGGCCCTTATTTCACATCTGAGAAAGCAGGAGAGTGAGGTTAAGTTTCTTACTCAGGTCCAACCAATCTGTAAGTGGTGGACCTAAAGCTGAGATTCAGGGTCCAACTTGCTGGCTAATGCTTATTTTGCTACACCAGGCTGCTGCCTTCTCCCCATGCCCTATATGCATAACTCCAAGTCACTCAAGAAACAGAGAAGCACTTTGGCAATTCAACTGACTTATGTGCTCCAGAAAAGAAGATCCTAGTATGCCATCTTGCTTTCTTCCCAGATAATATTGTTTTCCCTAAGTTCCTGCAATTGAAAGCTAGAACCCTGGAACATCAGAGCCCAGGACTGACTCCTCACTGCTTTCCATCTCCTGATCTTGTTTACATGTGTTTATCTGCAAAAGTTTTAATGCAATAAGAGAAAAACGAGTGCTTTAACTTCCTAATAAAATCTGTGCCACAGCATGAGTCACTGTTTTCTTTTTTTATGCTAGCAAGGGTAAAACCTTCTGGTTTTAATAACTAATACTGCTGAGTTCAATAAAAAGAGCTTAATTTAATTTAATCCAAATCTTGATCAATGCCAGCTTCCCCTGGAATTTTATCTTTGTTTCAATTTGAGTCTTCATGTTCAGAAAAATGAGAGGCCAAAAGGAAAGAAACAGAAGTCAATTAGCTTGTAGGCTTGTTTCTAGACAAAGGACATGAAAATACAAGATTGACAGGTAAACTCCAAGGCTCTAATGTTTCTGCCCCACTGGACAATCTTTTCCTGGCAGAATTAATGTTTTCTTTAATCCTGAATAAAGAAACTGAGCAACTCACAGCCCCATTTGAAAAATATTTTTAAACAAAATATTCCAAAGCCAATTAGTATCATGTTTCTAAGCTAGAAATATATTGCCTTTAATGTGTCAATAATTGAGAGATGTGCTACTGTAAAATTAGATACAGAAAGCCTCAAGTCCATCTGTTTGAATTCTAAAGCAGCAAGACTCAGTACTTAGGGGACTGATGGATATAGGGACTGAAATGGAAATAAAACGAAGCACCCCTGAAGATAGTTTTGATAAGCTTTTTTGAAATGATCCCCTTATTGTCACAACAGAGTTCAGTCCTATTCCTAAAAACATCAATCATTGCAGAAGAATTGCTGTTTACCATTAACTGACACCACTTTCATAACTTCAACCTGAAAGTTCCTACTGCCCTGTTATGTGTGAACCAAAAACTTTGCATGGGTTGAGGGGAATTATGAAAATCTCCATTTTGGTTTCAGTTACATAGTTTTTCAGTGCAAACGCTTTCAGAAATGTTCTGAAGGGTATGACTAAAAGAGAACTGCGGCCAGACACGGTGGCTCACCTGTAATACCAGCCAGCACTCTGGAAAGCTGAGGTGGGAGGATCGTTTGAAGCCAAAAGTTCAAGACCAGCCTGGGCAACATAACAAGGCCCCATCTCTACAAAACAAAACAAAACAAAACAAAACAAAAAAGATTGCCAGGCATGCTGGTACATGCCCTGTAGGCCTAGCTACTCAGGAGGCTGGGGTGGGTGGATCGCTTGAGTCCAGGAGTTTGAGGCTGTAAGAGCTATGTTTGCACTTTGCATTCCTGCCTGGATGACTGAGATCCAGTCTCAAAAAACAAACAACAACAAGAAAACCAGGACTAAGCACTAGGGACAGCATTCAATCTCCCTCCAGAGCTAGGTTACTACTGGCAGCCACATTTCCTTGCCACCATCTGGAAGTACTGATTCAACAGTGGACCAGAGGGAAAAGGCAGCCAGTTTCTTGCAGAATTCCAAACTTCAGTTCCCGTAGCACCTGGTTTCCATAGGGGTTTCATGTCCAAATCTGATTAAACCACAATTCATAGACTATAAAATGTTAACCCTGGGAGGAGGCAAAGACCATCTAAGCCAGTGATTCACATGCTTATGAATTTCAGGACCAGTAATATTTCAAAAAGAAAAATATTGGGGCACCAAAATAGCGTTGCTCATTTTTTTCATAGTCATTTGCTTTTTCAAAACGAAGATATTTAAAATAGCAACTACCATTAATTATCAACATCATTTCAGAATTTCAATAACAAAAATGTAGGAAGAACATAAACTTGGAACTTAAAAATTAAATAAATTTAGCTTCATAAAAACCCATCACTTGGTTCTCATTTTGTCCCAAGTTGCTAAAAACTTCATCAGAAACAAATTCATTTATAGATCATTGTTTGGGAACAATTAGCTAGTTTAATTCTTTTTTTTTTTTTTTTTTTTTTTTTGAGACGGAGTTTCGCTCTTGTTACCCAGGGTGGAGTGCAATGGCACGATCTCGGCTCACCGCAACCTCCGCCTCCTGGGTTCAGGCAATTCTCCTGCCTCAGCCTCCTGAGTAGCTGGGATTATAGACACGCGCCACCATGCCCAGCTAATTTTTTTTTGTATTTTTAGTAGAGACGGGGTTTCTCCATGTTGACCAGGTTGGTCTCGATCTCTCCACCTTGTGATCCACCCGCCTCGGCCTCCCAAAGTGCTGGGATTACAGGCTTGAGCCACCGCACCCGGCAGCTAGTTTAATTCTTAATAGCAGACCCTTAGAATCCTCTCTGTTATGATCACAGCTGTTTTCCAATAAATTAATAATCCAAAACTCAGTGAGATTCTTTAAGGAATGAGATGATTCGCTCTGCTTAAAGAGGACATCAAATAAAACTTGTAGCAACCATTGTTCTGGAAAGCCAAAAGACCAGGAAGGAAAGTAAATGTGTTTATTTTTTATTTTATGTTTTAAAATCCTTTAGCACAAAGCATTATAAATGGTAAATAAAACATACTTGGGAAGAAAAATGATTATAAAATCTGCCTATTTGGGAATCTTTACCTTCACCTAGAAGCAATAATAATGTTAATGATATACACTCCTGAGCTTGGGAAAACACAGCCACATGAATTACAGTCTTGTGAAAATGGGATTTACTTGACTCCTATGATTCTGGAGATCAGAATTACCATAAACGGGAAGAAATTTTAAGAGAAGTAGTATTTAGCTAAAGATAAGAACTTGTTTTCAGAAGCATAACTTCCTAAGCCAATGCAAGGATGAACGAGTAACTTCATGGTATGGGAGGCCAAGTATCCTAAAAGTGCTTAAGCAAAACCTGGTTAACCATTTGGCAGCTTTACTGAAAATGGAAATCAAGGTAGTATATTGGCTCAGATAACCTCTAAGAAGCCATCTAAATCTAAGAATCTAGGGTTCCTTTCCCATCCCAGTCCTTACCAGCCAAGAGTCAACAAAAGATTAGTCAAATACTCGAGGATAGACACAAAACTCTCATGAAGATGAATATTAATTTCACAATTTCAGAACATTGACAACTCAGTGATAATCAGTCTTTTTTTTAACTTTTAAGTTCAGGAGTACATATGCAGATTTGTTACATATGTAAACTTGCGTCATGGAGGTTTGCTGTACAGATTATCTCATCACTCAGGTATTAAGCCTAGTACCCATTAGTTATTTTTCCTAATCTTCTCCTTCCTCCCAGCCTTCACCCCGCTGTAGGCCCGAATATGTGTTGTTCCCCTCTATGTGTCCATGTGTTCTCATCATTTAGTTCCCATTTGTAAGTGAGAACATGTGGTATTTGGTTTTCTGTTCCTGTGTTAGGTTTTATTTATTTTATTTTATTTTTTGGTAATTTAGGATTTACTTTTGCAAAACCATGTAAACAAATACTAAATGCTATGCTTGCATTTTGAACATTAAAAATATGAAACTCAAACATTCAAAGTTAAATACAGATCTCCTATGCCTGACCTGGATTTAGATTTGAGTATTTCACATTTTACAGAAAGGAACTTGCAAAGTTTGATCAATACTTATAGTACATACTATTATTCACCAAAATATTCTTAAAATTTAAACGGCTGATATTAAAAGTAGTTATTTTTTCTTAAATATGTGAAAACATATCAGTTTGAATTAACCTTCAGATTTTGAGGCCATGAAAGATCCACAAATAGAGTACCCAAGAGTATGTTTTAACTCATTTATAAGTTTGTTTACAGTTGTGACAGGAACATCTTTGACTTTCAGATATTGGGAAAAATTGCCTTAAGCAAACAAACATAAAGGATGTTTTGGGTTAAGTTACTTCTCAGTACAAATAATTCTTTGTATCAATCAATTTTTGAAAGAAATTCCTAAAAGCATTCAGGAAACACTTGTATTTTATAATTGTCAAACATGTATTTATGTTACAGAAGATACAAGAAAACTTACAAAAATAAAAAATAAAATAAAATAAAAAAATTAAATAAAATAAAAAAATTAAAAAATAAAAAACTTAAAAAAAACACTGTAAAATACAAAAGAAGAAATCTGCAAATTAAGAAATTATCAATGTTGTTCAGAAAGCATAGCTTACTTTTACTTTGAAATTCACTGATTAACATATAACTTAACACTTAAAATATAGCTAAATTATTTCATAGTATTTATAGAATATTACTTCTCTGAGTAGACATGTTTCACACAACAGTTTCCAATTAATGCTGAAAATTCATCTGATAATTTTAATCACAATTTACGATAGACTGATTAATTGATTAATAATTTATTCAATAATTTAGATGCCATAAGAACCAATCAAAGTAATAATCTGATAATTACTCATGTACAATCCTGCCAATTAGTAATACTAAGCCAAGAATCTAATAGATAACACCTTCTGTTGAATTATGTTTCCATCTGTGTGACTGGTTTAGATATACAATATTATGCTTTTTCCTTTTCTCTTTTTTTTTTTTTTTTTTTTTTTCTTGAGGCAGAGTCTTGCTCTTGCTGCCCAGGCTGGAATGCATGGAATAATCTCGGCTCAATGCAACCTCTGCCTCTTGGGATCAAGCAATTCTCCTGCCTCACCTTGCCGAGTGGCTGGGATTACAGACACCTGTCACCACACCCAGCTAATTTTTGTATTTTCAGTACAGGTGGGGTTTCACCATGTTGGTCAGGCTGGTCTCAAACTCCTGACCTTGTGATCCGCCCACCCTGGCCTTCCAAAGTGCTGGGGTTATAGGCATGAGCCACCATGCCCCCTGGCCTCCTTTTTTTTCTTTTTCTTTCTTTTTTCACAAGCAGCTCAATGATTTGGAGAATTGGGTAATGCAGTGCAATACAATATAGGGAGAAAGTATAAAACGGCACCTAACACCAATGCCAATACTTATCTCATTATGGTTTTAGCTAAGGAAGTTATTAATATTTTGTTATTTGCTTTTCTTTAGCACACAAATCAAAGCCATTAACTTGAACTTGAGATATATACACAATACATACACAACCTTATGCAAAACACTTTTCATAAGTAACATTACATTTTAAAATATTGGAAACTGAGTATCTGTGCTGATTTGTGTTTTGACTGAACGGAACAAGAAGAGAACAACATTCAATTAGGGAAGGTTATACTAATAATAAAGCTCTTAAAATTCAAAATGTCTTCCCCTCTTTTTGTACTTACCACAGGCTACACAGTGTCCTGAGAGGATTCATTATGAGAAAAATATCAATCACAGCTTTAAGAACTTACTTTGGAAAAAACTAATGAGAAAGCAAATTGGAAGGTGAGACTTCATCTTGGTTTTCAAGTAAGTGGTCTTAATTTTTCTCCTTATAGAACAAGTTCAAGTCAATTAATTATAAATATATCTAAACCTTTAATTTTTAGTTTTCAGGTAAAGTTAACACTTTATTTATGCAAAGTCTATGAGAAGAGTTCAGTAGAGATCATCTAATCTTAAGTCATGACATTATCCATTCAAGTTCTTGGCACAATCCCTCACCAGTTAGAGAACAGCATGCCTGGATACCCACTGGTGATCTTTAATAGATGTTAGCTTCACAAACTGGGAGATTTCTGCTACAGCTATGCATTCTTTAACATCTTGTTTATTAGCAAAAATCAGCAATCCAGCTTTTCTTAGGTCCTCGTGCTAACATTTTATAGAGTTTTCTAGTTACAGAAATCCTCTCTGTCTGTACTGTTCACAACAACTATACAGACTCCGTGTTAGTATAGTAAGTGTTCCAGGAAGAATGAAGGATTCTTGGCCACCAATATCACTCACTGGGAAAAGTATATTATTGTTATTGTTATTGTTATTATTATTATTATTTTGAAACAGAGTCTTGCTCTGTCACCGAGGCTGGAGTGCAGTGGTGTGCTCTTGGCTCACTGCAACCTCTGCCTCCTGGGTTCAAGCAATTCTACTGTCTCAGCTTCCCGAGTAGCTGGGATTACAGGCACTTGCCACCATGTCTAGCTAATTTTTGTATTTTTAGTGAAAATGGAATTTCACCATGTTGGCCAGGCTGGTCTCAAACTCCTGACCTCAGGTGATCCACCCACCTCAGCCTCACAAAATATTAGGATTACAAGCATGAGCCACCATGCCTAGCCGGAAATGTGTATTATTAATCACTATCTCTTCTACATTACTTCCTATTGTATGAGATGTATGTACAACTTTATTCATAGAAGATTGTTAAAGGATGGTCGTTTTCCCTGCAGTATCCAGCCCAACAATTGTACTTTTGTGCTCCTGGTGATTGAAAGGTCTCCATATCCTGGTGAAGAGAATTCCCATTCTTGGGCTATGGACCCCGCCTTCAGCCACTCAAACCACCTGGCCTCCCTGGCTCAGGCTGAGCGGGGCATGGAGAGAGACATGCTGGAGCCTCTGTCTCTGCACCTGCTCCTGCCCTGGTTGCTGGCCCGCTTCCAGGGAACTGGAGGAAGGCCAAAACCCAGGTCTCTGCCACACGTGAGGCCTTCTGCCCCCACACACTCACCTGGCTTGAGGACATTGCCACCAAGTTGTCTGCAATGAGCCTCGCAGGCTACCGTCCTTCCCCTTCATGTGTTAATTTGCTAAGGATAATGGCCTCCAGCTCCATCTATGTCCCCCAAATGACATGATCTCATTCTTTTTATAACTGCATAGTACTCCATGGTGTATATGTACCATATTTTCTTTAAGTCTATTATTTATGGCCACTTAGGTTGATTCCATGTCTTTGCTGTTGTGAATAGTATTGCAATGAATATGTGCATGGGTCTTCATAACAAAATGATTCATTTTCCTTTGGGTATATACTCAGTAATGGGGTTGTTGGGTTGAATGGTATTTCTGTCTTTAGGTCTCTGAAGAATCGCCACACTGTTTTTCACAATGGTTGAACTAATTTACACTTCCGCCAGCAGTGTATAAGTGTTCCTTTTTCTCCACAACCTCACCAGCATATGTTATTTTTTGACTTTTTAATAATGGTCATTCTAACTGGTGTGAGATGGTATCTCATTGTGGTTTTGATTTGTATTTCTTTAATGATTGAATGTTGAGCTTTTTTTTCCACATAATTATTGGTCACATGTATGTCTTCTTTTAAAAAATGTCTGTTCATGTCCTTTGCCCACATTTTTATGGGCTTATTTGCTATTTTCTTGTAAATTTGTATAAGTTCCTTGTAGATGTTGGATAGTTGACCTTTGTTGGATGCATAGTTTGCAAATGTGTTCTACCATTCCATAGGCTATTTACTTTGTTCATAGTTTCTTTTGCTGTGCAGAAGCTCTTTAGTTTAATCAGATCCCATTTGTCAATTTTTGCTTTAGTTGCAATTGCTTTTGGCATCTTCATCATGAAATCTTTGCCTATGCCTGTGTCCCAAATGGAATTGCCTAGATTGTCCTTCAGGGATTTCAAAGTTTTGGGTGTTACATTTAAGCCTTTAATCCATCTTGAGTTCATTTTTATATATGGTGTAAGGAAGGGGTCCAGTTTTACTCTTCTACATATTGCTAGCCAGTTATCCCAGCATCATTTATTGAATAGGGAATCCTTTCCCCATTGCTTATTTTTATCAGGTTTGTCAAAGATCAAATAGTTGTAGGTGTGTGATCTTATTTCTGGGTTTTGTATTCAGGTCCATTGGTCTATGTGTTTGTTTTTGTAACAGTACCATGATGCTTTGGTTACTATAGTCCTGTAGAATAGTTTTAAGTCAAGTGGTGTGATGCCTCCAGCTTTTCCTTTTTGCTTAGGATTTCCTTAGATATTCAGGCTCTTTTTTGGTTCTATATGAATTTTAAAATAGTTTTTTTCTAGTTCTGTGAACAATGTAAATGGTAGTTTAATAGGCATAGCACTGAATCTATAAATTGCTTTGGGCAGTATGGCCATTTTAATGGCATTAACTCTTCCTATCCTTGAGCATAGAATGTTATTCCATTTGTTTGTGTCATCTCTGATTTCTTTGAGTGGCGGTTTGTAGTTCTCCTTACAGAGATCTTTTACCTCCCTATTTAGCTGTATTCTTAAGTATTTTAATCTTTTTGTGGCAATTGTGAATGTGAGTTCATTCCTGACTTGGCTCTCAGCTTGACTGTTATTGATGTAGAAATGCTAGTGATTTTTGCACATTTCTTTTGTAGCCTGAGACTTTGCTGTAGTTCTTTATCTTCCTAAGAAGCTTTTGGGCTGAGACTGGAAGTGTCTAGATATAGAACCATGTCAACTGCAAACATAGATAGTTTGACTTCCTCTCTTCTTATCTGTATGCCCTTTATTTCTTTCTCTTGCCTGATTGCTCTGGCCAGAACTTCCAATACTATATTGAATAGGAGTTATGCGAGAGGCTATCCTGTCTTGTGTCAGCTTTCAAGGGGAATGCTTCTAGATTTTGTCCATTCAGTATGATGTTGGCTATGGGTTTGTTATAGATAGCTCTCGTTATTTTGAGGTATATTTCTTCAATATCTAGTTTATTGATAGTTTTTAAAATGAATGTATGTTGAATTGTATGGAAATCCTCTTTTGCATCTGTTGAGATAATCATGTGGTTTTGTCTTTAGTTCTGTTTGTGTGGTGAATCACGTTTATTGATCTGTGTATGTTGTGCCAACCTTGTATCCCAGGGATAAAGCTTACTATGAAGTGGTGGATAAGCTTTTTCATGTGCTGCTGGATTCAGTTTGCCAGTATTTTGTTGAGGATTTTTGCATCGATGTTCATCAAGAATATTGGCCTGACGTTTTCTTTTTGTTGTTGTTGTATCGCTCCCAGGTTTTGGTATTAGGATGATACTGGCTTTATAGAATGAGTTCGGGAGGAATCTCTCCTCCTCGATTTTATGAAATAGTTTCAGTAGAATTAGTACCAGCTCTTCTTTGTATGTCTGGTAGAAATCAGCTGTGAATCTGTCTAGTCCTGAGTTTTTGTTTTGTTGTTTTTTTTTTTTTTTTGGTTGGTAGGCTATTTATTACTGTCTCAATTTTAAAGCCCATTACCTGACCTGACTACCAGTAGAAGTTGAGAATCTTTACTCCTAAGTATAATGCTCTTTCTTCAAAAGAGCATTAATTTTCTTTATATTGATGTTTTTAAAGCAACTTTGATATACGCTTTCAATACATATTTTTGAATACCTACTTCATGCCAGGTACCATGCTTAGGTATTGTCCTGAAATAAAGACACTCTGACATTATATGGAATGAAGCTTCTTGAAGCCTCTTTCACCTTAAAAACTTTTACTACCCTAACAGAGGAGGATTTTGTATCAATAAGGAGGAAAAGTGGAAGGAATATGTACCTACTTAAGAGCTTCCCTGTCTGTGAATAGCTCTTTACCACCTAACATTTCATGAAACCCCATCAATAAGAACCTGTTCCCTTGATTCTTGAAGGTTTTGTTAGAAGACTTCTATTATAAAGCAAATATCCTCTGGGAAGAGAAATAACTTAAAACTCTAGCAGTTTAATCACTTCCACACTTTGGACTTCAGCTTCCCCTATAAATAAGGGGTTTTGACCATATGATCTCTGTGGTCTTCTCTAGTATGAAAATCTAGACTTACTAGGCCTAAAGGTCAGGGAATGGAAGTAGCAAAGGCTGGGTTTTCAAGACTGCCTAGAAACAGCAGTTGGAATTATAAGCAGCCTCAAGTACTCTCTCCTAACCCTGAAGTTATAGGGAAAGATTTAAACATGCTTCCAAGCCTCATGGGCAAATCACTCCCTTAGAGCTGTTGGACAACCTCTGGCTAATAAAGATTAAGCAAATAAATATAAAAAATGGTTCTATCCAGCATCCTGAGAGGCCAATTTGCTGTTAATGGTGGTGTTTAGGCCCTAAAAGGGTATTAACTTACAGAATAGTAAAGTTTCCAAACACAGCCCAGAGCTTTAAAAGATGTACAGGTGCCAAAATTAAGGGCCAAATTACCAATCTGTTTTAAATGATGGTCTGGGAATGCTCAATATGACAAGGAAAATGTATGACAAATAATATCTTCAATACAAAGAAAAAGTTGCTTGAATTTATTAAAGGAAATGGACTACCTCTTGGGACATTTTTTTTTTTTTGCCCACTCCTCAAAGAGGTGATTTTTCAAAATCGACTTGAAGACACAGCTAATGCAAAATGACCCTTTAAGCATAAAGTAAGCTCATTTTTAACTAAAACAATTTCCATGTCAGCATTTGCCAAAACCTTTGGGAATTTAGACATCTCAAAGAAATGCACATTCCATTAGTATCAAAACTAGGTGCTTCCATGATGTACTAAATGCAGCAGCATTACTCAACATGTGCAAAAGCTTTAAGCCAGAGTAAAGCCGGCTGCGTTTCTACTCATCGACAAGTTTAAAGAATTCATTGGCAGCCCTGCTGGATGACAGCAGAATGACTTCCTGTCAAGTAACCTCCATCCTCCAAGGTGACAGGAAATGGGTTTAAACACTGGTAATATCACTAATCAATGTAAGGAAGCACATGTTCCCAGTCTGCAACTGTGAAGTTTGGTTGCAATGTGTTAGCTGCTTGCTGGGCCATATGATTCAGCATAATGACAGATGAAAGGAAAGGTCAGATTTACTAAGTGTTGAAGAGGTGTCATCAAGTGTTGCATATTACTTCAAGATGTCCTCTGCATCAGAGGCATCTCACATATAGGAGTTAATTTCTCCTGCAGAATTCTTTAGTTTTCCTACAACCCTTTATGGAAGCCCCCAAATTTATTTCAACACATGAAGAATTGGACTTTCTCTTATTTCTGATTGACACTAAATATAAAGGTAACAGTCTTACCTTTATGTGATTCTACCATGGTCTTTAAGATAAGTGCATACATTCATATACCTTCAGGCTCTGCCAAATACACTCTTGTAGAGTCAAAATAGCCAGATTTTCCTCAAAAGTTCATTCCAGTGCTTCCAGTTTCTTGAGGTGGTTTTCACCCTCTTAAATACAATGGCAGTTGTATTCCTTTTCAAAGAAGCACTATTCAGGTTGTTTGTTTGTTTGTTTGTTTGTTTGTTTGTTTTGAGATGGAGTCTCACTTACTCTGTCTCCCAGGTTGGAATGTAGTGGTACAATCTTGGGTCACTGTAACATCCAGCTCCTGGATTCAAGCGATTCTCCCACCTCAGCTTCTCCAGTAGCTGGGATAATAGGCATGTGCCACCATGCCCTGCTAATTTTTGTATTTTTAGTAGAAATGGGGTTTCATCGTGTTGGCCAGGCTGGTCTCAAACTCCTGACCTCAAGTTATCTGCTCACCTCGGCCTCTCAAAACACTGGAATTACAGTTATGTGCTGCCACATCCAGCCTTTTCAGTTTTATACTAAAGAAGATGTGAGGAAGCATAACTTTCCCTTTATTCATAGAATAGAAGAAGACTTTCAGGATCCTCTCCCAGAGCCTATTCCTATCAGATTCATTTCTTCAGTCACAAATTTTTGATAATTATTTTTTGAGCACTTACTCTGTATCAGGCATTATACTAGTAGTTACAATACCAAGTAGAACCAGATGTAGTCTCTGATCTCCTAGAGATATTTAGTTAAATAATCAAATAGGTAATTATTCAAATAAATATATAATTCTTAAACTTAATACTTATAATTATTAAATAAATTAAATAACTATTCAATGAATGTATAGTTGCTAACTGGAGATGAGTAAACAGGCATAGAAAGGTGAAGTGACTTTCTAAGGTCCCATCCTAAGTCTGTTATAGAATACTGGTCTCCTGGCTCCCAGCCCAGTTCTCTTTTACTCTGTATCCTAGTGCATTTCAGTGTGCTTTCCCTGGACTGAAAGATGATCTGACACTCCATTTCCAAGACAGTCTCATAGCAGCTTCTCCAGAGCAGGGCTTTCCAAGATTTTTACCTCCTTTTGCAAGAATAAAATGCTTTGCTCTTTGCTGAGGTTTACCTGAGGAAGGGGCTGTGTATGCAAGTTTGTGTGTTGGAAGAGGGTGGTGAACATTATAATGGAGGTCTCCTAAGCTTTTGTGAAGAACACACAAGACTATGCTAGTAAAAGAAATACAGCAGTGTCCGTTTAGCCTTTTGTGATCCCTGCCTACAGTGAAAAAGAGATGTACCTGGTGACGAGCGAAGGGAGATATTCTAAGTGATTTTCTAAAATCACCACCAGCTTTGTCATAAATACTAGCTGAAAATGGTGAGTCAGCCAACTTACAGGGCCAGGGAACACACAGGCCATAGATATGTCCTGGAAAACTAGCCAACTATGGCAGAGGATATTTCTGGTTACAAGAGTAGAGCCAGGGCTTTCTGAAGCATTATCTCAAAAGTCAAAGTAGCAGAACCAGATAATCCATTTATTCCTTTCCAGATCTTAGAGGACACAAAAGTAAAGAACTCCAAACTATCTGATCCCTCCATTAAAAGCTTTACAGTTTATATATCTGTTTCCACAGGAGAGAAGCAAGCTGTCTTTAACACTCAACCTACAAACTAGGTCCCTAATCAATATTTATTTAATATATAAATGGTGTGGACAGTGGCATCAGAATGTACTTATGAACATTAATAATAAGAATTTATTGAGCATTTAGTATGTGAGAGAGGTTAAGGCTATGAATGCTTTAATATGAATGCATTATTAATTCTAATAACACTGTAAAACAACTAAAAGTATTACTCTTATTTCATAGATGAGAAAAAAGGAGACTAGTAATGTTAAATAATTCATCCAAGGTTACTCATCTAACAAAAGACAAGATCCAGGATTTGAAAAAAAGTCTGATTCACTTCAAAGCTCATGTTCCTGGTCACCATATTTATTTCCTGTTTGATAGTTTAGACAAGACAAGATATAGAGCATCTCACTAAGGGTTCTTCTCTAAATTAATTAAGATACTTTCAACAGCAAATAACAAGAAAAAATAAAAAAAATACATAAATGTAACATATAAAAAGAGAAGACAAAGTAAGGTGTTTTAAAACTTGATTAATTCAGTAGCCTAGTGATATGATGTATGTCCTTTCTAATTTCTTCTCTGCTGTCCTTAGAACATTGGCTTTTGTCCTCAGGCTTGTGCCTTAATCATAGCAACATGGCTACAGCAACATGGCTACAGCAGTTGCAGGCATCACCTGCAAACAGTTATATATATGAAGGGAGAACACCAAGTTAATGACTATCTACACCAAAAAACAAAAACAAAAAACCTTCATAAGAACCAAACATCAGTGAGCACACACTGTACCTGGTTTTTACGACTGAAAGAGACACTGAAGAGATAGAAACTACAGCCCTGAATCCCTGACACCGTCCCTCCTCTGTCCCACAGCAGTGGCAGCTTGGTGCAGAGAGCTTCTCTAGGCACTAAGGGAGGAAGAACACAGAAATTTTGAGAAGTTGAACTCAGTACTGTCCCGATAAAGCAGCAAAGAAAACTGGACCAAACTCACCTGATGCCCACCCACAGAGGGAGCATTTAAACCAGCCCTAGCCAGAAGGGAATGACCAATCCCAGTTGTCCAAACTTGAGTGCCTACAAACCTTGCTAGGAAGGGCTACAGCACTCTGTGTCTCCAAGTAAATTTTAAAGGCAGTCTATACCATTAAGGACTGACTCTTAGGTCAATCCTAGTGTTAAACTAGGCCCAAACACAGTTGCTTGAGGGGGCGTGTGATATACTGAGACACAAGCTGGAGAAGACAAGGAAATGCTTGCATGACCCTTCCCCCAACCACAAGCTACATAGCTCAAGGCTCCATAAGAGATCCCTTCCTTTCACTGAGGAGAAAAGAAAGAGTAGGGAAGACTTTGTCTTGTATCTTGGATACCTGCTCAGCCACAGCTGAATAGGCATTGATCATTGATTAATGAGGCCCAAGTTTAAGGCTCTAGCTTCCAGATGACATTTGTAGACACACCCTGGGCCAGTAGGGATCCTACTGCCTTGAAGAAAAAGACCAAGTCCTGGAAGCATTCATTACCTGCTAACTGAAGAGCCTTTGGGCCCAGAATAACTAGCAGCAATAGCCAGGTACTATATCAAGGGCCTTGGGTGAGTGTCTGAGACTTGCTGGCTTCAGGTGAGATGCACATTACCAGCTATACTGGCTGCAATGCAAAACTCCCTCTGCTTGAGAAAAACAGAGGGAAAAGTAAAGGGGACTTTGTCTTGCACCTTAGGTACCAGCATGACCAAAGGGGAATAGAGCTCTTGGGTGGGCTTTTGGGGACCCTGATTCCAGGACTTGACTCATGGCCATTTCCGGACCTGCCCTAGGCTAGAGGAGAGACTACTGCCCTGAAGGGTGAGTCCTGGGCCAGGCAGCATTCACCACAAGCTGACTTAAGAGCCCTTGGGCCTTAAGGGAACATCAGCAGAAGTCTGGCAATAGTCCCTGTGGCCCAGGGTAGTGGTGGCAAGGGGGTGAGGCTCCACTGTCTTTGAAAATGGGATGAAAGAGTGGGAAGAACTGCATCTTGTAGTTTGAGTGTCAGGTCAGCCACAGTACAGTAGAACACTGGGTAGACTTCTAAGGCCTTTGATTCTAGTCTCTAACCCCCAGATGGCACTTCTGGACCTAGCTGGGACTGGGGGATCTCACTACCTTGCAAAGAAGAGCACAGGCCTGGCTGGCATTGCCACCTGCTGATTGCAGAGCTCCAGGTCCTTGTGTGAACATAGGCAGTAGCCAGGGAGTGGTTACAACAAGCTTTAGGTGAGACTCAATGCTGTGCTGGCTTCAGGACTGACCCAGCACTGTCATAGTAGTGGTGGCAACAGAGGTGCTTGTGTCACTCCAGCCCCAGCTTTATGTGGCTCAGAACAGACAGAGAGAGACTCTGCTTGAAAGAAAATAAGGGGAAAGAACAAGAGTCTCTGCCTGATACTCCACTGAATTCTTCAAGATCTAGTTTAA
This sequence comes from Saimiri boliviensis, assembly GCF_048565385.1. Classification (NCBI taxonomy): domain Eukaryota; kingdom Metazoa; phylum Chordata; class Mammalia; order Primates; family Cebidae; genus Saimiri; species Saimiri boliviensis. The sequence continues at coordinate 83,654,843 of NC_133460.1, forward strand.
GACCATGAAGGCAGTTCCTCTATGAGTCTATAAGAATTACAGTGTTACTGGGTTTGGGGTGCCCCCAAAAGCAGATACAGCTTAGATCACAACACCTAAGTCCTTTCAAATATCTGGAAAGTCTTCCAAAGAAAAACAGCTACAAATAAGTCCAGATAGAGAAGAACACCATAAATACCTAACTCCACTGTGCAGACGCCAAAACACATCTACAAGCATCAACATCATCCAGGAAGACATGACCTAACCAAATAAACTAAATAAGCCACCACTGACCAATTCTGGAGAAATGGAGATATGTGACGTTTCTGAAAGAGAATTAAAAATAGCCGTGTGAGGAAACTCAAAGAAATTCAAGATAACACAGAGAAAAAATTCAGAATTCTACCAGATACATTTAACAAAGATATTGAAATAATTAAAAACAATTAAGAAGAAATTCTGGAGCTGGAAAATGCAACTGGCATATTGAAGAAGAATGCATCAGAGTCCTTTAATAGCAGAACTGATCAGGCAAAAGAAATAGTGAACTTGAAGACAGCCTATTTAAATACACAGAGGAGACAAAAGAAAAACAAATAGAAAACAATGAAGTACACCTACAAGATCTAGATAAGTTATAAAATAGTATCTGCAAAACTCAGGGTACCCTCAAACCAAAAACCATACAATGGATACGCAAATAATAAAATAAAATATAACCTAAAAAGGGAAAGCTAAGAGTTATCGGCCTTAAAGAGGAAGTAGAGAAAGCGATAGGGGTAGGAAGTTTATTCAAAGGGATAACAACACTGAACTTCCCAAACCTAGAGAAAGATATCAATATTCAAGTATAAAAAGGTTATAGAACACTAAGTAGATTTAACCCAAAGAAGACTACCTCAAGGCATTTAATAATCAGACTCCCAAAGGTCAAAGAGAAAGAAGGGATCCTAAAAGCAGCAAGAAAAAAGAAACAAATAATATACAACATGCCTAACTGCAGACTTTTCAGTGGAAACCTTACAGGCCAGAAGAGAATGGCATGACATATTTCAAGTGCTGAAGAAAATAAACATTTACTCTAGAATAGTATATCTAGTAAAGAATCCTTAAAACATGAAGGAGAAATAGACTTTCCCAGACCATGAAAAGCTGAGGGATTTCGCCAATGCCAGGCCTATCCTACAAGAAATGCTAAAGGAAGTTCTTCAATCAGAAAGAGAAAGACATTAATGAGCAATGAATAATCATCTAAAGGTACAAAACTCACTGATAACAGTAAGTACACAGAAAAACACAGAATATTATAACATGAAAACTGTGGTGTATAAACTATTTTTATCCTATTAAATAGAAAAACTAAACAATGAACCAATAAAATATAACTACAACAACTTTTCAAGACATAGCACACTAAGTCATAAATAGAAACAACAAAAGTTAAAAGCAGGGAGATGAAGTTAAAGTGTAGAGTTTTAATTGGTTTTCTTTTTGCTCCTTTGTTTATGCAAATAGTGTTAAGGTAGAAATGTTAATTAGGTTAACTATTGTGCAAAGTAGTATGACAATTCCTCAAAGAGCTAAAGGCAGAACCATCATTCAACCCAGCAATCCCATTACTGGGTATATGCCCAGAGGTATATGAATCATTCTACCATGAAGACACATGCACACAAATGTTCATTGCAGCATTATTCACAATAGCAGGGACATGGAATCAACCTAAATGCCAATCAATGACAGATTGAATAAAGAAAATGTGGTACATATATACTACAGAATACTATACATCCATAAAAAAGAACAAGATCCTATCTTTTGCAAGAACATGGATAGAGCTGCAGGTATAATCCCTAGCAAACTCACACAGGAACAGAAAACTAAATACCTCATGTTCTCACTTATAAGTGGGAGCAAAATGATGATTTCTGAACACAAAGATAGAAACAACAGACACTGGGTATACTTGAAGGGGGAGGGTGGGAAGAGGGAGAAGAGCAGAAAGATAACTACTGTATGCTGGGCTTAATACCTGGGTGGTAAAATAATATGTATAACAAACCACTGTGACATATGCTTACCTATGTAACAAATCTTCACATATACCCCCAAACCTAAAACAAACGTTAAAAACAAGTTATCAGGTTAAAATGATAGATTATAAAATAGTATTTGCAAGACTCGGGTTACCCTCAAACAAAAAAAAATACAATGGATACACAAATAATAAAAAGCAATAACTAAATCATATGAGTGGAGAAGATTGCCTTCACTAGAAGAACACAGGAAGGATAAAAAGAAGGAAGTGAACACCACAAAACAACTAGAAAAGAAATAACAAAATGACAGGAATAAGTTCTTATTTATCAATAATAACATATAATGTAAATGAACTAACCTCTTTAATCAAAAAACACACACTGGCTGAATAGATGAAAAAATAAACCCATTGATCTGTTGCCTACAAAATATATACCTCACCTATGAAGACAGAAATTGACTGAAAATAAAAGAATGGAAAAGATATTCCATGCCAGTGGAAACCAATAAAAAGCAGGAATCACTATACTTATATCAGATGAAATAGATGTCAGGACAAAAACTACAAGAGACAAATAAAGTACCAAATAATGATTAAGGGGTTGATTCAGCAAGAGAATATAAAAATTTGAAATATATATGCACGCAAGACTGGAGCAGCTAGATATATAAAGAAAATATTGTTAGAGGTAAAGAGAGAGATAGTCCCTATTACAGTAACAGCCAGAAATTTCGACACCACACTTTCAGCATTGGAGAGACAGAAAATCCATAAAGAAACATCAGACCTAATCTGCTCTACAGACCAAATGGATCTAAAATATTTACAGAACACTTTATTCATCAGCTGCAGAATACACATTATTTTCCCAGCACATGGATCATTCACAAGGATAAATGATATGTTAGGTCACAAAACAAGTCTTGAAAACATTTTTAAAAACTGAAATGGTATCAAGCATCTTCTCTAACGACAGAACAAAACTAGAAATTAAAGAGAAGAAGAATTTCGGAAATTGTACAAATACATGGAAATCAAACAATATGCTCCTGAATAATCAGTGAGTCAATAAAGAAATTAAAAATAAAATTGAAAAATTTCTTGATAAAAATGATAATGAAAACACAACATACCAATACCTGTGGAATATAGCAAAGGAAGTACTAATAGGGAATTTTATAGCTATAAGTGCCTACATCAAAACAGAAAAAACTTCAGATGAAAAATCTAATAATACATCTTAAATATCTAGAAAAGCAGAAACAAATGAAACTCCAAAATAATAGAAGAAAATAAATGATGAAGATTAGAGCAGAAATAAATGAAATTGAAAAAAATACCAAAAAAACCAGTGAAACCAAAAGTTGCTATTTTTTTTTGAAAAGTTAAACAAAATTGACAAACATTTAGCCACATTGACAAAAAAAGGAAAGATGATCTAAATAAATAAAATCAGATATTTAAAAAAAAAGACATTACAAGTCATACTGCAGAAATGCAAAGGATCATTAGTGGCTACTATGAGCAACTATATACCAATAAATTGGAAAATCTAGAAGAACTGAACAAATTCCCAACACATACAACCTACCAAGATGAAATAAAAATGAAATCCAAAACTTAAACAGACCAACAACAAATAATGAGATCAAAGTCATAATCAAAAGGTTCTCACTAAAGAAACACCTGGGGCCTGATGACTGTACTGTTGAATTCTACAAAACATTTAAAGAAGAATTAAAACCAATCCTACTCCAACTATTCTGAAAAATAGAAAAGGAAGGAATATTTCAAAACTCATTCAATGAGGCCAGGATTACCATGATACCAAAACAGACAAAGACACATCAAAAACAACAACACATACCTGTTCATTGTGGCACTGTTTACAATAGCAAAGACCTGGAACCAATCCAAATGCCCATCAATGATAGACTGGATAAAGAAAATGTGGCACATATACACCATGGAATACTATGCAGCCATAAAAAGGGAGGATGAGTTCATGTCCTTTGTGAGGACATGGATGAATCTAGAAACCATCATTCTCAGCAAACTGACACAAGAACAGAAAACCAAACAGTGCATGTTCTCACTCATAGGTGGGTACTGAACAATGAGAACACATGGACACAGGGAGGGGAACATCACACACTGGGGTCTGTTGAAGGTTGGGGGACTAAGGGAGGGATAGCAAGGAGTAGGAAGATTGGGGAGGGATAACATTGGGAGAAATACTTAATGTAGGTAACGGGGTGATGGATGCAGCAAACCACCATGGCATGTGTATACCTATGTAACAATCCTGCAAGATCTGCACGTGTACCCCAGAACTTAAAGTACAATAAAAACAATTACATACACACACACACACACACACACACACACACACACATATATATATAAAACACTATAGGCCAATATCTCTAATGAATATTAATGTGAAAATTCTCAACAAAATACTAGCAAAGCAAATTCAACCATACATCAGAAAAATCATTCATTTTGATCAAGTGGAATTTAACCCTGGGATGCAAGGATGTTTCAACACTTGTAAATCAACCAATATGATACATCATATCAACAAAATGAAGGATAAAAACCACATGATCATTTCAATTGATGCTGAAAAATTATTTGAAAATTTAACATCTTTTCATAATACAAACCTTCAAAATACAAACCCTCAAAAAACTGGGGATGGAAGGAACATACCTCAATGTAATAAGAGCCATGTATACCAGACCCACAGCTAGTGATAAGGATAACCGCTGTCACCACTATTATTCAACACAGTACTGGAAGTCCTAGATACAGCAATCAGACAAAGATATAAAGGGCATCCAAATTGGAAAGGAAGAAGTCAAATTACATTTTTTTGTAGTGGATATGATCTTACATTTGGAAAAAACTAAAGATTCCAAGGAAAAAACTATTAGAACTAATAAACAAATTCAGTAAGGTTACAGGATACAAAATCAACACACAAAAATCAGTAGTATTTCTATATGTCAACAGTGAACAATGAGAAAAAGAAATTTTAAAAGTAATCCCATTTACAATAGCCAAAAATAAATACCTAGGAATTAACCAAATAAGTGAAAGATAAATGTAACAAAAATTATAAAACACTGATGAAAGAAATTGAAGAGGACACCAAAAAATAGAAAAATATTCCATGTTCATGGTTTGAAAGAATCAATATTCTTAAAATGTTCATAATACCCAAAGCAATCTACAGAGTCTATGCAATCCCTATCAAAATACCAATGACATTCTTCAGAGAAATAGAAAAAATAATCCTAAAATTTGTATAGAACCACAAAAGACCTACAATAGGCAAAACTATCCTAAGCAAAAAGAACAAAATTGGAGGAATCACATTACCTGATTGCAAATTATACTACAGTAATACTAAAACAGCAATGATAACCAAAAACAGCATGATACTACCGTAAAAACAAACACATAGACGAATGAAACAGAATAGAGAACTCAGAAACAATCCACACACCTACAGCAAACTCATTTTTGACAAAGGTGCCAAGAACATACACTGGGAAAAAGACAGTCTCTTGAATAAATGGTGCTGAGAAAACTGAATGTCCATATGCAGAAAAATGAAACTAGGTCCTTACCACCATATATATAAGTGAAATCAGAAAGGATTAAAGGCTTAAGTCTAAGACCTCAAGCTTTAAAACTACCACAAGAAAAGACTGGGGAAAATCTCTAGCACATTGGTATGGGCAAAGATTTCTTGAGCAATACCCCACAAGCACAGGCAACCAAAGAAAAAATGGACAAATGGGATCATAAAGAGTTAAAAAGTTTCTGCATAGCAAAAGATATAATCAATAAAGTGAAGAGACAACAGAATGGAAAAAAATGTTTGCAAAGTATCCATCTGTCAAGAGATCAATAATCAGAATATATAAGGAGCTCAAACAACTCTCTAGGAAAAAAATTTAATAATCCAATTAAAAATGAGCAAAAGATTTGAATAGACATTTCTGAAAAGAAGACATACAAATGGCATACAAAATGCGAAAAAGTGCTCAACAAAATTGATCATCAGAGAAATGCAAATCAAAACTATAATGAGATAACATGTTACCCCAATCAAAATGGCTTTTAGTCATAAGTCAGGCAATAACACATGCTGATGGAGGATGTAGAGAAAAGGGAAAGCTTGTACCCTATTGTTGGAAATGTAAGTTACTATAACCACTATACAGAACAATTTGGAGCTTCCTCAAAAAACTAAAAATAGAGCTATCATACAATCCAGCAATCCTACTGCTGGCTATATCTCTCAAAGAAAGGAAATCAGTATATCAAAGAGTTATCTGCACTCTCAGGTTTGTTGCAGTACTATTTACAATAGCCAAGATTTGGAAGCCACTTAAGTTTCCATCATCAGATGAATGGATAAAGAAAATGTAGTACATACATACCCAATGGAGTACCATTCAGCTATAAAAAAAGACTGAGATCTAGTCATCTGCAATAACATGGATGAAATGAAGATCATTATGTTAAGTGAAATAAGTCAGGCACAGAAGACAAACATCACATGGTCTCCCTTATTTGTGGAATCCAAAAATCAAAACAGTTGCAATTATGGACATAGAGAGTAGAAAGATGGTTACCAGAGGCTGAAAAGAGTAGTGAGGTGGTGTGAGCAGTAGGGAGGAGGGAATGGTTAACGGGTCCAAAATAAATAGAAAGAATGAACAAACCCCAGTATGTGATAGCACAATAGAGTTCTATAGCCAATAGCAATTCAACTGCACAATTTAAAATAACTAAGATATCACAAAGGCTGAATGCTTGAGGGGATGGATATCACATTCTGCAAGATGTGCTTATTTCACTTTGCATGCCTGTATCCAAACATAGCATATATCCCATACATACATGTACCTACTATGGACCCACAAAAGTTAAAATTTTGAAAAAAAATTTTTAATGTGAAGAGTTTTCTGTGTGGGGGTCCATGTCTACAGTCTTAGTCTTTCTACTCTAATATTAATCTCATATAATCCTATGCACTATCCCCTGAACCTAAAATTTTTACTAGGTCCTAGAGGAATGAAAAGAATCAGAAATTCCCTATCTCAAGAAATTAATGAATACTCAAATTTCCATAATGGAGAGGACAGCATAGTCCTCTCTATGAGATAGATATATTTCTTCCTATTCAGAGGGAATAAGAGTACATTTCATGTAAGGGATAGAATTTGAGCTTGGAGTTTTTAAATGCTTGAACTTTCAGTACACAAAAATGGAGGTATGATTGGAGAAAATTCTAAGTAGAGGGAGGAATTCCAAGTTGAGTAAAGGAAAAGATAAAACGAGTTGTGGGGAACAGGAAACAACCAGTTTTGATAATATTTGGGTTATTTACAGGATAATATTAGAACACGGAGCAGAAAAGACTGTAAAAGTCCTTAACTACATTGATAAACAGTTCTCAGTTAAGTCAGTAAGTCTATCTCTAAGGTAAATGTGAAATACTGGCAATGAAAAAGGAACTGGCTCAGCACTTTTTTAGGTTTATATAGAAAATACCAGCCAGGTTCAAATATGGCAAACTATTAGAAAATTTTGTTCCTTGAATTTCTACTACCTTATTAAGTATGAGAGAAATCACATTTACAAAATATGCATGAATCAACCTAGACCTTTAGTTTTAGTTTGAATGTCTACATCACTCACACCACATATATCTCACTTAAATATAAGCACAATAATCTTAATCTCCACTTGCCACATCATAAATATGACATTGAAAGATATTTTTCACAGATACTGCTGAATGTTTGAAGAACATCAGTAAGAAGGTGAGAAACAGTTGTTATAGTTAGATTCAGCAGTCATACATTTGCATATAGGGCAATATTTAGAAAATGTCTTCAACTGGCAATTACTTCCTGAGATCATGATGTCCCCTCTGTTCACCCATTGCTTAAGAAAGGGGTGGAAAGAAAAAAAAATCATCAAATAACAAACTATGAGTATATGACAATTAGAAAATCATACCATCATCCCATCATTAAAAATCAATAATCTTCAACATTAATTCCATGAAACCCTAAAGAGTCCACTGAAGTAGCCCAGGATCCCCACTTACTTCCTGCCCCATCCCTTTCAAAACCATGTTATCTATTTTAACATTTTCTTATGTCCCTGCTTTTATGACTTTTTAAAAAAAATCTATAGTGGATGAACACATTGATGTAGAAGAATTATGTTGACATTTGTATCAGTTTTCTATTGCTGCTATAACAAATTATCACAAACTTTATGGCTTAAACAATACAAACTAGTCTTATATAAATGGAAGTTAGAATATGAAATGGATTTTAATGGGTTAAAATCAAGTTATTAGGAAGGCTGCATTCCATTCTGGAAGCTCTAAAAAAGAGTCTATTTTCTTTCCTTTTCCAGTTTCTAGAAGATGCCCATACTCCTTGGCTCATAAGCCACTTCCTCCATCCTCAAAGCCAGCAACAAGAAGTCAAGCCCTTCTCACATCACATCTAATCTCTCACATTTGCTCTTCTGCCTTAGTCTTCCACTTCTAAGGATCCTTGTGATTTTATTGGATCTACCTGGACAATCCAAAATAATCTCCCAATTTTAAAGTCAACTGATTAGAAACCTTAATTTAATCTACAACTTAAAATCCCCTTTGCCAGGTAAGTTAACATATTCACATATTTCCAGAAATTAGGACACAGATATCGAGGGTGGAGTGGAGGGGTAACATTCTTCTAGCTACTACAACACTGAAGTTTCAAAAAGGTGTGTAGAAAACAATAGACAGAATATGCATTTGATTAAATACATATATATTTCATATATATGAATAGAAAAGGTCTAGAAAGATACGTAAAAATATGGCTATTACTAGCTGGTGAAATGTTTTCTATTTCCTTTTGGGGGGAAATTATTTGTATTTTCTAATTTTTCTTCAAAAAAATATTTATTTTAAATGAAGGCAAAATACTATTTCTAAGTTAAAAATCCAAAGTATAGACACTTTGCCAAAAAGACATACAGATGGCAAGTAAGCATATGACAAGACACTCAACATAATTAATCATTAGGGATGTGCAAATCAAAACAACAATGATATAGCACTATATGCTTATTAGAAAAGCTTTAAAAAACAACAGCAGGTGCTGTAAAGGACACAGACTAACAAAAATTCTTTTTTTTAAAAATTTATTTATTTTACTTTAGGTGCATACTATATCTGGCATTTCTCCCCATGTTATCCCTCCCCTCTCTCCCCACCCCTTACTGTCTCTCCCCTACCCCCTCCAACTGCCCCCAGTGTGTGATGTTCCTCTCCCTGAGTCCATGTGTTCTTGTTCAACACCCACCTATGTGTGAGAACTTATACACTCCTGGCAGAAATGCAAATGGTACAGTTTGGAAAACAGTGTGGCAGTTTCCTATAAAGTTAAACACATACTTACCACTTGACCTGGAAATCCTACTCTACACTCCAAAGCAGAGTGAATCAAATGAAAGTAAATTTTTAACATGCTCACTAAAAACCTATACGTACATGTTTAGCAACTTCATTCATGATTACAAAAACTGAAAATGCTCCCCAATTCAATTCAATAGGTGTATGAGTAAACAAAGTGTGGCTTTTCCATATAATAGAATATTATTCAACAATTAAAAGGAACAAACTATAATTTATGCAATGAAAAGATGAATAATAAATGTATTTTGTTTAATGAAAGAAACCAGATCTAAAAGTCTGGTTGCAATTGTATATATACATACATATGTATTGCATGAGTCCATTTATACGACACTCTGGAAAAAGGCAAACTATGAGGATGAAAAACAGATCTGTGGTTGCTATGGGTTGGAGTGAAGGAAAGATTAACTATCAACAGGTACCATGAGGAAATTCAGTGACTAATAGAACTGTCTGTAGTGGGGGTGGATACCTGACTCTATAAATTCATCACAACCTATAGAACTGTATACCACCAAGAGTAAATTTTATTGTTTAAAAATTTTTTTAGTTAACCACAATGTCAGAGGAAGATGAAATGCAAACTGTGACAAATGATTTTACCTGTATCACATGATACATGTACACAGAGACAAAAAAAATAGATATAGAAATAAAAATAGACACGTGTATACATATACATCAGTAAATATACAGTCATGCATCACAACAAAGGGATATGTTCTGAGAAACGCATTGTTAGGTGATTTTGATTTTGTTGTTAGGCAAATGTCATTGAGTGTACTTACAAAAATCTAGATGGTATAGCCTCCTACACACCTAGGCTATGTGGTATAGCCTATTGTTCCCAGGCTACAAACCTGAACAGCACGTTATTGTACTAAAAACTATAGGCGATTCTAACACGTGGTATTTATGAGTATATATAAACATATCTAAACATAGAAAAGATACTGTAAAAATACTGTATAAAAGATAAAAAACGGTGTACCTTTATAGGTCATTTATGATGAATGGAGCTTGCAGGACCATAAGTTTCCCTGAGTGTGTCAGTGAGTGAGCAGTGAGTAGATGTGAAGAACTAGGACATTATTATACACTATTGTAGACTTTATAAACACTGTACACTTGAGATACACTAATTTTTTTTTTTTTGAGATGGAGTCTTGCTCTGTTGGCCAGGCTGGAGTGCAGTGCCACAATCTCAGCTCACCACAACTTCTACTTCCCAGGTTCAAGGGATTCTCCTGCCTCAGCCTCCTGAGTAGCTGGAATCACAGGTGCCCACCACCATGCCTGGCTAATTTTTTGTATTTTTAATAGATACAGGGTTTCACCATGTTAGCCAGGATGGTCTCAATCTCTGACCTCATGATCTACCTGCCTTGACCTCCCCAAGTGCTGGGATTACAGGCATGAACCACCATGCCTGGCTAAATTTATTTTTTAAAATATTTCTTTCTTCAATAACAAATTAACCTTAGCTTACTTTAACTTTTTTTACTTTATAAACTTTTAAAGGTTTATAACTTTTGTACTCTTTTGTTACAGCACTTAACTTAAAACACAAACACAAGATGTGCAAAAAATATGTTGTTAATTCCTTATTCTATATCTCTCAGCAGAAACCCTACAAGCCAGAAGAGAGTGGGGGCCAACATTCAACATTCTTAAAGAAAGGAATTTTCAACCCAGAATTTCATATCCAGACAAACTAAGCTTCATAAGTGAGGGAGAAATAAAATCCTTTATGGACAAGTAACTGCTGAAAGACTTTGTCACCATCAGGCCTGCCTTACAAGAGCTCCTGAAAGAAGTGCTTAACACGCAAAGGATCAACCAGTATCAGCCACTGCAAAAACATACCAAATTTTAAAGACCATCAACACTATGGAGAAACTGCATCAACTAACAGGCAAAACAACCAGCTAGCATCATAATGGCAAGATCAAATTCACACATAACAATATTACCCTTAAACATAAATGGGCTAAAAACTTTTTTCTATTAATATAACTTTTCAAACTTTTTGTTAAAAACAAACATACAAACGTATATTACCTAGGCCTACACAGGATCAAGATCATTGATATCACTGTCTTCCACCTCTGCATCTTGTCCCACTGGAAGGTGTTCAGGGGCAATAATATGCATGGAGCTGTCGTCTCCTAAGATAACAATGCCTTCTTCTGGAATACCTTCTGGAGAACCTCCCTGAGGCTGTTCTACACTTACTTTTCTTTTAATAACTAGAAAGAGTATGCTTAAAATAGTAAGTATAGTAAACGCATAAACCAGTAACATAATCATTTATTATCATTCTCAAATATTAATACTGTATATAGTTTTATGTGCTAGCTATACTTTTATACAACTGGGAGCATTGCAGATGATGTTTACACATGCATCACTATAAACACATTAAACACGTAAGTAATACATTGTGCTACAATATTATGACAGTTACAATGTCACTATGTGATAGGAGTTTTTCAGACAGGAATTTTTCCATAAACCATCATATGACATCATTGATGGAAATGTCATTATGCAGTGTATGACTGTACATATACTTTCTAGCTTTGTCTAATAAGAGAACCAAGATGCAGTGACACTTCAGCAGCAATGAGCACATTTAACACCCAGATAATGGTCTCTAAATACCATTATCTAGGCTGAGCCTGGTGGCTTATGCCTCTAATCCCAGCACATTAGAAAGCCAATGCAGGAGGATCACTTGAAGCCAGGAACTCAAGACCAGACTGGGCAAGAAAGCAATATCCTGTTTCTAAAAAAAAAAAAAAACCATTTTAAGCTAGGCATAGAGACATGTGCCCATAGTCCCAGCTACTTGGAAGGCTGGGGTGGAAGAACTGCTTGGGCTCAGGAGCTGGAGGCTGCAGTGAACTATGAATGCACCACTGCACTCCAGTGTAGGTGACAGAGTAAGACCCTGACACAAAATAACTAAACTAAATATAATAAAAAAAATTAAATATGATTATACAATTAATAAAAACAAGGATCTTTAGGAAAATAGTTAATACCAAGGAAATCAAGATGGAGAAAATATAGATGAGCCTGGAGCACCTGTGTTGCTAGAAAGACAGGTGGTGCTCAAAACAATAAGAATGAGACATATCTAAAAAACACAAAAGTCAACCTGAAGGCATTCTCAATGATCAAAGCTAGAATGATCTGAGAAACAAAATAAATAATATCAGTATTGAATCATTAACTTAAGAATAAAATTAATATCCCTATGTCCTTAGCAATACAAATTTTAAAACTCGATAAATGAATAAATGAGGGTGAAAGAACAAATAATTCTTCCCTACAGAAGAATTTTAAATTATGAATGTTAAATGAATGAAATAAATGAAAATAAGCACTAGAACACTACAATAATAATTGCTACAGGCAAGGTCCACAGACACATGTTTAAATTAGTGGCTAAAAGTTTAAAGAAGTAATGGATATTTTCATAGCTTCAAACAATCTCTGCCCAAGATACTTATTAATTACTATGGTAGCTTTAACACATACCCAGAAATTCTTCCATACTCCATTTCATGGGGTGAACCTTAATTTCCATCTCCTTAAGGGTAAGCATACTTACTTAGTTGGTTAGCTATTTGCTTCTAATGAATAGTCAAGGAAAGGAAAGTATTGCAAGTTAACAGAAAAAAAAACCCAGCAAATACCACAGTAACTAAAAGAGCAAGACATATACACCATGGAATACTATGCAGCCATAAAAAAGGATGAGTTCATGTCCTTTGCAGGGACATGGATAAACCTGGAAACCATCATTCTCAACAAACTGACACAAGAACAGAAAACCAAACACCTCATGTTCTCTCATAAGTTGATGTTGAACAATGAGAACACATGGTCACAGGTAGGGGAACATCACACACTAGGGCCTATTAGGAGATGGGAGTTAGGGGAGGGATACCAGGGGGTGGGAGGATAGGAGAGGAATAGCATTAGGAGAAGTATCTGATGTAGATGACGGGGTAAGGATACAGCAAACCACCATGGCACTTGTATACCTATGTAACAAACCTGCACGTTCTGCACATATACGTATAATAAAAAATAAATAGCACATTATGGAAGGGGTGATGGAGGAGGAGTAACTTTACAATAGAGAAACCTGAAAAGCATTGCCTCAGCCATGTGATCAAGGTTAATACCAACAACTATATCCTATCAATAGTATACGTCCTTGGTATGACATCATGAAAGTGGCACTTTACTTCTGTGATCTCCCTCTCAATAAAACCATAACCTCGTGGCTCACACCTGTAATCTCAGCAGTTTGGAAGGCCAAGGCAGGCGGATTACCTGAGGTCAGGAGTTCAAGACTAGCCTGGCCAACATGGTGAAAGCCTGTCTCTACAAAAATAAAAAAATTAGCCAGGCATGGCAGTGTGCACCTGTAATCCCAGCTACTCGGGAGGCTGAGGCAAGAGAATCACTTGATCCTGGGAGGCAAAAGTTGCAGTGAGTGAAGATTGTGCTATTGCATTTCAGCTTGGGCAACAGAGTGAGACTCTGTTTCAAAAAACAAACAAACAAGCATAACCTCAGTGTAAACATGAGAAGAACATGAGATGAATCCCAATTAAGGAACATTCTACAAAATACCTGACCAGTACTGTTAAGGTCATGAAAAACAAGAAACTGGAGATACTGTCACAGCCAAAAGGAGCCAAAGGAGTCATAATGACTAAATGTAATACAGCATCCTGGATGGGACCCTGGAATCAAGACAGGATGTTAGCTTACTTCAGTGTCATTCATGTTGTTGCAATTGACAGGATCCTCCTGAAGCAGGACGATCATTCTTTTATGTGGCTGAGTAATATTCTGTTGTGTCTATATAACACATTTTCTTTATCCATTCATCTGTGGGTAGACACTTGGGTTGATTCCAGGTCTTGACTATTGTGACTGATAATATATATAATAAACATAAGAGCCTGAATGTCTCTTGGAAAAAAAGGAAGAAGAAATACTGGTATCATGTACCCTCTGAAATGATGTAAAGAGAAAGGCACATCACATCTGTGGTAACCTTCCCAAAATTCCATAACTTCAGTCTAAACATAAGAAAACATTAGACAAACCCACATTGAGGGATGTTCTACAAAACACTTGGCTAGTATTCTTCAAAACTATCAAGGTCATGAAAGAAGAAAAGACCAAAAAATTATCACATATTAGATGAGACTAAGGAGATATGACAACTAAATTTAATGTGGTATCCTGTATTAGATTCTGGGACACAAAAAGGAAATTGGTAGAAAAACTGGGGAAATCTGAATAAAATGTGTAGTTAATTGTATTACATAATATTGCTTTCTTAGTCTGATAATGATACTATACAAGATTATATTGGGGAAGCTGGTGACGCATATATGTAAACCTGCACTATCTTAGCAACTCTTCTTTAGGTATAAAATTAGTTCGAAATTAAAAAATTTTAAAAGCACTTAGCTATATAGACTAACCTTAAAAACATAGAAACATGATATATAATTCAAAGGACAGCAATTAAATGCAAAGTGTAAACAAACTTGCAAGAATACAGACATACGTATACAATATTAATACATTAGAATGGTCATTTATAAGAAGGAGAAAGGAATAAGAGTAAAGTACAGAGATTAAATGGAATAAAGAAATAAAATGAGAAGAGACTTGCAAGAATCAATGATGTAATGTTCGATGACATGAGGGAATGATTAATTCAACACTTTGCACATCAGATTCAAAAAATAAGAAAAACCTGAGAAGTAAAAAAAAAAGACATTATAAAATATAACACTAAATCAAATTTCTCAAAACTCACAGTAAAAAACCAACTCACTTAGAAGTGGGCAAAATACATGAACAGATATTTCATCAAAAAGAAATACAGATGGCCAATAAGTACATGAAAAAATGTTGACCATCACTAGCCATTAGGGAAATGCATATTAAGACCATGATGATATCACTACATATCTATTAGAACAGTTGAAATAAAAAGCAGTAGCAATATTAAGTGCTGGCAATAATGCAAAGAAACATTGTTTATAAGAGTATGAAAATGGTATAGTCACTTTGAAAAATAGTTTGGCAGTTTATTAAGGAACTGGACATACACTTACCATCCACCCAGCAATCATACTCCTAAGAATTTATCCTAGAGGAATGAAGTCTATGTCCTCACAACATTCTGCACACAATTGTTCATATATTATTTTGCAATAGCCAGAAACTGGAAAGTACCAAAAAGACTGGCTCTTCAAATCAACCCAGTCAGACAAAAATAAAGAAAAAAGAATTTTTTTAAAATAAAAAAATCTCCAAGAAATATGAGATTCTGTAAAGAAACCAAATCTATGATTCACTGGCATTTCTGAGAAAGAGAGATAAACAACTTAGAAAATATATTTGAGAATACAGTCCATGAAAATTTCCCTAATCTTTCTGGAGAGGTTGGTATGCAAAGAAATACAAAGCACGCTGGCTAGATATTATACAAGATGGCTATCCCCAAGACACATAGTCATCAGATTCACCAAAAAAGAAAAAAATCTTAAAGGCACCTAGAGGGAAGGGTCAAGTCACTTACAGAGGAAACCCCATCAGGCTAGCAGGAGACTTCTCAGCATAAACCTTACAAGCCAGAAGAAATTAGGAAACCTCTGTTTAGAGTTCCTAAAGAAAAGAAGTTCCAGGCAAGATTTCATATCCTGCCAAACTAAGCTTGAAACATGAAATAGAAATAAAATCCTTCACAGACAAGCAAACACTGAGAGAAGTCATTTCAATTAGACCAGCCTTACAAGACATTTTTAAGGGCATGCTAAACATGGAATCAAAAGAATAACACCTGCAATCATATAAACACACTTAAGTACACATCCCAAAGGCAACATAAAGCAATCACACAATCAAGTTGACAAAACATCCAGCTAAAAACATAATGACAGAATCAAAATCTCACATTTTAAAATTAACCCTGAATGTAAATGAACTAAATGCCCCACTTAAAAGGCACAGAGTGGCAAGCTGAATAAGAAGACAAGACCCAACCATCTTCTGTCTTCAAAAGATCCATCTCACATGTAACAACACCCATAGGCTCTAAGTAAAAAGATAAAGAAAGAGTTACCATGCAAATAGAAAACAAAAAAATAACTGGAGTTGCTATTCTTATATCAGATAAAATAAATTTTAAACTGGTATAAAATAACAAGGGCAAAGAACGGCATGACATAATAATCAACAGCACAAGCCCCCCGAAAAACTTAACTATCATAAAATATATACACACCTACATTGGATTACCCAGATTCATAAAACAAGTTCTTCTTGGCCTATAAAAAGACTTAAGAAAACCACACAACAATAGTGGGAGATTTCAACACCTCAATGACAGCATTAGACAGATCAAGGCAGAAAACTTACAAAGAAACTATGGACTTAAAACTCAGCACTTAACAAACTGGACCTAATAGACATCTACAGAACACTCTACCCAACAACGACAACAGAATATACATTCTTTCCACATGCACATAGAACATATTCTAAAATGAACCATATACACTGTAATAAAGCAAACGCCATTAAATTCAAAAAACTGAAATGATACCAACCATATTCTTGGACAACAGTGCAATAAAAATAAAAATCAAAGATATTTCAAAACTATACAAATACATGGAAATTAAACAATTTGCTCCTGAATAATTTCTGTTTAAGCACCGAAATTAAAGCAGATATCAAAAATTCTTTGAAATTAATGAAATTAGGAACTCAACATGCCAAAATCTCTGGGATGCAGCTATAACAGTATAAAAGTAAAGTTTATAGTGCAAAATGCCTTCATCAAGAAGTTAGAAAGATCTCAAATTAATAATCTAACATCGCACCTAAAGAAACTAGAAGAAAGCTGGGCATGGTGGCTCACGCCTGTAATCCCAGCACTTTGGGAGGCCAAGGCGGGCAGATCACGAAGTCAAGAGATTGAGACCATCCTGGGTAACATGGTGAACCCCTGTCTCTACTAAAAATACAAAAATTAGCCAGGAATGGTGGCACACACCTGTAGTCCTAGTTATTCAGGAGGCTGAGGCAGGAGAATCTCTTGAACCCAGGAGGCAGAGATTTTAGTTAGCCAAGATTGTACCACTGCACTCCAGCCTGGCAACAGAGTGACATTCTATCTAAAAAAGAAAAAAAAAAAAAGAAAGAAAGAATAAAGAAACTAGAAGAAAAAAGAACAACCCAACCCTAAAGCTAGCAGTTCTTCTCTAACAAAAATTAAAGAGGAACCAAATGAAATTGAGAAGCAAAAGTCCATATGAAAAAAATCAATGAAAACAAGAATTCATTCTCAAAAAACAAAAAAAAAAAGAAAAGAAACAAGCTTAACAGATGCCTAGTTAGATTAACAATGAAAAAAGAGAAGATGCAGGTAAGTACAATAAGAAAAGGCAGCAATGATGTTGCAGCTGTCCCATAGAAATACAAAAGATCCTCAGAGAATACTATGAACAATTCTATACACACAAATTAGAAAATCTAGAGGACATGAACCAATTTCTGGAATAACACAAATCTCTCAAGATTGAATCAGGAAGAAACTGAAACGCTGAATAGACCAATATCAAACTCTAAAATTAAATCAGTAATTTTAAAAACCTACCAAGCAAAAATAGCCCTGGAACAGATGGATTCACAGACGAATTCTATCAGATGTACAAAGAAGAACTGGTACCAATTCTACTGAAATTATTACAAAAAACTGAATAGGAGAGGCTCCTCTCTAACTTATTTTAGGAAGCCAGCATCAGCCTAATACCAAAGCCTGGCAGAAGCACAATGAAGAAAGAAAACTTTAGGCCAGTATCCCTGATGACAAAAAAATCCTCAGTGACATACTAGCAAACTGAATCCAACAGTACATCAAAAAGTTAACACACCAGAATCAAATAAGCTTTAATTCCTTGGATGCAGGGCTTGTTCAACATATGCAAATTAATAAATATGATTCACCACATAAACAGAATTAAAAGCAAAAACCATATGATTACTTCAATAAATACAGAAAACACTTTTGACTAAATCCAACATGTCCTTATGATAAAAAAAAAAAAACCTCAACAAACTAAGCACTGAAAGAACGTACCTCAAAATAATAAGAGCCATATGACAAACCCTCAGCCAACATCATACTGAAAAGGGAAAAAATGGAAGCATTCCCCTTAAGAACTGGAATAAGACAAAGATGCCCACTCTCACCACTCTTAATCAATATAGTTCTGGAAACGCGAGCCAGTGCAATTAGGAAAGAGAAAGAAATAAAACACAAATAGAAAAAGAAGTCATCAAACTCTCTCTCTTTGCTGAAAATATGATTCTATACTTAGAAAACCCTAAACCGCGCCCCCAAAAGGCTACTAGAACTGATCAATTATTTTAATAAGGTTTCAGGATACAAAATCAATGTACACAAGTCAGCAGCTTTTCCATACACCAATAATGTCCAAGCTAAGAGTGAAATTAAGAACATAATCCCATTTACAATAGCCACACACAACAAAAATGAAATACCTAGGAATACAGCTAAGGAAGGAGGTGAAAGATCTTCACAAGGAGAACTAAAAAACACTCCTGAAATAAATCAAATAAATGAAAAAAAAAAACATTCCTTGCTCTGGATGGAAAGAATCAATATCATTAAAATGGATATACTGCCCAAAGGAATCTATATATTCAATGCCATACTATTAAACTACCAACATCAGTCTTCACAAAATTAGAAAAAAAATTCTAAAATTTATATGAAACAACAACAAAAATGAGCCCAAATAGCCAAAGCAATCCTAAGTACAAAAACAAATGTGGAGACCGCATGCTACCCAACTTCAAATGATATTACAGGGCTACTGTAACCAAAACAGCATGGTACTGGTATGAAAAACAGACACATAGATCCATGAAACAGAGTAGAAAACTCAGAAGTAAAGCTGCATGTTTACAACCATCTGATCTTTGACAAGGTTAACAAAAACAAGCAATGGGAAAAGAAACTCCTATTCAATAAATGTTGCTGGGATAACTGGCTATCCATATGCAGAAGAATAAAATGAGACACTTAACTTTACTATATACAAAAATTAACCTAAGATGGATTAAAAATGTAAATGTAAAACCTCAAACTATAAAAACCATACAAGAAAACTCAGGAAATATACTTCTCAATATTGGTCTGAGCAAATAATTTTTAGCTAAGTCCCCAAAAGCAATTGTAACAAAAAGAAAAATTGATGAGTGAGATCTAATTAAACAAAAGAGCTTCTGCACAGTAAAAGAAACTATTAATAAAGAGACAACCTAAACGATGGGAGAAAATGTTCACAAACTATGCATATGCCAAGGTCTAATAGCCAGAAGCTATAAGGGACTTAAATCAACAAGCAGCTCTTTTTGAGCTGGAACCATGGATGATGTAGAAGAGAATAAGATTCCCGCTGTGCCAGAAACCCTTAAAAAAAAGTGAAGAATTTTGCAGAGCTTAAGATTGAGTGCCTGAGAAAGAAGTCTGCCCTAAAGATGCTTTGAAAGGCAAGGAGGAAGCTTATCTATGAAAAAATGAAGCACTAACACAAGAAATATAGGCAGATGTACAGAATTGAAATCTGAATGGCAAGGGTGGCAAGAAAAGCTGGCAACTTCTATGTACCTACAGAATCCAAATTGGAGTTTGTCATCAGGATCAGAGGTATCAATGATGTGAGCCCAAAGGTCCAAAAGGTGTTTCAGCTTCTTCACCTTTGTCAAATCTGCAATGGAACCTTTATGAAGCTCAATAAGGCTGCAATTGACATGCCAAAGGCTGTAGAACCACATACTGCATAGGGATACCCAAATCTGAAGTCAGTAAATGACTTCTACAAGCATAGTTACGGCAAAATCAGCAAGAAGCAAATTACTTTGACAGAAAATGCTTTGATTGCTTGATCTCTTGGTAAATGTGGAGGATATGATTTATGAGATCTATACTATTGGAAAATGCTTCAAAGAAGCAAATACTTCCTGTGACCCTTCAAATTATTTTCTCCACAAAGTGGAATGAAGACAAAGAGCACCCATCTTGTTGAAGGCAGAGATGCTGGCAACAGGGAGGACCAGATCAACAGGCTTATTAGAAAAATGAACTAAAGTGTCTACCATGATTATTTTTCTAAGCTGGTCAGTTAATAAATAGTACCTACTCTCAAATTTAAAAAAAAAATCCACAAGCAAAAACAATCCCATACAAAAACAGGCAAAATACATGAATATACACTTCTCAAAAGGAGACATACAAGTGGCCAAGAAACATGAAAACATGCTCATTGTCACTAATCGTTAGAGAAATGAAAATTAATACCATCTCAAATCAGTCAGAATGACTATTTTTAAAAAGCCAATAAAACAAGAGATATTGGTGAGGCTGTGGAGAGAAAAGGAACACTTACTGCTTTGGAGAATGTAAGTTAGTTCAGCCACTGTGGCTGTTTCTCAAATAACTTAAAACAGAGTTACCATTCCACCCTGCAATTCAATTCCATTACTAGCTATATACCCAAAAGAAACTAGATCATTATACCAAAAAGATACATGCACTTCTATGTTCATCACTGTACTATACAGAATAGCAAAGACCTGGAATCAACCTAGGTATCCATTAATGGTAGACTAGATAAAGAAAATGTGGTACATATATACCATAGAATAGTATGCAGTTATAAAAAATAATCAAATCCTATTGTTTGTACCAACACAGATGAGCTGGAGGCCATAATCTTAAGCAAACTAACATAGGAACATAACATCAAAAACCATATATTTTTACTTATAAGTGGGAGCTAAACTTTGAGCACACATGGACATAAACATGGGAAAAATAAACACTGCACACTACAAGAGGAGGGAAGAATAGAGAAGGGCTTGGCTTGAAAAACTACCTCTTGGGTACTATGCACACTATCTGGATGCAATATACCTATAAAAAATCTGCACATGTACTCCCTATAGATAAAAAAAAAAAGTTGAAGTTTAAAAATTCATATATTTATTTAAATCTGCCATATATATATGGCAGATTTATTTAATCAAAGCCTTATATAACATGGAGGCTTTGGAAATGAAGGCACAAGTGAGATAGCCTGATGCCTCCAGTTTTGTTCTTTTTGCTTAGGACTGTCTTGCAATGTGGGCTCTTTTCTGGTTTCATATGAAATTTAAAGTCGTTTTTTGCAATTTTGTGAAGAAAGTTAATGGTAGCTTGATGGAGATAACATTGAATCTATAAATTACTTTGGGCAGTACGGCCATTTTCAAAATATTGATTCTTCCTATCTCTGAGCATGAAATGTTTTTCCATTTATTTGTGTCCTCTCTTATTTCCTTGAGCAGTGGTTTGTAGTTCTCCTTGAAGCGGTCCTTCACATCCCTTGTTAGTTGTATTCCTAGGTATTTTATTCTCTTTGCAGCAATTGTGAATGGGAGTTCACTTATGATTTGGCTTTCTGTTTGTCTGTTATTGGTATATAGGAATGCTTGTGATTTTTACACATTTTCTTTGTTTCCTGAGACTTTGCTGAAGCTGCTTATCAGCTTTAGGGGACTTTGGGCTAGGAACATGGAGTTTTCTAAATTTACAATCATGTCTTTTGCAAAGAGAGACAATTTGACTTCCTCTTTTCCTAACTGAATACTCTTTATTTCTTTCTTCTGCCTGACTGCTCTGGCCAGAACTTCCAATACTATGTTGAATAGCAGTCATGAAAGAGGGCATCCTTGTCTTGTGCCAGTTTTCAAAGAAAGTTCTTCCAGTTTTGTCCAGTCAGTATGATATTGGTTGTGGGTTTGTCATAAATAGCTCTTACAATTTTGAGATATGTTCCATCTATGCCTAGTTTGTTTATTGAGAGTTTTTAGAATAAAGGGCTGCTAGATTTTGTTGAAGGTTGCATCTATTGAGATAATAATGGTTTTTGAAAATTAATAATAATGAGATGTCTAGATAATTTCTTAATAGTTACAAATTAAATAAAATATTTCTAAATAATACATGGGTCAGGGAAGAAATCAGAAGAAAAATTAGAATGTATTTCTAACTGAATAATAGAAACATAACATATCAAAACTTGTGGGATGCAGCCAGAACAGTATTTAAAGGAGGGAACTTTCACCTTTACATGCCTGTACTAGAGATAAGAGAAATATTTAAAATCAACTATCTAAATCTCCACCTTAACAGCTAGAGAAGGAAGAGCAAATTAAATCCAAAGTAAGTAGTAAGGCAGGAACAATAAAGATCAGAGCTGAAATCAGCAAACAATAGAAGAAAGTAATGAAATTCAAAGTTTTTCTTTTAAAGGATTAATAAAACTAATAAGCACCTAGCAAGAATAAGGAAAAAGATTTTAACAACACAAATTAACAATATTGGAAATAAAAGCAGAACATCACTACAGATCCTACAGACATTAAAAGAATGATATGGGACTACTATAAATAACTCTATAGCAATACATTTGGTAGCTTAAATGAAATGATGAAATTCCTTTTAAAAAACACTAAAACTTAACAAAAAAAATTAACTTAGAAGAAACAGAAGATCTGAATATTCCCCTACACATTAGACAAACTAAATATATAATAAAAATTTCCCCAAAGAAAACTTCAGGTCCAACTGGGTTCACTGGTAAATTCAACCTTGAAAGAAGGCTTAACATCAGCAGTTCAAAAATGCTTCCTGAAAATAAAGGAGAAAAGAATACTTTCACCTCATTTTATAAGATATCTTAAGCCTGATGTAAAAATCTGAGAAGCTTTGAAAAGAAAATCTTTTATCAAAGAAGCCCAAATCTTCAACTAAGTAGCCCAAATCTTCAACTAAGTTCTGGGAAGGGTGGTCTTTTAAACAAATTCAGCTGGAACAATTGAATAAACATATGGGAAAAGTGAATATTAATCTCCCTAAAAATTAATTAATGCGGAATGGATCATAAACTTCAGTAAGAGCTAAAGCTATAACATGTGTAGAAGAAAACAAAGGAGAAAAAAATTAGTGTCCTTGGGAGTAGACAACAATTTCTTAAATGGGACATAGAGAGCATTAACCATAAAATAAAGTTTTGATAATTTAGATTTTATCATAATTAAAACCTTCTACCCTACAAAACTGAAAACAAGTTAGAAGTTAACATGAGAAATCATATATTAATTGTAGGATATTCATACAATGGAAAACAACTCATAAAATTTTTTAAAGTGAACTACTGACACATAACAAAGTGTATGAGTATTGAGAACATTATGTTAAGTTTAAACAAGAAACAGAAGAGTACACATGAAGTACAAGAACAGGTGAAATAATCTATAGTGACAGGTTGCCTTTGGGAGGTGAGGATTTGCTAGAAAATAATAATAAGGGGATTTTCTGGGTGATGGAAATCTAGATCTTGACTAAGATGGTGTTTACATAGTTGTATAATTTTATCAAAACTA
Organism: Saimiri boliviensis; assembly: GCF_048565385.1. Classification (NCBI taxonomy): domain Eukaryota; kingdom Metazoa; phylum Chordata; class Mammalia; order Primates; family Cebidae; genus Saimiri; species Saimiri boliviensis. The sequence goes on from NC_133460.1 coordinate 83,678,941, forward strand.
ATCAAATTGTACATGTTTGCATTTTACCACATATACATTTTACTTCAATTTTTTAAAGTTACAATATGGGAAAAGATCTTTCAGTTCCTACCAATTTATGTAACTTTCAATCTAGATTTGAAAAAGTACCAAGTACTAAATAAAATAAAACCAAGTGACCCATGTGCCTTACCTGAACCAAATTATAGACCATAACATAGCTAAAATGAAAAATTCTAAAATCCTCCCATTTAATACTCTACAGATTAGGAAAGGTATATTCACAACTTCTATCATGAATATGCACACAAGGAGGGCAGGCAACAGCATGGGATTTGATCTGTCACCTGCTTCCTCCCTTAACCACTCCCCAACAATGCTTAACTTCCAAGAAAAACCCACATAACCCCTCTGGAGACCAAAAAATGCGTAGAAGCTTTCAGACTTTGCCACCATAAGTTGGGGATAACTCCAGACACAGCTTGTCAAGAAGACAACAACCAGGTCCAATCCAGAAGCAGTTGCTTCCTCAGTAGCCCCATCAAGGTCACTCAAGTCAGGAAGATTGACCTTTCCCAACATTAACCCAGGATTCTAATCAAGGTGACATGGTGATGAACTTACTTTGTTCAGCTTGCTGCAAAAATGCATGCATGAATTATTTCTTGCTCACTCTCATGCTAGCCTTTCCCTCCCCTCTTCCTGTTTCTTTTCTTTTCACACATGCACAGTCATGTTGTCTTACAAGACAAGTGAACACTGATTCTTACAGATAAAAAAACAGATGTCTTCAAATTTTCCTTCACAAAACTGTATTTTATATTGGGTTCTTATATGGATTTACAGCCAATGAAGAGATATTACTACATTAGCTCATGGAGGGGAATGATAAAAACTGGAAAGGAAGAGTCAGACAAGGCAAAGAGAAGCTATCCAGAAGGCTGCAATTGGAGAAGCATGACAAATGGGCAGCACAGTTTTAGAGGGTTCCGGCAGAAAGGCAGATTGCCTGACTGGGAGAGATTCTCCACAGCTGGAGCATCATACACACCATCTGGAATTTTTTAAATCTGCTTTCCCCAGGTGATCTGATTCTCAGAGTGCCAGCAAAGATGAGAAGAAGGAGGAATTGTATAGCTCAAAACAGCTTCAAATGTTCCCCAAACTGGCTAATGAAATCTTGTTTGAATCAGTTTCAGCTTCTCCAAACTGAGGCTCTAGTTTTGTGTGGTCATTTCCTCACAAAGACTTGAATGTTTGGAGTTTCACCCCTAAAGGTTTCCTGTACCAAGGAACAAAACAGGGTTCCCAGCATGGTGGTAAAAAATGGCACTCAAACTGTTGGATCTGATCCGAATTTCCCAATACAAGCCAATAAAGCTTCATTTTCAGTTTTGCTCCTCTTGAGTTGTCGTAGCACTTCATTTAGGTATTGGCAAATGGAGAGCCTACATACTGAGATCCTCAGCTCTTTCCAAGATGATCCAAACTCCGTATTTTAAGAAATCAAAGAAAATATGATTTTAAATACTAAGAGCAACCAATATTTCTCATAATAATGGAAGACTTTGATGTTTTTCTTTTTTTCACAAACATATATGTGTTTGTGAATACAAAGTTGGAGTTGGGTGGCAATGTGTGAAAAAGAAAGAAGAACTGAGCTTACTTGGAAATGGGGGACAAGGGAAGAAATAAAAGATAACAGGAAAGAAATTCTGCTTCAGTCTGCTTCCCACTTTTTTGGGGGGAGATAGTAATTATTTTAGGCTTTGTGAGCCATATGTGCTCTGTTACAACTACTCAGCTTTGCTGTTGTAGCATAAAAGCAACCATACACAATATGTAAATGAATGAGCATGGCTGTGTTCCAATTTATGAATACTGAAATTTGGATTTCATATACTTTTCACATGTCATGAAATATTATCCTTCCTTTGATTCTTTTCAATCAGTTAAAAATGTTAAAACCATTCTTAGTTTGCAGACTATACTAAAACAGGAAGCAGGCCAGATTTGGCCCATGAGCCATAGTTTACCAATCCTTGTAACATACCAGTAAAGACCATTATACAAGTTTCAGCTTTAGAATTGCACAATGGTTGCAATAAGAGTCTCACATGGTGCCTTACCCAGAATAGTTTTTTTAAGTGTTCAACTCTACTGTGAAAAACTGTGAATTTTTCACTTTCAGGATCAGCAGATGTCTGGAGGTCTAAATAAATATATATCCGAAATAAATGTCTTCACTACTTTTAACTTTCAAAAATTCTCTACTTGCCCTTTCTTTTTATATATCTTCTTTCTCACTGGCTTCAGGAAAAAGTAGTCTCTTGGTGATCATGAACATTTTCAAGTATTTATGAGTGTTTTATTTTGGTAATAATAAAGGCTAATACAGGTACCAATACCTTTATTTTCTCTATATCCTTTTTAAAATAAAAATACTAATATGTCCACCCAAGTAAATTGGCATTTCTATCTTAATAGATTTATTTTCTAGGAACAACAAATGCATGTCATTTTAAGAGAGTTGGGAACAAAAAAATACATAAGAAGAGCACAAAATTTATAACTGTTAGGTTTTTGCAAATACTTTCCACAGCTTTTACTGAAGGGACTAAATGTAGAAAAAGATACCAGAATATAAGCTGATAGAGCTGATAAAATATGGGTTCTGCTCTTAAAAAATGTACAGTCTAGTTGTAGAAGTATAAAAGACACACAAAAGAGTAATATAATAATCACAAGCACCTCACATAATTCAAAATATATAATTTATAACCATAAAATGTTATATTAACATAATAAAAATAAAAACTTACAGAAATTGTAATTAGAAATACAGCATAAAAAGCAATAATATAATATAACATCTCCCCCACACTCACAAAAATAAACCTATGGATATAAAAGAATAATTATTCAAAAAGAAAAAGAGGACAATTATTAAAAATTAGTAAAATATGGGAAATAAATAACAAAAGACACAATAAAAAAATAATATGGGCATAAAAGAATGTCCTTAAGGCATACATTGGGGGACATATTTTTATGTGTAATGTCAACCATGTATTAAACAGTTTAAGCTTATAAGAGGCAGAGCAAGATGGCCAAATAGAATCTTTCACTAATTGTCCACCCACAAGAACATTAATTTAACAACTATCTACACAAAAAAGCATCTTCATAAAAAACAAAAATCAGCTGAGTAGTACCTCGTTTTAACTTTATATCACAGAAAGAGGCATTGAAGAGGGTAGGAATGACTGTTTTGAAATATTGACATCACCCCTCCCACACACCCCAGGAGTGGCCACATGGTGTGGAGATAAAATCTGTGTGCATAGGTGAATGAGTGCACAGTATTTCTGGGACTTTGCACTAGAACTCAGTGCTGCCCTATCATAACAGAAATCAACACCAGGCAGAACTCAGCCAGCACCCACAGAGGGCGCATTTAGACCAGTCCTGGCCAGAGGGGAATCACTCATCCCATCAGCAGTCAAAGCTGAGTTCTGAGTTCACCATGATAAGTTAAAGTGTTGCGGGATTCTAAATAAACTTTAAAGGCAGTCTAGGCCATAAGAACTATAATTCCTGAGCAAGTCCAGGTACTAGGATAAGTTCAGAGCAGTGGATTTAAGGGAGCATGGAACCTAGTGAGACATCAGCTGGGACAGCCAACCACATGCTTATGCTGTCTTTTCCCCAGCCTCAGGTAGCACAGTTTGCAGATGCAAGAAAGAATCCTTCCTTCCACTTAAGTACAGGAGAGTAAAGAATAAAGAGGACTTTCTCTTACAATGTGGATCCAGCTCAGACACAATAGCATAGGGTACCAGGCAGAGTCCTGAGATCTCTATTCCAGGCCCTAGCTCCTAAATGTCATCTCTAGACATACCAGAAGAAAACACACTGCTTTGAAGGGAAGAGTACCTAGTCCTGGCAGCATTCATCATCTTTTGACTAAGAGCCATTGTGCCATGAAAATCAGCAGCAGTGGCCAGGTAGTACATGTTATGGACCTTGAGTGAGACTCTGAGACATGCTGGTTTCAGGTGTAATCCTGCACATTCCCAGCTGTGGTGATTGTAGGGAGAGGTTCTTTCTGCTTGAGAAAAGGAGAGTGAAGAGTAAAGGGGACTTTGTCTTGAAGCTTAAGTACCACCTTGGCCACAGTCAGGTAGAGCACTAAGTGGACTCTTATGGTCCCCACTTCCAAGTATTGGCTCTTGGATGGCATTTATAGACCTAGCTGGGGCCACAGAGGATCCCATTGCCATGAAGGGTGAGTCCCAGGCTGGGCAACATCATCCACAAGCTGACTAAAGAGAGCTTGGGCCTTGAGTGAACATCAGTGGTAGACAAGCAGTACTTGTAGCAGGCCTGGGGCAGTGGTGGCCATGAGAAGAGATTCCTCAGCTTGAGAAAAGGAATGGGAAGAGTGGAAGGGATTGTGTCTTGCAGTGTGGGTGCCAGCTCAGTTGCACCACGTACATTCCTGAAGTTTCCAACTCCATGCCTTGGCTCCAAGAGGGCGTCTCTGGACCCACCTGGTACTGGGGAGGCGGGGGCTGGAACCCTGGAGGGAAGGACACAAGACTGGTTGGCTTTGCCATGTGCTGATTGTAGAGGCATAGGGCCTTCAGCAAACATAGACGGGAGCCAGGCAGTAGTTACCATGTGCCTTGGACAAAACCCAGTGCTGTGCTGGCTTAAAGTCTGACAGAGCACAGGGGTGGCCACAGGTGCTTGTGTCATCCTTCCCCCAGTTCTAGGCAGTTCAGTACAAAGAGACCCCATTTATTTGAGAGAAAATAAGGGAAGAGAACAAGTGTCACTGCCTGGTAATCCAGAGAATTTTTCCGGAGCTTACCCAAGAACTCCAATGAAACACTTCTATGAGTCCGCAGGAGCCATAGCATTGTAAGGCTTGCATTACCCCTTAATAAAAATATGGCCGGAGTGACCAAAAACTTAGATGAAAGCACCCAAGTCCTTTCGAATACCTGAAGAGCCCTCCCAAGAAGAATGTGTACAAACAAGCCTAGACTGTGAAGACTACAATAAATACCTAACTCTTCAATGCCCAGACTCCAACATGCATCAGGATCATCCGGGAAAACATGACCTCACCAAACAAACTAAATAAGATACCCAGAACCAATCCTGGAGAAACAGATATGTGACCTTTCAGATGAAGAAAAAGAGATGTGTACCCTTCCAGACGGATAATTCAAAATAGCTATTTTGAGGAAGCTCAATGAAATTCAAGGTAACACAGAGAAGGATCCTATCAGATAAATTTAACAAAGAGATTGAAATAATTAAAAAGAATCAGGCAGGGCCGAGCACAGTGCCTGACTACTGTGATCCCAGCATTTAGGGAGGCCAAGGTGGGTGAATTGCTTGTGGCCAAAAGTTCAAGATCAGGTTGGTCAACAGGGCAAAACCCAATCTCTATTAAAATTACCAAAATTAGAGTGGTGGTGTGTGCCTATGATCCCAGCTTCTTGGGAGACTAAGGAATGAGAATTGCTTGAACCCGGAAGGCAGACATTGCAGTGAGCTGAGACCATGCCACTGCACTCCAGCCTGGGCAACATAGCAAGGCTCTAAAAAAAAAAAAAAAAAAAAAAAAATCAGGCAGAAATTCTGGAGCTGAAAACTGCACTGGACCTATTCAAGAATGCACCAGAGTCTGTTAAAAGTAGAATTTTTCAACCAGAAAAAAAAATCAGTGAGCTTGAAGACAGGCTATTTGAATGTACACAGAGGAGATGAAATAAAGAAGAATTTTTAAAAAATGAAGCATTCTTACAAGATGTAGAATATACCCTCAAAAGGGAAAATCTAAGAGTTATTGGCCTTACAGAGGAGGCAGAGGAAGACATGGGGGCAGGAAGTTTATTCAAAGGGATATCAGGAAACTTCCCAAATCTAGAGAAAAATACCAGTGTCCAAGTACAAGAAAATTACAGAACACCAATCACAATTAACCCAAAGACATTTAATAATTAAACTCACAAAGGTCAAAGATAAAGGATCCTAAAAGCAGCAAGAGAAAAAAAAAAAAACATACAATGGAGCTTTAGTACGTCTGGCAGAAGACTTTTTAGTGGAAACCTTACAGGCTAGGAGAGTGTCATGACATATTTAAAGTTCTGAAGGAGAACAACTTTTACTCTAGAATAGTATATCCAGTGAAAATATCCTTCAAGCACGAAGGAGAAATAAAGACCTTCCCAGAAAAGCAAAAGCTGAGGGATTAAATCAATACCAGACCTGTCCTATAATAAATGCTAAAGGAGTTCTTTAATCAAAAAGAAAAAGATATTAATGAAGGTACAAAACTCACTGAAAAAATCTGATAATCTGATTTTAAAATAGGCAAAATATTTGAATAGACATTTCTCAAAAGAAGACATACAAATGGTAAACAGGCATAAGAAAAAGTGCTTACTGATCATCAAAGAAATGCAAATTGAAACTTCAATGAGGTATCTCACTCCAGTTAAAATGACTTTTATCCAAAAGACAGACAATAACAAATGCTGGCAAGGATATGGAGAAAATGGAACCATTATACACTGTTGGTGCATATGTAAATTAGTACAACCATTATGGAAAACACTTTGGAATCTCCTCAAAAAACTAACAATTGAGCTGTCATATAATCCAGCAATTCCACTGCTGAATATACACAAAAGTTGGGAAATCATAGAAGAAATCATCAAAGAGTTGTCTGCCCTCCTATGTTTATTGCAGCTCTGAAGCCAAGACTTAGAAGCAATTTAAGTGTCCATCAACAGATGAACTGATAAAGAAAATGTGGTACTTATAAAAAGAGAAGTACTATTCAGCCATAAAAAAGAATGACATTCTATCATTTGTAACAACATGGATGGGACTGGAGATCATTATGTCAAGTGAAATGAGTCAGTCACAGAAAGGCAAAAATTGATTGTTCTTACTTATTTCTGGGATCTAGAAATCAAAACAATAGAACTCATGGAGACAGAGAACAGAAGGATGGTTATCAGAAGCTGAGAAGAGTAGTGGAGAATAGGGAGGGAGCTGGGGATGGTTAATGAACACACAAAAAAATAGAATGAATAAATGAGTAAGGTCTAGTAGTTGATAGCACAACACAGAGACTATATCAAAAAATAATAATAATTGCACATTTTTAAACAACTCAAAGAGTATAACTGGATTGTTCGTAACACAAAGAATAAATGTTTGAGAAGATCAATATCCCATTTTCTATGTTGTGATTATTATTCATTTCATATCTGTATTAAAACATTTTATGTTTCCCCATAATGTACCCACCGACAATGTACCCACAAAAATTTCAAATATAAATTTTTTTAAAAGACATAGAGTGGTTGAATGTATTAAAAATATAAGACCAAAAGACCTGTTTCCTGCAAGAAACATACTTCATCTATAAAGATAACATAGACTGAAAAATAAAGAGGTAGAAAAAGATATTACATGCCAATGGAAACCAAAAAAGAGCAGGAATCACTATACAAATATCAGACAAAATAAATTCTAAGGCTATAAGAAGACACAAAGAAGGCCCTTATATAATGATAAAGGGGTCAATTTAGCCTAAGAATGTAATGATTGTAAATATATATGCATCTATACTGGAGTATCCAGATATATAAAACAAATAGTATTAGAACTAGAGAGATAGATCCCAATACAATAATAACTAGAGACTGCAATACCCCACATTCAACAGTGAACAGATCATTGAGACAGAAAATCAAGAAACATTGGACTTAATCTGCAATATAGACCAAATTGACTTAATAGATACTTACAGAACTTTTCATCCAACCGCTGCAGAATGTGCATTCTTCTCAACAAATGGATCATTCTTACAGATACACTATAGATTAGGCAAAGCAAGTCAAAATGACAACAGAATAAAATTATAGATCAGTTATAAGAGGAACTTTGGAAACTAAAAAATATACAGAAATTAAGCTGGGCCCAGCGGCTCACACCTGTAATCCCATCACTTTGGGAGGCTGAGGTGAGCATAACACCTGAGGTCGGGAATTTGAGACCAGCCTGGCCAACATAGTAAAACCCTGTCTCTACTAAAAAGGTAAAAATTAGCTGGGCGTGGTGGTTGTATGCCTGTAATTCCACCTACTTGGGAGGCTGAGGCAGGAGAATTGCTTGAACCTGGGAGGCGGAAGTTGCAGTGAGCCAAGACTGTGCTACTGCACTCCAGCCTGGGTGGCAGAGCAAAAGCCCATCTGAAAAACAAACCCAAAAAATTACACAGAAATTAAGCAGTATGCTCCTGAATGACCAGCAAAGCAATGAAGAAATTAAGAAAAAAATGAAAAATTTCTTAAAACAAATGAAAGTTGTAATGCACCATACCAAAACTCAATACTGTGAAAGAGAAAAAGTTATAGCTGTAAGTGCTTACATGAAAAAGTAGAAAAACTTCAAATATAATCTAATGATATATATTAAAGAACTGGAAAAGCTAGAGCAAACCAAACTCAAAATCAGTAGGGAAAAAGAAATATAAAGACCAGAGCAGAAATAAAGAAAATCAAAACAAAAAAATAAAATATCAATAAAACAAAAAGTTGTTTTTTTAAAAAAGAAATGGACAAACCTTTAGGCAGACTAAGACTAAAAAGAGAGAGAACCCAAATAAATATAATCAGAGATAAAAACATTACAATCGATACTGCAGATATTCAAAGGACTGTGAGAAGCCGCAATGAGCAACTATATGCCAATAAATTGAAAAATCTAGAAGAAATGGATAAATTTCTAGATACATACAACCTACTAGGAATGAATCATGAAGAAATATAACACATGAACAGACCAATAACAAGTAAGAAGATCAACACCATAATAAAAAAGTCTCCCAGCAAAGAAAAGCTTGGGACGCCATGGCTTCACTGGTGAATTTTACCAATCATTTAAAAAGGAGTTACACTAATCCTCTGAAGTTATTTTGAAAAATGGAAGAGAAGATGATACTTCCAAATTCATTCTACTAGGTCAGTATTACCCTGATACCAAAACTAGACAAAGGGACATCACAAAGAAAACTACAAGCCAATATTTATGAACATTGACACAAAAATTCTCAACAATATGACAGTAAACCAAATTCAACATCAAATTAAAAAGATTATTCATTACAACCAAGTGGAAGGTATCCCAGAGATGTGAGGAACATACCTCAACATAATAAAAGCCATATATGACAGACTCACAGGAAATATCATATTGAATTTGTAAAAACTGAAAGCCCTTCTTCTAAGATCTGGGCTACCATAAGAATGTCTACCTTCACCATTGTTATTCAACATAGTACTAGAAGTTCTACCAAGAGCAAACAGAGAAGAGAAAGAACTAAAGAACGTACAAATTAGAAAGAAATAAGTTAAATTATCCTTGTTTGTAAATTATATATGCCTCATATTTTGAGAAACCTAAAGACTCCACCAAAAAAAAAAAATTGCTAGAACAGATAAATTCACTAAAGTAGCAGGATACAAAATTAACATACAAAATCAATAGCATTTCCATATGCCAACAGTATACAATCTGAAAAAGAAATCAAGAAAGTAATCCACTTACTGTAACTACAAATAAAATATTTAGAAATCAGCTTAACCAAAGAAGTGAAAGACCTCTGTAATGAAAACTATAAAACACTGATAAAAGTAATTGAAGAGGACACACAAAAAAATAGAAAAATGTTCCATGTTCATGGATTGGAAGAAACAATACTGTTAAAGTGTCCATACTACCCAAAGCAATCTATAGAATCAATGCAATCCCTATCAAAATATCAATGACAGTCTTCAACAAAATAGAAAAAAAATTCTAAAATTTATGTGAACCCACAAAAGAGCAAGAACAGCCAAAACTATCCTTAGCAAAAAGGAATAAAACTGGAGAAATCACATAGCCTGATCTCAAATTATACTACAGAGCTACAGCAAAACAGCATGGTACTGGCATAAAAACGAAAACATAGACCAACAGAATAAAATGCAGAACACAGAAATAAACACATACATCCAGAATGTATGTTCCTCCTACAAGGAACATACATTAGGGAAAGAACAGTCTCTTCAATAAATGGTGCTGGGAAAACTGGTTATCCATATGCAGAAGAATGAAGCTAGACCCCTATATTTTGCCATATATAATCAAAATTAAAGATTTAACCTAAAACCTCAAATTATGAAACTACTGAAAAAAAACAAACAAAAAAAAAACTTTGGGGTAACTCTCCACAACACTGGACTGGGCAAAGATTTCTTGAATAATACCCCACAAGCACAGGCAACCACAGCAAAAATGGACAAATGTGATCACATCAAGTTAAAAGCTTCTGCACAGCAGGCTGGGCATGGTGGCTCACACCTGTAATCCCAGCACTTTGGGAGGCCGAGATGGGTGAATTACATGAGGTCAGGAGTTTGAGACCAACCTGGCCAACATGATGCAAACCCTGTCTCTACTGAAAATAGAAAAATTAGCTGGGTGTGGTGGTGGATGCCTGTAATCCCAGGAGGCAGAGGTTGCAGTGAGCTGAGATAGCATCTGGGTGACAGAGTGAGATTCCATCACAAAGAAAAAAAGAAACCCTTTTGCACAGCAAATAATCAACAAGTGAAGGGAGAGACAAACCACAGAATAGAAGAAAATATTTGCAAACTATCCATCTGAAAGGGATTAATAACCAGAATGCATAAAGAGCCGAAACAACTCTATAGTGAAATAAATCTTAAAATCTGATCAAAAATGGGCAAAAGATCTGATTAGACATATCTCAAAAGAAGACATAAAATGACAGACAAATGAAAAGGTGCTCATTATCACTGATTATCAGAGAAATGCAAATCAAAACTACAATGAGATATCTCACCCCAGTTAAAATGGCTTATATCCAAAAGACAGGCAATAACTAATGCTGGCAAGATGTGGAGAAAAGGCATCCCTTGTATACTATTGGGAATGTAAATTAGTGTGGCCGCTATGGAGAGACAGGAGGTTCCTTGGAAAAAAAAAAAAAAAAAATAGAGCTACCATATGATCCTGCAGTCTCACTGCTAGATATATCCCAAAAGAAATAAACAGTATATCAAAGAGATACCTGCACCCCACGTTTATTGCAGCACTATTCACAATAATGAAGATTTGGAAGCAATCTAAGTGTTAATCAAAGGACTAATGGATAAAGAAAATGTGATACTTATATACAATAGAGTACGATTTAGCCATAAAAATAATGAGATCCTGTCACTTGCAAAAACACATGGAACTGGAAGTCAGTAGGTGAAATAAGCCAGGAACAGAAAGATGAACTTTGCATATTCTCACTTATTTGTGGGAACTAAAAATTAAAACAACTGAACTTCTGGAGATACAGAGTAGAATGATGCTTATCAGAGGCTGAGAATGGTAGTTGTTGGGGGTAAAGAGAGTCAAGATGATTAATAAAAATTAAAATTTTTTTTAATTTAAAAAAGTTTAAGCTCATACTGTTTAAATATTTGCAGAAAAAATGGGTGGGGGAAGACAACAATAAATAATTCAAGTTAATTAATTATATGCTGACGGGTACAGATAATTAATCCAGAAATCTAGTGTCCTGTGTCCTAAATGACCCAGTATGCATCCATTGTAACATACATCCCCCACACCAAGTCCTCAAGTGATGTGTGTTCATTTCTGTTACTCTCTCAAAAATTTCTAAAAGTTACCCTTCAATATCTGAATTTATAATTTTAAGTTTACTTAGAAGACTAAACATAGCTGGGATTTGTTTTCATTTGTTTTTTAATCAGTTTAGCAAAAGAGTTAATATAGCTTCTAGCATTAGACAAATCTATGCTTAAATTCCAGCACTGCCATTACTGATTGCATGGCTTTAACTAAGTTACTCTACCTCTCTAAATCTCAAATTTTACATCTAAAAAGTGGAGATAATAATAGAACCTTCCACAAAGAACTGTCGCAAATATAACATTTTACCTATAAAGTACATAGTAGATGTCCTGGAATATAATAAAATCTCAATAAACGTTAGCTATTGTTAACACATTCACCCGCTCCCATATTTTCATCTAAGTTAGGCATTACAGCACAGTAGTTAAGATGGTTAGGAGCATAGACTATGGAGCCCTTTGCTCTGCCAATTACTAGCTGTTTGCGCTTAGGAAAATTACTCTCTCTGTCTCCTGTTCTCTATCTGCAAATACATTTGTTGTGAGGATTAAATGAGATATTGTACATAAGTTACTTTAGTTAATAAAAATAAATTCATAAGGTAGGAATTTCTATTTACTGAGAAGTATTAGGGAGACAATTTTTTTTCCCCATGGATGAGAATAGGACAGTGATTGCATATGACTATAGTAAGGTCATGGTGGTGGTGAGGAGGGCAGAGAGGGCATAGAGAAGAGAGAATTGGGCATGGAAAGCAACCGAGCCAAGTCTTTTATCAATTTGCTTTCAAAATCCCTGTCAAGAGGTTTCTACTTCAACTGGCCAGTAATTCATACTGCTTCTTACTTATAATTCTAACCAATATTACATCCTAGGACAGTGTCCTGTTTTACAAGATTAAACCAAGCACAGTGTTCTGTATCTTGCTTTCTTTATTTGATGATAATGCCCTCACCTTGAGGGCATGAGTCTTACCTTGCTTTCTAGATTTTAGATTGGATAGGAGGTACATGCCAGTTTCTCCTAGTGTCCCTGCTCCTGTCCAACTCAAAGTGACAGAATGTTAAAGAATTTATATGATTTAATCCATGCTAAGAGAGTAAACTGCCCACAACTAGTTCTTCTCAGACAGAAGAATGAAATGTACCATGCTTCCAACTTTCTCCTTGTTCACAGACATCTGGTATCCAGTAGCAAAATCTTCTCATTAAATATTTTGAGAGCATTTTAAAAAGCCGTTTTTCTGTTGCATTTTTCCCTACTTGTCATCTCTCTGTTATCTAATGATACAAGGCCTAAGAGACCAGTATCAGTACCATTACCTTCAACCAGAGCCAAAACCTTAGATCTGGAATCAAGGGAAACACAGATTTCAGCCAGTAATCTGTCCATAGGCACAGCCAATGATCAGAGCCAGAAATCATGAAGTAAGCAAAGCTGATATCTAAGATCTGAGCCAAGAGCCATAAAACAACATTGGCAGAGGAGAGGTGAGGAAGGGAAATGGGTGTCAGATGTAAGCCAAAGAAGTTACAAACACCTCATATCACCAGAACCACCCAGAGACCATTGCAAAACTGAACTATTAGTCCTGCTTTAGGCATGCCCTCTTTAAACACTGTTGACCAATGGCTGGTTTCTAAGGAGCAGTTAGCCTGAAAGAAAACAACTATGGTACTAAAACCTTCTTTGTTCTGTGGTTCCTATTCACCTATTTTCTAATTTCCCTTGTCATGGTGGGTATTTCTACTGTGAGCCTAGATGTGAGTCCTTCCTTCTCGAGCAAATCACTGAAGCCCTGTGAACCTCAACTAGTTCAACTATATGATGATGATAGTAATTCTTCCCTTCATATGTTTGTTTTAGAAGTTATATGAGAATATATGCGAAAATATTGAAGATTTGACAAAATAAAAACAAATTTTTTGGAACAATAGTTAAAAGTTAAAAGATAAACATAAGACAGAGAAAATATTTATAACAAATATTTAACAAAATATTAGTACCCTTAATAATCCAAAGATGCTCACAAATCAATATCAAAAATACAAACAATACACACATAGAAAAAAAAAAAGGAGGGTTTACATAGGCAATTTGCAAAAGAAATGCCAGAGACTTCATCTCATTGGGGATAAGGAAATTGCAAACAGGAAGATACTACTTTTCAGCTTGGCAAGAATTAAAAAGGTCGATAATACCCATGTTGGTAAGGATGTGGAGAAAAAGGATTCTCACATTTGCAGCTGAAAAGAGGTAAACTATTTAGGTGGACAATTTCCCTGTACTATTTTAAATGTGAATAACATTTAGTCTATCAATTCTACTTCTAGTAAATTCTCAATCAATAATACTATCACAAGTTCATAAAAATACACATACAAGGATGTAGATGAAAATAACTAAATTAATGGTTAATAAATGTATGCTTATGTAGAGATATTTTGTATTTAATCATTTGTTATATATGCTTATATAAATGTGTTAAAATGTGCAGAGAAATATAAATATATAAATATGTTCATATGTCCATAGAAAAAGTTCTGGAAGGTTGGGTGCAATGGCTTACACCTGTAATCCCATCACTTTGGGAGGCCGAGGCAAGCAAATCACGAGGTCAGGAGATTGAGACTATCCTGGCCAACATGGTGAAACCCCATCTTTACTAAAAATATAAAAATTAGCTGGGTGTCATCATGGGTGCCTGTAATCCCAGCTACTTGGGAGGCTGAGGCAGGAAAATCACTTGAACCAGGGAGTCCAAGGTTGCAGTGAGCTGTGATCATGCCACTGCACTCCAGCCTGGCAACAGAGTGAGTGAAACTCCATCTCAAAAAAAGAAAGAGGAAAAGAAAAAGAAAAAGAAAAAGTTCTGGAAGTTTATACACTGCTAATGATATATATTCCAGGGAAATAGGATTAGATAATAAGAGTGGGGGCAGGAGAAACCCATACTTTATATATTTTATTTAAATATATAAATTGCCATATACCTCCTAGTCAATCTGAAATCTAAGAAACAAAGTAAGATTTGTGTGAAGGAGTTATCATCAACTAAAGAAAGAAAGATACACAACACTGTGCATAGTTTAATCCTCTTATAAAATAAAACACTACTCTAGAATGTAATGTTGGTTAGGATTCTAACTCATAGGCAGTATAAGTTACTGACCAGTTGAAGCAGAACCCTCTTGAAAAAGATTTCAGAAGCAAATTGATAAAAGACTTGGTACGATTGCTTTCGATACCCAATTCTCCCTCCTCTATGCCTCCTCTGCCCTCCTTGCCACCATCATGACCTTAGTATAGTCATATGCAATCACTGTCTCATTCCCAATTATGGGGAAAAAGTATATATATCTCATAATTTTCCCCAACCAACATGAACTTCCTTCTTAACGTTTAAAGAAAAAAATGTTTTGCCAATTGTAAAAAATAAAAAGTATAATATTATTCTAAAATATACCTTGAAAACCAAAAAAAAAAAAAATTAAGGTGATACACAGTATGAAGTGTTACTATTTCTTGTCAGAATTTCTTTTTTTATATAACACAATTTATTTCACTTAAAATTATTTCCCATATTTGAAATTATTTTACAGTTAAGAAAATTTTTTCAGAAGTTATTTCAACCTTTCCTATGCTTGACATAAGGAAATGTGGCCATTCTAGTTTTAAAATACAGAATTATAACACTCTTTAGAAACAGTATAATCAGAAAAAAAATTCCCGTAAATTTTTTCTCTTCTACTGTTATTCTCATGTGTAAAGCTTATTACAGACATTAATATTATTTCTAGAACATGAAGCTTTCCCTGACCTACTTGTCTTCTAAAACAATTATACCAAACTTAAATTTCCTTCTTTCAGTATCTTCACATTTTCTCAGTTTGTCAGATAATTTTAAATTTGAACATATTTCTCTCTGGTATGAGACCATCTGCTCAATTTTGTCATATTCTTTCCATTTCATCAGTGAAGACAATACAAACATGTTATGATGTTATCAAAAAATATGAACCATGAAAAAATGTGTTAAGCTCAGAAGCAAATGGAGCAACAGTATCCAAAACAATTCGATCAGTGCAGTCTGTCTTCAGTGTGCCCATTTCCCTTCTGCACCCAGTTTATCTGCTGCTTTCCAAGATACCCATCTCCCTCCCAAAAAGGCCTGCTTTCTGGAAATGATGTGAGAAACAAATTTACATTGATTAGTAAAAAACATACAAAGGAATGCAGCTATAACTGCTAAGTTTAACAAAATTAATTATTTTTATTCAGCATGAACCCCATATATTGCCAGGTATTTTATATGAGTTGAACCAAATTAATAGGCCCTGTCTTCAGAGAACATGGACAATAGGTAAACAGGCAAACAGTACACTAAATTGTATCATAATCACTATGATAGGGTTAAGACAAAGTGTTATGAGAGAAGAAGTCTAAGCAAGTATAAAGGCTCAGAGAATTCTAGAAGAAGAAACGTCTAACCCAAGGCTTGAAGAATGAGTAGGCATTAACCAGACAAAAGTAGGGGGGAGGAAGGAAGCATGAAAAATGACTTACTGATACCTCTGAAATCACATAACCCATTTTATCCAAAATACATGTCTGACCCTGATAAGCATTGATGTTGGGAACAAAATCCAACCCTTCTAACTTCCAGGTTCTTTCATCGTTTGGAATATTATTTCCCTCACCTCTTCACCTCCCTTCAGCTTTAAGGGATCATGGAAAACAATTGAACAAGTAAAATAAGAAGCCACAGAAAACCATAAGTACAAAGCAGAAAGTGAATAAGTATAGGCAGACAGCTGGGAAAATTGTTTTCTAAAACTTTCTCTAGAGGACAAATGTTTGGGACAAAACAGAATTCCCAGCAACAGTGTATATGCTCCTAAAGATTGTAGCTTTGGCAGGGCAGTAAATATTCAACCCCAATGTCCAAACAGAACAAATATCTGGATAGTCTCTGCCAAACCAAGATTACAAACTGTTACTATATCTTCTGAAGTAAAAATAATCAGTAATAAATTTATCTATTTTCAGTTAAGCAATACTTAGAGGGATATTTATAGTTTTAAATGGCTCTATTAGAAAAGAAAAAAGATCTCTCAAATAAGTGACCTGTTTCTACCTTAAGAACCTAGAAAATGAAGAGTAAACTCAACCCAAAGCAAAGAGAAGAGAGAGAAGAAAGTAAAAATTAGAGTTGTCCTAGTCTGTTCTCCTGCCACTAATAAAGACATATCAGAGACTGAGCAACTCTGACTCACAGTATCACATGGCTAGGGAGGCCTCACAATCATGGCAGAATGCAAATAAGGAGCAAAGTCACATCTTATGTGGTGGCGGGCAAGAGAACTCGTTCAGGGGAACTCTCACTTATAAAATCATCAGATCTTGTGAGACTTATTCACTGCTATTAGAACAGTATGGGGAAAACTGTCACTATGATTTAATTATCTCCACCTGGCCCCACCTTTGACACATGGAAATTATTATAATTCAAAGTGAGATTTGGGTGGGGACACAGGCCAAACCATACAATTCTGCCCCTGGCCCCTCCCAAATCTCATGTCCTCACATTTCAAAACCAATCATGCTTCTCTATTGATTTTAACTCAAAGTTTTTTTGTTTTTTTTAATTGCATATTAGGTTTTGGGGTACATGTGAAGAACATGCAAGATTGTTGCATAGGTACACACATGGCAGTGTGGTTTTCTGCCTTCTGTCCCCTCGCCTGTATCTGTCCTTTCTCCCCATGCTATCTCTTCCCACCTCCCCACCCCTCAAAGTCTTAACTCATTTCAGCATTAACTTAAAAGTCCACAGTCCAAAGTCTCAACTGAGACAAGGCAAATCCCTTCCACCTATGAGCCTGTAAAATCAAAAGCAAGTTAGTTACTTCCTAGATACAATGAGGATACAGGCATTGGGTAAATATACCCATTCCAAATGGGAGAAATTGGCCAAAATAAAGGAGCTACAGATCCTATGCAAATCCATAATATAACAGGGCAGTCAAATCTTAAAGCTCTGAAATGATCTCCTTTGACTCTATGTCTCATATCCAGGTCATGCTGATGCAAGAGGTAGGCTCCCACAGCCTTGGCAACTCTGCCCCTGTGGCTTTGCATGGTACAGCCCACCTCCTGACTACTTTCACAGGGTAGTGTTGAGTATCTGTGGCTTTTCCAGGTGCATGGTTCAAGTTGTCAGTGGATTTACCATTCTGGGGTGTGGAGGACAGTGGCCCTCTTCTCACAGCTGCACTACACAGTGCCCCAGTGGCGACTCTGTGTGGGGGCTCTGACCCCACCTTTCCGTACCACACTGCCCTAGCAGAGATTCTCCATGAGGGTTCCACCCATGCAGCAAAATTCTGCCTGGACATCCAGGCCTTTCCATATATTCTCTAAAATCTAGGTGGAGATTCCCAAACTTCAATTCTTAACTTTCATGGGCCCAATGCCATGTGGAAGCTGCCAAAGCTTAGGGCTTCACCCTCTGGAGTAACGGCAGCCTGAGCTGTATGTTGGCCCCTTTTAACCACAGCTGGAGCAGCTAAGACATAGGGCACCAAGTCCCAAGGTTGCACACAGCAAAAGGGGCCCGAGGCCTGGCCCACAGATGATTTTTTCCTACTAGGGCTCCGGGCCTGTGATGGGAGGGGCTGCCATGAAGGTCTCTGACATGCCCTAGAGACATTTTCTCCATTGTCTTGATGGGTAACCTTCCACTCCTTGTTACTTAAGCAAATTTCTGCAGCAGGCTTGAGTTTCTCCTCAGAAAACAGGTTTTTCTTTTCTACTGCATCATTAGGCTGCAAATTTTTCCAAACTTTATGCTTTGCTTCCTCTTGAACACTTTGCCACTTAGAAATTTCTTTTGCCAGATACCCTAATTCATATCTCTCAAGTTCAAAGTTCCACAGATCCCTAGGGTCAGGGCAAAATGCCACCAGTCTCTCTGCATAGCAAGAGTGGCCTTTACTCCAGTTCCCAACAAGTTCCTCATCTCCATCTGAAACCACCTCAGCCTGAACCTTCTTGTCCATATCACTATCAGCATTTTTGTCAAAGCCATTCAACAAGTTTCTAGGAAGTTCCAAACTGCACATCTTCCTGTCTTCTGAGACATCTAAACTGTTCCAACCTCTGCCTGTTACCCAGTTCCAAAGTTGCATTCACATTTTTCTGGTATCTTTTTAGAGCAGCACCCCACTACCTAGTACCAACTTACTGCATTAGTCTGTTCTCATGCTGTTAATAAAGACTTACCCAAGAGTGGGTAATTTACAAAGGAAAGAAATTTAATTGACTCACAGTTCCTCGTGGCTGGGGAGGCCTGACAATCATGGCAGAAGGCAAATGAGCAAAGTCCCATTTTACATGGCAGCAGGTAAGAGAGCTTGCTCAGGGGAAGTCCTATTTATAAAGCCATCAGATCTCATAAGACATATTCACTACCATGAGAACTGTGTGGAAGAAACTGTCCCCATGATTCAATTATCTCCACCTGACCCCACATGGGGATTATTACAATCCCCATGAGATTTGTGTGGGGCTACAGCCAACCTATATCAAGAGTGTAAATCAATTAAATAGAAAATAGAAAAACAATAGAAAAATAAATAAAATTTTAAACCCTTCTCTAAAATGTTCAAAAAATTGCCAAACTTTTAACAAGATCCACTATGGAAAAAAAGAACAGATCACCAAAATCATGAATGAAAGAGGGCATATCACCAATGATCCTACAGAAATTGCTAAAAATGTAAATGAGTGTTATGAACAAATTTATTCCAGTAAATTAGACAACTTGGGTGAAATGAACAAATTCCTAGAAAGAAAAATTAACAAAATGGGCTCAAGGAAACATAGAAAAATTGAATAGACCTATAATGAGTAAAGATAAAATTAGTAATTAAAAATCATCACTCAAAGAAAAGCACAGCCCCACCTGGCTTTACTGGTGAATTCTATTAAACATTTAGGAAGAAATAATGCCAATCCTTCACAAACTTTTCCAGTAACTGAAGATGCAGGGAAGACTTCCCAGCTCATTCTACAAGTTCACTATTTCCCTGCAAGTACTCCTAAACCCAGCTGAAACAAAACCCAGAGGAGTACAACTTGGTTCTCATAACTCTGAGTTTCTTAAGGCTATCTGGAAAGCTAGAAATTTTGTACAACTCTAGGTTAAGAAAGCTCTAGAACTATCCTGAATTTCAGAAGTCTTTGAAATATTTAAGGCCATTATCATGGGGAAATTGAGAATAACTACCTTAAAAGTCCATATGTAACATAATAGGATGTTTTGGCTTGCAGTGCAATACTGGAATCAAATAATGAGAACTAGATCTTGCAGTTCTTAAACTACTGTATAGATTTTGGATTTGTTTACTGGTTTAAGTGATATCTCATATTTCAGGTTATTACATCTATGGAAAAGAAGCGATTTTCCAGTTTAAATAAAATGTTAAAGAATATGATGCAAAAATACATTTTCTTCCCTCTCTCCTTCCCTCTTATGTGTTTACATTTGTTACATGCTCACTACACCACAGTTATATCTATATAGTACCAATACTCAATTTTCTTCACAGTTGTGAGTGATGTTATGAAATAATTTAGCTAAAAATCAGCATAAAATGACAATGATAATAGTCATATCTAGTATTTACTTAGTACTTTGTGTTTTCATGTAACATCTCATCTAAGGCTCACAGTGTCCATGTTTGTTCTTAACTAAAGAGGGTTACACAGACAACCACTATAAGAGTAACAGCTTCTCATATGGTAACACTAAAAAAAAAAAAAACTATACTTACTTGAACAAATAAAATTGAGATAATTTGTTCTTGACAAACAGAGGGAAAGTGGGATAGAGGCAGTGAAACAAAAAGTGTCTGCATATCTAGGCATTGAGGAAATTTGGGGAAACTGTAAAGCAAGGCTTTTCAGCACTGTTGTCCAGGGCAATGTAGAGAGAGATGTCTAAAACCTTTTTAAAAAGGTTTTCTATGCATTAACAATGTAATAACACCAAAAGCATTACTCACAAAAGAAAAAAAACTGATAAACTAACTCCATCAAAATTAAAAACTTCTGCTGCTTGAAAGACATTCACAGAATGAAAAGACAAGCCAAACTGGGAGAAATAATTTGCAAATCATATATCTGACAAATGACTTGGATCTAGAGTATGAAGAACTCTCAAAACTCAATAATAGTAAACAATCAACTTGTTTTAACAGACACAGTATTTGAACATAAACTTCTGCAAAGAAAATATGCTGATGGCAAATAAAACACGATATGATGCTCAACACTTATTAATTAGTAAAATGCAAATTAAAACTATAGTGAGGTACTACTACCTATGATCTAAAAAGGGCAAAAATTAAAATACTTGTAAAATACTTTGGCTATTGAGATAAAAGATAATTCTTTTTTTATTGTAGTAAGAACATTCAGCATGACGTCTACCCTTTAAAAATATCCAGTATATAATTCAGTATTGTAAACTACAGGTACAATGTTGTACAGCAGATGCCTAGAACTTATTCATCTTTTGTAACTGAAATGTTATACCCATTGGGTAGCAAATCCCCATTTACCATCCCAGGCCCCCAGCCTTTGGCAACCACCATTCTATTTTCTAATTCTATTGGTTTGGCTATTATAGATACTTTGTATAAGTAGGATATACAGTATTCAACGAATATACAGTATTTATCTTTCTGTGACTGGTTTATTTCACTTAGCATAATGTCCTCCAGTTTCATCCATATAGCCACATGTTTCAAGATTTCTTTATTTTTTAAGACTTAATAATATTTCATTGTACATATTTACCGCATATTCTTTATCCATTTATCTACCCATCAATGGACATTTAGGGTGATTCCACATCTGCTGTTGTGAATAATGCTGCAACAAACATGGGAGTGAAAATATCTCCTCAATATCCTGTTCTCAATTCTTTTGTATAAGTATCCACAGTGGGATTGCTAGATAATATGGTATTTCTATTTTTAATTTTTTTTTTTTGAGGCAGAGTCTCGCTCTTATTGCCCAGGCTGGTGTGCAGTGGTGCAGTCTCGGCTCACTGCAACCTCCGCCACCTGAGTTCAAGAGATTCTCCTGCCTCAGCCTCCTGAGCATCTGGAATTACAGGCACCTGCCTACACACCCAGCTAATTTTTGTACTTTTAGTAGAGACAGGGTTTTGCCATGTTGGCCAGGCTGGTTCCAAATTCCTGATCTCAGGTAATCCACCCACCTCGGCCTCCCAAAGTGCTGAGATTACAGGCATGAAGCACCGCACCTGGCCTACTTTTAATTTTTTGAGGAAATGTCACGTCTTTCATAGTGGCTGCAACTATTTCACATTCCCACCAACTGAGTACAAGTGTTCCAATTTCCACACATTTGCCAAAATTTGTTAATCTTTTGTTGGTTTATTTTATAATAGCCATTCTAACAGATATGAGGTGATTTCTATCTCATTGTAGTTTGATGTGCATTTCTCTTATGAGTAATGTTGTTAAGAATATTTTCTATTTTTAGGTCATTGAGGAATCATCACACTGTCTTCCAAAATGGTTGAATTAATTTACACTCCCACCAACAGTGTAAAAGTGTTCCTATTTCTCCACATCCTCTCCAGCATCTGTTGTTTCCAGATTTTTTAATGATCACCATTCTAACTGGTGTGAGATGGTATCTCAATGTGGTTTTGATTTGCATCTCTCTAATGACCAGTGATGATGAGCATTTTTTCATATGTTTGTTGGCCTCCTGTATGTCTTCTTTTGTAAAGTATCTGTTCATAGCCTTCGCCCATTTTTGAATGGGCTTGTTTGTTTTTTTCTTGTAGATCTGTTTTAGCTCTTTGTAAATTCTGGATATCAGCCCCTTGTCAGATGGGTAGACTGCAAAAATTTTTTCCCATTCTGTTGGTTGCTGATTCACTCTACTGCCCAGCAATCCCATTACTGGGTATATATCCAAAGGATTATAAATCATTCTACTATAAGGACACATGCACACGAATGTTCATTGCAGCACTGTTTACAATAGCAAAGATCTGGAACCAACCCAAATGCCCATCGATGATAGACTAGATAGGGAAAATGTGGTACATATACACCATGGAATATTATGCAGCCATCAAAAACGATGAGTTCGTGTCCTTTGTAGTGACATGGATGAACCTGGAAATCATCATTCTCAGCAAACTGACACAAGAGCAGAAAATCAAACACCGCATGTTCTCACTCATAGGTGAGTGTTGAACAATGAAAACACATGGACATAGGGAGGGGAGCACTACACACTGGGGTCCATTGGGGGGAAATGGGGAAGCAATGGGGGGGGGTGGGGAGGTGGGATGTATGTATATAGATATATATGTTTGTTGGCTGCATGAATGTCTTTTTTTGAGAAGTGTCTGTTGCCCACTTTTTAATGGGGTTGTTTCTTGATTTTTTTTTTTAATAATTGCCATTCTGGCTGGCATGAGATGGTACCTCATTGTGGTTTTGATTTGCTTTTCTCTAATAATCAGTGATGTTGAGCATATATATATATATATATATATATATATATATATGGTGTTAAATGTGGGCTTTTCACATAAGACCATTGTGTTGAGGTAATGTCCTTCTTTTCCTAGTTTGTTGAGTTTTTAATCATAAAATGGTGTTGAATTTTGTCAGATATTTTTCTGTATCTATTGAGATAATCAAGTGATTTTTATTCTTCATTCTGTTTATGTTTATTGCTTTAACTGATTTTTGCAGGCTGAATCATCCTTGTATCCCACAGATAACTCCCATCTAGTCATGATATATTATCCTATTAATATACTCTTTCATTCAATTTGCTAGTATTTTGTTAAGAATTTTTGCCTCTGTGTTTATCTGGGATATTGGCCAGTTCTTCTTTTCTTGTAGTGTCTCTCTATGACTCTAGTATCAGGGTAATGCTGGCCTCATACATGGACTTGGAAGTGTTCCCTCCTCTTTAATGTTTTTGTAGGAGTTTGAGAAAGGATTGATATTAGTTCTTTGATAGAATTCACCTAGTGCTGAAGCCTTCTAGCACTAGGCTTTTTGTTGGGAGGTTTTTGATTACTGACTCAATCCCTTATTCATTATTGGTCTGTCCAGATTTTCTAATCCTTTTTAATAGAGACGGAGTTTCACCATGTTGGCCAGGCTGGTCTCAAACTCCTGACTTACATGATTCACCCACCTTGGACTCCCAAAGTGCTGGGATTACAGGCATGAGCTACCTACCATGCCTGGCTGACTCTTTCATTATTATATAACATACTTTCTCTTTTGTAACAGTTTATGACTAAAAGCCTATTTTGTCTTATATTAGTATAGCCACTCTGCTCTCTTTTGGTTACCAATTACATGAAATATATTTTTCTATCCCTTTACTTTTAGCCTATGTATATCTTTAAATTGAAAACGAGTTTCTTATAGACAATATATATAGTTCGATCTTGTTTTTTAATTCATGCAGCCACGCTATATCCTTTTTCAATTTTTTCATTGTTTTCTGTCTGTCTTGTAGTTCTTTTGTCCCTCTTTTCCTCTCTTGCTGCCTTCCTTTGTGTGTCATTGATTTTTTTTTTTTTTGTATTGATGTACTTTGGCCCCTTATTTTTTTCTTTTGTGTATCTGCTATGGGTGTTTTCTTTTTGAATACCATGGACTTTACATAAAATATCTTATAATAATCTGTTTAAAGCTGATAATTTAACTTCAAATGCATAAAAACCTATACACTTTTACTTCTCCCTCCCCCACATTTTATGTTAATAATGTCACAATTTGCATCTTTTTGCGTATCCATTAACGTATCTTTATATTTATATTTTTCATACTTGTTTATACAGAGTCTCACTTTGTCACCTAGGCTGGAGTGCAGTGGCAGGATCTTGGCTCACTACAACCTCCACCTCCTGGGTTCCAGCAATTCTCCTGCCTCAGCCTCCCGAGCAGCTGGGACTACAGGCATGAGCCACTACACTCGGCTAACTTTTGTATTTTTAGTAGAGATAAGGTTTCACAACATTGGCCAGGCTAGTCTCAACTGATCCACCTGCCTTGGCCTCCCAATGTACTTGGATTACAGGTGTGATCCATGCCTGGCTCTATTTTTCATAATTTTGTCTTTTAACTTTTACACTAGAATCAAAAGTGACTTATCTACCACCATTACAATATTACATTATTCCATATTTGTCCATATATTTACCTTTACTAGGGAGTTTTACATTTTCATATGCTTTTGTATTACTGTTAGGTGTCTTTTTATTTTCAGTTAAAGAACTCCCTTTAAGAAGTCTTTTAAGGCAGGTCTGGGCGGTAATGTACTCTCTCAGCTTTTGTTTACCTGAGAAAGTTTTTATCTTCATCATTATTGAAGGACAATTTTGCCAAGTATACTATTCTTGGTTGGTCTGTTTTTTTCCTTCAGTACTTTGAATATATCATCTCATTTTCTTCTGGCCTGCAGGGTTTCTACTGAGAAATACATTGTAGTCTTATGAGGGTTCCCTTGTATGTGACAAATTGTTCTTCTCTTATTGCTTACAAAATGTTGTCGTTCTCTTTGATTTTTGACAATTTGACTACATGGTTTCTTGGTGTGGATTTCTTTGGTGTGGATTTCATTTTATTTGAGGTCTATTAGGTCTCCTGGATCTGAATATAAAGTTTCTCTACCAGATTTGGGAAGTTTTCAGCCATTACTTCTTTGAATAAGTTTTCTTTCCTCTTTCTCTATCTCTTCTCCATCAAGAACATTCATAATATGTCTCTTGGTCTGCTTTCATGGTGTTTAATAAATCTGTTAAGCTTTCTTAATTCTTTTTCACTTGTTTTTCTTTTTGTTCCTCTGACTGAATAATTTCTGGTAATTTCTCTTTGAGTTTACTGATCCTTTCCTCTGCTTGATCTAGTCTGCTATTCAACCTCCCAGTGAATTTTTTAGTTCAATTATTGTATTCTTCAGCTTCAAGATTTGTTTGAGGGTGTGTATGAGGGTATGTGTGTGTCTATGTATATGTGTGTGTGTATCCATTTCATATATATGTATATGTATGTGTATATATATATATATATGTGTGTGTGTATATATGTATATATATGTACACATCCATTTCATATATAGATCCATTAAATACATAAATGTGTATAAATATCTATATATATCCATTTCATATATATGTGTGCCACACACACAAATTTATCTCTGTTGAAATTTTCACTTTGTTAACACATTGTTCTCCTGATTTCATTGATCATGATATGGTTTGGATGTTTGTCACCTCCAAATCTCATGTCAAAACCTAATCCCTACTGTTGGAAGTGGGGCCTGGTAGTAGGTGTTTGGATCATGGAGGTGGATCCCTCATAAATGGCTTCATGCTCTCCTAACAGTAATGAGCGAATTCTTGCTCTCAGTTCACACAAGAACTGGTTGTTTAAAAGTGTGGCACTTCTACCCCGCCACTCCCATTCCCTCTATGTGACATGGGCCTGCACCCCTGTCACCTTCCACCATGAGTGGAAGCTTCCTGAGGTTCTCACCAGAAGCAGATACCAGCATCCTGATTCCTGTATAGCCTGCAGAACCATGAGCCAAAATAAACCTCTTTTCTTTATAAATTACTCAGTCTCAGGTATTCCTTTATGGTAACACAAATAGATGAACATAATCATCTTCATGAGTATTATTTTGAATTATGCCTCAGAGAATTCAGGTAAGTCATATATAGTCATCCATGGATTATCCATCAGAGTTGATACCAGGACCTTCCATGGATACCAAAATCCATGGATGTGCAAGTCCCTGAAAAAATATAGCATAATATTTGCATAGAGTCTATGCATATTCTCCCATGTACTTTAAGTCATCTTTAGATTATTTATAATACCTATACAATGTAAATGCTATGTAGACAGTTGTTATATTGTATTATTTAGGGAATAATAATCCCTAAAAAGTCTGCATATGTTCAATACAGATGCAATTTTTTTACTTTCAACTTTTGTTTCAGATTCAGAAGGTACATGTGCAGGTTTATAACATGCATTTATTGCATGATGCTGAGCCTTGGGATATAATTTTTTTTTAATATTTTTAATCTGTGGGTGGTTGAATCCATGGATTCAGGAGCCACAGATATGGAGGGCCAACTGTATCTCCAGTTCATTAGAGTTGGTTTCAAGAGATTCACTTTATTACTTTGTGTGGGACATATATCCTTGTTTCTTTATTTTCCTTGATTCTTTGTGATGATACCTTCATATTAGAGAACAGTTACCTTTCCCAGCTGTCCTTGCATAGGAAAAGTCCCTCATCAATCAGCCTAGCTAGAAATTCTTGGGACTTTTCAAACCTGTATCCTGATACAATGTACTTTCTTTGCTCTTAGCCACCCTTAGGCATGAAGAATATGCTGGGTCCAGTCAGCAGTCAAAGATAAATGAGACTGAAGCTAGTCTCTTAGGCAGTCTCTGGAAAAGTTAGATCTATGGATGTTCTAACCAACTCTTTCCCTCCACAATAAAAATCTGGGATACAAGATTTTCTGCCCATTTTCTCTGTACTGAGTCATGGAAAGTGGCTACGAGGCTGCTAGTTCAAACCACAGTCTGTCTGCACTGGTCCCCAGCAGCAAAGTATGCTGGGTCCCTTAGAGCCCCATAAGAGTCAAGAAAGAAATCATTCTTTGGCAGCCCACAGAGAAATTGGGGCATTGGATGTAAGATCTACCTCTTTCCCTCCCCAGAGAGAAGCTGGGAACTAAGGTATTTTCATCTGTTTGCTTTGTGTAGAGCCAGGAGACAGGGCTTTGCCAACTGCCAGCCAAACCACCACCTCTGTTCTCACTGGCCCCAAGTGACTAGAGTATGCCAGGTCCCATCAGCACTCTGAGGCAGGCAAGACAGAGGTAGTCTTTAGGCATTCCCCAGACCAGTTTGGGTATTGGACACGTGGTCCAACTCTTTCGCATACAACAGAGAACTGGGATCTGGGTTATTCACCTACTTACTCTGTGCTAAGCTGGGGGTGGGGGTTATAGTAATAGCCAGCCTAAACCACCATGTCTGATCTCACTGGTCCCAAGGATGCTATAATATTCCAGGCCCTGTCAGCATCCCATGACAGGCAAAACAAGATCTAGTCTTTAGTGTACTTCCAAAGAAGTTGAGGCATTGAATGTGTGGTCCAACTCATCTTCTCACCAGGAAAAATTTGAGAGCTGAATTTATTCATCCATTCAGTTTGTGCTGAGTTGTGGGCATGAGCTATGGTAACAGCCAGTCCAAACTACCATCTTTCTCTTACTGGTGCCCAAGCAGCTAAAGTATGTCAGGTCCTGTCAGCATTACAAGATACTCAAGACATACAGCAGTCTTCTCAGCAGTCCCCAGAAAAGTTGGAGTATTGGATACATGGTCCAACTCTTTCCATTTCCAAGGAGAACCTGGGAATTAAGAGGTTTCTTTCTGATTGCATGGTGCTATGCTAGGGTAGCAATTCCTGTGAAAGGGTATCCTGAATTTCCATACCAGTTTTAATGTGGCTGGTTTCACACTCACTCAGGATATAAGAGCTTCTCAATTAGTTTCTGGATGTCTCAATAAAGGAATTTGTCCATACTTTGCTGTTGAACAGATGTATTTGCAGAGGAAAGGAGAGTTCAGAGCTTCCTATCCTTCATTCTCACTCAATAATTTCTTATTTTAAAAAAATTCTGTTCGGGTTTTAAGTTGTTGGCCTAATATTCCTTGTGGACACTACTTAAATGAGCCTAGTTTGAATTATCCAAATAAATCCAATTTTGAATTATCCAAATAAAATCTAGTTTGAATTAGCCAAATAAAACCAATAATAGCAACAAAAAGTGCTCTCATTGCTTCTTAATTATCTAGCAAACATTATAAACAAGGCAATGGCATGTAGGGGAAATGGCTTTGAGGGTAAATACCATAGTACATTTCTTAAAGCCATAGGTCATATCAGGGTGAGGGCATCTGTGGCATTGACACTGCAGTGCCTTGAACCTTGTAGTCTTAGGTATGTGAGAAAACAATATTTAGAGTTCATCACATTATTTTACTTGGCATTACCCTGACACTGCTCAATCATTCTGTAAATCTTAGGGATGCCAAGTCTACATGTTTCTGATTTAGTTCCACTTAGCAAATCAAAGTGATGTTTTACAAGTGCTGTTTGAGATTTAAGACAATACTCAAATGGTATCCTTTGAAATAAGGAGACTGAGTCAGAACTCATCATTCAAGTGGCAGATGGGTTAAAGATGCTTTATACAAACCAGGTCTATCAGTTTCCACTAAAGCTGATGCTCTTGCCAAATGCATTCTCTTAGCATATACAATTAGGTTTTTTTTTTTTTCACATTTATAGGCCAAAATTCCTCTTACAGACACATATTGGTTCAGTTTATTTGGAATAAGTACCTATCTCTTACATAATGCTGACTGTAGAATATTTGAAGCTATGTTTCTTGAATTCTAGAAGATTCAAGAAGTGTAGTAGGGTTGGTAAATAAGTGAAGAGCAAAGAATAAGACCAGAGCCAGTATAAGTGCTTATAGTCAAAGGTAAGTAGATGACAAATAATCAGAAAGAAATTAAAATGTTTATAATCTCAGATCCCTCTTGAAATGGAGGTCAGGCTGGCACACAGAGCAATTCGAGATAACCTAGATGTGTTGAGTTTTAAAATATTGTTATGAATTTCATAGCTAAATGAGGAGGTAAGTGCTAATCCAACTTAGACTCTCTTCCTCCCTCATAGTCTTTGACCACTTTGTTTCTCTCCAATTCTGTAAATATTTTGTCTCCTTTTCAATAATAAGAAAAAGTGTGGTGCAATAGAAGATGGATAAGGAGAAAGGGAAGAAATAAAAAGAAGAAGGAACTAGTTGGGAAGAAATGGGAATGAAGAAGAGAGAAAAGAATATAAAAACACCTGAGCATCTGATAAGTTTAGGCTCTAAGCAGTTTTAAAACGTGGTCTTGGCAGGGTGCAGTGGCTCACACCAGTAATCCCAGCACTTTGGGAGGCTGAGGCAGGCAGATCATCTGAGGTCAGGAGTTTGAGATCAGCCTGCCCAATATGGCAAAACCACATCTCTACTAAAAATACAAAAATTAGCCGGGCATGGTGGTGGGCATTGGTAGTGCCAGTAACTCAGGAGGCTGAGACAGGAGAATTGCTTGAACCCAGGAGGCGGAGGTTGTAGTGAGCTGAGATCATGCCACTGCACTTCAGCCTGGGCAACAGAGCAAGACTCTGTCTCAAAACAAACAAACAAACATCGTTCCAATTTCTCTAATGCTCTTCCCAGCAAGAATTGAGTTCTGTGTTCCACCCCCTTGAGTCTGAGTAGGCTTTTGACCACTTCTACCAGCAAAGTACAGGAAAAGTGACATTCTGTGATATGATCCACCTGCCTTTTCAAATGTCTGCTCCCTAAAGGGTCCCTCTAAGGGTTCTACCACTTGGAACTCAACCAACACATTGGGAGAAGCCCAAGTCACGTTGAGAGACCACATGTAGGTGTTTCAGTCAACAGGTCCAGCTAAGTTCAATCTTTGCGTAATTCCATCCCAGGTACCAGAAATGTGAATGAAGAAGCCAGGAGAATCTTCATAGATACACAACTTGTGTCCTCACACAGGGGCCCATATTTAGAAAAGCCCTATGCTTTGCTTAATGCTTTGTCATTGCTGCCTTAAAATTTTAAATACTTTCCTCTTTGACTTGTGTTTTGTAAGTAAAATCTCATGGGACAGTGGAACATGCATGTGAGCAGAGGAGATGCACATAATATGTCTGCCGCATTAGCACATAGCATTTATGATGCCCACAGCACAATTTCTATAACATGCTTACTGTATACTCAAGGCCCTGTGCTCCAAAGGACTCCACGATTGATTTAATTTTCTCCTGTTGCTGTCTTGAAACTTTTAATAATTTCATCTTTGAACTTCTCTTTTGTAATGAGGTCAAATGAGACAATGAAGCATGAGCATGAGTAGAAGAGATATGAACAATATGCACTGTTGCATATCCTCCACTGTTCCTTCCTACCAATTTCACATGTGCCTTTCATGAGGTTCTGTGAGTACATAATCCTAATGGATACGCAATATACAGAAGTTCAGCAATACTCAAAGTGAGCCTGGGTAAGCATGCTATATCTATTACTGAGAAAGTAGAGGTATTAACAGCACTGAGAGGTCACTTTCCATTCAAATCAGAACTTTCATCCAATACAGGAAGAAATTTGTGGCATTCTAAGAAAAACAATCAACAAAACCTATCACATTATTTCTTATTCATGTTCCTTTCCTATTTAGCAAACCACTTAACTATGAAAATGATGACATAAAAGGGAAAGATAGAACAACCTTCCTTTTCCTTTCAGGCCTTCCTTTTTGTTGTTGTTGTTTGTTTGTTTGTTTTTTGAGACGGAGTCTCACTTTGTCAACAAGGCTGAAGTGCAGTGGCGCAACCTCCGCCTTCTGGGTTCAAGCGATTTTCCTGACTCAGCCTCCAAGAAGCTGGGATTACAGGCATGCACTACCACACCTGGCTAATTTTTGTATTTTTAGTAGAGATGGAGTTTCACTATGTTGCCAGGCTGATCTTGAACTCCTGATCTCAGGTGATCTGCCTGCCTCAGCCTCCCAAAGTGCTGAGATTACAGGCATGAGGCACCATGCCCAGCCTCAGGCCTTCCTTACTCATGAGTAAGCCAAACATAAAGAAAGTTGGTAGAGTGTGTAAACATCAAAAGGTAAAGTAAAAAACTGTTAACGTTCACAGCATTTCTACAGTTCTGATAAGAACATGCATTTGTATTTACAAATGCATGTATAAGCTATATAATCTTGTGGTTCCACATACAAGTTAAATGCTCTTTTGTTTGTATTTACAACTTTCATTGCACAATATAAAGATGGATACTGGTCCATCTTCT
Organism: Saimiri boliviensis; assembly: GCF_048565385.1. NCBI lineage: Eukaryota > Metazoa > Chordata > Mammalia > Primates > Cebidae > Saimiri > Saimiri boliviensis. The sequence continues at coordinate 83,710,715 of NC_133460.1, forward strand.
CCCATGTACTGTCTTGATCACTTTACAACATCGCCATCTATCATTTAACCTATATGCTGAATTGAGAACTCAACAAACTCTCTAAGTCTCAGGTCCCTCATCTGCAAAATAGGAATAGTAATACTTTACAGGATGTGCTAAAGATTAAAAATAATATCTTTAAAGCCCTTAGCACGATATCTGGATATATTAGGCACTCAGTAGTAGCTCAAGTAGCTACTAGAGTACAATTCTACTACTACTAAAGATGATAATAATCACGATGATACAATTTCTTAAAGCTATCAATTCATTTTTAGACGGCTTTATTGCAAAACCCTTCCATACAGTGAACTAAACGTGTTTCCTTTTAAATTGTACCATGGTTAATCCTTCTTCCATAGTTTTTTAGATGACTAAAAGCAATGACATAATCTGTCATTTACAATCTATAAAAGCTGCTGCTTTTATAAATTTATAAAAGGGGAGAGGTGGTAAAGAAAGGGTAGGGGCCTGCTACATGTGGTTACCATGTCAATGAGAAGAAAACTTCACCCTAACCCTAAATCTAAACCTGCCAGAAAAAAAAAAATCTAAAATATACAAACACTAAGAAAGTTAAAGCACTTGGTGTACAGACAATCAGCTGTAAAGTTCCCAAAATACCTCAAAGATAATTACAATGGAATAATTCATGAGAACAATAACAAACTGAGACTTGGGGTGAAAAAGTTGCTACACAGACCATTTCATATCTTTGTTAAGGCTGATCACCCCAGTTAAGGTTCTGAATGTTGGGCAATCAGTCTGTTGCTATTACTTACTTCCTTAGAAGTTCATGGCTAAGGGGTCATTCATTCCATATTACAGCTGAGCAGATACCTTGCTTTCATCCACCTTATATATCCAGCCTCAGCTGCATTGTTAGATCATATAAATGTCAACAGAAAAAGCTGGAGAAAGAGAAATTTTTCACTAAAATGTTGGCTCTAGGAGAGCTGAGATTTTATCATCTTTGTTCATTGCTAAATTTATAATGCCTAGCACACACTAGATACACATTTATTGAACAAATGAAAAAATAAATTCACAAGGAATACAAACAGCATTAATTTTGCTATTATTTCTACCCTATTTTATAAGAGCCTTGGAGTTCATATTTACACGAGCCCTAAGTTAAGGCTTAGAGCCTGAACATGCAAAATACAAAAACATCTTAATTTCAAAAACTAAATTATGCCATTTAGTAACAAAACAAATAAATGTGATTTTTATATGTAGAAACACATAAAAGAAGAGAACAGCAAAGAGATACAAATTCATTTTACAGCACTAAGGAAACCTTTATTTAAAGATCTCTACCTTGGGCTTCTACAGCTAAAACAAGATTTGGGGAATGAGATGTTTAGAGGAATAAAAGTTTTGGGAAATAGACACTACATAGAAATTCAAAAGCAGCTAGACATGTTTCACTTAGGAAAGCCAAGCCTTCAAGCATATAAAGGAATATTATAGCTATCCTGTTTCCACTGAGAATGAGATAAAGGAATAGCCTTACAATACTAGCAGGAGGTTTTTAGATCAAAAATCAGAATTCACATCTCAAGGGATGTGAAACACTGGCAAAGACTGTCAAAAGAGATGTGGATTATCCTACTCTGTAGACTTTCATAAAAAGACTATCCATATTTCTAACACAATTTAAATGGATTTCTGCCCAAAGGAAACTGTGAACTAGATAACCTAAAGGTCACTATTCTACAAATTTTGTAATCAAAAGCATCTGAAAAATAGGGCATTTCCAAGTACCTAAAGTAAATCACATAATAGGTCTAGGAGATCTCTTTTAAATCCTTTCTTCCACTTTTTATAAGATCTTACATTTAGATAGCATTTCACAACTTACAGTGGTAAGTTTTTTGCCTCTTCATTTTCATATGAAGTGGTACCCCAGATTTATTGCCTAAGCTGGAAGGATTAAAAATCAGGGGCAGGGGGAGGTAAATAGAGATCAGAAATCTTGGTTTTAAATAAATCAAATTCTCTATTCCTTCTCAACTATCTTTTCATTTATTTTTCTTGGGAAGAGGTAATTGTTGAGAGGGACTCTTGAGTTTCCTTTCCTCCAACAAATATGCTTTTGGTGTCAATAACAGAAAAGAAAATGTCTTGAAGGAAAGAGAACAAAAGTCAAAGAAGACGATGTGAATTTTGCAAAAGACTGGAAATACCTGAGCCAGAAGGCATTGTTCATCTGCAAGTCTGAACTAAAGGCCCAAAAAACCATATGGGAATGTGTGAAAATCTTTTTTTTTTAAGTAACTGCCCAAGGTTATTTCCGAAGAGTCATTTCAGACTCAGTTATCCCATTTTTGATCTGAAACAGAAAATACAGCTATTGGAAAAGGGCTGTCATTCACAGCCAGGTTAGAAATCTAAGACCTGTTTGGCTTATGCCCTTTGCAGCAAGGATCACAAAACTCAATTCCTCCCCATACTGAAATAAATGCTAGGCAGAGTAAAGCTTCAGAACGTCAACAGAATGCCACAGACAGGCATTTGCTTTTCTTGGTAACCAGTGCATTTAAGGGCACTGAAGTTCATATTTTCTATTCTTGAGAACTAAGAACAAAACAACGGCTTCAGGTTCTTTTTTTCCCCCCTAAGGAAAGTGCTAGGGGGAAATTAAAATGTAAAGTGGACTTTCTTTTCTATGCAAATATGTGTTGGCCCCTTTCACTGACAAATCATAAGGTGCATATTTGTTCCCAGGTAGGTCAAACTTCCTTATAGAGGAAGGATTCAAATGTTCTCAGGGTATGGGTTTTCTTTTCCTTATACTCAGAAAGTTATTTTTAAAGTTAGAGACTTTTGCAAACAACGTCAGTGCTGCGCTTCCCTTAGGAATCATTTTTGCTGCACAGATTGGCTCCACTGGTTAGAAATTGATTTGCATGAGGCCATCAGGTTGAACTTTATCTCTTCAAGGGACAAAACTTTAAAAGGTGAAACAAAAAACAAAAACAAAAACAAGCCCATTCAAAAGTGGACGAAGGATATGAACAGAAACTTTACAAAAGAAGACATACAGGAGGCCAACAAACATATGAAAAAATGCTCATCATCACTGGTCATCAAAGAAATGCAAATCAAAACTACATTGAGATACCATCTCACGCCAGTCAGAATGGCGATCATTAAAAAATCTGGAGACAACAGATGCTGGAGAGGATGTGGAGAAATAGGAACACTTTTACACTGTTGGTGGGAGTGTAAATTAGTTCAACCACTGTGGAAGACAGTGTGGCAATTCCTCAAGGACCTAGAAATAGAAATCCCATTTGACCCAGCAATCCCATTACTGGGTATATAGCCAAAGGATTATAAATCATTCTATTATAAGGACACATGCACACGAATGTTCATTGCAGCACTGTTTACAATAGCAAAGACCTGGAACCAACCCAAATGCCCATCGATGATAGAATGGACAGGGAAAATGTGGCACATATACACTATGGAATACTATGCAGCCATCAAAAATGATGAGTTCACGTCCTTTGTAGAGACATGGATGAATCTGGAAACCATCATTCTCAGCAAACTGACACAAGAGCATAAAATCAAACACCGCATGTTCTCACTCATAGATGGGTGTTGAACAATAAGAACACATGGACACAGGGAGGGGAGCACTACACACTGGGGTCTGTTGGTGGGAAATAGGGGAGGGACAGCAGGGGCTGGGGAGTTGGGGAGGGATAGCATGGGGAGAAATGCCAGATATGGGTGATCGGGAGGAAGGCAGCAATCACACTGCCATGAGTGTACCTATGCAACAATCTTGCATGTTCTTCACATGTACCCCAAAACCTAAAATGCAATCTAAAAAAAAAAAAATCCTAGTAAAGTGTTAGGCAAAGACAGCACCTCTTGTAAATGCTTGCCTTTGGTTCCAGCAAACAACGCAATTGTATTTAAAGAAGTAAACAGAGTAAAACCTGTAAAAATAAGCCAATGGGCTAGCTTGCCCATTACAACTGCCTGACACACAGAAGGTACATTAAAGAGTAACAAATTCAGCAGTGAGAAAGAACTGCTTTGCTTATTTTGTATTTCTCTCTCTCCTAATTTACATACTTCACACTTCCAGCTCAAAGTATACTTTGACTATCAACTTTCCTTACCTCTCATTTTCTTCACTTCTATCACCTTTCTCCATCACCCTTCACTTGGCCTGTGTGTGCAAAGCAAGGGGAAGGAGGAGGGCAAGTCGGTGCAGGAATCTGTGAGTGCCTCTGGAGTGAGACGCTAGTGTGCTTTAGCACTGCCCAGCAGTAACAAAGACAAATCTAAGAGGGTTCTCTCTTACTAGGTGCAGCCATGACTGCTCAGTATTGAATCACAGAAGAGGAAGGGAACCTAGAACTTGTTTGAACCAACTTCTCATTTTCATAATAAAGAAAATGAGGTCTAGAGAAGTCAAGTAATTTGTCTAAGACCCTATATTTGTGGGTAACATTAAGGTCCAGGTTTATTTACCAGCACCATAGTTTGACAGACTGGGGCTAGCTGCATGCCTGTGCTGTAAACCTACATCATCTCTAAGCAAAAGAAGACTCCAGTAAGAAGATAAGAACTGAAAGCTATTTCTGCTTACTGGAGTTTCTTTTTCTCATCCAAAGATTTTCACATCACTTCTTTGCACCTTGAGTCCCTTCTATGACGTCCATCATACTGCTTCATAAACCTGTTTACTCAGCATTAAAACCTTCCTGAGTGGGTAAGGAACCATATTTATTAAAAGCATTGGGAGAAGGTAAAAAAATAAAAACTGTGTGTGTGTATGCAATATTATATCTGAGCTTATTCTTAAGTGAAATGACTAGAATTTTATCCTGATATGGTCTGAGATTAGACAAAAACAGTAAGAAATGTGAAATACTTTTAAGGCAAAAGCCAAATTCCTCAGCTTAGCATTCAAGGGTCAAAGGTTGGTCTCAACTGTTTTATCTCCACTATTTCTATTCAATATCTATGTTCTAACTACATCAGATGCCTCACTGCTCCCTAATATCTACATCAAGCACTCACCTAATTCTTTGTTCAGGGTTATCGCTCCACCTAGAATATTGTTCTTATTGCCCTGCCCACACCTCTGTCACCTGTCAAAACCACACTCATTTCCAAAGTACATCACAGATTATCAGGGCTACTTAAGGCATTTCCAAATTAACAGGCAAATTTAAGCTCTTTCTCCCCCACTTCATTCTATTCCAGAATTTTGTTTATATGGCTATTACAGAAATTACCATACTTTAGAAATTACCATACTCTATCTTCTATGTATAGTATAGTATGTCTGTCCCCTTCAACAGATGCTGAGTATCTAGAGAGCTGGGACTCAGTGTTTAGCCCAGAGTGCTAGCCCTCACATTAACGTGAAAGAGTCACACAATAAATGTTACTTTACACGAATTGAAGGCCTGAAAAAAAGGAATTATTATTAACCAGCAATTAACAGTCTAAAGGTGATAATACAGAAAAGTACTTTCATCTGAAGATTCTAAATAATGACTTCTACATATACTTGAATTGGATCTTTTATAGAAAACAAATCATCCTAATCTCATCTTTCATCCAAAACGTAAACATGTTTTCACATTTTGAAGACTTCATGCCATTTACTATTATGCCAAATAAAAGCATAAAACTATTTCTCTCCTTCTGGGGATTGACAAGAGCTTGACCTCCACCCAACTCACAAATCAGATCATGCAGAGTATCACTCTCCCATTTGTTCAGTCTAAAAGACCGCTAGCAATTTTTAAACTCCAGACAACTTCATTGTAGAAAACGCATCCACCAATGGATGAAATGTACCACTAACTTGAAAAATGTTTGGGTTTCTCCATATTATTCCCAGCTAAAATTATAGCATAAAAGTTATTTTAAAATGTTAGGGGTTAGAATTTTAATTTCACTCCATTTAAATGCATATAACAGGCAACAAATTAAAGCTTCACTGGAGCCATCTCTTGCGTGTTTGAAAAATTGTGTGTACTTTCAAAAGCACATTTGCAGATCACAATGTCTGTAAACTTAGACAGTAATGGGCGGGGCCTATATTTTGCACCCCTGGGCCATTTAAGTTCCTCAGTGTTGACATTACCACAGAAAAATTTCCCTTTCATGGTTAGTAGCTTGTTGCTCTCAGTAAATCTGTGATACTTTCTGGCGTCCCACACAGGGAATTATTTAATTTAATTTCTAAAGACCAGATCCTGCCCTTGGATACATATGAGCAATAAGTATTGACGTCAATGGAAATTCTGGGTGTGCATCTAAGGGCAGACTATGGTCCTCTGCATATTCCTAACATGACTGCCGAAATTCTGTTTGTTAAGACTTGTTTGATTTTGGCTCCTTTTCTCTTAAATGTGCACACAATACCAGAAGTGATGCATGAAGCCTCTGATCAAGTGAAAAGCTACGTGAGTGACCGGGAGGGATTCTGTGTGGCCTTTTGACGTAAGCAAAGAATGAGATTTTATGTCCTGTAAGTTTCTGGGTCTGCTATTGTCCTGACGACTAGCCCACAACAAAATTTTTCATTCCTGGATCTGCCCTCTATTTAAAGAGAAAATAAAACTGAGATTCCAATGAATGCTGATAATTTTAAAAACAGGAAGTATTATTTAACAGTCTAAATATGGCTATACAGAAGAGTACTTTCATCTGAAGCGTTGAAATTATGACATCTATATCGATTTCAATTGAATTTCTAACTTTAGAATTCCCAGGGTCATAAGCAAGCCATCCATTCCCTTTCATCCCTTAATTCCTGAACTCCCCTTCTCACAACTGTCTAAACATATTCACCTACTAGATTCCCCTTGTTCATCCCTCTCCAGCCACACTGGGCTCCTGAAAGTCCCCGGAACACAGTCAATGCACTTATGGCTCAGGGATTTTATTCATGATACTCCATCAGCCTGGAACACTTTCCCTATTATCTGTATCACCTGCTCCCCAACTACTTTAGGTCTTCCTTAAATGTCACTTTGCCAGTGACCTCTCACCTCAATACTCAGTTAGTTAGTTAGTTAGTTAGTTAGTTAGTTAGTTCAATAGGTTTTGGGGAAACAGGTGATTTGGTTACATGAGTAAGTTCTTTAGTGGTGATTTCTGAGATTTTGGTGTACCCATCACCCAAGCAGTATTCAATGTAGTCATTGTCTAGTCTTTTACCCTTCACCTACCTCCCACCCTTTCCCCTAGGTCCCCAAAGTCCCTTGTATCATTCTTATGTCTTTGCATCCTCATAGCTCAACTCCCACTTATGAATAAGAACATACAATGTTTGGTTTTCCATTCCTTAGTTACTTCGCTTAGAATAATGGTCTCCAATTCCATCCAATTTGCTGCAAATGCCATTATTTCCTTCCTTTTTATGGCTGAGTAGTATTCCATGGTGTATATATATCACATTTTCTTTAACCACTCATTGATTAATGGGCATTTGGGCTGGTTCCATATTTTTGCAATTGTGAATTGTGTTGCTATAAACATGCATGTGCAAGTATCTTTTTCATATAACGACCTCTTTTCCTTTGGGTAGATACCCAGCAGTAGGATTGTAGGATCAACTGGTAGATCTACTTTTAGTTCTTTAAGGAAGCTCTACACTGTATTCCGTAATGGTTGTACTAGTTTGCATTCCCAACAACAGTGTTCCCTTTTCACCACATCCACATCAACATCTATTATTTTATTATTTTTTTGATTATGGCCATTCTTGCAGAAGTAAGATGGTATCACATTGTGGTTTGGATTTGCATCTCCCTGATAATTAGTGATGTTGAACATTTTTGATATGTTTTCTGGCCCTTTGTATACCTTCTTTTGAGAATTGTCTATTCATGTTCTTAGGTCACTTTTTGATGGGATTATTTCTTTTTTTCTTGCTGATTTGTTTGAGTTCATTGTAGATTCTTGATGTTAGTCCTTTGTTGGATATATAGATTAAGAACATTTTCTCCAATTCTATGGGTTGTCTGTTTACTCCGCTGATGATTTCTTTTGCTGTGCAGATGCTTTTTAATTTAATTAAGTCCCATCTATTTATTTTTGTTTTGATTGCATTTGCTTTTGGGTTCTTTAACATAAATTCTTTGTGTAAGCCAATGTCTAGAAAGGTTTTCCTGATATTCTATTCAAGTACCTTTATGGTTTCAGGTCTTAGATTTATGTCTTTGATTCATCTTGAGTTGATTTTTATATAAAGTAAGAGATGGGGATCCAGTTTCATTCTTCTACATGTGGCTTGCCAATTATCACAGCACCATTTGTTGAACAGGGAGTCCTTTCTCTGCTTTATGTTTTTGTTTGCTTTGTTGAAGATCAGTTGGCTTTTTGGCTTTATTTCTGGTTTCTCTATTCTGTTCCATTAATCTATGTGCCAATTTTTATACCAGTACCATGCTGTTTTCGTGACTATGGGCTTATGACATAGTTTGAAGTTGAATAATGTAATGCCTAAAGATTTGTTCTTTTTGCTTAGTCTTGCTTTGGCTACGTGAGCTCTTTTTTGGCTCCATACGAATTACAGGTTTGTTTTCTCTAGTTCTATGAATAATGATGGTAGTATTTTGACAGGAATTGCATTAAATTTGTAGAATGCTTTTCATAGTATGGTGATTTTCACAATATTGATTCTACCTATTCATGAGCATGGGAAGTGTTTCCATTTGCTTGTGTCATGTCTGATTTCTTTCAGCAGTGTTTCGTAGTTTTCCATTTAGAGGTCTTTCACCTCTTTGGTTAAGTATATTCCTAAGTATTTTATTTTTTCACAGCTATTATAAAAGGGGTTAAGTTCTTGATTTGATTCTCAGCTTGACTGCTGTTGTTGTACAGCAAGGCTACTGATTTGCATACATTAATTTTGTATCCCAAAACTTTGGTGAATTCATTTACCAGTCTAGGAGCTTTTTGGACAAGTCTTTAGGGTTTTCCAGGTATACAATCATGTTATCAGCAAACAGTGACAGTCAGGCTTCCTCTTTACTTATTTGGATGCCCTTTATTTCTTTCTCTTGTTTGATTGCTCTGGCTAGGACTCAATACTCTATTTAAAACTGGATACTCCCCAGCCCCCTTTCCTGATGTAATTTTTCTCCATAGCACTTATCACCATCTAGCAAAATATATATTTTGTTTAATGTATTTTCTCTTCTCTTCTAAAATGGTCATTACTATTTTCTACAGTAATTAAACAGTACCTGGCACATAGTCCATCCCCAATAAATAAGTTTGGAATGAATGAAAGAATTTTTAAGAAGAGCCTAGAGCTTTTGGGAAGTTCTACTGAAACAAGACTTTCCCAAAGCAGTAAACCATTACCAGAATACTTTCCTTGTGAAAATATAAATATAAATTTAAGTATCAATAAATGCTAAATAAAATTTAAGTATATGTGCATAAAGGAGAAATATTTCAATAAATAAATGAGTAGGATAAGAAAAAAATTTCAAGGAATTTATTTTGACAGTAATCAAATACATGAAAATATTAAATTTTCTAAAAACTATCTTTCATCTGTTATAATATTATTATGTCAACTTCCATTATTTAATGATAGTTTTACATAGGTTGTAACTCAGTGTTTACAATATATAATCAAAGATCCATCTGCCTCAAAACATCTGAGGTGCTTATTAAAAAAAAAAAAGGAATTTCCCACCCCTCCTCTCAAGAGTTCTGAAATTGCAGCCTATTAACCTACATTTTTCTAACAAGTTCCTCAGTTAATTCTTATGCTTACTTACATTTGAAAACTATTGTTTTAGTTTATCAGTTCTCAAAATCCACTGCAGTCAACTCTAGCCAACTCTGTCCTTGCCTGCCTTCTACAGGGCTGTCTCCTTGAATGCAGATCTCTTTTAATTCCAACACATAGATTTTGCCTTAACTACACATAAAAAATAAAAAAGAATTATATCTTATTTTGATTCTAGCAAGACTTCAGATGTATTATTGATAGATCGATATTTCTACCAATGACAAAAATATTCCTTTAAAATTATTAGCCCTTAGCAGTTTCTGGTAATAGCATCCCATAAAACTAAAAATGAAATAGAAGTTCTAAAATATCCCAATCTTCTTTTCTGTACTCAAAGAGACACAGAACTACAATTAAACTTATTAAATGCCTATGTAGCACAGAGAAATGTACCCATTACCTTATTAAACCTAAACCTTGTGGGGGGAAAAAGAGTAAATAACACTATGTTATTTGTTCAAAGCCACTTAGTTGGTACCTACAGAGCCAAAACTGAACCCCAGTCTCTAGACTCTATGTCCATGATTACTTCTAAAATACTCACTGCTACATCAATCTTTTAACAGAGTTTTTTTTAAAGCCACAGCCACTGCTTGCTATGATTTTGGACCCATTCTGTTTCCTTAAAAATAGAGTTGCTCTGACCTAAAATATAAGATAACAAATACAAAAAAAAAAAATGAAAGCATAATGTCTCCTAAACGTGCGCCATTTGTCATTCTGTGCTCCATTCCCTACTGTGGCGCTTTTTGATAGCAATGCTAGAATATCCTTCTGCCAAGCTGCTTTTAATTTACACTTTTATAGGGGCAAGTATGTCATTACTATGTCCCCTATTTCAAATGTTCTTGATGTTGTAGTTCTGCCATATCATTTTTTCTCATCCTTTTACCATATTCTCTCTCATTAAAGGACATGTCCTTCCTTCATTAACTTAAAATTCACTATGAATTTTTAATTATCTGTGAGCATTCAGAAATTCTTTAACTCAAAAATTGCTGTCATTTTTGTTACATGCATGAACTCAATTGCTGAGAATCCTTTTCAAACAAAATTTTTTAGAGGGTACTTTTGAAAATACATTCTTTGAATCATTCCAATCTCAATACTTACAGGGAAAGTGGGGAGAAAAGGAGGAGGAAAAGAGTTACTGATCAAATAAAATTAGTGAAAAACACATTCTATATCCACCTCATTAAGATTCACATATATATCAGCATATTAAAGGCTTGGATAAGTCTGACATGAAAAATTGTTTTAACGCAGTATTTCCTAAACCTGCTTACCAGGCAACCTCTTCCCCACCACACAACATCTAATAAAATCCTATAGAAGTTTACTGTATGATAAACAAAAGAAGACACAATAAACATAATACCTATTAAATAATAAGAGTTTACTAACTGATAGATATTATTGTCATTGGCATTAATAATCAGGTTAATAAGTATTGTGACTCAATCTATTACTTAAAAAATTTTAAACTGTGGTTCAAATGTGTTCAGTCCAAAGCAAGCACCTTCACTGACCTTTGAAAATAATGTCAATTTGCAATTTCTAATAGAAACTTCACAGGAAAGAATATCCTGAAAGCCCTCAAGAACCTAAGTATTTAGCATCAATACTTCCAAAATGCTACTACTTCAAAATATCTGCAAGCATAATCAACTGAAGCTTGGATACAGCATGGTCTGAGGGAAGATGCCTAACTGAGTTTTGGAGTCATTCAAAGCCAGCCTTGTCCCTTAGTCTTTCTGAGCCACCATTTTCTTAATATATAATTGGTAATATCACCACCAATTGTTGCAAAGTGGTTGTAACAATTAGAAATAACACACCTAGGACACAGTAAATATAAAAAAAAAAAAAAAGTAACTGCTTTTTTGGTTCCAATGAGACTCGTTGACTTCTGGGAATCTTAAATTATGTAATATGCAGTGATATTAACAGAGATCCACTTCATTTTCCAATAAGGACATTTCTTAAAAAGTATTGCCCTTTCTACCTCTCAGGAATTCCCCTCTCAGCATTATTAACTAGCTATCAATCATAACTTTCTTGTTATTTTTGCATGAGAACATTTTCCTGAAAAAAAAAAAAACTAGTAACACTGACTTTATAATAAATTTCTTTAAAATTTTGAATACATTTTTATATTCACATAGTTTAAGAAGCAAAACATCATAAAGAGGCATTGTCTTTGACTGTTTTGTACTGTTATGACCGAATACCATATTGAGTAATTTATACGGGGAAATTTATTAGGTGATAGTTTTGGGGGTTGGGAAGTCTAAAGTCGAGGCATCTGCACATTCAGTGTCTGGTGAGGCCACCTTCTTCTTCCAAGATGGTGCCCTGCATGCTGCATCATCACACGGCAGAAGGCAGAATGTCAAGAGCAAGTTCTCCCCAAAGCACTTTTATAACAGCATTAATACATTCATGAGGATTCCATCCTCATGAACTAACCACCTCCTATTAGGCGCCACTTCCCAACATTGTTGCATTGGGTTTAAGTTTCCAACACATGAATTTTGGAGGATACATTCAAACCATAGCAGGTAGGTAGAGAAAAAAAACTGCCTCTTAACCTATTTTTATTTATCCCATAACCTGCCTGTGTCTATCTCTAGATAATCACTTTTATTTGCTTCTTATGTTTCTCTCTTAAATTTCTTTCCACAAACACATACTATATGTATAGATATACATTTTCACTTTTTAAACTTTTTAAATTATGTGCGCAATACATTGATTTTTACTTTCTTTATTGATAATTACCTGTGACTCCAAATTATCTGTGACTCCAAATTTTCCTATGACCACTGTTTAAGCTCTATTTCACAGTTTCTAATATCTAGTATTTTTGCTACCATTATTTTCCAGAAATTTTATAATTTAAAGTTGCTTACATTTTCTGTGTGACCCAGGAACTACTTAAAAGAGAGTTTTGGGGTTTTGTTTTTTTTTAATTTCCAGATTGGAGCAGGGTTTGTTGTTGTTCACATTATTAATTTCTAGTTTTATTGTGACACACATGGTTTAATATTTGGAACTTCGTTGAAACTTTCTTTGTGAACTGTGAACATTTTACAATCAAGTGCAGAAAATACTCCATATGGTACTTAAAAAGATGTATCTTTATTTCAAAGTAAAAGTATAACCAATTCATATTTTTGGTGTCTATTTGCTCTATGTTGAATTGAGAGATAAAGTCCTGAATATTAACATTGCAATTATTTTTTTCTCTTTTATCTTAAATATTTATTTGTTTATTTATTTATTTATTTATTTTTGAGACAGAGTCTTGCTCTGTGGCTCAGGCTGGAGTGCAGTGGCACCATCTCAGCTCACTACAACCTCTACTTCCTAGGCTTAAGCGATTCTCCTGCCTCAGCCTCTGGAGTAGCTGAGATTACAGGCAAGTGCCATCACACCTGGCTAATTTTTGTATTTTTAGTAGAGACAGGGTTTCACTGTGTTGGCCACGCTGGTCTCAAAACTCAAAACTCAAGTGGTCCACCTGCCTCCACCTCCCAGAATGCTGGGATTATAAGTGTGAGTCACTGCACCAGGACAAATATCTTATTCTTTTATCTCTTAAACTTCTGCTTTAGAAAAGTTTGGGGCTGAGCACAGTGGCTCACCTATAATCGCAGCACTTTGGGAGGCCAAGGTGGGAGGATCACTTGAGGTAAGGAGTTCCAAACCAGCCTGGGCAACAAAGTGAGACTCTATCTCTACAAAAAAATTTTAAAATTAGCCAAGTGTGGTGGTGTGTGCCTATAGTCCCAGCTACTAGGGAGGATGAGGCAGGAGGATCACCTGAGCCCAGAAGTTCAAGGCTGCAGTGAGCTATGATTACACTACTGCACTTTAGGTGGGTAACAGACCTGACACTGTCTCTTAGAAAAAAAAAAAGAGAGAGAGAGAGAAAAGCTGTTTTGGTACATAGATATTACAACAATAATTGCATATTATATCTATTAGTATTAGCATGGTAAAGTTTGTTTCAACTCATGTAATGCTTTTTAGTTAAATATTCACTTTTACTGATATTTCTATTGTGACTCCTTTTTTTTTTTTTTTTTTTTTACCTGGTATACATTTTAAACAGCTTCAGTGAGATAAATTCTGATATACTTCAACCATTTAAATTGTACAATTCAATAGTTTTTAGTATATTTATAGTTGTGTAACCATCACCACATTCAGTTTTACAACATTTTTGTCACCCCCAAAAAGAAACCCTATACTTATTAGCAGGCACACCCCTTGTACTTCCAAGCCTACAGTTCTATTTAACTACTAATCTACTTTCTGTCTCTATAGATTTGACTATGCTGGACATCTCATATAAATAGAATTACACAATAATGTAACCATTTGTAACTGACACAGCACAATGTTTTCCAGTTCATCCATGTTGTAGCATATATCAATATTTCATTTCTTCTTATTGCCAAGTAATATTCCATTTTATGGATATACCACATTTTGTTTATCTACTTTTGGCAATTATGACTAATGCTGTTATAAATATTTGTATACAAGTTTTTGTGTGGACATCCTGGTATAGTTTTCACACTCTCATTTTCAATCCTTCTGAATTGCATTTTAAAGTACTTTCCTTGTATACAACAGAGGCAGGTTTTGCAACATGGTGAAATCTGAAACTATTATTGTACTGGATGCATAAAGACCATATGCAAAAACCTAAAAAGAAAATTAATATCACCCATAATGTACCACTCAGGTATAAACTGTCTTTGATACATCTTTTTCAAATCTTTATAAAGTCCATATATTCCTTTTCAAAACAAAATTGAGATCATTCAGCAGATGGTTTTGTGTATGTTTTTCTCTTAACATTGTACATGGTTTTCTCTTAACATTATATATGTTTTCTCATATACAAAACACAACATTGTATATGTTTTTCTCATTAACATTGAATATGTTTTGCTCTTAACATTATCCACAAATACTTTTCTCTTCATAAAAATAAATCTATAAATTGAATAGCTGCATAACGTTCCACCAAATAATTATAAAATAGCACATAATTTTAAAACATGGTTGTTTTCTTATCTAGCATACTCCTAGACTTTATAAACAATGAAAATAACAGTATTACTTAAATTTATTGAATACTATGGCTGGCCACTCATAGACATTTTGTTGTCTATTTTAGAAATGAGAAAACTGAGGTCCAAGTTTGCTGAAAAATGTTCTCAAAGTTAAAACTAAGAATGTCCTGGGACAGGCACAGTGGCTCACACCTGTAATGCCAGCACTTTGGGAGACCGAGGCGGGTGGACCACAAGGTAAGGACTTCAAGACCAGCCTGGCCCATATGGTGAATCCCTGTCTCTACTAAAACTACAGAAGTTAGCCGGGTGTGGTGGCACGCACCTATAGTCCCAGCTACTCGGGAGGGTGAGGCAGAAGAATCACTTGAACCCAGGAGGCGGAGGTTGCAGTGAACTGAGATCATGCCATTGCACTCCAGCCTAGGCGACAGAGCCAGATGCTGTCTCAAAAAAAAAAAAAAAAAAAAGAATATCCTAAATATGTAGTTACCCTCTACTTTATTAAAACATCTTGACCGGGCACAGTGGCTCACGCCTGTAATCCCAGAACTTTGGGAGGCCAAGGCAGGTGGATCGCGAGGTCAGGAGTTCAAGATCAGCCTGGTCAAGATGGTGAAACCCCCGTCTTTACTAAAAATACAAAAATTAGCCAGGCATGGTGGTGGGCACCTGTAATCCCAGCTACTCAGAAGGTTGAGGCAAAGAATTGCTTGAACCCAGGAGGTTGAGGTTGCAGTGGGCTGAGATCAGCCACTGTACGCTAGCCTGGGCGACAGAGCAAGACTCGATCTAAAAAAAAAAAAAAAAATCTGTCTATATTGTCTATATTTTACACATTTCTTAGTATATTTCTTCTGGGTTGACTGATTAAACTTTTGCTTTTAGGGATAATCCTTATCATGGTACATTAAAATGTTTCTCAGGAATGGTATTTTTCTCTAACTTGTGGAAATTGGACTAAATTGTTTTTCTTTTCCTATTTTCCCACTGTGGGGAAAAAGCAACCTTGAGCAAACCCAAAGGTTTCTGTATACCCCTAGGAAGAAAATGAGAATGTAACTGTTCTTACGCAATCATGATATAGGGCTTTCTGTGTTCAGGAGCAAAGGGGAATCCATAGAAAAGGGTATAAGAGGCAGCTGGCTAGCTCAGAGCTATCTGCACTGCATGGCAGAGATTTGAGACAAATGTAGCATCAATGGGAGCCAAGGGAAAGCCATGCCAGACAGGGCGGACCACTAGGTCTTGACAAAACTGCATCTAAGGTTACATCAGGAGTTATACTATTTGCAGACTTTAGGAGCATATGCCAATATGCTGTCTAGGAATGAAATCCACTAAATTCAGTTCACCCATTGTCAGACAGTATATACCCAAAGACAAGACCAGCACAAAGCCAGGGTCTAAGTCTCCCAACATACTTAAACACTAATTTGGAAAAAAAAGCAACACAATTTGCATTTGTGCTTCAAATAGGGGACAGAGACAGTTCACTGCCCTTATATCTACTATAAGGTAACAAAGAAAAAATAATTTCAAAGAAAAGGCGTCTTTTTTTAGTTTAAGAATTTTTATATGTCCTAAGTCCCTACAAAGCTAAAAAGCAAAGCCTCTTTTACATCTTAAGAGACATTTGGTCATTTGAATAATATTACAAAATTTCATGTCTTTAATATGTTTTAGGGTTTCTCTAATATTTTGGAAACTAACTGATCCAGCCCAGTTAGTTCTAAAGCTTGCTTTTTCCAGTAAACTCTACCATTCTCTTTTCACAATTTAAGTGTCTCCATTGACTAAATTTTTAAAAAGTGTTAATAAAACTGTATTTTACATGGTTGCAAACTTATTTTAATAGTGATAACTTTACAACAGCAGTCTTTTAAAATTATTTCCTTAAACACAATATAGTTAACACCTAGGAGTATCCCGATGTTGTAATACTGCTGCAAAATTTAGTGAGCTTTTATAATCTGCAAAGTACTTCTAATGTATCTTATTTTATGTAATCTGAACTATAATCCTATGAACTAGATAGAATTATCCGTATTTTATAGGTAAGACAATGAGTTCACAGAAATTAAATAATATGTCCAAAATGAAACTGCTAGTAAATGGAAGAACCGGGACTGAATCCCAGATCTTCCACTTTCAAAAAAAAAGCAGATAGGAAAAGTCACTGTCTCCTTATGAAGTTGTCAAGACTCTGATGTAGCTGGGACTTCTATGGCTATAACTAACTGTTGAAGGGTCTGTACTTCCCACTGAGTCTGTTTTTATTAGAGGTCCATCTTTTGCATTTCCAAATGCAATCCAGTCTCAGCCCTTTGTCATTCAATTCTGACACAAGATATTACTAACATTTCATATTTTAAGAAAGCCTGTAGAGTTGGTCCTACATTTCTATGGGTTCTACAAATTTCAATCCATAAATTCAGTCAACCATGTATTGAAAATAAGTAAGTGAAAAGAACAATACAACAATAAAAATAATATAAATTTTAAAACTAATATAGTATAACAACTAACTTACATAGAATGACACTGTATTATATATTAAAAGTAATCTAGAAGTGATATAAATCTAGATGTGTATAGGTTATATGAAAAGACTAACCCATTTTATGTAAAGGAGTTGGGCACCCTCAGATTTTGGTATCCATACAGGTCCTGGAATAAATCCCCAACAGATGCTGAGAGATGAATGTATATTTTGTAAATAGGCTATTTTAAATTCCATTGCTTTTTAGCCTTCTTGAATTTTACAGAGCTTAAGTCTCTCTAAGTATTTCTTTCCTATGATATAATAAACCCTACATGAGTACTTCTTATGTGCTTCTTTTATTCTTAACTCCATCTTTCCTGAATCACTAAAAATACAAAAATCATCTGTTACATTCAGGTATGTAGAAAACATTGGTTTGTAAAAATCTCTTAAAATATTGCTACTTCATTTATTACGTATAGAAAATATATTCTGAAATTTCCGTAAGAAAAAAATCACAGAATCAGCTTCACTTATGATCATTATTTCATTGACATAGACTTTAACAAGGTTTGGGTTCAATTTACATAGCATGTTAATAATATTTTATCAATAATATTTCACGAACAATTTTTGAAACTAAGTAAGCTGACTAAAGTGCTAGGGTTCTCATGTACTAGTATATAAACAGCAGGTCTGATTTTAATATAAGAGAAAAACAATGTTAAAATTAAATATGCATTATTGTATTTCAAGCATTTTTTCCAAAGCTTTGGTTATATAATATTAATAAGGGCTGCAACTTACCTAAGGGCTTACTATAGATAGGTGCTGTGCTAAACCCTAAACATAAAAACTACTTAATCTTCATAATAACCTTATTAAGTAGATAATATTATCCCCTTTTTGTAGCTAGGAAAGCTGGGGCTTATAGTGGTTATTTTCCAAAGTTTTATTATTGATGTTAAAGTTAGCATTGTAGTCCTGCTGACTCATTCTAGGCCTTTCTGACTCTTAAGTTTGTTTTTGTTGTTTCTTGAGATGGAATCTCACTCTGTCACTCAGGCTGGAGTGCAGTGGTACAATCTTGTTTCACTGCAACCTCCGCATCCTGAGTTCAAGTGATTCTCCTGTCTCAGCCTCCCCAGTAGCTGGGACTATAGGAACACGCCACCATGCCTGGTTAATTTTTGTATTTTTAGCAGAGACAGGTTTTCACCACGTTGGCTGGGCTGGTTTCGAACTTCCAACCTCAGGTGATCTGCCTGTCTCGGCCTCCCAAAGTGCTGGAATTACAGGTGTGAGCCACCATGTCTGGCTTCTAACTCTTAAGTTTTAAGAATTTACTACTTTTGATTAATTTTTCTATGTCCTTTTCTTTGATATTAATCTGATAATAGTCTAGACATCTTTTGAAATAGAGTATTTAAACTTTACCTTAAATAGTCCTTAGTTATGAAAGATAAACCAATCATAGTTTTCAATACTAATTTCTATTTTTACACTGTAATTTTTTGAAATTCTGCCATTGACTTTTCTAGCCCTTTATCATGTCTTAGCAATTTATCTCCATATTTCCCATCTAATTTGGAAAATGGGTTGGTACTTTCCATCGAACCATGCCCTCTTCTACCTCAAGCAACCCTAAGCATAAATTTAATTTCACATGTGCCTATTAAGATTGTAATTCTAAATTATATTTTTATATTGGCATTTATTTTTAGATCAATATTTGGCACTTTGTTTAGTGAGCTATCCTAGAAATCAAGAACATATATTCAACTTATTTTTCTCCATGGCACCTAGCATTGTACCTATATACACATTTAATTTTTAATTAATAAATGGTTGATTAATAAAATACTACTCAAAATACCAAGAGCACATTATTGGAAATTTTATGGAAGTTCCTGAACTTCCAGATGAACATGCAACAAGTACCTTCCAGGTACATGCTCATTTAGTATATTTGGTTTTCTTGGAATGAAGAAAGAGAAAAAAGTGAACATTAAGTACTTCCTGGATTAATTATCTAAAAGAGCATCCTATTATCCTATCCTTCTGCAAATATTAATATTCCGCGGAGAAGCAAGATTGGACCATTTATAAGAAGACTTTTTAACAGCTTAAATCTGTTTTGCTTTTTCAATTAGGATACAAAAATATAGATCTAACTCCCATAAATTAAACAGACTATCCCTCTCTAGGTGAAGGAATTAAAAATGGCTGAAGCAGATAGTGGCATTCCATGCCTCCTCTTTGAAAGACAGTTCAGAGCTCCTGGAGTTAAGATATTGTTATTTTGAGCTACTACACAGCAAACAGCTAAGAACAAAAAAAAAAAAGAGAGAGACAGGTAACTAGGCAGTTGGAAAACTGACTTGTGCCAGAGGATTTGAGAGTCTGCTAAAGGTCTATTATGCTCTGAGAGACTAGAAGAAAAGTACTTAACAGGTATTTTATAACTTCAGACTAACAGGCATAAACTAAAAAGAGGGCATACTGAAAGAAACCTGTAGCGATTAGTGTGGTAAGCCTAGAGAAGACACTGTTCAGAAAAAAAAAAAAAAAATCAGTTTATTTTAATAACATATTATGCCCCTTATGTTTAGATATCTATTTCTTCCAGTTTCACTGTATATAATATTTCATGGCTGATCACATAAACAATCATAGTTCTATTAAAAACATAAGCACATGATAGAGAGATACTGTTTTTCTCTATTATCCATGCCTAAAGTTTAATCACTACCCTAAAAAGAGACCATATTAGCAACTACCAACAGCCACCAAAAATAAAAATGAAAGACTTACAGAAAATTTGGAAGTCCCAGCCAGACGCAGTGGCTCACGCCTATAATCCCAGCACTTTGGGAGGCTGAGGTGGGTGAATCACCTGAGGTTGGGAGTTCAAGACCAGCCTGGCCAAAATGGAGAAACTACGTCTCTACTAAAAATACAAAATTAGCCAGGTGTGGTGGCATGCCTGTAATCCCAGCTACTCAGGAGGCTGAGGCAGGAGAATCGTTTGACCCTGGGAGGCAGATGTTGTGGTGAGCCAAGATGGTGCCATTGCTCTCCAGCCTGGGTAACAAGAGTGAAACTCTATATCAAAAAAACAAAAAAGAAAGAAAATGTACAAGTCCCTTCTAGGTTTATACTGTAGCCTTAGTCCTTTTAACCTGAAGTGGTTTCTTAAATTAGATGCTCTTGGAAGTGACACCTTTACTACAGGGACTTGAAAGTCTCAGTAGGCCATAAAAGCCTAAATGTATGGCACGTTTTCAATAAAATTTAACTGTATCTTCTCATGCATTTTACAATTCATATTCTTTCTTCAAGACTCAGGTAAGACATCCACATAGTGAAGCCTTTCCCTATTTGCCAGGCAAGTTAGTCTGAGTTCCACAACACTGTATCACTATCTCTGAGAGTAAAACACTTATCCTCCATGTGTTGTCATGAATCCCTTGGTCAGGAAGGCTCATTCAGGGTTGAAACACTAATGTACTGGCAACCAGTTTGTGAGTGCCAACCTCTGTATTCAACGAAGCAGACTCTCAATAAAAATTGTGGAGTACATATACAAATTAAATCTTTAATTGTATAACTGCTTTCCAATTGGGCAAAATGTTATTTCATTTCCAGGAAAGAAAGCATTTTGCAATGTAATGGGAAGAACAGTGAACTCAAAATCCAAAGTTTAGATTTTAGTCCCACCTAGATAACTGTGTGACCTTGAACAAGCACCCTCAGTTTATCTACCTACAATGTGACAGGGTAAAAATTGATTTCTAATAACCCTTTCAAATTAAATTTTACTTAATTTGGAAACTTTTTTATCTGGTTAACTTTTTATGAGTTGCTTGGAATTCTTGCCTAGAGTACTAAATGCTGAAATGATGACTTCAGCCAAGCAAGCAAGAGTCATTCCCAACTAGCACAGGGTGGAATAGATTATTTCACAGCTGAAACTGGGCAACTCCAAGAAAGGAATGATAATGCTAACCAGCAAGCTCTTGTGCTATATGGAGTTGTCTCTTTACCACCTCTTCCTATCAAGAGGAGTGTTCTCAAGAACAAAACTGGCAGCATTCATTACTCACCAAACAGTCCAGAATGTGCTTTGGCTATAAAACCAATGTGGGCCCTGTGTTTCTCTTCCACTCTCCTCTTGTACAAAGAGTTTAAAAATGATATGAAGAAAATTTTCCACACACTAGGTTGAATATTGCCAGTTCATGAGAAAAAATATTATGGAGTTATCACAGATAACAATTAAGTTGGAAGAAATAAAAGTAGTAAACACTAAGTGTTGAATATGAGCCTGCCTGTGGAGGTCCCATGAAAATCCAAGTTCTGTGAATCTACTCATATGAAGGATCAAGAAATAAAGGTCTGGAGTCAGTAATGTGAGGTGGGGGAGGGAAGTATAAATAAAAATTATTTATGGAAGGCAGACCAACTTGTTCTCTGGAAATTATATGATAGCAAAAATGTTTGTATCACAAGCAAACATGTCTTAAACATCATGAAGAGAATTATTGGACTCAAAGACATAAGGATGTTAGTTTGGACATTTTTCCTCCTTACAGAATATAATCTTGAAGATATTTTCAAAGAAAAAGACATGCTCAATAGCACTAGTTTCCCGCACTGTTTCCTGCTTAGTATATACTCTTCTTTTAGGCTAGTGGCCTGCTTGAAGAAGAGATCGCATTAGCAGTTGGAAAGCCTAGTTGGTTCTTCAGCCCTAAATCCTCTTTTAAGAGAATGGTACAGCAGCCACAGAATAAATACAGAACTGCTCCTCAGGGTATGTGCAAAAGCTCCATCCTTGAAAGGTATACTATGTCCTCCTTGCCCTAAGAGAAGAAAATAATAAGTATTCTCCTTCCTTCCAACACAAATTATCACTTCAATGCATCAGAAAGGAGATTTAGAGATGTAAGACTCAACTATACAGGATATATAAAATCGCATTTTTCACAAAATAAGTTGAAAAATGGTAATCCTGAGAAAATATGTTCAAAGTAAATAGAAATTGGCAATTGAAAACAATGATTTTACTGGATAAAATAAATATTATACTTAAATCCTAACGTCAGAAGAAAAATACCATTTTATTCATCTCTTTATTAACATATTAGAAAACACAAAAATTCTTTTGAAAGTACCCAAAAGATTTGTGAAAGCATAAGTCAAATCATTATTATTTTTTGTCAAATTATCATCCCTTTTTTGTTTTATCAAAAGACTCATGGCCAGACACAAGGTCATCTATATTTTATCAAAAGTCTCATGGCCAGACACAAGGTCATCTATATTTTCTCCTAAGTTATCTTCTAAAAGTTTTACAGTTTATCATTTTACACTTAGGTCTATGATCCATTTTAAATGATCTATTAAAATGGTCTATTAATCCATGTTTAATCCATGATCAATGAGTTAATTTTTATGAAAGGTATAAAGTCTGTTTCCAGACTCATTTTGTGTGTGTGTGTGTGTATGTAGATAGCCAGTTGTTCTGGCGCCATGTGTCGAAAAGACTAAATTCCTCCATTGAATTGCCCTTCCTCCTTTGTCAAATATCAATTGACTATATACATTGGGGTCTATTTCTGGGCTCTCTATTCTGTCCCATTGATCTATTTGTCTATTCTTTCTCCAATACCACATGGTCTTGATTATTGTCACTTTACAATAAGTATGAGTTGGGAATTGTCAGCCCTCTGACTTTGCTCTTCCTCTTCAGTACTGTGTTGACTATTCTGATTCTTTTACCTTTCCATATAAACTTTTATAAGTAACTTTGAATTCATAATTTTATATTCTTTTTCTTAAAGACAGCCTCTGAATAAAAAGAACAAAAAGGAAGAAAGACTGTGTTCCTTCCAAATAGTTCAACAGTTCTAATTCCAAACCACAAATCTGTAGGTACCTAAATATAGTACCTCTAATTTTAGTATACAAAAAAGGCATGTTACTTACCTATACACTAATTTTTTTATTTGAAAGCATCAGAGACTACCAGTAACTTTGAAGAAACTTGTGCTGCTGTGCCTATGCCTTTTAGTTGTCAAAGAGTTTTTAATTTCCAAAACAGATTCTAACCAGAAGGACCACTTCCTTTATGAAGACCCATTTAATTCCCCTGGGTCAACTCAGACTCCTATTCCTCCAATATAGCCCCAATTCTAGATATCTGTATTATTTGCACATATTTAAAATATTAAATATTGTACATATTGAATTATAACTTCAGTGAGGGCAGAAATTGGATCAAGTCTTATCATCTACATATCCCTAGTGAGTAGCACAGTGCTAGCACATGCTAGCACACACATTCTAGGTGCTCAAATATGGGTTGAATGAATATTAACAAAAGGCAGATATTCTAATTCCAAGTTTATGAATGAGTAAGCTGACACTTGCCCCAGAATACATGTGAAGCAAAGGGCAAAGCTAAAATCCAGGTCTCTCAACTCTGAAAATTTCTCCCTAATACAGTAACAATAATATATTTTACACCATAAGCCATAGGAGAATAAAATGGCTATTTCAAATGAAGATAAAGTTATTTTTCCCTGCTGCCCAAGTATAATTTACCACTTCCTACTCCCACCATACTTACACCATCTCCCAGATTATATGTGAACTTTATTTTCAGATTTGTACATTTTCTTCATACTAAGAAAATGAACAGGTAACATACAATAGCTGAAGCCATTACATTCTAAGGAAACAGACAAAACACTAAAGAAATAGTAGCATGGTTGCATTTCTCCTCTTCAGAACTCTAACAGAGACTGGAATTGCTCTGGGAAAGCAGTGTGGCAAGTATGTTCAATTGCCCACACCCATACCATCTCTATAATAAACTGTCTTTTAAGGCCTAGACTCATACACAAACACACATACACACATGCAGGGAAAATTTTAGTTCTAACAACCATGAAACTTAAGGACTTACTTCTTTTGGACTACATTTAGCCCATTTTCACTTTGCATTGTGATTGTATCTGAGACATAAGCTTATTTATGGAAGATTTAGTAAAGGATAGATAACTCTATTAATAATAATACAACAATGACAACAATAGCAACAATTCATTGAGTGCATGGCTTCATACTAAGCATTCAATAATATTAGCTAATCCAATCCTCATGATCCTCTATTTCTTTCCCTGCTATATAAATGGGAGTGAGACCAAGTAGTTTGCCCAAGCTTTATACAACTAGTACATGGTAAATACAGGATCCAACCTAGGTGTTTTTAACCCCAAAGTTCCTGCTCATAACCATTCTTCTATGCTGCTTTTAGGAATAAAGGATTTCACAGGTTGTTGGTCTTCAAATATTTTTACTGTATATATTTATTGGTAAAACAGTTTGAATATATATCATTCATATATAAGCATATACACACACATATGTATATTACACATGCACCTACTATGGTAATATTTAATTTAATTACAAATTATAAAATGGGTCAACTAGAATTTTAAATTAATCAGCTGAAACTTAAATAAGTAATATTTTTAAATTTTGTTTTACTTTGACAGTGTTTCAAAAACCTTTTTTGCTCCATTTTAAAAATAGTATTAATAATTATATCTGGGTGTTATATAAACTTTCAATAAGATTCATTAAAAATAACAAATGTAAATCTAAGTTTCAAATAGTTTTTTGATCATTTAGACATTTTTAGCTTTTTTAATTTTTTACTTTTATAGAGTTACTTTTATATAGTTAGTACAAGTGCAATTGTGTTACATGAATATACTGTGTATTAGAGAAGTAATTTAGATTTTTTTGGTCAACTTCTTTTCAGGCTATTTTTAACCTTATTATATGGCTGACAAAGAGTTCATATGAAAAGAAAAATCATTAGCTTTGAAATTTTCTTGTTGTTCCTATGTGCTGACATTATTAGTACTATATTTAATCCAATTTCTTTTCAAAAAATCCCTTTAAGTCCACTTAGCTAGGGACATGTGAACTGCAACATGCTGAAATAAACTAATCAATTAGGAAAAATTTCTACTTTATTCTCAGAATAAACCAGAAATGTACAAAACAAGTCATCTTCTGACAGGTTGACTATATAATTATTAACAAAACTTCCCCACTGGGAGATTTCTTTGTATTATCTTCTGGAGTGCCTCTACATCCTCTCTGGCCCATGCCTGACTTTGGACAGCACTGACCTAAATACTCTAAAATTCACCCATATTTAACCAGATCTGCAGAGAGCTGTCTGCATTTAATTCACCATCCAAGAAAAAATCCTTTTATTCAATTATGTTTTGATGTGATGCCAACAAACTAAATGAAGAAACCTATAAGAAACTGCTCTCAGACTGAAAAAAAAAGGAGAGCTAAAGTTAAAATGAATTCAAAGAACTTCTTCCTACATTATCTTTAACAAAGGAAGAGTAAAAAACAAGAAGTAATCATCTCTCTAGGTCTCTTAACAGAAAGACTTCTACAAACACGGAGGAAGTTCATTCTGCAATTCATAAAGAGGAAGTTTCCATAAACTGGGATATAAATAAATCAGTGTTCCCATGTCTAATCCTGAGAAAAGAAGAACATGAGCACTTTAAAAATATATAACCTTTAGTCTTTTGTTTGCTTGTTTGTTTTGTTGAGACAGGGTTGCTTTGTCACCCAGGTTGGAGTGCAGTGGCAGGAACATAGTTGGCTGTAACGTCGAACTCCTCAGCTTCAAGGGATCCTCCTGCCTGAGCCACCCAAGAAGCTGGAACTATAAATGTGCACCAACTTGCCCAGCTAAACTTTTTTTTTTTCTTTTGTAGAGATGGGGCCTTGCTATTTTACCCAGACTGGACTTGAACTCCTGGCTTTAAGCAATCTTCTCATCTTGGCCTCCCAAAGATCTGGGATTATAGGAGTGAGCCACTACACCTGGCCTCCTTTAGTGATTCTCTGTATTAATTGCCACTGCAATGCTTTTACTGTAGAATATGTATAGTTTTTGTAATTATATCCTTTTTCTCATATTATTTTTTTCTGATCATATGTATAAAATATAATTTTATGAAGGTTGAATCTAATGAAAAATTAAGCTCGTAAAAAAAAGTACTCACCTATCTGATGGTTTGTAACAGCACTACTAAGCAACAGAGAGTATATCTTTGTACTTAAAACTGACTTAAAACAGTTGGAAAAAAGGGAAACTTCTAGTCATGTGCCATTTAATCTCATGACCACATTTGTGCCATTGACTTTTACACAGACATTCCATTGTGTTGATAACAGCATTAGGCACATTCTAAAAATGTAAAATGCCATCTAATTTTTGTTCAGCTCAACTTCATCTTAGGATAATCAGAAAGAATTATAGTGCCAACAAATGTTCATCTAGTTAGGATCATGCCTTAAAAGAACCCAAAATGTTTGGCTAAAATATGACAATGCTTCGCAAGACACATTTTCAGATCTTTATTTCCCAGGGGACTGAGTGATTCTTTGCATTTTATTTCACTAATTCTTAAATACATCCTAGATAACCAAAAAATACTGATCTAGATTCAAACTCCTAACAGTCTAAATTCCAAACCTCAGAATGTGAATCAACATACGATGTGGAATCAATGTTGTCCAACCAAGGGACTTTTCTGCACCAAGGGACCACTATGATTCCTTCATCTATAAAAAGATGTCAATTTCTTAGCATTTATGAAGTATTTTTAATATTCTATCTTATTCAAATTCAAAATAGAAAATTATTACTCCAGTTTTGACATCCTCTAAGATAATGATTCCTAAAAATAACCCCAAGATCAATGCAATGAAAATATCCTATCAATGATAAGGATGCCAAGATTTCTAACATTAACGATTAAACATTGAAAGTCTCAGTTAAGAGAGGCTATTCCTGACTGCCATATCTAAAGTAGTCCTTACTCCAAACTTGCCAATCTCATCTCTGTCAAAGTGGCAGCCAGTAGTTGAACTTCTAGGAGAGAATGCAGATAAAAAGTGCCCTGTGAGAGATGGACAATAAAAGCCAGACTCCCTAATTAAAACACAAAAAGAAAAAGTACTGCTGGCCTGCTACCAGAGGCAACAGTTGATGGGAAGTGGCAAGGACGAGGGAAGATAGGGACTGCAGGAGAGGATAAACGCATTGTCTTGCCACCTAGAATGCAAGCAGGTTATATGGCTCAGGAACTGAAAGTACAACACCCCCAAATATCATTAGAGAGCAGGAGCCCCCCAGAACAGATTCTGGCCTGGGAATACTAAAGACAGGATAGCAGACAATCCCTAAACTGCTAACCTGGCAAGGATGAAAAGATAGAAAGAAAGAGGAAAGAAAGACAAAAAGAATTTTCTCAAAAAAAAAAAAAAAAAAGATTTTCTTTTTTCTTTTTTTTTAGAGACAGAGTCTCACTCTGTCACCCAGCCTGAAATGCAGTAGCACAATCACGGCTCACTGCAACCTCCATCTCCTGAGTTGAAGTGATTATTCTGCCTCAGCCTCCCGAGTAGCTGGGACTACAAGGGCGCACCACTACACCAGGCTAATTTTTGTATTTTTGGTAGAGAAGATTTCACCATATTGGCCAGGCTGGTCTCAAACTCCTGACCTCATAATCCATCCACTTCAGCCTCCCAAGTGCTAGGATTACAGGCGTGAGCCACTGTGTCAGCCCACAAACAAATTTTAAAAGCTGAAGAATCCCTTTTTTGCAGTATACATGACAAAAGATTTCTATCCTTAATAGAGAGTGAGAATACCTTTTTGGCAATATACATGACAAATAATTTCTATCCTTAAATATGTCTTGTATAATTCTACAAGACATAAAAGAATTTTATAATTCTACAAGACATAACCAATACCCCAATTTAAAAGTCATCTGGAGGGGGATCAAGACGGCGGAAAGGGAGCTTCTCCCGAGTGCAGCTCCCACTGAGTGAGACACAGAACCAGAGCAATATCCGTGTCTCTGAGCCAGGTACCAGGTTCATTCCAAAGGGACTGGTTGAACAGCGGGATTAACCCAAAAAAAGGCAGTGAAAGCAGCCCAAAGGGGGCAAGCCAAGGCAAGGTGGGGCACTGCCCCACCTGGAAAGTGTATCTGGCACAGAGGATGGGGAGTGTCACCTCCTTGGTACTCCAAATCAAATACAGCACTTCACTCTATTACTCCAGCAGCTCATAGCCAAAGAAAACACCACCTGGCTAAAAACCACCCGGAGTTGCAGCCCCGAGCAACAGCCCAGGCCGGTAGCCACAGCCAGACCGATGCCTTGTCAGCACAGACCAGAGCAGAGACTTGAACTAACACCAAGAGGGCTAGCAAGAAGGAACTGCCTATCCCACAGAAGGGAGAGTTGAAAGCGGGGAGGGGGATATGCCCAGACAGGTCCAACCTCCACAGATCCAGCAACCAGAATCCCTCTCCCAGGAGTGTTTCACAGTTAACACATCAGACGAAGCTCCATCTGGGAGTAGCCAGCTAGGTAGAGGGGAAGAAGCCCGCCATTGGGAAGGCAGGGCTAATCCCGCCAGCATAAACTTAAACCAGGCGAAGAACAAACAGCAGCAGCCTAGCTGAGAATGAGGCAGCCCAGCAGCGCCTCCACAGGCAGACAATGGACAGACTGTCTCAAGCAGCACACTGACACCTGTGTTTAAAAAAAGAAAGAAAGAAAGAAAGAAAGCCTCACACGGGAGAAATAACCCAAATTTTAACAGAAAGGACGTCCACTCGGAGATCCCACCCAAAATCACCAACTTCAAGGATCAAATATAAATAAATCCACTAAGATGGGAAGAAACCAGTACGAAAAGGATGAAAACATCAAAGTCCAGAATGTCTCTCCTCCCCAGAGAGATCATAACGACTCACCAGCAAGGTAACAAAACAGGTCAGAGAATGACTTTGATGAGCTGATAGAAGCAGGCTTCAGAAGATGGGTAATAACAAACGTCTCTGAGCTAAAAGAACATGTTTTAACCCAATGCAAAGAAACTAAGAAACTGAAAAAATGATCAGACAAAATGCTAACAAGAATAACCAGCCTAGAGAAAAACATAAATGGCTTGATGGAACTGAAAAACACAGCACAAGAACTTCATGAAGCACACACAAGTTTCAATAGCCAAATTGATCAAGTAGAATAAAGGATATCAAAGACTGAACATCAACTCAACAAAATAAAAAGAGAAGGCAAGAAAAGAGAAAAAAGAGTGAAAAGAAATAAACAAAGCTTCCAAGAAATATGAGATTATGTGAAATGACCTAATCTACACTTGATCAGTGTACCTG
This sequence comes from Saimiri boliviensis, assembly GCF_048565385.1. Lineage (NCBI taxonomy): Eukaryota > Metazoa > Chordata > Mammalia > Primates > Cebidae > Saimiri > Saimiri boliviensis. The sequence continues at coordinate 83,740,424 of NC_133460.1, forward strand.
AAGAGGACGGGAAAAATGAATCCAAGCTGGAAACCACTCTTCAGGATATTAGCCAGGAGAACTTCCCCCAAAATAAGGGCCATCATTGAAATACAGGAAATACAAAGAACACCAGAGAGATACTCCTCAAGAAGAACAACCCAAGACACATAAACATCAGATTGACCGGGGTTGAAATGAAGGAAAAAAATGCTAAGGGCATCTAGAGAGAAAGTGACTCATTTCCTTTGAGTCACCCACAAAGGAAAGCCCATCAGACTCACAGCAGATCTCTCAGCAGAAACCTTACAAGCCAGAAGAGAGTTGGCGCCAATATTCAACATCCTTAAGGAAAAGAACTTTCAACCCAGAATCTCATATCCAGCCAAACTAAGCTTCATAAGTGAAGGAGAAATAAAATCCTTTACAGACAACCAATTACTGAGAGATTTCGTTGCCACCAGACCTGCCTTACAAGAGCTCCTGAAGGAAGCACTAAACACAGAAAAAAATCATCCAGTACCAGCCACTGCAAAAATGAACCAAATGGTAAAGACCAACGACACAATGAGGAAACTGCATCAACCAACGAGCAAAACAAACAATCAGTAACAAAATGGCAGGATCAAATTCACACATAACAATATTAACATTAAATGTAAATGACCTAAATGTCTCAATCAAAAGACACAGACTGGCAAACGGGATAAAGTCAAAACCTATTGCTGTGCTGTATTCAGGAGACCCATCTGACACACAAAGACACACATAGACTGAAAATAAAGGGATGGAAGAAGATCTACCAAGCAAATGGAGAGCAAAAAAAAAGCAGCAGTTGCAATCCTAGTCTCTGATAAAATAGACTTTAGACCAACAAGGATCAAAAGAGACAAAGAAGGTGAAAGGATATGTAATGGTGAAAGGATCAATACAACAAGAACAGATAACTATCCTAAATATGTATGCACCCAATACAGGAGCACTGAGATACATAAAGCAAGTTATTAATGACCTACAAAGAGACTTGGACTCCCACACAATAATAGTGGGAGACTTGAACCCTCCACTGTCAATATTAGACAGATCAGCAAGACAGAAAATCAACAAGGATATCCAGGAATTGAACATAGACTAGAAAAAGCAGATCTAATAGACATCTACAGAACTCTCCAACCTAAAGCCACAGAATATACATTCTTTTCAGCACCACATCACAACTACTCTAAAATTGACCACATAGTTGCAAGTAAATCACTCCTCAGAAAATGCAAAAGAATGGAAATCATAACAAACAGTCTGTCAGACCACAGTGCAATCAAATTAAATCTCAGGATTAAGAAACTAACTCAAGACTGCACAACTTCATGGAAACTGAACAACTGGCTCCTGTATGTTGACTAGATAAACAATGAAATGAAGGCAGAAAAAAAGATGTTCTTTGAAACCAACAAGAATGCGGACACAACATACAAGAATCTCTGGGACACATTCAAAGCAGTGCCTAGAGGGAAATTTATAGCAATAAATGCCCACATGAGAAGTGAGGAATAATCTAACATCAACACTCTATCATGAAGTTGAATGAGCTAGAGGAGCAAGATCAAAAAAGAAAGAAAAACAAAAACAAAAACAAAAACACAAAAGCTAACAGAGGACAAGAAATAACTAAGATCAGAACAGAACTGAAGGAGATAAAGACAAAAAAAACCTTCAAAGAATCAATAAAGCCAGGAGCTTGTTTTTTTGAAAAGATCAAGAAAATAGACAGAACGCTAGCCAGATTAATAAAAAAGAAAAGAGAAGAACCAGATTGATGCAATAAAAAATGATAAAGGGGATATCACCACCAATCCCACAGAAATAGAAACTACCATCAGAGATTACTACAAGCAACTCTATGCACATAAACCAGTAAACCAGGAAGAAATGGATAAATTTCTGGACACTTGCAACCTCCCAAGCCTAAATCAGGAAGAAGTTGAAACCATAAATAGGTCAATAACAAGATCTGAAGTTGAGGCAGCAATTAATAGCCTATCAACTAAAAAAATTCCAGGTACAGATGGGTTCACAGCCAAATTCTACCAGATATACAAAGAGGAGCTGGTTCCCCCTCCCTCTGAAACTACTCCAAACAATGCAAAAAGAGAGAATATGCCCAAACTCATTTTATGAGACCAACAGCATCCTGATACCAAAACTCGGAGGGGACTAAACAAAAAAAAGAAAACTTCAGGCCAATATCCATGATGAACATAGATGCAAAAATGTTCAATAAAATGCTGGCAAACCGATTGCGACAGCACATCAAAAAGCTTACCCATCACCATCAAGTGGGCTTCATCCTGGGATGCAAGGCTGGTTCAACATACACAATTCCATAAATGTAATCCACCACATAAAGAGAACCAAAGACAAAAAAACCACATGATTATCTCAATAGATGCAGAGAAGGCCTTCAACAAAATTCAACAGCCCTTTATGCTAAAAACTCTCAATAAACTAGGTATCAGTGGAACATATCAGAAAATAATAAAAGTTTTTTTATGAAAAACCTACTGCCAATATCATACAGAATGGGCAAAAACTGGAAGCATCCCTTTGAAATTTGGCACTAGACAAGGATGCCCTCTCTCACCACTCCTATTCAGTATAGTATTGGAAGTTTTAGCCAGAACAATCAGGCAAGAAAAAGAAATAAAGAGTATTCAATTAGGAAAGGAGGAAGTCAAATTGCCTCTATTTGCAGATGATATGATTGTATATTTAGAAGACACCATCACCCAGCCCATATTCTCCTTAAGCTGATAAGCAACTTCCACAAAGTCTCAGGATACAAAATCAATGTGCAAAAATCACAAGCATTTCTATACATCATAACAGACAAACAGAGAGCCAAATCAAGAGCGAACTGCCATTCACGATTGCTACAAACAGAATAAAATACTAGGAATACAACTAACAAAGAGGTAAAGGACCTCTTCAAGGAGAACTACAAACCACTGCTCAAGGACATAAGAGAAAAAAATAAACAGATGGAAAAACATTTCATGCTCATAGATAGGAAGAATCAATATGTGAATATGCCATATTGCCCAAAGTAATTTATAGATTCAATGCCATCCCCATCAAGCTACCAATGACCTCCTTCACAGAACTGGAAAAAAACACTTTAAACTTCAAATGGAACCAAAAAAGAGCCCAAATAGCCAAGACAATCCTAAGCAAAAAGAATAAAGCTGGCAGCATCATGCTGCCAGATTTCAAGTTATACTACAAAGCAACAGTAATCAAAACAGCATGGTACTGGTACCAAAATGGAGACATAGACCAGTGGAACAGAACAGAGATCTCCAGAGCAACACCAGACATCTACAACCATCTAATCTTTGACAAACCTGACAAAAACAAGCAATGGGAAAGGATCCCATTTAATAAATGGTGTCAGGGAAACTGGCTAGCAATGTGCAGAAAGCAGAAACTGGACCTCTTCCTGAAACCTTACACTAAAATTAACTCCAGATGGATGAAGGACTTAAACATAAGACCTAACACAATAAAAATCCTAGAAGAAAACCTAGGCAAAACCATTCAGGACATAGGCATAGGCAGGGACTTCATAACTAAAACACCAAAAGCAATGGCAACAAAAGCCAAAACAGACAAATATGATTTAATTAAACTTCAGAGCTTCTGTACAGCAAAAGAAACGATCATTAGAGCGAACTAGAAACCAACAGAATGGGAAAAAAATTCTGCAATCTACCCATCTGACAAAGGGCTAATATCCAGAATCTACAAAACCTAAAACAGATGTACAAGAAAAAAACACAAACAAACCCATCCAAAAGTGGGTGAAGGATATGAACAGACACTTTACAAAAGAAGACATATATGAGGCTAACAAACATATGAAAAAATGCTAATCACCACTGGTCATTAGAGAAATGTAAATCAAAACTACGTTGAGATACCATCTCACACCAGTTAGAATGGCAATCATTAAAAAATCTGGAGACAACAGATGCTAGAGAGGATGTGGAGAAACAGGAACACTTTTACATTGTTGGTGGGAGGGTAAATTAGTTCAACCATTGTGGAAGATAATGTGGCGATTCCTCAAGGACCTAGAAACAGAAATTCCATTTGACCCAGCAATCCCATTACTGGGTATATACCCAAAGGACCATAAATCGTTCTGTTATAAAGACACATGCACACGTATGTTCATCGCGGCACTGTTTACAATAGCAAAGACCTGTAACCAACCCAAATGTCCATCAGTGATAGACTGGACAAAGAAAATGTGGCACATATAAACCATGGAATACTATGCAGCTTTAAAAAAAAAAAGAGTTTGTGTCCTTTGTAAGGACATTGATGAACCTGGAAACTATCATTCTCAGCAAACTGACACAAGAACAGAAAATAAAACATGGCATGCTCTCACTCATAGGCAGGTGTTTAACAATGAGAACATGTGAACAAAGAGAGGGGAGCATCACACATTAGGGTCTGTTGGAGGGGGCAAGGGCACACAGGGATAGAAGGAGGGAGGGTGGGGAGGGATAACATGGGGAGAAATGTCAGGTATAGCTGATAGGTAGATAATGGCAGCAAACCACTTTGCCATGTACCTATGCAACAATCTTGCATGACCCGCACATGTATCCCAGAATCTAAAGTACAATAAAAGCAATAATAAATAAAAGTCATCTAAATAAATAATTCTAAATAAATTAAATTAATTCTAAATAAGTAATTTACAGAATAAACAAAAATAACAAAAAACCTCACATCACAACTAAAAGAACCAGAGAACCAAGAGAAAACCAACTCCAAACCTAGCACAGAACAAGAAATAGCCAAAATCAGAGCTGAAGTAAAGGAGACTGAGACATTAAAAAATATTCAGGAGGTCAACGAAACCAGGAGCTATTTAAAAAAAAAAAAAAAAAAAAACGGCAATAAAACAGATAGAATGCTAGATAGACAAATAAAATACAGAAGAGAGAAGACCCAAATAAAACAATTAGAAACAACAAAGAGGACATTATTACTGATCCCACAGATATATTAATAATGATGAGATTATTCTAAACATCTCTATGCATATAAACTAGAAAATCCAGAAGGAATGAATTTCTGTACCCATAAACCCTCCCAAGACTGAGCCAGTAAGAAATGGAATTCATGAAAAAACCAATAATGAGCTCTGAAACTGAAACGGTAATAAATAGCCTAACACCCCAACAAAAGCCCAGGAACAGAGAGATTCACAGCCAAATTCTACCAGTTATACAAAGAAAAGCTGGTACTATTTCCACTGAAACTATTCCAAAAAAAATGAAGACAAGGGACTCCTCCCTAACTCATTCTACGAGGCCAGCATCATCCTGATGCCAAAACTTGGTAAAGACACAACAAAAGAATTAAAAAAAAAAATTAGGCCAAAATCCTTGATTAACATTGATGCAAAAATCTCAACAAAATACTGGCAAGCCAAATCCAGCAGCACATCAAAAATGTTATCCACCACATCAAAAAGCTTATTCACCATGATCAAATAGGCTTTATTTCTGGGATGCAAAATTGGTTCAACATATGCAAATCAATAAATGTGAGTCATCACGTAAACAGAATTAAACACAAAAAAATAAAAACCACATGATTATCTCAATAGATGCAGGAAAGGCTTTTCATAAAATTCAACAGTGCTTCATGTTAAAAACTCTCAATAAACTAAGTATTGCAAGAACATACCTCAAAACAATAAGAGCCATCTATGACAAACTCAGAGTGAACATCATACTGAATGGGCAAAAGCTGGAAGCATTTCCTTTGAACTAGCACAAGACAAGGATACCCTCTCTCACCACTCCATTCAGCATTGTATTGGAAGTTCTGGCCAGAGAAACAAGCACGAGAAAGAAATAAAGGGCATCCTGGGCTGGGTGTGGTGGCTCACACCTGTAATCTCAGCACTTTGGGAGGCCGAGATGGGCACAGTACTTCAGATCAGGAGTTTGAGACCAGCCTGGCTAACATGGTGAAACTCTGTCTCTACTAAAAATACAAAACTTAGCCAGGCATGGTGGGGGGTACCTGTATTCCTAGCTACTTGGGAGGCTGAGTCAGGAGAATCACTTGAATCAAGGAGGCAGAGGTTGCAGTGAGCCAAGAGTATTCCACTGCACTCTAGCCTGGACAACAGAACAAAACTCTGACTCAGGAAGAAAAAAAAAAAAAAAAAGGCATTCGAATAGGAAGAGAGAAAGCCAAACTATCCCTGTTTACAGATGACATGATTCCATATCTAGAAAAACCCATAATCTCAGCCAAAAGCTCCTTAAACTGATAAACAACTTCAGCAAAGTCTCAAAATACAAAATCAATGTACAAAAATTACTACCATTCCTACAGTCAACCTGAGGGCTAAATCAGGAACACAATCCCAGTCACAACTGCCACGAAAAGAATAAAATACCTAGGAATACAGTTAACAAGAGAGGTAAAAAAATCTCTGCAAGGAAAACTACAAAACACTGCTGAAAGAAATCAAAGATGACACAAACAAATGGGGAAACATTCCGTGCTCATGGTCAGGAATAATCAATATTGTTAAAATAGCCATACTGCCCAAAGCAATTTATAGATTCAATGTTATTCCTATTAAACTACCAATGACATTCTTCACAGAACTAGAAAATGCTATTTTAAAATTCATACGGAACCAAAATGAGCCCTAATATCCAAGACAATCCTAAGCAAAACAAAGCTGGAAGCATCACATCACACTACCTTGACTTTGAACTATACCACAGGACTACAGTCACCAAAGCATCATGGCACTGGTACAAAAACAGATACGTAGACAAATGGAATAGAATTGAGAGCCCAGAAATAAAGCTGCATGTCTACAATTATATGATCTTTGGCAAAGCTGACAAAAACAAGCAATGGAGAAATTACTTCCTATTCAAAAACTGGTGCTGGACTAACTGGCTAGCCATATGCAGAAGATTGAAGCTGGACACCTTCCTTACACCATATACAAAAATCAACCAAGATGGATTAAAGACTTAAATGTAAAACCCAAAACTTTAAAAACCCTGGAAGACAATCTAGGCAATACCATCCTGGACATAGGAACAGGCAAATATTTCATGAAAAAGATGCCAAAAGCAATCACAACAAAAGTAAAAATTAGCAATTTTTTACTTAATTGTGATCTAATTAAACGAAAGAGCTCGGCCAGGCATGGTGGCTCACCCCTGTAATCCCAGCACTTTGGGAAGCCAAGGTGGGTAGATCACAAGGTCAAGCGTTTGAGACCAGCTTGGCCAGCATAGTGAAATTCCGTCTCTACTAAAAATATAAAACATTTGCCAGGCATGGTGGCAGATGCCTGTAATCCCAGCTACTCAGGAGGCTGAGGGAGGAGAATCACTTGAACCTGGGAGGCAGAGGCTGCAGTGAGCCAAGATCACACCATTGCACTCCAGTCAGGGCAACAGTGCAAGACTTTATAAAAAAAAAAAAAAAAAATTAAGAGCTTTTGCACAGCAAAAGAAACCAGTAAACAGACAACCTACAGAATGGGAGAAATATATGCAAACTATGCATCTGACAAAGTTTTAATATCTAGCATCTATTAAGGAAATTAAACAAATTTACAATTTAAAAAAACCATTAAAAAGTGAGCAAAAGCCATGAACAAACACTTTTCAAAAGACATACATGCAGCCAACAATCCTATGAAAAAAAGCTCAACATCACTGATCATTAGCAAAATGCAAATCAAAACCACGAGATACCATTTCAAAGATAATAACAGCATCTGTTCTCCACATCCTCTTCTGCATGTTTTTTGACTTTTTAATAATAGCCATTCTGACCTTTATTAAAAAGTCAAACATGACAGATGCTGGTGAGGATGTCAAGAAACAGGAATGTTTACACATCATAGGTGGGAGTGTAAATTAGTTCAACCATTGTGGAAAACAGTGTCGTGATTTCTCACAGAGCTAAAAACAGAGCTACCATGAAACCCAGCAATTCCATTACTGGCTATATACACAAAGGAATGTAAATCATTCTATCATAGACACATACATGCGTATGTTCATTGCAGCACTATTCACAATAGCAAAGACACAAAATCAACCTAAATGTCCATCAATGGTACACGGAATAAAGAAAATGTCATACATATACACCACAGAATACTATGTAGCCATAAAAAAGAAGAGCATGTCCTTTGCAAGAACATAAATGGAGCTGGAAGCTATCATATTTAGCAAACTAACACAGAAATAGTAAAACAAATACTGCATGCTCTCACTTACAAGTAGAAGCTAAACAATGAAAATAAATGGACACATAGAAGGGAACAACAGATAGTGGGGCCTATCAGAAGGTGGAGGGTGGGAGGAGGGAGAGGATCAGGAATAACTAATGAGTAATAAGTTTAATGCCTGGGTAAATAAATAATCTGTAAAACAAACCACCATGACACAAGTTTACCCATATAACAAACCTGCACATGTACCCTTAAACTTAAAAAATATATTAAATAAAAGTTTACAAAAAAGAAATGTTTAAAAAAAGTTTTTAACTTTTTTGACATAGAAAAAAATGGAAAATAATCAGGATTAACATGAGATAAGCTAGGCACGGTGGCTCTATGTCTGTAATCCCAGCACTTTGGGAGGCCAAGGTGAGTGGATCATGAGGTCAGGAATTCGAGACCAGCCTTACCAACATGGTGGAACTCCATGTCTACTAAAAATACAAAAATTACCCAGATGTGGTGTCATGTGTCTGTAATCCCAGATACTTGGGAGGCTGAGGCAGGAGAATCGCTTGAACTCAGGAGGTAGAGGTTGCAGTGAGCCGAGAGTATGCCATTGCACTCCAGTCTGGGTGACAGAGCGAGACTCTCAAAAAAAAAAAAAAAAAAAAAAAATAGGTAAGATTTATGAGCTCTCCTTGTATTGCTGGGATAAGTATAAACTGGCAGGACATTTCTAAAAGTCCATTTACTAAATACATTAAAATTTTAAATATGCATTCCTTTGACATAGCAATCACACTTCTAAGAATTGTGCAAAGATATATCTGCAATGATGTTAATTATGATGTCACTTATAATCATGAAAAATTAGAGACAACCATGATAGCTATCAACAGAAGATCAATTAAATAATTATTATATATCCATAAAATGCGGCCATTAAAAATAATGTGAACATATATTTATGCAGCCATTTAAAAAACTGTAGCCATTAAAAATAATATGAATCTATACTTATTGCTATATACAGAAAGAAGTCCACAAAATTTTAAGGTGGTAACAAAATAAAAGGTATGTACTGTATTATTTGATTTATATAAAATTATGCATATGTATATGTTTCTACATTTATGACATTTATTTACATGTGTGTGAGAATGCACAGAGAGATGACTGGAAGAACATTAGTCAAAATATTTTATCTCTACTATAATCAGAAATAACAACAGAAGTCATTATACTTTTAAATATATATAATATTATTTTTACCACAAAGGTGCTGGTTTCAGAGAAAATACTCAGTTATGCACATAAAATAATAAAGTTATTCACATTTAAATCATGTGAAAAGCAGCTAGCACCATTATTTTTCAATCTTCTTTTGGGGGCTTTTATAAATTAAGAGGAAAATAATCGGTAAAAATTTAGAAAAAAAGACAAATATGCCTTTGTCTTTGATAAGACTGTAAACCTATAAAACACAAAATACTCTATGAACAAGTTACTGGAATTAATATGAACATTTGGTAAAGGGAATGAATACAAGTTTAAAATAATTAAAATCTGTATCTTCCCTTTACATAAGAAAAACTTATAAGGTGAAAAAATTTGGCCAGGCACAGTGGCTCACACCTGTAATCCCAGTACTTTGGGAGTCTGAGGTGGGTGGATCACGAAATCAGGAGTTCAAGACCAGCTTGACCAACATGCTGAAACCCCATCTCAATGAAAAATACTTTAAAAAATAAAACTTTAGCGGGGCGTGGTGGCAGGCACATGTAATCCCAGCTATTCAGGATGCTGAGGCAGAGAATTGCTTGAACCTGGGAGGTGGCAGTTGCAGTGAGCTGAGATACTGCCACTACACTCCGACCTGGGTGACAGAGCAAGACCCCATGTCAAAAACAAAACAAAACAAAACAAAAAACACTCTCAATAAAGCTATAAAATACCTTAAAATAAATTTAATAGAAAAAGTATAGAAAGAAAATTCTAAAGTATCACCAAGTTACCAAGCGACACAAAATAACTGAACAAGTGGAGGGATATACTATTTTCTTTTCCTTTTTTTTTTTTTTTTTTTTTTTGAGACGGAGTTTCGCTCTTGTTACCCAGGCTGTAGTGCAATGGCGCGATCTGGGCTCACCGCAACCTCCACCTCCTGGGTTCAGGCAATTCTCCTGCCTCAGCCTCCTAAGTAGCTGGGATTACAGGCACACGCCACCATGCCCAGCTAATTTTTTGTATTTTTAGTAGAGACGGGGTTTCACCATGTTGACCAGGATGGTCTCTATCTCTTGACCTCCTGATCCACCCGCCTCGGCCTCCCAAAGTGCTAGGATTACAGGCTTGAGCCACCGCGCTGGGCCACTATTTTCTTAAGTGGAAGAAAATATTGAAAAGTATCAATCCTTCCCAAATTTGGCAATAATTTGACTGTAATTCCAAATGGAATCCAGTGATGAATTTACTTGAACTGGATACAATGAAATGTTGATTTTGAAAAGTAATTATATGGGAATAGTCAAGTAAATTTTTGAAAAGAAAAATGAGAGGGTAGTTAATGAGCATTACCAGAAATCAAAACAGTATACCAATGGCAGAGAAATAAAGAATAGCAAAATGACAGAAAACAGAATTCAGAAATAGGTACAAATCTATGTGGGAGTATAATATATAACATCAGTGGTATTTCAATACAGTGGCAAAAAAGTGTTTTAAAACCACATAGGCAAAGCTGGCTAGTCATTTTGAAGAAAACAATATTATATACTTACACATCACACTACAAGTAAACATAAATTCCAGTCACAGTGAAAGATGAATGCTCTAAATTTAAAACAGAGTCAAAAATTAGATGATATTCAGAGTGAAAAATGCTTTGCAATACATATGATAAAGGATTAACATTTCTATTCACAAAGAACAATCACAAACTGCTAAGAAAAAGATCATCAATTTAAAAAGGCAAGGAATAAGAAAAGGTAATTCATCAAAAGGGATATGCAAATCACCAAAACAGGTTAAAATATACAAACCCCAATTATAGTGAGAAAACAGCAACAATTAGATGTTTTTTAGCTGCTAGACTGAAAAAAATTAAAAAGAGCACTAAAGGCTTCACCTGTTAGACTTAAAAAAGAAAAACAGCACTAAAGGCTGAGTGTGGTTTCAGCTCTTTTCTCCTTCACTCTTCTCTCCTTCTTGTCACCCACAACAAGGCAAGTGGGGGCATATTCCAGGACTGTTTGTGTTACAGCTCTTTCAGTCCCACCACTGAGTTTCTGTCCTGTGTCCAGGAAGAATGAGTTACATGGACAACTAGAGGGTTACCAAGGCAAAGAAGTGCTTTATTGAGTGACTATACAGTGCTCAGGAGATCCACAGAGGGTAGATCCTTTCTGCAGGCAGGTCATCCTGATGAGTGCCCTGCTCAGCGGAGAGGTGGTCCATAGTGGGTATTCCTAGTCACAGGCAGGTCATCACATCAAGTGTGTAGCCCTCAGTGGAGAAGAGAATCAGAGTGGGTGGCTCTTATCTGCAGATAGGTCATCCCAAAAAGTGTGCAAATCTCAGCAGAGAGGAGTCCCAGAGTGGATAGCTCCTATCCACAGGCAGGTTGTCCTGATGTCTATGCAGCCTTCAGCAAAAAGGGGACCCAGAGTGGGTAGCTCCTTTTCAATTTCACAGCAAAGTTGAGGCCTAGCCTAGGCACTGTTAGAGGCCGTTTGTCCCATTGAGTCTGGAGTCCTGAATGAAGAAGACCTGTAATGGGTGGCTCCTATCTGCAGGCAGGTTGTTCTGATTTCTGCCTGAGTCTTGCTGAGTTCAGGGTTATTATGGGCTTAGAAGGGAGAAAGTGTGTATTGATTGGTCCATGGGTTGCCATGGGTGGGCCTGGGAAAAGCACAGTAAGTTCTCACTCCAGTCCATGGACTCCACCCGAACTCACAGCCTGGCCCCCATGCTTCAGGCAATTCCTGGCTTGAAGGTGGGGCTTCACCAGGGACCCAACGCTTTATGCCCAGGAGCCTGTCTGCCTCCTGTCACCATCAGTCATGTCCACAGCACCCAGGCTGTTAGTGCCAAGGGGTGCCTGCAGTCCTGCACCAAGTCACCCTCAGTACCTCCCTCAGACTCCCTTCTGTGTTTGTCAGCACCCAAAGTCCAGAGGGGACCAAGGCAGCAGGGGACTGGTGGTCAGCACTGCCCCAAGCACATGAACACCCAGCCAGGTTGCACCAGTGCCCAGGCTCAGCCTCAACTTTGCTCCAAAATTAGAGCAGTCACTAGGAGTGGGGAGAGGCCAGGAAGCAGGAGTAGGCACTTCCAAGCCTGTTGAGGCAGAGGGGCTTTCCTGGCATCTGAGAGTGCAGGGATGCCTGGGTCTGTAGCCATGGCTGGGCAGCTTCAGCTGTGTCTGGGAGGGCAGGGCTCCCACCCTGCCAACTCAGAAGGGGGTGGAGCTCCTGCCAGCTCCATGGAGTGTGCAGCCCTGGCTGCACCTCCCCTGTTGCAGCTGGCCTCTTCACAGTGGCTACTCCGTATGGGCTGCCACTGCCATCAATAGCATAAGGGAAGTCTGATAATGGAGTGTCCCAAAGGATTACATAGTACAGTATCATGAGTAGCAGCAGAAGATACTGGTATACAGTAAGCACTCCACAAATGCTGTTAAAGTTAAATCAGACATGCCCCAACCAGACAGAAAATAGCTATAAAACCTCTTCATTACACACCCAAAAAACTTTCCTGATCCCTAATCAAGAAAGCTTCACCCTTGCAAACCTAAGAATTACTGCTCTGAATAAAGACAATGAAAATTCATTTATTTTAAACCAGACTTCAAAATGAACTCTGCTACACTACCTGGAGAGTGAATCATGCAGAGACTGTGTCTACAATTGGTTCTTCCATGATAAAAATTTAATTTCAAACTTTTCCTTATGGCATGGGAAAGACCACTGCTCAGACTCTATCTAATTGCCTGGCTCCTAGACTATATTAGGAAGCTGAGATAGCTTAGGAAGATGGCAGATAGGATACAGGGTTAACACGCAGCTCCCACTTGCATGGACAGAACAGCATGTGGAGATTCACACTGTGAACTTTTGCTCCAAGAACACCATGAGAATGTACCAGGAAAACTGAAAGAATTCATTGACCCTTTGAAAGAAGTGGCATGCCACTGCAAATTCTGCATGACAGCTGAAAAACTGCAAGTTCCCAAAGTGTGAGAGGGGGAATATATGCCTCTGAACACACATCCCCACTGGGGAATCTGAAATCCAGATCACAGGAGAAAGATGTAACCTTACCTAGAGCTGAAATGGATTTTAGGAACCACACAAAATATAGAAATAGAAGCAACAACCTAAAAAGCAATTTAAAAAAAGAAAAGAAAAAAGAAATAGAAACAACAATGGGAAGAGCCTTGTAGGCCTTCCCACAGGCTGAAAGAAGCTTCCAACTGAAATTTGTAATAATTTTGACTCGGAGTGAATTTTCTTGAGTAGAATACAGGGAGTAAATGGGGACTGCTGCAGGTATAAGCACAGGAGCTGCTGCTGACAGTGTGGGAAGATAAAAGAGGCAAGGCCTGAAATGTGTGCTTGCTTTGTTAACAAGGAAGCTTATGACCTGTGCAAGGTCTGAGTGGGGCACTGCAGGAGCAAGACCAGCCTTGCCAACTGTGTGGGAGCTGAGTGACACCTTTTGCTACCAGCTATGCCCTTGGAGAACTATATGACACAGCAGAGGCAGCCATAATTCCCTCTGGAACATAACCCCATTGGTCTGAGAAACACACCCAATCCCCCACAGTGGCCTCAGCAAGCCTTGCCCAAGGAGAGTCTGAGCACAGACCCACCTAACCCTGCCCCTACCTGAAGGTATTTCACTACCTGCCCTGGTAGCAGAACACAAAAGACAGAAACTCTTCCAAGCTTTATGGCCCCACCCATTGCCTAGGAAACAGAATAGTTACCCTGGCCAATGTATAGCAAGCTTAAATCCCCTTACTACTACTGCAGCTGGTGCTCTCTTGAAAGCACCACCTTCTGGCTGGAGGCCAACCAACTCAGGCCATTACGGCAACTCATGACAGAATAACCCTGTTCCCCCAAGAAGAAGGAAACAACAGGTAATTCCACTGCCTGCAACATCCTGCCTAACCAGAGGTCCTACGTCTCTCCATGTGACAACTGCTAGCATAACCATCATTCAAGAAAGACAGCACGTTAAACACAGCTACAACCAAGGACCCTCAAACAGTCTGGTTTACTCCCCTGCCACCTCCCTCAGAGCAGATGCTAGGATCCACAGCTGGGAGACCTGAAGATGGATCACATCACAGGACCCTTGAAGACATTCCCCAGAACCAGCCCAGAGCCTGGTAACCCTACTTGGTGGCTAGACCCAGAAGAGAAATAACAATCACTGAAGTTTGGCTCACAGAAAGCCCCATCCCCAGGGGAAGGGGAAAAGCATCACATCAAGGGATCATGCCATGGAACAAAAGAATCTGAACAGCAGTCCTTGAGTCCCAGATCTTCCCTCTGACATAGTCTATGCAAATGAGAAGGAACCAGAAAAACAATCCTGGTTATATGAAAAAACAGGGCTCTATAACATCCTGAAAAGATCACACTAGCTCCCCAGCAATGAACCCAAACCAAAAAGAATTCTCTGAATTGCCTGATAAAGAATCCAGGGAGATGATTATTAAGCTATTCGAGGAGATACCAGAGAAAGAAAAAAAACTAACTTGAAGAAAGTAAAAGGGCAATATGTAGTATGGATTAAAAAATGCTTCAGAGAAATAGGTATCATAAAAAAAATCACAACTTCTCGAAATGAAAGACACACTTGGAGAAATACAAAATGCACTGGAAAGTTTCAACAATAGACTAGAACAAGCAGAAGAAAGAACTTTAGAGCTCAAAGAGAAGGCTTTTGAATTAACCCAATCAGACAAAGACAAAGAAAAAATAATTTGAGAAAAATGAACAAAGCCTCCAAGAACTTTGAAATTATGTTAAACAGACAAGCCTAAGAATAACTGGTGTTCCTAAGAAGAAGAGAAATTTAAAAGTTTGGAAAACTTATCTGAGGGACTAATTGAAGAAAACTTCCCTGGACTTGCTAGAGATCTAGACAACTAAATACTAGAAGCTCAAAGAACATCTGAGAAATTCATTGCAAAAAGACCCTCACCTAGGCACATAAACATCAAGTTATCTATGATCGAGACACAGGAAAGAATCTTAAGAACTGTGAGATGAAAGCATTAGGTAAACTATACAGAAAAACATATCAGATTAACAGAATTCTCAGCAGAAACCCTATAAGTCAGAAGAGATTAGGGTATAAAGAAAATATGGTACATTAGCCTCCTGAAACAAAATAATTGTCAGCCAAGAATTTTGTATCCAACAAAACTAAGCTTCATAAATGAAGGACAAATAAAGTCTTTTTCAGACAAACAAATGCTCAGAGAATTCACTACTACCAAGCCAGCACTACAAGAAATGCTAAAATGAGTTCTAAATCTTGAAACAAAACCTTGAAATACACCAAAATAAAGCTTCCTTAAAGCATAAATCTTATAGGGTCTATAAAACAATAACATAATGGGAAAAAAAAACAAGGTATTCAGGCAACAACTAGAATAAGGACTAGAACAGTACCCCACATCTCAATACTACTGTTGCATGTAAATGGCCTAAATGCTCCATGTAAAGATATAGAATGGCAGAGTGGATAAAAATCCATCAAACTGGGAATGTAAGTTAGTTCAACCATTGTGGAAGATGATGTGGCAATTCCACAAAGACCTAGAATCAGAAATACCATTTGATTCGACAATACAATTACTGGGTATATACCCAAAGGAATATAAATTATACTATTACAAAGATATATGTATGCATATGTTCATCGTAGCACTATTCACAATAGCAAAGACATGGAACCAACAAAAATGCCCATCAATGATAGACTGGATAAAGAAAATGTGATTCAGATACATCATGGAATATGACGCAGCCATAAAAAGAAATGAGATCATATCCTTTGCATGAACATGGATGAAGCTGGAAGCCATTATCCTCAGCAAGCTAACACAGGAACAGAAAACCGAACACCATATGTCCTCACTTGTAAGTGGGACCTAAACAGTGAGAACACATGGAACAGGCAGGGGAACATTACACAATGGGGCCTGTTGTGGTGGCAGGGGGAGGTGGTTGGGGGAAAAAGAGCATTAGGAAAAATAGCTAATATATTCTGGGCTTAATACCTAGGTGATGGGTTGATAGGTACAGCAAACCACCATAGCACATGTTTACCTACATAACAAATATGCACATGTATCCCAGAACTTAATATTTAATTTCATTTTTTTAAAAAAAAATCCACCATCCAAGTATCTGTTGTCTTCAAGAGATTCACCTAACATACAAGGACTCACATCAACTTAAGGTAAAGGGGTGAAAAAAAGATATTCCATGCAAATGGACACCAGAAGTAAACAGAAGCAGCTACTCTTCCACCAAACAAAACAGACTTAAAAGCAACAACAGTTTAAAAAGACAAAGAGGGACATTATATGATGCTAAAAGGATCAGTGCAACCGGAAAATATCACAATCCTAAATATATATGCACCTAACACTGGAGCTCTCAAATTTATGAAACAATGAAATGAGATAGATGGCAACACAGTAATGGTGGGAAACTTCAATATTCCACTGAGAGCACTAGACAGGTCATCAAGACAGAAAGTCAACAAAGAAACAACGAACTTAAACTATAACCTAGAACAAATGGATTTAGCAGATATTTACAGAATATTCTACCCAACAACTGTAAAACATACATTCTTTTTATCAGTGCATAGAATATGCACCAAGACTGACCATATATATCACAAGTCTCAATAAATTATTTAAAAATTGAAATTATACCAAGTATCCTCTCAGAGCACAGTGAATAAAACTATAAATTAACCCTCAAAACTATATAAATACAAGGAATTTAAATAATCTGCTCTTAAATGATTTTTGGGTCAACAATAAAATCAAGGTAGAAATTTTAAAAATCTTTGAACTGAATGATAACAATGACTCAACTTATCAAAACCTATGGGATACAGCTAAAGCAGTACTAAGAGGAAAGTTTATGGCATCATATGTCTACATGAAAAATTCTGAAAGAGCACAAATAGACAATCTAAGGTGACACTTCAAGACACTAGAGAAACAAGATCAAACAAACCCAAACCAAGCAGAGGAAAAGAAATAAAGGTCAGAGCAGAACTACATGAAATTGAAACAACAACCAAAAAAATACAAAAGATAAGAGAAACAACAAGCTGGCTCTTTGAAAAGATAAACAAAATTGATATACCATTAGTGAGATTAACGAAGAAAAGAAGAGAGAAGACCCAAATAAGTTCAATTAGAAATAGAATGGGAAATATTATAACTGATACCACAGAAATGCAAAAGATCATTCAAGGCTACCATGAACACCTTTATGTACACAAACTAGAAAATCTACAGGAGATGAATAAATTCCTGGAAGTCTGCAACCCTCCTAGATTAAATCAGAAAGAAATAGAAACTCTGAACAGACCAGTAACAAGTAGTGAAACTGAAATGGTAATTTAAAAATTGCCAATTAAAAAAAAAAGTCCAGGACAAGATGGATTCATAGCTGAATTCTATCAAACATTCAAAGAATTGATAGCAATCCTACTGACACTATTCCACAAGATAAAGAAATCATAAATCATTATATGAAGCCAGTATCAAGCCTGATACCAAAATTAGAGAAGTACATAACAAAAACAGAAAACTGCAGACAAATATCCCTGATTAACATAGATGCAAAAATCCTCAAAAAAAAAAAAAAATACTAGCTAACCAAATCCAACAGCATATTAAAAAGATAATATGCCATGATCAAGTGGGTTTTATACCAGGGATGCAGGATGGTTTAACATATACAAGTCAATAAATGTGATACATCACATAAACAGAATTTAAAACAAAAATCATATTATCATCTCAGTAGATACAGAAAAAGGATTTGAGGAAATCTAGCATCCCTTTATGATTAAAACACCCTCAGCAAAATCAACATAGAAGGGATATACCTCCATGTAATAAAAGCCATCTATGAAAAACTCACAGTGCACATCATACTGAACAGGGAAATGTTGAAAACTTCCCCCTGAGAACTGGAACAACACAAGGATGCCCACTTTCAGCATTTCCATTCAACATAGCACTAGAAGTGATAGCCAGAGTAATCAGACAAGAGAAACAAATAAAGGGCATCCAAATCACTAAAGAGAAAGTCAAAATTTTGCTGGTTCCTCATGATATGAGCATATACCTAGAAACCCCTAAAGAATCATCTAAAAAGCTCCTACATCTGAAAAATGAATTGAATAAAGTTTCAGAATACAAAATTAATGCACACAAATCAGTAGCACTACTATATACAATGACCAATCTGAGAATCAAATGAAAAACTGAATCCCTTTTACAACAGAAAAAAAAAAAAACAAACAAACAAACAAACAAAAAACCCTTAGGAATACACCAAATCAAGGAGGTGAAAGATCTCTACAAGGAAAACTACAAAACACTGCTGGAATATTGTAAAGATAACCACACTGCCAAAAGCAATCTACAAATTTATTATAATTCCCATCATCATTCTTCACAGAACTAGAAAAAAAAATCTTAAAATTCATATGGAACCAAAAAAGAGCCCACATAGCCAAAGCAAGACTAAGCAAAAAGAACAAATCCAGAGGCATCACACTGCCTGACTTAAAACTATACTTCAAGGCTATAGCTACCAAAACAGTATGGTATTGGTATAAAAACAGGCACATAGATCAATGGAACAGAATAGAGAACCCAGAAATAAAGTCAAATACTTACAGCCAACTTATCTTTAACAAAGCAAACAAAAACGTAAAGTGAGGAAAGGATACCCCATTCAACAAATGGCACTGGGATAATTGGAAAGCCACATGTAGAAGTATGAAACTGGATCCTCATCTGTCACCTTAGACAAAATCAACTCAAGATGAATCAAAGACTTAAATCTAAGATCCGAAACCATAAAAATTCTAGAAGATAACATCAGAAAAACTCTTCTTGACATTGGCTTAGGCAAAGACCTTAAGAACAAGAACCCAAAAGCAAATGCAACCAAAACAAAAATAAATAGATGGGACCTAATTAAAGTAAAAAGCTCTGCACAGCAAAAGAAAAAAAAATCAGCAGAATAAACAGGCAACCTTCAGAGTGGGAGAAAATCTTCACAAACTATGTATCCAACAAATGACTAATATCCAGAATCTACAAGGAACTCAAACAAATCAGCAAGAAAAAAAAAAACAAATAATCCCATCAAAAGATGCCCAAAAGTCATTAATAGACAATTCTCAAAAGAAGCTGTACAAATGGCCAATAAGCATATGAAAAAATGCTCAACATCACTAATTATCAGGGAAATGTAAATCAAAACTACAATGTGATATCACCTTATTCCTGTAATAGTGGCCATAATGTAAAAATAAAAAAAATAACAGATGTTGGCATGGATGTGGTAAAAAGGGAACAATTTTACACTGCTAGTGGAAATGTAAACTAGTACAACCACTAAGGAAAACTGTGGAGATTCCTTAAAGAACTAAAAGCAGAACTACCATTTGATCCAGCAATCCCACTACTAGGTATCTACTCAGAAGAAAAGAAGTCATTATTTGAAAAAGACACTTGCACTTGCATGTTTATAGCAGCACAATTTGCAATTGCAAAAGTACAGAACCAGCCTAAATGCCCATCAACCAACCAATAGATAAAGAAAATGTGATAGATAGATAGATAGATAGATAGATAGATAGATAGATAGATGTTAGACAGATAGATAGATGATAGATAGATACACACACACACACACACACAGGCATGCATATGCACACACCCCCCCCCATAGATTACTACTCAGCCATAAAAAGGAAAGAAATAATGCCATTCACAGCAACCCAGATGGAGCTAAAGACCATTATTCTAAGTGAAGTAACTCAGGGATGGAAAAACCAAACATCATATGTTCACACTCATAAATGGAAGCTAAGCTATGAAAATGCAAAGGTGTAAGAATAATACAATGAAATTTGGAGACTCCGGGGGAAAGGTCGAAGGGGGATGAGGGATAAAAGATGATATACTGGTTACAATGTACACTGCTCTGGTGATGGGTGCACCAAAATCTCAGAAATCACCACTAAAGATGGGTGCAGTGGTTCATGTCTGTAATCCCAGCACTTTGGGAGACCAAGGTGGGTGGATCACCTGAGATCAGGAGTTCAAGACTAGCCTGGTCAACATGGTGAAACCCCATCTCCACTAAAAATTTAAAAATTAGCTGGATGCGGTGGCACACACTTATAATCCCAGCTACTCGGGAGGATGAGGCAGGAGAATCACTTGAAGTCGGGAGGCAGAAGTTTCAGTGAGCTGAGATCATATCATTGCACTCCAGCCTGGTTGACAAGAGTTAAACTCTGTCTCAAAAAAAAAAAAAAAGAGGGAAGAGAGGGAACAGAGGAGAGGGAAGGGAAGGGGAGGTTAGGATAGGGGAGAGGAGGAGAGGGGAGGGGGGAGGTGAAGGGGGTGAGGGGAGGAGAGGAGAAGGGGGTGGGGAGGGGAGAGGAGGGCAAGGGGAGGGTAGGAGGGGTGAGGGGAGGGGAAGAGGGCAAGGGGAGGGGAGGGGGCAAGGAGAGGAGAGGGGAGTGAGGGGAGGGAGGAAAGAGGGAAGGAAAAAGAAGGGAGGGAGGGAGGAAAGAGGGAGGGAGGGAAAGGAGGAAGGAAGAAAGGGAGGAAGGAAGGAGGGAGGGAGGGAGAGGGAATGAATGAAGGAAGGAAGGAAGGAAGGAAGGAAGGAAGGAAGGAAGGAAGGAAGGAAGGAAGGAACCACTAAAGAGCTTATCCATGTAACCTAAAACCACCTGTTTCCCATAAACTATTGAAATAAAATTAACAATTTTTTTTAAACAAACTCTGATTTTGATTCAGGAATCCTGAAAACCAGAATCACCAGAATAATTTAAAAGAGGTGAATGTTTGCAATCCAACAATCCCACTACTGGCTATCTACCTAAAGGAAAAAAAGCCACTATATCAGAAAGACACCTTCACATATGTGTTTGCTACAGCACAATTTACAATTGTAAAGATTTGGAACGTCCCTAAGTGCCTATCAATTGATGAGTGGATAAAGAAAATGGGACATACACCATAGAATATTACTCAGCCATAAAAACGAATAAAAATAATGCCTTTTGCAGCAAGTTGCATGGAGCTGGAGTTCATTATTCTAAGTGCAGTAACTCAGGAATGGAAAACCAAATAGTGTATATTCTCACTTATAAGAGAGCTAAGCTACAGGTTCACAAAGGCATACAGGGTGGTATAATAGACACTGGAGACTCAGAAGTGAGGGAGGGGAGAAAGGAGAAGGACAAAAATCTAGATATAGGGTAGAATGTACACTACTCAGGTGACGAGTGCACTAAAATCTCAGACTTTGCCACTATATAATTCATCCATAAAACCAAAAACCACTTGTACCCCTAAAGCTATTGACATTTTAAATAAATAAATAATAAAAATTAATGCGTAAACAAAAAGAAAAAGGGAGGCTGAATATATGTTTGTGTTACTTCAAAATCACACTCAAAATCCCATCAAGTGTGTTCAAAGAGTTATAATGTTTACTATATTTGTTACTTATAAAGCATGAATTAATACAGGGATTTCATTTATCAGCTAGTTGTAAAACATCTTTCACCATAGCAGGTGCTAGTCTATAAATTTTAATATTGAAAAATTTCCCTAAAAAGTTTAGAATATATATAACATATATGTGACACAATCTTAAGCCCTCTAGAAGAGTCATCTATGGTGATATAATCCACATCACTCTATAGTATTTTAGTAAACATGCAAATAAATAGCACACAATGCTACATATTAATCACTTTTCAAAGTGATTTTTTAAACATTATTTTGCTTTGTCTGATAAAGTTGGAAGCAAATGCCAGGGGGATAAAACCTGACATTAAATAGTCTGTAATCCAGGAGTTTGGGTTGTGCTTTACATCCAATCACACCCACCTAGGTTCATATTGATACACAAATGTATTTTCTTACAAAGCAGAAAGTGAATGTAGCAGATGGTTTTCTTCTTGTCTCCTAAGACTAATATAAAATGTGTTACTACTGTATAAAGGGGTTTTTTTCTTTCCTTTTCTTTTAATTGTATTTTAGGCTTTGGGGTACATGTGAAGTACATGCAAGATTGCTGCATTGGTACACACATGGCAGTGTGATTTGCTGCCTTCCTCCCCTTCACCTATATCTGGCATTTCTCCCCATGCTATCTCTCCCCAACTCCCCACCCCCACCCCCCGCTGTCCCTCCCCTATTTACTACAAGGCTACAGTAATCAAAACAGCATGGTGCTGGTACCAGACGGAGATATAGACTAAAGGGGTTTTAAAGATAATTTTGAATGCACCATGGGATAATATGGCAAATGGGAGAAATGAGGCTGCTCTGAGCATCTAGGGTGGAGTGAAAGAAAATATGGAGTATTTAATGATAGAGTTTGCGCAGATAAATTTATAGTACATTCACTTAGGTGCAGAAAATAAGGAAAGGTGAATGAGTAACATTGGGAGGGAGGTGGATCTCCCAAAATCCCAAAACAACAGTAAGAGGACTCACTCTAGTGAGAATATATAGAAGCCATTTTCATAATGGAAAAGATTTATCCAAATCACTAATAAAATTAATTTTGAAGCATAACTAAAATCAATAATCATTGGCAGAAATTATTTTGAACTTCTACTAAAATGCCAAATTAATGGCAAAATTATTAAAGAACAGTGATAAAGAAAAGTGCTACAGAGGAAGAATTTGAGTCTAACAGACTGTTTTGTGTTTGTTGGCTACTGTAGTCTGATGCTTACCTAGCAATAGTCCCCAGATTATTATGGTTTGTGCTAACTATGAAACAGTCCTTGTTTCATTGATTTGTACACTTTTGCTCAATTGAAGTCAACAGAATGGGCCACAACGGAAAGTGGAAGTCTCTTTTGCTTAATTTATTTGCCACAGTAATACCATAAAGCCAACCATAGGAATCTCACTCCAGTTTGGAGTCTAATGACTGAATGAAGAGGTAGAAAATCAAAAGTGGCAGCCAACACATGACAAGAATCTTCATAAAGCAATATTAGAAAGTATCTTGAATAATGTCATCCATCTATAATGGCTACACTTTCAAACTGCCTGTATACAGAGGGTTGACTAGATGACTTTCACAACACAAATACATTTTTAGAAATTTGACCTCATTTCAGTATCATTCACTATGCTTTACACGCAATCCAGAATGCTGTACACATATGATATTCCTTGCTCTCTAGAAGTTTATGTTCTAAACAAAATCCTAGAAACCTTATTTCCCCATAAGGCTGACTTTTATGTGTCTCATTTGATTACAGCACAAGCATCTACACCAAAAGTTCAATTTATATCTCGAAGAAGGGGAGGGAGCAAGGTGAAGAGAAACAACTGAATTTGAACCCATAAAAGTTATTTAATACATGTCAATATTATACCTAAAAAGTAATCTAATGAATTCATTCTTTATGTACATAGCAGAATATTATCAACAAATTTATAGAGTATTGTTGTATCAGGAATCATGAGAGCACAAAGAAGTGTAAGACATCTGATTCCTGTTCTTTTTTTAAAGGGTCCGATTCTCCCTCTCATTAGGTCCAATTCTCCTTCTCATAGCCACATGTACAATGACAACACTCTCCAACTCAAGAAACTGCAGGACAAACATATACACCCCCATAGGTGAGTGGGAAAAGTGCAGTACATGACTCATCACCATTTAAAACAGTTCCATCACTGATGGTCTACTGGAATTACTCCATCATCTCCCTGTAACTTTGGAGTTTACTTTAAAAACCCTCTAGGCTAGGTGAGGCTAACATTATTTCCAGTATCATGTAAACCACTGACATGAAAACATTAACATGAGTTTAAAACTACGCAAAAATATGTAAAAAGAATCTACTTTTCTACAAATGCACGTAATAAGGAATACTTCAACAAGATATATACATTAAATTTTATTAGTTTTTATTGTTTCCATTAACTCGGATATCACTAACAGTTGCAGAGTTGTTTTCTTTTATTAAATGGTTAAAAGGCCTTCAAAGCTAGAATACAATTTGCCCTTCTCTGAGGAGTGACTGTTTAAGAGGGATCATTAGCTGTAATGTGGAATATGAAGGCATGCCTCTCCCATCAACAGCTGACAGTCACATGAGGTAAAGGTAGAACATCAAAGAATAAGGACTTGCTTGTGAGGTGGAACTCAACAACTATCATTTTTAACATGCTTTTAACCATATGACATTTCAATCACTTAATTTTTTTACTGTACTGATATCTTAGTTGTCCCATTTTTTAAATAAAGAATATACCACTAACTGACTAGAAAACAATTACTACACACCCATACACATAAAATTCTATAAATAATTTGTGGGTAGAGGAGAAGGATGTTAAAGTGATCTCTTTCTGAGATTTTAGAGGTTGTTTCCTCATTGTGTTCCCACATAAATACTTTCATTGCAGATATTTCAAACATTATGTCAGACGTATACAGATAAAAATACTGGAGTATGTGTTCTGAATGTGTTGGTAAAGAAAGTCACTTCATTTGAGAGGTCTCTGCCCCTTCAACTTCACCCTCCTTACCAATATACATTCATCACTGAAAAGGGAAATATTTACAAAAGTTAGTTTAGTTATGTTTAAATATTATGTTTAGCTGTCTGGAGACCATGTTCTCAAGATTTATACAAGAAATCAAGGATTAAACTTCATAACAATTAGAAAACCACACTGTGTAAAATCAAAGACTTAGTTAAAGGAAATTAAAATAGTTTTACCATCGGTGCTAAACTGAAATGGCTCCATCTCTTCCCAACACCTGGATCAAAACCTTTTGCACTTTCATGTAAACAAACCAGGGCATGCAAAATGCTCTGTCTGCAGTAGGGTACCACCTCTGCACAGGCATTTGGGTGAAAAATGTGGAAAATGCCTAAGGACTCTTTGAAGCAGCTTAGAAGAAGTGAGAGCAGGAAAGAGGCTCTTCTCTAGGGTAAGTTTGTTTAGTAGAAAGTAAGCAATTTGTCAGGGTAAAAGTTGACAATGTTGATTCCAACAGTTTGAACTGTGAATAAACATCCAAAGGGATTATGTTACTGAGAATTAGAAAAGATTCCACTAAACTTAATAGAACACTTGTGTTTTCAAAGATAATATGCCTTCAAGCCATACTCTGGAGCCTTGGTTTAGGGTTAGAATTACCCTAAGCCCTTCCTATGCCACATTAAAGAACACAAGGTCTGACCCCTCTAATAAATGCCTAAAAATATTACACTAAAGATGGAATAAAAATATTTCATTTCTGCTTATTGAATTGGAAAATACCCACCCCCCACACACTCACATATTTATATACACACACATGCACACATACATATGAAGTTGACTTAAAAAACTTGAAGAAACATCTATGCTCCTCCCAAACATCTAAACTTAAACCCAGTTTCAGTAACCAACTTAGGGAAATACATGTATTGGCCATAAATCACTTTTAACGTTTCCCTTCTTAATGACCTATCAAAGAGCAAAAAACAGGGCCTATACTTATGAAATCCATAATCCCCTTCTCTGCTCACCAAAGCTACATTTAAGTCTGGCTTTCATCTCATGCTTTTGGGTTTTTCAACCAGGTACAAGATGAAAAGTTAGAACAGTCCTGTGCTTTTCTAAAAGCAAAACAATTTGGTTGCCACTCAGCAATTCCTGGTGACATGCCAAGAAGCCTGTAAAAAAAAAGTTATAGTTTTCCTAACTTAGAACTTACAAAAATAAGTGTGAGATGGTCATAGCCTGTCAGACAATCCATCTTTTTATTTTTTAATATTCATAAACAAAGGAAAACACATAGTTTTGATTTGTTAAAGTTGATTTGGGTCAATATAATATAGGTCTGCCTTACGTGGTCTCAAGAAAATGGAGGTAACTTGGACTGCTCTTCTGAGTTCACCTCAAATCCTTAATGATTCTCACATGAGATTCTGCTCTTACAATGTTTTCCAAAGCCTGACAAAAGCATGCAGCTCGTTTGCTCATTACCAGCAAAGTTTGCAAGCAGCCTACAAAAAATTCTTTCTCATTGTAACTCTGACACATTTTCACTTTCCTCCTAGAACCAAGAATGTAAGGAAGCACGGCTCAGTCTCATAGCCTCTTTGCTCTTAAAAAGAAAATCAAATTCCCCAGATATTTCCAGACTCCACCAAGAATAGAACATTCTCTGCTCTGCCTAAGGACCATTATCTCTTTTACATTTCATCTTTATATTCACTGGGTTCATAGAAAGGGCATACACAGAAAGAGGAAAATAGCTGCTTCTTAAAAGACACCAAATTTAGTAATTCTCTCAAATCTACTGGCACACATGTAGAAAGTCATATTTTTAAAGGCTTCATTAGGTTTTTACTGGTTCTGTGTTTTGAGAAGAAAACACATGCTAAATCACCCATAATTTCAAGTCAAAATATATCTGCAAACTACAAGGAGTATTTGTAAAAGAAAGACAAGTCATCACAATTTAAAAAGTGATAAAGTGAGTGGAGACAGACAGGTGCATACCCCAAGTAACAAGTTGCTAACTGAATGCTCTAAGATTTCAACCAACTCCAATAGCCTTACCTGTTAATATGAGATTACTGTAAGTATTGGAGAATTGCTCCTTTAGAAGAACCAGATGCATCTGAGCTGCCTTCTCCCTTTGGAGCTCCAGCATAACATCAGGGTGCTGGGCAATCTTGCAGCCTTTCTGTTTATCTAAGGCAACATCACTTCGAACAATGTCTACGAAAAGAAAGAAAGAAGGCAGGCAGCAAAAACTAAAACAAAATAAAAAACAATATACCATCAAAGTCTTGCTTTACCCAAAATGACAGAATTAATAAGCTACTGGCATTTTCATTAGCCTAAACAGATGCAGAAGTAATCAGTCAGAAGGCTCTCCAACTCCATGACACATCTTGAAAGTTCCTCTGGTCATTTTCAAATTCTTGGGAGATCTATCTGTTTCTTAGCTCTCTCTGACATAATTTAAGATTCTCACTCCTCAATTGTCCTTCCTGGTTCACCTTCAGGACTTATTTATGCCATTTTCCATAGGAAAAAGTATTATAATACAATTTTGAATACAGCGACTATGTAGGTCATTCTCTCTACCTCATGCTATAGGACCAGGTGATAGCTTCAGCATGTGTATTTAGGGTACTTGGTCTCCAGAAAACAGCTCCCTCAAAAATAAAAATTCATACAGAATGCTTCCCAACTAGCAGGAAGCTCTCATGCCCTAAAGTTATTTATTAATTTTTACATAATTATGTATTTTATATAATACATCTATTAATTTACTATTAAATCAATTTATTAAATTAATTTGATTAATTTATAATTGTTAGATTAATTTATTAATTTAATTAATAAGTAATTAGTAAAATAAATTGACTTAATATGATTATTAATTTAATTTAATTTAATTGATTAAAATATGATTCAACTGATTCTCACAGGAACAAATGATACTATCAGCAGTAACCTAGGTGGAAACTCTAAAAACTTTCAAGTTCTGCATAGCAAAGCTAAAGAATTTTAATAGAAGAAGTTAAAAAATAAATGCTTTGCCACTTTTGACACCAATGATTTTGGATAGTACTAAAAGGAAAGATATGCTCAGTGACACTTAAGAGAAAATATAGGTTGTATGGCAAAAAGGGCATAACACTGTTCTGGAGAAGTAGTCTTTTCTTTTATATTTCTAAAGGAAAATCCTAGCTACAAATACAAATCCATCACTATGAGAGTTAGGATGTGTGGCACACAAAGATAAGCCAGATGTGAAAATGATCTTCACTAATTCTCAGGTTAAAACAGGAGAGCTGAGTAGAAATAATGCAATATTTATGTCTAAACATATATACACCAATTTCTGGAATATGGGAAATAAAGTGAACTCATTTAACATAAATAACTAGTCTCACAGATTTTCTGAGACTTAAATACAAAAATTGAATAAATTAGTGCAAGAGTATACTAGCTTTTAAGACAATCACATAGAAGTCAGGAAGAATAATACAGTTTAAATTGATATAAATTACATTCTTTAAAACTTCTTGGATTATATCATCTCATTCAATCCTTCCAACAATACTACCAAAGTAAATAGCAGATATTATTGATGGCTGACCCAAACCCTAAACACAATCCTTTCTCCCTTGCCTTCATCTATTATAGAGACTTAAAAGCTACAATATACAATTTCCTAGCTTTCCTTGCAGAAAAGGGTAATCATGTAACATGGTTCTGGAAAATGAGCTGCAGGCAGACTTCTCCAAAAGGGAGACTTTCTTTGACAAATTAAAAGACAGAGCCTTACTAAGAGAAACTCAGTTTTTCCCTTTAGCCCCTTAGTCCCTCCTATTTTCTACCTCTGAAACATAGTCATGAAGCCCAGAGTTCTAGTAGCCACTTTGTAGTCTTGAGTCAAGAAGCAAGAGTGGGGGTCAGACACAGTGGTTCACCCCAGTAATCCCAGAACTTTGGGAGGCTGAGGCAGGTGGATTACTTGAGGTCAGGAGTTCAAGACCAGCCTGGCCAACAGGGTGAAATCCCATTTCCACTAAAAATACAAAAATTAGCCAGGCATGGTGGCACATGCCTGTAGTCCCAGCTACTCAGGAGGCAGAGGCAGGAGAATCACCTGAACCCAGGAGGCAGAGGTTGCAGTGAGCCGAGATCGTGCCACTGCACTCCAGCCTGGGCAACAGACATCATCTCATAAAAAATAAAACAAAAAAGAAACAAGAGTGTAAAGGATTACACACTAAAGGTGTTAAACAGAAAAATGGAAAGAGCTCAAGTCCCTAATGTCTTTATTGACCCAGCATACCTGTGCTAGACTGCCTATCTCTTAATTTCTTGCCATATGAGACAAACATACTATTTATGTAAGTCATTAATAGTCAGTTACCTGTTTTTAAAATCTTAAGCTGTTGTATAATCCTAAATGATAAAGAACACTATTATTATCACTATCTTAAATACAAGAAAACTTTGTACTGCAAGTCAAGCTTTTGTACAAAGCTTGACTTGCACAAGTTCACATTACCTGGTCAGTCCTCAAATCCAGGTATGTTCAAAGCCAAGATCAGTGCTCTTTCCAGAAGTTACTCCTATATGAAAACTTATGAGCTTAATAGTAGAATTATGCTAAACAATAAAAGGAAGAACTAAAAAGAAAAACTGAATTATACTGTTACAATGGTGTTCCATAGATAGTCCATGTGGAAAAGAAATATGGATGATGTTTTCTCAGAAAAGATGATAAAACCTGTATCAAAACATGCCATAAAAAGTGAAGGATAGTTTCAATTATCCTGATTCTTCTGATATAAGTTTAATTTGAAGATAACACCAACTAAACTCCCTGTTTCCTATCTAAAAAAAAATATATTGCTCAGAAAGCAGCAGAAGCAACAATAACTTACATCCTCAACATCATTCCAACAAGAACCTTGCAATAAAGTGATGACATTACCTTTATATTAATAACAGTCAGAAAACTATGAACACACCCAAACATATGTCCTCAACTTTAGATAAGTAGATTTCAAAAATGTTTAGAGAAAAAAATAGATGTACCATATAAAAAGAAAAAGTATAGATTCCTTATTCAATTCTAATCATTTTAAATTGTATCAAAGACTAGATAAATACAAAGCAAAAATACTTATCAAAGATGCACATGGTAATATATCTGGAGGAAGAGTTAGTATCATATATGACACACTCGAAATTCAAAATTATCTTGGCAATCTAAAAACTTACCCTGAAATCCCAAAAATGGAAGGTAAAGAGATGAGCACAAAGGCCTACATTTATACTGAAAATTAATAACATATGATTTAAGAAGGAAAAGCCAGACAAACAGGAGCTCATATACTTAAGATCTTATTAAGATTCTTAGGCTTTAGTTGAATATCAACTTAATATAAGTCAGTGCTATGATATTGCTGTCAAAGTGATTAATGCAATCTTAGTCTAAATTAATAGAACAAGAACATGCATAATAAAGAAGGCAACACAGTTGTGCTACATTCATGGCTCCCAAGTGCAGCACAGTGAAGAGTTTGGAGTCAAGCAGACCTCTGTTCAAATCCTGGTTTGGTACCCACTTATTAGTTACAAAAGTGGTAGACAAAACACCTTTCTAAGATTTCATTTCTTTATCTACTGTTATTATACAGATGCACTAAAGGCATTGCACTATTCATACAATAAGAGCACAATGAAGAGCACCTATAATTATTTTTGTTATTAGTATCCTGCTTGTGGTACTATATATTTCCAGCTATAATAGTCTCAGATAGATCCTGATAAATATATCCAAAGAAAAGTACAAATATGGAAAATAATGTTGATCTTTTAAAGTAGCTGAAATTACAAGAAATAATTAAGATCAGAGCAGAACTGAAAGAGATAGAGACACATAAAAACCCTTGAAAACCTCAATGAATCCACAAGCTGGTTTTTTGTAAAGATCAACAAAATAGACTACTAGCCAGACTAACAAAGAAGAAAAGAGAAAAGAATCAAAGAGACACAATAAAAAACGATAAAGGAGATATCACCACTAATCCCACAGAAATACAAACTACCATCAGAGGACACTATAAACATTCCTACACAAATAAATTAGAAAATCTAGAAGAAATGACTAAATTCATGGACACATACACCCTCCCAAGACTAAACCAAAAAGAAATTGAATCCCTGAATAGACCAATAACCACTTCTGAATTTGAGGCAGCAATCAATAGCTTACCAACAAAAAACTGTTCCGGACCAGATGGATTCACAACCGAATCCTACCAGAGGTACAAAGAGAAGCTGCTGCCATTCCTTCTGAAACTATTCCAAACAATAGAAAAAGAGGGACTCCTCCCTAACTAATTATGAGGCCAGCATCATTCTGGTACCAAAACCTGAAAGAAACAAAACAAACAAACAAAAAATCAGGCTAATATCCTTAAGGGACATCAACGCGAAATCCTAAATAAAATACTGGCAAAACAAATCCAGCAGCACATCAAAAAGCTTGTCCACCATGATCAAGTTGGCTTCATCCCTGGGATGCAGGGCTGGTTCAACATATGCAAATCAGTAAATGTAATCCATCACATAAACAGAACCAATGACAGAAACCACATGATTATCTCAGCAGATGCAGAAAAAGCCTTAAATTCAACAGCCCTCAATGCTAAAATCTCTTATTAAACTAGGTATTGATGGAACATATCTCAAAATAATAGTTATTTATGACAAACCCACAGCCCATATCATACTGAATGGACAAAAACTGGAAGCATTCCCTTTGAAAATCAGCACAAGACAAGGATGTCCTCTCTCACCACTCATATTCCACATAATATTGGAAGTTCTGGCCAGGGCAATCAGGCAAGAGAAAGAAATAAAGGGTATTCAAACAGAAAAAGAGAAAGTCGAATTGTCTCTGTTTTCAGATGACATGATTGTAAATTTAGAAAACCCCATTGTCTCAGCCCCAAATCTCCTTAAACTGATAAGCAACTTCAGCAAAGTATCAGGCAAAATCAATGTGCAAAAGTCACAAGCATTCCTATACACCAATAACAGACAAACAGAGAGCCAAATCATGAGTGAACTCCCATTCACAATTGCTACAAAGAGAATAAATACCTAGGAATACAACTTACAAGGGATATGAAGGACCTCTTCAAGGAGAACTACAACACACTCCTCAAGGACATAAGAGAGGACACAAACAAATGGAAAAACATTCCATGCTCATAGATAGGAAGAATCAATATTGTGAAAATGGCCATACTACCCAAAGTAATTTATAGATTCAATGCTATTCCCATCAAACTACCATTGACTTTTCTTCACAGAATTGAAAATAACTACTTTAAATTTCATATGGAACCAAAAAAGAGCCTGCATAGCCAAGACAATCCTAAGCAAAAAGAACAAAGCTGGAGACATCACGCTACCTGACTTCAAACTACACTGCAAGGCTACAGTAACCAAAACAGCATGGTATTGGTACCAAAACAGACATATAGACCAATGGAACAGAAAAGAGACCTCAGAAATAACACCACATATCTACAACCATTTGATCTTTGACAAATCTGACAAAAACAAGCAATGGGGAAAGGATTCCCTATGTAATAAATGGTGTTGAAAAAACTGGCTAGCCATATGTAGAAAGTTGAAATTGGATCCCTTCCTTACTCCTTATACAAAATTAACTCAAGATAGATTAAAGACTTAAACATAAGACCTAAACTGATAAAAATCCTAGAAGAAAACCTACGCAATATCATTCAGGACAGAGGCATGAGCAAAGACTTCATGACTAAAACACAAAAAGCAATGGCAACAAAAGCCAAAATAGACAAATGGGATCTAATTAAACTAAAGCACTACTGCACAGCAAAAGAAACTCTTATCAGAGTGAACAGGCAATCCACAGAATGGGAGAAAATTTTGCAGTTTATCCATCTGACAAAGTGCTAATATCCAGAATCTATAAAGAACTTAATCAAATTTATAGGAACAAAAAAAAAATCAAAAAGTGGGCAAAGGATATGAACAGACACTTCTCAAGAAAAGACATTTATGCAGCCAACACACACACATGAAAAAAATGCTCATCATCACTGGTCATTAGATAACTGCAAATCAAAACCACAGTGTGATAGCATCTCACACCAGTCATAATGGCAATCATTAAAAAGTCAGGAAACAACATATGCTGGAGAGAATGTGAAGAAATAGGAATGCTTTACACTGTTGGTGAAAGTGTAAATTAGTTCAACCATGGTGGAAGACAGTGTGGCGATTCCTCAAGGATCTAGAACCAGAAATACCATTTGACCCAGCAATCCCATTACTGGGCATATAGCCAAAGGATTATAAATCATTTGACTATAAAGACACATGCACATGTATATTTATTGTGGCATTGTTCACAATGGCAAAGACTTGGAACCAACCCAAATGCCCATCAATGATAGACTGGATAAAGAAAATATGGCACATATACACCATGGAATACTATGCAGCCATAAAAAGGATAAGTTCATGTCTTTACAGGAAAATGGATGAAGCTGGAAACCATTATTTGCAGCAAACTAACACAAGAACAGAAAGCCAAATACCACATGTTCTCACTCAAGGGTGGGAGTTAAACATGGACACATGGTGGGGAACATCACACACTAGGGCCTATCAGGGGGTTAGAGGCAGAAGGAGTACCTGTTTGCTATTCCAGGACCTAATCCAAGATCCCATATTACATTAGTTTCCATGTTTCCTTAGTCTTCTCTGGACTGTGATAATTTCTTGGTCTTTCCTTGTCTCTATTACCTTGGTGCTTTTGAAGAGTACTGGTCAGGTAATCATCAGTTTTAGGTAGAATATCTCTTGGTTTGAGCTGACCAAAGTTTCTTTGTAGTTGAAATAAGTTATGGACTTTGTGGAAAGATCCTGCAAAGGTATGTTTAGATCTTATTAATGGTGACATTAATAACCTTGTTCCCTTGGTTAAAATGGGTTCTGGTGGGTTTCTCCACTACAAAGTTACTATTTTGCCTTTGTGATTAATAAATATTTTGTAAGAGATATTTTTAGGCTATGTAATACCACATTTTTCTGTAAACTTTTACCCACTAATTTTACCATCCCTCAGCGTATCTCACCTACAGCAATTATTACTCTGCTGTTCTAATTCCTGTTTTTCTCATTCCCCCTACATTTACTAATTGGAATTCTTCTATAAGGAAGAGAGTTGTCTCTTTGCCACTCATTTATTTATTCAAGCATTGTGTGTGTGTGTGTGTGTGTGTGTGTGTGTGTGTGTGTGCATGTATGAACTTATGAATATTATTTTATTAAGGCACATTTATTTATTTTGTTGCACAAATTGTTCCAGCTTTGGCTACTGAAAGCTCTTTCAGCTCAGCCTGTGACTTTTTGACATATCCTCAATCTTTTTTTATAAGCACTTCCTTACTTTCTGGCACCACAAAGTTTCCAGGCTCATCTTGTATTTTCCTGCCCATCCTAGAATCATCCACTTCTCTAAGGAGACCTGGCTCCTTCTGTTGGAGAATAATATTTAGAAACCAGGATTTAGGTACCGCATGTGTTCATTGCCACCAGGGCATCACTACATCTAGGCCCTCTCAAGTGGAAAGAGCTTGGAGAGGTATATAGGGTTACCAACTGATGTACACATATATATCTATATTTATTTTTCTATCTTAAAAGGAAAAGAAGAACACATTAGTCTAACTCCAATCCAACTCTAAAGAATTCATTTTTGCATTCTCATTTTCTTACCTGTAATTTCTTTCTCTGACAGTGAAAAGCCTACTTTTCATAAACTACAATATATTTGCTTATTTGCTCAACACTAATATATATACAAAGTAGTTTCAGAATTGCTAACCCATACTCTTTTAAGAAACATATTTACCAACTACAGTACAGTGTTTTTGCATACTTCTTTTTTTATTTAGCTTTACAGTATCCATTCAAAATGAAGTTATTCAGCTTCTTTCTCCTCTAAGTTTTCAGCATGGTTGTGCCATTCATCACAATACAGTTAAATATATTTGGCAAATCTGCAGTCTACCTTAGGTTCTCCCAATATCCTGGTTGTTTTTTTTTAAACTGAAGACAGTAAAATTCACTCTTTGTTGCATACAGTCCTATGGGTTTTGACAAGTGCATAGGTTCAAGTAACCACTAGCACATTACTATACAAAACAAAATAATCACCCCAAAAAACTCCCTCATGCTACTTTCCATTATCAAGCCCTCCATCCATCCTCATTCTGGCCTACACTTATTTGTTGTTTTTTGGTTTTGGTTATCTGTTTCTATAGCTTTCTCTTTTTCAGAACGTCATAACAGTGGAATCGTACAATATGTAGCCTTTGGGATATGGCTTCTTTCACTTTGCAAAATGCATTTAGAATTCATCCAAGTTGTTGTCAATCAATAGTTAATTCCTTTTTATTGCTGAATAATTTTCCATTGAATGGCTGTACCATAGTTTGTTTACCCATTCCCCCACTGAAAGAAATCACGATATAGTTGTTTCCAGTTTTCAAGAATGAATATATAGCTTCAATAAGCATTCACATACCAGTTTTCCTGTGAACATTAGTTTTCAGTTGACCTGAGTAAATTCATGAAAGCAAAGCTACAGTATCACATGGTAATTACACATTTAGGTTTATAGGAAACTGTCAAACTTTTTTCCAGAATGGCTGTATTATTTTGCATTATCACTAGAATTGGATAAGAGTTCCAAGTGCTCCACATCCTCAACAATAATTGTTATATTCAGTTTTGTTTGTTAGACTCCTAATAGAGTTGTAAGGGTATCTCACTGTGGTATTTTCAATTATCTTTGTTTTACTTCTAATAGATTTGTAGTGTTATCTCATTGTGGTTTTAATTTCCATTTCCCTAATGACAATGATGTTGAGCATAATTTTATATACTTATTTTCCATCCATATATCTTCTTTGGTAAAGTGTCTGTTCATACCTCTTGCCTATGTTTTATTTGGTTATTTTCTAATTTTTTTAAGAGTTCTTATATATTCTAGGCACAAATCCTTTACCAAATTTGTGATTTTAAAATATTCACTTCTAGTCTGTGCATCACTTTTTCATTAAAGGGTCTTTTACAGAGCATTTTTAAATGTTGATAAAGCCCAATTTATCTATTTTTCTTGTTTTCCTTTTATGGATCATACTTTGTTTGTTTGTTTGTTTGTTTGTTTGTTTGTTTGTTTGTTGCGACACAGTCTTGCCCTGCCCCCCAGGCTGGAGTACAGTGGCATGATTTTGGCTCACTGCAGCCTCTGCATCCCAGGTTCAAGTAATTATCCTGCTTCAGCCTCCTGAGTAGCTGGGATTACAAGCATGTGCCACCACACCTGGCTAATTTTTATATTTTTAGCAGAGACAGGGTTTCACCATGCTGCCCAAGCTGGTCTCAAACTCCTGGCCTCAAATGATCCACCTGCCTCAGCCTCCCAAAGTGCCAGGATTACAGGCATGAGCTACCATTCCCGGCCCATACTTTCATTAGTGTATCTAAAAACTTTTTGTTAATTCCAAGATCACACAGATTTCTCCCCTTTATGTCTAGAAGTTTTATAAGTGTTGTGTTTTGCATTTAGGTATACGATTGTTTTAGTTATTTTTTGTATAAAGTATGAGAAAGTTAGCAAGTTTTATCTTTTCACATAAAAACTTCCAATTTTTTCAGTTTCATTTGTCGAAAAGACTCTCCTTTCCGCACTGAGTTGCCTTTGTATCTCTGTCAAAATTTAGTTGACATTATTTTGTGGGTCTATATCTAAGCTCTCTATTCTGCTCCACTGATCTATGTGTTATTCTTCTATGAATACCATACTCCCTTGATTATAATGGCTCTATATTGTCTTACTTGTTTAATCTATTTTACTTATTCTAGTTCGTGTGTGTGTGTGTGTGTGTGTGTGTGTGTGTGTGTGTATGGTGTGTGTGTGTATTCACACATACAAACACATACATACAGAAAAGTTTTCTATGGTTTTTGGGGACTGAGTTGAATGTACAGATCACATCAAGAAGAACTGATTGTTTTGTTTTGATTTGGTTTGGTTTGGTTTGGTTTGAGATGGAGTCTCACTCTGTCGCCCAGGCTGGAGTGCAATGGCAAGTTCTGGGCTCACTGTAACCTTCGCCTCCTGGGTTCAAGTGATTCTTCTGCCTCAGCCTCCTGAGTAGCTGAGATTACAGGTGCGTGCCACCACACCCCACTAATTTTTGTATTTTTAGTAGAGACAGGATTTCACCATGTTAGTCAGACTGGTCTCGAACTCCTGACCTTGTGATCCACTCACCTCTGCCTCCCAAAGTGCTGGGATTACAGGCATGAGTAACCATGCCCAGCCAAGAATTGATATCTTAATAATACTGAGTTTTCTAATCCATGAACACATTTTATCTCTCTCTCTCAATTAATCTGATTTCTTTCACCACTTTTGTAGTTTTCAGCTCTATATACACATAAATGTATTCCCTATACATTTTATTAGATTTGTTAAGAAAGTTCCTTACTCTTCCAGTTTGCTGAGAGTTTTTGTTTTTTTGTTTTTGGGGGGGTTTGAGATGGAGTCTCACTCTGTCACCCGGCTGGAGGGCAGTGGTGCGATCTCAGCTCACTGCAACCTCTGCCTCCTGGGTTCAAGCGATTCTCCTGCCTCAGCCTCCTGACTAGCTGGGATTACAGGCACATGCCACCATGCCCAGCTAATTTTTGTACTTTTAGTAGAGACAGGGTTTCACCATGTTGGTCAGGTTGGTCTCAAACACCTGACCTCGTGATCTGCCTGCCTCATCCTCACAAAGTGCTAGGATTACAGGTGTGAGCCACCACACCCGGACCTGCTGAGAGTTTTTAATCATGAATGGATACTGAATTTTATCAAATGCTTTCTCTGCATCTACTGAGGTGATCAGCTTACTATATGCACGTGCACACGCACACACACACACACACACACACACACACACACAGAGACGGCTTGTAGGAGTTTGAATTGCATTGAATTTATACACTAATTCAGAGACAATTTCAAGATATTTAGTCTTCCTATCCATAATATGACATGACATATCTCCATGTAGGTTTTCTTTTACGCTTTTCAATAAAAATTTTACAATTTCCTCTATTAAAATTTGGTACAACATTTGTCAGATTATTCATAGGTACTTTGGGTTTTGCTGCCCTTATGAATGGCATCATTTTTATTGTATGTTCTAGATTTTTGTAGAAAAAAAATGCAACTGCTTTAGGTATATGGAGCTTGAATTCAGAAATTTTGGTAATATCTCCCATTATTTCTATTTGTATCTAGACATGTTCATGAATTCACCATGGAAATAATATCATGTGCTAATAGCAGCAATTTTGTTTTTTCCTTCTCAACTTTTATTTTTTATTTACCTTACCTTTCTTATTTGTAGTAAGGCATAGAACTCTTGAGTTTCTACTTATTTTAGGATCAGAGACACTGACTGCCTTTATTCCAAAGTATCTTTTCAAGAATGTTTCTATAGTAAACAGTCTTAGAAGACAGAGATAGTACTTCCCTCCAGAGCAAAGGACAGGCATGCTTACTGTCCAATATAGTAAAGATATTATTTCCCTCCAGAGGAAAGAGTAGGTCTATTTACTGCTTGTTATGAAAAATTCAGGTTCTCTAAACTCGGGGTTCCCCTCCTGTAATACAACCCATTGCAGCAAGGATCACTTAGCCCGATTCTTATTTTCATATAGGAACTGAGACTCAGGAAATAGCACAAAACAATTGCTGATATTCTAGCCACTGCTATTGCTGTGAAAATAAAGCCCTTTGTCTCAGACATGGGAGTCTCATATCTTCTGCCAGTATCCATGAAACTCTGGTAGACTACATTTCTTAGCTTCTAAGTAGGGTAAAACCTCAGACCCTTCACAGTTATTGTGATTACTGTGCTGGTTAGAATCTCTTGTACAAAGGTAACCTGTAAACATCATTGGTTTCTTCCTGATTTTAAAGGAAATGCTATAATATTGCAGCATGAAACATAACAAATGATTTCATTTTGAGGTAGATACCTTTTTTAAGGTTAAGGAGAGTGGTTAAAAAAAATGTCCTGACCCATTTAACTTGCAAAACTGCATAGGAAAGCTTTCAAAGTGGCTGTTCTTAGACTCACAAAGGAGAAGGAATATTGAGGAGGGAGTTATCAGAATTTCAGGCAAGATGGTGCTTCATTGTGTATTGCCCAGCAGAACAGTTGACATTCTTGACATTACCAACCAGATATCAGTAGTACCATCCCTAGTCTCTTTGAAAACCCCCTAATTTTTCAAATGTTCTCTAGAGCAAGGTTTGGCACACTTTTTTTTTATAAAGAACCAGACAGAAAGTATTTTAGGTTTTGTGAGTCATACAATCTCTTGCAACTATTGAACTCTGTGGCTGGGCTGCCACTCTCCATGACAAATAAAGATCTTTCCAAATTAAAAAACAAAAAATTCTGATGCCAAATGCAAAAGCAGCTATATACAATACACAAATGAATGGGCATGGTTATGTGCCAATAAAACTTTGCAAAAACAAGTGTTGGCAGAATTTGGTCTGCAGACTGTACTTTGCTGACTCCTGCTCTAGAGGAATGGGTAGAGTAGAACATCTTTCACAGATACAACAATTGGGACTAGGGATGGAGTGATGTGCCTGAGGTTTCACAGCCATTTACCAAGGAAAGATTAGAACCCAAGCCTCCTGACTGCTAATGCTCTTCTCACTATCACCCAGCAGAACAAATGACACTCTAGCAGTATCTGCCTTAGCAAGTATTTTTAGCCACTTCTAAATGTAT
Organism: Saimiri boliviensis; assembly: GCF_048565385.1. NCBI lineage: Eukaryota > Metazoa > Chordata > Mammalia > Primates > Cebidae > Saimiri > Saimiri boliviensis. The sequence continues at coordinate 83,780,454 of NC_133460.1, forward strand.
GCAAATATATATGGATACTTGGCAGATATCCATGAATATTCAAGTCTCTGCTCCAGATCCTTCCTCTCTGGCCTGCACTGTTTCTCTAGCTTTACAGCATTCCCATATAAAGACACTATAGTTTCATCTCAAGAATGGTCATCAGAGAAATGCAAATCAAAACCACATTGAGATACCATCTCACACCAGTTAGAATGGCGATCATTAAAAAATCGGGAAACAACAGATGCTGGAGAGGATGTGGAGAAATAGGAACACTTTTACACTGTTGGTGGGAATGTAAATTAATTCAACCATTGTGGAAGACAGTGTGGCGATTCCTCAAGGACCTAAAAATAGAAATCCCATTTGACCCAGCAATCCCATTACTGGGTATATATCCAAAGGATTATAAATCATTCTACTACAAGGACACGTGCACACGAATGTTCATTGCAGCACTGTTTACAATAGCAAAGACCTGGAACCAACCCAAATGCCCAACGATGATAGACTGGATAGGGAAAATGTGGTACATATACACCATGGAATATTATGCAGCCATCAAAAACGATGAGTTCACGTCCTTTATAGGGACATGGATGAACCTGGAAACCATCATTCTCAGCAAACTGACACAAGAGCAGAAAATCAAACACCGTATATTCTCGCTCATAGGCGGGTGTTGAACAATGAGAACACATGGACACAGGGAGGGGAGCACTACACACTGGGGTCTGTTGGGGGGAAATGGGGGAGGGGCGGGGGGTGGGGAGGTGGGAAGAGATAGCATGGGGAGAAATGACAAATACAGGTGAGGGGACGGAAGGCAGCAAAGCACACTGCCATGTGTGTACCTATGCAACAATCTTGCATGTTCATCACATGTACCCCAAAACCTAAAATGCAATAAAAAAAAAAAAAGGAAAAAAAAAAAAAAAAAAAAAAAAAAGAATGTTCACTAAAACATGCAATACAATAGGGCTGGAGGCTGAACCCAGAAGCAGCCACAACAAATCAGCATAAATCATTCATCTGCTAAATATTTCTAAGGCCCTCCTCACAGCATTGACCACAGCCATGATTTTTCATCTGTACACCAGGACTCATATTCAAGCGATTTGAAGACTATTTTCAAGTGAAAATCTCTGCAGAACTGTATCTAATACTAATCTATATGAAGTATCAGAATGTATCAAATCTATTTCATTTCTTTCACCTGCAATTTCTGTGATTCCATTCACAATGATATTTTGTTTGACTGGCTGGACCGATTCTTCACAAAAGTGTTAAAGAAAAGGACTGAGTACAGTCCACCCTCTGTATCCATGAGTTCTGTGTCTGTCGATTCAACCAACCATAGATTGAAACATTTTTTAATTGTGTCTGTACAGGCGCAGACTTTTCCTTGTCATTATTCTTTAAACAATAGTGTAATAATTATTTACATAGCATTTATATTGTATTAAGTATTAAAAGTAATTTAGAGATTATTTAAAGTATACAGGATATGTACAAATTATATGCAAATACTACCATTTTATATCAGGTACTTGAGCATCTAATCAGATTTGGGTACCTACTGGAGGAGCTGTAACAAACCCCCCACAAATACCGAGAGACAAATATAATCAAAAAATTGTCAGCAGTGATATACATAACTTGAAGCAAAGCATTCATTCTTAGAAGAGGATGGGATTTAGATAAGAACAGCTACATAACTAGCCTAGGCCAAAATCAAGACATGTGCTGATTCATTCAGTATATCTGGGGCCATTTTAAATCACATTTGGCAGAATTCACACATTGGGTAGAACATTGCACTACATTAACCGAAGTTGTTCTAACTCGAGGATGCTGTTATTCTGAATTTAGGAAAAAGACTACTACAGTCTGGAGAAACACTCAGAGAAGATGAACTCAGCCATAAAGACAGAATTTAGATGTGAAAAAAAGACAGAGGTGCATGAAGAGGTGGATGTAGCTCTTCATGTTCCTTTCTTACTCTTCACCTCCAAACAGAAGCTCTAAGATTGTTCCAATATCAAGAGAACCCTAAAAAACAACCTTATAACAAAATGAGTTAGAATTGACTATACCAAAGCAGCATTCATAAGTGCCAATTAAAGCCAATAGCCTAACATATTTGACCATTGAGCAGTAATAATCTGAGATGCCAATTTCTGTTAGAATCTGTACATGAAGATCCTTTTGAAGTTAATTGAACCATTGTTCAAATTAAAAAACACTTGATACATCCTTTTTGTATCTTTAAAAAGGTTCAAATTAAAAAACACTTAACACATCTTACAAAGACACTTGATATATTCTTTTTGAAGAAGAAGCAAATAAGTATTTAGGCCTTGGATTATGGCATCCGTAGTCTTTGCCTTCATTCTGTGACTGAAAAAAACTAAGCCACTTTGAGAATTGACTTTCACCTAGAGTGTCTAGGATTGAAATGTTTACATTCCTGACATACCATCATTTAGGAATAAGTTTGCCAAAGGGCTGTGTAATCCAAAGCTGCTAAATGCCAAAGTCAACCAGAAAACACAACAGAATTTCAAAAAAATTAAAACAAAGATTTAGATATCATAACTTTTTTGTAATTTCAACTTTTATTTTAGGTTCAGGGAATGTACATGTGCAAGTTTGTTACATGGATATATTGCGTGATGCTGAGGTTTAGGATATGAATCATCCCATCATCCAAATAGTGAGTATAGTATCCAAGAGTTACTTTTTCAACCCTTGCCTCCCTCCTTCCCTCTCCGATTAGTCTCCAGTGTGTACTGTTGCCATCTTGAAAACGTCTGAATTTTTTAAATAAGAATTTGTCAAGCGTCATCAGTTCCTTGCCTAACCTGGAAGCAATCCAAATTTCCTCATGTGGATGGCTTTGGAGCCTCCTAGTGGCAGTCTCAGGGGACCTACAGATATTGGACACTAGGAATATAAAAATGAATAACATATTGGTCCCTACCCTCAAGGAGCTCACAGCCTAGTATGGAAACATCCAAGAATAGAAATAACTCTGAAACAATGTAGTAAGTACTTATAATCTGTAAATTATAAGTTTTCTTATAAATTAAGAAAGGGGATGAAGTCAGAGAATGTGTAATAAAGGGAATGACATTTTCACCAAGCCTTAAAGAGTTAAGTACAAGTCTACCAATGGAGAATATAAGTACATTACACATCTTCATGCCTTCTTGTTTAGCAAATTCCCTTTTCCACTTGCTGTCATACTCAGAATACTAAGACTAGAGTATAGTAGGGTGGGAAGAAAGCTAGAAAGCCAGGCTAGAAGCAAATCTGTAAGTGCCCTCATAGTTTTTTATCCTCCAGGTTCTGAAGAGATGTCAGAAGCCCTCAGAAAAGCAATCTACTGAAGTCTATTCACTAGAATAACTCTAATAGCAGTATAAGAAATATATCAGGAGAGCTGGGAAGCAAAGAGGTCCATTAATCTACCATAATAGACCAGGAAAGATGTAAGAAAGGTTAGTATAGAAGTAGGAATAGCTACACCTAGTAGCCAAATTAAAATGGAGATTAGACTCAGAAAGAGTCAAAAATAGTTCAAAGTTTTCCTTAAGATCTAAGGTAGACAGTGATGCCCTTAACCAAAGTAGAAAAGAAGCCAGGAGAAGTGATAATGAGGAACTTTAGTAAATTTTATTTGAGAAACTTTAGTAAATTTTGTAATACAAATTGGATCTGAAAAGTGTTTAATAAATACTAGAAAGGGTCTGCAAAACTTATACCTGAAAAAATTATATATTATAGCCATCTTGAAATAACTATGATTTATAACCACAATTACAATATTGATTATTGTCATTTCTTAGTGATAAGGAACAATTACATTCATTTTCACAAATGACACCCTGAAATTGACCCAGTCTCAGAAGACTAAACTCTCATTAGCCAATAAAATTTTTCTAACAAAAATGAACATTTTATTCCCCTTACTTTTGTCCTCTTCGGTTTATCCAAAAATATCCAACCTTCAAGAAACATCTTGAGTTCCATCTTTGTCACAAACCCTTATCTTATTTCTTCAGACCTTATTAGTTCTGACATCTGAACTCTCATAGCACTTGACATAAATAATATTCCACTACATTGTCCTTTATGATTTGCTGGAGTTTTAAGAAAATTTTGTTGCATTTCTCAAACTATATTTAAGTTCCTTAAAAACTAACAGAGGGTCTACTTCTGTAGCTTCTATAGCTCCTATCACAGAACTAACCATAGAGGAGATGTATCGCCAAAAATGATCATACTATGGGAGCGAGCCTCCCTGTTACGGTGATGATCATTATTCTGTGCCCTATCCTGCAAAGTTGATAAAGGTATCAATACTTAGGATCAGTCATTTCAAATTCTAGATTGGTGACATTTCTAACTCAAATCACAGAAATTCAGGCATTTGTAGGGAATAATTAGGTACCTGTCAAGTTTGTACTTATGGAACTAGTAGCTGTTATAGGATGAATTGTATCCACCTAGATAAAATTCATATGTTGAAGCCCTAACCCCCAGTACCTCAGAACATGATTGTATTTGGAGACAGGGTCTTTAAATAGTTAATTAAATTAAAAATAAGCCATCAGGATGTGTCCTAAGCCAATCTAACTGGTTTCTTTTTAAAAAGATTAGGACATACAAACAGACACCAGGGACACTTGAATACAGAAGAAAAAGCATGTAAGAACACAATGAAAAGACAGAGCATTTGAAAGCCAAGGAGAGAAGCCTCAGAAGAAACTAAACCTGCTGACAGGTTGACCTTGGTCTTCTATCTTCCAAAAGTGGGAGGAATAAATTTCTGTTGTGATAAATAAATGTCTGATGTTTAAGCTACCCAGTCTGTGGTATTCCGTTATGGCAGCCCTAGCAAATTAATGTACTAGGTTTAAGGATAATTTTAAAAGAGGCCTCTTTATTCCCCTTTTAGCAGTTTTCCTTAACTCCTCCAAATCCTCTAATTCCAGGCTTCTACACTCTGTGGATTCACATAAGGCCAGAGGCCAAGTAATCACCTACTTTACCCCCCTTATTTTACAAGTGATAAAACTGGGCCCAGAAAAGTCAAATAACTTAGCCACATCACACCTTGTTTGTGGTAGATTCAAAACTGAAGCCAGGTACCCACATTTCTAGGTCTATAACATTTATATGCTTTCAGATGCCCTATAAGTGTTTAGCAAGCTGCTTATACCATTATGCTTCTTTTCCCATGGGACACTTTTGCATCTTAAGCAGATATTCAAATATGAAAAAGTCCAAAGTAATGATTATTTTATGATGGAATTATAAGCACTCTGAAAGGCAGTCCTGAAGATATCTGGGGACAGGCAGACATTCTGAGAAACTTAAAATTACAACACGATTTTTGGTATCTAGTAATTATGGAATAACTGGAACCAGATTAACCACGCCATCTTTAAAAACTAAAAAACAGGTTGGGGAGGGATAACATGGGGAGAAATGCCAGATACAGGTGGCGGGGGGATGGAGGCAACAAACCACATTGCCATGTGTGTACCTATGCAACAATCCTGCATGATCTGCACATATACCCCAGAACCGAAAGTACAATTAAAAAAATAAAAATTAAAAACAAATCAAAATAAATAAAACAACGGTTTCAGATATAGGGAAACAGAAAGTGCAGGACAGTCATATCTGAGGAAGAAAAAACAAATAAGGTGAGCCCCCACCTCAATGTCTACAGACAGTTTTCAGGCTGTAGTACAGACAGGAAGATTCCAAACAGAGCTCAGAAGTCTTACTGAGTCAAGGAAACACAATTCAGAGCTAAGAGTGGCCAAGACAACTAGAATTTATAGGACGGAGTATAGGAAAGGAGGGAGCTTCACAAAGAACAAAAGCTCCAGAGACCTGCAGAGAAGTTCCCTGATTGTATTTAGGTAATGATCTCTACATATATGGGAGAAACCTACTGAGGCAAGGACTATTGGGACTAAAGACCCAATAGTCCTATAGATAGTTGTTTTTGGATATATAGAAATTGACCTTTCTGCTGTTAAAGCTTGAAAATTGTATTTGCTTTATCCTCAGGATAAACCTTTTTGTGCAGTGGCACAAAGAACTTCGGATAAAATTTTGTGCAGTGGCACAATCACAGCTCACCTCAACCTCAGCTTCCCTGACTCAAGCTATCCTCCCACTTTAGTCTCCCTAGTAGCTGGGACAATAAGCACATGCCTCCATGCCCAGCTAATTTTTTGTATTTTTGGTAGAGACAGAGTTTTGCCATGCTTCCCAGGCTGGTCCCAAACTCCTGGGCTCAAGCAATCCGTCCACCCAGCCTCCCAAATGCTGGAATTACAGGTATAAGCTACCCCACCCAGCCTCAAAAAACTTGAATGTAAAAGAAAATTGAATCGTATCAGAAAAGAAATAAATAAAGATAAAATCAAAATGACTTTTTTCCTTATTTTTAATCACTCTAAGAGTTAACAATGTTTCAAGCAGATGAGAACAAAAACTTTTATGTATAGAACATGTTTGAGTGAAATTATGACATCAACAGCAAGAGGTAAGACAGAGAAGTGTACTTATACTATGCATGAAGCAGCATAATATTTGAAAAAAGATTGTGGTTATTTTTAAATGTATTTTATAAACTCTAGGACATAAAAAGCACAAATTAATTTTTAATTATGAATTGGACTTCATCAAAATTTAAAACTTTTACACTTCAAAAGACACTTTAGGAAAATGAAAGGCAAACCAGATACAAGGCAAAATAATTACAAAACAAATATCTGACAAAATACTTGTATTCAGAATATATAAAAACACCTACAATTCAATAATAGGACCAACAACTCAATTTAAAGATAAAGAAAGGAAGTGAACAGGAATTTCACCAAAGAAAGCATACAAATGACAAGCACATAAAACAATGCTCATTATCACTAGTTATTAGGGAAATACAAATGAAAACACAGTAAGTAAGATGCTACTGAATACTCACTAGACTTGCTAAAATTAAAAAGACTGACTGTAACAAGCTTTGATAAGGATGTGGAACAACTTTCACACATTGCTGGTGGGAATGCAAAATGGTTCAACCACTTTTGGAAAAAGTTTGGCAATTTTTTAAAAAGTTAAACATATACTTACCACACAATCCATCAAAACCACTCCTAGGTATTTGCTTTAAAGAGTTAGAAACATATGTCCATGAAAAGACATAAATCTTTACAGCAGTTTTATTCATAATAGCCCCAAACTGGAAACAACCTACATTTCCAACAGGTGGTAAATGGATAAGTAAATTGTATAGTAAGCAAATTTATATCCGTGGTTTCTGCAGGACCAACTACAGGACATGAGTATCCATGGCTTTTGATATCCATAATGGGTCCTCCAATCCCCCATGGATACTGACGGATGAGTGTATATATACATTCAACGTAATATTACTTACAATAAAAAGGAACAAACTATTGATACATGCAACAACATTGATGAATCCCCAAAGCATTATACTAAGTGAAAGTAGCACAACTATAATGACAGAAAGCAGATCAGTAGTTCCTAGCAGGAGTTGGGTAGAGGGTTGACTGTAAAGGGGCAAGAAGAAACTTTTTGAGGAATAGAAATGTTCTGTATCATGAGTATGTAGTAGCTAACAAATGAACATATATATATCAAAACTCACCAAATTGTATACTTAAACACTGGCAAATTTTACCTTAATAATGTTGATCAATTAAAAGGAGATAGGGAAGAGAAGGAGAAGGAACAGGAATTTTTTTTTAATTTTTTGCAAAGCTTATCTCATTTTACCCATTCACAGGGTAATTCCTCACCTAAATCTAATTGAGATATCTACTAAATATAGTGAACAACAGCAAATAGTACAATATATTGGAAAAGAGCATGGTTAGTTCTTTAGAAATTCAGAGAAGAGGAGGCTTAATCTTAAACCCCCTGTAATAAAAGAATGTTTGGTAGTAAAGGTAGGACTCAAATAGGACTTGGAAGATACGATAAATGTGAGACAGAAAAAGAATTTTTGGACAAATGAAATAATTTGTTTAAATATTTTTAGAATATCAAAATGGATTTGCAGAAATGAGAAGCTATCCTTGGAAAGAGTTCCTGAGTTCCTCATGGACTAGTCTGTATGCTCATGACCTCTCAGTCTTAAGGAAAACTGGAAATTCTACACTCCCTTCTCTGTAAAATGTCCCTACATGACATTTCCCCCTTTTAACAAGAAACATCTAATTAACTTTTCTGCCACATGCAGCTGGCACCAAGGCAAACCAAATTGTGGAGTGGCTGACCCAGAATTACTGATGAATGTTGAAAATAAACATACTTTCAGTCAATCTGGAATGGTATATTTCTAAGAAGCAGAGAACTCTTAAAATTAATTAACTCAACCAGACAAACTGTTCATCCAATGCAAGTTTTTCAGTAATGAGAATCAGACCACAGATCTTCCTGCAGCTGAGCTTGTTTATCATACAAGGAGGCTGCTTCTGCATGTCTCATGGATAACTTCATGATTTTATTTTCACTGGCTTCTGGCTTCTTGTATTTATATAAACAGGCCAAGAAAGCAAAACAATATGAGAGTAAGTTTAAATGGAAGATACCACGTTTCCCCAAAAGGCAGAAACACCTACCTTGTTCTCCTTTTCCACATGTCAGAGTAGAAAATTAAGGAGAAAAAGACCCTGACCTTGGGAGGAGAGGAGAGGGCCTCAATAAAAAGCATGAACTTACTTACGTGGTTCTGTCATTGTGTTGAAATTATCATAAAGTGCTCTCTACCACAAAGTTTGTGTATGTGGGAGCCATATACAAAATAACACCAGAGCCACATGAAAACTATAGCTTAACCCTAAATTAGGAAGTACCAAAGTTGGTGTCCTGAAAGAATACACTTGGCTGCAGGCTACAGGTAAACAATGCCATACCAAGCAAGGATTTTTCTGTTGTTTTTGTTTGCCAGTTTGTTTTTGTTCATGTAGAATATAATCTTCTGAATGGGCTCTGTCTGTGGGTCTAAAAGGAACAGTGCATCTCTTGTGGGTCCATTTTGAGACTGAGGTAAACCCTTGAAAGTTTCTAAAATATCTTCTCTTGAATTAATTGACCACACTTGTTTTTGCTGTTCTTTAGTCAGAGTGGGCCTAGGGCTGCTTGGTCCATTTTTGGGAGCAGAGACAGGGCCTCCAACCCTCTGAGAACTAGCCTAGGTAGACGCTTCGCTGACTACATGAATCTCCTCCACTGTCTGCCTCTCTGTGGGATTTCCTAACTTCTTTCAGTACTGAGTCCTTCCTGTCATAGATTACTTTATGGGGCGACCATGTATTGACTTATCTAAATGAACAGAATAATTACCATTTGTTAAGTACCTACTATGTATTGGGCACTGTACTATACATGTATATGTCATTTCACAACAACACAAAATGGCATACAGATTAAAAATTAGGAGTTCAAATTCTAGAGTCAGACTACTTGGGTTAGATGTCTTAACTTCATTTCTTATAAGCTAAGTGACCTTGAAGAAGCTACATAATCTCTTTGTTCCTTAGTTTCCACATCTACCTATAATACAGAAATAATGAAAGAATCTGTAACACGGAATTTCTGTAAAGATTAAATAAAGTACCCAATAAGTATTAGCTATTTATTATTTCTGTTTTACAGATTAAAAAAGATAAAAACAAAACTAAGGCCTAGCAATATTAACTGACTTGTCCAAGATCACACAGTTAGAGTTCAAATATATGTCTGTCTGACTCTAAATCCAGGGTCCTTAACTGCTGTATCACTTTGGCTCCCCAAAATATTCTCAGACCCATACTTTCTCAAAGCATGCTCTTTGGGAAATGGAGAGAAGGCAGAGCAAGATGGCCAAATAGAAGCCTTCAGCAATTGCGTTTACCCTCCCACCACCCTAACCACCACAGGAACACCAAATTGAACATCTACACCAAAAAAAAGCACCTTTATACAAATTTTTTTTAAAAAGTCAGCTTGGGTATCATCTCAGACAGAGTGGAATAGAGCACCAAGCAGGCTTCTGGAGTCCCCAACTGTAGGCCTTGGCACCTAGATGGCATACCTAGACCTGCCCTGGGCCAGAGGGGAACCCACAGCCCTGAAGGAAGAGACTCAGGACTGGTGGCATTCAACACAAGCTGACTGAAGAGTCCTTGGGCCTTGAGTAAATATTGGCAGTAGCCAGGCAGTACACATAGCAGGCCTAGGGTGGTGATGGCCACAGGGAGAGGATCCTCTGCTTGAAGAAAGGGGAAGGAAGAAGGAGAAGGACTTTGTCTTGAGATTTGGGTGCCAGCTCAGTTGCAGTGGAATAGAGCAACAGGTAAATTCCCAAGGTTCCCAACTCCACACCCTGGCTCCCAGACACCACCTCTGGACCTGCCTGGGGCTGGCGGGGGGGGGGGGGGGGATTCACCACCCTGAATGGAAGGACACAAGCATGGCTGGCTTAGCCACTACTGACCCCTTAGCGGGCAGCCAGGCAGTCATGATCATGAACCATTGGTGAGACTCAATGCTGTGCTGGTTTCAGGTCTGACCCAATACAGTCCCAGGGGTGGTGAACAGAAGGATGCTTGTGTCGCCTCTCCCCTATCTCAAGGCAGCTCAGTACAGAGAGACAGAGACTCTGTTTCCATTTGTTTGCAGGCAAAGTAAGTAAGAAAACAAGAATCTCTGCCTGGTAATCTAGTGAATTCTCCTGGATCTTACCCAAGACTCCCAAAGCAATACCTCTATGACACTGCAATAGCCACATTGTTACTTGGCTTGGGGTATCCCCTCATGCAGATATGGCTGCAGTGACCAAAGGCTTAGATCACAACACCCAAATCCCTTTGAATATGTGGAAAGCATACCCAAGAAGGATGGGTACAAAAAGACTGTGAAGATTACAGCAAATATCTAACTCGTCAATGCCCAGACACCAATGAACATCCACAACCATCAAGAACATCCAGGAAAACATGACCTCACCAAAAGAACTAAATAAGGCACCAGGGACTAGTCCTGGAGAGGCAGAGAAATGTGACCTTTCAGACAGAAAAATCAAAACAGCTATTCTAAGGAAACGTCAAGAAATTCAAGATGACATAGAGAAAAAATTCAGAATCCTATCAGATAAATTTAAGAAAGAAACTGAAATAATTTTAAAAAGCAGAAAATCTGGAGCTGAAAAATGTATCAATGTCCATTAATTGGAGAATTAATCAGAAGAAAGAATTAGTAAGTTTGAAGATGGGGTATTTGAACATACATGGAAGAGACAAAAAAAAAAAGAAGTTTTTAAAATGAACCATACCTACAAAACCTAGAAGTCTCAAAAGGACAAAGCTAAGAGCTACTGGCTTTAAAGAAGAGGTAGAGAGAAAAAATGAAGTAGAAAGTTTATTTGGAGGGACAGTATCAGAGAACTTCCCAAGCCTAGAGAAAGAAGTGCAAGAAGGTTATAGAACACCAAACACATCTAATACAAAGAATACTATCTCAAGACATTTTATAATCAAACTATAAAAGGTCAAGGCTAGAGAAAGGATCCTAAAACCAGCAAGAGAAAAGAAACCAGTAACAAACAAAGGAGCTCCAATATATCTCCAGTGGACTTCTCAGTGGAAATCTTATGAACCAGGAAAGAGTGGCATAACTTTATTTTAGATAGGTTCTCACTGTGTCACCCACACTGGAGTGCAGTGGCACAATCACAGCTAAGACCTTAACCTTCCAGGCTAAGAAGATCCTCCCACCTCAGCCTCCTGAATAGCTGGGACTACAGGTCTGTGCCACCATACCTGGCTAATTTTTTATACAGGTGGGGTTTCATCATGTTCCAAGAGCTGGTCTCAAACTCCTGGGCTCATGCAATCCTCCTGCCTCAGCTTCGAAAGTGCTAGGAGTGCAGGCTTGAGCTATTGCACCTGGCCAACACGACATATTTAAAGTGCTGAAGAAAAAAATCTTTATTCTAGAATAATATATTCAGCAAAAAATATCCTTCAGACATGAAGGAGAAATAAAGACTTTCTCAAACAAACAAAAGCTGAGGAATTTCATCAATACCAGACTTGTCCTACAAGAAATCCTAAAGGGAGTTTTACATATGAAAAAGAAAAAAAATGTTGATGAGCAATAAGAAATCATCTGAAAGTAGAAAACTCACTGGTAATAGTATGCAGAAAAATACAAAATATTATACTACTATAATTGTAATATGTAAACTACTCATTTCTTGAATAGAAAGACTAAAAGATAAAAACCTATCAAAAATAACTACAACAACTTTTCAAGACATAAACAGTAAAATGGATATAAATAGAAACAACAAGAAGTTTAAAAGCAGAGGGGAAGAGTGTCGAGTTTTTATTAGTTTTCTCTTTTCTTGTGCGGTTTTAAACCATCATCACTTTAAAATAATGAATTACAAGATATTGTTTGCCTCATGGTAACCTAAATCAAAAAGCATACAACAAATACCAAAAAAAATTAAAGTGAGAAACTATGAGAGAAAATCACCTTCACTAAAATGTAGACAGGAAGGAAGGAAAGACGGAAGAGAAGACTGAAAGACAATCAGAAAACAAATAACAAAGTGGCAGGAGTAAGTCCTTAGTTATCAATAACAACATTGAATGTAAAAGGCCTAAACTGTCCAATCAAAAGACATACAGAGGCTGAAGGAACAGAAAAAAATACAAGACCCAATGATCTGTTGCCTCTAAAAAACACACTTCACCTATAAAGACACACATAAACTGAAAATAAAGGGATGGGAAAAGGTATTCCATGCAAATGTAAACCAACAAAGAGCAAGAGTAGCTATACTTATAAAACACTAAATAGATTTCAAGATAAAAACTATAAAAAGAGACCAAGAAAGTCATCATATAAGAATAAAAGGAGCCAATTCAGTAAGAGAATATAAAAATTATATAGGAACCTAACACTGGAGCACCTGATATATTATAAAAAGCAAATATTATTAGAGCTAAAGAGAGAGATAGACTCCAATACAATAGTAGCTAGAGACTTCAACACCACACTTTCAGGATTGGACAGATCATCCAGACAGAAAATCAAAAAAGAAACATTGTATTTAATCTGCACTAGACACCCAGGGGATCTAATGGGCATTTATAGAACATTTCATCCCAGAGCTGCAGAATATACATTCTTATCTTCGGTACATAGATCATTCTCAAAAACAGACTACATTAGGCCACAAAATAAAAAGTTCAAAAAAATTATAATCATACAAATTATTTTCTCTAAATGCAATAGAAAAAAACTAGAAATTAATAACAACAGAAATGTTGAATGTATAAAAATACATGGAAATTAAATAATATGTTTCTGACTGACAAGTGGAAAAATAAAGAAACTAAGAAAAAAAAACTTATTTAAACAAATAAAAATGGAAACACAACATAACAAAATCTATGGGACACAGCAAAAATAGTACTAAGAGGAAAGTCTATAACACAAAATATCTACATCAAAAAAGTAGAAAAAGAGACTCCGATCCAATATGGCTGAATAGAAACAGCTCTGGATTGCATCTCCCAGTGAAAACGCAGAGGGCGAGTGATCATCGCTTTTCCAAATGAATTTTTACTGCCCACAGACCAGGATATTCATGGGCAGAAAAACTTCACAAGTCTCCAGCAAGGCTGATTCAGCTGGCACAGAGAGTCTCCGCTCAAAAACTCACATAAATCCAGGCACTGTTTCAACTGATGACTGGAACGCCTGGGAGACAGAGTTGCCCATTCAACTGAAAAAAAGGGGGATGAAACAGGGACCCAGGTGATCTGGCTTGGCTGGTCCCACACACACAAAGACCAGCAATCTGAAATGCTCTAAATTGAGAGTTTCACAGCAAGCAGAGCTGGACCTGGGATAGTCGAGCTCTGTGGTGGGAAAGGTATCCACCATTACCAAGGCAGTCCACCACTACTGAGGCAGTCCACCACTACCAATGCAGTCCACCATTACTGAGGCAGTCCACCATTACACAGTCTGCCAATACTGAGGCAGACTGCCATTACCGAGGCGTTTCTAACTATACTCCTATAAACAAAACTGCAAGAAAGTTCACACTAAGAAAGAGAAAGAAATAACTTCATCATCAACAAAAAGGACATCCACTAAGAGACCCCATCTGAAAGTCATCAACCACAAAGAAAATAGGTAGATAAATCCACAAAGATGGGAAGAAACCACACAAAAAAGGATGAAAATACCCAAAACCAGAACATCTTTCCTCCTAGGGATCACAACTCCTCACCAGCAAGGGAACAAGGCAAGATGGGGAATGAGTCTGATGCATTGACAGAAACAGGCTTCAGAAGGTGGGTAATAACAAATTTCTCTGAGCTAAAAGACCATATTCTAAAGCAATGGAAAGAAACTAAGAATCTTGAAAAAAGGTGTGATGAAATGCTAACAAAAATAAACAGCTTAGAGAGGAATATAAATGAATTGATGGAGCTAAAAAACACAACACAAGAACTTTGTGAAGCATACACAAGTTTCAAAAGTGGAATCGACCAAGGAGAAGAAAAGATATCAGATATTGAAGATCAATTCAATGAAATAAAAGAGAAGGCAAGATAAGAGAAAAAAGAGTAGAAAGAAATGAACAAAGACTCCAAGAAATATGGGATTATGTGAAAAGACCTAATCTACTTTGATAGGTGTACCTGAATGTAACAGAGAGAATGAATCCAAGCTGGAAAATACTCTTCAGGATATTATCCAGGAAAACTTCCCCAACCTAGCAACGCAGGAAAACATTCAAGTCCAGAAAATGCAGAGAACACTATAAAGAAATTCGTCAAGAAGAGTAACCCCAAGGAAGATAATCCTCAGATTCACTAGGGTTGAAATGAAAGAAAAAATGCTAAGGGCAGCCAGAGAGAAAGGTCAGGTTACCCACAAAGGGAAGCCCATCAGACTCACAGCAGATCTCTCAGCAGAAACCCTACATGGAAGAAGAGAGTGGAAGCCAATATTCAACATACTTAAAGAAAAGAACTTTTAACCTAGAATTTCATATCCAGCCAAACTAAACTTCATAAGTGAAGGATAAATAAAATCCTTTATGAACAAGCAATTGCTCAGAGATCTCATCACCACCAGGTCTCCTTTACAAGAGCTTCTGAAAGAAGCACTAAACATAGAAAGGAACAACCAGTACCAGCCACTCCAAAAACATACCAAATGGTAAAGAGCATCAACACAATTAAAAAAAAAAAAAAAAACGCCTCAACTAATGGGCAAAACAACCAGCTATCATCAAAATAGCAGGATGAGATTCACACATAACAATATTAACCTTAAATGTAAATGGCCTAAATTCCCCAATCAAAAGACACAGACTGGTAATTTGGATAAAAAGTCAAAACCGAAGGGGACCCAAGATGGCCGACTAGGAACAGCTCAGGATTGCAGCTCCCAGTGAAAGCGCAGAGGGTGAGTGGACGCCACATTTCCAGATGGATTTTTATTGCCCACGGACCAAGAGATTCCTAGGCAAAGGAGCCCCATGGGTCGCCAGTGTGGCTGTTTTGGCGAGCGCGGCTGCTTTGCTGGCACCCTGGTGCAAGGGTTCTCTGTACAAAATACACTGGCCCAGGTGCCCGTTTAGCTGGTGATTGGAGACTCGGGAAGGCAGATCGCCCATTCATCTGATTTAAAAAGGAACTGAAACAGGGAGGCAGGCCAGGAGATTCCTGGGAAAAAAAAAAAAACCTCCACGAATCTCAGCACTGCTGTTTCAGCCTGTGCAGTTAGTTTCCATATGGGAAATCACACAGATCCCGGTGCCTTTTCAACAGGCAACTGGAACATCTGGGAGAGAGTCGACATTCAATTTAAAAAAAAAAAAAAAAAGACTCTGAGTCAAGGAGTCAGGGAGTTGGATGATCAGGCTCGGCTGGACCCACCCCCCCCCCACACACACACACAAAAAAAAACAGCAATTGAAAACACTCTGGGTTGAGAGTTTCACAGCAAGCACAGCTGAACCTGGGATGGTCCAGCTCGGTAGGGCAGGGGCATCCACCATTACTGAGACACTCCACCACTACGGAGATAGTCTGCCATCACTGAGGCAGCCTGCCATTGACGAGGCAACCTGCCATTACAGAGAGAGCCCACCATGATAGAGGTGGGCCACCACTGCTGAGGCAGTTCTAACTAAACCCATATAAACAGGACTGTATGGAAGTTCACACGGCAGCTGGGCAGAGCCCACAGCAGCTCAGCAAAGACTCTGCAGGCAGAGAGTGACTAGGCTGCCTCCTTGCTGGGCAGGGCAGCCCTGAAAAAAAAAAGGCAGCAGCACAACGGAAACTCATAAATAAAGCCCTAAGTCCCCGGGACAGAGCACCTGGGGGATAAAAAGGGGGTTTATGAGTTCTGCTGCAGCAGACCTAAACGTATCTGCCCAGCAACTCTAAATGAACAATGGAGCTCACAAATCAGCACTTGAGCTTGAATAAAGGACAGACTGTCTCCTCAAGCAGTTCCCTGATACCTGTATGTCCAAAGAGTCACCTCATAAAGGAGAGCTCAGACTGACATTTGCCAGGTATCCTTATGGGACAAAGATAGCAGAAGAAGAAACTGGTAGCAACCCTTACTGTTATGCAGCTACTGCAGGTGATCCCCAGGCAAGGAGGAACAGAAGTGGACCTCAGCAGTCCTACAGGAGAGGGGACTGACTGTTAGAAGGAAAATTAAGACACAAAAATAACATCATCATCCACAAAATGAAAGTCACCCAGAGACCCAATCTGAAAGTCAGCAACTACAAAGACAACAGGTGGATAAATCCACAAAGATGGGAAGAAACTGGCAAAAAAAGAATGAAAACACCCAAAACCAGAATGCCTCTCCTACTACAAGGGATCACAACTCCTCACCAGAAAGGGAACAAGGCTGGAAGGAGAATGAGTGTAATGAAATGACAGAATCAGACTTCAGAAGGTGGGTAATAAGAAACTTCACTTAGCTAAAAAAACATGTTTTAACCCAATGCAAAGAAACTAAAAACTCGAAAAAAGATTTGACAAAACGCTAACGAGAATAGACAACATAGAGAGGAATATAAGTGAATTGATGGAGCTGAAAAACACAACACGAGAACTTCATGAAGCATGAACAAGTTTAAACAGCCAAATAGACCAAGCAGAAGAAAGGATATCAGTGGTTGAAGATTAACTCAATGAAATAAAATGAGAAGGCAAGAATAGAGGAAAAAGGGCAAAAATGAATCAACAAAATCCTCAAGAAATATGGGACTATGTGAAAAGACCTAATCTACGTTTGATAGCTGTACCTGAATGTGGTGAAGAAAACGAATCCAAGCTGGAAAATACTCTTCAGGATATTATCCAGGAAAAGTTTCCCAACCTAGCAAGGCAGGCCAATATTCAAGTCCAGGAAATACAGAGAACACCACAAAGATATTCCTCAAGAAGAGCAACCCGAAGGCAGATAATCATCAGATTCACCAGAGTTGAAATGAGGAGAAAATGCTAGGGCAGCCAGAGAGAAAGGTTGGGTTACCCACAAAGGGAAGCCCATCAGACTCACAGCAGATCTCTCAGAAGAAACCGTATCAGCCAGAAGAAAGTGGGGGCCAATATTAAACATCCCTAAAGCAAAGAATTTTCACCGCAGAATCTCATATCCAGCCAAATTCAGCTTCATACGTGAAAGAAAAATAAAATCCTTTGTGAACAAGCAAGTACTCAGAGACTTCATCACCACCAGGCCTGCTTTACAAGAGCCCCTGAAAGAGGTTCTACACATATAAAGGAACAACCAGTACCAGCCACTCCAAAAACATATCAAATGGTAAAGAGCATCAACAAAATCGAGAATCTGCATCAATTAACACACAAAACAGCCAGCTAGCATCAAAATGGAAGTATCAAATTCACAAATAACAATATTAACCCTAAATGTAAATGGACGAAATGCCCCAATCAAAAGACACAGACTGGCAAATTGGATAAAAAGCCAAACCCCATCAGTGTGCTGTCTCCAGGAACCTCATCTCACATGCAAGGATACACAAAGGTTCAAAATAAAGGGATGGAGAAAAACTTACCAAGCAAATGGAGAGCAAAAAAAAGCAAGAGTTGCAATTCTCATCTCTGATAAAATAGACTTTAAGGTAACAAAGATCAAAAGAGACAAAGAAGAATATTACATAATGGTAAAAGGATCAATGCAACAAGAAGAGCTAACGATCCTAAATATATACGCACCCAATACAGGAGCACCCAGATACATAAGGCAAGCTCTTAATGACTTACAAAGAGACTCAGACTCCCACATAATAATAGTGGGAGACTTTAACACCCCATTGTCAATATTAGACAGATCGACAAGACAGAAAATTAACAAGAATATCAAGAACTTGAACTCAGACCTGGAACAAGCAAACCTAATAGACATTTACAGAACTTTCCAACCCAAATCCACAGAATATAAATTCTTCGCAGCAGCACATCACACGTACTCTAAAATTGACCATGTAATTGGAAGGAAATCACTCCTCAGCAAATGCAAAAGAATGGAAATCATAAAAGGCTCTCAGACCACAGTGCAATCAAGTTAGAACTCAGAATGCAGAAACTAACTCAGAACCGCACAGCTTCATGGAAACTGAAACACTGGCTCTTGAATGTTTACTGGATAAACAATGAAATGAAGACAAAAATAAAAATGTTCCTCAAAACCACCCAAGAAAAGCACAGGTCCACAAGTGTTCACAGCCAAATTCTACCAGACATACAAAAAGGAGCTGGTACCATTCCTTCTGAAACTATTCCAAACAATCCAAAAAGAGGGAACTCTTCCCAAATCATTTTATGAGACCAACATCAGCTTGATACCAAAACCTGGCAGAGACGCAGCAAGAAAAGAAAACCTCAGGCCAATATCCATGACAAACATAGATGCAAAAATCTTCAATAAAATACTGGCAAGCTGATTGCAACAGTACATCAAAAAGCTTATCCACCATGTTCAAGTAGGCTTCATTCTAGGGATGCAAGCCTGGTTCAACATATGCAAGTCTATAAACGTAATTCACTACATAAACAGAAACAAAGACAAAAAACACATGATAATCTCAATTGAGGCAGAGAAGGCCTCTGACAAAATTCAACAGCCCTTTATGCTAAAAACCCTCAATAAACTAGGTATTGATGGAATGTATCCAAAATAACAAAAGCTATTTACAACAAACCAACAGCCAAAATCATACTGAATGGGTAAAACATTCCCTTTGAAATCTGGCACTAGACAAGGATGCTCTCTCTCACTACTCCTATTGGATAAAGTACTGAAAGTTCTAGCCAGAGCAATCAGGCAGGAAAAAGAAATAAAGGGCATTTAAATAGGAAAGAAGGAAGCCAAATTGTCTCTATTTGCAGATGACATGATTGTGTATATAGAAGACCCCAATGTCTCAGGCCCAAATCTCCTGAAACTGATAAACAACTTCAGCAAAGTCTCAGGATACAAAAATCAATGTGCAAAAATCACAAGCATTCCTATACACCAATAACAGACTTAAACAGAGCCAAATCAAGAATGAACTGCCATTCACAATAGCTGTAAAGAGAATAAAATATCTAGGAATACAACTAACAACGAACATAAAGGACCTCTTCAAGATGAAATACAAGCCACTGCTCAATGAAATAAGAGAGGACACAAACAGATGGAGAAACATTGCATGTTCATGGTTAGGAAGAATCAATATTGTGAAAATGGCCACACTGCCCAAAATAATTTACATATTCAACACTGTCCCCATCAAACTACCAAAGACCTTCTTCATAGAACTGTAAAAAAAACCTTAAAATTCATATGGAGCCAAAAGAGAGCCCACATAGCCAAATCAATTCTAAGCAAAAAGAACAAAGCAGGAGGCATCACACTACTGGACTTCAAACTATACTACAAGTCTACGGTAATCAAAACAACATGGTACTGGTACCAAAACAGAGATATAGACCAATGGAACAGAACAGAGGCCTCAGAGGAAATACAACATATCTACAATGATCCGATCTTCGACAAACCTGACAAAAAGAAGCAATGTGGAAAGGATTCCCTGTTTAATAAATGGTGTTGGGAAAACTGGCTAGCCATGTGCAGAAAGCAGAAACAGGACCCCTTCCTGACACCTTACACCAAAATTAACTCCAGATGGATTAAAGACTTAAACATCAGACCTAACAACATAAAAACCCGAGAAGAAAATCTAGGCAAAACCATTCAGGACATAGGCGTAGGCAAAAACTTCATGACCAAAACACCAAAAGCATTGGCAACAAAAGCCAAAATAGACAAATGGGACCTAATCAAACTCCACAGCTTCTGCACAGCAAAAGAAACAGTCAGAGTGAATCAGCAACAAATAGAATGAAAAATTTTTTTTGCAGTCTACTCATCTGACAAAGGGCTGATAACCAGAATGTACAAAGAACTAAAACAGATTTACAAAAAAAAAAGCAAACAAGCACATTCAAAAGTGGGTCAAGAATATGAACAGACACTTTACAAAAGAAGACATACATGAGGCCAACAAGCATAAGAAAAAATGCTCATCATCACTGGTCATCAGAGAAATGCAAATCAAACCTACATTAAGATACCATCTCACGCCAGTTAGAATGGTGATCATTAAAAAGTCCAGAGACAACAGATCCTGGAGAGGATGTGGAGAAATAGGAACACTTTTACACTGTTGGTGGGAGTGCAAGTTAGTTCAACCATTGTGGAAGACAGTGTGGCAATTCCTCAAGGACCTAGAAATAGAAATTCCATTTGACCCAGCAATCCCATTATTGGGTATATATCCAAAGGATTATAAATCGTTCTACTATAAGGACACATGCACATAAATGTTCATTGCAGCACTGTTTACAATAGCAAACACCTGGAACCAACCCAAATGCTCATCGATGATAGACTGGACAGGGAAAATGTGGCACATATATACCATGAAATATTATGTAGCCATCAAAAACGATGAGTTTGTGTCATGGATGACAGGGACATGGATGAACCTGGAAACCAACATTCTCAGCAAACTGACACAAGAGCAGAAAATCAAACACCGCATGTTCTCACTCATAGGCGAGTGTTGAACAATGAGAACACATGGACACAGGGAGTGGAGCACTACACACTGGGGTCCGTTGGGGGGAAATAGGGGAGGGACAGTGGGGGTGGGGAGTTGGAGAGAGATAGTATGGGGAAAAACACCAGATATAGGTGAAGGGGAGAAAGGCAGCAAATCACACTGCCACATGTGTACCTGTGCAATGATCTTGCATGTTCTTCACATGTACCCCAAAACCTAAAATGCAATAAAAATTTTTAAAAATTTTTTTTAAGTCAAAACCCATCAATGTGCTGTATCCAGGAAACCCATCTCACATGCAAGGATACACATAGGCTCAAAATAAAGGGATGGAGGAAGATCTACCAAGCAAATGCAGAGCAAAAAAAAAAAGTGAGACTTACAATCCTAGTCTCTGATAAAATAGATTTTAAACCAACAAAGATCAAAAGAGACAAAGAGGGGCATTACATAATGGTAAAAGAATCAATACAACAAGAAGACTTAATTAACGTAAATATATATGCACCCAATACAGGAGTACCCAGAAACATCAAGCAAGTTCTTAATGACTTACAAAGAGACTTAGACTCCCACAAAAAAATAATGGGGAGAGAGATCCAAGATGGCTGATCACTAGCAGCTCGGGATTGTAGCTCCCACTGAAAACGCAAAGAACTAGAGGACGCCACACCTTCACATGAATTCTTGTTGCTCACGCACCAGGAGATTCCCAGCGGAGGAGCCCCACGGGTCGCCAGCGCAACTCTTGTGACCGGCGAGGCGGTTTTGCCGGCGCCTCGGAGCGTGGGTTCTTGGTGCAGAGTCAGAAAAGCACCATCCATCTTAACGCTGCCGATTTGGTCGGTGCAGTGGGTTGCTCAGATTTCGGCGCTGAGAATCAATAAGTTGGACGTCCACTCAGAAACCCAATTACAAAGACGGTAATTATAAAGACCACAGATGGATAAATCTACAACGAAGGGAAGAAAACAGCCAAAAAAGGCTGAGAATGCCCAAGATCAGAACGCCTCTCCCTCAGCAGGGGATCCCAGTTCCTCATTAGCAACAAAACAAGGCTTGATGGAGAACGAGTGTGTTCCAATTACAGAAGCAGGCTTCAAAACATGGATAATAAGAAACTCCTGTGAATTAAAAGAACTTATGTTAACACAATCTAAAGAAACTAAGAACTTTGAAAAAAGGTTTGACGAAATGTCAACAAGAATACAAAATTTAGAGAGGAAAATAAGTGAATTGATGGAACTGAAAAACACAATACGAGAACTACGTGAAGTATGCACAAGTTTTAACAGCCGAATTGATCAAGCAGAAGAAAGGATATCAGAGGTCGAAGACCAACTCAATGAAATAAAACAAGAAGACAAGATTAGAGAAAAAAGGATAAAAAGGAATGAGCAAAGTCTCCAAGAAATATGGGACTATGTGAAAAGACCTAATCTACGCTTGATAGGTGTACCTGAATGTGACGAAGAAAATGAATCCAAGCTGGAAAATACGCTTCAGGAAATTATTCAGGAAAATTTTCCCAACGTAGTCAGGCAGGATAATATTCAACTCCAGGTAATACAGAGAACACCACGAAGATATTCCTCAAGAAGAGCAACTCCAAGGCACAGAATCGTCAGATTCACCAGGGTTGAAATGAAGGAGAAAATACTAAGGGCAGCCAGAGAGAAAGGTCAGGTTACCCACAAAGGGAAGCCTATCAGACTTACAGCAGATCTCTCGGCAGAAACCCTACAAGCCAGAAGAGAGTGGGGACCAATATTCAACATCCTTAAAGAAAAGAACTTTCAACCAAGAATTTCACATCCAGCCAAACTAAGCTTCATAAGTGAAGGAAAAATAAAGTTTTTTGTGAAAAAGCAAGCACTCAGAGAATTCATCACCACCAGGCCTGCTTTACAAGAGCTTCTGAAAGAACCACTATACATAGAAAGGAACAAACAGTATCAGCCTTTCTAAAAAATACCAAAAAGTAAAAAAATCAATATAATGAAGAATTTACATCAACTAATGGGCAAAATAGCCAGCTAATATTAAATGACAGTATTAAACTCACATATATCATTATCAATTCTAAATTTAAATTGACTAAATTCCTCAATTCAAAGACAGCCAATTTGGACAAAAAACTAAAACTATATGCTGCATCCAGACCCATCTCACATTCAAGGATACACAAAGACTCAAAACAAAGGATGGAGAGAGACTTACCAACCAACCAGAGAGCAAAAAATAAATAAAAAGCAGAAGTTACAATTTTTGCCTCTGATAAAATAGTATTTATAGCAACAAAGATCAAAAGAAGCAAAGAAGGACATTATATAACGATAAAAGAATTAATGCAACAACAAGAAGAGTTAAAGGTCCTAAATATACACGCACCCAATACAGGAATACCCAGACATACAAGACTTATAAAGAGACTTAGACTCCCACACAATAATAGTGGGAGACTTCAACATTAATATTAGACAGATCAATGAGACAGAAAATTAACAACGATATCCAGGACTTGAACTCAGATCTGGAACAAGTAAACGTAATTAACATTTATAGAACTCTCCACTTTACACAAAATGTACACTCTTATCAGTACCACATCATATCAACTTAGAAGTTTAAACGAAATGTTGGTTGGCTCCTTGTTTGTTATTCTCTTCCCTCATTTTCTTTCATGTCTCCATTATTAAGGACAATTATAGGCATACCCATATTTAGACTGCATTCTAGCCCGGGCAGCAAAGCAATACCCCCATTCTCTCTCCCTCTTCCTCTTTCTCTTTCTTCCTCTTCTTTACTCTTTAAAATAAAAAATAAAAAAAAATAAAAAAAATAAAAATAAATAAAAAAAATAATGGGAAACTTTAACACTCTACTGTCAATATTAGACAAATCAGTGAGACAGAAAATTAACAAGGATATCCAGGACTTGGAACTCAGACCTGGAACAAGCAAACATAATAAACATTTACAGAACTCTCCACCCCAAATCCACAGAATATACATTCTTCTCACCACCATATCACACCTACTCTAAAATTGACCACATAATTGGAAGCAAATGACTCCTCAGCAAATGCAAAAGAATGGAAATCATAACAATCTCTCAGACCACAGTGCAATCAAGTTAGAACTCAGAATGCAGAAACTAACTCAGAACTACACAGCTTCATGGAAACTGAACAACTGGCTCTTGAATGTTGACTGGATAAACAACGAAATGAAGGCAGAAATAAACATGTTCTTCAAAACCAACAAGAATGAAGACACAACGTACCAGAATCTCTGTGGCACATTTAAAGCAGTGTCTGGAGGAAAATTTATAGCAATAAATGCCCAAATGAGAAGCAAGAAAATATCTAAAATAGACACCCTATTGTCAAAATTGAAAGAGCTAGAGGAGTAAAATAAAAAAAAACTCAAAAGCTAGCAAAAGAAAAGAAATAACTAAGATCACAGAAGAATTGAAGGAGATAGAGACACAAAAAAACCCTTCAAAAAAATCAATAAATCCAGGAACTGGTTTTTTGAAAAGATCAACAAAATAGACAGACCACTAGCCAGATTAATATAAAAGAAAAGAGAGAATAACCAAATTGATGCAACAAAAAACAATAAAGGGGATATCACCACCAATTCCACAGAAATAGAAACCACAATCAGAGATTACTACAAACAACTCTATGCACATACACCAGTAAACCGAGAAGAAACTGAAAAATTCCTGGACACCTGCACCCCCCCAAGCCTAAACCAGGAAGCATTCAAAACCCTGAATAGACCAATAACAAAGGCTGAAGTTGAGGCAGAAATTAATCATCTATCAACGAAAAAAAGCCCAGGTCCAGAGGGGTTCACAGAAGAATTCTACCAGACATACAAAGAGGAGCTGGTACCACTCCTTCTGAAACTATTCCAGATAATCCAAAATGAGGGAATCCTTCCCAAATCATTTTATGAGACAAACATCATCCTGATACCAAAACCCGGCAGAGACTCAACAAGAAAAGAAAACTTCAGGCCAATATCCATGATGAACAAAGATGCAAAAATCTTCAATAAAAGACTGGCAAGCCAGTTGCAACTGCACATCAAAAAGCTTATCCACCATGATCAAGTAGGATTCATCCTACTTGGGATGCAAGGCTGTTTCAACATACGCAAGTCCATAAACGTAATTCACCACATAAACAGAACTAAAGACAGAAACCACATGATTATCTCAATTGATGCAGAGAAGGCCTTTGACAAAATTCAACAGCCCTTTATGCTAAAAACCCTCAATAAACTAGGTATTGACGGAATGTGTCTCAAAACAACAAAAGCTATTTATGACAAATCAACAGCCAATATCATACTGAATGGGCAAAAACTGGAAGCATTCCCTTTGAAGTCTGGCACTAGACAAGGATGTATTCTCTCACCACTCCTATTCAGTATAGTACTGGAAGTTCTAGCCAGAGCAATCAGGCAAGAAAAAGAAATAAAGGGTATTCAATTAAAAAAGGAGGAAGCCCCATTGTCTCTATTTGCAGACAACATGATTGTATATTTAAAGACCCCATTATCTCAGCCCAAAATCTCCTGAAATTGATAAGCAACTTCTGCAAAGTCTCAGGAAACAAAATCAATGTGTAAAAATCACAAGCATTCCTATGCACCAGTAACAGACTTAAAGAGAGCCAAATCAAGAATGAACTGCCATTCATATTTGCTACAAAGAGAATAAAATACCTAGAAATACAACTGAAAAAGGATGTAAAGAACCTCTTCATGGAGAACTACAAACCACTGATCAAGAAAATAAGAGATGACACAAACAGATGGAAAAACCTTCCATACTAATGGTTAGGAAGAATCAATATTGTGAAAATGGCCATACTGCCCAAAGTAATTTATAGATTCAACACTGTCCCCATCAAGCTACCTATGACCCTCTTCACAGAACTGGAAAAAAACACCTTAAACTTCATATGAAAACAAAAGAGAGCCCGCATAGCCAAGTCAATTCTAAGCAAAAAGAACGAGAGGCATCACACTACCTGACTTCAAACTATACTACAAGGCTACAGGAATCAAAACAACATGGTACTAGTATCAAAACAAGCAATGGAGAAAGGATTCCCTGTTTAATAAATGGTGTTGGGAAAACTCACTAGCCATGTGCAGAAAACAGAAACTAGATTCCTTCCTGACACCTTATACTAAAATTAACTCCAGAGGGATTAAATATTTAAACATAAGACCTAACACCATAAAACCCCTAGAAGAAAACCTAGGCAAAACCATTCAGGACATAGGCATAGGCAAGGACTTTATGACTAAAACACCAAAAGCATTGGCAACGAAAGCCAAAATAGACCAATGGGATCTAATTGAACTCCAGAGCTTCTTCACAGCTAAAGAAACAATCATTAGAGAGTGAACCAGCAACCAACAAAATGGGAAAACATTTTTGCAATTTACCCATCTTACTAAGGACTTATATCCAAAATCTACAAAGAACTAAAACAGATTTACAAGAAAAAAAAAATCCATTCAAAAGTGGACAAAGGATATGAACAACACTTTTCAAAAGAAGATATATATGAGGCCAACAAACATATGAAAGAAAGTTCATCATCACTGGTCATTAGAGAAATGCAAATCAAAACCACATTGAGATAACACCTCACACCAGTTCGAATGGCAATAACTAAAAAATCTGGAGATGAGAGAGAGATCCACAATGGCCAATTAGGAGCAGCTCAGGATTGCAGCTCCCGGTGAAAGCGTGGAGAGTGAGTGGACACCGCATTTCCAGACACATTTTTATTACCCACAGACCAGGAGATTCTCAGGCGGAGAAGCCCCACATGTTGCCAGCATAATTTTTTTTGCCGGCACCCAGGCACAGCAGTTCTCAATGCAAAATACATGGGACCGGGTGCCCTTTTAGCTGGCGAATGGAGCTCTGGGAAGGCAGAGTTGCCCATTCAGCTGATTAAAAAGGGGACTGAAACAGCGAGCCAGGCCAGGATATTCCCAGGCAAAAAAAGTGCCACAAATCTCAGCACCACTGTTTCAGCCAGCACAGTGGGTCACGGCACAGGAAATCACATAGCAGCTCTGAATGAACAATGGAGCCAACAGATCAGCACTTGAACTCCTATAAAGGACAGACTGTCTCCTCAAGCAGCTCCCTGACCCACATACCCAAAGAGTCACCTCATAAAGGAGAGCTCAGACCAACATTTGGCGGGTATCCTTCTGGGACAAAGATAGCAGAAGAAGAAACTGGCAGAAAACCTTACTGTTCTGCAATGGCTGCAGGTGATACCCAGGCAAGCAGGGCCAGGAGTGGACCTCAGCAGCCCTACAGTAGAGGGGCTAGACTGTTAGAAGGAAAACTACAAAACAGAAATAACTTCATTATCAACAAACTGGACGTCCACTCAGAGACCCAACCTGAAAGTCACCAACTACAAAGATGACAGGTGGATAAATCCACAAAGATGGGAAGAAACCAGAGCAAAAAGGCCAAAAACACCCGAAACCAGAATGCCTCTCCTACAAGGGATCGCAACTCCTCATCAGCAAGGAAACAAGGCCTGATGGAGAATGAGTGTGATGAATTCACAGAATCAGGCTTCAGAAGGTGGCCAATAAGAAACTTCTGTGAGCTAAAGGAACATATTCTGACCATATGCAAAGAAACTAAGAACCTTGAAAAAAGATTTGCCAAAATGCTAACAAGAACAGACAACTTGGAGAGGAATATAAATGAATTGATCAAGCTGAAAAACACAACACAAGAACTTTGTGAAGCATGCACAAGTTTTAACAGTTGAATTGACCAAGCAAAAGAATATCAGAGGTCGAAGATCAACTCAATGAAATAAAACAAGAAGGCAAGATTAGAGAAAAAAGGGTAAAAGGGAATGAACACAGTCTCCAAGAAATATGGTACTATGTGAAATGACCTCATCTATGTTTGATAGGTGTACCTGAAAGTGATGAAGAGAATGAATCCAAGCTGAAAAATATTCTTCAGGATATTATCCAGGAAAACTTTCTCAACCTAGCAACACAGGACAATATTTGGGTCCAGGAAATACAGAGAACACCACAAAGATATTCCTCAAGAAGAGCAACCCCAAGGCACATAATCATCAGCTTTGCCACGGTTGAAATGAAGGAGAAAATGCTGGGGGCAGCCAGAGAGAAAGGTCATGTTACCCACAAAGGGAAGCCCATTAGACTCACAGCAGATCTCTCAGCAGAAACCCTATCAGCCAGAAGAGAGTGGGGGCCAATATTCAACATCCTTAAAGAAAAGATCTTTCACCCCAGAATTTCATATCCAGCCAATCTAAGCTTCATAAGTGGAAAAATAAAATCCTTTGTGAACAAGCAAGTATTCAGAGATTTCATCACCACCCAGCCTGCTTTACAAGAGCTCCTGAAAGAAACACTACACATGGTAAGGAACAACCAGTACCAGCCACTCTAAAAGCATACCAAAAGGTACAGAGCATCAACATAATGAAGAATCTGCATCAACTAATGGGCAAAACAGCCAGCTAGCTTAAAATGGCAGTATCAAATTCATATAAATCAATATTAACCCTAAATGTAAATGGACTAAATGCCCCAATCAAAAGACACAGACTAACAAATTGGATAAAAAGTGACCCCATTCTTAAAAGGCTTCCAGCTTAGTTGGGGAGATAGCAAATATGGCCAGATAATTTTTAAATCAAAAGTAGAGAAATTTGTAACTGTAACATGGAATGAGAAAACTGGACTTTGAGTGCTTTAGAACTAAATTAGTCTTATAAAATTCCTCTATTCCTACTGAAGATTAGCCATGAATTCTGATGTGAAAGAACTCATGACTTTAGCTAAGGCATCCTATTGTCTAACAGAAGTTTCTGAAATAAAGGAAATGTTTGATAATCTGTGCCATCCAATAAGATAGCCACTAACTACATGTGGCCTTTGAGCCTCTGAAACGTGATTAGTGCAACTGAGAAATAGAAATTAAATGTTTAATTTAATTTATATTAAATTAAAATAATCACACAAAAAAAGAAAGAAAAGATATTCAGCATCATAGCTCATTAGGGAAGTGCAAAATAAAATCAAATTAAGACACTACTATACACCTTTTAGAATTGCTAAAATAAAACAACTGATAATACAACCTGCTGGTGAATGAATATATGGGACAACTGGAGCAAAACTCATATGGTTCTGATGGAAATACAAAACAAGATAGTCACTTTAGAAAACAGTTTAAAAAAAATGAAATTTTTAATTTAGATTAGCATGGCACAGAGGTGCATGCCTGTAGTCTCAGATACTTGGTAGGGTAGCCTGAAGTGGAAGGGTGGCTTGAGGTGAGGAGTTTGAGGCTGCACTGAGCTATGATTACATCACTGCATTCCAGCCTGGGCAATAGAGAAAGACTCCTGTTCTCTCTCCCTCTTTCTCTCCCTCTGTCTCTCTTTCTTTCTCTCTTTTCTTTTCTTTTATTTTCTTTCTTTCTTTCTTTTTTCTCTCTCTCTCTTTCTTTCTTTGTTTCTTTCTCCTTCTTTCTTTCCTTCCTTCCTTTCTTCCTTTCTTTCTCTTTCTTTTTTTAAAAAAGGAAAAGAAAAAGAAAAAGAAAATCTGGAGACAACAGCTGTTGGAGAGGATGTGGAGAAACAGGAACACTTTTACATTGTTGGTGGGAGTGTAAGTTAGATCAACCATTGTGGAAGACAGTGTGGCAATTCCTCATGGACCTAGAAATAGAAATTCCATTTGACCCAGCAATCCCATTACTGGATATATATCCAAAGGATTATAAATCATCCTATTATAAGGACACATGTACATGTATGTTCATTGCAACACTGTTTACAATAGCAAAGACTTGGAACCAACCCAAATGCCCACTGATGATAGACTGGACAGGGAAAATGTGGCACATATACACCATGGAATACTATGCAGCCATAAAAAAATGATGGTTTGTGTCCTTTGCAGGGACATGGATGAACCTGGAAACCATCATTCTCAGCAAACTGACACAGGAACAGAAAATCAAACACTGCATATTCTCACTCATAGGTGGGTGTTGAACAATGAGAACACATGGACACAGGGATGGAAGCATCACACGCTGAGGTCTGTGGGTGGGACTAGGGGAGGGATAGTGCGGAGTAGGGAGTTGGGGAGGGATAACATGGGGATAAATGCCAGATATAGGTAATGGGGATGGAGGCAGCAAACTACATTGCCATGTATGTACCTATGCAACAATACTGCATGTTCTTCACATGTACCCCAGAACCTAAAATGCAATTATATATAAACAATCGAATGATGCACCTTAACAAATTGTAAAAGCAAGAGCAAACCAACCCAAAATCAATAGAAAAAAAGAAATAATAAAGACCAGAGCAAAAATAAATGAAACTGAAACAAAAAAATACAAAGGATAGATAAAACAAAAAGTTCATTTTCTAAAAAGACAAACAAAATCAACAAATCTTTAGCCAGTTTCAAAAAAGAAGAAGAAGATCCATATAAATACAATCAGAGATGAAAAAGAAGACATTACAACTGATACTGCAGAAATTCAAAAGATCATTAGAGACTACTCAAGAAACTACATGCCAATAAATTGGAAAACCTAGAAGAAATGAACACATACAACCCACCAAGATTAAACCATGAAAAAAATGTAAAACCTGAACAGACCAATAACAAATCATGAGATCAAAATGGTAATAAAAGGTCTCCCAGCAAAGAAGCCTGGATCCAATGGCTTCACTGCTGAATTTTACTAAACATTTAAAGAAAAACAAATACCAATCCTGCTAAAATTATTCTGAAAAATAGAGAAAGACCTCTACAAGGCCAGGATTATCCTAATACCAAAACCTGGAAAAGACAAATTAAAAAAAGAAAACTACAGGCCAAAATTCCATATGAACATTGTTGCAATAATCAATGAGATTCGAATAAGCCAAATTAACAACACATTAAAAAGATCATTCACTCTGACCAAGTGGGATTTATCTCAGGGATGCAAGCATGTTTCAACATAGACAAATCAATCAGTATAATAAATCATGTCAACAGAAAGAAGGACCCCCCCAAAAAAAGATCATTTCAACTGATGCTTAAAAAGCATTTGATAAATTCAACATCCCTGCATGATAAAAATCCTCAAATAACTATGTATAAAAGGAACATGCTTTAATACAATAAAAGCCATGTACAATAGAGCCACTGCTAGTATTATACTGAATGAGCCTCTCCTCTAAGGTATGGAACAAGGCAAGTACACCCAATTACACCACTGCTATGCAACATAGTACTGGAAGTTCTAGCTACAGCAATAAGACAAGAGAAAAAAAAAAGGGAGGGGGGCCTCAGCATTAAAGAAGAAAAAGTCAAATTATTCTTGTTCACAGATGATATAATATTACATTTGGAAAAACCCAAAGACTCTACTAAAAAACTATTAGAACTGATAAATTCAGTAAAGTTGCAGTATTCAAAATCAACATACAAAAATCACTAGCATTTCTATATGCTAACAACAAACAATGTGAAAAAGAAATCAAGAAAGTAATTCCATTTACAATACCAAGAAATAAAATAAAACATCTAGAAATAAACTTAACAGAAGTAGAAACCTCTAATTTAAAAACCGTAAAACATTAATGAAAGAAACTGAAGAGAACACCATAAAAATGGAAAGATATTCCATGTTCATGAATTGGAAGAATCAATATTGTTAAAATGTCCATTCTACCCACAGCAATCTACAGATTCAATGCAATCCCTATCATAATATCAATGGCATTCTTCATCAAAATAGAAAAAAATAATCCTTAAATTTAAATAGAACCACAAAAGACCAAGAATAGCACAAACTATCCTTAGGAAAACATAGCAAAACTGGAGAAATCACATTACCTGGCTTCATATTATATTACAGAATTATAGTAACCCAAACGGCATAGTGGTGGCATAAAAATAGACACATAGATCAATGGACAGAATAGAGAACCCAGAAATAAGTGCATACATCTACAGTAAACTCATTTTCAACAAAGGTACAAAGAACATACATTGGAGAAAGAATAGTCTTCTCAATAAATGGTGTTGGGAAAAATGGATATCCATATGCAGAAGGATAAAACTAGGTCCCTATCTCTTACTGCATGCAAAAATCAAATCAAAATTAATTAAAGATTTAAATCTAAGACTTCAAACTATGAAATACTAAAAGAAAATATTGGAGAAAATCTCTAAGACATTAGTCTGGGCAAAAAATTCTTGAGTAATACCCCACAAGCACAGATAACCAAAGTAAAAATGAATAAATGGGATCACATCAAGTTAAAAAGCTTATGCAGAGCAAAGGATACAACCAACAAAGTGAAGAGACTACCCACGGAGTGGGAGAAACATTTGCAAACTACTCATCTGACAAGCGATTAATAACCAGAATACGTAAGAAGCTCAAACAAACTCTATAGAAAAAAAAAATCTAACAATCTGATCAAAAAATGGGCAAAAGATTTCAACAGACATTTCTCAAAAGAAGACGTACAAACAGCAAACAGGCATATGAAAAGGTGCTCAACATCACTGACCATCAGAGAAATGCAAATCAAAACTACAATGAGCTATCATCTCATCCCAGTTAAAATGGCTTATATCCAAAAGACAGACAATAACGAATGCTGGCAAGGATGTGCAGAAAAGGAAATCCTTGCACATTGCTAGTGCAAATGTAAATTAGTACTACCACTAGAGAGAACAGTTTGGAAGTTTCTCAAAAAACTGAAAATTTAGCTACCATATTATCCAGCATTCCTACTACTGGGTATATATCCCCCCTCAAAAAGCAAATCAGTATATCAAAAAGATATATGCACTCCTGTGTTGCAGCACTGTTTACAACAACTAAGATTTGGAAGCAACCTAAGCATCCATCAACAGATGAGTGAATAAAGAAAATGTGGTACATATACACAATGAAGTACTATTCAGCCATAAAAAGGAATGAGATTCAGTCATTTGCAACACTATGGATGGAATTAGAAATCATTATATTAAATGAAATAAGCCAGGCACAGATAGACAAATATTGCATGTTCTCACTTATTTGTGGGATCTAAAAAATTCAAACAATTAAACTCATGGACACAGCAGAAGGATTGTTACCAGAGGCTAGGAAGGGTCTTTGTGGGGTTAGTGGGAAGGTGAAGATGGGTTAATGGGTACAAAAAAAAATAGAAAGGATAAATAAGACCTACTGTTTGATAGCACAATAGGGTGATTACAGTAAATAATAAATTGTACATTTTAAAATAACTTAAGAGTGTATGTGGACTGTTTGTAACTCAAAGAATAAATGCTTGAGAGGATGGATACCCCATTCTCCATTACGTGCTTATTTCACATTGCATGCCTATATCAAAACATCTCATGTACCCCACAATATATACACCGACTATGTATGCAAAAATTAAAAATAAAAATAAATAAAAAGAAAACAAAATAAATAATACTGCTAAGAAAAGAATGACTACTGACCTGAAAACATTTTTTTAATTGAATGACAAATATATCCAAAGCACTTAGCAAATAGTAAAATATCATGTAAATGTAATATAGAAATAATAATATAAAACAAGTCTGATGAAGGTAAAGAAGACAGATATATCCTTTTTTCTTTTTCCTTTTTTTTTTTTTTTTTTTTTTTGAGACATTGTCTCACTCTGTCACTCAGGCTGGAGTGCAGTGGCACAGTCTCAGCTCACTGCAACCTCCGCTTTCAAGGTTCAAGCAATTATCCCTGCCTCAGCCTCCCAAGTAGCTGGGATTACAGACACCCACTACCACGCCTGGCTAATTTTTGTATTTTTAGTAGAGATATGGTTTCGCCATGTTGGCCAGGGTGATCTTAAATTCCTGACCTCAGGTGATCTGCCTGCCTCAGCCTCCCAAAGTGCTGGGATTACAGGCATCAGCCACTGCACCCAGCCAATATATCCCTTTCATAGACTCAGTAATACCAGAGCATAACACTAACGCTACTGAATTCTAAACTTAAAAGTGGTTACAATGGGCCAGGCACAGTGGCTCACCCATAATCTTATCACTTTCGGAGGCCAAGGAGGGTGGATCACCTGAGGTCAGGAGTTTGAGACCAGGCTGACCAACCATGGCCATCACGGTAGAACCCTGTCTCTACTAAAATAACAAAAAGTAGCCGGGTGCAGTTGTGCACACATATAATCTCAGCTACTCAGGAGGCTGAAGCAGGAGAATTGCTTGAACCCAGGGGGCAGAGGTTGCAGTGAGCCAAGATTGTGCCACTGTACTCCAGCCTGGGCAACAGAGCGAGACTCCATCACAAAAAAAAAATTGTTACAATGATGAACTTGGAATTTCCAAGATCACAATAATTTAATACCATATAAGAAGATACGTTTCTTGAGGAATAAAAAACAATCAAAACAGCAATGACCTGGTTTCAAATCTTACTAATTATGTCATTTCACAAAACTCACATGTTTCTAAATCTCAGATACCTCATCCTTAAAACATGAGTAATAATAATTTTTTCTCAGAGTTTAACAAATACTTAAATAAAACAAACTGTATTAAACATTTAGCACAGTGTCTGGTGCACAGTTAATGTTCAAAAAATAACGCTTTCCAGCCTTTAGTTTGAAGGTGCTTACTTGCCTCATAATTAATAAATCTATGCATAAATCAAAAGCACTAACTACAGTATGGTTCTCCAATACACAGGGTATGGGAGAAATAAAAGATATGAACTCCACTTTTATAGAGCTTACAATTGAGTTATGATACCAAAAATAATGACAGATGGCATCATTTTGTTGAAATGGCAAATCACTACTCATGACCTATTCATAAGACTTGTAGTACAATACTTTAAAACCTTAATATATACATATAATAAATTTAGGGTTTTATAATATGAAGATGATCATGGAAATTGTTTATATTATTGTGGTAAGAACACTTAATACGAGATCTACCCTCTTAATTTTTACAAATAACTGTTGTTAACAAAGGTCACAAAATTTTACAGCCAATCTTAATGAACTAATTAATTAATCATCTTGCAAAAGTGAAACTTTATATCCGCTGAATAACAATTTCCCATTTTCCCCTTCTCCCAACACCTGGAAACCACCATTCTACTTTTTGTTTCTATTAGTTTGACTACTTTAGATACTTCATATAAGCAGGATCATGCAGCATGTGTCCTGTGACTAGTTTATTTCACTTAGCATAATGTGCTGCAGGATCGTCCATGTTGTCACATATGACAAAACTTCCTTCTAAGGCTGAATATTATTCCATTGTCTATATATACCACATTTTTTATTCATTAATCCATCAGTGGACATTTAGGTTGTTTTCCCATCTTAACTACTGTGAATATTGTTGCAAGGAACATGGGAATGCAAATATCTCTTTGAGATCTTAATTTTAATTCTCTTGGTTAAAGAGGACTTCTGGATCATAGAGTATTTTAATTTTTTGAGGAACTTCTATACTGTTTTACATAGTGGCTGCACCATTTTGCATTTCCATTGATAGTATAAAAGGGTTCCAGTTTCACCACATCCTCACCAACAGTTATCATTTTTTAAATAACAGCTATCCTAACAGGTATGAAGTGATATCTCATTATGGTTTAATTTGCATTTCCCTGATGATACTGAGAATATTTTCATACACTTGTTGGTCATCTGTATGTCTTCTTTGGAGAAATATCTATTCAAGTCCTTTGTCTTTTTAAAAATCAAGTAATTTGGTTTTTTGCTATTGATTTGAAAAAAATCATTTTATATTTTGGATGCTAATCCCTTATTACATATGTGGTTTGCAAATATTTTCTCCAATTCTATAAGCTGTCTTTTCACTATGTTAACTGTTTCTTTTGCTGTACAGAAATTTTATAGTTTGACATATTCCCACTTGTCTATTTTTGCTTTTGTTCCCTGTGTTTTGGGTGTCATACCAAGAAATCATTGCCAAAATTGATGTAAGGAAGCTCCTCCCCTATATTTTCTTTCTTCTAGGAGTTATATAGTTTCAGGTATTACATTTATGTCTCTAGTCCATTTATGCTTGATTTTTGTGTATGGTGTAAAATAAGGGTCCAATTTCATTCCTTTGCATGCAGATATCCAGTTTTCCCAACATCACTTGTTGAAAGGACTGTCATTTTCCAATTGTATATTTATGGCACCCCTGTCAAAGATCACTTATATATCATATATATATGGTCTTATTTCTGGGCTCTCAATTAATGTTCCTTTGGTCTATATGTCTGTCTTTATGCCCTTACTAAACTGTTATAATTACTGTAACTGTAATATATTTTGAAATAAGGACATATAAATGCCTCCAGCTTTTTTCTTTCTCAAGAATGCATTGGCATTTCAAGGTCTTTTGTGATTTCGGTGGATTTTTAGAATTGTTTTCTCTGTTTCTGTTAAGAAAAAAAAATAGCCATTGAGATTTTAATAGGGACTGCATTGAATCTGTGGAACTCTTTCAGTAGTATGGACACTTTAAAAATATTAATTTTTCTAACCCATGAACATGCGACGTCTTTCCATTCATGTGTGTCTTCTTCAATACTTTCATCAATGTTTTGTTGTCTTCAGCATAGTAGTCTTTCACCCCTTAAGTTTATTCCCAAATGTTTTACTCTCTTTCATGCTATTGTAAATGGAATTGTTTTATTTCCTTCTCAGATAGTTCAATGTCAGTGTTAAGAAATGCAACTGATTTTTGTAAGCTGATTTTTTATCTACTACTTTATTGAATTCATTTATTAGTTGAAAATGGTAAATTTTATGTTGTAATTTTTTTACCACAATAAAAAAAAATTACTTGGGCAGATAGTGACCCATTACTATTAGTAACTGCTGAATGAAATGTGGTCTGTATGTAGCGAAGTGATGGGCACCTGGAATCATGACATCAAACATTTTATAAGTAACTTTGTCCCTGTAACCAGATTTCTCTTTAGGAAGTACAATAATGTTAGGATGCAAGTTTTATAGTTCTAAAACTGATGATACCCAAGTGTCTGCTAAAGAGGTACCTGGAAGTGTTTTAGCAGATATAGTAGAGATTTGGGGTCAGGTGATCTGAGTTCCAGTCCTAGCTCTGACACTTATTAGCAGTACAACCTTCAACAAGTTATTTGATATCTTTCAGTTTAAACTTCCTCATTTGTGCAATAATAAAAATAGTATCCACCTCATAAGATGGTTACGATAATTAAATAAAATGGTATGTATAATATGAATACAATGTCTGGTTCATATTAAATGCTTTAATAAATATCATCAATAATAAAATAGATGACAATGATGATAATGACAAGTAACTGGGCCATTCACTCACCTAGTCCTTATTTATAAGTAATAACATATAATTGTAAGAAAACAGGGTAGATTTAAGAGCACATTATTAGCTACAGAAAGACTTTTCCCCGCTATATTAACTAGATTCATACATATCTGTCATACTGGTATGTCATATATAGCTGTATAAGAAGGTAGTTCACATACAAAAGTACTTCCTGCCCATGTACCCATACTTGGAAACCATTTTTTCAACTATCAATTGTCTGCCTGCATTTTGGCTTTTAGGAGAGGACTCAGCTGGAGTGCAGTAGTGCGCTCTCAGCTCACTGCAACCTCTGCCTCCATGGTTCAAGTGATTATCCTGCCTCAGCCTCCCAAGTAGCTGAGACTACAGGTATATGCCACCACACTCAGCTAATTTTTAGTAGAGATGGGGTTTCACTGTTAGCCAGGGTAGTTTTGATCTCCTGACCTTGTGATCCACCTGCCTGGGCCTCCCAAAGTGCTGGGATTACAGGCATGAACCACTGCACCTGGCCTCTGGACTGATTTTTTTAAATTTCAGTTTGACCTATGCTCATGTTAAACTCTTCAGTTACAAGCATTATTTGGCCCCAGTAAATTTTCCAGAAAAAAAAATACAAATGTCTCCCTTTCATATTGCAACTCAGATACAAATAATTGCAAAGGATATTATCCATATCAAATCCATTACTATATTTTGTCAATTTTTCCTTTGTAATGAGTCCCTAACTATCCCTTTCTTTTCCACTGCTGCTTCACTAATGTAATCATGCTCATCTCACTCCTGAATATCTTCACTAGCCTCTTTGGTCCTTCTAAGCTAGGCATCTATACCACTATTCTGTCCTCTGAGGAGCCATGAGATAAATCATTCTAAAATATCACACATAATTTTCTTAGTCACAATCCCTCCTTGACTCCCTATTGCTTAAAGAAAAATCAAACCCCCTTAATTATAAAGCTAAGTCTTAGACAGTTCTCCACAATCTGATCCCCGCTAACTTAATTTTTCCAGAAAAGTCTCTTACAACTGGTTCTCAAATTATGTTGGTATATTGGAAATGGGATTTGCCCAATGACACATGATTATTATCTGTAACTTACCAATTTCCAAATATTAGGCACTTTGTGAAACACGAACAAGAGTACCCCTCCCTTCCTTTCCAAATACTCCTGATTATGACTAAAAATCTCAGAAAATGGATCAAAGGTTAATATGCATAAAACAAAAATTCATCCTATATTCCTTCATTTCCAAGAAAACTTTATTTCTCAGCCTAGACTCCTAGTTTTTTCCAGAGCCCTTCAAACTCCCAAGAAACCAAAATGGCCAGATAAGCATGACACAATACTCCATGTTGGTAACTCATTAGCCCACCACAATATCATCAGGGTCTCACATTTCCATACTCTAACCACAGCACCGTCCTATTCTAGTAAATAAAATGAGATCACTGGAAGAACAAGCCAGGTGCTGGAAGTAACAAAGTAAATCCACTGCCAGGCCAGAACAGAATCAATACCCTCCTCACATGTGATATATAAATAGATATATAGATAGATAGAGATAGATAGAGATATCAGATATATATAGTGATTTTAAAAACACCACGGTGTACTCAAGACCAGAGATACCAGGAACAGAAACAATGAAATGTAGAGCAAATCCTCAGGCTTTATTATTTTATACTAAGAGGATCATTAGCCCCTCTTTGACTTTTAAATGTATAAGAGTATTCAGAAATTCAATCTAAGTATTGAATTTCTGATCAACCATATGTATTCATAACTAAACTAAAAATGATTATACTCTTAAATGTAGTGAGAGTAACCAGGTATTGTTGAAAATGACAGATTTTAGAATCATTAGCACTAACTCTCAAATCCTAGTTGTAAAGCTGGGACAAGTTATTCAACCCCTGCTGAACTTCAGTTTCCTCATCTTTAAAATAGAGGTATTTTATCACATATACCCCCAAAATATGTACATCTATTATGTATCAACTTAAAAATGAATTAAATGGTGGTATTTGGAAACCTGCTTAGTAGGGTAGTTGTGAAGAATAAATGAGATAAAACATAAGGCAGAGTCCCAGCCAGATGTCACCAAGAGAGTAGAATAAGACTTTCCAACACTCATCACCCCTATAGACACATCCATTTGAACAACTAACCACACACAAATGAACCTTCATAATAGCTAAGAAAACTAGGTGAGAGATTACAGCACCTGGGTGTAGAACAAAAATAAGAAAAGACACACTGAAGAGAGTAAGAGGGACAATTTTATCCATGTCATGCCTCCCGCAATTCTAGGCAGCACATCATGGAGAAAGATAGCCTTTGCATGCAGGAAAGAGAAGAAAGTGAGCAATCACTTCTCCATGGACCCCAAAACTGGGCCCTCCTCAGTAAACTCCAGTGCTCAACAGGCCCCCATGGCCCCAGAATGAGCCTCCAAACCTTCCCTAATGCCAAGTCATATCCTGCAGCACCAGCTCTTGGCCTTCCTAGCAGATTCAGTCTCCAGGCCCACCCCACCACAAGGATGACCCCAGCTGTCCCAGGCTTTAGATCAGTCTCAGCTCTAGGCTGGCCCAACCCTAACAAAAGGCAGTCCCCGGAGACTCAGACTACAGGCCTGCCCTCAGGGTGAGGATAGCCCTACTGATGCCAGATCCTAGACAATTCCCAGCTCCAACATGGCTCCCTGCAGCCCTAGTCATGAGGCCAGCACTCTCAAACCCAATCTGTATACAGGTTCAAGCCCTATCGAACACCTGGCCAGCCCCTGTGGTCTCAGATTCCAATTACCTCAGGTTTCAAACCATCCAAACCAGGTTAGCAACCCTGGCCTCATGTACCAGGCTAATAGCTGTGGACACAGGCTCCAGGCCCACCCAATGCTAGGCCAATACCTGCAGCCCCCTACTCCAGTAGAACAAGAATCCAGTACTGCCCAGTCAGATCCAGGATCCAGGCCCATCCCAACAGACTCCAGCACTAAAATGGCCACCACAGACTCAGGCTTCAGGAGCTCCATGTCAGCCCAGGTTCCAGGCCCAAGACTGACGCCAGCCCACGAAAGCCTACCATCCAAGCCAGCACCCACATACTGAATCTCCAGACTGGCCCCAGCAGACCCAGTATCCAGGACAGTCCTCATGGCCACAGGCTCCAAGGCCAATACCCACAGTTCCATAACCAGATTAGCACCCGTAATCTCAGGCTCCAGGCCAATTGCCACAAACCCAGAAGCAAGGCTTCCTCCCCTAGGCCCAAGGGTCTAGGCAACTCCAGGAGACCCTGGTGACAGACCTGACCCCCACAGGCTAAGGTTCCAGGACCACCCCTACAAACCCAGGCTATAGGCCAGCACTTACAGACAAAAATTCCAGGCCTATCTCAGTGGATCCAAGATCCAGGCACATCCCAGCACATTATCAACCCCTGTACAATCCAGGTCTCCTTCATTGGACCCAGACTTCAGGAAGATGCCCGTTCATACAGGCCCCAAGCATGCCCTCAAAAACCTAGGTTCCAGGCCCAATCCCACAGACTCAAATAACAGAACCTCCTGAGTAGATCCAGGCTCCAGGTCCAACCCCATGTAACCAAGTGCCAGGCCCCCACACCTGCTGACTCAGGAACCAGGCCAGCCTGCCTGATGATTCCAGCAGCAAGTCGATCCATGGACCATGCCAGAAATCCTCCCTGAATCTCTGGATTGGCTCACTGCTTAAGGGCTTTCCTAGACAAAATCAGTGTGTAAAAATTGAAATAAGTTCACACTTTACAAAATACACAGACATCAATGTAAGATAACAGGAAGCAAGAAAAACCTAGGAAACATTAACACCACTGAAAGAACACAATAATTTCCCAATAGCTGACTCCAAAGAAATGGAGATGTATAAACTGCCTGATAAATAATTTAAAGTAATTGTTTTAAGGAAACTCAACAAACCTCAAAAAAATAAAGTAGGCCCATGACCAAGCACCCTGTAAACTCCCTGGGCTCACCTATATGCAGATTTCTTGAATAAATATATCAAAACATTTTTTAGAGATTTGGAACAATTTGAGAAACACTGCAGATGAACTGCATAGCATAGAAATATTGAAAAAAAAGAATATGTTAAGTATGGCATGAATTCATAAAATATATGCAGACAGTAGTATATATTATCATTTACTGCCATAAAATATATGCAAATCTTTATAAGAGCTAATATTTATCAAAACTTTGCAGCCATAAAAAAGAATGAAATGTTTTTCATAAACACATGTACAGCTGAGGCCATTATCCTAAGTGAACTAACTCAGAAAGAGAAAACCAAATGCTGCATGTTCTCACTTACAAGTGGAAGTTAAACAATGGGTACAGTTAATCATAAAGATGTAAATAATAGACACCAAGAACTCCAAAAGTAGGGAAGGTGGGAGGGAAGCAAGGGCTAAAAAATTACTTATTAGATACAATGTTCACTATTTGGGTACTGGGTACACTAGAAGCCCAGTCCCTACCAGGATGTAATATGCTCATGTAACAAACAAGCATGTGTACCTCCTGAATCTAAAATAAAATTTAAAAATTAAAAACTAGACCAGATCTGGAATGAATAACTTTTTATAAATAGCTCATTTTCTCGGAATTCATGTGATCCAGAAAAAATAATAATAATAATATGAAAACTTACACAAACACAGACTGGACATGCCAGTTCATGGTCAAGAGAAATGTAAATAAATATAAAATGCAGTATTAAATCATAACTGCATAAAATTAACTGTTGTACCTACCATACGATTTTCCCATTTTGTTGGCTGCCAGTTCACTCTAACGAATGTTTCTTTTGCTGTGCAGAAACTCTGGAGTTTAATTAGATCCCATTTGTCTATTTTGGCTTTTGCTGCCATTGCTTTTGGTGTTTTAGTCATGAAGTCCTTGCCTTTGTCTATGTCCTGAATGGTATTGCCTAGGTTTTCTTCTAGGATTTTTATGGTGTTAGGTCTTATGTTTAAATCTTTAATCAATCTTGAGTTAATTTTTGTATAAAGTGTAAGGAAGGAATCCAGTTTCAGCTTTCTGCACATGGCTAGCCAGTTTTCCCAACACCATTTATTAAACAAGGAATCCTTTCAAACAAAAAATTGCTTGTTTTTGTCAGGTTTGTCAAAGATCAGATGGTTGTAGATGTGTGGCATTACTTCTGAGGTCTCTGTTCAGTTCCATTGGTCTGTACCGGTATTGATTGACTTACGACCTATGCAACTTACGACCATTCGACTTTATGACCACAATCGCTAGCCACAACTCCTCCGCGTCTGGCAGTGCAAACGTTGCCCAGCTGGGTGTACAACAGTGCGGACCAGCTTCCAGCAGCACTACCATCTCCACGTGCACCATTTCAGCTCTACATATAGCCTACTCAACGTACAACCAAATTGTGTTATGACCGTTCTGCGGTCCTAACCATGGTCGTAAGTCGAGCACTAGCTGTATTTCTGTTTTGGTACCAGTACCACACTGTTTTGATTACTGTAGCCTTGTAGTATAGTTTGAAGTCAGGTAGCGTGATGCCTCCAGCTTTGTTCTTTTTGCTTAGGATTGTCTTGGCTATGCACGCTCTTTGTTGGTTCCATATGAAGTTTAAAATAGTTTTTTCCAGTTCTGTAAAAAAAAGTCAATGATAGCTTGATAGGGATAGCATTGAATCTATAAATTACTTTGGACAGTAGGGCCATTTTCACAATACTGACTCTTCCTAACCATGAGCATGGAATGTTTTTTTCATCTGTTTGTGT
Source organism: Saimiri boliviensis (assembly GCF_048565385.1). Lineage (NCBI taxonomy): Eukaryota > Metazoa > Chordata > Mammalia > Primates > Cebidae > Saimiri > Saimiri boliviensis. Next base: position 83,823,933 of record NC_133460.1, read on the forward strand.
CCTCTCTTACTTCCTTGAGCAGTGGTTTGTAGTTCTCCTTGAAGAGGTCGTTCAAGTCCTTTGTTAGTTGTATTTCTAGGTATTTTGTTCTCTTTGTAGCAATTGCGAATGGGAGTTCACTCGTGATTTGGCTCTCTGTTTCTCTGTTATTCGTGCATAGGAATGCTTGTGATTTTTGCACATTATGTATCCTGAGATTTTGCTGAAGTTGCTTATCAACTTAAGGAGATTTGGGGCTGAGACGACGGGGTCTTCTAAATACATAATCATGTCATCTGCAAATAGAGACAATTTGACTTCCTCCTTTTCTAATTGAATACCCTTTATTTCTTTTCCTTGACTGATTGTTCTGACTAGAACTTCCAATACTATGTTGAAAAGGAACAGTGAGAGAGGGTATCCTTGCCTTGTGACAGTTTTCAAAGGGAATGCTTCCAGTTTTTGCCCATTCAGTGTGATATTGGCTGTGGGTTTGTCGTAAATAGCTTTTATTATTTTTTGATACATTCCAATGGTACCTAGTCTATTGAGAGTTTTTAGCATAAAGGGCTATTGAATTTTCTCAAAGGCCTTCTCCACATCTATTGAGATAATCATGTGGATTTTGTCTTCAGTTCTTTTTATGTAACGAATTACACTTATAGATTTGCGTATGTTGAACCAGCCCTGCATCCCTGGGATGAAGCCTCCTTGATCATGGTGGATAAGCTTTTTGATGTGCTGTTGCAATCAGCTTGCCAGTATTTTATGGAAGATTTTTGCATCAATGCCCGTCATAAATATTGACCTGTAATTTTGCTTTGAAGTTGTTTTTAAGCCTGGTTTTGGTATCCAGATGATGTTGGTTTCATAAAATGAGTTAGGGAGGATTCCCTTTTTGCATTGTTTGGAATAGTTTCAGAAGGAATGATACCAGCTCCTCTTTGTACGTCTGGTAGAATTCATCTGTGAACCCATCTGGACCTTGACTTTTTTTGGTTGGTAGGCTATTGATTACTGTCTCAGCTTCAGACCTTGATATTGATCTATTGAGGGATTCAACTTCCTCCTGGTTTACTCTTGGGAGGGTGTAAGTGTCCAGGAATTTATCCATGTTTTCTAGATGTAATGGTTTACACACAGAGTTGTTTGCAGCATTCTCTGATGGTAGCATGTATTTCTATGGAATAGGTGGAGATATCCCCTTTATCATTTTTTATTGCATCTATTTGATTCTTGTCTGTTTTCTTTTTTATTAGTCTGGCTAGCAGTCTATTTTGTTAATCTTTAAAAAAAAAACCAGCTTCTGGATTTATTGAGTTTTTGAAGGGTTTTTTGAGTTTCTGTCTCCTTCAGTTCTGCTCTGATCTTAGTTATCTCTTGTCTTCTGCTAGCTTTTTAATTTGTTTGATCTTGCTCCTGTAGTTTTTTAAAGAGGGTTGAAAGGGTGTCAATTTTAGATCATTCCTCACTTCACATGTGGTCATTTATTGATACTAATTTCCCTCTTAGACACTGCTTTAAGTGTCCCAGAGATTCTGATACGTTGTGTATTAATTCCTTTTCTTTTAATTTTTTAAATTGCATTTTAGGTTTTGGGGTACATGTAAAGAACATGCAAGATTGTTGCATAGGTACACACATGGCAGTGTGATTTGCTGCCATCCTCCCAGTCACCTATATCTGTCATTTCTCCCCATGCTATCTCTCCCCACCTCCCCATCCCCCTGTCCCTGCCCCATTTCCCCTCAACGGACCCCAGTGTGTAGTGCTGCCCTCCCCGTGTCCATGTGTTCTCATTGTTCAACACCCACCTATGAGTGACAACATGCGGTGTTTGATTTTCTGCTCTTGTGTCAGTTTGCTGAGAATGATGGTTTCCAGGTTCATCCATGTCCCTACAAAGAACATTAACTCATCATTTTTGATGGCTTCATAATATTCCATGGTGTATATGTACCACATTTTCCCTGTCCAGTCTATCATCGATGGGCATTTGGGTTGGTTCCAGGTCTTTGCTATTGTAAACAGTGCTGCAATGAACATTCATGTGTATGTGTCCTTATAGTAGAACGATTTATAATCATTTGGATATATACCCAGTAATGGGATTCCTGGGTCAAAGGGGAATTCTATTTCTAGGTCCTCGAGAAATTGCCACACTGTCTTCCACAATGGTTGAACTAATTTACACTCCCACCAACAGTGTAAAAGTGTTCCTATTTCTCCACATCGTCTCCAGCATCAGTTGTCTCCAGATTTTTTAATGATCACCATTCTAACTGGCGTGAGATGGTATCTTAATGTAGTTTTGATTTTCATTTCTCTAATGACCAGTGATGATGAGCATTTTTTCATATGTTTGTTGGCCTCCTGTATGTCTTCTTTTGTAAAGTGTCTGTTCATATCCTTCGCCCACTTTTGAATGGGCTTGTTTATTTTTTTCTTGTAGATCTGTTTTAGTTCTTTGTAAATTCTGGATATCAGTCCCTTGTCAGATGGGTAGACTGCAAAAATTTTTTCCCATTCTGTTGGTTGCCAGTTCACTCTAATGACTCTTTCTTTTGCCGTGCAGAAGCTGTGGAGTTTGATTAGGTCCCATTTGTCTATTTTGGCTTTTGTTGCCAATACTTTTGGTGTTTTGTTCATGAAGTCCTTGCCTATGCCTATGTCCTGAATGGTTTTGCCTAGATTTTCTTCGAGGGTTTTTATGGTGTAAGGTCTTATGTTTAAGTCTTTAATCCATCTGGAGTTAATTTTAGTGTAAGGTGTCAGGAAGGGGTCCAGTTTCTGCTTTCTGCACATGGCTAGCCAGTTTTTCCAACACCATTTATTAAAGAGGGAATCCTTTCCCCTTGCTTGTTTTTGTCAGGTTTGTCAAAGATCAGATAATTGTAGATATGTTGTGTTTCCTCCGAGGCCTCTGTTCTGTTCCATTGGTCTATATCTCTGTTTTGGTACCAGTACCATGTTGTTTTGATTACTGTAGCCTTGTAGTATAGTTTGAAGTCTGGTAGTGTGATGCCTTCTGCTTTGTTCTTTTTGCTTAGAATTGACTTGGCTATGCGGGCTCTCTTTTGGTTCCATATGAAGTTTAAGGTGTTTTTTTCCAGTTCTGTGAAGAAGGTCATTGGTAGCTTGATGGGAATAGTGTTGAATCTGTTAATTACTTTGGGCAGTATGGCCATTTTCATGATGTTGATTCTTCCTAACCATGAACATGCAATGTTTCTCCAGCTGTTTGTGTCCTCTCTTATTTCATTGAACAGTGGCTTGTAGTTCTCCTTGAAGAGGTCCTTTACGTTCCTTGTTAGTTGTATTCCTAGGTATTTTATTCTCTTTGTAGCAATTGTGAATGGCAGTTAGTTCTTGATTTGGCTCTCTTTAAGTCTGTTACTGGTGTATAGGAATGCTTGTGAATTTTGCACATTGATTTTGTATCCTGAGACTTTGTGGAAGTTGTTTATCAGTTTCAGGAGATTTGGGGCTGAGACGATGGAGTCTTCTAGATATACAATCATGTCATCTGCAAACAGAGACAATTTGATTTCCTCCTTTGCTATTTGAATACCCTATATTTCTTTTTCTTGCCTGATTGCTCTGGCTAGAACTTCTAGTACTATATTGAATAGGAGTGGTGAGAGAGGGCATCCTTCTCCAGTGCCAGATTTCAAAGGGAATGCTTCCAGTTTTTGCCCATTCAGTATGATTTTGGCTGTTGGTTTGTCATAAATAGCTTTTATTATTTTGAGATACATTCCATCAATACCTAGTTTATTGAGGGTTTTTAGCATAAAGGGCTGTTGAATTTTATCAAAGGCCTTCTCTGCATCAATTGAGATAATCATGTGGTTTCTGTCTTTAGTTCTGTTTATGTGGTGAATTACGTTTATGGACTTGCGTATGTTGAAACAGCCTTGCATCCCAAGTAGGATGAATCCTACTTGATCATGGTGGAAAAGCTTTTTGATGTGCTGTTGCAACTGGCTTGCCAGTATTTTATTGAAGATTTTTGCATCTCTGTTCATCATGGATATTGGCCTGAAGTTTTCTTTTCTTGTTGAGTCTCTACTGGGTTTTGGTATCAGGATGATGTTTGTCTCATAAAATGATTTGGGAAGGATTCCCTCATTTTGGATTATCTGGAATAGTTTCAGAAGGAATGGTACCTCAAAGCTCCTCTTTGTATGTCTGGTAGAATTCGGCTGTGAACACATCTCGATCTGTGCTTTTTTTTTTGGGTGGTAGGCTCTTAATTGCTGCCTCAACTTCAGACCTTGTTATTGGTCTAGTCAGGGTTTTGACTTCTTCCTGGTTTAGGCTTTGGATGATGCAGGTGTCCAGAAATTTATCCATTTCTTCCAGGCTTACTAGTTTATGTGCATAGAGTTGTTTGTAATAATCTCTGGTGATGGTCTGAATTTCTGTGGAATCTGTGGTGATATCCCCTTTATTGTTTTTTATTGCATCTGTTTTGTTATTCTCTCTTTTCTTTTTTATTAATCTGACTAGTGGTCTATTTTGTTAATCTTTTTGAATAACCAGCTCCTGGATTTATTGATTTTTTTGAAGGGTTTTTTGTGTCTCTATCTCCTTCAGTTCTGCTCTGATCTTAGTTATTTCTTGTCTTCAGATAGGCTTTGAGTTTTTTTGATCTTGCTTCTCATGTGGTCACTCATTGCTATATATTTTCCTCTAGAGACGACTTTAAATGCATCCCAGAGATTCCAGTATGTTGTGTCTTCATTCTCATTGGTTTCGAAGAACATCTTTATTTCTGCCTTCATTTCATTGTTTATCCGGTCAACATTCAAGAGCAAGTTGTTCAGTTTCCATGAAGCTGTGTGGTTCTGAGTTAGTTTCTGCATTCTGAGTTCTAACTCGATTGCACTGTGGTCTGAGAGACTGTTTGTTATGATTTCTGTTCTTTTGCATTTGCTGAGGAGTGACTTACTTCCAATTATGTGGTCAATTTTAGAGTGGGTGTGATGTGGTGCTAAGAAGAATGTATATTCTGTGGATTTGGGGTGGAGAGCTGTAAATGTCTATTAGGTTTGCTTGTTCCAGGTCTGAGTTCAGGTCCTGGATATCCTTGTTAATTTTCTGTCTGGTTGATCTCTCTAATACTGACAATGGGGTGTTAAAGTCTCCCACTATTATTGTGTGGGAGTCTAAGTCTCTTTGTAAGTCATTAAGAACTTGCCTTATGTATCTGGGTCCTCCTGTTTTGGGTGCATATATTTTTAGGATCGTTAGCCCTTCTTGTTGCAGTGATCCTTTTACCATTATGTAATGTCCTTCTTTGTCTCTTTTGATCTTTGTTCCTTTAAAGCCTATTTTATCAGAGATGAGAACTGGAACTCCTGCTTTTTTTTTTTTTTTTTTTTTTTTTTTTTTTTTTTTTTTCTCTCCATTTGTTTGGTAGGTCTTCCTCCATCCCTTTATTTTGAGCCTTTGTGTATCCTTGCATCTAAGATGGGTTTCCTGGATACAGCACACTGATGGGTTTTGGCTTTTTATCCAATTTGCCAGTCTGTGTCTTTTGATTGCGGCATTTAGTCCATTTACATTTAGCGATAGTATTGTTATGTGTGAGCTGGATACTGCCATTTTGATGCTCGCTGGCTGTTTTGTTCATTAGTTGATGCAGATTCTTGATTGTGTTGATGCTCTTTACCATTTGGTATGTTTTTGGAATGGTTGGTACTGGTTGTTCCTTTATATGTGTAGAGCCTCTTTCAGGAGTCCTTGTAGAGCAGGTCTGGTGGTGATGAAATCTCTGAGTACTTGCTTGTTCGCAAAGGATTTTATTTTTCCTTCACTTAGGAAGCTTAGTTTGGCTGGATAGGAGATTCTGGGTTGAAAGTTCTTTTCTTTAAGGATGTTGAATATTGGCCCCCACTCTCTTCTGGCTTGTAGGGTTTTTGCTTAGAGATCTGCTGTGAGTCTAATGGGCTTCCCTTTGTGGGTAACCCGACCTTTCTCTCTGGCTGCCCTTAGCATTTTCTCTTTCATTTCAACCCTGGTGAATCTGACGATTATATGCCTTGGGGTTGCTCTTCTTGAGGAGTATCTTTGTGGTGTTCTCTGTATTTCCTGGACTTGAATATTGGCCTGCATTGCTAGGTTGGGGAACTTTTCCTTGAAAATATCCTGAAGAGTATTTTCCAGCTTGGATTCATTCTCTTCATCACATTCAGGTATACCTATCCAACGTAGATTAGGTATTTTCACATAGTCCCACAATTCTTCAAGATTTTGTTCATTCCTTTTGGCCCTTTTTTCTCTATTCTTGCCTTCTCGTTTTATTTCATTGAGTTGATCTTTGACCACTGATGTCCTTTCTTCTGCTTGGTCAATTCGGCTGCTGAAACTTGTGCATGCTTCACAAAGTTCTCATGTTGTGTTTTTCAGCTCCATCAATTGACTTATATTCCTCTCTATGTTGTCCATTCTCATTAGCATTTCATCTAATCTTTTTTCAAGGTTCTTACTTTCTTTGCATTGGGTTAGAACATGTTCTTTTAGCTCACTGTATTATCTTACTACCCACCTTCTGAAGTTTGATTCATTTCATCACACTCCTTCTCCATCTGGTCTTGTTCCCTTACTGGTGAGGAGTTGTGATCCCTTTTAGGAGAAGAAGTGTTCTGGTTTCGGGAGTTTTCATCCTTTTTGTGCTGGTTTCTTCCCATTTTTGTGGGTTTAACCATCTGTTGTCTTTGTAGTTACTGTCTTTTCAGATTGGGTCTCTGAGTGAGCTTCCAGTTTGTGGATGCTGAAGTTACTTCTTTTTCTTAGCTTTCCTTCTAACAGTCTGGCCCCTCTGCTGTAGGACTGCTGAGGTCCACTCCAGGCCCTGCTTGCCTGGGGATCACCTGCAGCAGTTGCAGAACAGTAAGGGTTGCTACCAGTTTCCTCTTCTGCTGTCTTTGTCCCAGAAGGATGCCCGCCAAATGTCAGTCTGTTCTCTCCTTTATGAGGTGACTCTTTGGATCTATGGGGGTCAGGGAGCTGCTTGAGGAGACAGTTTGTCCTTTACTGGGGCTCAGGTCCTGAGCTGTGAGCTCCGTTGTTCATTCAGAGCTGCTGGGCAGGTACGTTTATGTTTGCTGCTGCCTAGTTACTGTCTGCCTGCAGAGGCTTTGCTGAGCTGCTGTGGGTTCCGTGCACCTGCCGTTTGATCTTCCCTGCAGTCCTGTTTATATGGGTGTAGATAGAACTGCCTTGGCAATGGTGGCCTGCCTCTGTTATGGCGAACTCTCTTTGGAGTGGTAGGTTGCCTCGGCAACAGCGAGTTGCCTCAGCAATGGTGGGCTGCCTTCATAGTAGTGGAGAGTCTCAGTAATGGCAGACGCCCCTCCCCCACAGAGCCGGACCGTCCCAGGTTCAGCTGTGCTTGCTGTGAAACACTCAACCCAGAGTGTTTTCAATTACTGTGTTGTTGTTGTTGTTGTTGTTGTTGTTGTTGTTGTTGTTGTTGGAGGGGGACCAACTGAGCCTGATCACCTGGCTCCCTGACTCAGAGTCTTTTTTTTTTTTTCAGTTGAACTACCCAGCATTCTAGTCACCTTTTGAAAAGGCACCGGGGTCTCCTGTGCTGCGACTTACTGAGCCGGCTGAAAAAGCGGCGCTGAGGTTTCTGGTGGGTTTTTTGCCTAGGAATCTCCTGGCCTGGCTCGCTATTTCAGATGAATGGGCAACTTTGCCATCTCAGGGCTCCAATCGCCAGCTAAGAGGGCTCCCAGACCAGTGTCTTTTGTACAGAGAACTGCCGTGGCAAGGCGCGATCAAAGCAGCCACGTGGAACAAATCAGCCACACGGGCCGAAATAGCCACACGGGCCAAAACAGCCTTGCCGGCCGAAACAGCCACACTGGCAACCCCTCTGCCTGGGAATCTCCTGGTCTGTGGGTAATAAAAATTCGTCTGGAAATGTGGCATCCACTCACCCTCTACGCTTTCACTGGGAGCTGAAATCCTGAGCTGTTCTTATTCGGCCACCTTCCCAGCAGTCTCCATGTCTTAATCCTCATTGGTTTCTAAGAATATCATTATTTCTGCCTTCATTTCATTATTTATCCAGTAGTCATTCAGGAGAAAGTTGTTCAGTTTCCATGAAGTTGTGCAGTTTTGGCTGAGTTTCTCATGCCTGAGTTCTAATTTGATTGTACTGTGGTTTGAGAGACTGGTTGTTATAATTTCCATTCTTTTGCATTTGCTGAGGAGTGATTTACTTCCAATTATGTGGTCAATTTTAGAGTAAGTGTGATGTGGTGCTCAGAAGAATGTATATTCTGTGGATTGGGGTGGAGAGTTCTGTAGATGTCTATTAGGTCTCCTTGGTCCAGATCTGCATTCAAGTCCTGAATATCCTTGTTGATTTTCTGTCTCATTGATCTGTCTAATATTGATAGTGGAGTGTTAAAGTCTCCCATTATTATTGCATGGGAGTCTAAATCTCTTTGTAGGTCATGAAGAACTTGCTCTATATATCTGGGTGCTCTTGTATTGAGTGCATATATATGCAGGATAGTTAGCTCTTCTTGCTGCATTGATCCTTTTACCATTATGTAATGCCCTTGTCTCTTTGGATCTTTGTTGGTTTAAAGTCCATTTTATCAGAGACTAGGATTGTAACTCCTACTTTTATTTGCTCTCCATTTGCTTGGTAAATCTTCTTCCATCCTTTTAAGTCTATGTGTGTCTTTGTACGTGAGATAGGTCTCCTGTATACAGCACACCATAGGGTCTTGACTTTTTATCCAATTTGCCGGTCTATGTCTTTTGACTGGGGCATTTAGCCCATTTACATTTAAGGTTAATATTGTTTTATGTGAATTTCATCCTGCCATTTTGATATTAGCTTGTTGTTTTGCCTGATAGTTGATGCAGTCTCTTCATTTTGTCAATGGTCTTTATCATTGGTACATTTTTGGAGTGGCTGGTACTGGTTGTTCCTTTCCATGTTTAGTACTTCTTTCAGGATCTCATGTAAGGTTGGCCTGGTGGTGATAAAATCTCCCAGTAATTGCTTATCTGTAAAGGATTTTATTTCTCCTTCACTTAGTAAGCTTAGTTTGGCTGGATATGAAATTCTGGGTTGAAAGTTCTTTTCTTTAAGGATGCTGAATATTGGCCTCCACTCTCTTCTGGCTGGTAGGGTTTTTGCTGAGAGATCTGCTGTGAGTATGATGGGCTTCCCTTTGTGGATAATCCGACCTTTCTCTCTGGCTACGCTTAACATTTTTTCCTTCATTTCAACCCTGGTGAATCTGATGATTATGTGCCTTGGGATTGCTCTTCTTGAGGAATATCTTTGTGGTAGTCTCTGTATTTCCTGGATTTGAATGTTTGCCTGCGTTGCTAGATTGGGGAAGTTTTCCTGGATAATATCCTGAAGAGTGTTTTCCAGCTTGGATTTCACTCTCCCCATTACATTCAAGTACACAGATCAAACATAGATTAGGACTTTTCACATAATCCCGTATTTCTTGGAGGCTTTGTTCATTTCTTTTCACTCTTTTCTCTAGTCTGGCCTTCTCATTTTATTTCATTGAGTTGGTTTCAATCTCTGATATCCTTTCTTCTGCTTGATTGATTTGGCTATTGAAACTTATGTATGCTTCATGAAGTTCTTGTGCTGTGTTTTTCAGCTCCATCAAGTCGTTTATGTTCTTCTCTAAGCTGGTTATTCAAGTTAGCATTTCATCTAACCTTTCTTCAAGGTTCTTAGTTTCTTTGCATTAGGTTAGAATATGTTCCTTTAGCTCAGAGAAGTTTGTTCTTACCCATCTTCTGAAGCCTGCTTCTGTAAAATTCATTCTCCATCCAGTTTTGTCCCCTTGCTGGTGAAGAGTTGTTGTAATCCCTTGGAGGAGGAGAGACATTCTGGGTTTTGGTCATTTCATCCTTTTTCACTGGTCTTCCCATCTTCTGGATTTTCCTACCTTTGGTCTTTGAATTTGGTGACTTTCGGAAGCAGTTCCTGACTGAATATCCTTCCTGTTGATGTGGAAGCTATTTTTCTGTTTTTCAGTTTTCCTTCTAACAGTCAGGCCCCTCTGCTGAAGGACTGTTGGAGGTCCACTCCAGATTCGCTTGACTAGGAATCACCCTCGGGGGCTGCTGAAGAGCAAGGATTGCTACCTGTTCTTTTCTCTGGTTGCTTCATCCCAGAAGGGTACCCTCCAGGTGTCAGCCAGAGCTCTCCTGTATGAGATGTCTTTTTGGATATTTGGGGGTCAGGGAGCCATGTGAGGAGGCAGTCTGTCCCTTATCAGAGCTCAACTGCTGTTCTGGGAGCTCCGTTGCTCCCTTTAGAGCTACTGGGCAAGGACGTTTAAGTATGCTGCCATAGAACTCTCATCCACCCATTTTCCCAGGTGCTCTGTCCTGGAAAGATGGGGTTTTATTTGTAAGCTCCTGACGTGCTGCTACCTTTTTTTCAGAGATGCCCAGCAAGGAGGGAGTCTAGTCATAGTCTGCCTGCAGTGGTGCTGCTGAGCTGCCACAGGCTCAGTCCAGCTCCTGGGTAAACTTCTCCATGATTTTGTTTACACAAGTACAGTTAGAACTGCCTCAGCAGTGGCAGACGCCCTTCCCCCCAACAAGCTTGATCATCTTGGGTTGAGCTCAAACTGCTATGCTGGCTGTGAAACTCTCAAGCTAAAGGGTTTCAGTTTGCTGGTCTTTATGTGGGAGGGACCCACCAAGCCAGATCACTTGGCTCCCTGCCTTCATCTCCCCTTATTTGTGGGGAGTGGGAGGGTCTGTCTTCTAGGCATTTCAGTTGCCACCCAAAACCTGCAGCACTAGCTAAAACAGCTACTCTGATTTGTGCTGGTAACCCACAGCCCTGTTGACCCCGTGAAAATCTTCTGGTCTGTGGGTTGTAAAGACAATGAGAGAAGTGCAGTATCTGAAGCGGAGTACTGGAGTGGCCCAGGATAAGTCCCCAGTGGCCTCCACTGGGTAGGAGGGAGTCCTCTAGCTAGTTGTACTTCGCGGGTGAGGCAGTGCCCCTACCTGCCTCAGCTTGCCTTCCTTGGGCTACACCCAGTGTCCAATCAGTCCCGTTGAGATGAACCTGGTACCCCAGCTGGAAATGCAGAGATCACTTGCCTTCTGCATTGCTCTTGCTGGGAACTGCTCTCCATAGCTGTTCCTATTCAGCCATCTTGGCAGAAGTCATAACAATATTCTTTAAAATCACTAAGAGAATAGATTTTAAGTGTTCTCACCACAAAAAAAAAGATAAGTATGTGAGGTAATAAATATGTTAATTAGCTCAACTGAGCCATTTCACAATGTATACGTATTTCAAAACATCATGTTGTAAATAATATACAATGTCTTTGTTAATTAAATAAATAAAGTGCCTTGCAGAGAGTAGGTACCCAGGAAATGTTTATTTCCTTCCTTCCAAAGAAATTAGGGCCACTGACTCCAATTAGGAGGTTACCATTTTAGCATAAGACCTGGAATAGGACAATAACAGACCAAAGGTAAAGTGAGAAATACCAAAAGGCAGTGCAGTCAAACAGGTAGGAAAGAGAATTGGCACTGCATCAAAAAAGTTTCATTATACTCAAACTAAAAGAAATGTTCTCTTACAGAAAAAAAACTGAGTCTCGAGAATGAATTTTTTTTTCTATCTTAAGAAAAAATAAGAGTTCTAAGGTAAGTCCAAAATGCAGAGAAGAGAAAAATACCCTTGTAATAAAATATTCTGGGTCATAACACTTCAACAAGAAGAAAAAAAATTTTCTAAAGAGTTCAACATTAATGATTTGCTTCATAAACAGTCTCTGATAAAGAATCATACAATTATTATAGAGACCACTTCTAGCCATAGGTTCCATCCCTCTGTTGCCCAAGATAATAATGTCCATGACCAAAGGAAAGCATCATCATATTTCATTGAGTGTTTGGCAAAAAACAAAAACACCATTTTATTCAAGGCATTCACACACACACACACACACACACACACACAACTTCGGTTTGAGGCATTGTATCTTATACAATGTCATTGTCAATTGCCAGAGCCATTAAGAGCCATAGAATGCTTATGTTCTCCCTTGAATATTTGTGTTCTTGGTTCACCTTTTCAGAAAATAAAATTCAAATGAGGCATTAAGAATTATATACCAAGTCAAACTGCTCACCAATGGACAGAGGTGGGGGAGTATGGATGTGAAAGCCAGGCTCTGCTCCTTATAATCTATGTGGCCTTGTGCAAGTGAATTAACCTCTCTGAGGCTCAATTTCCTCTTACAAAATGGGAATAATAATAGAATCTACCTCTCAAAGACATTGTGAAAATTAAATCAAACATCATGGAAATTGAAAACCATTTGTTCTTGACAAGACATGCTCAAGGAAGTGAAAAGACAACCTACAGAATGAGAGAAAACTTTAATAAATCATATATTTGATAAAGGACTTATATCTAGAATATATGAAAAACTCTTACAACTCAATAATAAAAAGACAACCGAATTTTAAAAAGGGACAACAAACCTGAAGAGACATTTCTCCAAAGAAGATATACAAATGGTCAAAAAGCACAAGATGCTGAACATTATTAGCCATCAGTGAATAAAAATCAAAACCACAATGAAATACCATTTCACACCTACTAAGATATCAAGAATCATAAAGAAAGCCAATAATAAGTGTTGGCATGGATGTGGAAAAACTGGCACCCTCATACTTTGCTGGCTTAAAATGGTACAGCCATTGGGGGAATCAATTTGTCATTCTCTCAAAAAGGATAGAATTACCACATGACCCAGCATATATTCCTACTCTGTGGTATATACTCAAGAGAAAAGAAAATGTACGTCCATAAAAAAACTTTTATACAAATTTTCATAGCAGCATATTCATAAGAGCCAAAAAGTCCATTAAACGAATACATGGATAAACAAAATGAGGTATGTCCATACAGTAGAATATAATTTCATAATAAAAGGAAATGAAATACTAATATGTGCTGCAAGTATTAACCTTGAAAACTTTGTTAACTTAAAGAAGTCAGTCACACAAATGGGATTTAATTAAGCTAAAGAGCTTCTACACAGAAAAAGAAATTATCATCAGAGTGAACAGGCAACTTACAAAATGGGAGATAAAATTTGCAATCTAACCATCTGACAAAGGTCTAATATCCAGAATCTACAAAGAACTTAAACAAATTTACGAGAAAAAAAAAAAAAAACCATCAAAAAGTGGGTGAAGGATATAAACAGACACTTCTCAAAAGAAGATATTTATGTGGCCAACAAACATAAGAAAGAAAGCTCAACATCATTGATCATTAGAGAAATGCAAATCAAAACTACAATGAGATACCATCTCACATCAGTCAGAATGGCAATTATTAAAAAGTCAAGAAAAAATAGATGCTGGTGAGCCTGTGGAGAAATAAGAATACTTTTACACTGTTGGTGAGAATGTAAATTAGTACAACCATTGTGGAAGACAGTGCAGCTATTCCTCAGGGATCTAGAATCAGAAATACCATTTGACACAGCAATCTCATTACTGGGTATATTCGCAAAGGATTATAAATCATTCAACTATAAAGACACATGCACACATATGTTTACTACAGCGTTATTTACAATAGCAAACATCTAGAACCAACCCAAAGGCCTACCAATGATAGACTGGATAAAGAAAATGTACATATATACCATGTACATATATACCATACATATATACTATGCAGCCATAAAAAGGAATTAAATCATGTCCTTTGCAGGGAGATGGATGAAGCTGCAAGCCACCATACTCAGCAAACTAACATAGGATTAGAAAACCAAACACCACTTGTTCTCACTCATAAGTGGGTGTTAAACAATGAGAACACATGGACACAGGGAGGGAACAACACATACCAGGGCCTGTTGGGGGTGGAGGACAAGAAGAGGGAGAGCACTAGGACAAATAATTAATGCATGGGGGGCTTAAAACCTAGATGACAGATAGATGCAGCAAACCCATGACACACATATAACTATGTAACAAATCTGCACTTTCTTCACATGTATCCCTGGAATTTAAAGTAAAATAAAATTTTTAAGTCAGTCACAAAGGACCACATATTGTATGATTCCTATCATAGGAAATATCCAAAATAAGCAAACCAATAGAGACAGAAGGTAGATTAGTGATTGCCTAAGGCTGGGATGGAAAAGTTACAAGGAAATGGCCAAGGTGTGAGTTTTCCTGTTGGCCTAATGAAAATGTTTTAAAATTGACTATGGCAAGGCTACACAACTCTAACTATAATAAAAGTCACTGAATGGTAAACTTTAAATGGCATATGCATTGTATATTATGTGAATTCTATATCAATAAAGCTGTTTTTAAAGAAAGATTAAATAAGACAAATATTTGTAAAGTGTTTAGCACAATGCCTAGCATCATGGAAGTGCTCAATAAATGTAGTCTGATAATATTGCTGATATTGTTAGTATTTCCAGAAGAAAATACATTTAATTCTAAAAATTTGTCATGCATGTAATTGATGAGAATAACCTAGTCCTTTAATCTCAAAATTATAAAAACATTCTTAAATACAGAGGAAACTTTAAAAAATCTCAGCAATGGTCTGATAACCTAAACTCGTACATTTACAACAATCAGAGATAATAACAACAGTGAATTTGTCTGGTGACACCTGTGAAGTCCTCCTCAACTATTTCAAGTAAAGTTTACTGCTTCTTCCTCTATAAATTGCCTGTTCATATTTCTACTATATCATTACCTACTCTATGTCATTTTTTCCACTAAAGTGTAAGTTCTATCAGGACAAGACAATGTCTCATTCATTTTTGTATCCTATAAGGACAGCATATTGTAATGCTGCTACATAGTAGGCGCTTAATCGAATGAACGTGTAACTGTGAAAATTTATGGATATCTTATCATTTCTCACCTATCTAAACTCCTATTTCAGCCCCCTTTAAGAACAGGAAGAAAGGGTTTGATAACTGACCAATTTGTTAATTACAATCACATCTTTTCCTAACAGATTAAAACACCTGAACAAGTGAAACTTTACTAGTTTCATCACAGTCTTCAAGTTCCAAGCATTCTCAAGAATAGAAAAATACCCCATAACAGTTTATTTAAATCCTAGGAAAGCCTATGATAGCCTTAGGAAAACATTGAGAAGTTTATATAATCAGCCTGTGATCCCTGCCATCATCACTAAAGTAAAATGCATGAGCAACCCTTCTCAACTCCCCATGTTTTTTCTGCCTTTCAGCAAATATTTTGTCCTCTGGCTAACACAGTACTAACATTAGCTTTACTGTTCCAAACTTCCACGTGATGCCCTCTCCCTGGTTCCGGGGGCCAGTGGATCTTATTTCTTACTAGATCCACTGACAACTCAAATGCACATTAAAAGTTAAGGCATTTCTGCTGTAAGAGCTGGCTGTGCCTGGCTTTAGATTCAAGCCAGCTATAGTTGGGCTCTAGATTTGAACTCCACTACAGACCAGCTGAAGTTCAAATCACTTCACGCAGAGGTTCTTACCCTGGTATGCACTTTAGAACCATCTGGGGAGATCTTTTAAAATCACAATGCCTAAGCTCTGCCCTAGAGATTGATTGAATTGGCCTAGGACCCAATGGTGGTGGTGATGGTGGTGGCAGTGGCAGTGGTGGTGTGCTATTGTTACTGCTGCTGTTTGTTTGCTTGCTTGCTTTTGAGACAGGTTCTCACTCTGTCATCCAGGCGGGAGTGCAGTGAAATGATTATGGCTCCCTGCAGCCTCACACTCCCGGGCTAAAGCAATCCTCCTACCTCAGCCTCCCAAGTAGCTAGGACTACAGATGTGTGCCACCAAGCCCAGCTAATTTTTTTATTTTTTAGAGATGGGGTCTCCCTATGTTGCCTAGGCTGATCTCAAACACCTGGCTTCAAGCAATCTTCCTGGTTTAACCTCTCAAAGTTCTGTGACTTCAGGCGTTATCCACTGTGCCTGGCCCCAATATTTTTGAAAGCTCCCCTAGCTAATACTAATGGACAGCTAGAGTTGGGAACCAGTGATTAACTTCTATAAGCTACTATCAAATGGGACAATTAATAGTACCTGCCTCATAGGGGTGTGAAGACCAAATCTGATCACCATTAAAAAGTTCTTGGTCCAGTACTTGCAACACTTAAGTGATCAACAAATGGTAGTCATTATAATACCTGGAAACCCAGAAATGAATGCGACAGCAGGAATGAAAAGAATAGACTCAGATGTACTAGGCTGACCCCATTCTACAGGTAGGTAAATGCCACAATCAAAGAATACATTATCTCCAAGGACAAGTTTGCCCCTTACCTGACAATCTGAGTTCCCTTGAAGCTTTCTGAAGGAAACTCAATCAGATAAGGGGCAAACTACCTCTGCAAGGTGTCAGAAAGGCAGGCCAGTACCTTCATTTGGAATTTACTAATGGAAGGTGGGGGAACATGATTTCAGCAAGTCTGTAACACAGGAAATCCCCCTTACCACATCTTCCTGATTTACACTGATTCTTGATACACACCACATGTGACCTCAACTCTCTTTTCCCCTCCCCCTAAGTTTTCAATTGTTCTGTTCCACATTTAGGTGTTGAAAACTTAAAACCTGTGGTTATAACATCTATGAGAAATTTCATTTTGAAAGCTTGCTAAATTTCAACTTTATTGCCATGAGGAAAACAAAAGAAACAAAAGACCTCAGTCATTCACTGACACAAAAACCCTAAGTGAAGACATTTCATAAGTGTAAGTTTTCTGCTGCAAGTTGCTGAAAATCCTGATCTTTGGACTGTGGTGCCATTCATTTGTTTCTACAAATGGTTCTATAAAACCATAGCACTTATTTTTCTAATAGTTTTAGGTAACATGTTTAGTTTGACCTATGGATTTTAACTTGGCTAAGCCCAGCCTGTAGATCCTTTTGAATCTATATCTCACAGGACTTTACCCTAAGTCTACTCTTCCAAGGAGATTTGTAATGGCCAGGCAAATAAGTCCATGATCTGCTTTTCCAACAATTATAAGGAAATAAACACCCAGATGAGAATAATATACCTATCAGGTCACTGAGAGATAACCAAAGATTTACCTCAATGGTGATTACAAACATTTTTTAAAGTGTGCATGTCTTAGTGACTAAGTCACCAGAAAGCTCAATTCTATTTCCACTCCTCTGTTAATATTCACTATAGGCCTCCTCTGCAGTAAAGGAGGCAGACTTCTCCTTCCTCTCACTGGCTACATTGTAATAGCTAATGAATGTCTGCATTACAAAGACTTTTAGAATCTTTTGGGAAGTTTCTGAAGTGATTTTGGTATCCCACAGAGTGCTCTCAAATAGTGCTCCTATTCTTTGGACTCGTTTCTAACCACACCTTGGGTATGGGTCCTACCTTAAAGGGGGTCTGGGATTCAAGTCCTAAGTCTCCAAGAATGGCATTCTACAGCCTCTTCAGGAGTCTGTCAATAAAGAACAGTTCAAAAACATGAAAGAATCCAGGAGTAAAGTCACCCTTGCACACCTACAAGCACACGTGGCCTCTCCCAGAAACCACAGACCCACTCTAGCCTTCCAGAGAACCTGTTTCAGATTGGCCCAACCACCCCCAAAACACAAGTACCTACCCCAGTTCACTTCAGTGGAGTGGAGGGATTACTTTCAGCTGTATGCTTTTTTCTCTCTCTCTCTTTTTTTAAAAAAGAGAGAGAGGAAAAAAAAGAATGAAGGAGAGGAAGAAAGAGGAAGAGGAAGAGGGTGAGAGAACGGAAGTGTTGCTTTATTGCCTGGGCTAGAATGCAGTCTAAAGATGGGTATTGAAAACCTCTTTTATGCTTAATAATGGAAATGGGTGGTAAAATGAGGGAAGAAAATAACAAACAAGCAGCCAACCAATATTTCATTTAAACCTGTGAGTAAGTGTGATGTGGTACTGATAAGAGTGTATATTTTGTGTATTTGAAGTGGAGAGTTCTACAAATGTTTATTAAGTTTACTTGTTCTGGATCTGAGTTCAAGTCCTGGATATCCTTGTTAATTTTCTGTCGCGTTGATCTGTCTAATATTGATGGTGAAGTCTCCCACTATTATTGTGTGGGAGTCTAAGTCTCTTTATAAGTCTTATGTATCTGGGTGTTCCTGAATTGGGTGTGTATATATTTAGGATTGTTAGCTCTTCTTGTTGCATTGATCCTTTTACCATTATGTAATGTCTTTCTTTGCCTCTTTTGATCTTTGTTGCTTTAAAGTTTATTTTATCAGAGGTGAGAATTGCAACTCCTGCTTTTTATTTATTTATTTATTTTTGCTCTCCATTTGGGTTGGTAAATCTTTCTCCATCCCTTTGTTTTGAGTCTTTGTGTTTCCTTGCATGTGAGATGGGTCTGGATGCAGCATACCTATGAGTTTTGGCTGTGTCTTTTGATTGGGGGATTTAGTCTATTTAAATTTAGAATTAATAATAATATATGTGAGTTTAATACTGCCATTTGATGTTAGCTGGCTGTTTTGCACATTAGTTTATGTAAATTCTTCATTATGTTGATGCTCTTTACTTTTTGGTATATTTTTGGAAAGATACTGGTTGTTCCTTTCTATGTGTAGTGCTTCTTTCAGAAGCTCTTGTAAAGCAGGCCTGGTGGTGACAAAATCTCTGAGTGCTTGCTTGTTCATAAAAGATTTTATTTTTCCTTCGCTTGTGAGCTTAGTTTGGCTGGATATGAAATTCTGGGGTGAAAGTTCTTTTCTTTAAGGATGTTGAATATTGGCCCCCACTCTCTTCTAGTTTGTAGAGTTTCAGCTGAGAGATCTGCTGTGAGTCTGCTAGGCTTACCTTTGTGGGTAACCTGACATTTCTCTCTGGCTGCCCTTAGTATTTTCTCCTTCATTTCAACCCTGGTGAATCTGATTATGTGCCTTGAGGTTGGTCCCCTTGAGGAATATCTTTGTGGTGCTCTCTGTATTACCTGGAGTTGAATATTATCCTGCCTTGCTGGGTTGGGAAAGTTTTACTGAATAATATCCTCAAGAGTATTTTCCAGCTTGGATTCATTCTCTTCATCACATTCAGGTACACCTATCAAACGTAGATTAGGTCTTTTCACATAGTCCCATATTTCTTGGAGACTTCGCTCATTCCTTTTTAACCTTTTTTCTCTAATTTTGTCTTCTCATTTTATTTCATTAAGTTGGTCTTCAACCTCTGATATTCTTTCTTCTGCTTGATCAATTCGGCTCTTAAAACTTATGCATAGTTTGCAAAGTTCTCATGTTGTGTTTTTCAGCTCCATTAATTCATTTATATTCCTCTTTAAATTGGCTATTCTCATTAGGATTTCGTCAAACCTTTTTTCAAAGTTCTTAGTTTCTTTGTATTGGGTTAGAACAAGTTCTTTTAACTGACAGAATTTTCTTATCATCCACCTTCTGAAGCCTACTTCTGCTAATGGAACACACTCGTTCTCCATCAGGCCTTGTTCTCTTGCTGATGAGGAACTGTGATCCCCTGTAGAGGGAGAGGCGTTCTGATTTTGGATATTCTTAGCATTTTTAGGCTGGTTTCTTCCCTTCATTATAAATTTATATATCTGTGGTCTTTATAATTACCAACTTTCTAATTAGGTCTCTGAGTGGACATCCAACTTGTTGATTCCCAGCACTGGAATCTGAGCGACCCACTGCACCAGCTAAAACAGCCACTTTAAGATTGATGGTGCTTTTCTGCCTGGGAATCTCAGGTCTGACTTCCTTCTTGAGTCTGTCCTTCAATCAGCTGAATAGGTGACTCTGCCTTCCCGGAGCTCCAAACGTCAGCCAAAAGCGGACCCAGTCCCGTTTACTCTGCACCAAGAACCACCATGCAGAGGCGCCGGAAAAACCACCAGGCTGGCCACAAGAGTCGCGCTGGCGACCTGTGGGGCTCCTCCGCTGGGAATCTCCTGGTCCGTAAGCAACAAAAAATCGTCTGAAAGTGGGGCATCCTCTTGTTCTCTGCGCTTTCACTGGGAGCTACAATCCCGAGCTGCTAGTGATCAGCCATCTTGGATCTCTCTGTATACTTTCACTTAAGAATGTCATGATTAAAGGGTAAGCACTGAGTTCTAATCCCAGCTTTTCTATTTAAAAGCCCTGTTACTTTGAGCAACTTCCTTGAGTGTTTTCTCAGTTATAAAATGGAGATGCCAAGTTAAAATAAAATTACTGTACTGTGAAAATCAGAGTTTTTACAGTTTTTAAATATTACAAATGTAAAATATAATTAATTTTCATCTGTAAATGACTGGCTAGGGAGCTATTCAAAATTGGTGACCTTCTGCCTTCTTTAATCTGTTTCTAAGTAAACATTATCCAAAGTATTTAAAAATCTGTCTTTGTGGGCTGACTAGTATTCAAACTCACAGAGTAGTTTTAGTGAGACGAGTGATATTGAAAGAGAATCAAAAATTCCTTAGCCAGGATTTCTTACACATGACATAGCAATATACTATCTGAGCCGAAAATCAAAATTAATATATCACTTTCCATCTGCATCCTAAACTTTACAAAGCACTTGTTTTATTAAAGGAAATCATATTTTGATGCATACAGTAAGTTTTGCTATGGTGTGACATTTACCCAAAGAATGTAATACAATTAAAAGAATTAAGATAAATAATGGTGTTTAAAGATACGTTAGGGTGAAAGCATTTACATCAGA
Source organism: Saimiri boliviensis (assembly GCF_048565385.1). Taxonomy (NCBI): domain Eukaryota; kingdom Metazoa; phylum Chordata; class Mammalia; order Primates; family Cebidae; genus Saimiri; species Saimiri boliviensis. The sequence continues at coordinate 83,844,645 of NC_133460.1, forward strand.
GAAGTATGATACTCTAGCACAAATATTAAACAGGTAACTTCTTGTTAACCAAAAAAAAGTACCACTGAAAGAGAATAACTAGTTGGGCGCAGTGGCTTACGTCTGTAATCCCAGCACTTTGGCAGGCAGATCACCGAGATCAAGAGATTGAGACCATCCTTGCCAACGTGGTGAAACAATACAAAAATTAGCTGGGCGTGGTTGCATATATCTATAGTCCCAGCTATTCAGGAGGCTGAGGCAGGAGAATAGCTTGAACCTGGGAGGTGGAGGTTGCAGTGAGCCAAGATCTTGCCACTGCACTCCAGCCTGGCAACAGGGCGAGACTCCATGTCAAAAAAGAAAAAAGAAAAAAAGACAATAATTAAACAACAGTTACCCTGCATATATTCTTTACCCACTGAAAAACAAACAGTAATTACCGACTAAAAGGTTATCTAGACAAGGAAGTTTTACAACAATGTGATTTTATCTATAAACTTTAAAATGTATATACTTCTGTATGCATGGTAAAAATGATCTGAAAAGATAAATGTCAGTCTGTTGAAAGTGGTTATGGAGTAGAATTGGGTATAAAACATGAAGAGAGGCTTCCACTTTTTTTTTTGACAGAGTTTCACTCTTGTTGCCCAGGTTACAGTGCAATGGCAGGATCTCAGTTCACTGCAACCTCTGCCTCCCAGGTTCAAGCAATTCTCTCACCTCAGCCTCCAGAGTAGCTGGGATTACAGGCACCCACCAATACGCCCATCTAATTTTTGTATTTTTAGTAGAGACAGGATTTCACCATGTTGCCCAGGCTGGTCTCAAACGCCTGACTTCAGATGATCCACCCACCTCAGCCTCCCAAAATGCTGGGATTAAAGGTGTGAGCCACCACACCTGGACAGCTTTCACTTTCTATTTGATGTACATATTATTTAATGAGTATTCATGTCCCTGCATTACATTGATAATAAAATGAATAAAAAGCATAAATCTGTAAAAGTATGAAGAAGTTAAGCAACAACTAGAAATGGAAGAGAGGTTATTCCCCCTAGCATATTAAGCTACCAAATAAGTGAGAAATAACCAGTCAACAAGTACTTAAGAGCTACTACACAAAAAGCACTTCACTAGATTGTAGAAACTGCAGAAATGTTACAATCACTACTCTTACAGTGACCTGTAATCTAGGAGTAGAGCCAAGTCTACATGAACACTCACAAAAAATATCTGAGAACATAAAGCAGAATACGAAAATAGCCACAAGAGTGATTTTTAGATAATAAGTATTTTAGAAACTCAGGCTCAGTAAGTGTTTCATAAATGAATTAAACACTTTGAGCTAAGATAGTAAAGAACCATAGAAAAGGAGGACAAACTTAAGCAGGGCTTTGAAAGGCAGAATTCAGAAATGGGTAGAATGTGGCAGAGGGATGATGGGGTAGAATATTCACAGGGTTAGAAATGAAAAGAATGTCAGAGAGGGTAGAAGTAGCATAACAGAAAGCTGTATCACCTACTTGTGAATAAACTTAGGTTCCTATGGGGAGGTGGAGAGAAGCTGGCCAAGGAGGATAGGCGACTGTAGGGAGCCTTGGACAGCTCAAAAACTTGAGCTAGCAGACAGGGGATGTCCAAGAAGGTTTCTAGCTATACAGTGACAGGAGGAAAGTGGAGCTTCAGAAAGATTAATCAGACAAGATGGAGAGAGACTGAAGACAGGGAACCCAGCTGAGATGCTACAGAACAGGTGTGAGGTGATGAGTGCCCAAACCAGATGAAAACAATCACAAGGGAAACAACACTAATTATCATGTAGCCCTCTTTTCAAGCAAACTTTCAAATCAGACTCCAGCTAATATAATGGCCTTTTCCTCTTGGGGAAAGGCCTTTGAAGCTGACTTGGTACAGGAATGAGAAACATTGTGCTGTTATGTTGTAAGAGGGGTAATGAAAATCACCAGCTGTGGAGTGAGACTGTCCTGGATTCAACCACAGCTCAGCCATTTACTAGTATAGTTACTTAACCCCTGAAACATTTTGCCGACTATATAACCTCTTTGTTCCTTGATTTCTTCATTTTAAGTGTGGATAGCTGTGTTCTCTACTTGAATTTAACAAAATCTCAGTTTAAACACAAAGATAAGGAAAAGAGGTACGAAGAAAAGGCTTTCTTGAAATCTCACCATTATCAGTTCCCTTTTCTCTCCACAGGACTTCACTAGGCTTAGAACTTCAAGGAAGAGTAAGTCAGAGTATGGTTCAGTATATAAATAAAAAATAATTCTAAAATTGCCCAGTAATTTTTTCAAATAGTCTCAAAATTGTCCAATAATTTTTTCAAATATTCTTCTTTCTCTTTGTTCCTGAAATTTCCCTTACATCAATAACACCATTGATCCATTCTTATTATTTCTTCAATGCATCTGATTCCAAAATATACTTCCTTCCCCGAGAAACTGTAAGTCCTATCCTACATTGGATCAGTTGTTGTTCTACTCCTTCAATATGTCCTAAAATTTGATAATCATTTCTTTCAATTGTTCATCTGTCTTCCTGCAGTTATTGTTCTCTGTTTTACCTAACAACTATTTTGTGTCATAACCCACAAGACTTTTGAATATGTTCAGGAGACTATTCATGGGAATGCCAATGGCACACATTTTTTCAATGCTCCACAATGCTTGGTTTAGGGCTTTTGGAGCCAAACAAATGAATGAATGAATAAATCAGACAATGCATGATTAAAAGATTGGATCTCTCTCTTATCTAAGCAAGGAGAACAGTACAGGAATGGGATCTAATCCTGGTTCTACCAACTATTTAATACTTCATAGCAGAGGCTCGATTTAAGCCTGAATGTTTAATGACTGACATCCCTGGATCCCTGAAGCACAATTCATTAGCTGGGTAGTCTTGGGCAAGTTACTTAACCACTCTGTGCCTTGGTTTTTCCATCTGTCAAATGGAGTAAACAGTACTTTCCTCATAGAATTGATGGAAGGATTAATGTATTAATGCAGGTAAATTGCTTAAAACAGTACCTGGCACATAATAAGCATTCAATAACAAGCATTATTATTATTGTGTTATTATTATTATTATTATTGGGCTGCAGAGAAACATTTATTCTTTCATAGTATTTAAGAGGTATTGTCCCAAATCTGGGCAATTTTCAGTTTTCTAACAGCTTTCTAACCTCACATTCCAAACCAAGTGAAAATCTTTTCCCAGCTTTCTAACTTCACATTCCAAACCAAGTGAAAATAAGGTACTGGTTTAACCTCTAACTCCTTCAACACAAACATAAAGACACATACATGCACCCATCTTTTCTAAATACACAGCATATATATTTCGCTCTTCATCATTTGCTGCACGAAACCAAAACACATATATTTTGTTTTGTAAATAACATACTCTGTTTGACTTAATGTGTCTGTTCCATGCAGTGTGATGATGGTTATGTCTGAGTTTTTGTGTGTGTAACAATGGCAGTGTATTTTTATTGTAAATTCCTAAGGACAAAAATGACCTGTTTAAGTCCATCTGGGTACTTGGAATAAATTAGACTGCATATTCAGGAAGAACTTTTTTAAAAAATTCAGAGAAAGAGGGAAAGATTAATGGGGACTGACTTAGCAGAAGATTTAATGAAAGATGAAATTTGAGCAGAGCTTTGAAGCACAGGTAAAATTTTCCATTTCAGGGAAAAGGCAGATGTGTGTTCCCCTTGGGTTCCCCAATATCTAGCACTAAGTCTGGCTTATATATAACTAATAATTAAAAAACAATTATTGAATTGAGCAAAATTACACTGTCTTTTACCATACCAAAGTGAACAAAACTGAATGGGATTGAACTCGATTCAATCAGATAATGAAAGCGAAAGGATAAAATAACAAACTTGTACCAGGTATCTAAACCTTGAACAGCACTAATCAACAGTCAAGAAATATGTATATACTTTTCCTAAATGACCACTAATGGACAAGTTCAGGGAATGAAACACCAAATTCTCTCATTCTCATATTCATTCTCTCTCTCTCTCTCTTTCGCTCTCTCTCTCTCTCTCTCTCTGTCCCTCTCTTTCTCTCACACACACATGCACACACAGAGCTCAGAGTTCCAATCTACTGTCTTATAGACTGAGATCGCTGAAAGCATGATTAAGAAACTAAGAAGCACCCAAATTCAGATTCTTAACATCTAATCCATTTTGAGGAAGAATTCTCAGAAGAGGTTCCTGACTATAGGAGTCCAGACCACTTGACCAGTAGGCTAAGCAAAACCAGGAGACTTTTTGAAAGAAACGGCTTTTCTTTCACGAGGTCCCTATCCCATCAGTAGGGATTGGGAGAATAGGAGAGATAATTAAAATGAATTTGGCAGAAGAATTAAAAATTCGGTATTGGCAACAGTAGTACAGTTGCATTATACAGAAAAATTGATGAATTATCTTTTCCCCCAATGTCCAAGTGGTAAATTATATAAATGTGGTCAACACTAAAAGGTTTATTTACTGGCATTTCTGATTCATTGAAATTAATTAAGCTACCTCCACAAGTAATGGACCAATATTTCTTGGTCTCTACCACTTCTAGCAGTATGCATGTGGCCACAATGACTACACTGTGTCTAGGTATGGTGACTATACGTTTGTAAGACACAAATTCAAATTTATTGGGATACGGTGAACTGCAGCTCATACTCAGGGACTGAGTACAAAATTTCAATGGTATTACAGAAATGCATCCATTTTTATTTCAAAAGGCAGAATAAAATAATCGTAAATAAAACTTCATAAATAAATACAAATACATAAAAATTCATGTCATTACTGACACTTTTTAGTACAATATTAAATTATATCAAATCCTTATAAAGTTATTGGCAGACAAATTGTGAAATGCCAAAGATGAAGTTAGAATGAAGGCTTTCTTGGCCTTAAAATTTTGTCTCTAAAAACTGCTTTTGGCTACTGCTGCTGAAGTGACAAGAGGTCAGTAGTAATTTGACAATTACACCTGAGACCCATGAATCTTCCCAGCTTCAATGTCAAATGGAAACCTGAAACTGGAAGCCTACTCAATGAATAAATAAATGAATATTATAAAATACTAGCCTGTTCTTACTCTACAAAAGTAAGAAGAGTGACATAAAAATAATCAAGCAAATTTTAAGACCTTTTACTTTATAAACCTTGCAATGTAAGAATCTAATTAATAATTCAATTTTAATATCTGTCTTTCAAGCATGCTTTGTAACTCAAATCTTGACAAATGCAGTTATTATAACACAGTTTAGTTAGAGGGAGGGGATGAATGTATCTAGTGATTTGGAAAGGGAAGACAGGAGAGACCAAGTGTCATGGAAGCCCCCTGTTGAAAATATGTCCTTCCCGCCGGGCGCGGTGGCTCAAGCCTGTAATCCCAGCACTTTGGGAGGCCAAGGAGGGTGGATCACGAGGTTGAGAGATCGAGACCATCCTGGTCAACATGGTAAAACCTCGTCTCTACTAAAAATACAAAAAATTAGCTGGGCATGGTGGCGTGTGCCTGTAATCCCAGCTACTCAGGAGGCTGAGGCAGGAGAATTGCCTGAACCCAGGAGGCAGAGGTTGTGGTGAGCCAAGATCACGACATTGCACTCCAGCCTGGGTAACAAGAGCGAAACTCTGTCTCAAAAAAAAAAAGAAAGAAAGAAAGAAAGAAAATATGTCCTTCCCTTCTCCAATGGAGTAAAATAAGTTATAATAACCTCTTTTTTCCTACAGGGCCAATTCCATTTTACTGTCCCTAAATTTCAAGATTCCCATAATCTGATCTGGATTTACCCAACCAACCTTTTCTCTCACACATGTACTTTCTTTTTCTTCTTCAATTACATATTTTGCACTTAAGAAAAATAGATTAGAATATATTAAAACCCAATTTTGACATACTTCTAGCAATACGAACTTTGCTTGGGACAATTTCTAATGTACTTTATTTTTTTATATATTTTCTTTAATTATAAACATTTCTAAATTAACAAAAACATGTAAATAGGCTTCTGTAAAAGAGACTTTGACATGGTTCTAGCACATGAACTAAGATAATTTCTAGCATACTTTCTGTGTAGCCAGGGAAGTCTCCTTCCTATCCAAATATATAAAAGGATTTGCCTCATTCTCCTTCCCTTGAGTTATGTATCTTCTCTTCTTGTCTCTATCTCTCCAAGGTCAATCTATCTATCTAACTCCCACCTAAGTCTCACCAGCATTCAACTCTTTTTTTATTATACCCTAGCAAACTATTATATTCCACTTAGCGCTTCATTCTAAATTGTCTTTTTGTTACTCTTCAGTTTTATCAGTGTTAATATTACCTCACCAACTACACTATTGGTTCATTGACAGCAGGACATAGCCTCTTTTGAAGAATACAAGTCAGGTATCTTGTAGAGTATCCTTCAGTTTGAGTTTGACTAATGTTCTCTCATGTTTACTGAGAGTTACTATCTTATCATATCAGAGAATAATACATGATATCAATATGACTTATTTGCTGATGTTAACCTTAGTCACTGTTAAAATTATGTCTGTCAGTTTCTCCCGTGAAAAATTACTACTTTCCCCTTTGGAGACTCTCCTCTTTAAATCCAATTCACACTCAAGGAAAGTAGAATTAAGCTCTACTTCCCAGAAGTGGAGAATTTATGGACATATATTAAAACCACAACAATAATTAGTTAATAAATATTATGAGGGAGATGCTTTAAGTCTATGCAAATATCTTCTGTTATTTTAAAGTTCCACCCACTAAGTTCAATATTTAATTAGTGTATCTTGCCTAAAGCAATTATTACTGTTGTGTCATAGTGGTGATTTCGGATAGCATCTTTTATTTATTTTATATTCTGCCATTCTTTGTCTAGCATGAAACTAAACAGAGAGTAGATAATCAGTAAATACTTGTTAAATGTAACAGAATTTCAAAAACATTATGTGAAATAAAATGGGATAATAGAAGGTGGATAAGTTCAAGGCAAATATATATTTTGGCAATTGTGGTGTTCTTACACCATATGTCTTGATTGACGGACTGGGATTAGAAAGACAAAGAATTAACTACTTCACCTGTGGGAAAACTTCCTAGAGAAAAGAGAATAATAATAGTTACACAGTGTCTTAGAGTTTACAAAGTATATACACATTCATCATTTAGAATTTAGAAGCTCCCCAAAGAGAATAATCTTCAGGAGATAAAGATAAAAGATATTTGAAAATTGTGAAAAGGCACTGTTACACCAGTAATTGAAAAATCAGGGATAGAAATTACATTTAAGATAACAAAGAAAAGCAAAAGTAAAGGCAAGGAAGAAACCGATACAATTTTTTAAAATGTAGTTCTAGTGCAAGGCTTTAAACTGGGTGACAAAATTAATTTGGCACATAGCATAAAACCAAGACAACTTAGAAAACCAAAAATTAAGAGTATATGGTTAAAATCATGAAGAATGTCATTAAAAAATAAGCATCAAGAATGGGCTGCATGGGAATATGTGTTGAAGATGTAAACTGAATAGAGTCTTCACGTATACCTTCACTCATTTCTCCACTGGTCACCTCCTTTTCCCTAGGCCTTTCACAGTGCTTTAACCTACTATACACCCAAGAAAATTTGCTGAAGATCTACCATGTGTCATAAAGGCTACACATTGTAGATATACAATAATTAGATATGGTATCTTCCTATAAAGAATTTGCATTCTAGTTGGAAAGGTAAAATATAAATATATATTTAAAGTCAAATATATATATAATATATAGTTAAAATATTTTATATATGTAAATAAAGTTAAATGGCAGAACAAGGCAGAAGGAGCCAAAAGAAAAGCATAAAGAGTAAAAGCTACAGCAGTCCAGAGAAGGAATAAAGAAGAGATCACTGTGGAATGACCTGTTCAAGAACAGTTTTGTGTAAGTAAGAACATTTGCAGTGGGCCTTCAAAAACTAGGTGGGATGGGGTAAGCTCTGACTTGAGTGAGGAGAAAGACATTCAAGGCAAATTCATATACTAATGTACAAAGGTATGGGGTTGAGATAATGAAGGTGCTTTAAGGAGACAGTGAACAACCAAATAAGTAGGGCTGTAACAAAAGGTATATGGAAACACAGGGTAGTAAAAGTAAGCTGAGACTGAAATGTGAAAGGTTTTGAATGCCAAGTTGAGGAGTTTGAACATATGCAAGCAATCCAAAACTAACCAAGGTTTTTGAGCAAAAGAGTAACATGATGAATATGACATTATAGAAATATTAAGCTGGCTTTTGATGTACATTAAAAAATGGTGTACGTCTTCATTAAAGATACAGTTATGGTCATTAAAATGCATACAAATAAAGCACATTGAATATAATACGAAGAGGGGAAGACTGGGAAAAAACTAAACTTATAAACAGAAGAATAACCCAAGATTTCTTTGTTGACAGTAAGTAAAGCATAACATCACATAGACCAGAAAGGAAGTTAGGCAACGGTAAGATTCCTAGGGTATAAAGAACATCTCTATTTTTACTTCTTGCATCAATACTATGTGTGTGTGGAATTCAGGGTACCTAAGCATAGAGCAAAATAGTTAACTGCATTAAAGGAGTAACCAGTGAAGCTCCCAAAGTGATACATAAATAGTGGTTTTACAAAGTTAGAGAAAATACAGTTGCATTAATATGCTTCAAAAGTATTTGGAAAACAGAAGCCACATGAGTTGTTAATTGCATTATTAATTTGGGAGAAACAAGGGGGACAACAAAATCACATCAGGGGCCAGACACAGTGGCTCATGTCTGTAATCCCAGCACTTTGGGAGGCAGAGTTGAGCAAATCACTTGAGATCAGGAGTTTGAGACCAGCCTGGCCAACATGGCAAAACCCCGTCTCTACTAAAAATACAAAAATTGGCCAGGTGTAGTGGCTCACACCTGTAATCCCAGAACTCTGGGAGGCCAAGGCAGGCAAATCACGAAGTCAGGAGATTGAGACCATCCTGGCTAAAAAGGTAAAACCCCATCTCTACTAAAAAAAAAAAACACACACACACAAAAAAAAAATAGGGGGGCATGGTGGCTCATGCCTGTAGTCCCAGCTACTCGGGAGGCTGAGGCAGGAGAATTGCTTGAACCAGGAGATAGAGGTTTCAGTGAGCCAAGATTGTGCCACTGCACTTAGCCTGGTCAACAGAGCTAGACTCTGTCTCAAAAAAAACACTAGCCAGGCATGGTGGTGCACAACTGTAATTCCAGCTACTCAAGAGGTTGAGGTATGAGAATCGCTAGAACCCGGGAGGCAGAGATTGCAGTGAACCAAGATTGTGCCATTGCCCTCCAGCCTAGGCAACAAAGCAAGACTCCATCAAAAAAAAAAAAAAAAAAAAAAAAAAAATCACATCAGGGTAGCAATATAAATGGATTAACCAGAAAGGTGGAGGCTTTTTGCTCAAAGCTGCAACTATCCATTCATTTTAATATCAGCACATAACAAAAGCCACCTTTGGTTCTCACCTCTGTTCCTTAAAGATAATTCTCCCTACATTCTCTCAATCCTCTCAAATAATTTCAAAAATCTACCTTCTGCCTTCTGTATAAACTTTAATCTCATTAAATCTTACTCACGCCTTAATCCCACTTTAAAACATTAAATATATGTTATAAATTTGCTGAAGTTGCCTTTAATGAAAGTAAGAATCCTTACCTTTCTTACAGTGTTGTACAGTCAAAAAAATAACTTACAAACATTACCTCTTAGAACCTTCAGAGAAGCAATGCACAGCAGGTAATTATCATCATCCACATGCTATAAACAGTAAGCCCGGGGCCACACATTCATAAATGATATGACCAGGCCTGCAATGCAAACTTTCTAAGTCCAAATTCCATTTTCTCTTCACTGTGTCATTGAGTTTCATAACATGCCAGTAGGTATATCTTATTACTCAAAATGTATGTTGTTATTCTGTACTATGTTTAAGTAAATACATCTTTTAACAAGATGCCTTTGTGCCCAAGTGCTTACTACAGGACCATTTACTAAGAAGGCTTAATTATTCTAAGATGCTCATAATGATAACAGTTATCACTAGATGAAAAGGGACAACGGAAGCATAATGTTTGCAAAATTGCTGAGACTACACCAAGAACATTTTGCCTTGAATTCTGCAATACAACACACAACAAAGACAGTATGGGTAATTTAAGGATATGTGAGCTTCAAAGGGCAGAAATAGGACATCCTCATTCTCTTTAACTCAGTTAAGCCTCAAATACTGATATAGTTCAGAGCATCTTATTACTAGGAGAACATAAATCAAAAGGAGTTCAACTAGGAGCAATAAAACAGATTAGTGTCTGGAAGGACTGACTTTAAAGAAAGTTTTAAAAGAATTAGATCCAGGTAGTCAAGATAAAAAACAGCTATGAGGAAACTTTTTTTTTTTAAAGCTAACACCCACACCAAAAGCAGAAATTATATTAGAAAAATGCAAACAGGAATAACTGTAAATACTTATAAAAGGAAAATTCAGGAGAAATTTTCCAGCAAAAGCTTATGAGGTAGAAAAACTCTCTCCCCTAGAAGTGATGAAAACTAAATTTCTAGAGATATTTAATGCCAAGTGGGACAAAACAAGAAAAGGTTTCCATATGGAATGATCCTATAGTGGCCCCTGACATGGTAGAACGACTAAAGATGGCCTCTTATATCTTTACCATTTATGGTTTTTTTTAATTCTATGAAGTTTTACAGGGCACAGTCTTTTGCCAATTTCTTTTCTCCCCATGATGTCCACTTTCTCCTTTCACAAAGGGAAACAAATTGCAGCCTTCATTTTAAGCAAATCTCATTGTTCTCAATGTAATACAATCCTAGGTACAAGGCTGGGAGAAACAGACCAATTTCTAAACTTATAGTGGTCCTTTTCCCCCCAGCAATTCCCGGGGCTCTTACAAGTTTTCTCACAAACTAAAGAAGAAGTAGTTCAAATGGACTGGAAGAAGAGCTATCTCATCAGGAAAACCATTAATATTCTCCCTTCTTATGTGTAATCACAGAGCTGACAGTGACTCTAGGAGCTGGTTCTGGGTCAAATTACCATCAAAGGTGCTGTTAAAGACTATCTTTTACCTTTCAGCATTTATACTGAGTGACAGCAAAAGTCTACTTGCAATACACACTTTCATAGCAATGACTTTTATCTTTGAAAAGATACAGCCTTAAACACCTAACTGCTTTGGCAAATGCCATAAAAGAACAAGTCCTAGTCACGCTCCAAACTCAAGAAGTCTCAGCCTTGCCCTCTTTCTCTGTTCTGGCACTTTAGAAAAATGTTCCTCGGCCAACCTAGAAATACATTCCAATACCTCTCCAGAAGTCCAATTTAGTGAAGGCCCAAGAAAACACAGGGCATTTGCTTCTTTAGCTGATTTGTCAGGACAAGATGTAACAAAATTCAGAGAGCTCTGAAAACCTGTCCCTGAGCCCTTTGTAAATAAAACTGTAGTTTACTTATGAGAAGGAACAGCAGCCAGGAGATAGCCCTCCAAGAATGCACTCTACTGCCTCTTCTATCTAATCTTAACAGTGTCAATAGCTCAAGAAACGCCAATACCCATCATGCCTCTTGAAAGTACATCCCACCACTCAAACAGAAAGTTATTAGATATTAACACCTAACCTTCTAAACAAAAATTTTTCAATAGCATTTTCATTTTTTATCTAGTAAAAATGAGACTGTTCAAACCAAAAAAAGATTGGCCTCTCAGATTGAAATCGGATTTCAAGTTTTCAAAGCCCTTCCAACACTTACCTAATCCTGTCAGGAAAGAAAGCTGGCATTTGTAATCCCATTTAAAACAGGAAAAAATGCAACTCTGAGATCAGGCAATCTGAAGAAGAACATACTGTAGAGATTTCCAAACCTTCCTCAATAAGGGACAAATCCAGAAAATTTTAGAGTGGGTTTCAGAAACGGCTGAATCCCTTCTGTACCTTTATCCCAGGAATGCAAGAAATAAGAAAAACAAAAAGGCACTGGTCTAGAATTTTAGCTATGAAATATGACTCTGACTTTTAATAATCTATGAACGTGGCTGGATTTTCTCAAGAACCCTGCTGCATCTACAACACACAGGACCAGCCTGCCAGCAGCTTGGGCTACCAGCTCGCAGTCTCCGAGACAGCTGCCCAGTACAAGGCCAGCAGCTGGGTGAGGACAACCTGGAGAACCCCCCTTTGCACAATGAGGTCAGGAGTTCCACATTGAAGTGTCCCCTCATCTGAAGCTTCCAACTTTTCAGGCGAGCTGCAACCAGGCTCTCCAAATCTGCGCCAACGCGCGCGCGTACACACACACACACACACACACACACACACACACACACACACACACAGAGCCAGTGCTCGCTTCCGCTCCCCAGATAAAGAATGGTAATCAAGTTTCTCACCATCCTCATAGTTTTTGAGATAGTAATCCGGGCCCGGGCCCCCGCGGCTTTTCGCCGGGTTCCTCAGGTTCTGGAATTGCAGGAAGTCGGTTCTTTTGCCCCCGAAGCGCAGAAAGGCGGGAGAAAGTCCCCGGGCCAGGGTCACCAAGCGCTTGGAGCTGCAGAGGTAGAGAAAAAAAGAGGAAAGTTTCCAGAGACAGGACAAGAGCGCGTGGGCCACGGAAAAGGGCCCTCTTCCCACTCCCTGAGGGCGACCTGGCCGAGGCTAGAGGCTCTGTGCCTGCCGCAGCCCGCAGTCCACGTTGGCCCCTGGCCGCTCCGCAGCGTCTCCCTAGTGCCAGGCGCCCTAGCCCGCCCTCAACGCCCGGCTCCCCGGGCTACGCCTCCCGCTTCCAGGCACTCGCAGCGGTCCCCTCCCGCAGACACCCAGATCCTGATCTCCGAAAGGCTACAGATTGTGTTTGTTCATAGAGTGTATGGGGTGGAGATGTATGCGCTACAAGCACGAGCACGGCGCTAAAGCGCAGTTGCCCGGCTTCTGCCACTGCCAGGAAAGCGCTCCGGACGGAGACGCGCCAGGCGCGCCTACCTCTGGCTTCCAACCATAGCCAAAAACTTGTATGCTGAAAGCCAGCATTGCCTCCTCGGCCCCAGCGGCCCCACAAACCTCCGTGCAGGAGGCGAAACCTGCCTTGTTTCTCTGAGACCAGGCCGGGCGCCTGAGCTCAAGTGGATTCCTACTTTTTACTTTTAATGTCCAAGTTGATTTTCCTTTCTCACTATATTGTGAAAACCGCATTGTTTCCCAAATCCCCGGATGGAGATATTCCAGGGTAAACCCTTGCCTCTACAGGAACACTTCTCCAATCCCGCACCACCACCGCCACCACACACACACACACACACACACACAGAGAGAGAGAGAGAGAGAGAGAGAGAGAGAGAGCGAGAGAGCAAAGTCTCTTTGGCCTCTGAATAATTCCGCCTGATCTCGGTAAAGGTAACATCCTCCACCCCACCCCACCCCACCCCCGAGTTAGGCTCCATCTTTCTTCTTTCTCATTTGGGGCCGTTTGGAACCACTAGGGAAAATGAAGCTTCCCGAAATGTGGAACCTGCGCGTTAGGGGATACTAAATAAGCACCAAAACAATTGCATTTACATCTGTTTAAGGTCAGGATTTCTATCGATAGGTCTTTTTAAAAGCCAAAGGCTACTGCTTTGGGAAGGAGTAGGGAAGGAGCAATGCAGACACTGATAATGCTAAAGGGAATCAGCTGTTGAGTTCCGGGTTTGTAAATTATTTTTTAATGCTTTGCTGTTTCAGATTCTGAAAACCCAAATCCAAATGGTGACGTTAAAGAGCATCATAAAGGAGGTGGATACGAGACAGAAAAAACAGACACTCCGCTTTTGGAGAGTTTTTGAGAAGAGACGTGGCTACCCCAGGGTCTAGTAACCAGAAGGGTTGTTAGGCTGAGGTCTCCAGGACCCTGCTCCAGGACAGGCACAGTCAGGGCGTCCCGTGGGCCTCCTATCGCAAAAGAGACGTCCGCGCGAATCCAGTCCTGGGGAAACTGCATTCCCAACAACCTTTCATCCGGAAGCCTGCACAGCCAATGCGAATGCGCTCCGCCAGGACTTCTTCCCCGAAAAGCTGCCTTCCAGACTCTTTTCAGCGGCAGGAAAGCATTAGGCGAATAGGCTGATTTTTAAAAAGAAGAAAGCAAGCTGGGGGGTGAGTGGTGGCGCGGGGGGCGGTCTGTGCAGCTGAAGGAATTCAATGAAAGTGGGGCAAGCATTGCGGTAAATCCCTGTTGCACCCTACATTCGGACGAGCTCAGAGACGCGCTCTGCTGCACGAAAGAGCTTTCATAGAGGAAGCTGGGCCGCGTGGAGCTGGCTGTTCCTCCTTCGCAGCAACCGCACCAGCAGGAACCGAAACGGCCTCGGCAAGGGCAGCTATAGCCTCTCAGTCCTCCGGCTACCCTTCCTCCTCCTGGAAGGAGCGCTTCACGTGGCGCCTCCCGCTACCTGCCGCGTCCGCAGACCCGAATCGGGAGAGCGGGACAACCCCAAGAGTTGAGAGGCAGGCGCACCTCAAGAAGCAAAACTCGAATTTCGCAAGGAGTGAAAAATATGAAGGACGCACACAGACGCGGCCTTGGGGCAGAGTGGGACTGAGAGCGCTGAGGGCTCCTCAAGGGGAACCCACAGGCTGAGGCTCCAACTTGGAGGGAATTTTTTAAAACTCAACACTGGGATTCGACATTACAGAGGCTTTCTTATTTTACACTGCAACTCTGTCCCTGGTTGGGAAGGGATCGCAGTTGCCTAACTGCCAAACTGCAACAACCCGGGGAGAATGTGAGCCCAATTAGATTACAAGCTCTAGAGCAAAGGGGATCTCAAACCTCCGGGCTTGCTAATCCGCTGGTGCGGGGTTCAGATCTCTAAAGCCTCCCTGGAGTATTTCTGGGACTATTACGCTTCCCTTATAATGCTGTGACCCCAGCGAGGATTTTTTTTTCTTTAAAGAAAAGCTAAACTGTGCAGTTACCGCAGGAGATTTAAGGAGGAGGAACTGGGGGGAGGGGGGCATTCTGTCTATAAAAAGCGCCTTACAAAGTCCTGAAGTCTGGAGATGACAGCGGAGGATATAAAATAAAAAATTTTAACTCCGATCCAACTTGCCCACCACTCAAGCCTCTGCTTAAATTCGTTTTCTCTCTGGGAGTGAGAGAAAACTGCCGAAACGATCTTTCCGTGGAAAATTCCACTTTCGTGCAATCCCCGGTCGAACACTCATAGACACACACACACACACAAACACTCCTCTGTCTCACAAACATACACACACACACACACACACACACACACACACACACACACATTCCTTTCAGGTCTTTGTTGTTTGGGACCTTTTTCTTCGCTTTTGTAACTGCCCTGAACCTCGTTTCTTTTTCAGAAGGAGATGGGGAAGCTAATTGTGGATATATGTAAGCACAACATTTTTTCAGTCCTAACTGATAAGTTTCTGAAATGCCTTCTGCATTGCAAACATGTGCATCTTAATAGAAAACATTGCTTTTCTCAATCACTAGTTACAGCCTCATAACACATAATCCAGGAGGAGGAAAACCTCCTTTCTTCTCTTTGAGAGATCTGCTTGACTTATTTTCTTCTTTCCCCTTTGGAATGGGAGATAGGAAGGGGTTGGGGTGGTGTTACTAAAAATTTAAAATGATCCATCGAAGCCCCTGCCTTACCTTAGGAAATCGAGCCAGCCATCATGAATGATGGACGGATCCAGCTGCAGAGAGAGGAAGTTCTCATTGACTGTCCTGACTGGGTTCTTGGTGCTCACATCAAGTAGAATCAGGGTCTTTTCCTTCAAACCTGGAGCTCTTTCTACAGGCAAGGGTCTCCTGTCTCCAGCTTGGGAGGAAAGGGAGAGATGGAGCAACAGAGCCAAGTAGAGAGCCCCCGGGGCTAGGCACGCGGGGGGGCGGGAGTTGCTGGAGGGCATGGCTTCAGGGAAGGCACAGAGCACCCTCATTCAATCTCTCAGATTTAAACCTCTCTTCCTACTGGGTCTCGCTAGTGACTAATTGTCCTTATCTAAAGTGTGTGTCTGTCCGCCTTTTCCCCCCTTTTTTTCCTTCCTCCCACCCCCCCCCCACTCTCTCTCCCCCTCTCTCTCTCTCTTTCGCTCGCTCTTTTTTTTTCTTCAGTGTTTTGGTGCTGGTGGAGCGAACTCACGCCCCTAGCCAGCCTTCCCAGTGACTCCTGCCAAGAGAACTCGTACACCGGCACCGCCCCTTTAAGAGATTTCTACTGCAGACATTTTTTAACTTTTTAAAGGTAAGGGGAGGAGGGCAGGCAGGAAGGAGGAGAAAAGGGTGGCGTTGTACCCTCCTAATTTAACCCTCTAGGGTCAGGAAGCAGAGGGAAGAATCCAAACTGTGCTATTGTACCATCTCGGTACAGACCGAGGCGTCTTGTTTTAACTTCCCTCCCTGCGAGGCTCTGGAGGGCGGTTCAAGCTCCGACTCCGACCCGAAAGCCCCAGCACCAACCCCGGGCACACTGGGGTAGTGTTCCAACCGACAGCGCGCTTGTTTCTGCTCAGGGCCCTTTTTCTGGTTGAAGCAGCAAAGCAAGGGCGATTAAGTGGCAGAGGGGTCTTGAGGCGGTGATCCTGTCAAAGCGTAGAGCCCTGAAGGAGATTCCTTGAACAGGAGACCTGATCTCTGTGACGCGCCGGGTGGCCATACAGAAGCATCCTCTGACCTCGATAGGGCAAAAATGGCCAGAAGGAAAAACACAGTGACCTGGTCAAGCAGTTTCTCCGATCCGAGGGCCAAAAGGGACACGCACCCTGGTCCAGCAACCGAGGAATAAAGGTCTTGGGGCGTCGATATACGCTGGCTTTGGCCAAATCGAAGCTACCTGGATGGTGCTTGGATAGTCAAGGCGGCTCTGCGTTCATCTGTGCCACTGCTTGGCCACTCTATTCTGCTGTACAAACAGGTAGAGTTCACCCCCTCACCCAGCCCCACTTGGAGGTCAATCCTATACCTAGCCCTGCTGCAGGGAAGTGTGCCTTTACGGTGCCAGATGGGATCATAGTGACACTTTTGGGTTTCCATTGGCCCCCAGTCAAAACCAGAGTCCCCCTGAACGGGGGATAACAGCCAGAAGCCGCGAGATGCACAACCTGCCGCTGCTCATCGAGCTTCCACCCCACAACAGCTTGCAAATTGAACTCTAGATCCTATCCTGCAGCGAGGGAAAGGGGTTAGGCGCAGTTTGCTGCAGTCACATTGCTGGGCCTAACTTTCAGCTTCTTTCTGGAACAAAATGGGCCTTCTACTTGGCAGATGAAGGGAACTACTTTATGCGGGATGGGCAGGCAGAATCGCAGAACCGTCCAAGGGCCTCCTTGGTATCAAACAAGCAAAATCGTAAAATGCAGAGCAAGGGTTTTCCATAGGGGTGGATGCACAAGGGTAACAGCAACCTGTCTCCTCTTCCCTCCCTCCAGACCAGGATTAACAAATCTGAAAAGAGCTGGAGTAGATGACGTTCAGCTGAAATTCCCTGAAGGCCATCTACTAACCTAAGCACCCAGGAAATCAAGATTGTGTTGCATTCATCTGTGAAGTGCCATGAAGACCTTCTAGAAATAGGACTGCATAAAATGAGGATGTGGGAGAAAGCAAATGCAAGTCATATTATTTAAAGATGATTTTTTTAAATCAAGCTGTTACATACTGAAGTACTGGATGTTGGCTCCATACCTAAGGCCTATTTCCTTCAGTTCCTGAACATTTCTAACACATTTAGATCCTTTAAACTGTGCGTGTGTGTGTGTGTGTGTGTGTGTGTGTAGGTGTAGGTGTGTGATGTGGTATAAGTTTCAGTCGAAATTTTTGTAATTTTTAAGTATGTACTGAGCACCTCTTAGAGATGGCAACAGCATGGTGAGCAAACACTTTTGTCTTTGTGTTCCCAGACCAGAGCACTTAGTAGGCATTCAATAAATTCTGTGAAATAAATTAATGGTAAATCCAATCATGCTTAACACTGAAATAATTTGCCCCTCTCCAGAAGAATGTGAAAAATAAATACTTTTATTTGTCATGGTAAATTATGTTTTGGGTCTCTGTTCAATAATTTGTTTCCCAATTATTAACATTTCCCTGGCCATCTCCTTCAGAAAATACTTACCTTGTAAAGCCATTAGTTCATCTGCTATATTAAGAATTCTTTTAGTTATATGTTTTTGACAATGAGCCAAATTTTCCAAGGGCCTAAATAACCCTTGGCTTACAAGTGAATGCACTTTTAGAAGCCATGTTAATTGGGACCGGTGGAAGACAGTTTGAATAAACATACCCACTAGATGTCTATAATTAATATACCTTTCAAAAATACCTATTCTTGTGACCAAGAATGAACTTGAGTATAATGAGAATATGCTTAATTATAAATTTTTACCATTTTTGCTTACCGACCCAACTACTCTGTAATGGTTTGCTAGCCTCGTTAACTTAAGTAGTATTTAATGTTTTTATCAGAATCTGTATGTGATATTAAAATCAAAATCAAAAAAACAAAGTGCTTGTTTTCTTAATACCTAATGAAAACTATTTCTCTACTCCAGCCATTGAAATTCTAAGTAATTCTATAGAGGACATCAGGGGAAAGAAATCAATGATATTTACAGGGTTAGCCCTCATTGGTCTCAAAGATGATTTTATTGTTTGGTCCTTTGGTTTAGTTTGGGTTTAGATCTCTAGAGATACTCTTTGCAAATAGCTGCCACACACATACCATATCATGGTTTTTGTCTTGCCTCTCATCTAGCCCTAAATTATAAAAAAATAAGTAGTTCATTATTAATCAGTATATTAGATTGATGTTTCTATACTATCTTCTGTGTGCTAGGTAACAGCAATCTGCATCTCTGTATTGTCTTAGATTGTAATTTCCTCGGAGAAAAGTATTGGGCCTCTGTATAAAATATAAATTGTCAAACCGGGCTCAGTGTCTCACACCTGTAATCCCAGTACTTCAGGAGGCCAAGGCGGGCAGATCACCTGAGGTCAGAAATTCGAGACCTGCCTGGCCAACATGGTGAAAACCCATCTCTATTAAAAATACAGAAATTAGGGCCGGGCGCGGTGGCTCACGCCTGTAATCCCAGCACTTTGGGAGGCCGAGGCGGGTGGATCACGAGGTCAAGAGATTGAGACCATCCTGGTCAACATGGTGAAACCCCGTCTCTACTAAAAATACAAAAATTAGCTGGGCATGGTGGCACGTGCCTGTAATCCCAGCTACCCAGGAGGCTGAGGCAGGAGAATTGCCTTAACCCAGGAGGTGGAGGTTGCAGTGAGCCAAGATCACGCCATTGCACTACAGCCTGGGTAACAAGAGCAAAACCCCGTCTCAAAAAAAAAAAAAAAAAAAAAAATACAGAAATTAGCTGGGCGAGGTGGCAGGCACTTGTAATCCCAGCTACTCAGGAGGCTGAGACAGAACTGCTTGAACCCAGGAGGTGAAGGATGCAGTAAGCCAAGATGGTGCCATTGCAGTCCAGCCTAGGCTACAAGAGTGAGACTCGGTCTCAGAAAATTAAAACTAAAATTTTTAAAAATAAAATAAAATATGAACTGTCAGGAACTAGATGTATTGATGTCTCCTTGGAAACACTCTGCTTAGTACCTACTGAATAGTCTCATAGAGAAATTGCTTTGATATCTTCCCAGAAATGTAAGAAAATATGAAGATTAACTGATTCAGTGATTTCTAGACTTTGGTATTTTAAAATAAATATTAGTTTAATAGGGAAAGTGAACATATGTTTGTCAATTTTTTATTTCATCTAGTAAGGACCTTTAAAAAAAACTGCCAGATACTTATCTCTATTACCTTCCAAAAGAAAAGAAAATTTTAGGCTGGGTGTAGTGGCTCACACCTATAATCCAAGCACTTTGGGAGGCCGAGGCAGGTGAGTCAACTGAGGTCAGGAGTTAAGACCAGGCTGGCCAACATGGTGAAACCCCATCTTTACTAAAAATACATAAAATTACCCTGATGTGGTGGTGGGTGCCTGTAATCCCAGCTAATCTGGAAGCTGAGGCAGGAAAATCACTTGAACCCAGGAGGTGGAGGTTGCAGTGAGCTGAGACTGCACCACTGCACTCTAGCCTGGGCAATAGAACGAGATTTCATCTCCAAAAAAAAAAGAAAGAAAGAAAATAAAATTTTAACAGCTGAACAAAAGCTAAAATGACATGTCAAAATAAAGAACAGATGTTTAAAATGAATACATTTAGCTTTATGAAAAATCCCAGCTGGGCACAGTGGCTCACGCCTGTAATCCCAGTACTTTGGGAGGTCAAGGCAAGTGGATCACCTGAGGTCAGAAGTTTGAGACCAGCTGGGCCAACATGGTGAAACCTAGTCTCTACTGTAAATACAAAACTTATCTGGGCATAGTGGCAGGTGCCTGTAATCCCAGCTACTCAGCAGGCTGAGGCAGGAAAATCACTTGAGCTCAGGAGGTGGAGGTTGCAGTGAGCTGAGATCATGCCATTGCACTCCAGCCTGGGCAACAAGAGTGAAACTCCATCTCAAAAAAGGAAAAGAAAAGAAAAATCCCATATTATTATCATTTCATCTCAGACAAAAGGAAATATATACCAGTGACCAACATGGGTACCAGGACTGGTGACTGGGACTACTGAGATATTATTCTGTGTTTATGGCCAAATTCTACTTTGTAGCATATAATGTTGCAAGATGTACAGGCTAATGGTCATGTTGATTACAGTGATTTCTTATGACTTTTCCCATGCCTTTTTGTCACTTTCAGCCTGTCACAAACTCATTAACTCTATATGCCTTCCACCCTTTCCTTCTACTAAACATTCAAAACCTAGTTTTCACTATTCCCATTTCCCCCTCCTGCAATAATTATGTCTACCTGTCTAATAGAAAGAAAAAAAATGTTTTACACCGTAACTAGGACTGGGAAGCATGAAGATACACCAACCAGTCCACTGTGTCCTCATTTACTGCCTGTATACCCAACTATGATGACTACTATTTGTTGAGATCTCGTGGTTCAGGCATGATGCTAGGGCTATATATGTTATCATATTAATCTTCTCAAAAAACTCTAAGAAGAGTTTTTTATAAGCTTCTTCTTATACCTCATTTATATATGAAAAAACATTGAGACTCAGATATTAATCAACTTTCTCATGGTACATAGTAAATAAGTACCAACACAAAATTAAGCCCAGGGCCATCTAACTCGAAAGCCTAGGTTTGTGTTCTTAGTCACCACCAGTGGCTAAAGTAGTGTATAACCCTCTAGAACCTGTCAATGTATAGTGGGGAAAAGAAACCTTAGAGTAAGAGTTGGAGGCCCTAGATTTAAGTCCTGACTTTACTAGATCTAGTTTTATAAACTTGGATAAAATTTTTAACAGTTCTAAGCCTCAGCTGCCTTACCTGTAAAACTGATATAATATCCAAGAGTAAAGTAATAACCAGTAAGGTTATATGTGGAGAAAGAACTTTACAAATTCTAAAATATACTGTCAATCAGGCACAGTGGCTCATGCTAATCCCAGTATTTTGGGAGGCTGAGGCAGGAGGATCACTCGAGCCCAGGAGTTTGAGAACAAGCTGAGTAACACAAAGAGACTCTGTCTCTACCAAAACTTTTAAAAAATTATCTGGGCACAGTGGCACACACTTGTAGTCCCACCTACTCAGGAGACTGAGGTGGGAAGATCACTAGAGCCCAGGAGTTCGAGGCTGCAGTGAACCATGATCATGCCACTGCACTCTAGCCTGGGTAACAGAGCAAGATCTTATCTCAAAAAAAAAAAAAAAAAAGACTTATGCAATTGTGCTATGGTTTCTTGTTCATTCTTATTTCCTGTCTCCCACATGTGCTACTTAACTGATGACTATAGTAAGTCCCCTGACTACTAGATAGTAGACATGGATCTGCCAAAACATGCCTCACCCTCAAGCATCCAACCCAAGGAGCATAGCCATGGTGGAATCCAAACAGATCCCTGCCTTATAATTGGAACATTTCTAGAACTTAATCCATGAGCATTAGATATTGAAAAGAAACCAAAACAGAACCAGACCCAACCCTACACTTTGGTTTGTCGTGGTGTCAGCGCATTAGCCTATGACTAAGTTCCTAAATACCACTTTGGACTAATTTAAAAAAGAATCCCAGTTTTTACTTTTACCCAATGGTGAAATTGGTTGCCCTTGTATTTTATGGGAAAAAAATGTTTTTTTTAACCTTCATACATAGAAGCAAAAATACTTCAACTGCTGTAAACCTTCAAAAGTTAATAGAAATGAGATCATACTGGTTTGTTTCTTATTTTGATTGGAGAAAAATTAAATTGCTGCATTTCCAAGTGACCCATTTACATGGCATTCTAAGCTTAAACTGCATAAGAAGAAATATATGTGGTGAAATGTTAAAAAGAAAAACTGATGACTCTGGTAAGAATTAAGCTATACATAAATGACTTAGTCGTAAACTTGAAACAAAAGGTCGACTCTATCTAATAAAATATGGTCAAACAACTCCAGACCACATATTTTAACCATGGAGGCTCTTCTGCCTGTGATTAGCATATTTTAAGGAAGAAATTAGAGTAGATTTTATATGTCTTCAATTTTCCACTAGGAAAGGGGTTACAAAGTATGTTATTTTACTATCAAGGACTGTCTCTGTCCCGCCAGGAGAAGCAAGGAATGACAACACTTTCTCCATAGGCAACATTCAAGAAGAAAATAATTGCCAGCTCTATTGACTAAACTATGGGTATGTTTGTTATTGAAAATACCTGAGAATTTTTATGTGTAATATTCCTGGGAAAAAAAAAGATTGCTTTTCATGTGTTCAATGGCTTCATAATCTATAACTCTATGATTGTTCCACCTCATCATATGAGAAAACTCTGATCTTTGTCCTTACTACCCCCATCAAGCAGTAAACTTATTTGGGGAAGATCATAACCATAATAAATGTCATCAACTCTAATAAGTTCAGTTTGAAACCTCTTAGCATGTTTCGGGGTAGGGATGACAGTTATTTGGAGGACTGCTAGAAATAGAAAATCAACAGAAAAACAAATGAAAATTACTAATGTCTTAGTCCCACCCATTAAAGAATCTATCTTTTACCATCCCTGCCAATTTCACAATTTATACATTCAGGTAAGTCCTGAAAAGCATCATATTATACTGAAAAAAGCATGGGCTTTGGAGTTTAATAGACTGATTAAAATCAGGTTCCCAATTTACTATCTGCTAATGTGACCTTTGTTGAACAAGTCATGTCTCCTTCCCAAGTTCCAATTTCCCCATCTATAAAACAGGCATAAGTATATTTATTAACCTCCTTGTAATCCCAGCATTTTGGGAGGCCAAGGTGGGCAGATCACCTGAGACCAGGAATTCAAGACCAGCCTGGCCACCACAGCAAAACCCCGTCTGTACTAAAAATACAAAAATTAGCCAGGTGTGGTGGTGGACACCTATAATCCCAGCTTCTTAGGAGGCTGAGGCAGGAGAATCACTTGAACCTGGGAGGCAGAGGTTGCAGTGAGCGGAGATTACACCACTGCACTCCAGCTTAGGCAACAGAGTGAGACTCCGTCTCAAAAATAAAATAAAATACTAATCTCAACATTGAGATTAATGGACCTGTAATAAAACATTTACCTGTAATACAATTGTGTTTGTCAACTCCAAAAAAGTTACTAGCTATGACTGTATTTTATTTTGTTCTCTAGGCTAATGGCATACTTTGACCTTTTTATTTTTATTTATTTTATTATTATTGCTGTTATTATTTGAGACACGGTCTCACTCTGTCACCCAGGCTGGAGTGCAGTGGCATGATCATGGCTCACTGCAGCCTCTACCTCCTGGACTCAAGCAATCCTCTTGCTTCAGGACCCCTGTGTAGCTGAGACCACAGGTGTTAACTATGCCTGAATAATTTTTTTTTTATTTTTTATAGAAGCAGGGTCTCACCACGTTGCCCAGGTTGGTCTCAAATTCTTGGGGTAGAGCAATCCTCCCACCTCAGCCTCCCAAGTGTTGAGGTTACAGGCATGAGACTTTGACCTTTTTAAATCCTCTAATATGTTTAGCTCATTATAAGGAGAGTCAAGCAAATGTATATAACAGAAGGCTTACCACTAGTTCATTTCACTACTCAATAATCAAAATCAGCTGATAGACTTTACTAGTACATACTTACTCAACTGAATATTTTACTTCTGCCTGAATTAATATTTAGACCCCTAATTCTTTGGAGTAGTTTTGTCCCCACATAAGCAGATCCAAGACCTTCCTTAATTCAATGCTAGGTATATTAACCTTATAAGCCTTAACTCTCACCAAACTTTCTAATTCTTTGACTCCTTTTCATTTCTAGAAATATTGACATGCTGATGACTCTTGGGAAGTATGTTTAATTTCGATCGACACTTAAATTTTAAATTCTTCTTTTGATTTTCTGGAGCCTAGGCAACATAATAAAATAGCATTTTCTGTGCTCCAATACTTAAAAATAGTCTTTTCTCATCGGGCGTGGTGGCTCAAGCCTGTAATCCCAGCACTTTGGGAGGCCGAGGCAGGTGGATCACGAGGTCGAGAGATCGAGACCATCCCGGTCAACATAGTGAAACCCCGTCTCTACTAAAAATACAAAAAATTAGCTGGGCATAGTGGCACGTGCCTGTAATCCCAGCTACTCGGGAGGCTGAGGCAGGAGAATTGCCTGAACCCAGGAGGCGGAGGTTGCGGTGAGCCGAGATCACGCCATTGCACTCCAGCCTGGGTAACAAGAGCGAAACTCTGTCTCAAAAAAAAAAAAATAGTCTTTTCTCCTTTCAAGTAGAATTGAAAATAATGCACAAGCCTAGGTCAGGGATTCTCAGCCCTGGCTGCACATTAAAATCATCTGAGGAGCTTTTCAGTAATTGATTTGGAGTAGGGCCTGAGAATTTTCTGGATCCCTCACAGTATAATTCTATTTGGTTTCCAGTTTCAGAGAGCAAATTTAGATGACAAAGGATACCAAATTACTTAATCTTATTTGATTCCTAGGTTTCAGATAATGAGGAGAAATAGGTCATATTCTAAGGGATATCTCAAAAAAAATTATTGGAATCTATTCTATGCATAATTTAGAAAGATAGAGAGGGACAATCTCCTAAGGAGGAAAACTATGCAAATAAATACCATACATCCTATTATCTTTAACAGATTCTCAAACTGATCATTCTTTCATTCAAGAAATATTTTCACTTTATTCCATCTGATTAGGAAATATGAAATATTGAATAACACTAATTGTGATGTAGAAAAATGGGAACCTTCTTGCATGCTGATGGAAATATAAAATAATTGGGCCACTCTGGACACTGATCTGGCAATACTTAGTGAAATTAAATATGTATATTCCCTAAGAGCCAGTAATCCCACTACTGGGCTAAACTCCAGTAGTAAAATTTGCAAAAAGGCTATTAAAAGATTTGAATGAAGATGGTCAGTAAAGCATTGAGTTTAATAGTGAGGAATTGGAGGCACCTAGATGTCCATCATAAAGGAATGGATAGGTAAAATGAGGACAACTGTTAGAAGCAATGAACTAAATGTATACACACAGATATGTACATGAAATAGATAGGTTTTAAATACTATGATAGATGAGAAACACACAAAACCAGAATGATATCTATAGCACAATAATGTTAGTGCAAATTAAACATATATGTTAAACAATATATTTTACAAGGATATGAAAACATCAAAGGACATACATCAAAAGCATTAGAGTTGATGCCTATAAGATAGTTGTCAAAAGAAAAAGAAAATAAAAGACTTTTCAGGGACCAATGTTCGTAAACAGTCTCCGGCATTCAAGGCAATACTTAATCAATTTTCTGGGGAAAAAACATAAGAAAGATTTATTGAGGTCTGACAATGAACCAGATATTGTGTCCTCCTGCCACCTTGAGATCCAAAGAGAAATAAGAATATCCTTGCCCTTGCAGTCTAACTGGAAAAATGAACAAATTCATCTGGTAAGTGCTATAATAAAAATATGGTGAAAAGTGCTGTGGAGCACAAAAAGGAATTACAAGATAAAAGTATTTTGTAGGCTGGGGACGGTGGTTCATACCTATAATCCCAGCACTTTGAGAGGCTGAGGCGGGTGGATGACCTGAGATCAGAGGTTCGAGACCAGGCTGACTAACATGGTGAAACTCCGTCTCTACTAAAAAATACAAAAAAATTAACCAGGTGTGGTGGTGGGCCCCTGTAATCCCAGCTACTTGGGAGGCTGAGGCAGAAGAATCGCTTGAACCTGGGAGGTGGAGGTTGCAAGGAGCCGAGATCACGCCATTGCACTCTAGCCTGAGCAACAAGAGCAAAACTCCATCTCAGAAAAAAAATCAATTTGTACATATAGAATCCTATTACTTGATACATATGTAATTTTGCATCACAATGATTACTAAAATATTTCATACTGTTTTTCTTTTTATTTGTCCAGTTTTGCCTAGTCTCTACTTTGGTAATAGTTAAGAGTTGCCTGCTGTAGAAATGCTAGAGCGCCATCTGCTGGTGGAAATATCTGTTCACCAGAATCAAAAACAATCACATCCATCATCGGATATTTGGGCTTGAAGAAATCTTAGAAATCATCCGGTTCAGGACCCTAGTTTTAGACACTAGGAAGTATCTTCCTTGCAAGATTTTATCTCATTTAAGAAAATCAAGAACACACACACATACATACACACACACACACACACACACACACCTTCCATCACCACTGTAAATGTCACAGAATGCTATACAGTAAAGACTCACAAAGCTAAACTACCTAAATTTCCCCAAATAGATAAACACATAATCTCCTTTAAAGGCTTGCATAAGACATTTTTAAACCTTTTGGTAAAGACTGCTTTCCAGGAAAACAATCTGAGTAAGGCAGTTTACTGCAACATGAAAAGAATTAGTTCTGAGGTCACACCTAAGTTCATTCCAGCTATACTATATATTTTTAAAAGTAAAAAAAGAGTTATAAACATCGAAATGAAAAAATGATATCTGCTACAACAAAAACACACTTAAGTATATAACCTATAGACCCTATAAAGCAACGACACAATAGAAACTACAAAGCAACTAGCTAACAGTGTCATGATAGGATCAACACCTCACATCAATATTCACCTTGAATGCCAATGGTCTAAATGCCCCACTTAAAAGACACACAGTGGTAATTTGAATTTTTTTTTTAAATGAGACGCATCCATCTGCTGTCTTCAAGACACCCATCTCACAAATAATGACACCCATGGGCTTAAAGTAAAGAGTTGGTGATATGGTTTGGATTTGTGTCCCCACCCAAATCTCATGTGGAATTCTAATCCCCAGTATTGGAGAAGGAGCCTGGTGAGACGTGACTGGATCATGGGGGTGGATTCTCCCTTTCCTATTCTCATGACACTGAGTGAGTTCTCATGAGATTGGGTTGTTTCAGTGTGTTGCACCTACTTCTCTCTATATACCAGACTCCAGCCATGTAAGACATGCCTACTTCCACCTCTGCCATGATTGTAAGTTTCCTAAGGCTTGCCAGCCATACTTCCTGTACAGACTGCAGAACTATGAGCCAATTAAAATTCTTTTATTTATAAATTGCCCAGTTTCAGGTATTTCTTTATGGCAGTGTGAAAATGAACTAAGACATAAAATTGGTACCAGGAGCAGGGTACTGCTATAAAGATACCTGAGGACTGGGCACAGTGGCTCAAGCCTGTAATCCCAGCACTTTGGAAGACTGAGGCGGGTAGATCACAAGGTCAGGAGTTTGAGACCAGACTGACCAACATGGTGAAACCCTGTCTCTGCTAAAAATACAAACATTAGCTGAGTGTTATGGTGCATGCCTGGAATCCCAGCTACTCAGGAGGTTGAGGCAGGGAGGCAGAGGTTGCAGTGAGCCAAGATTGTGCCACTACACTCCAGCCTGGGTGACAGAGACTCCATATCACAAAAAAAAAAAAAAAAAAAGATATCTGAAAATGTGGAAGTGACTTTGGAACTTGGTAACGAGCAGAGGTTGGAACAGTTTGAAGGGCTCAGAAGCAGACAGGAAGATGAGGAAAAGTTTGGAACTTCCTAGAGACCTGTTAAAATGTTGTGACCAAAATGCTGATAGCGATATGGACAATGAAGTCCAGGCTGAGATGGTCTCAGATGGAGATGAGGAACTTACTGGAAACTAGAGCAAAGGTCACTTTTGTCATGCTTTAGCAAAGCAGTTGGAGGCATTGTGCAACTGCCCTAGGTATCTGTGGAACTTTGAACTTGAAAGTGATGATTTAGGGTATCCAGTAGAAGAAATTTCTAAGCAGAAAAGCATTCAAGATGTAGCCTGGCTGCTTCTAGTAGCTATGCATACTCATGAACAAAAAAATGATGTAAAACTGGAACTTATGTTTAAAAGGCAGGCATAAAATTTTGGAAATTTTGCAGCCTGGCCATGTGATAGAAAAGAAAAACCATTTTCAGGGGAAGAATTCAAGCCAGGAACAGAAATTTGTGTAAGTAAAGAGGAACTAAATGATAATAGCAAAGACAATAGGAAAAATGCCTCAAAGACATTTCAGAGACCTTTGTGGCAGCCCCTCCCTTCACAGGCCCCAAGATCTAGGAGGGAAGAATGGTTTCATGGGCCAGGCCCAGGACCCCAATACCCTGTGCAACCTCAGGACACTGCTCCCTGAATCCCAGCTCCTCCAGCTCCAGACAGGGTCCCAGATAGGTCTCAGACTCCTACTCCAAAGGGTGCAAGCCATAAGCCTTGGCAGCTTGCATGCGGTGTTAAGCCTCTGGATTATCAGATTGCAAAAGCTGAGGCTTGAAAACCTTGACCTAGATTTCACAGGATTTATGGAAATGCCTGTATATCCAGGCAGAAGTCTGCTGCAGGGGTGAGGCTGTCATGGAGAACCTCTACTCGGACAGTGTGGAGGGAAAATGTGGGGTTGGAGCCCACACAGATTCCCCACTGGGGCATTGCCTAGTGGAACTGTAAAAAGAGGGCCACT
The DNA here is from genome assembly GCF_048565385.1 of Saimiri boliviensis. NCBI lineage: Eukaryota > Metazoa > Chordata > Mammalia > Primates > Cebidae > Saimiri > Saimiri boliviensis. The sequence goes on from NC_133460.1 coordinate 83,873,811, forward strand.
GTTCTTCAGATCCCAGAATGGTAGATCCATTGACAGCTTATATAGCACCTGGGAAGCACTCAACACCAGCCCTTTAGAGAAGCCATGGGAGCTGAGCCCTGAAGAGCTACGGCACTAGAACTATACAAAGCCTTGGGAGCCCACCCCTTGCATCAGTGTGCCCTGAATGTGAGACATAAAGTCAAAGGAGATTATTTTGGAGCTTTAAGATTTAATGACTGCCCTGGTGGGTTTTGGATTTGCACAGGGCCTGTAGCCCCTCTTTTTTGGCTGACTTTTCCATTTTGGAAAAGTATTTACCCAATGCCTGTACCTCCATTGTATCCTGGAAGTAACTAACTTGCTTTTTTATTTTACAGGCTCACAGGCAGAAGAGAGTTCTTTGTCTCAGACGAGACTTTGGACTCTGGACCTTTCAGTTAATGCTGAAATGAGTTAAGACTTGGGAGACTGTTGAGAAGGAATGACTATATTTTGAAATATGAGAAGGATGTGAAACTGGGGACAGGTCATCGGCAGAATGATATGATTTGGATTTGTGTCCCTGACCAAATCTCATTTTGAATTGTAATCCCCAATTTGGAGGAAGGGCCTAGTGAGAGGTAACTGAATCATGGGAGTGGATTTCTGCCTTGCTATTCTTGCGCTAGTGGATGAGTTCTCATGAAATCTGGTTGTTTAAAAGTGTATAGCACCTCCCCCTTTTGTTCTCTTCCTCCTGCTCCAGCCATGTAAGATGTGCCTTCTTCCCCTTCTGCCATGAATGAAAGTTTCCTGAGGCCTCCCCAACCATGATTCCTGTATAGCTTATGGAACTGTGAGCCAACTAAACCTCATTTCTTTATAAATTACCCAGTTTCAGGTATTTCTTAAAAACAGCAAGAGAACAGACTAATAAATAGACCTACAAAAAGACTTAGTCATACAATAATAGTGGAAGACATCAACACCACCCTGTCACCATTAAATCACTGAGGCACAAAGATAGCAAAGAATCTGAACTTAAACATGACACTTGACCAATTAGACCTAATAGACACCTGCAAAACACTCCACCCATCAACTACAGAATATACATTCTTCTCATCTGCACACAGGGCATACTGCAAGGTCGATCAAATGTTAGGCCATACAGCAGATCTCAATAAATTCAAAAAATCAAAATCCTACCAATTATTCTCTTGGACCACAGTGAAATAAATAAAGAAATCAATACTAAGAAGATCTCTCAAAACCACACAATTCATGAAAATTGAACAATTTTCTCCTAAATGTTGGGTGAACAACAAAATTAAGATAGAATTTGAAAAATTCTTTGAAATAAAAAATGAAAACAAAGACACAGCATACCAAAATCCCTGAGTTGTATCAAAAGCAATATTAAGAGGAAAGTTTATAGCACTAAATAGCTACCAGAAAAAGTTAGAAAGATCTTAAATTAACAATTTAACATTCCACCTAAAGGAACTAGAAAAACAAAAACTCCCAAGTTAGCAGAAGAAAAGAAATAACTAAAATCAGAGCAGAATTGAGCTAAATTGAAACTCAAATATCCATACAAAGAATCAATAGAAACAAAAGTTTGTTCTTTGAAAGGAGCAAGAAGATCAATAGACTGCTACCTAGATTAACAAAGAGAAAATACCCAAATAAGTGCTCGCTTCGGCAGCACATATACTAAAATTGGAACGATACAGAGAAGATTAGCATGGCCCCTGCACAAGGATGACATGCAAATTCATGAAGTGTTCAATAAATAAATAAATAAATAAAAGATCCAAATAAGCAAAATCAGAAATGATAAAGGTGACAATCTCACAGAAATACAAAAGATCTGCAGAGACTATTATAAATGCTTCTATGCCACAAACTACAAAACCTAGAGGAAATGGATAAATTTCTGGAATCACACAATCTCTCAAAATTGAATCAGCAAGAAATTAAAACCCTGAACAGACCAACATCAAGTTCAGAAAAATTTAATTAGTAATAAAGCACCTACCAAAATAAAAAGCCCCAGACCAGAGAGATTCACAGCCAAATTCTATCAGACATACAAAGAAGAGCTAGTATCAATTCTACTGAAACTATTCCAAAGAATTAAGGAGGAGGGACTCCTCCCTAACTAATTCCATGGAGCCAGCATCACCTGATACCAAAATCTGGCAAAGACACAACCAAAAAAGACTGCAGGCCGACATCCCAAATGAACATAGATACAAAAATCCTCAACAAAATACTTGCAAACTGAATCAAGCAGCACATCAAAAAGCTAATTCACAGCGATCACATAGGCTTATAGACTTGATTCATACGACACAAGGTTGGTTCAACACAAGCAAATCAATAAATGAGATTCACCACACAAGCAGAATTAAAAGCAATTGGCCAGGCATGGTGATTTACACCTGTAATCCCAGCACTTTAGGCAGCCAAGGCAGGAGGATCACCTGAGACCAAGAGTTTGAGATCAGCCTGGGAAACATAGTGAGACCCTCTCCCTACTGAAAAAAAAAAAATTAGCCAGGCATGGTGGCACGTGCCTGTAGTTGCAGCTACTCAGGGGCCTGAGGTAGGAGAATTGCTTAAGCCCAGGAGGTCAAGGCTGCAGTGGGCCATGATCATACCACTCCACTCCAGCCTGGGCAACAGAGTGAGGCTTTGTCTCAAAATATATACATACATACATAAAAAAACATATGGTCATCTCAATAGATGCAAAAAAAGCTTTTTTTTTTCAACATCCCTTCAAGAAGAAACTCTCAAGAAACTAGACATCAAAGGAACATACCTCCAAATAATGAGAGCTATCTATAATTAACTCGCAGCCAACATCATTTTGAATGGGCAAAAACTAGAAACATTCACCTTGAAAACTGGAACAAGGATGCCCACTCTCAGCACTCATTCTTCATAGTACTAGAAGTGCTATCCAGAGCAATCATGAAAGAGAAATAAATAAAAGTCATCCAAATAGGGAAAAAAAGAAGTCAAACTATCTCTCTTCATAGACGGCATGATTCTATAGGTAGAAAATCCTAAAGACACCACCAAAAGGCTCCTAGAATGGGTAAATGACTTCAGCAATGTTTCAGGACACAAAATCAATGCATAAAAATCAGCAGTATTTTAATACACCAATAATGTTCAATCTGAGAGCCAAATCAAGAACAAAATTTCATTTACGATAGTCACAAAAAAATGAAATCGCTAGGAATATATCTAACTAAGGAGGTGAAAGATCTGAAGGAGAACTACAAAATGCTGCTAAAAGAAATCACAGATGAAAAAACATTCCATGTTCATGAATTGGAAGAATCAATATTATAAAAATGGCCATATTACCCAAAGAATCTATAGATTCAATATTATTCCTATCAAACTACCAATGTCATTTGCCACAGAACTAGAAAAAAACTACTCTAAAATTCATATGGAACCCCAAAAAAGCCTGAAGAGCCAAGGCAATCCTAAGGAAAAAGAACAAAGCCACTAGCATCGCATTAACTAATTTCAAACTATACTATAAGGCTATGGTAACCAAGACTGTACCAAGAATGGTACTGGTATAAAAACAGACACAGACCAATGGAACGGAATAGAGAACCCAGAAACAAAGCTGCATAGCTACAGTCATCCGATCTTTGACAAAGTTGACAAAATAAAATGGGGAAAAGACTCCCTATTCAATAAATGGTGCTGCTGGCATAGCCGACTAGTCATAAGCAAAATGAAACTGGACCTCTACCTTTCACCACATGAAAAAAAAACTCAATCTATATGAATCCTATAAGAGGCCGGGTGCAGTAGCTCACACCTGTAATCCCAGCACTCTGGGAGGCCGAGGCAGGTGGATTACCTGAGGTCAGGAGTTCGAGACCAGCCGGACCAACATGGAGAAACCCCGTCCCTACTAAAAATACAAAAATTAGCCGGGCATGGTGGCACATGCTTGTAATCCCAGCTACTCAGGAGGCTGAGGCAGGAGAATCGCTTGAAACCAGGAGGTGACGTTTGCAGTGAGCCGAGATCGCACGATTGCACTCCAGCCTGGGCAACAACAGGGAAACTCTGTCTTAAAAAAAAAAAAAAAGAATCCTAGAAGAAAACCTAGGAAACACCATTCTGGACATTAGCCTTTGTAAATTAAATAATTTATAATTAAGCCCTGAAAAGCAATTGCAACAAAAACAAAAATTTACAAGTGGGACCTAATTAAACTAAGTGGCTTCTGCACAGCAAAAGAAACTATCAGCAGAGTAAATAGGTGATGTAGAGAATGGAAGAAAATATTCACAAACTGCTCATCCAGCACAGGCTTAATATCCAGAATCTATAAGGAACTTAAACAACTGAACAAGTAAAAAATGAATAACCTCATTTAAAAATGCAAAAAAGACATGAACAGACACTTCTCAAAAGAAGATATACAAGCAGCCAACAAAGTTTTAAGAGTGTTCCACATAACTAATCATCAGAGAAATGCACATCAAAACCACAATGAGATGCCATCTCACACCCATCAGAATAGCTGTGATTTAAAAATGGAATACCTGTACATTGTTGGTGCAAATGTAAATGAGTTCAGCCACTGTGGAAAGCAATTTGGAATTTCTCAAAGAACTTAAAACAGAACTACCATTCAATCCAGCAATCTCGTTACTGGGTATATATCCAGAGAAAACAAATCATTTACCAAAAAGACATATGCACTCACATGTTAGTGGCAGCACAATTCACAATAGCGAACACATGGAATCAACCGAGATGCCCATCAACAGATGACTAGATAAAGAAAATGTGGTAGAGATACACCATGGAATAGTATGCAGCCATAAAAAGAACAAAATGTCCTTTGCAGCAACAGATGCAGCTGTGAGTTGATACAGGAACAGAAAACTAAATATTGCATGTTCTCCCTTATAAGTGGGAGATAAACACTGGGTACCCATGGACAGAATGATGGCAACAATAGACACTGGGGACTACGAGAGCAGTGAGGGGAAAAAGAAAGACTGAAAAGCTAACTATTAGGTACTATTCTCAGAACCTGAGTGATGGGATCATTTGTATCCCAAACCTCAGCATCATGCAATATAACCAAGTAACGAAACTATACATGTACCTCCTAAATCTAAAATAAAAGTAGAAAAAATCAAAAAGAATAGATTTTATTCAGCATTATTAATGTGATTAGCTATAATTTAATCTTGACTGAAAACTGCTAATTGTTTAACTAAAATTTAGGTTTTCCTTAAAGTGTCTTTCTTAAAATGTATGTGGACCTTACAATGGAATACTATTAGGCAATCATAAGAAATGGAGTATTAATATAATCTACAATGTGGATGAGCTTTGAAAACTACAATGTGGATGTAGTTCTTGAAAACATTATGCCAAGTGAAAGATGCCAGTCACAAAAGACCACATATACAAAATATCGAAAACAGACAAACCTATAGAAACAAAATATAGATTAGTGGTTGTCAAGGACTGGGGAGGAGTTCATGAGGAATGACTGATAACAAGTACAAAGTTTCTTCTGAAGGTGCTGAAAATGTTTAAACATTAGATTATGGAGATGACCACATAAATCCATGAATATACTATAAAACACTGAATATATTAAATCAATAAATTTTATGCTATATATATTTTATCTCAATACAGCTCTTAAAAATATGTGTAAGGAAAATTTTCTTTCAGCCTAGTTGAACACATTGAAAACTAATGATCCCAAAGGGCACACTTTAGAAAAGTTACAGTTATGTTTAAATATCCCTCAAATAACTAAATACCTTTAATGTGTTTCTTATATTTGTTAATTTTTAATTTGTGTATGAAAACATGTTATTACTGGTAAATTCTACCAAACATTTAGGGAAGAAATAGTATTAGTTTTATACAACCTCTTCTAGGAAGTAGAAAAGGAGATACCTGTTCCCAATTTATTCAATGATGCCAGCATGGCTTTGATACCAAAACCAGACAAAGATATTAGAAAAATATAAAACTACTGACCAATAAAGATACTACATCACAAAAAAGTTGGGCTTATCCCAGGAATATAAAATTGTTTTAACATTGAAAAGTGTCACTGTAACTCATCATAGTAACAAATTAATATATACACACACATGCACAAGCATGTGTACACACATACACACACACATACAATTTTAATAGATGCAGTAAAATCATTTGATAAAATCCAAACTCCATTCCTCATAAAACTCTCAACAAAATGGGAATTAAAGGAAATTTTTTTTCATTTAATAAAGAGCAACTATGAAAAATTTATAGGTTGCATCATATTTAATGGCAAAAGACTGAATGTTTTCACCCTACTATGTATGTTTTGAACATGTCCCCACCTCCACAAAAGCATATGTTAGAAACTTAATCCCCAATTGCATCAATCCATTTTCACACCACTATAAAGAATTACCTGAGACTGGGTAATTTATGGAGAAAAGAGGTTTCATTGACTCACCATTCCACAGGTTGTGAAGGAGGCATGGCTGGGGAAGCCTCAGAAAACTTAACAATCATGGTAGAAGGTGAAGCAGAAGCCAGCACATCTTCTCATGACTGACAGGAAAGAGAGAGAGCGAGGGGGAAGTGCTACACACTTTTAAACAACCAGATCTCACGATAACTCACTATCACAAGAACAGCAAGGGAAAAATCTGTCTCCATGATCCAATCACCTCCCAACAGGCCCTTCCTCCAACACTGAAGATCATAATTCGACATGAGATTTGGGTGGGGACACAGAGCCAAACCATGTTACCAATGCAATAGTGTTGAAATCTGGAACCTAATGGGAGGTACTTAGGCTCCACTCTTATGAATGGATTAATACCATTTATAAAAGGGCTTGAGCCTGCAAGTTAGATCTCTTGCTCTTTCTTGCCCTCTCTTTGCCCTTCTGCCATGAGATGACTCACCAAAAAGGTTCTTATGATATGCCAGTCCTTCAACCTTAGACTTCCCAGACTCTCAAACCTTGAGCCAACACATTTCCATTCATTATAAATTACCCAGTCTGGTATTCTGTTAGCACAAAATGGACTAAGACCAGAAGACCTGCAGTAAGACAAGAGTATCCATTCTTACCACTTCTAGTCAACATTCTACTAGAGGTTCTGACCAGCACAATCAGCAAGAAAAATAAATAAAAGGCATTTATATTTGACCAAAAGAAGTAAAACTATCTTTATTCTCAGACAACATGAATGTCTTGACAGAAAATCTGAGGGACTCTACTAAGAAGCTATTATAACTAATATATGAGTTTATCAAGATTGCGGGCTATAAGATCAATATACAAAAATCAATTGTATTTTTATGCATTAGCAACAAATAATAAAGAATTGAAATTTCAAAAGCAATTTTATTTATAATAGCACTCAAGTATTTAAAAACACCTGAGAAATACTAGAGATAAATACTTAGATTTAAAGCCAACAAAAGATGTGCAAGACATGAAAACTATAAAACATTGATGAGATAATTGAAAGAAAATCTAAATAAATGGAGCAACATATATACTTTGACCCTGTGTTGAAATACTCAATATTGTTAAGGGGTCAATTTGCCCAAAATAGTTCTATAGATTCAATGCAATCTCAATTAAAATCCAAGTTTGTTTTTTAAGGAAAAACAGTAAGTTGATTCTAAAATGCAGATGAAAATGCAAAGAACCTAGAACAGGCAAAACCAGGACAAATGTGGAAGCAGCACTGCCTGATTTCAAATCTTATTATAAAGCTACAGTAATCAAGGCAGTGTGGTATTGGCATCAAGATAAATAGATCAGTAGAACAGAATAGAGCCCAAGAATAGACCCACATACCTGGACAGTTGATTTTTGACAAAAGATGCAAAAGTAGTTCAATAAAGAAAATGTTGTCTTTTTAACACATGCTGTGGAAACAAGTGGCTATCCACATGTAAAACAAAACAAAAAAAATCACCATACATACAAATAATTAACTGAAAATTATAGTTAGGATCATAGACCTAAGTATAAACCTAAAACTGTAGAGTTTTTTTAAGAACACATAGAAGTTCTTTGACTTTTAGTAAAGGAGTATTCTCTTAGATACAACATTATTAGCACAACCCATGAAAGAAAAATGTAATAAAAGACTTTGTGAAAAATAAAAAGATTTGCTCTTCAAAAGATACTGTTAGGCACTTTGGGAAGCTGACGTGGGTGGAACACCTGAGGTCATGAATTTGAGACCAGCCTGACCAACATGGTGAAACCCCATCTCTACTAAAAAAACAAAAAATTAGCTGGACATGGTGGTGCATGCCTGTAATCCCAGCTACTTGGGAGGCTGAGGTAGGGGAATCACTTGAACCCAGAAGGCAAAGGTTGCAATGAGACAAGATTGTTCCATTGCACTCCAACCTGGGCAACAAGAGTGAAAACCCACATGAAAAAAATAAATAAATAAAGACACTGTTAGGCTGAAAAGGCAAGTTACTGACTGGGAAAAAAAAAATATTTGCAAAGCACATATACCACAAAAGACTTGTATATAAGATATATAAAGAACACGCCAAAAGTAATAAGAAACAAGTGATTCAATAATAAAATGGGCAAAATATTTAAATAGATACTTTACCAAAGAAGATACATGAATTACAAAAAACTGCATGAAAAGATGCTCAACATGATTAGTCATTAAGAGTGTTGCAAACTAAAGCCACACTGAAATGTGGGAAGAAAGGAATATGCAATACCAATATGTCATGAATAAAATGATATTCCAAAGTCAAAGACAACAGAAAGTGACAGGGTAAACACTCTAAGGTGGAATCCCCAAACCCCAGGCCACGAACTAGTATCAGTATGGTTCTGTGGCCTATTAGGAAAGGGGGCCACACAGCAGGAGGTGAGCAACAGGTGAGCAAACATTACCACCTAAGCTCTGCCTCCTGTCAGATCAGAGGTGGCATTAGATTCTCATAGGAGCCTAAACCCTACTGTAAACTGTGCATGCAAGGGATCTAGGTTGTGTACTCCTTATGACAATCTAACTAATGCCTCATGATATGAGGTGGTACAGTTTCATCCCCAAACCATCCCCACCCTCACCCCCACCCCTTCCCTCATAGAAGAATTATCTTCCACTAACATGGTCCCTGGTGCCAAAAAGATTGGGAATCGCTGCTCCAGGAATTGCTTATTCACCATCAGTAACAGAAACTCAGAATTTCAAGATTTCTTTTACTGATGGTAAATAAACAATTGTAAAATATGGAATAGATAATCAGAAACATCATGAAAGTTAAAGCCCACAGATGTGCCTATGCATCTTTGTGAGAGTAACAATAGATGAAACAGCAACCTCAAATCTAGCAAAGGCCATGAGTTCCTACAAAAACAAACAAACAAACAACAACAACAAAAAACACCCAATTGCTGAAAACTCCGAAAGGCCAGTTGATGGAAAAGCATGGCCCACCAGAGTCTTAACTAGATTATCTAGAAACATGTAATATGCTACTCATATTCCATGAAGACAAAAACAGTTATCAGATATTTATTTATACTTAGTATGCACTATGTACTAAGGCATAATGGAATCAAAGCAAATCATATTATTATTTTTTATTGTACTTTAGGTTCTGGAGTACATATGCAGATCACACAGGATTGTTGCATAGGAACATACATGGCAAGGTGGTTTGCTGCCTCCATCCCCACTTCACCTATATCTGGCATTTCTCCCCATGTTATCCCTCCCAAACCTCCCCACCACCCCACCTCACTGTCCCTCCCTTACCCTCCCAACAGACCCCAGTGTGTGCTGCTCCCCTCCCTGTGCTCGTGTGTTCTCATTGTTCAACAACTGCCTATGAGTGAGATAATGCAGTATTTGGTTTTCTATTCTTGGGTCAGTTTGCTGAGAATGATTGTTTCCAGATTCATCCATGTCCCTACAAAGGACATGAACTCATCATTTTTTATGGCTGCATAGTACTCCATGGTATATATGTGCCACATTTCCTTTGTCCAGTCTATCATCGATGGGCATTTGGGTTGGTTCCAGGTCTTTGCTACTGTAAACAGTACTGCAATGAACGTACATGTGCATGTGTCTTTATAATAAAATGATTTCTAATCCTTTAGGTATATACTCAGTAATGGGATTGTTGGGTCAAATGTAATTTCTATTTCTAGATCCTTGAGCAATCACCACACTGTCTTCTACAATGGTTGAACTAATTTACACTTCCATCAACAGTGTAATAGTGTTCCTTTTCTCCATAATCTCTCCAGCATTTGTTGTCTCCTAATTTTTTTAATAATCGCTATTCTAACTGCAGTGAGATGGTATCTCAATGTTGTTTTGATTTGCATTTTTCTGATGACCAATGATGATGAACATTTTTTCCTATGTTTGTTGGCCTTAGAAATGTCTTCTTTTGAAAAGTGTCTGTTCATATCCTTTGCCCACTTTTCAATAGGTTTGCTTGTTTGTTTTCTTGTAAATCTGCTTTAGTTCTTTGCAGATTCTGGATATTAGCCCCTTGACAGATGGGTAGATTGCAAAAATTTTTTCCCATTCTGTTGGTTGCCAGTTCACTCTAATGATTGTTTCTCTTGCTGTGCAGAAACTCTTAAGTTTAATTAGAACCCATTTGTCTATTTTGGCTTTCATTGCCATTGCTTTTGGCGTTTTAGTCATGAAGTCCTTGCCTATGCCTATGTCCTGCATGGTATTGCCTAGGTTTTCTTCTAGGGTTTTTATGGTATTAGGTCTTATGTTAAAATCTTTAATCTGTCTGGGGTTAATTTCAGAGTAAGGTGTAAGGAAGGGGGCCGGGCGCGGTGGCTCAAGCCTGTAATCCCAGCACTTTGGGAGGCCGAGACGGGTGGATCACGAGGTCAAGAGATCGAGACCATCCTGGTCAACATGGTGAAACCCCGTCTCTACTAAAAATACAAAAAAATTAGCTGGACGTGGTGGTGCGTGCCTGTAATCTCAGCTACTCAGGAGGTTGAGGCAGGAGAATTGCCTGAACCCAGGAGGCAGAGGTTGCGGTGAGCCGGGATCGCGCCATTGCACTCCAGTCTGGGTAATGAGAGCGAAACTCCGTCTCAAAAAAAAAAAAAAAAAAAAGGAAAGGGTCCAGTTTCAGCTTTCAGCATATGGCTAGTCAGTTTTCCCAACACCATTTATTAAACAAAGAATCCTTTCCCAATTGCTTGTTTTTGTCAGGTTTGTCAAAGATCAGATGATTCTAGATGTGTGACGTTTCTTCTGAGGTCTCTGTTCTGTTCCATTGGTCTATATCTCTGTTTTGGTACCAGTACCATGCAGTATTGATTACAGTAGCCTTGCAGTATAGTTTGAAGTCAGGCAGCGTGTTGCTTCCAGCTTTGTTCTTTCTCCTTAGGATTGCCTTAGCTGTGTGTGCTCTCTTTGGTTCCATATAAAGTTTAAAGTGGTTTTTTCCAGTTCTGTGAAGAAGGCCAATGGTAGCATGATGGGGATAGCAGTGAATCTATAAATTATGCTGGGCAGTATGGTCATTTTCACAATATTGATTCTTCCTAACCATGAACATGGAAGGTTTTTCCATCTGTTTGTGTCCTCTCTTATTTCCCTCAACAGTGGTTTGCAGTTCTCCTTGAAGAGGTCCTTTACATCCTTTGTTAGTTGTATTCCTAGGTATTTTATTCTCTTTTTAGCAATTGTGAATGGGAATTCATTCATGACTTGGCTCTCTGTTTGTCTGTTATTTGTGTATAGGAATGCTTGCGATTTTTGCACATTGATTTTATATCAGACTTTGCTGAAGTTCCTTATCAGCTTAAGGAGATTTTGGGCTGAGACAATGGGGTCTTCTAAATATACAATCATGTTGTCTGCAAATAGAGACAATTTGACTTCCTCTTTTCCTAACTGAATACCCTTTATTTCTTTTTCTTACCTGATTGCTCTGGCTAGAACTTCCAATACTATATTGAATAGGAATGGTGAGAGAGAGCATTCTTGTCTAGTACCAATTTTCAAAGGTAATGCTTCCAGTTTTTGCCCAAACAGTATGATATTGGTGTGAGTTTTTCAAACCACCATCAGAGATTACTACAAACAACTCTATGCATGTAAACCAGCAAATCTGGAAGAAATAAATACATTCCTGGACACTTACACCCCCCAAGACTAAACCAGGAAGAAGTTGAATCCCTGAATAGACCAATAACAAGATGTGAAGTTAAGGCAGCAATTAATAGCCTACCACCCAAAAAAAGTCCAGGTCCATATGGGTTTACAGCCAAATTCTACCAGACATACAAAGAGGAGCTGGTGCCATTCCTTCTGTAACTATTCTGAACAATACAAAAAGAGGGAATCCTCCCAACTCATTTTATGTAACCAACATCATCCTAATACCAAAACCTGGCAGAGACTCAACTAAAAAAGAAAACTTCAGGCCAATCTTCATGATGAACATCGATGCAAAAATTTTCCATAAAATACTGGCAAACCGAATGTAATAGCACATCAAAAAGCTTATCCATCATTATCAAGTAGGCTTCATTCTGGGGATGCAAGGCCAGTTCAACATACACAAATCTATAAACATAATCCATCACATAAACAGAACCAAAGACAAAACCACACGATCATCTCAATAGTTGCAGAGAAGGCCTTCGATAAAATTCAACAGCCCTTTGTGCTAAAAACTCTCAATAAACTAGGTATTGATGGAATATATCTTAAAATAATAAAAATAAAAAATATTACAGAGAAAGAATATGAACACAAAACTGCAGGAAGCAAGCAGACAAAAGCTATCACTGCCAGAGGAAGTGAAAATATGAAAATAAAGCTAAAGTCACTTCTTTTAAGAAAATCTACTCAACCACACAAACCAGAATACTTCACCATCTTTCTTGAGCATTTATTAAATACCAGACATTGTGCAACCACTTTAATGTGTTATCTCATTTAATCTTTAAAATCATTCCAAAAGACAAGTACTAATTGCCTTTTTTTTTTTTTTTTTTGGAGACAGAGTCTCACTCTGTTGCCTAGGCTGGAGTGCAGTGGCACAATTTTGGCTCATTGCAACTTCATCTCCCAGGCTCAAGTTATTCTCCTGCCTCAGCCTCCTGAGTAGCTGGGGTTACAGGCGCCCGCCACCACACCGGGCTAATTTTTGTATTTTTAGTAGAGATGGGGTTTTGCCATGTTTTCCAAACTGGTCTCTAATTCCTGACCTCAGGTGATCCACCCACCTCAGCCTCCCAAAGTGCTGAGACTACAGCCATAAGTCACCATGCCCAACCTGCCTCATTTTAAAGAAGAAAAAAACTGAGGATTACAGCAATTAAGTACATCATCAGAAATCAACAGCTAGTAGCTTAGAGACTCAAATCTAGGTCTATCATTCCAGAGACTAAGGTCTCAATCACTAGGATATTCTAAATCAGTCTATATAACACAAAACTGGACAATCCTGTATATTTAATTAGAATTAATGAACATTTGAATCAATGTAGCATGTCTTTTAACATTTTATCAGCTTTCCCTTGATCCAAATGAAGCTCAATTCCGCATACCAGCATATATTTTGCACAAAACAAATTTCATTTTCCTTTTCAAAAGCAAAATTGATAATTTTATTTTCTCTGCAGATTTTTTGATATATGACATTTACTAATATATAAATACTAAATATACATCCATGATTATGATCACTTTCATTGAGCATACTCTATGGTTACAGAGTAAGACACAGAGAATCTGGTTCCTAGAAGCCTTCCCAGAAATCCCCTAACTCATGTGTACCTATTCTTGCTGATGTTCACTCTCTTTATTGCTCTCAAGCACATAGCCATTCGACAGGGAAGCAGGCATATTTGAAAACATCAGGAGATAACTGGGTAGGTTTTGTATACCCCAATTTGTAGATGGGTTCATATATCCATGGGAAGGGTCTGAAGCACTCTGTGCCCTATGAACTCACAAAACCAACCAGTCAAAACTTCCACAAATAAAATCCCATAATGAGAAATATTCGGGGAAAGACAAAATATAGATAACTAGGAAAAGGAAACAGAAACCTCACATAAAATTGGAGAAAGGAAACAAAATCAGATTATCTCAGAAAACAATAGGCCATACTTTTTAATCTCTCTCTCTCTCTTTCTGTCTCTCTCTCTCTCTCTCTCTCTTGCTCACACACACACACACACACGCATGCACACTCACAAAGCTCTAAACTTGTGAAGCTATAAAAACTCTAATGCATGCCTCCGTACTAAAATTTCAGGAAAAAAAATTCTTGCATTAAAATAAGCAACAAAAATGAATCAAAACTTCATGAAAACATTGTAAGAATAAGAGACTAAAAGTCGATAACCTCCTTAGAAATAGTAAAATCACGCCAGAAAACACATGCCCATGAGTACTCTGAAAACTATAACCTAATATCTCAAAACATACTAAAAGAAAATAAGAAAATGATAGAATATATTTTAAAGCATAAATTAAAATTAGAAAAACTCTGAAGGAAGATGATAAAATTCATAAAAGAATAAGAAATTCAAAAAATAGCATTTCAGAAATAAAGATCAAAAGAACTGAAAAGTGAATAAACATAAAAAAAATGCTGCCTTAAAAGAAATGGATTTTAAAAAAGAGATGAAGAGAAATAAAAAGATAAAAAAGAATTTCAGAGAAAGTGATAAACACAGAAAATAGGTTTTTAAAAACATAACATACGTATAATACAAGTTCCTACAGAAGAAAACCAATGATGAAACAGAATAAATATTAAAAACTGTAATTAAATAAAACATTCCTGAAAAACATTTTTTTAATTTTTTTAAAGTTTCTTTTTTTTAATTGCATTTTAGGTTTTGGGGTACATGTTAAGAACATGCAAGATTGTTGCATAGCTACACACATGGCAGTGTGTTTTGCTGCCTTCCTCCTCATCACCTATATCTGGCATTTCTCCCCATGTTATCTCTGCCCAACTCCCCACCCCCTGCTGTCCCTTCTCTATTTCCCCCCGACAGACCCCAGTGTGTGATGCTCCCCTCCCTGAGTCCATGCGTTCTCATTGTTCAACATCCACCTATGAGTGAGAACATGTGGTGTTTGATTTTCTGTTCTTGTGTCAGTTTGCTGAAAATTATGGTTTCCAGGTTCATCCATGTCCCTACAAAGGACACAAACTCATCGCTTTTTATAGCTGCGTAGTATTCCATGGTGCATATGTGCCACATTTTCCCTGTCCAGTCTGTCATCAACGGGCCTTTGGGTTGGTTCCCAGTCTTTGCTATTGTAAACAGTGCTGCAGTGAACATTCATGTGCATGTGTCCTTATAGTAGAATGATTTATAATCCTTTGAATATATACCTAGCAATGGGATTGCTGGGTCAAATGGAATTTCTATTTCTAGGTCTTCGAGGAATTGCCACACTGTCTTCAACATGGTTGAACTAATTTACACTCCCACCAACAGTGTAAAAGTGTTCCTATTTCTCCACATCCTCCCCAGGATCTGTTGTCTCTGGATTATTTAATGATCGCCATTCTAACTGGTGTGAGATGGTATCTCAATGTAGTTTTGATTTGCATTTCTCTAATGACCAGTGATGATGAGCATTTTTTCATATGTTTGTTGGCCTCATGTATGTCTTCTTTTGTACAGTATCTGTTCACATCCTTCACCCACTTTTGAATGGGCTTGTTTGTTTTCTTGTAAATCTGTTTTAGTTATCTGTAAATTCTGGGTATAAGCCCTTTGTCAGATGGGTAGATTGCAAAAAATTTTTTCCCATTCGGTTGGTTGCTGACTCACTCTAATGACTATTTCTTTTGTTGTATTGAAGCCGTGGAGTTTGATTAGTCCCATTTGTCTATTTTGGCTTTTGTTGACAATGCTCTTGGTGTTTTAGTCATGAAGTCCTTGCCTATGCCTATGTCCTGAACAGTTTTGTGTATATTTTCTTCTATGGTTTTTATGGTGTTAGGTCTTATGTTTAAGTCTTTAATCCATCTGGAGTTAATTTTAGTGTAAGGTGTCAGGAAGCAATCCAGTTTCTGCTTTCTGCACATGGCTAGTCAGTTTTCCCAACACCATTTATTAAACAGGGAATCCTTTCCCCATTGCTTGTTTTTGTCAGGTTTGTCCAAGATCAGATGGTTTTATATGTGTAGTGTTGCCTCTGAGGCCTCTGCTCTGTTCCATTGGTTTACATCTCTGTTTCAGTACCAGTACCATGCTGTTTTGATTACCGTAGCCTTGTAGTATAGTTTGAAGTCGGGTAGTGTGATGCCTCCAGTTTTGTTCTTTTTGCCTAGAATTCACTTGGCTATGCAGGCTCTCTTTTGGTTCCATGTCAAGTTAAGGGTGGTTTTTTCCAGTTCTGTGAAGACGGCCATTGGTAGCTTAGTGGGGATGACATTGAATCTGCAAATTACTTTGGGCAGTATGGCCATTTTCACAACATTGATTCTTCCTAATGATGACCATGGAATGTTTCTCCATCTGTTTGTGTCCTCTCTTATTTCGTGGAGCACTGGTTTGTAGTTCTCCTTGAAGAGGTTCTTTACATCCTTTGTCAGTTCTATTCCTAGGTATTTTATTCTCTTTGTAGCAATTGTGAATGGCAGTTCATTCTTGATTTGGCTCTCTTTAAGTCTGTTACTGGTGTATAGGAATGCTTGTGAATTTTGCACATTGATTTTGTATCCTGAGACTTTGCTGAAGTTGCTTATCAGTTTCAGGAGAGTTTAGGCTAAGACAATGGGGTCTTCTAAATATACAATCATGTCATCTGCAAATAGAGACAATTTGACTTCATCCTTTCCTATTTGAATACCCTATATTTCTTTTACTTGCCTGATTGCTCTGGCTAGAACTTCCAGTACTATATTGAATAGGAGTGGTGAGAGAGGGCATCCTTCTCCAGTGCCAGATTTCAAAGGGAATGCTTCCAGTTTTTGCCCATTCAGTATGATATTGGCTGTTGCTTTGTCATAAACAGCTTTTATTATTTTGAGATATGTTCCATTGATATCTAGTTTATTGAGGGTTTTTAGCATAAAAAGTTGCTGAATTTTGTCAAAGGCCTTCTCTGCATCAATTAAGATAATCATGTGGTTTTTGTCTTTGCTTCTGTTTATGTAGTGAATTACATTTATAGACTTGCATATGTTGAACCAGTCTTGCATCCCCGGGGTGAAGCCTACTTGATCATGGTGGATAAGCTTTTTGATGTACTGTTGCAACCAGTTTGCCAATATTTTATGGAAGATTTTTGCATCTATGTTCATCATGGATATTGGCCTGAAGTTTTCTTTTCTTGCTGAGTCTCTGACGGGTTTTGGTATCAGATGTTGGTCTCATAAAATGATTTGGGAAGGATTCCCTCTTTTTGGATTGTTTGGAATAGTTTCAGAAGGAATGGTACCAGCTCCTCTTTGTATGTCTGGTAGAATTTGGCTGTAAACCCATCTGGACCTGGGCTTTTGTTGGGTGGCAGGCTTTTAATTGCTGCCTCAACTTCAGCTCTTGGTATTGGTCTATTCAGGGTTTCGACTTCTTCCTGGTTTAGGCTTGGGAGGATGCAAGTGTCCAGGAATTTATCCATTTCTCCTAGTTTTACTGATTTATGTGCATAGAGTTGTTTGTAATAATCTCTGATGATGGTTTGTATTTCTGTGGAATCTGTGGTGATATCCCCTTTATCATTTTTTATTGCATTTATTTGATGATTCTCTCTTTTCTATTAATCTGGCTAGTGGTCTGTCTATTTTGTTGATATTTTTGAAAAAACAGCTCCTGGATTTATTGATTTTTGAAGTGTTTTTTGTGTCTTCTGTCTCCTTCAGTTCTGCTCTGATCTTAGTTATTGCTTGCCTTCTGCTAGCTTTTGAGTTTTTTTGATCTTGCTCCTCTAGCTCTTTCAATTTTGATGATAGGGTGTTGATTTTAGATCTTTCCTTGCTTCTCATGTGGGCATTTATTTCTATATATTTTCCTCTAGATACTGCTTTAAATGTGTCCCAGAAATTCTGGTATGTTGTATCTTCGTTCTCGTTGGTTTTGAAGAACATCTTTATTTCTGCCTTCGTTTCATTGCTGATGTTTTCCTGGATAATATCCTGAAGAGTATTTTCCAGCTTGGATTCATTCTCTCCATCACATTCAGACACACCTATAAAACATAGATTAGGTTTTTTCACATAGTCCCATATTTCTTGGAGACTTTATTCATTTCTTTTTACCCTTCTTTCTCTAATCTTGCCTTCTCATTTTATTTCATTGAGTTGATCTTTGACTCTCATGTCCTTTCTTCTGCTTGGTCAATTCGACTGTTGAAACTTGTGTATGCTTCATGAAGTTCTCATGTTGTGTTTTTCAGCTACATCAATTCACTTATATTCCTCTCTAAGCTGTTTATTCTCATTAGCATTTTATCAAACCGTTTTTCAAGGTTCTTAGTTTCTTTGCATTGGGTTAGACCTGAAAAATATTAAACTACATATAGAAGTACACATTGTATCACAGAATGACCAATAGCTAGATAGATTCCAGTAAAATACTGGATAAAAAAGAAAAACAATACCCTTTGGGCACAGACAAAAAGAATAAGTTACTTACGAGGGAAAGGAAATCAGATATATTGGAAGTTTCCAACTGCAACAGTATTCTCAGACACAACAAAAAACAGATTTAAGATATTCAAAGACAGAAAATGTAAGTCAAGTGATTACAGGATTTTTTTGATGCTTCTTTGCCAGCCAGAGACCTCTGTGACCAGCAATACCCCTGCCTGCTTGCCAATGGAGGTACTCCTCCCACTCAGACTGGAGGGCTGTGCTCAGCTTGCGCCCTGACCCATAGCTGTGCCGGGCATGCTGTGACCTGCTTCCCCCTTGGGCACCATCATCTGGACAAAGGGAACACAGTGGTGCCCAAAAACTCAGAGACCCCAGGAACTGCAGAGCTCCAAGGGTGTCACAGCTGGACTGTCTCACCATTCACAGCTTGGTTAGTGGGAGCATGTTACAGCCCTGGTTTGGGGAGTCCTGAGGTTTGGGCTCTGGGGAAGCATTATATCTCTAGTTCATTCCCACCATCCATAGCTTCAGTGAATGGGGGAGGGGGCGTGTCACACCCAGCGGCTTCTTCTACCCCATTGCTCAGAGAGCAGGAGGGAGGGTTATGGTGTTACATCCTTTTTTCATCTGCCATTTGGTGAGTCCTGAGTTCTTGTCCTCTGTCCAAGAAGAATGAGGTTACAAAGACAACTGGAGGGTAGGTGAGGTGAAGAGTTTTATTGACTGATGCAACAGTTCTCAGTGGAGAGGGGACCTGAAGTGGGCAGCCCCCTACCTGAGGTCAGGTAGTCCCCCATCCAAAGGGAGGTAGTCCCAAAGTGTGGCTGAGTCAGGGTTTTTATAGGCTCAGAATAAGTGAGCTGTGGTCGGTAGGTAGATTTGGAGAAGACAACATTTGATTAGTTAAAAAGCATTATTCAAAAAGAACCAATTGGGAAAGAGTGGTCAAACAGAAATAGAAGTTCTAATTTCAGTTGAGAACTTTATCCAGAACTGGCAGCTTGGTTTTCAGGCTTTAGGCTGTCTGGCTTGGAGGCCAGGTTTCACTAGGAACCCACCCCATCTGCCTAGGAATTTGATTGCCTCCTGCTGCTATCACAAGGATTTTATATTAAGCCAAAATGACTTTCAAGTATAAAGACCACAGAAAAACTATTAGAGACATATAAGAACTCAAAGAATACTGTTCCCAAGAGCCCTTCCAGAGAAATCTATCAGAAAATAAACTCTAGAGAATTCAAATTGCTAGAGAGATATCTACGTAAGAACTGATGGTAAGCATTAACTATGTATGATAATGTACCACATTACAAAGTTTCAATCAACAAGGGATAGTATATGCAATGGTGGTCCCACAAGATTATAATACTGTATTTTTACTATACTTTTTCTATATTTAGAAATACACAAATACTTACCATTGTGTTACAACTGTCACAGTATTTAGTACAGTAACATGCTATTCAGGTTTGTAGCCTAGGAGCAATAGGCTATACTATATAGCCTAGGTATGTAGTAGACTATACCATCTAGGTTTATGTAAGTATACTCTATGATGTTCGCACAATGAGGAAATTGCCTAACTATGCATTTCTCAGAATGTATCCCCATCATTAAACAATTCGTGACTGTATTTACTTATAGAACTAAGACTAGATGATGATTATAAGGGAGAGAACATAGTAGACAATGGCTATATGCTCCATCAATGTAGATCCAGTACAAATATTTAAAAAAGAAAAAGGATAGAAAAAGAATAAGCTTACTAATTGACTCATAGCTATTAACTGGGAGTAGAAGGATAGTACATCATATCAGATGCTGGGGTAGAAGAAATGGGAGAGAGAAGTTACCTGGCTAATTTCAATATTGCTCACATTAGGAAGCTAACAATAAAAATGAAGTACAAGTGGACTAAAATATTATATAGAGATATTGAACTCTTAAAATATAATTTGTTTTACTGATTTGACTTGAGAACCATGTAAATATTTTATTTAAAAATAAAAGAAAACTATTTTTTAAAAGAAGCCCCTAAAAAATGAAAATAAAAAACAACAAAGCAACCTAAATATATATCCAACTCAGGATATAACCACACACAGAGTAAGTATTCAAGTTATTTTAAAGCATAGTAATTTATACTTTTGTAATAATCATAATTTTCAGTGGTAGTATACTATTATTAGTGTCAAATACTATAAATATAATACAGACAAACCAAATGAATTATATGTAATATTCTATTTTATTCTATCATATGAAGCCTTCATGAGAACCAGAGTTCTCCGCATAGAAGAAAAGAAATACAATTAGAATAGCACACCTAATATTTAAAAACATGCAAACAAAAAGATGCAGTCAAGTAAAAATCCTGTAGTACTAAATTTGAATAGGGAGTATTGTTAAAAATTCAGGATGTGTTTTAACTTTGTTAAAATCTATTTCCTCATTCTATTCACTGAAATAACCTAGAAATGATGACCAACCTAGTAAGTCTCCAATATGATGTGGTTATATGGTGTGTTACATATAGGGTTGTAGTTATGTGTTAACTATAGGGTTATAGTTACATTCTTTAATAAAAGTCCTTGCATTTTAGATACATAATAAAATATTTACAAAAATGTCCTAGACCAGTGTTAGGGAGCCCTACAAGAGCACTTACTTACAAGCAAGATTAAATAATAACTATAACATGGCAATGTCAGGAATAACGACTTAGAATCTGAATCATCTGATCACCTGTATCTGGTTTTAAACGGGGGATTAAAATTCCTTTCAGCAACAAATCTGACCTTCACTGCTAGGTTCCTATGCTCCCATCTACATATCCCAACTTCCCCTTCATTTCTTATACTTTTCCTATTATAAAAGTTCCCTTAAACAGAAACTAGGTCAACAAAGATAAAACAAAATTCAGGCTGTCATGTTCATTATATTTTGTAAAAATGCAGTCCTGATAAGTTACATATACATCCTGAAGTGTTTACAAGTGAAATTACAGGTAGAATACTTTAGAATACTCTAAGAAAAAGAAGTGACAGGGAAGACAAGTGAAAAAGATTCTCAAAATGTTGTAATTATTGAATCTGAGTAGATACATGAAGGTTAATTATACGATTCTATTTTGACAGTCTTTTGGAAAAGCTCCATAATAAAAAGGTTTTTTAATGTTAAAAAAAAATCACTACTCGAAGAAATGAGAGAGGACAAAAACAAATGGAGAAACATTCCATGCTTATGTACAGAAGAATCAATATTATGAAAATGGCCATATTGCCCAAAGTAATTTATACATTCAATGCTATTTCCATTAAACTACTCATTGTAATTGACCTTCACAACTTTAGAAAAAAACTATTTTAAAATTCATAGGAACCAAAGAGAACCCAAATAGCTGAGACAATCATAAGCAAAAACAACAAAGCTGGAGGCATCATGCTACGCAACTTCAAACTATTCTATAAGGCTACAGTAATAAAAACAGCATGGTACAGTAATAAGAACAGATACATAGACCAATGGAACAGAAATAGTGAACTCAGAAACAAGACCACACACCTGCCACCATCTGATCTTCCAAAACTTGACAAAAACAAACAATGGGGAAAATGAATCTCTATTTAATAAATGGTGCTGGGAGTGCTGGCTAGCCATATGCAGAAAATTGAAACTGGAAACCTTCTTTATACCATATACAAAAATTAACTCAAGATGGATTAAGACTTAAATGTAAAACCCAAAACTATAAAAACCCTAGAAGAAAATCAAGGCAATACCATTCAAGGACATAGACACAAGCAAAAATTTCATGACAAAAACCATAAAAGCAATTGCAACAAAAGCAAAAATTGACACATGGGATCTAATTAAACTAAAAAACTTCTTCATAGAAAAAGAAACTATCATCAGAGTGAACACACAATCTATAGATTGGGAGAAAATTTTTGCAGTCTA
This sequence comes from Saimiri boliviensis, assembly GCF_048565385.1. Classification (NCBI taxonomy): domain Eukaryota; kingdom Metazoa; phylum Chordata; class Mammalia; order Primates; family Cebidae; genus Saimiri; species Saimiri boliviensis. The sequence goes on from NC_133460.1 coordinate 83,896,386, forward strand.
TCCAACTGACAAATGTCTAACATCCAGAGACTACAAGGAACTTGAACACATTTACAAGAAAAAAAAAATCACATTAAAAAGTAGGCAAAGAACAAGAACAGATACTTCTCAAAAGAAGACATACATGCAAGTCAACAAACATGAAAAAAGCTCAACATCGCTGATCATTAGAGAAATGCACAACAAAACCATAATGAGATACCATCTCACACCAGTCTGAATGCCTATTACTGAGAAGTCAAAAAACAATGGATGCTGGCAAGGTTGTGGAGAAAAAAAAATGCTTTTACACTGTTGGTGGGAGTGTAAATTCATTCAACCATTGTGGAAGACAGTGTGGCAATTCCTCAATGACATGGAGGAAGAAATACCATTTGACCCAGCAATCCCATTAAGGTATATACCCAAAGTAATATAAATCATTCTATTATAAAGATACATGTATGTGTATGTTCACTACAGCACTATTCACAATAACAAAGACAGGGAATCAACCTAAAATGCCCATCAGTGATAGACTGGATAAACAAAATGTGGTACATATACACCATGGAATATTATGCAGCCATAAAAAGAAACAAGATCCTTCTTAGGGCATGGATGGAGTTGGAAGCCTTTATATGGCATGGATGGAGTTCGAAGCCATTATCCTCAGCAAACTATACCAGAGGAACAGAAAACCAAACACTGAATGTTCCCACTTATAAGTGGGAACTGAATGATGAGAATGCATGGACACCTGAAGAAAAACACACACCAGGGCCTGTTGAGGAGGGTTGAGGGGAGGGAGAGTGTCAGGAAGAATAGCTAATGGACACTGGGCTTAATATCTAGGTGACAGGATGATCCGTGCAGCAAACCACCATGGCACACATTTACCTATTTAGCAAACTTGCACATCCTGCACAATGTACCCCTGAACTTAAAATTTGAAGAAAGGAGTGATAGTGAAAAATGTCAGATAGCAGGCAGGACTAAATTGCAGCTCCCACTCAGACAGACAGAGCAGTGTGTGGAAGCTCACATCATGAACTTTTGCTCCAAGAACTACCACAGGAACATACCAGGAAAACTGAGAGAATCCACAGACCTTTTGAAGGAAGTGGATTGCTCCTAGAGGCCCTAGGAGACAGAGAAAAAACTGAATCCAAAGTGTGAAAGTGTGTAACAGGAATTGTCTACCGCCAAACACACACCCTAACAGGGAAATCTGAAGGTCTAGTTCACAGGAGAAAGATTTGACCTTATCTGGAGCCAAGTGAAATACAGAGGTAGAAGAAACAGCAAGAAGAGCCTTGTGGGCTCTCTTAGTCCTCAGGGAAGCCATTTATGACTTTGTCTCACAGAGGTCCTTGGGGGAGGGCTGCCAGAGTAACTGGGAAAAGACCAAAGGGAGCAGGAAACTTCTAGCTGAACTTTGTAACAATTTCAACCTAACACAAAGTTTCCTGGACAGAACTTGGGGGAGGGGGTTAATCGGGAGGGCAGACACACCACAAAAGCCACAGGAGGTGGGGAAACACAAAATCTGAATGCCCTGCTTGCTTTCTCAGCCAGGAGGCTGGTTGCCTGGGGCAAGTTCTCAGCCCTGCTCACCTGCTGCCTGAAATTAAACTTGGTACTGTTCTAGAGGCATGGTTGGAATGAGAACATTTTGGGATGTGTGGGTGCTTAATGAGGCCTATAACTGCCAGCTTTCTCATACTTCTCTGGTGACCTGCATGACATGGCGGAGGCAGCCATAATTCCCCAGAGAATATAACTCCATTGGCCTGAGAACCTCAACCCTCCCCCACAGCAGCCACTACAAGCCCTACCCAAGGAAAGTCTCAGCTCAGACAAACCTAACCCTGCCCCCATCTGATGGTCTTTCTCTACCCACCCTTGTAGCCAAAGACAAAGGACATAATCTCTTAGGAGCTCTAGGGCCCCACCCACCACCTAATCCTCCCTATACTACCACAGCTGATGCTCTCTTGAAAGCGCCATCTTCTGGCAAGAGGCCCATCAACACAAAATGAGTGCAATAAACAAAACCACAACTAAAAACCCTGACAGAGTCCATTTCACTCCCCTGACACCTCTACCAAAGCAAGTGCTGCTATCCGTGGCTGAGAGACCTGAAGATGGTTCTTATCACAGAACTCTGTGCAGACACTCCCCATTACCAACCTGAAACCCAGTAGCTCTGCTGAGAGGCTGATCCAGAAAACAAATAATCACTACAGTTCGGCTCTCAGGAAGCCACGTCTCTAGGGGAAGGGGAAGAATACTATATCAAGGGAGCACACCATGGAACAAAAGAATCTGCACAGCAGCCCTTGAGCTTCAGATCTTCCCTCTAACACAGTCTACTCAAATGAAAAGGAACCAGAATAACAATTCTGGTAATAAAACAAGCTCTTTAACATCTCTCAAAAGATCACACTAGCTCACAAGCAATGAATCCAAACCAAGAAGAAATCCCTGAAATGCCAGAATTCAGAAGATTGATTATTAAGCTGATCAAGACACCATAGAAAGGTAAGTCCAACTTAATGAAATCAAACAAATGATACAAGATATGAGGGGCAAAAATCTCCGGTGAAATAGCATAAATAAAAAACAATCACAACTTCTGGAAATGAAGGACATACTTAGAGAAATGCAAAAGGGACTGGAAAGTCTCAGCAATAGAATCAATAGAATCAAACAAACAGCAGAAAGAACTTCAGAGCTCAAAGACAAAGTTTTCAAATTAACACAATTCAGCAAAGGCAAAGAAAAAAGAATTTTTAAAAATGAACAAAGCTTCCAAGCAGTTTGTGATTATGTTAAACAACCAAACCTATCACCCATCTGTCTGTCCATCTGCCCATTTTATATGTGCCCTTTCTAAATATATGCATCGAGCAATTCCAGGAGAGAAGACTTAATGTCCTTTGTTTCTCTTAGAAACTAGTCTCATATCTGTAGAGGTTGGTTTATGTCTTGGACCTGATTCTCCCAAATTTCAGTGCCTGGATTTAGTACCCAATTTTCTCAGATTCCATTTTCCTTGTCTATCATTTGTCATTTATTGCATTTAGGCCAAAGGCAGAGGCAGGAGGAAAATTCTTAGACCATGAATTTTTTTCTTCAACTTAAAAAAATATTATTTATTTTTTATTTCAATAGGTTTGTGGGGAACAGGTAGTGTTTGGTTACATGAATAAATTCTTTTTTTTTTTTTTTTTTTTTTTTTGAGACAGAGTTTCGCTCTTGTTACCCAGGCTGGAGTGCAATGGCGCAATCTCGGCTCACCGCAACCTCCTCCTCCTGGGCTCAGGCAATTCTCCTGCCTCAGCTTCCTGAGTAGCTGGGATTACAGGCACGTGCCACCATGCCCAGCTAATTTTTTGCACTTTTAGTAGAGACGGGGTTTCACCATGTTGACCAGGATGGTCTCGATCTCTCAACCTCGTGATCCACCTGCCTCAGCCTCCCAAAGTGCTGGGATTACAGGTTTGAGCCACTGCGCCCGGCATGAATAAATTCTTTAGTGGTGACTTTTGAGATTTTGGTGCACCCATTACCCAAGCAGCGTACACTGTAGCCAATGTGTGGTCTTTTATCCCTCAATGAGAACACATATACACAAGGAGGGGAATATCACACACTAGGGCCTGTCAGGTGGTGGGTGGTTACGGGAGGGATAGTATTAGGAGAAATACTTAATGTAGATGATGGGTTGATGGGTCAGCAAACCACCATGGCACATATATACCTATGTAACAAATCTACGCATTCTGCACATATACCCCAGAACTTAAAGTATAATAAAATTTAATTTAATTTTAAAATGAGTCTTAAAAATAATTCTTTTCTGTTTGAAGGGTGGTTTTTTTGTTTTTTTTTTTTAACCTTATTTTACTTTAAGTTCCGAGATACATGTGCAGGATATGCAGGTTTGTGGACTTCTTGCCTTACACTGTTTCTTTTTCTTTCTTTCTTTTTTTTTGAGACAGAATCCCAGGCTGGAGCACAGTGGTAGGATCTCTGCTCACTGCAACCTCTGTCAGATTCAAACAATTCTCCTGCCTCAGCCTCCAGAGTAGTTGGGATTACAGGTGCGGGCCACCATGCTCAACTAATTTTTATATTTTTAGTAGAGACAGGGTTTCACTATGTTGGCCAAGTTTTTCTCAAACTCCTGACCTCAAGCAATCTGCCCGCCTTGGCCTCCTGAAGTGCTGGGATTACAGATGTGAGCCACCGCACCTGGCCTGCTTTACACTGTTAATAGGCATGTAGCTGTTCTTTATTTACACAAATGTTACCAGGGAAGTTATATGACTCCAGATTGATTAATGATGGCTTTGCCCTTATCTTCTATAAAAGCTTGCTTCAGACTGGATCTTAGAAGTTATACCCTTGGCAGCAGAGATAGTGCACACATTCTCACTGGCCAAAGGATCATGGCTTCTTTTTGTCTCTGCCATGTTTAAAAGGCAATCCCTCCCACCTGTAGTACTCACTTTTAACGGAGAGTTCTGTCAGTTATTGGATCATGTATTTGTTCCTCCCTGCATCTGTCTATCTATCCATCACTCTCCTGTCCTATCCCCCAAAAGGTCCATTGTATCATTCTTATGCCTTTGCATCCCATAGCTTAGCTCCCACTTGTAAGAACATACAAAATTTAGTTTTCCATTCCTGAGTTACTTCACTTAGAAGAATCCTCTCCAATTCCATCCAGCTTGCTGCAAATGCCATTATTTTGTTCCTTTTTATGGCTGAGTAGTATTCCATGGTAGATATATACTACAATTTCTTTATCCACTTGTTGATTGATGGGCATTTGGGCTGGTTTCATATTTTTGCAGTTTTGAACTGTGCTTTTATAAGCATGCGCGTGCAAGTATCTTTTTTCATATAATGACTTATTTTCTTTTGGGTAGATACCCAGTAGTGGGATTGCTGGATCAAATGGTAGTTCTTTAAGGAATCTCCACACTGTTTTCCATAGTGATTGTACTGGTTTACATTCCCACCAGCGGTGTAAAAGTGTTCCCTCTTCACCACATCCATGCCAACATCTATTATTTTTTTATTTTTTGATTATGGCCATTCTTGCAGGAGTAAGTGGTGTTGCACTGTGGTTTTGATTTGCATTTCCCTAATCATTAGTGATGTTGGGCATGTTTTTCATATGTTTGTTGGCCATTTGTATATCTTCCTTTGAGAACTGTTCACGTACTTAGTCTATTTTTTGATGGGATTGTTTTTTTTTTTCTTGCTGATTTGTTTGAGTTCCTTGTAGATTCTGGATATTAGTCCTTCGTCAGATGTATAGATTGTGAAGATTTTCTCCCACTCTGTGTGTTGTCTGTTTACTCTGCTGACTGTTTCTTCTGCTATGCAGAAGCTTTTCAGTTTAGTTAAGTCCCATGTATTTATCTTTGTTTTTGTTGTATTTGCTTTTGGGTTCTTGGTCATGAAGTCTTTGCCTAAGCTAATGTCTAGAAGCATTTTTCCAATGTTTTCTTCTAGAAATTTTATGGTTTCAGGTTTTAGATTTAAGTCTTTGATCCATCTTGAGCTGATTTTTGTATAAGTTGAGATAAGAGGATCTAGTTACATTCTTCTACATATGGCTTGCCAATTATCCCAGCACCATTTGTTGAACAGGGTGTCCTTTCTCCACTTTAGTTTTTGTTTTGTTGAAGATTAGTTGGCTTTTTGGCTTTATTTCTGGGTTCTCTATTCTGTTCCATTGGTCTGTGTGCCTGTTTCTATATCAATACCATGCTGTTTTGGTGACTACAACCTTATGGTATAGTTTAAAGTTGGGCAATATAATACCTCCAGATTTGTTTTTGCTTAGTCTTGCTTCAGCTATATGGGCTCTTTTTTGGCTCCACATGAATTATATGTTTGTTTTCTCTAGTCCTGTGGAAAATAATGATGGTATTTCAATAGAAATTGCATTGAATTTGTCCATGGCTTTTGAGAGTATGGTGACTTTCACAGTATTGATTCTACCCATCCATGAGCATGGGATGTGTTTCCATTTGTTTGTGTTGCCTATGAGCTCTTTCAGCAGTGTTTATTAGTTTTTCTTGTAGAAGTTTTTCACTTCCTCGGTTAGGTATATTCTCAAGTCTTTTGTATTTGGTCGTGATGGGTGTATAACATAGCTACTATTTGTGTATATTAATTTTGTATTCTGAACCTTTGCTGAATTCCTTTATTAGTTCTAGGAGCTTTCTGGATGAGTCTTTAGGGTTTTCTATGTATATGATCATGTCATCAGCAAACACTGACAGTTTGACTTTCTGCTTACTTACTTGGATGCCCTTTATTTCCTTCTCTTGTCTGATTGCGCTGGCTAAGACTTCCAGTACTCTGTTGAATAGAAGTGGTGAAAGTGGACATCCTTGTTTTGTTCCAGTTCTCAGGGGGAATGCTTTCTACTTTTCCCCATTCATCATACACTGGGGCCTGTCATGGGGTGGGGGAGCTAGGGGAGGTATAGCAGGGGGTTGGGGTATTGGGGAGGGATCACATTAGGAGAAATACCTAATGTAGATGATGGGGAGATAGTTGCAGCAAACCACCAAGGCATGTATATACCTATGTAACAAACCTGCACATTCTACACATATACCCCAGAACTTAAACATATTTTTTAAAAACCCTTCAAACAGAAAAGAATTATTTTTAAGACTCGTTTTTAATAAAAATTAACAAAAATTTAAAATGTATTAATAGAGGAGTAAGGTTTTTCTTAAAATTATTTTATACTTAAATATGTCAACCTTGTACTCTGTGTCCAAATATTTAAGTGTTAACCATTTTAAAAATAAACTTGACGCTTGTATACTTTTTAAACATTCAACTACAAAAAAAGGCCAATAACATCTCCAGAAGCAGCTGGAAGCTTTCAGAACTTCCCATTCTGTCTGAGATTAGTTCTTAGGAGGCTAAATGCAGCTAATGAAATTCTCTAACAAGGATGGTACTGCAGCTGTCTGAAAAAAAACTTCTTTTTAAATTTCCACAGAGTAAACTGGAGCAAGTTTTCATATAACATAAAGTCAAACCATAGAACATCCAGCTGGGAAATATACTTCACCAACAACAGACTTAGCTATCTCACTTACATTTGTATAACCTTTTAAACTAGAATAAAATTCTGCAAGGGCACAGTTTTCCAGTCCAGTTCTCATTAAAAAAAAAGTATTTAATATCAGAACTGCAAGGTACCTAAGAAACAATTTAATCTAGCCCTTAATTTTACAGATATAGAAACCTGGGCTCCTGCCTGGCCAGAAAGGATAAGTCGTATACTGTGGCAAGTTAATCACTTAGATTTAAAAAATAGTTCCCCCCAAATCCAATATTAGTTCCTTCCAAAAATATCTGGGAAGAGAAAAAAGGTAATGGCTGTTGAAGAACTAAAGTACTTTCACATTCAGCTTCTAATTTTTTCTATCAAGATAAAGACAAGCTAAGGTAAAATCTTTAAAGCTTATTTTACCGTCTGCAGTTAACCCTTTTTGTTATCATTTCCCTTTAGTACATCTCTGTTTTCTTCATGAACCAGGAAGTCTTTCCTGACTCCTATGCCTTAGTACTCTAAGGGTAGAGTGATCACATAATGTATTATCTAACTTGGGAAATGTATGAGCAATAAAGGGAATATAACTAATAAGTAAACAAGGACTAATGCATAAAGTGAACTTTCTTAGACAAACGGGAACATGTTGTTGTCACCGGTCTTAAGTATTACCCGCTTTGGTTGTCTGAGCTAAAAACCATCCCAGCAACAGCTCCTCTCCCTTCTTTCCTTTTGAATTTAATCCTGACCCAGTTTAGAGCATTCTGCTAATCCTAAACTCCATCCCAGGGATATGTGAAACCCATACTATTTGAATCCTCCCTCTTTCCAACAGTAACATATTTCTCGGGTTTTCTCCATACGCTTGCCCCCAACAAAATGACTGTGGTGTTTCTTCTTGGGCAGGCAACATCATTTTTGGTACCAGGTCAGAGCAGGCTCCTTCAGACCAGAACATCTAGGACACAGGACTGTAAGAGAACACTTCTATTGGGAATGAAGGGAAGTGGGGGTGGAGGTGGGTGTGTGTTGTGTGTGTGTGTGTGTGAGATGTGCAATCCTGGTAATGTTAATGACTTATTAAAAGCATATCATATCATGAACATAGACATGAAAAAAAACAGCCAAATAGAAATAACTGAAAAATTGGTTTTATTAGTAATATTTAATAATGATAGCATATATACCCAAAACAACAGGATTTTATTCATTTTATCACACATGGTGCTTTCCCTGTAGTAAATGGCCAATAATTATGTTGAAAAATGAATAAAACTAATTTTTGAACTATTTTATTACATGTAAATAGCAACATTATTCGTTGGAAAAATAATCACAACAGCTCCATTTCGTAACACCTACAGTAACCCAGACACTATATACTTCGTATATATTTTCTCTACTAATGCCTATTTACCTTACAACCCAATAATTATTCTTTGTATTACTAAATGTCTTTATTTCATTAGCATACAAAGCTATATAGAAAAGTATTAAAATTTCATAGTTGGGTATTTGCGTGGCATGGTTGTCTAGCCATCGCTTTTAAAAGAATTTTGCTTCCAGCCCAGGGCTTTTCACTACACATTAATCTCTTTCATATATATTTCTCAAATAACCTATTAGCCCCCTCTTTTCTCTAGTGCTGTCATCTGAGTATGCATAACCTCATGCAAATTATATTTATAATGTTCTTTTATGCATTCCAGAGTTCTTTTTGCATCTTTTTTAAAATCTGTGCTTAGAGTCTTGAAATCCCCATAACTGATAAATAGGTTAAGCTGCTACTAGTAACAGCAGACAAGAAATAATACTGAGTTTTATTCTCTGCAGAGGTTATTAAATCAGTGACAGTGACATAATTACAAAGAAAGGCAAATTCTTTTTTATTCAAGCCACAGGGGTGCCATTTTGTTCTAGAGAAGTACCCTAGTGTGTCAACTTAGATACCATCGAGTGACTTAGGTACTGGAAAGAATACTGTAATATAAAAATAATATCCTTGGCCAGGCACAGTGGCTCAGGCTTGTAATCCCAGCACTTTGGAGGCTGAGGCAGGCAGATAACGAGGTCGGGAGTTTGAGACCAGCCTCACCAACATGGTGAAACCCCCATCTCTACTAAAAATACAAAAATTAGCTGGGTATGGTGGCATATGCCTATAATCCCAGCTACTCAGGAGGCTGAGGCAGGAGAATTGCTTGAACCTGGGAGGCTTAGGTTGCAGTGAGTGGAGATCATGCCATTGCACTCCAGCCTGGGAAACAAGAGCAAAACTCCATCTCAAAAAATAAAATAAAATAAAATAATATCCTATTATAATAATGAGACATATTTGTAAATTTAAAATAATGCCAAAACTGCTGATTGAAACCATTTATACTTCTGTCACTTGGTTGGAATAGAAATATTGAATTATGATGCTATATTACCCTTCATAATCTAAACTATCAGGTCAGTTCTGAAAGAATGGGACAGAGGAGACAATGGATAGTGACTGCCATCTTGTGGGGTTTTATCTAATTACAGGGAAATTATTTAAAGCAGACATTTGAAAATTGCTGGGAGTTAATTTATCACCTGGTCAAATCAAGATATCCTGTGAGGATATAAATAACATAAAAACAATCATCTCTGTCATATCATCTTATGACTTTATAAAGTCCAAATTATGCACACAGGTGCACACGTGCACAAAAATATAAGTAAAACAACGTAGATAATTTCATTCATTTTCCTGGGATGCTTACACCCCACTTTAAGAAAATCAGAAAGAAACTCAAGCATTTTATTCTATTTTGCTATGGACAGTAGAGTTAGAACCAACAAGTAAAAAGTAAAGGAAAATAAGGTTTCTGGCTCAGTTTAAGGAAAAGTCTGCCAAGCAAAGCTGTTCAACAAAGATGAAATGAATCCCTTATGAGGTAGTGAGCTCAGTGTCATTGGATGAAACCATGAAAAGACAGAAATAGTGGCAGGGGGTTAGTTCTTCACCAAGTGAGTGCTCTATGAGCCCTTCTACCTCTGAGGGTACTTGATTCCCTCCCGACCCTCCATGTTACAGGCATTTAATAGAAATATTTAGCATTTCTATTTAATATTTCTAACAAAAATATTTAGAATTTGTGTATCACAGTGGTTTTTCTGTGTATAAATGCCATATGCATAATATAATAAAATATAAATCCACAAATTCCTAAGAAAAAATGGAAAGATGTCTATCATATAATACAGCATAAGATGTGTGACCTCACTTTAAAAAAAACTGATATGCGCCTGAGTGTGGTGGCTCACACCTGTAATCCCAGCATTTTGGGATTACATTTGTGAGGCTGAGGCAGTTGGATCACTTGAGGTCAGGAGTTTGAGACCAGCCTGGCTAACATGGTGAAACCCTGTCTCTACTAAAATACAAAAATTAGCCAGGTGTGGTGGTGTGGGCCTGTAATCCCAGCGACTAAGGAGGCTGGGGTGGGAGAACTGCTTGAACCCAGGAGGTGGAGGTTTCAGTGAGCCTTGATCACACCACTGCACTCCAGCCTGGGCAACAGTACAAGACTCTCTTTCAAAAAAAAAAAAAAAAAAGACTATGCAAAACTCCAAACTTAATCAATTAGGGATAGAAGACTCCTCACAATATTTTGATAATGAACATTTGTAAAGTAATATGTATGTGAGAAAAAAAAGTTTGGAAGACAGACAGCTATTTCTGGATTTACAAGTGATTTTCTGTTATTCTTTAGTGTTCTATATTTCCAAAATGTTCTATAAGAAATACATATGTCCTTACAAAATAATAAGTTTTTAAAAATAAATTTTGACTCTATCACCGGGGTCTCAAATTCCTGTTCTTGCCCTCTGCCTTATCATTGGCACATAGTTTCCATTCTCAAGGTTCCCTCACATTCACAAGACAGCTACTGGAACTCCAGTCATCATACCTAATTTCTATACAGCAATGGCTATGTCATTCCTGGATTTCCCATCCAAAAATGTCCACTTATATCTCATGGCCATTCCTAGCTGAAAAGGAGGCTGATAAATACATAATTTCACTGCTTCAAATAAAATGTGGGTTTCTGTTTATAAGGAAGAAAAAAGGATGAACACTGAGTAGACAACTAGCATTCATGGCCACAGAAATCAATAAATCTGGGCTTAAATCCCAGTTCCACTAAACTAACTCTGTGATCTTAGGCAAATTACCTGGATTTTCTTTCTATTTCTTCTTCTAATTTACTTTCTATTTCTTCTTCTAATTTACAATCAAAATAGCCACTTCATAAACTTACTGAAGGGAGAGTATGTAAAAGTAGCTGTCACACAGTAGGTGTTCAGGAAATGAAAGGTTCAGGTCGTTCCTTTACTGAAAGTACCAAAAGTGTATTCTGCAATGGTGAATACGAGTAATTATGAAATGTTTAAAGGAGACTATTTCTAGAAATATTTCCCTTTCAAAAAATGTCTGTTTAGATTCTACACTTCAAACTACCAAAGAAAGATAACTAAGTCATCAAAATCACAATTTATCAAAACTATGTTTCTCTCCTAGTTGTTGAGCTCATATGGATTCCCTGGATCTTCATTTATTATCAGAAAAAAAAAGTATCATTTTAGAACAACATGGTTGCAAGTTTTGTTCTTTTTGATAGATGACAGAACCAATTAGTAAGGAGAAAGAAAATGGATTCTTTTCATGAAAGGATCCCATTTTTCTTTACTGATACCATAGAAAATGATAGCACATAAATGAGCTATCTCAGAGAAGTACTATAAGCAAATTATATACAGAAAACCAGGATGATGTTGGCTTTTTGGACCAAGAACATCCATTCTGATTAAGAACATGTTGGCACAGGAAAAACAGAAGTGAAAGGGTTTATAGTTCTCAATAAAAATCAAGGCTTTTATTCTTTACCTAAGGGAGTATGCTTTACTAAGAGAGATTCCTAAATTGTTAATAAAATCCAGGTTCCAATTTCTTACACTACAACTAAATGAATAGCTTTCCTTTGTCAAATACTATGGTTCATCAGAATATCCATGAAACCAATTTTTGAGTGGTAGGTTTTAGAAACCTCTAAATTTACTACATGGAACAACTCTGTAAGTAAATATGAGTGCCTAGTGTACATAAGACAGAAGCATTTAATAATCTCCAGCTTTGTCCCATATGGGGCTACCCAGGGCTCTTTTTACTATGGGAAATCAAGCTATGACAAACAAAACCCATGGGAAACATAAAATGTGTTCCACCCCCTCAGAGACTGGCAAGTCACCAGGGAAGGCAGACTAAATAAATTCTATATTTGCATATTGCTGTCAGGGACTACACTGAGTAAATAAAACAGACGTGACTTTCTTGAAAAATCCCATACTCTGTATATGAAAATTCACACTGGCACATATTTTTAAGTTGATGTCAGAGGAGACCCAGAAGCCTTCTCAGCATATCCTTTGGAGACTGCTTCTAGCAACCCAAAAGTCAGGTAGAGTGGGACTGTGCTCAGAGCCTGTGACTGTAAGGTCCAGGAGAGCTGGGTTCTTGACTGGCTTTGCCATTAACTGTTGCATGACCTCGGACAAGTATCTTCAGCTCTCTGAATTAAAAGTTCTTCAAAGTCCCTTCCAAATCCAAAATAATTAGTTTGTAAATATCAGATTTGTTACAAGGGAAGTTACAAGCCTCATTACACAAGAGCTAAGGAAAGGGGAGTGAAAGGTCTATTAGAGGGTCAGTGAATGAACCTGATCATCTAAAGAAGGATTCAGTATGGGTAATAACAGGAGAAAAGGTTGAAGAGAGAGGTCTGGCCAGAACATGAAGGATTTGGAATACCACTTCAACTTTTAAAGCACACTTGTATTTATCTAACATCTGATATATAGTAAAGCCTCAGATGTCTCCAGTTACATAAAAATGGAACAAAATGGGCATTTGAGATTTATATGCATTCCCAAATATCAATTACCTAATGATTACTTCAACTTTCCTTCCACACCTTTCATCAGAGCAGTTAACAATGACAAAATTTCCCCTTCCCTTTCCCAGACTCCTAAGGACAAAGAAACAGTCACAATTTGAAGCATAAAAGCTCCTCTGACCAAATTCAGAAACTATTCAGTACCTTCCCTACCTACTTTACATACATAACACAGCTCTCACTTCCTGCCATCCAGTGTTATGGTTAACTGTGAGTATGTCTGTCCCACATTGCAAGCTAGGCCTATAGCTCAGTTGTTAAAATTCCAGCTCTGGATTCAAATCCAAATTCCTACATTTAATTGTTCTGTGACCTTGAACTAAACACTTAAATCCCTGATGCTCAGCTTGTTTATCTATTAAATGGGATTTTATTCATTCACTCAACAAATATTAAGTGCCTTTATGTGTGAGGTACAGTTCTAGATGCTGAGGGTAAAATAGTGAAAAATGAAAGGTCCCTGACTTCATGGAGACTATATTATAATGAGGCAACGGGCAATAAAAAGGTAAACAAATAATTTATTGCTATAAAGAAAAAAAAAACAAGACAATGTGGTATAAAGTATGAAAGAGAAGGCAACATTAGATAGGATGGTGAGACAAGGCATCTTTTGAGGAGGTGGCATTTGAATGAGGACAGAAACGTCAAGAAGTCAGAAACTGGAAGAACTGAGAGAAATGCATGTCAGGCAGAAATCAGAGCAAGTGCAAAGGTCCTAAGGCAGTCACAACTTGGTGGGTTGGGAAGAACCAAAAGGCCACTGTGTCTTTTGGTTCTCAGTGGGCCAAAGGGCTTATTAAACCAGAGACAGAGTAGTAAGAGATTAGGTTGGAAAATATTAATGTAAAACACTGCATGCCTCGTATTCCATTTTTCACAATTCTGACCTTTTCTATATCAAAAGTTTTAATAATCTCAAATATGCTCTTTCCTCTCAAGTCTAATGAAATTCCAGTGCTTAGCCTTGAAGCTATGTTCCCTAAAAAACTACTTGAGCAAGAGTCTCAGAAAGAGAGTTCAGAAAAAGGTTGTCTCTTACCACATAACTGAAAGAAAAGAAGGATATATTCTATAACAAAAAGATATAGTGTGTTATCTTTGAGGAGCAATATAGTGTAATGTGAAAAGTATGGAACCTGGAGCCAGACTGCATGGATTCAAATCCTGACCTGCTACATACTAAATATGTGATTTGGGTAGATTACTTAACTTTGTGTACCTCAAATTTCATTGTAAAATTATGATAATAATAATACCTATCTCATGAGTCATTAGCAGGATTAAGAGTTAGTAAATATTAAAAACTTAGAATAGTGACTGCCACATTGTATAAATAATCGTATTATTTTTATAATTACTGTATTTAATAAAGTGTTATATCAAGAAAATTCACAAAATATCTGACTTACTCTGCTACCTCATTTGAAGACATCTGAAAATATATATTCTGCTTTCTGTTACAATAAAAGTGTTATTTGTAAAAACACAAGAAATCAGTAATTGTTGCTTTGTCTTATGAAAGTAACTTATAACTCCTAAAATTCTCCATTCTTGACTATTTCATTTAATAACTTACTGATGTTGTAATAGTATTTGAATTATTATCTATTTTCTGAAAAGTATACTACTTGGAAAGTTTCATTGTTAAGTAAGAAAAGAGCTTTGAAATTTCCTTTTTCTTCTTTATCATTAAAGGTTGTGATTAATCCTGTGACTCTACTGGATTCCTTTATTAAAAGAGCTTGTCTCATTTAAATTAAGATTGTTAAGCAAGGAACAGATTGTGTAAGATCCTGTAGATCATGGTAAAGAGTTTAGATTTAATTCTAAATATACCAGAAAGGCATTTAAGGCTTTTAAGAAGATATAAAGACACAAACCAGTTGAAAGAAAAAGGATAGAAAACTATATTCTATGCAAACAGTAACCAAAAGAGAGCTGAGGTAGCTATATTATTATCAGAAAAAAAATAGACTTAAGCCAAAGAAAGTTACAAAAGGCAAATAAAGACATTGTGTGTTGAAAAAAGGCTTAACTCATCAAGATATAAAATTATATACATATGCACAAAGTCCCAAAATAAAAAAAGCAAAAACTGACAGAACTAAAGGGCAAAATGCATAGTTCTACGATCATAGTTAAAGATTTCAATAACTCACTTTCAATAATAGAACAACCAAATAGAAGATCACCAAGGACATAGAGGATTTCAACAACATTACAAACTAATAACATCTAACAAACATATGGAATCCTCTAGCCAACAATAACAGAACACATTCTTCTCAAGTGCACAAGAAACACTTTCCAGGACAGACTATAAGTTAAGCCACAGAACAAATTTTAAAAGACTAAAATTATACAAAATATGTTTTCCAATCACAATAGAAAGAAACTAAGAAAATAACTAAAGGAAAATTGGAAAATTCACAAATATCTGGAAATTAAACAGTACATGCTTAAACAATCAGATCAAAAAGAAATCACAAGGGTAATTTGAAAATACACTGTGACAAATGAAAATGAAAATATAACATACCAAAACACATGAGATGCAGCAAAAGCATTACTCAGGGAAATTTATGGCTATAAATGCCTACATTAAAAAAAGAAGAAAGATTTCAAATCAATAATATAAACGTAAAGGACTACAAATAAAAAGAGCAAGACAAACCCAAAGCCATCAGAAGGGAGAAAATAATAAATATTGAAGATATATAAAATAGAGAAAAAAAGAAGAGAAAATCAATAGACTGGCTGCAGTGGCTCATACCTATAATCTCAGCTACTTGGGAGGCTTAGGTGGGAGGATTGTTTAAGCCCAGGAGGTGAAGGCTGCAGTGAGCTGATCATACCACTGCACTCTAGCCTGAGTGACAGAGCAAGATCTTCACAAAAAATAAATAAATAAATAAGCAATATCAAAAGTTGGTTCTTTGAAAAGATTAACATAATTAACAAACTTTTGGGCAAATTGACTAAAATAAAAAAGAGAGAAGACTCAAATTACTCAAATCAGAAATGAAAGAGGGGACCTTACTATTGATTTTATATAAATAAAAAGAATTATAAGAAAATACTATGAATAACTGTAAACCAAAAAGTTGAATAATCTAGAGAAAATGGATAATTTCCCAGAAACACACTAACTCAAAAAGAAACAAAACATCTGAATAGACATAAAACAAGTAAGGAGATTGAATTAGTAATTAAAAACCTTGATTGAATCAGTAATCAAAAACGTTTCAACAAAGAAAAGTCCAAAAAACCTTGATTGAATCAGTAATCAAAAACGTTTCAACAAAGAAAAGTCCAGAATTGGATGACTTCACTGATGAGTTTTACCAGTTCTGCCATTTAATAAGGAATTAAAACCAATCCTTCTAAAAACTATTCCAAAAAGTTAAACAGAAAGAAACATTTACTCACTCTATAAGGCCAGCATTGCCCTGTTACCAAATCCCAAAAAGCACACAAGTAAACTACAAACTGATATCCCTTATGAACATAGACGTTAATAATCCTCAACAAACTACTAGCAATCATATTAATTGCTTCATATCAAAAGGATTACTTACCATAATCAAGTGAGTAGGATTAACCCCCAGGAATGCAAGGATGGTTCAAGATACAAAGTCAATCAATGTAATATGCCAAATTAACAGAATGAAAGAAAAAAATATATTATTACTTCAGTTGATACAGTAAGAAGCATTTGACAAAATCCAATATCCTCTCATGATAAAAAACACTTGACCTAGGAATAGAAGAAAAATTCCTCACAGTGATAGAGGCCATATACAAAAATACTCACATCTAACACCATACTCAATGGCAAAAGAATGAAGCTGAACCTTACCTTATACCAGATACAAAAATCAACTTAAAATTGATCAAAGACCTAAAATCAAGAGCTAAAACTATCAAAATTTCTAAGTTTTCTCTTAGAAGGAAACATGGGCAAATCCTCATGACTTTGTATTTGGCAATAGTTTCTCTCTTTTTTGGCAATAGCTTTTTATTTATTTATTTATTTATTTAAAATTTTTTTATGGAGTTTCACTCTTGGTGCCCAGGCTGGAGTACAATGGCATGATCTTGGTTCACTACAACCTCCACCTCCCAGGTTCAAGCACTTCTCCAGCCTCAGTCTCCTTAGTAGCTGGGATTACGGGCATGCACCACCATGCCTGGCTAATCTTTTCTATTTTTAGTAGAGATGGGGTTTCTCCATGTTGGTAAGGCTGGTCTCAAACTCCCAACCTCAGGTGATTTGCCTGCCTTGATCTTCCAAAGTGCTGGGATTACATGCCTGAGCCACCACACCCAGCTGGCAATAGCTTTTTAAATATGGTCGCAAAAGCACAAGCAACAGAAGAAAAAATTAGGTAAAAAGCTTTCATTAAAGTTAAAAATATTTTTTACTTTCATTTTAAGTTCAGTGGTACAAACGCAGGTTTGTTACACAGGTAAACTTGTATCATGGAAGTTGTGTGGCAGCACTGTTCACAATAGCGAAGACATGGAATCAACCTAAATGTTTTGCTTCTAAAAGGCAAAACCTTGAGTATTTCATTCATCTCTGTGTCCCTAGTACCCAACACTATGCCTCATACCTTGTAAGAGTTCTAAAAGGAAGAAGGTCTAAGTAAGGCTTTTGAATGATGTCAGTCAAACGTATCTTCCTGCATTCTTTCCATGAGGGCAAGGGGTACCACTGAGCCCAAATGACAACAGGGCAATTCACTATTAAAGAATCTATCTCTCTGAATGGGCAAAAGCTGGAAGCATTCCCTCTGAAATCTGGCACTAGACAAGGATGCCCTCTCTCACCACTCCTATTCAATATAGTATTGGAAGTTCTAGCCAGAGCAATAAGGCAAGAAAAAGAAATACAGGATATACAAATAGGAAAGGAGGAAGGCAAATTGTCTCTATTTGCAGATGACATGATTGTATATTTAGAAGACCCCATTGTCTCAGCTCAAAATCTCCTAAAACTGATAAGCAACTTCAGCAAAACCTCAGGATACAAAATCAATGTGCAAAAATCACAAGCATTCCTATACACCAATAACAAACTTAAACAGAGCCAAATCAAGAATGAACTGCCATTCATAATTGCTACAAAGAGAATAAAATACCTAGAAATACAACTGACAAAGTATGTAAAGGACCTCTTCAAGGAGAACTATAAACCACTGCTCAATGAAATAAGAGAGGGCACAAACAGATGAAGAAACATTCCATGCTCATGGTTAGGAAGAATCAATATTGTGAAAATGGCCATACTGCCCAAAGTAATTTATAGAGTCAACGCTATCCCCATCAAGCCACCAGTGACCTTCTTCACAGAACTGGAAAAAAACACATTAAACTTCATATGGAACCAAAAGAGAGCCCGCACAGCCAAGTCAATTACAACCAAAAAGAACAAAGCTGGAGGCATCACACTACCCGGCTTCAAACTATACTACAAGATTACAGTAATCAAAACAGCATGGTACTGGTATCAAAACAGAGATATAGACCAATGTAACAGAACAGAGGCCTTGGAGGCAACACCACACATCTACAACCATCTGATCTTTAACAAACCTCACAAAAACAAGCAATGGGGAAAGGATTCCCCGTTTAATAAATGGTGTTGGGAAAACTGACTAGTCATGTGCAGAAAGCAGAAACTGGACATCTTACACTAAAATTAACTCCAGATAGATTAATGACTTAAACATAAGACTAACACCATAAAAACCCTAGAAGAAAACCTAGGCAAAACCATTCAGGACATAGGCATAGGCAAGGATTTCATGACTAAAACACCAAAAGCACTGGCAACAAAAGCCAAAATAGACAAATGGGATCTAATTAAACTCCAGCGCTTCTGCACAGCAAAATAAACAATGATTAGAGTGAACCAGCAACCAACAGAAAATTTTTGCAATCTACCCATCTGACAAAGGGCTAATATCCAGAATCTACAAAGAACTAAAACAGATTTACAAGAAAAAGCAAACAAACCTATTCAAAAGTGGGTGAAGGATATGAACAGACACTCTACAAAAGAAGACATATATGAGGTCAACAAATATATGAAAAAATGCTCATCATCACTGGTCATTAGAGAAATGCAAATCAAAACCACATTGAGATACCATCTCACACCAGTTAGAATGGCAATCAATAAAAAATCTGGAGACAACAGATGCTGGAGAGGATGTGGAGAAATAGGAACACTTTTACACTGTTGGTAGGAGTGCAAATTAGTTCAACCATTGTGGAAGACAGTGTGGCAATTCCTCGAGGACCTAGAAATAGAAATTCCATTTGACCCAGCAATCCTATTACTGGGTATATATCCAAAGGATTATAAATCATTCTGTTATAAGGACACATGCACACATATGTTCACTGCAGCACTGTTTACAATAGCAAAGGCTTGGAACCAACCCAAAGGCCCATCAATGAAAAACTGGACAGGGAAAATGTGGCACATATACAGCATGGAATACTGTGCAGCCATAAAAAGCGATGAGTTCATGTCCTTTATAGGGACATGGATAAACCTGGAAACCATCATTCTCAGCAAACTGACACAAGAACAGAAAATCAAATACCATATGTTCTCACTCATAGGTGGGTGTTGAACAATGAGAACACATGGACACAGGGAGGAGTGCATCACACACTGAGGTCTGTCGGGGGGAACTAGGGGAGGGACAACGGGGGGTGGGGAGTTGGGGAGGGATAACATGGGGAGAAATTTAGGTGATGGGGAGGAAGGCAGCAAACCACATTGCCATGTATGTACCTATGCAATAATCCTGCATGTTCTTCACATGTACCCCAAAACCTAAAATGCAATAAAATATTTTTTTTAAAAAAAGGAATCTATCTCTTTATTGGAGAGATGATCATGTGATTTACTAAGATACAGCTATCAGTGGAGCAAAAAGGCTGAGTGAATTTCCCACCTCAGACTAGGTGGTTCTTGTGTTTCTCTCTGATCACTGCTCCATTTATGGCCTATTGGCCCATAAGGGGTTGGGGCATGGAGTCCTAAGGAACAGAACAGCTGGTTTCTAGTTATGAACCTCCCACAAACTAGCTATGTGGAGAACAACAATTTCTCCAAGTCTCAATATAATGGTAAAAGAAGGTTATACCAACTAATCTCAAAGGTCTAATCCAACTTTAACATTCTATTACCTTAGATGACCCAGACAAGTTATTGAAATATGAACTGTAGAACTTTCTTGAGCTGCTGGATCAACAGAGCTGAAGATTTCTGAGGATATTTAGAGGCGTAGTCAATATTTGTAACAAAGAAGATTAAGTCCTTGGGATACTTAATGACTTTTAGCAATGGTTCAAAAACACTTTTTGGTCTGATATAAGTGAAATGGGTAAAAGTAATTGTTGAACAAGGAAAAGTAATTTGAGCTAACGTGAACCATGAAGGAGCCCCCTTCTTATGGGTATTCTGTCCCCAGAAAGAATAGTGTGGAGGAAACAATTACAAGTAGGATTAAAGGTTAAAAGAGTTGACAAGGTTGATGTTAGAATAACATGAATTAGCACACAAGGCCACAGCAGATGCCTCAAAACCAATGGAGTTCCCATCCTGAATTTACAAGGGTCCAATCTTCACTTGCTTCTCACTTCTGCCCTCTCTGATTAATGATTAAACAATCACCATATGTTGGTGCCAGAAGAGACCATGGAAATCATCTGGTGTCCTCCTTTTTTTTTTTTTCCTAATGAGGATCTGTGAAGCCCCAAGAGAAGAGATTTTCCAAAACTACACTTCTAGTAAGTGATAGGGCTATGCCCATCACCGAGACAAACCCAGATCTTCAGATCTAAGTTTACTTACTTTTTCTTCCTTGGCTCACATTCTCCCTCTTGTTCTCACTCCCATTTAGTTATTTAGTTTTAAAAGATAATGACCTATAGTGAGTTCCAATCTGTCGAGTAAATCACATTGCAGTGAGCCTCACTGAGAAAGGGCTGCACAGGTGTCTAGGCCAAGAGAGAGAAAAGCCAGATTCTTCCATTCAGCTTTTGGCAAGTTCCATTCCCCTCCAGTTAAATTTAAATGAAATTTTTAAGAATGAACAAAAAAACTAGAAACCAGAGGGGGCCAAATAAATGGCTTTTGAAGAAATAAATAAAAGGTTGTAAGGGCCTACATATCCTATTGGTTTGAAAATGTCCAAAAAGCAGAAGAGTATGAAGGGAGTAGAGGAGAGGGGAGGGGAAGAGAGGGGAAGGGAGGGGAGGGGAGGGTAAGGGAGGGGAGGGGAGTCAAATGAAAGAATCTGGCTTTTCTCTCTCTGCCCAGACACCTGTTCAGGACTTTCTCAGTGGGGCTCACTACATTGTAAAGGGAGGGGAGGAGAGGGGAGAGGAAGAAGTAGCCAGAAATATCATATGGAAAATGTTTGAAAACAGGCTGGGAACTGACTAAAAGCAGAGTGAGTAAACAGTTGGGAAGTTGGCTGGAAATTTGCATCAGAAAGCATTATTATTTTATTCATTCATCTAATAAATATGTTCTGAATGCCTACTAGTGTATAACACTCTTCTAAGCCTAGGAGGAAGTACTCAAAACATTAAAATGCAGTCTGAGTTATAAGAAGTTTATAATTTAGTTGGAGGGAAGACATATGATTGAACAAGCATTCAGGGAATGCTTACCACATGCCTGGCACAGTTCTAGGTGCTAGGTATGATGCAGAAGAATGAGACCGCTTTTGCACTCATGGAACTCACATTCTAGAGCACTGCTGTCCATCAGAAAAATAATGAGAACCACAAATATGAGCCACATATATATTTTTTAATTTTCTAACAGCCATATTTTAAAAGGTCAAAAAATGGATACGTTAATTGTAATAATATATTTTATGTAACCAAACATAGTTGAAATATTATTTCAACATGTAATTAATATAAAAATAATTAATGAGATACCTTATATTTTACATTCTTTTTTTCATACTAAGTCTAAAATCCACTGTGTATTTGCATGTCTCAATTCACTCTAGCCACATTTCCAGTGCTCACAAACCACATGCGAGCTACATTATTGGACAGTACAGATCTAGAATGATACTTCTCAAACTTCTTTTGATAAACATAAATATTACATTTGTCTGAAGTTTTTTATATGTATCTTCTCTGCTCCCGCCTCCCCAAATCCTTCCTTGTTCAAGGAGGAATTATCTCTCCATTTTTGCCTCTGCCTTTCTACCCAGTTAATAATCTCTACTTTGCTGGCTAAAGCAGAGGGCTAAAAGTTCTATGGTTTTCCAACATACAAGTGACCCTCTTCACCTGTAAGGTCTGATAGTTAGTGACCCATACTCCACCTACCACTCACGCATATATCTATTCGAAAATTGCCATAAAATCTTAACATCACACAAATATAAAATAAAATAGTAAAATGGGAAGTAAGCAGAAAACAGGAAAAAAAAATACCCATACAAGTTGATTCAAAAAGTAGTGCCTGATCATACAGCAAATGGTATGAGTTAGAACTGAGAAATATTGGACAGACCAGAGCAGTCAAATAAACCTTTATTGAGGGAATGGGATTTGATCTGTATATTGAAAAATGAACAGTCACATTAAAATAAAACATAAAATACTTGCCTTTGTCATATAAAAATAAGAATTTGAAAACTTGGGCAAGTCATGACTTAAAACGCACTTTTTAAAATTTCTGAGAAGATTGTGTACCCAATTCTAGGATAACTTTTATAGAAAGGGATAAGAACATTTAGTCCTTCCTATAAAAATGGGTAGGGTGGTAGATTAAGTGTCTTGATCAAGTGCAACGTAACTGTTTTTTACAGATGCCAGTTTTAGAAAATAGTCACTGGCAAAGCTTTTTCTAATCTTTAAAAAATTTAAAACAGTATATAGTGACAAGAGTAATTGAAAAATTAATCAAGAAAACAAAAAAATTATATTTTAATCGATAATATAACAATTATGAGTTTTCGGCCGGGCGCGGTGGCTCAAGCCTGTAATCCCAGCACTTTGGGAGGCCGAGGCGGGTGGATCACGAGGTCAAGAGATCGAGACCATCCTGGTCAACATGGTGAAACCCTGTCTCTACTAAAAATACTAAAAGTTAGCTGGGCATGGTGGCGTGTGCCTGTAATCCCAGCTACTCAGGAGGCTGAGGTAGGAGAATTGCCTGAACCCAGGAGGCGGAGGTTGCGGTGAGCCGAGATCGCGCCATTGCACTCCAGCCTGGGTAACAAGAGCGAAACTCTGTCTCAAAAATAAAAAATAAATAAAAATAAAAATAAAAATAAACAATTATGAGTTTTCAAAATTTCAGCACTAGATTATAGTCAATTACAAGAGATGGAAAATATGTGCAGAGCAGGGCCTACATAGAAAGGTATGAACGACTTATTCTCTCAGTCCAAACCCAAGTCATTCCTGTAATTTCCCAAGTTCATCAGACAAAATGCTTGTCCAAATGCCTGGACAAATTCTTTTCCAGGTCCAGCACTGATGGACAAGGCTAATGTCTTAAACACCAAACCAGATTCAGGTTTCATCCTTAGTCTTCACTTGTTGGTAAACCTACTCAGGGCATAAATGACCCTTCTTCAAGACATTTATCTCACGTGACTGTGGCAGTAGTGTCTGACAAGTGGATTATGTTCTAAAATTTATATCTAACAAGATTGTACCTTAATTAACACCTTTTAAAGTTTAAAATAGAGTAGTGGTAAATAGTGCAGACTTGAGCATTAGACCACCAGGGTTTCAATCCCCACTCTTATGAAGATTAATCTTCTAATTTGTGTGTGTATATATATATATATATATATGTATGTGTGTGTGTACATATATATGAGAGAGCTGTGCTATGTTTATATACTATATATGTAAATTTGTATATATATTTTTAGATATATATTTATATATAAACCATATATCTATATAGCTTTGCTATATTTATTATATTTTACCAACAGCATTAACAGGACAGAGCAATACTCACTCTAAGACATTGTAAGTGGGAGTGGCAAACTGTAAATTTGCAATTTATTTGGAGAGATATTTCAAGAGCTTTAAAAAAATACACTTTGTCCAGGCACGGTGGCTCACACCTGTAATCTCAGCACTTTGGTAGGCTGAGGCAGGTAGATTATCTGAGGTCAAGAGTTTGAGACCAGCCTGGCCAACACGATGAAACTCTGTCTCTACTAAAAATACAAAAAATCATCCAGGCAATTACAGGTAAGATGCCTGTAATCCCAGGTACTCTGGAGGCTGAGGCAGGAGAATCACTTGAACCCAGGAGGCGGAGGTTGCAGTGAGTCAAAATCGCGCCACTGTACTCCAGCCTGAGCGAAAAAATGAGACTGTCTCAAAACATACACACACACACACACACACACACACACACAACTCTAATTCTACTCCCTGAATTCTATTTAAAGTAACTATAGTCTCACAACAATCTATAAAAACAGAGATGTTCATAATAGCATTATCTGTTAGATGAGAAATGACTTTAAGCTAAATATTTATCAGTGGAAAATTCACAGTAATAGTAGCCTTTCATAAATGGCATTTACTTTGCATTAGGCAATATTCTAAGGATTTTTCCTGGGTTGACTCATTTAATCCTTTCAACAGAGGGATACTATATTCTCTATTTTAACATAGATAAATATTAGTGTAGATGGATTAAAGACTTAAACATAAGACCTAACACCATAAAAACCATAGAAGAAAATCTAGGCAAAACCATTCAGGACACAGGCGTAGGCAAGGACTTCATGACCAAAACACCAAAAGCATTGGCAACAAAAGCCAAAATAGACAAATGGGACCTAATCAAACTCCACAGCTTCTGCACGGCAAAAGAAAGAGTCATTAGAGTGAATTGGCAACCAACAGAATGGGAAAAAAATTTTGCAGTTTACCCATCTGACAAGGGGCTGATATCCAGAATTTACAAAGAAAGAACTAAAACAGATTTACAAGAAAAATACAAACAAGCCCATTTAAAAGTGGGTGAAGGATATGAACAGTTACTGTACGAAAGAAGACATACAGGAGGCCAACAAACATATGAAAAAATGCTCATCATCACTGGTCATTAGAGAAATGCAAATCAAAACTACATTGAGATACCATCTCACACCCGTTAGAATGGCAATCATTAAAAAATCTGGGGACAACAGATCCTGGAGAGGACATGGAGAAATAGGAACACTTTACACTGTTGGTGGGAGTGTAAATTAGTTCAACCATTGTGGAAGACAGTGTGGTGATTCCTCAAGGACCTAGAAATAGAAATTCCATTTGACCCAGCAATCCTATTACTGGGTATATATCCAAAGGATTATAAATCACTCTACTATAAGGACACGTGCACACGAATGTTCACTGCAGCACTGTTTACAGTAGCAAAGACCTGGAACCAACCCAAATGCCCATCGATGACAGATTGGACAGGGAAAATGTGGCACATATATGCCATGGAATATTATGCAGCCATCAAAAATGATTAGTTTGTGTCCTTTGTAGGGACATGAATGAACCTGGAAACCATCATTCTCAGCAAACTGACACAAGAGCAGAAAATCAAACACCGCATGTTCTCACTCATAGGCAGGTGTTGAACAATGAGAACACATGGACACAGGGAGGAGAGCACTACACACTGGGGTCTGTTGAGGGGAAATAGGTGAGGGACAGCAGGGGGTGAGGAGTTGGGAAGAGATAGCACGGGGAGAAATGCCAGATATAGGTGATGGGGAGGAAGGCAGCAAATCACACTGCCACGTGTGTACCTATGCAACAATCTTACATGTTCTTCACATGTACCTCAAAACCTAAAATGCAATAAAATAGATTTTTTTAATAAAATTAAAAAATAATAAAAAATAGAGAAATTGAAATATCCAAATTAAGATGTCCAAAGTCATACAGACAAAAGGTGGTAGAACCAGGAAATAATCTAAAGTCTATGTTCTTAACAACCATAAAATACTGCCTCTTAGGAGAATGGAATTATGGTATGTCCACACAATAGACTACTAAATAACCACTGATTTGGGTTTATGAATGATATAGTCAAACTTTGAAAATGCTTAGGTTGTAATGTTAAATGAAAAAAAGCAAAATAAAAATTATACATGAGGATTGCTGGCAAGATGGCCAAAAAGAAACAGCTCCGACCTGCAGCTCCCAGTGAGATCAATGCAGATGGCAGGAGATTTCCACATTTTCAACTGAGGTACCTGGTTCATTTCACTGGGACTGGATGGACAGTGGGTGCAGCCCACAGAGGGTGAGCTGAAGCAGGGCAGGGCGTTGCCTCACCCAGGAAGCACAAGGGGTCAGGGAACTCCCTATCCTAGCCAAGGAAGCCATTAGGGACTGTACTGTGCACTCCAGCCCAAATACTGCACTTTTCCCATGATCTTTGCAACCTGCAGACCAGGAGATTCCCTCTGGTGCCTACCCCACCAGGGCCCTGGGTTTCAAACACAAAACTGGGCAGCCATTTGGGCAGACACTGAGCTACCTGCAGGAGTTTGTTTTCCATACCCCAATGGCACCTGGAATGCCAGTGAGACAGAACCATTCACTCCTCTAAAATGGAGGCTGAAGCCAGGAAGCCAAGTAGTCTGGCTTGGCAGATCCCACACTCTTACAGCCCAGCAAGCTAAGATCCACTGGCTTGAAATTCTCACTGATAGCACAGCAGTCTGAGCTCAACCTGGGATGCTCAAGCTTAGTGGGGGGAGGGGCAATCACCATTGCTGAGGCTTGAGTGGGTGGTTTTACCCTCACAGTGTGAACAAAACCACTGGGGATTCTGAACTCGGCAGAACCCACCACAGCTCAGCAAGGCCACTGTGGCCAGACTGCCTCTCCTCTCTGGGCAGGGCATCTCTGAAAAAAAGGCAGCAGCCCCATTCAGGCACTTATAGATAAAACCCCCATTTCCCTGGGACAGAGAACCTGGGGAAAGGGCCAGTTGTGGGCACAGTTTCAGCTGACTTAAATATCCCTGCCTGACAGCTCTGAAGAGCACAGCGGATCTCCCACCACAGCGTTCAAGCTCTGATAAAGGACAGACTGCCTCCTAAAGTGGGTCCCTGATCCCTGTGTATCATGACTGGGAGATACCTCCCAGTAGGGGCCGACAGACACTTCATACAGGAGAGCTTGGTTAGCATATGGCAGGTGCCCTTCTGGGATGAAACTTCCAGAGAAAGGAACAGGCAGCAACATTTGCTATTCTCCAGCCTCTGCTGGTGATACCTAGGCAAACAGGGTCTGGAATGGACCTCCAGCAAACTCCAGCAACCTGCAGCAGAGGGGCTTCACAGAAGGAAAACTAACAAACAGAAAGGAATAGTACCAACATCAACGAAAAAGGACATCCATCCAGAGACCCCATCTGAAGGTCACTGACTTAAAAGACCAAAGATAGATAAATCCACAAAGATGGGAGAAACTAACACAAAAAGGCCCAAAATTCCAAAAACCATAATGCCTCTTCTCCTCCAAAGAATCACGACTTCTTGACAACAAGGGAACAAAACTGGATGGAGAATGAGTTTGATGAATTAAATGAAGTAGGCTTCAGAAGGTGGGTAATAACAAACTTCTCCGAGCTAAAGGAACATGTTCTAACCCAATGCAAGAAAGCTAAGAACCTCCAAAAAACTTAAAGGAATTGCTAACTAGAATAACCAGTTTAGAAAAGAACATAAATGAACTCATGGAGCTGAAAAACATAGCACAAGAACTTCATGAAGCATACACAAGTATCAATAGCCAAATCAATCAAGTGAAAGAAAGGATATCAGAGATTGAAGATAAACCAATGAAATAAAGTGAGAAGACAAGATCAGAGAAAAAACAGTGGAAAGAAACAAATAATGCCTCCAAGAAATATGGGGCTATGTGAAAAGACCAAATAAATCTACGTTTGATTGGTATACCTGAAAGTGACAGGGAGGATGGAACCAAGTTGGAAAATACTCTTCAGGATATTATGCAGGAGAATTTCCCCAACCTAGCAAGGGAGGCCAACATTCAAATTCAGGAAATACAGAGAACACCACAAAGATACTCCTTGAGAAGAGCAAACCCAAGATATAATTGCCAGATTCACCAAGGTTGAAAGGAAGGAAAAAATGTTAAGGGCAGCCAAAGAAAAAGGTCAGGTCACCCACAAAGAGAAGCCCATCAGACTAAACTAAAAGCAGATCTCTCAGCAGAAACCCTTCAAGCCAGAAAAGAGTGGGGGCCAATATTCAACATTCTTAAAGAAAAGAATTTTCAACCCAGAATTTCATATCCAAACTAAGCTTCATAAGTAAAGGAGAAATAAAATCCTTTACGTATAAGCAAATGCTGAGAGATTTTATCACCACCAGGCCTGCCTTACAAGAGCTCTTGAAGGAAGCGCTAAACATGGAAAGGAACAACCGGTATCAGTCACTGCCAAAACATACCAAATTGTAAAGACCATCAACACTATAAAGAAACTGCATCAACTAACAGACAAAATAACCAGCTAGCATCATAATGACAGGATAAAATTCACACATAACGATATTAAACCTAAACGTAAACAGGCTAAATGCCCCAATTAAAAGACACAGACTGGCAAGCTGAATAATGAGTCAAGACCCATTGGTGTGCTGTATTCAGGAGACCCATCTCACATGCAAAGACACATATAGGCTCAAAATAAAGGGTTGGAGGAATATGTACCAAGCAAATTAAAAGGAAAAAAAAAAGCAGGGGTTGCAATCCTAATCTTCTGATAAAACAGACTTTAAACCAACAAAGATCAAAAGAGACAAAGAAGGGCATTACATAATGGTAAAGGGAACAATGCAACAAGAAGAACTAACTATCCTAAATATATATGCACCCAATACAGGAGCACCCAGATACATAAAGCAAGTTCTTGGAGACCTACAAAGAGACTAGACTCCCACACAATAATAGTGGGAGACTTTAACACCCCACTATCAATATTAGATCAATGAGACAGAAAATTAACAAGGATATCCAGGACTTGAACTAAGCTCTGGATCAAGCAGACCTAATAGAAACTACAGAACTGTCCACCCCAAATCAACAGAATATACATTCTTCTCAACACCACATCGCACTTATTCTAAAATATAATTGGAAGCAAAATACTCCTCAGCAAATGCAAAAGAATGGAAATCATAACAAACAGTCTCTCAGGCCACACTGCAATCAAATTAGAACTCAGGATTAAGAAACCCATTCAAAATCACACAACTATATGAAAACTGAACAACCTGCTCCTGAATGACTACTGTGTAAATAACAAAATTAATGCAGGAATAAAGATGTTCTTTGAAAACAATAAGAACAAAGACACAATGTACCAGAATCTCTGGGACACATTTAAAGCAGTGTGTAGAGGAAAATTCATAGCACTAAATGCCCACAAGAGAAAGCAAGAAAAATCTAAAATCAACATCCTAACTCACAATTAAAAGAACTAGAGAAGCAACAGCAAACAAATTCAAAAGCTAGCAGAATTTTAATTAGAAATAACTAAGATCAGAGCAAAACTGAAAAGAAACATGGAAAACTCTTCAAAAAAATCAATGAATCCAGGAGCTGGTTTTTTGAAAGGACCAACAAAATAGACTGCTAGCCATACTAATAAAGAAGAAAAGAGAAAAGAATCAAATAGACACAATAAAAAATGATAAAGGGGATATCATCACCAATCCCACAGAAATACAAACTACCATCAGAAAATATTATAAACACTTCTATGTAAATAAGCTAGAAAATCTAGAATAAATAGATAAATTCCTGGACACGTACACCCTCCCAATACTAAACTAGGAAGAAGTTGAATCCCTGAATAGACCAATAAAAAGTTCTGAAATAGAGGCAGTAATTAATAGCCTACCAACCAAAAAAAGTACAGGACCAGATGGATTCACAGCCGAATTCCACCAGAGGTACAAAGAAGAGGTGGTACCATTCCTTCTGAAACTGTTCCAAATAACAGAAAAAGGACTCCTCCCTACCTCATTTTATGAGGCCAGCATCATCCTGATACCAAAACCTGACGGAGACACAGCAAAAAAAGAAAACCTACAGAATGGGAGAAAATTTTTGCAATCTATCCATCTGACAAAGGGCTAATATCCAGAATCTACAAAGAACTTAAATAAATTTACAAGAAAAAAACAAACAACCCCATCAAAAAGTGGGCAAAAGATGAACAAACACTTCGTAAAATAAGACATTTATGCAGCCAACAAATATATGAAAAAAGCTCATCACCACTGGTCATTAGAGAAATGCAAATCAAAACCACAATGAGATACCATCTCACACCAGCTATAATGGCAATCATTAAAAAGTCTGGAAACAAAAGATGCTGGAGAAGATGTGAAGAAATAGGAATGCTTTACACTGCTGGTGAGAGTATAAATTACTTCAAGTATGGTGACAGATAGTGTGGTGATTCCTCAAGGATCTAGAATGAGAAATACCATTTGACCCAGCAATCCCATTACTGGGTATATAGCCAAAGAATTATAAATCATTCTACTATAAAGACACATGCACAGGTATGTTTATTGTGGCACTGTTCACAATAGCAAAGGCTTTGAACCAACCCAAATGTCCATCAATGATAGACTGGATTGAAAAAAATGTGGCACATATAAACCATGGAACATTAAAGGATGCGTTTATGTCCTTTGCAGGGACCTGGATGAAGCTGGAAACCATTATTCTCAGCAAACTAACACAAGAACAGAAAACCAAACACTGCATGTTCTCACTCATAAGTGGGAGTTGAACAATGAGAACATATGTACACACAGGGAGGGGAACATCACACACTGGGGCCTCTCAGGGGGTGGGGGGCAGGGGAGGGATAGTATTAGGAGAAATACCTAATGTAGATAACAGATTGATGGGTGCAGCAAGCCACCATGGTACATGTATGCCTATGTAAATCAACTGCACGTTCTGCACATGTATCCCAGAACTTGTACAATTTAAAAAAAAAAAAAAGAAATATCCAAAAGAGGCAAATATATGGAGACAAAAAGTAGATTAGTCATTGTCTAGGGCTAGGGGTTGGGTGGTAATGGGAAGTAACTGCTAATGGATGCAAGATTTCTTACGAGGGGGACAAAAATTGATTCTGGTGTTGGTTGCATGTCTCTGTGGATAAATACCACTGCACTGTACACTTTAAATGGGTGAATAATAAGGTATGTGAATTATGCCTCAATAAAACTGTCAAATACAACAAAAAAGAAAACAGTGCTGGGTACTTTCCATAAGTCAAGTTACATAAAACCAGTCTACGTGAGCCAAGAAATAAAAAGAAATGAGCTATAACTCTTGCAGAGCCTTCCCTATCAAGCATATACCCATCAATTTCATTCATGTTTAACAGTTTCTCGTTATTCTTTTCTATAAATATATCATCATATATTAAACTATGTTCCTCAACATGTACACTTTTAAAACATTCTAATGTACAGTTTTAAAACATTCTAATGTTTTAAAACTTGCATTTGATGCAATATATATACTTATGTTTATATATGCACATACATATGAATTTACAAATATAAACACACACATATATATACATACTTTAGTATTCTTTTGGGATTATCACTTTATGAGCATATACATAGAAAAGGTTATTTACAGGAGAATTAATAGAGTTAAATTAGGGTTGATAGGTGCAGCAAACCACCATGGCACATGTATACCTAGGTAACAAACCCACACAGTCTTCACATGTATCCTGGAACTTAAAATAAAAAAGGCATGTTCTACACATACACACACACAGACACACACAAATTTAATATATTATTTTGTGAGTTGCTCAAGACACTGTAAAACTTAACTAATGTCTAAGTGTCTAAGCAATTATAGAACCAAATTATATATTATCAAATAAAATGTAAACATTCACCTCTAAACAATATCAACAAGCAGGTTAAATTTGTCTTTTGTAATTCAGAATTTTTCTGTTAATGAAAAAAGTTGAAAATTAAACAAATGCATTTATTATTATATGTCTTTCCAAAAAAATAGTGTCAAATTGTCCCCCAAAGCTATTCCTATTTAGACTTCTATCTGCACTGTAGAGGATGCCTATTTCCCCATGTCTTCAGCAATACTACCTAGAATTCTAATAAGTGATATTAAATATACTTCTCCTTTACATACAATTTCTTTATGAAGTCAAGTATCATTGCATTTATGTATTGGCAATTTGTATTTATTTTTCTATGGACTTCTTGCACTTCTGTTGATTTTTTCTATTAAAAATAAACCTAAAGAAATTCATGCTTTTCCTGAAAAAACATATATACATAAACACACTTATGGTTATTATTCCAACTATGTAAAAACAAAGCAAAAGAAAAGACTGAATTAAAGAAAATTTTTCCCTTTTTCCCTCTAAAATCTTTATAATACTGTATCTAACATTTTACATTACACAAGAGGCAACTGGAAAGTACAGCCATACTTTCACTGATGAGAGAATAGAGCTCAATGATACACTTTGTTTTCAAAACATATTTATGAAAAATAGCAAGGTAAGGCAGATAAAGATTATGGCTGCGGAATCAAAAAACCTAAGCTGAAAAACCTGAATACTCCACCTAAACCCTGTAAGGAAGATTTATCCTCATTTGTAGAGTGGAGATATAAACAAACCCTACAATCACTGCAAAAATCACACAAGATGGTTCAGGCAAAAACAAATTGGAAAGAAATTTTGTATTATTCCTCAATCTAGGGTACAGGCCAGCATAACCTTTAGGTCATCATCTTAGACAACACTACCTCCAAAAAGTGTCCCCTGACTGCCTAAATCTAGCTTCTTTAGCCTTGACTTAGGTAGCAATTACTCCCCTAAATGTGACATATCACTTATCACACTGCAGTATTGTCTGTTTAATAACTTTCTATTTGGGGGGCCTTCACTAGCTATTCTGAAGTTTGCAGCAGACTTCAAAAGCTTGCTCATATAGCCTTCCAAAAAGACTGTTTTTAAATACAGGCCTCTGAACACTTAGCTTTCCCTGTAGGATGGAGTAGTCTGAAGCATGTAAACATTAACACTTACAATAACTGTAAGGAAAGGCTGGATATGAGGTAGGAGGTGAGACTAGACTCCAGAGCCAGGGCTCAGATGCTGGACCAGATTGAGGACTAGCTGAAACAGAGCCAGGATAGAAGCAGCTTTCAATCAGATGCCCCCAAAGTGTGCCATTTCAATTTGCATTTGCCATGGCAACACAGAGTTAATGCCCCTTTCCGTGGAAATGACCCAATGAGCCAAAAATCACTACCTCTTTCCTAGAAATTTCTGCATAAACCACCCCTTAATCTGCATGCAATTAAAAGTGGGCATAAATATGACCAAAAAACTGCCCTGAGGGGCTCCCTCTGCCTACAGGGTAGCCCTGCTTAGCAGGAGCAGTCACAGAGCTGTAACACTGCTTATTTGATAATGCTGTTTTCTTCTATCTCTGGCTTGCCCTTGAATTCTCTCCTGGGCAAAGCCCAGAACCCTCCTGGACTAAAATCCAGTTTGGGGCTCGCCTGCTCTGCATCAGCTTGGCACCCAATGTAGGGTGAAGAAAGAAGATGGCTTCATGAGAGATGGCAGTCGGAGATCGGGGAGTGGCAGTCCGCAAGGTGGCAGTCAGCCAGCGGCAGTCTGCCGGGCAGTAGTCAAGGACTGGCCAGGCGGCAGTAAGAGATCAGCCTGCTGGCAATCCACAGGGTGACAGTCAGCAGGAAAGTAATCATCTGGGCGGCAGTTGGCAGGATGGCGATCATCCACAGGAGGGCAGGAAGGCAGGAGAGCAGTCAGTGGTATGGCAGTTGGCGAGATGAGGAGCAGAGAGGAAGCAAAGCAGAGCCATAATACTCTAACACTAATGAAGGGCTCTTTTCAGAGCTACATTTTCCCTGGCAGGCAGCAGAGCTCATTAGAAAGGCAAGCAGCCATAGTGCCACCACCTCGTGTAGGGCCTGCTTCTCCCGCCCGCAGTCTGGTGGGTTACCAGCCTGGGCAGGACCATCCCACTGCCACAATTGAGCCTGCTGGTGGAGTGGCCATGGTGCAGTCTACCACATGTGACACCCGCCCCTCCCACTGGCAGCCCAGTGGGTTACCACACATGCAAGCCCTTCCAACTGCCGCAGTTGAGCCAAGCCCAAGCAAGCTGAGGTATCCTGGAGACATCTTTACCCAGGTCCTGCACAAAAGATCAGTCAACTCCGTTTCCGCTCTGGTGAAGAGGTGACTGTCCCTTCTGCCTCCACTCCCATAGTATCAGGAGAACTACGGAATAAAATAACAGCCCTTAGCTTAGAAGTCCCTTATCATTTGAGTGCTGGAAAGCAGGTCCTTGTCACCACTTCTCCCAGTCCTTTGTATTCTAACTCCATTGTATTGTTCCATCAGGCATTTCATTTTCAGTCCTAAAATGGGTAGTCTTGTGTTTGCTTTTAATTTTCTGTTAATTATGTGTGGACAATTAGGGCAAGACACTTGGTTGTGAGAGACCCCTGTTTTGTTCACTCTGGGATGCCAGTCATGTTGTTCTGTGACCCCAACTTGGTCTTGGGTTCACTGCTGGCCACCCCCTGGGTGGCCCAGGGTTTTCAGCATTTGGCAAAGGAATCCTTACTGGCTGTAATTTGGACACTGTGAATTTTCAGCATTGGTAATTTGACTGCCCCCAGAAGCTTTGGGGTATTTGGTGTTGACACTCCCTCTAGTATTGTGGGTTATAGCCACACCCCCAGGGTAATATTGGTCTTGCCTTTTTCTGCCCTAAACTTAGAAGTATTATTTTCTTAATTGCCAGTTGCAAGCCCTTTCCTATGTGCTGTCTTATAACGGCCTTGCTCAAGCTCCTCTTGGTCAAAGGAAACAGGAGTTCCCAGGCCCCTAGCCTGCCAAAGCCACATACAGCACAGACAAGTGGCCACCCAAATATTCTTTTACAGTGTCTCTGCTACTGGGTAGGTTCTCTGGCAAGTCAGAGCCTCTGAGGTCTCCACCTTGGCAACACTGTTTACCCTCCCCTTCCTCCCTTACACAGTCACCATTCTGCCTCTCTCTCTGAACAACCCTCGCTCTCTGTGGAATTTAGGCTTAACACCCAACTGCCCATTTGAAGCTTGTAGTCTATTTTTGTAACACCTTGCTATCAATAGAAAATGGGAAATGAAAAGAGAAAAGCAAGTAGGCATTTGCTAAACTTAGGCTAACTGAAACCCCTTGTAGTGACCCTTACTAGACACAGGGACAACAGCAAGAATCTTAAAAGACTTGCACTAGAGTGTCTTTTAGACACTGGAGTAAGTTCACATTATCAGCCAAATTAAAAAAGAAAAAACTCATTTACTATGGCAATCATGTTTGGGTTCAATAAAAACTGGCAAATCAACAAATCTAGCCTAGACATAGTTCTTTATGTCATAATGATATTGTACAATTAGACTTGTTTTATAAAAAGGAAAGAAAGGCCGGGCGCGGTGGCTCAAGCCTGTAATCCCAGCACTTTGGGAGGTCGAGGCGGGTGGATCACGAGGTCGAGAGATCGAGACCATCCTGGTCAACATGGTGAAACCCCGTCTCTACTAAAAAGTGCAAAAAATTAGCTGGGCATGGTGGCACGTGCCTGTAATCCCAGCTACTCAGGAGGCTGAGGCAGGAGAATTGCCTGAGCCCAGGAGGCGGAGGTTGCAGTGAGCCGAGATCGCGCCATTGCACTCCAGCCTGGGTAACAAGAGCGAAACTCCGTCTCAAAAGAAAAAAAAAAAAAAAAAAAAAAAAGGAAAGAAAAAGGGAAGAAGTTCTCTATGTACAGGCTTTTGTAACCCTCTACCAGAATGCTAACTTAAAGGCTAGCTGTAGAATGTCTCTGGCATATTCTAGCTATAGAATGTCTCTGGCATAGAAGGTCTCATACTCTCAGAGACCTGGAAGCTGCATCAGCTATCCTAGATGACCCCCTCCTAGTTGCTCCCCATAGGAGGTCTGTGCTTCCTCTTTGGAGCCTCCCCAGCCCCCTCATTCTGAGAGGGGCCCCAATAGTTCTCTAGTGCAGAATTCTACTCCAAAGTCATCAGGAACCCTTCCCCCTCATTCAACAAGCCCTGGTCCCTATTTCCCACTGCCTGAGGAAGTAAGCCAACCAGTACCACTAGTACTACTAGGAGTGGGCCCCATATCAGCCCCCTAAACTGAACTTATGTCTATTGCAGGAGGCAGCTGATGGAAATGGAGAAACAATCAGAGTATATGTGCCTTTCTCCATTTTTGATTTGGCTTTATGCAAGGAAAAATGTGGTTGGTTTTCGGAGGACCCAGAAAAGTTTATAGAGGAGTTTGTTAAGTTGAAGATGTCTTTTGATTTAACTTGGCATGACATGAAGAAATTATCATCCACTTGTACTATAAAGGAAAAATGAGAATTCAAGGTATTGCTCATAAACATGCAAATGGAGTGGCTGTGCATAATCCAGGCCATGCCACGTATCATGGGAGGAGATGCAGTTCCAGATCTAGACCATGGGATTACCAAAGAGGATCTCAAGATATTGAATCCAGAAATCATATGTTAACTTGTTTAATAGTCGGCATGAAGAAGTATGCAGTTAAACCAGTAAATTATGAAAAGGTGAGAGAAATAACTCAGAAGAAAGATTAAAATCTCACTCTATTTCAGGGCTATTTAGTTGACGTACTCAGGAAATATATATTACAGACCCAGACTTCCTGGAAGAGTGAGCTCTCCTGGGTGTGTACTGTGTTACTTAGTCTGCCTCCAACATTAAGAAGTGAAGCTATAAAAAGTATCAGTGGGACCCCAAACCTCCTTGAGTCAACTCTTAAACATTGCTTTTGGGGTTTACAATAATAGGGACAGGGCAGAGGAAGAGGCAAAAAAAAAAAAAAAAAAAAAAAAAAAAAAAAACTGAATTGGCCAAAAAGCACAACTGTTAGAGGCTGCTATAGGCCCCCTACTGCCTCAGGGTTACCCCCATCAAGGAAATGTCATGAGATCAGCAACTGGAATGTTCAGACAAGAGCCCCCACCATTCACCAGCCTCTAAGCAAAAATCAGTGTGCCTTCCGTTATCAAGAAGGCCACTGAAAGAAAGACTGCCTCAGGCTTAAGAGGGAGTCTAAGACACCCAGACCCATAATGGCTGAGAAGGTAGAGGACTGATGAGGCCCAAGGTCCTTACAGCTCCCACTGGACATCTTACAATCTCCGCAAAAGAGCCTCAGGTAACTCCTGATGTAGCAGGCAAAAATACTGGAGTTCTTATTGGATACAGCAGTAGCCTGCTCAGTTTTAACCCATTTCCCAGGGCCACTGTCTTCCCACTCTTGTACAGTAATGAGAATTGATAGCCAGCCAAAAAGTAGGAGACTCACCCACCCCCTTGGTTTTACCATGGGGTACCATGCGTTTTCCCACAAGTTCTTACCCATGCTTGAGTGTTCTATCCCTCTAATGAGGAGAGACTTGTTTTCCCAATTACAGGCCAAAGTTCAGTTTCAGTTTCAGATGCCTCATGAGAAGGCAACAGGCCAGGAAGGGACACTTCTCCTAACTCTAAGTGATTGCCTTAACATAGAAAAAAAGACTTTCCTTCCATCATATATCGTTTCTCAAGTAGACCCCTCTGTTTGGGACATGGAAGTTCCCAGTAGAGCTGTTAATGTGCTCCTAGTTGAGGCTGTTTTAAAGCCCAGTGTTAATTACCTATGGAAAAAAACAGTATTCTTTGAGACCTGTGGCTCAGAGTAGCATCCAGGCCCTAATAACAAAGTTCCCAAAGTATGGATTATTACAGTGCTGTCAGTCTCCATGTAACACCTCCATTTTACCTGTAAAGAAATCAAATGGGGAATATAGATTTGTTCAGGATCTAAGGGTAGTTAATAAGGTGGTAGTCCTAGCTCACTCAATAGTTCCTAATCCTTACACAATATTGACCCAAGTCTCTGAAGATGTTCATTAGTTCACAGTGTTAGACTTAAAGGATGCTTTTTTAAATATTCCTAATATATTTTTGCTTTTCAAAGAAATGATCCAAACACTCATGCTGTACCTCAGCTTACCTAGACAGTCCTTCCCCAAGGTTTTAGGGATAGTCCCCACCTCTATGGCAATGATTTGGCCAAAGAGTTAAGGGAACTACAGTAAACTAATGGGTCCTTCTTGTAATACATAGATGACTTATCAGTTCTAGCCTTGCTAGGGAAGATTCTGACAGAGACACAATCCAGCTCTTTAATTTTCTGGGAAAGTGAGGGTATTGGGTATCTCCCATATAAGGCCCAAATCTCTGCAGAAGGTTAAATATTTGGGGTATGTGCTCACTCCTGGGACAAAGACTTTGACTTAGGGGTAAAAAAAAGACCATCATGGCAGTCCAGCCCCCTCAGATTAAGGGACAGTTAAGAACCTTTTGGATAATGGCTAGATTCTGCAGGATCTAGAGTCCTGGGGTTGTGTTTATAGCAAAGCCACTTTTGAAGCTTTAAAGGGAGTAATCATGAGCCTTTACATTAGGATGAAAGCTAGCAATGAACTTCTTAACCCTAAAAGAAAAGCTGGAAACTGCTTCTACTTTGGGAATTCCTAACTTAAAAAAACTCTTCACCCTCTATATGGCTGAAAAACAAGAGATGGCTTTGAGCATCTGATATGGTTTGGCTGTGTCCCCACCCCAATCTCATCTTGATAGTGAGTAAGTTTCACCAGATGTGAAATGAGTTAAGACTTTGGAGCACTGTTGGGAAGGCATTGGTTTTGAAATGTGAGGACATGAGATTTGGGAGAGGCCAGAGGTGGAATGATAAGGTTTGGCTTAAGTCCTCACCCAAATCTCATCATGAATTCCCAACCACTGTGGGAGGGACCTGGTAGGAGGTAATCAAATCATGTGGGCAGGTCTTTCCTGTGCTGTTCTCATGATAGTGAGTAAATCTCATGAGATCTGATGGTTTTGAAAAACAGGACTCAGGCCAGGCATGGTGGCTCACATCTGTAATCCCAGCACATTGGGAGGCTGAGGCAGGCAGATCGCAAGGTCAGGAGTTCAAGACCATCCTGGCCAAAATAGTGACACCCCATCTCTACTAAAAATTAAAAAAAATTAGCCAGGTATGGTGGCAGGCACCTGTAATCCCAGCTACTCAAGTGGCTGAGGCAGGAGGATTGCTTAAACCTGGGAGGCAGAGGTTGCAGTGCGCCAAGATCACACCGTTGCACTTCAGCCCAGGTGACAGTGTGAAACTCTATCTCAAAAAAAAAAAAAAAAAAGAAAAAAAGAAAAACAGGACTCTACCTGCACAAGCTCTCTCTTTGTCTGCTGCCATCTATGTAAGACATGACTTGCTCCTCCTTGCCTTCTGCCATGATTGTGAGGTTTCCCCAGCCACATGGAAATATAAGTCCAATTAAACCTCTTTGCCTTGTAAATTACCCAGTCTCAGGTATGTCTTTATCAGCAGTGTGAAAATGGACTAACACAGCATCCTAACTCAAAGGTTCAGGAATAGCCCCAGACCAGTGGCTTGCTTTTCTAAACAGCTAGACTAGCTGGCAGCTTAGTGGCCAGTGTGCTTGTGAGCCATGACTGCCACCATTCTATTGGTAGAAGAAGCCAGAAAGTTTACCTTGGGACAACAATTAGATGTCATGACCCCTACCAAGTATAGGAAGTCTTAGAAACAAAAAGACACCAATGGCTAATAGGAGCTCACTTACCTAAATACCAGGCCCTTCTGCTTGACACCCCAGATGTAACTCTTAAAGTGTGTCAAGTTTTAAACCCTGCTACATTGTTACCAAAGTTCATGTCCCAGGAAACAGTTCCCCAATTCATTCATTCCTGTGTGAAAGCACAGAACAGATCTACTCTAGCAGGCCTGACCTCAAAGATGAGCCCCTGCCTAATCCTGATGAGGGGTTTATAGATGAGAGTAGCTTTACACATGAGAGAGTAAAAAGGGTGAGTTATGTGGTAGTTAGCCAACAAACAGTCACTAACACAAAAGCATTGTCTCCCCAGATTTCCACTCAAAAAGCAGAACTAATTGCTTTATTAATCAGGGCCCTCCAATTGGGAAAAGACTTAAGAGTCAATACATATACTGACTCTAAATATGGGTTCCTGGTGCTCCATAGTCATAGGGCTATATGCAAAGAAAAAGGACTATTAACAACTAAGGGATCCCCCAAACAATATCTCTTTGAGATCCTGAAACTTTTACATTCTCTCCAGCTCCCACAGGAGGTAACAGTTATTCACTATTCACTACTAGGGACACCAAAAGGGAGAAACCTCTATTATCAAAGGAAATGCTCTGGCTGACAGAGCAGTAAGACCACAGCTAAAGAACACCAGTATTACAAGCCACTGCATTAATGCTAGATACTCCACCCTTGCCAGCCACCCAATATTATACCCATGAGGAAATAATAGGGCAGAACAGAAAGGCATACAAAAAGATTTCTCAGGATGGTTACTAGGAAACAACAAACTTTTTCTTCCCAAGGTTGAGCAATGGAAGATAGTTAAGTATTTCCATGACTCCTCACATTTGGGATGGGACTCCCTATTCAAATTAGGTTTTCAATTTTTTTTAGGAAAGAAACTATTCCAGACTATAAAGAGGGTAACCAGGGCCTGTGAACTTTGTGCCTGTAGTGGTCCAGGAAGCCCCACCTCTACTCAAACCTGTACAACATCGAGGGACATAACCTGGGGAGGACTGGCAAATACTCAGATGCCATATTTCAGGAGACTAAAATATTTGCTAGTGTTTATAGACACTTTCATTAGGTTGATTGAAGCTTTCCCTCCAAGGACAGTGAAGGCACTAATAGTGCCCAAATTTTTACTTAAAGGGATCATCCCAAGGTTTGGATTACTAAAACTCTGCAGAGTGATAATGGACCCTCCTTCACAGCTAACATGGCCCAGCAGATTTCCTAAGCCTTATATATTAACTATCAACTTCACTCCTCCTGGGGACCTCAATCCTCAGGTAAGGCAGAAAAAGCTCATATTTTTAAAAGGACATTAGCAAAGCTCTGTCAGAGATCTCAGAGGTCTGGGTTTCTCTCCTACCAATAGCCCTTTTATGTGTAAGGATGGCTCCAAAGGGAAATTTAAAACTTTGTCTATTTGAATTGACTTATGAGAGACCCTTTTAAACTTCAGACCTCCTGCTTGATTAAGAGACACATAGAATGAGCACCTATATTATTAACTTAGGCCAGGTTCCAAAGGCCCTCCAAGCATATGGAAATAAAATATTGCCCTGTCCACCAAGGGAAATAATTAACCTCCCTATTCAACCAGGAAACTTAGTCTTGCTAAAAACTTGGAAAGAAGGATCCTCTGAAGATCATTTACAATCAGAATGGAAGAATCTCTATCAGGTGTTATGGAGTACCTACACTACTGTTAAACTTCAGGAAATAATTAGTTGTATTCTCCTGTAACATGATTTTTCATTCCACTTTCCCTTCTGCATTTAATCTGAGGGTATTATACTTTCATATTTGAAGAGCTATCAATCATATCATAATTATCTTATACAAAAGTATGACAAACTTAATATTTTAACTTTTCTGACCATAGGCTCCAAATATTTTAAAAAGTTTTCCGAGTTATATTGTCATGACAATTATTAGTAGCACCCAATTGAGCAAAATAACATAAACATCATAAAATGCATATAGATATTGAACATAAAAATTGTATTGGCAATGTGTAGGCATACCTCATTTTATTGGGCTTCACTTTATTGCACTTTGCAGATACTGTGTTTTTTACAAACTGAAGGTTTGTGGCAATCCTACAATAAATGTGCCATTTTTTCAACAATGTGCTCACTTCATGTTTCTATGTCACTTTTTGGTAATAATTGTTAATATTTCAAACTTTTTCATGATTATTATGTTTGTTATGGTGATCTGTAATCAGTAATCTCTGATATCACTATTTTAATTGTTTGGGGGTTCCATGCCCATATAAGATGACAAACTTAATCGATAAATGTGTGTGTTCTCACTGCGCCTCTGACTGGGCATTCCCCTTTCTCTCTCCCTCATCTCAGGCCTCCTATTCCCTGAAAGATGACAATAATGAAATCAAGTCTATTAATAACCCTACAATGGCCTCTAAGTGTTCAAATGAAAGAAAGAGTAACACATCTTTCACTTTGAATCAAAAGCCAGAAATAATCAAGCTTAGTGAGGAAGGTATGTCAAAAGCTGAGACAGGCTGAAAGCTAGACCTCTTGTGCCAAAGTTAGCCAAGTTATCAATACAAAGAAAAAGTTACTGAAGGAAATTAAAAGTGCTACTCAAATGATAAGAAACTGAAATAGCCTTATTGCTGATATGGAGAAAATCTGTGGTCTGGATAGAAGATCAAACCAGTCTCAGCATTCCCTTAAGCCAGGTGTCCCCAAACTATGGCCCGCAGGCTGCATGCGGCTCCCTGAGGCCATTTATCCGGCCCCCCGCCACACTTCAGGAAGGGGCACCTCTTTCACTGGTGGTCAGTGAGAGGAGCACAGTATGTGGCGGCCCTCCAACGGTCTGAGGGACAGTGAACTGGCCCCCTGTGTAAAAAGTTTGGGGATGCCTGCCTTAAGCCAAAGCCTAATTCAGAGCAAGGCCCTAACTCTCTTCAATTCTATGAAGGCTGAGACAAGTGAGGAAGCTGCCCAAGAAAAGCTGGGGCTAGTAAAGGCTGGTTCATGAGGTTTAAGGAAAAAAGCCATCTTCACAACATAAAATTACAAAGTGAAGCAGCACGTGCTAAATGTAGAAGCCTCGCCAGTTATCCAGAAGATCAAGCTAAAATAATTGATGAAGGTTGGCTACACTAATCAACAGATTTCCAGTGTAGACCAAACATTCTTCTCTTGGAAGCAGCTGTCACCTAGAACTTTCATAGCTAAGAGAAGTCAATGCCTGCCCTAAAAGCTTCGAAAGATAGGCTGGCTCTCTTGTTAAGGGGTAATACAGCTGGTGTCTTTAGGCTGAAGCCAGTGCTCGTTTACCATTCCAAAAATCCTAGGGCCCTTAAGAATACTAACTCTACTTTGCCTATGTTGTATAAATGATGTTTCATTTTGTTATCGCAAAGCCTGGATGACAGCACGTCTGTTTATAGCAAGGTTTACTGAATATGTTAAACCCATTGTTGAGACCTACTGCTCGGAAAAAAATAGATTCCTTTCAAAATATTACTGCTCATTGATAATGTAGCTGGTTACCCAAGAGCTCTGATGGAGATATACAAGGAGATTAATGTTGTTCTCATATCTGCCAACACATCATCCATTCTGCAGCCCATGGATAAAGAAATAATTTCTAATTTTGAATTATCATTTAAGAAATATATTTCATATGGCTATGACTGCGATTCATCCAGCAGGTCTGGGCAAAGTCAATTGGAAAGCTTCTGCAAATGATTTATTA
Organism: Saimiri boliviensis; assembly: GCF_048565385.1. Lineage (NCBI taxonomy): Eukaryota > Metazoa > Chordata > Mammalia > Primates > Cebidae > Saimiri > Saimiri boliviensis. The sequence continues at coordinate 83,940,056 of NC_133460.1, forward strand.
TTCTAGATGTAAACCTCAAGTTGAATTGCAATCTCTAATACTGGACACGGGGCCAGGAGGGAGGTGATTAGATCATGGAGGTGGGTTTCTCATGAATGGCTCAGAACCATCTCCTTGATGCTGTTCTCATGATTGTCAGTGAGTTCTCATGAGATCTGGTCATTTAAAAGTGTGTGGCACCCCTTCTTGCCCCTGCTCTCACCATGTGGCAATCCTGTTCCCGCTTCACCTTCTGTCATGATTGTAAGCTTTCTGACACCTCTCCAGAAGCTGAGCAGATGCCAGTATCATGCTTCTTGTAAAGCCATCAAAACTGTGCAGACTTTAAATCAGGTAAACCTCGTTTCCTTATAAATTACCCAGTCTGGCCGACAGATCCAAAATGGCTGATTAGGAGCAGCTCAGGATTGCAGCTCCCAGCAAAAGCGTGGAGGCCACTGCAGGTGATCTCCAGGCAAGCAGGGCCTGGAGTGGATCTCAGTAGTCCTATAGCAGAGGGGCCTGAATATTAGAAGGAAAACTAAGAAACAGAAAGAAATAACTTCATCATCAACAAACGATGTATACTCAGAGACCCAATCTGAAAGCCAACAACTACAAAGATGACAGGTGGATAAATCCACAAAGATGGCAATAAACCAGCTCAAACCAGAACACCTCTCCTCCTCCAAGGGATTACAACTCCTCACCAGCAAGGGAACAAGACTAGATGGAGAATGAGTGTGATGAATTGACAGAAACAGGCTTCAGAAGGTGGGTAATAAGAAGCTTCACTGAGCTAAAAGAACATGTTCTAACCCAATGCAAAGAAACTAAGAACCTTGAAACAAGATTTGATGAAATACTAATGAGAATAAACAACACAGAGAGGAATATAAGAGAATTGATGGAGCTGAAAAACACAACATGAGAACTCCACAAAGCATACATAAGTTTCAACAGCCGAATTGACCAAGCAGAAGAAAGGATATCAGAGGTCAAAGATCAACTCAATGAAATAAAATGAGAAGGCAAGATTAGAGAAAAAAGGATAAAAAGGAATGAACAAAGTATCCAAGGAATATGGGACTATGTGAAAAGACCTAATCTACATTTGATAGGTGTACCTGAATGTGACAGAGAGAATGAATCCAAGCTGGAAAATACTCTTCAGGATATTATCCAGGAAAACTTCCCCAACCTAGCAAGGCAGGACAATATTCAAGTCCAGAAAATACAGAGAACACCACAAAGATATTCCTCAAGAAGAGCAACCCCAGGGCACATAATCGTCAGATTCACCAGGGTTGAAATGAGGAGAAAATGCTAAGAGCAGCCAGAGAGAAGCCCATCAGACTCACAGCAGATCTCTCTGCAGAAACCCTACAAGCCAGAAGAGAGTGGGGGCCAATATTCAACATCCTTAAAGAAAAGAACTTTCAACCCAGAATTTCATATCCAGCCAAACTAAGCTTCATAAGTGAAGGAGAAATAAAATCCTTTACGAACAAGCAAGTACTCAGAGATTTCATCATCACCAGGCCAGCTTTACAAGAGCTCCTGAAAGCAGCACTAAACATAAGAGGGAAAACCAGTACCAGCCACTCCAAAAGCATACCAAATGGTAAAGAGCATTGATACAATGAAGAAACTGCATCAACTAATGGGCAAAACAGCCAGCTAGCATCAAAATGGCAAGATCAAATTCACACATAACAATATTAACTCTAAATGTAAATGGGCTAAATGCCCCAATCAAAAGACACGAACTGGCAAATTGGATAAAAAGACAAAACCCATCAGTGTGCTGTATCCAGGAAACCTATCTCACATGCAAGGATACACAACAGCTCAAAATAAAGGGATGGAGGAATATCTACCAAGCAAATGGAGAGCAAAAAAAAAAGCAGGAGTTGCAATTCTCATCTCTGATCAAATAGACTTTAAACCAATGGATCAAAAGAGACAAAGAAGGACATTACATAATGGTAAAAGGACCAATGCAACAAGAAGAGCTAACAATCCTAAATATATATACACCTAATACGGGAGCACCCAGATACAGCACCAAGATACATAAAGCAAGTTCCTAATGACTTACAAAGAGACTTAGACTCCCACATAATAATAGTGGGAGACTTTAACACCCCATTGTCAATATTAGACAGATCAACAAGACAGAAAATTAACGAGGATATCCAGGATTTGAACTCAAGCCTGGACCAAGCAAACCTAATAGACATTTACAAAACTCTCCACCCCAAATCCACAGAATATACATTCTTCTCAGCACCACATCACACCTACTGTAAAACTGACCACATAATTGGAAGTAAATCACTCCTCAGCAAATGCAAAAGAGCAGAAATCATAAAAAACAGTCTCTCAGACCACAGTGCAATCAAGTTAGAACTCAGAAACTAACTCAGAACCGCACAGCTTCATGGAAACTGAACAACTGGCTCTTGAATGTTGACTGGATAAACAATGAAACGAAGGCAGAAATAAAGCTGTTCTTCAAAACCAGTAAGAATGAAGACACAATGTACCAGAATCTCTGGGACACATTTAAAGCAGTGTCTAGAGGAAAATATATAGCAATAAATGCCCATATGAGAAGCAAGGAAAGATATAAAATCAACACCCTATCATCAAAATTGAAAGAGCTAGAGGAGCAAGATGAAAAAAGCTCAAAACCTAGCAGAATACAAGTACTAACTAAGATCAGAGCAAAACTGAAGGAGATAGAGACACAAAAAACCCTTCAAAAAAGCAATAAATCCAGGAGCTGTTTTTGCAAAAAGATCAACAAAATAGACAGACCACTAGCCAGATTCGTAAAAAAGAAAAGAGAGCATAATCAAATAGATGCAATAAAAAACGATAAAGGGGTTATCACCACAGATTCCACAGAAATACAAACTATCATCAGAGATTATTACAAACAACTCTATGCACATAAACTAGTAAACCTGGAAGAAATGGATGAATTCCTGGACACTTTCATCCTCCCAAGTCTAACCCAGGAAGAAGTCGAACCCTAAATAGACCAATAACAAGAGCTGAAGTTGAGGCAATTAATAGCCTACAACCAAAAAAAAGCCCAGGTCCAGATGGGTTCACAGCCAAATTCTACCAGACATACAAAGAGGAGCTGGTACCATTCCTTCTGAAACTATTCCAAACAATCCAAAAAGAGAGAATCCTTCCCAAATCATTTTATGAGACCAACATCATCCTGATACCAAAACCCGGCAGAGACTCAGCAAGAAAAGAAAACTTCAGGCCAATGTCCACAATGAATATAAATGCAAAAATCTTCAATAAAATACTGGCAAACCGATTGCGAGAGCACATCAAAAAGCTTATCCACCGTGATCAAGTAGGCTTCACCCCGGGAAAGCGTACTTGCAAGGCTAGTTCAACATATGCAACTCTATAAACGTAATTCACCACATAAACAGAACCAAAGACAAAAACCACATGATTATCTCAATCGATGCAGAGAAGACCTTAGACAAAATTCAACAATCCTTTATGCTAAAAACCCTCAATAAACTAAGTATTGATGAAACATATCTCAAAATAATAAAAGCTATTTATGACAAACCAACAGCCAATATCATACTAAATGGGCAAAAACTGGAAGCATTCCCTTTGAAATCTGGCACTAGACAAAGATGCCCTCTCTCACCACTCCTATTCAATATAGTATTGGAAGTTCTAGCCAGAGCAATCAGGCAAGAAAAAGAAATAAAGAATATTCAAATAGGGAAGGAGGAAGTCAAACGGTCTCTATTTGCAGATGACATGATTGTATATTTAGAAGACCCCATCGTCTCAGCCCAAACTCTCCTGTAACCAATAAGCAACCTCAGCAAAGTCTCAGGATACAAAATCAATGTGCAAAAATCACAAGCATTCCTATACACCAATAACAGACTTAAAGAGGGCCAAATCAAGAATGAACTGCCATTCATAATTGCTACAAAGAGAATAAAATACCTAGGAATAGAACTGACAAAGGATGTAAAGAACCTCTTCAAGGAGAACTACAAACCAGTGCTCAACGAAATAAGAGAGGACACAAACAGATGAAGAAACATTCCATGCTCATGGTTAGGAAGAATCAATATTGTGAAAATGGCCATACTGCCCAAAGTAATTTATAGATTCAATGCTATCCCCATCAAGCTACCAATGACCTTCTTCACAGAACTGGAAAAAAAAACACCTTAAACTTCATATGGAACCAAAAGAGAGCCCACGTAGCCAAGTCAATTCTAAGCAAAAAGAACAAAACTGGAGGCATAACACTACCGGACTTCAAACTATACTACAAAGCTACAGTAATCAAAACAGCATGGTACTGGTACCAAAACAGAGATATAGACCAATGAAACAGAACAGAGGCCTCGAAGGCAACACCACACCTCTACAACCATCTGATCTTTGACAAACCTCACAAAAACAAGAAATGGAGAAAGGATTCCCTGTTTAACAAATGGTGTTAGGAAAACTGGCTAGCCATGTGCAGAAAGCAGAAATTGGATTGCTTCCTGACACCTTACACTAAAATTAACTCCAGATGGATTAAAGACTTAAACATAAAACCTAACACCAGAAAAACCATAGAAGACAATATATGCAAAACCATTCAGGACATAGGCATAGGCAAGTACTTCATGACTAAAACACCAAGAGCTTTGTCAACAAAAGCCAAAATAGACAAATGGGACCTAATCAAATTCCACAGCTTCTGCACAGTGAAAGAAACAGTCATTAGAGTGAATCGGCAACTAACAGAATGGGAAAAAATTTTTGCGATCTACCCATCTGAAAAAGGGCTGATATCCAGAATCTACAAAGAACTAAAACAGATTTACAAGAAAAATACAAACAAGCCCATTCAAAAGTGGGTGAAGGATATGAACAGATACTTTTCAAAAGAAGACACACATGAGGCCAACAAACATATGAAAAAATGCTCATCATCACTGGTCATTAGAGAAAAGCAAATCAAAACCACATTGAGATATCATCTCACGCCAGTCAGAATGGCGATCATTAAAAAATCCGGAGACAACAGATGCTGAAGAGGATGTGGAGAAATAGGAACACTTTTACACTGTTGGTAAAAGTGCAAATTAGTTCAACCATTGTGGAAGACAGTGTGGCGATTCCTCGAGGACCTAGAAATAGAAATTCCATTTGCCCCAACAATCCCATTGCTGGGTATATATCCAAAGGATTATAAATCGTTCTACTATAAGGACACATGCACATGAATGTCCACTGCAGCACTGTTTACAATAGCAAAGGCTGGGAACCAACCCAAATGTCCATCCATGATAGACTGGACAGGGAAAATGTGGCACATAATGCACCATGGAATACTATTCAGCCATAAAAAATGAGTTTCTGTCCTTTGTAGGGACATGGATGAACCTGGAAACCATCATTCACAACAAACTGACACAAGAACAGAAAATCAAACAACGCATGTTCTCACTAATAGGTGGGTATTGAGCAATAAGAACACATGGACACAAGGAGGGAAGCATCACATACCCTGGTCTGTCGGGGGGGAAACAGGGGAGGGACAGTGAGGGGTGGGGAGTTCAGGAGAGATAGCATGGGGAGAAATGCCAGATATAGGTAATGGGGAGGAAGGCAACACATCACACTGCCATGTGTGTACCTATGCAACAATCTTGCATGTTCTTCACATGTACCCCAAAACCTAAAATGCAATTTAAAAAAATCCCATGCCAATAAAAAAAAATAATAATAAATGAGATCTTGGCAGGGTGCCGCCAGCATCTACTACAACTATTCCACCTCAACACTCTCCACAACACTGCTACAGAACTAAAGAGAATCATTCCTGAGGTTGAAATGTGAGGTTTGTGAAGCAGATACATCTAGAAGAAAAAGGGAGAATGCAGTAACTCAGATCAGACCAGGGGAAAGTATGCTGTGACAAAAAATTGTTAGTGCCCTGAAGACATGGAGAGCTGCAGGCTGATGGGCTTTGATCATGACAGTGTTGGGTATGCTCTGACAGTCCCACTAGGCTCATGTAGGCAGGGCTCATCTATGACACTGGGTGATTTTAATGCTCCTGAACAGCAACTGGATTCTGCTAATTGCCTCACTGATGATGATGGGGAAAAGGATCAAAAGGTGAATAATTTACCATCTGCCATGAATGCTTTTGCCAGCTTTATGAATGAAAAGTTCATTGGATTTTGTGGTTGGTTTTGGTATTTTTCAGGTCCTGTTATTGTTGACCTTTCTTTCTACAGAGTTTAAAACCAGAGACTTTATTACTAAACTGATAAGTGACCACATACCAAAATAAATAAATAAATAAAACAAAAACCCACTTATAACCCACAAGTTGCATTTTGAAAGAATCAATAAGGCATTTGAATTGCTCCAAGATGGACATTTGTGACTATTTGTGCCTGAGTGGTGTGTGTGTGTAAGAAGAATTTATGTGAGAGATCTTATAATGTGACTCTTACATAAAATTTTATGAAAAATGAGAGGGCTCAGATTAGTTAATCGAGCTAAAACTGACCAGTTGTGGGAAATGGTTTAGAGAATAGCAAAAAAAAAAAAAAAAAAAAAAGGCCGGGCACGGTGGCTCACTCCTGTAATCCCAGCACTTTGGGAGGCTGAGGCGGGTGGATCACGAGGTCAAGAGATCGAGACCATCCTGGTCAATATGGTGAAACCCCGTCTCTACTAAAAATACAAAAAATTAGCTGAGCATGGTGGCACGTGCCTGTAATCCCAGCTACTCAGGAGGTTGAGGCAGGAGAATTGCCTGAACCCAGGATGCGGAGGTTGCAGTGAGCCGAGATCGCGCCATTGCACTCCAGCCTGGGTAACAAGAGCGAAACTCCATCTCAAAAAAAAAAAAAAAGAACTTTGAGTCAGTTGTGAGGTGACTTCAGCCTTTTGCCCATGTTGCTGTCCTCATATATAAAATGGAGATAGTGACACCACATCCTTTGAGAGACTCCTGTGAAGATCAAATGTAAAAATAAAAAGACCAATGAAAGAAAAAAAATTTACCCAGTCTGAGGTATTGCTTTCTAGCAATGCAAGAGCAGACTAATACAAGATGCCGTTAAGAGCATTTGTGAATCAAGGGTGAACTACATATCCACATAAACAGGAATTTAGAAGCTGATTTCAATGCTTATGAATGACTTTGAGAGGTTCCAAAATTCAGTGGAGATTCCCACCACTGAAGATATGGGAATAGCAAGAGAACTGGAATTAGAAGTGAAGCCTGAAGATGTAACTGAACTGCTGCAATCTCATTATAAAATTTGAATGGATAAAGAGTTGCTTCTATCGGATGAGCAAAGAAAGCTATTTCTTGAGATGAAATCTATTCCTGGTAAAGATGCTGTGAATATTATTGAAGTGAAAACAAAGGATTTAGAATATTCCATAAACTTAGTTATAAAGCAGCAGCAGGGTTTGAGAGGATTGACCGTAATTTTTTTTTTCTTTTTTTGAGACAGCATCTCATTCTGTCACCAGGCTGGAGTACAGCAACCTCCACCTCCCGGGTTCGAGCAGTTCTCCTACCTCAGCCTCCCAAGTAGCTAGGACTGCAGACGTGCACCACCACACCCAGCTAATTTTGTACTTTTAGTAGAGACAGGGCTTCATCATGTTGGCCAGGATGGTCTCCATCTCTTGACCTCATGATCCACCCACCTCAGCCTCCCAACATGCTGGGATTACAGGCATGAGTCACCACGCCCAGCTGACTGACTCCAATTTTTAAAGGAGTTCTACTGTAGGTAAGATGATATCAAATAACATCACATGCTACAGAGAAATCTTTCTGAGTCAATGGAAGCAAAATTTATTGTCATGCTATTTTAAGAAATTTTCACAGCCACCCCAACCTTCAGCAGCCACCACCCTGATCAGTCAGCAATCATCAACATCAGGGCAAGACTCTCTGCCAGCAAAAAAGATTATGACTTGCTGAAGGCTCAGATGAGCTTTAGCATTTTTCAGCATTAAAGTTTTGTTTTGGGTTTTGGTTTGTTTTTTGAGACAAGGTTTGTCTCTGCAACCCAGGCTGGAGTACAGTGGCACCATCTCAGCTTACTGCAACCTCTGCCTCCTGACCTCAAGCCATCCTCCCACCTCAGTCTCCTGAGTAGTTGGGACTACAGACATAGGCCACAACCAGCTAATTTTTGTAGAAACAGGGTTTCATCATATTGCCCAGGCTGGTCTCGAACTCATGAGCTCAGGCGATCTTCCCACCTCAGCCTCCCACAGTGCTGGAATTACAGGCATAAGCCACTGCGCCTGGCCTAAATATTTTTAAATTAAGGTATGTACACTTTTTTCGAAGACACAATGCTATTACACACTTAATAGACTAAACAATATAGTGTAAGCATAACTTTCATATGCACTGGGAAACCAAAAACTACTCAAGGTGTTAGTCTGGAACAAAATCCATGATATCTCTAAGTTATGCCTGTATCTCTTAATGAGATGAACATGACTTTTATTTTACAAATCTATGCACTTATAATAGTCAATGTACAAAATCAATCCTTTTTTATTTTTAAATATAAGCTCTGAGAAAGCTTGTTTGTATAAATAACAATGTCACAAAATCCTTTGATCTCCTCAGAATTATATGCCAAATATCCCATGGTGATCTATGATTTAAAATTACGTTTAATTATCTATTGGTTAATAGCTACATTAGGTCTTTCTTCAATTTTATTGAAAGAAAGAAACCACCTAAACTGAAAAATATTTATTGCTCAAAGATTCGAGTCAATCACTTCAGGACCAGCACCAACTTTCCTTCCATGCACTTTAAGAAGAGTAGGAATGGATGAGAAGTATACAAAGAACACTAATTTTATTTAAGTATAGTTATCAATATATTTTTTTAAAACTAGGGACATAGTATTAAATATGCTTTCATGTTAATGCATTAAGTAAAAGATCGCACAGCAAGTCAAATACCTCATAATTTCACAGTGGTGAGCAAAAACATTTCTACATGCCACAAGGTGAGTGACATTTCCAAGGTACAGGTACTGTTAACACTCCCGTGGCTTCTTTTGGTGACAGTCACAGGAACTGCTAATATTATCGTGCTTTGTGATTGTTTTCATACTTGAAGAAGATGCTAACATTTACTCAGATATTAGACAAAACGAAAATGTTCTTTTCTTCCCACCCTCGTTCACAGACGACCAGAATTCTAGGGTTAAAAATTCCTGGTTTAATAATGAAAGGACGAATGGAGTGATGATGAAGAGAAGCAATCAGGGGAGAGGTGAAAAGGGAGAGGAAAAGGGAAGACAGACAGGAAGTGTGGATAGGATGAAGACAAGCAAGAAGGAAATCTATCTCCGTCTCTGGGCTTGCAGATTCACAGGCAGTGTGTGGTGATTTCTGTGGTGATTTTATGTTAACATTTTATAACAACTAGGTTTTTCGGTTGATTCCTACCCACTCATCTCTTCCTCAGTTCCATAAATAGGGTCACCCGGCTGCAGAACTGCAAGTCCCAATCCAACCAGGATTTTCAGCCGTCTTCCCGAACGGCATCTTCACAGACACGCCCCAAATCTTGTGCCCTTAATTAACAAGGAGTTCATATTTTCTTGGGATATTCCCTCCCCATTAGTTCCTCTAGGAGTCCTCAAAGAGGGGGGTGCTCACCTCTTTTCTCTGCCGCCACCTGTTGCTCTCATACCCTCAGCTCTGGGTTCCTCCGCGCCAGGTCCCTCCGCTCAACGTCCCTCCACTCCGTGTCCCTCAGCTCCGAATCCCTCAAGCTCCAAGTCCCTCAGGTCTGGGTCCCTCAGGTCTGAGTTCCTCAGCTCCGGGTCCCTCGCTCAGGTCCCTCAGCTCTGAGTTCCTTAGCTCTGGTCCGGGTCCCTCAGCTCCGAGAGAGTTTCTCAGCTCTGAGAGAGCCCTCAGCTCCGAGAGAGTTCCTCAGCTCCGAGAGAGTTCCTCAGCTCCGAGAGAGTTCCTCAGCTCCGAGTTCCTCAGCTCCGGTCCAGGTTCCGCAGGTCCGGGTTCCCCCGGTCCGGGTTCCTCAGCCCCGAGTTCGTCAGCTTTGAGTTCATCAGCTCCGAGAACCTCAGTTCCGGGTCCCTCCGTTCCGGGTCCCTCCACTCAACGTTCCTCAGCTCTCAGTTCCTCCGCTCCAACTTCCTCAGCTCCGGGCCTCTCAGCTCCAGGTCCCTCCGCCCAGGGGCAGGTACCTGCAGCTCCGCGCTGTGATCAGCCTCCTCTGTCCACCAACCCGGGGGCGTTTTCGGAAAATAATCCTCTGGCTCCTTCTTTGGAAGTAGAGCCTTCCCGCCCCTCTGACATTAATCATCGGTTTTCTTGGACTCTCCGCGGTCTGCCTCTCAGAGGGCACAGGCTCCCGCCAGGCACCGGTTGACTGCTCTCGACGCCATTCCGCTGGGGCTCAGGTCAGTTCTTGTGCGCGTGGGGACCTTTTCCGCTCAGGTCGGCTCCAGAGACCACCCTTCTTCCGCGGGCTCCGTCAGCTCGAGTCCGCTGTTCTCGGGCCTTCAAGCCACGGAATATCAGGGCAGAGGTGAAACACGTGCTGAAGGGTCGCTGCACAGTCATGGCCTGTGAGGAAGCTCTCAGACTTTCAGTGACCCTTGAAGCGCTCCTTCGAGGCTATGAGGGGGCTCCGCGATGGCGAGTCTGGCTGACGGCGAGCAGCAGGCCCCGGGCTCACACTGGGACTGTGTGGCCGCAGCCTCTCACCTGCAGTCTCAACCCCACTCGGCCAAAATACTAATTCGCCAGCGGAGAAGGGCCATTGAGGGGAAAGCCCTCGGAGCAAAACAGCATCGGATTCCATTTGTCCCAGAGTATCTTCCCCCGCCCCGTCAAAGCCAAACAGGAAAATAACTGCTTTATTCCTTTCCCAACCCCAGCCTGACCTTTTTTTGGCACACTGTCGCCCCTGCTGGAGTGCAAAGGCGCGATCTCGGCTCACTGCAACCTCCACCTTCCGGGTTCACTCGATTCTCCTGCCTCAGCCTCCAGAGTAGCTAGGATTACAGGCGCCCCCTACCACACTTTGCTAATTTTTCGTATTATTTAGTAGAGAAGGGGTTTTCACTATGCTGGCCAGACTGCTCTTGAACACCTGACCCCGGAATCTGCCCACCTCGGCCTCCCAAAGTGCTGGGATTACAGGCGTAATTATTTCATAATTATTTCATTATTTCATAATATGAAATAACCTTATTATGTTATATGTAATTATTATATTTGTATATTATATATTTTAAAATATATAATTATTTAATATAATTTTATATAATTATATATTTTAAAATATATAATTATTTAATATAATTTTATATAATTATATATTTATGTTTTGTATATTATATAATTTAATAATTTATCTATTATATTTATAATTTTATATATTTATATAATTATAAATAATTGTGAAGGACTTTGGTAGGCCATGTTAAGGGGTTTATAATGTACCCTAAGAACAATAGAGCACCATTGGAAGGTTTTAAGCAGGGGATTAACATAATTAGATTTATATTGTATAAAGATTGCTCTCTGCATTGTAAAGAATGGAGGAGAGAAACAAGACTGGAGTCAGAAAAAATAGGCTTGAAAAAGACAAGGCCACCGTGAGTGAACCAATGAAATCCCTTATAGATATGTTTTCATTTCTACTAATAAAACAGTGAAGGCTGTTAATGTTAACATTCACCTACATGAATAATAGCAGTGTGTCCAAATAATTTCAATATATCATCCCTTGCTTGCCAAAAACTTACCAGTTTTGACAAGATGATTGGAAATTTGTTTTCCTTCATTGAAGATAATCTGCAAACTAAGAAGATGTTGTCCCTATTGAGTCCTCCATCCAAATAGGTCTTTCTGATTTTATAACACAGGGTTGTCTTTGACTCCCATTATCCTGGGTCCCACAGGTTCACAGAGACAGAGTCACTTGTTTACTCAATACAGAAAGGCTTTCAGTACACTTTAGTTAGTCTGTTTTGCCTAGCTAAACAGGTATTTCTCAATCCTCTAACCAGAATACAGGATTATAGGTCTTGTTTCAGTTCATGATACATAAGTTCATGACAAGGCACATGCCCTCTACTCTTCTTACACCAGCCCAATTCCCTGCCTCTTAATAGGCCAGAAAACAACTCCTTGCTTTACTTCCTCTTAGCTTCCTTTGCCTCTCCCAAGACTGTATCACAAAAAGCTCAAATCTTGTTCTTCCATATGTTTTCTCTCCTGTTTTTTTCCCTTTTCCTCTTCTAAACTGTCTCTTTCCCTCATTACTCCCAAAAGAAATGACTCAAGATAACACATTCTCAACTATGGAGGCAAATTCTTATTTACCAGAATTTCTCACAGGAAAAAAGATAATAGTGCATAACTATCCAAGTAATTGGTCCATTGCCTGTTCTCTAGACCCTGGGAAAGTCATACTGCTGAGATGCAAATCCTGGCTCAACCACTTGCTGTGTGACCTTAGGCAAGTTATACTCAGCCTCTTTTCATTTCACTTTCCCCGTCTGTAAGGTAGAGATAATGATCCTATCTCATAGGATTACTGTGAGGGTTAAGTGATTTGATACATATTAAATACTGAACAGGGTCAGGAACTCAATAAGTGTTGGCTATTACTGTATGCTAGGCACTGGGAATATAGCAATGAGTGATATAGAAAAGATCCTTGCTCTCCTGGACTTCATATTCTAATGAGGGGGAAGACAATACAAGTAAATAAGGATAACTACAGAGTGTGATAATGTTATAAAGAGAACAGTGGAGTGAGGATGAAGACTTTAGATAAGATGGTCATGGACAGAGGAAAGATGAGAAGGAATCAACAATGCAAGGAGCTGGAGAAATAAACAGCAAATGCAAAGACCATAAGGATGGAAAGAGCTTGGAGACTTCTTGAAGAGGCCAGTGTGGCTGATGATTGGTGAGCTCAGGGGAGGGTGAAGCTAAAGCCAACATTTAGGTGAAGGCCAAATTCAGCAGAATCATGTGTATCCTGTTAAGAGGCTGGGTTTATTTTAAATGTCATGAGAAGACACTGAAGGGTATTAAGCAGGTAAATAATATCAGGCTATGTTTTAAGAAGACCCTTTCTACATCTCTGTGAAATGCATTGTCCCAAGCAACCTGCTCAGCTAACAAAATTTTAGTATGGCTCAGGAACTTAAAGTTCATGAAAATTCATCTCCAAAGTCCCTCCTATTCTAAACAATCAGTGGTTCTATGCTGAGATTGAAGAGACCTTCGATTTCTCAGCAACACAATGTACTTAACAGAGCTTTATTATTTCTTTTTCCCTTTGTGCCATTAGTTTTAAATGGTTGAGTCATATCAAATAAATGCTTTTAATTGTTCTTGTTTCTTGCCTCCAAATTCCCAAATGCTAATCAACAATTTTCTGCTAATGAAGTGTCCAAAACTGAAAACAGCATCCCAGGTGCTATCTCACTAGGGCCAAACAGAAAGAGCTATTATCTCCCTGCTTTATGACAAGAGACCAATGTCATATTTTTCTCACGGTATTATACAACAGACATGTATCTAATTTGCCATTTAGCATCACCCTAGGGCCTCTTACAGCTATTACTATTTTCCAGGTGTTGCCCGCCTCATGAAAAAATTTCTTTTCAATTATTTTTCCCCGGATGCTTCTGCTTGAAATCTTTCCAAGTTGAGTGTCATTCCCTCTGCCATATTGTTAATGTTTTATATAATTTATTTGGCTTTCCTGGTGTTTGCAGCATGTCTTCTTTTAGGGTCATCTGAAATTTTCATTAACATGTTTGTGAACAGGATGTAGCCAGAAGGGAAGTGCTGAGGGACTCATCTTCTGTTCCTTTATTAGTTAGGTATTGGTTCTAGAAATGTAGAAGGAGCCCATTCATCAAAAGTAGAATTTGTCTCTACTTTTTTCTTACACACACACACATACACACACACACACACACACACACACACAGAGTCCTTGACATGAACAAACTCTCTATATCAGGGATCCCTAACATGAGGATCACAGATACGATGGCACACTGGGGTTCCCATGCACCCCTGTGATTGTATCCACAATATGTTTACATTGTTGTGTCCTTGAGTAGATGTGCAGTTTTCTAGGGCAAAGGCCAGTAGATTTCATTAGAATCTTATGGCGGGGGTTGGGGGAGGCATGGCTGGGCATGATGGCTCATACCTGTAATCTCAGAACTTTGGGAGGCCAAGGCAGGTGGATCACTTGAAGTCAGGACTTTGAGACCAGCCTGGCCAACATGGCAAAACCTATGTCTACTAAAAATACAAAAAAATTAGCTGGGCATGGTGGCACACACCTGTAATTCCAGCTATTCAAGAGGCTGAGGCAGGAGAATCACTTGAACTCAGAGGCAGAGGTTGTAGTAAACTGAGATGGCATCACTGCACTCCAGCCTCAATGACAGAGTGAGACTGTCTCACGAACATAAAAAAGAATCTCATGGGATTGTGTAAACTGCAAAAAGGCTAAGAACCATTGTTTTATATCATTGTTTCTCAAAGACTGAGCCAACAGTCAGCTCTATTTGAATCACATGGGATGCTTAGTAAAATGCAGATTCTTGGGTCCTATTCTAGACATACAAAATGGAAATGGAGATAGGAATGTCAATTATTTTTGACTAGGATAACTATGTTAATTGTACAAAATTTAAAAGGTCAAAAAAGTCTCCTATCCCTGTTTCCTAGCTATTGGTTTCTTTTCAGAGAAGCAACCACTGTTACCAGTTTTCTGTGTATTTTTTTTAACTTGAAAAAAAAACAAAAGAACAAAGAAAAAAACTCCCCAGGTGATTTATATTATGTTTATGCACAATAAAATTTGAGAACAATTCTCTATAAAGAAAAACAATGAATGTTTAACTGTGCTAAAGGCTGTCTCAATCAGAGACCTTGTTCCCCTACCCAGCTAAGATCCTGATTATCCTGACACACAATGCTCAAAGCCAATTACATATATACAACATTCCATTGTTTCATCTCCTCTTGGTAAAGAAAATATCTTCAATCTTTCTTCTGTTTCATTAGAATTTACCACCTCTGCTTCTAGCTCTCTGTGACCTAGACTGATACCCCACCCTGATTCAGGTGTTGAATAAACTGGTAACAAAAGTAGGATTGAACTTCTGACTGCCCCAGTGCTGGGATTACTCATTTCCTCTAGAAAATCTTCTTAACCTCTTTGGTAAAACAAAAAACCTCTCTAGCCTAGGCAGCTTCTCTTATTAACTTATAGAAACAGCTTATCTCAGAAATTCGGTACACAAAATTAAGCATTTCCTGTGGGCATTAACAAGTCTAGATTGCCTTGTACCTGCTCTGCTGGCAGGTGTAGAAGCAGCCAGCTCTACGCCGTGGCATGGAAGCTGTATCCCTCAGCTTCTGTCTGAGTTGGGTCCAGAGATTCACAGACAGTAAAGCATAGGTTCATGTTTTCTGTAAAATGTGGAATGGCCTATAAAAGAGAACAGATGTATTTTAAATGCCAGTTCAAAATTTTAGCCCCCAATTTTACACCTGAAAGGTTAATAAATATATGAAGAGAGGCATAAGGTTACTAGGAATTAAAGACATTCAAAGTTAAAGAATGAGATAACACTTCATGTCCATCAGCTTAGCCAAATTGGAAAGAGAACAATACCAAATGTAGGCTATAATGTAGGAAAATAGAAAACCTTTGGAGCTACTGGTGGAAAACCAATTCTGAGTGAGTCCATATACTGTGGCCCAACAGTCCCATAGCAGCTACATCCTAAAGGAATTGCTTCACAGATCCAGTAGGATCATGGTCAAGGATTTCACTGTGGCTCTATTTGTAATTGTGGTAAGTAACCTACGTGTCCATCCCAAAGGAATGGATAAAAATAATGTTCTGGTTATCTACTATGGAACACCATGCAGCATTTAGAATATTGAACCACGTATATATTCAGCAACATAAAAAGATCTTACACAAAGACTGTTATGTGAAAATGTAAGAAACAGGACAAGTTCTATAGTGCATTTTATGAAAATTAAAAACACAAATGCAGGCAGAAAGTAGATTAATAGTTGCTGGAGGCTTGGGGCAGAGAATGGAGAGAAACTGTGAGTGGGTACAGGATTTATGTTAGGCGTGATGAAAATATTCTGGAAATAGATTGTGGTGATTGTTGAACAACTTTGTGAGTATTCTTTTCTTAAAAAAATCACTGAATTATACCCTTTAGAGGGGTCAGTTTGGCTGAGTACAGTGGCTCAAACCTGTAATCCCAGAATTTTGGGAGGCCAAAGTAGAACAATCACTTGAGCCCAGAGGTTTGAGACCAGCCTAGGTAACATGAGAGACTCCCTCTCTATGAATGTTGTTTTTTTTTTATTTTTAACAAAATTAGCTGGACATGGTGGTATGCACTTGTAGTCCCAGCTACTCAAGAAGATCAGTTGAGGCCAGGAGGTCAAGAGGGCAGTGAGCTATGATCATGCCACTGCACTCCAGGTTAGGTGACAGAACAAGACCATGTCTCTAAAAAACATAAAAATAAAAATAATAGGGGAATTTTATGGTGTGTAAATTATATCTCAATAAAAGAAAAGCACACACAAACCAATACTAAGTATTTTACAAGCATATATACATACTTAAGGATATATCAGTCAATATTGGAGTGGCTATCTAAAGGGGGAAGGGATGAGATTGGGGATTAGAATGGGGTAAAGGAGGCTTTTTATAGCCAATGATGCTAGTGCACCATCAAGTGTCAACTGAGGAAGACTCAATCCTCTATGCCTGTAATAAAACCAACAACAACAACTGAGGGTGGAAGGAGGGAAGAAAAAAAGAAAAGCATATTATAGTATAATGAGGGAAAATGTGCTGTAATGAAGAATTTAAAAAATTAGAATACTACAATGGTAAGAACATCATAAGTGCAACTGGCTGGGCACAGTGGCTCACACCTGTAATCCCAGCACGTTGGGAGGCTGAGGCAGGCAGATCACTTGAGGTCGGAAGATCAAGACCAGCCTGACCAGCATGGTAAAACCCTGTCTCTACTAAAATACAAAAAAAAAAAAAATTAGCCAGGCATGTGGTGCACACCTTTAATCCCAGCTTCTCAGGAGGCTGAGGCATGAGAATCTCTGGAACCTGGGAAGCAGAGGTTGAAGTGAGCCGAGATCTCACCCACTTTACTCCAGCCTGGATGACAGGGTAAGACTCTGTCTCAAAAAAAAAAAAAAAAACATTGTAAGTGCAGCTATGTAAAACGATGTATCTAAATGAACTAAAGTACAACAAATAGTTATAATGTAGTGTTGTGTAAAATTTTGTACTGGCAGTGCCTTGGCCATCCATTGCATAAGCTTAGACACCAATGTACTTAATTTTTCTGTAGCTGAGCCTCCTCAGGCAAAATGGAAATGATAATAATAACACCTACTTCCAAAGGTTCTTATGAGAATTAATTAAATTAATTTACGCATAATACATAGTAAGCCTTCTGTAAAAGTTACCTCGTATTATTGTTTTCCTAACTTTTGAAACTGTAAACTCTGGACTCAAACTATGTGTCCCATTGAACTCTGCTAGCCATTGATCATGTGAATTTCACGAAGTCACCCAGTCTGAGCCGCAATTTTAACATCTATTGTGAGAATTAAAACGGATAATGTAGTTGCCACATGCAAGCACTCAGTAAATGCTAACAGGCTGGGCACGGTGGCTCACACCTGTAATTCCAGCACTTTGGGAGGCCGAGGTGGGCATATCACCTGAGGTCAGGAGTTTAGGACCAGCCTGGCCAACACGGCAAAACTTTATCTCTACTAAAACTACAAAAATTAGCTGGGAGTAGTGGCATGCTTCTGCAATCCCAGCTACTCAGGAAGCTGAGGCACAAAAATCGCTTGAACCCAGGAGGTGAAGGTTGCAGTAAGTGGAGATCATGCCACTGCACTCCAGTCTGGGTGACAGAGAAAGACTCTGCCTAAAAAAAAAAAAAAAAAAAAAAAAAAACAGATTATATTATTAGGAATATTACTAACATGCTATCATAGTTTTAAAGTACAAAAAAGGAATAGAAGATACAAAATTTAATAATTTTATGTTCTTTCTAATCTATAAATTCTTCTATTTTTATAACATCTAATTTTTGTGGCTAGAGTTCCCAGACTCCCTTCTCTAGATAATGGGTCCCATACATCCTCTGGACACTTTGAACAGCTCCTTTATGGGAGTAATTAATTAATTAGGTAGGTAGGCAATTTCTGGTTTGTTTCTGTCTTCCTCAGGAGAATCTAAGCTCCAAGATGACAAAGAAGGTGTCAGATATGCTCAATATCTAGCACAAGGCCTGGCATTTTATTAATTAACAAATATTTATGGAATGGATGAATAAGAAAGGAAATAAAAGCATTTTAACATGTACATTCCGAAATAGCATAGTCATGATATTAGAGGTATTATTTCCTCCATCTCTCTCAGAAGTGAGGAAGCGTCCATCTTGTAAGCTAAGAAGACAGTAAACATTCAGATTCTGGGGAGCTATTTTTGGCAGCTCTTCCTTAGGAGAATCACACTGCCTGAACCTGTCCCCAGGAATCCTTTCAGTTACAGCAGTGCTCTGGAAAGCCAGTACTTTTCCAGAACTTCTTGTTCAGTAAAAGGAAAAGTACTTAGTCTCTCTAGATTATCTTCACCCAGTGTACATTAACCCTTACTCACTGACTCATGAAAAGGTAGGGAGCTTAAAACTTTCATTTCACAAATGAGGAAATGAGCCTAGAAAAATGAATTGATTTTCCTAGCTTAACACTTGTTAATAATAGAGCTGGTGCATTCGGGAATATGTTCATTCTTACAGTTCTCTCTTTCTCTCTCTCTCTATATATATATATATAATACATATAAAATATATTTGATTTATTTAAATCACATTTATGAAAGATTTTTTATTACATTGGCGGAAAAGCTCTTGATGTGTTAAGTAACATGAGCTGACTAGAATTACATATATAATACATATTCAATTATAAAATATATAACTATATGGAGAGCACATATAGTTATATATATATGTGTGTATATGTGTATATATTTCTCAGTTACTCATCTATGTAGAAAATGTAAAAAGGAGTATAAAAATGTTAACAGTGTTTATCCCTTGTTGGTAGCTCATAGTATATTTTTATTTATGTTTTTCTGTAGTTAATATGTATATAATACTTTACAATCAGAAATTTCAGCTTCTTAATTCCTGCTCTAATATTTTTTAAAGGTTTTATTTTGTTCAGCTCCACCAGGTGAAGGGCGCATCAACCTAGGGTCCAAAGAAGTTCTACCAGTCATTTAACCTAATCTATAAAATGGGTACAACCATGCCTACTTCCCAGGGTTCTTGTGTATATGGAATAACAAATATGAAATTCCTTCATAACTATAAAGCTTGATAAAGATGTTAAGTGATATTGTAATGATGATAATGGTCTGTGACCTATAAGAGATGGGAAAATCCTTAGGATAACAGTTATCTTTGCGCTGAGGAGTTTAGGTTGGGAAGGGAATGAAGTCTACTGCCAGGAGAGAAGAAGAGCTATCTTGCGCTTAAGAAAAACAATCAGCTGGGTGAGGTGGCTCATGCCTGTAATCCCAGCACTTTGGGAGGCCAAGGCGGGCAGATCACCCAAGGTCAGGAGTTAAAAACCAGCCTGGCCAACATGGTGAAATCCCATCCCTACTAAAAATACAAAAAATTGCTGGGCATGGTGGCATGCACCTGTAATTCCAGCTATGTGGGAGGCTGAAACAGGGGAATTGAAATTGCTTGAACCCAGGAGGCAGAGGTGCAGTGAGCCAAGATTGCACCACTGCACTCCAGCTCGGACAACAAAGCAAAACTCTGTCTCGAGGAAAAAAAAAGAAAAGAAAAACAATCATATGGTTGACCCCAGTTCTCTCCTTCTCCTATACTTCCAATAAATGCCTCAATATTTCCTCTAAAGATTAAACCTCCTTTCTGTCCCTTAAGTAGCCCATGCAAGAAGCAGCTTATAGTGGACAGGATCTAGTGTGTTTTGAGAGAATAGCATATCACAAATGCCATGGAAAATGAGATTTCACACATAGGGATGATTTTTTACATTAATCAGAGGTGGCAAGGTTAGTATGTAAAATTATTGTTTCTTTTTAATTTATTAATTATTTTTAGAGACAGGGTTTTATGCTGTTGCCCAGGCAGGACTGCAGCGATGCAATCATAGCTCACTTCAGCTTCGAATTCCTGGGCTCAAGTGATCCTCTTCCCTCAGCCTCCAAAGTAGATGAAACTACAGACATGTGTCACCATGCCTGGCTAATGTTTTTAATTTTTAATTTTTAATTTTTTAGAGACAGGGTCTCCCTATATTGCTCTGGCTGGTCTCTAACTCCTGGCCTGAAGAGATCCTCCCACTTCAGCCTGCCAAGTAGCTGGGTTTACTACATTTTAAAATGTAATACAGACTTATGATAAATTTACCCAAGAGAAATAAAAATTTATGTTCTCACAAAAACCTTCACACAAACATTTATAGCCACTTTTATTAATAATAACTAAAATAATAGCTAAAAACTGGAAATAAATATTCTTTATTGAATGAATAAAGAAACTGTGACACATCCATATAATGGAGTGCTACTCATCCATACAAAAGGATGAGCTACTGAAAATCACAACATATGTGAATCTTAAATGCATTATGCAAACTTAGCAAAGGAAGGGAGACCCAAAAAGGCCACAAACTGTATTCTCCATTTATATGATAGTCCAGAAAAGAAAACTATAGGGGAGAACAGATCAGTAGTTCCCGGAGGATAAGAGGAAGGGAGGGGTTGACTACAATAGGACAGTAAGAGAATTTTTGGGGGTGATGGAATTACTTTTGATTGTGATGGTTACATGTATATGCATTTGTCAAAATTCATAGAACAGTACACCAAAAAGGAAATTTTACTATATAAAGTTTAAAAATAAATGCATAAAAATAATATAGTCCCAGGGTAAATTCAAACAATACAAGGAATTTAAAGAAAGTTTCCCTCCCAGGTCTTTGTGATAATAGATCTGTATTTTGATTGCAGTGCTGGTCACATACATCCATACACGTGATAAAATTATAGAGAACTAAACACATTACACCAATATCAACTTCCTGCTTTTGATATTGTACTATAATTAAGATGTAACCAGCCAGGCATGGTGGCTCATGACTGTAATCCCAGTACTTTGGGAGGTCAAGACAGGCAGATCACCTGAGGTAAGGAGTTCGAGACCAGCCTGGCCAATATGGTGAAACCCAGTCTTTTCTTAAAAAAAAAAAAAAAAATACAAAAAATAGCTAGGCATGGTGGCAGGTGCCTGTAATCCCAGCTACTGGGGAGGATAAGGCAGGAGAATCGGTTGAACCTTGGAGGCAAAGGTTGCAGTAAGCCAAGATTGCACCATTGCACTTCAGTAACTCCAAATCAAAAAAAAAAAAAAAAAGATGTAACCAGCCAGTCACAGTGGCTCATGCTTGTAATCCTAGCACTTTGAGAGGCTGAAGCAGATAGATTATTTGAGGTCATGAGTTTGAGACCAGGTTGGCCAATATGGCCTACCCCACCAGCAGCTGGGATTACAGGCACCCACCACCATGCCTGGCTATTTTTTGTATTTTTTTTTTTTTTTTTTTTTTTTTTTTTTTTTTTTTTTAGTAAAGACTGCGTTTCACCATGTTGGCCAAGCTGATCTCGAACATGGTGAGACCCCCATCTCTACTAAAAATGCAAAAATTAGCTGGGTGTGATGGTGCACACCTGTAATCCCAGCTACTCAGGAGGCTGACGTAGAAAAATCGCTTGAACCTGGGAGGCAGAGGTTGCAGTGAGCCAAGACTGTGCCACTGCACTCCAGCCTGAGTGACAAAGCAAGACTCCGTCTCAAGATAGATAGATAAATCAATCAATCAATCAATCAATCTCAGATAAATGTGTGTGCACAAATTTATACATAAATACCTGTAACACAAATGTTAGCATATTATACTTGCTGTTCTGCACCTTGCTTTTTTCCTATAATTACTCTGGATATTTTTTCCATATCACATATACAATGGATCCACCTCCTTATTTTTTTCTTGCTGCATGGTATTCCATTGCACAGTGGTGTCATCATTTATTTCAACAGTTTCTTATTGATGGAATTCAGATCTTAACTAAAAATTGAACTTAAATAATTCAGAAACTTTTACAATACGAAAGGTCGGCCTGAGTTGGGACTAAAAGTTTTCACATATTCAAGACTTGACTCCAGAATATTCTTTTGACCAGAACGGGGAATGCAAGTGACAGGAGAATGGAAAAGCTGGGAAATTTCCCCAGCCAATGGGGAAGCAGTGAAGCGGGCAGGGAATTACTGCCGGGTAGGAGTTCGCAGAGGGGCGCCTTACTTTTGGAGTAGAGGCTGTGCTCCAAGCCGAGGCTTCCCAGGCTGCAGCTCAGATACATTGAAGTGTGTACCGGCTACGCACCGTGCAGTGATGCCTGGTCACCTCCAGACTCCCGCGGGGACCCCTTGCCCAGGCGGAGTCTGAATGCCCACTGCCACCAGCCCACGCGCGCAGTGGGCGTACACGTGGTGACCTGCCTGCTGCTGAGTTCCCAGCTCCGGCTCCTCCTCCCTCCAGCTCTCGCTCGGCTTTCTGCAGTATCACGTGCAGCTGCGCCGGGTGCAGGATGGCGGCGGCCGCGGCGGCGGCAGCAGCGGTGGGTGCCAGGCTCCGGGACTGCTGCAGCCGAGGCGCTGTACTCCTGCTTTTCTTTTCCCTGTCTCCTCGGCCCCCGGCAGCAGCCGCCTGGCTGCTGGGCCTGCGGCCCGAGGACACTGCTGGAGGCCGCGTGTCCCTGGAGGGGGGCACCCTGCGAGCCGCCGAAGGCACCAGCTTCCTCCTGCGTGTCTACTTCCAGCCAGGACCGCCGGCCACCGCCGCAAGGGTGCCCACACCGACCCTCTCCTCGGGGGAGAATGGTACCAGCGACTGGGCTCCGCGGCTCGTGTTCATCGAGGAGCCCCCGGGCGGTAGCGGCGTGGCCCCCAGCGCGGTCCCCACGCGGCCCCCGGGACCGCAGCGCTGCCGGGAGCAGAGCGACTGGGCATCGGACGTTGAGGTCCTGGGGCCCTTGCGTCCCGGGGGCGTGGCAGGCTCGGCCTTGGTTCAGGTGCGGGTGCGGGAGCTGCGCAAGGGCGAGGCGGAGCGGGGTGGCGCGGGCGGTGGCGGGAAGCTCTTTTCACTCTGTGCCTGGGATGGGCGCGCTTGGCACCACCACGGCGCCGCCGGCGGCTTCCTGCTGCGCGTCCGCCCGCGGTTGTACGGCCCAGGCGGGGACCTGCTGCCCCCTGCGTGGCTGCGGGCGCTCGGGGCTCTCCTGCTACTAGCCTTGTCGGCCCTGTTCAGCGGCCTGCGTCTGAGCCTACTGTCGCTGGACCCGGTGGAGTTACGGGTGCTGCGGAACAGCGGCTCGGCAGCCGAGCAGGAGCAGGCGCGCCGCGTGCAGGCCGTTCGCGGCAGAGGGACCCATCTGCTCTGCACCCTGCTCCTGGGCCAAGCCGGAGCCAACGCGGCCCTCGCTGGCTGGCTGTACGCCTCGCTGCCGCCGGGCGTCGGGGGAACCGGGGAAGACTACAGCGAAGAGGGGATCCACTTCCCGTGGCTGCCGGCGCTCGTGTGCACCGGCGCGGTATTCCTAGGCGCCGAGATCTGCCCCTATTCGGTGTGTTCGCGGCACGGGCTGGCCATCGCCTCGCACAGCGTGTGCCTGACCCGCCTTCTGATGGCAGCCGCCTTCCCCGTGTGCTACCCCCTGGGCCGCCTGCTCGACTGGGCGCTGCGCCAGGAGATCAGCACCTTCTACACGCGGGAGAAGCTGCTGGAGACGTTGCGGGCCGCAGACCCCTACAGCGACCTGGTGAAGGAGGAGCTCAACATCATACAGGGTGCCCTGGAGCTGCGCACCAAGGTGGTGGAAGAGGTCCTGACGCCCCTGGGAGACTGTTTCATGCTGCGCTCGGACGCGGTGCTCGACTTCGCCACTGTCTCCGAGATCCTGCGCAGCGGCTACACCCGTATCCCAGTGTACGAGGGCGACCAGCGGCACAACATTGTCGACATTTTATTTGTCAAAGACTTGGCCTTCGTGGACCCCGACGACTGCACCCCGCTCCTCACCGTAACCCGCTTCTACAACCGGCCCCTGCACTGCGTCTTCAATGACACCCGACTGGACACGGTACTGGAGGAGTTTAAGAAGGGTGAGCAGTAGTCTGTTTTCTCCCCCAACTCCTATCCCCCTCAAAGGTATTATCCTTTAGTGACCACGTGGGGCTCTAGATACCCAAAGCAATTTCGCTCCTCTAGTATGAAAAACCCAAGGAAGACCTTACCTCTTGGCTCCCTGGCTATTTTCATCTCACTTCTACCTCACATCTTGCTCCAGATTGAGCCCCAGGCCTCTTCCCCTTTACTTGACTCGCAAGACTCACCACATTTCTTATTTATTACATTCCACTAGTGTTTTTTCAAGGCCTACCAAGTGTCAGGTATTGTGTAGGTCGGTGATAGCCTTGAAGGTCATTGCATAGCTCTCCACCTATTACAGGAGGCACCTCTACAGGTTCCCATACAAGCAGCCTTTGCTTTAAACTTCTCCCAGGGCTGAAAGCTCACTATTTACAGAGCAAACTAATTCTGTTGCTGGACAGCTCCAGTGGCTGACAATGTCTTCCTTAAATAGAGAAGTTTGTGTCTCCAAATCCTCCTAGTTCTTGCCTTTTGAATCATGTAGACTAAACCCAAACACAGATGTTCTTCCCATATGTAACTTCGCATCAGGTATTGATTGCACACATATCAAGTACTCAGGTTCAGGTCGGGCGCAGTGGCTCATGCTTGAAATCCCAGCACTTTGGGAAGCCCAGGTGGGAGGATCACTTGAGCCCAGGAGTTCAAAACTGCAGTGAGCTGTAATCGCACCATGGTACAAAACAGCAAGATCCTGGTGAGGGGTGGGGTGTGCTCAGGTTGGGGGTTAAAAGTTGACTGAGGCAGTAGGATCCTTGTAATTCTAGGAACTGTGGTCCTGTGAAATAGGATAGATCTGAGGAAATACTCTGGGTAGAGGAGATCCTAGAAAACTTGCACATCCAAATGAGTGGGATTTCCTTCAGTGCAGTCACCATCCTCCAACTCGCCTCCCCAAACTCAAGCCTGATGTCATGCTTTTAACATGTTTACTTTATGTCTGAGTTTGTCTTCGGAAAGTGCCTTCTGGTGACTACAAATTAACTCAAGAAAAATCAGCCTGGACCCATTAGAGTCACCCCTCTTGGCATTACACAGTTTGACTCTCCCCTAGTTCACCAGATTTGGCCCAGAACCCTTGACTGTTTTTTAAAATCAAATCTGCTTTCAGGAGTCAACATTAAGAGCATTCAAAAGACTATTTCACAAACCCTGAAAGCGACTAGAGATATCATAATTTGGAAACAGGGACATAATTAGAATAAGTGTAAAACTTTCCAGAATAACTACTTTGAAGTAGGCAGTCATCTGATATGAGTTGGAATGTTTATTAAAAACAAAAACCAAAAAGTCAATCCCTTGACTTTAGATTCAGGCTTCAAATTTCGCTTCCTTGTGGCTAGCAGTACTCTTATTTGACTGCATTTTGTATAAATTGTTTTGTCAAAAATTTAATCTCTGATAATTTGATCCTGAGGCTGCAGTAGACTGTGATTGTGCCACTGAACTCTAGCCTGGGTAACAGAGCAAGACCCTGTCTCAAGAAAAGAAGGAAAGAAAGGAAGAAGAAAATTCAATCTCATTACTTTAGCATCATATGTAATCTTTAGGACTTTGAATACAAACAAATCTGGGGTCTTCTTCCTGCCACAATATTTTGAAATCATATTAAATATTAAAATGTAGCCTCATTGTCAGGTACTGACAGAAGACATTTTAAATGAAACTCCTATGAACTCATTCATTTATTCATTATTTATTTATTTATTTTGAGACAGAGTCTCCCTCTGTCAATGTCACCCAGGCTGGAATGCAGTAGCGCCATCTCAGCTCACTGCAGACTCTGCCTCTTGGGTTCAAGTGATCCTCCTGCCTCTGCCTCCCAGGTGCGTGCCACCATGCCCAGCTAATCTTTATATTTTTAGTAAAGACGGGGTTTCACCATGTTGGCCAGGCTGTCTCAAATTCCTGACCTCAGATGATCCACCTGCCTCAGCCTCCCAAAGTGCTGGGATTACAGATGTGAGCCACTGCACCTGACCTTATTTAGTATTTTTTAAACATCTGTACAGTTTTAGGCAACAGGGGAGACAAGAAGACTGTCCACAGTTGGTTAGCAATATACAAGGCATAGTGAGCAGTCTTTTGAAGTAGGAATTGTCATATTAACTCTTATATCCTCAGTATCTTACACAGTGTCTTGTACATAGTAAGCTGTTCCAAAAAGTTAATATTGATCTGAAATGAATCCCTGTGCAGGATTTCTAAATCTGGTCTGAAAAAAAAAAGCTCCTTTAGTGTTCTGTTAATACCTACTTTGTATTTAGGTAGATCACTAAAGAGAAGCAGACTATTACAGAGAATACTAAGCCAAGGAAGATATTTCTACTTCCTTTCATAGTCTTGCTACTTCTTCAAAGTATGGTCCATGAAACAGTAGCATGAGTCTCACCTGGGAGCTTATTAGAAATGCAGAATTTCATGCCTCACCCTAAATCTACTGAATGAAAATCCACACTTTAGCAAGCCTCCAGGTGGCTCCTATGTGGCATGAAAGTTTGAGAAGCATTACCTTCAGAGATCCCTTATTAATAGTGTTTGGTAGATCTACTGACTTAATGAACAAGGTGGATATTCTCAGTCTGCAAGCCATGTAACATAGTGGTCATTTTCTTTAGGAGTTATACATTTGCACCATAGGTTAGAAGAGAAAGGCTGGGTTGAACTGATTTTCTTTACCCTTAAAAAATTTTCTTTACCCTTTTTTGGCTGGGCATGGTGGCTCACGCCTGTAATCCCAGCACTTCGGGAGGCTGAGGTGGCAGATCACCTGAGGTCAGGAGTTTGTGAACAGCCTGGCCAACATGGTGAAACCCCATGTCCACTAAAAATACAAAAATTAGCCAGGTGTGGTGACACGCACTTATAATCCCAGCTAATTGGGAGGCTGAGACAGGAGAATTGCTTGAACCTGGGAGGTGGAGTTCCACTGAGCCAAGATTGTGCCACTGTGCTCCAGCCTGGGTGACAGAGCAAGACTCTGTCTCAAAAATAAATAAATAAATAAGGCC
The DNA here is from genome assembly GCF_048565385.1 of Saimiri boliviensis. NCBI lineage: Eukaryota > Metazoa > Chordata > Mammalia > Primates > Cebidae > Saimiri > Saimiri boliviensis. Next base: position 83,967,526 of record NC_133460.1, read on the forward strand.
GGGAGCGGTGGCTCACACCTGTAATCCCAGCACTTTGGGAGGCCAAGGCAGGCGGATCATGAGGTCAGGAGATTGAGACCATCCTGGCTAACATGGTGAAACCCCGTCTCTACTAAAAATGCAAAAAATTAGCGGGCATGGTGGTGTGCACCTATAGTCCCAGCTACTCGGGAAGCTGAGGCAGGAGAATCACTTGAACCCAGGAAGCGGAGGTTGCAGTGAGCCAAGATCATGCCACCACACTCCAGCCTGGGTGACAAAGACTTTGTCTCAAAAACAAACAAACAAACAAAAAATAAATAAATAATTTTTTTAAATTATTTTTTAAGTAAGTCTTTAATAGCTCTTCCATTTTCCTTACATCCTTGCTTCTCAAGTAACTTAACCAGCAACAAACCCCTTAGAAGGTAGAAGAGGAAAATGATGATATTAATAGGAGCCACAGTTACCATTAATTGAGCACCAACAGTTCTTCTAGGCACCATGCCAGGCCCTTTACATATTCAGACCAACCCTCCTGGGTAGATGTTATTAACTCCATTTTACAGATGAAGAAACTAAAGCTCAGATCAATAACATGACTTGCACAACTTTCCATAGCTAACAACCAACTGAATTGTGGTGTGAACTACATCTGCAGGACCCCAAAGCCTGTTCTTTCCCTGCTACACCCATCTTATTTCTTCCTCCATCCAGGAATTCCTGCCACCCACAGGGTTCAAAGATAGGCTTTTCACCTCTGATTGTTGCCCATGGCTGATTCGCCACTGGTTTCTGCAGGTTAGTAATGTAGCTTTATAATTACAGTAATTGCTAACATACATATTGCATTTGACAAAACATTTCTATATACCTTCTCTTATCCAATCTTAAACAACTCTGTAGTCACAGGTGATGACCCTAAGACCTGGAAGGGTTATTTGGCCACCCTAAAATCATCATTCCATTAGTTTATTCCATGGCCCAGATTCAGATCCAGGTCATGTGACTCCAGAGCACTTGGTCCATATGAGATTTTATCTTTTTACGTCTTATGAGTTGCAGGTCTTTAGAAGTGGGGAAAACGAAAATGGTCTTTCACACTAGAGCGTTAGGTTTACAAAAGGGAACAGTATTTCTTACCACTGGACTATAAGTTCCCTGAGGGCAGAGAATGAATCTTATTCATTTTGTATTCTCAGGACAAGTACAATGACTACCATGGCTAGGGGATGTATAAACATGTGTTGAATAAATGGTTTTAAATACCTAACTTCTATATTTCTGTGTTTGAGTGAGGTGAACCCTAAGTACAGAATAATTAATGTTACTCCCTGATCACAACAAACATCTACTCTTCTTCTTCATGGGCCTCTATCCCCAGTAAGTGATGCCACTTGTCCCTTTAGTCTCCCAGACTAGGAAGCTCTCCTTCGCATACAGCTCATCCAATAATCATTGTCTTAGTCTGCACAGGCTGCCATTACAAAATACCATAGACTGGTGACTTAAACAACAGAAATTTATTTTCTCACAATCCAAGGCTTTGACATCCAAGATCAAAGTTCTGGCCAACTGAGTTTCTGGTGATGATGCTCTTCCTGGCTTGCAGGTGGCTGCCTTCTGTCCGTGGCATTTCCTCAGTGCATGTCCACAGAGAGCAATAGGCTCAGGTCCTCTCTTCTTAGACAGATACCAATCCTGTTGAATCAGGGCCCACCCTCATTCCCTCATTTAATCTTAACTACTGTACTTCCTTAGAGGCCTCTCTGGGAGTTGTTAGGCGTCAACATCCAAATTTTGTGGGAAGACAAATATTCAGTCCATAAAACCAAGCTGGCCAAATAATTGGATGCCAATATTGCATCCAACTGCAGTCATAGGTCATTTCGTTCAGTGATGGACTGCATATACTATGGTGGTCCCATAAGATTGCACTGGAGCTGAAAAATTCCTATCACCTGGTGATGTCCTAGCAGTCAACATCTAACATCATTGTAAGGCAACACATTACCTTTACTATATTTAGATACACAAATACTTACCATTGTGTTGCAGTTACCTACAGTATTCAGTACAGTAGCATGCTATACAGGTTTGTAGCCTAGGAGCAATAGGTTATAACAGGTAGCCTATATGTTAGGCATATAGGTTATATAGCCTAGGAGCAATAGGTTATAACAGGTAGCCTATATGTTAGGCATATAACAGGTAGCCTATATGTTAGGCAATTTCATGGTTGTGTGAACATCATAGAATGTGCTTACACAAAACCTAGAGGATATAGTGTATACTATAGGTATACACTGTAGATATACAATATAGGTATACTATAGGTATACACTATATCCTCTAGGTTTTCTGTAAGTACATTCTATGATGTTCACACAACCATGAAATTGCCTAGCAATAAATTTATCAGAAAGTGCCTCTATAGTTAAGCAGTGCATGATGATTTCTTAAATCTGTACATAGTTTCTTCCACTTAGGTTATTCACTAATTTTATTCAACAAATAGTTGTGTTGGCACAGTGGAAAGCATCACCAACGACATAGTCCTTGTCTGCATAGAGCTTCATTCTAATACAAGAGACAGAAATTAAACAAACAGGATGGTGATTAAGAACATAAGATTTGGCCAGGTGCTGTGGCTCACACCTGTAATCCAGCACTTTGGGAGGCCAAGGCAGGTGGATCATTTGAGGTCAGGAGTTCGAGACCAGCCTGGCCAACATGGTGAACCCCATCTCTACTAACAATACAAAACTTAGCTGGCAGTAGTGGCTCACATCTGTAATCCCAGCTACTCGGGAGGCTGAGGCAGGAGACTCACTTGAGCCTGGGAGGCAGAGGTTGCAGTGAGCAGAGATTGCACCACTGAAATCCAGTTTGGGGCAACAGAGTGAGACCCCACCTCAAAAAAAAAAAAAAAAAAGAAAAGAACATAAGATTTACCAGAATGCCTGGGTTGATACTGGCCCTGGGCAAATTACTTAACTGTTTATGTCTGTTTCATTAGCTATAAAATGAAAATAATACTAAGATTTACTCATAAGATTGTGTGAAATATTAAGACTATTGCATTACGCTTACTTACTACCTGTCATTTAAGTACTAAGTAGGTGTTAGCGATGATTATTAACACAAATCCATTATTCATTTATGCAAATGCCTCCTAAGAAGTTACACTTTTTCATATTTTTGTCTCCCTCAAATTTGTTCTCTCCAGTGCCACTAAAATAATCTCCAGTACTTTGGGAGGCCAAGGTGGGCAGATCACGAGGTCAAAAGATCAAGACCATCCTGGCCATGGTGAAACCCCGTCTCTATTAAAACTACAAAAATTAGCCGCACATGGTGGCACGCGCCTGTGGTCCCAGCTACTCAGGAGGCTGAGGCGGAAGAATCGTTTGAAACCAGAGGCGGAGGTTACAGTGAGCCGAGATCGCCCACTGCACTCCAGCCTGGCGACAGAGCAAGACTGTGTTATTAATAATAATAATAATAATAATAATAATAATAATAATGATCTCCAGTAATGTCACCCACTGCTTAAAACCCTTCTGCAGTTCCCCACTGCCCACGGGAGAGAGTCTAAGCTGGTAAAGCAGCCAGCAATACACTCATGACCTGCTTCCTGCCCTCCCCTCCAACCTCATCACTCATCACTCCCTGCCACAGCTTTACCCTCCAGCAATGCTGAACTCTGTGGTGCACTGTGCTATTCTTGTCTTTGTCCCTTTATTCACACTGCACTTCTGTCAGGAATATGCTTTGCCTGACTAATTCCTCACCAGCTCTTTAACACTCAGCTCAGGGGCCACCTCCTCTGGGAAACATCTGTAAACCCCAGTTTGGGGCCAGCTTCGTTGTTCTATATGCATATCTCAATCATTGAATTAAGAAGCTGTACTCTAAGTTTTTGTTTATAAGTGCCTCCCGCCCATATAATGAGCATCTCCAGGGCAAGACTGTCTTATCTATCTTTTGCCAGGGTCTCTCTCTGTTGCCCAGGCTGGAGTGCAGTGGTGCAATCTTGGCTTGCTGCAACCTCTGCTTTCTGGGTTCAAGCAATTCTTCTGCCGCAGCCTCCCCAGTACCTGGGACTACAGGTGCCCACCACCACACCCAGCTATTTTTTTTTTTTTTGTATTTTAGTAGAGACGAGGTTTCACCATGTTGCCCAGGGTGGTCTCAAACTCCTGAGCTCAGGCAATCCACCTGCCTCGGCATCCCAAAGTGCTGGGATTACAGGCACGTGCCACCCTATCTAACTTATCTATCTTTGTAGCTCCTGCAGCTAACGATGCATATGGCACATAGTAAATTTTCAATAAATATTTGTTTGAAAACTGAACGGATGACTTAAGGAATTAAACTTTAATATAATGAAAGAGAGCTGCAGAGCTCTGGTAAATGAATTAAATCATTTTGGACTATGTAGCAAATGAAACTTAGAGGTTTGTTAGTGTTAGAAGAAAAGTGTTGCATATATTCTTTCTCTGCTTCTTTAGGTATATCTATTAATATTTATTACAATTTCTTTTCACATGTAAAGCACTGTGCTAAGAGTTAGGGATATGAGATAAAAATCTCTGTCCCCAAAGAGCCTAGAGTATAGTGTATAAATAGTACTTCCCTTTGCAAAGCTAGAAAGCAAGCTGGACACTCACCTTTCCCATGGCTTCCAGTGACCTTGAGTTTACAAGTTATGTCTCAGTATCTTAGTACAGTATATGGGTAAGACAGACCCTGTTACATAAAGCATTGACACAAAAGTGCTATAATAGAAATGCAAAAAATGCAATGGGAACATGGAGCATACAATACAATAACTATGACTAGGTAGCATTTCTTTTTTTGTTGTTTGTTTGTTTGTTTGTTTGTTTGTTTTTGAGATGGAGTCTCACTCTGTCACCCAGCTAGAGTGCAGTGGCGTGATCTCACCTCCCACGTACAAGTGAGTCTCCTGCCTCAGCCTCCTGCATGGCTGGGACAACAGGCATGCACCACCACACCCAGCTAAAGTTTTGTATTTTAGTAGAGACAGGTTTTCACCATGTTGCTCACGGTGAACTTTTGAGCTCAGGCAGTCCACCTGCCTCGGCCTCCGAAAGTGCTACGATTACAGGTGTGAGCTACTGCACCAAGCCATATTTTTGCATTTATAAATTTTTTATTTAAGTTTATGTTTCTATAATTTATATAGAAAAAAGTTAAATATAGAATAGTAGAAAAAAGAATTATGAAAATCATATGAGGCTAATCATCCTCCTGTCCTGAAATAGTAACTCAATATTTTTTCATATTAAAAATATATTGCACATAATAACAATCTTAATGAAATTCTTTAAAAGAAAACAAAAGAAAAAATCCATTGTCCTGCCATCAACCACAAATCAAATATCCCATTCTAATCCTAAGAGTTACTTTCTTATAGGTTGGTATTATTTTTGCTAGTTTCCTCAGGGTTGAGTTCTATAATTTGGGAAGACTAATTTTAAAAATGGAGCTGTAGAGACTTATCATACTTCTTAAATTTACTACTCTATTATTGGATTGCTTTTAGGAGAAACTTAAAAGCAATCCAATAATAGAGTAGGGAAAAGGAATAAAGCTTTGTTCTGAAGTCAAAGGCTTCTTGGCAATGCAGTACTAACATTTAATTCAACTAAACAGCTTAGCTTTGCTGGCGTAGTAACACTATCTTTGCAAACAAAAGACAGCACAACCCACATATGCTGGGCTGCTCTACCTGTACACTAGCATGGCTGTAACGTGGCCTACTGCACAATCCATACTCAGTCTTTGAGTATTCATTGATTCATTCAATAAACCTTTTTTGAACTCCTGCTTTGGGCCAGGCATTATTCTAGAATCTAGGAATACAGTGGTGAGCTAGGCAGACATTATGAAGCTAAAAATATCCTCTTCCATCTTTGGTCTTCCTGCAAGTGGTCTGTTGTCTAAAATAGGGGCCCCCAACCCCCAGACTGCAGACTGATACCAGTTCATGGCTTGGTAGGAACTGGGTTGCACAGTGGGAGGTAAGCGGTGGGCAAGCGTTACCATCTGAGCCCTACCTCCTGTCAGATCAGTTGGGGCATTAAAGTCTCATAGAAGCACAAACCCTACTGTAAACTGCACATGCAAGGGATATAGGTTGCATGCTCCTTATGAGAATCTAATGCCTGATGATCGGAGGTGGAACAGTTTTATCCCCAAACCATCCCCGCTCCCACCCCAGTTCGTGGAAAAATTGTCTTCCACAGAACCCGTCCCTGGTGCCAAAAAGGTTGTGGACCTCTGGCCTAAAGCATGTCCAGCGAGCCAGTAAGTGCTCCTGGACCAGACACACAATGTGACCTTTTCACTACAGAATAATCTAGTCCAAAAAGCCAGTGCTTTACTTTATACTCCAAATGCTGACCTTATCTATTTTTGCAGGAAGAATAACCATTACATTGCTTAATTCTATAAAAACCTCGCAAAACATTGGTACTGTATTCTTTGTCGTCCATAAAAAAAAATAAAATTCTTCATTCACCATTACATTTCACTGGTATAAATTGATGTATTATGCTTTAAATGTTGCGAAATAATAATTAGTAAAATCTATCATAAGGTGCACAAACAATAACCAAAGCATAATCCACTGTGTATAGGGAGAAAGAATGAAAGGAAACAAAAAAGTGAAAATAATTAATATTCAAGATAATAAGCTTATGGGTTTTTTTTCCTTCAAACATTTCATTGTAATTGTTATAATGTTATTATGCAATACTCTTTTTTTTCAGCCTGGCAAAGGAAGTGCCAGGTAACAACAGAATCTGAACAGGAAGGGGCACTAAAAAAACCTGTGAGAGAATCTCTTTTACATTTTTTTCAGATTCAGTTATTTTTTTCCAGACCATACCAGCCTTCATTGTCAGACTTAACTTTTTATTTAATCTAAATCCCACAGGCTGCAGTTAAATTTCACTTCTTTTTTATCATCCTTTGTGAGTATTCTTTTATTTGAAGAACATCATAGCTCATCTCAATTCCATTTTTTTGCTACCAAATACATTTGATTGTGTTTCTTGCTCCCTTAAAGCATCCGAGTGTCTCCAAGGAAGGTCTGTGGGTTTTCCTAGTTGTACTCTTTTAAACTGAGTTACTTCTAGGCCCATGTTTGGGGATTCTGGGACCTTCAATAACAACTCTAAATTTTCTTTTTATTTGCTGCTGTTAAGTTTCTTTTCAAAATGAGATTCTCCTCAATTCTTTAAGTCCTTTCTTCTTTTCTTTCTTTCATGTACTGAATGGGCATTCTTCTCTTTCAGGCCTGTGTTAGGCTCCCCCAGTGTGGGGATGCAGTGTGGATGAGACAGACACCATTCCTGCCCTCCTAGGGCTTGCAGCAGAGTAGGAGAGAGACACCAGGCAATTAATAATTACAAATTGTCGTAAGTGAGTTGAACAAAGAGTATAGGGAGCTATGAACATATAATACATAGATTTGGTCTTATGGGTAAAAATAGACTTGGTCTTATGGGTAAAGATAGATGTTCCCCTCACCAAGTGGTATTTGAGTTGAATCCTAAAGGGCAGTGAGAAGAAGTTCATCAGAAAAAGAGCTTCCCAGGAGACAGAAACAGACATGCAAAGGCCCTGAGGAAGAAGGGCCAGCATGGGTGCCGTGCCAGGCTCTAGGGCTGTGTAACATCCAGGAGGGAAAGTGCCACCTCTGCCAGCCACCCTCCCCCTCTCCCCCCAGTGACTCTCAACATCATCTGGGCTGGTCAGTTCAGTAGCATGGACTGAGTCCCAGGACTCGGCAGATAGACATGGACATATATGCAGGGCTGACCCTGCCCTCCAGGAACACAAAAGGAGGAAGGGTCGGGATGGAAATGATGATACGAGGCAGCCTGGGGTACAGGCAAGAGAATCCAGAAAACATCTATGAGTGAAAAGGTAAGAGAGAAATAGTCCCTGGATGATGTGAGAAAGTGGAATTTCAGCTCAGCCTTGAAAGAAGAAGAACTCTACTAAGCAATTATGAAGGAAAAGAGCTTTCCAGCTGAGGCAGGAGTTTGAGCTGAAAAAAGAAGGGCAGAGAGGGAGCCCACACTGCATCTGAATGCTGGGAAATCCATTATCATAATGCTGTTTTTCTACCAGCAAAATGGGGAGCTAGGCAGCAGGAGATATTTGTCAAACATAATTTTGTTTCCTTCAAATGCTAAAACCGTATGTTTTAACCATTCTTCATGGAGATATTTTTAAAATATTTTATGCCCATTCCTGCCTTCCTTGACAAAGAATTCTAAATATAACTTAATCTTTTCTTGATGACGCATAATCATGATCATGAGAGTGTAGTTATTTTATGCTGTATTATAAAGCAGTTCTCTATTTTTTAAATTTTTCTCTGTCCTCTGGCTGACAGATGTTAGTTCTCTTTGAATCTGCCTCCAGCAAATCCCTGCCCCAACATTCTCTTCACAAAACCACTCTTGCTGTGTTCATCTCACTTATAGTTTCTATTTCACTGATAAACTAAGTGAATACAATGTTGAGAATCATGTGTCTGATATACAATATGCTTCAATACATACTTGTTGGTTAAATGATTAATCAGGTTTCGACTGTGAGCCTAGGGTATGGAATCGATGGAGGGACCTGGGACAGTTCTTTCTGGGACGGTATTCAAAACAGTGTGAAGTCAGACCTCCAGATAATGGGTTGTTACTCTGCTATTTTTACAGTGTTGCTTAGCAAGCCAAACCACCAACTGGTTTAGATCCTAGTGACGAACAACTATTTTTTCATGCCCTTGTGATGTTGGTTACCATGGTGCTCTGGATGATATGGCTGGCTTTTTTATAATTGTGCTTTAGTGGCTCAAGAAATTATTTTGTGATAAAGGGGTTGATTATTTCTGATAAAGTAGAGCAGGATAATTACCACAAAGTGCAGCCTTTTTTTTAAGCTAGAGAAAGGGACAGTTTTGTTTTTCCAAATCAAGGTGGTTGCTGCAGGATTGGTAGGATAACATTTTTATGTTTCTCTTCCTGATTTGGTAGAGAATGCTTTGACTTGACTGTATAGATTAAAGGAAAAAAAATACCTAGCATGTGTCAAGGTAGCTGTTTCTTATCTCATTCCAAATGAGTTCTTCAAATATTGAGATACAAACATTAGGAGCTCAGAGCCCTTGATAAACACAAGAGGCTCTAACAGTTAGCACTATAAAAATTCTAGTATATTTCATTGCAAAGAAGTATCCTGTAAAACCAAACTGTTTTGTAGCCCAGGGCTGTTTAGACTTACAAAAGCATAGAATTTTAGAGCCAGAAAAAGAACCTTGGTGATCACCTGGTCCATCTTTTATGATTGAGAAAACTGAGGCACAGAAAGGACAAATACTAAAAAGCGCAATGATAATCCCTTATAGTTGCAAAAGCTTTACATTTATTTATTGGCAATTTTTATGGCCATATAAACAAATATCACAGCCATATAAACAAAATTTCCAATTCGATAATTCACTTTGTGCTCACCATAAATACGAGGTCAGCATTTCTTATCGCCATTTTGTATATGCGGCACCTGAGATCTAAAGACAGAAGTGTCCTGCTCAATGTTAGTGACAGAGGTGGAACCAGGACTCACATGTCTGATTTGCCACCTCAGACCATGGAGCCATGGACATAGACAGAGGGTCCCAGAGGACCGAACTCAGATCCCAGCATCTCCATTGACTAGCTGTGACTGGGGCAGGTCACTATATCACTCTGAGGCTTATCTTCCTTCTTTTTTGTTTTTTGTTTTGAGATGAAGTCTCCCTCTGTTGCCCAGGTTGGAGTCCAGTGGCATGGTCTCAGCTCACTGTAACCTCCACTCCTGGGGTCAAGCAGTTCTGCCTCCACCTCCTGAGTAGCTGAGATTACAGGCACCTGCCACCATGCCCAACTTTTTTTTTTTAAGTGAGCCACCACGCCTAGTCTATCTTCCTTCTTCTTAAAAGGGAAATAGGCCGGGCATGGTGGCTCAGGCCTATAATCCCAGCACTTTGGGAGGCCAAAGCGGACAAATCACCTGAGGTCAAGAGTTCAAAACCAGCCTGGCCAACATGATGAAACCTCGTCTCTGCAAAAGTAGAAAAATTAGCCAGGCATGATTGCAGGTGCCTGTAATCCCAGCTACTCCGGAGGCTGAGGCAGAAAAATCGCTTGAACCAGGGAGGCAGAGGTTGCAGTGAGCTGAGATCATGCCATTGCACTCCAGCCTGAAGGAAAGAGAGCTACTCCATCTCAATAAAGTGGGGGGAGGGTGGGGCGGAATAATGATATTGCATTGTGAGTTTACTGTGAAGGCTGAAGATAATTCCTGCATAGCCCTAAAGAGACTCTACCATTTGTCTCTTACCTCCCTGATCTAGTTAAATGAATTGTATACAGTTAGTCATCTTGTATAACAAGTCCTTTCTCTCTGATCCAGTCCATGTAAAACTGTATATAATAAGAAAACAAAATTGAAAGCTGTTTAATTTGGGTAGGGTCCAGGGTATGAAAATTGGGCTGTGGTAGATTTCTTTGATTTCTTTTATTCTGTCCTCAGTTAGAATTCAGTTTCTTCCCCCATCACTCTGCCCTTCCTCGGACATCTCAGGCAAATACCAAAACCTGACCGTATAAACAAATATCACAGCCGTATAAACAAAACTCCTCAAAGCTCCAAGCAGTCTACTAAAATAAAATATCAGGCTAAACATAGGAAGGCTTGGACTTGAAGGCAGAAGTATAGTGAGGAGGTAGAACTGTGACTCCTTTCCCCTTCCCAGTTCAAAGCCGTTCTCCTCCCTTGCTGATCACTAGGGAGGTGCTGGGCATTAGCTCAGCATGCCTTCCTGCAGCCTCTAGGCATTTACAGAATGTGTGCCCATTGCTCTTAATACATCAGAGACAGTAAACCTGAGATTTGGCCTGGAATGTGGAGTCTGCATTGCATTGGAAAGAATACAGGCTCAGGAGGCAGACAGACGTGAAGTTGTTCATGGCTCCATCACATACTAATATTTGTCCTTAGATAAGTCACTTTATTTTTCCAAGTCTCAGTTTCCTCATCTAATTATTAGTATAACAATCCCCCTTTTGCAGAGATATTATGAAGACCAGAGGTAACATATGCACCAATTGTACAGTAGATATTGCAGAATCTACTATGGCAAAAACTAGAAAATGGAGTGAATGTTGACCCATGCTCTCAGGAGTCAGCTTGGTTTAGATCAAAATGATATGGAGAACACTGAAGAATCTGTAGGCTGTCTTCAGCTGCAATGAGAACCTTCAAAAGCATGGGTTTTAAGGTCATCTCAGGTGTCTAGCTTACTTCAAATAATACCTCTAAGAGTCCACATATCTCTTTTCTCCCGGGGACTAGCCTCACTTCACCACACTCCCTGGCTGGCTCAGAACTAAGTGATGACTACAGTTGGCCCTATTTGCCTTTCAATGTATCGTCCTCATATCTGAGGTTGGTTTGTGGCCCAAGAATGACACCATCTACCAAAACTTAGCCAAATCACTCTGGGTCACCATGGTGATATTTAAGCAGGGGATCCGGGATATGGTTAGTCTGAACCTGGAGAGAGAGAGAGAGTCAAACTGGCCACCCAGGCAGTCTCCAAGACCAGGTCTGTATCTGAAAGGCCTGAGCTTAATGTATGCAACCTTTTCTATTTGGGTCTTGAAGCTTTCCCCAAATCCTAGCCAGGGTCCAATTTTGGCTTCTCCATTTATAGCTGAGTATTCTTGGACAAGTTATTTTATTGTTGTTTTCTTTTATATTTTTTAATTAAAAGAAAAATTTTTTTAAGACACTGTCTTATCATGTTGCCCAGGGTGTTCCCGAATTCATGGCCTCAAGTGATCCTCCCGCTTCTGCCTCCCAAAGTGCTGGGATTATGAGCCACCACCCTTGGCTCTGGATTGCCTCTGAACCAGTTATGTTATGAATGGAGAATAAGCATAATACATTTTGACACAGTAGTAAAAAAGAAGGCAAATAATATACCAAAAATACATAGGAGCCTTTAATGAGAGGAAGAAGAACTCAGAAATGATCCTCCTAAGTCTTAAATGATTCTCTTACATGTTATTGAGGTAGGGAGTAACCTCATAAATCCAGTATTTGGGGGATCGTTAATCTGGTTTTAGTGTATAAGATGTATTAGAGCTAGAAAAACCAGAAGGATGATTTGTTAGGATATTGGTGCAGTTGTCCAAGATTGGATAAGGGCATAGAAATTAAGGACACTTGGAATTAGAAGAAAATAAATCTCTTAGACTTCATTACACATGAACACGCCTCCTCAGTCTCCTTTACTGGTTCTGCCTACATCATATCCACTGATGTATCTTCAGCACCTGGCACAGTGCCTACCCACAGCAGATGCTCAAATATTTGTTGCATGAATGTTGCATTTTTTTTAAACCAAATCTCCTTCTGTCACCCAGGCTGGAGTGCAGTGGAACAATCTCAGCTCACTTCAATCTCTACCTCCTGGGTTCGAGAGATTCTCCTGTCTGAACCTCCTACGTAGCTGGGATTACAGGCGCACGCCACCACACCCTGCTAATTTTTGTATTTTTGGTAGATACAGGGTTTCACCATGTTGGTCAGGCTGGTCTCAAACTCCTGACCTCATGATCCACCTGTCTTGGCCTCCCAAACTGCTGGGATTACAGGCAGGAGCCACCAAGCATTTCTATGACATCTAAATGTTACAGTTCTTCAGTGCTCAGAAATTGATCTCTTCTCTGTCTATTCTCATTCCCTTGGTTATTTCATGCATTCTCCCATACTTATCAACATGATCTCCAGACTTACATTTCCAATTGCCACTGAACATTTCCACTTAGAGGTATAAAACACATCTCAAGCTTAAACCTGCCCAAAACTGAACTCCTACTCTTTTTGCCAAACACACTTCTTAAGTAATCTTCCCACCTCGGCCTCCTTAGTAGCTGGAATTACAGGCATAAGCCACCATGCCCAGCTAATACTTTTAATTTTTTATAGAGATGGACTTTCACTGTGTTGTCTAGGCTGATATTGGAAACCCTGGGCTCAAGCAACCCTCCTACCTCAGCCTCCCAAACTGCTGGGATTACAGGTGTGAACCAATGCACTCAGCCTTATGTCTATTCTTAACTCAGCAGTTTAGCAAACTAACACAGAAACAGAAAACCAAATACCACATGTTCTCACTTATAAGTGGGAGCTAAATAATGAGAACACATGGACACAAAGAGGGGAACAACAGACACTACGGCTTACTTGAGGGTGAAAGGTGGGAGGAGGGAGGGGATTCGAAAAAAAAATACCTATTGGATACTATGCTTAGTACCTGGGTGATGAAACAATCTGTATACCAAAACTTTGTGACATGAATTCACCTATATAACAAACCTGCACATATACCCCTGAACCTAAAATAAAAGTTAAAAGAAAAAAAACCACACACACACAATAGCTAGAGTTTTTTTAAAAACATACGTCAGATCATATCACCTTTTTCCCCCCCAAAAAAACAAAATCAAAAACTCACAACAAAAAATGTTACAATGGCTTTTCTTAATGTCACTAAGAGTAAGACCCAAGGTCCTTACAAAGGCCTTTCCAGCTCTATCACATCTGTACCTCCCCATCCTCAGCTCCCTGACCTTGGCTCCCACTGCTTTCCTCTCCCACACTCTATAGGCAGCACACTGGCCTCCTTGCCCTTCCTTAAGCGCATCAGTTACACTCCCAAAGTGTGGCCTTTACACCTTGTTCTACTGCAGAGCTATCCCCCAGATATCCCCAGGGCTCCCTACCTTACTGCCTTCAGGGCTTTATGCCAACATCACCTCAAGGAGTTCATCCCCAGTCTTCCCTCCCTAAAATTGTAACACCTGTTCACTCACTCCCGCACACTCCCTCATCAATCTTCCCTGCTTTGCTTTCCCCTTAGCAATGTGCCATATTTATATATATATATATATATATATATATATATATATATATATGGTGTGTGTATATGTGTATGTGTGTGTACACACACACACACACACACACACACACACAGAGAGAGAGAGAGTCTGCAGAAGATCATAATTGCACCACTGCATTCCAGCCTGGGTGACAGTGAAATGTTGTCTCAAAAATATATATATGTATTTTTATATATATATGTATATATATAATATATAAATATATATATTTTTATATATGTATATATAATATATAAAAATATATATTTTTTATATATGTATATATAATATATAAATATATATATATTTTTTGAGACAGGTTGAGAAATGTCTCAAAAAATATATATATATATATTTTATATATATATATATATTTTATATATATATACAAAATATATAAACATATACATATATATAAAATATATAAATATATATATAAAATATATAAATATATATATATTTTTTTTTAAGACAACATTTCACTGTCACCCAGGCTGGAATGCAGTGGTGCAATTATAGCTAACTGCAGACTCAAATGCCTAGGCTCAAACAATCCTCCTGCCTCAATCTTCCAAGCAGCTGGGACTACAGGCATGCACCACCCCACTTGGCTAATTAAAAAAAAAATGTTTCGTAAATATGATGTTTTGATTCATTGCCCAGACTAGTCACAAACACCTGGGCCCAAGCAGTCCTCCCACCTCAGCATCCTAAAGTATTGGGATAACAGACATGAGCCACAGTGCCCAGCCTTATGCTATATATTTTACATATGTATTTCCTTTATCATCTCTTACCTCTACTTAAAAGAGTGTAAGCTGCAGGAGGAAAATGATTTTGTGCATTGTGTTCACTGCTGCATTTCAAGTGCCTAGAAGAGTGCTCAGCACCTGATAGTCATTCAGTAAATACTTGTTCAAAGAATAAAGGAAGAAGAATTGAAATTATGTGGGTTTTTTTTTTTATAAATTGACATAAAGCAAAAGAAGATAAAAGATGACTCGGGTTATGACTCAAAGTAACTAGAGTTGATGGTACCATTTACTGTAGTGAAGAGGGAGGAAAAGCAGGGGCAGTGTGTCTTGAAGATCAGGAGTTTCTATTTGGGTAAGTGATTTTGACAAGAAGACAGCTCAGGCAAAATATCTAAAACAAGATGGGTGTTCAAAATAGATATTGAGGTCAGGTGCAGTGGCTCACACCTGTAATCCCAGCCAAGATGGGCAGATCACTTGTGCTCAGGAGTTCCAGACCAGCCTGAGCAACATGGCAAAACCCCATCTCTACAAAAAAAAAAAAAAAAAAAAAAAAAAAAAAAAATAGCCAGGCCTGGTAGTAGCTTGAGTCTGTGGTCCTAGCTACTCAGGAAGCTAAGGTGGGAGGATCCCTTGAGCCTGGGAGACGGAGGTTGCAGTGACCTGAAATTGCACCACTGCACTCCTACCTAGGCAGCAGAGTAAGGTCCTGTCTCAAAACAAACAAACAAACAAACAAAATCAACACCTGTGTTCAGATATAAAGCCAGTTCTCAGGAAAGAGGTGATAGTGATATTTAAATTAATAGGCTTTGCTGGGATCTTTTTTTGTTTGTTTTGTTTTGAGACCGAGTCTTGCTCTGTCACCAGACTGGAGCGCAGTGGCAGTCTGGGCTCACTGCAACCTCCACCATCCGAGTTCAAGCGATTCTTCCGCCTCAGCCTCCCAAGTAGCTGGGACTACAGGCCCATGCCAAACACCTGGCTAATTTTTGTATTTTTAGTAGAGATGGGGTTTCACTGTGTTGGCCAGGATGTTCTCGATCTCTTGACCGATCATCTACCGGCCTGGGCCTCCCAAAGTGCTGGGATTACAGGCGTGAGCCACCACGCCCGGCCTTTGCTGGGATCTTTAATCAACAGGAGAGATGAGCAGAAGATCAAGAACCGGAACAGAAGTTCTTTTTTTTTTTTTTTTTTTAATACTCTAAGTTCTAAAGTACATGTGCAGAACATTCAGGTTTGTTACATAGGTATACACATGCCATAGTGGTTTGCTGCACCCATCAACCCATCATCTACATTAGATATTTCTCCTAATGCTATCCTTCCCCTAGCCCCTAACCCCACAACAGGCCCTGGTGTGTGATGTTCCCCTCCCTGTGTCCACGTGTTCTCATTGTTCAACTCCCACTTATGAGTGAGAATATGCGGTGTTTGGTTTTCGGTTCTTGTGTTAGTTTGCTGGGAATGATGATTTCCAGCTTCATTCGTGTCCTTGCAAAGGACTAAACTCATCCTTTAGTATTCCATGGTGTATATGTGCCACATTTTCTTTATCCAGTCTATCACTGATGGGCATTTGGGTTAGTTCCAAGTCTTTGCTATTGTGAACATTGCCACAATAAACATACCTGTGCATGTGTCTTTATAGTAGAATGATTTATAATCCTTTAGCTATATACCCAGTAATGGGATGCTGGGTCAAATGGTATTTCTGGCTCTAGATCCTTGAGGAATCACCACACTGTCTTCCACCATGGTTGAACTAATTTACACTCCCAAAAATGGTGTAAAAGTGTTCCTATTTCTCCACATCCTCTCCAGCATCTGTTGTTTCTGACATTTTAATGATCACTATAACTGGCGTGAGATGGTATCTTATTGTGGTTTTGATTTGCATTTCTCTAATGACCAGTGATGATGAGCTTTTGTTCATTTTTGTTGGCTATAGAAACGTCTTCTTTTAGAATTGTCTGTTCATATCATTTGCCTACTTTTTGATGGGGATTGTTTTTTGTTGTAAATTTATTTAAGTTCTTTGTAGATTCTGGATATTAGCCCTTTGTCAGATGGATAGATTGAAATTTTTTTTCCCCTTCTATAGGTTGGCTGTTCACTCTGATGATAGTTTCTTTTGCTGTACATAAGCTCTTTAATTTAATTAGGTCCCATTTGTCAATTTTGGTTTTTATTGCCATTGCTTTTTAAATTTTAGTCATGAAGTCTTTGCCCATGCCTATGTCCTGAATGGTAATGCCTAGGTTTTCTTCTAGGGTTTTTATGGTTTTAGGTCTTATGTTTAAGTCGTTAATCCATCTTGAGTTAATTTTTGTATAAGGTGTAAGGAAGGCAGGTCTGGTGGTGACGAAATCTCTCAGCAATTGCTTGTCCGTAAAGCATTTTATTTCTCCTTCACTTATGAAGCTTAGTTTGGCAGGATATGAGATTCTGGGTTGCAAGATCTTTTCTTTAAGGATGTTAAATATTGGCTCCCACTCTCTTCTGGCTGGTGGGGTTCTGCAGAGAGATACACTCTGAGTCTGATGGGCTTCCCTTTGTGGGTAACCCGACCTTCCTCTCTGGCTGCCCTTAACGTTTTTTCCTTCATTTCAACCTTGGTGAATCTGACGGTTATGTGTCTTGGGGTTGCTCTTCTCAAGGAGTATCTTTGTGGTGTTCTCTGTATTTCCCAAATTTGAATGTTGGCCTGCCTTGCTAGATTGGGGAAGTTCTCCTACATAATGTCCTCAAGAGTGTTTTCCAACTCGGTTCCATCCTCCCTGTCACTTTCAGGTATACAGATCAAACATAGGTTTGGTCTTTTCACATAGTTCCATATTTCTTGAAGGCTTTATTCATTCCTTTTTATTCTTTTTTCTCTAATCTTGTCTTCATGCTTTATTTCATTAAGTCGATCTTCAATCTCTGATATCCTCTTTTCTGCTTTATCGATTCGGCTATTGATACTTATATATGCTTCATGAAGTTCTCACGCTGTATTTTTCAGCTCCATCAGTTTATTTATGTTCTTCTCTAAACTGTTTATTCTAGTAAGCAATTCCTCTAACCATTTTTCAAGGTTCTTAGCTTCCTTGCATTGGGTTAAAACATGCTCCTTTAGCTCAGAGGAGTTTGTTATTACCCACCTTCTAAAGCCTATTTTTGTCAATTCGTCAAATTCATTCTCCATCCAGTTTTGTTTCCTTGCTGGCAAGGTGATCTTTTGGAGGAGAAGAGGCATTCTGGTTTTTGGAATTCTCAGCTTTTTTGCACTGGTTTCTCCCTATCTTCATGGACTTTTCTACCTTTGGTCTTTGATGTTAGTGACCTTCAGATGGGGTTCTTTTTGTTGATGTTGATGCTATTTCTTTCTGTTTGTCAGTTTTTCTTCTACCTGTCAAGCCCCTCTGCTACAGGTCTGCTGGAGTTTGCTGGAGGTCCACTCCAGACTCTGTTTGCCTCCGTGTCACCAGCAGAGGCTGCAGAACAGTAAAGATTGCCGCCTGTTCCTTCCTCTGGAAACTTCATCCCGGAGGGGCACCCACCAGATGCCAGCCAAAGCTTTCCTGTATGAGGTGTCTGTCAGACCCTACTGGGAGGTGTCTCGCAGTCAGGATACATGGGGGTCAGGGACCCACTTGAGGAGGCAGTCTGACCCTTAGCAGAGCTTGAGTGCTGTGCTGGGAGATCCACTGCACAGAGCTAGTAGGCAGGGATGTTTAAGTCTGCTGAAGCTGTGCCCTTAGCCACCCCTTCCCCAAGGTGCTCTGTCCCAGGGAGATGGGAGTTTTATCTGTAAGCCCCTGACTGGGGCTGCTGCCTTTTTTTCAGAGAGGCCCTGCCCAGAGAGAAGGAATCTAAGAGAGGCAGTCTGGCTACAGTGGCTTTGCTGAGCTGTGGAGGGCTCCACCCAGTTGGAACTTCCCTGCAGCTTTGTTTATACTGTGATAGAAAAACCACCTACCCAAGCCTCAGTAATGGTGAACCCCTCTACCTCAACCAAGCTTGAGCATCCCAGGCCGACTTCAAACTGCTGTGCTGGCAGCAAGAATTTCAAGCCAATGGATCTTAGCTTGCTGGTCTCCATGGGGATGGGATCCACTGTGTTAGACCACTTGGTTCCCTGGATTCAGTCCCCTTTTCAGGGTAGTGAATGGTTGTGTCTCATTGGCATTTCAGGCATCATTGGAGTATAAAAAAAAAAAAAAAAACTCCTGCAGCTAACTCGGTGTCTGCTCAAATGGCCGCCCAGTGCTGTGCTTGAAACCCAGGGCCCTGGGCAGGTAGGTACCCTAGGGAATCTCCTCATCCGTGGGTTGCAAAGACCATGGGAAAAGTGTAGTATCTGGGCCAGGGTGCACCATTCCTCATGGCACAGTCCCTCATGGATTCCCTTGGCTAGGGGATAGAGCTCCCCAATCCTTGCACTTCCCAGATGAGGCAATGCCCCACCCTGCTTTGGCTCGCCTTCCGTGGATTGCACCCACTGTCTAACCAGTCCCAATGAGATGAACAGGGTACCTCAGTTGGAAATGCTGAAATCACTTGCCTTCAGAGCAGAAGTTAACTTGAAGTGCTCATTAGAATCACCTGAAAAAGTTTTAAACATGCGGGTGTCCCTGCCTCATCCATGATCAATTAGATCAGAATTTCTGTGCGTGGGACATAGTCATCAGTAGGTGACTCCAATGTGTAGCCAGGGTTGAGAATCACTGAGTCCAAGTCTTTAAGATATATTTATCTGTAGGTGAGGATTAAATAAAAAGGAATCCACAATGGAAACAGAAAAGTTGAGTCATAAGGGTGGGAAGAGAACTGGGGTAGTCTTGCCCAGGTTTTCTCATACTCAAATGTGCATAAGAATCACCTGGAGGTCTGGAGGAAATGCAAATTCTGATTCAGAAAGCTAACATGCAGGCCTGAATTTCCCCTTCTCTCACAAGCTCCCAAGTGATACCAATGTTTCCAATCCAAGGACCACACTTTGAATAGTACATGTCAAGAGCAGTGCTTCTCAAACTTTAGTATGCGTAGGAATCACCTGGAGAGCTCATTGAAACAGCTGTCTGGGCCCTACCCCACCCTGCAAGATCCTGATTCTGTAGGGCAGAGATGGGACCTCAGATCTTGCATTTTGAACAAAGGCCCAGGTAGTGTTCATGCTGCTGCTCCGAAGAATACATTTTCATTGATACTGAGTCACCAAGACCAAATTAAGAAAGAGGAGACACTCAGTGCTGCCTACCAAACGAATAAAAGATGCTGCAAGCACATCGGGAAGAAGAACGTAGCAAAAGCTACTGTATTTTATAAGGTGAAGGTCATAAGAGAGGCAGAAACCATAAAACCATAAAACGATTTTGCTTAGTTCTCTATTTCCAAGCAATATGCTTTCCTCCTAGCTTTTATATTTTATCTTGGGAACAGTCGCTGAAATGCTGTAGCTATTTTTGAAGGAGGAAGCAAATCGATTATTTGCTTTTTTGTTCCCCCAAGGCACTGGAGTTGTGCTAACAGGGTCCTTGAGAGTTCTTCTCTATGGATGTGCCTAAACCATGTAGAACAGATTAGGCTGTATTTATTAGAGACTTTTAGAGGCTATTTTAGCTTCTTCAAATATCAAAATACAGTTGTGATGTTGCTTCCATTGCCTTTCTGTACATTTTAAAATTTTTATTTCAAGTTCTAAGGTATATGTGCAGGATGTAGGTTTGCTACATAGGTAAACACGTGCCATGGTAGTTTTCTGCACCTATCAACCCATCACCTAGGTATTAAGCCCAGCATGCATTAGCTATTTTTCCTAATGTTCTCTCTTCCCCATCCCCACCCCACAACAGGCCAGGGCTTTCAACCTCAGTAGTATTGATGTTTGGTGCCAGGTAATTCTTTGTGATGGGGGACTGTTCTGTGCATTGAAGGATGTTTAGCTTCATCCCTGGCCTCTACCTGACAAATGCCAGTAGCATTCCCTGCCCCAAGTTGTGGCAACCAAAATTGTCTCCATACATGGCCAAATGTTCCCTGGGTGGCAAAATCACCTCCATTTTTAACCACTGCTTTAAAAGTAATGCCTGAAAACCTCATCATCTTCAAAGAAATCTGACTTGTAGTTTGGGTATGTCGATACAAGATAGTGATGAAACCTTAGGCAGAGCACTGCCAGTAACCAGTACTAGGACTGCCCTTTGGATTCTTGGGGCAATGGCAAACACCATTTTGGCCTTCAGTAATGGGTAATTTTACTGACCTCAGATGTGAAAGAGCCTAATAGGTAATGTGGTATCTCAAGCCTGTCTCAGAGGAGATTGGTACAGAAGCTACAAAGAGACCCTTTTCCAAACCCAGTGTTGAATAGTCAATTACTACTTTTTGCCCATGTCAACAAAATACTGTAACCACTCACACTATATGAGAGATAGTATTAATCATCTTGCCACTACAGCCACCCTTTGTTTTGGGAGGTTCTTTTCATGAGTATTTAGCATCTTGTGACTTTTTTTTTCTTGTGACCCTTAAGCTAGGTACACCAAAGGGACCAGGATTTACTAGACATCTCAGTATTTATTTCTCTTTGTCATAACCGGAGTGACAAATTACTCATAAACCAGTGGTTTTCAGACTTTAGCCTGTATCAAAACTACCTGAAAATCTTATTAAACCACAGATTACTGGGCTATGACCCCAGGGATTCTGATTCACTAGGTCTATGGCTAAGCCTGAGAATTTGCATTTTTTTAATTTATTTTTTGAGAAAGGGTCTTGCTCTGCTGCCCAGTATAGTGGTACGATCACAGTTGGCTGCACCCTCAACTTTCCAGGTTCAGATGATCCTCCCACCTCATCCTCTCTACTAACTGGGACTACAGGCACATGCAACCATGCTCAGCTAATTTTTGTATTTTTTATAGAGACAGGGTTTCCCCATGTTGCCCAGGCTGGTCTCAAACTTCTGGGCTCAAGCAGTCCTCCTGCATCAACCTCCCAAAGTCCTGGGATTACAGTCATGAACCACTACACCCAGCCAGAATTTGCATATTTAATTAGTTCAAGTGATGTTGATGCTGGTGGTCCAGGAATCACACTTTGGGAACCAATGTCACAAGCCAAGATGGTAGTCCTCAGTAGTGGTTGAATGTTAGACTCACCTGGGGGTCTAATGCCATTCCCCTCACCAATGAAATCAGAATTTCCAGGTGTGAGATCCACTTACATTAATAGAATATACTTAAAGCTTCTCAAATAATTCTAATGCACAGCCAGTGCTGAAAACCACTGAACTAGGTGAAATGCATTCCAAAGCATTGAGAGTGGAGAGTCTTACCAGGTGGCCCTGTTTAATCGAGGAAAAATAGATCACTTGTCAGTATCAGCTAATCCTAGAGAAGTATGACTCCAATCTCTGAGGCTTCATTGAGGATTATTTCCCCTGTTCCACCCAAATGCCTCCTAACACTGTAGTACAAACAAAGTTCAGGTCATGTACAGATCGTCTTTGTTGTGTCTCATCAAGATGTGGGCAGGATTGGAGCCAGAGATTGTAAATTGGAGGCTTGGCAAGGAGGAAGTAGTCAAGGCTTGAAGGAAGCAAACCAAGGCTTGAGGAACTCACGGCTGGTAGAAATCAGGAAAGGCAACTGTCAGCAGGCCATCAGGACAGTGACAGGGCAGAAATTCAAGCCAGAGGCGAGAGAGTTTGTAGATACCAGATCCGAAGTGAGACACCAGATCCGAAGTGAGACACCAGCGAGCCCAGAGTTAAACTCAGTTCTGTGAAATGCTATGCAAATACTGAAGAGTGATTTACTTATAATTATGTGGTCACTTTCAAAATAGGTGTAATATGATACTGAGAAAAATGTATGTTCTGTGGACCTGGGGTGAAGAATTCTATAAATATTCACTGAGTTTACTTGTTCTGGGTCTGAGTTCAAATCATAGATGTCCCTGTTAATTTTCTATCTCATTAATCCATTGAATATTAACAATGTGGTGTCAAAGTCTCCTGCTATTACTGCTTGGGAATCCAAATCTCTTTATAAGTCAGTAAGAACTTGTCTTACATATCTGGGTGTTCCTATATTGGGTGCATATATATTTATGATCATTGACTCCTGTTGTTGCCTTGATCCTTTACCATTATGTAATGTCCTTCTTTGTTTCTTTTAGTCTTTGTTACTATTAAAGTCTATTTTGTCAGAGATGAAAGTTACGACTCCTGTTTTGCTTTTTTTTTTTTTCTTCTCTCCATTTGATTGGTAGATCTTCCACCAACCCTTTGTTTGATTGAGTCTTTGTGTGTCCTTGCTTATGAGATGGATCTGGATACAGCGAACCGATGGGTTTTGACTTTTTATTCAATTTGCCTGTCTGTGTCTTTGATTGGGGCACTTAATCCATTTAAATTTATGATTAATATTGATATTTGTGAGTTTAATATTGTCATTTAATGCTAGCTGGCTATTTTGCCCATTAGTTGATACAGATTCTTCATTATGGAGATACTCTTTACCTTTTGGTAAGTTTTTGGAAAGGCTGATACTGGTTGTTCCTTTCTGTGTATAGTGCTTCTTACAGAAGCTCTTGTAAAGCAGGCCTGGTGGTGATGAAATCTCTGAGTGCTTGCTTGTTCATGAAAAATTTTTATTTTTTCTTCATTTATGAAGCTTAATTTGCTGGATATGAGATTCGGGGTTGAAAATTCTTTTCTTTGAGGATATTGAATATTGACCCTCACTCTCTTCTAGTTTGTAGGGTTTCAGCTGAGAGATCTGCTTTGAGTCTGATAGGCTTCCCTTTGTGGGTAACCTGACCTTTCTCTCTAGCTACCCTTAGAATTTTCTCCTTTATTTCAACCCTGGTGAATCTAACAATTATGTGTCTTGGGGTTGCTCTGGTTGAAGAATATCTTTGTGGTGTTCTCTGTATTACCTGGAGTTGAGTATTTTCCTGCCTTACTAGGTTAGGAAAGTTTTCCTGAAGAATATTTTCCAGCTTGGATTCATTCTCTTCATGACATTCAGGTACACCTATCAAACGTAAATTAGGTCTTTTCACATAGTCCCACATTTCTTGGAGACTTTGCTCATTCCTTTTTACTCTTTCTTCTCTAATCTTGTCTTCTCGTTTCATCTCATTAAGTTGATCTTCGACCTCTGATATCCTTTCTTCTCCTTGATCAATTCAACTGTTAAAACTTGTGCATACTTCATGGTGTTCTATTGTATTCTTCAGTTCCATTATTCACTTATATTTCTCTCTAGATTGTCTATTCTCGTTAGGATTTCGTCAAACCTTTTTTCAAGGTTCTTAGTTTCTTTACATTTGGCTAGAACATGTTCTTTTAACTCACAGAAGTTTCTTATTATCCACCTTCTGAAGCCTAAATCTGTTAATGGAACGCACTCGTCCATCAGGCCTTGTTCCCTTGTTGATGAGGAACTGTGATCCCTTGCAGAGGGAGAAGCATTCTGATTTTGGGTATTCTCAGCCTTTTTACGCTGGTTTCTTCCCATCATTGTAAATTTATCCACCTGTCGTCTTTGTAATTACCGACTTTCAAATTAGGTCTCAGAGTGGATGTCCAACTTGTTTATTCCCAGCACCGGAATCTGAGCAACCCACTGCACTGGCCAAAACAGCAGCATTAAGATTCGTGGTGCTTTTCTGCCCAGGAATCTCTGGTCTGGCTTCCTTCTTGAGTCCCTTTTTCAATCAGCTGAATGGGCGACTCTGCCTTCCCGGAGCTCCAAACGTCGACCAAAAGGGGAACCAGTCCCGTTTACTCTGTACCAAGAACTGCCGCGTCGGCCCCAAGAGACGTGCTGGCGACCCGTGTGGCCCCTCTGCTGGGAATCTCCTGGTCCGTGAGCAACAGAAATTCATCTGAAAGTGTGGCGTCCTCTCGTTCTCTGTGCTTTCACTGGGAGCTACAGTCCTGAGCTGGATTGTAGCTCTAATCTTGGATCTCTCTCTCTAGCTTTTACTCTTATATGTAGGTGCCTGATCCCTTGTTAGTCCATTCTTATGTATAGTGTGAGGTAGGCATCCAACTTCATTTTTTTTTTTGTATGTTGATATCCAGTTATCAGCTACTAGTTGTTGACTTTTCAATGTTAAGCATCTTTACATGTGCATTGACCAATTGTCTTCCTTGGAGAAATAGCTACTCAAATCTTTGCCCACTTTTGGAGTTGTCTTTTTATGAGATGCAAGATTTTGATTTGTATTTCCTTAGTGATAATATGCCAGATGCTATTCTAGATTCTGAGGAAACAGAATTAAATAGGACATAGCATACCTTTTGCCTCTCAGGGAACTGACCTTCACTGGAGGGAGTGGGGATCACATAAATAGAAGAAAACCAGGGTGAAATAATGTGTGTGCAATGCCTGACATTGTGCCTGGCCCATAGAGTGTACATACCAAAAGATGGCTTCAATAATAATAATAACAGCTATTATTGTTGTTATTATAAATGCCAACAGAGAGATATGTACAAAGTGCTGTGGCAGGAGAGAGTGACTTGCTCATGTCTCAAGATTGGCTTCATGTAGGGCCACCCCCAGCACCTCTAGGACCCAGAAAGGGAGTGGGAGAGGTGCAGGCATAGGGTTCATGAAGACCAACCTTTCATGAGAGGGAGGAGCTCAGGTCTATGTGTCATGGAAACAGTTGGTCTCCTTATCCCTGTGAGTGTCAACTCAGAATAAGGTTTGTGATTGACAGTTCCCATCCCAGTCTGTCCCTAAGAAGAAATGGTTTCCTTCATTTTTTTGTAGGCTTTGGAGGGAAGCTTAGAGGCTGAGGGTAAATTATAAAGTGTTTCTAAATAGGTTGCCTAGGTACATTATCTTAAATATTATATAATTAGGACTTAAAATCTCTATTCCTTGGTGATAGCATAGTGTGTCCTCAGACTGAACTTTCAAAATATAAAGCAATGGTGGCTTTTTAATATGGAAATTATAGTACTCTTTGTAAAATATCAAAAACTGTCAATTTAATTTCATCATATGAGCAAATCATCTTAGTGGTAGGGAGTATGGCTGTAGTATACATATTCTAGGGTTCACATTACCAAAAAAAAAATTGTAGAAAAAAATTTTAAGAAATCACTTTTCCAAGGCTTTTCATTATACTAGTCATTTGTTTTGTCATCTGCTAGCACATGTTAGCAGAAAAGTGAGAATAGGTGCCATAAGTTAAGAAAAATGTGTTAGAAATGAAAAACTTTAAATTGAGCACATCCTAACAATTAACATAATCTAATTTAAGCTACAAAGTACTTTGGCCCAATTGGGTAGGATATAGTTGTTTCCAAGAAGGATAATTTTAGAACCACTGATGAAGGGTTTAAATTTTAGTTTAAACATACTATTATATTTTATCAAAAAATAAAGGCTTTATTTAGTATCTGGTTTTAATATCACCTATTGTATAAACTATGAGTTTTTATTCAGTCTTCAGTTCATCAGGCACTGATTGGCTGTCCGATGATGTACAGAAGGAACCTTATCTAAGTATATGATCCTTTGTCCTAAAATAGTTCATGATCTGAGGAAGAAATGCTGTCTAGTATAGGACACACACATTGCTAGTTACAGGAAGTAGCAAATTGTGATAAATGCTGTAATAGAGAGGTTAGTTCAGATTCAGAATGGAGCAGATCTGGAGGCGCTTTCTTGGAGAGCTGATACCTGGGTTAGAGCCCCCACCCTGCCATGGTGGGGATCACGGCGATGGGAAAGAGAAATCGAGGAAGGGGTTATAACCTGGTATGTGTGGAGTATAGAATGAATAGAGGATGTAGCAGGGCATACCATTAGACAGGGAAGAGCCACATTGTGGAATCTTGATAATATAATACCAAATTAATGAGCCTGGACTTGATTCTATAAGCAGTAGGGAGCTACAGAGGGTTTCCGAGGAGGGCTGTGGCATGATCAGATCAGTATAGAAATAGACTGAAGGTTAGGTTGAAGGTGAGGAAAAAATTAGAGACCATTCATTCTTGGGTGATACAAATTCCATCTTTCCAATTTCATTTCAGTTTAAAAACTCCAAGGGGTAGCTATCTTGTGATTTCAGATATTTGATATAGAAGTTCATTTACATTTTAGTGGTTAATTATGCCTCCAGCAAATGATGACTCATCTTGATGGATATTTTTAGCAATGGCGAAGCAAGAGCTTATAAAGAGTACTAATAAAACATGAACTTGCTTTTTGTTGTTGTTTTCAAGAATAACATCTGAGTCAGTACCCTAGATTTTCTCCTTAAATGTCTCTGAGCCAAGAAAAAAGAACCACACAGATTTGCATTTCAGAAAAAGGACTAGGAAATGTGTCTATACAGCAGAAGAAAACAAACTGATACGAAGCTGGACTGTCAGATAAAACTTCAGTCCCCCAGATTAGTACTGAGCCTAGTTACCTGGATTTGCAATCCAGCTCTGCCCTTATAGTCCGTGTAACTCTAGGTATGCTACTTAACCAATCTGTGCCTCAGTTCTGTTATCTGTAAAATGTGGAGAATAGTATTCACCTCAGTGGTTGTTATGAGAATTAAATAGATAAATATAGAGTTATCTGAATAATGCCTGGCACATAGTAACGGCTCAATAAATGTAAACTATTAATATCCAGTCATCGGGCAATAAAAATGAAGTCCACAAAGTCTCTGCCAGTGACACATTGCAGTCTATAGTCTTTTCACATATCCACTAGGTCATTTGAGCTCCACGGTCACCTTATACGTACTGATTGTTCTAGCTACTATTGCGGCTCACAAACTACCCCAAAACTTACAGCCATAAAACAACAACTATTTTATTATGCTCGCAGATTCTGTGAGTCAGGAATTCCAAAGAAGTAGAGTGGGAATGGCTTGTCTCTGCTTCTCAGTGTCTGGGTCCACAGGTGGAAGCTGCTTGAAAGGCTGGGGAGTGAAACAAGGGGCTGGATCAGCTGAGACTGGCAGATCCACTTCCAAGATGGTTTTTTCTGCCAAGCTGTCTGGCACTTTCGTGGGAAGGCTGGAAGGGTAGGCTCAGCTGGGACTGGCACCTAAGCACCTACATGTGGCCTCCAGGGTAGTAGTCAGACTTCTTACAGTGTTCTTGCAGCAAAAGCTACATGCCTTTATGACCTAGCCTCAGAAGTCCTATAACAGACATTCATTTCCCATTCTCTTTTGGTTGAAGTAGTCACAAGCCTGCCCAGATTCACGGCAAAGGGCTGTAGACCACACCTCTCCGTGGGAGGCATACCACGGGGGCCATGTTTTAAAATCACACACTGACATTATTTCCTGATTCTAGATGAGAGATTGTAATTCAGTGGAGATTAAATGATTTGCCAAGGAATAGTAACTGGAATAGTTAGCGGGGAGAGGGGCTTAGGGGGGGAGAATGACTTCTACCATAATTCTGACTCTAAATTCTTGTTCTTTCAATTATTATATATTAAATCAGCTAACATATACTTTCCAATACGTAAAAGTTCAAAGAAAAATTTAACTGGTTTTGAGTATATTAGGTAACTTCCTTCCCTAAGTAGAAACACAAATCTAAAAGAATAAGGTTTGCATTTGTAAGTGCTTATTTTTATAAGCACTTGCATTAAAATGTCATATTTTAAGTCGGTCCTGGGATGAGTACAGTCCTGAGATTGGTAAGACAGCAACTTTGTATCATTTTTCTCACAAAGGAAGATCTCTGAAAATGTCCCAGATACTTAACTGTGATTTCATTTGTTCTCTAGGAAAATCTCACCTGGCCATTGTCCAGCGGGTAAATAATGAGGGAGAAGGGGACCCTTTCTACGAGGTGATGGGCATTGTCACGCTGGAGGATATCATAGAAGAGATCATCAAGTCAGAAATCCTGGATGAAACTGATCTCTACAGTAAGTGCATGGCCTTAGCCTGGGCTTCTGTTCTCCCCCAGCCACCAGGGTCCCTGCTTTTGTCTCTACTTCCTTCTTTCTGATCTACTCCCCCTCCTGACTCCCTCACTCAGGAACAATACGGACTTTCCTATCCAGATATGATGACTTCAGGTTACTGAACCTTATCAAAGTTTTGCTTGCAAACATTACAAAGGCATGCTTTGTCTCTAGGATTGGAATGTTATCTAAGTCCATGGTTTTCCCTAGGCCAGGAAGTGTTTCCTCCTCAGAATTTCATCTCATGGGATAGCCATCCTTTTCTTCCTCTCAGAGAACTCACTTCAGACTTCTGTCCTTAGTTGGTGAGATGCAGCCTTTCAGAAACTGGCTCATGGTAGAAAGAGCTTTGATACCATAAGGCAGTGAGTAATGCAGAAAGAGTGCCTTTCTTTTGCACTAAGAAAAGATCAACCCTAAAAGGTGTACCAGGCCTTGACAAAAATGAGCAGTAGAGTCATGGTGCCTCCCTCCAACAACCTGGTACTACTGTGCTTGCCCCAACTGGGCCTGTCTTCCTCATGTAGGGACTGAGGTTGGAAATATCCTTTCCCTCCCCTACCTCTGCCAGCCACTCTTGATTTAGAATTCTCAGGAGTAGCCTAGGCAACATGGTAAAACCCCATCTCTACAAAAAATGCAAAAGTTAGCCAGGCGTGATGGCACATGCCTGTAGTCCCAGCTACTTCTTAGGCTGAGGTGGGAGGATCACCTGAGCCTGGGAGGTTGTGGTTGCAGTGAGCTGAGGTTGTGCCACTGCACTCCAGCCTAGGAGCCTGGGTGACAGAGCAAGACTCTGTCTCAAAAAAAAAAAAAAAAAGAAAAAAAAAGAAAAAAAAAAAAAGAATTCCAGGTGTCTCAAATAAATAAGTGAAGACATTCACACCAAGGTATTAGGTGCTGATAAATGAGTAAGCTCCTCCCAGGAGATTTGTTTGAACAACCTTAAGCCTTCAAATATACAGTATTCAAATCTAAGGAATAAAGGGGGAGCTCAGAGGAATGATTCCCTGATGATGCCATGTTTAGTGTGGCAATCTGATGGGGTAGAGGGGAGCTATTTAGTCAAACTCATGCAAATCAGAAAGTTGCTCACTAGTTCCAGAGTGGAAAGACCTGGGCCAATACCTGTATTTGCTACTCTTTTGCTGAGTGATTCTCTTTCTACAGGAGGAGGTTAGGGTCTTTCTACCTTATAAATCAGCTACTGGCATGATTCCTTAAAAGCTGTGAAAAGGCCAAGAAGCCAGGGATACTGTCTTTTTTCTTGCACAACCCTGACATCTTACGTGACACCTGGGACTGGGTCTCCCCATTGTGACTTGAGCAAAAGGAGTGTCAAAGCAGGGGCCAGATGACTGCAAAGGCCCGGAGTCGGAGCAGGCCATGGAAGAGCTGCGCCAGCAGGAGGGCACTTTGTCCCTTCTAGAAGGAAACCCAAAAGCAAGCCCCAAAAGGAACGGGGGTACACGAGGGAGCCAGATTCTGGGGCCTTATTTTCCTGCCACAAGGGTTCATTCCCACTGCATCCACTCAGCCGGCACCGTAAGTTCCCGCACAGCCCTGTTTCTCTTTAGGCCACGTTTGAAGAAAATCCAAATCTCTTTTCCCTGTTCCCCTTAGTGCAGATAAGATGGGTTAGCAGTTTCAAAATTTTACTCAAAATTCAGAAAGCAAAAGAGAAACAACCAAAGAAAACATTCTCTCTACCACAAAGAAAAAGAAAAAAAAGTAGATATATTTAGACAAGCTTTAAAAAGAATACATGAACAAATTAATTTAGGAAAAGCAAAATTTTTCAACCAATAATTGCATGCCTGATATATATAGGCTCTTGGGAGGTACCAGACCCTGCCTGAGGCCCTCACCCAGAAAACCCATCTTTAGAGATTATAGTTCCAGTCTTATTTCTTCTCCTCTCTTCTTCCTTATATTTTCTGATTTTCTCCCAGTGGAGGCACTGGGGTTGAAGCAGGGAAATTGTGAGATAAGAGGTAATGGCCATCCTCCTCCCTTGTGTGGCATGCTTCAGGTGCCACTCAGAGCATGGTTCAGATAAGCAGCAGGAGACTAGGTAAAGCCAGTTCAGGGGAAAGGAGGGAGACAGAGTCAGAAATTCCCTGGGCCCCTGCAACCTTCTGGATACTAAGAATGCAGGTCCCTTGTGTGTGTATGACTTTGTGTAAAAGCATTCTCACAGGTAGTTTCCAGTTGGAGTCTAATAATAATTGTACAAGATGAGTACAAGAGCTATATTAAATATTAGCCTCCTCATACATATTAAACAAACAAAAACTCTGATGCTTAGAGGGGTTGCATGGTTATTAAGTAAGGGAACAAGCACCAGAACCCCAGACTTGCATACCCCAAGCCAGCCTTCCCCTTTTTCTATTATATGCCCCCTAAGTGTGGAAAACACTGAAATGAGGATGGCAATCTCTCATTGTCTATCCCTCACCAACATCCTTCTACTTCCTGGATAATGTTGTAATGTCACCCATAGTTGACACTGCAGAAATGTTCTATCTGTTCCCTGTGATTCTGGGAAAAATTTCAGAGACCAACAATGATTCTGAGATAGCTGCAATGTGCCCTCTGTGACCCCACAGCTGATAATCGGAAAAAGCAGAGGGTCCCGCACCGGGAGCGGAAGCGGCATGACTTCTCCTTGTTTAAGCTTTCGGACACGGAGATGCGGGTGAAGATCTCACCACAGCTCCTGCTGGCCACACACCGCTTCATGGCCACAGGTAGGGCTCTGCCTACTCAAGTCTCCACTCCAGAGAAGCCAAAACAGAATCTTTAGGGTGGAACCCAGGCACCAATCCTTGCTAATACCTTCCAGCCTGTACAGTGTGCTGCCAGGATTGAGAACCACTGTTCTAGCAAGAAGGTTGCCTTAGATAGGGTAAGGGATGCCACCTACTGTCAGATTGAGCCCCAGATTTGATCTTATAGGGGAAGAAATAAGTATAACTCAACTCTTCTACCAGAGAAAAGAGCTAAAGAAACCATTACTGTACTTTTCCCTTTTCTTTTCACTTCCTGGCTGAAGCCTGAGGCCGTCTCCCTGTCTGTTAGACTTGGGTTCCCCGGAGTATTTATAGGGGAGGGAAAGGCTGTGTCCCACCCAACAACAAGATCCTAGGGTCCAGTAGCCTCCAGGGGTCACAGAAGCCTGTGAGCTATGAATTGTTAAGATACGGAAGTGGATTGTGAATCTTGGAATCTTTAGAAAGAAAAAAAAAATGAGAAAATCCAAGGATAAACTCCTTCTTGTGAAAAAGGTAAAATTTCTCTTTGAACTCTCTGACCATCAATGCCTTATTAATTTGCTGACCTAGAGTGATCATATCTATCACTAAGTTCAATATTTAATTAATCCAACATATATTTTACTGAATATATAATGAGTGCTAGCACTGTTTTAGGTGCTAAAGAGTAAAAAATTTTTAATTGGAGCTTATTTAAGGTAGAATTTCTAGTTCTGAATACAGATTTAACTACTGGCTGTCTGATTTCCCAGAACAAAGCAGCTCTATTTAACATATTATATGTAATATAAATAATATCTGTAATATATAATATGATGCAATGATGCTTTACATTATTGACAACTTATTAAATAATTGCCTGTCTCTATTAACCTGGGATTTCATTTCATTCAGCAGATGTATGTCATACAAATAAGCCAGATTAAATTCTCTGCATTTCATTCAATTATAGCATTAAAGTCTTTGTAATTTATATGGCTTAGTTATCCATGCCCAATTTTAAATAAAATCAAAGAAAATTAATAACAAAACAGACATTTCCAAAATGGAGATCTGTTTCTCCTGAGATGCAAGTGCAGAGACACACTCTCCAGGACATGAGTAAGGCCCTGAGATGCACACTTGGGATTAGGATCCTCCACTCCAAAGGAACTGCAGAAGCCCTGCCAGCCTGGTGCCCAGGTACATGCATAGGGGGCCCTAGTTGTGCCCACTCTGATTCCTCCCAGCTGCCACTGCTGGAATGGGTGGGACACAGCTGTTGCTGATTCCTCCTTCCCCACTCACTCTCCTCTAGAAGTGGAGCCATTTAAGTCTCTGTACCTTTCGGAGAAGATCCTGCTCCGGCTCCTGAAACATCCCAACGTGATCCAGGAGCTGAAATTTGATGAGAAAAACAAGAAGGCCCCAGAACACTACCTCTACCAGCGCAACCGCCCTGTGGACTACTTTGTGCTGCTTCTACAGGTGAGTAGGAAAGTCAAGGAATCTCTAAGAGCCAGAAGACGGCATGTCCAGGGTGAAGAAATGGCATGGCTCCTTCAGCACCAAGTTCCAAGACTTTGCTGGCTGCCTCAGGGACAAGGCCAGATGGGTGGACATTTCTTCATGACCCACAGGAGGGGCCTAGACATAGAAGACTGGTGTTCCTGGGAGTTATGGGATCTTTGACATTTAGTCTGACAACTCAGCGATGTTTGGGGTGGGGTGAATACCTCTCCTATAGAGGGGTTCTGTTTCTAAACTTCCAGAGCTGCTGCTCTGCAGAAGCTATAATACCCCCTCATCTCTGCCTGAACATCCCCTGAAATGAAACTTCCCACTGCCTCTTAAACTTTAGACAACTCTTCTTTAAACCCTTCTATCTGTTGAACAGAAATCTCACCATCTCTAACTTCCATACTGGTCCTTGCTCTGCTCTCTGGAGGCGCATGGGACACATTCGTTCTCTCAGTTGCATTTTAGCATTTGCAGTTCCTGGAAACTTCTCACCCTTGAGAGGACCAGGAAGGGGGAAATGACCCGTTCAAAGAAGTGCAACAACTTCCCAATGCTCACATAAGTATGGTCACCTTCTGCTCTGGATACCTGGATAGGCCTGTCTTAGATTAAGTGTCAGACATGATTGCAGCTTGTAACACTGCTGGTGCCCTGCCTGGCTTCACCATTAACTCTGATTCCCTGTCCCTTCCTAGCATAATGTTATGGTTCCTAAATACAGTGATTATACTTTAAAGTCTTGATTAAGCTCGCATGAACTTAGAAATGGTCTGTTTGTTACAGTCCACCTCCAGCCTCTCTGCTCTGACACAGTAATTTGCCTCACATATATCTTTCCTAATGTTCTCAATGAAATGACCTCTGTTCTCCAAAAAGTGGAATCATGTGCTTCACTATCAGAAATCAACAATAATCCTGTTACACTGTTTGTATAATATAATGATCAGATAGTCTCATGTCTTATGCTTAAAATAAACTTAACGGTTTTCAAATAAAACATGGAGGGAATAAAATGTAGTAGAAAGAGTGTAGGCTCAGAAATTTGAAAAATGTGGCTTTAAAATTCCATTGTTGACATTTCCTAACTAACCTTGACCAAGTTATTCAACCACTCTGAGCCTCAAAACTGACTCCCCTGTAAACTGGGTATAAAAATGGTATGGGTCTCATGGGGTTGTGCATGAGCTAATTATGCATGAGAATCTATGCAGTGCACATAATACAATGTCATATCCATGCATGCTATATATTACACATTAGTAATCACTGTTATTGGCAATGAATTAAACAAGCTTCACACAAAATTAGATTTTCTCTTGACCTGACTTAAAAATGCTCCAATCTCAGATGAAACCAGTGGGGTAGTTTATGAGGCCCTGGATTAGCTGGTACTTTGGCCTGCATCACAGAAGAGCCATTATAGTACACAAGGAGAGCTTGGCTATTCATGACTGGATGCTGTTTTATGAACAGTGAAGCACTGAATATACTGCAAAGAGCTACTAAAGTTGCAGGTGCTTTTTAAAATGTAAATCTGGACAGAATTAAGAATTAACATTCCTGGGGGGTGGGGAGTTGGGGAGGGATAACATAGGGAGAAATGCCAGATTTAGGTGATGGGGAGGAAGGCAGTAAACCACACTGCCACGTGTGTACCTATGCAACAATCTTACATGTTCTTCACATGTACCCCAAAACCTAAAATGCAATAATAAATAAAAGAATTAACATTTCTCTGTGATAAGAACATGGATCTAATCCAGTTATTATCCAAGCAGAAACGCGTAGGGTTCTGGTCAATAGTAGAACTGGAAGTGCTCATACACATTCATAATACATTTCTTTTTTTTTTTCCCCCAGGGTAAAGTCGAGGTGGAAGTTGGTAAGGAAGGCCTTCGCTTTGAGAATGGAGCCTTTACCTATTATGGTGTCCCAGCCATCATGACCACTGCTTGCTCAGGTATTCTAGTTTCCATTTGTTTATTGGGGAAGTAATGGAATATGGTAGAAAAAGCATAGGGGTTCAAGTCTTGACTCCTCTTTTGACTCTTGTTAATCACCCTGGACAAGCCATTTAACTTCCTTGGCTTTAATTGCTTCCTCTGCAAGATGAGTGTATGAATCACTTTTCATTCAGTTAGTGCTTTAAAAAAAAGTGACAAAAAATTGAATTGTAAAAAGCAGTAATATTATTGTTAGGGATCCAGGGTGATAGATTTCAGTATGAAAAGACAAGTTTATTTTGCTTTGTATACTTGTTCCATTTAATTGCCTAGTTTTTGCAGGGTTAATTGGTGCTGGGGGTGGATAGAAGAAGGAAGATTCCCATAAGAAGTGTGTTTTCTGAGTTGCCTCTGAAACCCACTGCATCCTTCTATCCTTAGATAATGACGTGCGGAAGGTTGGAAGTCTGGCTGGATCTTCTGTCTTTCGTATGTATCTCTCAACCCCCTTCCTCATCCTCCCCATCGTGGTCCTGCCTCAGCCCACTCTGGGACCTGGACTGTGATCACTTTGAGCCTGGGCTGGGGCTAAGACAAATGCTGGCAGCCTCTTTGTAATGTTCTGCCAGGAACACTGCTTCCTGCCAGGTACTCGCAGACCATGGGAGCTTAGGTTCTATGTGTCTGGAATGTTTTCTGCGGCTTCTCTGCTCACATGCAAGTGACAAATGGTTGGGGGGATGCAGGGGTTATGAGGGGAGGCACTACTTATTGCCACCTACCAGGAAGTGCAGGCAGGTGATTTGGCAGAGGTTCAGCTTTTCCTTCTGTGCAATGATAATTCACTCATTTTAGCCTTTACTCGAAAGTTCTCAGATGCTATTATTGCATCTGTGGGGTTTGTCCTCAATAAGAAGTGACTGCAAGATTTGGGGATATAAGTTCCACCCTTGGGCAATACATTGCTTATCTGCTTCTCTTTCCTTTTTCTCTACCTCTCGGCTAGTTGAGAGGTATCTGCCAGCTGGCTGTGCATGCTGTTTGTGGGGGGCTGGCACAAGGCTGATGG
This sequence comes from Saimiri boliviensis, assembly GCF_048565385.1. NCBI lineage: Eukaryota > Metazoa > Chordata > Mammalia > Primates > Cebidae > Saimiri > Saimiri boliviensis. The sequence goes on from NC_133460.1 coordinate 84,003,519, forward strand.
CTGGTTTGTTCTGCCCCTTCTGTGCTGTGTGCCTTCTTGCTGTTTCCTGTGTAGTTACTGCACTTGTGTTTAAAGGGCATGGCATTTCTTGTGATTAAAAGTGTGATCCAGAAAGAATTATTTCTCTAGATTTATTCTTTCTGATTCACAGATGTGAATTTTGCATTGCTTTCAGCTGTTAGTGTTTATAGTGGCCACTTCAATGCCAATTAGGGTCTTTCATCATAAAAAAGGATTTTACACACTGCCTTGTGGGAATTATCAGAGGGTCCCAGAGCTTGATTTCATAGTCCCTGGAACATGGCAAGGTAGGTACCATTTTAACATGAGTGAAACTAAGGAAATGACTTGCTTCAAATCACCCTGTAAGTTGGTGACCTGCCAAGATGCTTCCTGGTGTCCTGGCTAGTTCACACAGCACAGTAAAATACAGATTTTAGATCCATCATATTCTGGAATGCAATTTCTAAGTACCAATAGTGGAACAATTTGTAATGTAATTGTTATAGTGTAATAGCCCAGCCGGTGGCTGAAATGAAGTACCTGTCCAGTCTGAAGAGAGGCAGAGCTTAAGTTGGAGGATATCTGGAAAATTGAAAAGACCCTGGTACATTATTATACTTAAGCCAACAAATCTCAGTCAAGGTTGATGAAGGAAGTATCGGTGCTCAGTAGAACTCTGGATGGGTGAGGGACAGGCTACAGGACTTGGGCAAACCTTAGCTCTCTAAAGGAAATTTCCATCATCCATCACTTGAGCGACTATTCCTGGGATTCTAATATGTTACCTAGAAATGTCTGTGGTTTCTTCCAGAAGACCAAAAGAGGTGGAAATTCTGAGAGAGAGGGAAAAAAAAGACCTACATATGGCTTCCTAGCCCACCCAATTTATATGACCTTCTTTCTTTAAAAAAAAAAAAAAATTGTTTTAAGTGGAAAGAAGATGTTATCTGATTTCTTCCTTTCCTACCTTCCTGTCTCTAGTTCTTTCCAAAGCTCTCAATTGTATCAGTGAGATAGAAATAAAGTTGCACCATTTATTTCTCCTTTAAAAATAGTTAACTAAAAAGAAGCATAACACTCTTTCCCTTTCTTTCGCCATGTTACTGAGCATCTTGGTAAACCTTCCAAAAGAAAAAGAAATATTATTAGCCAATAGGAGTAAAAAGACATTGTCTATCCTCCCCAAATCCATACTTAGTGTAGTGAAATGTGAAGTAACTGCAAGGGCCAGCCATACCTCATGGTTATCCCCAGTGAATGCTCAGCCCATAGTCAAGCCATGCAGCATCTTTCACTTGCCAAGAACCTCAGCCTATAGGTTGAGGGAGAGCTTCAGTCTAAGCTAAACAGCAATAAAATCTTGTAGGGTCTTGACCCAGCCCACTCCCTGTATGCTTGAAGCTAGCCTGTAGTTTAATCAGTCTTTGAGGATGAGGAGTAAGATGATGAGTTTGCTACAATACTGGCACTATGACCTATGCTTCAAAGTTGAACTTGAGGCTACAAGGAAGTCTCTGGCTTTCCTAAATGAGGTGAAGGGAACATAATCTACACTGTCTTCTTCTTGGTTCTGATTGCCAGGAACCCATGGTAGCTGGAATAGGTGCACACGCAAGTATACAGATGTAGAGAAAACAAGTCTCCTATCTGTTTGGTGTATACGTTTATACACTGTATAATACATTGTATACAATATATACAGTTTGGTATATACATTTATACATTTAGAACTATGATTCTTCTTAGGAATAGGGGGTTTCTTAACTCCAGTGTGTCTCATAACATTAGAGGCCCATTCTAATATTCATTAACATCTCATGTCAGAGTAAAGGATTATCAGGTAGGTAATTTCAAATAAAATCATTTGGTGTAGCAAATAAAACTGCAGACGCTGCCTATTTCAGTATGCTATCATTCGCAGTCTGGTTTCATTTAGCTCCTTAAAAGGACTCTGGGAACGATCAGATAAGAGAGACGAAGACAGGTTCCCATGGTTCCCATGCCCAGACACCACTTGATGGGGGAGGGACTGGACTGTTACAACACACTCTACTCCACCCAGGCCCCCAAGTGATAGCCAGCACCATTCACACTCTGTGGGGAAAGAGAAGGAAAAAGGAATAGAGGGATGCTTTGGACCACTGGTACTTACTACGAAGTGGCTATGATTTAATTCATCAAGTCGATTCACATTAACACTGCTAGATATAGTGTTCTTCCTGTTTCCCTATCCTCTAGCAATGCACAATTCCTCGCCAACACTGTGACCAGAGGGAGCTCCTAGGAATCAGAGAAAGGATCTCGCTTCCTCAAGGATGCCCCTAGCAGGAGTACACACTTTCCTTTCAGGACTCTGCGTGCCTATGCAGGCACCCTCGGCAGTTGAGCTCCATGGCAGATGGGAGAGCTTGGTAGGAATGCAGTGCTGGGCTCCCAGCATGTTTGCTGGCTCAAAATGGGAGCCCCAGAGAATGCTGCCTACATGTTCCCCACAGGGCTCAGCTTGTGCTTATGCATCTCTGATTCTAAGATGTGTTGCACATCTTTTCAGATCACTTTCAGCAAAGTCCATTTTATTTTCTTGTCTTTCTGGAGAGTGGCTTTGTAAGAGGATGCAATTCCTGTGTTTTCAGAGTCAAGATTCCTTTTTGCAGAGAAATGTGATGTTGTAAAGATCCAGGAACAGTCTCACCTACTTTGTTCTTTGTCTCTTTCCTTTTGTGTTTATATCTTCCCTTTTGCAACTCAAAATCCTTGGCCCTTGACTTTTAGTGCCCGTCTCTGTGTCTCGTACCTTCGCTGTCAGCAGAGGGGACTCTCTGGCAGGCTCCCCAGGTAAACATGCATGTGTGTCTTGGGTCTCTGTAGATCCAGAGGGGTTTGCAATATGCCTTTGGCCTCTGTCACTTTCCTGCATGAGAACGGATCTCTCCAGCAGGCATTCCTGTGACTAAGGCTGAGCACTTTGCACAAATAGCACTCATTTGCACATACTGGCCAGGCATTGCTGGTTCAGTGGTATCATTTGTGAATTGACCTCCCAGGAATGTATCTGTATGTGCACATGGAAAAATGGTAGAAGTGAAGGATAGTGTGAGTTTTTCCTCATTTGTCTGACTATAGAACGGAGGGATGAGGAGTACAGCAGGAATGAAATTGGAATTGTGGAATACTATGCTTTATTTCTACCTATTTTCTTTCTACTCTTCTTTCCTTCCATGTCCTCATCTTCCTAGTAATGTTTACTATGTGATGATCCTATTCTCACTAGCTCTGCTCATACAAAGGATGCTATATATAAAACTTTCAAAACAACTTTTCATTAGGTTTAAACTCTTTTGTTAATAAATGACATAGTCACTGAGTTTCTTTTTAATGAGGTAACAACTCCTCATAGAGCTAGACAATAATTCAGTGACTAAGTGGAATGCAATAAATCTGAATGATCAATCAACTGTTTGTTTTTAATCAATCAACCTCAACTCAGAGGTTGTTCTGCTGGACTCACAGAGCAAGTAATGACTAAACCAGGAATTTATTTGTTAAGTTGCCCTGCAGTTAGAACACAGTCCAATTTTCTCAACTCTCTAAATCTGTATCCCTTATCACATTGCTGGGTAATGATACTAAGACCCCACCATATCCTCAGTCATCCAGAAACCACTTATGTTTCTCTGTATAGTAGACCTTCAACATTCAAAATAAAAAAGCTTATGTTCTGAGAAACCTCAAATTTGCAAACTCAGATTTATGTTGACTTCCATTTTTTCCCCAAATCACATTTTTTTTAATCAAAAACCATCTGGTCCCCATGTTTATCTACACAAGATAAGTTAACCCACCTTCTCAAATTTCATGGAAGTTTTCGCGCTCTCTCTCTCTCTCTCTCTCTCTCTCTCTCTCTCTCTCTCGATGGTGATTTTCCACTAAGAAATAGTTTTTCTTGCTTTGTGAGAGCGCATGCCTTCATGATGACTACAGGATCGGACAGTCAATGTGAGATGCCAATCTGGTGCCCTCACCAGCTAAACGGTCTACTCCTACATGCAGCAAAATTAGAAATGACCACATGATGGACCTTCAGTTTCTTCACATGCAGTGAATCTTGGTGAATGCCAAGAGTGTGCTGTGAAGGTTCAGTGAAAAGGGAAGATGCACATTTTAAAAGACTTTCAGGCAAAAAGATTAAAGCAGGGGTGTATTTGCCTTTTTAATTAACTTCAGTTAACCAGATGGCATAGTTAATTGTAACTTCCCAGTTAAAGGAACGTTAATTCTAGTTCATCTGTATTGATTATGACAAAGTTCATAATAATCCCGTGTCAGACAGAGATTAAAGTGACTCCTTCCTGCTGTGCAGAACCCCCAGGAAGTGCTGAGACTTCTGATCCCACTCTGGCTGGTGTCATGTGCCCCTGAGAGCATTTTCAGCTTTCCCCCCTTTTCCATGACTGTGGATATTCAGCCCAACAGGAGATTAGGGTCAACACAATGGCAACCTTACCCATAAAGAGGTGAGCTTATTCCCACCCTTGGTTTAACTCTGTAAGGTGAAACAGTGGTGGGTATAGTGGGAGAAAACTAGAGGTAGGGAGTGCCTAGCTTATCCTTTGGCTTGTTCCTCTGCACCTTATGTCTGGTCTCTATCTATAACTAATCACTGTGCCTTCCCAGTGATCAGGTGACATCCACAGATCTATTCTGCGGTGTTTCCTCTGTCACTCTTGCTTTTGTTCCATATCATTAAAAGAAGTAGCCTCAGGCCAAGCACAGTGGCTCACACCTGTAATCCCAGCACTTTGGGAGACCGAGGCAGGCAGATCAGTAGGTCAGAAGTTCGAGACCGGTGTGACCAACATGGTGAAACCCCGTCTCTACTAAAAATACAAAAATTAGCTGGGCATAGTGGTATATGCCTGTAAGCCCAGCTACTCAGGTACTCAGGCGGCTGAGGGAGGAAAATGGCTTGAACCTGGGAGGCAAAGTTTGCAGGGAGCTGAGATCCCGCCACTGCCCTCCAGCCTGGGTGACAGATACCCATCTCAAAAAAAAAAAAAAAGTAGCCTCAGAGGTCTGGGATTTTGTAGAAAGAAGTTCCAGGTAACTTCTGGCCCCTATAAGCGCAGAGACTTTGGAACTAAGTGTTCTTTTTCAGTGCTCAATTGTAGATTCATAATGTGCACTGAAAGCAATAATGATGCCATTTTTTCCTAGAATATACCAGGAGTGTCTAAAAAAAAATGTTTTCACTTTGCAAAATATGCTAAGTGGAACTATTGACTTCTGATCCAGATACAATAATTTACACATATGCTAAGTCTCAACCCTACCTTATATGGGAGTAGGGGGATAAATCCTAGAAATCAGTAGGGCCTTTAAGTCTAAAAAAGAACTGTCATTGTCTTATTTGACTCCCCACAATCACTTTGTAAGATAGGCAGGAATTGTCATTGGAAAACAATAGTTAACAAATCAGGCTCTGAGAAAGTCGGTCAGTGTTGTCTGTGTGGTAGGTAGGTAGAGGACAAAGACTAAAATCGAAGTCTTAGATCCTGCTCTCCACTTACTGCCTTGTACCTTGTACCTTGCTGTACCTCTGAATATAGACATTTTGTGCCCCCTAGAGGGCGGTGATTTATTTGCATTTTGAAAGCAGTGCTAATAACAAATCTGTTGCTCACACTAGATTGAGGCCAGGGTCTCTGCACCAAATATTGCCATCATTATCCATAGGGAGTGTCTTTCTATTTGAGTCTTAGTTTGAAACAAGAGCACAGTGGTTTTCAGATTACCTCCAGAGTGTGGTGTACTTAACCAACTTGGCAGGTGCTTTCATTTAAAAATGAAACTTCTGGTCGGTGGGGGGTTATAAGTACCCAGCCCCACTCCAGTTACCATTCCCTTTCCCCAGATTCACTCCTCCTTTCTTCTCCTGGTGGTGGAGATAATTTTGAATTCCCCATGACAGTCCTTTCAAATCCACAAAAGCACAGAGACAAAGACTTTGGAACCAAGGGTTCTTTTTCAGTGCTTGGTTATCCATCTGTAGTGTGCATTGAGATCAATAATGGGGCAGTTTTCTCCTCAAATATACAGAGAATCCTTAAAAATAATATTTCTACTTTGCAAAACGTGGTAAGTGGAAATATTCCTTTGGGTTGGCTCTTGTATGACGAACATTTGGGAACCATTAAAGCTTCATGTAAAGTAAATGAGTTCAGCTGGGATCCTATCTTGGGCTGGCTTAGAGTTCACATTGCAGCTTTGACAGACAGCTGGCTTTGGTGTTTGGTTGTCTGATGCTAAATATTACCCCAATATAATGAATTGCAATAATCCTAGTTTGTACTCTTACAGGTCTATGTAATTAAGCTTCCTTATCCATTTTGAAGAACAGAGATGGCCCATGGCACAATCATGGTCAGACCAAAGTAGGCCATTCTCCCTCACCCTTCACTGATATTACAAAAGATGTAAGCAGGCAACCCCTGAACCCTCCTTTTTCCTCAAATCCCCATAAGGAAAATGGGAGCATAGCATTCTACTTCTGTATCTTGGGGTCTGCTTCCGGGGTAAGGTTGTGAAGGCTCCCTGGATACAGGTGTCACAAATAAAGCAAGAGTCCCAGAGCTGCTGTGTATAGATTTTCATGGCCCCTGACTATTACTGCAGAAGGATAGGAGATTCCATCCGGCCCCAATTACAGTGTGAAGTCCTCTTCCATACCCATTGCCACCTTGCTGCCAATTTTACCCTAGTGCCTTCTCTTCCTAAAGCTCAGTAGTCCAAGTAGCCAACACAGGACAGATATCTCTTGCAGATTAACCACTCAAAGGCTGCAGGAATGAGGTCTGCCATACTTTCATAGAGCAGAAAACCCTGCTCCCCAATACCCAGTCACACCTGAGCCAACCCAAGATCTGATGTAAAAGCAAGAGTGAGCAAGGTGTGGGTTGGCTGCTTGGCCCGCCACCTGTTGACAGTTCTCATGGTATGTATTACCCATCACTGTTTTATCTGTCTCCTCCAGACCTCCTCGCACTATACTTAGGATTTTCCTCCTCTCTTCACTCCCCAAAGCTGTGCCTCTGTGCTCTTAGGAGAAGCCAAGGGTAATTATACAACTTGAACTAGTTTGCCATGCTGCTAGGACACTCGTCTGTTACTGATTTCTTCTGTTTTTTTTTTTTTTTATTCTTATATATAGCTACTATTATTAAAATCATTCCCATTTCCCTTACTCAGAAATCTTTGAGTGTATGTGCACAATTACCAAAATGCCAAGTCATCAGCATCCCACCTATTGAGGAATATCAGTCTCTAGGACATAAAAACATTGATCTCACACAATACTCAGAGGAGCTGAGACTTTGTCACAGAGTAAGGGTTCCTTTTTCTTTTAAAAATTGTTTTTATAGACTCGACCTTTGTAAGATAATTGTATCATTTGGTGTTGGGAATTCTTTATGATTTTATAAATACACTTTCAATAGCATTGTTTTTACTTTAAAAAAAAGAGAGAGAGAGAGAGAGAGACATGTTTTCCTCCCAGAACAACAGTGATGTACCTTGTGTTTGAAATGTGAGTCTCCGTGGGTGTCATCTACACTGGACGCCAGTAAAACAATGAGAGCTTTGGAGGGAACTGGGATGTAGTTGTTGCCTCTTGGTAAGCTTCCACAGATGGAAGGGGTTTAGGAGATAAAATAGGGCTATTTCCTTGTTGTCCTCCCTGAATATATCTTGAATTATGGCATAGAGATAAGGATGTGGAACAACCAGTATGAGGTGTGTGAAGCCCATGTCTGGCCAGGAAAGCAGAGGATAATTAAGAAATGGTGGTGATTCTCAGGGCAGCTGAAACCACAGACCCTGCTCATACTGTCTTCCCTTGGTTATATCCAAACTGAGTTGAGGCCCAAACCCACCAGGTCAAGGTATGATTTTCCAGATGCTGTTCTGGGGCCAAAGAAGCTACTTTTGGGCAGGACTCTTTGCTCCCCTTTCCTGCAACAACTAGCCTGGAGGAAAGAACACAGACTTAGCCAGGTACCACCCTAAAACAGCCACAGATGGATCTCATCAAACCAGAACTCACCAGTTTGTTTTCTCTCTTTTTATAGATTTAGGGGGTACAGTGCATTTTGTTACATGGGCATATTGCCCAGTGGTGAAGTCTGGACTTTTAGTGTGGCCATCACCCAAATAGTGTATGTTGTACCAATTAGGTAATTTCTGTCCCTCGCCCTCTCCCACCCTTCTGGGTCTCCAATGTCTATTATTTCACTATGTCCACTTGTACATATTATTTAGCTCCCACTTATAAGGGAAATAATGCAACATTTGACTTTCTGAGTTAATTCACTTAAGATAATGGCCTCTATTTCCATCCATGCTGCTGCAAGAGACATAATTTCATTCTTTTTCTGACTGAAGACTATTTCATTGTGTGTGTGTGTGTGTGTGTGTGTGTGTGTGTGTGTGTGTACTAAATCACAGTTTCTTTATCCGGTCATCCATTGATGGATGCTTGGGTTGATTCTGTATCTTTGCTATTTGTGAATAGGCTGTAATAAACACACACATACAGGTGTCTTTTTTATGTAATTTCTTTTCCTTTGGGTAGATATCCAGTCATGGGATTGCTAGCTTGAATGGTGGTTCTATTTTTAAGAACTCATTAGTTTGTTTTCAAGGGATCAGGCCCGGAAATGAAATGTACTTTTTCTGCCCACACTACTGCTTTTTACAATCACCTTGGTGCTTCATGTTGTTCTGTAGGGCATCATCACTATCCCTGTCCCTGTCAGTTCTTAGTCACTCTGGAGAAGGGTCTGGTCCCAGCGGATGGGTAGGGCTCTAGGCAACTGACTCCAGGACCCTCTGTTTCACATGCCCTTATTAAACAAACAGTCCTGCTGCTCCATGTGGCCTCTTCCTTAAGCTACTGGGCCAAGGCCTGAGCCTTCTTGGTGCCCTTTGATTCTAGTTGCACACTACTTTATTCTATCCAGACACATTTCTGGAATGTCCTGCTCCCTACCCTAGCTTCTTCGAGAAGTAAGCTTCCCCAGAATGACTTTAGGTTGCCAGAGAAAGGCTTTGTGATTCCAGGATGATTTAAGAGCTCTGAAACCGTTTTTTAAAACAAAATTTAGATTATAAACATCAAGAGTCGCCATATCACCATATGGGACCCTGGCATGCTGATTCATGTATTCTACACGTTTTCCTTGAGTACCTTCTTTAGGCTAGGCACTGTTGTAGGTGCTGGGCGTACAATGAAGATAACCAAAGAAGACAAAGTCTCTGCCCTCATGGAATTAAAAGTTGAATTAAGTAGATGTAACAAATAATTACAATGTGTAATTATACTTGTGAAAGTGCTCTGAAAGGATGGACGGGGGTCATGATACAGGAGAACAGGAGGACTCTTCTTAGGGTGACCAGACAAGGTCTTCAGGGAAGGTGGCGCCTCAGCTGAGCAGGCAGCCATTAGCTAAGGTGGGAGGTGGGGTGGGGAGAGGAAATGGCATTCATGGAGGTGGGGAAAGCCTGCATGGTTAAGGATGCCCAAGGAGGCCAGTGACTAGAGTAAAGCAAGAGAGGGGAAAGCAGGCTCCAAGATAAGATCAGACAGGAAAGCAGGGGCCAGGTCACAGCAAGGAATTTGGATTTTATTGAGATACAATAGGAAGTTGATTTGTTTTAAAATGATTCTGTTAGCTAAGGTGAAAACAGACTATAAGATTCTAAGAGGGGAGACTGTGGTCCAGGCAAAGCTGAGGTAGCTGGGATTTGAGTGGAGACAGATGCAGGACCAATGGGCTCATTATCAGAGTCAACAGCAGGGCTCCATGTGGGGCTGAGGGAGTGGCAGGAGTCAAGGGTGATCCCGGAGTCTCTGGTTTCAGGAACTGCATAGAAGTGGATGACACTTACTGAGAAAGAGGAAGACTGGAAATGGACTCCTTAATTCTATAGTCAGATCAAGGCAGTGATGATTATGGTTCTAATGAGAAAATGATTCAACCTATTGTTATTTTACTCTTTCTGCTACATTGTTTCCCAGACAACAGCTTGGCAGCTAAATAGATCATCAACCTTCCGTGACTAACTCCAAATAAATGCTAATCAAATATTTTGATTGATGGTAGCATTATCTCAAGAGACAGGATTAAATTTCCAAGGTTCTACCCTGAAAGAGCAGAATCTATAAAGAATCTGCTTCTTCATTTGAGCCCTCTGAACTAAATCTGTGTTAAGAGAAGCCAACAGCCTCCTCATGCCCTTTTTTGGAAGAAATGCAGAGCTGCATCATTTGGGAAGCAGAAGGATGCGGGGAGCTTTCTTTGCAGTCTACCATGGGGTGGTTCCACAGATGAGACAATATTGGAGTCTCCTTTGGTATTCTCTTTTCTGTTGTTCCTGGGGAGGGCAGCTTACATAAAACCAAGGGACATGGTGTTAATTGATGTTTTCTAAGAAGTATTTCTTAAAAATGTGAAAAGAACCTGGCTAAGCATTCGGGAGATCTTTGACAGAAGGCCTGCAGATTATTCCAGTGCCCCCTTAGGCCTATGTAAGAGCCCAGCCCTAGACACACACCTTGGTCCTTCTTAGTCCAGCCCATCTATATGGGGCAAGGAGTTCTCAGGGCCAATGGGATGTGCTGAGGTAGAGCCTGTGTCTTCCCTTCTAAACCACATTTCAGACATCCAGGATCCTGGAATCCCCCACCCAAACAGTCCTAGAGGACCAGGGTCCAGAAGCCCTAGGGCCAAGGCTGGGTCTCCACCCACACCTGTTTTCTGGCATGGTTGCTATGAGCATTTGTCAAAGAAAAGGATAAAGCCTATTTTTACGGTTTATTAATGTGACTTCTAACTTAAAACTATTTATCCTTGTGGTTTGTGGGCTTCCATTTGTCCCAGCCACTGCCAACATAGGGGCAGGCCTGAGTTCTCCCCACTAAAGTGTATGGCCATATAAGGATTGGTTGCCTGTGCTGTGATAGACGGTTTTGAGGGCAAACCCAAGGCCTTGGCCTTTCTAAAACAGGGTTTGTGGTTGGAGTTTATGTAAATACGTCCCCATGGTAAAGGGCCTCATGGTCTAGGGCAGCAAGCCATGCTCATAGTACCGACTTCATCTTGTTCAGGGTCCTTGTGCCCCTAACCTGAAGACAAGAATCAAGGAAGATGTGAACTATCTTCCCCCTGTCTGGGGGAAACAAATGCTCCAGCTCCTCACTGGGAGAGGGTGTGGGGAGCAGCCCGAGTGGAAGAGAGCCATGAGTTTGTCTTAGGTATTTGTTCCTCATAGGAATAAGCATCAGCAAAGCAGCTCAGCTCCTTCCCAGGTTCTGATGGGAAGGGCAAGGCCCATTGCCACCACCCTGTGTTACCATTGCCTAAAAGTCGTATGGGACTTCAGTAAACAAAGCCTGTCTCTCCCTCCCTCGCTCCTTGCCTCCCTTCCCCTTCTTCCTCCCCACCCATCCCTCCTTTTTTCTCCATCTCTCACCATCTGCAGTAAACCGGTCCCCTTCTCGCTGCAGTGGGTTGAATCGCTCTGAGTCTCCAAACAGAGAGCGTAGTGACTTTGGGGGCAGCAACACCCAGCTGTACAGCAGCAACAACAACCTCTACACGCCGGACTACTCAGTCCACATCCTCAGCGATGTGCAGTTTGTGAAGGTAACTCCCCCAGGAAGGTGCTCTTGTGAAAGTGCTCTGAAAGGATGGACAGGGGGTCATGATGTAGAACAGGAGGAATCTTCTTAGGGTGACCGGACAAGGTCTTCAAGGAAGGTGGTGCCTCAGCTGAGCAGGCAGCCATTAGCTAAGGTGGGAGGTGGGGTGGGGAGAGTGGGAAGCATTGGCTGGGTGAGCGGGACAAGGAGACTCCCATCCCTAGGCAGGATGTGTGCACCATTCCCATGTGTTCCAATACAGTGCTGGGTGGTAACTGCTACTGGCTGTATAAAGGCTGTTTTCAGTAAGCTTTATGACTGTCCACTATTTGTCACTCTTTTAACATCTTCTGACCCCCATTTTTCATGTGGGAAAAATGATCCACAAAGTACTGGATTAGCTTGCCTGACACAAGTTGCTGCCAGAATTGCTTCCTTTGGATCCCCTACCACTGGCGTCAGTTTGATTTTGTTCACTGATTTTTTTTAAGATAAGATTTTTCTCCTGTAATCCCAGCACTTTGGGAGGCCGAGATGGGTGGATCATGAGGTAAAGAGATCGAGACCATCCTGGTCAATATGGTGAAACCCCATCTCTACTAAAAATACAAAAAATTAGCTGGGCATGGTGGCGTGTGCCTGTAATCCCAGCTACTCAGGAGACTGAGGCAGGAGAATTGCTTGAACCCAGGAGGCAGAAGTTGTGGTGAGCCGAGATTGCACCATTGCACTCCATCCTGGGTAATGAGAGTGAAACTCCGCCTCAAACAAAACAAAACAAAACAAAACAAAACAAAGATAAGATCTTTCTAAGATAAGTTTGAGGGTGATTAATAAACCAAGTGATATATAGAAGAAACCACACTCTACATCTGCCTGTCTGTTGGTTAGTAAGAAGAAACTATAATATACTTTCACATGTTAATATATTTTTATACTTTAATATTTAATGTCTAAAACACAACTTGTGTGTTAACTGAAAATCTTTGTAGTCACTAGAAGGACACCCTGAAAATTACTAAGCTAATTGAAGAGACCCATGTGCAATTGCCCAGGAGAGAGGTAGCAGGGCTCATGGCCTCATAATTAAAGAGGAGAGGGGAGCTGTTTCTTCCTACCCCTCTTTGGGATTGGCATCATACAAACCTTTAACAGTTTCCCCTTTTCTCTTGTTTCCATAGGTTCTATTTGTTTTGTTTTCTAGTATTCTGCAAACCATTACAAACTTTGGCTTGACATTTGACTAGAGCCCCATTTATCCCAGGCCAGCAAAACACCCAGTGAGATCACTTGGTAGCTGCTGGATTGCAGGCTGGGTCATGAGAGGTGCACTGAAGTCACAAGGGTAGAAGAAGGTCGTTCTTTCCAGAACACACACCTTCAGTATTTGGAGAGCAGTGTGTGCTGGCCAGCTTTCTGTGTTTAGGACTTTGTGGACAACCCTGAGTTAAAACTGACATCAGCCTATAAAAGAAACCTTGAAAAGTTACCACGGGATGTTGCCAGAGAGAGTGACAGAACCTGGGGGATGGGGTGAGACAGTAACTATTTTTGCAGTAAACCGTGCAAGGCACTTTACCGAGTCCTTTGTTTGAATTATCCATTTAATCTCACAGCCACCCTACAAGCTCGGAATTACTGTCATTCCCATTTTATAGATGAAGAGTTGAAGTTTGAGGTGTATACAATCCCATGGCTAGTAAATGGCAGAGCCAAGCTTCAGAGTTGGTTCTTTCTGCCTCCAGAATCCAAGCCCTAAACTCAGTGGGCTTTAGAGCAAGTGGTAGGACATCGGAGCTAAAGGAACCCAAGGGAAGTGTCTTTACAAGCTGACCATGCAATACTCACGGGTGAATATGACTGTGGGCACTTAAGTCTAATGTGACAAGGAGGTTAAACCTTTGAAAACCATAGCCCATGATTCTCCTCCGCATAGCTTCCATCCCTGAAGCCTCCTCATTGCTAATGCAGACCTTCCCCAGAAGGGAGGTAGGGGAAAAGCGGGAAAAGAGAAACTCTGTTAACTGAAAATCTTTGTAGTCACTAGAAGGACTGGTGGAAGAGACTACAACACTGTTGGTTTTAGTGTTGGACATGCGATCTGTGGGAATAGAAATGGAAAGTCATAATAATGAGTGTGTGATTCGACAAATATTTAATGGAGGCCTTCTCTGTTCTTGACATTGTTGAGATACTGTGGTGAAGACAGCAAGCTGCTGCCTTTCGGGAGCTTACTGGCTAATGAGGAAGAAAGATGACAAACAAATTGCCACATACATAACCTAGGTAATTTCAGGTAGTAATAAGAGCCATGAGAGAAACAACGAGGTCATTGGGATTGGGCAAAGAAAGAGTGTTTGGGCAGAGACGTCAAGGAGACTGCTCTTGAAATGGTTATCACACAGGCTGAGAAAGGACATTTTTGCTGAGAGTTGAAAGGGGACAGGGAGAATATTCAAGATCGAAAAACAGAGACAGGAAGGAGCTTGGTAGTTTAAGGGTCTGAGCACTCAGACCCATGGTGTGCAAAGGCAGAGGCCCCATGAGAATGGGGCGTCAAAGGTGGTATCATTTGGGATCTTTAGGCCAGAGTAAGTAATTTGGATTCTATTAAGTGTGTTGGGAATTTTTCTTTTTCCTTTCTTTCTTTCTTTTTTTTCTTTTTTTTTTTTTTTTTTTGGTAGAGACAGGGCTCTCACTGTTTCCCAAACTGGTCTCAAACTCTTGGCCAATGGGCCAGGCATGCTGGCTCACGTTTGTAATCCCAGCACTTTGGGAGGCCAAGGTGGGCGGATCACCTGAGGTCAGGATTTTGAGACCAGCCTGGCTAACATGGTGAAACCCCATCTCTACTGAAAATGTAAAAATTAGCTGGGCATGGTGGCAGACATCTATAAACCTAGCTACTTGGGAGGCTGAGGCAGGAGAATCACTTGAGCCCAGGAGGTGGTCATTATAGTAAGCTGAGATCGCCCCACTGCACTGGAGCCTGCAACAGAACAAGAGGTTTTCCCTGGTCAAAGCCCCTGTGGTTGGCTGCTAGAAGTTTTTTAAGGGCTTTTCATGTCCAATAGACTGAAGGTCCAGAAGTAAGTCCAGGAGTAACTGAACTTCAAGTGATCTTCCTGCCTCAAATGCACTAGATGTAACTTTCTATCTTATTTTGTAACTTCAAGATAAGTTGAGAATAACTTCAAGATAAGTTACAAAATGAGATAGAAAGGTTCATCTAATTGTCATCTGGGAAAGGTGTTAAACAAAGCCATGATTAATAGTAGTTAATAAGTTGTATGAAGGTACCAAAGACTTATGAAGGTTTTTTGAAATGTGTTCTGTGTCATCGTTAAGCTGAAAATACTTGACGGATGTCTTACAGTATGGACTGTGTAACCTTGACCAAGATCCTCCTTACCAGCTGGTGGTCAAATCCCTAGATTGCAGCATTGTGTTTTCGGGGATGAATAAACACCTTGAAAGTGAAAACAAAACTTCATACGATGATAGGAGGCCAGGCGCAGTGGCTCACACCTGTAATCCCACCACTTTGGGAGGCTGAGACAGGAGAATCACTTGAGGCCAGGAGTGTGAGACCAACCTGGGCAACAAAGTGAGACCCCATCTCTATAAAAAGAAATTTTTAAATTAGCCAGGCATGGTGGCATGCACTTGTAGTCCCAGCTACTCAGGAGGCTGAGGCAGGAAGATTGCTTAAACCCAGGAGTTCAAGGTTACAGTGAGCTGTGATCATGCCACTGCACTCCAGCCTGTACAACAGAGCGAGACCCAGTCTCTAAAATAAAATAAAATGACAGGAGACATCATGTTAGCCTAAAGGTTAACTTCTGGACACCTTGGCTGCTAAATCAAAATGTCCAGAAAGGCACCCTTGCTTTTCACTAGTTTAAGAATAAACAGACCTCCACTTCCTTTGCAGCTTAGAGGGTGCTTGGATTCTAAACTGGCCACTCTATAGGAAAAGACAGTTTGAACTAAAGCTGTTGCTCATAAATTCTTATATCTACTGCAGTGAAGAGGAAACAAAAACATGGAGCCTGTTGAAAAGTGGCTTGATTCCCTCAATCAACTAATGAATAAGTATTTGTTAAGCATTAACAATGTTTCCGGGTACCCTGAGCTATAATACAGAAATACAAATCTAATAAAAATATATCCTCTGCCTTATAAGTAGATTAAGACCTAGTTAGAGAGAAGAAGCTTAAGTTAAATAACAGTGACCAATGCAGGGTACTATCTAATTCTTTACAAAATTATGTGGCATTTTTTAAAGCACTAATTGGCTGGAGAATGTACTGAGCCTTTAGGAATTTGGAAAGAACAAGAGGAGAGTTAAGCCAATGCCATGCAAAGGGATACCCCTGAACAGGTATGGAAGGAGAGTAGACATGGTACATTCAAGGGACTGGTAAGAGAGAGGAGCTGGGCAGGACCATTGGTTCTGTCCTGGTGAGTAGTGGGAATGCTGCTGGCCCTGCAAGGTCAGGTCATGCAAACTGGGCACAGCCGTTTAGGTGATCCACTAAACCTTCACCATCCAGTACAGTAGCCAGTAGCCATGTGATCAATACAACCATTCAGTACATGTGGCTATTAAACGCATGAAGTGTGACTCTTTCAAACTGATGTGCTGTAGGTGCAAAATACACATTGTATTTCAAGACCAGTACAAGAAAAGAATATAAAATTCCTCACTAATCATTTTATACTGATCACATGATGATATGAAATTATTTTGGATATATTGGGTTAAATGAAATGTATTATTAAAATTAACTTTACCTGTTTTTACTTGTTAAAATGTGACTACTAGAAAACTTTGAATTACCCATGGGACTCACATTATATTTCTCTTCAACAGTATTATGCTAGATTAAAAGAAGTTGTCATAAGTTGTTGAACAAAGGGAAGGAACTGACAAGAAGTGATACCTGAATCTAGAAATGCTGCTGGGAGTAGCAGAGCAGAGTTGCTTCCTTGGATATATTGGGACCTTGTCAATAATTTCTTTTGAGGCAACACATTGACATGACAAGAGTTCTAAATTTTTTTTTAAATTTTTTAATAGGGAGATGTGTGAAAGCAAGGCTGTTAAGGCTGTGAGATGCACAGAGGATTTAGCCATTGGATGGTAACTTTCCTTTTACATAAAAACCCAACAGTGCGGACCCTCTCCAATCCCTACCCCTCCCCACCCTCACTGCCACACACTGCCATGCTTCTTCCCACCAGTGTCAGAGCCTGGCTGTGGCTGTCTGAATCTTCTCTTTGGCATCACTGACAAGTGGTGATTTAACATCTGTGTGAATGCCTCCAATGATGAGGCACTCAGTACCTTACAAGGAAGCGTGTTCCATTCACTCAGTATTGTTACCAAAAATACTTGCTTCCCATCCTTTCCCCCCTGACAATGTTTAAAGAGAGGATTAGAGTTCCTGGATCCTTGATTCCAGGTAACAAGAGGGGCATATCATTGTTTCATAAAAACAAAAAGAGCTCAAGTGCAGTAGTTCACACCTGTAATCCCAGCACTTTGGGAGGCCAAGGAGGGTGGATCACCGGAGTTTAAGAGTTCAAGACCAGCCTGACCAATATGGTGAAACCCTGTCACTACTAAAAATACAAAAAAATTAGCTGGGGATCATGGTGTGCACCTGTAGTCCCATCTACTCAGGAGGCTGAAAAAGGAGAATTGCTTGAACCCGGGAGGCAGAGGTTGTGCCACTGTACTCCAGATGAGGCAAGACAGAGCGAGACTCTGTCTCAAAAAAAAAAAAAAATTAAATTAAAATTTTTTTCAAAAGGAGTAATACAACTCACTGAAGATAAAATCTGGGCAGATCTTTTCCAAAAATAAATTAGTTAAATAATATAGAGCATTTGGCACAGTAGTCATTCCCAAGAGACTTTCAGCTTGGGGGATGCAGCCAGTCTACCAACTCATAGGCACCCTGGGCCAGCAAATCCATTTCAAAGCCAACTGAAACACAGCCTCTTCCTTCTCTCTTCCTCCTCCATTTCATCACTCTCTGTCCCTTTCCTTCTCCACTGTCCATACTTGGAATTGCTTTTCTTCCCCTACTTTCCTTTTTGCTTTATTTTCTTAATTAAGGATTTATTTTTCCAAGACCTAGTCTTGCTTTCACAGCACCTCCATTCACACTGACTCTGGGGGTGGAGGAGACACTGCTCCTTCCCGCACCTCCACCCTGTGCGCACCATGGCCAATTTAGACATAATGAGATGGTAAGCTCGACAGTTGTCTTTGAAATGCATGCCCATTATAAAGTCAAATGGTGAGGCATGCATGTGGGCATGTTTTAAACAACCATTTCTAACAGTTTTGTATGGTGGATTCACTTGTGTTACCTCATTATCTCTGGGCCTCTTTACAAGCTCGGAGAGGTTAACAAAGTGGCCAGTGCATTCATTTGCCCACTGGCTGATTAAAAGTGTATATGTATTAGACCAAGGTCACCCAGCTTGAAAATTGGGACTCAAACCTTAGTTCTTAGCAGAAAAATTGGGATTTGAACCTTAGTTCTTAGCAGGCTATGTTTCCCGCCATATTTCCTAGGTGAAGGGACACTTGGCCTTTGACAAAACTAGAAGGCAAATTTAAATAAAACTGAAGAACCCAAATAGAGTAAAATCAACTGCTTTGCTGGGCTTATCAAGCATCATTTAGGGAATTTTCCTGTCCTTTGCTGTTAGAGCCAAATTTCCGCATCTTTGGGGGAAATTTTGGAAGCTGACATCTTACTTCCTAACAGAGGGGGCTGCAAAAGTCAGGTATTCTCAACAAGATCATTGAATCGATGGAAGACTTTGGATAAATGCTAAGTGGAGACCTGTGGTTCCATGCCATCAAGCATAGAACATACCATTTTGACCTGAAAAATATCAAAGCCAGTTGTTAACACTTCACTGCTTTGTCCTTTAAAATCCTTTAGAAGGAAAAAACCAACACCTGAGTAGTACCTATGTCTAATTTTAACTAAGTCTTAAGTTGGCAATTCTCAAAGTGTGATCTCCAGACTAGCAGCAGCACCAGGAACTTACTAAAAATGCAAATTCTCAGTCTCCACCCCAGATCTCACAAATTAGAAACTCAGAGTTAAGCCCAACAATCTTGTTTTAACAAGTCCTTCAGATAATTCTGATGCTGAGGTTTGAGAATCACTGATTTAAACCATCAAGAGAAAACACTATTTGCCCGCTCAAATGGGGAGTAGTAAGATTAGAAGCCTGGAATCTGCACGTGTGTGTCCCATACGTACTGCAAAAAGGCATGCATTCTTAACTGGTGTTTTGTGATTAGATTAGTTATGCTTAGAATTTCCTTGCAAATATCCTGAAGTTTGTTATTGATCATGTCTAGTAAAATAATGGGTCTTGTCCGTTGTTAACCCAGGGCCTCTGTTGAGATCTTGCCAGATACAAAGCCAACTTCAAGCCTACTCTCCATCCCACTGTGTAAGCTTTGACCATCCCCTCTCCTATTTCCAGCAGACATCTTTTCTGAGTCAACATGTAATACCAATTCTGCCTCTACAGGAAAGAGAAGGAAAAATGAGCAGAATTTGTGGTTTTGTCTGTTCTCTAGCACTAATGCAGGGAAGGAGGGATGAAAATGCTTTAGGAGATGGTGTGATTGGGGAGGAGGTTATGCCATGTGCCATTTCCATTCTTCCTCCAGTGCCAGTCACTGATTAGCAGTTTCACATTCCTGTACTGAGTGGCACACAACTTAACCTGTTTTCACTGTTGGCAAGGATTCACAGTGCCAGTCTGTGATGTATACCCAGAGAACATGGGTGACAGAGACAACTTCCTGACTTTTAGAAGGAAAATAGTTGATTCATATTTTTCCCACCTGGAATCATGAAGACTCCGGTCTGGTCTAGCTGCAGTCTGACCTTCCGGATGCCCTCACTTGTGGGTGAGGTTTGACCCATCAGGAAAGTCACAAGGCTGACTCTGTGATTTGAAGAGACAGCTAGGAGACTTCACTGCTGTGGTCCCTGCCAACATAGGAGCATGACTCTACATCCAGGGATGGGCTTAGTCCAAGTCAGAAATGCCTGTGCTCTCTCAGGCCTTAGCCTCCAGCTCCCAGACACTAAGACCTAGGGTACAAGAGCTTCCCTGCCAGAATCCTACCTTACTCTCATCAAGTCACCCCCGATGCACCCTTAGGGCCTTTAGCAATAGTATAAATGTGTGTTTTAAACTTCTTGCTGGGCAACCACCCTGCTCACTGAAGATGCTCTCCATCCTCTCCAGGGTTTTGGAAGGTTTGGCTCTTCTGGGTGCCATAAAAATGAACAGTGGGTATTTGGGTGGCAGACCAGCAAAGGGTCCCCTCGCTGTCCCTGCTGGACTGCTACAGTGTGAGTAAGGCCCCTGTTTGTGGATCTCAGGCCTCAGAGGCCAAGGGTTCCAAGCACCAGAGCAAGGCTGCCCCGGAGCCTAGAAGACTGGCTGCATACTGGAGGGCTCTGACTAACTGCTCCTAAGCTCCTGCCTCTTCCTTGCAGATCACACGGCAGCAGTATCAGAACGCACTCACCGCCTGCCACATGGACAGCTCACCTCAGTCCCCCGACATGGAGGCCTTCACTGATGGGGACTCCACCAAGGCCCCCACAACCCGGGGCACACCCCAGACCCCTAAGGATGACCCTGTCACCATGCTCCTGAACAACAGGAACAGCCTGCTGTGTAAGTCAGCTGGGGGGATGGGCAGGCCGGGCTGGTGCAGGGTGAGGACCTTCCTCTTCCAGCCCTACCCAGGGCTCACACCCCTTGAGCCCTGGGTCTTCTTCAAATCGGAGAGGTGATACACTCACCGTCCTCCCCAGGCAGCCACTCAGACGGGCTGAGAAGCCCCAGCGAGGTGGTGTACCTGAGGATGGAGGAGCTGGCCTTCACCCAGGAAGAAATGACTGACTTCGGAGAGCACAGCACACAGCAGCTCACGCTATCTACTGCAGCTGTTCCCACAAGAGCAGGTCAGGGAGGCCAACTGGGCCCAGTGGAGCAAGGGGGATCATTGCCTTTGGGCATTGGGATGACCCAGGGAAAGCTGACTGAGGGGAGCCCTGGGACTCCAGACCCTGCATTAAACCTCCACCCTCCTTACACAGCCAGGGAAGGGAAACATTTACTGAGCACCTACACCATTCATCAGGCCCAGTCTGATTCATTCTCCTAGGAAAACTGTGTAGGGCAGTATTAGGAGTTGGATTTCTGCCTGGATTCAGAACCTGGCTCCTTCAGTTGGGAGCTATGCAATTTTAGGCAAGTTATTGAACCTAAGACTCAGTTTCTTTATCTAAATAGATAAGTATCCTTATGTTAATAGATATAAATTATAACAGCAATCTCATAAAGTAGCTTTGAGTATAAATGAGATAATATACATAAAAGGTATATCACAGTGTTCAGTACCATCCTCTGTAAATGTTAGGTAGCTATTGTTAGGCCTACCTTATAGATCAGGAAACTGAAGTCAGCCATCATTCTAACTAGCTGTGGCTTTGACCAAAGGTGTGGTCTATAGGACTTTTCCTGAGATTTCAGATCACATCACCTCCATCTGAGACACTGAACACTTCTGCCTTGACAGTGGTGTTGCTCTGAGCTCCCAGAGTCCCAGCAGTCCTAAGATGCTTCTGTGTTTGCCTAAGATGTACTTCCTCAAATTTTCAGCAGCCCCCTACGCCTGTACCCAGACCAGCAGTTCCCCTACCCAACCTTTCAGACCTACCCCAATCCATAGTATAAGACCCCTCAAGTCCAGAGCAGTGACCTGAAAAAGTGCTCCAAGATTTTTTAAATCAGCAAGACAATATGTTTGAACTTATGGCTGACCCAGAAAATCTGGGACATACGTAGTCACTGTTCCAGGACCTGAATTTAGAACTGATGTTGTTTTTCTGCCCCTAACACCAAATCTAATAGCTAAAGCATGTAGCAAGAAAATGTAACAAAGGAGTAAGAATGAAGGCGATGGAGTAGACTTGGAGATCATCCAGTCCACCCTCGCCCTGTGACATATGAGGACCCTGGAGGTCTAGAGAAGCGAAATAACTTGCTCAAGTCCAACAAATGCTTCAGAAGCAGGCTCAGCCTTATACCATGGCTTTAGTGCAGTGCGGTTTCCAACACACCCCTCTGCCTTCTGTTTAGGTTTTTACTTCCATTGGTGGTAAGGCTTGGCCCCATTCTGGGCTCTCAGATTCTGTAACTTTTTGAATTCCCATTGAGTCCTGTGGGAGAAGACAGGGCATTGTTGTTGAATCCTGTGGCTTTCCAGGGTTGTGCAGATAAACCAAGGAGACCTCCACCCGGCCTCATGTGTGCTTTTAGTCTGGCAAATAGACTGAGTGAAGAACATATTGTTCTCTAACCCCTCTCTCTCGCCAAACAGTGTTTGAGGAGAAGGAATGATTTCTGACTTTGCATGGATTGTTGAATTCCTGCTCCTGTTCTCCATCTTTTTGTTTCTTTTGTGGTGGTAAAATGCCTCTTGCTAACTAATGAGATGCAGCACTTTCCTGGGCATCCCTCCCTTGTTACATGCCCCTAGCCTTGGCTTATGTCTTAAACTTCACCTGCTGAGGGATGTCACCCAGAATCACCCTGTCTTAATCCCTGAGCATGTAGGTTGAGACAGTTTGAGTTCCCTCTTCTTTCCTTTCTCAGCATCAGACAGTGAATGTTGTAACATCAACCTGGATACAGAGACCAGTCCCTGCAGTAGCGATTTTGAGGAAAACGTGGGCAAGAAGCTGCTGAGAACCTTGAGTGAGTAGCTAGTTCTTCACCCAGATGAAAGCTACCCTGCCGACAGTTAGTAGGAAAAGCATGTTAGCATCTTCTTCCTGGGGGAGGAGCAAGGGACTCCTCTTAGAAACCCTAATGAGGTACAATCATGGAAATCCACAAAAGGGGTTGGGTCAGCATTGTACCAGTTTGGGGGTCTGTCCCATTCAGTTGTTTGTCCTCTAGGATATGAGTCTGCACACCGTGCCCACAGGTCAATTCTGAACTCCCTCCTCCACTTGTTTTTGTAAGTAAGAGCTTATTGGATCATAGGCAGATACATTTGTTATCTATGACAACAATGGCAGAGTTGAGTAATTGTGACAGAGACCATATGGCCCTCACGCCTCTAATATTAACTATCTAGTCCTTTAAAGAATTGGTGGCCAGGAGACTCAATAGGAAGAGAACAATCTCCTTCACAGATGGAAGTCCATGGTGGAGAGAACAAGGTGAAGGCATTCCTTCCTAAAAACAGACCTGGGAACAGATTGCGCTCTCATCCTTGAGGACAACTATGTAATTATACCCGCCTGCCCCAATGCCGTAGGGAGGTTGCTTCAGAGCTAGAGACTGCAGGTCCCTGGAAATGGCTCCCAGCTACAGCCACCAACCCTGGCTCATGGGACATCAAAGTCTATGAGATTGGTCCTCTCTGAGGGTGTCTGGCCCCCCAGGGGTGCTGGAGACATGAGCCTGAGGTGTTATATGGGCTTTCCTCAGTCTCCTCTGGAAGTCTCAATTCCAGGCACCAAACTGGGTTTGTGACTTTTCAGAGATGGCATCTTATGTGGAAAGTGTGGCCTAATCTTTCAAGATGTAAATATGCCAGTATCAGCACCAGCATACAGTACAGGTTAGTTCTAGCCAAGCCAAGTTCTAGTCAAGGGCTCTGTCCCCATTTCTGCCTCTGTTTTGAAAAGAACTCAGACTGCCAAGCGATTATGAATACTCCTCCAGTGTTACAGGCTGATACTTGCAATCTGTTTTTTTTTTTTCAGGTGGCCGAAAAAGGAAGAGATCACCAGAAGGAGAGAAAATCTCTGAGGAAAACTCCAATTTAACACCTCTGATCACATGACAGGGCAAAGTCAGCATTCACTGGGTGTATGAAATTCCAGAGCTTTGGGGGAGAACCTACCCTCTCATCATCTGCCTCCCCCAAGGCCTCCCACAGGTGACAGAACATTCTGCCTTCCCTTCCGTCTCTTCGCCCCTAGCTGCCAGTTTGGCAGATTTTCCCTCGTTGCCTCCAGTTTGACTCAGAGCCTTGACATGGCCATAGCAGAAAGAGGTGCCTCTAATAGATCATGCTAGAAGTGGTCTTTTCCACAGCATAGTCTGAGACTGGAGAAGAGATGTCTGACTGCAAGCTGACAATGCCACTCTGGGACCCCTGATGTTCTTTGTTCTTTGGGATCCCCCGATGCCATAGGAGACCTATTGTCTTGGAACTCGCCATTCTTTCCTCCAGAACAAAATGTTAACTTTCTAACATAGTTCATGCTCAGTTTGGCTCAGAAGGTACCATTGGCAGACAGGCACATGGGAGGCTGGAGTAGGAGGTCTGAAGATTAGTTCAGGGGATGGACCAAGAATCTCCCCAGAGCTTTAAGGTAGTGGGACTCAGCCATGTTGGCGTGTGATTGACATTACAGCACAGAAAGCTGTTAGTGACTGGTTTCCTGTTAGATAAGGGTTCCAACAGCCTGGGGAAGTGTGTCTCAGCTGGAATGGAAAGAATGTGAGATGGAACCTCAATTCACTGTTTTTCCCAGGGACACATCTGTTTTGGTTCCCAATCAGCAGTCATCAATTCATCAATAAATCTGCTCTGGAAGAGAAGAAACAGGGAGCAGAGAGGCCCAATTGGGAGCCAGAGATGGAACTTCAGGTCTTAAGTGCAAATCAAAGCAAAAAACAAAACTTACATGGAAAAATTGTAAGTGCTGAAAGCAAGTTTAGCCATGACAAACCGAAGAGTGCCCAGCTCAGCCAAGAAAGATACATTATTTCATGGGACTTCAGGGAGTTACACAGGAATGTTGAAGAATCATTCTTCTTTTTCATGCATTTGTCCCCCTCCCACCCCTTACTACACCCTAGTAGATCAGCTGAGTGTACATTATTCCAAGAACTTACTGGTTTTTCTCCTGGAAGTTGGGGCAGATGCAATCCCAAGCATTACCACCAGATGGCAGAGTGAATGCACATACCCGCTACCAAGAATAAAATAGCTCTGAAAAGCAACCACAAGGCCCGGTGCAGTGGCTCACGCCTGTAATCCCAACTCTTTGGAACGCTGAGGCAGGTGGATCACTTGAGGTCAGGAGTTCAAGACCAGGCTGGGTAAAGTGATGAAACCCCACTTCTACTAAAAAATACTAGCAAGGCGTGGTGGCACATTCCTATAGTCCCAGCTACTCAGGAGGCTGAGGCAGGAGAATTGCTTCAACCTGGGAGGCAGAGGTTGCAGTGAGCTGAGAATACACCACTGCACTTCATCCTGGGCAACAGAGCGAGATTTTAAAAAAAACAAAACACACACACACACACACACACACACACACACACACAGCCAGCCTTAGGGAAAACTTGGAATTAGTGAAGTTTGTCTTCAGAACACTTCTCTCCCTTTCTGATCTATCTCCTACCCTTTAGATGCTCAGTCAGGTACTTGTTGAGCTGTCTACAGAATCTCCAAACCATTCCCAAACCTTTCCTTGTGGTATACCATCCAGCTTCCCTCCCCTTCCTCCAAAACCCTCACTCCTACCTCCCCACATGCATTCAATCATTCACAGGGAGCAGGGAGATTGATCATTCCTCTGGGTTATCTGCATCTCAAAAGAAAATGCTTACCCACAGGAACCTTTAACTCAGGGGTTCTTAACTTGGGGTCCATCACCCCAGGGCGTCCATAGTTGGACTTCAGAGGGTCTACGAAACCCCTAAAATTATCAGAATTTAATATGTGTATTCTTGTATGTTTTTTCCAGAGCATTAAAGCTTTCATAAGGTTCTCAAAGGTCTCAGACCTACAAAGTTTGAAAAAAACAAAAAACAAAAAAAACCCCACTATTTTAAATAGTGGAACTTTCAGCCCAGGGTTTCTGCAATGCAGAGTGAAGTGGATACTGGGCAGTTTGAGATGGGTTTTTAATTTTAAATGGTCTCAAGTGTCCATCAATTGGTGGGGAAGGCTGGCACCCACCAAGAAGTGGAAGTCCTCAGAAATTCTTGGCACACCCTAGAGTATTGTACAACCTACACCCCCACCCCCCACATAAACTTTTGTCTCCTATTCCCCAACAACCCAGAGCAGGTGTTGCAGACAGGAGGGCCACAGCATGCGTAAGTAAAGACTTTGGAGCTAGAGATGCCTTTTCAGCAGTGATTATTGACTTCAGCACACTCCTTGCCCGGTCCAGCCTGAGGCTGCAGCAGTGCATGTCTTCTCATAGATAACTTCACAGCCATCCAGTCCCAACACCTGCTCTTGCCTGGTAGGAATAGGGAAGTGTCAGCCCTCAGTGTTGGGTACCTAGACCCAAACCAATAAATGGTGAGTTCTGAGCAAGAACTATCATCATGCAGGCTTCCTGCCCAGCTGGCCACTGGCCCCAGGGGTGCCTGCCCAGCTGGTCTTCATCACCCCTGAGGCCACTAGGCTCAAGCCACTGCTGTTGCATTACACCCATCCCTTTGCAAAATCCCTAAGAAGCCTGTCACCACTCCCCTCCCTCTACACCCTCACCCACAAAGACTTTCTTCAGGTTAAAAAAGTTAAAAAAAAATTTAAGATAAAGCATTTATGAAGGCTCAATAAATTGTAAATAATTTTTAAATAAAATGAAAATGCCTTTCCTGGAATGTGGC
Organism: Saimiri boliviensis; assembly: GCF_048565385.1. Taxonomy (NCBI): domain Eukaryota; kingdom Metazoa; phylum Chordata; class Mammalia; order Primates; family Cebidae; genus Saimiri; species Saimiri boliviensis. The sequence goes on from NC_133460.1 coordinate 84,029,941, forward strand.
TGTTTTCTTTGCCTCTGGAATCTTCTGAAGTGGCTTCATTTGAGATGCAGGTAGAGTGATGCCCACGTGTAATGATCTCACCTGTGGCCCACCTGCCTGAAGAGGCATGCCGCTCCAGGCCAGGTGTGAGGCTGCAGTGAGATCACAGGGAAGCCTTGGCACATACTCTGGGAGGCCAGATGGTAAGATTTTGCAAGAGTAAATGACAGAAATGAGAAGTAAAAGCCAAATGAGAAGCCAGTGTGCATAAAGACAAGGAGCACTAAGATGACAGTGAGGAGGGCTGGCATTTGTTGAAGCCATGTGATGGGTGAGGGGCTGTGCTGGGTGCCATCCAAATTCAAGGTCTTGAAGGCTAAACCCAGACAAGTCCTTGATAAAATATGCTGGTTACACTAGCTCACTTCTGCAGACCCTTCGGAAAGAAGTACAGTGGCATGACTCACGGTTTGCAACCAAAGGCTAGGGAATGGAACACAAGAATGGGCCAGGGCTGTTCGTCAATTTTAAGCCGATGCTGGAGGAAGGGAACAGCCAGGCAGGTGGGAAGATGTGTTTGGGTGTTTGATGCCTATGTGGAAGGAAGGCCGAAATCTGACACCTACTACTAATTTCTCAAAGCACACAGGATTAGAGGCCTATGCCAGGACCTCTTAAGGTTCTTAGGAACCTCAGTAGAGGCTATTCATTTCACTAACGGTAATAATACACGATGGAAACAACTTTTTTGCCAAGGGCTTTATGTTCCAAGTATTGTGCTAAGTACCCATTAGCTCATTTCTTTCTCACACCCTGTGGAGGGGTTACTGTCTGTGAGGTGGGGTGACTTGCTCAAGGTCACATACCTGGGAACTGGCAGAGCCTGGAGGTCCAAGTGCCCTGCTCGTGACTGGGCAAAATTTGTGAAACAATCCCACCTCTGAAGTTCACTGACATGTTAGAGACCCTGAGGAGTCCTGCTAGCTTACCAAACTCACACAGAACACTTTCTCAAGTGAACGCAGTGGGGCCACACTGACCAAGTCAGAATAGAACTAAGAAGGCCAGATTCCCATTGAGATGGGCTTTTTTCAAGTGCTAAAAACATTTTAGCACTTTGGTACTGTCACTTAGGTTCAGAGATCTGTTTATCTTTAATGGTTTTGGCACTCCCCTAAAGAGAAAATTTTAATTTTCCCTAACAAGATAAATACTGAGAAATAAGATTATCAGGTAGGGTTGCACTTTGGAAGGCTATAAACATTTTAGTATTTCAGGCTTCTTTTGCCCCCAAAAAACCAATTTTTGTCCCTATGGAGGCAGTATTGTCCCATGGAGAATGAGTGGTTTAAAGTGTCTGGAGAGAATGGCAGATTAACAGAAGGTAGAATCATTCAACTTCCATATTGGCTGCCTTCCCTTATTAATGACAAGGATATTTACATTGGAAGAACAAGGACTGATTTGTTCAAAAGGCTGTGAAGAGATGGGTGGGAGGACATCTAATCACATTCACTCATTTACTTCCAGCAGCCCACCACACATTTGCAGAGAGTGCCCTCGGAAGGACTCCCGGGGCTCGAGCCAGACAGGGAAAGATCTGGAAACCACATCCTGTGCAGAAACAAAAATGGTGGGGGAGAGGCAGTTCACATGGAAAAGTATAAACAAGGAATAACAACTACCTCTTTCAAATATTTGAAAGGTGGTAGATTAGAAGTGCCAGTAGATTTACTAGCTGTCATTTAAAGGAAGGAAGGAGGGGCAGGGGAGTGGGACAAAGATCAAATTCTGGTTCAATATAGATGAACTTTTACCATGAGTTAAAGATAAATGAGCCTCTTTTTTTTTTTTTAATTAAGAGGCTCCACCAGCAGAATGGGATGCCTCACCAAGTATTTAAAGAACCCATCACCACCACCACCCCACCAGTTGAAATTGATGAGTCAGAGACAATATGGGAGAGACTATTTCACTGGGAGAGAGGCAAGACTTGATGACTTCTAAGACCCCAGCCATCCTTCAGGACTGTAGGATTTTATAACAACCGAAACAAGTCCTAGAAAGTGGCAGATCCTATTAAAATCACAAGAACTAACTTTAAATATTAAGAAACTCCAAATAAGAGACAACTTGTTTTAAGTAACGTCCAGCCCCATTAAATTCTACAAAACAGCCACTTGGAACAGCCCTTGGACTCTGGAAATTTGATCTATGTTGACATGGTTCTAATTGCTTCAATAAACCAGGAGGGACTCTTGACAGCAGGGGACAGGCTGGTGTGTCAGAACCACCTGAGCGATGTCATCCCCTCTCACAAGTCCAAGAAGTCCAGTTTTTTAAGTAACATATGAAGAAATGGTTGGCCTCCAAATGACAAGCCCGCAAAATGGCCACGGAATTATGATATGGTGAGTTCACTGAAGGAAGCTACATTATAAGAATACACTGCAATCGAGACCAGCCTGGTCACATGGTGAAACCCCGTCTCTACTAAAAATACAAAAATTTAGCTGGGCATGGTGGCGCGTGCCTGTAATCCCAGCTACTCAGGAGGCTGAGGCAGGAGAATTGCCTGAACCCAGGAGGCGGAGGTTGCGGTGAGCCAAGATCGCACCATTGCACTCCAGCCTGGGTAACAAGAGCAAAACTCCGTCTCAAAAAAAAAATACATTGTAGTTTTTCCTTTAGCCACTAGTAAAACCATCTAAAGCATTCATTTCAAACTGTGGATCACAACCCATTAGTGGTCACAAAATCAACTCCATGGGTCTTGATCAGCATTTTTATTTTATTTTTTTAGATGAAGTAGAACACAATAGAAAGGACTCAAAAATATCAGAATGCACTATACACAGCACAAGTAAATACTGTTTGGTGAAACTTCTGTTTCTGTTAAATATGTGTGTGTCTGTGCATGTCATGATTAAATATCTTTCTTACCACAGTCACCCTGAAGAACCAAAGTGCAGGACTAGGGACACAACCATGCAGAAAGAGCAGGGAGACCAGACACTCTGGGTTGAGATGATGAGTTTAATGCCACAGCCAACACCCACATTTGTACTTTGGCTCCTTCAGACGACTTGATCTTTGGGACCAGACTTTGTACAGAGTCAAACACCATGTAGAAGCATGTGGTCACCACACGCAACACTACTGCTTCTTAGTGAGGGGGACAAAACACCCATGTCTCATGATCAAAGTACTCTTTTATTCTTCAACAAAGATCTCAATTTGCTTTGACCTCCAAAGGCTCTAATCCCAGCGTCCAAATTCGTCTCAAGGGATGTTCACTTCATGTGGGGCCAGTTTAAACAGAGGCTGCCTCACCAGAACAGCCTTTCAATCCTGCCAGAGTCTCTGATCTGTGATATGTACATGTAGGTTTGTGCAGGCAGGGAACTCACATGACAGAGAACTACTTTGGTGGTACTGGATGGGTGGTTTTTCTTCACTGGATTTTGGTAACTGCTTCATGGATGGAGGTGGCCACATAATCTAGATTTTTGGTGGTTAAGCCACACATGTTGATTCGACCACTTGGCAGCAGGTAGATGTGCTTTTCATTGACCAGATACTCAACCTGCTTGGCTGTTGAAAACCAAAAGAAGACATAATCAGAGCAAAGGGGATCCTTAAGCAGTAGAGGCTGAGCAATTATGTGACAATTTCAGTTTTCATTCTTTACCCTTAACAGAGAGAAGCAAAACAAAAGGTACTATTTTGTCCAACTGACAAGCAGAAAAATATACTCACTAGATTCTGGAAAGTACTCTTATTAGTTCACCTTCAAATCCCCAGAAAATTCAATATGGCTACTACTGATGGGAATTTTAATCTGAGATTACCTTATACATTACATCCACTAGGACACCCCTATCAATAAAAACAACCATCAGATGTAAGAACCCTCCAGCAATATAAAACGCTGGCTCTGAAAGGCTTCCTTTAGTTCTTCCTTAACATGGACTTGCACTGAGCACCCGCAGCAGCTTCCCGTTTTTCTCATTTTTACAATACTTTGGACAAGGCCCCATGCCTGACCTGATCAATGGGGCTTTGTCCAATGCAGCTGAGAAACAACACAGACCTCTCCAACCTGGCACCATCAGACTTCTGTTCATTTCTCAACTCTCTCTCAGATACAGCAGGGTTTTTCCATGCTTGCAGAAATGCATCATATATGAGTAAGAGACCACCTGTACCTCCTTTATACAAAACAGTCTCTAGAGCAGTTTTGCTTTTTGGCAAATCCATTTATAGAATTTTAGTGAATCTCGCTCACGCTTGTGATCCCAGCACTTTGGGAGGTCGAGGCGGGTGGATCACCTGAGGTCAGAAGTTCAAGACCAGCCTGGCCAACATGGCAAGACCCAGTCTCTACTAAAAATACAAAAATTAGCCAGGAGTGGTGGTGTGCACCTATGGTCCCAGCTACTCTGGAGGCTGAGGCAAGAGAATTGCTTGAAACTCGATAGGAGGAAGTTGCAGTGAGCTGAGATCATACCACTACACTCCAGCCTGGGTGGCAGAATGAGAATGTCACCCAGTCAAACAAACAAACAAAAAAAGAATTTTAGTGAATTTTTGCCCAAGTTATCAGTACCTTTAAGATACCACCAGCTTGAGGAAATGGAATAATAATCATAAAATCATCAAAATCTGAGGAGCAAACACTAGGTACCAGGCAGTGCTCTAAGCACTGCATCTTAGTTCACCCTGATAACTTTATCATGCCCGTTTTACAGATAGGCCTTAAAGATGTTAACTGGCCTTCGGAGGACACACAGCTGGTCAGTGGTGGATGTGGGATTTTAAGGCAGGATTTTAAGTCCAGGCTGTACACCGTAACGCTACACTGCCTCTCTACGGAAGTGAAAAATCTGGACCCTGGACTCAGTGCTGCCCACATGCTCCTTGAAGGAAACCAAAATAGTTCACCCCAAAATATTCTTGGACATATTTTGAGATGGCCATTCAGAGGCCCTACATACAGAAGTAGCCCTGCAAAGCTGTCTTTTGTGAGAGAGATTTGTATTTGTAGAGAAAAGCTGCATGGCTGTACCTAGGCTTTCTCTGAGGCCCTCCCTTGTCCAGATCTTGGGGAGATTAACTGAGAGTCTGATGCCTTTAAAGGTCTTAAAGGAACAGACCTTTACCAGCTATTTTCTGTGAGGGCTGCTACCTGTGACTTATCTACATAACATAATAAGAGCACCTTTGCTAGCCAGGCCTGCTCTTCTCTGCCTGCCAAAACCTGTTTCGCCAAGCTCCAAGCTCCCATTTTTCTGTAACCCCAAGATGGTATGGTATAAAAGCATCAATTATCTGGCCATTTATTTGAGTTCTACTTTGTAAGACACCTCTGCAGGTTAATAAATTTGCATGCTGGCCAGGCACAGTGGCTCATGCCTATAATCCAAGTACTTAGGGAAGTTGACGAGGGACGACTGCATGATAAGGAGACCTTGTCTCTACACAAAAATCTTAAAAATTAGCCGGGTGTGATGACACATGCCTGTGGTCCCAGACACTAGGAAGGCTGAGGTGAGTGGATTGCTTAGGCCTGGTAGGTCAAGGCTACAGTGAGCCATGATCATGCTACTATACTCCAGCCTGGGCAACATAGTAAGACTGCCTCAAAAATAAATAAATAAATTTGTATGCCTTTTCTCCTATTAATGTGCTTTTGTCAGTTGATTTCCAACGAACTTTCAGAGAGCCAAGGGGAAGTTTTCCTTTGACCCCTTCAAACAACGAACGAATGAACGAACAAATAAAGCAAGCTTCAGAAGTGGTTTACCTGTGTGAATTGGTCACCCGAGGGGACAGAGCCTCAAGCCAACACAGCCCTAGGTGTACCACTGTTTCTAAAAGCCTGTGCCCTGAGGCAGTGATTAAAGGGCTCCTATCCTGGTTTTTGGTTTTGTTTTAACAAAAATGAGGCCTTTCTACTTTTTGGAAGGAGGGAAATGTCACAGTTTGAAAAGCTAGTAGAAGTTACGGACTCTTTCCCTAGGGTAAGGCCAAAATATACATATGCAATTTTTAAAACATAATTTCAGAGGCTTCATAGTTCTCCTAAAGTACATCCAGGGACTCCAGGTTAAAAGCCCCATTCTGACAAAGAAAAGATAACAAAGGAAGAATTATAACGTAGAATTACAGAAACTAGGTGGCAGGTATATGGGGGTTCACTGTACAATTCCTCCAACTTTTCTGTATGTTTTAAATTTTTCCAGCCAGGTGTGGTGGCTCACACCTGTAATCCTAGCACCTTGGGAGACTGAGGTGGGCAGATCACTTAAGCTCAGGAGTTTTGAGACCAGCCTGAGCAACATGGCGAAACCCCGTATCTACAAAAATTTAACCGGGCATGGTGGTTCATGCCTGTGGTCCCAACCACTCAGAGGCTGACCCTCCACCTGAAGGATCACCTGAGCCCAGGAGGCAGAGGTTGCAGTGACCCCAGACTGCACCACTACACTCCACTTTGGGTGACAGAGCAAGATCCTGTCTCAAAAAAAAAAAAAGGCCAGGTGCGGTGGCTCATGCCTATAATCCCAGCACTTTGGGAGGCTAAGGCAGGTGGATCACCTGAGGTCAGGAGTCCAAGACCAGCCTGGCCAACATGGTAAAATCCTGTCTTTACTAAAAATACAAAAATTAGCCAGGTGTGGTGGCTCATGCCTGTAGCCCCCAGCTACTTGAGAGGCTAAGGCAGGAGAAACGCTTGCATCCAGGAGGCAGAGGTTGCAGTGAGCCAAGATTGTGCCACTGCACTCCAGCCTGAGCAACAGAGCAAGACTCTTGTCTCAAAAAGAAAAAAATTGGGAGGAAAACAAAACTCCTGTTTTTAATAACAGCAAATGATGTCAAGTGCTAAAAATAAAACTTTTATGTTATAAGCACAGTTCTATTCTCATTTTTCCAATTCATAACATTAATAAAACTAATTTCCTCCTGAGGATAATGGGAAAATATGGATATTTTATGGGGAGACATTCCCGTATTGTGAGCTTTTAGAATATTACTATTAAAAACTATTAATATTTCTGTTACACCTTATATTTTCATAATTGTGAGTGAACTAATTCTCCATTCCAGTCATGAGGATACCTACAGCTAACTGAGCTATTTCTTTACTTTCTTAGGTAGCCTCATTTTACCCCAAAGGATTTTGAGGGGACCACAATACAATCTCTATTAACTCTCATTTATATTTATTTCCTTTGCCTTTTTCTGAACCCACTTCACACTGGCACTGTGATGGCCCCAGTTCAATACCTCCCCAAGGCCTCTGATGTTCTACCTACAAACCAACCCAGCCACACACTCTGTCCCTGCCCCTCCGCCCCCCGCCCCCAGAGTCACTGGGACACAAAGGTGAGCGGCCATATCTGCACTGAGGGAATTACAGTAAGTAATTCCTGTAGAATGATATTCCGAAGAAATTACTCCTGTAAACCCAGCTACTCGGGAGGCTGAGGCAGGAGAACTGCCTGAACCCAGGAGGCGGAGATTTCAGTGAGTCGAGATCACACCACTGCACTCCAGCCTGGGCAACAGAGCGAGACTCCATCTCAAAAATTAAAAAAATAAAAATTAAAATAGAAATGACTCTTCTGTCATCAGATGGGATGTAGATGGCAGATATGCCCTACCGACAACTGGCCAAGATCATGCATGACCGCCTACTAGATTTTCAATAAGCTTTTAATTCCAACCACCAATCTAGGTTCTTGTTTATGAAATCGGAGATAACTTTGTAACCTCTTTTTGAGGATAATACCTAGAAATAGGAAAGACCTGTTAAGAAATCAGATCTCTGAATAATCATACATTTTTTTTTTTTTTTGAGATGGAGTTTCGCTTTTGTTACCCAGGCTGGAGTGCAATGGCGCGATCTCGGCTCACCGCAACCTCCGCCTCCCGGGTTCAAGCAATTCTCCTGCCTCAGCCTCCTGAGTAGCTGGGATTACAGGCACGCGCCAACATGCCCAGCTAATTTTTTGTATTTTTTAGTAGAGATGGGGTTTCACCATGTTGACCAGGATGGTCTCGATCTCTTGACCTCGTGATCCACCCGCCTCGGCCTCCCAAAGTGCTGTGATTACAGGCTTGAGCCACCACGCCCGGCCTAATCATACATATTTATATTCAGGATTAAGGCAAAGCCAAAATATGCCTGAGCATTTATAGAACTTTTCATAAATTAAGGTTCCCAGCTACCAATCCTGTTACCTCCTAGCTGGCTCTGACCCACTTCCCAGCCCACAAAAATGGGAATATCTTGGCTGTGGGTCAGCAGGGCAGAACACAACAATACTCTTCTGAGACCCAAAGAGTTTATGAGTTGGTGGGACACCCTAAGAAAACCTAACTTGTCCTGGTCCAAAGCAATGGCTGCCCAGTTAGACAAAGGCCATGAAGGTGAGTTCAAGGCCAGCGACTGAAAGGAATGTTGTGTGTCTACATGCACACAGGCACTGCAAGTGGGGGATAGGGGGCACTTACGGTTCAACCCGGTGAAGCTGAACATGCCAATTTGCTCAGTGATGTGGTTCCAGGTCCCAGGGGTTTTGAGGGCTTCTAGTCGTGCCCTGAGTTCAGATCTCATGGTCAGAATCCGGTCAGCCATTGTCTTCACATTACCTGTCCTTTAGGACAGCAACATAAGTATCAATCCAGACAGGAAAGATAGTACTCAAAAATGCATAGGTTTAAAAAACACAATTTAAACTATAGCTGACAATGGGATCACAACCTGCCTATTACGGTGTGTTGATGTCTGGATGGGTGGATGAACATACCGAAGACTTAGGAGGCAGAAGGAAAAGACTGTATTACTAGTGGAGTCTAGTGCTAGTCTTGAGTATACTGGCTATAATACACTCATGTTTCAACTCAGGCTTTACTAAGGTGCTGATATAGACATTAATAGGGTAATATGTTGTATCAGGTCTTATTAAATAGAGATTGCAGATTTAGCAATTATATAAAAATAACTCCGTTCTAAAGTAAGATAAAATGTATGTAAATTATGGATAAAAACCAAGAGCTCCCAAACTGTTAAACTGCCTTGTCATTGGATATTCTATTCTGTTGGGAATACCTTCCTAGGTTTTCCAACTTTATGGGGAGGAAGACTGGGTGGAGGGGAAATGGAGGAAAACTACCATTCACTAAGTGCCCCCTCCTCTGTTCCCATTGTTGTGTTATGCACATGTGAGGTAGGTATCAACCCATTTTACAAATATCTGAGAGTCAAGGAAGTTAAAGTAATTTTATCCTGCTTCTGCCAAAATGAAAGGAAGAGACCCAGTTAAATGTACTGGGACAATTACTGTTCTGCACTCCCCCATCCCAGCCCACCAGGCTGGGAGCCTCTTACCATTCCTTAAAGAGCTCAGGGTTAGAGAGGGTACAGGCTACGATTCGTGCTCCCTGGGCGGGGGGATTGGACCAAGTAATCCGCACAATCTTCTCCATCTGGGAAAGGACTCGCAGGATGCTCTCAGGTTCTTTTCCAACCACAGTCAGATTCCCGACTCGCTCATCTAAAGAGAGGGACCAGAATCAGCTGTGGCTGCCAAAACAAGGAGTGATGTGGGGAGATGGGGCTGTAACTCCTCGGGAGAGCACTCACTGTAGAGCCCGAAGTTCTTGGAGAAGGACTGGGCACAGAAGAGCTCGAAGCCTTCAGACACAAAATAGCGAATGGCCCAGGCATCTCTCTCTAGGTTTCCAGATGCGAAGCCCTGATAGGCTGAGTCAAAGAAGGGGAACAGAAACCGGTGCTGCGAGGAAGCAAAGTGAGTCAGGGCAGGAAATCCTTCTGGCACCAACCTCAGACACCGGCCTTACTTCCCCAGCTGATGCCTGGAGAGAATTTCAAACGCTGTCCATTTCTCCTATTTCTTGACTTTATGCACCCAAACACCACTTTACATCCGTTTCTCTCTATAACCAACAACCTTTTTTGTAAACTTTACTTTTTAAAAGTACCTTGTCCTAGAGTGTCCTGATTCAGCTTTGCTAACAGGGTTTACTTTTGACGTAAGGAGGCAATGTTCTATGCTGGTGGATTCTCCTCCTTGAATTCCTGGTGTGAGAACCTTAGTCAAGCGTTGGCTTGGTATCCCCAGGGCTCCTCACAACCTCGGGCTATTCTATTAGGTACTCAAGAGGAAGGGAGCAGAGAGTAGCCTCTATTCTTGTCACTCATCATCTCCTCAAAGAGCTCTCCACAGGGAACCTGCTTCTACTGCTGGGCTCTCTCTGAGTGGACACCACTTCCCTCCCAGGAACTGTCCAAGCCTTTGGTTGTACATTGATTCCCATCTCTTGGGTGTATCTTGACTGGGTGGGATTGGGAGGTATCTGGACTCCTACCTCTGCAGCTTATCACCCACATCCTGGCACGCCACAAGTCCTATCAGTCTGTCTCTTCAGAGTTCCCAAATCCTTTTGCATCTCACTGTCCCCAATGCCACCTACTTCCTCCAGGCCATCACTATCAGCTCCTACCTGGACTATGGCAACAGCCTCCTAACCACTCCCACAGCCTGTCTAGTCTTGCCTCTCTCTGATCCATTCCCTGCTATGGTATCAGGCTGACCTTAAGACCATGAACATCCGATCATGTCACTCCCAAATCCAAGATTTCAGTGGCTTTCCACTGCCCTGAGAATAAAGTCCAAGCCTCAGTGCAGGGCCCGCCCCTATTCACTCTAGCCTCATCACACACACTCCCCATGATCTCTGCCTGGGGCTTCTGACCATTCTCTGCCCCCTGCAGAGCACATCCCTTCCCTGCCAACCTGTCTGTTGATACTTTAACTCCTCCCCAACCTACAGGACTCAACATGGAAACCACTTCTTCCAGGAAAGCTCCTGCCACCACCCACCACCCCCCGCCAATCCCCACATGAACACTGCCCAAAGTCTGGGCTATGTAGCCCCATATAACGCCGTCAACACAGCTATCTCACAGTATTGCAGCTGCCTTAGTACTAGTCCATCTCCCCAAACAGCCTGTCTGTCTCTGAGGGTAGGGACTGCATCTGCTGTGTTCACTACTATATTCCCATAGTGCCTCATTAATGAAGAATACACACACTTTCAGCTAGGAATTCCCATCTAGAAAGTTATGCCAAAGAAATGATAAAAAGAAGTTTCGTTACATAATTGTTCATCAGATCAAACAATCTGAAGTAACCCTAAATATTCATCAGATGATTTATCCAATCCCTAATATGACAGATCCATGAAAGGAATATAATATAGCTACAAAAAATGATGTTGCAAAATATTCAATGACATGTATATAAAGAAGTACAAATGAAAAATAAATTGTGTTACAAAAGCAGTAAAGACAAAATGATTTTATCTTTGTAAAACATAAAACATATACACAAAACTAACACACACACACACAAAACTAACACACACACACACACAAAGTCTGATATTTTATCTACCAAACATTAACACTGTCTTTCTTTAGGCAATAAACTTTCCAGTTAATATTTACTTTCTTCTTTGGACTTTTCTCCATTTTCCAAATTCCTCAGCAAACAACAAACAGGTATGGCTTCTGAATATATTAAATAAGAATACACACTATTTTTTAAAGAGATACTCTGAAGGGGCAGTTACCTTCATGACAGAAGCAATCTGCTTCCACTGCTCCGGAGTTGGGTCAGTCCCAGTTGGGTTGTGTGCACAGGCATGGAGGACAAAGATGGAGAACTCAGGAGCATTCTGAGGAGAAGGAAGCTATGTCAGCCTGATACTGGTGGGAATACTGGGAGACACAGTCAGCAGCAGACTGGTCAGTGATGGATGACAAAGAGCAACCATATTCATATCACTTTTTCATGTCTCCTTTGTGCCCTTTCTCCTACATGCTATGTCAGAAACCACAATCTGGTATGGCAAAGGTGTCTCAGACTCTCACTTAGCAACTGGTCCAAAGACTTTGCCTGCTGTTCCTGACACCATGCAATTCTCTCTACTTTTTCCTCTAAAGCACCCACCTCCAGATCATTCAGGAAGCCCTGGAGGTCCAGTCCTCTCTTCTCTGCATCCCAGTAGCGATAAGAACGAATGTCTTTAAAACCAGCAGCAGAAAATACAGCATTGTGATTCTCTGCAAGCAAAGGAGTAAAAAGTTAAGCACTTTTACAAACACTAGGAGGCACGAATGGAAAGGAGGCAAGTCAGCTTTCAAGGCCCTCCCAGGCACAATGTCACTGGGCATCATCAAGGCTGAGGGTTAAAATGTAGAATGATTGTAACCAAGAACAAATTCAACCAGTCACATCAATGCCAGACATGTCTCCTACTACAATGATACTTCCTACATCTACATTCTATGCCTCCTCTGGGGAGTTTCAACATAGCCTTGGCAGATACAAGTCTACCAAGCCTCTTCAGAAAGAATATTCTTAATCTGATTTTGAGCAGGTTTCTCATGCACTGCCATAAACACTGTTCAAGCCATTCCCAAACACCAGTTGTTCCAGGGCTGTATTACATTTTCTGGGTAACCAGGGAGAGTCATGAGGATCATTCTCTCTGGTTTCTGTTTTTCCTCTCACTTCAGCAAAAAGACTCACCCCAGGTTGGTGAGGACACATAGACGGGTGTGTCCTTGTTGTTTGTTCCATTGTACCATCGCGCTAAGAACTCAGCTCCAATCCGAAGCGCACCTGTTCCCCCCAAACCCTGCACTCCACCTACCTGAAAGAGAAGAAATAGGAAACCAAGACTGAGAGAGGTGAAGAACCTTGCTCAAAGTTACCAGCTACTGAGCCGGAGCACTGGTCTTCAAACCAGGAGGTCTGACGTTAGAGGGAGCTTCCCTTCTGACCACAGACATAGAGGACACAATAAGGCCACATTAGTGCGTGTGTGCATGTGTGGGCACACATACCTTAAGAGGCAAACCCATATCTTCAGCACCCATTTTGAGATCAAACTTTCCCTCTAGCATAAGTCTCTAAAACAGTGTTCCTAGCTTGTCACTGACATCAATCTGTGCTACTCATCTCTAGAATTCAGGCTTATTCTTCCTTAGAAGTATGATCTAACAAAACAGAGGTGATGCATAAATACTACCTTCCTTTCTCTCCTTGGCTTCCTCTCATTTTTATTTATTTGTTTTTTGTTTTTTTTTGAGATGGAGTCTTGCTCTGTTGCTCAGGCTGGAGTGCAGTGGTGTGGTCTCAGCTCACTGCAACCTCCACCTCCCAGGTTGAAGCGATTCTGCAAAAAATTAGCCAGGCATGGTGGCACACACCTGTAATCCCAGCTACTCAGGAGGCTGAGGCATGAGAATCATTTGAACCTGGGAGGTGGAGGTTGCAGTGAGCCAGGATCTCACCACTGCCCTCCAGCCTGGGCAACAGAGTTAAGACTCTGTCTCAAATAAATGAATAAATACAAGGATGGACACACACCAATCTCCTAACAGTGGCAACCTCTGGGGAGGGATCCAAGGATGTAGAAATAGTGGTCGAAAGGGACTTTGGCCTAACCTATAAGTTGTTTTTTTAAAAATAAAATGAATGTATTCATGTAGTCATACAATTTTACAAAATTCAAAACACCTATTAGATGTCTGGGATTTACTATAAAATAATCCAGCTTTGATAGAGGGCAGGGAGGCTGGGAGTGGGTAGAGGGAAATATACAGAATTGACCATATAGAGATAATTGTTGAAGCTAGGTGATGGATATATAGGAATTCATTCTTCATACTGTTTTCTCTACTTTCACATAGATTTGAAATTTTCTGTAATAAGAAGGTTTTAAAACTCTTCTTAGAGAAGAAAAGTTTCCTAAATCTTTTTAAGAACCTAACATAACATTGATGTTAAAAGATAACAAAATGGAAAAAAGCAGAATGAGAGACCTAGCTCATTCAAGTATCTTGATATCTAAGCCACTCTTGAGTGCCAATACTTCCTAAACAAATGTTTACTAACTTCCCAAGTAAATATTAATGAACAGTATTAATCCAGCAGTACATTAAAATTACCACCTTGATTGAGAGTCATCCCAAGAATGGATTATAAAAGATATAAAATTTGTCAAGCTGCTAGATAGAGAAAACCCAAATGATCATCACAACTGATAAGAAAAGCTTAGCTATTCCTGAGATAAATGCTTAGTAAAACAGGAAACAATGGATACTTCCTGAAAATGACTGAAAAAATGCATTTAACCCATAGTCTGCTTAAAAACAATGAATCGGCCAGGCACGGTGGCTCATGCCTGTAATCCTAGCACTTTGGGAGGCCAAGGCGGGTGGATCACGAGGTCAGGAGATGGAGACCATCCTGGCCAACATGATGAAACCCCGTTTCTACTAAAATACGAAATAATTAGCCAGGCATGGTGGCTCAGGAGTCTAAAGCAGGAGAATCGCCTGAACCCTGGCAGCAGAGGATGCCAGGAGCGAGATCATTCCACTGTACTACAGCCTGGGCGACAGAGCAAGACTCCATCTCACAAAAAAAATAGCAGAAATCCCATTTAAGCCAGAAACAAGGCAATAATACCAATTTTGCCACTACTATTCACCAATATTCTATTTATATATATAGGGGTGAGCATCTGTGAAAGAATACTACCTGAAATGTGAAACATAAGCAAAGTTGTCATTCAAGGAGATGCACAACTAAACACAGCTCTACATTACAGAGAGAAGCAAAGGCCGTGCACTGGGGTGAAAATGGTCAGTGTATGCCAGATTTGGTGTGCTAACTTCTCTGTTCTTTACAGTGACCCTCACTGAGCACTCATACCTTGCTATTACTTTAAGTTTTGCCTCCACATGTGGTCTACCTGCATTCTTTATGCAAATTGCTACTAAGATGATACAACACAAATGTGCATTTGTTTTTTATGGATTTGTTATCCAGCTAAGTTGAATGTCAATTTCATAAATGACTTCACATTTCAGACATCTAAGCCACTCTCGAGTGCTAATACTTCCTATGCAAATGAGCAAGACTTCCCTTGAATGTGGTTTTAACTTCTGGAAACATGACAGATGTATACAGATACCAGTGGAAACATCCCCAGGCAGAATTTTTCATTTCCTGTGCTCAACTTTTAACTTTAACCTTTCTCTCCCACTACAGAAAGCAAATTTATTCTAACCATATGCCTTCAGTTCTTTGAGGCAAATCATAGTCTCTCATTCCAATCCAGACAAAACCTTAATCAAATTCATTACCTGCCTAATCATGGACCTGAGTCCCAAGACCTTCACCAGGGCCTTCTCTGCTTTTTAGTACATGTACAAATGTACGTGTGGGCAACCTTCATTGTACTCTGCCGTTCTGATTATCAGGGCATCTGGGTAACATGATATACAAAAGAAAAACCTACCAGACACAGCATGTGGCAAATAAATCAGATGACTCCAAGATGCGGTCCCCTCAATGCATGAACTTCAGGCTACAACACAACACTGACCAAGGGGAACAATAAGGGCCACTGATTTAAACTGTACCATTCCCAACTGGACTAGTGCAAATACCTGAGCTCTTCCCTTTCCCACCCACCCAATCAGGCTTATCTTCTTCAAACAACACTTTTATTAGGTAACTCCTCTGCTCAAACCTTCAGTTGGCTTCTGCCCTGGCCGCCAGAATCAGCCTGCCTAACCTGTCCAACACGTTCCCAGCTCTAATCAGGTAGGTCTCTTTAAAACCTAGACATGCTTAGCTCTTACCTCTGTCCCTGGACTCCTACCATTCAAAATGGATATGCTTCCTCTTGCCCCTCTTCCGTATTTTGCGATTCTCAAACCTGGCTATACTTTGGAAACACCTGGGGAGCGTTTAAAAAATACGCCCATGGTGGAGAAGAAAGGGAGTGACAGAGAGGGGAGAAGGGTGATGCCCTCCAAATTCTGACTTAACTGACCTGGCATGGGGTTCACGGGGTCCAATCACACACTGTTTTTAAAAACTCCTCAAGTAATACTAACATATAGCCAGAGTTGAGAACAAGTGTCCTGGCCTCATTCACACATTCTCTCAGGTTTAGCTCAAGTGCCATCTGCAGCCCTCACAGGTATCCCTCCCCCTGAATTCCTACAACACTGAGAATCTGTTCAATACCACTTCCTGCCACATACAGCCTATCTCACTGTGACTACTTCCAAATGTGTTCTTCCTTCATGTGTCTCTGGTTACACTAGAATATACACCAGGAAGCACTTAAATGATAGATGCTGAGATCAACAGTTGAAGTATTAAAGAATATTAGAACGGGCAGGGACTTCAGACAGCATCTACTAGTGGCTCCTGAACCCCTGGGGGCCACAGACACCTTTTGAAAATCTGATAAAAAGCTATGCACCTTCTCCCCAGAAATAAGTACACACAAAATTCTGCATATAATTTCAGGGGACTCAGAGGCCCCTTAAACAACTCCCTATTCAAGTGCTCCTTATGGGATCACAGGCTCGCACTATGTGGTCTTTCTCTAACATGCATATGTGAGGCCAGAGGGCTAAATGACTTGCCGATGATCAAAAGCAGTGGCAGAGTTGGATCTAGAACCCTGCTTTTTTTTATCATTCCATTAAATTCTCTCTACTTGGCATCTCCACTGATGGCTTTAAATGCAGTAGCTAAAATCTGATGATCTACTGAGCAAAACTGAACAAGTAAAGAGGCCGTGCTTGGTACATGGCCACATTATCTGCACTATCAGGTTCCTCAACTCGTACTACTGAAACCCTTATTCATTGGCAGTTCAATAGACATAACACTTTAAACAAACTGTATTCTCAACTCTTTTTACCTTCCATTTCTGAAGAGAAAATACATCCTCACCCAAAACTTACCCGCTTCTCCTTGAAAGCTGGACTGTCATCCCCAAGGGCAAGACGAGAAGCACAGCTCCGGAACTCGGGCAGGCCCAGGATTGGCAGATACTCGTGGTTTAGGCTATTGTCATTAGCAATCTTCTGCTCCACTTTCCTCACTACCGGCAAAACCCAGGGCTGGCATTCTTCTGTGCGATACGCTGGAGAATGAAGAAGAGTTAAACATAGAGGAGGCTCAGGCTACGTCCAAGTAAAGAGTTTGTAACTGTGAACTGGGAGAATCCTACTACCTTCCAGTCAAAACAGAATAGTGAAGGAAATTGGAGAAAAGTTTGTTCACTTATTGAGTACCTAATTTGAGCCAAGCACTGGGCTAGGTGCTGGGCAAACAGAAAGACAGATGTGGTCCCCATCCTTGTGGAACTTACAGCTCTTAACTATGTGACCTCCAAAAAGGAGAATGCTGAAATAAAACAGGGACATCACAGAGCCTGGTCACATGAGAGAGCACATAGAAAAGCACTCTGCAAAGTAAAAAGCATCTTGCAAATGTCATGTCAATATTGCTAGTGCACTGAGATCTGGTCTCTAGGCCACTGGCCCAGCAGTCTTCTTCCTTCTGCATCTCCCCAACAGACTTCCAGAAAAAGCCTAGGTGCTACTTCCACATGAACTTGGCACCTTAAACACAAACATGGAAAAGGAGTGGAAGGAGGCCTACCACTCCTCTTATCCTAGAAGAGCAGAAATAAGATGAATAGTAAGCAAATGCCCTGCAACTGAAGATTTCAACAATCAGTGACACAATCACCCAACGACCCACTTAAACACATCTTTATCCTCTCTCTGTATTTTGACCTCAGCCAGTGTTTACCCTCCTAACTTCATCCCACTTCATCTGCCTTACGCTTTCATTGATCTAAATTGATCTATTTCACAATATTTAATCTTGCTCTACAGTAAACCTCTGAGCATTCTATCTTTCCCTACAAGTATTTTTAGGTCGTTCTGAGTTATCCATCACCAATTTTTTTTTCCCTACACTATTTTATGATTATGTTCAGATTAGAGATTTACAGGGCAGCTGCTTTAGCCTTGTACCCATGCCAATAATCTCTCCAAGTAGGATTCCTGGCAGGGGTCATTTACCTTTCTGCTTGAATGTTTAGGTCCTCAATAATCCTATACACAAGTGATTTTGAAATGGAAACAAAATTTTAGAATGATTCCGATTTTTATTTTCTTGATTTCTGCCCAACATCACTCCCTGACTTTAAAAAAAAAAAAAAAAAAATCACATTTTAGGGTGGTTGTTATTGTTTACTGAACAACATGTTGATTGTAAAAAATTGGGAAAAGCCCAGAAGGTTAAAAAAAAAAAAATCAACATTATAATTAACATGTGATTATGTTTTGAAATGTGAGAAGGTCATGAGATTTGGGTGAGAGACCAGGGGTGAAATAATAGGGGTTTGGCTCTGTGTCCCCACCCAAATCTAAGGTTGATGGACCATGGGGGGGATTTCTCCCTTGCTGTTCTTGTGACAGTGAGTGAATTCTCGGTACATCTCGTTGTTTAAAAGTGTGTAGCACCTCCCCCTTTGCTCTCTCTTCTCATTCGCCATGTAATGATGCTTGCTTCCCCTTTGCCCCTCTTCCATAATTTTAAGTTTCCTGAGGCCTCCCAACTGTGTTTCTTATACAGCCTGTGGAACCATGAGTTCATTAAACCTCTTTTCTTTATAAACTACCCAGTCTCCGGTAGTTCTTTATAGCAATGTGAGAACTAACATAACATAACATGCAATCCCAGTACTCAGAGACAAGCAGTATGAAAATTTTGGTGTACAACCTTCTAAGCTTTATTTTCAATAGGCATATTCTTTTATAAAATATGGATCATATTGTATATAGAATTTCAACATGCTTTTTTCTATTTAAATATATATTGTGAATTTATCATCATCAATTATTCTTCTAATAGGTGACACGTTTGCAGGTCCCTATACCATTCTTATCCTCTATCTACCTAGTTCCCAAATCCCTCTCTCTCCATAAATAACAACTGTTTGTTTCTTACATATCCTTCCAGCATTTCCCTATGCCTACACAAGCAAACACAGCTTCTTACATATGCCCTTTTACACATAAGGTAGCATAAAACATACCATACACTGTTTTGTGTTCCTTGCTTTTTCCACTTGAAGATCATTTTACATTTGTGCATAGAGTGTCTTTGTTGTTTTTTACAGCTGCTTAACTGATGAATGTACCAGATTTTACTTTGCCAGTCTCCTGTTGATGGACATTTGAGTTGTTTACAATCTTTGGCTATTAAAACAATACTCAGTGAACAACCCTGCATACATCATCTCACATGTATGCAAATATATCTGTAAGATGCCAGGTGGAAAACAAAAAAGTGGGCTAAGAATTATGTGTTTTTGTAGTTTTGATAAATATTTCCAAATTGAATTGATATAGGAATGATATCAATTTACATTCGCACCAGCACTGTATAAGAGTATTTGTTTCCATACAGCCTTACCCACTCAGTGAATTTTTGCCAATATGATAATATAGCAAGTAGTTTTAATTTGCATTTCTCTTATTATGAAGGCAACTGGGTATTCTTCATACATATGAGCCATTTACAATATCATTTTAGTGGTTAGTTTTTTTATATATATAATTTATTAACTGCATTGTTTTAAATTATTTGCTATTATAAACATCATGATAAATGCTCATATTATGCATATTCATGAGTGTTTTCTTAGGAAAAATATCTAAATGTTAATTTATTAGGTCGCAGGATATACAGCAAATAAAAGATTTTATAAGATCATTTTGAATCTTGTGTCTGTCTTCTATCAGCTAACTCTACCCTCTAGGAATGTGTCATCTGCAAATCTGAGAAACATTTCAAGCTAGGAACAGAAATGTGGACAGCTACAGACTGACAAAGCCACTAACCCAATGCCTCTGGGTAGGTGAATCAAACAATACTCTCATACCACTCATAGTCTACCCTCCGGCTCTGGTGAATCTAACTCACAGTATTTTTTTTTTTTTTTTTTTGAGACAGGGTCTCACTCTGTTGCCCAGGCTAGAGTGCAGTGGCATGAACACAGCTCACTGCGGCTTCAACCCCCTGGGCTCAAGCAATCCTCTTGCCTCAGCTTTCCATGTGGCTGAGTCATTCGCCACCATGGCAAGCTAATATATACATTGTATAGAGACAGGGCCTCACTTCGTTGCCTAGGCTCATCTCAAACTCCTGGGCTGAAGCAATCCTCCAGCCTCAGACTTCCAAAGTGCTGGGATAACAGGCCTGAGCCACCACGCCTGGCCAAACTCACAATACTCTCCATGCCATTCATAGTATACTCCTTAGTCCACCAAACTTCTCAACAAGTTCAAAAAGCCTCCTTTGCCAACTGGGGTTTGGTCTGGTTTTTCTAAAGATGTACCAAAATAACTACTTTCAAGTAAGAGTTGTCCCTAAAGGACATCAAACTATCTATGATCACAATGCTACCATTGTTCAAAATATTCTTGAAACTTCTTTTGGAATTGTTTTTAGAGGAAACATCTCTTTATTTTGAATATCCTCAGTAGCACCAAATCTTTGTCTTTCGAAAGTCAATTTATTTTTCAGAAATAGTATTTGCATCATCTCCATTGAAGAGAGTGAGTGAATAAACTGAGTAAAACTCATGGAGAACAATTATTTTTTAAAATGGTCTCTTGTGTGGGTCCTACCATGCTTCCACAGCCAGTCGAAAAGAGGCTTCCAGAAACCTTTGAACAAGAAAAGCATATATGAACTACCTATAAAGGATACTATTTAGATGTAGAAAAACTTGGATGCTTATAGAAAAACCAGTTCTGTTATGTTTCAGTTCTGTGTCTGGGTGTTCTATCTGTTCTATAATATTATTAGGCTAGCACTGGCTAGTAGAAGCGACAGAGATTGATAAAATAAGATCCTATCTGCCCTCCAAGAAACATAAAAAATAGATAGAGCTTTTAATTCTACTCTGAGGGGTCAGGGAAGATTTTACAGAGGATGAAGTATGAAAGATGAATAAGAGTTTAAAAGGCAAAGGAGAGAAGGACATGCCAGAGGGCATACCCGTGCAAGGCCCCAGAGGCCTGGGGAGCATGACGTCTTTGAGAATCTGCATTTTCATGGCTCTGATGTGGAATTCCTTAAAGATTAGCAGGGAGTGGCTAAAAGAATCCTAGAGTCTCTTCTAAGGAACTTCAGTTTCAATGGGTAACCACTGAAAGCATTTAAGCAACAGAGTGACATGAACGGCTGCACATTTTAACAGGATCATCTGAGTGACAGCACAGAAAATAAACTGGAGAGAAGGGCAAAGGCAGTAGTTAAGAAGGGTGAGTTACTAGAAGCAGAAGCAGTAGAAGGCTACTGCAATATTCCAGAAAGGAAATAATGAAGCCTTGAATTCAGGCAATGGCAGCAGGGATAAAGAAAAGGGGTGCCACTGGAAACAGATTTGAGGTAGAAAAGACAGAACCTATTGACCACATAGACAGGGGATTGGGGAAAGGGTTGCTGATAACTCCAAGGTCTCCCTCAAGTCTGGATAATGAGTGGGTGGTGGTGATGGGGTCAACCAAGATCTAGAACACAAGGGAAATGAAAAGAAAAGATCAAGGGGAAGGTGGAAACGATGAGTTGTGCTTTGAACGTGCTAAATTTGAGGGAGTCGAAGGATGTGTCCACTACGGGCCTGTCATTCAGACATGGGGTCTGGGACATAGAGAAGGACATTGACAGAACCTGAGGCCATAGTAATAACAACAAGTATTTACTGAATACTTTGTACATACAAGGTACTGTGCTAAATACATTTCTTTACTCTCATTTAATTTGTATAACAACCCACAAAATAGAATTGTGATGTCTATTTTAAGGATCTGACCACTGTGGCCAGGAAAGTCAAATCATTTGCCCAAGATCACAAAGATAACAAGAGCTAGGCTTGTCAACTATTAAGTTCACAGATCCAGGTGCTTTTTTTTAAAAGCAAGAGATGTCTAGAGAAAGCCTGAATTAAGCAGACCCCTGGGACTGCCTTTTTATCAGCATGCTCCCCAGCTCCATTGTGGCACTGCTCTTCTTCCTGGGTACAAGCCCTTCTAGGGGAGTCACACACTGTCTACAGGTGGGCCCCACAGTCTTGCTTTGCAGAAGAAAAGGAAGAAAGAACACAGAAATTTAAATGGTCATACCATCACCCTCATCTTCCTCCTAAGATCTCCACTTCCCTCACCCATCCCCACTTCAGAGCCTAACTAGGATACTGGGGAGACGGCCAGGGGTACTCAGAAACACCTGATAAAGCGTATCTTTCCAACAACTTTATTTGAAGATGCTAGGAAACCATGTTGAAAACAATAACAAATATTAAAGCTAACAGAGTTTATCTGGGGAAAAAGAAAACTAGGCTCACATGAAAAAATGGACTGGAGTCTTTGAAGAAACTTCTTGCTACAGGTTGCATCAGGTTGGATCCATCTCCTATGTCCTTAAAGCCACTTCTGTCTGAAGCTTTGAGAAGCACTAAAATGATCAACTTTGAAAGCATTGTGCTTAGCAGTGGAAAATATGATACTCTCCCGTTTACCTCTAAGGAAATTATTTAAATCATCACCACAAGAAGAAAACCTCTGGGGAAACTAGCTGCAAGTAGGAACTATCTAAGATTACAGTTGCAGTTTATTCTAAATGTGTCCAAAATCACCAGAACATTAACGAGATAACCTCCATTAGGATTTTTCTTAACTTGGGGGAAAAAGTATCTTCCCTAAGGTCAGTGATTAACTACATTTTCTTCACAAAAGGTATATTTGGGGATGTGTATAAATCAGGTTGGGACATATAACAGCTGGAAGGAGATCTTTTATTCTACTCTAGACCCTTATTCAAACACCTGCTATCCACAAAAAGATGGGTCACAGTGATGATCAGAAATAACATTTATATATAACATTTTTCATTGACATATCACATTTCGCAAATAATTATTCATTTAACCCTCAGACAACTGATGAGACCAGTAAAATTATTACCCTACATTATAGTCATAGAATGTGCTAGTGAATTGTGGAGTAGACTTTTAGTAGAGTAGAATTTTAGGGCAGAATTTGAGAGAGAGGTCTTGGCTCCTCATTTAACAGACTGAGCCCCCAGGATGTTAAATAACCCTTCCAAGTTCACATCGCTGGACCACAGTGCTGGGCCTGTACCCAGGTCTCTTGGCTCTTCCCACTACAGTGTACTGGCTGTCCCTAGATCACCTGAAGGTACCTAAAATAGAGGCATGGGCGAGACCCTGAGGCCTGAGAGACCTGGCCTGGATTGCCAGCTCTACCACCTAGTGGTCAAATGACCTAGGGCAAATTGCTTCATCTCTCCAGTCTTCAGCTTCCTTGCCTCTCAACAGTTAATAGTAATAAACCACCCTCCAGAGTTGTGAGCATTAAATGAGATTACATGTATAAACCATTTGCTCATGGTAAGGAGCTAGAGTTCCTGAAAAACAGAAAAAGGCACCATCACAGCTGAGGTGGCTATCTGAGCTAATGACTCCATCCCAGTCCATCGCTTCTGGCCTCTGCTATCAGGGTGCTTTTTCTCTGCATGAGCAGTTTATTTCTAAACCAGTGTCATAAATTAGTTCATTTTGCAGTTCTTGAGCTTCCAATTTTTATTCAACATCTTTTATGAGAATGACTCCAAGAAATGCCAAAACAACAAAACACTTATATAAATCCTACTTATGTGCCAGACACAGCTCTAAACACTTCAAATGTACTTAATCCTCACAGAAACTCTAAGATAGTTCAAAGGTAATTGAGTTAATTAAATCTGACGTGTTTTTGGTTGTTTTTTTTCTCCTTCTTTTTTTCTTGAGACTGAGTCTCACTCTGTTACCCAGGATGGAGTGCAATGACGTGATCTTGGCTCACTGCAACCGCCGCCTCCCAGGTTCAAGCGATTCCCCTGCCTCAGCCTCCCGAGTAGCTGGGACACCACCATGCCTGGCTAATTTTTGTATTTTTAGTAAAGGATGGGGTTTCACCATGTAAGCCAAGCTGGTCTCAAACTCCTAACTTCAGGTGATCCACCCACCGTGGCCTCCCTAAGTACTGGGATTACAGGTTTGAGCCACCATGCCCCGCCAAATCTGATGTTTTAAAAAGATGTATTTAGATTGACAGTGATACTAGTTCTTTGTATATATCTGGCTGCAAAGAAACACTTGGAGGTTTTGGACTGTATTTAAATTTAGAGACCGAATGGCGTCCATTCAAATTCAATTTGAGGTAATCTTTCAATATTTCTGACTCTGCTGCCTGCTAAAAACATCCTTTTCCCTCAGTGGGTCAAACTATGTAGTACTGACTTATTTTAAGAGCTTTATTATGAAAAATTTCAAACCTATACAAAAGCTGAGAATAATATAACATATGCCCATGTACCCATCACCCAGCTTCAACAAATTACCAACTTCAACAAACCATCACTTTTTAATAGATTTTTCCTTACCCTTCCCCATACTCCTTAGTGGAGACTTTTTTTTTTTTATTAACAAATGCACAGACAAAACATTATCTATGAGAAACCTGATACTGAACGTCCTTCCTGTCACACTCTGCTACAAAATGATTCCATCTTCTCTTTCCACAATTTCTAGACCTTTTATTCTAAGTCTGTTCCCCAGCATAAGACTTCATCCTACCCGTTGTCATGCCTCTGGCTGGTCTTTGAACGTGGCAAAATCCAAATGGAGAAAGTGTCTGTGGGGCTTCAGACATCCAAATGACAGTGAGAGGAATAATAAATTCATCAGAGAGGGTTGGGGTGAAATTTAAGAGGCACTCCGATACAAATCTTCTTATCAGAAGGGGAAACTGAAGCACATGCTCTGAGCTGTACAAGGTCCAGTTGGGAATCACTTCAATTAAGAAATGAAGACAGGATGCGTGGAAAGTAAGCTTCTACTATCCGTATTTCTCTCCACTCCTTTCCACCATCTCTACCCATTCCTACTACATCTGTGAGGCCCAGAACCATCTTCCCAGACTGCCCCCCACCCCACCCAGCCCCGCGCCACGCCGGGGGCAGCATTAACCTGTCTCAAAGCATTGTGTAACACCGGCAGATTTTTTAATCCTTAAGGGCAAAATCAAGCCTCAGTCTCCTCCGACCAAAGCTTAATAAGTACCTGATTGATACTCGGTGGTCATTCAAATATTTACCGATCCAGAACAGAGCTTCCTTTCCCAGCAACCAGAACCCTAAACCTATCAGGCTTCCTATTTTTCTCCCTCTCTCTCTAAGCTCCGGCAGCTCCATTTCTTCGGAGGATATAGTATAAAGAACACAGAATGGGAAATCAGAAAGACTGAGTTTGTGTCTTGGCTGCTACCCTGGTTTGTGCGGCCTTGGACACATCCCCTCCTTCCAGGGACTCCACATCCACATCTATAAAATGGGCAAGTTTTAGGAAGCCTTTGAGGATCCTCCCTCCTCTCCCGCACCGCCCTCCCTAGGCAGCGCCACGCTGGGCCTCAGCTTCTCCCCCAGTCTCCACGACCCTCGTTGGGTCCGCTCCACTTCCCGAGCTCCTCACACTCCAGGGCACTGCGTCCTTACCTCCCACTCCCAGGTTGACCTTGCGGGGGTCCGGATCCTCCCTGAAGTCGGCAGTGAGCTTGAAGACCAAGACAGGCTGGGCCTGCGGAACCTCGGCAAAGACTGACGGAGACGCCATATCGAGAGAGCAGGAAATCGAGAGGCTTCACCGCGAACCCAGAGCTGCCCGGTCAGGTCTGGCCTCTGCGACTGGAGGAGACTCTCACCTTCACCTAGCCGGAGGGGCGGGCCCGCGGCCTCCAATGGTCGAGCCGCGTCCAGAGCTTGGCAACGAGATTAACCAATCGTCAGCTTCTGACGAAGAAGCGACAGGAGGGAGGGAAAGCTATTAGCCAATCCAAGGAAACAATCTTATCGGCGGCCGTGAAGGATGCAACCAATGCAATTTACGCCGGCTGCGGTGTGGGCGGGGACTACGGTTGATTGGCACAGCGTTCTCCTATCGCAGAGGCTATTACACCTTGGGTCTCCCGACTGAGGGGAGTAGCCGAACGAGCCGGGGTAGTCCCCGAGAGGCCGCCTCTTTGACCTTCGCGGGTCCAGAGGATTCGGGGAGGTGGCCGGCGGCGGTTCCCAAGGACAGGTCTTCGTGTTCCCGCCGAGCAGATGTTGACGCTGCCAGGCTCGACCTGGCGGCCCCGGGCTGGCAGCCAAATCCCCAGCGTCTGTGCTCGGGACGCGAGTGTTCGGCCGGGACGTGCAGCTCCGGAGCCTGCGCTGGCGACCTTGATCACCTGGTCGGCTGTTTCCCCCTGAGGGAAATGCGGCTGTGCTGCCAGCCTTGGTCTCTGGCAGGGAAGGGCCTGCCAACAGGGAGGGGTGCCCACGAGTTTCTTTCTGCCGCTCTTCTATTAATAGTTTGAGATTTTGCTTCCCGGTTCCTTGCAGAGAGGCCTGGTTCTCAAGGACCTTCGGGATCTGGGCGCGGCGTCCCTGCCCCGCTTCCTCCTGCTCGCACCGGACCCGATCTTGCTGTCGACAGCTGGCTGGTACCCAAAGTGCCTCTTCGTCAGGCTGTTCCTTCCCCGTTAGAGTCCTTCCTCCCCAGAACCCTTCTCCATCTGTTGACCTTCAAGATCCAGAGTGAATGCCATTTCATCCATGAAGCCTTCTCTCAACCCTTAATCCGGTCAAAATGTCTCTTTCCTGTGCTGCTGTATTTTAACAATGTTAGAAAATGCCTTTGTGGTTAAGAACCTAGCTCCAGGACCAGACCATCTAGGTTTAGATTCTGGCTGCCGCTTACGAACTTGGGCAGGTTTAGTCAAGTTATTTTAACCTCTCTGTGGAGGTTCCTGCTTTGTGGAAGTAACAGTATTTTCCTCAGGGTTGTTGTGAGGATTTTGTGAGTTAATACATATACGAAGTGGTTAGTTGCATATTAGAAGCACTCTCTAAATGTCAGCTATTGTCATTGCATATCTGCTACACCCTTTGTAGACAGCAAACTTTTTTTTTAACTTTTAGGTTCAGGGGTACATGTACAAGTTTGTTTTATAGGTAAATTGTGTATCATGGCGGGGGGGGGGGTTGGTGTACAAATTATTTTGTCACCCAGATAATAAGTATACTTCTTGGCAGGTGTTTTTTTTTTTTTTTCTGATCCTCTCCCTCCTCCCACCCTCTACCCCCAAGTAGGTCGTTTTTCTCTTCTTTGTGTCCATGTGTTCTCAAGGTTTAGCTCCCATTTATAAGGCAGAACATGCGATATTTCGTTTTCTCTTTCGAATTAGTTCACTTAGGATAATGCCCTCCACTTCCATCCATATTGCTACAGAAGACATGATCTCTTTCTTTTTTATGGCTGCATAGTATTCTGTGGTGTATATGTACCATATTTTCTTTATGCAGTCTGCTGGTAATGGGCAGTTAGGTTGATTCCATGTCTTTACAATTGTGAATAGTGCTGCCATGAACATACATGTACATGTGTCTTTATGGTAGAACGATTTATATTCTTTTGGGTATAGACCCAATACTGGTATTAATGGGTCGAATGGTAATTCTGTTTAAAGTTCTTTGAGAAATCGCTATACTGCTTTCCACAGTTACTGAACTAATTTACGTTCCCACTAGCATTGTATAAGCATTCCCTTTTCTCCACAACCTCACCAGCATCGATTACTTCTTGACTTTTTAATAACGCCATTCTGACTGGTATCAGATGGTATCTCATTGTAGTTTTGATTTGCATTTCTCTAGTGATGCTGAGTATTTTATATGCTTGTTGGCCATGTTGCTTCTTTTGGCTAGGGACCTGTAAGTCTCCCTACGTTTCTTGCACTTACTGAGCCTTCAACAAACGGTAGAAGAAAGAGTCAATTCTCTTGACGTTTCAGAAGGAAACAATATCACAGCGTCTATTCATTGGATAATACTATAAATCTCAAAATGAATTTTCATTCAGAGTAATAAACACAAGCAAAAGAACTTTCTGTAACATCTGTCAACTTTTTGTGTCATCTACTTCTTTCAGAAACATTGCCTCTAGTTTTAAAGGTAACTGTCCACAGTGTTTCACTAATAACACTTTAAGCATTGCAAGTTCAACACTGAAGGTCAAATGACAATGAACTTTCAGTGTTTCCAAAAGCAGGGGCAACTGCTGAGAGGGGCCTTGTGGAATTTGATTTAAAAGTATGATATTGCGTTGGCCAGCAATATCATGGTCACTCCCTACGTCATTCCCTGGGAGGAAAACAACCCTAGGTTGCCTAAACACTGTTGGCTAAAACCAAATATTTATTAACATCCTAAGCAGCTCCATAATCAATCCAATGCTGATAGGGACAAAGAAGGTGCCAGGTGCAGGTTTTCTCCATGTGCCCACAATATTCACTCTGAATTTTTAAAAAGGCAATTACTGGGGGAGAAGGAAGCCTGTATATTAAGTAAGATCTAGGTCTCAAACTGCTTTCCTAGGGAGTGTGAGGTTCTTGGAGATTAAGTGCAGTACCTTTCTGTCTTGAACCCTGTGGGCTGCCTCTCTAATTTAATGCCAGTATTGAAATAAACAGAATGCTTTTCAGGTCATCGCTAATTTTAACACATTGGCTTAGAATTGACTCAAGACTGTCTCCTTGCTGAATGGATAGTTCAGCTGGATACTGCCCAAACAAGTATGCAGCCAGAAAAAGTGAGTGCCCAGGGAAAGGGCAGTAAGGGTCAGAAGAGAAAGAGGCAGATATTCTCACTGCCTCCTGCCTTCCTTATGACTGTCTGTTCAGGAGTCCCCCTAGAATCTCCCTTCTGCCTTCCCCTGCTCCCTTCCCTGAAACCTTTTCTTCAAAAGAATTGGAAAAGAAGAACTGGGAACCCATATAGCAAGAGCATCACCTGGAATGAATTCCTTTAGAACGTACTGTCTTGGAAATCTGAAGCCTGCAGGCTGGACAGGCAAGAAGAGCAGTGGGTACTGCATGAACCTGTAATCATATCTACACGTGGTTGGTTTTTTGTTTTACGGTGTTTTTTTTTTGTTTTGTTTTGTTTTGTTTTGTTTTTTTTGAGGCAGAGTCTCTGTTGCCTAGGCTGGAGTGCGGCGGCACCATCTCAGCTCACTGCAGCCTCCACCTCCAGTGTTCAGGTGATTGTCACACCTCAGCCTCCCAAGTAGCTAGGACCACAGGCATGCACCAACATGTACAGCTAATTGTAGAGACAGGGTTTCACATGTTGGCCATGCTAGTCTCAAACTTCTGGGCTCAAGCAATCAGCCTGCCTCGGTCTCCCCAAGTGCTGGGAGCCACTGCACCTGGCCAAACATGTTTATTGTACTCAGTCTTGCCCCTGAGTACCCAGAAGGTCCAAACTTAGGAACAAGTCAGGGGAGGGACAAGTTTATCATTCTTTGCACTGAAGTGCAAAGTGCTTTGGAATCATCATATTTGGGTGTGTGCTGGCACTAAGGGTAGGATATTATTTGGAAGCTGAGTTATGTGCTGAGCAAATATTTCTTTAAAAACCAAAGCTGTATGAGGAGATCTGTTCTAGTGTCACGGTGTGGCTAAATAGTGTGCAATAAGATAAGTATAGGGCTCCTGAGATAGTACTGTCCTCCCACTGTAATGAGTTTACTCTTCTTTCTAAGGAAAGTGATTCTTGATCAACCTCTCCTCTCAAATTAACTGGCTTATTTCCTGAGTGTGCCTTCATGGAACCATGTCTCCTTCTCTTCCCTCAGTTCTCTTTCCCTCCCTTATGTATGACTCCTCCCCTTATCTGCACACATGGATTGAACCAAATGAGGGTATTTTTCTGCTTCCTTATAGAAGGGCATAGAGTGGACAGGGTCTAAAGTTAGTTCCTGAAGTGGATACCCACATATGCAGAACTTTATTTAAAGCTGCTGAAATCTTTGTATAGCATATAGGTCAGTAAGACTGAAAATTACTGATGGTTTTCTCTACTTGTTGAATGTGATTAAGTTCCATGCCACCATTTAGAAATTGTGCTGTATAGTTTTTGTACATTGCTTAAGAAGCAGTATAGCATAATGGTTAAACGCATGGCCTCTGGAACTAGATTTCCTCGGTATCCCTCAGTTTCCTCATCTGGGAATAATAATAGTTCTATCTCATCAGTTGCTATGAGGATTAAATGATTTAATTTAATGATTTCATACAAAACTCTGAATTGTACTTGACACTTAGTACTTAGCTATTCACTGGGACCATCATTACCATTACGGATTTTGTTTACAAGCACTTGCCTTTGGGATTTGTTTAGCTTTTTTTATTAAATTATAAGCAGCATAGTAGAACAATACATAGGCTTGGGCCTGGAATCAAATTCTAGCTTTGCCTCTTACTAGTTTTGAAACTTTGAGTAAATTACTTGATGTGTCTGAGTTTTAATACTCTTAACTGTAAATTATTTTTAAAAAGAATTTTGCTTTGTGTTGATATGCACACATTTAACACAGTTATAGAAACTATTATTATTACTATTGTCATAGATATGATGCAATTAGTCCCTGGGTTGCTATAGGGTAGTAGTGGTTAGGCAAACTCTTTGAAGTCTGTCTGATCTGGCCTCTTGCAGGCATGTACTCTGAAATATTTTTCAAATGGAAAAGAAAGCAGAGAATACGGTTTTCAAAATATCTAGAGCTCTCCAACATGTCTGTAGTAATCTATAAAATCTCAAGACAATTTAAAGGTAAGACAACTTTATTAATAATTAATTAAAATGTAAATGTTAACAATAGCCCTCTGTATAGCTATATTATCTTCTTCAGAAGAATAGAAAATGTTTTAGAACACTATTCTCTCCACATCCTGGGGCAGCAGCCTTCTCTGAAGAAATGTAAAGAAGGAAATTGATTGCCTTAGCAAAAAACAAATGAAGACACTCCAAATAACAGAAGAATGGAAAGGCTACAGACGTTGAAGTCAGAAGAAAATCTCCTCTTCTTGCCCTGTTTCTCCTTCAATGTGTCACCAGTACAGTCTCTTACTTCTAGGGCCATGTTCAGCTTTTTTCCGCCTAAGTTGTAATGTCCTTCTTTTGGTTGGGTCATGTTCTAAAATCCTACTCTTTGGTACAAGATGAAAGTAGATGGAGAGATAATGAAGGAAACAAATTCAATGTGTTTGCTAAGAACACAGTCTTTTAAATCATTCTTAAAGGATTCTTTTAAAACAATATAATAGATCGTCGTTATCTATTGCACAAAGCTAGTAGGAACCTCAAAGTGTATTAAAAACATTTCAACATTCAGCAGTAGAGGGCAGCACTGCCCTTCATTTGCAAAATGTTGCGCACTCTTGAGAAGGAAAATAAAGGCAAAGCTCCTGACCCCTGTGGCTGTGTATTTACTTTTACTATATACTTTTAAAAATTGAGTATTTTTATTATGGTTTAGATGATTATGTAGAAAGAATGTCAGAGCCTGGATTGCCTGGAAGTGGTACACCAGGTAACTGGCAAAAAAACAGAACGTTTGAGGTCCCCAACTCAGGATATGGGTTCTGTCTGGCAAAGATAAACAGTAGCTTGACCCTGGGTAATCAGATAGGGTTATTGTATGAACAGACTTAATGCTCCTGCACTTTCTGGATAGAAGTCAATCTACTGAAATAGCAGGATGTGGTTTTTAAAAATGTGTGTAACTCGTATAGTCTTAGCCCTCATAACTACTTCTAAATTCTTATTCACTGCCTTTATTCTGTTGTGTTAGTGTTGCTCCCTATTATACCTGGGTCAGGTCAGAACTATCTCAAATAGAGTATGTGTATTATGACTTTAAAGAATGGTGTCAAGCATGATGGGTAAGGAATGTCTTTCATGGGACTGCAGTTGACTAAACGGCTGTGTATAAAGAGTGAAATTGAAGCTTGTATGCTCATCCTTATTCTGTCACAGTATGATTTGAGTTTTCCTAACCAGTAAATAGCAAGAAAAAATGATCTGTTATTTTGTACTAAAAGTTACTTGATGCTTTTTATCAGGACGACAGAATTAATTCTAATTTTAGCAAATACAAAACTATGTAATCCTAGCATATTTGAATTCTGCTTAACCCTGAAAACTTTTTTGGCAGCAAATCTTCAGTGCCAATTTAAATAAATCCCACTAGGAATAAGCACTGGAAGACACCGAGTCTAGTTCCCAGCTCTGCCATGTGAAGTTGGGCAAATTACAACATCTGAGCTTTCATTTTTTCATCGTTAAATGGAGATACTTCCTCCTAGATTTATTAAAAGGGTCAACTTAGAAAATACAAGTTAAAATGGTTTGAAAGTCATTTAAGTACCTAACAAATAATTTCTATCACTGTAGCCCAAAGAGATTCCTGCCTAGAAGGCTTTATGTCTCTTCTCCTTATTTGGTATCATTCTATTGCCTGAGATTGTTAATTAACTTTGATGCATACTTAATATTTTCTCCCAACTTGGTTGCTGGTTAGTTCCTTGAGAATGGAAGCCATCAGTTGCACTTCTTGGTATCCTCCACAACAAGGTATCTGTACTCAAATATTTGATTAAAAACATAAACCACAAGACATAGTTGACTCTTTTGCAAATTGTGGTAAAAAACATGTATTTACCATCTTAACCATTTTTAAGTATACTGTATATTAGTGTTTACTATATATGCACATTGTTGTGCAACACATCTCTAGCATCTCTAGAACTTTTCATCCAGAATTCTTTTTTTTTTTTTTTTTTGAGACAGAGTCTTGTTCTGTCACCAGGCTGGAAGTGCCATGGCACCATCTTGACTCACTGCAACCCCTGCCTCCCAGGTTCAAGTGATTCTCCTGCCTCAGCCTCCCAAGTAGCTGAGATTACATGTTCCTGCCACCACGCCTGGCAAATTTTTGTATTTTTGATAGAAATGGGGTGTCACCATGTTGGCCAGGGCTGGCCTTAAACTCCAGACCTCAGGTAATCCACCTGCCTCAGCATCCCAAAGTGCTGGATTATAGGCATGAGCAAATGCACCTGGCCTAGCCATTTTCTATAAGCCTGAAAATGGATGCCAGAAGAGAAGGTACCACTATAAAATGCTTTCATGAGTGATTTATGTCTAGCATATAATTAAACATTTATAAAAAGGAAATTATCAGGTTAAAATATAAACTCACTTGCCAATTATTTGATTTTCAGGATATCTGACTTTTGTTAATTATTGAAAATAATGTATTATTTCTAATCACTATTGCTATCACAATAGCATTTTTATTTGGCAGGTATATGTGAAACCTGGCGTATAGAGGGAAACTGTCCCAGAAGATGACCGTGCATTGGCTGTAGAGAGTTCCGGAACTCTCACAATGGCAAGACTGTATTTAACTTTTGATATGTGCTTTTAAAAACAATGCACCTTTTCAAGCCCAGATTTTCATCTTCTGATGTCATGATTGTCAATTATGTCAAATTTGTTTGGTATATTAAAAAATTGGTTTTCTCCTTTGCACCAAATAAATTCTAGATGACATAAGATTTAAATATTTTAAACAATATAGGGAAAATAATATTTTTTAAACATAGTGTTATATTTTTTAAACATATAGTTATTATAAAAGAATAGACTTTTATAATCGTAGCACAATCTCAGAAGCTATTAAGAAAATAATTGACTTTGCATGGCTATAGACACCATAAAGATGTGATAACATGGAAGAATATTTGCAACATGCTTATTAGTCACATCTGTTATTTACTCAGAGCTTCATTGTATTGGTGAGAAAAAGAGGATATAAAGAAATCATTCAGAAAAGAATAAATACAAATAACACCAATAAACATACCCCAAATCATCCTCATTATTAAATTGAAACCACACCAATTTATCAATGTTTACCCATCAGATTGACAAACATTTTTTAAATGTTGAAAAAATAGTGTTGAGGGGAAAGAGCACTGATATGCATTATTGCATGGGAGACTGTCAATCAATAAAGCCTTTTCTTAAAGTGTATTTTGGTAATAACAGTCCAAATTAAAATGCACATGCCATTTGACCAAGCGATTTCTCCTCTAGGAATCTACCTAAAGAAATTTATGCAAGTTTTTAAAGATAGGTATGGAGGCATACAGTTATGCATTGTAACTTTGCTTTAACAGAAAACGAGTAAACATGTATTATTTTTGTAACCTAAAACAATCAAGTTTTTAGTGGGGAAAAAAAAAATAGGTTTGAAGCAGGACAGTGGTCATGGAAGTTGGAATCCACTAAGGCATGTATAACAACACACCTGCTGATCAACAAAAACGAATAAAACTTTTTAAAAAACAGGCTTGAGAGACACTTCACAGGAATAGAAAATTAATATAGTTTCTAACAATGATAATGAAGTAGAACAAACAGGAAAAAGTAATTCTCCAAAGGACTATGTATGTGTGTATGTATGTAGTAACTTAAAACTTCAGATACTATGAGAAAGTATTTTTAAATAAAGAACAGTGTGGTGTGCTACAGTTTAGAGTTGGTCTGAAATCCGGGGAGCTACTGACGCTCCTTAGTTAATAAAATAGTGATTTTTAAAAATATGAATCCCCATTATCCGTAGCAATCAAACACAGGAACAGAAAACCAAATATCGCATGTTCTGATAAGTGGGGGCTGAATGATGAGAACACATGGATACATGGAGGGGAAACAACACACACTGGGGACTGTCAGGGTGCAAGTAGGAGAGAGACGGCATCAGGAAGAAGAGGTAATGGATGCTTGGCTGAATACCTAGATGATGGGATGATCTATGCAGCAAACCACCATGGCACACGTTTACCTATATAACAAACGTGCACATCCTGCACGTGTACTCCTGAACTTAAGAGTTGAAGAAAAAAAATGAATCCCACAATTCTGTATCCAAGGACCTAGAACAGCTCCTGACATCCAAGAGACAATAGATATTGGCTAAAGGAATGAATGAGGATATTTGCACCCGAGTTATTATAAGAATAGATGCAAAATTGCCTAATGATTATTACTTGGTCTGCAGGAAGTGTTTAACAGATACTAGTTTACTACTTACACGTGCCTAACACATCACAAGGGTTTATTTAAAAGAATTTACCTAATGCTTATTATACGCTGGGTACTGTTCTAAGTTCTTTACAAACACTAACTCATTCAAGTTGTTTAACTGAAGTAAGTGGTATAATTATTCCATTTAACAGATGAGGCAATTGAGGCAAAGAGCAATTAAGCAATTTGCCCAAGATGCCACAGCTAGACAACAGTGGGGATATGGACATAGTCTGTCTCCAGGGTTCATTCTCCACTGTGCCATATTGCATCCCACATGGTAAAAACTTACTGAATGTAAGAATGAATGAATTGTTATTTTTTTTCAAATTATGCTTTCACCCCAGGGAGCTCAGAATATTTTATATCAAATCATGCCGAAAAATCATTCCCACAACTTCTCTTTGAGGTATAGCATATTTCTAAAATTATGTTTTAGGGTATTATTGGTTTACCAGTTGTGTTTAAAAAGAACATGGGAGGTCATTGTTCCTATGATAAAGTCACTGTATTTGCTTTTTGATATCATATTAATTTCCATGACAACAGTTCCAAGTTCCAAACACAGAAACATCCTGCTTTAGAAATGGAAGAGGCATAGGACCTACAGAGAATTAAATAACAATGCCAAAATTATTTAAAGGGGTAAGGTTGTGTGTGTGTGTTTCAGTCTTTTGCATAACTAAAGCAATACCTCTCCAACTTTTTCAGTCAGGAATCTTTTCTCTGTATCTAAGCTTTGTAGGCTTTTTTTGTTTGTTTGTTTTTGTTTGTTTGTTTGTTTGTTTAAATGGAGTCTGTTGCCAGGCTGGAGTGCAGTGCTGTGATCATAGCTCATCACAGCCTCAAATTCCTAGGCAAAAGAAATCCTTCCACTTCATCCTCCCGAGTCGGTGGGATTACAAGCACAACCCACCCTGCTGGCTAGCTTTTGTTTTAACTTTAGTTTAACTCCATTCCATAACAATAGCAGTGTTTCTTTTTTCATGATTCATTCATTCATTTATTCATTCATTCCACAAATATTTATTGACCACCTACTATGCACCAGCATTGCACTAGGTGCTAAGAATAACACAATGAACAAAAAGGCAAAATCCCTTTCCTCACGGATTGTAACCTAATGGGGAAAACAGCTAAGAGTATTGCACAAATGAAATACTAAGATTACTAAAATATAGCCGTGTCTGAGTGCTACATATCTTAGTAATCTGGGATTAGTAATCTGAGATTACTAAAATACAGCCATGGTAAGTGCCACATATCTTCATGGAAAAAGTACATGAAAGCCTAAAATAGAGGGAATTAATCTAGTTGAGACCAGTTCTTTCCCCGTCAGAATCTTCCCTCCAGCATGGACAGCATTCCCACTTCTATTCCTACTCCAGCAGTACCTCTTAGACGCTACAGCTTGCACATATGACAAAGTTCTGTAGTCCAAGTTGGCAGCCAATGTTTTCAAGAGAAAATGGCCCATTAAAAATAATCTTTTTAATTTATTGTTTTGTCATTTTTTTATCACTTCTAGTTTTTTCCCAAATGACAAAAACATCACTTTAAAAATCTAATTTGTGTTTGTAAGATACAAGTACCTTTATCT
Organism: Saimiri boliviensis; assembly: GCF_048565385.1. NCBI lineage: Eukaryota > Metazoa > Chordata > Mammalia > Primates > Cebidae > Saimiri > Saimiri boliviensis. Next base: position 84,066,556 of record NC_133460.1, read on the forward strand.
TTTGTGTTTCTGTTGGGAACTGTGAAGAATAAGAAATTTCCTGTAAGAATAACATAGATCTTTATTAAATTAAAGGAAGACACAAATATTAAGAGAAGGGAGAACCAGAAACATCTATTTGTGTTTATTATTCTTATTCTACATAGGACAAGAATCTCTAAAAATTAAAAGAAAAGCATACTGGCACCGCCCAAAGAGGATAGCTCTGTCACTGGTAGCATGAGGACATCTCTAAGTGACATGCAGCATCTCCTTCATGTGTGATGGGCATGGGGTCCAGACTTAAGCTCCAAAGTCTCCTCAGGAAGACCATCGTATTAAAAGAGCAGGTGATGGGTAGACACAGGTCAAGCTCTGAGTTGGGGCCTCTGGTTCCCAAAGGGAGAATTGGGCTGTGAGTGAGGCATGGAAAGTGGTGCAATGAGAACTAAAGGGTCCATGAGCTCCATCAGGATCCCCCAGAAGGGAAGGTTATATAAAGTCAGAGGCAAGAAACAATATTGGCAAAGCTCCAGAATGATAGATGGTTTGACAACCAACAGCTTAGAATGCCTTCAATGTCATATTCAGGACATGCTCCTGTTTAGGGCATGGGACCCTAAGATGAAGAGCACCCTTGCTTAGCTGATGTAGAGGAAGAGCCTGTCTCCCTCCCTTCCCCACTCTGTATTTCCTTCTCTTTTCACTCCTTTGTTATGGCAAGTATTTATCATTTCCATGACATGCAGTTTCTTCTAGGAAATTTCCTTCGCCCTTGTACTGAGCTCACTGACTTTTATCTAGGTATTCTAATCAAAGATTGGACCTCAGACCAGCAGCATAGTGCCACCCAGGTGCTTGTTAGAAATGCACAATCTCAGGCCCCATTCTAGGCCTGCTAAATCAAGATGTGCATTTTAAGATGATCCTCAGATTATTCCCAAGCACAATAAATTAAGAAACATCATTTTACCCCCATGAGCTTCCTGGACTGTAAAATGGACAAGATCATTCCTGAACCACCCAGCTCACAGCTTTGAAGGAAAGATGCTCTGAGATTTAAAAAAACTTTTTTTAAAAAAGAAAGCATTTTCAAAAGATAAAAAGTACAATGTAATTATTAAATATCAAATGTATTAGCACCTGAACAATTTGACTTATTCAAGCTTTTTTTTTTAGAATAAACAATTAAAGATTAATCAATGACTATTTGTTTCCATAATTGGTTATATTAAATATTTTCTTGAAATGTTCTACAGTTCTGCTTTATTTTATTTAATGTTTAGATCAACGATTCTCAATCCGTGCTACACATTAGAATTTTCTAAATTTTTCTGAAAATCCAAAGCCTGAGCCCTACTCCCAAAAGATACTGATTCAGTGCGTCTGTGCACAGCCTGGATTTGCATAAGTTTCTCAAGTGAATCTATCATACTGCCAGAGTTGAAAACCATTGATAGAGATGAGTCATGAGATGAGCAGAGTTAGATTCATTGCGTAATAAGCAAACACAGAAATGCTAAAGAGCTAAAAAATGGCTTGAAAAATATGGCTTGATCTTTGCCACTGACCCTGCAAGTCTACCTCCAGCAATCTATCCTGCCAAAATATGTGTACAAGGATGTACGTGCCTGAAGGCTGGTTGCAACATTGTTTGTAATAACAAACATAATGGAAACAATTTTAATGTCCACCAATTAGTGAGTAATTAATTACATAAGTAGGGCACATCCATATGATATAATACTGCACTGTTAAAATTAATGAGGTAGACCTATATGTACTACTGTGGAAACATCTCCAAGATATATGCTATTAAGTAAAACAAAACAGTTACATAACAATATGTGATATATGACCTCATTTATGTCAAAGCTATGTGCATATATACATGCACATATATGTAAATGCTTAGAAAGATTGCTGAAGGACATGCACCAAACTGTTGACAGTGGTTACATCTGGGAATAGGAATAGGAGGGAAAGGGTTGTTTTGCTATGTAAACCTCTAAACATTTTACAACAAAAACATATTCATGCACTACTTGCGTAACTATTCAAAACATATTCCTGAGCTGTTGGCTGTCATACCGTCTATAATACTGGATAACACACTGTTTAAACTATTATTTTAATATTACAATTTTTAATGAATAATTTTATAATAAATAATATAGCGGCTGCCAAAAAAAAAAAAAAGGCAAATCTAAATATAAACTCAAAACAAAAGCTCCTAGGACACGCAGGGCTTTTGTTACGGAGCCTGTCACTTCTCGACTCTAAGATGGCTGGAACTGTGTTTTCCTGACTTCCCTGGATACCCTCCCTATCCAACAGTATGCTTGGCATTGACTCTAACAGCCTCTCTGGTTGCTTGGCTAATTCACCCACACAAGCACTGAACTTGGAAGGATCTTGATGTTAGTACTTTGTAAATCCTTCCTAAGTCCAGCTCTAAAAATCCCTGGGGACAGACAGCCATCTACAACTCAGCCTCACTGAGAGTTAGGTCTCTTCCATTTCAAGCAAGTGAGAAAAGTACACTGATTAAGCTGCTGGAGGAGGGATCTGCATCCGGTCTAGGGAGAAATTCTCAAAGTCCTCTTTGAAATGGTGATTAAGCATTGGAAGTGCATAATGAGAGAAACTACTTATAAATCTGTGCCTCTCAGCTCCAGGCCACTTCTTTTCCTCTGGGAGAAAATCAAGGATTTTGCCCTAATGGCATTGGAACAAAGTCAGGGCTGAGGCAGGCCGACAGAGAGGGAGGCTTCCAGCCCGTGGCAGCCCTGCTGACAGCTCATTAGAAACTGTCCTTCTTCAGCTCCTGTTTCATTTCTTCAAGTTACAAAGCCTGACAGAGTTTGATGGGAAAACCAAGGTGGTAATGTCCCCCACGGCAGCTGAGGCCCTGCTCATCCATCTTTGTTTGACAGATACAGAAAGTAGATGTCACCTACAAAATGTTTCACTCGCCTGAACCAAGTGTGCCAGGATGGCCCTGTCGCCCTCAAAGGACCCAACAGGAAGAATCCAGACCAAGGCTCACCTACCATAATTGAGATTTCTAACAAAAGAAAATCATTTTTAACAAGACAGTTCCTGCAAACCAAATGCTCATTCAAGTTCTCCTCAGAAAAGTACCTGTAATGCCTAATAATTCAAAGAAAGTTACTTTGATTTACAAACATCTCTTCCAGGTTATACCCTCCAGCTGGTCCTTGAGGGCTGGCGACCATTTAAGATCTGAGAAGTCAGCCTGAAGTTCCGTGCAGAGGGCCTGGGACTCTAATTTTGCCAGATTGCCAGGAAGGGGAGTGTAATGAAATGAAAATGCCTCTCCACTCCAGACAGCAGAAGCTGGGACACATCAGTATCCCACGGGCTCCTCAACTCAGCCTCCGTCAGTGGTTCTCCAACCTTAACATGTCTCAGAAAAATCTGTGAAGCAGACTTTTAAAATGATGTTTTAAAAAAAAATGCAGATCCTGGTTCAGAAGATTTGGAGCAGGGCCAAGGAATAGGCATTTTTAACAAACTCTCTAGGTGACTCTGTCTGCAGGTAATCCTGGGGCCCCTTTGAGAAGCACTGCTACTACCTGCAGCTACCCAGGGCAGCACCTCCAGCCAGGGTTCCTAATAGCACCCTCAAGCAGCACCTCTTGGGGACAGCTCTCCTCCCCACTGTCTGGCAAGCCCAGTGTTGGTTCTCAGCAGCTGTTCTTGTTAAAGGTACAGCCAGTTCATCTTCAGGGTTCTTCTGAAGATACCAACAGTCCCCAGAGACCACTCCCTGAAGCAGAGGCATCTCCCAGAGACCACACAGTGCCAACTTCTCAGATGCCCATCACGAAGGCAACTCCCAATAAAGTCCCTAGTGAGCCTAGTGCTGCCACGTGACTTTGTCATTAGTAGTCGCTGATTTTAGCCAATTACTTTTTGTTAGCTCCCAGGTTCTCAAAGCTTAGCATGCATCAGAATCACCAGTAGAGCTTAGTACGAGTCCATGGACCCAGGCCCCAACCCAGAACCACCTCTGGGATCGAAGCCGCTTATCAGTAGTTTAACAAGCAAACTAGATCACACACAAAAAAGAGAGAGCTGATGACTAGAACAAAAGCAACAATCATAGAAACACTAATATTTTTAAAGTCTAACCATTGTATTGCAAAAACTGAAACCTAGAATATTATTAACACAAAACACAAATGCTGGCTCTCCTAATGACCCCAACGATTTTCCACTCAAGCATTCAAATACTTTCTTAGAAAAGCTACTAGGCTGACTGACTTACTAAATATAAATATGCTGTGATTTTAAAAAATTTATTCCAAAATCTATACTTTTTAAATTAGAACTTATTTTTACCACTAGAAAAATGATAATGATAATAATAGTTAATATTCATTAAATTTTCATTAAGTGCCAGATGCTGTTATAGCTGCTATAAGCATTTCAGAGAAATTAACAGATGAGAGAACTGAGGCACAGAGAAGTTAATTTACTTGCCAAAGTTTGCACAGCTGTTTAGCAGAACTAAAATCTGAAACCAGAGTTTAACTCTTAACCATTATATCACCTTGCTCATATTCATAATAACAATAATTCATACAACAATTATTATGGGACTGTTAAGTGCTAGTATTAGGGGTTTTGCTCTAAGCATGCAGTGACAAGACAAATACAATTGGTCTTCCCAATCTGCAGGTTTCCCATCTGCAAATTCAATCAACTACTGACTGAAAATATCTGGGAGAAAAAAATTAAAAATTACAATAAAACACAGCAATACAGTATAGCAACAATCTATATAGAATTTACATTGTATTAAGCGGCAATGATTTAAAGTATATGGGAGAATGTGCATGGGTTACATGTAAATACTATGCCATTTTATATAAGAGCCTTGAGCATCTCCAGATTTTGGTATCTACAGGGGTCCTTGAACAAATTCCCCCCAGATACCGAGGGACTCACAACTGTCCTGGCCTTCATGGTGCTAACAATCTTGTAAACAATCCAAATGTGTAAATGAACCATTCAGTGCAGTGTGCAGAGAGCAGTTCCAGGAAATTGCTGGGTTAGATGCTAACACATTCGCCTAGACAAGGAAGATGAAGAGGGGTTTCTCAGAAAAAGTGAGGTCTAAGCTGAAATCTAAATATGAGCATGAATTAGCCAACAGAAAAGCAGGAGAAAGGGGGCTCACGGCTGAGGATACAGCAGTTCCAACGCCCCAGAGTTAAGAGAGAGTATACCATGGTCAAAGAACTGAGAAGTGATTTAATATGATTAGAGTGGAGAGGAAAGAGAGGTTTGAGCAATAAGACTGAAATACACTGGATAGGAAGGGTGTGTGGGATGGCAGGAATGAAGGGAAGTTGGTCAATGGATATAGACTTACAGTTAGAAGAAATAAGTCCTGATATTCAGTTGCAGAGTAGGATGACTATAGTTAGCAATAATGTATTATATACTTCAAAATAGCTGGAAGCCAGGACTTGATATGTTCCTAACACTTGCAAATGATAAATGCTCCTGACTTGACATTCCATGCATGTAACAAAATATCACATGTACCCGATAAATATGTAAAATATTTTGCATCAATTTTAAAAAAGATACACTGGACCCAGATTTAGAAGCACCCTATAAAACACACTGAAGGGTTTTACTGTGTGTCTATGGAGATCCATTAGGTATTAGTCAAAGCATGTAGCTGAGGAGATTTGGTCTGAGCCAATGTGTGCCATGGGCACACAGTAGGAACTGAAGCTATGGGAAGATAACATTATTCAGGAAAGACCAAAGAGGGCCTTGGTCAGCAGCCTGGGATGTGCACACATTCCAGGAATGGAAAGAGAAGAGTCCCCAAGACATGAGAGGTGACAATGTGCCCCACATCACAAAGCTAGTACGTGGCAAACTTAGAATTCTAAACATCTCTAACATTCCAAAGCCATGCTCTTGACCTCAACATCTCTTAGTTTTCCCTTAGTGCTTAAAATTACAGTCAATATAAAATATTACTTATACATGTTTTTCTAGGAACTCATTTATACAACAAAAAAATTGTCAAGGCATTTATTCAGTGCATCCTTGAGTTGCATTAAAGAAGCAAACTTGTGAAACTTGCCTCTAGCTGCCTCCACATCTCTCCCTGGTGTGCCCTGCCATGTCTTTAGTTTAGATAGGCTTTTGTTCCCCCTAGGAATGTCCCATAGGGGATAACCATGTACAGTCCATTGACAAATGCTTAGAATTTCTCTCCAGAAGTGCTCCCACAGGTGTACAAGGCACCTACAATTCTCCAAGGAGCAAACTAAACAGTAGTAATGATCTTGTTCCTTACAGCTTGTGTGTCTTTTCCAAAAGAAAGATTAATGAATGCTCCAGTTTCTTCTATTGTTTATTGTTTTATCAAAACAATGAATGTTCATTCTAAATAAAACATAAATATAGGATATATAACATTTCACAAGTTTATAAAGCAAAAAAAAATTTTTTTTTTTGAGTCTCACTCTACTGCCCAGGCTGTAGTGCAGTGGTGTGATCACAGCTCACTGTAACCTCTGCCTCCCAGGTTCAAGCAATTCTCCTGCCTCAGCCTCCTGAGTAGCTGGGATTATAGGCACCCACCACCACGCCCAGCTAATTTGTGTGTGTGTGTGTGTGTGTGTGTGTGTGTGTGTGTGTTTCGTAGAGACGGGGTTTCGCCATGTTCACCAGGCTGGTCTCGAATGCCTGACCTCAGGTGATCTGCCCACCAGAGCCTCCCAAAGTGCTGGGGTCACAGGTGTAAGCCACCATGCCTGGTCAACAAAAATAAATTATTAAATTCCCCTGCCTGTCTCCCCCAACCTATTACCTATAACCCTATTACCAGAAATATCCATGGTAAACAATTTGGTATACACATATATATACACACATATATACATATAATTTTTAAATTGCAAGGATTCTATTATTTATATTGCTTTGAGACTTGCTTCTTAAGCTATGTAATGATCAAACATTCTATGTCTGTGTATATAGCTTTACCTACTTTATTTTCTCCACACACCAGCCCCCGTTATTTCTTTAACCAGTCCTTTACTGATGATCATTTTAGTAATGCCTACTAGGATTGCTTTCACTATTGTTTCTGGGTTTTCTTGGCCTGTTTTGATTTCACAGAGTGTTCGGGGGCCCAGAAGAATATTGTTTGGGCTAAACTCTGAACTAAGCATTTTTTGGAGTTTGACATTTTTTGTACTTACCCTTCTTCCCTCTTTGAGCTTGTTGGCTGGTTCTCTCCTGCTGGTCACTCTAATGTTGCTGTTACACAATTTAATGTATGTTTGTTGTTTTAAAGATTTCCTTACAGAGTCTAGGACTCTTTGGGGGATGTAAGTTCAGCAAATAAACAAACTATTGTCCTAACTTTACATTCTTATTTTAGAGGATTTGGGGAGCACAGGAAGAAGTTCTCTTGTTATCTGGGAATCGGCTTAAAAACCTAAAGTCATGTTTGAACAGTGCTTTTCGTTTCCCTCTAAAGAGCATCCTAGCTAGAGCTTGACTGAATATATTTAAATTGAAGCCATATCCTATGACCTCAAAGAGCTAACAGTCTCCTACAGTCTGTTGGGGAAGCAAAATTGGCATTAGGGAAACAATTAGAGCACAGTTAAGTGCTAAATTATGTGATACAAGCCCCTGGGCAACAGTTCAGGGATGACAGGCTCAGAGGAGATCTCTGCCTCCACGGGGAAAGTGGAACTTGAGCTGGGTTAGGAAGCATGAAGTAACATTCTGAAAAGTCGAGGCAGAAGGTGGAAGGCTTTTCAAGTACAGGGTAACTTCTCATATCTTCTCATTTTCTGACATTTTAAAGTTTTTGTTTAGGGTCTGCCTACCTCCATGAGAATGGAAGCTTGATGAGGTCAAGGACTCTGTCTTTATTGTTCACCACTGAATCCCCAGTTCCTGGAACAGTGCCTGGCACATAGTAGATGTTCCATGGACATGTGAATGAACAAACGACCATGATGTGTATGAGGTACAGTGACAAGACTTTTCTGTCTGGGAAGAAGTGTCTCTCTGGGAGTAGGGGACTCTCCAACAGACCAGCAGAGGAGCAGTCAAGTGAGCCTCAAAACACAGGAGCAAGTAGAACCAGATAAATGGGATGTGGGAGCCACTCACAACTGCCAAGGTGAACCCTGTATAGACTGCAATAAGGGACTTGAACCTGAATCAAAACACAAAACAAAACTGCTCTGCACAGCCTGCAGGACTCCACGTACTTGGTCAGCCAACAGCTAAAGCTAGAAGAAGAAGAAAAAAAGATTTGTTCAGTTTTACCCTACCTTTCCCTTGTTAAGAACATAGGGAACTATCAATATGATTACATTGCTTTTCTTAATGCCTACTGGGATTGCATTCACTATTTAAGCAGATAGATTCATTGCTGTGTCATATTGAGCCAATTGCCAAACAAAAACTGGTGTTTCTTCATACACTGTTCTTTTGTAGGTTTATATTTGGTTTTCCATCCTATAGTTGTGCAATTGATTGTTGGACCTAAATGCAGTGCTTTGCCTTTTTTCCTGGTGCATTCTCTCTTATTGATTTGAGACCATCTTTCAGCTTATGGAATTCATTTAAAATCTGGATCCTATCATCAATCACAGCAGTTATCCTTTTAGCTTGGTGCATCCATACATGTAACCTGCAAATGCCCCAAGGATGTGGATGCCTAGATCTAATTTGGAGAATCCTAAGGGGCAAGGAGTGTTTGCCAGCTGACTCGCCCGAAGTCATGGGCGAAAATGAAATGATGTGTGGCCACTAGGACGTGGATATGCAGGAAACTTCAGGGTGGAGTTGGGAAAGGAGTAACTGCTGGAATTCCAGGTTGAGGCAGACCCATGTCAGAATCTCTGGTTTAAGCAACCTGGAAAGATTTCTTCTAGGAAGCTGGGTTTTATAAGTAAAAGGGGAAAAGGGGGGCTTGATAATTTTTTAGGTCAGGCAGGAACGGGGAAGGGGCATGTTTTCAGTTTAGAAGCCAAACTAGGGGATGGGAAGAGGATATCCAGCCAGCTTAGACTGTTAGAGCTTGGGCCTCCTCGCGGGCAGGCAGATATTAACTTCACTTAGAACCAGGACTGCTGTGAATATCTTTCCCCTCATGCTCTTGGGAATAAATCCTACTTTGGTGTTTAAGTTGTTTCTCTTTCATTAGCCACTCGCCAGATTTTCACTGAAATCCTGCATCGGTCTCCTTTGTACCTTTCCTCTGCCTCTGCCTCTGTTGTAAAATCAATTACAATTTGCTTATATCTCCAGTTATAGGGGTACATTTTCCATCTGCTCCAAACATGCACACCCTTGGACTGCACCCTTCCCCACTCCTCCTGCCTCCCCCACCCGAGCCGCCTCCCCATCAACTTTATCTTCCTAAGCAGCTCAGGAACACAGATGTTTTCACCCTGTTGCTCCAGCACAAGGGTATTTTCCCAGTGTCTCTCTGTGTGTATGCTCCAGGCACTGTCTCTCTGGGGAGGGAGAGAGTAAATGTTTTCATTCCAAACCCTCAGGGTCAGGTCTTGTTTGTCTAAACTGTGTTTGTTGCCGTAATTATCAGATTAGCTGATCTCTGACAGCAAGTTGGGGGTTGTAGTTATTAACCCTCTGTAGGACCGTTGCTGTGCTTTCTCATGGGAATACCTTTGGGAGGAGCTGTCATTTATCTTCTAACTTGGAAGATTTGTCTAGAATTCTTTTCACCAGCCCTAACAGACCTTCATAATAGTCTGTTCTAAGTAAATCCAACCATCTAGCAGGCTGTACTGCTGGGATCCAACAGGCATTTAGCAGAGATGGAGGGTTGAAAGGGCATCTCTCCAGGGATCTGCCGGGAAGAGAAAAAAATGGAGCTTAAAGAGGATCTGGATAAATAACTCTACAAACGGTGTCGGTGTCTCTTAGACCGAATAAGGAAGCCAGGAGTATGCACTGAACATCTCCAGCTTGTCCACCCATCCCCTCCCCCTTGGTATAAGTGCAGCGAGGCTACCAGGCCCCACTTAGCTTTGTTTGGGGATTTTCTGTTGTTTCCAAGATTGTTAAGATAATTTTTCACCACTGCTGTTTTAACAAAACTAAATGTGTAGACATTTGTGAGTCTTTGTCATCAGACTCAAATGGCTGGGGCTTTCAAAATGTTTGCATCTGACATTTCCTTCTGCCTACAGCATCTTTGAACTTCTATATGGTCTCCAAATACATGATGAATACAGAGATTGCTCTCCTCTCAACTGCAACAGTAATGATTCCTTTGCATTTTAATTAATTCTTTCACACATGAATAAGTCTTATATCCTCAAATGGACCATAGACTCCTTGAGGACAAGAACTATCCTTCAGTCCCATGCATTGGTTACCTGACAAATGACCCTAAACGCAGGTGTTTAATAAATATTTGTTGTTGACAGCATTTTTCCAAACTTCTTTTTTCTATTTCTCATCTGTGTTCCTTTCTGGTTTTGTATTTGGTTCTTAGTTACTTATGATGTTTACAGATCCTTTATTTCTGGAACGGTCTTCCAATTCATACTCATCAACTCAATTCCTCTTCTTCTCTCCAAACACAACAAACACACACACACACACACACACACACACACACACACACACACAGAGAGAGAGAGAGAGAGAGAGAGAAAGAGAGAGAGAGAGAGAGAGAAACCTTTATAGACTATCTGTATGCCTAGTACTATACAAACTTATTCTATGTACAATATCTTATTTGAAACTGACCATGGCTTGTGAGATAAGTACTATCACATGTAAGGAGGCAGAGACTCAGAGAGTTAAGTAACATAAACAAGCTCTTACAATTTTAAGTCCCAGGTGTGTGTGACTCTAAAACCCATATAAATACCATCTTGCTAGTTACTAAAGAGGAGAAAAGTTCAGATAATTAGAGAAAGCACATGTTTTGCTCAAAATGTAACTAAAAATCAACCAATCTATCGTCAGTATTTTTCCCCAACAAATATAGCTATAATAATTTCTTTCTAAAATTAAAAGAAGCTACAACCCAATGAATACATTCTGGACAATATCTTATACAATGAAATCATTTTGATATGGTCTTAGCATATGTTTTGAATTGAATTTGACTCATTCATCCATGTCCATGCTGTTTACAAAGCAATCACTTCTTGCAGGCAAACATGATTTTTAGAATATTCTATGTAATCCACATACTGATTCATCAAACCGCTATTGAAAAGCTGCTGTTGACTTAGAATATCCCCATGTTCTGAGAAAACAAAAGTCTTTCCTCTGTATTGATGTTGCCAGGCCTGGTTCCAAATGTGGACAGGGCACAGGCAGAGATTCTTGGGAGGAAATGTTCAGAAACCAGATTTGGTCAGGGAGTTTCCATATGGTGCTCCTGGTCAGCCCTAGAAGCAGGTATCAGATGGGTTTCTATGGAAGCAAACAGCCAGAAAGCCAGCTCTTCTCTCCGTCTAGGGAGGTGTTCTGTTCATTACATCGCCAGCTAAGATGCCATCCTCATCCCTCTTCTACCCAGGGTTTCCCCTCTCTCTGGCACCTGCCTCCACTGCTCTTACATCCCTCACCACAAGCCACATAGGAGGAAGATCCAACAGATCTTGAATAGGCCAAATGAACTATGTTTGTCAGTTCTCGTAGAGTCAGTTGTAGAGAAATTCGAATGACTATTTTGTTCCCAATCCAGAAACCCTGTCCTAACTTGAATAAAAATTCATTTGACTACATTAGCAAGGTTTTTAAAGAGCCTGGGAAATGGAAAGATAAATTATTTAAGTGCATAAAGGGAAATTCAAAGATGGGCTTATTTTTAAAAATAAAACATTCAGAAAAATTGAAAGGCAATTTTGGCATCTTGTGGAAGAGTATTACACACATGTTGAGCAAAATGAGACCTATTCTTACGATAAAGGAATTCCAGGTTCCTAAAATGCCTTACTTGATCCTGGCTATGAATAGTCAGCTTGTTCTTGTTAAGATGTTTGAAGTGCTCAGTATATTTTCTGGCCCAGATGCCAAGAGATCTGACTGCCCCTAATAGCTGTGTGGCCTTCAGTGAGGCACATATCCCAAGACTTACCTGAACAGTTGGTATTGGACTAGATGACATCTAGGTTCTTTCTTTTGTTGGTGTGGCATCATACACTGGGCCCCTATAGGGAAGCAAATAAGGAAAGTTGCTTAGAAAAATGACATTTTCTTGATTTAATTTTGCAAAATGCTTAGAATGGTGCCTAGCACATAGCAGTGCTAGAATTGTTAGCATCTATAGAAGTGCAAGCTATTATACAAGTATTAGCTATTACTGTCATTGACATGATGGCGAGGATGACGAGCATGCATCCATGCACTAGAGACACATTCTACCTCCATATCTGTAAATTTAAGAAAGAAATAATGCAGTATCCTGATAACTTTAAAGCCCTGGTCTGTCTCTCTCTCTCTCTCTCTCTCTTTCTCTCTCTCTCTCTCTCTCTCTCTCTCTCTCTCTCTCTTTCTCTCTCTCTCTCTTTTTCTTTCTTTTTCTTTTTCTTTTTTTTTGACATGGGAACTTTATTTATTACACAGGCTGGACTCAAACTTTTGGGCTCAAGTGATCCTCCCACCCTATGCTCAGCCTCCAAGTAGCTGGTACTATAGTGTACACCACTGCACCCAGCAAAAACCTCAGTAGAAGGGAAATGAGCCACGGCTACTGAAAATTAAGACTAACTATTATCCACAAGAGGTGCTTGCTGCCTCTTTGCCGAAATGATTCTCAGCCAGAGACTTCAGTATTTGGAGAAGAGACCTCTTATCAATTCCCCAGGGGTCTCAGACCATTCAAATCAAAGGAGAACAGTTGATAACTTTGTGATTAATGAAAGGAGTGTCTGCTAAGCAAACAACCACATAGAGATGTTTTCTTTGAAAATTCAGCTTTATTATTTGGCCATGGGATGAACTGGGCTGCCTTGGGAAGTAGTGAGTTTCCCTTCCATGGATTCAGGGATTCAGACATTAGATGGCTAGATGGACTGCATGACTTTGAAGAACCGTTCCCACAAAGTCTCTGATTCTAAAGCAAAGCCTACTGGAATTACAAAGTGTCACAATGCCTGTGGGCAATAGAGCGGCAGAGACTAGGCTTTAGCCAGAACCTCTGTTCTCTGAGAGCATAATATGACCCTGGAACATCTTGCAGCTTGAATGGTGAAACTGTGTCTTCTAAGACTTTAGTAAAAAGGTGATTCATGGAGCGCATTACTAAGCAATGCCTCAGCTTATTCTCTTTTCAATTCTAATACCTGAGAATTGAAAGCACTAAGGGAATGTCAGAGCCACACAATAAGGGAAGGGCCAGAATCAGAATGCTGGTTTCCAGTCCAGGGCTGAACCTCCAGCTTTCCCTCCCTATAAACTGATGGAGTTATCTTGGGCTGAAGATACTTTCTATTTTCTGCCCACAGCAATAGTTCAGTAAAACCTTCACTGAATATGAATAGAAACTCATATGCAGTATTAGAGCAAGATGAACAGAGAATAAGACAGAAAAGAAAATAAAGAAGAGAATGGCAAAAGGGCAGAACACAAAGAATTGAAGAGACAGAGTAGAGAAAATGAGAAAATGAAGGCAGTTTTTTTAAAAAAAAGTTTCCGCTCTGAATGTATGAGAGATGTACAGAGACAACATTCAAAGACTGCAAAGAAAGAAAGATGGCAACATGTATTACATAGTAAGAAAGCTATACAAAAGAGAGTAATTAGGGCAAAAAAAGTTACAAGTCTCTATAATTTAACCAAGATTATCTGATGAGAACATCCACCAGAGATGCTGCCTCTTTGCAAAAGTGATTCTCATCCAGAGATCCCAGTATTTGGAGAAGAGATGTCCTGTCTATTCCCCAGGGGTCCTAACCACCCAAATTAAAGGAAAACAGTTGATAACCTCATAATTAGAAGCAAAGGTTCTCTTGAACCACCGTTAAGGCCTTTACACTTGCCTTTTCTTTTCTTTTTTCTTTCTTTCTTTCTTTCTTTCTTTTTTTTTTTTTATTTGAGGCAGGGTCTCACTCTGTTGCTCAGGCTGGAGTGCAGTGGCATGATCTCGGCTCACTGCAACCTCCTGGGTTCAAGTGATTCTCCTGCCTCAGTCTCCCTAGTAGCTGGGATTATAGGCACTCACCACCATGCCTGGGTAATTTTTTTTTTTTTTTTTTTTTTTTTGAGACGGAGTTTTCGCTCTTGTTACCCAGGCTGGAGTGCAATGGCGCCATCTCGGCTCACCGCAACCTCCGCCTCCTGGGTTCAGGCAATTCTCCTGCCTCAGCCTCCTGAGTAGCTGGGATTACAGGCACGCGCCACCATGCCCAGCTAATTTTTGTATTTTTAGTAGAGACAGGGTTTCACCATGTTGACCAGGATGGTCTCGATCTCTTGACCTTGTGATCCACCCGCCTCAGCCTCCCAAAGTGCTGGGATTACAGGCTTGAGCCACCACACCCGGCCTGGTAATTTTTATACGTTTAGTAGAGACAGGGTTTCACCACACTGGTCAGGCTGGTCTTGAACTCCTGACCTTGTGATCTGCCTGCCTCAGCCTCCCAAAGTGCTGGGATTACTGGTGTGAGCAACCATGCCCAACCGACAGTTTCCTTTTCTTGGAGGGCTCCCTTCCATCCTCCCTTCACTACTCTCCATTTCCCACTTGTTGTTACCCTAATTACTCTTACTGTTAGTGTGCAGTGATTGATCTGGAGGACCTTCAAAATCCCTTCCAACCTTCTGAGTCCATAATTCTCTACATCTGCTTTCAGAAGTTCCCCCTACTGTCTCCTTTACTGGGATCTGAGGTCCAGGGAATAGTGTAGCAGTGTGTGATGGGCACAGAGATGACTCGCGTGACAGCTTGAGTGCATTGCCATGGCTTGGCTATCTCTTTGCTGGTGGAAATAATCTGGAAGAGTTGGTTCCAGGTCCACAGAGAGGTTGCTTGGTATTAGACAGTAGTCAACATTGGAAGCAGAAGCCATGTTTCAAAATAGCTGAGAGTTATTTTATTAACGACAATAAGTGTGATGAACTAATTAATTTGATGAGCACTTAAAAACAAAATCATAGAACCTACCCTTGAGGGACTCACAAACCAAATGTGGCAACTCTAGGTCCTACACATTTCTAATAATCATTGCTGCCTGGTACTGAGCTCTTTCTAAGTGCTGGTTACTTCTAAGCATGTGACAGTTGCCAAGTTATTTAATCTTCATAACATCCAAATGAATCAAGTACTGTTGTCATTCCCACTTTACAAATGAGGTAGTGGAAGCCCAAAGATTACACACTTTACTACTATCAGTCAGCTTGTGACAGACTGGGATTCAGACACTGTATGCTTAGAGGTACATTACTAGGCTGCCATCACAAGTCCCCTTTTTGCATCATCCAAAATCCATTTAATGACTCCAGACTGATTGAAAGAGAACTGAGGTTCTCAGATTCATCTCACCCTGACTTTAACACTACTTTCAAGAACTCATGTTTGGGGAGCTGCTCCTATGAGTCTTTTCTCACCATGTCATATGTGATACAACCTGCTTTAACCTGTCTGTTGTCTTACCTGTCTGAACCTGCAGATGCCCACACCGAGGGATTCTCAGCCCTGGAATCCTCCATGACTTCCCCTCACTTCACCAATCTATCCAAGACCCTGACTGCAACAAGCCTTTGTAGCAACGGCAATGTTACCCCAAACTGACTGGGGATGGCCCTGACCTTTGTGATTCCCACCTGTGCTACTTGTCCTGTTCTCAAATCAAATGAATGACCAAGTCAAGGATCATAAACCATCTTCAAGACAAGAAGTGCTACTCTCCAGCATCTTGTTGTCTGATCCCAGGCATGGTGTCTTCTTTTTAAATGCTTTTTGCCCATAGCAACAGTCCAATAAAAACCTTCACTTGGACTCTACACTAATTTAGAGTTAAAATTACTAGCTTTGTGAGATTATGCAAAGTATTCATGTAACCAGGATTTGGGAATAGAAGAGGCAGAAATGTTTTCCTGTAACAATAAATAATATAGCTATTGCAAATGATATTATCTTTTTTTAATTTAATAATACCTTTTTAACTCAACTTGAAGATTATAATTATCTGAAAAGAAGGATATTAAAAATTACAATTCAGACTTTTTTAGATCAACTTAGTGACCCCACTCTGCCTTCCCCATGCCCTCCAGGCATCCAAGATTGTGGAATCAGCATGAATAGGGCTGGGTACCCTGTGAATACCCGGTAAATATTAACTATCTAAATGAATTAATCTATTCACCTCTGGTATAAGTACTTTTGCTGTCTCTCAAATTCAAATCATTTCCTCTCCTTTCACTAACACAGGCGTTCATGCATTTAATTCAAACAGTTATTTACTTAGGGCTATTTCGGCCTCCGCAAATGCACAGTCTGGTAATGGTGCAAGGCAGTATGAGAACAAGTGCTCAGATGAGGGCTGCAGCAATGGGAAAATAGACCTCAGCAGACCCGCCTCAACTGTAAAATTGGAGTATTGACACCCAGCTCCCAGGGTCATTAATAACACTGAATGTTTTGCGATTTGTTGAGCACTGTGTGTAGAAACCTCTTCAATTCTCCCTGATCTACATGGGAGGAAGTGGGACTTTAAAGGGGCTGAACAATTTGCCCAGCTTGAGGTCTCACAGCTCGCAGTGGGCAGTGCTGGAATGTGAACACACTCTTTAACTCTTTACAATATCTTGTTTGTGGGAGTGGCCTCGAGGATTAAACTCCTGTCAAGTTCCTCTCAGTATGTCAGTTTCCCCATTCCCTTGTCAGGAGAGGAGGATACTAAGTTCCAGGTGTGGAAACTGGTCATGTAACCTTAACCCTGGAGAAATGTGAATGTCATCTCCTGAGGGCAGTTGTCCACCAGCCACTAAGACCTATTGTTGCCCCAAGAAGGAAGAAAGAATTGGGATTCTGCTTCCCCTTGGGGACACTGAGGAGTAGAACTGCAGCTAAAGCAGTGGCCTTTGGGGACTTGGGGGGAAGAGTGGGAAAGGGGCGAGGGATAAAAGACAATAAATATGGTGTAGTATATACTGCTTGGGTGATGAATGCACCAGGATCTCTCAAATCACCACTGAAGAACTTACTGGTGTAATCAAATACCACCTGTACCCCAATAACTTATGGGAAACAAACCCTTAGACACTCTGGAAGGACTGCAGTTAAATTAAGACGAGGAGCAGTGCATCTACCGTCAGTACATCTGCTTGGATGCTTTTGTCTTTTCCGGTTGCAGTTTGGTTTCATACTCTTTCTTAGAAAATGTTCCAGGCTGGGCGCGGTGGCTCAAGCCTGTAATCCCAGCACTTTGGGAGGCCGAGGCGGGTGGATCACGAGGTCAAGAGATCGAGACCATCCTGGTCGACATGGTGAAACCCCGTCTCTACTAAAAATACAAAAAATTAGCTGGGCATGGTGGTGCGTGCCTGTAATCCCAGCTACTCAGGAGGCTGAGGCAGGAGAATCTCCTGAACCCAGGAGGCGGAGGTTGCGGTGAGCCGAGATGGCACCATTGCACTCCAGCCTGGGTAACAAGAGTGAAACTCCGTCTCAAAAAAAAAAAAAGAAAAAGAAAAAGAAAAAAGAAAATGTTCCTTTACTTGTGAAAAGTGCTATCTTGTTTCTGCTGAAAACAGAGACGAAGGGGATTGTCTACACCCATGTTGGCTCCAAGAGAGGGTCAAGGTGTCCTTTGGGTTAGATGTGGTGACAGCAGCTGGAGAACTCCGGGAACCTGAAGGAGCTGGGCGGACGGAGAGGGGCTAGGGTGGGAGGAGAGTCCAAAACCAGAATAACTCATGTCCTACTGCAGGGGATTCTACCACCAGCTCTTCCCAGCAGGCTTTTTCACTTCCCCACAAAAGGCAGACAGTGCCCCAGGAGGTCAGAGATGAGGCTATCCTAATGCCTTGGGGTAGGAGGAAATGACTGGATGGAGGCAGTGGAGAAGAAAAAGAAAGGTCTTATCAAGCTTCAGGGCCAAGGACACCAGCTGTGAGATTTGAACAAGTTACTCAACCTGGCTGAGTCCTGGTGTAATAACGACAATGAGACACAGACCTCACAGGGAAGCTGTGGTGAGCTAATGGAATCACATTTATAAGGGACCTGGCAGAGCAGGTGACAGTCGAGCACCTGGTGAAGGATGTGACACTCAGGCTGCAGCGTCAATACATGGGAGAATTTGGCTTCTGCTATATCCTGCCCAAAACTTAGCTGGGCTCTTCTGATCCTCCCAAGAAAAGGTATGATGACAGTAAACTCTAATAGCCACTAAAGTTACACAATTTGGGGAAAAGGAAAAGGGGAAAAAGGAGCTGCAAAACAATTCCATTATCAGGGAGGGCAAAAATGGAAAGGAAAATTTGAGAAGAAAAGTAACACATAGTAAATCTAGAAAATAACCTAGAGTGCCTCACTAGAAGGTCTAAATTTCATCTTAAAAAAGAAATCTTGGTGCCTGGGGTAGAAAAACAAATCATCTTGTTTGCTGACTGTACAAGTAAGATGATTAAAATAGCAACAGAAAAGAGCTTTAAAAAATGATGGTAAAGGAAAAAAGGGAAACTCCACACATGACTCCTAATTTTAAAATATTATAGTAAAATATTCATCACATAAGTTTACCATCTTTTTTTTTTTTCTTTTTTTTTTTTTGAGATGGAGTTTCGCTCTTGTTACCCAGGCTGGAGTGCAATGGCACGATCTCGGCTCACCGCAACCTCCGCCTCCTGGGTTCAGGGAATTCTCCTGCCTCAGCCTCCTGAGTAGCTGGGATTACAGGCACGCGCCACTATGCCCAGCTAATTTTTTGTATTTTTAGTAGAGACGGGGTTTCACCTTGTTGACCAGGATGGTCTCGATCTCTTGACCTCGTGATCCACCCGCCTCGGCCTCCCAAAGTGCTGGGATTACAGGCTTGAGCCACCGCGCCCGACATAAGTTTACCATCTTAACCACTTTTATGAGTAGGGTTCAGTGGCATTAAGTGCATTCACATTCATCACACCATCCATCTCTAGAACTCTTTTCATGTTGCAAAACTCAACCTCTGTATCCATTAAACACTAACTCCCCATTCCTTCCTTTCCCTACCCCCTGGAAGCCACCATTCTACTTTCTGTCTCTATGAATTTGACTACCCTACGTACCTCATATAGGTGGAATCATGCAGTATTTGTCTTTTTTGTGATTGACTTATTTCACTTAGCATAATGGACTCCCAGCTTTTTAACTAGACATATTCCAAAGTCATTTACAATGTGATGTATGGATATAAGTCACAGTACATTCTTTTTTTAATTTTTGAGATGGATTCTTGCTCTGTCGCCCAGGCTGGAGTGCAGTGACATGATCTTGACTCACTGCAACCTCTGCCTCCCAGGTTCAAGCACTGCTTCTGCCTCAGCCTCCTGAGTTGCTGGGACTACAGGCATGCACCACCATGCCCGGATAAATTTTTGTATTTTTAGTAGA
This sequence comes from Saimiri boliviensis, assembly GCF_048565385.1. Taxonomy (NCBI): domain Eukaryota; kingdom Metazoa; phylum Chordata; class Mammalia; order Primates; family Cebidae; genus Saimiri; species Saimiri boliviensis. The sequence goes on from NC_133460.1 coordinate 84,086,147, forward strand.
GATGGGGTTTTACTATGTCGCTAAGGCTGGTCTTGAACTCCTGACCTCAGGTGAATGTTTTAAGTAAAGTGAAAATTCAGATCCTACCTGGCTGGCTTGACCCAATGTCAATTTCCATAATGAAAATGACTCTCCCCAGATGTGGAAGAGAAAATGCATACAGATGTAATGTGATCTCAATGAAACCCCAAATGCAGCTTCTGGGGCCACAAACTTCTGCCCCTCTCTTGAATTTCTTTGTGTTGCCACAACATAAGAGTTCAGAGAGGTGTTGACAACATTTCCTTTTATGCTTTCTGTAGGGTCCATCTCATTATTACCCCTTCCCTGGACATTCACAATAACTATATGCAGGCAGGCCATAAGTTAAACTACTTATATTTACTGAGAACTTACCACACAACAGACACAGTCAACACTTGAAAGTGGATAATTTTAAAGAGAAAACTGTAATAGGCAACATAATTATCTCCTACCGTCTCGGTTCCTTTCTTTCTCAGATTATGAAGTAGTTGTGGAATTTGAATGGGTTGACTCTTCAGCTCCCAAAATGAACTTTGATTGGTTTAACTAGCCACAGTGATTGATTTGGGAATGAGCCCATGACATAATTTCAACTTAGGTGAACTAGCAAGCACAAAGTCTCAGACACTCAACATTGAAAGAATAAGCAGTCTTAGGATGAAGGCAGTGCTATGAACACCAGAGTTCCATGGTTCAGGCTGTTCCTGATCCTGTTCAGCATCAACTATTCCTGACAGCCACCCTGACTTGCCTCCAGTTTCCTGGGCCAACAGATGCCTGTCATTGTTGAAGCTTCTTAGAATCGGGTATTCTGTTACTTAACAACTTAAATCATCCTCACTGATTGCTATGTATTTAATTGTTCTCCTCCACTCTCCGCCAATCCATATGCTGAAGCCTTAACCTCCAACGTGATGATATTTGGAGACTGGGACTTTGAGAGGTAATTAAATTTAGATGCAGTGATGAGGATGGGACCCTCCTTATAAGAAGTGGTACTAGAAAGCCCCCCCGCCTCTCTCCACCACATAAGAACATAGCAAGAAGGCAGCCATCTGCAAGTCAGGAAGAGAGCCCTTACCAGAACTTGACCAGGCTGACACCCTAATCTCAGATGCCAAGCCTCCAGAACTGCAAAAAAGATAAGTTTTCACTGTTTAAGCCACCTAGTTTATGGTATTTTGTTACAGCAGCCCAATCTGACTAATACACTGACACAGGTATGTTAGGGTATGTGCCGCCAGCAGAGTGGTTCAACTGCAGGTCCACACTTACCCAGTGAAGGTGACTCAGCCTAGAGGGTGACTCAGTCTCTTCCCAATTCTCTTTGCATCACCCCTGGGAGAGTCAGCTCCTCCCACAACTGCAGTCCTGACAGAGCCTCCTGCTTCTGAAATGATATTGCAAACAAGCTGCCTGTGGAGTGCTGAGAGAGTGGCAACATCAACTAAATAAATGAAGCAAAAGAGGAACAAGGAGGAGGAAGAGGAGGAGAAGAAGGAAAGAAGAGAGGCACTGTGGTGAAGAGTAGTGCTTCTCACTCATCTCCACCAGAACAGTGGAAAGCACACCATCAGGATGTCGCGGGGTACGGCCAGAAAGGCCATTAACATTCGTACCAGTATCTTTGAAATCTTGTATTTTACCATAAAAAGTCATGCAGTTTCTGTATTCTACTTCATCATGTGCCTTTATATTTTTTATATCAAAATGTTTCCCTAAAAACCTTTGAGAAGGGCCATTTTATCCCAAATCTTTGAAATAATTTCCTAGCTCCACCATGCTTGCCCTGGGATACCCACACCACAATATGAGAAGCACACATGCATCAGAAAGAAGACCGAACCTAAAGTTATAAATCTAAGTTATTTTCCAATTCCATCCCTTCCTGGCCTTGATCTTGAAAGATCACTCATCATCTTTAAGCTTCTCGTTCATAATGAGTAAAAAAGTGGATGACACCAACACCTTCTCTCCCTTTCTCATAGAAGCATCAAGCTCCAAAGAGTTAATGTGGGTGAAAGGACTTGGGAGAGTAGGAAGTCCTTATGGTCATGTAGGGTATTTTCCCAAGAATGCTTTGGAAGTTGCCTCTAATTTGTTCTTGAACTAACCTTTCCTATTCACTCTGATACCTTTTTGTCCAACCCTTGTATCTGTGCTTGAAAGAGCACAGGAGGCAAAAACAATAAGGATTTATATTTATAGTCACTTGTCAATAGGGGTGGAAGAGAAGTCAGTTTCTTATTTTTTTATTTATTTTTGAGATGAAGTCTAGCTCTGCCGCCCAGGCTGGAGTGCAGTGGTGTGATCTCTGCTCACTGCAACCTCCGCCTCCTGGGTTCAAGCAATTCTCCTACCTCAGCCTCCTGAGTAGCTGAGATTATAGCCATACATCACTGTGCCCGGCTAATTTTTGTATTTTTAGTAGAGATGGGGTTTCACCATGTTGACCAAGCTGATCTCTAACTCCTGACCTCAAATGATCCACCCACTTTGGCCTCCTAAAGTGCTAGGAATACAGGCATGAGCCACTGCACCTGGACAGATTCTTATTCGTGAGTGATCTCTACATCCCTTCTTTCCCTTCATGTCTATATCTTCCACCCTTATTATGGTATCTCAAGTTTCTCTACTTAAGGGATTCTGAGCCTATATCCCTCATACTTGCCTTATGAACAAATCACCTAAGATACGGGAAGGCAAGTGAGTTCCATCTCCAGCACCAGCTCTGGTTCATTCATTGCATAGACATTATATTGAGAAGAACCACTCAATGGGAAAGACCGTAGATGGGTTAGAGATGTCTGCACAGGCAGGGAAGTGAGAACAGCCACATTTGTGCCATCACCAGCTGTCCTTGGTTGACAGGCTCAAGATAAGTCAACTCTGAAAAGTGTTAGATGGGCGTGGTGGCTTATGCCTGTAATCCCAGCACTTTGGGAAGCCAAGGAGGGCAGATCACTTGAAGTCAGGAGTTCGAGACCAGCCTGGCCAACATGGTGAAACCCTATCTCTACTAAAAATACAAAAATTATCTGGGCATGGTGGCAGGCACCTGTATAATCCCAGCTACTCAGGAGGCTGAGGTAGGAGAATCACGTGAACCTAGGAGGCAGAGGTTGCAGTGAGCCAAGATAGCACCACTGCAGCACTTCAGACTGGGAGAACAGAGTGAAACTCTGTTGTAAAATTTAAAAAGTCACACTTATTGAAAGCTGGGAGGTTTTTAGAAAAATCTCAAATGTAGGGATTTCCATCCTTGGGGTCTTGACTCGTGGGGCATTTACAAAATCAGTAATGATGACTTACATCTTATTTTTGATAATATGGAGGCCCAACTCCTTCTCTGTGATAGGGTCGTCAGGGTTCTTTCCTTTTGAGTAGAACAATATCTCTTCCATTGACTAATGGTGTATCATGCTAGTTGCTATGATTGACAATTGTTGAAGTCACAGAAATTTCTGGAGTTATTGGTCTTCCTGACAGTCCAGCATGCCAATTGAATCCACGAGCAATTGTGGACTTGAATACACAGTGATGACCTACGATAAGAGACTGCTTGCAGAGAACAATGCTAAAGAATAAACTCCTGGTGATTAAGAGCCTAGGAATCACTGCTCTAATGAAATATAACATTAATCTTAATGTAACTGCTTCAAATCCTACCCCATAATTCTGAAATTTTTAGGGGTTTCAGATTTGGATGAATGCAACATGAGTTTATTTCAAAATGCCTATTTCTATTTCAGTATGCATTACTTGAGACTTTAAAAGAAATACAAACAGCTTCTATGAAATAATTGTCTTTTTGTTGCGGAATTCTAAAGGGTTTATGGACTGTGTACATGCACTGCGCTTAAGCTTTTAGTTTATTTGACTACTTTGGTGCTTTCAGTTTGCCGGAAAGCAGGCCCTCATGGATGAAAGGCCCAGCTGGTGTTCAAAAGCCGTTGATTGCCTTGTCTGCTGCTTTCTAAGTGTGGAAGCCCTAAGGCGTTTGTTTCATTTTGGTCATGTCCTACTGTGCTTCAACATAACGCTACACAACAACCATAAAAGACATAACGGTTACGTATTTTTGGAATTTCCTTCTGTTTTACTTTTCCTGGGTTTTGTTAGGGCCTACCATTTCTTTTTTTCGAGACAGAGTCTCACTGTCACCCAGGCTAGAGTGCAGTGGCATGATCTCGGCTCACTACTGCAACCTCTGCTTCTCAGGTTCAAGCAATTCTCCTGCCTCAGCCTTCTGAGAAGCTGGGACTAAAGACATGCATCACCTTGCCCAGCTAATTTTTTTTTTTTTTTTTTTTTTTTTTTTTTTTTTTTTGAGACGGAGTTTCGCTCTTGTTACCCAGGCTGGAGTGCAATGGTGCGATCTCGACTCACCGCAACCTCCGCCTCCTGGGTTCAGGCAATTCTCCTGCCTCAGCCTCCTGAGTAGCTGGAATTACAGGCATGTGCCACCATGCCCAGCTAATTTTTTGTATTTTTAGTAGAGATGGGGTTTCACCATGTTGACCAGGATGGTCTCGATCTCTCGACCTCGTGATCCACCCGCCTCAGCCTCCCAAAGTGCTGGGATTACAGGCTTGCGCCACCGCGCCCGGCCTGCCCAGCTAATTTTTATATTTTTAGTAGAGATGGGGATTCTCCATGTTGGCCAGGCTGGTCTTGAACTCCTGACCTCAGGTGATCCGCCCACCTTGGCCCCCCAAAGTGCTGGGAATACAGGAGTGAGCCACCATGCCCAGCGAGGCCTACAATTTATTTCTATCTGAGCTTCCCTTGCCAGTGCACTCTTGCATTTTAAGTAATAGCCGTTGAGGAAAAAGCTGTGAAATGAGAACATTTCTGAGAAAATCACCTTGAACAGTGACAGGCTGAGGTTTGGGGTGGCCTGCGGAACCCTGTGCCTGGAAGAGATGACAGGCACCTAGGTCTCTCCTAAAAGCAATGGGGAAGTGGTTAGTAATAAGGAGCTTCTCGGCCAGGCGCGGTGGCTCAAGCCTGTAATCCCAGCACTTTGGGAGGCCGAGGCAGGTGGATCACGAGGTCAAGAGATCGAGACCATCCTGGTCAACATGGTGAAACCCCATCTCTACTAAAAATACAAAAAAAAAAATTAGCTGGGCATGGTGGCGCGTGCCTGTAATCCCAGCTACTCAGGAGGCTGAGGCAGGAGAATTGCCTGAACCCGGGAGGCGGAGGTTGCGGTGAGCCGAGATCGCACCATTGCACTCCAGCCTGGGTAACAAGAGCGAAACTCCGTCTCAAAAAACAAAACAAAACAAAAATATATAAGGAGCTTCTCTATATAAGAAATTACCCAATTTCTTTTCCTATTCTCTCATATTGTTTTCTCCCTCTTTCTTTCTCATTTTCTTTGGTTTCTCTCTTGTCCTTTCTTCTAATTTCCCTTTGTTTTATCTTGTTTTTTCTCTTCTTTTCTTCTCTCCCTCATCCCTTCGTTTCTGTCCTATCTCCCATTCTCTGCTCTTTCTGTGAAAACCATTTTTCCTTTATGGCATCAGACTGTTTCCCAAAGTGTATTCCACCAAGCACTGGATCCACAGGTTGCTTTGCGGAAAATAAAAAAGATGGGTCTGAAGCGGGGCCATCAGTGGTTCAGTAACCTCAGGAAACAGTGCAGACCATGTCAGCCTCTTGGAGCATCCACATTCCACAGGTTCTGAGAAATTCTGCTGTGAAGACACTGTCTAACTGGCTTCGTCCCAGTGTTCCCCAGACTGTCTAACCTCAGTGTCTTTTTCCTTCCAAAGAAATGAATCTCATTGAGAATCTCTGTGGTAAAGCTTCTTGTCTTCCTCACTTTGGGACTTCTGAGCACTTCTTTCATCCAGCCAAGCCTGATGTCAGAATGTATCATGTGCTGAGGGCCACGACAGCCAGGGGCTACCCTTTGGTCAACTGCCTTCACTGCCCACCGTGCAGCCACCTACCACTCAGACTTGCAAAAGTCCTGTATTACTCACCTCTTGTGTTAAACATTTAAGTTTGGTTCTTCTTTTCTTCTCTCAAAAATTGTCAAAGATGATTTTTGAAGAATACTATGCAGTGTGGCAGAGGTACCAGCAGGGTAATATTTTGGTTCCCTGCTGGTAGTAATGTAATTTGGTATCATCATTGCAAAAGGCAATTTGGTAATATCTAGACAAAGCCTTAAAATTCCGTTGAGTGGTGGGGCAGGCACAGTGGCTCATGCCTGTAATCCCAGCACTTTGAGAGGCTGAGGCAGGAGGATCCCTCTGCCCCAGGAATTTGAGACAAGACTAGGCAACATAGCAAAACTCCATCTTTACAAAAAATAGAAAAATTAGCCAGGTATAGTGGGGCATGCCTGTAGTCCCAGCTACTTGGGAGGCTGAAGTAGGAGAATCACTTGAGCCCAGGAGGTAGAGGTGGCAGTGAGCTGTGATCACACCCACTGCACTCCAGCCTGGGCAACAGACTGAGACCCTAAATTTAAAAAAAAAAAAATCTGTTTGGGGAACTTTAATCTAAAAAAAAATTAAGAATGGAAGCAGAGTTAGCTATGAGGATTCTTTACTGGAGCATTTTCTGTAATAGAAAAAACTTGGGAACAACCTTAATATCCAACGATGGAAGATGGTTTGAGTATACTGTAGCATATTCAGATAATCAGATAGCTCTGAAGAGTGGCGTTTTAGGAGGATATTTAAAATAGATACCCAAAATTAATTTTCTGTAACAAACATATGAACACCCAACGTGATCCTGTTTCTGTCAAATGAACATACACTGACTGTCACATATGTATATAAATATCCGAAAGCTGGGAAGAACAGTCACCAAAATTTGACAGTAATCATTGCTTCTGGGGTAGTTCATTTCAGCTTCTTCTTGTTTATCTGCGCGTTCTGATTTTTATATAAAGAGCATATGTTTTTGTATATTGAAAGGAAACAATAAATTAGAAAAATTAACAAAAATAGTTGATGATATTTTACATGCTTTGTTACCATTTAAAGTCCCAGCTTACTCCAAATAGGGTCCTGTCAACACCAACTGGGACTTTTCTGTCTCTTGGGGGGTAAGTGCTCCATGAGGAAGGTCAAAGAGAATGTCAACCTTCCTTCTGCTATCTGAGGAAATCTGGACATGAGAGCCAACTTCTAGGTTGTGATGCTGCAATTTACTGAGAAAAAAAAAGATCAACACACCCCACCATCTATTTATTTAATATTAAAAATAATATTTCACTGAGTTTGGCTGGCGTCAGCCCGAGCAGTTACTCATACAGGAATTCAAACAAAAGCAGCATTGGCTCTGGGCCAGTGGGTTGGTGCTGGGTGGTCCATGTCGGTCCTTAGCTCAGAGCAGCTCCTAAGGCTGCTCTGAGACCTGTTTTGGGTTGGGGAGATGATGTATTCATTTATTTATTAGAAATGTTTTAACAGGAAATGCTAATAGTTTGCACTGAGGGAGAACTGCCCTGGAGACAGCTGGAGGAACCCAACAGACATCACTGGGGAGGAGACTGCTGCTCATGGCCTTGGAATTAAATCAGGGTCTGTTGTGAGCATCCACACTGTAACCCAGCACACTAACATCACCCAAAACAGTTGATTGCTTTGCTTCAGGACAGAGCAGGAAGGAGCAGTTCCATTTTTTCAGCTGCCCTGGCTCTCCTCTGTTGCCATTTGTTTCTCAGAAACCTAATGGTGTATTTTTCATGTGACTAAACACAGATGCCGGCTCTGCTAGAAATAAACAGACCCTGTGGACATGAACCTCCAGGTGAGGTTGCGTGAACCAACATGTAAGCAGCACACATGTAACCTGAACCCACGTTGAGCGTGCCTGTGGACTGATGGAGTCACATGCGAGTTCAGGGGTTATATGTTCTGTCCTCTTTGTGTATGAGGACGAGTGAAAGATTAGTGTTTGCAAGAGGTTCCAGGTGTGTCCTCAAGCTCCAGGGTGCGTTCCATTGTTGGAACATATTCATGGGTATTTTGTGGAACCACAGAGAAAGTGAAATATAGAGGAGGGTACAAATCAAGCACAAATGTCTGCATATAAGAGAAACACAAGCTGGTTTGTGACTTTAAAAAAAAAAAAATCCTCCTCTAGCTCTTTTGGAAGTGTGTGGAACTTTACTCGTGTGGGAAGAGCGTGATTATAGTGCATAAGGAATGGGGTTGTCTCACCCATTCTGGCACGACAAAAGGGCTGTTCCTGTGTTTCCAGATAACAATGGAGGTGAAGCCTGACCCTGGAAACCAGTCAAGATTCTCAGAGATAAACTCTTGGGCAGCAAGAACACAGTCAATGAAAAGAAACTGACCCTTTGCCTCTTGAGTCACAGAATTCCCACAAATGCTGTGTCCTCATCAGCTCTGGCAGGACTCACCACCACAGACCCAGACTTCACCGCACTTTATAAACAGTATGGAGGGCATTGCTGGAGTCTCTCAGGAGGGGGCTGTGCTAGAAGTCAGGCATCTTCACCTCCAGTACCTCAAAATATAGGATGCCTCTCCCTCCCTCCTGTTTTCTTCTAGAGGTTAACTTTCCTTCCAGGCTCACAAAGTTATGAGAGATTCCCCTGAAACAGCTTTCCTCTGGCAGCATGGTCTGCCACTGCTGAAAGTACCTCAAGTGAGCCTTTAACCTGACAGATTATTGGTGTTTCAAAACCTGAACCAAGAGTCTTTGGAAGGACTGGCCAGTCTTAGAACTAGGGGCAGGAAGTTTCAGGGCAAGAGTGATAGAGGGCCTGGGCTGGGGTGAGGAAGGCGGGAGCGAGAAAAAAGGAGAAGGAGGGATTTGTATCAGTGGCAGTGGAGGAAAGCAGTAGCCTGGAAATTCATTAAGTGTCTTGTTTAAGGTCCAAAATTAATCAATCTCTTGGAGCCTCAGGTTTCTCAACAAAATGAGAGTGTTAGAGTTTCTGGATTTTAAATCCAATGAACTAGAACTTCATTCCTTAACCACTGCTTTCCTTGTAAAACCCTAAAAACCATTAAACATCGTAGAAGCCACTAGAACAATGGTTTTCAACATTGGCTGCATATGGAATCACTTGGGGAGCTTTAAGCAACATTAATGCGTGAATTCAGCTCCACAGATTCTGATGGAATTGGTCTGGATGAGACCTCTCTCTCCTTTCACGAGTCCTCTCTCTGAAATGCATGTATTGTCTAAAATTCTGTCTGTAACCCTCATATTTCTATTTTTTCCCTCTATTTCTCTTCTCATTCACTCCCACATCATTAACTATCACTTATTTGAGTATGATGCTCAAACCAGTCTAAATCCATGACTTATTTATCCAGCTCTCTTTTGTCCATCTATATCTAAATGATGATGTTCTAGCCTCCAATTCATGTTCAGTTCCAAACTCAACATCTTACCCCCAAAGCACTTTTATTTCTTGATGGTATATCTTCCATTATCTTATCACCAAGGCTCCAAATCTTAGTGTTATCTGTGTTTGATTAATTTTAAAATGTATTAATATGAGCATGTTCCCAATCTCTCTGCCCCTACCCGTAAGAGAATGTTGTCTCTGATAGCTTGGCTGAGCCTGCCCTCTTAGGAGCGTTCTGCCTTTTTCAGGATGGTCCCTTGAGTTTCATGATTCAAAATCAAGAGAATGGATAAACAAAGATAAGACTGAAGAGGCAGAAGGAAGGAAAGAAAAGAACAAAAGACAAGCGCCTCATGGGCTGAGGCTTTCGAGAGCGTTTCCAGGAAAAAGAAATGGAAAGTAAGAGGTTAGAAGAGTGAGAAGCTCCAGAGCTGATGAGTTCTGAGTACCAAAGACAGAAAAGGGAAGTTTAAGAATTGTTCCTAAACTATGAATTGTATGCTTTTTAAAGTTGTTAGAGAATGGCAAGTAAAATTTTGAATTAGTTTTAAAATACTTTTGATTGTTAGACTTTTTTTTTAGTTCAGTGTTGCTTTGACACTGAGCTATGTGGATGTACAGCTTATATTTGGATTATATAAAACACCTCCTTTTTCTTCAGTTATCATATCAAAATGTTGCCAAACCCTGTAACTTTCCCCCTTTCAGCCTTATCGCTCCCTACATCCCAACAATATCATAAGCTCCAGCTAGACTGCCTACTTTTTCTCTAAGCATATCTCAAACTTCTTTCCTTTGGACTTTGGCTTATTCTGTTCCCTACACCCAGAATCACTGTCCATTTCTATCACTTGAAAATTTCTACATATCAAAGTCCACATATTTAGAGACCTCCTTCTTGAGGCCTTCCCCACTGATGCTCCACGCATTCTACATCCCTTCCTGCCTTTGCAATTGTCCGTAACAATAATGACAGTGATAATACCAAGAGCTCCCATTTATATGGAGTGCACTATGTCCAGGCACGTTTTAAGTGCTTTGCACACATTATTTTATTTATTTCTTGCAATAACCCTGGGAGGTTGTACTGTGGGAACTAAGACAGGAAGGTTAAGTGACTTCCCATGGTAACACAGCTATAATTGTCACAGACAGGATTTGCATCCAGGCTGCAGAGTCTGCATCCTTTCCATGGTACACTTATATTTTAATACCTCAGTACATGCCTGAAATATCCTTGTCATTCCTCTAGGTCTGCAGGAAGTTTCCATTTGTTACTGCTTCACATTTTGCACCTCCTCCCATTCAACACCAACAAATAAATAGTTGTGTTTCACTGTCGTCAGATTTACATAGGTCACTTAAGGGTTCGCACTGACGTCCAAATAGAAGACATCAGCATGTGCATGATCAAGGATTCTGACTTAGAGAGATCCACTTTAGGCTGAAGTCTTCAGGGACACTTAATCTAAGAGCAGGGAGCGCATGTTTATAAATCTTACCTTTGAGTTTCATCTTGTTCCTCATAATGCCTTTGACGTGTCAACTGTAAAGCAAACCACAGAATGACCATACTTGAGTGAGGCAAAGATTTAACACTGCTGTGCTAGTTCAAGTGGCTATACCTAGAACTACAGTTGTGTTTTACCAGTCATTGGGAAGCACACACATAGTGATTTAATGCAGCTTGGTTTATGTTCAGATGCAGTGCTGTTCTAACTTCTTGGAGAGAGCAATGGGGTTACTATTAAAGGGCAATCCACTTGGTCAGGAACCGTTTTCAGGTGAACAAAACTATGGCTTGATTTGAGAACTACATAAATCAATTGGTTTTAATTCTGTAAAATATATAAATCACTATTAGGATAAAACCACACTGTGAAGTTTGAATGTAGACTTCCACTCTGGCCAAGATTGAATAACAAGGGTTGGCTTACTCTCCTAGCTGAAACAACCAAATAAATTGACAAATATGTGAAATAACAGTTTGAAAGACACTGGTTATCAGGCAAAAAAAGGACAATGGTCTAGACAGATATAATGAAGTAAGTACTAGAATTGCCACGGTTTACTGCCTTGAGAGAGTTTCCAAGCCACAGCACAAAGAAAGGGGAACCTAGGTAGAACCAGACAAACTCCATGAGTTGAGAACACAGAGCAGAGAGTTGGGGGAGACCAAGGCTGCTGAAGTTCTTAGGGCAGCGTACAAAAAAGGAGAAAACTGCACACAGAGAGGACATTCCTGAGGTTTGCAGAGGGTTCCCACTCGAATATTCAGCCAAGGACTGATCAGCACATGCACATAAAGAAACTATCAGAGGCCAGAAAAAAAAACTACCCAAAAAATTAGAAGTAACTGGCTGGACACAGTGGCTCATGCCTGTAATCCCACGTCTTTGGGCCCAAGGCAGGGGGATTGCTTGAGGCCAGGAGTTTGAGACCAGCCTGGGCAACATAGCAAGACCCTATCTCTACTAAAAATAAAAGTTGGCCAGGCATGGTGGCGTACACCTGTCGTCCCAGCTGCTCAGGAGGCTGAGGTTGGGGGATGGCCTGAGCCCAGGAGTTCAAAGCTGCAGTGAGCTGTGATTGCACCACTGCACTCCAGCCTGGGTGAGCATGTCTCAAATAAAAAATAAAAAAAAAAAGAATGAAAGGGAGGGAGGGAGGGAGGAAGAGAAAGAAAGAAAGAAAGAAGAAGGAAGGGAGGGAAGGAGGGAAAGAGGGGGAGAGGGGTGGGAGAGAGAGGGAGGGAGGGAGGGAGGGAAGAAGGAGAGGGGAAGGGAAGGAGGGAAGGAAGGGGAGGGGAGGGGAGGAAAAAGAGGTCAGACACAGTGGCTCATGCCTGTAATCTCAGCACTTTGGGAGGCTGAGGCAGGCAGATCACCTGAGGTCAGGAGTTTACGACAGCCTGACCAACACGGTGAAAACCTCTCTCTATTAAACATACAAAAATTAGCTGGGCATGGTGGCGCAAGCCTGTAATCCCAGCTACTTGGAGGCTGAGGCAGGAGAATTGCTTGAACCTGGGAGGTGGAGGTTGTAGTGAGCTGAGTTAGTGCCACTGCACTCCAGCCTGGGCAACAAAGTGAGATTTTATCTCAAAAAAAAAAAGGAAAAGAAAGAAAAAATAGAGATAATCGGATAACAGTGAACAAGCACGCCCAAAATGCTGGGAATAACATCTGTTCTCACCAGCCAGACTTGAAAACCTCAAGATTCATCGTAGCGTATGTGAGAGTGCACATAAGGGCGCTGCCTTCGTGGTAAGACCTAATTAGTTCTAGGCCGAACACTGCTCCAGTCCTATCTAACAAGCCTAAAAACAAGAGCCAAAGGGATCAAACTGTTTCCAAGTGGTTTATCCAAATTCTAGAACAAAACTCCAGAGCAATATTGGAATACAGAAATAACCAGCCCCAAACAAAAAAAATTAAATGCCTGGAATCCAGTAAAAAAAAATGCCACGCATCAAAATAACAAGAAAGTATGATCTAGGCCGGGCGCGGTGGCTCAAGCCTGTAATCCCACCACTTTGGGAGGCCGAGGCGGGTGGATCACAAGGTCGAGAGATCGAGACCATCCTGGTCAACATGGTGAAACCCTGTCTCTACTAAAAATACAAAAAATTAGCTGGGCATGGTGGCACGTGCCTGTAATCCCAGCTACTCAGGAGGCTGAGGCAGGAGAATTGCCTGAACCCAGGAGGCGGAGGTTGCTGTGAGCCAAGATCGCGCCATTGCACTCCAGCCTGGGTAACAAGAGCGAAACTCTGTCTCAAAAAAAAAAAAAAAGAAAAAGTATGATCTATAGCAAGAAGATTAAACAATTGAAATTGAAAAATAACAGACACAGATTTAGATTTAGCAGAGAAGGACATTAAAAATAGTTATAAGTATTACGTAGGTTCCAAAAGTTAAGTAGAGACATGGGAGATAAATTTGTTAAAAAACAAATGCCATTTATTTATAATTATGTGGTTAGAAAGAACATGTTTTAAAAATGGACTTTACAGAGGGACAAACAATATGTTACTTTTCCCAAAAATATTTTGGCATTGTTAATAGACTTCTTGTTTATTATAATATTTTGGCATTATGTTAATTGACTTCTTATTTATTATCTTGTTTATAATTTGTTACGGATTTTTTATTTTGGTAAAAAATGCATAAAATGTACATAAAATGTTAACCATTTCTAAGTATACAACTCGGTAGTATTAAATATATTCACGTTGTTGTACAACCCCCCTCCAGATCTTTCTCATCGTGCAAAACTGAAACTACCCATTAAATAACAGCTCTCCATTTTCCCCTACCCCTGGTCCCTGGAAACTACCATTCTACTTTGTTTTTATTAATTTTTTTTTTTTTGAGGCAGAGTTTTGCTCATGTTTCCCAGGCTGGAGTGCAATGGTGCAATCTTGGCTCACTGCAACCTCCATCTTCCAGGTTCAAGCAATTCTCCTGCCTTAGCCTCCTGAATAGCTGGAATTGCAGGTGCCTGCCACCACCACTCGACTAATTTTTGTATTTAGTACCAATAACAAGGTCTGAAGTTGAGGCAGCAATTAAGAGCCTCCCACCCAAAAAAAGCCCAGGTCCAGACGGGTTCATAGCCGAATTCTACCAGACATACAAAGAGGAGCTGGTACCATTCCTTCTGAAACTATTCCAAATAATCCAAAAAGAGAGAATCCTTCCCAAATCATTCTATGAGACCAGCATCATCCTGATACCAAAACCCAGCGGAGACTCAACAAGAAAAGAAAACTTCAGGCCAATATCCATGATGAACATAGATGCAAAAATCTTCAATAAAATACTGGCAAACCGATTGCAACAGCACATCAAAAAGTCTATCCACCATGATCAAGTAGGCTTCATTCTGAGGATGCAAGGCTGGTTCAACATATGCAAGTCTATAAATGTAGTTCACCACATAAACAGAACCAAAGATGAAAACCACATGATCGTCTCAATGCAGAGAAGGCCTTTGACAAAATTCAACAGCCCTTTATGCTAAAAACCCTCAATAAACCAGGTATTGATGGAACGTATCTCAAAATAATAAAAGCTATTTACAACAAACCAACAGCCAATATCATACTGAATGGGCAAAAACTGGAAGCATTCCCTTTGAAATCTGGCACTAGACAAGGATGCCCTCTCTCACCACTCCTATTCAATTCAGTACAGATGGGGTTTCACCATGTTGGTCTCGAACTCCTGCCCTTAGGTGATCCACCTGCCTTTGCCTCCCCGAGTGCTGGGATTACAGTCATGAGTCACTGTGCCCAGCCTGTTTTTATGAATTTGACTACACTGTATGCCTCATATAAGTAGACTCACACAAAATTTGTGTTTTTGTGAGTGGTTTATTTCACTCAGCATAATGTCCTGAAGGTTCATACATGTTGTAGCATGTGTCAGAATTTCCTTCCTTTTTAAGGTTGAAAAATGTTCCACTGTGTGTATATACCACATTTTACCATCAGTGGACACATGGGGTGCTTCTGCCTCTTGACTATTGTGAATAGTGCTACCTATTAACAGGAGAATGTAAATGTCTCTTTTTGATATTGCTTGGCCTAGATTCTTTTGGATCTATGCCCAGAGGAGGAATTACTATCATATGGATATTCTATTTTTAATTTCTAAGAAACAACCATACTACATTTCAGTTTCTCCACATCCTCATCAGTACTTTTTTTTTCTATTTGTTTAGGTTTCGTTTTGTTTTGTTTTGTTTTGTTTACTTTTAGGTTCAGGATACATGTGCAGGTTTGTTATATAAGCAAACTTAGGTGTTTCTGCTAGTACCCATCCTCATGAGTATGAGGTAATATCTCACTGTTTTTCATTTGCATCTCCCCAATGATTAGCGATGTTTAGTATCTTTTAATATGCTAATTGTTAATTTGCATATCATCTTTGGAGAAATGTCTATTCAACTTTTTAAAAATTTTTTGTTCTTCAGCTGCAGCAAGAACATATAATTTTAAAGATCTAAATCACATTTGTAGATAAGAAAACAATATGTGAGATAAAAGACATGCTGGATGACATTAGTAGCAAATTAAATGAAGCAAGAAAAGATTGGTGACATTGAAGATACACCAGTAGGACTATCCAAAATGAAACAAAAATATATATATATAGTATTTTTAAAACACCCTTCCATTAGCTCTGACGAAAAATATATAAATAAATAAAAAACAGAGAATCAGTTATTTATTTATTTATTTATTTATTTATTTATTTTTATTTTAAGACAGGATCTTGCTTTGTCACCCAGACAGGAGTGCTGTAGCACAATCATCATAGCTCACGGCTCACTCAGCCTCAGCCTCCTGGGTTCAAGTGATCCACTCACCTCAGCCCCCCAGGTAGCTGAAACTACAGGCACATGACATTACACTTGGCTAATTTTTTAATCTTTTTTTTAGAGATGAGGTTTTGCCATGTTGCCCAGGCTGGTATTGAACTCCTAGGCTTAAGCAATCCACCTGCTCTTCTTAGCCTCTCAAAATGCTGGGATTGCAGGCATCAACCACTGTACCTAGCTAGTAATTTCTTTAAGAAGCCTAATATACGTGTTGGATTCCTCCAAGAAAAGGAGAGAGAAAAGGGATAAAAATATATTTTCCAAACGTTATGAAAATCCATAGATCCAAGAAGCTCAGTGAACCCCAAGTATAAGGCAAATGAAAAATAACGCCAAGGCACATCACAAACAAATTAGTCAAAATCAGTGATAAAGACAAAATATTAAAAGTAGCCAGAAAACAAGAAAGAAAAACAGACATACTACATACAGAGGAACAAAGACAGGTTAACAGATTTGGTTTTGGAAACAATATGAATGAGAACATAAGGAAGCAACATCATTAACATATTGAAAGAACAAAAATAATCAGCCAAAAATTCTACATCTTGTGAAAAATATCTTTCTAAAGCAATCACTGAAAGAATTTATCACCAGCAGGCTCATATTAAAAGAATTATTAAAGGAAATCCTTCAAACAGAGGCACAATTATAACAAATGGAAATGTGGATCTACACAAAGGAATAAGAAAGCTGGAAATAGGCAAATAGCTGTCTTATTATGCTTCCTTAAATCTCTTTGAAAGGCCATTTATTGTCTAAACAAAAACAACAATGTAGCATGGAGTTTATAACATATGTAGAAGTAAAATGTACGGCAACAATAGCATAAAGGTCAGGAGGGGAGAAATGAAAGTATATTATTGTAAGGTTCTTATACTAAATACAAAGTGGAATACTACTACATTTGAAAGTAAACTACAGTATATGAGACATGTATCTATAAACCCTAAAACAACCACTAAAATAAAACAGTTATAGATAATGAGGCAGCAAAGGAGATACAATGGAATCATAAAAAAAAATTAATCCAAAAGAAGGCAGAAAAGGAGGAAAGGTGTAGAACAGTTGAAATAAACAGCAAGATGTTAGATTTGTTGGTTTCCCCCATCCATTTTCCCCACCAGTCAAGTCCTCGGAGCAAAGGATGATAGATTTAAACCTAGCCATACAAAAAACAACATTAAATGTAAATGGTCTACCATGATTCAAAATCAGAGATGGTTAGATTAGATTTTTTTTTTTAAAGCAAGAACCAACTGTATGCTATCTGTAAGAAATGTACTTCAAATCTAAAGATACATATGGGTTAAAAGTAAAGGGACAGGAAAAGATATTCCATGCCAACACTTAGCAAAAGAAATCTGGAGTTGCTATGTTAAGGCAGTACAGATTTCAGAGCAAAGAGCATCGTCAGTGATAATGTTGTCAAGCCATCAAAAAAACGTAACAGGTAGGTGTGATGGTTCATGCCTATAATCCCAGTACTTTGGGAGGCCAAGACTAGATGAGATCTCAACAAAGTGAGATCCCAACTCTCCAAAAAATATAATTAAATTAAAAATCAGCTGGATGTGGTGATATGTGCCTGTAGTCCTAGCTACTTGGGAGGCTGAGGCAGGAAGAGTGCCTGAGCCTGGGGGGTGGATGGTATAGTGAGCCATGATTGTGTCACTGTATTCCAGCCTGGGCAACAGATTAAGACCATGTTGGGCCAGGCGTGGTGGCTCACGCCTGTAATCCAAGCGCTTTAGAGGCCAAGGAGGGCGGATCACCTGAGGTCGGGAGTTCAAGACCAGCCTGGTGAAACCCCATCTTTAAAAAAAAAAAAAAAAAAAAAAAAAAAAAAAAAAGGAAAAGGACAAGGGGAAGGGGAAGGGGAAGGAGAAGGAGAAGGAGAAGGGGAAGGGGAAGGGAGAGAGAGAGAGAAAGAAAAAGAAAGAGAGAGAGAGAAAGAAAGAAGGAAAGAAAGAAAACATAACAATCAAAAAACATTTAGGCTCCTAAGAACAGAACTTCCTTCATACAGGAAGCAAAATCTGGTAGAACTGCAAAAGGAAGTGGACAAATCCATAGTTATAATTTGGTATTTAAATACCCTTCCCTCAATGATTCGTAAAACAAGTAGAAAGAAAATCAGGGTAGAGAAGAGTTAAACAACACAATCAATCAACTTGACCTGTCATTTATAGAACATGCTATGCAACATAAGCAGAGTCCGCATTTTTGTTATGTGCACATGGAATATTTACCAAGATATAAATGAGATACTCGGCCACAAACTAGTCTAAATACATTCAAAAGAATTCAAGTCATAAAAGGTGTGTTCTCTAACCACAGTGGAATTAAGGTAGACACGGAAAACAAAGGTCTTTGGAAAATCCCCAAGTATTTGGAAATTAAATGACAAATTCTAAATCGCCCATGAATCAAATAAGAAATCAAAAGGGGGATTAGAAAACATTAACTAAGGCTGGGTGCAGTGGCTCATGGCTGTAATCCCAGCACTTTGGGAGGTTGAAGCAGGTGGATCCCCTGAGGTCAGGAGTTCAAGACCAGCCTGGGCAACATGGTGAAACCCCGCCCCTACTAAAAATACAAAAATTAGCTGGGTGTGGTGGTACATACCTGTAATCCCAGCTATTCGGGAGGCTGAGGCAGGCGAATTGCTTGAACCCAGGAGGTAGAGATTGCAGTGAGCCAAGATCGCACTATTACACTCCAGCCTGGGCAACAGCATGAGACTCCGTCTTAAAAAAAGAAGAAAGAAGAAAGAAGAAGAAGAAGCAGAAGAAGAAGGAAGAAAGAAGGAAGAAGAAGGAAAAGGAGAAAATATTAACCAAAAGGAAATGAAAACACAACATATCAAAAGTTGTGGGATGCCACTTGGGGGAATCTAACAGCATTAAATGTTTATATTAGAAAAGAAGACATAAATTAATAGAAAAAAATATATATATTCCTGGAATTTTTCTGCCCGAGACTAATGAAGAAGCCACAAAATTTCTGGAGAAAATCTATTCTTGTGGGTTACATGGCTGAATTCGTTGGAAATTCGTTGTTATATAATCTAGGGATTCATTTGAATCTTGAAACCGCCCTTGACAATAAACTCTATATTCTAGACATTTTGCAAAATATGATATGTTTATTTTTGCTCTTTTAGCAATGAAAATTATCAAATAGAATTTAAATTAAGCAAATTCTTCTTTTTATTATCATATTAGATTATATTTTTCCTTGAAGCTTCTTAATTTGCATTTGTTATTGATATGTTTGGTACTATAATTCTCTTTTTTTCTGTCTGTCTGTATATGTCTCATGTATGTATGTGTGTGTGTACATATACAATATCAAACTATTAAACCTGGGAAAACTGAAAAAAAAAAAAAAAGAAAAGAAAGGAAGAAAGATGTCAGATCAATTAACTGAATCATTGGTGGACCTCAGCTTCTCCCTCAAGAAACTAGAAAAAAACAGAGCATATTGAATCTAAAGTAAATAGAAGACTTGACATAATAGAGATAAAACAGAAAAGAGAAAAATCAGAAAAAATGTCAATGAAACCGAAAGTCAATTATTTGAAAATATCAGTAAAATTAATAAAACTCTAACCAGACTGATCAGGAAAAAAAGAAAGGAAAGTTACTGATATAAGGAATGAGACAGGTGACCACTACCAGTCCTACACATATTAAAAGATAATGAAGGACTATTATGAAAAATAAATGCCAATAAATTTAACAAATTACATGAAATGGACAAATTCCTTGAGGAACACAAACTACCAAAGCTCATTCAAGAGGACATTGATGACTTGAATAGCCCTTTATCTATTAAAGAAATTGAATTAAATTGAATTTGTAATTTAAAAACCTTTCCACAAAGAAAACTTCAGGCCCAGATCACCTCACTGGTGAATTCTACCAAACATTTGAGGAAGAAATAATATCAAATCTACATTAACTCGACTAGAAAATTTACAAAGTAGGAATACTCTTCAACTCATTTGATGAGGCCAGCATTACCCTGATACCAAAACCAGATAAAGGCATTACAAGGAAACCACAGACCAATGTCCCTTATGAACATAGGTGCAAAAGTGCTAAACAAAATTGTGTCAAAATGAATCCAGCTATATATAAAAAGGATAATACTTCATGACCAAGTGGGGTTTATCCCAGGAATATAAGGTTGGTTTAACATTTGAAAATCAGTGTAATTCACCATATTAATTAATTTTTTTTAAAAAAAAAACCATATAGTCATCTCAAGAAATGCAGAGAAATTATTAATAAAAACCAACATCCAGTTCTAATTTTTTTTAATTAACAAACTAGGAATAGTTCAGAGCATCCTCAACCCAAATTTTTTTAATCTCTAAAAAATCCACAGCTAACATACTTAATGATGAAAGACTGAATGCTTTCTCCCTGTGATCAGAAACATGATTATAATATGTACTCTTAATACTCCTATGCAACACTGCACTAAGAATCTAGACAATGAAATAAAAAAGAAAAAGAAATGAAAGCATCCAGTGGGAAAGCAAGAAGTAAAACTCTATTCACAGGTGACATGATCATCTATGCAGAAAATCTTATAGAATTTACAAAAAAAACTCCTAGAATGAGTTCAGCAAGGTTGCACGACACAAGATCAATACGAAAAGAATAATGATATTACTTTTGTTTGTTTGTTTGTTTAGACGGAATCTCACTCTGTTGTCAGGCTGGAGTGCAGTGGTGCAATCTCGGCTCACTGCAACCTCTGTCTCCCAAGTTCAAGTGATTCTCCTGCTTCAGCCTCCTGAGTAGCTGAGACTACAGGCGCGCACCACCACGCTCAGCTAATTCTTATATTTTTAGTAGAGACAGTATTTCACCATGTTGGCCAGGATGGTCTCAATCTCTTGACCTTGTGATCCACCTCCCAAAGTGCTGGGATTACAGGTGTGAACCACCTAAACTGGCCAAATAGTGGTATTTCTATACACTGGCAATGAACAATTGGAAACTGAAATTTTAAAATACTATTTACAAGAGTATTAAAAGATGTAAAATGTTTATATATAAATCTGACAAAAGGTGAAAGAATTGTACATAGAAAACTTCAAAGCAACCTTGAGAGAAATTAAATACCTAAATAGAGAGATATACCATATTCATGACTCTGAAAACACAATTTTTAAGGTTTTGATTCTCCCTAAATTGATCTGTAGATTCAATACAATTTCAATAAAAATCCCAGCAAAATTTAGTAGATTTTGAAAAATTACATCTATAATTTATATGGAAATACAACATCCAAAGAACTTTGAAGTGAAGTATTGTCCAACTTTGAGAAAGGAAAAGTAGAAGGACTAACACTATTAGAAAGCCACAATAATCAAGGCTATGTATCCCAAAATCAATGTACAAAAATCAGTAGCATTTCTATACACCAATGATGTCCAGGATGAGAGTCAAATCAAGAACACAATCCCATTTACAATAGGCACAAAGAAAATAATTAGCTAGGAACAGCTAACCAGGGAGGTGAAATATTGCTGCAATGGGAATTACAAAACACTGCTCAAAAAAATCACATGACAAAAACGAATGGGGAAATGTTCCATTCTCATGCAAAGGAAGAATCAATATCATTAAAATGGCCATACTGCCCAAAGTAACTTACAAATTCAATGCTATTCCTAACAAACTACTAATGTCATTCATCACAGAATTAGAAAAACCATTCTAAAATTCATATGGAACCAAAACAGAGCCGGAATATCCAAAGCAATCCTAAGCAAAAAGAACAAAGCCGAGGCATCACACTAACCCAACTTCAAACTATTCTATATAAGGCTACAGTGACCAAAACAGCACGATACTGATACAAAAACAGATACAGTAACCAGCAGAACAGAATAGAAAACTCAGAAATAAAGCCACACATCTACAACCATCTGATCTTCAACAAGGCCAACAAAAATAATGGGGAAAGAACTCCCTAATCAGTACATTCTGCTGAGATAACTGGCTAGCCATATACAGAAGAATGAAACTAGACCCTTATATTTCACCATACATAAAAATTAACTCAAGATGGATTAAAGATGTAAATGTAAGGCTGCAAACTATAAACATCCTGAAAGAAGACCTAGGAAATACCTGTCTTGACATCAGCCTTGGCAAAGAACTTTTGGCTAAGTCCCCAAAAGCAATTGCAACAAAAATGAAAATTGACAGCTGGGACCCAATTAAACTACAGAGCTTCTGTACAGCAAAAGAAATCATCAACAGAGTAAAGAGACAACCTATAGAATGAGAGAAAATATTAGCAAACTATACATCCAACAAAGGTCTAATATCCAGAATGTAAAAGGAACTTAACAAGCCAGAAACAATCCCCTTTTAAAAATGGGCTTCTGTCACAACTGAAGCACATTTTATAAAAAAAGAAACTGATAAACTGGATTTCATCAAAATTAAAAACTTCTCTTTGAAAGACACTGCTAAGAGAATAAAGACAAGTCAAAAGTTGGAAGAAAATATTTGCAAGTCATATATACAATAAAACACGTAGCTAGAATATATAAAGAACACTCAAAACCTAATGAGAAAAAAATCAATAATAAACAATTAACCCACCCATTAAGAAAACGGCAAATGATTTGAACAGGCACTTCACCAAAGAGGACATATAGGTGGCAAAAAAACACATGAAAAGATAACTTCATTAGTCATTACAGAAATGCAAATTAAAACCACCCATTTATCTATTAGAATGGGTTACATTAAAATAGACCATTACAAGAGTTGAACATATGAAGGAACTAGAACCCTCATACATTGTTGGTGGGAAGATAAAATAGTCCAACTATTTTGGAAAATAGTTTGGCAGTTTCTTTAAAAATTACATACAATTATCCTACGATCCAGCAACATCACTCCTAGATATTTACCCAAAAGATATGAAAGCATGTAGTTGTACAAAGAATTAGGCCAGGCGTGGTGGCTCAAGCCTGTAATCCCAGCACTTTAGGAGGCTGAGGCGGGTGGATCACAAGGTTGAGAGATGGAGACCATCCTGGTCAACATGGTGAAATCCCGTCTCTACTAAAAATACAAAAAATTAGCTGGGCATGGTGGCACGTGCCTGTAATCCCAGCTACTCAGGAGGCTGAGGCAGGAGAATTGCCTGAACCTGAGAGGCGGAGGTTGCGGTGAGCCGAGATGGCGCCATTGCACTCCAGCCTGGGTAACAAGAGTGAAACTCCGTCTCAGCAAAAAAAAAAAAAAAGAATTATACATGAGTGGTCATATGTCTTATTTGTAATAGCCCAAAAGCAAGATCCAGAATCAACAGAATCAATAGCACCTGGGAAGTTGTTAGAAATGCAAATTTTTATACCTCACCCCAGACTTACTGAATGAGATGGTTTATGAGTTAATCACTTTCCTTTTGAACTGGGAATTGTCTCAGTACAGGTAATCAGTGATTAAACCCTTCAGATAATTCTGAAGATGGTCAGAATGTGAGAACCACAGCCCACCTTTCACCCCCATGCCTACCCCAACCATGCCGGTGCCACAATCACACTTTGAGAACAACTACTTCAAGCAATGCTTCTCAAACTTCTAAGTGCACCGGAATCACCTGTGGATCTTGTGTCAATGGATTCTGATTCAATAGGTTTGGGATGGGCTTGAGATTCTGCCTTTTTTTTTTTTTTTTTTTTTTTTTTTTTGAGACAGGGTCTCCCTCTGTCACTCAGGCTGGAGTGTAGTTGGTGCCATTATGATGGGTCACTGCTACCTTCAACTCCTGGGTTCAAGTGATCAGCCTCAGCCTCCCAAGTAGCTGGGTCTACAGGCATGCAACGCCATGCCCAGCTAATTTTTTCTATTTTGTTAGTGGTGGTGTTGAGATGGGTTTCAGTTTTGTTGCCCAGACTGATCTCAAACTCCTGGGCTCAATTGATCCTCCCACTTCAGTCTCCCAAAGTGCTGAATTACAGCTGTGAGCCATCAAGCCCAGCCAAGAGATTCTGTATTTCTAAAAAGCTCCCAAGTAATGCTGATTCTGGGAATGACGGCAAAGACTGTTGTTCTTGGAAATGCCCTAATTTCTTAAAAACAGAGCACATTTGACTACCTCAGTTTTTCTCCCAGAGAAAATGCATTGAGTGTTAGAATGGAATCTAGACTTTCTTATTCTCTTCTGCTCTGGTACCTACACAGTTTGAGAAAAGAAATAAAGTCCTTTCCTCTCCAGCAGACAGGGACTCTGTTCTGGAATGTTTCCTTGACTGCTCTAAAATTCTGACATTTCTTTAGAGCCTAGCCCCAGAGATTCTCAGCCTTAAAATTACCCATGGAGCTTTTAAAAATACAGATGCCTGGGCCCCACCCCAGAGACTCTGTTTTGATTTGTCTGGTGTGAGGCCTAGGTATCAGTTTTGTTTGTTTGTTTGCTTGTTTGTTTGTTTTTAGAGACAGGATCTTGCTCTGTTGCTCAGGCTGGAGGGTGGTGATGCAATTATAGCTCACTGCAGCCTCAAACTCCTGGTCTTAAACGATCCTCCTGCCTCCCAAGTAGCTAGGACAACAGGTGCACACCACCATGCCCAGCTAATTTTTTTTTTTTTAAGATGAGGTCTCACTATGTCACCCAAGCTGGTCTGAAACTCCAGCCTCAAGCAATCCTCCTGCCTTGGCCTCCTAAAGTGCTGGGATTATTGACGTTAGCCACCATGCCTAACCTAGGCATCAGTATTTATAAAGTTCCCCTGGTGATCTTACTGTGAGCCAGAGCTTATAATCACTGACTAACCCTTCCTGTGCTCCCAGACTACCCACCTCCTTTTTAACATTCGTTCAACAAATATTGCTAAGCCACTATTTCCCAGACTCTGAGCTAATGTGCTGGGTATACCGAGATGGATAAGCCATGGTCCTGCCCTCAGGAAGGTAATAATGTAGTGAGAAAGACAGACAAGTGCACTCACAACTTCAATGTCTATGATAACTGATACTGGCAGACATGTAACAGCGATATTTCATTCAGTAAATACGCACTTATTGAGAATTTACAAGTTTTCGGCACTAGGAATGTTACTGTGAGCAAGACAGATCCAATCCCTAACTCCACGGAACTCAAGTCACAGAGGACCCAGAAGAGGGGAACCCCAATCTAAACTGGAGTGATCAGAAAGGGCCCTTCTGTGGTCCCGGTGCTTCCGTCGAACCTTTAAACCTCGTATCGTCCAGGCCCAAGAAGAGAGGACAGCACTCCAGGCAGAAAGCACAGGCACTGGCCAGGCCACCGCAGACAGCGCGCCCCACAAGCCTGGCCCTCGGCTTTAGCTCCGCGCTTCTCGCCGGTACAGGCCGCCTTTGCCCCTCTGCTTCGTCACTCTCTCCAGAGTCCACACATGCACAGCTCTCTTCCAGTCCATTCCATCATTCCAGAACCCCACAATCTGACGCCATTTATGAGGGAGTCTTAGCCAGAGAACCTTCCTCCTCTCCCGACTCCAAGGCCACTGCCCAGACACACCTGGGCCCCACTTTTCCGCTACCGCCACCAGAAAAGGCCTCCAGGTGGAGCCCTTTCATTCCACTCTTTTGCTGTTAACACGCCCATTTTGCATTTCCTACCTCATTTACTCTCCACTGAATTTCCTCCCCACAAACGCCGGGACTGGAACTATCATCATCCTTAATTTGAGGAAGAAGATCACAGGAAGCGTGTTCAATACACAAACCAGTTGAGTTGCTCACTTGGAACCTTTTCCCTAATTCAAGAAGCCCGTGGTCATTCTTAGCTGTCTCCTGCCTTCTCCAGCCCCTGGGAAGCTCCCTCTGCTCCCGCCTGAAAGGCTTTCCCAACCCCACTCACCAGAGGCTGGATGTTCCCTACCCCTCAGTTAAGATTCTTTCCACTCAGAGAATACCCGTTCATAGAATTGTTCCCCGGATAACTGGACATCTGGGCATGGAAGGAGATACATTTTTTTTTTTTTTTTTAGAAAAAAATGTCAAGATCCAGCATACCAACCTCCACTCCCTGCTTTCTGCCCAAGAGAGAGCCAGAAGGGGCAGTTCCTGCAGAAGAGGCGGAGAGAGGCTGCTGTTGAGAAGCAAGCTGCTGATTCCCTTAGGACAACCACGCAAACCTGTTTTAACCATCACAACAATCGCGACACTTGCTTGCCCTAGCCCTTTCCCCTTACCACCTAGGTCCTCTCCATTTTCCAGTTATGTGAACACCCGGACTGGAAAATAAGACCCCAGCAGAAGGTGGGGAAGAATTGTTCTCAACGTTCCGAAGAGTGCAGGCCATACTGAAGCCATCTTGGCATCCCACAGAACACCAGGCACAGTGCCTTATCTCTTCCAGGTGGATTACTTTGTAATGGACACATATATAAAAGGATGCTATGGATTCCAGCCTATTTGGAGAACAGGAGATACAGCAGTGCAAGGCCAATTCCAGGGTTTACCCTAAAGTTCACAGAAATAGTCACTACTTTTCTACTTATTTCCACTTACTGTATGTGGGTTGAGAAGGTGATTCAACTGCTCTGTCACACTCTTTTTCTGTTTGTTTTCGAAATGGGGTCTCACTCTATCACCCAGGCTGGATTGCAGTGGCGAGAACACAGCTCACTGCAACCGTGAACTCTCAGGTTCAAGTGATCCTCCCACCTTAGCCTCCTGAGTAGTAGCTGGGACTGTAGATGCATGCCACCATGCCCAGCTAATTTTTTTTTTTTTTAATATCTTGTAGAGATGGGAGTCTCACATGTTGCCTAGGCTGGTCTCAAATTCCTGAGCTCAAGCAATCCTCTTGCCTTGGCCTCCCTAAGTGCTGGGATTATAGACATAAGCCACCACACCTGGCCTCTGTCACACATTTATTGAACAAATACTACCTACTGGTATCGTGACACCATGACTGAATGAAAGTTGTCATAACACCAATCAGACATAAGGACTTCTCCTACTACTGACCGTAACACCAGTTCTAAGGATCTCTTCCTTGGCATGCTCATCCACTCATTTGGTGACCACCAAACTGCAGGGCAATTATAGTGGATTGAAGATAGCCATCCAATTTTTTATTTTTATTATTTATTTATTTATTTATTTATTTTTGCTACTTCTGTTATGATGTGGAGTCTAATTTCTCTTTCCTTTGAATCTGGCTGGCATTAGTGACTTGCTTGACCAATAAAACGTAACCAATAAAATGTTCTGGGACTTTCAAGACTCGATCATAAGAAGCCTTGCAGCTTTCACTCAGGCCTCTTGGAGCAACCACTCTCAAGGAAGCCATCACAGCAGAAATCTTCATGCCGACAGCACTCTGCTGTTAGAATGCCTGAGCTACCCACTTGGAGAAGCTGCATGGAGAAAGAGATGCCTGACCAGATCAGCTTCACACAGGAGAAGAAACTTTCAACTGAGTCTAGCCTCAGCTGTCATGTGATAGCCACTGAACCACCCAGCAGAGCTCATCAACATTCAGAACCATGAGATAATAATAAATTATTTGTTCTTAAATACTGCATTAAAAATAAATGAATAACGGTTAGATATTATCTCTGGGAAGAGCTGGGTGAAGAGTACAAAGGAATTCTCTGTACTATTTTGCACCTTGTTGTGACTCTTAAATTATATTTTAGGTCATTAACAAAACACCAGCCCACCTGATCTGGAGAAGATTCGTTCTGAAATAAATAAGAACAGCTGGAGATTCTCCCCGAACCATGTCCCAGATGCTGACAATACCAGCACTGGCTGCGGCCAGCAAGTATGTGTGCCTATGGCCCTATGCAAATTTGCTGGCTTTGAAGGCTGAGGAGAAAGCTCTGACCCCACCCGACAGCCCCCGTGGCGGGGTGACTCAACTTCAGTCCTAATGCTTCACTCATCACATCTGGGTCTCCTCGTGGGGAAACACCCAGTTCTTCCTTTTGTCTAGTGAGAAAAGACTGCTTTCGTTCTTTATTTTTCAAAGACTGACATAACGATATGAACAGGCATGAAATGTCACTCAGCCAAAGGAGATAGATTTTCTCTGCTTGTTTTTTAAAAAATCCTTTTCTTTGGTTTTGAAAAGCCCATCATAAACAAGTGAAATCATGTCCTCATTCTGCCTTGCTTTAGAGGTATTCCACCTCCCTCTCCCTTCAGGGAGATCGTGCCCCTCCCAGATAGCCCCCCTGGAGATCCCAGTCCTCAACTACAGCTTCCATCACAGACGGTGCCTGAAAGAGTAGAACTTTCACCTCTGCTGCATTGCAGACTCTCACTCATACACACTGATGGCTCATGACAAATAGAGGCAGCCACTTTGAGTTGGGAGCAGGGGGTATATAGGGTGATATTGTCAAGATCAGTACAGCAATCCATAAATAGTTATTGGAGCATCTGGTTTTTTGTGACACTAAGCTAGGCACTGTTGAGGTATAGATATGTGAGCTAGAGACAAAGGACTGTTGTAAAAAAGCTTTGGACTTCAAGGGCGTGGATTGACATCCCAGTTTTGCCATTTACTGGGAATATGGCCTTGGGCTGGTTTTTCATTCTCTCTGAGGGGACAAGAAAATTCTCCTTACCAATCCCAGGGGCTGGTGAAAATCCAAAGTGAAAGGAGTGCTTAGTCAACCACTGGGCCAATGGAGGCTATTATTATCACATGCCATTGTGTGCTAGGAGGTCCAAGAAGGAAGAGGGCGCTGGGCAGGAGCTGTCAGGGAGGACTTGATGGAGGACGCTGGTCTAAAGTGGACCTTGGAGGAAGGAAAGGATTGGGGAAGGCAGAAAAGGCATTTCTCCCAAGGGGAACTGAGGGAGGGATCTGTATCCTGTGGGGGAGGGAGGAGAGTAAGGAAACTTGACCTAACCTGTGAGAGGGGTTTTGATTGAGGAACCACATGGAAAACAAGTTTAGGGAGATAAGGGAGCCCCTGATTATGAAGGATCTAGAAAAAATTAAGATGTAGAACAGGATAAAGATATCGGGCAAATGATGTGCACCTTCCCACCTGCTCTGTACCACAAAATATATCCCCGACTCCCGCTCTTCTAAAGTATTTACTACTCTGGTCTATACTGTGAAACCACCATAGTAAACTATATTGGACAGTGAAAATTGAAACAGCAATAATAACATAATTAGTTATACTGATAGATCCCTGATCTATCAATACAAGGGGACATTTGGAAATTTATTCTTTTTGTTTGTTTCATTTTTTGTTTTAGCTTGTTTGTTTGTTTGTTTGTTTGTTTAGAGATAGGGGTCTCACTGTACTGCCCAGTCTGGATTTGAACTCCCAGGCTCAAGCAATTCTCCCACTTCAGTCTCTCGAGTAGCTGGGACTACAGGCACATGCCACTGTGTCCGGCTTAGAATTTATTCTTTTTGCTCTGAGAAACAATATGATGTTGGCTGCTTTCTAAAAGATGTGACAAAGTATCTTCCTAACTAGAAGGTTCTAGGAAAGGGAACCCTGTACTTTTATTTCACACATTGATCTACTCCAGCTCTAAATCAGCATACTGAGAGGAAAGGGCAGCATGCATCTCTACACACTCCTTCACTAAGATTCAGTCAGGCTAGAACTCCACAGCTCTAGCCTGTCTTACTCCCCAAGTATGGACTCTTGCAATTATCTGTGGCTGGGGTAATCTAACATAACAAATCAATCTCCTTCCAAGGCAAAGATCATAAATCATTAAAAGTTCTCCTTTTTACTTTCAGTACAATTATTCCTAATCTTTCTTTAGCATCTTACTACTTTGGAGGGGGGATACTTTTATTAAACCTAAGTTTCCTCTTTATTAAAAGGAAATAGAGGAATCAGGTTGATGCTAGAACAATGCAAAGCATGCCAAATATAAGAGCAAATTCAGCTATATTGTGATTAAAGAATCATTGAAAAGAATGCCGGGCGCGGTGGCTCACGCCTGTAATCCCAGCACTTTGGGAGGCCGAGGTGGGTGGATCACGAGGTCAAAAGATCAAGACCATCCTGGTCAACAAGGTGAAGCCCCATCTCTACTAAAAATACAAAAATTAGCTGGGCATGGTGGTGTGTGCCTGTAATCCCAGCTACTCAGGAGGCTGAGGCAAGAGAATTGCTTGAACCCAGGAGGCGGAGGTTGCGGTGAGCCGAGATCGTGCCATTGCACTCCAGCCTGGGTAACAAGAGCGAAACTCTGTCTCAAAAAAAAAAAAAAAAAAAGAATCACATCTCAAAAGCTGCTATCTCTCCTGGTCCTTGCAAGAAAAAATCAACAATTTTTTACAAAATTATGGCTATTCTTTCAAGTTGAATGACTTTTTAAAAACAAGTACGAAACCAAAGTAAATAAAATCCATTTAAAAATAAGACAAACAGTCCAGGCACAGTGGCTCATGTCTGTAACCCCAGCACTTTGCGTGGCTGAGGTGGGCAGATCACTTGAACCCAGCAGTTTCAGACCAACCTGGGCAACACAGGGAGATGCTGTTTCTATCAAAAAACAAAAAGAAAAAAGAAAAAATTAGCCAGGTGAGATGGCATGTGCCTGTAAACCCAGCTTCTCAGGAGACTGAGGTGTGAGAATCACCTAAACGCAGGAGGTCGAGGATGTAGTGAGTCGTGATCAAGCCACTGCACTCCAGCCTGTGCATGAAAGTGAGAAAAAAACTTAGCTGGTGCCACTAGACTTAAAGTCTAAGTTGAATTTGTGTGTTTTCTTTTTCTATTCCTGCTACATAGCACAATATAAATACACTGAGTAAAATCTAATGATAATAGTAAATAATGTATCATGAAAACCAGAAGGGGTGATAAACTAGCTCCAACACAAACAGCAGATAAAAATGATCAGTGAAGAAATCTTGTGTACTCAAAGTGAGAGTACACATGTCATCACCAGGAACAAACATATATTAACTGTCCACAACGCAAATATAGCTATGCTACCTTCTTAGCCTAAAGTGAAGCCACAATTCCTATCCTGGGGGACTTACCAATTGCTGGAGAAAACAACACACAAACTTATTCAATGGAAATACATAAAAGCAATTATCTACCAACTGTCAGGAGAAAAATAGCGTGTCAGAAAATTGTGCTGGCAAGTTGGAGAGTAGGTGCGGTTCCTCAGGAAACATGAAATTCCTTATCATCAAATACTGTTTATTGAGACTGATTTTGATTATTCGGAGAAGATGAAAATGGAGAATAAGGCTGAACTTCAGAATAAAGTTGAAGATAAAGATCGATAATGAGGGTGGAGACTGAGAGGAGGAAGTAGAGGCTGACGCTGAGGTTAAGGAATAACTGGGGCTTGATCATCTGTGTATTCTAGGATATTCTGATAAAAGGGATAGTGATCAGCAGAGTGAAGAGAGACAACCTGTGGAATGGAAGAAAGTATTTGCAAATTATATATTTGATATGTGTTAATACCCAAAATATATAAGGAACTCAAACAACTCAATAGCAAGAAAACAAGTAACCCAGTTTAAAAATGGGCAAAGAACCTGCATAGACATTTCTCAAAAGAAGACATACAAATGGCCAAGAGGCATATGAAAAAGAATGCTCAGTGTCGCCAATCACCAGGAAAATGCAGGCGAAAACCACATTGAGGTATCACCTCACACCTGTTAGAATGTCTGTTATCAAAAATACAAAAGATATGTGTTGGTGAGGATGTGGAGAAAAGGGAACACTCATATTCTCTGACAGGAATGTAAATTAGTGTAGCTATATGGAAAACTGTGGAGATTCCTCAAAAAACTAAAAATAAAACTCCATTTGATTCAGCAATCCCACTACTGAGAATATATTGAAAGGAAGTGAAATCAGTGTGTCAGAGAGGTATCTGCACTCCCATATTCATTGTAGCATAACCAAAGTATGGAATCAACCTAACCAACCATCAACGGATGAATGCATTTTTAAAATGTGGTACATGTTGGGGGCAGTGGCCCATGCCTGTAATTCTAGCATTTTGGGAGGCCAAGGCGGATGGATCACTTGAGCCCAAGAGTTCAAGACCAGCCTGGGCAATATGGTGAAACCAACCCCCTCTCCACAAAATTTTAGAAATTAGCCTGGCATGGTGGTTTATACCTGTGGCCCCGGCTACTGGAGAGGATAAAGTGGGAGGATTGCTTGAACCTGGGAGGCAGAGATTGAAGCGAGCAGAGATTGTGTCACTGCCCTCCAGACTGGGCAACAGAGCTAGACCCTGTCTAAAAGAAAGAAAGAAAGAAAGAAAGAAAGAAAGAAAGAAAGAAAGAAAGAAAGAAAGAAAGAAAGAAAGAAAAGAAAAGAAAGAAAGAAGAAAGAGGAGGGAGGGAGGAAGAAAGGAAGGGAAAAGAAAAGAGGGAAGGAAGAAAGGAAGAAAAGAGGGAAGGAAGGGAAAGAGAGAAAGAAAAAGAAGGAAGGAAAGACAGAAAGAAAAGAGAAAAGAAGGAAAGAAAGAAAGAGTGGAAAATATACCCAATGGAGCATTGTTAAGCTTTTAAAAAGGAGAAAATTCTGTTTTTTGCAACAACATGGATGAACCTGGAGGTCATTATGTTAGGTAAAATAAGCCAGGCAGAGAAAGACAAATACCACATAATCTCACTTATTTGTGAAATCTGAAAGAGTTGAACTCACAGAAGCAGAGAGAACACTGGTTATTGCCAGGGTCTGGAGAAGAAGGAGGTGGATTGGGAAGATGTTGATCAAAATATACATCATTTTGGTTAAGCAGGAGAAATGAGAGATCTGTTGTACATCACAGCAATTATTGTTAACAACGATGTATTGTACATTTGAAAATTGCTTAGTGAATAGAATGTAAGAGTTCTCAACACACACACAAAATCATATGAGGAAGTTGATATGTTAATAAACTTGATTTAGCCATTATACAATATATACATATTTCAAAACATCATGTTTTATTCCACATATACATATTATTTTGTCAATTAAATAAATAAAAATAAGAGAAAATAAAGGAAATGGTGACTGGATTTCCTTCCAGTACTTTGAACAAGTTATTCATTCTTTCAGACCTTTAATTCTCTTTTCTGTAAAATGGGATAATAATAAAGCCACATCTCACCATCCCCTCCATAATCACAACTCCACACGTTTTCTGTGATCTTCAAGGCGGTAATATAGGTAAGGCTTTTCTCCTAATGCCTGACACATAGTAGGTATTCAATAAATTGTGGCTGCCTTCATCATATATTTGGCTGATAGAGCCTTTCATGATAATTCTAAAGGTTTCTATTCGGTCCTTGTCTAGTTAATTGTCCACACCTCTGGGTGCTTGTTCCAACTCTGCTGCTAATTCACCATATAACTTTGGGCAAATCTCAGATCTTCTCTGAGCCTCAGTTTTTCAATGAAATAGGGATATCTGTCCAATATACTTCCCAGGCTTGTTATAAGGATAATGTGAAAGTACTATGAAATGCATAAAGTGCACAGCAAATCTAAAATATTACCAGGAATAAATATTATATGAATCATTCCCCAAAATGGAATATCCATCACCCAGAGGTGAGGTTGAGGCTGGACAAAGACTGGGTAACTTCAGTGAACTAATTGCATGGACCCCCCCCCCGGGACGGCTTCACCAGCTCTGCGGTTCTTCTGTGGGGGCAATTGGTTTTGCACACCAACGGTGTTCAACTGAGACCTTAAACAATTTTAATTGCAATTACAAAGGCCAGGCGCGGTGGCTCAAGCCTGTAATCCCAGCACTTTGGGAGGCCGAGGCGGGTGGATCACGAGGTCGAGAGATCGAGACCATCCTGGTCAACATAGTGAAACCCCGTCTCTACTAAAAATACAAAAAACTAGCTGGGCGTGGTGGCGCGTGCCTGTAATCCCAGCTACTCAGGAGGCTGAGGCAGGAGAATTGCCTGAGCCCAGGAGGCGGAGGTTGCAGTGAGCCGAGATCGCGCCATTGCACTCCAGCCTGGGTAACAAGAACGAAACTCCGTCTCAAAAAAAAAAAAAAAAAATTGCAATTACAACTGGAGATAAGAAAAGCGGAGAGAATCAAACGGTCTGCAAGTATTTATCAGGTAACCACAGAAACCATTGCACAGACTCATATTATTGTAAAAATGAACTTAACCTCTTACTTCTAGGAGCTTGGAGATGCTTCTAAGTCAATAGAAGAGACAAAGCCACCAGCCGTAAGCACTTGCTCACACATGCATATGGACATCCGTATTCAGAGACGTGGAGCTGGCCAGGCTTAGCCGAAGGTTGATAAACAGAGTCAAGACTCCAGGAAAAATCTTCCATCAAATATCCCAGAGGGAAGTTAAACTATGAAGGACCTAGAATTAGATTCTGTTCTTTAGCCCAATCATGCTGAAAACAGAGTGGAGTTGATTTTTAGACAAGGGATAGTTAAGTTGTAAACTCAGCTTACATGGTGAAAAATATGTAAAATAAAAACGATACTTGAAAAGTCCATAATTCAGCTGTAAAGTAGAATAGATGAGCCCATATTTACATGCCTCTCTAAAGACATCTCCAAAGCCAGTTATTTTCTCCTGGACAAGAGCAGTGCTCTATAAATTGAGTACTAGGTAGAGAATTTGGCTCATATTTAAAGACCATGTTGTTCTCCACTCCTCACCCCAACCCCTCCCCTAACGCACAAAAATATGTATCTATATAACATAGATAGATAGATGCCAGAATCATGTTCCTTGCTGCAAAATGTTACATCATGACAGGCACACAGCAAATGAGACCAAATGTGCTGAGCAGATTCGCCCCTCCAATCTCACTCTCTGAAGTTAAGTCTTTGCATTTTAAGTTTGAACTGTCGTTAGCAGATCCTATATGCTTCTTTGCAGAGAGGCTAGCCTATTTCAAAGAGTTTCTTTTCAAAAAAATCAACTTTATTGAAGTATAATCTATAAACAATAAAACACATTCATTTTAAGATATGGTTTGACAAGTTCGACATATGTGTATACACATGTAACCACCACCAAACTGAACAAATAAGATATTTCTGTCCCTCAAAAAACCTCCACTGTGGCTCATTGTAGTAATTTCCCACCTCTGACATTAGGCAATTACTGATACATTTCCCTTTGCTAGAATATTTAGAATTTCATATAATTAGAATCTCCATTTCCAAGAATTTGATGGAGTCATGTAGCATGCACTCTTCTGTAAAAATTATGCATTTAAGGTCGGGTACCATAGCTCACACCTGTAATCCTAGCAATATGTGAAGCCAAGGTGGGCGGATCACCTGAGGTCAGGACTTCAAGACAAGTCTGGCCGACATGGTAAAACCCTGTCTCTACTAAAAATACAAAAATTAGCGGGATGTGGTGGTGCACACCTATAGTCCCAGCTACTCAGGAGGCTGAGGCAGGAGAATCACTTGAACCTGGGAGGTGGAGTTTGCAGTGAGCCGAGATAGAGCCACTGCACTTCAGCCTGGGCAACCGGATGAGACTCTGTTTCAAAGAAAAAAAAAAAGTTCATTTAAACAAAAACTTAAAGATTTAACCCATTTGTAGAAATATAATAACTACAGAAGGTAGTAAAGCCTTTGAATATAACTTAAAGGAAAAAAAGAACATAATATGAAGGAGGGAAGTTGCTCTACAAATAAGGGTCAAAATGCTCAATTCTTGAAGATAGGAGATTCAATAGATAAGCTCAGGGGACCTCAATAAGGTCAACTTCAGTAGCAGGATGGTTTAGCATGGATCACTGTGGAAAATGAAAGCAGATAAAAACCATTTAGAAAGATGTGAAGGTAAGAAGGCAGGAAGAAGTAGAAAAAGTCAGGCAATCCGTGTCAAAACTTTTTTCAATCCTGTTTTGTCACTTACAGGCTGTATGACTTTAGGCAATTCATGTGCCCCATATGATCCTGATTTTCTTGTCTCTATGCTAGATAGATGTAAGTTTCGCAAGGACAGAAACTTTGTCTTTTACTGCTGTGCATCCAACAAACTGCTAGCATTCAATGAATATTTGTTGAATGAATGAATGAATGAGTCTAAGCTTTCTCTTCTAGCTCTGACATCCAATCACTTTTGGCAGAATCATCTGACATGTTGTTGGTACCTCAGCCCTTGCCAGCCACCTCTGGTAACATAATCTTAGTGTCCTTGACCCAACTACCCTCCTAGCCACACAACCCATGTACATGTGAAGACTAAAGGTGAATCTTGCTCACTCATTAAAAGCCATTGAGACAAACACTTCCCATGTACTGAGAAAGAGAAACAACCTTCAGCCTCCCAGGACAGCCAAGGATGAAGAACAAAGTGGCAAATGATCTGACCCTATAATTTGCGGAGGTAGAATTTAAGACATATGGGTCTACTAATGGGGCACACTTAGTGGACAAACGAGACTAAAAGGTCAGGTGCACGACCTTCTAGAGTTACCAGAATGGTTGTAGGCATAGTTTTCCTTGGCTTAACAAATTTCACTCTGAAAGTTTGGCAGCCTCTATCACATGCCAAAAGATCTTATACCGAAGGTTGCAAACTCAAATGCCTTCAGGGGCTGAATAAGTAATGAATAAATTGGAAATATACCAATACAGAATGTGAGAAGTGTAGTGAGCTTGAAAGTACATGCTTAAACTCAAAAATCTGATACAATTTTTTTGTTTGCTTGTTTTTTGAGGCGGAGTCTCACTCTGTCTCCCAGGTTGGAGTACAATGGCATGGTCTCAGCTCACTGCAACCTCCGCCTCCTGGGTTCAAGCAATTCTCCTGCCTCAGCCTGTTGAGTGGCTGGAATTATAGGCGCCTGCCACCATGCCTAGCTAATTTTTGTATTTTTAGTAGAAGCAGGGTTTCACCATGTTGGCCAGGCTGGTCTTGAACTCCTGACCTCGTGATCTCCCCACCTTGGACTCCCAAAGTGCTGGGATTATAGTCATAAGCCCTTTCAAAAATATGATTCAATTTTTTAAGTGCTTTGCTAGCAAAAAGATTGCTTTTAGAATTAGGCCTCTGGGTTTCCAGTTTTCTGTTACATCATGATGGTATTCATGATGATGGGAGTCTCTCCATTGGCAGCTCTTACAAATGCCCGGAGCACACAGTAGGAATTGAATAAATACTTCTTGAGTTAATGGATTGTGGTTATAGACTGGGGTTTTATTTGGAATGAAAAGTCTGAAGAAGTGATTTCCTTTTATCATCCTTTCTCTCCACCTTGCTTCCCAGTAAAGTGCCTGCTCTAATTTCTGGTTGTTCCACACTTTTAGCTTGACCACCTTGAAGCAAATTTGACACTCCAATTCTCATTTGTCAAGTCAAGCCTACTTTTATGTCTCTCTCTCTCTCTCTCTCTCTCTCTCTCTCTCTCTCTCTCTCTCTCTCTCTCTCTCTCTCCTCACCATGTCCTCTTCCTCCCAGGACGAAAGTTGGTTTACTTTGTTCTGCAAACTTCCACCCACTTTTTGACCCTGGCATGCCGCATACCAGCTTTCTCTTTCTTAACTCTCCAAGTTTGTGATTCTCTTTCTATTACAAAGACTTCTTAGGGGCAGACATGGTTGCTCACATCTGTAATCATGCCAGTTTTGAAGGTCAAGGTGGGAGGATCGCTTGAGCCCAGGAGTTCGAGACCAGCCTGGGCCACATGGTGAGACCCCCATCTTTACACAAAAACAAAACCATTAGCCGGTTGTGGTGACAGGTGCCTGTAGTCCCAGCTACATCCAGGCTGAGGTACATGGATCACTTGAGCTCAGGAGTTAAAGCTGCAGACAGCTGTGATTGCACCACCGTACTCGAGTCTGGATGACAGAGCAAGACCCTATCTCTAAAAAAATTATCAGTAAACCTATTCATACAACGGCATTAATGACAATATGTTACTCGTCCAAGAATGCTTAGTTTCAAAGGGGATATAAGGGCAATACTGAATGCAAGGGAACATATCCAGGCAGTGGAAAAAACCCTAATAATTGGCCCACTGACCTCCCAGGTGACCCTCACGTCACAGTACCACTTTCATTGTGTCAATGGAGAAAGGAGCCAAGTACATTTTCTTCTGCCACAAAGTAAGAATAACAAAGTTGGACTGGCAGAAAGTTTAGTAATTATGTGCTTTGATTTACATTCCAATTTTGCTTCTTACCAGATCTTGGGCAGGTTACTTAACTTGTCTATGCCTTAGTTTCCCTACCTCTGAGACGGAGATGATAATAATACATACCTTATGGTTGCTGTGAGGGTTAGGAGAGTCATTACATCTAAAACCCAAGAAGAGAGGTTGGTACATAAGAATCAAATGAGTGTGAGCTGTTACTGCCTGCAGATTAGGGGCAGTGGCTACTCATAGGTTGGAGAATTAAGGGTACCTGCATTAAGGCACTTAGCATGGTACTTAGTGTCAGGGGGAGAACCCCGCAAGTGCCATGACAAGGGTCTGAAGCCTCAGCCTGACCCCATATAAATATTGATTTAGGAAAGAATTAGAAATATAGACACATAGTTATTCCTTTATATAATCATATATAATCTTATAGTTACTCACTTATCATCATAAAGATATATGCTCAGTATAACCTTTAATTCTACTAATGACTATTGGATTATGAAGCATGGAACTGAGGTGACATTGTGAACAAAGTGATCCTAAGGTAAGATGCTCTAAGCCCTCTGTCACTCCCGCATAAGGGCTGCTGGAGGGTGCCTCGGCTGTGTGGCAGTGCCAGTGCTGTGAAAGCACCCGCTATTTAGCCAGCGAGGGAAGGAGATATCCAAAATGACCGAGACGTCTCCTTCCTGGGGAAGTTGGGAGAAAACTCTGCTTCTCCAAGCTCTTGTGGCAAGGCCTGATGGCTGTCAGGGAAGCCCGCAGACATCCGGGGGCTTAACTATCTCTGGGTGATGCTGCGCTTCAGTGGTCACGTTCCATGTCCACTCTCACGCCCTGCTTCTGCACCTGGTTTCTCTTTTCCTTAAAAGATAAGAATTAATAATAGTAACATAATCTTAGTGTCCTTGATATTTCTGACAAATATGTGAAGAGTGCTGATGCATTAGGTTTTCGACCACTTGAAAGTCTTGGGCCCCCTATCTTCAAGATTTATCTGACCCTATCACCAACCACCATTACCCCACCCTACCTTCCCTGCCCCCTGCTTTGTTCTCAATAAAAGTCAGAGTGTCCAGGCACTCAGGGCCAATGCAGGTCTCCGAGCTTTGGTTGGCAGTGGACCCCGGAGCTCAAACTCTCTTTTCTCTATCTCTGTGTCTTCTATTTCTACAGTTTCTTGTCTCCACACCAGCATGGAGGGGCTCACAGAACCCTACAGGGCTGGATCCTATAAGTTAGCACACAGTAAATGTTTAATAAATTCCGATAGTTACTTGAGGGCCTGGTAGGCTAATTAAAGTCCTCTGTATTAGTCAAGGTTATCCAGAGAAACAAAACCAATAGATGAGACAGATATAGATACAGATATACAGATATAGGTATAGATATAGATATAGATATAGATATAGATAGCTATCCTATATAATAGGATATGGCTGTAAGCATAGTTGTCCTTATCTTAACAGCTTTCATTCTGAAAATGTGGCAGCCTCTATCACATGCCAAAAGCCCTTACCCCAGAGATTGCAAACTCAAATGCCTTCAGGGGCTGGGTAAGTAGTGAATACATTGGAAATATTCCAATATAGAGTGTGAGAAGTGTGAGCTTGAAAGTACATGCTTAAACTTAAAAAAAAAAAAAAAAAAGATTCAATTTTTAAAATGCTTTGTTGGCAAAGCCATATATATATATATATATATATATATATATATATATATATGAGGATAGAGAGTGAGAGATTTGTTGCAGGAATTGGCTCATGCAGCTATGGAGACTAAGTCCCATAATCTGCCATCTGGCCTGAGAATTGGGTGGCTCATGGTGTAGGTGCTGGTCTGAGCCCTAAAGCCTAAGAACCAAGAGTGTTGTTACTTGGTTTCTGAGAGCAGGAGAAGATGGATGTTTCGGTTTAAGCAGAAAGAGAGCAAATTTGCCCTTTCCGCCACCTTTTTGTTCTACTGAGGTGCTCCATAGTTTGGAGATGCACACCTACATGGGTGAGGGTGGGTCTTCCTTCCTAAGTCTACCAATTCCAGAAACACCCTCACAGACACATCCAAAAGAATGTTTTCCCAGCTATCTGGGCATCCCTTAGCCCAATCAAGTCAACATAAAACATTAAACATCATAGCCCTTGGCTGGACATGGTGACTCATGCCTGTAATCCCAGCACTTTGGGAGGCTGAGGCGGGCAGATCATGAGGTCAGGAGAACAAGACCATCCTGGCCAACATGGTGAAACCACATCTCTACTAAAAATACAAAAAAAATTAGCTGGGCATGGTGGTGCACACCTGTAGTTCCAGCTACTCAGGAGGCTGAGGCAGAAGAATTGCTTGAACCCAGGAGGCGGAGATTGCAGTGAGCTAAGATCATGCCACTGCACTACAGCCTGGGACTCCATCTCAAAAAAAATCAAACAAACAAACAAAAAATCATAGCCCTCAAAGATATCTAGTTTCTCACCCTATGCAACCTGTGAATGTTTCCTAGTATGGGCAAAGGGGTCTTTGCAGGATCTCGAAATGAGGAAATTATTATGGATCATCCAGGTGGGCCCTGAATTAATCCCAAGTGTCCTATAAGAGGGAGGCAGAGGATGATTAGACTACAAAAGAGGCACATGGCAGAAGCCGAGAGAGGCAGGCTCAGAGACAGAAGATGCTATGCCACTGGCTTTGAAGATGGAGGAAGGGGCTGCAAGCCAAGAAATAATAGCAGCCACCAGAGGCTGAAAGAGGCAAGAAACAGATTCTCCCCTGGAGCCTCCAGAAGGAACCAGCCCTACTGGCACCTGGATTTTAACCTCATAACACTACATTTGGACTTTGCATTTCCAGAAGTGTAAGAGGATTAATTTCTGTTGTATAAAGCTACTAAGTTTGTGGCCGTTTGTTACGGCAGCCACAGGAAACTAACACAGAGTGCTCATTTTATCCAGAGGTTCCTTTATAGCACAACAGGATCTTCAAGGAAATCAGGAGAGCGAGAATGCTTTAGGGATAAACAGAGCTGTTAAGACTCTTTGGAGAAGACACATTTTGGTACCTCTCTTAACCATTGGGAGAATCCAGTTACACTTTCTTTTGCCCTGGGTTTGGAGGGAAAGGAAGGAGCTGATGATCCCAATCTATTTGCAGCAATGCAAGAGTCAACAGCCAAAATGGTCATTTTTGCAGTTTTTTAAAACAATAGAGTTTGTTATTTCTTTTCCAAATGCATCAGCAGGACCAGGGGAGAAGGTCTGGAAAGCAACAGCTAAGATTAGCTTCCAAGCTCCCACTGAGACCTTGAGTGGCTGTCAGCTCTGCAGGGAACAGCAGCAAACCCTCACGCAAATGGCCTATAAAAAAGGCCTTGTCAAAGGCACCTTGACCTGCCAGGGCTTCTCTGGTACTCTGATTCCCAGCGGCCCTCCCAGGGTTATGCTCCCTTGCATGATGTATTTCCCCTGCCTTTTTTAGAGCTGCATTATGCTTGCTCCAGGAAACAGCCTCTTCCTTCTCATAAACACAGCCTTGAGTTTCTGACCAAGCACCCTGCCACTCTGTGGCTCCTCGTCCATCCATCACACCTGGCTGTCACCCTGGCCGTGATTGTGAAGAACTGGTCCAACTCCAGAAGTGAAGTCAGGATAGGGAGAAGGAAGGGGCAAGCCCTGGGAGCAGCCAAGGTCACACACACCCCAATTCCAGCCCACTGATGAATTCCTTAGAAGCTGGCTGGACTGCACAGTGAGCAAGTCTTTCCGATGATCCAGCAAGTATGTTGAAAAGGTCCTGATAAGGTCACCACCAGAACTAGGCTTGGCATTTCCACTCCCTCAGCTGCATGTGCAGAGCTCAGAGATAGGCTAGATCAGAGCTGTGAGGGAGAGACTGAATCCTGAAAAGAGTGGGTGCCCATGTAAGAGAAGGGAGATGTAGTGAAAAACCCTGGCTTCTTATAAGCAGTATTATAGATACAGCTGAGGATGAGATTTGAAGGGTCAACATGACCCACCACAACACATATACCCAACTGGCTCTGGTAGTGCACCTGGAATTCCCATTAATGGTTTAAAAAGAGCTAACATTTATTGAGTGCTGACCATGTGCCAGGCACTTTTCTCGGTGTTTTATTCAGTTTTCTCTCTCATCCTATCAAGTAGGTATCATTACTGTCTCCATTTTACAGATGAGAAAATTGAGGTATATTATTTATATAAGTTA
Organism: Saimiri boliviensis; assembly: GCF_048565385.1. Lineage (NCBI taxonomy): Eukaryota > Metazoa > Chordata > Mammalia > Primates > Cebidae > Saimiri > Saimiri boliviensis. Next base: position 84,128,239 of record NC_133460.1, read on the forward strand.
TGAATGGTCACAAAGCCAGTAAGTGGTAAAACTGAGATTCAAACCCATGTAGCAGCCCAGTGTCCACCATCATGCTATAGTGCTTCTCAGGTGCAGCCAAAACATTAAAGTCAGGACAACTGATGCAGATATTATCTAGGAGTGTGAATATCAAAAAATTATTTCCTCTGCTGCTCCCAACACTTGCCCCTTCTTTCTCTCCCCCATGGGGAAAGAACCTACCCAACTCTCCTCTCAGGAGTTGGATAAGTTATCCATAATCACAGCTAGGAGCATGGAGGGAAACTTCTAGAATGCTAGAAATGTTCTATATCAGGATCTGGATATTGGTTATACAGTATATATTGTGCAAAAAATTCATCAAGCTGTGTACTTAAGATTTATGTACTTTCCTGTATGTGCACAGTATATCTTAATTAAACATACAAACACACAATCTCCCTCATTCTCTCTTCTCCTCTCCATTCCCTTTTCATTATTGCCAGGGCCTTCCTTATGAAATTTTGAATCATGCAGCCATTTAGGTAATTGAGTGGTAGAAGTCAAAAAGTATTGTTTTATAGCCTTTTTCAATGTTTTTATTCAGGAAGAACGTAGTTTAAAGGAACAACAACAGATTTGATGCAATATGTACTTGCAAGAGAATGGAAGCTGGGGCTTGGAACAGCAGAGAGAAGTGTATGTCTCACTGCTTTGCCATGGTCAGGAGCTGATAACCTCTGCTAAGGCACATAAGGTGATGGAGTGATATATTATTTCATCCATGCTTCATGCCTTTCATAATCCTTCAACCTCATTTTCTCCAAAACCACTCAGTGCAAAACATGCTCTCAGCTCTCATCCCATCTAATGGCCTTTTCTCAGTTGTCATCCACCTTGATGTTCTACTGTAACCTTTGGTATTTTGATCAAGCCCCGCCTTCTTTGGTGGAGCTCTTCATCTGACTTGGTGGTACTACACTATCCTCTCATTCACTCTCCAGTGCTTCTTCTCTGTCTCCTTCATTTGTCACTTCCTTCTCCTGATGACCCTGAACATGACTCTACTTCAAGACTTCATCCTTGGCCTCTCCACATCTCACTCTCAATTCTGTCTCTATTCATCTCCTGCCATGGCCTCTACCTACCATCACCTCTATCTCTAGTCCTAACCGTAGTGTTATAGATAAAATATTATATTATCTATTATCCTATTATAATAGATATTTTTTTTCTGAACTGTAATCCTGCATCCCCAAATGACTACTCAACACCTCTATCTAGAGGTTTTTCCAACAGCAGCATGTGAAAATGGATGGGTACTATCCTTTCCCCATAATCAGCTCCAAGCCTGAATTCTTCCTTTCATTCAAGCTCAAACCTTGGCATCTTCCCCAATGCTTCTTCCCCTTTTCCAATGTCCAGTAAAATCTCTCCATCCCATAGCTTTTTCTTTGCAAATTCTCCCCAGCCAGTTTTTCTCCAAGGCAATTCCTCATCAGCTCACCTCAAACTCCTGGTAGGGTAGGCAGGGAGATTGGAGTCTTTGAAAAGGTAGTTCCTTACCCAAATATCTTCCTCCAAAGCTTTCCACATCATCAAATTGTCATATCGTGTAAAGTACCACCATCTCCTGCAGTCTTCTTTTAAGATGCAAAACTCTTAGGAGAAAGGACATGGTTTTAAAGTAGGAAGCATCTGAATCCCAACTCTGTTCTTTAGTGTGTGGCCTTTCGGCAAGTCCTGAACTTCATGGAACCTTTGTTTTCTCATCTTTAAAATAAGGATATTCATTCTTCCCTAGCTACCTCACAGCTAATGTTGCTTTGAAGAGAAGTTTTAAAGGACCTATGTGCTCTTCAATATGTATTATTTGGTTATGCCCCCAGCAACTTTGCTTAAATGATTTTGCTGGTTCTTTAAGAGAAAGGGCAAGGGTGCTGGGTATTAAAGGATAGGGAGCCTGCCTGGTTCCACCATTTTGCCTCAGAACAGCCCTGTAATTCTATCACATAATTATGTGTATATATAATACATATCTATAATTATATGTATATGTACATATAAAATACATATCTCATATAATATATATTACATATGTAATGTCATCTTAGCATGATATCTAAGATTATGTTTAAAAATAACACCTATTAGATGTATGCATAATTATATATTATATAATATAATCACATATATATGTATATAATCACTTGTAATAGTACTAGATTATGAAGAGAACTGAGGAGTAGTGGTTTACTGAAATCTAGAAATATACATAAATATATTTAGGACAAAATGTCATAGTAGCTGGAAAATATGTTAAAATACTCAGCAAAGAAAAAGAAATAGATGAAATGAAATGAAAACTGTTAGTAATGTTTAAATCTAGGTCGTGGATATGTAGATGCTCATTATGATGTTCTACTTTTACATGTTTCAAAATTTTCATAATAAAAATTTGAATATATTAAAGACAGATGTAATTAATATTAAAATATTCATCATATGCTATTAACTTTTAAAATAAGCTATGAAACAATAAATAGAGTATGTTACTGTACTTGTACCAAAAAAGGGAAGAAAAGGAATATAAATTTTAGCACTGGTAGTAAATATTCACCAAATTATAACTTTGTTATTGCTGGGTGGGATTGTGATTTTAAAAATCATTTTATTTTGCTTTTCCTATTTTGTAATTTTTATCTGATAATGATTTGCCTTTTGTGGAAAATGCTATCCAAAAATCAACAAATAACATCTATTAGAAAGTTGAACATTTCAGAGACTGAGGATAACCTATCTTGGTGAAGTTATGAAAAAAAAACAGGCACTTCCACACCTATTTGATGAGAATGTAAACTGTTATAATCTTTTTAGTGAGTAAATTGGCAATACTTATTTAAATTCTAAATGTTTATGTCTTATGTTTCAGAAATAAATAAAAGAAGAAAGAAAGAAAATAAAGCCCCAAAAAGGAAAAGTGGACATGAAGTAACCCGGGGGTCATCAATAATGGACTGGCTAAATCCACCATGGTTTACCCGCACAATGGAATACTATGCAGAAGTATGTTAAGCAACTGTAAGTACTTTTCGCTGGGGAGGTAGGTGTAGAAACCTTGGGTAAAATGCTACCATCTGCGCAAAAAGTGAAAGGGAAGAAAAAAGGAATATGTGCTTACTGTATGCACATAAAATGTTTCTGAAAGATACATTTTAAAAGCTGGTAACATTGGTTGGCTCTAGAGAAGGAAACTAGGGGCTGGGTACCTGGAAAAATAGGATACCTACACATTTTTGAAATTTGAAAAACATGAATTTAATGCTCATTCATATAAATAAGCATAACTACAGTTAAATACAAAATATGAAAATGGGTTACAGCTCTTTCAGAATTTGTTTAGCAGATTTTCCAGTAAAAAAAAAAAAAAAGAAAAGAAAATATGGCAAAACAAAAAAGGGAGGGTGTGGCACCAAGTCAGTAAGTTTCCAAATGAGAGCAATTCCAAGAGAAAGAACCACCAGAATGACGTCTAAGAGCATCTTAAAAGCCTCTGGTTCCTTTTTTTTTTTTTTTAAACTATGATTCTACCAATCGATGCTACTAGAAGTATTATAACAATAGTTTTTATTACTTGCCCCATGGCACAGGTTTTAATGATGGGTTTGGAAATCACGGTTCATAGCATTGCATTACCATGGTAGGGCAATGGGAGACAAAGGGTTTCTCCATCACTCTTTCTTTTTTTTTTTCTGAGACAGAGTTTCACTCTTGTTACCCAGGCTGGAGTGCAATGGCGCGATCTTGGCTCACCGCAACCTCCGCCTCCTGGGTTCAGGCAATTCTCCTGCCTCAGCCTCCTGAGTAGCTGGGATTACAGGCATGCACCACCATGCCCACCTATTTTTTTGTATTTTTTTTTTTTTTAGTAGAGATGGGGTTTCACTATGTTGACCAGGATGGTCTCGATCCCTTGACCTCGTGATCCACCCGCCTCGGCCTCCCAAAGTGCTGGGACCCTCCCCTTTAGGACCAATCCTTTCTAAATATTCAAAACTTTTTTGAAAGGGGCAAAACCAAGGCCAGGCACAGTGCTCATGCCTGTAATCCCAGCATTTGGGGAGGCAACGGAGGGTGGATCACAAGGTCAGGCGTTGGAGACCAGTCTGGCCAACATAGTGAAACCCTGTCTCTACTAAAAATACAAAAAATTGCCAGACGCGGTGGCTCACGCCTGTAATCCCAGCACTTTGGGAGGCTGAGGTGGTTGAATCACCTGAGGTCAGGAGTTTGAGATCAGCCTGATCAATATGGTGAAACCTCATCTTTAAAAAGAAAAAAAAATACAAAAAATTAACCGGGTATGATGGTGTGCCCCTGTAATCCCAGCTACTCCAGAGGCTGAGGTAGCAAAATCATGTGAACCTAGGAGGCAGAGGCTGCAGTGAGCTGAGATCATGCCATTGCACCCCAGCCTGGGCAACAAGAGTGAAACTTCATCTCAAAAAGTAATAATAAGAAGAAGAAAAATAGAAAAAAGAAAGGGCAAAACCTGGTGAGGGCAACTTGTATACAGTTTGTTTTGGTGCCTCTGTGAGTAGGTAATCCATCGAGCAGATCATCTGTTAACGTTTCCTTTCCTTCTACATCCTAGACTTCTGGGCTCTCCGTCTTCTCTTGGGAGATGTATGCTTAAGGCTCTGGTGCTAGCTGTGCATTAGGCCAGGCAAACACAAAGCTCAGAGAACGCCATTTGGAGCAAATATAGGCTGATTGGCTTGGGGATTTTTTCTGCACATGTGTCAGGCTTGATTAGCCCCAAGATGCCTCCAATTCTGACATTCTGCTGTTCTAGAAATCCAGAATTTCCTCTATTACCCCAAGGACTGAAAAGTTAGCTGAACAACTAGACATACATAATGTCCTTGATTTTTGGATCTTCTTACACAGGTCGGGCTCTTTCCTGAAATAAAAATTGTATGTTAGGATCCAGAATTTAACTTCACACCATACCCCTACCTTTGTTTGTTTTTCAGTTTTTTTCACCTCCCAATTATAAGAAAAGGGAGACGTAATAGAATCAAGAAGCTAAATTCCAAACAGTAATGGGGAAAGCTCAAAGCCAATCCAGTGTGTATCATAGAATCCTGAGTCTCAGAACAAGCAGCGTCAGGCAGGAGACTGGAAGATTCCTCCCTGAGAATTTGACCAGACTAAGAGGAAATACCTACAGATTCTGACATTGAGGGTTATGCAACAAACAGCTCACCCAAATCACAAACAGTGAAGCTCAGAGTCAAAAGTCCCACTCTCCTTCGAGGTTCCCGTCAGATCTTAATCAGGAATCTACATACACACTTAAGTATCACCAGACATTCAAGGAAAGCCATTATCATGAAATACAGAGTTGTTTTTTGTTTTTTTTAAGTCAAATGTAACTTGAAAGATACAGCAATTATGCAGAGAGAAGAAAACAAAAGTATCAATATTACCTTCAGGGAAAGAAGATATTACAACCAGGAAACAAGAACAGAATGTTGTGTTTCAACAAAGTAGCATTCAGAGGACAAAATAAAAAGGAGCTCATAAAATTAAAAATATGAAAGCAACAATGAAAAACTCAGCTATTTAACAGAAGGATACTACATAGGACGTCTTCTAGAAAGTTAAGCAAAAAGTCAGAGGTAAAAAAGAATGGCAAGATAAGAAAAACAAAGGGCCAGTCCAAAAGACCCAGTATCCAAATAATTGAGGAGGAAAAGAAAAAAATAGAGGGGGAAAAAATCAATAAAATAACCCAAAAACATTTCTCAAACTGAGGGACATGAATTGATAGGCAGAAAGGATTCACCAAGTACTTAACACAACAGATGAAAAATATACCCACAGGATGGCACATTATTGTGGAATTTCACAATATTGAGGGGAAAGAAAGCTTCTACAAGAGTCCAGAGAAAGCAAAGGAGATTTAGGGAGGATGCAGACTTCCCAACACTTAACATGGGAAGCCAGAAGACCATGGAACAATGTTTTCAGCCTGTAATCCCAGTACTTTGGGAGGGTGAGGCAGGAGGATCTCTTGAGGCCAGAAGTTTGAGACCAGTCTGGTCCAAATAGTGAGACCCTAGCTCTAAAAATAAACTAAAATAATTTTAAAAGGGGAAAGGCCAGGCACAGTGGCTCATGCCCATAATCCCAGCACTTTGGAAGACTAAGACAGGATGGGCAGATCACTGAAAGTCAGGAGTTCAAGACCAGTCTGGCCAACATGGTGAAACCCCATCTCTTCTAAAAATGAAAAATAAAAAATAAATCAGCCAGGTGTGGTGGTGTGCACCTGTAATCCCAGCTGTTCAGGAGACTGAGGCATGAGAATCGCTTGAACCTGGGAGGCAGAGGTTGCAGTGAGCTGAGATCGTGTCACTACACTCCAGCCCGGGTGACAGAGCAGGACTCTGTCTCCAAAAAAAAAAAACAAAAAAAACAAAAACAAAGTGGGGTGAGGGGAGACAACTCTTTCAAATAATGAAGAAAAATCATTTTCTAAACAAAAATTCCAGATCTAGACCAGGCGTCCCCAAATTACGGCCACGGGTCGCATGCGGCCCCCTGAGGCCATTTATCCGGCCCCCCGCTGCACTTCAGGAAGGGGCACCTCTTTCATTGGTGGTCAGTGAGAGGAGCACAGTATGTGGCGGCCCTCCAACGGTCTGAGGGACAGTGAACTGGCCCCCTGTGTAAAAAGTATGGGGACGCCTGACCTAGACAATCCATCTACTAAAGATGAGGGTAGAATCAAAGTAATGCTAAGCTATTTAAGGTGTTAGATTGTTAACATCCCATGTATCCTCCCTTTTCCAAAAAGCTCTTGGAAGCAGTGCTCCTACAAAATAAGGCAGTAATCATGAAAAGAACATGGGACAAAGGAAAACGTTGAACCAGCATCAGAGAGGGGTGAAGGCAGTCCTGAAGAGAGTGATGGAGAGCCTAAGAGAACAGTTTTGTTCCCATGAAGAGGGGTCTTGCCCAGTGTCTTGTCCAAGATGGTGCAGGTAAACTCTCAGGAAAGCTACAGCAGGACTATGACTCAGAGACTCTGTTCACCTTATCTCTTCCTGAGTGCCATCATCTAAGAGTGGCAATATTGTCTTTTTCATAGGCAACTAGATTTATTCTTGAGACTCAGGTTTTTTCCCCAAAACTTTAGCAGTAGGGTGTTTAGGGAGACATAGATTGAAACATTCTGAGGAAATAGGCAAGACAGTAATATCTGGCAGTAAAGGCAGGCACACAATGAAAGAAGGGAATTTCTAAGTCCCAGCAATGGTTTGTTTCTTTACCTGGGTGGTGAGTTCATAAGTGTTTATATTCTTGTTGTTACTAAAACTTAACATATGTTTTATATACTCCTTTCTGAGTATTTAGTACACACATATGCACAATAACTAAACAGAAGAAAAAATCCATACTCTTTATATGTAGTCACAGGTGTTAACATTTTCAAGTATTTCCTTTCATCTTTTTTCTGTGTACTTGACATACATAATTAAGATGATACTGTGCCTGCATTTTTGATATATTCTTTTCTGAGAGATTATTTAACATAAGCATCTTATGTTAAACTCTTTGCATACTTATCATTTTAGGAATCATGTAATATTGCACTGAAACTCTTTCCTCTTTCAAAGAGTGTAGCTCTTGGGAATGATGTGACTGAATCTTTGTGCTGGTAACAGCTTGTATGTGAAAATGCTTGCAGGAAAATTCAGAATGTCCTCCCACCACCTCATCATCTGTCCGAACCATACACTTCCTCGAAGGTCCAGTTCAAACCCCACCTCCTCCATGAATCATTCCCTGATCCCTCCAGAGAAGCCCTCTCCTCTAACCTTCCAGAGTCAAGAGTTCTTGTCTATTCGGGGATTTTTTTGGGGGGGGGGGGTGAGGGGAGGGGGGTGGTTTTGAGATAGAGTTTCACTCTGTTGCCCAGGCTGGAATGCAGTAGTGTGATCATGGCTCACTGCAACCTCCACCTTCTGGGTTCAGGTGCTCCTCCTACTTCAGCCTCCAGTGTAGCTGGAATTACAAGATGTTCCTCCATGCTCAGCTAATTTTTGTATTTTTTTGTAAGTATGGGGTTTCATTATGTTGACCAAGCTAGTCTCAAACTCCTGGGCTCAAACGATCCACCTGCCTAGGCCTTCCAAAGTGCCAGGATTACAGGTGTCACCCACCATGCCATGCCAGCTACTCTGCCTCTTTGCCTCTTTTCATAGCTTTTTATCTACTCATTTCTTTTCTCCCTAGTATACTATAAGTTCCTAGGAATAGAAACCTGTCTCTAGAGGGACTAGAACATACTAAGTGCTCCATGACTAATAAGTAAATAAATTTGAAAGACTGTTTTTTTATTTGCTTTAATATCCTGCATTGCGAATAGTTTATCTGTATAATTAGGTTATTTGTGAGCTTTCACTCAAATTGAAGGTTCTTAAGTGGAAACATTCTGCTTGTTCATGATTGCCACATTCAGAAACTAGCAGTATGACCACTCCTGCTGTCTCTGATAATAGATTTTATATTTGCTTTGAGGGCTGGGTTAAGCAATGGTTGAGTTCTAAAAATAACATTTATGTTTATTGAGGGCCTATTACATGCCAGACACCAGCCCAAAAACTTTTCATGCATCTGTAATTTAGTTCTTCCAGTAACATTATAAGGTAAAAGACACTGAGTTTTCTCATTTTACAGCTGATGAAATGAAGTCATCTGCCTGGAGTCAACTAGGTTGTACCTGGAGGAATTAGAACTCCAATTCAGCTACAGGTGAATCTCATATTTCTCACTTCTGAGCAACACTCCCTCCTCAGATATAAAAGTAGAAAATCTAAGATTTGGCCTCCAACTCTCAATTCCATATTGAAAACCGTTCTCCATCAAATGGCTGATGCGTGTGAATATATATTTTATTGATAAATACAAAGAATATTAGATAATGTTTAGAAGAGAAATAAGAAAGAAATCCACAATTTCACCACTAACAATTACTGTCATTTTAGAGTGCTCTCTTCCAGTCTTTTCCCATATGCACACCTTTAAAAAGAAAAAAACAGGCCAGACACAGTGGCTCATGCCTGTAATTCCAACACTTTGGGAGGCCGAGGCAGGCAGATACCTGAGGCCAGGAATTCAAGAACAGTCTGGCCAACATGGTGAAACCCCCATCTCTACTATAACACAATCTAGTAGCAGGTCTATCCAAACAACAACCATAATTTTAAAGCACTGATGAGTATAAACAGAATTTCAAGGTATCTGCAGTAGCAGTAATGTGCCCAGCCTGGGCAACCTAGTAAGATACCATGTGTACAAAAAATAAAAATTAAAAAGTTAGCTGGGCATGGTGGCATGTTCCTGTTGTCCCAGCTATTCAGGAGGCTGAGGTGAAAGGATCACTAGAGCCCAGGCTGGGCTTGAACTCCTGGGGGATCCTCCCATCTCAGCTTCTCCAAATACTGGGATTATAGACATGAGCCACTGCACCCTGCCTAGCATTTCTTTCTTCTAAATGTCTTTTGATGGAGGCAACAAACCTGGTAGTATTAGTAGTACCTGTGACTCCGCCACCAGGAGAAATCATTGATATTGTTAGAGCACATTACTGCTACTGCAGATACCTTGAAATTCTATTTACACTCATCAGTGCTTTAAAATTATGGTTGTTGTTTAGATAGACCTGCTACTAGATTGTGTTATTTAATCAAATAATGAAGAACTTTGTATATTACCATATCATTTTAAAAAATATTTTGATAATTGTATTTTAATATTATTGATTTCTTTTGTGATCTATATATTTTATTTTATACATTTAAAAATACTATCCTAGGGGGTGTCAATAGGCTTCACCATACTGCCAACTGAGGTCCTTGGCACAAAAAAAAAAAAAAAGTTTAAAGAGTCCTGCTCTAGGCCAGTTACGCCAGAAAATAATTTCTGGCAACCCTGCTCTCTGTTTTCTTTCTCTTGTTTCTCCCTAAAAGCCAACCTTTCAGCCAGGTGGTAGACTGCACCAGAATTACAGAGTTCTCAGGGATAAAGAGGGAGCCACTCTGGGCATGGACTGTGTCCTGAACATGGTTTTGGCAAGGGTTAGGAGAGGCTGGGTTCTCCTGCAGCTTCCCTGGGCCTGGACAACTTGTCCCTTTGTTTTCCCAGTCAAACTGAGCCACCCTTTCTAGTTCAAAATCCACTGTTTAATATCAGTATTGACTTGAGGGGTTAAGAAAACCACTCTAGAGATGAGCAGAAACTTCCTGGAACCATTCACAAAATACTCTTCAGAAATAGAAACTCGGAGAATTGGAGAACTAGGACTGCCCATCTTGTGCCAGCACCGTCATCCCTACTTGATTTCATGTCTACAGGCTGGCCCCAGAATAAATAGGGTGGCCATATCATTTTGGAAACAGACTAAAGAAGTAAGGCCAAACAAGCCGGCCAAAAGCCTGCCTTAGGTTCATGGGTGTTTGGGCAGTGCCCACCAATTACAAGTCCCTCCGCTTTATAGACTCCTAAAGTAGCTGCTGAAAGCATTATCCAGTATACAAATGAGAAAGAAGCCTGAACACAAGCATCCTGGTGGTTGGGCTGGCAGCTCCTGCTAAGAGTTTATCTCTGCATCCACAGCCGGAAAGGAATCGGCATTCCTAGGCTTGTGACTTAAAGAAAATTAATGACTGAGCCAGACAGGTCCTGAGTACCCCCTACCCCCGCAGTCCTAACACTCGGGGCGAGATTTCTAGGTTAGGGAGAATGCCCCATCTTCTGGCTTTGGGTAAGCCTGGGATTTCTTAGAAGGTTGCGGGGCCAATCAGCGGCCATAAATCTTAGAGAACCTTCACCGTTTTACAAGGGGAGTTCGCAGGGGCTGCCCTTCTCCCTCACGCAGTCTATTTACAACGCCGAAATCTCCGTGTTAATGGACCTACGATAATGGTGTTTACTTTACCGCGATAAAGCGCTGGGCTTCCTGGGGGAGCGGCTGTAAAATGTCCTGGGGGTAGGGATGGAAGGGGGCGCCGTAAAAGCGGGCGCTGGAAGGGCAGGGGCACCAGATTCTCCTTCAGGCTGGCGCCCCCCGCCCTCCACATGCTAGGCCAGGCTGAGCAGCCCAGGCCTCGCGGGCGAGCACGGTTCCCACATAAATCACCAGCGCCAGAGTCTCGGGAAAAGGAGCATTTTTCATTGCTGCCTGCAGGGCAACTCCAGATCGCGAACGAGAAACAGAAGTTGTCTTTAGATAAACGGTTTACCGGAGCGCGGGTTGTGGCAGCGCCGTCCGCAGACTACAGGGCAACCCGGGTCTGGCGCTGCGGCCCCGCCAGCCGATCACCTCCTAGAGGCCCCTCCAAGAAACTCAGATCCTCCCGAGGGCTAATCCCACGTCCTCCTGCCAGAGAGGCGATAGGAAGCCAAGCGGGAAGGAAAAGGAGAATTTCAGGGTCTGGAGAGACTGGAGAAGTGGTGCTCGCGAAGGCAAAACCCTCTCATAAACTCGAAAGACCAACTCCAGGTTTACCATCAGTGTAATCTCAAGCAAGTGACTTTACCCTTCTGAGTTTCAGGAACCTTCAGATATAAAACAAAAAGTACTGCTTTCTTAATCTGTGTTCAAAATTAACGTGAAATCAAATGAGAGTTGTATAACCCGACCTAGGAGGTTCCCTGAAGGCCCTGAAATTGCTGGCAAAGGGTCACGTGTACCATGCGCAGTCTTATGGGGAGAGGATCCCAAGCGAGTGGTCAGACCACAAAACAGTGAGAACCCTATCTCTGTAGACAGACTACATGGCTAGAATCCTGGCTCCACTACTTAGTAGCTGTGAGATCTTGCTCGTTACCGAAGCCTCCTGCTTTCTCTTCTGTAAAAAGGGATAATCGTTCCTAGGATTTTGTGGGGAGTAAAAGCGCTAGGCACGGTGTCTGGCACATAGTAAATGCTAACTAAATGATTATCTATATTCACGCATCAACCCCTATCCCTGTAGCAAAGACACTTGTCTTCAAAGTCAGTAATTCCAGGCCTAGTCTTTTCAAACTGAAGGCTGCCAAGATCCATGAAACACTACGTTAGTCCTGGGCACCAGTGAGCAACTCTTCCATTGCCAGATGGCGGTCTTTCCACTGCATTGGGTGGATGCTCAGGACGCGTTTTGTTCCAGGGCGAGCAGTGTGTGAGTGTGTGCGCCGCAGGGCCTCTCCAGCTCCCTGAGTGCGCACTCTTTGGGCGGCAGCCCTTTGCCGGCAGTCCGAACCCCGCCGGCCGCCAGGCGCCCGGGGCTTGGCCCTAATCCGGATTTGGAGGCCGAAACAGTAAGCCGGCAGCCACCGACAGCGAGGAAATCAAAGCAGCCGCCATCCTGGTAGCCCCTGGTCTTGTTTACTTGTTGACACGAGCTCACCCAAGCAAGACAACCTAGAGTTTGGTATCCGCCTTGCGAGAAGCGGGGTAAGGGTCCCGGGAGCAGCCAGCCTCCACCCCGCTGGAGGCCAAGGTTTCCAATTGCGGCAGACAAGTTTCCTTCCCTTCTGAGGTCAGAGGTCGAGCCTAGGAGAGGCCCGCTCCCCTTTCCCTCCAGGCCCACCCGGCGCGGTGTCCAGAAGCCCCGTTTCCAGCCGCGCCTTCTTCTCCCAGCCTAGCTCACTATCCATTAGTATAATCCTCTGTCCAAACACTGCGGCTGGAACGGCCAGACGTTTGGTGTAAACAGACTCAGGGGAACAATTCTAACGATATAAATAAAATAACCATTAATAGCGCAAATTGTTTGATGAACCGGAGGCCGAGCACCCGGGACTCCAGCCTCGCTGGAATTTGTGTACACAGCGTGGACGCCACGCATCCGTCAGGTGAATCTAAGATTCTTGTCCCGGCCGAAATCTAAACCCAGCGCAGGTGAGGTGCCCTCAAGCGCGTCAACGGGGACCCGGCTCCTAACACGCACAGGCCTCGACACGCACGCGGCTCAGGACAGACGCACACAGTGAGGTCGCCACGCGGCTGCAGCTCGCATTAACGTAACTGCCGGGGCCCGCCCCAAACAGAGGAACTGGGGTAAGCCCGGCTCTTCAAAAACTCTCGCTCCCCTGTGGCCAGACGCAGCCTTAAAGGACGCCACCTGGTCACATCCACAGCCTCCGTGCGCGCAGGGACACAGAGCTCACACCCCAAACGGAAAAAGTCAGCCCCACTTGTCCCGGGCTTCGTAATAATAAACTAATATTTATTTGGGCGTTTCTTGTGCCAGGCACCACACTAAGTGCTTCACAGAGGTATCCTTGAACCCTCAGGCGACCTAAGAGCTAGATGTTTCTAGTATTCCCACTTTCACAAATCAGAAAAGCAGAAACCTCAGAGAGGTGACAGAATTCCTGGAGACTCATGGAGACAGAATTTGAATCCACAGCTCTGCTCCAGGAAGCGCGCGGTGCCTACCCGAGATACAGCCACTTGCGCAGATTCCAGGGGGTCTGGCTGCCGAGGTCTGAAGCCTAGCCCCAGCGCATCCTCGGCCCCGCCGGGCTGCAGGGGGTTCCTTTCCAGTGGGACGTTCCTACTTCTCCCGAGAGCCTGGGCAGAGTGGTCTGAGGGGTCGGGACAGAGGCAGGAGGGGAGCCTCCTCGGAAAGCCCTGTGACCTATTCCCAGGGACCCAGCAGTGGGCTCCCAGCGGGCCCTGCTCTGGCGTCAGGGTTGCAGAGGCCGCCCAGGAGAAGGCAAGCGAGGCCTCCGAGACAGGAGGTCAGCCCTGCGGGGGTCGCGGGGTCGGGGGTGGGGGCACTTGGATAAACGCCTTCTTGGGGTAGGATAGCCGGGAGTCATGGTTCCCCGATCTGACTGGGGCGGGACGTTGCCACCCAGGCATGGAGCGGAGGCGTCCTGCACCCACTCCTTACTTGCTTCGTGGCCTTGGACATAAAATTTTATTCTGGGGCCTCAAAGTCTAACATGGGGCGGGGGGCAATGATACTTGTCTCATAGGGATGTAGCGATCGGAAGAGATCTTTGTGTGGAACGCTTTGTTCACCGGTGGAACATTTATTATCCTGATCAGCGTTAACTTGACAGTAGGCACCTCAGAAGGCGGGGACGAGGGCTGGCAGCCCCAGACAGAATAGAAAAGGAAGGACCGAGGTGGGGAGAAAGGAAACTGCTCTTGGGGGCGGAGGTGGGGGTACACGTAGGAGGGAAGGGGAGGGGGCTAGAGGTGGCTCTGCCCCACCGTCCGGTCGTGTTTATTTTCAAGGCAGCTTCCAGTCAATCCTGTCACCGGGGCACATTCTTTTCGGGGGCTGTGAACCACCGTCTGGGCTCTGCAGGAAGATTTGAGGACGGGGAGGGCTGTCCAGTGGGAGGGGGAATTCGCAGAGTAGAGAAAACTGCGTCTGGACAGGCAGACCCTACGTCGTGCAGGGGAAGCAGAAGCGGGAAGAGAGGAAGCTGAGTGTTCAAGGCAAGGAATTTTAACAAACTTAGGCAAGTCAAACCTTCTGAGCCTCGGTTTCCTCCTCTGAAATGGTTATATTAATAGGGCCAAAGACAAGAGCTGTTGCAAGAAGTATAAGCAGTAACAATGTTCTGGGATCTTCACACCCAATGAGACAGGGAACTCCCCTAGCCCAATAGAAGTCTCTTGACCATGGTCTGCCAGCTTATGTGGGGGCTGTGTGGGGAGGGGAGGCTCTTAACCTCTGAGCGCATTGGTGCTTGTAGAACATCCATGAACAGTAGGTAGTACTATCCATGTGGTTGTTGTTGGCGGGATTGTTAATGCTATTGTTGTCAGCTATATTATTTCTATTGTTACAGCCGCTCACTACCAACCCTAAAAGGTAGTCATCATTAACTCCTTTATGGAAAGGAAACAGGCTCAGAGAGGGTAAGTGACTTGCCTAAAGTCACATAGCAGGTGTGGGGCCAAGCAGAGAGATAAGAAACCAAGCAAATCCAGAGGCTCTCACCCATCGCAGAGGGAAAAGGAAAGAGGGCAAAGTCTGGTGTAGGGCAAGGACTGGGTGAGAGAAGGACGCCCATCCTAAGGGTAGGTCCCCAGCAGCTGATTTATTTGCTTTCCAGCAGGGACGATAATTGCGCAGATCTTTATCTCAACACGATAACAATGACAGGAGACCAGGGATTTGTTAACAGCAGCTAAAAATGATGCATTTGTGGGAGTGGGAAGCTGGATTGGAGTTCGGGTTTTGTTTGCAGCTTCTTTGGCTTCAGATGGTGGAGAGTGGCTATTGGGGAGTGGGGAGGCTGAAAGGAGGCTGCTGGTCATTCTGAGAGTATTTCCTAAAACTAATGATTAAGAGGATTAGTCTCCTTATTTGAGGAACTCAAAAAAAGCACAAATTTAATGGACAATTAATGCTTTTCTAAGTGGGAAAAGAGTGCCTGGGAACCCCACTCTCCGATCTCTGCTCAGTCAGAGGAGAAGCTTGGCACCTCTGTGCCTAACAATTGCCTCTCACCACGCACACTCCCAGCGCCACCACAAGAACCGTTTCTCCTCTTATAGGTGTGGAATGCTCTGTAGGCAATTTTCTTCCATCATTTCCTTAATCCTTACAACAGGCCTATAAAGTCCACACCGTTATTATCTTCTTTTGTAAGTGAGAAAACTGCCATTTAACGAGGTTGAAGGACTGGCTCAATGTCGCAAGACTACAAAAATAGCAGGACTCCACACCTAGATCTGGTGGACTACAGGGCCAGTGCTCCAGCCCAAGACAGAGCATGAGGTATGATTATGACTTAGAGAAAACAACATCTCCCTGAGTCCCATACGGCAAACTCAACCTCCTCATCTATGGGCTGTCCTTGCAGAGGAGGGCGTCACTGGGCAACCCTTGTACATGAATGGTCAGGAGGTCTGTGTACAGCCACTCATGTACATGCTTACTGACTTACCGGTTCTGGGAGATATAAGATATTCACATCTGCTCACTCATGTGGGGGCACAATGCATACACTTATATACACGCCGGCCACCTTCTCTACTACACTAATGTGAAGGGCATGACTCATGGAGCTTTTAAAAGTCAAAATTACAGAATATTTCAATGTGGTTTTATTACTTTCAAAAACACACACGGTCATTACAACTCGTAATAAAATCTATCCCCTCTTCTCTGACTACAGCTTAGACAGGCCTTTATGAAACCACTTTGTACACGGCTAATTGTAATGATCCCATAAACTGTCTTATAGAAATAGTGCATCTGATAGTCATGGAAGTTAATTTTCTTTTTGGATCATATGAACATTTATCTCCAAATCTCGTGTCACTACTAGTAATTCACATTATTGTGGGGGCAAAAAAGGAGGGAGGGAATTTAGAATGAGCATTGGTCAGCCCTGCTGTAATGACCACATGATCTGAAAGATCAGAGCCCTAATGTGGAGTTTACATTTATGGGGAGTTCTGAGTGCCTTCTTTCCCATGCCCATCCACATGTGCATTCACTCATGTGTTCACACAGGAAAGCACTTTCCTCCTCACTCAAAGAGAAAGACAAGTCTATAGAAACATCTATGTCATGTCTCCATCTACCTACTGGAAACCTATATTTCTCAGGAGATAAAACTGCCACCAATCTCAAAAATATGGTTACAGCTGGAAGGTAAAGGGTAGAGGGTGGCTGGCTGCCTGCCATGCATCTGGGGAGCCCAGCTCCCACAGGAGAAGGCATGAGACTTAGTCTCCTCTCAAGAGGCCAGTGACTCAGTGCCCCCCGCCCCCTGGCCAAACTGGCCCCAGTTAGGGAGAAGGTAGGAGATTATTGGCAAACCCAGAGCAACTGGAGTGCTCAGTTCTTGGCTGGTGTGAGAAGCCCGGACCCCACTTTCTTCTAGATTTGGCCCCTGCATGTTAAGGCAATCTCTGAAACACCTTCCTGTTGGGTCGATCTCAAGGTGATAACAATCCCTAGTCTAAAGTGGGGTTGTTGGGAAAGAAGGGAAGGTCAGTTTGCTCTCACCTGTGTGGTGCAGTGGTGGTGGGGCATTCCTGGTCTGGGAGGCCCCATCTGCTCTCAGGGGATGCCTGGAGCCCAAACCTCACAGTCACCTCCAGCTCTGCTCCGGTTCTCTTCAGACTGCCACAATAGCAGGAAACGGAGGCTCCTCATGATCTGCCTGGAGTGGGGATTTCCACAGGGAGGGCGGCCAAGCCTGCCACCTGGAGCCCCACAGACCAGCCAGGGCACACTGCCTAGGCTATGAGGGAGTGATGGCCTGGGAGATGGGAGAGGTCTTACCAGTTGGAGCAGGGGACACAGTAGCTTCCCTTTCACCAGCCCCAGGGGTGCATGGGCATTTTCCTGCGCAGTCCCTGAGAGTCAGAAATACAGGGGTGGAATGGGGGAAGGAGTGTGGGGCTCAGGAGTGGGGTCTTGTTCAGTTAGTCTCACCCCACCTCCTGCAGCCCTCCTGTGCTGCCCTGATCTCCTTCACATCAAACATCTGCAGGGGTCACGATAAAAAAAAACTGAGAGCATTAGGGTGGAGGGGTTAAGAAGGGAGGGAAAGGGGGAATGAAACAAGATGAGGGAAGAGTGAAAAAATGGATAGGAGGGAAACGGGTGGGGAGGAGTGGAGACAGTGAGAAAGGAAGCTGAGGAGATGGGGGAGGAGGTGAGGAAGAAAGGAAGTGGGGGGAGGATAGCGGGGAAAATGGGTGGCAGAGTAAAATGGGATTGTGAAAGAGGAAGTGGCCACGAGGGGAAAAAGACTGGCAGGAGGGTGAGGAGGAGGACTGTAGGGGGAAGACCACAAGCGGTTCTAGGGTCCCGGACTCAGAGGCTTTGGGTGGTCTCTGGATACGGCGAGCATCAAGAGGTAAGAAGGTCCTTGCCTCCGGTTGGCAGGAGCGCAGGGAGGCGGAGGAAAGTTGGAGAACCTGGGATAAAGGCCCAGCTTGTGCGGGCCAACTGAGTCTCCCTAGTCCTCTTCGCTAGGGCACCCGGCCCTTGGCGGGAGGATGGAGAGATGACCAGGAAAAAGACCAGCACTGTCAAGCCTAAGTGCATGGGCTTGGAGACGCAGCCCCAGAGGCGGGCAGGGCACAATGAGAGCTGAAGCCCTTACAGACCTGCATCCTGGAGCCACCGCAACAGGCACCTCCGACCTGACACCCAGGCTAGGCTGCGAGGTCCGGAGCCTGGACCTGGCTCGTAGGGCGCGCCACTCCTGACCCCTGTGGCGTGCGTCCTGACGCACCGCGCCCGATTGGTGCCTCGGCCCTCGCTACGGTTCCCTGGCTGATTCTGAGCAAGGCCAGCAGCCTACCGCCCCAGCCAACCCCCACATACCCACAGAGTCAGGCAAGCCGAGCCGGAACTGCGCCGGGGCAGTGCTGGTGGCTGGGGGTTCCTGCAACTTAAGGACCAAGGGCAATAAGGGGTTAGGCCCGCAGACCCCGCCATCCGCTGATGCGGCGAAGGTCTCGTGGAACCTTGGGGATCGCTCCGCCAGTGCCGACCAAAGACCCAGACCTCCAGGCTGGACGCGGTGAGGGCCGGATAAGACGTTACTTAAACATGTTACTTAGAAAAGACTGCAGTAAACATTTCTTTCCAAGTGAGGACGTTCTTTTTTGTTCCCAGACGGTTTGAAGGTATTTGTGCCAACGTGACCCCCAGGAAATTTGGAGGAAGCTTTCCTTGGAGGCCGAAATCCTGAGCGGGTGTTCGGTTGAGAGCAGACAGTTTCGAGTAGATAGCGCTGGAAGAGACACAAATAATCTGTCTTGCTTCTTGGAACGCGAAACCACATTTCTCTCTTTCTTCCCCCTCTACTTACTGCTCAGCAACCCGCACGGAGCAGGCAGGAGCTCTGGTTCAAATGAATTAATTTGCCCAAGACTGCAGCCACTCTTCTGAAGTCAGATTACATTTTAAAAGAGTTATACACATTGAAATTTCACTACAGAAAGCTAAACGTACACTAACAACAATAAAAAAGTTAAGGAATGCATTCAGAATTCCAATTTAATCCTCAAGTTAAAACTGCTCACTGCACGTCCGAATAGCACAGGCAAATAGTACAAATAAATGTCTGTATACAGGCGTCCTTTTTTTTCATGTGTTTATATTTGAAAAAATTTTGAATTGATTTCATTCAACAAAGATACAGTGTTTTCGACATTACTGTTTTACTGACAGAATTGGCTTTGTTAAAGAAAGTGTAATTTATATTTTTATCTTTAAAATTTTTGGAGGGGGCAGATCCATAAAGACAGCTGTAAAATTGTCTCCCTGAGAAATCAAAAGTCACATTCTCTGCAAGGGCCTGTAATTTACAAAGAACTACACAAAATACTGATTTTGGACAAATTTTCTCCCAGGAAAGAGAAATACTGGTTAATTTAAAAAACTCAATTCCAAATAAAATCTGGGAAAATTTGGTATCCCTACAAACACATGTAAAACAAACGAAATACTTAAAATAGCATTTCAAAATATGTTATGAAATTCCTTCAACAAGAAAAAAACTCTCAAGAAATTAGACCAGTTTAATGCCTTCTAGGACTCACCAACCCAGTTGACATTTCTTTAAAAGTCCAAAGTGTATTCACCCATCTTGCAATTAAAATGCTATTGCTTCTGAATTGCTTTAAAAAAAAAAATTGGATAGCTTTCTAACATTCCTTAACTAAAAACCAAAGCAAAGCACACACGCGCGTGTGTGCACACACACACCCAACAACCATCAGCACCACTACCACCAACGAATTAACAAAAATCCATTTAATGACTCTCTCCTTCTCTCTTTTTCTCTCTTTCTCTCTCAAAAGTTGTCACTGAAAATGAAACTTCTAGGAAAGCAATTTAAAAATGATGAAAAGATTCACCTGAAATGTTTTGGCTATCTGAGTTCATCACAGGATAATTCTTCATGCTTTAACAGAAAAATCACTTCTGATTATAGTGTTACATTGTTACATTTCGATTAGAAACCACGATAACTTTCAACCTGTTTGTGGCATTAAATGACTATTTGAATAGTTGAGAGACAACAGGATAAGCAGCGGCATTTATAACTAAAATTATCCATTATCTGCCTATATTTATAGGTACATTAAGCAATGTTTGTGCAGATAATAACAGTTATGAGAACACTTTATAGCTTTCAAAACATTGTCACATTGTCACATTTGGTAATGCATTTATTGTAATGGCTAGCATGTGGTTTTTCTTTAAAAAAAAAAAAAAAGATACAAACCATTATGCATCTATGCAGCATTTCCCCTTCACGGAATTTGCCACCATTTACTGATGATCTTTAATCATAGGTTGGGAGAGAGAGCTTGTATAAATGTATGAGGTGATGAAAGAGTAGGAAGGTAGATACACTCGATTAAAATAAAATCAAACACTTCCATGGATGCAACCACACTTACTTTATCTGATAGTAATTAGCTAAACTGTCTGGAACGAAAACCTATTATTAGTAGAGCACAGCTCGAGGATTTCAAAGATCTCCTTTTCAGACAAGAGAATGCAAATGTCCCAGAAGGCGATGGTAACTGGATAGGCGTTGGAAGCAGATCCCACCCTCTGATAAGTGACTCCTGCGGAGCGACTGCTGCTGTACAACTACTGCTCTCGAGTTCTTCTCCTTTCAGGCCCGCGGCCGTCGCGCCGTCGCGAGTACCGTCTTCCGGCAAGCAAAAAGGAGGCCACCTAGATGGGATTGACTTTGGGGGAATCCCTGCGGGGAAGCTCGGCCACTGGGGAACCAGAGCAACTAACGGAAGCCTGAACAACACTGAGAGGGCAGTCGGAGACAACCCAAACCCCTGCTCTGGGCATAAAACTCAGATCAACCTTAGGGATGCGGTAGCGGATAGAGGTTTTCCGCAGGCTGGATCAGCCCTGCGCAGGGCTGGAAATGGGGAAAGGAAGCGGCGATAAGGCCTAGATGCCACCCGCTAGACCCCTTTTCGTGGGTTCCCCGCGCTGGGAGTCCTCACAGGCCCTGGTGGCCTACCTGCCCAGGGTCCTCAAGACACAACCGCTTAGGCCTGGTGTAAGGTACCTGGCCCGGGGCCGCTGAGGTGGAATTTTGGGTAGAGAGGCTTGCGTGGACCTGCTGGTGGGAAGGAGACGGCCTTCTGCGTGAGCTGACAGAGGGGCCCTGGCGGGCTCCGGCGGGTACAGCACGTCTGTGGGCGTGTATCGGCCATCAGGCGCTGGAGGGGCGCTTTGTCCCGATCGCAGTTCTAAGACCTAGATTGTTGGGGCCAGATTTAGGTAAGGCCTAGGAGAGAAGCAAGGCTGAGAAGCAAGGGAGTGTAGCAAGGAGAAATGCAGGCTTCGGTTGGAAACTGGGGGAAGAGAGATTGTTTCGATAGCCTTTGTCCTTTTCTTTTTCCAGAATCATGAAATCACCCAAGAGGAGAAGAAAACGAGACTAGAAGGGAGCAGAAACATTTCCCCAAGACGGTTTTGCCCCAGAGGTAGAGTGGGGAAGTGGGGCTAGAGCTCAGCTTCCTGCCTTTGTGCTCAGCTGCCACCGTAGTGCACTCACATTCGAGGTCCGCCACCCCACCCCGCAGTGCCTTGCACCCGTCGGCCCCCACCTCGGAATCTTTGCGCCTGAGCGTTCAGGATCCACTGCAAAACCAGGCACATTCCTCCCTCTGCAGACTCACCTCCTGGTTTGCAGACACCGGCCTCCGCCTGGGGCGTCAATACTTTCAAGATATAAAGCAGAAAAACACCGGGCGTCCCTGTGGCTGAGGAATGGCTGTTCCGGCGCAAGATCCTGCCCGCAGAGGGTCTCTCCCCACCGCCTGTGGGCCACCGCCACCCTAAGTACTCCGGGGCGCACGTGGCCAGTGCGGCATCCCAGCTCGCCCCGCGGACCTAGGGGCTGCCTCTCCACAACATTTCCGCTCCCTTCTGAAGAGCCCCGCCTCTCCCCCCTCCTGACAGGCTGTTCTTTCTCCCTTCAGCCTTTGGCACCCACTCCGGTCGCCTTTGTGGGCCCCGCGTGGCAGCCCATCACCCTCGTGCCCACTCCCAGCCGGTGTCTTACGCCGCTCGGAGGCAATGTCCACCCTCCCTGCACCTTTCACCCTCCCCTTCCAGCTGAGACGGCTCTCTTCCAGCTCCGCCATCCTGACTGCCAAAAAATGCTTGGAGCGGCTGGGGCCGGATAAGGAGAGCCACGGTTGAGCTGGAACCGGTCCCTACGTTTTCAAGGCCAGCGCTGCACACAGGTCTTTCTATGGCCCTCAAAGCAGCGCCCGCTGCTCCTCACTGGGCTAGGCCTGATAGCAGCGAGCGAATGCCTATTGCACAGGAAGAAGATGGTCCCTACCAGCGCGGAGTTTCCAGAATCTATGGGGACGGCATAGATTTTCCCCAGAAAACAACCAGGGCCTCATGGAGGTGCCAGAAGGCGTGTAGGTAGAGAAATTTTAAAAGCCTGTCGGAGAGTCAAGGCCTAGACTCAGGCTCCTGATTTCAATAGGCGGAAAACAAGGCCGCCAAGGCTGGGTCCCCTCCCTTGTGAGGACAGTTCCTGCTCTCAAAACCGTATGAAGCCACCCAGTGTGTTCCACACTCCAGCCACGCACCACCAATGCAGTCAACAAACACTGCTTGACCTCCCGTACGGAAAAGCAGTAGTTGACACGTACTGAGAGCTTAACACGCGTGAGGCCGTTTTGCCTCATTCAACCCTAGCAACAACCCTGTAAAAGGTATTATTTGCTTTCGTTCTGTAGACAAGGAAACTGAGACTTAGAAATGCCCAAGATACACACACTGACGAGGCCAAGCAAGAGCTGTCAAATACCAAAGTTTAGTCACAACTCTGTCTTCCTTTTACATACTGCTCTGTGCAGTTGCTGCCAGAAATACAAGGGCAAAATCAACCCCGGGACCCTGCCCTCATGGAGCTTACAGTCTAACTGGGGCGACCAGGCAGGCAAGTACAGCTATAGAATTAAGTGGAAGTTATAAGTGACACGCGTGTCCTTTGCTAACACGAGCTGCAGGTTCAGAGGCTGAAGACAGGGGACTTCCGGCTAGACGATCTAGGAGCTCTTCCTTGGAGAACAGCTTTCCACTCGTGGAGGATACAGGTAAGATGTTCCAAGCGGACAGAAAGCTTGAGCAAAGTCAACAAGGTGGAAACAGACGTGTCGCCCACCCGTAGATAGAGAAAACACTCCACCTCCTCGTGGATCCAGCGCCCGGTTTTTGCCCGCCAGGAAGTTTTCCTGCCCCGCGCAGCAGCTGAAAAAAACACACTCCCGGGGCACCCTTCCCTGGCGTTGGTTCGTGGGCAGCAAGCCTCCCAGAACTGGCCTAAATCGGGAAGGTGCAGCCACGCGGGCATCAGTGGTTCAGGAACCGGATCTGTGCAGCTTCGGCCCGCAGCGTCTCGGACTTCAGGACTCTATACTAGTCCTTGCGAATTTCTGGTAGAGCCGTAACAAACCATTTGGTGAGAGCACGGGGCGTAGCCCCATGAGCCGCAACCAATGGGGAGGGAGTCTGGGGTGCCGGCCCCACCCCCAGATGTGACGCAAGGCTCCCGGACAGAGGCTTCGCAGCCCGGGCCCCAGTCCCTGCAGTGGCTGTAACAAAACCCAGACCCCCAGGTCCCGGCCAATGGAGGCGATTTAGACTGGAGTGGGACCGCGTCTGTCAAAAGCCCGACTCAGCAGCAGCGGCGGAGTCCAAGAGGAGAGCTGGAGCCGCCGCGCTGCCTCCCCGCCCCCGCCGGGATTTATTATTTGGACTGGACAATTAAGTGGCCCTGATGATGTTACCAAGCCCGGTCACCTCCACCCCTTTCTCAGTCAAAGATATTTTGAATCTGGAGCAGCAGCAGCAGCACTTCCATGGTGCGCACTTGCAGGCGGACTTGGAGCACCACTTCCACTCAGCGCCCTGCATGCTGGCCGCAGCTGAGGGGACGCAATTTTCTGATGGAGGGGAGGAGGACGAGGAAGAAGAGGGCGAGAAACTGTCCTATTTGAACTCACTAGCTGCAGCCGACGGCCATGGGGATTCAGGGCTGTGTACCCAGGGCTATGTCCACACGGTCCTGAGAGACTCGTGCAGCGGGCCCAAGGAACATGAAGAGGAGCCCGAGGTCGTGAGGGACCAGAGCCAAAGTGAGTAGAGGGGGAAAAGAAAAGCACCCGCACACCTGGAGCAATGGCAGAGCGCCCGCAAACAGCCCGCAAACCTTGCCAGCGCGGCTGCCCACCCCTTTACCCTTTGGCTGGGGCCATGCCTCCGCCCTGGTCACCGACAGCTCCACAAAGCGCAGGTACCTGCAAGGGACTCGGGGCGGAGAGACAAGGATGAGGTGACCCTGACAACTACTCTCCACCAAAGGGGGAAATAAGGGAAGGGGAGGTGGTTACTGCTGCCCTGATGCTAAGAGGCTACGCGGGCTCAGCGCCTGGGTCCTCATAACTGATAGTGTTTTTGCTCCCCCCTCCCCCAAAATAAAGACTCTTCCCCCAAAATAGGGCAGGAGCCTGGATGTTTTTCACTTTCCCTCTAGGGTGAGATGAGTTCTGCCCATGGCAGCCACCTCTTCATCTCCGAAAAGACAGCCCAAGCAGCCTGTGTGTCTCGCATCCGCAGGGTGCAGGAACTTTGGTGGAGGCCAGCTGGGTGGTTTCCTCCCTTCTCGGCTTGGAGCTCAGCTTCCCTAAACCCGTGGTACCGGGTAGAGAGAGAGGCGGTCAGAGAGTGCATGAGAACACTGCCTATTCCAAGGGGCCATAGCTCTCACACCCTTAAGGCGCTAGCCGTTTTTGAAAATCCGTGACGTTTTGCTTTGTGTCTCAGGCTGCGGGCGGAATAGAAAACGCGCCGAACTTAGTCCGAGATCCTGGCTGCTCACATCCGACGGGAAATGAATTGATAGGGAGATAGGATAATCGAATAAAGTCCCCAAGGAAGTGTATTTGAGAGGACAGAATCACAGTCTTTCCCCAAGCGGCGATTTAATGTGGCAGAGGCCAAGGCCTATGCTCTCACAGTTTCCAGGGCCTAAAATCGGCATGAAACTGTCTATAACTAGTCAATCAAACTTCATTTTCAAAGGGCACACAGACATTGTCATCACACCTGTATGTAGTATTTTATAAGGCACACATACACACACACACACACACACACACACACACACACACAAGTCCCTGGGCCATGCACAAGCATTACACTAGGAAAATCACGCAGTCTATGCATACCGCCCCACTTACACCAACACGACTCACACCTTCAGCTATCCTTGTGGAATAGAAGGCAAACGAGTTTGCAAATACTGTAGTTATTATGTAGTCTTCAAGCCTTCATCCTGAAAATAGTCATTAGCATGTCGAGCCGCACATTTAATACAGAGTAATCTCTTCTCTTGCAGATGCTCAAGATCCAAATAAACACGCACTAAGTACCCCTCCCCACGAAACGCGCCTCCGCCGGCTGAGGGCGTTCTTTGGGTACTGGGGCTGTCGCAGGTTCCCACAGCGCCAGGAGCCACAAACATTCCAAAAAGTCCAGGCATTTACTACCGCACGCTCTGCGCAGCCACCAAAAGGGGCCGCGGTGCTCCAGGACAGGAGCCGCGGTGCGGCCGGGAACAGTTAAGTACGCTGTTGTTTGCTTCTTCTGCAGAAAGCTGCCAGCTGAAGAAGCCTCTAGAGGCGGCCGGAGACTGCAAGGCGGCGGAGGAGAGCGAAAGGCCGAAGCCACGCAGCCGCCGGAAGCCTCGGGTCCTCTTCTCGCAAGCCCAGGTCTTCGAGCTGGAACGCAGGTTCAAGCAGCAGCGGTACCTGTCGGCGCCCGAGCGCGAGCACCTCGCCAGCAGCCTGAAGCTCACGTCCACGCAGGTGAAAATCTGGTTCCAGAATCGCAGGTACAAGTGCAAGAGACAGCGGCAGGACAAGTCTCTGGAGCTGGGCGCACACGCGGCCCCGCCGCCGCCCCGCCGCGTGGCGGTCCCGGTGCTGGTGCGGGACGGCAAGCCGTGCGTCACGCCCAGCGCGCAGGCCTATGGCGCGCCCTACAGCGTGGGCGCAAGCGCCTACTCCTACAACAGCTTCCCCGCCTACGGCTACGGGAACTCGGCTGCGGCCGCCGCCGCCGCAGCTGCCGCCGCCGCGGCCGCCGCGGCCTACAGCGGCAGCTATGGCTGTGCGTACCCGGCGGGCGGCGGCAGTGGCGGCGGGACCTCCGCGGCGACCACTGCCATGCAGCCCGCCTGCAGCGCAGCCGGAGGCGGCCCCTTTGTGAACGTGAGCAATCTAGGAGGCTTCGGCGGCGGCGGTGGCGCACAGCCTTTGCACCAGGGTGCTGCAGCCGGGGCCGCGTGCGCTCAGGGCACCTTGCAGGGCATCCGGGCCTGGTAGGGACTGGGCGGGTCACGCGGCAGGCACCCCAGCGCAGCCTGGCGCCGCGGGACTGAAGCGCGAGAAGGGCCGGACCTAAGGGTCAGGTCCCCTCGTTAAAAAAAACATGTACTTCTCGCTCCTCAGGGCTTCGTATTGTAGCTCACTCGAGGCCTAGGGAAGGGGGCTCAGGGGCGAGGAGGATGCCCGGGTCTATTCGCCAGGACTGTCTCTGAGGCAGAAAGGCGGGCTGGACGCCGGGGAGGACTGTGGCCCCGATCTTGGCAGCGAGGGGAGTGCAGGAGGCTAGAACCCTGGCCGCGTTTGGTTCTTCCAAAGCGAGAAGGGCTTCTCTTCCTCGGCCTTTCTGCGGACTTGGCGAAGCGTTGTCGGGGAGCCCAAGGACAGAACAAATTAAAACCATGAAGGAGAGAAAAATAGGGTCGTGGCTTGAGAAATCCCAGGCCCTACCTATCGTCTGCCACCTTTGCGGGCCTGGAGCGTCATAGCACAGTCGATTTCATTTCCCAGCTGCCTCCCCTCCGCAGCAGATACCTCGGTCCAGATCTCCGGATTGTCGGATTGCCGGGGGACTCAGGACTCTTCGAGGAAAACCAGCCAAATGAGATCAAAAGTTGGAGCTGGGGCGGGGAGGCTGAACAAATAACGGGACCTGGTGGCCCACCGGAGGTGTTACCGGGTTTCCTTTCTGTTTCGTATTCTATATTCAGCACATATTATCTATCTATATAACTATAACCACACGCCGTGTACACACCCGCTGCCACACACTACAGGAGTCAATAAACAAGGTGCAATATTTTCATACCGTTGGCCGGCTACAGAATTTGCTTAGCCCCAAAGAATGGAGAAGAATCCTTTAGATAAGGCGGGAAAGGGAGGAAAATATACGAGGGGGAAAGCCATCTTCCTTGGAAGATTGCAGGCCTGGTCTCCCATGAGCGAGGCCCCAGGCTGCAAGTCTGGTCTCTTCGTGGCTTTGTTCATTAATTTCTGTTTACTCTTGCGGGCTGGACAGGTCGAAGGCTCAAGGCCATTTGAAGTCCCGAACTTTGTGATCCCCCAAAATTTTACCCAGATGCTTGGACTAGCTGTATAGACCTGCGTTCAGTCAAGTCTTGGACTCTGCCCCACCTCGAGGGTCGCGAGGAAAAAGGAAGCCTAGCCCCCAGGCCCAGCTATTAGCGGCGCGAAGGCTGCTCCTTCCCTGACTGCAGCCGGGGCTCCCAGCGCGCCCGGGGACGCTGCGCTGCGCCCTGCCGCGGCCGAGCTCTCCCCCTCGGCCGCCCTCCCTTCTCCCCCGGTTGCCGCGGCTTTATGTGGCTCCTTGTCACTTGCGGAGAATGCCTGTGCGAGGCCTGTGCTGCCACACGGCCGATTGTGAGCGTGCCAAGGCGGGTGAATGGGGAGGCCTCAGAGCGCCGCGCCATTGTGGGGCCGGGCCTCGCTGAAAGGTGCGGAAAGAATGGCTTTTTATTGGAGTCCCGAACAAAAGGTGTGGTAGGAAGGCGAGGTCCCCTGCGCTAACAAAAACCCCAGCGCGTCGGATTGACGTCCCCCTCGAGCTCCCCATTGCTTCTCAGAGCGGGGGCTTTGTGCAGCAGTCTGCTCAACAGAGGGACAGAGAAATGCGCCGGGGTTTTGTTCCCCACTTTTTGTGCGCTGGGGGAGGGGGCGGACAGGGGAACGGGGGCTGGGCGGGCAGCAGGGAGGGGAGCACTGATTAGGCCTGGTCGGCCGGGGCGCTGAGACGTTCAGCGGGAGTCGGCGGCCTGAATGCTGGGTCATTATTGCTACAAGTTTAGCAATTTCACCCTTACAGGAGGGGGTGGGGCTGCTAGGCTGCGGCGGGGCCGCCCGGCTGGGGAGCTGGAAAGACGCGAGGAGGAGAAAGAAAAAGAAGGAGGGAAGGAAGGGAGGGAGGCAGGCAGGCAGGCAAGGGAGCCCTCCGAAGCCCTCTGACCGCCCAGGATGCGACTTGGGCACTTCCGAAAGGGCCTAGCGGGAGGCTGGAGAAGCGGCGCTGGTGGGCGAAGACCTTCTCTCCCCTCCCCTCGCCTCTCAGGCGGCAGAAAGACCGCGGAGCCCAGCCTGAGCGAGTGCGCCCGACTGCTGTCCCGCAACCCCCCTCGAGGCCGGGTCCCTCCTCTTTCACGCCGCCCCGGACCTGAGACACAGCCTTCCGCCACGGTGACGCCCCAATCCTCCTCCCTACCGCGCTCTCTCTTCTGGAGCCGTTACCTTCCCATGGATTGCTTAGGCAAGGGGCTGGAGAGGGAATTCTTGGTTCCTCACTTGCTTCTCACAGCCTGCAGCTGCAGACTTTCATTCATTCATTCATTCATTCATTCATCCATCCATTCAGTCAGGTATACTGAGAACCTACTATGTATTCACTTGCACTGTTGACGGGAACTATGAAAAAGAAAGTGTCCCTAGACTGGTGGATTTTATTTTCAGGTGTACAGGTGTGGGTGAAGGGAGGGGGAAACAACAAACAATGCAAAAACAGTAGATGAAATCTAAAAAGGAAACAGAACCAAACGCTGGGAATGGAGGTCCTTTGAAGCAGGCGATGGGGAAAGCCTGTTGAGATTCCATTTAAGGCAATACCTGAATGACAAGAAGGAAGTCATTCCAACAGTGCTTTACTATCTCAGCCTCCCTGCCTCTGCACAGGCCCTCCCGTCTAGCTGGAATTCCCTTCCACCCCCATTTTTCTGGTGAACTCTTGCCTCTCCTTCAAGGCCAACCTTCTTTCCTGAACCACCCAAGTAGAGGTAATCACTCTCACATTTATGCCACCAGAGTCTTAGGTACTTTCCAATATGGTAACATGGTGTCATGCAAAGATTTATTTGCCTCTCTCCCTCCCCAGGAGGTTGTGGAGGGCCAGGTTGGCATCTTTTCCCTTTCGGACAGGTACCACGGTAGGAGGCGGTGGGATGCCCTTGGGGCTCCTTCAACACCTCTTCCCTGGTGCTCCAGAGCCGAGTGAATTGCCCTGGTGCTGTTGAGCTGTGGCCTGGGCTGCTGGCTTTGAGGGAAATGTGGAACTGGAATATTGGCTTCCCTGGGCCTAGTAACAGGACACTGGCAACTCATCCCCAACCCAGCAGAAGGCCCCCCTCTTTTGTACCCCATGAAGCTGCCTCAGGACATCCCTCCCCACAATATTGCACCTCACCCTACAGCTTAATACCTAGGATAGGGGCTAAGAACTTGGTGAAGACCTGAACCCCAGGACACAAAGTTTGAGGACTGAGGAAAACTATGATGTGTAAGAAACCTAGGACCCACATCTGGGACCCCATTCGACTTCCCTTACATTCACTAGGTGCAGAGAATGAAAGGTGAGCAAGACCTGGGCCAGCATCTTGTGAGAGCTCACTCCCCAGGTGGGATTTCAGCACCTTAGCTCTCTGAGTAGCTGCCCTTGCTCCATAGGGGATTTCCTGAGTAAGCAACTACTTTGTCTCCAATTCAGTCCCCTATCCTCCTGGGCCCTGGCCTCTCAGTGTTCCCCCTACCACACCTCCATTTTCCTTGCTGGGCTTCCTCTTCCACTACATTGGTCTTCCTTCACTCTGCATTCCCTCTTGCTCTGGAAAAGTAGCTTGTGATCCTCATAGAGGAAACAACTGGTTCTGTGGATTGGCTTCTGCAAGTTTGCTTGTCTTTAGATACTTAAAGCCAGCCTAGACCAGTCCACTCCCTACCCTGCTCCGGAGCCTGCAGTCTCCTGGTATAAATGGCTCCCATCACTTCACTGGAGGATTTCCCTACTGCTCACTGCTGGGGTTCCAGGGCCGAGGCCATCGGAGGTTGAAAACCCTTGACCAATGCACTACCTCTTCCTTGGGCTTCCTCTCCAGGGAAGTTCCCCCTTACAGGACAAACTGCTCCTGCATTAAATTGTCCTTTGAGCCAGAAGGAATCAAAATCCACACAGGCCTTCTAATGACCCATGAGACTTGGAACAGGCCAAGTAAGTTGTTCTTCTGAGCTCTGGTTTTTGATATCTATGGTGGAGAGAAGGGTGAACTGTATGATTTCAGAGGTCACTTCAGGCTCAACCCTCCTTGGTTCCCTTGGATGAGTGTGTAACTCCTCCCCACTCACTAAGCTCAGGGTGGGTGTGTGGAAGAAGTCGGATAGGTTTTAGGTGGCTAGAACTTTTTCCCCAAGCCTGACCTTGAGGAGTCAAAGATGAACTCTAAAGTCAGACTGCATCCATTCTATCTCAGCACCACCACAACCAGCAGTGGAGACCTTGAGTAAGTAAGGAGTACCCTGAATCTGTTTCTTCCTCTATAAAATGGGTATGCTTGTAGCACCTCTCTCTCTCTCTCTCTCGCTCGCTCGCTCGCTCACTCGCTCGCTCTCGCTCTCGCTCGCTCTCTCGCTCGCTCTCTCTCTCTCTGTGTGTGTGTGTGTGTGTGTGTGTGTGTGTGTGTGTTTGGTTTTTTGCCTACAGAAAAACATGTAAGCAGTTAAGTATACAACTCAGTGAATGTTTATATAGTAAACATTCATGTATCAATCATTTTGGCTTTGAAAGTTAAATGAGATGATCAGGCACTGCCTCGAAGTTCTAGGAAGTTGTCTAGGACTTCATTCTGCCCTTGAGGCACTCCCAGGTCCTCGGCGTGAGGAGGTGGAGACAGGGGTGGGGGAGTGGGAAGCAGGACCGCACTAGGACCGAAAACCCCGGCTCCGCGGGGCGCGTCTCGACGGAGATCCGGCAGAGCCTTTGCAGGCAAACCCCGGACAAGTGGCGCCTGGGGGGTCTGCAGGGCTTCGACTTCCGCGCAACTGGGACATTTAACAGAAGGGGAAGGTGAAAGGACCTTTCCAGGAGGAGGCATGCGTCCTCTCGAGCGCATCACTGCAGGGAGGAAAGGGTAAGGAGGGGAAACCCGACACTTCCCCACAGGGCTTCTCCCCGGTCCGCAGGCGCCTCTGGAGTGACTCCCGGCCGCGCCTCTGCCAGGGTGGGGCCGGGTGGGCGGACGCTTCCCTGGAGACTCGCTCGTGCTGGAGACCGGGAGGTCCGAGGCCCCAGTCGCAGTCGTCGAGCCCCTCGCTTTCGGGTTCAGGACACCAGGTGGGACTTCCCGGGCGCCTTCTCCCAACTCCAGGGGCCCGAGCCCTGGAAGGACTGATTTGTCAGCGACTGGGGAAGAGTTCAGTGCTCAGGCGCAGTCTGGCCCCGCGCGTGAGTGAAGGATCCTTTGAAACGCCGGGGGCAGCGCAGGTGCCGTGGGGCGGGGCGCCAGGGGCCTGCGGCTGCTTCCCAGGCGGGCCCGGCGCGGTCAGAGCCAGCTGGGCCAGGAGTGCCCCGGCGAGCCCCGGGAGAGCCTAGCCGACTCTGCGGGTGAGAGCCCAAACTGCCAGAGCCAGCGGTCCTGACGTTCGCAACCTGCTCGCGGAGGTAGGACGGCCTGGGTGGGGCTTAGGGGGCGAGGGGAGGCCTCTGCAAGGAGTCCTGGGTAGGCGTCTGGGGGAGGGGCACTGATCTCTAAACCACGTCGGCTTTGCTTTAAAATATGCCCCCACCCCACCTAGATTGTAAGCGACAGATTAATAATAGCTAAGGTTTTCTCATAATCGCCCCTTTAGAAAAGGGCGGTTAGTAAACTTCTTACTGGAGTGAGAGATACATTCTGAAAACCCCAAGCGTACGGCTCGCTCTGTCTTATAAACGGAACTCTTCCATGATACCAACACCCAGATGAAGAAACAGCAGAACATTATCAGTCCCCGGAAAGTTCCCCCAAGCTCCCTTCTTGTCATTACCACCTGGAGCCACCAAGGGTAACCACTGTCCTGGCTTCTCACAGCACAGGTTAGTTTTGCCTGTTTGGGAACACTATCTAAATGCAATCATATGGATGGCACTCTTGTGCGCCTGCTTCGTTCGTTGGTGAGATTTACCCATACGGCTGCGCGTTTGTAGGTCGTTCATTTCAATTACTTTAGAGTGTTTCATGGTGTGAATGAATATACCACAATTAGTGTATCTATTCTGCTGTTTACAGGTATTTGGGTTGTTTCTAGTTTTAGGCTGTTGTGATTAGCACCATTACAATATTCTAGAACAGTGTCCAGTTTTTTTTTACTTTCTGCGATGGTAAAAATGTTCTATATCTGTGCCGTCCAGCATGGTACCCCCTATTGACATGTGACTTTTGAGCATTTAAAATGTGACAGGTGTGACTGAGGAACTGAATTTTTAATTTTCTAAAATTGTAATTAATCTAAATGTAAATAGCTAACATAGCTAGGGCTACTGTATTGGACAGTACAGTTCTAGCTTGTCTTTTGGTGACCATAATAGATATTTCTATTCAGTATATGCCTAGGAGTGCAATTGCTATGTCATAGATATAAATATTAGCCTTAATTGGTTCTACCAAGCAGTTTTCTATGTTGATTAAACCAATTTACACTCCTACCAGTGTCAGCACCACATGGTCCCCAATACTTAGTATTTTTTTTATTTCATTTCTCTTTCTGGTGAGCATGTAGTTAAAAGAGGCTTTTGTTCCTTTTTTTTTTTTTTTTTTTTTTTTTTTTTTTTTTTTTTTTGAGACTGAGTTTCGCTCTTGTTGCTCAGGCTGGAGTGCAATGGTGCAATATTGGCTCACCACAACCTCCACCTCCCAGGTTCAAGCACTTCTCTTACCTTGGCCTCCTGAGTAGCTGGGATTACAGGTACACACCACCATGCCTGGCTAATTTTGTATTTTTAGTCGAGATGGGGTTTCTCTATGTTGGTTAGGATGGTCTCAAACTCCCGACCTCAGGTGATCCCTGCCCACCTCAACCTCCCAAAGTGCTGAGATTACAGGTGCACCCAGCCACTTTTGTTCACTTTTATGTAAGATGGTGAAATTGCCATGTAACCATAGTGAAGAAGAAGATGGTGGTGGCAGTGGTGGTTGGGGGTTTCTTGGAGGCTGAGAGAAGCTGAGAGTCTAAAGCTCATCCTTTTCATGACGCCACCTGCAGTCAGACCTCCCAATTCATCAGCCTTCTCCCTCGGGAACTAGACCTAAGGCATCAGCAGGACAGGAGGGAGGGACTGTGTGTTTGGAGGTTCCCCATCTCCCAGAACTCCTGTTACTCTATGCCTTCTCAAAATCAGTGTCCCCTCTTCTGCTGCTACTTATTAGAATGCCTCACCAGAGGAGATGGTGAGCTTGCTTGGCAGGCTGCAACCAGGGTAGAGAATCCAGGTTTTGTTCTGGTTGCAGTTTTAGTTTGCGGCTTGGCTTTGCCATGTATAAAACAGCATTAACAATCCTTGGAGCTGGACGCAATGGCTCACACCTATAATCTGAGCACTTTGTAAGGCTGAGGTGAGAGGATCATTTGAGGTCAGGTATTTGAGAAGAGCCTGGGCAACATAGTGAGACATTGTCTCTACTAAAAATAAAAATTAAAAAAAATTATATGGGTGCAGTGGTGTGTACCTATAATCCCAGCTACTAGGGAGGCTGAGGTGGGAGGATTGATTGAGCCCAGTAGGTCGATGCTGCAGTGAGCTATGATTTCACCACTGCACTCCAGCTGGAGCAACAGGCTGAGATTGTCTCAAAAACAAAAACAGGCCAGGCACAGTGGCTTGCACCCGTAATCTCAGCACTTTGGGAGGCTGAGGTGGAAGGATCACTTAAGGTCAGGAGTGGAGACCAGCCTCGACAATATGGTGAAACCCTGTCTCCACTAAAAATACAAAAAAGAAAAAAAAATTAGCCAGGCATGCTGGCACATGCCTGTAGTCCCAGTTACTTGGGAGGCTGCTGCAGGAGAATTGCTTGAATCCTGGAGGCAAAGGTTGCAGTGAGCTGAGATCGCGCCACTGCACTCCAGCCTGGGCAACCCAGAGAGACTCTGTCTCAAAACAAAAACAAACACAAAAGACAATCTTTGGGTGTGCTTGCTGAGAAGTAAAGCAAAGTCAACCCTATGGAGGCAGCAGGGATATGTCTTACTATGTGTCAGGCTGTGTGTGTGGGTAGGTGAGTGTGTGTTGCTTTGTAGACATTCTCTTTAATCCTCAGAATAGCCATGTGAGGATTCCTTATTTACACATGAAGAAACTGAGGCTCAGAGAGGTTAAGTCACTCTCCCGAAAGGCCATAGCAAGTAAACAGTGGCAGTAACCTCAATAGGACTTTTCACCCAGTGCCACTAAGAACATTTCTGTTTTCTATCTTTCTCCTCTGGGTAAACCAACTAGTGCAGATCTTGAAATTCTGGATCAAATTAGATGCCCTATGTTACACCTCCTTTTGGATGGACCTCAGCTAACCATTGACCACCTGTCTGTTGGAAATTAAGCAAAGTGTTTGCTATGTTAAAATACCAGTGAAATTCACTTTGTGTGACACATGAGTTCTTGGAAAGTTGTATGTGAAGAGCTTTTTGCCGTGGATAGGGAGAAAAACTGAGTACATTTTAAACTCATCACTGGACTTTGTTGTTTAAAAGTATCCCAAACTGAATTATTTTGTAAAGTGAAGGATTCCTTTGAAATATGAGTAATAACCCAGAATTTCTTTTTTAAGTTGAGGGTTTCTAATAATAAAAAAGTGATGAACAACTTAAAATTATAT
The DNA here is from genome assembly GCF_048565385.1 of Saimiri boliviensis. Classification (NCBI taxonomy): domain Eukaryota; kingdom Metazoa; phylum Chordata; class Mammalia; order Primates; family Cebidae; genus Saimiri; species Saimiri boliviensis. Next base: position 84,163,294 of record NC_133460.1, read on the forward strand.
GCAAGATTAATCAATATTTCATACCTATTTCCTGGTTCATTGAGAAGGACTATCTTATTATTATTATTATTATTATTATTTTATTTATTTATTTATTTTGAAGATGAGGTTTCACCATGTTGTTCAGGCTGGTCTTGAACTCCCGACCTCAGGTGATCCACCCACCTCGGCCTCCCAGAGTGCTAGGATTACAGGCGTGGACCACCGCGCCCAGCCTGAAGGGTTATCTTCAAAGTCTCACTGGGACCATCTTGAGAATGAATTGTCTGGGAGGTATACAGATTTGTTCTCAATCCAGATCATGAGCAACTAGAAACCCATTGCTCCCATGGCTACTAGTGGATTCAGGCTCAGCTTGGCTATATTTTATAGTCCTTGATCACTTGGTGAGCCTCTCACAGAGAGGGCTCAAGAGTCAAAGGATTATTATGTTATGTCACCTTTCCAGTCCTTTCCAGCCCTTAGAGTCTTTAAACTAAATTTGTTACATGCCTATAGATTAGCTATACATTTCACCTAAGAATTACCAAAGTCCAACTCTTTTCTGATGCCCAGTTCTGCCTGTAGCATCCTAGGCAAGGCACTGTCCCATATCTCCTGGACACTATCCATGGGAGAACCACTCACCCCTCTACTCAGTAAGTGTGACAAAATTCTGTCTTATGTTCACATGGAATCTGCCTTCCTGCAACTTCCATCACGGGCAACTCCTGTTTTCACAGACGTCTACTTCTTCTGCATGGCAGCTCTTCACATATTTAAAGCTAGCCATTGAATGCTGTGTAGACCTTCTCTTCTCCTGGTCAATAGCCTCAGTTTCTTTGACTGTCTTCAGCCTCCTGACCATTCTTCAGTAGATGTTCTCTAGCTCACTTATTTCTTCTGTACCTGGGCTGTTCTGTGCTCCCCACAGCAGGCACCCCCTTCCTAAGCCTTTTAACACATCTATGCATCCTCCCCTACTCTTCTGAGAAGGCTGAGGACAACTGGGAGGCTCTCCTCAAATTCCGTTTTTATTCCTTAGTCTTCAGAGGAATAAGTACCATTCTTCTCAGTACAAGTAACACTTCCCCTTAAAGTCTAGATAATAGTTTCTTTCTTATTTCTAGAAATAATGCTTCTGAGGCCAGGCATGGTTGCTCATGCCTGTAATCCCAGCACTGTGGGAGGCTGAGGTAGGAGGATTGCTTGAGCCCAGGAGTTTGAGACCAGCCTGGGCAACATGGCCAAACCCCATCTCTACAAAAAATACAGAAATCAGCCAGGCATGACGGTGCATACCAATAGTCCCAGCTACTAGGCAGACTGAGGTGGGAGGATCACCTGAGCCTGGGGAAGCTGAGGCTGCAGTGAGCTGAGACAGTACCACTGCATTCCAACCTGGATGACAGAGTGAGATCCTGTCTTGAGAAAAAGGTGGAAGGGGAGGAAGAGGAGGAGGAAGATGAGGAGGAGGAAAGAAAAGAAAAGAGAAAGAAATAATACTTCTAAATTTTGAGTTCTGAGGTCCTACCACCCTGCAATCTAACATTCTCTACCTTTCTTCCTTTCCCTCTCAAACATGTAGCCATCTCTCATATTACCTTCTCTTAATACTGGTGCCTCTTTCTTAAATATCTTTCCTCTCCTTTTCTGTAGTTTCTGCCTGTTTTTTTTTTTTTTTTTTTTTTTTTTTTAATCAGCTCCTTCCCCTTCCCCTAGCCTAACTGATGTTTGCCTTCTAGGTTTTGGACACTGATGCCCGGTTGGAAGCTGCCTTTGTGGTCCCCTGGCTCAACTCTTCCCAGATACCTGTGCCCACTCTCCAGCATTCCTGAGAGGTCATTGTCCTGCCACTCCCTGTAATTATCTGAGACTCACTCTTTGAGGTCAGCATTGGTCCAATGGCTTCTCTTCAGAGTTGTCCTTTATTACTTCTTTTTAACATTTGGCATAAAGACTTTTTTTCCTGGGAAGTCTTCTCATAGTTTTGACACCATGCCTGATTATTTCCTTGCACAAAGCATAGCTCCTCGAGTCTTCCTTCTCCAGCCCCACTTAAGGGAACCTTCCAAGGCTTAGTGGCTTTTCAACACTCTTTTCATCCGAAAGCTAGTCATTGTGCAGTGTCAACTATCACTTTTATACTAAGGGCCCCTGAATCTATAGCTTTAGCCTTGGATTCCCTCTAATGTCATATTTCCAAATGCCTAGGGGATAATTCTACTTGTACATCCCACTGTCATCTCAAGTTCATCACCACTCCCCAAAAGTACTCACATCTCAACTTCCACCAATGGCATCACCTGCCCTTGTTTTCTTCTCTTTGTTTGGGACCAATCAGTCAACAAGTGATTTCCCCAAGAGTCTCTTCACTGAAAGCAGAAGGAGGCCTAACATTGACTGAACACCTAATGCCTTTCAGGTACTGGGCTTTCATGCTGACCCATTTCATACTAGAACCATTCTGAAAAGTCAGTGTCATTATCCTCATGTTATGGATTAAGAAATCAAACTTTGAGAATGTTGAACCCTGTTCAATGACACCCAGCTCTAGAGTGACAGAATCCAGGGTTCAAATCAAGGTCTATCTCATTTTAAAGGCTAAGCACTTTACTGAAATGACCTCCTAACTTGCCCCTTGGTGTGAGTGTATTGTTGATAAACCCTCATACAGGCAATGTACAAGGTCCTCATACAGGCACTGATTGATTCTCCCCAATGCTGCTTACTCAAAGGTACCTACATTTTTTCAACCACACTAGGGCTCCTCACTGTGTATAGGATCAGATATACACTACAGACCGCTAATGAACTCCCATTACTTTGCCTAGTCAACCAAAAATATTTTTTTAATGATCTACACAATCTCTTTACCATCCTGCTCCCCCCACCCCTTTATTGACCATGCTCATTCCTGGAGAAACCTCTCAGTTCTTCCAAAACTCCTCCTAACTTCAAGTCAAATGCCTCTTAATTATAAAGTCTTTTCCAGACAGCACAGCCCACAGTGATTGTACATTTTCTGAATGTAGATAAAATAGTGAGCGAGTGCAGTGGCTCATGCCTATAATCCCAGCACTTTGAGAGGCTGAGACAGGTGGATGGCTTGAGTACAGAAGTTCAAGTCCAGCCTGGGCAGCATGGCGAAACCCCATCTCTAAAAAAAAAAAAAAAAAAAAAAAAATTAGCCAAGAGTGGTGGCATGCACCTGTAGTCCCAGCTACTCAGGAAGCTGAGTTGGGAACATTACCTGATCATCTGAGCCTGAGCCTGGGAGCATCACCTGAGCCCAGAAGGTCAAGGCTGCAGTGAGCCATGATTGTGCCATTGCACTCCAGCCTGGGCAGCAGAGTGAGACTCCATCTCTTTAAAAAAAAAAAAAGTAGTCTTGCTTATGGTCTCATTATTTCCATTCTCAATTAGAAAATAAGGTCCTTGAAGTCAAGGATCATGTTTTTATGCTTCCTTTGTGTTACTCACAGAGATGGATATAAATGAAATAATTTAGAAAAAAAAGATTAGAAAAGTATAAAATGCAATATAAATGAAGCATATTATTCTTAATATTGCTAACGTTATAAACACTGGCAGAACTTATTGTCCGGTTGGAATTGTGTACAAGTTCAGCGAACAAAATAACTCGAGGGACTCGATAAACAAAACAGGCCCAGGGTTCTTCTTCCTCCTATTTAATCCTTAACAACACCATCTCAGTTTCTCAGACTGAATGTGTTAAAGAGAGGCATCTACATTGCTCACTAGATGACTGGCTCTTTAAGGACATGGAATGCGCAAATAATAGTCACTTCATTTTACAGATGAGAAAACTGGGGGGCTCAGAGAGGTTAAGCAACTTGCACAAGGTCACACAGCTAGTATCAGAGCAGGAGATAAAGCTGATCTGTTTGCCTTCTCCAGAAAACTCTTTGAGACACATTGACCAATTGTCGGCTGCTTCAAGTGAATGTTTGTTTTTTGTTTTTTGTTTTTTCTCCTCGATAGCTGCTCTTGGTGATGTCTCTCTGCTAAGAACTGCACCCATACCTTGGCTCTATCAATGATCCCATCAGTTTAGCATCTCTGAGTGCTGAGAGGCAGTCAAGTGCCCTACCTCTGCCCTCTAGTGATCACTATGGGATGCACAACTCCTACCGGCACTGTCTCTGAGGGACTTGTCAGTACCTTCTGGTGTTGCCAGGGACTGGATGCCACATAGCCTAAGTTTACAGAAAGGTTCAAGTCTCCCAGGCTTCCCTCCTGGGCTGTTCCTTGGGGGAGGTCTTGAGTTCTCTGGGTTCCCCCACTCCTGCTGGTCATTTAAGGAAGACCCACCCATTCCTGACAATGACCAAAATCGAATAAGAAAGGGAATTGGTGATAGCTCCAAATTCCTTTTCAGGGAGTCAGTGAAAGCATCTGACTCAGAGCCCAGAGAAGGGATGTCTGTTCTTAGCTTCCATAGCCCTTTGTTTACTGATGCACACCTATGCCTGGTATTGTCATGAGTTCCAAAATGTACTTATTTTATGTGACCTTGAGCCAGTCTCTTAATCTCTCAGAGCAGTGGCATCCTCATCTGAAAAGGGAACGAAAATCTTCTTGCCTCATCTACCCTATAGGGACATGATGCGGATGGAGCCAGAGAGCCAGTGTAAAATGGGGTGGGGTTTAAGGTAGCTTCCCCTCCTCTTCCATTGTCATCTCAGGGCACTGGAGCCTGTGTGCAGACCAAGCCTCCAGAGCTGTCCACCATCTCAGTGTTCCTCCAGATAAATAAGCTCACTGCTCTGATTGGATGCTGGGTTACTTAGGACCACCGGTGCCTTTGGGCGGATTAGAAAAAGACATCATTTCCTCTGAGTGGACGTGGCTTTTGCCAGGTGCTCAGCTTGGTGGATGGAAATGGGTTTCTCTTAGGGCAGGTGTTCTCATTCAGTGAACAAGTCACATAACCAAACATCATAGTTTTGATACCACTGGCCTGTGTTTATCCCTCTCTCTATTGCCTGAATAACCAAATGGATATGCTGATCACATTTAGAGGACACTAAGTCATTACATTAGGAAAAAGTCAGCCATAAATAGGTGGTATAGCCTCTGGGGGAGGAAATTCCCAGCCCTCTGACTGCGGGTTGCTTGATTTCCTAAGGCATAGGGCAGTGTTCTTGTCACTGGCCCTAGAGCCTAAAGAAGAATTCCTCCCATAACTGACCATAATCCTACAGTGATTGTGGGCAATGATGAATCTAAGACTTGTACTTTGAAGGCAAATGAGAATAAATGACCCTCTGATGGAAACCGATGGTCCTGTGGGTAGCAGGTTCTGTCAGGGCATTTTATTTTTTTTTGTTTTGAGACAGGTTCTCACTCTGTTGTCTGGACTGGGGTGTAATGGCATGATCTTGGCTCACTGCAACCCACACCTCCTGGGCTCAAGCCATCCTCCCACCCTCAGTCTCCTGAGTAGCTGGGACTACAGGCATGCACCACCATGTCCAACTAATTTTTTTATCTTTCGTGGAGACCAGGTTTCACCATGTTGCTCACGTTGTCCCACACTCAGGCAATCCTCCTCCTTCAGCCTCCCAAAGTCTACAGGTGTGAGCCACCACGCCTGACCTTGTCAGGACACTATAGATTCTGTTGTTTTCTGTCTCCCTGATATGAATCTCTTTCTCCTTTCACTTCTCTCTGCTCCTCTATTTTCCTCTTCCCCTCTCTCCTCCCTCTCTTCTCTTCTGTCCTTTTTCTTTCCGTGTATCCATATTGCTCTGAAAACTATATTCCTCTGAAAACCTCTGATTGTCATTCCTCTGTCTCTCTCCTTTTCCCTTTTCTTTTTTTTTTTTTTTTTTTTTTTTTTTGAGATGGAGTCTTGCTCTGTTGCCCAGACTGGAGTGCAGTGGCATGATCTCAGCTCACTACTCAGTGACCTTGGTGCCACTACTTTAATTCCATATTATAAAATCAGTGAGTGAGTTGGAGGAGAGTGACACCATTGAGCTGCACATAATAAAATAATTTTAAAATAGGCTGGCGCAGATTACAGGCTCATGCCTGTAATCCCAACACTTTAGGAGGCCAAGATGGGCGGATCATGAGGTCAGGAGTTCGAGACCAGCCTGGCCAATATGGTGAAACCCCATCTCTACTAAAAATACAAAAATTAACCAGGCATGGTGGTGCACACCTATAATCCCAGCTACTCGGGAGGCTGAGGTACAAGAATTGCTTGAACCTGGGAGGCGGAGGTTGCAGTGAGCCGAGATGGCACCATTGCACTTCAGCTCTGGGCAACAGAGCAAGACTTTGTTTTGGGGGAAAAAAAGAATATTCAATAGTTTTATACATCCTGTAATTTATATTTTAAAATTAGACAACTTGAACCAGTCATACTTCTCCCACAAAAATAGTAGCTATGTTAAGTGGCTTTTTTATTTGTATATAAACTGCAAGTGCTCTTTTCTGTGCATCATTGATCTTTGTAGGGAAAATCTCCCCCACCACGATTTGTACAATAAACTGTGGTGCATGGCTGTAGGAAGGAGGGAAGCTCGCAGAGAGGGCCTCGTCTGATGAGCATCAATCCTGCTCAGGACACCAGCAGCAAGGAAGGTTTCAGATCTCAGAATGCGGAAGGAAATTTTCAAATCTAGCTCCTTGCTTTGTTTCCAGGCTCTCCCCCTTCCATACCCATCCACTGGAGGTCTAGAATAGTTACATGATTTCAGTCACACAGACAGCTCATGGCAAAGCCTCCAGCAGAACCTATTTGTCGAACACAACAAATACGTGACATGGGATATGTAATATCCTCTTCCCTAGGAGCTACAAGAATTCATACAGCTTAATAAGACCCAGTCACCTCTTAAATGAAATTTACTGCCTCCAGGGAGAAGCTAGATCATTGAACCAACACTGATTTACCAGGTGGACAAAATCAAATTTCACCCAAAAGTCTATAGATTACATGTCAAATTACATTTGCACACAATAGGTCACGCTAATGGAGGGTCAGGGATATGGGCCATCCGCACAGATGATGATCTGTTTTCCTTTCAGCACTTGGCATATACCCAGGGCCTTGCTCACTGACATGTTAGACAACAGCTCACCGCAAACAGCTGCTCCCATGGCTAGCAGCTTTTGGCCTCCTCTAAGTACCTTCTCCTGCAATAAGCCACGTGACTCCTCTTCCCGGGTAGGCTGTGATTTGCAATTAGCAAGCAGTCTTGCCGACTAAGTTTGAGTTTGTGAAGTCCTAAATTCCCAGAGCATTTTGCTTTTTCTTCCTTCCTTTTTTTTCTTTCTCAGCGGCACCCATCACTTTCTGTTCAGTTGAAAAATATTTAGGCGGTATTGACTATAGCCAAGCACTGTGCTGAGCACTAGGAATAAGCCAGGCTCCCCACCCTCCCATGAGTTCAGTGTCATGGTGGAGTAGGAGCGAGAACAGACTCATGAAGAATATCTCCCTCCCTCTGCAACAAGAAGTGATAACCTGGGGGTTGCACGGGGTATTATTGGTCCAATAGGAGGGGTCAGGACAGATGTCAGGGAGATGACACTTGAGCCAAGCCCTGAGGCATAAATAGAAAGGCATTTGCCAGGCAGAGTGAAGGAAAGTAAAACTAGTTCTGGAAAAAGGAAGATGGGAAGATGGGAAGTTGGAGGAGGGAGATTTGAAGGGGTAAGTAGGGGGCAATTGTCCTCACTTGCTGCATTGCTACCAAGCTTCCCACATAGACATCATCTGTCTATGTTACAGAGAAACAGGTAGAAATGCTATGTTTTGTTTTGACTCTAACAACAATTTCCTTTGGCTTTAAAACTTGTGTTGGAGGCCGGGCGCGGTGGCTCAAGCCTTTGGGAGGCTGAGGCGGGTGGATCACGAGGTCAAGAGATCGAGACCATCCTGGTCAACATGGTGAAACCCCGTCTCTACTAAAAACACAAAAAATTAGCTGGGCATGGTGGCGCGTGCCTGTAATCCCAGCTACTCAGGAGGCTGAGGCAGGAGAATTGCCTGAACCCAGGAGGCGGAGGTTGTGGTGAGCTGAGATTGCGCCATTGCACTCCAGCCTGGGTAACAAGAGCGAAACTCTGTCTCAAAAAAAAAAAAAAAAAAAAAAAAAAAACTTGTGTTGGACGATGCCGAGTGTGATGGCTCAAACCTGTAATCCCAGGACTTTGGGAGGCTGAGGTGGGAGGATCACGAGGTCAGGAGTTTCAGACCAGCCTGGCCAACACAGCAAAACTCCATCTCTTAAAAAAATAAATAAATAAATAATTAAAAAAATAAAAAACTTTTGTTGAACAGAAACACAACTACTATATGATCTCACTTATATGTGAAATCTAAAAAGTTGAACTCAGAAGCTGAGAGTTCAACAGTGGTTACCAGTGGATAGGGGTTGGGGGACAGCCAAGGATACAAAATTTCAGTTAAATGAGGAATAAATTCAAGAAACCTGTTATACAACATGATGGTAGTTAATAACAATATATTGTACACTTAAAAATTGCTAAGAGAATAGCTTTTAAGTGTTCTTACTACAAATAAATGATAAGTATGGGAGGTAACAGATTGTTAATTAGTTTGATTTAGCTATTGCACAATGTGTACACACATTAAAACATCATGTTGTACACCATAAATATGCACAATTTTTATTTGACAATTTAAAAAATAATTTTAAAGAATTTATGTTGGAATAATAAGGGAAATCATGCCCAGGAGAGGAGCATATAAGAATTCTCGCCGGGCGCGGTGGCTCAAGCCTGTAATCCCAGCACTTTGGGAGGCCGAGGCGGGTGGATCACGAGGTCAAGAGATCGAGACCATCCCGGTCAACATAGTGAAACCCCGTCTCTACTAAAAATACAAAAAATTAGCTGGGCATGGTGGCACGTGCCTGTAATCCCAGCTACTCAGGAGGCTGAGGCAGGAGAATTGCCTGAACCCAGGAGGCGGAGGTTGCGATGAGCCGAGATCGCGCCATTGTACTCCAGCCTGGGTAACAAGAGCAAAACTCTGTCTCAAAAAAAAAAAAAAAATTCTCGGCTGAGTGCAGTGGCTCATGTCTGTAATCCCAGCACTTTGGGAAGCTGATGTGGGTGGACTGCTTGAGCCCAGGCGTTGGGAGACCAACCTGGTCATCATAGTGGGACCCCTGTCTCTACAAAAATTAAAAAATTAGCCAGATGTGGTGGCACACCCCTGTAGTCCAGGAACTCAGGAGGCTGAGGGGGGAGGATCACTTGAGCCTGAGAGGTTGAGGCTGCAGTGAGCTGTGATTGTGCCACGGCATTCCAGCCTGGGTAACAGAGCTGAGACCCTGTCTCAAAAATGAAAAGAAAAATATAAGATTGAAAAAAGAGAATTCTCAAACTTTCTGCTTAAATTTTTGATGAATCTAAAAATGTTCCCCCAAAATAAAGTCTGTTAATTAAAAAAAACAAACAAACACCTTAGGTTGGGTTAATTTATTTATTTTAGGGCACAGCCGAAGTTATCTCAGTTGTCCTAGAAAACATGGAAATCCACGGAAGTCGTGATCAGGTGTCTGCCTTCCCTTTCCACCCCTATTTCTCCCTAGTCTCTCCCACATCGGGGAAGGGCCCCACCATCACCTCTTCGCACAGGTCAGAAACCTGGGGATCTCCCTCAGTCCTTCCATCCTCCTCACCTGAGCCCGTCGCTGCGTGCTGTAGATTGGACTCTATGCTCTTGCTGGAGTCCATCTCCATTTCCTCTCCTCCAGAAAAGGCCACCCTCATCTTTCCCCCAGCCCAGCCCCTTCAGTGGGCTCTTAACTTGATGGCCCTCTGGTGTTCATTTGCCAGAGCTGCCATAACAGAGTGCCACAGTCTGAGGAGCTTAAGCAACAGAAATCGATTTTCTCACCAATCTGGAGACTAGATGTCTAAGGTCAAAGTGTCAGCCGGGTTGCTTTCTTCCAAAGCCTCTCTCCTTACTTTTTGACGGCCATCTTCTCCCTGTGTCTTCCCATGGTCTTCCCTCTCTGTGTGTCTGTGTCCCCATTACCTCTTCCTGTAAGGATACCAGTCCTATTGAATCAGGGCCCATCCTAATAACCTCACTTTGACTTCATTGCCTTTTTAAAGACTGTCTTCAAATACAGTCACATTCTAAGGTTTTGGGCATTTGGACTTTAGCACATGAATTTGGGGGGGACTCAATTCAGCACATAATGTGACTTCTTTCTACGCTTGCGTCCCTCTGAGCCAATCTTCAGGCAGTCACCAAAGTGATGTGCTAAGACTGGAAGTCAGATGGAGTGACTTACCTGCTTAAAAGCCTTCAGTGACTTTCCCGTGTCCTTACAATGAAATCCAGACCCTTCGCTGTGGCCTAAAAGGAACCGTCCCACCCGATCTACCCTCCCCCACACTCTCCCTGCCTCCCCGCTGCTCAACACTGTACAGCCACACGACTGCCTTCTGCTTCTCAGATGCATCGAGCTCCTTGGTGCTATTCCCATTCTTCCTCCAGCCACCTCCTACTCATTCTTCAGTTCTCAGAGATGCCCCCTGAGTATCTGGTCATAAGTAGGTGCCCACTATTATTCATTCTCTTCTCTCCTCTTCTCTTCTCTCTTCTTCTTCTACTTCTTCTTCCTCCTCTTCCTCCTTCTCTCTCTCTTTGTCTCTCCCCCCACAACCCATAGCTATCTGGGATTCCAATATCCACAGTTATTCTGTATCCTAGTCCCCAGGTGCTTTACTTGGCAGCTTGTGTCACAGCTTGATATTATGTTTCCTTGTTCACTCGTTTTGTCTCCCTCGGTAGACTGAAAACCTCCTGAGGACAAAGACTATGTCCGTCTCCTTTGCTCCCGTATTCTGGATCCTGGCATAGTATACTTGATCCTAGGACAGGTAATGTGCTCATCAAATACTTACTGAAAGAGAGACAAAATGAATGAGGAGCTTGGGCTTTATGCTATAGGTGATGGGAAAGCTACGGGTGAATTTCCACTGTGATTAGCTGTGCATTTTATTTTATTTTATTTTATTTTATTTTATTTTATTTATTTATTTATTTTTTGAGACGGAGTTTTGCTCTCGTCACCCAGGCTGGAGTGCAATGGCGCGATCTCGGCTCACCGCAACCTCTGCCTCCTGGGTTCAGGCAATTCTCCTGCCTCAGCCTCCTGAGTAGCTGGGATTACAGGCACGTGCCACCATGCCCAGCTAATTTTTTGTATTTTTAGTAGAGACGGGGTTTCACCATGTTGACCAGGTTGGTCTCGATCTCTCGACCTTGTGATCCACCCGCCTCGGCCTCCCAAAGTGCTGGGATTACAGGCTTGAGCCACCGCGCCCGGCCTATTTTATTTTATTTTATTTTTATTTTTAAAGACGAGGTTTCACCATGTTGGCCAGGCTGGTCTCCAACGCCTGATCTCAGGTGATCCGCCCGCCTCAGCCTCCCAAAGTGCTAGGATTAGAGGCGTCAGCCACCGTGCCCAGCAACTGTGCACTTTAGAGAGATCACTCTGGCTGCAGTGGAGAGGGGGCAGGCTAAGGGGCTGATCCTGGATCAGGGAAACTAGTGCGGAGCTATTGCAATAGTCTAAGCAAGAGACAAGGAAATACTGAACCAGGGTCATAGAAATGGGAAAGAAACGGAGATAACATTTGGAGGATGTGATAGTTGATCAGAAGTAAGAGGTGCAGGAGAGGGGAGACTAAGATGACACCCTGATTCCTGGACTAGGTGAGAAGGTAAGTGACATGAGAGGATAAATAAATCCTCTTACTAAGGGCAGGCTCTGTGCAGATGGGAGGCAGGCTTAGTGGCCACACTTGTTCTCATTCTTGTTCCTCACCTACAATGAAATGCCACGTTTACGGAGAGATTCTCATTCTTTTTTCTTCACCTTTCTGCCAAATACCCTACAACTTTAGGCAATGGAGACTGGAGATATGTGAAGGGGAGAGGAGGAGGAACAGATGGCTTGTGTGTGTTGGGGGTAAATTTGAGGGACAACTGCCCTATCCTCTTACTATAAGCCTCCCCTCAAAGACAGGGTCTGTGTTGAAGTTCCCATTTTAAAATGCTTTGCACATAGTAGGCCCTCAGTCATCCCATTTGGGGATGGTGCCTGCAGGTCCTTCGTCACAACACGGTGTCAACCGCGGAAATCCTTGCGTGTGTCCACGAGCTCAACACCCTGGGAATGTCGTCTCTCTAATTCCCCTGTCACTCACATCCTCCAGCCCTGCTCAGCCTGTTCCATTCTCAGCGACCCCTCACCCAGTGCTTGTTTTCATCTCTGGCAGAAACAAAGCAAGCCCCAAATACAACGGCCAACTGGCAAGTGATGAGTGATGAGCCTCCTGGCTCTAAAAGGCTGAAATGAGGGGGCCTTTCAGTGTTAAGTGCAGTAACCCTAGCCCTCAGCTCACTGTAACTCTAGACGGGGGTGGCCTGGGCCTGGGCATGGCCCAGGAAGCATGAACAGGCCTAGAGATCCTCAGCTGGACTAAGCGAAAAGAGTACTTCTCTGCAGTCAATCGAAGGCATGAAATTAATGCCCAAATGGAGGTAAATTAGATGCACTGAAATGACACCAGAGGACAAATGCATTCCTTACTAAGGGCAGGCTCTCTGCAGGAAATGGGAGGCAGGTTTGGTGGCCACACTTAGTCTCCTTTTTGATTCTCACCTAGTGAGATACTACTTTTATAGAGAGATTCTTAATCTCTTTTTTCTTCCTTGTCCTCTGCCTGATATCCTACAGCTTTGGACAAGTAACTTAACCTCTCAGTTTCCTCATTGATAAAGTGAATCATACTCTGTACCTCAAAGGGCTGTGGTGAGACGTAAATGAGCTGAAGGATTTAAAAAATTGCCTGGTTCATAGGAGGCCTTCTGTAATGTTAATGGACTCTGAATCCAGGTGTTTTGCTCCGACTAAAAGCAAGTTTCTATTTCAGAAGTATGAGGCACTGGAGAAATGCAGTCAGCTCTCAGATGTCTGTGGTCTACAGTATAATAGCAAATAGGTGTTCATTTAAACTGTGCTCTAGAGGAAGTAATCCCTGTAATCTAAGATTGCATATAATACAGAAGCGATCAGCTGGCATTTAATCAAACATTCACTGCTACTACGTGGGCTTTTATTGCCTCCCATTAGCACCAGAGCATTGTAATGAGCATAATAAATATATTGAATAGGGCTTCACTGGGCAAAAGATGTGGCTTGTTAATAAGCTCAGTTAGAAATGAGTGCTCATTGTTAAAATCAGTGGTATCCAGACAGGGCATGGTAGCTCGCACTTGTAATCCCAGCACTTTGGAAAGCCAAGGTGAGAGGATTGCTTGAGCCCAGAATTTTGAGACCAGCCTGGGCAACATAGGGAGACCCTGACTCTACAAAATATTTAAAAATTCGCTGGGCATGGTAGCATACACTTGTGGTCCCAGCTCCTCGGGAGGCTAGAGTGGAAGAATCACATGAGCCCAGGAAGTCGGGGCTGCAGTGAGATGTGGTCTTGTCACTGCACTTCAGCCTGGGTGACAGAGTGAGGCCCTGTCTCAAAAACAAACGGGCTGAGCACAGTGGCTCATGCCTGTAACCCCAGCACTTTGGGAGGCCGAGGCAGGTGGATCATGAGGTCAGAAGATCCAGACTATCTTGGCTGACAAGGTGAAACCCCATCTCTACTAAAAATACAAAAACTTAGCTGGGCATGGTGGCACCTGCCTATGGTCCCAGCTACTCAGGAGGCTGAGGCAGAATTGCTTGAACCTGGAAGCAGAGGTTGCAGTGAGCCAAGATTACACCACTGCACTCCAGGCTGGGTGACAGAGTGAGACTCCATCTAAAAAAAAAAAAAAAAAAAAAAAACCATAACTCAGTGGTACCCAAGATAGGCAGGTTGGCTGGAATAGTTTGCAGTCACTGTCTGTTCTTGCATGATAAGTAAAAAAAATCTGCTCTACTGTATCCATTTCACCTTTCTGGGTGATTCTGAAATGGTTCTATGTCCAGCCATGATGTCAAGGGAGTCAAGCTGCCCAAAGCCTTAGGTTAACCTAATCCTGCCTCTAGATTGTCAACTCCCCCTCAAGCCGACTTTTCATGCAGGGCAGGTTTAGAGCACCTGGAAGGACAGAGCTGTAATCAGCTTTCAAAACATTATTTTTGTGTAAATTGGCTGATAAAATGGATCTTTTATGTCCAAGATGTGGCAGAATTTGACTCCAAATTTGTGTGATGTGAAGTTGTAGGAGGAATAGCTAGCTTTCAACAATCCCTAACGTTTGCAGGCTACCTGTATCTACCAAAACTAACCTAATGGTTTGGACATAATTAAATGTGTTTAGCTCAATTGGAAACTACCATTAATATGTAATAGGCTAAATGCTTTCTTTACATTATTTGATTTAATCCTCAGAACAAATCTGTCAGATAGGTCCTTTTATTATTCTTTATTTTTTTAACGTGGACTGGAGTGCGTAGGCTGGAGTGCAGTGGCACAATCTCAGCTCACTGCAACCTCTGCCTCCCAGGTTGGAGCAGTTCTCTTGCCTCAGCCTCCCAAATAGTTAAGTGCAGCCCAGGTTGGGCACTCACACAGGGGGTGACCCACACCGTATCTGGACGGCTCCAGGCCCTCAGGACTCTATCTTCTTGTTGACCAGACTGTGTTGTCTTGTCACTTCCTCCACAGGACCTACTTCTACCCACTGGAGTCACTCAGAAGCCCAGTCCCTCTGTCCCACGACAGCCCTCCAGGTGTGTTAACATCGATTCATGTGTCCCTATTTGTGCTCCCTTAGGAAGGACCTAGGGTGTCCAGTGCCGTGACATGTCACATGGGCTCTCCCCAGTCCCTACGGGTCTCCCCACCAGCAGCTTTGGAAGCCGAGACTCTGAATTTGTCCCATTCTCCAGGCAAACAGATGTTTCCTGACTGGCTTTCCAGAGTCAAGGAGGAAGCTGGTGAAGCCTTCTCCCCTTTTATTATTATCTTTATTGAAGTGTAACTTCAATAGAATTATTTATAAAGCTCTTTTTTTTCTTTAAACATCTTCGAGATACAGTTTACATACCATAAAATTCACCCTTTTAAATTGTGTAATTCAGTGATTTTTAGTGTATTTATAGAGTTGTACAGCCATTACTACTACATAATTCCAGAATATTTCCTTTCTTAACGTTTGTTTTTAAGACAAGGTCTCACTCTGTCACCCAGGCTGAATGCAGTGGCGCGATCTCAGCTTACTGCAACCTCTGCCTCCCACACTTAGGTGATCCTCCCAACTCAGCCTCTTGAGTAGCAGAGACCACAGGCACGAACCACCATACCCAGCTAATTTTTTGTAGAGAATTACAAAAAATTCTTTTGGCCAGGCTGGTCTTGAACTCCTGAGCTCAAGCAATCTGCCTACTTTGGGCTTCCAAAGTGTTGGGATTACAGGCATGAGCCACCATGCCCAGCCCAGAACATTTCTGTAACTCCAAAGAGAAACCCCATATTCATTAACAGTTATTCCCCATTCACCCTTTCCCCAGCCTCCTGGCAAACATGAATCTACTTTTTTTTTTTCTTTTTCTTTTTCTTTTTTTTTTTTTTTTGAGACAGGGTCTCGCTCCTTCATCAAAGCTGAAGTGCAGTAGCAGCTGGATCATGGCTCACAGCAGCCTTGAACTCCTGGGCCCCAGTGATCCTCTCACCTCAGCCTCCTGAGTAGCTGGGAGCATTACAGATGTGCTCCACTATGCCTAGCTAATTGTTTTATTTTTATTTTTTGTACAGTCAGGGTCTCACTATGTTGCCCAGGCTGGTCCTGTACTCCTGGCCTCAAGGGATCCTCCCACCAAGCCTCCCAAAGAAGAAGGGATTACAGGTGTGAGCCACCATTCTGGACCCACAGTTATTTATTTTTAAATATATATCTCAGCTTCCCGCTTGCTGCAGAGAACTCAAGTAAGATCGTGTGGATTTTCTTTCCAATAATCTTACTATTTCTTTTCCATTATGTCATTATATGCTTACATATTGAGAGGAACTATGGTTTAAGAGCCCATGGCCTTGGAAAAGTCACTTAAAATCTCTGAGCCCCTATTCCTTCACCCATTAAGTGAGAATAATAATAATAACACCAACGATGATAAAACCTAACTGTCAGTGTTGTACGGAGGAACACAGTATGTTACTTAAGCGTTCAAGAAGGGCAGCTCTCACTCTTCATGAAGGAAAGTACTGCAAACATCCAGATTACCACAGTAAATAAGGTTGATGGGAATATTTTCAAAATTCTCTTCATTCCAGCCAAATGTCATCAATAAGAAAGAGCTAAACACTGACCTCTCCACATGCCCATAACCTCACTTTTTCTGGGAATCCTTAATGACTTGAACATGGTAGAGAACAACCACTAGGGGGCACACTTTCATCACTCGAATGCCTAAGTACCATTCCCCCAGGTCCTTAACGGTACGTTTTCCCACCAAACCTAAGTGTTCGGGAAGCTTGCAGGTGGAGAGACGCCCACCGTCACAGGCTCACAGTTCCACCCTTTTATGGACCTCCTCTCACCTGCCTCCTTCCCTTCTCTCTGTCTTAACTGGCATGAGTTCACTTCTCTTGTGGTAGCAGAGCTTCACTAAACTTAGCCAGACATTTCCAGAAAAAAACTTTTTTTTTCCTTTGTGGACTGTGCAGATAAATGGTGTTGGTTGTTTCAAACTATTGACCGGGCTGCTGTGGAGAACTCTTTGGTTAGAAGGACCGTTTTCCTTGCTTTGACCCAACTTCAAGTGGCTCCCAAGATCAGAAACAATCTCCTTGTTTCTCTTTCTCAATCTACCAGCTTCCTAGTTGGTAGGCTTAAGACCACTGATTTTGGTGGTTTAAGACCATTCCTTTTTTAAAAGCTTTTCATCTGGGGCTGTGGGGTATATATCGAACTTTCTCAATCCTCTATGTATGATACTTGTAGCCAAATCCTTGCTTTGCTTCTCAGACTGAGAAGGCTCTCCACTCCTTCTCTTCCTGCTGATAAGACTTCTAAAGAGTAACAATTCTCAAATTTTAGTATAAATATAAGAATAATGTGGGAGTTTATGTCAAAAGAGCAGATTCTGCCACTTCATACCCATCAGAATGGCTATTATATATTTAAAAAAAGAAAAAACACAGGAAATAACAAGTATTGGTTAGGATATAGAGAAATTGAACTCTTGTGCATTGCTGATGGAAATGTAAAATGATGCAGCCACTGAGGAAAGCAGTATGGTGGTTCCTCAAACAATTAAACATAATTACCATATGATCTAGCAATTCCATTTATAGGTATATACCCAAACGGATTGAAAAGAAGGACTTGAGGCCGGGCATGGTGGCTCACACATGTAATTCCAGCACTTTGGGAGGCTTAGGCAGACAGATCACAAGGTCAGGAGATCGAGACCATCCTGGCTGACATGGTGAAACCCCATTTCTACTAAAAAAAAAAAAATTATCCAGGCATAGTGGCACGCACCTGTAGTGCCAGGTACTGGGGAGGCTGAAGCAGGAGAACTGCTTGAAAACCTGGAAGGCGGAGGTTGCAGTGAGCCAAGATCATGCCACTGCATTACTGCACTCCATCCTGGGCAACAGAGTGAGACTCCAAGAAAGAAAGAGAGAAAGAAAGAAAGAGAGAGAAAGGGAGAAAGAGAGAGAGGAGAAGGAAGACAGGAAGGCGGGAAGGCAGGAAGGAAGGGACTTGAACAGTTATTTGTATATCTGTGTTCATAGCAGCGTTATTTACAATAGCCAAAAGGCGGAAGCAACCCAATGTCTACCAACAGCTGGACAGATAAGCAGAATGTGGTATATGCATACAATAGAATATTATTAAGCCTTAAAAAGGAATGGAATTCCAATGTGTGCTACAACATGAATGAACCTTGAAAATATTATGCTAGGTGAAGTAAGCCAGACTCAAAAGGACAAATACTGTATGATTCCACTTTTTTATTCTAAATTTTTGTTTTTGTTTTTATTTTTATTTTTAGAGATAAGGTCTTGCTCTGTCATTCAAGCTGGAGTGTAAAGCATGAGGGTGGCTTACTGCAGCCTCTAACTCCTGGGCTTAAGTGATCCTCCTGCCTCAGCCTCCCAAGTAGCTAGGATTATAGGCACACACCACTATGCCCAGATAATTTTTGTTTTGGTAGGGTAGGGGGTCTTACTATGTTGCCTAGGTTGGTCTTAAACTCCTGGCCTCAAACGATCCTTCCAGCTCAGCTCCCCAAGTGTTGGGATTGCAGGCATGAGCTACTGTGCCAGGCCCATGATTCTACTTTTTGAAGTACCTATGAACTTGAGCCAAATTCATAAAGAAGGACAATAGAATAATGATTACCAAGGGCTGGGAGACAGGGCAATGAGGAGTTACTGCTTAATGGGTGCAGAGTTTCAGTCTGGGAAGATGAAACCATTCCAGCAATAGATGGTTATAATGTCTTTGCAGCACTGTGAATATACTTAATGCCAATGAATTGCACCCAGGAAATAATAAAAATGGTAAATTTTTATGTTCTGTGTATTTTAACACAATGTAAAAAGTAAAAAAATTTTTTTAAAAATTCAAGCGTAGGTTCCTGAATTCCACACTACTGATTCCATAGGTTTGTGATAAGGCCCAGGAATCTGCAGTTTTAAGTCCCTGGGGGATTTGATGCAGATGGTCTTGGAGAAACATTAGCCTTCTGTGATTCGAGCTGTTTATACTTTCTACAAGTTCTGCTTGGGGAGTATCTACCACATGGGCTTTAACGGACTGACCGCCACTTCCAGTGTGTGACAAGCCACTGAGCCTCTCTGTGCTTCTGATCCTTCATCTCTGAAGTAGGACTGATAGTTACCTACCTGGCAGGGTCTTTGTGAAAACTGAAGAAGTGATATATGTAAAGCGCTTTTTAAAAATATAATTATTATAGCAGGTGACTCAAGATTACTCCTTCCCTTCGTGATTAGGGTTATATACTGTCTGCGCCCTGAGACTTTATGCTTTAACAATATAATGAGTAATCCACCCGGGATTATACTAACTGCTGTGTCTACTTTTTTTTTTTTTTTTTTTTTTCGAGACAGGGTTCCGCTGTCTCACTCAGGCTGAAGTGCAGTGGCACAATTGCAACTCACTATAGCCTCAACTTCCCGTGCTCAAGGGATCTCCCACCTCAGCCTTCCAAGTAGCTGGGACTATAGGCATATGCCACCATGCCCAGCTAATTTTTTTTTTATAGAGACAGGGTCTCACTATGATGCCCAGGCTTGTCTCAAACTCCTGCATTCAAGCAATCCTCCTGCCTCAGCCTCCCAAAATGCTGGGATTACAGGCGTGAACCATCATGCCAGACCCAAAGCCAATTTTTTTAAATGACTGCTTGTATCCTGGGTAACATAGTGAGACCTCATCATTACAAAAAATTTAAAATTAGCTTGGCACAGTGGTTTATGTCTGTAATCCCAGTGTATTAGTCCATTTTCATACTGTTATAAAGAACTGCCCGAGACTCAGTAATTTATAAAGGAAAGAGATTTAATTGACTTGCATTTCAGCATGGCTGGGGAGGCCTCAGGAACCTTACAATCATGGCAGAATGCAAAGAAGTAAGATACCTTTTTCACAAAGCACCAGGAAGACATGCTGAGCAAAGGTAGGGAAAGAGCCCCTTATAAAACCATCAGATCTCATGAGAACTCACTATCATGAGAACAGCATGGAGGAAACCATCCCCGTGATTCAATTACTTCCACTTGGCTCTCCCTTGACATGTAGGGATTATGGGGATTACCATTCAAGATGAGATTTTGTGAGGGGGCAGAGTCAAACCATATCACAGCTACTTCGGAGGATGAGGCAGGAGGATCACTTGAGCCCAGGAATTTAAGGCTGCAGTGAGCCATGGTCATGCCACCATACTCCAGCCTAGGTGACAGAGCAAGACCCTGTCTTTAAAAATATCGGTTAAAATGACTGCTTGTTAATATTCTCAATGGCTGGTAAGCAGATCACATTGGGTAACTAATTTAATGAAGCAGGATTAGGAGTTAGAGGCATCTCTGCTTCTGCAAAGGATTTAGTGGTAAGGATCTTATCCCATGAGACACAAATCACATTCCTTAAGGTTTATGGGGGGAGCCAGTGCAGGGGGTTGTGATGTATCTCATAGTGTTCTAATGGTTTTACTTTAAATTATCCATATGCTTCTTTTTGTTTGTTTGTCTGTTTGTTTTAAAAACCTCTGGAAGAATTCACACTATGTTAATAGAGGAGTAGGATTTGTAGCAGGCAAAAGGGGACTTTCATTTTTCACCCTGTGTCCTTCTGGGCTGTTTGTTTATTTTACAACATGACACCCTATATTACTTTCGTAACTTAGAAAAAAAAAGGTGTTTGTTTTTTCTAAATGTGGCTGTCTTCACCCATTCAGGATAGCACCAGCAGTATAAACACAAATACCCATTTAAATTAATATTCTCACATAATAATACAGATGATGCCACCGTAGAAATTAACAATGTACAAAGCATGCTCACAGCAATTATCTCACTTAATCTATGGCATGGTTTTGTGAAGCAGGAACTGTTTTACACCTTTACAGCTGAGAAATGCATAACAAATGTACATCACTGTTGTGTAAGAAAGCTGTATCTTTTTTTTTTTTTTGAGACGGAGTTTCGCTCTTGTTGCCCAGGCTGGAGTGCAATGGCACGATCTCGGCTCACCACAACCTCCGCCTCCTGGGTTCAGGCAATTCTCCTGCCTCAGCCTCCTGAGTAGCTGGGATTACAGGCACGTGCCACCATGCCCAGCTAATTTTTAGTATTTTTAGTAGAGACGGGGTTTCACCATGTTGACCAGGATGGTCTCGATCTCTTGACCTCATGATCCACCCGCCTCGGCCTCCCAAAGTGCTGGGATTACAGGCTTGAGCCACCGCGTCCGGCCGAAAGCTGTATCTTTCTTACATTCTTATCCTTTGAGGGTTAACTTTGGTTCACTCTGCTGTGGTATTTTGAGCACTTATTTTAGCTATATAATAAAATATATTTGTGATCTATTCAGTTGAGGATAAGCATCATTAGCTGCAACTGCCCAGATTGAAAGAACTATTGGGACTTGAGATGGGCAGACCAAGGCAACCTTGACCAGGTAGGAAGGTGTAAGGGCTGCTGTGTGTGTTTGCCTCCCAAAGTTATCATAACAAAGTTCCAAAAAGCAAAATATCTCATGCATATTTCTTTTAGTGGGAATGTGATTTTGTTTAGTCTAATTAGCAGGCAGGTGGAAACCATATAAGTTTTTTTTTTTTTTTTTTTTTTTGAGACAGAGTCTCTCTGGTGCCCAGGCTAGAGTGCAGTGACACAATCTCCAATCACTGCAACCTCTGTCTCCCAGGTTTAAGCCATTCTTGTGCCTCAGCAACCTGAATAGCTAGGATTATAGGTGCACACCACCACACCTGGCTAATTTTTTTTTTTTTTTTTTTTTTTTTAGGTAGAGATGGGGTTTCACCATGTTGGCCAGGCTGGTCTCAAACTCCTGACCTCAAGTGATCTGCCCAACTTGGCATCCCACAGCACTGAGATTATAGGCTTGAGCCACTGCACCCGGCCACCACATAAGATCTTTATTGTGCAGAGCTTCCATTCACAGAAAGCTGAAATGTCAGGTAGTTTTTGGAAAGTTATAAGTAGCTGTTACAGTGTGGGCAGGGCACAACTTATCATTTGATATTCCTGCCAGCAAATGTGTGGCTTTTACTCATGAGGCAAATAGAGATGATTTTGCCTGCTTGCACTGCAACTGCAGATATTTACTTATATATTTATTTTTTATTGTAGTCATTAATGGACACAAGAAAATGAAAACGTGTTTGAGCTCCGCAAGTATATCCTTTTAAATCAGGAAGGCACTTGTAAACCAAGTGTCTCTCCGGAACTGGCTAAATAATTTACAGGATCCAATGCAAGATGAATGTGAAAAACACCTTGTTCAAAAGTTATTGAGAATTTCAGGCCAGGCACAGTGGTTTCTGCCTATAATCCCAGCACTTTGGGAGGCTGAGGCGGGCAGATCACAAGGTCAGGAGATCAAGACCATCCTGGCTAACACAATGAAACCCCATCTTTACAAAAAATTAGCCGGGCATGGTGGTATGCGCCTGTAGTCCCAGCTACTCAGGAGGCTGAGGCAGGAGAATGAAACGCTTGAACCTGGGAGGCAGAGGTTGCAGTGAGCTAAGATCACAGCACTGCACCCCAGCCTGGGGGACAGAAGGAGACTAGTCTCAAAGAAAAAAAAGAATTAAGCCCGGAGCAGGGCCCTTTGAAAGTGTACGGGTCTCACATCCACCATGCCACCATGCCAGTCCTAGGCCTCTCTTACATTTAAATTTTCTTTTCTTTTTTTTTTTTTTTTGAGACGGAGTTTCACTCTTGTTACCCAGGCTGGAGTGCAATGGCGCGATCTCGGCTCACCGCAACCTCCGCCTCCTGGGTTCAGGCAATTCTCCTGCCTCAGCCTCCTGAGTAGCTGGGATTACAGGCACGCGCCACCATGCCCAGCTAGGTTTTGTATTTTTAGTAGAGACGGGGTTTCACCATGTTGACCAGGATGGTCTCGATCTCGTGACCTCGTGATCCATCCGCCTCGGCCTCCCAAAGTGCTGGGATTATAGGCGTGAGCCACCGCGCCCGGCCTACATTTAAATTTTCTATGTTTGTTTACCAATTGTTTCATTAGAGTAGGGCATAGACATAACACAATTTATTTAACCAGTCCCCTTTGATGGATGTGTAGATTGCTTCCAATTACCAAAAATGCTGCAACAAAAGTTACTGCAGGTCATTTTTCTATGTGACTGAGGGTTCCTGTGGAATTGTCAAGTCAAAGATTATCATTTGTTTTAAATTGTGATATTATCAATTACTCTCTAAAGATATTGTAATGATTTACATCCCCAACAATAAAGAGTTATCAACTTTTTTTTTTATCTTTGGCAGTCTAATGGGTGGGACATTGATCTATTGTAGTCTTAGTTTCCTTTCGTTTCTTTTCTTTTCTTTTCTTTTCTTTTCTTTTGATAGGGTCTCATTCTGTCACCCAGGGTGGAGTGAAATGGCATGATTATGGCTCATCGTAGCCTTGATCTCCCAGGCTCAAGTGATCCTTCTGCCTCAGCCACCCAAGTAGCTGGGACTACAGGTGTGCACCACCATGCCTGGCTAGTTGTTTTATTTTTTTGTAGAGACAGGTCTCACTGTTGCCCAGGCT
Source organism: Saimiri boliviensis (assembly GCF_048565385.1). Lineage (NCBI taxonomy): Eukaryota > Metazoa > Chordata > Mammalia > Primates > Cebidae > Saimiri > Saimiri boliviensis. The sequence continues at coordinate 84,186,590 of NC_133460.1, forward strand.
GGTCCTGAAATCTTTGGCTCAAGCAGTCCTCCCATCTCAACCTCCCAAAGTGCTGGGATTGCAGGTGTGAGGCACCACATCCAGACTTATAGTTTTAATTTTCATTTATCTTGTTATCAGTGAAGCCAAACATCTTTACAAATGGCTAACAGTCAATCTCTTCTGTGAATTGACTGTTTACAAAGACTGTTGTTTCTTTGTTGTGTTATTAGACTTTTTATGATTAGTCTTTTTCTCACGATTTGTATAAATGCTTAAGCTATTAAGGAAATTAATTCTTGGTTTGTGAGCTTTGAAAATACTGCCCCCAGTTTGTTTTATCTTTTTAACTTTGTTGGTTTTGCCATGCAGATTATTTTTTTAATGTCCTTGAATTCGTCAGTTTTTTAATGGCTTCTGAATTTTGTATCATTCTCAGAAAGATCTTCTTCACTCCTGTGCTTCCTTCTAGTATTAACCATTTCTGGTTAAATTCTCAGAAATAAACCTTTGCTCCATTTAGAATTTATTTTAGTGTAAAGTGTGAACAAGGATCCAGTTTTATTTTTTTCCAGCTGACTACCTAAATGTTCCAACAACATCTATGGAATGTTGGATGCTTTTTGGAACTTTGTTATGATAACTTTGGGAGGCAAACACACACAGCAGCCCTTACTCCTTCCTACCTGGTCAAGGTTGCCTTGGTCTGCCCATCTCAAGTCCCAATAGTTCTTTCAATCTGGGCAGTTGCAGCTAATGATGCTTATCCTCAACTGAATAGATCACAAATATATTTTATTATATAGCTAAAATTCACTTTTCCCCCACTTATCTGAAATTCTGTCTTTATCAAGTAACAAAATTCCTACTCATATTCGTGTCTATTTCTGAATATTCTGTTTCATTTATAAGAATGATTATGCATGATGTGTCAACAAATAATAATAAAGATTTTTCTAAACCTCTTTCCAGTTTGGGGAATGGTCATAAATATGGCTTGCCCAGAGCACCCAATTCAAGACAAGAATCCTTGAGAGGCCAGTCCCAATACATGTTTGCTTTCATATATATTCCAAGTAAAAAGATTATGATGTTTAAGAACATGGATTGGGGTGTCAGACTGACCTGGGCTGCAATCTTACCTCCACTCTTCAGGACTGTGTGACCCTGGATGGGTTCACTGTCTTACTGATTCTCAGGTTCCTCATTTATAAAACAGAAATAAAACTAGAACCTCTCTCATTGAGTTGGTCAGGAAGTAAATGAATGTAAAATGCTTAGAACAGTGCCTAACACATAGTAAATTATGATTGTCGTTTTTATGATTTACCCCTAGGGTGACCATCTGATCCCCATTTTCCCAGACTTTCCCCATTTTATCACTAAAGTCCCAAGTCCTGAGCAAATAAAGATATTTAGTCACCCTAAACCCTATTGTCATGTGCAATGATTAAGAATCTGTGTTTGTGGCCAGGTTCAGTGGTTCATGCCTGTAATCGCAGCACTTTGGGAGGCCAAGGGGGGCAGATCACCTGAGATCGGGAGTTCAAGACCAGCCTGACCAACATGGAGAAACCCCCATCTCTACTAAAAATACAAAAATAGCCAGGTGTGGTGGCGCATGCCTGTAATTTCAGCTACTCGGGAGGCTGAAGCAGGAGAATTGCTTGAACCTGGGAAGCAGAGGTTTCGGTGAGCCGAGATCGCACATTGCACTCTAGCCTGGGCAACGAGAGTGAAACTCTGTCTGGGAAAAAAAATAATCTGTGTTTGTTTTCTCCTATCCTCTATCAAAATCATACTACTCAGTTCCTACATCGACTAACTCAAGTTTTACAGAAATATCACAAAATGTAAGTTTTTTTCTAAACTTAAAATCCATGCTCTTATCTCCTTCCAATTGTGTTCCCCTCCCTGGGAATGGAGTCGTTCTTTGGCCACCAGAGCCTAATCTAGGATTTCCTCTGGTTTCCACCTGAGCCAAGATCAAAGCACTCCATCCCCAAGAAGTGTTGGGGGAGGGGATGTTAGGGGAGGAGGAGTGGGGGTGGGGGTCAAAGTAGGGCTAGACAAAAAAACAGGCAGTGTCTCCATGACATTGTAGACTGAAATACTTTGCTTCTAGAATTACACACACACACACACACACACACACACACACACACACACACAGAGTAATCTCCCCAGGACTCATTTGCTCACTCATGAATCATTCTAACTTTAGGCAGTGTAATAGCCTGAGGACATATCACTGGAAAGATAGTGCCTCATGCAAGTCTCAAATCCTACCCCCAAAGCAGTGCCTACTCTGCCCAGCTACGGTTGCAAACTCTGAATCCACAAGGACAGAAGTACCAGGTCCTGGCTGGTTGGAGGAGAGAGGAGGGAGAATTATTTGTGTTGGAGAAGTCAAGGCCTTGGGCCTTAATTAGATTTAATTTAATGATGCAACAGAGAGAGGCCTGGTTTGAAAGTTAGAAGACAGAGTTCTCATTCCATTCAAGAACTTACTCTGTAACCCCAAGTCAGCCACTTCTCCCAGGGCCTTCCTGTATAACTTCGGGGAGTACATGTCACTCACAGAGACATGGAGGCTGCTGGGGGTTGTGGCTGGGGCATTGGAGAAGCGAGAGAGCCTGTGGCCAAAAGGGAAGGTGTGAAGGCTCGGGGCAGATTGGTAGGCAGAGCCAAAGAAGAAAGTTTTCCCTGACCAGGACCAGGCTATAGCAATGACAGCCCTGAATCCTAACCACTTGCCCCCTTGCAGGTGGCAATATAGGGAACTCATATTGTCTCCAGACCTCCATTTCTTCTCCTCTGTTAAATGAAAGACTAAATTTGATAATGGTCTTTATCATTTGGCTAACATTCTTTACGGGTCAATAGTCACCAAACCAAGAGAAATCGGGTAATAGCATACAAAGCTGACTTAGTATCGGTCGAAAAAGCACTGCGTTCTGATGCTAGTACCAGCTGGCTTTCCTTGACTTCTTCCCTAGAGAATAAAGTGGCAGACAGAAACTAACAATATGAGGAAGTCAGAAGATGATGTAAACATCAATATTTCGGCTTCACCTGCATCCATTCCCTCTTTTGGTGACTGTTGTTAATTTTGGTTTTGGAAAGCAAATCCTAGATTAGAGAAAATCTGGCCAGTCAAGGGATCCCATCCTTCCCTGGCCAAAGAGTAATTGAGCACCCCAAGTTCTTTCTGCCAATCAGATGTTCTCTCCCTTGATAGTGGGCATGTAAATTAATGCAGCCACTATGGAGAACAGTTTGGAGGTTCCTCAAACAATTAAAAATAGAGTTACCATATGATCCAGCAATCCCACTGCTGGGTATGTAAGAAAAACAAAGGAAATCGGTATATCTGCACTCCCATGTTAGTTGCAACACTCCTAAGATTTGGAAACAACCTAAGTAGTCATCAACAGATGAATGGATAAGGAATATGTGGTACTTACACGCAATGGAGTACTACTCAGCCATCAAAAAATAAAGTTCAGTCATTTGCAACAACATGGATAGAACTGGAAATTACTATGTTTATGTGTGTCTGTGTTTGTGTTTGTTTTTGTTTTTGAGACAGAGTCTTGCTCCATCGCCCAGGCTGGAGTGCAGTGACCCAATCTCAGCTCACTGCAACCTCCACTTCCCAGATTCAAGTGATTCTCCAGCCTCATCCTCCTGAGTAGCTGGGATTACAGGCACACGCTACACGTCCAGCTAATTTTTGTATTTTTAGTAGAGATGGGGGTTTCACCACATTGACAGGCTGGTCTCGAACTCTTGACCTCAGGTGATCTGCCTGCCTCAGCCTCCCAAAGTGCTGGGATTACAGGCATAGCCACCGTGCCCTGCCAGAAATTATTATGTTAAGTGAAATAAGCCAGGCACAAAAAGACAAACATCATATATTCTCACTTATTTGTAAAATCTAAAAATCAAAACAATTGAACCCATGGAGATAGAGACTAGAAGGAAGGTTACCAGAGGCTGGGAAGGGTAATGGAGTGCTAGGGGGAGGTGGGGATGGTTAATTCGTACAAAAAATAGTAAGAAAGAATGAATGAGGCCAATTATTTGACAGCACAGCAGATTGACTATAGTCAATAATAAATTAATGGTACATTTTAAGGTAACTAAAAGGATATAATTGGATTGTTTGTAACACAAAGAATAAATGCTTGAGGGGATGGATACCCCATTTTTTATGATGTGATTTTTATGCATTGCATGCCTGTACCAAAATATCACATGTGGCTGGGCACGGTGGCTCACACCTGTAATTCCAGCACTTTGAGAGGCCAAGGCAGGCAGATCACCTGAGGTCAAGAATTCGAGACCAGCCTGGCCAACATGGTGAAACCCTGTCTCTACTAAAAATACAAAAATTAGCAGGGTGTGGTGGCAGGTGCCTGTAATCCCAGCTACTCAGGAGGCTGAGGTGGTAAGATTGCTTCAACCTGGGAGGTGGAGGTTTCAGTGAGCCGAGATCACACCATTGCACTCCAGCCTGGGCAATAGAGTATGACTCTGTCTCAAAAATAAACAAACAAACAAAACATGTATCCCATATATATATACCTACTACGTACCCACAGAAATTTTTTTAAAAATTTAAGATATTAAAAAAAAAATTTCCGCTCAGAGGGGTGGCTCACGCCTGTAATCCCAACACTTTGGGAGGCCAAGGTGGGTGGATCACTTGAGGTCAGGAGTTTGAGACCAGCCTGGACCACCTGATGAAACCCCATCTCCACTAAAAATACAAAAATTAGCTGGGCATAGTGGTGGGCACCTGCAATCTCAGCTACTCAGGAGGCTGAGGAAGGAGAATCACTTGAACCCGGGAGGCAGAGGTTGTAGTGAGCCGAGATCATGCCATTGCACTCCAGCCTAGGCAACAGAGTGCGACTCTGTCTAAAAACACAGACACACACACACACACACACACAAACCCAAAAAACCAAAGGCTCTCTCCCTTGAATTTGAATTGAGCCAAGTAATGTGAAGATTGAAGATAGAGCAAATCCTCCAGGCGCGGTGGCTCACGCCTGTAATCCCAGCACTTTGGGAGGCTGAGGCGGGTGGATCACGAGGTCAAGAGATCAAGACCATCCTGGTCAACATGGTGAAACCCCATCTCTACTAAAAATACAAAAAATTAGCTGGGCATGGTGGCACGTGCCTGTAGTCCCAGTTACTCAGGAGGCTGAGGCAGGAGAATTGCCTGAACCCAGGAGGTGGAGGTTGCGGTGAGCCGAGATCGCGCCATTGCACTCCAGCCTGGGTAACAAGAGCGAAACTTTGTCTTAAAAAAAAAAAAAGAAAGAAAGAAAATAGAGCAAATCCATGCCAAAGGAAACACCCTAAAGTGAAGTTGTCTAACTATAGTTGTGGATGAACTCTAGCACTCTGGGGGTTTTTTTTGTAAATAAAGGTGTTTTTGTTTGTTTGTTGTTTTGAGATGAAGTTTTGCTCTGTTGCGCAGGCTGGAATGCAGTGGCATGATCTTGTCTCACTGCAACCTCCACCTCTCAGGTTCAAGTGATTCTCCCACCTCAGCCTCCTGAGTATCTGGGATTATAGGCATGTGCCACCACACCCGGCTAATTTTTGTATTTTTAGTAGAGACAGGGTTTCACCATGTTGGTCAGGCTGGTCTCAAGCTCCTGACCTCAAGTGATCCACCCACCTTGGCCTCCCAAAGTGCTGGGATTACAGGTGTAAACTACTGTACCTGGCCTTGTAAATAAAGTTTTATCAGAACACAGTCACATCATTTGTTTATGTATGGTCTATGGCTGCTTTTGTGCTACAATGACAAAATTGAGTAGTTATGAGAGAGATTGTCTGTCGTATAAAACCTACAATATTTACTATCTGGACCTTTATAGAAAAAGTTAATTCCTGTTACTTAGGTCTTAGGAGCTCTCCTGGTTCCTATCTATTTCAAAGACGCTTCTTCAAAATTTCCTTGGATTCTGTGAGCTACTCCCTATTTTTCTGATAAATTCCATTTTTGCTTAAGTTAGAGTGAGTTGGTTTATATTGCTTACAACCAATAAAGCCTAACTTTTTAGCACTTCAACGTATGTTTTCATAGTAATTCTATTGTAAATAATGGTCAGGTCCCCAAGCTACCTCAAAAAAGAAAAATACATTCTATGTCTGATTTAATTTTTGAAATCATTTAGAGAAATAGTATTTGATTTCATTATGGTGTCTGGCTAAATGTGACCATTTAGGAAAGCACTGACGAGAGGATCCAAATCTCTGGGGGGCAGCACAGATGTGGCGAAGAAATCGACACAAAATGTTGTCTTCTGTCTTTGACCCTCAGCAGGATTTTTAAAAATTGTGTCAATGAATCCAACTGGAAGCTCATGTGGACATCTAGTATGTCCAACCATCCCCCTTTACCCCAGATGGAGGGTTTGCCCAAGACTGACAGATTCCTGGGACTGAGGAGTTTGTGGAATTCAGGATTTTAAGTTTTAAAATGGAGACTGTCCTAGGCAAATTGACACAACTTGACCACTACAGGATATTGTATGATCGAAGTTAAATATGTGTCATTATTATTGTTATTATTTTTGAAACAGGTTCTGCTCTTGTTGCCCAGGCCGGAGTGCAATGGTGTGATCTTGGCTCACCACAACCTCCGCCTCCCAGGTTCATGCAATTCTCCTGCTGCAGCCTCCTGAGTAGCTGCGATTACAGGCATGCGCCACCATGCCCTGCTAATTTTGTATTTTTAGTAGAGACGGGGTTTCTCTATGTTGGTCAGGCTGGTCTCAAACTTCCAACCTCAGGTGATCCGCCCACCTCAGCCTCCCAAAGTGTTGAGATTACAAGCATATGCCACTGTGTCATTATAAAATGACATTTAATAATAATGTCATTATTAAAAATCAAATGAAGAGTTTTCTTTAAATCCCCATTGATCCAATTTGGTTTTAGCCACAATATTTTAAGTATTGTAAATATTGAAACAATATTAAAGGAGAGCATGAGATTTTTATGTTTAGCTAAATGGAACATAAATTTGCTACATTTAAGGAATACTGTTTTGTAATGGAAGTGGTAAGAAATTGATTTGTGGCATCACGAAACACACGTTGGGTTAGGAATTCAGAGCTCTGTATCCACATCCTGGCTCTGGGATAACTGTATTTTGCATGTGAACATTACTTCTGAAAAGCACAAGGTGCCGCACAAATGCAATGTGCTTATAATTATTGGTGGAAGGAAAAGAGTACAATTTTAGATTTCTGAAGCCTGGGCCAAGAACCAGAGCCTGATTGGTGTCGGTGATTTCAGAAATGAATCCAGGGCCGATGCTTGTGTGAAGGAAGGAGACTGATCCTCTGGATTTGCAGAGTCCTGGAAAATACCTTCACTGATGAAAAACATCTATTTGGATTAGGCAGCCTCCAGTAAGTAGGCGGATTATCCAGCTTCCTTTGTTCAGAACTGACTGGACTTGTTCAACGACTCTATAACTATCAGGAAGGAAGGAGTGGTGTGCATGTTAAATCTAGTGCAAATATGAAGCATGCTGAGTTGAAAGTTGGCAAAATGGACTTCTTTCTATGTATGTGCAGAGAATAGCCAGGTGGTGGAAGTGGTTGGGGGCTGGGAAAATGGCTAGAGTTGGGAGAAACCCTAAAATTAATTCCGAATGATCCCATAGTCATGGAAGCTGAAGGAGAAGCTAGTGGTTTAGGTGAAAGGGGGAAAGGAGATTTGGAGATAATTTGCTGCCTTCACCTTTCCCAGGATAATACATGTAGAAATTCTCTGGAGTGGGACTCTGTTGACCTAGAACCCACTGACCCATGTAGAATTCAGGAGGTCTATGAACTTGGGTAGAGACAAAAATGATGTCTTCACTAACTGCAAATGAAATATATAGCATTTCCTTCAGTTAGTACAGTTGTATGAATGAACCTGAGACTTGTCACTAAAAGAAATCACAGATGTTTTCAAATCACATTATTGTGTTGTAGGTACCATGAAACGTCACTTTGAGTTTAAGATAGAAATTAGATCCACTGTTAGAACCTTGTTACTTTATGTACAAAGTATATATATATTTGCTTATACATATATATATATATATATATATATATATTTTTAAGATGGGGTTTCACCATGTTGATCAGGATGGTCTTGAACTCCCAACCTCAGGTGATGCATCCGCCTTGGCCTCAAACGTGCTTGGATTACAGGCGTGAGCCACCACACCTGGCCTATATTTTTATTTTGATAACTGTATTTCAAGGTAACTAGTTTCTTTTGTAATGCTACATATTTTATTTTATGCATTTAAAAGAGAAGGGGTCCAGGGACTCCAGCAGACTGCTAAGAGGTCTGTCCCTAGAGCTCTGTTCTAGAAAATGCCAGTGGAATAGCCTAGCTCCCTGTTCTACCCCAAGGCCTTTAGACAAGCCTTTAAGAGAACTCTGAAGAAACATGGACAGATGTTTTAGACACGATGTGATAAGGGAGGATTTAAGCATGGTTTTTAAGTAGGTACAAATATCTGTAGTTTTTGTATATGAACAAGAATGGGAAAGTTATTAACAAAAATGAAATGCTGTATTCACAGTGTTATTATATTACCCTATCAATAGCAGTTTTAAAAATCATTTATGATCTCTTTTTTACATAGGTAATGTATCTTTTATCTACTTTTTCCTTTCTTTCTTTCTTTCTTTTTCTTTTTTTTTTTGAGACAGGGTCTTGCTCTGTCTTCCAGACTGGAGTGCAGTGGCACAATCACGGCTCACTGCGACCTCAACTTCCTGGGCTCAAGTGATTGTCCCACCTCAGCCTCCCAAAGTACTAGGATTACAGGCAAGAGTTACCATGCCCAGACTAATATATCTCTATTGTGAGAAATTACAAAGTACAAGCGAGTAAAAAGGAAAAATATTCAATCTTCCATTACCAGTTAGGAAAAAAATCATTCTGCATTTCATGCAGGCTTTTAAAAAATGATATAAAGCCATATATTCTGACACGGAAAGAGTTCTATTATCTGTTAAGTGAGAAAGTAAGAACATCATGCCTGTAATCCCAGCACTTTAGGAGGCTGAGGTGGGAGAATTGCTTGAGCCCAGAAGTTCAAGACCAGCCTGGGCAACATAGAAAGATCCCATCTCTAAAAATCATTCAAAAAAAAACTGTGGCCGGGTGCAGTGGCTCACCTGTAATCCCAGCACTTTGGGAGGCCAAGGCAGGTGGATCACAAGTTCAGGAATTCAAGATCAGCCTGGCCAATATGGTGAAACCCCATCTCTACTAAAAATACAAAAACTAGCCGGGTGTGGTGGTAGGTGCCTGTAATCCCAGCTACTCGGGAGGCTGAGGCCCGAGAATTGCTTGAACCCGGGAGGCAGAGGTTGCAGTGAGCTGAGGTCATGCCACTGCACTCCAGCCTGAATGACAGAGCAATACTCCATCTTGAAAAAAAAAAAAAGCTGCATGTGGTGGTGTGCATCTGTATCCCAGATGCTTGGGAAGATGAAGCAGAAGGATTGCTTGAGGGAGAAGATCAAGGCTGCCGTGAGCCATGATTGCGCCACTGCACTCCAGCCTAGGCAACAGAGCAAGACCCTTTCTCTAAATAAATAAAAGAAAGAAAGAAAAGAAAAGAAAAAAAGCAAGCAAGCAAGAATAGTAATAAAATAGAATCCCACTTTCCTTTTTAAAAAGCACTATATACATGTGAAAATACCTAAAAGGCCACACATGAAACAGACATCATTGTTTTAATAGTTTGTGATTATGTGTTAGTTACTATTATTCAATACCAATTTTGTTAAAGGAAAGGAAATCCTTCAAGGAAAAGCACAGTGTTGACGTTAGGATTAGCAGCTTCAGGGTGTCCCAGATATATCCTGTGGCAGCCTATAGAGGTGACTTCATGTGGCCGGTGGTTGGTGTCTCAGGGAGCCCGCTGGGATGGATCCCTGAGGAGCTGGGCTTCAGCTTTGCAGGGTTGGAGGTGCTATTTGGTTTCTAAACCTGGAAAAGATTTGCCTCTGGGGAAATATAGTTAAACTCATACGAAACAAATGCATAAACCATGATTCAAGTGTTTTGAATTAGGATGATAACACTGTCCGCCTTACAAATGAAAGGATTGGCTCAAAGCTGCACAGCCCTTGGGAAGCCCTCAGGAAACAGGGCAGGGGCCATTTTTGTTATCAGGCTTCCGAAGACTTACCTGCAGGAGAGGCTACCTGATTGGTAGCCATGAGTAACCTTGAGGCTCCCTGGTGTCACACTCTGCTTCCTGCTTTGAGTACATCCCCTCATTTCATCTTCATACTTATGCAGGGCTGGTATTATTATCCCCATTGTAAAGATGAGAGACTGGGGCATAAAGCAGTTAAGAACCTTAATTGAGACAGAGCCAAGATCTGAACCCTACTTGGCTGATTCATAACCAGCACTGCCTTTGGGGACAGTTTGATGACCATGAACTTAAGCCACTATCATTTGAATGGTCTTCATGGCAGTTCATGCAGCTGTGAATCCCAGATAACTCCACGTCCCCTGTCCAAATGTGGCTTTGCTTTGGTCACTTATCCTCTCCCTGCCTCCATTTCCTCATCGGTAAAATGAGGGTGATATTAGTGTCTACCTCTTAGGGTTGTTTTAAGGATTAAATGCTTTTTTTTTTTTTTTTTTTTTTTTTTTTTGAGACAGGGTCTTGCTCTGTCACCCAGGCTAAAATGCAGTGGTGCTATCGTGGCTCACTGTAACCTCAAACTCCTGGGCTTAAACGATTGTCCTGCCTCAGTCTCCCAGGTAACTGAGAGACCACAGGTGTGCACCACTGTACCCAGATAATCTTTTATTTTTAGTAAAGACAAGGTCTCACTATGTTGCCCAGACTGTTCTTGACCTCCTGGGTTCGAGAGATCCTCTCACCTTAGCCTTCCAAAGTGCTGGGATTACAGGTACGAGCTACCATGCCAGCCAGGATTAAATGCCTTTAAAATGGTACCTGGCACTCAGTATTCAATTAATGTTAGTCACTGATGTCATGATTGTGACTGTGGTTGTTACTGCCTCCAAAGCTCATCTCCAAATTGTAGGTCTAGGTGAGGCAGGAAAATAGGGTCTGGAGGCAGGGAACATGAGACCCATTCACACTTCAGAAATGACAGGAAATATCCTCTCCATAGGACATATGCTGAGTAAATGACTTTGTAACTTTACTTCATCATCTTCATGTACATAGGGCATGTGATGGAATCCTCTAGAGGGTATTTAAGTAATGGATGGAATCCTCTAGAGGGTATTTAAGCTCCCAAAAATTCTGTAATGGGGCCCTTGAGCCCCCAAGCTTGGGCCGCTCCCACTCTGCGGAGTGTACTTCCATTTTCAGTAAACCCCTTAATTCCTTCCTTGCTTTGTTTGTGCGTTTTATCCAATTCTTTAAGACACTAAACTTGGACACCCTCCACCAGTAACATGGGCACTTTGTCCCTTTGTCACGCTGAGGATGCAATGGCAAACCGCTCTCTACGCCTTCATGGCTGCCTCATATACACTATCCCAGTTCTAAGCACTTTCTTTCAATACAGCCCCATAAAATATAATCAGTTTAAGCTTCCTCAGTTACATTTACAATCGACTCAGGTCTCCCTGAAGTGAAGCACCAACTCCTCCCATCCCCCTGGTATCCCCAGGTCACCTTGAATGGATCAGGAGTGTTCTCTTGGGACACTTTAGAGATAGCAACTCTCATAACTAACAACTCGATGCAACCCCGTTTCATTCTCTGAGAGTGAATGCCAGCCTATTATACTGTCCATACATCTTTCCCCAATCCCAGGTTCTCAGATCATCCATTCCCCAGGGAGTTCTGAGTCTTAAATGACAAATAAAGGTGTAAAGTGAGTGTATGTGGGGTTTGCCCATAGATACGCATGTGCCCTTTTAGGCAGTTACCACTCTGAGTGAAGTCCCCCTGTGCTCTGGGCAGGAGCAGGGGCCGGTGAGGCTGAGGACATCCTTTCCCTGGACAGCTAGAGCCAGGCTCTTTGGCCTCCTCTAGGACCTGCCCTGAAACCTGGGGAAAGTTTGTAACAGTAGCGGAGGCTCCGACTTGTTGGGCTTGAAAGGGTTGGAGAAGCTGCTAGTCTCTTCCCTCAGCTGGACCTTACCGTAGGCCTGGGGAGGATGAGGCTGTGCTACTTCATTCCTGGCCATTATTCCAAGACAACAAATTTCTTACAGCCGCAGTCATTCTTTCTTATTTAAAGAGGTGCTTCAGACAAAAATAGTCTCACATAAGCCTTCCCTTTTACCCTGACCTTTTGTACAAAGCACACTGTCCACCCACTCCCATCACGCCCTCAAGGGCACACCCAGGCTGTCCTCACCATGTTTGCCATATCAGAGTCCTGCATGTACTGTTATTTCCTTAATATTTTGCTTTAAATGGTGTCCCTTTTCTTTCTTTCTTTCCTTCTTATTCTTTCTTTCTTTTTCTTTTTCTTTCTTTCTCTCTTTCTTTTTCTTTCAGTCAGTTAATTTTGACAGAAACATTATATCAGTAATATCCATGGAATTACAAATTTAATGACCTACATGTATCTTTTCTTCTTTCTTTCTTTTTTGAGATGGAGTTTCACCCAGGCTGGAGTGCAATGGCATGATCTTGGCTCACTGCAACCTCTGCCTCCCAGGTTCAAGTGACTCTCCTGTCTCCCAAGTAGCTGGGGTTATAGTGCATACCATCATGCCCAGCTAATTTTGTGATCTTAGTAGAGATGGGGTTTCTCAATGTTCTCAGGCTGATCTCGAACCCCTGACCTCAGGTGATCTGCCTGCCTCGGCCTCCCAAAGTACTGAGATTACAGGCATTAGCCACCGTGCCCAGCTGGGTGTTTCTTAAGACACATTAAAATAAATATATATTAAACATTTAAAAATTTCCCCCAAATCACCTAAAATCACCAGTGGTATCCAGACCACTCCCTGGCAAGCCCTGTCCATGCTTGTGGAGTCTCTCCCAGGTCACCGTCTTGTCATCGTTGCCTTCTCTCACTAATACCCCTCAGTCTGCACCCTAAGGGTAAGGGTGGCTGCAAAGAGCTGGCCGGTTCCACTGGGAGGCCCCACCCCTGTAGTGCCGAGTTCCATGGCGAGCTACCTTCTTCCACTCACACTTGGATTTCCTTCCTGTCTGCTAGAGGGAGGCCTGTCTTTTTTATTGATCAGTGTGGAAAACGGGGTGAGAATTCTACTCAGTTCTCCTTCCTAGGGAATGATGAGGCCAGATGGAAGCTTGGGAAAGGGGGCATCAGAGGCAGACGGAAGCTGGAGGCAGCTGTGGAGAGAGGATGGCCTTGCCCGACTGAGTAGGGGACAGATCTGCCTCTTTTCACAAAGGACTGGAGGCACTGGAGGGATGGGGAAATGTAAGGGCTGTGTGGGATCCTGGCTCCTTCAATTACTATCTGTATAACCTGGGGCAAATTCCTTTACCTTCATGAACCTCCCTTACCCTCAGCAAAATGGGATTGATGCTATTTAGTCACACTTGTCTTATCTGCTGTCCAGGTTGGGGTAAGGATTGAATGAACGAAAGAAAGTATTGCTGCTCTGAAAACTCTAAGGCAGGACCCTCACTTCTGGAGGTACTTTGGGATAAGCTAGGAGAGCTTAAAACAGCAACACAACAACAACCAACCCTCTAAGACCCAAACCCAGAGATTCTGATTTAATTTGAGGCCGAGAGAGAGTCCTGGGCATTTTTTTGTTTCGTTTTTTTGTTTGCTTGTTTGTTTTGTTTTGATACGGGGTTTTGCTCTTGTTGCCCAGGCCGGAGTGTGGTGGCACTATCTCGGCTCACTGTAACCTCTGCCTCCCGGATTCAAGCGATTCTCCTGCCTCAGTCTCTCAAGTAACTGGGATTACAGGCATGCACCACCATGCCCAGCTAATTTTGTATTTTTAGTAGAGACGGGGTTTCACCATGTTGGAGGGCTGGTCTTGAACTCCTGATCTCCAGTGATCCACCCGCCTCGGCCTCCCAAAGTGCTGGGATTACAGGCTTGAGCCACCACTCCCGGCCGGCATCTGTATTTTTAAGTGTGCTTCTGGTGATTGTAACATGCTGCCAAGGCAGGGAACCCCTGCTCTAGGGCTGGTGCTGTCCCATATGGTAGCCACTAGCCACAAGTGCCTATTTAAACTTAGATTAATTAAAATCAACTAAAATAAAAAATTCGCTTCCTCAGCCACGCTAGCTACACTTCAAGTGCTCAATAGCTGCAGATGACTAGTGGTTGCTATACTGAACAATGCACGTGTGGAACATTTCTATCATCACAGAGAATTCTATTGCCTCTTAAAGTGTGGTCCATGGACCAGCAGCATCAGTAGCACTGGGAGCTGGTCCGAAATGCAAATCTCAGGCCCAGGCCCAACCCACAGAATCAGAATCTGAATTCTAATGAAATCGAACAAAATCTCTAGGGCTTTCATTACAGTTTGTGAAGCGCTGCTCTAAAACATACATTCAATTCATTCAACCAATTATTTATTAAATAACTGGTGTGTGCCGGGTACACACAGGTGATGGAGAGTGATCAGGGAAAAACAGCATGGTCTGTCATTCTGGCTTCAGGAAACAGACAGTAAGCAAGACAGAAAACTCATTTCAGAGTAAGAAAGTAAGACAAGGGAATGTGCTAGAGAGGCACTACGTGGAGGGACGGCTACTTTAAGCTGGGAAGTGGTGGCGATTGAGTGTCTCTCTGAAGAGGAGATGCTGAGTAGACTCTGAGTGACAAGGAGCTGGCCAAGGAAGGAAGTGGGGGTAGTATTTTCTGGGCAGGAGTAGCAGCAAGTAAAAATGTCCTGAAACAAGGTTGCTGGTTTATCAAATAAAAATACAGAATGAGGCCGGGCGCGGTGGCTCAAGCCTGTAATCCCAGCACTTTGGGAGGCCGAGGCGGGTGGATCACAAGGTCAAGAGATCGAGACCATCTTGGTCAACATGGTGAAACCCCGTCTCTACTAAAAATACAAAAAAAATAGCTGGGCATGGTGGTGCGTGCCTGTAATCCCAGCTACTCAGGAGGCTGAGGCAGGAGAATTGCCTGAACCCAGGAGGCGGAGGTTGCGATGAGCCGAGATCGCGCCATTGCACTCCAGCCTGGGTAACAAGAGCGAAACTCCGTCTCAAAAAAAAAAAAAAAAAAAAAAAAAAATACAGAATGCTCAGTTACATTTAAATGTCAGCTAAACCATCAATATTTGTTAGTGCAAGCATATCCCAGATATTGCATGGGATATATTTACACTAAAAAATATTTGTGGTTTAGTTGACATTCAAATTTGACTGATCAACCTGGGTAACACGGTGAAACCCTGTCTCTACAAAAAAAATACCAAAAAAATTAGCTGAGAGCGGTAGTGAGCCTTTAGTCCTAGCTACTTGAGGAAGTGAGAGAATTGTTTGAGCCCAGGAGGTTGAGGTTGCAGTGAGCTGTGATCGTGCCACTGCACTCCAGCCTGGGTAACAGATTGAGACCCTGAGACCCTGTCTCCCAAAAAAAAAAAAGAGTAACTAATTGTCCTATATTTTATTTGGGACCCTGCAAAAGGACCAAGTGGGGGAGTGGCTGAAGGGACATGAGGAGCAGTGTCCCTGGGATAGTCAGGAAGCAGGAGTGCCGTGAACATAAAAGAGAGAGCAGGGCCCACATCTTGGACTATAGAAAAACAAGTTTGAAAAATAAAATAGTCTCCAAGGGACTGGACTGACCGCTGCTGTTTCTTCCCCTTGATGAAATCATGGGCTTTACCTTCCTGCAACCCTATGGTTTCTGGGAAGGGCTTCTTGGAAGATGAACAATTGTCCAGGCTTGTTATGCCTGGGTGGTGCTTGGGGAGACCGAGGACCACTGGTTGACCTGCTGAACATAGCGTGCGATATATATTGTTTGGTCTGAGCTTTTAAGTGCTCTTTCCCTGTTTGTTTGTTTAATTCCTGCGTTTTTGTATGTGATCCCCTATAAATCTTCCTCTCCTTAAGGACTATGTTTGACAACTTCATTTCCCCCAACTGGAGACGTTTCCCCTGCTAAGGGTCAAAAAGACTAATTACCCTAAACCGAGTATTGGAGACACCCACAGGCTCTGTGACTGAGAAGTGCATGATCCCAGCCATATTAATAGAATGCAGCAAGAGCCTATCTGAGAACAGAGGCAGTGACGTCTTCACAGCTAAACCATATTCCTGTTGGAAAATAAACTTCTGACCCCTTCAACAATGACTGTGTGGAACCTCAAAGTGGAAAAGGCCACGAAAGATACTCTGTTTAAACACTTTAGTTTATGCATGAGGAAACTGAGGCTCTGGGAGGATTACGATTTGCCTAAGGACCCAGAATTGATGAAGGGGCTAGGACCAAACTCAGAGCGCCTAACTCCCTGACCAGCACTCTCCCTACCTTAGTTGGGTTTGGTGGGAGACGAGTGAAGGAGATGAATGGGTAGAGGAGCGGGAAGGGTTGCAAAACATCAGCTGACTCTCATAAAGAGCTTTAACACAAAGTGCTTTCCTACTGTTTCTCATTCAAGGTAGGTATAATTTCCATTTTGCGAGTAGGGGACCTGGAGCTCAGAGGGGGTAAGTGACTTGTCCAAGGTCACAATGTTCTTTAGTGGCAGAACAAGGAGTCAAGCCCAGATATTCAGCTCCATGGTCTAGAGCTGTCTTCACCATCACCTGGAAAAGATGGGGAAGGAGAGAGCAGCACGCTGGTTACCAGCGTATCAGAGCTCCAGGGCAGGCAGGTGCGAGGGAAACACGGCCTGAGAAGTCGAGAGGAGGAGCTCCGAGCCTTGCAGGGCACTTTCCATGCGTAACTCCCTTGAATCATTGCCGCAAACTCAAGAAAGTGATGAGGAACTGAAGCTAGAAGAGGCTAAGCGGTCGACCGGCTAGTTAGCAGCAGAGTTCTGGACCTGAATCCAGATCTGTCCAACTTGAGATCCTCCGTGGGTCTCCACGGGGGCTTTTTAGGTCAGTGAAAGTCTGTAGGATGAAACTGGGCAAGAGCAAGGCACAGACAACGTCGCAAGGGAAAAGGAACTGGAAGACTTTGAGGCACAATGACTGATCCTGGAGGTGCAGAGCCTCTTCCTCAGCCTCTGTCGGCTCTTTCCTCTGCTGTGAGTACAAATATTGTTCCCAGAGCATTAGCCAAATCCCTGCTTTTTCTCTGCAGTCCGTAGATTTGCTTGGGGGTTGAACTAGGGCTCTACCTGTGTTGCGGTTGGGTTCTGCCTTCAGCACTGCAGTGTTCTGCCCCTTGCTTTCCGGGCCACACCTAACACGGCCTCCTTCCCCCGGAGCTCTACCCCACCCCTTCCAAAGACCACCGGCAAGAGGCAGGAAACACAGCTGAATTGCCTTGTTTTCATGCAAGAACTTGTCTCATCTTCTCCTGCCTCCCTCCCTCCTGCCTCCCTCCCTCCGTCTCCCAACTTTTGTTTCCAAAATACTTTTAAGGTGCTTTCCCCACATGAGGGTCCCTGACTGACTATTGGTGGGGAAATTCCTACCAACACTCTTACTTTTTCTAGTCAGCCCCCATGTTTTTCTGATAGAGGCAGCATCATTGGTAATATTACCACTTTCTCCAGCACCTGACACATAGTAGGGTCACAGTGAATCTTTCTGCCCTGAGTTGACAACACAAGAGAGGAAGAGGTGGAGTTCTTCTGAGGGTCGGCTGTGGCTAACGTCTCCCTCGTTCGGACATCTTTTGTAGCTAGTGAATCTCGCAAGGCCCCGTGTCCGGGACATTCCTCAGAAGCCTCCCCATGAGGCCAGTCAGTGGATGACCATGTTGTCCTTTGGGGAAATGCTGGCAGTTGGCACAGCTGTGTCAGTAGCTCGGGGTTCCCACGTAGTGAGTGGAGCCTGCAGCCCACCAGCCAGGGCCACGTTACTTCTCACCTTCAGCAAATCTCTGTGGTTGGTGAAAAACAAAGGAAAATGTAAGTCCAAAAGAATATAAAAATGTAGTCAGAAAATGTAATCAATTATTTACTCCCATCAGTAAAATGCCAACATCCAGGGAATGTGGATGAGGAGTATATGGGAATTTTTCATACTATTTTTACACAATTTCTGTTCATCTGAAATTATTTCAAAATATTAGGTGGGTAGAAAAAAAACATGTTTTGTGACCAGGTGAGTGAGTGAGTGAGAATAGGAGGTACAGCTGAGAGCAGATAGAGGTGGGAGTGGAGTAGTTAGAGTTAGGACAGCTGGGCTGACATCCTGCTTTTCCACTTCAGAGCTGCACACCTTGGGAGCGTTCCTTAACCTCTTTCTTTCTTCTTCTTCTTCTTCTTTTTTTTTTCTGAGATGGAGCCTCGCTCTGTCACCCAGGCTGGAGTGCAATGGTGCAATCTCAGCTCACTGCAACTCCACCTCCCAGGTTCAAGCGATTCTTCTGCCTCAGCCTCTTGAGTAGCTGGGATTATAGGCACCCACCACCATGTGCAGCTAATTGTGTGTGTGTGTGTGTGTGTGTGTGTGTGTGTGTGTGTTTTAGTAGAGATGGGGTTTTGCCATGTTGGCCAGACTAGTCTCGAACTCCTGACTACAAGAGATCCACCCATCTTCTGCCTCCCAAAGTACTGGATTACAGGCATGAGCCACTGCACCTGGCCCCTTAACCTCTTTCAGTTCCAGTTTCTTCATCTGGAAAATGGGAATGATAATGGCCTACTGGAGGTTAATGCAACAGTACATGTGCAGCACTTCAGGACAAGCCCTGGGACATAGTGAGGGCTCCCCAAATGGTGAGAAGAGGGCAAAAAGAAACACAGAAGGGCCGGGCACAGTGGCTTATACCTGTAATCCCAGCACTTTGGGAGGCTGAGGCAAGCAGATCACCTGAGGTCAGGAGTTCGAGACCAGCCTGACCAGCATGGAGAAACCCCATCTCTACTAAAAATACAGAATTAGCCAGGTGTGATGGTACATGCCTGTGATCCCACCTACTTGGGAAGCTGAGGCAGGAGAATTGCTTGAACCCAGGAGGCAGAGGTTGCAGTGAGCTGAGATCGCGCCATTGCACTCCAGCCTATGCAACAAGAGTGAAACTTGGTCTGAAAAAAAAAGAGAGAGAGACACAGAAAGGACAAAGTCCTCCCCTTAGCCAGTCCCTATGACTTCTTTGTCTTTGCCATTAAGATCCTACATCAGGGACTCACCATGCTTCCAGAACCAGTCCCTGGCTTTTACCCTGTTGCCCTTATGAAATATGCAGAGAACAGGCCAGGGCTGCTGCCCATGCAATGTTTCCTGACATTCTCAACTGGTCATCTTAAAGGGCCAGCAGGAAGGTGCTTATGAATACTTCTCAGCTTGTGACCTTAGGAGCCACAGTCTGTCCGTCCTTCCATCCTTCCTTCCATCCTTCCTTCCATCCTTCCTTCCATCCTTCCTTCCTTCCTTCCTTCCTTCCTGCCTCCCTCCCTCCCTCCCTCCCTCCTTCCCTCCTTCCTTCATTCGTTCCTTTCTTCCTAAACTACCCTGGCTTGCCCTTGGGTGCTCACATTCTAGGAACTAGTCTTTCACTATGGTTTTCTCCTGATTTCCTCCCTCTGCAACACCCAACTTTGTTCACTCTTCCAGAGTACAGAAACCCCTTCCCTGCAGCATGCTGATGGCTGAGGCTCAAGCACACACAGTCACAGAAGGCGGGGCACATGGCAAGATGTTGGAAGTTACTGTGTCCTGACCATTTTTTTTCTTTTCTGTACTTTTTTTTTTTTTTTTTTTTTTTGAGATGGAGTTTAACTCTTGTTGCCCAGGCTGGAGTGCAATGGTGCAATCTCGGCTCACCACAACCTCCACCTCCTGGGTTCAAGCGATTCTCCTGTCTCAGCCTCCCAAGTAGTTGGGATTACAGGAATGCACCACTACGCCTGGCCAATTTTGTATTTTTAGTAGAGACTAGGTTTCTCCATGTTGGTCAGGCTGGTCTCGAACTCCTGACCTCACGTGATCCACCCACCTTGGCCTCCCAAAGTGCTGGGATTACAGGTGGGAGCCACCACGCCCGGCCTGATCATTTTTTAGCAGCTATCCCTGGGTAAAATTTGGCCTTGGGAGGTACTGATGGTACCCAGTGGTTCAAAGCAGAAACTGCCTTATCTGCAAATCCTTCCACTCCAATTGGCACCCCACATTCCTTTTCCATGCCCACTGTATTTTCTTTTTTTTTTTTTTTTTTTTTTTTTTTTTTGTGAGACAGAGTTTCGCTCTTGTTACCCAGGCTGGAGTGCAATGGCGCGATCTCGGCTCACCGCAACCTCTGCCTCCTGGATTCAGGCAATTCTCCTGCCTCAGCCTCCTGAGTAGCTGGTATTATAGGCACGCGCCACCATGCCCAGCTAATTTTTTTGTATTTTTAGTAGAGACGGGGTTTCACCATGTTGACCAGGTTGGTCTCGATCTCTTGACCTCGTGATCCACCCACCTCGGCCTCCCAAAGTGCTGGGATTAGAGGCTTGAGCCACCGCGCCCGGCCGCCCACTGTATTTTCTAAACTAGTCTCTGCCCTAGACTTCCTTCACTGTCTGCAATCTGCGTTAGTCCAAAACCCCCTTTCTAAACAGCTCTCCTTTTTAAACCAAATATGCCCTCTGCTCCCATCATCCTGCCTCACCCTCACCCTGCCCCTCTGACTGTGGTGATGATACTTGTCCAGCTCCACCAAGAGTGCATACTTCCTAACATTAGATACCAGTTACAATTAGCATGACCAAACCTACCCAACCTCTCTATGTGGCAATTTTTTTTTAATTAAGAGACAGGGTCGGGGCCAGGCGCGGTGGTGCAAGCCTGTAATCCCAGCACTTTGGGAGGCCGAGGCGGGTGGATCACGAGGTCAAGAGATCAAGACCATCCTGGTCAACATGGTGAAACCCTGTCTCTACTAAAAATACAAAAAATTAGCTGGGCATGGTGGCACGTGCCTATAATCCCAGCTACTCAGGAGGCTGAGGCAGGAGAATTGCCTGAACCCGGGAGGCGGAGGTTGTGGTGAGCCGAGATTGCGCCATTGCACTCCAGCCTGGGTAACAAGAGTGAAACTCCATCTCAAAAAAAAAAAAAAAAAAAAAAAAAAAAAAGAGACAAGGTCTCACTCTGTCACCCAAGCAGGAGGGCAGTGGCACAATCATAGCTCACTGCAGCCTCGAGCTCCTGGGCTCAAGTCATGCTCCTGCCTCCGCTTCCCAAGCAGCTAGAAGTGCAGGTGTGCACCACCACGTCTGGCTAATTTCTTTTTTCAATTTTTGGTAGAAATGGAGTCTCACTGTGTTGCCCGGGCTGGTCTCAAACTTCTGGCCTCAAACTATCCTCCTGCCTCAGCCTCCCAAAGCACTGCGATTACAGGCATGAGCCACCACATCTAACCTGAATGTGGCCATTTTTTTATTCATTTGTTTTATGGAAAAACTGGAGTAACTACACAAAGCACAAATTGAGGAATGAAGAACTTCATCTTTCTCACCCTCTTTCATATTCACAACTCTTAGTTAACCTTTCACTTCTGAAAACTATTTGACCTTAGATACTCTCATTAAAAATAAATTGCTATTTTTTCCCTTTAGACCCTCACTTCAATATTATTTATTGAGAACTACTTCTGTTTTACAACCTATAGAGAGTCAAATATATTCCTCACAGATAAGACCAACAGTATAGCAAAATATTTAACTGAACATATGTTAGAGTGACCTGAGTGAGTTTCACATGGTGTGATATCTAAGTGTAAGAGTCTCAGAAAAGTGAACTCTGTGTGTGTGTGTGTGTGTGTGTGTATGCATGCTGTCAACAAAAAAATCAATTATTTTGTGTTTTGTATCATGAAAAATTATTTTTCATAAGTTTATGAGTTTTCCATGCATTTTATTTCCTTTCCCTAGTTTGGACTATTTTCATAAGTTTCTGAAAAATAATTTTTCATGAAGTGTAAAAAGAAAAATAAAAGAGTCCAGCTCTCTCCTATGTGTACCAGCTCGTAGAACTGGTATAAAAATGAAAAGAGATAATAGATACAAATTGATTACCACAGAACCTCAATAAATGATAGCAGGCTGGTAGACACATACTCCCAAATCCATTCTTTTTTTTCTTTATGTTAAAGAACACTGATTCTTATTTTAGTTGTAGAAATTCCTTGCAGCTAGGTGCAGCTGTGTGATGAGGCCATTGAGTTCTGAGTGAAAGTATTGCATGGGACTTTTAGAAAGTCTCCCTAAATGTAAAAGACACTGTATCATCCTTTGCCTGTTACTGATCTGGATACTGGAAGTGATGGCTGGTGCCCCAGCTGCTCTTTTGGAGCATAAGGAAGGGGACCACAGCCTGTGGATGGCATTGCAGACAGCTAAAGAGCTTGGTCCTTGATAAGCAGGGAGCTGCCATTCCAGCCCTGAATTTCCTGAGGATTTCTTTTCATAAAATGTAACTTTTTTCTTGTAGTTAAGCCATTATTTTTCAGGTCTTAGTTTCTCAAAGTGAAGCTAATCACAACTAATTTACTATAATTATTATTTTCCTCATTATTTTGTTAGCCCTGGCCCACAATCCTACTGTCTCACAGATCCCCTCTTTTCACCATTAGAAGCAGCCTAAATGTCATGGACAACAAAGAACCATGCCTTGGTTCTGATCTCTGTTGCCAGTCCACCCATGCCCTTACTCCAGTGCAGCCGCGTCCTCCGGGCCCCGGTGACATGCATGCCACCCCCCTCTGCGTTCTCTCCTTTATTTCTTCCTCTCTGCATTTCCCATTCCAAGTCTTTTTCTGCTTTCCTTGGCTGTTGTTTGCAGAATTCTCACACTAACTGGGTGGGACAGAACACCCTGAAAGCAGAAAATTTGGCCTAAGTAGAAAGGAAGCGGGAGCTTTCCAGGTGGATGAAAAAAAATAAGCAAAAGAGAACACAGATGGGGCATAATGTGGGCACTAAGAGGGAAGTGGCTGAGGGTTTCTTTTGAGGGCAGCGGGAGATGAGATTGAATTGGAAAGTGGGTGAGCCTATTACGGAGGGTCTTCAAGGCCTGGTAGAGGAGTTCTGACTTGATTCTGGAAGAAATAGAGAGCCACTATGAGCTTCTGAGCAGGGTAGTGACAGGAGGCAAGTGATGTTTTCAAAGGAATTCATCTGGCTGCCGGGTGCAAAACAGACTGAAGGCAGGAAGAGCCTGGAGACAGGGAGACCAGTATAAATCTTCCACCCAGTAATCAGATGGTCAGACATTGTCAACAGACTTTGAAAGAGGCCTTGTGAAACAACAAAATTAAAGCAATGATTTCAACTAAGCAGCAGCTGCAGAAAAGCCCTAAACAAAGTCTTTCCCCAGAACTTTTCACGTGAAAGTAGCAAGCTTCCAAATAATGAAAATTGGTTCAATCTTTTCATAAAACAGTCTGACAACTATGGATCAGGAGTCTTAAGAATGTTCACACCCTTTGACCCAGTAATCCTACTTGTGGGAATGCTGGGGAAATAGTCCAAACCAGGGAAAGGAAATAAAATGCATGGAGAACTCAGTAACAACAGACTTTATGATAGCAAATAACTAGAAACAATCTAAATGTTCAGTAAAAAGAGGGCATGGTGGCTCATGCCTGTAATCCTAGCACTTTGGGAGGCCTAGGTGGGTGGATCACCTGAAGTCAGTAGTTCAAGACCAGACTGGCCAATATGGTGAAACCCCGTGTCTGCTAAAAATACAAAAATTAGCCAGGCATGGTGGTGTGCGCCTGTAGTCCCAGCTACTTGGGGGGCTGAGGCAGGGGAGTCACTTGAACCCAGCAGATGGAGGTTGCAGTGAGCCAAGTTTGCACCACTGTACTCCAGCCTGGGTGACAAAGGAAGACTCTTGTCTCAAAAAAAAAAAAAGAAGAATGAAAAATAAAAAAATAAATGTTCAGCAAAAGGGGAAGGATTAAGCAAACTCTGCATCTCGATTAACTCCATTACTCAGCCATTAACTCAGAGGGCCAAGAAGACAGGCAGATGATGTGAAAAAGGCTCACAGCCTAACTGGAGGACAAAACGCAGGGTACAAAACGCATCTGGTGTATTATCACACAGCAAATACCTGGGGTGCGGGAACGAGGCCAAAAAGTGATATTCTAAATTACTCCCCCATCATTTCAGTAGACTGGAGGGACTTTTCTCCTTTTAAAAATTAGTTTGTTGCCGGGCGCGGTGGCTCAAGCCTGTAATCCCAGCACTTTGGGAGGCCGAGGCGGGTGGATCACGAGGTCGAGAGATCGAGACCATCCTGGTCAACATGGTGAAACCCCGTCTCTATTAAAAGTGCAAAAAATTAGCTGGGCATGGTGGCGCGTGCCTGTGATCCCAGCTACTCAGGAGGCTGAGGCAGGAGAATTGCCTGAACCCAGGAGGCGGAGGTTGCGGTGAGCCGAGATCGCGCCATTGCACTCCAGCCTGGGTAACAAGGGTGAAACTCCGTCTCAAAAAAAAAAAAAAAAAAAAAAAAAATTAGTTTGTTAAACCAGGCACGGTGACTCATGCCTATAATCTCAGCACTTTAGGAGGCTGAGGTGAGTAGCATTGCTTGAGTTCAGGAGTTTGAGACTAGCCTGGGCAACATAGAGGAAACCCTGACTCTAGAAAAAAATACAAAATTAGCTGGGCCTAGTGACACACATCTGTAATCTCAGCTACTTGGGAGGCTGAGATGTGAGGATCACTTGAGGTTGGGAGTTTGAGGCTATAGTGAGCTGTGATTACATCACTTCACTCCAGCCTGGGAGAAAGAGTGAGACTCTGTCTCAAAAAATAAAAATAAAAAAATAAATTTCCTCCAGGCGACAGATTGCTTGAGGTCAGGAGTTCAAGACCAGCCTGGGCAATATGGTGAAACCCCATCTCTACCCAAAATACAAAAAAATTAGTTGGGCATGGTGGCACATGCTTGTACTCCCAGCTACTTAGGAGGCTGAGGCAGGAGGATCGCTTGAGCCTGGGAGATGGAGGTTGCAGTGAGCCGAGATTCCACCACTGCTCTGCAGCCTGGGCAACAGAATGAGACTCTGTCTAAAAAAAAAAATTTTTTTCTCCACTATATTTTCATTACATGTATACTTGTAATTATAGGGAATGTCAAGGAGAATTCTTACTTTTCATTCTATTCACTCTGAGTTATTTTACATTTATAAAAATGTATTAAATATGTACTACTTGTATATTTTTAAAAATAAATAATTTTTCAAAGGTAAAATATACTAATAAGGCCAAGCACAGTGGCTCACACTTGTAATCCCAGCACTTTGGGAAGCCAAGGTGAGAGGGTCGCTGGAGCCAAGGAGTTTAAGACCAGCCTGGGCAACATGACAAAACCCCATCTCTACAAAAAAATTTTAAAAATAGCCAGGTGTGGTGGCATATGCCTATAGTCCCAGCTACTCAGGAACCTGAGGCAGGAGGATGGACTAAGCCTGGGAGGCCGAGGCTGTAGTGAGCCACGATTGCACCACTGCACTCCAGCCTGGGCAACAGAGCAAGACCCTATCTAAAACAAAAATACTAATAAATTCAGGAAACCATGATGAATGCTCATGTCCTCACCAGCACAGGTACTTACTATTTATCTTCTCTATGATGTGGTTTAAAAGAAAAAGAGGTAGGCTTTGGAGCTTGTTGGGAGAGAGCTAAGTTTAATCCCACCTTAGCTGGATGACCATGGCAAGATCTTCTCTGAAGCAGGGAATTATCATACATCCCTTGCATAATTTGGGGGAGAGCAAGTGAGAGAATGATGAAAATCTCTTACCACAGTGTTCTGCACTTAAGAGACACACAGCAAACAGTGACTGTAAGTATAGATAGCTATTATTTTCTCAATTCTGTTTTCTGCCTCTTGCAGTGGATAGCTGTGAGCTTGTAGAGCTGACTCTCTGAGGACAGAGACAGAACCCTAAGCGGTGTCCTAGGCTCCAGCCCCCGAGACTTTTCCCCACTGTGAACCCACTGGGTAATTCCTGCTGCTTGATCTGCCCTAGCAGTGCAGTTCCCTTTGCCAAGACCACACCTCGGCCATGGTGTACAAATGAACTGAGCACAGAAGATCAAGTTTGTTTTCAAAAGGAAGTTTTATTCTCCGTATACTCAACTAACATGTATTTAAGAATGGTTTTATGGTTTAGACATTTAAGTTTGAACATAAAGTGGCCTTTGTTTTTGTTAATCATTTTGTTTTACCTCCCTTGACCCCAGTTTTTATGCAAGTCCCAGTTTACAACCCTGCTCAAAGCTCTGTGAGTCTCTTTGAAGGACAGTTTATGATTCTAAATGGTCATTGAGATGAGAAAAGAGATGAGAATAGCTAGAAGACCACCTAGAGCAAAGCAAATCAATGCCAAGAATGATTTTGGCATGTGCTAAGCAGCACTACCAATGTTCACAACATCCTGCTTAATAAAACTTTCACATTCAGCCGGATTTTTCAAGTTTCTCAAGGACTACTCAAGTGGGAACCCATTGAAAACCTTGTTAAAGACCAGAGAGATGACGTTTATTGGTTCTGCATGGCCTACTCAGCCTGCAGTCTGTTGAGGGATGCCTTGTGTCAACTCCCTGGTATTCCCAGCATGCTGGGGAATGAGGCTCTGGGAGGGAGAAAGAGTTTCTGTCCTTCCCCACCCTGGATTTTACTCTTGAAGCAAGGACATGCGTAGTCTGGAAATAGACCATGGATCCAAATGTCAGGGAAGATGAGACTCAGGGTGACCTTCAGATGGGTTAACATGGTGTGGCTGGGCCATGTTCTCTTTCCTTTGGGGCTGCTGCCAGCCCCTTTGGCCCCAGCATTTCCTTAGGAACTCATGGTTTCATTTTTCTCAGCCAGAGTAGTGCTGTGACTCAGTCAAAGGTAGAGCCCTGGCGTTAAGTGCTGTTGTATTCACAGCCCCACAGCTGCTAGATGTTTGGCGGTAGTTTAATGAATAAATGAATGCCTGCATGCATAAACAAATGAATAAAATTCCTTTCTAGCTGGATGCGGTGGCTCATGCCTCTAATCCCAGCACTTTGGGAGGCTGAGGCAGGGGGATCACTTGAGGTTAGGAGCTCAAGAACAGCTTGGCCAACATGGTGTAACCCCATCTCTACAAAAAATACAAAAAAAACCAGGCATGGTAGTGCATGCCTATAGTCCCAACTACTCAGGAGGCTGAGGCACAAGAATCACTTGAACTCAGGAGGCAAAGGTTGCAGTGAGCTAAGATTGCGCCACTACACTCCAGCTTTAGTGACAGAGAAAGACCCTGTCTCTGAAAATTATATATATATAAAATATATAATTAACATATATAATATATAATATATAATTAACATATATAATTTATAATAAAATTATATGTATAATTTATTTATAGAGATATTTTATCTTTTTTATTTTAATATTTTATTTTATACAATAATTGTTTTTATATAATAAAATAAATAAAATTCCTTTCAATGAACCCTGCACTCTAACATGTTTCTCTTTCTCTTTTTTTTGAGATGGAGTCTCATTCTCTTGCCTAGGCTGGAGTGCAGTGGCACGATCTTGGCTCACTGCAATCTCTGCCTCCTGGGTTGGAGCAATTCTCCTGCCTCAGCCTCCCGAGTAGCTGGGATTACAGGCATGCGCCACCATGCCCAGCTAATTTTTGTATTTTTAATAGAGAAGGGGTTTCGCCATGTTGGCCAGGTTGGTCTTGAACTCCTGACCTCAGGTGATCCACCCACCTCAGCCTCACAGAGGGCTGGGATTACAGGAGTGAGTCACAGCACCAGGATTGTTTCTCTCTTGACATGTCTTAGCTTCACCTGGTATATAAAAAAAATTATGGCTTCTCATTGTTATACTTCAAACCATCTTTCCTCGTTGCTGATTTTTAATAATTATGACTTTAAAAGAAAAAAACTAGAATATATTTAAATATAAACAAGAAATCTTAATTTTAACCATGTGGAGCAGAACTGTCCAACAAACGAATTCTCTGTGCTGAACTGTATTGTGGTAAGAAAAAAAAAGGCTATGTTCTGAAAATAAAGAGAGAAAGAAAGGAAGGGAGGGATGGAGGAAGGAGAAAAGGCAGGTGAGGAGAAAGAAGGATAGAGAAAAAAAGGAGAGAGTTTGAGAAAGAAGCTGAGTTCTGGTTCTGTTTCTCTGACTTGGCCAATCATGGCTTTGTAACCTTGAGCCTCACTTTCCACGTTGTAAATGAAAGGCTGGACTGGGTCACAAGTTCTCAGGCTTTCTGAGTGCATCAGAATCCCTTGGGTGGGAAGCTACTAATTGGGGACATTCTTGAATTCCTGAACCCCACCCCTTTTGGACTTTGACCCTGTGCTGGGGCCCTGGGAATCTTTATGTTTAACAAGCCTCTTTTTTTTTTTTTTTTTTTGAGACAGGGTCTTGCGCTGTAGCACAGGCTGGAGTGCAGTGGCGTGCATGATCACAGCTCACTGCAGTCTCAAAGTCTGGGGCCCAAGTAATCCTCCCGCCTCAGCCTCCTGAGTAGCTGGGACTACCCCTGGCTATTTTTATGTATTTTTTTGTGTTTTATGTTGCCCAGGCTAGTCCTGAACTACTGAGCTCAAGTGATGCACTTGCCTTGGCCTCCCAAAGAACTGGGTTTACAGGCATGTGCCGCTGTGCCCAGCCAACAAGCTGCTTCTTGACCTAGATGCAGAAGATGCCAGAGCTCACTTTGAGAAAACAGGAACAGATGGCCCAGAGAGGCTGTGGCTGACTCCTCAGGGATGAGACTTTTGATCTGAGAGTTATACCATTTCCTTCAACTCTTGAAATAACAGTAAACCACTTTGGGGGCCACTTTAGCTCTGGTTTAGATGGGAGTGACTCATGATTAAGTGCCGGAGGCAAAAGGAAGTGTACATTAGCATCTCAGAAACTAGCAGACTCTCTCAAGGTAGCCTTTGCCTTAGGTTGTTAGAACTTGCTAAATGGGATGGGATGATTCCCTGGCTGTACCTACCTACATAGAGATGGATACAACAGTATACAACAGTATTTCCTATCTGTGGGTGATTGGTGCTTTTTCTAGATGCTTTCCCATGTATGATCTCATCTAAGCCTCAAGGTGTGGGCTATTACCTCATTTCACAGATGAGGGAACCGAGATGAAGAAGTTTCTTGCTGGAGTATTTGCTGCTCTTTACTGGCACACACAGGAAAGGAGCTCTGATCTGCTTTTTCCCAGTGTGCCATGTTGCAGATAACTACATATTTCTTTTTTTTTTTTTTTTTTTATTATTATTATTTTTTTTATTGCATTTTAGGTTTTGGGGTACATGTGATGAACATGCGAGATTGTTGCATAGGTACACACATGGCAGTGTGCTTTGCTGCCTTCCGTCCCCTCACCTGTATCTGTCATTTCTCCCCATGCTATCTCTTCCCACCTCCCCACCCCCCGGATAACTACATATTTCTTAAACTAAAGGACAGAGGATTTATTAACAATAAGTTTCTAAAACGTTTTACTTTTCCAGAACAATGATAAAGTTCCAGTGTAGGCTGAGGTTACTATTCTAACGATATTAAAGATAAAAATTATTAGAAGTCCTAGAGGTACAGTCCATGTAATCCAGCCTTATGGTGAGGGACATATGAATATATAATATATATTTACATACATGTGCTTTGGATATAAGATGAAAGAGGATATACCAAATAATAGTGATTATGAGTTGTGGAATTATTATTTTCTTCTTTGGCTGTTTACATATTCATTATATGCATTCTAATTTCTATATGTCATTATTCCTTTTTTTTTTTTTTTTTTGAGACAGAGCCTTGCTCTGTCACCAGGCTGGAATCTGGAGTACAGAGGCACAATTGCGGCTCACTGCAACCTCCGGTTCCCAGGTTCAAGCGATTCTCCTGCCTCAGTCTCCTGAGTAGCTGGGACTACAGGCATGCGCCACTACTCCCGGCTAATTTTTTTATTTTTTGTAGAGAGAGGATTTCACCATGTTGGCCAGGCTGGTCTCAAACCCCTGGCCTCAAGTGATTCACCCGCCTCAGCATCCCCAAGTGCTGGTATTATAGGTGTGAGCCCCCACACCTAGCCTGGATTTGGTTCTTAAACCATAAGAAGCACTCTGAGTAGGTGTTATTTTATTATCCCCATTTAACAAAGGAAGTAACTTTCCTAAATTACACCACACCTTTTACAAGAGGTGGACTTTGACACAAGCCCACATATCCCAACTGCTTTGATATCTCTTTCCATTCTGAGACCCCGTGTTTGTTTGCTTGTTTGAGTGAGTGAGCTCTGAGCCTTCTCTCAACGCACTCACCACCCCTACAGTCCCGTACTCATGTCTCCTTCCTTGCTATTTCCTCTATGTGGCCTCTGCCAAGCACAACCGTGGGCACTTATGTGGGAAGGAACCCAGGAGGGGGTCTTTACCTAGTACTCAGTCTTTCCAGTGCTGGGAGCAGCCTGCTGCCCCTGCCGGCCGTACATCTGCACACGGGTAAGATGTTTTTTCACTTGACATTGGCCTGTGAGAAGGCGTGCTGGTACGCTGTTCCAGGAATCCCCACGAAAGGCCTGGAGGGGTGCAGGCCAGCAGGTGTCCCTTGCAAAGCATGAGGTTGAGCTGCTCTTGCCACCTGGAGTGTGATCTGGGCTCAGCCCACTGCCCTGCAACTGGACACCAGGAAGCAACTGGCAGGGAGGTCCTTGAAGAGCTGGTGACACTGACTCTGTGTCGTGCTCCTCAGAGGACACGACCCTGCCCTGCCCAGGGATTATAAATGGCTCTCCCGGGTATTGTTGGGTTTCTTTCCTTTCTACAATGAACTAACAGTCTCTCGACCACAGAACTATGGAGTATTTGAGTCATGGGAGGAGAGGAATACAGTGTTGGGCAAAGAGAGTGGTGAGAAAGAGGGGGACCCAGGCATGGACTCGGGCTGATGGGTGTGCACTGTGGGACCTGGACCTGCCACATAACGTCTCTATGCCTGCTTCCTTCCTTACCAAACGGCAATGAGGTTCACAAGTTTAATGACACCTACCTTGCAGCATTGTTTTAAGACTTAAATTGATTTACTTGCTAAACAAATTACTTAGTAAGTACCTATTGTGTTCCAGATCTTGTTCTCCGAGCTGGGGATAAAGCAGTGACCAAGACAGAAAAAGTCCCCATCCTCATTTCGGAGAGACAGAAGATAAACAAACATGTAATAGAACTTCGGACAGTGGTAAGTACAGTAAGATAAATAAAGCCAAGTGAAAAGGATAGAGGGGTAGGGGAGGCTATTTTAGATAAGGAATTTGGGGAAGATTTCTCTACGGAGGTGAGACTGAAACCAAGACCAGGAAAAAGTGAGAGAGTGAGCCAGGCCGAGTTCAGTAGCTCTCACCTATAATCCTAGTACTTTGGGAGAACAAGGCAGGAGGATCACTTAAGTCCAGCAGTTTGAGACCAGCCTGAGAAACATAGGGAGACCCCATTTCTACACATTTTTTAAAAAAATTAGCTGGGCATGATGTTTGCACCTGTAGTCCCAGTTACTTGGGAGGCTGAGGTAGGAGGATTGCTTGAGCCAGGGCAGTTGAGGCCCAATGAGCTGTGATTGCACCACTGCTCTCCAGCCTAGGTGACAGAGCAACATCTTGTCTCAAAAAACATGTATAAATAGGTCAGGCACAGTGGCTCACTCCTGCAATCTCAGCACTTTGGGAGGCCGAGGCAGGTGGATCATTTGATTTCAGGAGTTCGCGATCAGTCTGCCCCAACGCGGTGAAATCCTGTCTTTACAAAAAAATGCAAAAATGAGCGGGACATGGTAGCACACACCTGTGGTCCCAGCTGCTTGGGAGGCTGAAGCATCAGAATCACTTGAACCCAGGAGGTAGATGTTGCAGTTAGCCAAGATTGTGCCATTGCACTTCAGCCTGGGCAACAGAGCAAGACCCTGTCTCAAAAATATCTATCTAAAATTAAAATAAGTAAAAGACAAAGAGAGAGTGAGCCAGATGATATTGGGGAAAGAGCATTTGTCGCAGAGGGAGTAGCATGTGCAGCAGGGTGTGATCACATGAGACAATGGGCAGGACAGCCCTAGCCTGTCATGTAAACACAAGGACCCTCCAAGCTGGCCACTCCTCACTGGCCAACTGAGTCTCTGACAGCTGGCGAAGAAGTCACCAATCACAGAAACCTAAGTATTACATGTTACATTTCCAAAGGCCCTGGGTTCCCTCCCACGAGCACTACTCCAGAAACAGGCAGAAAGAGAATG
Source organism: Saimiri boliviensis (assembly GCF_048565385.1). Taxonomy (NCBI): domain Eukaryota; kingdom Metazoa; phylum Chordata; class Mammalia; order Primates; family Cebidae; genus Saimiri; species Saimiri boliviensis. The sequence continues at coordinate 84,218,958 of NC_133460.1, forward strand.
GAAACAACTTTCCTCATGCCTCTGTTAGAGCATATACATCTCATGATCCCTTTACAAGTCAGTCTCACCCCTGGGATGCGGGCTCCTGCAGGCAGGACTGCTTCTCACTTCTCAGGGACCCTGTGGGGCACTGGCAAGCCACACTGCCTTTGGAATTCTGGTTTGGAATGCTGGTTCTGTCATGTTCTTTCCTGAGTTCAGGCATGTTTTTTGCCTTTCTGAGCCTCGGCTTCCTCATCTGAAAGATAAGGGCACTTTTTTTTTTTTTTTTTTTTTTTTTTTTTTGAGATGGAGTCTTGCTCTGTCACTCAGGCTGGAGTTCCGTGGCACGATCTCAGCTCACAGCAACTTCTGCCTCCCGGGTTCAAGCAATTCTCCTGCCTCAGCCTCCCAAGTAGCTGGGACTATGGGTGTGTGCCACCACGATCAGCTAATTTTTGTATTTTTAGTTAAAGACAAGATTTCGCCATGTTGGCCAGGATGGTCTCCATCTCTTGACCTCATGATCTGTCTGTCTCGGCCTCCCAAAGTGCTCAGATTACAGGCATGAGCCACTACGCCCGGCCAGATGGGGGCATTTTTATAGCTAACTCCCAGGGCTGGTTTGAGAATCAGCTGGGTCCAGCATATCATAAGTGCAAAAGTGTAGGTTACTTGTTGTCATTGCTCACATTCTGAATGCCTGTCAGTAAGTGCTCAAAAAATTTGGTAGGACAGAACTCTAGAGTAATAAAATCCTCCAGGAAGAACTTCATGTTTAGAGCTGCTGCTATTTTGAGGGAAGCGCTTACCCTGCATGCGCTCAGGGAAGGGTATAGCCATCTGTCTGATAACACCTGTGAGACATGACATTGACCTAAGTCCCTAATCTGACCCCTTGCTCCAGAGCCTGTTCTGATGTCCTGTTCCTAGATAGAAACCTTGTCAAGCCATTAATGTGATATGAATAGATACAGTGTCTGATCTTCGCTAAAAGCTAAGAAACAGCCTTCACTCCCCGCATATCCTTGGCTGCCTTCTGGCTCCCACTAGCCTCCTCTGGAGCTCTGTATGGGCTTTGCACTCACCCCATCCATCCCTGGCACTGTGTTGTAGCCACTGCTGAGATTTGTGGGAAGAAGTCTTAGAATAAGGTGAGCCAAGCAGAAGATAAAGCAGGAATCCCAGGATTTAGCCTTAAGTTCTCATGTTCTGTGGGTGAGACCTGCAAAAACCATCTTGGCCATGTAATTGTGTGGGTAGGAAAAATGGAAAGCAGCTCATCATCCTGGATAAGGGAGGGTTTGAGGAAAAGGGAAAGAAGCCGTTGGTGCTTAGATTCTGACAGTAGGCTGATGGGTGGAAGTGGCTGGGCAGTGGAAGTGGATTCCCAGCGGCTGGCAGGAGTATGTGGCAGATGACGCCAAGGAAGGTGTCTCCCCAGGGATCACCTCCTTGTTTGCTCAGATTCCAAGTGACTGTTAGCATTTTGTGTGCTTTCCTGAGACCCAGCCCTGGCATGAAGAAATAATGGTGACCTTGGGACCCTCAACAAGCTGAATTACTAACCTTTGGTAAATCAGTGCCAGGAATTGACAGTGTTTGGCTCAAGTGGGCAGCAGCCCTAGGCCAGAATGGTGTTACAAAAACACGAGGTCTCTGTTAACACTGTGCCTATAAAGTCAAAGCTATTCAGATCCTAGCAAGAGTCAAAAAGGGTGGGCTGACAGTCTTTGGCTGTATGACTGTGAGCAAGTGCCTTCACCTTTCTCAGCATCACTTTTCTCATCTACAAAACATGAATAATAATTCCTGCCACATTGGACTCACAGGGTTCTCATGAGACTCACATTTGAGCAAATTGAGAGCACATGATATCATGGGATAGTATATGGCTTTCTTTACATTTCCCGCAGAGAGTGGTTGTGAGGCTCACCCGAGCAACTGCCCACAATGATGAGAACATAATAGATGTGTGAGAATTATAATTCAGTTGTTGCTTGTAAAAATGCTACATCTGAAAATGCAATATAAGTACACCGAGTATTATAAAGTATAAATTCTTCTTTTCTTTTCTTTTTTTTTTTTTTTTTGAGACGGAGTTTCGCTCTTGTTACCCAGGCTGGAGTGCAATGGCGCGATCTCGGCTCACCGCAACCTCCGCCTCCCGGTTTCAGGCAATTCTCCTGCCTCAGCCTCCTGAGTAGCTGGGACTACAGGCACACGCCACCATGCCCAGCTAATTTTTTTTGTATTTTTAGTAGAGACGGGGTTTCACCATGTTGACCAGGATGGTCTCGATCTTTTGACCTCGTGATCCACCCGCCTCAGCCTCCCAAAGTGCTGGGATTACAGGCTTGAGCCACCGCGCCCGGCTAAATTCTTATTTTCATCTTTTATTCATCTGCTAGCCAATAGGCTTAATACACGGTCCCCACAGTCACCTGTCTAGCCTGGTAAATTTTTCCATTCCCGGTCCCAGGGAACCTTAGTAATTCCTTGCCATCCTCCTTACTCCTCAAGTCAGCCGCACACATGGCCTCTTTTTCTTTCTTTCTTTCTTTTTTGAGTTGGAGTCTCACTCTGTCATCCAGGCTGGAGGGTAGTGGTGTGATCTTGGCTCGCTGCAACACTGTCTCCCAGGTTCAAACAGTTCTTCTACCTCAGCCTCCTGAGTCTCTGGAACTAGAGGCATGCACCACCACGCCTGGCTAATTTTTGTATTTTTAATAGAGACGAGGTTTCACCATATTGACCAGACTGATCTCGAACTCCTGACCTCATGATCCGCCCGCTTCAGCCTCCCAAAGTGCTGGGATGACAGGCGTGAGCCACCATGCCCGGCCACAGTCTCTTTTTCAAATGCCATTTTACCACATTGTTCCTCCTGAAGAACAACACCTCTTACAGGCATAGGACTCCAGCCCCCTCCAATTTGGTCTCTGAAGCAACCTCTCTTTTCTGCTCTCAGGGTCAAGCCGCCTCCCCTCCATCCCTCTGCTTCTTCCTTGAGCCATTGCTGCCAGATGGAATGCCCCTGTCTCACTTCTCTTTTTTTTTTCAGGCTCAACCCTTCGAAATGCATACTGTTCCTTGCTCTGGGAGCTTCCTCTGATTTATCCCACCCTACAGATCACTCAGCTCTTGTGAGCTCATTTTGTGTCATATGATTTGACTTTTGCTCACACGTGATTTTCTAAACATTCTTTCAGCCCTGTGGCAGGGACTGGATCTTCTGTCTTGGCCTGCGCTTAGTGGAACATGTAGTTTAAAGGAGGCAATCTGGGAAGACTATCCCTTGACCAAGAGTCCCTCACCTTATTGTTTGCCTCCCTAGGCCCTTGTCTAGCAGCAGAAGCTCCCCAAGGAGCAGTGCGCCCTTCAATGAAACATCTTATTTTAGATGTAGCGGGGGTCCCTACCTTCTACCATACCCAGGGAAAGCTTTCAGCTAGTGCCTGCAGGAGACTAATTCTTCAGGACGCTTGGCTTTTCTGTTCAGGTATAGTGTCCTTGTTCTTGAATTTGGCAGGGGCCTCACAGCGAAAAGAAATGTGCAGGGAGTAAGTCAGACCATTGGGTCAGTATCTCTGCAGTGAACTGGGGTTTTTCTTCTAGTTTATTTTTCTGTGCACACCTATAGACAGATGCCCAGGCTGTGTCCCCACCCTCATGCTGGTGTGGTTCTAGATATGTCCTGGGAGGCCTAGAATCTAAGATGTCTGAGCTGATGTCACTGGTGGAGAAATGCTTAGAAAGAAAGGGCAATCCTGAATTTGCTTCAAGGTACAGATTTGCTCCCTGTTTCTCTTTTATTTTCCTTTGGTTTCTGTTCCTTCTGCATTTATGTGTGCTCAGCAGTGGAGATATAAGATAAAGAAGGAAGATCCTGTCTGTTCTGAGAGTCTCACAGTCTGGTGAAACTTCCTACCCCACTAGTGGGAAGCCTCTTAGAGGGTCCCTGGACTCCTGCTCTTCTCTCTTGCTCTCCAAATTTTGAGGTTAAAGACCACTTTAAGAATCTTATGAAAGTTATGGATTCTCTCTCCTTGTCCCAAATGCAGACATATTCAATACTTTGCATAAAACTCCAGGGGGTTTATAGACCCGATGAAGCCCATCCATGAAACCCACAAGCTCCATTAAAAAAGAAAGTCAGGCCAGGCGCGATGGCTCAAGCCTGTAATCCCAGCACTTTGGGAGGCCGAGGTGGGTGGATCACAAGGTCAAGAGATCGAGAACATCCTGGTCAACATGGTGAAACCCCGTCTCTACTAAAAATACAAAAAATTAGCTGGGCATGGTGGCACGTGCCTGTAATCCTGGCTACTCAGGACGCTGAGGCAGGAGAATTGCCTGAACCCAGGAAGCAGAGGTTGCGGTGAGCGGAGATCGTGCCTTTGCACTCCAGCCTGGGTAACAAGAGCGAAACTCCGTCTCAAAAAAAAAAAAAAAAAGAAAGAAAGTCAGTAAGGATGAGAAGGGGGAAGAAACTTAAAATGAAATACAAATAGAAACAAATGCATCCTTTTATGGCTCATAAACGTGATGACTGGGTTTTCACACACATGTGAGATGTGCCTCCCGTAAACCTTAAGACATCAGCACGTTATCTATCTAACATAAAAAAAGAAAGAAAGAAACAACTGAACCTAACTCTATTTAAAATAAATAATACTAGGTCCGGGAACGGTGGCTCAGCCTGTAATCCCAGCACTTTGGGAGGCCGAGGCGGGTGGATCACAAGGTCAAGAGATCGAGACCATCCTGGTCAACACGGTGTGAAACCCCGTCTCTACTAAAAATGCAAAAAATTATCTGGGCATGGTGGCGCATGCCTGTAATCCCAGCTACTCAGGAGGCTGAGGCAGGAGAATTGCCTGAACCCAGGAGGTGGAGGTTGCGGTGAGCCGAGATCACGCCATTGCACTCCAGCCTGGGTAACAAGAGCAAAACTCCGTCTCAAAAAATAAATAAATAAATACATACATAAAATAAAATAAATAATATTACCACACCAAAGGGAGGATAAAACCAAACAGACAAGTTCAACAAATATTTAATTCTAGTTAGAAGGAGTTTTTTCTATAGTGTTATGGGTTAGCAATTCCTTTTTTTTTTTTTTGAGATGGAGTTTCGCTCTTGTTACCCAGGCTGGAGTGCAATGGTGTAATCTCGACTCACCACAACCTCCGCCTCCTGGGTTCAGGCAATTCTCCTGCCTCAGCCTCTGGAGTAGCTGAGATTACAGGCACCAGCTACCACACCCAGCTAATTTTTTGTATTTTTAGTAGAGACGGGGTTTCACCATGTTAACCAGGATGGTCTCGATCTCTTGACCTCGTGATCCACCCGCCTCAGCCTCCCAAAGTGCTGGGATTACAGGCGTGAGCCATGGGTAAGCAATTCTGAAATACCTTTTGTGTGCTGTAGAGTTGAGCAAATGAGTATATGTATATGTACTGAGCATATTGGAACTCAGTATATGTACTGAGCATATTGGAAGCTAGTTCTTGCTGTTGGAGAGGAGAGTTATAAATATAGAGAAAGAGAGGACTAAAATGAATTTTGTGGTGTCGAGTTGGAACCGGAGGTATCTATATGAATTCATGAATTTATGTGTGTGTGTTTGCATGTGTACAGATGTAGAAATAAATTAAAATGTCTATATTTCTTAACTCTGTCTGCTAAAGGGCTTAGGAAGTAGACACTACAGTAGCATTGAGCACACCTGGCACTCAGATCTTGGTTTCTAAATATCATTTTGTACTGAAAAATAAACTAGGGCTCCTTGAAGAAATGGCTAATTCTCAGGCTGAGAGAGGGAAAGTACAAGATAAGCTTAGAATATCATGTTGTGCCAGAGAGCAAGGAAGTGCCTTTTAAAAAATGGAGATATGAGAAAAGAACACAGGAATCAGAAGGGGCCCCCACTGGCCAAATCTGGGACTATATGAAAATCAGAATAAATAATGGCCATTACAGTGGTATTATACCACAATATTACAATTGTAATATCACTACAAAATAGTCATAGAATAAAATAATCTATGAGTTCATACTAATATAAATAAATAAGGGAGAAGGGATAGTTGTGTCTTATAGTAGAATATCAACTAATAAATATAGAAGAAATGATGGAATATCATCATTGTACAACCATTATCTAGACAAGAATTATCAATGGATGCTAAAACTAGTGGTAGAAGTTTGATAAAGAAGAGGATATGTCTGGCAGAAGACTTTTCTATACAGTGAAAAAAGAGAAAAAGAAAAAAGAAGAGGATATGTACATCGATTCAGAGCACCTCCAAGCAAATAACTTATTGATCACAAAGGGAAAATTAGTAACTCCATGGCGAGTTAATCTGGTGAACACAACCATAGCCATTTAATCACAGTTAACAATACCAGTAAAGAGATGCACTGATCTCACATGCCTTGAAAAGGACTCCATAGCATTTCTATGGTACACCTGCCAAAACTATATAACCTGAATCTAATTATGAGGCAGCATAAAACAAACCAAACTGAAGGGCATTCTACATAACAACTGGCCTGTAATCTCAAAAAAAAAAAAAAAAAAAAAAAAAGTCGACTTCATGAAAGATAAGGGAAGGCTGAGAACCTGATCTAGATGAAAGAAGATTAAAGATATCTGAACAGTAAATGCAATGTATGATCTTGAATTGGATGCTGGATCAGAAAAAAACAGCTCCGATGAAGGACATTATTGGAGCAAATGGTGAAATTTAAATATAAACTATAGATCAGATAAGAATTTTGTATCAGTGTTACAAATTCCCTGATTTCGATAAATGTACTGGGATCATGTAAGAGAAAATTCTTAGGGAATACACACTGACATATTTATGGACAAAGGGGCATAAATAGTTCAAGAAAAAACATGTGTATGCATATCTATATGGATAGGTAGAAAAACGATAGATCAGCTGGGCACGGTGGCTTATACCTGTATTCCCAGCACTTTGGGAGGCTGAGGTGGGCACATCATGAGGTCAGGAGTTCCAGACCAGCCTGGTCAACATAGTGAAACCCTGCGTCTACTAAAAATACAAAAAAATTAGCTGGGCATGATAGCAAGTGCCTGTTATCCCAGCTACCTGGGAAGCTGAGGCAGGAGAATTGCTTAAACCCAGGAGACAGAGGTGCACTGAGCTGAGATGGTGCCACTGCACTCCAGCCCCAGTGACAGTGCAAGCCTCTATCTCAAAAAAACAAAAATCAGAACAATAAATCAAATGAGGCAAAATGTTAGCAATTAGTGAATCTGGGTAAAGAATATACTGTTTTTGCAACTTTTCTTTAAAAGCGTAAAATTATATAAAATTTTAAAAGTTTACAAAAAGAGCCAGGCGTGGTGGCTCACATCTGTAATCCAAGCACTTTGGAGGCCAAGGTGGGTGGATCACCTGAAGTCAGGAGTTCAAGACCAGCCTCACCAACATGGCGAAACCCTGTCTTTAAAAAAAAAAAAAAAAAAAAAAAATTTACAAAAAGAATATTTATTTGCTCTAAGCTGGGAATTTTTTTTTTTTTTTTTTTTTTTTGAAACAGAGTCTCACTCTGTCATGCACGCTGGAGTGCAGTGGTGCGACCTTGGCTCACTACAACCTCTGCCTACCAGATTCAAGTGATTCTTATGCCTCAGCCTCCTAAGTAGTTGGGACTATAGGTATGTGCCACTGAGCCTGGCTAATTTTTGTATTTTAGTGGAGATGAGGTTTCACTATGTTGGCCAGGCTGGTCTCAAACTCCTGACTTCAGGTCATCCGCCTACCTCAGCCTTACAAAGTGCCGGGATTACAGGCATGATCCTACTGAGCCCAGCAAAACTGGAACTTTTATACATTGCTGGAGGGAATACACATTGATATGACCTCTTTGGAACTTTGGTAGTGTCTTCTAAGGCTATACACATATATCCCTATCCCCCAGCAAGTTTGCTTTCATATTTAACCAATAAAAAACAGTGCTTCTTTTCACTAAAGGACAGGTACAAGAATGTTTATAGTAGTAAAAACTGGAAATAGTGAAACACTGGAAGCAACCTGTGATGGTTAATTTTATGTTGACTTGGCTAGGCAATGGTGCCTAGTTGTTTGGTCAAATATTAGTCAGGATGTTGTTGTGAAATATTTTGTAGATGTGATCAACATTTACAATCAACTAACTTTAGTTAAAGAGAATTATCCATAACGTAGGCGGGCCTCATCCAATCTGTTGAAGGCCTTAAAAGCAAAAACTGAGGTTTCCCAGAGAAGAAGGAATTCTGCCTTAAGACTGTAACATAGAAACCTTGCCTGAGTTTCCAGCCTGCTGCTCCACAGAGGAGAAAAACTTTTGGACTTGCCAGCCCCCACAACCATGTGAGTCAATTTCTTTAAAAAAAAAAAAAAAAAAAAAAAAAATCCCTCCTCTGTCTCATACATATATAATTGGTTATATACAATTATATATATATAACATATAATTGGTTCTATTTCTCTGGAGAACTGTGACTAATATACAACCCAAAATGTTTGGTTTGTGTGTTAGTCAGTGAGAGAATTGATACATAAAATGCATAAATATTCAAACTACACAGCAATGGAAAAGAACAAATGGCTATATGCACAAACAGAGATGAATCTTGCAGAGATAATGTTGAGTCAGACACAACATTATGTCTGACTCATAAAACAAAAGAATATATACTGTATGAATTAATTTTTACAAAGTTCAGGAATAAGCAAGACTAATCTATTATGACAGAAATCAGAATATTGGTTACCTTTGAGGGATGATATTAACTATGAGGGGACACAAAGGAGTCTTCTGGGGTTTTGGAAGTGTGTGTCAGCATGGTAGTTACGCAGGAGCAAATATATGTCAAATATCATCCAGTTGTGCATTTTATGGATTTTTTTTTAAAGAGGTTAAAAAAAGAGTTCTTATTCTAAACACTCACCTTCTCCATCCCCTCTATGGCTAAGCTGTAACCTCTGTACAGTAGATTTCTACATCCATATTACAGATCCGGAAACTCTGCTCAGGCCTCAAATACATGTTCACAACTATATTTCTTATTCCTATCCAAAAAACTTGTTTTCTTAGATGTTGCAAGCCACCCAACAGTCCTCCTTCTCTGTAACCCCAAGTACAATCTGATGGCCAGGTGCAGTTGATAACTTCCTAAATATCCCTCCACTTTGTCTCTTCCTCTCCTTACCGTCACAGCCTTTGTTTAGGTACTGTCATTTCTGCTTGAGTTGCATCATCACCTGGGTGACAGCAACACCTAAATTAGTGTTTGAATAACTGAGGACTGCAGCTTTGCCATGCTGAGACATAAAACGGACCATCACATAGGTCTAGCATCTACTCCAGTGCCCCCATCTGCTCAGTCTATGCCTGTGAAATGAAGTAGCTCATTTCTAACCCCGGTACCATCATGTTCCAGACAAGTCTTGGTGTCTGACCATGGGACAGAAGTAGTTATCATGCATCCATTATCAGTACTGCAGAGCAGACAGAGGGTGACTCCTGAAAGACATGATTTTGGGTTCTAATCTAACTAGGGAGAGAAAACACAATCAGATGAGTGCAAGACAACCTACAGGTTAAGTTCCCACATTAACGTCTAAACCATTATCAGGTGCTTTTTATCTTCTTGCAACAATTTTTCTCAGGTTCATCTTTGTTTAGATGATGATAGTAGCCCCTCTGCTGGAGTCCCCGTCTCCATCTCAGGCTTTCCCTGTTCCAGGGTCTCCTGTAACTGGGCTACTGATTGAATCATCCTTAGGTATTACTTTAGTCATCTCCCTCCCTGCTCAAGAACCACAAGAGCTCCTCATTAGCTGCCAAGTCAAGTCTAAACTTCTCGGCCTAGTTTTCAGGATCTCCTTGCTCTGACCCCTCCCAGGGTGACATGACAGCTGTCTTAATATTTTTGAAGGGCTGTCAGAGAGGATTAGTCTGATTTTGTGCTGCCCCAGCAAGCAGGAGGTACTGTCATAGGTGGAAATTACAGAATGATTTAAGTGCCTCGAAGTGTAAACATTTTCCTTTCTACTTAGTGTATGAATGTGGGTGGCAGAGGTGGTGGTGGCCGTGGTGACAATGCATGGAATACTGTGTGTGACTCCAACAGAACTTGTGCCCCACTCACCGTGAGTCTAAGGTTGCAGGAAGTAACAAAATACTGCACATCCAGTATTTTGATGTATACATCATTATTTTTTCTATGTATAATTTTTTGGTTATTTTGAAAAATGAGATTTCACTGTAATCAATTTCTTTGACATACAATATCTGTCTTTCCACATTAAATTTTCTTTTATCACCACAGTGTAAATGGCCATGCAACATTTCATTGTATGAATGTTTGATAATATCAATAGCTTATTCAATAAGTCCCCTGTGGCACTTTTTTTTTTTTTGAGGCAGAGTCTTGATCTGTCATCCAGGCTGGAGTGTAGTGGCAGCATCTTGGCTCACTGTAACCTCTGCCTCTCAGGTTCAAGTGATTCTTGTGCCTCAGCCTCCTGAGTAGCTGGGACTACAGGTGCATGCCACCACCCTCAACTACTTTTTATATTTTTAGTAGAGTTGGGGTTTCACTATGTTGGCCATGCTGGTCTCAAACTCCTGGGCTCAAGTGATCTGCCTGCCTCGGCCTCTCAAAGTGCTGGGATTACAGGCTTGAGCCACCATGTCTAGCCCCCTGTGGCACCTTTATCATAATTTATTATCAGAAACATTGTTCTGGGTAGGTAGAATCTGAATGACCAAAAGGAGAGTAGATAGGTTGGTATGGAGAGAAAGTTCCGAGGTATGAGATAGTCACACCACCTCCTGACAGGCACTGAAGAGATCTTGCCTGGAGACCAGGAAGCAGGTTAGAGGATAGTGGGGCTGAGGCTGGCCCTGAGAACATCTAGAGCTAGGAGGCTTCTTAGAGGTCATCTTGCTCTGCATCCCTTCAGGAGCTCAACTTCACTGTATAGCATCCCTGGCAGGCCTGACCAGCTCCTGTATTTGAGAGCTCGCTGCTGTGCAAGACTGTCTGTGTCATTGCTGCAAAGCTCCGTCTGTTAGAAGGTCAAGTTCTCTGGGTATTGGGATTCGAAGTATTTTCTTTTTATCTATGCTTTCTAAATTTTACAAAATTAGCATGATCCAACTTTTATTGGCTTTACGAAAGTATTTTTTAATTCATCAAATCCACCTTCTTCTCTGTTTACTCTGACCTATGCTTATCTTTCCTGTCTCTAAATCTCATTGTTGATTCTGTATAATCCAGTACATGTCTATATACTGTCTGCTGTTATTACAAGTTTGTTTCACTCATGTTGGTCTTGGCTTGCCTATGAAGAAAATTTTCCTCTGGCCAAATTGTGACTTATTTTCTCATTTTCCCTGACACATAGCACTGTGCAGGAATTGGCCACTTGATGATGGCTTGGTATTGGATCCTTCAGGTGTCACATGAACTACCTGGCTTTCCACAGAGGCTCTGGACCTGGGGATGCCCCCAAACACCCACAGTTCTCCTGGGCCTGCTGAGCCCCATGGAGATGACCCAGGTATCCAGTCACTGGCATTGCTAATGATCAACCTCTCACATTATTCTGCCTCTGTCTCCTCTTTGAGGTCTAGCTACTGGGCCAAGAGACCTGCAGAATCTAATGGTCTGTCCAAATTACAAATGTCCTCCAGTAGCTAGGGCACAACTGGAGGCTGGAAGATCACTTTTTTTTTTTTTTTTTTGAGATGGAGTTTTGCTTTTGTTGCCCCAGCTGAAATGCAATGGCGCGATCTTGGCTCACTGCAACCTCTACCTCCCGGGTTCAAGTGATTCTCCTGCCTCAGCCTCCTGAGTAGCTGGGATTACAGACACCCACCACTATGCCCAGCTAATTTTGTATTTTTAGTAGAGACAAGGTTTCTCCATGTTAGTCAGGCTGGTCTCAAACTCCTGACTTCAGGTGATCCGCCTGCCTCAGCCTCTCAAAGTACTGGGATTACAGGCGTGAAGCACCATGCCCTGCACTTTTGTATTCTTTTCTCATTATTTGTAAACAGCCTTAGAGCTGAGGTGGTCTCTAGCAGCTACCAATCTTTAAGAAATTACCCCGCATTCTATTCTTGAAAAATGAGCGTTATTGCCCTACTGTGTGCCAGACAGCTCTGTAAAGGTGGCTGCAGGGACTAAGTCCTGATAGCCATCCCTTTGCTCTTTCACTCAGTCCGTATTGGGAGGCAGCTACTCAATTACATTTTTACTAGCAAACCCTCTGAAACGACCTCTGCAATTATATCATCACACTCTTTTTACTCAGCAACCACCGCTTAGCACTATTAAAATCTCTCCTCTCCATGCTAAATCAAAGGGGCAGCATAGCCTACTTAAATAAAGCTTAGAACAAGAGACCCTGCTGGTTTCTTGACAGCTTTTTTTTCAAGTGCATTTAGACATGATTCTCCATAGATATTGAAGGGTTATCAGGTGGGAGGAGGACAAGATCTATTCTGTGACTGAATCCTATTGCTTCTACAGTCTGAACATAGTTGCCAGCTCCATGCCACTGGCTTGCTCCAGACCACCATGCACTTGCCTGGATTACCACAGCAGCCTCCTAACCAGTTGGCCTGCCTGTTCAATCTTGCTCCTCTAATCCTTTCTCCAGAGAGCCTAAGTGTTCTGTTTCGATCACAGAACACCTCTGCTTAAAACTCCGTAATGCTTTTGCGTGGACCTTCAGGATAAATGTAAACTCCGTAGCATTACTTTTTTTTTTTTTTTTTTTTTTGAGACGGAGTTTCGCTCTTGTTACCCAGGCTGGAGTGCACTGGCGCGATCTCGGCTCACCGCAACCTCCGCCTCCTGGGCTCAGGCAATTCTCCTGCCTCAGCCTCCTGAGTAGCTGGGATTACAGGCACGCGCCACCATGCCCAGCTAATTTTTTGTATTTGTAGTAGAGACGGGGTTTCACCATATTGATCAGGATGGTCTTGATCTCTTGACCTCGTGATCCACCCACCTTGGCCTCCCAAAGTGCTGGGATTACAGGCTTGAGCCACCGCGCCCGGCCCAGCATTACTTTTAAGACTCAGCCTCTGCTTGGCCCTCCACCTGCATGCCTTGCCCAGATTGTTTCAGTCCTACCAAACCACTTGCACACCAAATCCCAAATACTTTTTAATTCTCTTACCTCCAGGTCTTTGCCTAGAACATAACCCCTCCCTTCTTCACCAAATTAGCTCATTTGCCTTCCAGATGTCACCTCAGACGTCACTTCCTCCAAAAGTCCACCCTAGTCACCCAAGGCTACACTGGGTATCCTTCTGTCTTCTGAGTATTCTAGGTTTATCTTTATCTTCTTTCCTGTCATTTTATCTTTTAATTGCTGTTTCCATGTATCTTCTTCTCCAGACAGTAAGCTCTTTAGGACTGTGATTGTTTTATGTATCATTGTATTTCCAACACCAGTGCTTGCCATAGAGACGCTCAGTAGTTAATGAAGAAATGGCAGATGACAGAACAAGGATAGGTGGAAGATTCAGAGGGGTACATTTCCATGTACTAAAGAACTTGCTAATAACTGACAATATTAAAAAATAAAAAAAATAAAAAAAGGGAACACATTGACCTACCAAGCATAAGGAAAGTCCCATCTCCGAAAGTCTCCAAGCAGAGCCCAACTGCTCATCAGGCAGGGAGCTTCCTCAGTAGATGGCACGTTGGAGAACATCCTTTCCACTCATTTCCTATCCAAAGGAAGCCACACTTAGATTCATTTGTGAGGTCCAAAGAGTTGGGCTGGGGTCCCAGTTCTGCACTGACTGAGGCCTTGGACCAGCCACAGCCTCTGAGCTTTCTTGCTTGTGAAATAGAAATGACACCTGCACTGCCTACTTCAGAGATTTTGTGAGGTTCAAATGATATCACACACGCTTAAGTACTCTGTGAAAGCCTCAAAATAAAATGAAATGTATTATTTACCATGTAATCTTCAGGAGTTGCAGCCTCACTGAATAATTTGAGTTTCACAACTAAAATGGAAAATAAAGTGCCACATGTCAACACTGCTGCAGGCGGAGCTGCGAATTCGAGCATAGATCTGCCTCTTCTGCACTGAGCTACTGCCCTAGGGAAGATAGTGGGGTTCGGGAGCATTTGGTTGGTTGGGATCTGTCAAAGGCTTGTTGTTCTAGACATCAGGGAGACTCCTTGGGGCCTGCTACTAATGTCTTAAATCCTCATGAAAATGAGCAGAAAAAAAAAACTACAGACATGACAAACCTTCCCTTTGGGTCCATTGACTTGACTTCAAGGAAAGTCAAGAACAGTTAACAGCATTTCACTTCCCCTTTAGCAAGACAAACCCAGTGAAACCATTTAAAGGCTTTTTATTAGGAACCAGGGGAATGAGCTGCTTATCCCTCTATAACAGTCTAGAGCAGGTCGTCAGGCCCAGGATGGAGAGAGGTTATCAAAGGTGCTGTGGTGTGCTTTGCTGCACGTGCTTAGGGCCTGGAAGGAAAGGTGGTGGCAATGGAGGCTGGCCGGAACTGGTGTTAGCCAAAACACCACGATCCTGGAGGAGAGCCCCTCTACCTTCCTTCTAACTCCACTTGAGGCTGGAGCCAGGAGACAGAGAATGGGAGCAGGAATGTCATCCGGACCCCTGGCTTCGTTCAGCGCTTCTTCACTTGCCGGCCCTCCACTCTTCTTGCCGTTTAGTGATTAGGTATTTGAAGAACTCATACACAGACCATGCGATGGCTGTGGAGGGGATCTGGTAAATTACTCTAGCCTGCACCCCTCGGAAGTAGGCGGTCACCCCACCTACTTGATATACCGTCCTGAAGGCACTAGCCATGCCTGTGATATGTCCTGTAATGTGTGAGTTCAAAGCCAAGGACTCTTGGGTGTTGAGCAGTGTTTTGCAAACGTCCAGTGGGGTTGTGGCTGCGGCAGCTACAGCTCCTGCACAAGCTCCAGAGAGGACGTGGGAGCTTGGGTTGTACCGTCTCTGGGGGTTAAAGTGCTCCTGCAGGAATTCATAGGTCATGAAGTGAATGGCTTGGAAGGGAACGTTCATGGTCAGCTGGGTGGTGTAGCTGCGGTAAAAGGCCCCGGCCCCTTCATTTTGCCACACTGCCCGTACACAGTCTGTCACCCGGTGGTATGGTGAATTGTACATCTGCATCCTCTGCTTGACCACTGGTAGTGCCATCAAAGAGGAAGGAAATGGTGACAGCAGCCAACCAGTTATGGAGAGTGCCGGAGAGTGTCCAGATTCAGAGTCCCAAGTCAGCAAATCAGCCAATGGAATAGAGAGAGAAAACAGTATGAGTGAGCTGCTGGCTAACCTGAGAAGTCAGTTTCCCTTTTTTGAGGGGAGGGAGTAGGCAGAGGGTTGGTAATCAGTCAAAAAACAATAAACCCACTTTCATCAGGACTTCTGTAAAGCCAGCCAGTTCACATATAGGACATAACTATGGTTTGGGAGCTCCAGAGAGTCTTCTTAAACTAAGTACCTATCTCTGGTCTTACCCTCTTACAACTCCCAACAAGAAATGACTCCGTGACAGTGAACATCATCATGAACAGAGGCCCCTAACAATCCCAATCCTCAGGAACAAAAAGCACCTAACTCTTGATGTGAGATGGTGATCCTCCTAGAGGGGAGAGAGAAGTGCTACCAAAGAAAAGATTCTTAGCCAAAACGAGTTGGCTTTTGTTTGCAAACACCTCCCATTCCCTCAAGTAGATAACACTGGTGTGCGCTCTGTGGAACTACAGCTTAGCTTTGGCCCCTTCCACCCACAGCCTTGTCTAGACAGAAAATGAACGTGGCAACAATGTTATCCCCTCATATTTGTTCTTCCTCACATGGAGAATGTTTTTGGAGAATTTTCCTACAACTGAAAAGCTAAGATCCCAGCAGAAATGCGGGGTCTGAGATCTACAATCTAACCTTTCATTCCTATCTCAACTAGCTTAATTTCAATAAGAATGGAATTTTTTTCTTTTTTTTTTGAGACAGAGTTTCGCTCTTGCTACCCAGGCTGGAGTGCAGTGGCGCAATCTCGGCTTACTGCAACCTCTGCCTCCTGGGTTCAAGTGATTCTTCTGCCTCAGCCTCCAAAGTAGGTGGGACCACAGGCACGTGCCACCACACCTGGCTAATTTTTGTATTTTTAGTATAGATGGGGTTTCACCATGTTGGCAAGGATGGTCTTGATCTCTTGACCTCCTGCTCCACCCGCCTCAGCCTCCCAAAGTGCTGGGATTACAGGCGTGAGCCACCACACCTGGCCAAAAAAGGCAATATATTTAAGCGCCAATTCCAGCAAATCATAGGGGGCAGAAAAAAAAAGAATCCATCTTCACCTCTTTGAAGAAAAATCAATCTGCTAAACTTTCAGGACAGATCAAATCTACTGCAAAGGAGACTTCCACCAGAAAAATCCAAGAACAGGCCACAGGGAGCCACATCTTTTTTCAGGAAAGCCCCAGGATTAATGAAATCCCAGTGAATCTGCTTGCTGTCCAAGGGGGGGGGTGCCTCCTAAGTACAGAAAACATGGAGGGAGCACCCTCTAGTGGTAAAACAGGGTAACAGTATTTCCCACCAAAACTGATGTGCTTTCTTCTGCAAACTGGAACTATAGATGCAGCTGCCCACACAGGCATAGGCTGAGAAATCATTACCTTCCGCAGGGTTCATGGCTGCATCATGAAGTAATGTTGCCACACACCCAGCTGCACCTGCAAACAAAAAAAAATAACTGCCACGTGTAAGGCCAAGAGAGTGTGACCAACTCATTGAGGTCTTCCAGTGAAGGGGAGTGGCTATGCTACATCACAGTGGAGAAAGGGAACATTAAGAGCTAATTCAAGAGATGGGGGACCCACTGCTCCTAAACTCCTGTTTAAGAAAGGAAGATATCTGTTCCCACCAACTTTGTAAGGTCACAAATGTATTCCACATCTATGATAGGAAGGCCAGAAAGAGCAGCTCAGATCTTATCAATAAACATCTTTCTGGGAATAAATGCAGCTTACGGCCCAGATAGGAAGCAGATACACTGCTGCATAAGGATTCCAGCACATCACCTGCCGCCAGTGGAGGGAGAATATAGGGGCCAAGCAGTCAGATCTCATGGAATCTCACCACAGAATCCCACCTCTGTCCTGCTGCCAGACCCGTTTGCAGATCCTAACATTTGTCTAGAGAGATCTTTCATTCAGGTCCTAAACTACTCTACCCCTCACCCTCTCCACACTCAACTTGGTTTCCAGGCAGTCCTGAAGCCCTAAGCTGCTATCCTTCCTCTTACTTCCACACAACCTTCTGATTTCTTCATGTAGTTCCTTAGCCCCACCCCCACCCACTTTGTCATGTTCTCAACAACACAAACTGCCTCTGGTGAGTTGGAATCCTGAAAAGGTGAGGCGAAGAGCAGGGGCTTCATTAGTATCTTCCTTGGGTGGCTGGCTGGGTTACCTCCAAACCTGCCCCGAGGAGCAGGACACCACCCACCTCTCAGACATACACTGGGGGTAGTTCAGTGTGTCTCCACATTACCAGGGCATTGGAAGTTGATGCCAGGGAGAAGATGAGAGGAACAAGTCAAGCTGGTAGGTAAGGGAGGATGATACTGCAACCCTTTGTTGAGGTGCCCCAAAGGAAAAAGTGGGGTTGAAGCGGCCCATTGTCTGAGAACATCAGGTTTGGAAGTCCCTCCCTTATAAACTGGCCTATCCCAGCCCAAAGCTTCAGCTCCAAACCATGCTGAGACTGGAAAGCACTGACAGCAGCAAAGCCCAGAGAGTTGGGAAAGTGGGGGAACCAGCACAGGAAGGCTCAATACCATTGGCAATATGGCTATTGCCCCCAGGGTGGATTACATCACTCAATGTCTTTTTTAACTTTTCGTAGCAGGCAAAATAAAGGGCGTGGGCAGGCCCTGCGCCTGTTGCTGTGACGTTCAGCCCCCGCATGGGCCTCCATAGGCCCTCCGTTCTTATAATCCTCCAGAGGGCCTCCAACACATTGCGATAGCGGGCAGCTGGGTCAGGCTGTAGACTCTGCATCCGGGTCTGAAATTACAGCAAGGAGAAGCGCAGCGTCAGCAAAGCCAACTTCTTGCCCCACCTCAACACTGGACAGACCTTTTACATGGCGCTGTGCCAATCTGTGAGAGGGATATTCAGCTTATGTCCAAATCTATAGCTGACCTTTCTTCTCAGCCTTGGAACTTTCTTTTTTTAGTCATCTATGACCCTAAGAATGGAACACCATTATTTTCCCTGAAAAAATAATGCCACCACTTGCTAAATGTCTTGGTACTCCAAAATGATTCAGAGCCTCAGCAACAAATATCAAGCCTGTGCTTCAGAAGTTGCTTTTTCACCTTAATACACTCAAGCTGACAGTTCTTTACAAATGGATTCTAAATTCAAGTATTGACTGTCTGTGACATACTTTATGCTTTATATCTGAAGACTGCCCCCAGCCCTGCTTCGTGACCACACACTGAGGGGCAGCTAATTTTTTGATATTTTTTCAGACTATCTGGCAATGGCAGCTGGGTCTACACCAAGTCTTGACATTCTTAATAGATGCTGCTTTTATTTCTCGGGAAAGAAACTTTACCCCGAAACTGCAAAGATGGGAGTGTCTAGCTAGAAAACAGTCTAGTCTCCAATCCTGAAGTGCCTTTCCAGATTTCTAATCTATTTATTGAATCCCAAAATTGGCATTAACAAATAAAATCAGTCTCAGTGAAACGTAATCCTTGGAATCTCTTTAAATGATTCAATGATTGGAATAAAAGTGTAGGGTAGATACTTTGTATGATGTTCCTGGACAGTTTTGTTGAAATTTGGGAAATTAATCTTATTTGAAACACCTTCCTAAGTTAGACCTTTTCTGAAGAGTGTGTATCCTCGGCAAAGTTTCTCATCTACTGACCCATTTCAAGGTAAAGTGACATGGAAACTATTAGTTAATATAAAATCAATGTCTGGTGCCAAACACACAATAAGCACTTATGATTTGTTTGCTGAATTAATGTATGAATCTTTTGTCACATAACTGTATCAGTTACAGTCACTGGTGAGCCAATAAGGGCAAGTGATACCCAAGTATAGTTTAAATTTCTGCTTCAATCTCATCACTGGATTCCATTTGGACTTAAAAGCTTGAACCTTTGGCCAGGCACAGTGGTTCACGCCTGTAATTCCAGCACTTTGGGAGGCCAAGGTGGGCAGATCACCTGAGATCAGGAGTTCGAGACCAGCCTGGCCAATACGGTGAAACCCTGTCTCTACTAAAAATACACAAAAATTAGCCAGGCATGGTAGTGTGCACCTGTAACCCCAGCTACTTGAGAGGTAGGAGAATCACTTGAACCTGCAAGGGGGAGGTTGCAGTGAGCCAAGATCACGCCACTGCACTGCAGCCTGGGCAACAAGAGTGAAACTCTGTCTCAAGAAAAAAAAAAGAAAAAAAAAAAAAAAAGCTTGAACCTTCCTCTTGGCCAGCTGGAATCCAAGAGTAATACCTTTTCTCAAGAGCATGGGAGAAAAGAAACTAACCAGATGAACAGTTAGCTGCAAGAAATCCACATTCCTCTGGTTATTTTCTCTTGCCTGCTACCAATAAAAAACCGGAAGCTTAAAAGGTTAGTTATTGGATGTGTACAGTATTACTTATCACAATTTGACACAATCTTTCCTACTTCCCCCCACTCCCACCCCCAAACCTCATGTATTTCCAATAAAGGATTTGTTTACTGATCTTTCATATCACACAAGGCATATAAAATCCATCAGAAGAGTTATTCATAGAGAATACAGGTCAAATGCTGGCTATAGCTATTAATAAGCAAAGATAAACGGCTTAACGTGTTTCCATACATTTTTTCAAAACTAATCTTGTATAGGGGAATGTTCAGAAATTACATTGCTCTGCTGCAATCAATGGTGTATTTAGCCACCAATTTTGAAAGGTTTGGCTTTGGAGGCCTGGAACTCTTCATCCCCAAGAGAAAACTGGATTCCGGATAAGCTACTTTGAACATTCTATACACATATCTAAATCTAACTCAACAATTCTAACTCAATGAAAACATACCCTTATGGAGAGGTCCTGGGCATAAGCTATGCCAAATATAAAAATGAATTTGTGGGCCAATAAATTTGCCTTTTACAGAAAGATGAAATATCTAAGTAAGAATTTCTGAAAAACCTTAATATGCAAAACCTCTACTTGGCTTTGGCAAAAAACCAAACAACTCAGTAGAGAGGTAAGTGGTTTGGTAAAAGACAAGTCACACTTGAGTCAAAAAGCCTGAGTCCGAGCCTCAGCTTTGCTAGTTGTGTGATCTTGAGTATGTCACTCAACCTCTCTAAACTTCAAAATTGTCATCTATAACATGAGGCCAAGAATGGCTGGCTCACAGGGGGGCTGTGGGGATTAAAAAGGATAAGGCATGTAAAAGCCACTGGTAATTTGTAAGGTGCTATAAAGATTTGTATTGTATTCAAAATGATTCTAAGACATATTTTCCATATCTAAGAATTTACAGATCATGGTAGCATTGCCTCCAGTATGTCATTTCACAAATATACATGGGCAACTAACTGTCCTTAGCCACTAATAAATCAGGTTTATTTTGTATTTTTTGTTTTTCTTTTTTTTCTTTTTTTGAGACGGAGTTTCGCTCTTGTTGCCCAGGCTGGAGTGCAATGGCGCGATCTCGGCTCACCGCAACCTCCGCCTCCTGGGTTCAGGCAATTCTCCTGCCTCAGCCTCCTGAGTAGCTGGGATTGCAGGCACACGCCACCATGCCCAGCTAATTTTTAGTATTTTTAGTAGAGACGGGGTTTCACCATGTTGACCAGGATGGTCTCGATCTCTTGACCTCGTGATCCACCCGCCTCGGCCTCCCAAAGTGCTGGGATTACAGGCTTGAGCCACCGCGCCCGGCCTTGTTTTTCTTTTAAAGTTTCTCTGTGGCTATAATAATTTACACGTCCCACTATTAATCTGAAGGTCATATGTTCAGGGATAAACTTTACCGTGAAATTTTGTGCCTTGCCCGGTTCTTGTAATCTGCTTTTGGGAAGCTGTATGGAAGGCTTGAGAGTCTGTTACGCTGAGTTCAAATCATAACTGTGCCACTTAAACTCTGTGACCTTGGACAAGTTATATAACTGTTCTCTAAGCCTCCTTTCAACTGTAAAATAATGAAAATGGTTTCTACTTCGTGAAGTTGCTACACCGAGTAAATGAATACATGTATGTAAGGCACTTCAGATAGTGCTTGGCACACAAGATCACTGAATACTTATTAGATGCAAGAAAATCAAACAAGCTAATGTCCTCATTTGCTAACCTTTCACAGGTGAATATGTATAGATATCGTTTACATCTGGAAATTGGAGATTTATCTCCCTCTGCTCTTCCCCTTTTTATTATATAAGTAGATATTTGCTTCACCACTTCAGAACCAACAACAGCAGCTTGATGATAGGTGGGTACTTAGCTAGATGATTTTGAGAAGGGTTCTGGCTGTTTTGGGTTGCAGAAATCAGTCCCCACAGATAAAATCTGACGCTTGCCTCTGAGGCCCCGAAAAGGAAACTGGGATTTATCTGGGTTCCCAAGCCTCTCCATTATGACCATGAAAATAGCTGGTTGAATAACCATGGCCCAACAAGGCTATGCTGACTTCTCATGGTCCCTCTCAAGGATATTTAAAGTCAACTTGACCCTGATAAGTTACTGGGGATGGACAGGCTTGCATGCCAAGAGGCAATGTCAGCTTTCATTTCCAAACATTGTGGTTGTCCTTTAGGCTCCAACTACATGGATACCTGCCTCCAGTCTTAAAGACTGGACTGCTTTTCCTTCCCATCATCCACTTATTAAAAGGAGTGCTGCCAGGGACAAGCAAACTGGGAAGCCCTTTCTGAAGGAAGGGATTTGAACTTTACTTTCATGCCTGCACAAAAGCATTTAACATACTCACTGACACAAATCATACTGGTCTCACCTAGTTCTTCCCTTTAAGTCATTTAAATCCCAGTATTAAGTGCAAATGAATACGAGTCTTCTAAAATAAGCTTTTGTATTGTTGACGACTCTTCAGCATTTTTTTCTCAAAACATTATTTCCTTAATGTAGGGCTTCCTGGCATAACTGCAATGTTGTATGACTAATTTTTAAAAAACAAAAATTCCAGCCGGGCGCGGTGGCTCAAGCCTGTAATCCCAGCACTTTGGGAGGCTGAGGCGGGTGGATCACGAGGTCAGGAGATCGAGACCATCCTGGTCAACATGGTGAAACCCCGTCTCTACTTAAAATACAAAAAATTAGCTGGGCATGGTGGTGTGTGCCTGCAATCTCAGCTACTCAGGAGGCTGAGGCAGAATTGCCTGAACCCAGGAGGCGGAGGTTGCGGTGAGCCAAGATCGTGCCATCGCACTCCAGCCTGAGTAACAAGAGCAAAACTCCGTCTCAAAAAAAAAAAAGCTTATGTAAATGAGTAAGAACTGTTCTTCAAAATAGTTACCTTGGAAGGCTACAATTGACTTATTCCAGCAATGCTGTGGTTATGCAAAACATCTCTGGAACTTCTCTTTCAGAAGTGTTTCCTCAATGGGTTTATCGGCCTCAGGAGTAAAGCAGTCTCCTTGCTTTCCAGTCCCACATTATTTTGACACCAAGCAGTATTACCCATTTTGACCGCCCACTTTTTTCACCATATTTGATGCTGAATAGTCTCTGTTCCTACAAAATCAATTCCATCTTGTCACAGGGCAAAGATTTGCCTCCATTAAGGATATGCACCCAAATATTCTAGAAGCATTTTTAACAGGAATTTATAAAATGTTTATAGCAACAATAGCACTATGTAAATTACATGGAGTAAGGAGATAACCTCCCATTATGTAATAATGAAACAGTGGTTATATGGATAAGTTGCAGTAATACTTCTAAGACAAACTATTACTCTGTATTTTTCAAGCCACAATAATTTTCACTGCTTTCTCTGACGTATTTTTCATTCAGTACTCATCCAGAAAAACGGCATCGTAAACCCTGCGCTCTACTCACAGTCTAAGTCTTAAGGAGGTTACTCTGCAGCTAGATTTTATTAACTTTTGGATATATGGCATTATTAACTCACAAGTCATTCAACCTAGAGTCTATACATATAATGTCTGCATCTTTTTATTTGCACTTGCTCGTTTTACATCTCAGTGTTGTTACTTCTTTCTCATGGATTTTACTGTTTATTTCTATTTCTTCCAAGTGACAAGTGACATTTAACATTCTAATGTCCATTTTAGTCAAGTGAATTTACCCCATTTTCAGTGGATATGGCCCTTGTTAGGAGTTACCTTGTGCTAAAATACTCCTGCCAATTTGATGTCATTCACAAAGCTTAATAAGCACTTTCCACATAACTAATGAAAACATGAAATGGTACTGGAAGCAGAAAGTAAAAGAGATCTACTTTGCATTTCTCAAGCTGACTCTCTCCTCCTTTTGAATACATAACACTTTCCTGATTTGAAGAGAAAACACACAAGCTGCCAGGTTACTGTTTGACTATTACCATTAACATGTAAAGGAGGCATTGGTCTCTGTCACATTTATTTCAACAGTCCCCTCTACTTTACTTCTCCCTCAATTCAGTCCTCACCTTTAGTGGCTGGCAACTTTACTAACGTATAAGAATAAGACTGTAAAGAACAATCATCTGTTTCTTTCTTCACCCAGTTTTCTTCAGGAGGACCTGATGACTTCTGTACATATTAATCATCCTGCTTGGTTGTGAATGCCATTAGTTTTACTTTCACACGGATAGTGTCCTCTTGTTGATCTCATTCCATTTTCTTCATACTTACATCTACTTTCTAAAACTGTCACTTCTTGCTAGGCAATTTCTCCCTTTTTGTCAACTTCAGGTGGCCAAAGAAATACGCTATCAGTTTCATCTCTCTTGTTTGGAGGCTGATGTGCTCCCTGCACATACAGTCCTAATCCCAGCTCAATTTTCATGTTCAGGAAATAGGTGGGGTATCATGCTTGCTTCACAGAGAAACTGAAACCTTTTCCTGAATACGATCTTTCCCATATTACTTCCAGTCTGGAACTCTGCATTCTCACTGCACAATGATTTCCAATCACTCATGTGTTAAGATTTAACATGTAAGTCCTTTATCTAGCTGAGAGATCCCAGATTCGGGTTCCTGCCCCGTCAGTAAGGGAAGATACAGTAAGGAGTTTGTAAAAGCACTAGCCCAGAAAACATCTCAAGTCATTAGATCCAATTCAGGGTCTGGTTCACGCCAGGTGGCTTCACCTTAATCGAGTTAGTAGCACTTACCTGAGCTTCGCGACACCCCATCCCACCCTATTCCTGTTAGGTCCCAGGTGGGGTCCAGAGCTTTGGCTGGCAGATTTTCCATCCTGAGTCCCGACTGAGATTTCACTGACGGTTAGAAAGAGGTCCTGGTTCCTGACTGGGATCAACTCCCAGCTGGGACCTTGCTTGAATGGAGTGTCGCTTCGAATCGTGTGGTAGTGGCAGGAGCCAGAAAAGAACCCATGTCGGCTCCGGCTCTCAGCCGGGATCCTGGCTCCGGACAAGACCCAGGGGTCGGGTCAGCCCCAGGTCGGGTTCGAAGCCCAGTGCAGGTCTCACCTTGACGCAGTCGATGGGGTACATCACGCAGTGCTCCAGGATCCCTGCCACGGCGCCCGCCACCATGTGCGTGGTGACAGTGGCTCCAGCCGGCAGCGCCTCGTAGTCCGGGCCGGAGTCCGGATCTTGTCGTACCGGGGGCCTGCAGGCCCCGGCCTCCCCGCCGCCGGCCCCCCGGCCCACGCCCCGCTGCAGCCACCCGTCCAGCAGCGCCGACTCCCCGGGGCTCCGCCCGGGCCCTGCCGCCGGCCCCCCCGCCACACCACCAGCACCCCGCCCCTCCAACTCCATCCACCCGGGACAGCTGCGGCGCCCACCCCCGCCGCCGCTGCCACCACTGCTGCCGCCGCCCCCCAGCCCCGTAGTGTCCGCCTCAGGCGCGGCCCAGAGAGCCCGGGGCCTCCGGCTCCCGCTTGGCCCCGCGGACACGCCCTTCAACCAACCATTGGTGCAGGCGCTAAGTTAGACCCACCCCTTTCCCTACGTAAGAAAAATCAGCCGGTACTATTAGCGGAGTCGCCTGTCATTCCTCCGCCCTGAGGCGTTGCTAGCGCCTAGATTCCACCCCTTCCCCTTTGATCTTGGAAGCTTCTTGTTTATTGGTCACTGATTGGCCGAGGTGTGCGATCAACCCGCCTCTGACTTTTTAGAAGGGCGGGAGAAATTTAAGGTTGAACTTTGATAGGCTCAGCCACTCTCGATACTTTAACCGCAGCCATTGGCCAGCACCACGTCGGTCCCCGATTGGCTACAGAAAGAACGAAGCGCCCAGGGACTCTAGGGGCCGACTTTGGGCCCCTCACTGGAGATTGCAGAGCTGCGTTCCCGGGCGCTGGATCGCGTTGGGGGCGGGGCGGTGGCAGGCCTTCCACGTCAAACCGCTGACGATTGCCGTTACGACCCGCGCTTGAGTGCGCGCCCCAAATTCTGAGACGCATGGCTGGAGAGCTGACGGCCCTGGCCCCGAGAGAGCCGTGTTCCCGCGGGATCTCGTCGCGGGCGTGAGGTGGAGCCGGCCTGGGCCGGTCATCCCCTGGCGCGACCCGCAGCCTGTCCGGGAAGCCGTTGCGACATGCGGGCGGGGAACTGCCTCGCCGTCCGGGGGTACCGCGACGGCCCGTTAGACTCTGGTCGGGTTTGGAGTGTTGGGCCCTCGGGCCGGACCCAGTGCTCCTTAGGTCCCAGCGGCCGGCACTGAGCCTCGCATCCACAGTCGCACAGTAAACCCAGCAAGTGTTGAATGAATGAGGTCCCCCGGGTCCCGGCTGTCACTGGGCTCTGCGCCAGGCCGAGAGCCGAAGACGAGACAGGGAGGGAAGATGATTCAGAGATGACGGCCGGTGTTGAGGCGGGGGCTGGAGGCCGCGTCCCAAAGGCAGGAGGGCGGTGCAGAGGCTCTGTGGAAGCTCGGAGGCACGGCCTGGCATCCTGTCCCTGAACCGGCGCGCTGATGGGTCCCCCGCCTGGTGATGAAGCCCTCTCCTACCCTGGAGTCAGCCCGGGTCCTGGGAGGCAAGGCCAGCGATTACCGGGCGTCAGGACCCCCTGTGCTAGGGAGCACGGGCGCCTTCTTCCGTCTCTGAGCGTGTTGGCACAAGCCGCCCGCGGTTTCCAGCTCTGTCTTCTCTGTTTTACCCAGATGATGCAACGGTGGACTTCTCCATCTGTTTATAGCTTTTCCTTAGATAGGAAAGAGGTTTTCCTTTTTTTCCCCTAAAGTTTAGCCCTTGTCTGGGCTTCCTTTTTAAAAACTTTGTACTCTTTTCAGCAGTGATTATTAACCTTTGGGTCGCGACCATTTGGAAAATAATAAAGCTACAAATTCTCTTCTCCTATTTCCACCTCCCATTCCCCGTGTGCACTCAAAAATTTGCATATCATTTCTGTGTTTCAGAGTCCCTGAAGGTGCTCTGTGGATACCCTAGGGGTCCATTAACCTAGCTTAACCTCTCAGCCCGGTGCAGTGGCTCACGCCTGTAACCCCAGCACTTTGGGAGGCCGAGGTGGGCCAACTGCTTGAGCTCAGGAGTTCGAGACCAGCCTGGACAACATGGCAAAACCCCATCTCTACAAAATAATAATATATACAAAAAAGTACAAAAATTCAAAAATTAGGTGGGTATAGTGGCATGCACCTGTAGTCTCAGCTACTTGTGGGAAGATTGCTTGTGCCAGGGAGTTCGAGGCTGCAGTGAGCATGTTCACGCCCCTGTGTTCCAGCCTGAGTGACAAAGCAAGACTGTCTCAAAAAAATTTTTTGAAAAGAACTCCTCCTCCACAGCATGTTCAGCCTCTCCTCTAGGATATTTAGCTTGAGAAATGAATAGGTGTCACAAAAACCCATTCAATCCTGCTAGAGTACTAATTCCCTTTACTGCCAGATTGCTCCAGTAATGACCTATCCACCTCTAAGTCCTTTCTCTCCTTAAGCTCTTTACATTTTTTGCTCCTTTATTCATTGGTCATAAATGCCTTTCCACATCCAACGGTTTTTTTCCTATTCTCATTTTCTTAACAGAGATAACACTTGCCCCCACCCTCACTGGGCTCCCCATTGACCCACCCGCTCACTGAAACTTTTTCCTAGCTTCAGAAACCACTGTGTTCTACCTTTAAGACTTCTCAGTCGCTTACACTTCTCTAGCCATTGAAGTGGAACATTTCTAAAAGTTTAGTGCTTCTTAGTTATCTTTAATATCTTGGAGAATTTTGCCATTCCAAACCAGTTGTCCTCATTGGAACCCTATATTTCCATTATTGCATACTTTTAACTTTCAGTAATGTTCGAGTACCAACTTGAAGCTGGGGATACAGGACAGACAGAGTCTGCGTTCTCATGATGGGGGTGGGGAGGTGGGACAGAGAAAAACACAAAAAAAATGTCAGATAGCTCTGGATGCTATACTGATTTTTTGAAATAGGGTGGTATGATACAGTGTGACTGGGTGGCTACATTGGTATGGCCAAGGAAGGCATTTCTGAGGAGGTTGACATGTATGGTGAGTTCTGAATGACGGGCAGGAGCCAGTCATTGACAGACTTGGTGAAGGGCATGCCAGCAGAAGAAACAGTAGGTACAACAATCCTAAGATGAGAACAAGGTTGGTGCATGAGGAACGGAAAGAAGGCCAGTGTGGCTGGAGCATGGTGAGTGAAGGGGAAGGGGATACAACATGAGGTTGGAAAGATAAGGGGTGAATATCCACCTTAATTTCTGACTCAGCATTACTATTCCAAACTTAGCCTTTCCACCCCCCACCCCAAACCGTTCCTCCAAACTTTTCATTTTCCATGAAAGTCTTCACTATTTGCCCGGTCAACAAGACTCTAAAGCTGGAGTCTTCCTTGACTGCCCATTCAGAATCATCATTATTCTGAACTGTTTCTTCAGTTTATGCTCCCCTTTTCCTTCATATTGATATACTTTCCCTGAATCTGATTACATCTGTATTGTCATAACCCTTTAAAAGGCCTGCCTGCTTCGAGGATCCCCTAATTTCAGCAGCATTTTGATTCTCCTCCTTCCAGGTACATAGTAAGATGTTTTTCCCATCTCCTTGAAGATAGGCATGGCCATGGGATTTGCTTTTGGCCAGTGAAATACAAGGGAAGCAGAAGAGTCACACATTTCCTCCTCTGCCACATGACTAGTGATTATTTGTTCAGATGGTGGAGGCTCCATCAGCCTGGGGCCTGGTGAGGATGATATGAAGCAGAGTTCCCTACTTGCTACCTGTTTTCTCCCAGGCAGACTTTTAGCATCAGTGAGAAATAAATCTTAGTTGTTTTAAGACACAGAGCTTTCAGGATTATTCCACTCCATAGCATAAACTAGCCCAGTACTTCTGAGACTTTAATATGATGGTTAATGATATTAAATGATATTACCTGAAGAATTTGTTAAAATGCAGATTGCAGTTCTGTGGGTCTTGGTGGGGCCTAAGATTCCACATTTCTTTCTCTCTCTCTTCCTCTCTCTTTCTTTCTTTCTTTCTTTTTCTTTTTCTTTTTTTTTTTTTTTGTAGAGACAGGGCCTTACAATGTTGCCCAGAATGGCCTTAGACCTCCTGGGTTCAAGCAGTCCTCTTGTCTCAGCCTCCCAAAGTGCTGAGATGACAGTTGTGAGCCACCATGCCTACCTAGATTCTGCATTTTTGACAAGCTCCTAAATGATGCTGATGCTGCTAGACCTTGGACCACACTTTGAATAGTAAGCACCTAACCCATTCTGACTCTCTCAACATATCTACACACACACACCCATACACACTATCATACATCTCATCAGCACTAAACCGTTCTAAAAATTTTTAATAGTAAGCAGACCAGGTGTGGTGGCTCATGCTTATAATCCCAGCACTTTGAGAGGTCGAGGCTGGCGGATCACTTGAGGTCGGGAGTTTGAGATCAGCCTGGCCAACATGGTGAAATCCTGTCTCTACTAAAAATACAAAAATTAACTAGGCATGGTGACATGTACCTATAGTCCAGCTACTCAGAGGCTGAGATGGGAGAATCACTTGAATCTGGGGCAGAGGTTTCAGTGAGCCAAGATTGCAACATTGCACTCCAGCCTGGGTGATAGAATGTGACTCTGTCTCAAAGGAAAAAAAATATTAGGCAAAGTACTTTCTTGGTAATATTCTTCACAAACCCTCAGAAGTTTTCTGCACCTGCAACTGCTCAGGTACTCTAGTCAGTCATATTTTCTGGTATTCCCAGCACAATTGTTTTTCACATTCTCTCTTCTATCTCATCATTTTCTACGTCTCTCTATGAGACCACTAGTTTTCTTAACATCAAGTCATTTTTTTTTTTTTTTTTTTTTTGTAATAGAAATCTCTCAAGTTTCAGTATGGTCATGTGGCTTCCCAGCTAAAACCCATATATTTTCCCCAGCTTCCCTGGCAACTAACACTGGCTATGTGACTAAGTTCTAGCCAGAGGGATGTCAGTAAAAGTGATGTTTGAAACACCTGGGTTGTGCCTTTAAAAGAAAAGGGTATGTGCTCCTCTTGCTCATTTTCTCCCTTCTCATCAGAACACAGACCTGGAAGATAACTATTTTTGGCCATGAGGACAAGGCCTATTCCTTAGCAGGTGGCAGAAGTTAGAAGAAACCTGTGTCCTTAACACCACGGGGCATCCTATCACCTCAGACCACTCGTGCTCAGGCATAAGAGAGCTTGTTAAGCAATTGCTGTTAATCAGAATCTTTGTTGCAGCAGCTGAATTTATATCTTAGCAGACACTGCTCTTCCCTAGAATGCATTTTTCCCTTTGTTCTTATCAAAATTCTCGTTATTGAAGGTTCAAAACATATCCCACTGCTGCCTCCAGCTTATACTACCCTCCTTCCCTGAACTGCCATTATACCTGATGTGAGGTATGAGTGTAGCATAAAATGAGATTGACTCCAGCAGCCACACATGAAAATAAGAGTGCTTAACTTAACAGTCACTTAAGGAGAAACTGATTCCTAAATGGTGAAGAAATAGAACACAAGAGCTGCAGGAATTCAGAGATGGGGTAGTCAATGAAGACTGAAAGGATGAGGAGACACCCTTATTTATTTTAGCAGTTTTCAAACTGGAGAATGTGCACAGGAAGACTTTCCAAGGGGTATTTAGGAAACATTGTTTCAAGGGGATCAATTTGCTATTCCTCATCTGGATGAATTCTTTCCTAAAATTAATCTTCCAGAAAAAGCCATTGAGACAATTCTTTCCTTCCTCCTCATTCTCAATCTGTCCTTTCATCTTACAAAAGAAAAGTGTGACCTGACTCACTTTTCATCTTATTATCATTTATTCCCCGGGTGCATAAAAACATCCAGGTTGTCATACAATCCTTGTGCTAGCAAGGACTTCAACTGAGACACAACAGTAGACTTCATGTCTTTCCCTGACTCACGTATATTCCAGTTAAGGGCAAAACATGGCTTTAAGAATGGGTATGTCAGCCCATGTGGGATATTCTGCGTACATAAATATTGTACAGTGGAGCAGTGTTTTTTTTAAATTTGTAATTATCATTTATTGAGGAAATTACAAGTGGAGGGCAGTTTTCTATGCCAGCGTTAGTCCTTCTTCCCCAGATTTCTTATTCCACTTTTATCTGTCTGATGAGTCACTTTCATTCTTTAAATCTGCTCTTTGAACTTTTTTAAAAATTTAATTTTATGGCCAGATAGGGTGGCTCACACTTCCCAGCACTTTGGGAGGCCACAGTGGGCAGATCACTTAGGGCCAGGAGTTCAAGACCAGCCTGGTCAACATGGTGAAACCCCATCTGTACTAAAAATACAAAAATTAGCCAGGTAAGGTGTACATGCCTGTAATCCCAGCTACTTAGGAGTCTGAGGCATGAGAATGGCTTGAACCCGGAAGGCACATTCATGGCACGGTTTGTGGATTATCTCTCTTGGGACTATGATATTCAAGATTTATAATTCTTATTTTTATGCTGGGAAGTAATAAAGGGCAATGATCCCTCTCTGGTCAGAAACAAGAAAAAGCTGAGTAATAGTCCTTATTTACTCATGCTCAACTTGAGTTTCAATTTTATATTTTGCATTATTTCTAGAAGTATGGGGAAAACAGATATTCACATGTTTTCGCAGATCAACATTATGCCATCAAGTAAAAGGAAAATATGTCAAAAGCAAATTTGTGTTTTATATTTTCTTGAATATTTATTCAGGCTTGCAATAAAAACATTTACGTTTTCCTTTATCAAAAGATTATTAGCTATGCCACTTCATACCTATGAGGATGGCTATAATAAAAATAAATCATTGTTGAAAATAACAACCATTGGCAAGAAAATAACCATTGAGGAAATCGGAACCTTCATTGCTGGTGAGAATGTACAATCATTCAGCCACTATGGAAAACAGTTTAGCAGTTTCTCAAAAAGTTAAACATAGAATTACCATATGACCCAGCAATCCCACCCCTAGGTATATGTCCGCTATAGTTTAGATACTTATCCCCTTCAAATCTCATGATGAAATATGATCTCCAATGTTCCAGGTGGGCCTACTGGGAGGTATTTGAGTCATGGAAATAGATCCCTCATGAATAGACTAGCCCTAACCAAGGGTTACCTCCTTGGGAGAAAGGTGTGAGTGAATTCTCATTCTAATAGTTTCAGTGAGAGCTGGTTGTTAAAAACAGCCTGGCACCAGGCTATCTCAACACATCTACATGCCCCCGCCCCATGCCCCTTGCCTCATCTCTTGTCATGTAGTCTCTGCAGAAGCAGCCTGAGGCCCTCCCCAGAAGCTGGGCAGATGCTGGTTCTCTGCTTCCTGTACAACCCGCACAACCATGAGCCAAATAAAGTTTTCTTTATAAATTACCCACCTCAGGTATTCTTTTATAGCAACACAAAATAGACTAAGACAATATCCAAAATAATTGAAAATAGGTACTCAAGCAAGTACATGCATAGTCATAGCAGCACTTTTCACACTAGGCAATAGGTAGAAACAGTCTAAATGTCCATCAGCCAAATAATGGATAAACAAATTGTATACACATACAATGAATATAACTGAACCATAGGAAGAAACAAAGAACTGATACATGCTATAATGTGAATGAATCTTGAAAGAAGCCAAATGCAAAAGGTCACATACTATTCCATTTATATGAAATATCCAGAATAGATAGCTGTATAGAGACAGAACACAGATTGGTGGTTACCAGATGCACTAGGCAGAGGAGAATAAGAATAACTTCTTAATGGGGATGGGGTTTCCTATTAGGGTGATGAAATGAGTCAGAACTAGGTAGAAGTAGTGGTTGTACAACATTGTGAATGTACTAAATGTCACCAAATGGTCCACATTAAAATGGTTAATTTGGCCAGGTACAGTGGTTCACACCTGTAATCCCAGCCCTTTGGAAGGCTGAGGTGGGTGGATCACTTGAGACCAGGAGGTCAAGACCAGCCTGGGCACCATAGGAAGACCCTCATCTCAAAAAAAGAAAAGGGAAGAAAAGGGTAGTGAGACTGTAAATCAGTTTCTTCCTTTTCTTTCCTTCTGTCCTTCCTTTGGTACCAGTGGCTCTCAAATCATCCAGGGGAGCTTGTTAGACATGCAAGTTTTTCTTTTTTTGTCTGTCACCCTGGCTGGGTCTTGGCTCACTGCAACCTCCACATCCTGGGTTCAAGTGATTCTCCTGCCTCAGCCTCCTGTGTAGCTGGGATTACAGGCACGCACTACCATGCCTGGCCAATTTTAAAAACATATTTGTGGTAGACAGAGGGATTCACTGTTGGCCAGGCTGGTCTTGAATTCCTGACCTCAAGTGATCCGCCTGTTTCAGCCTTCCAAAGTGCTGGGATTACAGGCGTGAGCCACCGTGCCCAACCCATACAAACTTTTCAACCCTAACATAGGCCTAAAAATCATCTTTTAGAGTGAGATATGAGAATGTGCATTTTATAAGATCATTCTGACACAGGTGGTCCCTGGACCACACTTTGAAAAGTACTGCTATGATATCGTTGTACTAGTTGCGAACGTCCAATTTGTGCTAGTTAATAGGCTGAAGGCCATGACTCAGCAGGGGGCAGCAAAGCTTAATAGTGGTAGCCAATTCATTTATTCTCTCAAATAATATGTGCCAGTCCTTAAACAAAGTGCCAGGGATACAAGATGAATAAATCTACACATGGTATCTTCTCTAGTGGAGCTTAAAGTCTTCTGGGGAAGACAGGCATAGACCAAAGATTCACAAATGTAAAATTACAACTGGGATGTGTGGGATAAAGGAAAGCCACATGATATGCTAACAGCATATGTTAAGGGGATTTGACTTAGTCTAGGGGTTATGTCACAGAAGGAAAATGACATTTGAAGTAAGATTTTAAAGATAAGAAGAGTTAATTAGGTTGCACCAGAGGGAGGGGTGGTGGAAGAAGTAAGGGAGGCAGAAATTTCTGGACAGAGAGAACATAATAGCAGAAGTCCTGTGGTGATAGGACAAGGACAGTGTTTGTGGAGCCAGGTGAAGCATGTCTGAGTTCTGGCAAGTAAGTAGGGAGCAGTCCTTGAGAGGCTTTGCAAGTCATGTTAAAGAGATTGGTTTTATATTTTAAGAACAATGGGATTCCATTGTGGAATTTTAAGTTGAAGTTGGGCAACACGGTCAATTTTGCATTTTGAAAAGGTCACTGGTTTCCGTGAAAAAAGATTGAGGGCAGCAACCCTAAAAGGTGGGCTATTAATTCATATTTTGTAGATAAGGAAATGAGCTGTAAGAAACATAACTTCCTCAAGGTAATGCAGATGGTAAACGGTGAAGCCAGATTTCAAACACTGGTCTTCTGACTTACTTCATGTATTTCATTTATATTATATCTTATTTTTACATTTTATTTTTCTTTCTCAGAAATCCTTGTTCTGATCTGCCTGACTTCAGAGTATAAACTCTTAAATACACAGTCTGCTGCCTCTCCAGATCAAGGGAACAAACTAACAAAACAGAGTTAGTAAAAATGATTTTTTAAAAATTATACACAGAAAGCCTCAGCTCTAACTCAACCCATCTTTGCGTTGGCCATGAATCCCCATCAGAAAATGAGAATGGAAAGGGTATCCTAGGGTAGCTGAAGTTCCCTTATTTGACCTACGCTTCGCTTTCTTCATCTATAAAGCAGTAATAATATTCTAATAGCAAGCATAGAATGCCCCCTGTATCCATGGGCTCTGCATTCATGAATTCAACCAACTGGGACAGAAAATAATGGAAAAAAATGCATCTGCACCTAACATGCTCAGTATGTTATTTTTTAAACAATATAGTATAATGACTATTTACATAGCATTTACACTGTGTTAGGTATTATAAGTAATCTAGAGATTATTTAAAGTAGATGAGAGGATGTGTGTAGGTTATTTGCAAATACTGTACCATGTTACATTATTGATTTGAGCATCTGCAGATTTTGGCATCTATAGAGGTGGGGGGGTGTGTCCTGGAACCAGTCCCCCATGGATACTGAGGGACAACTGTACTTCACTGGATTGTTTGAGGATTAAATTAGAAAAAGAATGCCAAATGCTTAGTCTACTATTAGGCACACTATATACTACAGTTAGAACTCAACAAATGTGGATTACTACTATTATAATGATTATGGCTGGGCACAGTGGCTCATACCTATAATCCTAGCACTTTGGGAGGCCGAGGCGGGTGGATCACCTGAGGTCAGGAGTTCAAGACCAGCTTGGCCAACATGGCAAAACCCCATCTCTACCAAAAAATACAAAAAAATTAGCCGGGAACAGTGGTGCATGTCTATAATCCCAGCTACTTGGGAGGCTGAGGTAGGAGAATTGCTTGAACCAGGGAGGTGAGCAAAATTCCGTCTCAAAAAAAAGATTACTGATTTTTTCCTTTATATCTGTCTATCCACCAACACTGAAATCAATGGCATCACATCACCTAACTCCCAAGCAAGAAACCAAAAGTATCACAGTTACTGTCTTTTGCTTTTTTTTTTTTTTTTCCTTCTTTTTTTCAGGCCAACTGTGAGCAAGGAGCTTTTGCTTGTTTAGACAAACAGCTTGTTGCTAAACTACAGCACCAAATTTTGGGTATCTCACAAATTAGCCTCCTTTTCTTCTAACAACAGCATCCCTACTTCTGGCCTATGTCATATGTGACATTAGTTATTGCATGAACTTCATA
This sequence comes from Saimiri boliviensis, assembly GCF_048565385.1. Taxonomy (NCBI): domain Eukaryota; kingdom Metazoa; phylum Chordata; class Mammalia; order Primates; family Cebidae; genus Saimiri; species Saimiri boliviensis. The sequence continues at coordinate 84,254,387 of NC_133460.1, forward strand.
TCATAAACAGTAGACTAAATTCTTAAGTGAAATGGCTAGAATTACAAAGCTTTCCTTGAATTGTTATCAAATAACATAATGGTCTGTCATCCTTGACATACAAAAACGATAAGCTATCAGCATGGGATAAATTTTGAGTTGTTTATGGAAGTAGATGTGATATATTTTTAGTGCTCTGTGGTATTGAATCCTTTATACATACGGGATGCATTATCAAAGCAACTAGCCAGTTATGGAGGCAGCAAACACTGAAACAACACTTTCACTGAAAAAAAAAAAAAAAAAAAAAGAAAAAAGAAACTTGGCCTGAAACCCATAAGCCTTGAATCCCCAAGTTATCTGTGTGCGTGATTTTCCTGGATGTTCTCCAGGTCCTATTCCAAATTTTTATTATATTTTTATTACAGGCACATCCTCAACATTCATACCTGGTCTTCTGCCTTATCCAATGCTAATTTCTTTATTGCCTCCTTTTAATCAGTCAGCTCTTTTCTCTTTATTACTTAGCCTTTCTTACCTTCACAACTCACTCATTACAAAATAGCATATAAAACCCTAGGCAGGTCAGGTGCGACGGCTCACATTCCAGCATTTTAGGAGACTGAGGCGGATGGATCACCTGAGGGCAGGAGTTTAAGACCAGCCTGGCCAACATGGGGAAACCCCATCTCTATTAAAAATACAAAAAAATTAGCCAGGTATAGTGGTACACACCTGTAATTCCAGCCACTTGGGAAGCTGAGGCAGGAGAATGACTTGAACCCACGAGACCCAGGAGGTTGCAGTGAACTGAGATTGCATGTCATTGCACTCCAGTCTGGGTGACAGAGGGACACTCCGTCCTGTCTTCAGAAAAAAAAAAAAAAAAAAAAAAAAAAAAAAGCCAGGTGAGGTGGCACATGCCTGTAGTCCCAGCTACTCAGGAGGCTGAGGCGGGAGGATCACTTGAGCCCAGGAGTTCTGGGCTTTGGTGTGCTATGCCAATTGGATGTCCGCACTAAGTTTGGCATCAATATGGTGACCTCCTGGGAGCGGAGGACCACCAGGTTGCCTAAGGAGGGGTGAACTGGCCCTGGTCGGAAACGGAGCAGGTCAAAACTCCTGTCCTGGCTGGGCACGGTGGCTCAAGCCTGTAATCCCAGCACTTTGGGAGGCCGAGGCGGGTGGATCACGAGGTCAAGAAATCGAGACCATCCTGGTCAACATGGTGAAACCCCATCTCTACTAAAAATACAGAACATTAGCTGGGCATGGTGGCGCATGCCTGTAATCCCAGCTACTTAGGAGGCTGAGGCAGGAGAATTGCCTGAACCCAGGAGGTGGAGGTTGCAGTGAGCCAAGATCGCGCCATTGCACTCCAGCCTGGGTAACAAGAGTGAAACTCCATCTCAAAAAAAAAAAAAAAAAAACAAACAAAAAACTCCTATGCTGATCAGTAGTGGGACTGTGCCCGTGAATAGCCACTGCACTCCAGCCTGGGCAACATAGCGAGATCCTCTCTAAAACAAAAAAGAAAGAAAGAAAGAAAGAAAAGAAAGAAATAAAAAGAAAAGAAAAGAAAAGCCTAGGCAGATTTATGGGCCTTCCCTATCCACGTTGGTAGCTTCTAGGGCCTGGGAGTTCTAGGACCCTGCTCTCTGCAAGTTCCTCTCCATACTGCCATAGCTGATGCTCTCTGGAAGGTACCACCACCTGGCAGGAGGCCAACCAGCACAAAAATAGAGCACTAAACCACCAAAGCTAAGAACCGTCAGAGTCCATTTCACCCCCTGCCACTTCCACTGGAACAGGTGCTGGTATCCACGGCTGAGAGACCAATAGACAGTTCACATCTTAGGACTCTGTGATCACAAACTCCTAGTACCAGCTTGGAGCCAGGTAGACTTATTGTGTGGCTAGACTCAGAAGAGAAATAACAATCACTGCAGCTTGGCTCACAGGAAGCCACATCCATAGGAAAAGGGGGAGAGTACTACATCAAGGGAATGCCCACTGCATGACAAAAGATGAACAACAGCCTTCAGCCCTAGACATTCCCTCTGACAGGGCCTAACCAAATGAGAAGGAACCAGAAAACCAAGCCTGGTAGTATGACAAAACAAGGCTCTTTTACACCCTCAAAAAATCACACTAGCTCATCAGCAATGGATCCAAACCAAGAAGAAATTTCTGATTTACCTGGAAAAGAATTCAGGAGATTAGTTATTAAGCTAATCAGGGAGGCACCAGAGAAAGGTGACACCCAATGCAAGGAAATCCAAAAAATGATACAAGAAGTGAAGGGCGAACTAGTCAAGGAAATAGATAGCATAAAGAAAAACAATCAAAACTTCAGGAAATATCGAACACACTTATAGAAATGTAAAATGCTCTGGAAAGTCTCAGCAATAGAATTGAACAAATAGAAGAAAGAAATTCAGAACTCAAATACAAGGTCTTTGAATGAACCCAATCAAACAAAGACAGAGAAAAAAGAATAAGAAAATATGAACAAAGCCTCCAGGAAGTCTGACATTATGTTAAATGACCAAACCTAAGAATAATTGGTATTCCTGAGGAAGATGAGAAATCTAAAAGTTTGGAAAACACATTTGGGGAAATAATTGATGAAAACTTTCCTGGACTTGCTAGAGACCTAGACATCCAAATACAAGATGCACAAAGAACACCTGGGAGATTACTCACAAAAAGATCATTGCCTAGGCAACATTGTCATCAGGTTATCTAAAGTTAAGACAAAGGAACCTATAAAGGAAAACCCATCAGATTAACAGCAGATGTCTCAGCAGAAACCCTATAAGCCAGAAGGGTTTGGGGCCCTATCGTCAGCCTCCTCAAATAAAACAATTATCAGCCAAGAATTTTGTACCCAGCAAAACTAAACATCATATATGAAGAAAAGATACAACCTTTTTCAGACAGACAAATGCTGAGAGAGTTTGCCACTATGAAGCCACCATTATAAGAATGGCTAAGAGGAGCTGTAAATCTTGAAACAAATCCTGGAAACACATCAAAGCAGAATCTCTTTAAAGCATAAATCACACAGGACCCATGAAACAAAAATACAAGTTAAAAAGAAAAAACAAAAAAACGAAGGTACACAGGCCACAAATAGCAAAATGAATGTCACGGTATCTCACATGTCAATACTGACATCGAATGTATCCACTGAAAAGATACAGAACTGCAGAATGCATAAGAACTCACCAACCAACTATCTGCTGCCTTCAGGAGACTCACCTAACACATATGGAAGGACTCACATATACTTAAAGTAAAGGGGTGGAAAAAGGCATTTCACACAAATGAACACCCAAAACAAGCAGGGGTAGCTATCCTTATATCAGACAAACTTTAAAACAACAGCAGTTAAAAGAGACAAAGAGGAACATTACATAATGGTAAAAGGCCTTGTCCATCAGGAAAATATCACAGTCCTAAACATACATGCACCTAACACTAGAGCTCCCAAAAGGATATAATCCTTTTGATTATATCCATTCTAGAAAATATGTAGTTGTATCTAATTGTGGTTTTATTTTTTACTCTTAAAAATTTGTTTTAGCCGGGTGCGGTGGCTCAAGCCTGTAATCCCAGCACTTTGGGAGGCCGAGGCGGGTGGATCACAAGGTCGAGAGATCGAGACCAACCTGGTCAACATGGTGAAACCCCGTCTCTACTAAAAATACAAAAAATTAGCTGGGCATGGTGGCACGTGCCTGTAATCCCAGCTACTCAGGAGGCTGAGGCAGGAGAATTGCCTGAACCCAGGAGGCGGAGGTTGCGGTGAGCCGAGATCGTGCCATTGCACTCCAGCCTGGGTAACAAGAGCGAAACTCCGTCTCAAAAAAAAAAAAAAAAAAAAAAAATTTGTTTTAATGATTATATATTTAGGGGATACAAGTGCAACTTTCTTACATGCATATATTGCATAGTGGCAAAGGCTGGGCTTTTAGTGTACCCATCACCCAAATAGTGAACATTGCACCCAACAGGTAATTTTTCTGCCCTCACCCCCTTCCTACCCTCCCATCTTCTGTAGTCTCCAGTGTCTAATAGTCCACTCTGTATATCCATAGGTAACCTTTGTTTAGCTACTACTTATAAGTGAGAACATGCAGTATTTGACTTTCTGAGTTATTTCACTTAGGATAGAGGCTTCAAGTTCCACCAATGTCGCTGAAAAATACATGATTTTATCCTTTTCATGGCTGAGTAGTATTCCATGGTATATATAAAATACATTTTCTTTTTTTTTTTTTGAGACGGAGTTTCGCTCTTGTTACCCAGGCTGGAGTGCAATGGTGCGATCTCGGCTCACCACAACCTCCGCCTCCTGGGTTCAAGCAATTCTCCTGCCTCAGCCTCCTGAGTAGCTGGGATTACAGGCACGTGCCACCATGCCCAGCTAATTTTTTGTATTTTTAGTAGAGACGGGGTTTCACCGTGTTGACCAGGATGGTCTCGATCTCTTGACCTCGTGATCCACCCGCCTCGGCCTCCCAAAGTGCTGGGATTACAGGCTTGAGCCACCGCGTCTGGCCTTAAAATACATTTTCTTTATCCAACCTTCTGTTGATGGACACAGTTTGATTTCATATCTTTGTTATTGTGAATAGTACTGCAATAAAGACATAGTGCAGATATCTTTTTGATATAATGATTTCTTTCCATTTGGATATATACCCAGTGGGGGGATTATTGGATTTAATGGTACTTCTATCTTTAGTTATTTGAGAAATCTCCATACTGTTTTCCATAAAGGTTGTGCTAATTTACATTCCTACCAACAACGTATACTTGTTTTCTTTTCTCCACATCGTTGCCAACATTTGTTGTTTTTGACTTTTTAATAATAACCGTTCTAACTGGTGTAAAATGGTATCTCATTGTGGTTTTCAGTTGCGTTTCTCTGAAGATTAGTGATGTTGAACATTTTTTCATAAATTCTTTGGCCACTTGTATGTCTTCTTTTGAAAAATAACTGTTCATGTCCTTTGCCTACTTTTTAATGGGATTATTTGTTTTTTCTTGTTGAGTTGTTTGAGTTCCTTGCAGATGATGGCTATTCGTCCTTCGTTGTGTGTATAATTTCTCCCATTTTGTAAGTTGTCTGTTTACTCTGTTGATTGTTTCTTTTGCTTTGCAGAAGCTTTTTTGTTTAATCAAGTACCATTTTGTTTTTGCTATGTTTGCTTTTGAGGACTTGGTTATAAATTCTTTGCCTAGGCCAATGTCCAGAAGAATTTTCCCCAGATTTTCTTTGAGGATCTTTATAGTTTCAGGCATTACATTTAGGTCTTTAATCCATCTTGATTTAATTTTTGTTTATGGTGGGAGGTATGGGTCTAGTTTCATTCTTTTGCATATGGCTATCCAATTTTCCCAGCACCATTTGTTGAATAGGGTGTCCTTTTCCCAGTGTTTATTTTTGTTGAGCTTGTCAAAGAGCAGTCTGTTATAGGTATGTGGCTTTATTTCTGTTCTGACTTCTTTATTCCATTCCATTGTTTTTGTTTTGTTTTGTTTTGTTTTGTTTTTGAGGCAGAGTCTTGCTTTGTCACTCAGCCTGGAGTGCAGTGGAGTGACACTGGCTCACTGTAGCCCTGGCCTCCCAGGCTCAAGCAATTCTCATGCCTCAGCCTCCCAAATAGCTGGGATTACAAGTGTACACCACCATGCCCAGCTGATTTTTTTATTTTTTATTTTTAGTAGAGATGAGGTTTCACCATGTTGGCCAGGCTGGTCTCCAACTCCTGGCCTCAAGTGATCCACCCTCTGACTCCCAAAGTGCTGGGATTACAGGTGTGCACCACTGTGCCCAGCATATTCAATTGATTTATGTGTATATATTTATACCAGTACCACACTACTTTGGTGAATATAGCCTTTTAGTATAATTCAAAGTCGGTAATATGATGCCTCCAGCTTTTTTTTTTTTTTTTTTTTGCCTAGGATTGCTCTGTCTATTTGGTCCCTTTTTTGGTTAACATATGAACTTTAGAATTGTTTTTTATAATTCTGTGAAGAATCACATTAGTAATTTGATAGGGATTGCATTTAATCTATAGATTACTTTTGGCACTATGGTCATTTTAATGATATTGATTCTTCCAACCCACGAGTATGGGATGTTTTTCCATTTGTTTGTGTTATCTACAATTTCTTTCATCAATGTTTTGTAGTTCTTATAAAGATCTTTCACTTCCTTAGTTAAATATATTCCTAGGTGGGCCGGGCACGGTGGCTCAAGCCTGTAATCCCAGCACTTTGGGAGGCCAAGGCAGGTGGATCATGAGGTCGAGAGATCGAGACCATCCTGGTCAACATGGTGAAACCCCATCTCTACTAAAAATACAAAAATTAGCTGGGCGTGGTGGCACGTGCCTGTAATCCCAGCTACTCGGGAGGCTGAGGCACGAGAATTGCTTGAACCCAGGAGGCAGAGGTTACGGTGAGCTGAGATTGCACCATTGCACTCCAGCTTGGGTAACAAGAGTGAAACTCTGTCTCAAAAAAATATATAAATTATATATATATATATATATATACTCCTAGGTTTTTTTTTTGTAGCTATTGTAAATGGGATTGCCTTCTTGATTTGGTCCTCAGATAGACTGTCATTGTTGTATAGAAACATGACTGATTTCTGTACATTAATTTTGTATCCTGAAACTACTGCATTCATTTATCGAATCTAAAAGTTTTTTTTGGAGAAGACTTTGGGGTTTTCTAGATATAAGATTATATCATCAGCAAAGAGGAATAATTTGCCTCCTCTTTTCCAATTTGGATGCCTTTTATTTTTTTATCTTGCCTGATTGGCCTGGTGAAGACATCCAGTACTATATTGAATAAGAGTGGTGAAAGTGGGCATCCTTGCATTGTTCCAGTTAGAAGGAATATTTTCAGTTTTTCTCCACTAACTGTGATGTTGGCTGTGGGTTTGTCATATATGAACTTTATTTATGTTAAGGTATGTTTCTTCTATGCCTAGATTGTTGAGGATTTTGATCATGAAGAGATGTTGAATTTTATCGACTTTTTTTCTTTATCGAATAAAATGATCATATAGGTTATTGTCCTTAATTCTGTTTATATGATGTATCACATTTATTGATTTGCATACATTGAACCATCCTTGCATTCCTGGGAAAAATTCTACCTATTCATGGTGTATTATCTTTTTGATGTGCTGTTGGATTTGATTTGCTAATATTTTGTTAAGGATTTTTGCATCAATATTCATCAGGGATATTGGTCTATAGTTTTCTATTTTTGTCATGTCCTTGTCTTGTTTTGGTATCAGGATGATACTGGCCTTGTAGAATGAGTTAGGGAGACTTCCCTCTTCCTCTGTTTTTTAAAATAGATTCAGAATTGGTAATAGTTTTTCTTTGTATGTTTGGTAGAATTTGGCTGTGAATCCATATGGTTCTGGACTTTTTTGTTGTTGTTGACATTTTTTTTATAACTGATTCAATCTCACTACTCAGTATTGTTCTTCTGTTCAGTTCTGTTTCTTCCTGGTTGAATCTCAGGAGATTGTGTGTTTCCAGAAATTTGCCCATTTCCTGTAGGTATTCTAGTTTGTGAGCATATAGTTGTTCATAATAGTCTTTGATGATGTTTTGTAGTCCTGTGGTATCATTTGTAATTTTTCATTTTTCATATCTAATTATTTATTTGGATCTCATCTATTCTTTCTTGGTCTAGCTAATGACTTATCAATCTTGTTTACATATTCAAAGAAGCAACTTTTCATTCATTGATTTTTGGGGGGTCTCTAATTTAGTTACGATCTAATCTTTATTATGTATTTTCTTCTGCTAAATTTGGGTTTGGTTTGTTCTTGTTCTAGTTCCTTGAGATGGGATCTTTCTACTTTTTTGATATACTGTAGATATTTAATGCAATAAGATTGCTTTTGCTGTAACTCACAGGTTTTGGTATGTTGTGCTTTCATTTTCATTCATTTCAAATTAAAAAAAAATTCCATCTTAATTTCTTTCTTTTCAAACAGGGTTTTACTCTGTCACCCAGGCTGGAGTACAGTGGTGTAATCACAGCTCACCACAGCCTCACCTCCTGGGCTCAAGCAATCCTTCTGCCTCAGCCTCCTGGGTAACTGAGACTATAGGTGCACATCATGATGCCCATCAAATTTTTAAAATTTTTCTGTAGAAATGGGGTCTAACTATATTGTCCAGGCTGGTTTTGAACTGCCACAGGGCAGTGGGTACTGTCCTAGGTATGTGTTGGAGAGCCTGGTTTTCCTGTCTGTTTTTGGCTGGGCAGCAGCTGCAGCTGCATCAGTCTGAACTCAGCCTGAGGGCAGGATGTAGCCCAACATTAAACTCTCAAAATGGTGCCTTCGGCCTGGGACCACAGAGGGTGGGGCACATTCTAGGCAAGCAATGTGGGCAAGAAGCTGTGGGGAAATGCAATCTGCTCACATATCAGTCACACAGCAGCCCATCGCACAACAGTGGTATTGTCTTAGATACAGGTATTGATCGACTTACAACCTATGCAACTTACAGCCATTCGACTTTATGACCACAATCGCTAGCCACAACTGCTCCGCATCTGGCAGCGCAAACGTTGCCCAGCTGGGCGTACGACAGTGCAGACCAGCTTCCGGCAGCACTACCATCTCCGCGTGCACCATTTCAACTGTACATATAGCCTACTCAACTTACGACCAAATCGTGTTACAACCGGTCCACGGTCTGACAGTGGTCGTAAGTCGAGCACTAGCTGTCTATATAGGAGAGCCTGGTTTTCCTGACCCTCCTTGGCTGGGTTCATGTCTCAGTCTTAACAGTAGCCCACAGAAAGGTAGTAGGGACTTTCCCAGGGGTGCATGAGAGCACTTGGTCTCCCCTCTCCCTTTCTGGAGCAGTGCAATAGCTGTAGCCATGTCTGTAGATCCCTGGTATCTAAACTAGCAAAATGGTGCCTGACTGAGGCTGCTCTAGTCTCAAATGCCTGTAGAATTCCACATGGATTTCTTTTCTGGAGCAACATCTCTGTGCAATTTTAGGCAGCTCCATATGTCAGGCCTGAGGTCCTAAGTTGGTTGGGGTTTTCTCATATAGCCAAGATCATAAAAGCTCTTTTTGGAGTGTGGAGCCCTAGGGATTTCTCTCTTATTGTTTCCCTGCATCCAGGAGCTTCTCGGGGCTCTCAGTCAGTCCCCAAACCCTCTCCTTACTTCTGGTGCTTCCCATCACTTCCCTGGTGAGTCCTAGCATTCTCTAATACACAATCTCTTTAAAATATATTTACTTACTCTTCTGGTTCCTCTCCATGAAAGAGACACATACTACCTGTGTCTAGTCAGCCATCTTCTCACTGCAGTTTTAATTTGCATCTCTCTAGTGACTAATGATTTTGAACATATTTTGAACAGATGGCTTATTTGCCATCTGTATATATTTTTTGGTGAAGTGCCCAAATATTTTGTCTATCTACACCTGGGTTGTTTGCATTCTTCTTCTTCTTCTTCTTCTTCTTTTTTTTTTGAGATGGAGTTTCGCTCTTGTTACCCAGGCTGGAGTGCAATGGCGCTATCTTGGCTCACTGCAACCTCCACCTCCTGGGTTCAGGCAATTCTCCTGCCTCAGCCTCCTGAGTAGCTGGGATTACAGGCACCTGCCACCATGCCCAGCTAATTTTTTGTATTTTTAGTAGAGATGAGGTTTCACCATGTTGACCAGGATGGTCTTGATCTCTTGACCTCGTGATCCACCCATCTCAGCCTCCCAAAGTGCTGGGATTATAGGCATGAGCCACCGTGCCTGGCCCGCATTCTTATTATTTAATTTTGAGAATTCTTTTCATATTTTAGATACAAGTCCTTTATCAGATATGTGATTTGCAAACATTTTCTCCCACAGAAGGATAACCCACTGTGTGGGATCATACCATATCATTAGCAAACAGGAATAATTTGACTTCCTCTTCTCCAATTTGGATGCCTTTTATTTTGTTTTTTTTTTCTTGCCTGATTGGCCTGGTGAAGACTTCCAGTATTGTGTTGAATAAAAATGGGCATCCTTGTATTATTCTGGTTAGAGGAAACTTTAAGTGGATAAGACAAGACACCATGTGGCTTATCTTTTTATTCTCTTAGTAGTGTGTTTTGAAAAGGGTAGATCTTAGTTGCCTTTTTTTTTTTTTTTGAGATAGGGTCTCACTCTGTCACCCAGGCTGGAGTGCAGTGGCACAGTCATAGCTCACTGCAGCCTCAAACTCCTGGGCTCATATGATCCTCTCACCTCAGCCTCCTAAGTGCTAGGATGAGAGGTGCATGCCACCATGCATGACATATATTTTTATTTTTAAATTGTTTTTAGAGATGGAGTCTGACTGTGTTGCTCAGGCTGGTCTTGAGCTCCTGGCCTCAAGCAATCCTCTCACTTTAGCCTCCCAGAGACCTGAGATTACAGGCATGAGCCACCAACCCTGGCCTAGATCTTAGTTTTAATGAAGACCAATTTTATGTGTGTGTGTGTGTGTGTGTGTGTGTGTGTATGTATCTTGCTTTTGCTGTTGAATCTAAGAAATCTTTGCTAACCCCAAGGTACAAGTTTTATCATTTTAGCTCTTACATCCAGAACTGTGATCTATTTCAAGTTAGTTTTTATATGTGACGTTAGAACTTTTGTCACTGTCAGTTTTTACTTATGAATATTTCTCTGCAATCTTATCATATGTGTACATCAAGAACTTCCTCCCCGCCCCCCCCCCTTCCAGGTACAACAGCAGTTCTTTTTTGATTCCTCAAAGTGCTGCATGGGGTTGGGGCAGAGACAGAAGAGAATGTAAACATTGGGTTCCACCTACTGGAGCTCAAGGCAAGACCTCTTACCTAGATAAGAGGTCTTCAGGGACTGACTAGAGAGGTAGAAGAGAACAAGGTAGGGGTCCTGGTGAGACAAAGCAGGGGGGCCTGAGAACACAGAAGGTGGTTGAGAAATGTTCTCTCATAAGCTCTTTAAGAAAAGCATGTTGTCCCAGACAACATGTCTCTTTATCTAGAATTGGGCCATGTGCCCATTCCTGGAACAGTAGCTATGACCAAGGGTTAAGATTTTGCCCATTACCTTAGGCCTGGCTTGCATGTGCCATTCTTAGGGGCATGCATGCCATCTTGGAAAGATATCCTCTAGTTCCAGCTAAGATTTAGCAGACTATAACCCCAGCTGACATCTTGATTGCAACCTCATGAGAAGATCCTAAGTTGAGGGGCAACCAAACTCCCGACCCACAGAAACCATGAGAGATAATAATGCCTATTGTTATTATTTTAAGCCACGAAGTTTTGGAGTAATTTGCTATGCAGCAATAGATAAGTATGAGAGCTTCTCATGGGCTGTTCTCTTCAGTCTTGTCTGCCATCTTGCCTTGATCCTTCCTCTTTCATCTCCTTTTTTCCTTCCCAGAGCTCCCCAAACCCAGTCTCTAGAGGGAATGCTCAAAATTACTGTATTTTACTTTGCAGAGTAATTTAAGTCTTCTTGGTCTAAACTTCTCCCATCTAGATTAAGCCCAAGGAATCCCATCGTTTCTGACCAAACATACCTGTTAAGGTCCAAAGAGATATTCTGTCTTCCTACCAGGCCCACTGATATCAGGTCCAATCAGACAGCTGCCAGCTTGCCCTAATAGAAGTATATATGGGCAAAGTACTAGAAGAGCAAAGAGTAAGAAGCATGTAAGCTGACTGGGGGGGTCATGGAGGAGGTAATATTTGATCTGAGTTTTTAAGGATATGTAGGAGTTCATTTGGTAGAGAAGTGAATGAAAGTTAGTTATGCAGAGGTAACAGCAAATAAAAAGGCTCAGAGGTGAGAAAAAGTGGAATAAATTCTGAGAACTTTAAATATGTCAGGGTTCTAGATGACAATATCTATTGGTGAGCTTGGAAGCTGTTGGGGGCTAGATCATATCAGGCATTGAAAGCCACATGAATCAGGAGACTACAGGTAACAGAAATCCCTGATTCAACTGACTTAAAAATAAGAACAATAAGGAATTTAGTATTTCAAATAATAAGCCCAAGGTAAGATGGCTCCAATGTCTTAATTTAGCAGCTTAATGATGTTATTAAAAACCCAGTTTGCTTCTGTATTTCTTTTTTTTTTCTTTTTTTTTTTTTTTAGACGGAGTTTCGCTCTTCTTACCCAGGCTGGAGTGCAATGGCCCGATCTCGGCTCACCGCAACCTCCACCTCCTGGGTTCAGGCAATTCTCCTGCCTCAGCCTCCCGAGCAGCTGGGACTACAGGCACATGCCACCATGCCCAGCTAATTTTTTTGTATTTTTAGTAGATACGAGGTTTCACCATGTTGACCAGGATGGTCTCAATCTCTTGACCCTGTGATCCACCCGCCTCAGCCTCCCAAAGTGCTGGGATTACAGGCTTGAGCCACTGCGTCCGGCCTGCTTCTGTATTTCTATTCTTTTATCGCCAGGCTTGTCTCCTCATGATTATAAGATGGTTACAGCAGCTCCAGGGATCACGTCTTTAAGATTACAACTGGCTAGCCTGGGCAACATGGTAAAACCCCATCTCTACCAAAAATACAAAAAATTAGCCAGGTGTGGTGGTGTGTGCCTGTAGTCCCAGTTACTTGGGAGGCGAGAGGACCACTTGAACCCAAGAGGCAGATGTTGCAGTGAGCCAAGATTGCACCACTGTACTCCAGCTTAGGTAACAGAGTGAGACCCCATCATCTCAATAACAACAACAACAAAAATATCACACCCAGAAGTAAAAAGGGGGCCTTTTCTTCTTTCTTTCTCGTTATGTAACTTTTTTTTTTTTTTTTTTTTGAGACGGAGTTTCACTCTTGTTACCCAGGCTGGAGAGCAATGGCGCGATCTTGGCTCACTGCAACCTCCGCCTCCTGTGTTCAGGCAATTCTCCTGCCTCAACCTCCTGAGTAGCAGGGATTACAGGCACGCGCCACCATGCCCAGCTAATTTTTTGTATTTTTAGTAGAGACGGGTTTCACCATGTTGACCAGGATGGTCTCGATCTCTTGACCTCGTGATCCACCCGCCTCGGCCTCCTAAAGTGCTGGGATTACAGGCTTGAGCCACCGTGCCTGGCCATTATGTAACTTTTTTTTTTTTTTTTTTTTTTTTTTTTTTTTTTTTTTTTTCGAGACGGAGTTTCGCTCTTGTTACCCAGGCTGGAGTGCAATGGCGCAATCTCGGCTCACCGCAACCTCCGCCTCCTGGGTTCAGGCAATTCTCCTGCCTCAGCCTTCTGAGTAGCTGGGATTACAGGCACGCGCCACCATGCCCAGCTAATTTTTTGTATTTTTAGTAGAGACGGGGTTTCACCATGTTGAACAGGATGGTCTCGATCTCTCGACCTCGTGATCCACCCGCCTCGGCCTCCCAAAGTGCTGGGATTACAGGCTTGAGCCACCGCGCCCGGCCTATGTAACTTTTTTTAAAGGCAATGGAGTCTTGCTATATTGCACAGGCTGGAGTCCAGTGGCTATTCGTAGGCACAATAATAGCACACATCTGGAGAAAACTACAAATGTAATTATAAGACAAGCCTTTAAAGAGCAGTTAAAAACTTGTTTTGAAATACAGGTTTCTATAATTTGTTTCGACATGTTGAGTTACAGCAAATGAAATAGAGAAATAGTCTCAATACTTTTTAATTTGCCCTGCTGACTGGAAACCTCAGAACTTGGCCTTATGAGCTGATAATCAGATAAGTACTGCAGGTTTTTGCAAAGAATCATGCTTGACAAATGCTTGAGGGCATATGAATATATTGAAGGAAGTATTGTCAAAACAAGACTGACAAAATTTTACAAAGAAAATATAGTTTTTAAATGTTGGGATGCCTGTAATCCCAGCTACTCGGGAGGCAGAGACAGGAGAATTACTTGAACTGAAGACGTGGAGGTTGCAGTGAGCTGAGATTACACCACTGCACTCCAGCCTGGGGAACAGAGCAAGACCCCTTCTCAAAAAAAAAAAAAAAAAAAAAAGTAGATTTTTTTTTTTTTCTGTTTTGAGATGTAGTATAAAATGTAAATTAGAGGATATTTCAATAAACTTTTGAATTATAAGTTAATATATTTCATAAACCATATAAATTACTATTGAAAAAATAGGAATTATACTTCAACTCAAAAACACCTTGAACTCGTGGCTTCAAGAGATCCTCCTACCTCAGCTTTCTAAGTAGCTGTGATTATATCTGCATGCCACCTCTCCCAGCCCCATTATGTAAAGTTTTCATTGACTTATACCTGTATGATTTTTTTCTTTCAATAACTTTGATATGAATGTATCTTTTTTTTTTTTTTTTTTTTTTGAGACAGAGACTCTCTCTGTCACCGAGGCTAGAGTGCAGTGGCACAATCTCTGCTCACTGCAACCTCTGCCTCCTGGGTTCAAGTGATTCTCCTGCCTCAACCTCATGCGTAGCTGAGATTACAGGCATCTGCCACTATGGCCGGCTAATTTTTGTATTTTTAGTAGAGACAGGGTTTCACCATGTTGGCAAGGATGGTCTTGATCTCTTGACCTCATGATCCACCTGCCTCGGCCTCCCAAAGTGCTGGGATTACAGGCATGAGCCACCACACCCGGATGAATGTATCACTTTTTAAGATGAAGAAAACTTTGCCTAGAAATGTCTTCCCTCCTCCCTGACCATTCCTCTCAACAGCTGACTTCCCTTCCATATTGTTAGCTAAAATTATATCATATGCCCATTTAAACCAATATTTTGTGACGGTATTGACCCACCATGATTGACTTATCTAAGTTGATAAGGTAAACTTATCACAGTTTACCTCCTGGGACTGAGGTTGGAGCCTAGCACCCTTCAAGCACATGGACAAGCAGTGTGGTTACTTGTCAAGTTAACAAGGTAAAAGAGACAGTACTGGCTTCTGGAGTAGGCTATCCGTGGGATCTGCCACACCACGCTAAGGAATTTGGACTCTATCTTGTTGGAATAAGACACTACTATGGGACCATAGGATGGGCTAAAAAAATAAAAATAAAAAAGGAACTACTGAAGGACTTTAAACCAGGAAGTAGGACGATGAGATTTCCCAATGGTAACAGAATCAAGGGGCACTCAGGAGGGGCATAGGTCTGGAGGCAGGGGCCCCAGTTGGAAATATTCATCAAAAGATCTTGGAGAGGATTTTAGGTACTTGCATTAAGCACCCCTGGTGACTCATTGGATGGAAAAGGAGAAAGAAAATTAGAAGAAAGATAGTCTAGAATGACTCCCATACAGCTTCCTGCTCTGATGAATCACAGAGCATTTTGTCAAAATGGAGAATATATGGACGGAGGAGGTTTGCGTTGATACGATGAGAGTAGAGAGATAATGAGTTTACTTGGGACAATGGGGTGCCCAAAAGGGAGGTGAAGAGAGATGGGTAAACTTGGAAGGGAGAGTATAGACCACATGACACTCCTCCAAATTCCTTTAGAGGATAGGGTAGGATGGAGTGTGGAGGGAAGGAGAATCCACAACTGGAAATGAAGCAAAGCAAACAACTGGCACTTAATATGGGACCTGTTGGGCTGATTTTGTTCTGGGCTGTGTATCAAGCACATCTGGAGAAAATTGCAAATGTAATTGTAAGGCAAGCCTTTAAAGAGCAGTTAAAACCCTGTTTTGAAACACAGGTTTATATAATTTGTTTCAACACGTTGAGTTATAGCAAATTAAATAGAGAAATAGTCTCAGTGCTTTTTAATTTGCCCTGCTGACTGGAAACCGCAGAACTCAGCCCTATGAGCTGTTAAACAGATAAGCATTGCTGGTTTTTGTAAAGAATCATGTTTGACAAATGCTTGAGAGCATATGGATTTATTGAAGGAAGTATCATCCAAACCAGACTGACAAAAAAGTTTCACAAAGAAAATACAATGAAAAAATGTTGAGATTAAAATGTAGGTCTTTTCTGTTTTATGATGTAGTTATAAAATGTAAATTAGAAGATGTTTCAAAGAACTTTTGAATTATAAGTTAACATAGTTCATAAACCATGTGAATTAATTACTATTTAAAAAATAGGAATTATACTCAGAAACACCTATTTTATGGAACACTAAAGTTGGAAATGAGATTAGACTTAGAACTCACAGAAGGCAACTGCAAGAAATTTAAATAAATTACTCCTAAACATTTTTCTAGTTCTTTCCATGTCTATTTTGTTCTAGGAACTGAACTGGGTTCTGAAATAATAAAAATAACTGTATCTGTATAATTTTGTGGTTAATCCCAACTTTATGCAACTATTCTACTCAATGTGGTTTCTGGGGGTCCAGATAAAATATAACACTTGAAGCAGAGTGGGGATTGAGGGACAGAGAAAAAAAAAAACTGAGAACTGAGAATTGAAGAAGAAAGGTGAATTAGGAAGTTCAACAAGGTTAGGAGAGTAATGGAGCAAAAAAGCCAAAACAAAAGCAGTAGCCACGAGAACTGAATATAGAAACTGGACAGTGGCCAGATCTTATATGACAATTAGAACTCTGACCCACAATCTCTACAGCAACCAACCCAGAATAATCAGGACTTGGTCGATGACTGTCAGTTTCCCTGTTTTTTTGCACCCTCCTTTCTTCAACTCAGGACCCACTAAAGACAGTCAAATATGCTACCCCAAATCAATCACATAAGAGACTCTGCTTTTGTTAATCCACCTCCAGCTTTCCCATGCTAATACCCTAAGTCAGAGCATACATGACATCTTCCATTTTTGTTCACTACTAAGCTTTCCTGGCCAGCTGCTCATGCCTATAATCCCAGCACTTTGGGAGGCTGAGATGGGAGGACTGCTTGAGCTCAGGAGTTCAAGACCAGCCTGGATAACATAGTGGGACTCCATCTCTAAAAAGAATAAAAAATAAAAATAAAAATTAGTCGGGCCTGGTGGCATGTGGCTGTAGAGCCTAGGTGGGAGGATCACTTTCCCAGGAGGTCGAGGCTGCAGTGAGCCATGATCACACTACTGCACTCCAGCCTGGATGACAACAGAGACCCTGTACATAGGTAAGTAAGTAAGTAGTTTTCCTGCTGTCCTGACAGGCCTCGAGCCGGCCAAATGTAAGTGATGGTGACTGACTCCCTTGTCATAGCAAGCTTTGAATAAAAGCATTTGGGTCGTCTTCTTTCCCCTACATTCATTTATTTGTTTATTAATTATATATTAGTTGTGTTCTATCTGCCAGACAGGGGCCAGTATTGGGAATATTGGAAACAGATTTTCCCTGCCTTCAATGGTATTCTGTCTAGTGGGACAGACAAATACATACGTATAATTGTAATTCAATGTGCTAAGTGAAACAATAGGCATGTATAAGGAAGGTCTAATAGATCAAGTAGGGATTTTAGGGTAAGGTGACCCTTAAAGATGTGTGCTAAGGATGAGTAGCAGGTGATTTGGCTAAGAGGCAGGGACGGTTATGCAGGGCAGGTGGAGGGGCAGAATGAGCAAAGCCTGAGGCCAGAAACCACAGGGCGCGTTGCTGGATCATGGTAAGGAAGTCGAGTAGCGGGAGAAGATGCGGTAGGGCGGACTGTGGACTGAAATGGATGTGCCACGTTGGAAAGACCTTGGACTTTATGCCTTCCTCCTGGAAATGAGATAACGGCTGGTTTAAGCAAGAAACACACACACATACATGCACACGCGCGCCCGCCGTTGCCTTTGTGTTACTGTAGGGTCCAGGAGGGCAGCCACACAGAAACTGACGATTGACATAAGTAGACATTCAGTGAATGAACATAAGCACTTTGGTGTAAACGTCATTGTCTTCAATTTATGTTTTTCAAACGGGGCAAGACAAGGAGTTCTGAGCATCGGTTGGGAGGTGATAGGAAAGGTTTAAGGTAGGAGAACTGCCATTCTGGTGGGGAGAGTTACTAGGCACGAAACCTCCAATAGGTTATGGGCAAGGGATGCGCTTTGGTCGCCAACACCCGGAGACCAGCCCACTGGAGCTACTCTGTCCCGGGAACGGCCGCAGAGAAAGTAACCAGCCGAGAGTTCGCGCTCCCGAGAGAGTAGCGGGTGCAGAACCGCCCAGCGCCACGCACCTGTGCGCTCACCGCGAGCCCTGCGGGCGGAGCCTCCGTACGACGCCTTTCCGATTGGGCGCGGCTCGAAATCCCGGGGCGGGCATTAGAGGCGGAGCGCTCTAGGGGATTGGCCACCCCGGCGGACGGACGTGCTGCTGACGGAGCTGGTTCGCCCCCGGCTCGGCTCGTGGCGGGCCGGCCCTTCTCCGTGGGTACTCTGTCAGTCATTGGCTCCCTGCGGTTTCCTTGGGGACGTGGCGCCGCCGCGGGCCTGGGCTCTCCTTCCGGCTGGGCTGGGGGCCGCGGGAAGCAGCTCGGGACTGAGCCGAGCGGTGTCGAAGGAACCGGAGAGCCGCTTGATCCCGTGAGTGTGGGCGTGAGAGGGCTGTGGGACCCCGAGGGACGGGGAGAGGAAGCGGGACGCACACCCCGCCACCTGGGGACGACTGGTTCCTAGAGGACGGAGCTGGCCCACGAGAACGCCCCGCTCCCAGAATGCCCGGGTAGGGTCCCCTGGGCCTGAGGAACCAGAGCAGACCGAGTGAGAGCCTGGGGAGGAGGTGGGAACCGTGGGATTCCCGTGGTGGTCTCTCTCGTCTCGTGGGCTTAGTCGGACGGAAGCCTGAAGTCAAATCTTTCTAGGCTGCAGACGTAGGAGATGCCTGGAACAAGGAGGCCACCTTCTCAGGGCAAAAGAAAAAGAAGGTGACAGGCGTTGAGACCACTGAAGGGAACCCATGGCTAGGTAAGACTGCACACTTTCTCTCTGGTTGGGAGCACAGCGGAGGATGGCAGGCAGGTTGGGGGACCCCGGGAGGCTTTCAGAAGTGAGGTTTGCCCTGGAGCTGTACTTGGACTTTGTACCCTGGTCAGGTGGATGCAGAGACGATCAAAGTTGTATTCTTGTGAGGGCTGATAAAATAATAGTTTCCAGCCCATAGTCCAGGGGTGGTGGAGTGAGTCCGCTTGCTCAGCTCTGTGAAGTGCAAGGTTGTAACATTCTTTAAGATTTGCATCTGAGCTAGGTGAGGTGCCACCAGATTATACATATGCATAGTATAATGTATACTATGAGAAGGTTAAAGGAAGAGGTTTTTTGTTTTTTGTTTGCAATGAACTTTAAAAGCAGACAGACCGAGGTCCTATTGAATCAATATAGAACGTGAACTTCACAGATGAATACACTTATGCATACATTAGAATACCCTGAAGCTTTTAAAAAAGATTAATGTGGGCCGGGCGCTATGGCTCACGCCTGTAATCCCAGCACTTTGGGAGGCCGAGGCGGGTGGATCACGAGGTCAAGAGATCGAGACCATCACGGTCAACATGGTGAAACCCCGTCTCTACTAAAAATACAAAAAATTAGCTGGGCATGGTGGTACGTGCCTGTAATCCCAGCTACTCAGGAGGCTGAGGCAGGAGAATTGCCTGAACCCGGGAGGCGGAAGTTGCGGTGAGCCGAGATTGCACCATTGCACTCCAGCCTGGGTAACAAGAGCGAAACTCCGTCTCAAAAAAAAAAAAAAAAAAAAGATTAATGTGGAGGTACATGTACCAATAAGGGACAATTATCAAATAAAGTGGGGGAAAGATGCAGAACAGTAGGTATGGTGGACTACCATTTGTGTAAAACCAAGGGAATGGACACACACACACACACACACACACACACACACACAGAGAGAGAGAGAGAGAGAGAGAGAGACAGAGAGAGAATTGTAAATTTATTGGTGTATATGTATGCTTGTGTATCCGTAGAATATCCTTGGAAAAATACACAGCAACGGCCCCGCGCTGTGGCTCACGCCTGTAATCCCAGCACTTTGGGAGGGAGAGGCAGGTGGATCACCTGAGGTCAGGAGTTCGAGACCAGCCTGTCTCTATTAAAAATACAAAAATCAGCAGGGCGTGGTGGCAGGCACCTATAATCCCAGCTACTCAAAAGGCTGAGGGAAGAGAATCACTTGAATGCAGGAGGCAGAGGTTGCAGTGAGCCAAGGTCACACTACTGCACTCCAGCCTGGGCAACAGAGCAAGACTCCATCTCAAAAAAAAAAACAAAAAACAAAAAAAAAACCAAACCACACACAGCAACTGGGTAGCAATGGTTGTCTCTGAGATAGATTGTGGGGTCTGGGCAAGAGTCACTTTTCACTATGCAATATATCCTATTAAACTGTTTGATTGTCTTTTACTATGCACATGTGTAATCTGGTAAAACATTTTTAAAATCAGTTAAATAAATTTTCTGACCATCCTGTTTCTTACAACATTCTTTGTTGGGAATATTGTAGTTGTTCTGATTCTTCAATGTTATGAGGTTGCCCAGGGAGACTGATCTTTTCATTAATATGAGATTAAGTCTTTAAATTGCACTCAAAGGTGCAGTTTGGAAAAAGGGCAGATAAGGCTTTTCTGATTTATATAGTAGAAGCACCATGAACTTCTTCTAAAATTAAAGACTAAAAGAACATTTAGACTTCTGTTGGTATGGATTTTTGCCTTGGTTAGGGGGCCTTTTATGCAATTTAAAGATGATTTTTAAGCACTCAATTGTAGACATGTTTCAGACTTAACTAATGTTTGTCTAATTTCAGGATTAGTTTTTCCTACCTCTGCCCAGCCTCCTGGTACTTCACTGTGCCCACAGTGAGTCCATTTCTCCGTCAGCGGGTGGCATTCCTGGGACTCTTCTTCATATCCTGTCTCCTTTTACTTATGTTAATCATAGACTTTCGACATTGGAGTGCTTCATTACCACGAGATAAGCAATACGAAAGGTGAGTCAGCTTTAGATCACTTTGATCAGCTTTGGCACTGAAGTCATAAATATTTTCATAAACTGTTTAACACACTACTAACTTTGACCCTTTTGGGGGTTACTGTACTTTTGTTAGTAAAATTACATGCCATTGATTACCTAAAGAAGATCTTAAGCCCCATTTTGGCAATGCTTAGTTTTGGTACAGGAATACTGATAACGCATTTTAACCATGAAAGGCATCTTTCTGTTTTCTTGTTTTGGTGTGCTGAGACATTGTGTATATAAATGTTTAGGACTGTAATATACCTTTATGAATTGACCCCTTTATCATTATTAAATGATTCTTTTTATCCTTGATTATATACTTTGCTCTGAAATCTAGTCTGGTATTCGGACTTTCTTTTGATTAACATTAGCATGAAAGAGATTTTTTTCTATACTTTTAATTTTAGCCTATTTGTGTCTTTATATAAGTGGGCTTCTTATAGGCAGTGTTTGGTTGAGTCTTGTTTTTTATCTAATCTGACTATCTCTGTGGTTAATTGGAGTATCAGGCCGTTTACATTTAATCTAATTATTGAGTATGTTTAGTTTTAATCTTGCTATTTGTTTTTTGTTTGTCACATTTGTTCTTTTTCCCCTTTTCCCCTCTTCAATTGAATACAATTTTTTTTTTTTTTTTTGAGCTGGAGTTTTTTGCTCTTGTTACCCAGGCTGGAGTGCAATGGCACAATCTCGGCTCACCGCAACCTCCGCCTCCTGGGTTCAGGCAATTCTCCTGCCTCAGCCTCCTGAGTAGCTGGGATTACAGGCACGCACCACCATGCCCAGCTAATTTTTTGTATTTTTAGTAGAGACGGGGTTTCACCATGTTGACCAGGATGGTCTCAATCTCTTGACCTCGTGATCCACCCGCCTCGGCCTCCCAAAGTGCTGGGATTACAGGCTTGAGCCACCATGCCCGGCAATTGAGTACAATTTTTATGGTTCCATTTTATCTCTCACATTGGGATATTAGATACAACTTTTTCTCTTTTTTTAGCGGTTACTTTAGGGTTTATAGTGTCATCTTTAATTGTCACACTCTTCCTTCAAGTTATATTACTCCTCTTCACATCTAGAACAAGAACCTAAAAACAGTATACTTTCATTCCTCCCTTCCCCTGGGTCTTTGTGCTATTGTCATATTTTTTATTTCTACATGTTTTAAGTTCCACAATATATTGTTATTTTTGCATTAGATAGTCAATTATCTTTTGAAGAGGTTTTCAAAATAAGGAAAAAAAGCTTATATATTTAACCATATTGTTGCATGAAAGGGTGATATAAGCAAAGTGACCCTTGAATGCTGGAGGGACCAAGAAACCAGAGTCGGCAGGCAAATTGTTCATTGGTATTGATTGATTTATCGAGGGAACTTGCAGACAGGTGTTAGCCGACAGGTGGGTAGCTGCAAAACAGGTGTTACTTCACACTGTTATTCCCGACACCTGTGGAGACAGCTGTTAGTCCACACTGTTACTTCTGAGACCCAGGGCTTATATACTACAGGGAGATGGGGTATGCGCCCTGTGCAAGACAGTTAAAGACAGCCCTCCAGAACAGGCCAGAATGCTGCATGTTCCATATTTTATCATTTGTGTGCCAACACCAAGTTTGACGTGTTCTTACACTAGTAAATAAAGCAGGAATTGAGGCATTCACGAGACTGAAGCTAGTTAGAAGTCAATGTGGTGGGTTAGCATCCAAGATGGAGTCACTTTTGTCTGTATTTACCATTTATAGACAAAAATGGTTCATTCCTTTGTGTAGATCCATATTTCCATCTGGGTCCATATTTCCATATTTGCTTTTACTTCAGGAACATTCTTTAGCATTTCTAGTAGAGCAAATATGTGGGTGATGAATTCTTTCAACTTTTGTATGACTGAAAAAGTCCTTATTTTGCTTTCCTTTTTAAAGAATGTTCATTGGGTATAGAACTTTAGTTGATCATTTTTTCCTTTCATTACTTTAAAGATGACGCTTCACTGTCTTTTGGCTTGCATTCTTTGAGATGTCTCCTGTCTTTTTAATCTTTGTTCTTTTTGTATAGAATGTATCTTTTTCAGCTGGGTGCAGTGGCTCACACCTGTAATCCCAGCACTTTGGGAGGCTGATCACCTGAGATTGGGAGTTTGAGACTAGGCTGACCAATATGGAGAAACCCTGTCTATACTAAAAATACAAAATTAGCCAGGCGCGGTGGCGTATCCCTGTAATCCCAGCTACTTGCGAGGCTGAGGCTGGAAAATCACTTGAACCCGCGAGGCGGAGGTTGCAGCGAGCTGAGATTGTACCATTGTACTCCAGCCAGGGCAACAAGAGTGGAACTCCATCTCAAAAAAAAAAAAAAAAAAAAAAAAAAAGAATGTTTTATCTTTTCCCTCTGAATACTTCTCTCTCTCTTTTTTTTTTTGAGACGAAGTCTCCCTCTGTCACCCAGGCTTGAATAAGTGGTGGGATCTTGGCTCACTGCAAACTTTGCCTCCCAGGTTCAAGTGATTCTTCTGCCTCAGCCTCCCAAGTAACTCCACACCCGGCTAATTTTTGTATTTTTAGTGAAGACGAGGTTTCACCGTATTGGCCAGGCTGGTCTCGACCTCCTGACCTCGTGATCCACCTGCCTCAGCCTCCCAAAGTGCTAGGATTACAGGTGTGAGCCACTGTGCCCAGCCCTCTCCTATGAGTACTCTTAGAATTTTCTGTTTATCACTGGCTTTAAGCAATTTGACTGTGATGTACTTTGATGTTTTCTACATTCCCCGCCCCCCAATACTGTCTCTCTCATCTCCCAGGCTGGAGTGCAATATTGCAATCATAGCCCACTGCAGCCTCAATCTTCTGGGCTCAAGCTATTGTCCTGCCTCAGCCCCCTGAGTAAATGAGACTACAGGCATATGCCATCATACCTGGCTAATTTTTTTTATTTTTTGGTAGAGGTGAGGTCTCACTGTGTTGTTCAGGTTGATCTTAAACTGCTGGGCTCAACCTGTCCTCCCACCTCGGCCTCCCAAAGTCTTGGGATTACAGGAATGAGACACTGAGCCCGGCTTGCATGATTCTTGTGCTTGTGATTTGTTGACTATTGGATCTGTGGCTTTGTAATGTAATGTCTCAGAGCTCACTGTTACTCCATGAAAGGTTCTGTATATATTGTCACAAATGACCATTTGCCATTAAACTTCACTCAGGGCAGCCTCCGTGAGTCATTTAGGAGGCAAACATTTGTTGAGGGTTTGCTGTGTCCATGGCACTATGATAGCACTGGAATACAAAGATGACTAAACATAGGCCCTGAACTCAAGGAGTTCCTGATCTAGGTAGAGAGGCAGACATAAAGGAAAAATTATCTCCCAGTGAGATAATAGTTTATGTACAGTTGTATAGAATCAGGAGTGAAGGGTCAGGAATTATGTACAAGGTTAAGAATTAGGAACAAAGTTAAACATTAGAAATTAAAAAGAAGTTCTTGAGCAACCAAATTTGATATCACTAAGTTCATGTGCTAAAAGCGCCTGTACTTTACTGATGAGATAGACTCTCACATAAAGCCTGTTAGCTTTTATTTTACACACTGTTCCAATTTGCATGGTTCTCTCTTGTCTCAGAACACAGTAGATAACAGCAAATTGGAATGGTGGGTGCGGTGTGTTGTGAGATGTGGGCATATTATGACAATCAGCATCTTGACAGTGAAGCAGGAGAGAGGAAATTTAATAAAAATAGACTCAAGTCAAAATTTCTACATTTTTATAGTTGTAAACAGTTCTACATTTTGTTAAAACTGTTTTATTATATAGTCTAAAAATTTGTTAATTTTTTTTTTTTTTTTTTGAGACAGAGTCTTACTCTGTTGCCCAGGTTGGAGTGCAGTGGCATGATCTCAGCTCACTTCAACCTCCACCTTTAGGTTCAAGCAATTCTCAAGCTTAGCCTCCTGAGTAGCTGGGATTATATGTGCGCACCACTATGCCTGGCTAATTTTTGTATTTTTAGTAGAAACAGGATTTGCCTAGCTGGTCTCGAACTCCTGGCCTCATGTGATCCATCCACCTCAGCTTCCCAAAGTGCTGGGATTACAGGTGTGAGCCACCATGCCTGGCCATTAATGATAATTTTAAATTAGAGGTTTTCAACCTTTGTATATCTCAATCACTTGGGGACCTTTAAAAACATGCAAATAGTTGGGAATCTTCTTCAGGTGAATCTGATAGGCCACCTGGCTTAAGAAAAACTGTTCTAAGATTCAGTTACATTTACTTAAGATATTGTGATGTAAGAGAAAGAGTATTAATTTTAGAGTTAATCAGCCCATTATTTGCTAATTGGGTAATCTTGGGCAGGTTTCTTAATATCCTGGAATTTCATTTTATTTATATATAAAGTGAGTAAAAATAACTGTCTTGTAGTGATATAAGAAGAGTAAAGCATCTGGGAATGTCAGGTACATTGATTGACTAATCAAATGTCAGTCTATTATTATTTGAAATAATCTTGATTTTTCTGTTTTCCAATTCTCTTCTCTGCCCTGAAAATACACCCTGAAGATAATGGGCATTATAATCTCTATTTAAAATTTTGCTTTCATTTTGTTTTGGTGGCAGCTGCTGCTGCTTAAGTGCTGATGAGCACTACCTAATGATGAAATGATTAAGCAAGTAACTAGGAATCGGTAGAAACAATTACCGCTTAGTTTAACACCTTAAATTTTCAGACAAGTGTTTGTAGTTGTGATTTATTCTATTATATTTGTATATAGACACTTTTTTTCTGTTAAAATGTTCCTAATTCACACAGTGAAATTATATCAGTGTTTTGTGGTGTCCCTCTGAAAGTGTGCTGGCTTCCAGGAACCCACTTACATGTGTCTTTATGGGAACAAATTTGGAAACCTTTGATTAGGAAAATGTGCCTAGAGGAACACTATATTCATTCTTTATTTTATTTTATATAACCTTTTTATTTATTTATTTGTTTGTTTGTTTGTTTATTTTGGTAGGGACAGTCTCCCTCTGCTGCCCAGGCTGATCATGAACTCCTGGGCTCAAGCAATCAACCCACCTCGGCCTCTCAGAGTGCCGGGCTTACAGGTATAAGCCACTGTGCCAGGCCCATTCATTCTTTTTATTTATTTAATTTATTTATTTATTCATTGAGATTAAGTCTTGCTTTGTTGCCCAGGCTTGGAAGTGGTGTGATCTTGGCTCACTGCAACCTCTGCCTCCCAGGTTCAAGCAATTCTTCTGCGGCAGCCTCCCAAGTAGCTGGGAATACAGGCATGCATTACCACACCCAGCTAACATTTTGTATTTTTAATAGAGACGGGTTTCACCATATTGGCTAGGCTAGTCTTGAACTCCTGACCTCATGATCTGCCTGCCTGGGCTTCCTAAAGTATTGGAATTATAGGTGTGAGCCACCGTACCCAGCTCCATTCATTTTTTTTGTGGTCTTGATAAATGAGGCATTGCTTTAGTTAGAAATGATAGTCTCTCTTCCACATTGCATCTTTGTGTTTTAGTATGTATGAAAGCAGTTAATGTTTAAAAATATTTTAATTACTTTTGCATTGAAAACAGATTCCAATTTGAATTTTTTTCTAGCCATTGGTAGAATTTAGCATATCATTTCTCAGGGGATATTAAACAGGACTTTAGAAGCCTGTCAGGGGGTTTTCTCTCAGTTCCAGAACTAAAGACTTACATTTTTTTCTTTCTTTTCTTTTTTTTTTTTGAGGCGGAGTTTCGCTCTTATTACCCAGGCTGGAGTGCAATGGCGCGATCTTGGCTCACCGCAACCTCTGCCTCCTGGGTTCAGGCAATTCTCCTGCCTCAGCCTCCTGAGTAGCTGGGACTACAGGCACGTGCCACCATGCCCAGCTAATTTTTTGCATTTTTAGTAGAGACGGGGTTTCACCATGTGGACCAGGAAGGTCTCGATCTCTTGACCTCGTGATCCACCCGCCTCGGCCTCCCAAAGTGCTGGGATAACAGGCTTGAGCCTCCGTGCCCAGCCCTATTTTCAACATGTATCCATATTGTTTCTGGAAGGAGAAAGGAGGTTTGCATTAGAACTAGAATTTATTTGATACAAAAAAAGTAAATTTAGAGAGATGGGATGTCAATAAAGATAGAATCCAACTGCTGTGGTTTTTTATTTTAATAAACTTTTTTTAGAGCCATTTTAGTTTTACAGTTCATTTCAGCTGTAGGTGCAGAGATTTTCCACATATCCCCTGACCCTACACACACACAGCAGGGCTGTTTTTGAAAATAATACTTGTGTTAGATGTGTGTTTTTATCCACTATTTTTCTGGCATGTGTCACATAAGACATGCTCCAATACTTTCTTCAGACTTAATATATATCTTACATCCATTTATTCATTCATCTGTTCACTTACTCAACAAATACTGAGTGTCTACACTATAGTGTCATATAGGGTAGTCACCACCCACAAGTGGTTAATTAAATTTAAATTAGTTAAGATTAAATGAAACAAAATTAAGTTCCTCACTTGCACTGGGCACGTTTCAAATGCTCAGTGGCCACATTTGGATATATGAGAGTGCAGATAAAGTATTTTTATCATATCACAAAGTTCTATTGACAGTCCTAAGTGTACCATGTTTGAGGTTCTGCTGTGGATACTGGGTAATTGTTAAAATTTATTAATTTTTTGTACAGTCATGTGTTATATAATGATAGAGATATGTTCTGATAAATGCATCGTTAGGTGATTTCATTATTGTGTAAACATCATAGAGTACTTTCACAGGCTTAGATGGTCCACCTACTGCACACCTAGGTTGTATGATATATATGCTTCTAGCCTGCAAACCTGTACAAATGTTGCTGTACTGAATGCTGTAGGCAGCTGTAACACAATGGTAAGTATTTGTATATCTAAACATTATCTGAACATAGAAAAGGTATAATAAATATGGTATAAAAGGTAAATTGGGCCTGGTATGGTGGCTCAAGCCTACAATCCCAGTATTTTGGGGGGCCAAAGTGGGCAGATCTCTTGAGCCCAGTAATTCCAGACCAGCCTACATAACATGATGAAACCTCATCGCTACAGAAAAATTAAAAATGAGCTGGATGTGGTGGTGCATGCCTGTAGCCCCAGCTACTTGGGTGATGGAGTCGGGAGGATCACTTGAGCCCAGGAGGTCAAGGCTACAGTGAGCCATGATTGCTCTGTTGTACTCCAGCCTGGGCAACAGAGCAAGACTCTGTCTCAAAAAAAGAAAAGAAAAATTGTACACCTGTATGGGGCACTTACTGTGAATGGAGCTCATAGAACTGGAAGTTTCTCAGAATGAGTGGTGAGTGTGAAGGCCTAGGCCATTACCGTAGACTTTATAAACACTGTATGTTTAGGCTACACTAAATTTATTTTAAAATTATTAAAATTTTTTTCTTTCTTCAATAATAAATTAACCTTAACTTACTGTAACTTTTCTATTTTCTAAGCTTTTAAGTTTTTAAAACCTTTTTGACTGTTTTAAAACTTAAAATACAAACACATTGTACAACTGTACGAAAATATTTTCCTTATATTCTTATTTTACATGCTTTTTTCCATATATATATATTTATTGCACTTTAGGTTCTGGGGTACATGTGCAAAACATGAAGGATTGTTGCATAGGTACACACATGGCAATGCGGTTTGTTGCCTCCATACCCTCGTCACCTACATCTGGCATTTCTCCCCATGTTATCCCTCCCCAACCTCCTCCTACCCCCCTGCTGTCCCTCCCCTATTCCCCACTAACAGACCCCAGTGTGATACTCTCCTCCCTGTGTCCTTATGTTCTCATTGTTCGACACCCACCTGTGAGTGAGAACATGCAGGGTTTGATTTTCTGTTCTTGTGTCAGTTTGCTGAGAATGATGGTTTCCGGGTTCATCCATGTCCCTACAAAGGACACAAACCCATTGTTTTTTATGGCTGCATAGTATTCCATGGTGTATATGTGCCACATTTTCTCTGTCAAGTCTATCATTGATGGGCATTTGGGCTGGTTCCAAGTCTTTGCTATTGTAAACAGTGCTGCGATGAACATTTGTGTGCGTGTGTCCTTATAATAGAATGATTTATAATCCTTTGGATATATACCCAGTAATGGGATTGTTGGGTCAAATGGAATTTCTATTTCTAGGTCCTTGAGGAATTGCCACACTGTCTTCCACAATGGTTGAACTAATTTACACTCCCATCAACGGTGTATAAGTGTTCCTATTTCTCTATATCCTCTCTAGCATCTGCTGTCTCCGGATTTTTTAATGATCGCCATTCTAACTGGCGTGAGATGGTATCTCAATGTGGTTTTGATTTGCATTTCTCTAATGACCAGTGATGATGAGCATTTTTTCATGTTTGTTGGCCTCTAATATTTTTTCTTTTGAAAAGTGTTCATGTCCTTCACCCACTTTTGAATGGGTTTATTTGCTTTTTTCTTGTAAATATGTTTTAGTACTTTGTAGATTCTGGATATTAGTCCTTTGTCAGATGGGTAGATTGCAAGAATTTTTTCCCATTCTGCTGGTTGCCAGTTCACACTAATGATTGTTTCTTTTGCTGTGCAGAAGCTCTGGAGTTTAATTAGATCCCATTTGTCTATTTTGGCTTTTGTTGCCAGTGCTTTTGGTGTTTTAGTCTTGAAGTCCTTGCCTATGCCTATGTCCTGAATGGTTTTGCCTAGGTTTTCTTCTAGGGTTTTTATAGTGTTAGGTCTTATGTTTAAGTCTTTAATCCATCTGGAGTTAATTTTAGTGTAACGTGTCAGGAAGGGGTCCAGTTTCTGCTTTCTGCACATGGCTAGCCAGTTTTCACCACACCATTTGTTAAACAGGGAATCCTTTCCCTATAGCTTGCTTTTTGTCAGGTTTGTTTGTAGTTGTGTGGTGTTGCCTCTGAGGCCTCTGTTCTGTGCCATTGGTCTACATCTCTGTTTTGGTACCAGTACCATGCTGTTTTGATTACTGTAGCCTTGTAGTATTGTTTGAAGTCAGGTAGCGTGATGCCTCCAGCTTTGTTCTTTGAGGCCTCTGAGGCCTCTGTTCTGTGCCATTGGTCTACATCTCTGTTTTGGTACCAGTACCATGCTGTTTTGATTACTGTAGCCTTGTAGTATTGTTTGAAGTCAGGTAGCGTGATGCCTCCAGCTTTGTTCTTTTTGGTTATAATTGACTTGACTATGTGGACTCTCTTTTTGTTCCATATGAAGTTTAAGGTGGTTTTTTCCAGATCTGTGAAGAAGGTCATTGGTAGCTTGATGGGGATAGCGTTGAATCGATAAATTACTTTGGGCAGTATGGCCATTTTCACCGTATTGATTTTTCCTAACTATGAGCATGGAATTTTTCTCCATCTGTTTGTATAGGAATATTATCTTATAATCTTATGTGACCACTGTTGTGCATGTGGTTTGCTGTTGACTGAAACATCATTATGCAGTGCATGACTGTGTAAGAGGAACTTCTGGCATGTATATGTAGTATGCAAGATACTATGGTAAACTGTTCTTTAACGTTCTATTTAATACCTTTCCTTTTCCATGAGTAAAATTTTGTTTGGTTGAACTACTGTCTGAAGAATGTCTTTTGTAGCTATTGAAAGGTGGTGCCTTCATGTTCCTCTACCATTTGGAAATAACTGAATGAGAGTTTCTGTGTCAGCAACTGGCTCGGTACTGGCCTTCCATAGGTGTTTCAATTCTGTTTCAATAAAGCAAGTCAAAGAGAGGCATTACTTTTAGTTAAAATGCTCCTTAGCATATACAGATGAAGTTATTTGGTTCTTATGTGTAATAGAACAGAGATTTTTGATGGTGAAATTGAAAGCATTTATTCACATTTGTTTTTATTTTTTAGACAGGGTCTCACTCTATTTTCCAGGCTGGAGCGTAGTGGTGTGATCACGTCACTGCAGCCTTGGACTCCTGGGCTCAAGCCATCGTCCTGCCTCAGCCTTCCTAGTTTCAGGGATTACAGGTGCATGGTACTGTGCCTGGCTAAATTATTTTTTATTATTAGTTTTAGAGACAGGGGTCTCACTAGGTTGCCCAGGCTAGCCTTGAATACCTAACCTCAAGCAGTCCTTCCACCTTGGTCTACCAAAGTGCTGGGATTACAGACATGAGCCACTGTGTCTGTCCCACATTTATTCAGTTACTTGATCTTTTTTTTTTTTTTGGAAACAGGATCTCACTTTGTCACCCAAGTTGGAGTGCATTGGTGCAATCATAGCTCACTACAGCCTCAACCTCCCAGGCTTAAGCAATTCTCTCACCTCAGTCCCCCAAGCAGCAGAAATCAAAGGCACACGCCACCATACCCGATTAAGTTTTATATTCTTTGTAAAGATGGGGTTTTGCCATGTTGCTCAGGCAGTTCTTGAATTCCTAAGTTCAAGCAAGCCACCCACCTTGGCCTCCCAAAGTGCTGGCTCATAGGTGTGAGCCACCATACCCAGCCCATTTATTTGGTCTTAATGGTGTTTGTAGTGTTTTGAGCAGGACTTTCAATTATAGATGTTCCTGACTGCTCTGATTAATCTTGTTAGGAGGTAAGCAGTAACCTTACAAAATGCTTTTCTGGGAATGTACTGCTATCATCAGTCATGCACAGCTACTTTAACTGTAATGTCATTATATTTGGTTCTGAGCTTTGAACAGAGTTGAAGAGTATGATGACATTCAGCAAATAATTAATAGCCCCATACTTATGGGGGCTACTTCAATTGACTTTTGTCCGATCGCTGAGCTCTGTTTGAACTCTAAAGTGGTATAATTAGTTTTGATTTTGTAAGCTAGGTAATGGTTTTCTCAGTTGCAGCTCTAATGGTGTTAATGCTTTTAGGATAATGGCAGTGAAAAGCCATTGTCTTCCAGTTTTACCTTGGGTGATGTATTTGTGGGTAACTTTCTTTTCATTGACTCAGCAGTGACTAGAAGGAAATCATGTTTCTCAAACAGAGGGTGTGTGTGTGTGGGTATGGTATTGGGGTGAGTATGTGTGATGGTGAATCAAACCTCTTTCCCAAAGCTTTTGAGACTTTTCTCTTGGGCTTTTGGTCCTCTTTAGAGATTGGCTAGTGTGGCATCAGCAAAACAGGATGGTCCAGCAATGCAAGTAATTGACCATGATGGCTAAAGGCAGGACTACAAATTATATATGACAAAAAAGAAACTATATGAAAAAATGCAGAGAAGGTCTGGTGATCCATTCATGTTAGGAGCCTAGACAGAGGAAGGCTCTGGATGGTTGAAAGTGTAAGAAGCCTGATTAGGTCGTAAGAGGTCAGAGTTCCAGAAAAAGGTAATATGGTTACTGCCCAGAGGGGAAAACTGTTGTTCAATTATTTGTTTGTATGTAAAATAAGAAATATGGGGCCGGGCGCAGTGGCTCAAGCCTGTAATCCCAGCACTTTGGGAGGCTGAGGCGGGTGGATCACGAGGTCAAGAGATCGAGACCATCACGGTCAACATGGTGAAACCCCATCTCTACTAAAAATACTAAAAATTAGCTGGGCATGGTGGCGCGTGCCTGTAATCCCAGCTACTCAGGAGGCTGAGGCAGGAGAATTGCCTGAACCCAGGAGGCGGAGGTTGCGGTGAGCCGAGATCGCACCATTGCACTCCAGCCTGGGTAACGAGTGAAACTCTGTCTTAAAAAAAAAAAAAAAAAAAAAAAAGAGAAAAGAAATATGGAGACTTTACACTGCACAAATGGTATTTAGGCTTATCTTCCTCTCTAGTGATCTAACATCAGCTGACATTTTAGCCATCTTTCAAAGCACGAAGACTTCCAAAGATAAGTTGCACCAAAACTGGAGCCATAAAATTGCTTATTTTGGCAGGAATCAGAGGATAACAAGATACTTTGTTTGGAAAGCAATTAAAACTTTGTAAGAAAGAGACCAGTTGATTTTGAGTACAGCTGTACAAAGACATGGAGGAGTTAACAGACCAACAGCTCCATTTTGTGAGCTCTAGGATCAAACCAATCAATATTGTTTGATACATGTTTTGGGCAGAAATATGAGAAGCACTGTGGCAATATCAAGGTACTGTAGAAAAGATAACTGTTCTTAAGAAACTTATAGTCTCAACAGAAAGGTAGAGCAAGGAAATATGAAAGAAATCTTAGGGGCTCATACTGAAATATAAACAAACTTCTTAAAGGGAATATTGACGTCCACATTTTAGAACAGAAGGAAGAGGCCTTTTCAAATCATTGTGGATACTATCAGATTCAGCAATGTTGAGTAGAGTCTTCTGAAGAACTGAGAAGCCATGTCCAAGGAGATGGGAGAGGGGAAGGAGTAGGCAGAGAAGCAGGTGGATGTTAAAGAGGAAAGGAAGGTTGTATTAGAGCAGCGGTTCTCAGAGTCTTTAGTAGCTCTTGGAGGGTCTCTGAGACCCTTTCGGGAGTCAGTGAGAGTAAAACTATTTTTAAAATACTAAGATGTTATTTTGACTTTTAAAACTATGGTTCAAAACATAAAATTTACCATTTTTAAGCATACAGTCCTTAGTATTAAGTATATTTACATTGTTGTAAAATAGATCTCCAGAATTTTTTCATCTTGCAGATCATAACTCTACCCATTAACCAACTTTCCTTTTCTCTCTTTGAAGCCAGCTGCTGGTAACTACCATTAAATTTTCTCTTTCTACTTTAGATACCTCATATAGGTGGAATCATATACAGTACTTGCCTTTTTGTGCCTGGCTTATTTACTCAGCATCATATCCTGAAGTTTCATCTGTGTTGTAACATGTGACAGGATTTCCTCCTTTTTAACATGGAATAATATTTCATTGTATGTATATACCACACTGTGGATCCATTCATCTGTTGATGGACATTTGGGTTGCTTCCATCTCTTGACTGTTGTCATGTTATTTGCCTTTTCACTGAGTTAATTGATACTTGCTTTGATGGTGCAAAAGCAATGGCAGGTAAAACTGCTAATAATGCTTCAGCACAAATCAAGATAGAGGCATCACATGGTACTAGTAGTTACTATATTCTTCATTGCCACACAATTGCATTGGAAGAAAATATTTCCACTTATGAATATCTTTTTAATATTCTAAGTGATGAAAGGGGAAATAGGCATTAAGCACTTCTGCTGTATACTGAAGTTGTCTAGGGTAAAAGCACTTGGGCAGTTTTTTGAATTATAAGGTAAACCCTGCTGCTTTTATCG
Source organism: Saimiri boliviensis (assembly GCF_048565385.1). Taxonomy (NCBI): domain Eukaryota; kingdom Metazoa; phylum Chordata; class Mammalia; order Primates; family Cebidae; genus Saimiri; species Saimiri boliviensis. The sequence goes on from NC_133460.1 coordinate 84,288,520, forward strand.
TGGAACACTATTTTACTTAAAAGAATGACTGCCAGAAAAGCTATGGTTTCAGACTTGGGTATTTTATAGACATTTCCTTGAATATGAATGAAGTAAATCTGCTTCATGAAAAATAGTTTTCAATATTTATTGCCAATGTTAAAATTTGAACTTCCAAATGAAAATTAGTATTTTGGAAAACTATATCTGCTACTGTGAATTGGATAGCTTCCCAATACTTAAAACACTTTTTGAGTAAGATTGGCGGTAATATTAATGAATGTGTGTGTGTGTGTTTTTTTTAAGTATTGTAGAATGAAATGTGTCAATGTTAGGAATATTTGCATAACTCAGTGAACCAATATTTTCTAATATATGATGTTATGAAATCATGCTTGGATAAAAGCCATTCAAAGTACATGATAAACCTATGGATTTTAATATAACAGAGTATGAAAGGTTTTTAGATAGGGTTTTAGATTCCAATTGCAACTAATCTTTAAGAAACCCTACTGGTTGAGTTTTAGTATACTATCAAAGAAGAATATTCATAATCTGAAAGGGCTGTTTAATAATCCTCCTGTTTCCAACAGTATGTCTGTGTGAGGCTGAATTTTCATACAAATGCTTCAACCAAAACAACATATCGTAACAGATTGGATATGGAAGTAAATGCAAGAATCTACGGTCTTCTTTTAGTTTGGCTACTGAAGATATTTGCAAAATTATAAAACAATGCCACTCTTCTATTTTTTTGTTTTAGAAGATATGTGTATTTTCATAAAAATATATTAATATGTAATATATTTGTTTTCTTTAAATGCAGTGATAAATATTTAACATTTTTATGTTTTATTTTCGAATATAGTAAATGCATATAGATATAACCTATGTCTACAAAAGCTCTCTGGGGCTCAATAAGTTTTAAGATTATAAGGGAGTCTTAAGGCCCCCAAATTTGAGAACAAATGCACTAGAGAAAAGTTATTTATTATGCATAGGGGATGGGATCCAAAATCTTGCAAGAGACAAGCAGAGTGGGTGGTTTTCAGAGAAGGAAAGCAGGAAGATTTTGTGAAGCATATGAAATAGAAAGATTGCTATGATAGGAAATGAAAAGTCACTTTGGAATGGGGGTGGATTATCTTGCCTGTTTCTTTTTTATCTGTGGCCTCTTGTGAGGTCAGTATTTGCAAGAGTTCTATGACTTGAACCCAGACTTTTGCCCAGCTCTCAGGTGATATAAATGAGCTGTTACTAGTTGATTGGTGGATTCTAGCCCAGTTCAGCCCAGTGATCTGATTAGAATGGGAAGGTATGTGGTGAAATGGAATCTTTAGGATTGGAAACTTTCTGTTATGTAACAGATTTTTACCATCTGCTTCATTTCCCTCAACTGACTACCATTTCAGATCCAGAAAAAAAGTTCTACCTACCCCTACTCTCAGTAATAATTGACAACATTACATTGAAGCTCAATTCCATGTTCTTCTCTTAAAAAAAAAAATGCACTTTGCATTGTAGTGTAGAAAAGGTACTCTACTTTTTGATTTCAGAATTATTTCTACATGTTCTTTTCATCAAGTTTGCTTTTTTGCCCAGATAAGGAACTGTGTTGTCTGTATAAAAATGTGACATCACCAGTAAACACTGGCTAAATTGATTTCAGGAGTGTGATGTGTGGTTTATTGTTCTGATTGGAGGTGGGTTTACTGTGAAGCTAATGATACCTATACCTTAAAGCCCCTCACTTAAATGAGCTTTTTTTTTTTTTTCTATTTGTAATGCTGAATCTTGTTTTTAAAAGAAGGCTTTCCAAATTCTGTTGGCTTCAGACATCACAAAAACTGATTCTGAGGGGTTCTGAGTAAGAGCCTTGGAGATCTAGGAGTTGGCTTTAAAAACAATGTTGGATGTGCGGGGCAGGTATCTTTTAAAGAAGGGAATTCAGCTATAGTGCTTGAAAAGATCACAGCTTTACTCTCAGGGGATTTATTTAGATAATGATTAGCTCAGTCTATAGTAACCCCAAAATTTTAAAGAATTTAGTTGACAAGATGTTAATGCCCACCATGCAGTATGTATTCTTAGCCCCAATAAAGAGCTTTTCTTTTCTGGATAATAAACTAAAAGTCCTTCTCATTGGGCTCTGCTTCAAGTGAAGCCTGTGAAGAGAATTCAGCAATGTTTCTATTTTTCAGACCCTTGATTATGAGGGAATTTTAATATTAAAGCCTCAGTGCTCAGGTTTTGTTTGTTTTTGTTTTTGTTTTTGAGATGGAGAGATGGAGTCTTGCTCTGTCACCCAGGCTAGAGTGCTATGGCACGATCTTGGCTCACTGCAGCCTCTGCCTCTTGGGTTGAAGTGATTCTCCTGCTTCTTACTCCCAAGGAGCTGGGATTACAGGTGTCTGTCACCATGCCAGGCTACTTTTTGTATTTTTAGTAGAGACGGTGTTTCAACATGTTACCCAGGCTGGTCTCAAACTCCTAACCTCAGAAAATCTGCCTGCCTTGGCCTCCCAAAGTGCTGGGATTACAGGCGTGAGCCACTGCACATAAGTTAAGTGCTCAGAAGTATTTTAATCAACTCTTAGTCTTTTTCATTTTCTGAACTTTTAAGCCTTTTTCCTCAGAGAGTTTTCTACTATTTGCTTTCCCAATAATTATTCTGTTAACAGCAGCAGCAGCACAGTTCTGCTACATGTATGATCTCTGTGAGGGTAGATAACCTTCACTCTCCTTATTTTACAAATGAGGAAACAGTCTGAGAGAAGTTTATTAACTTGCCGAAGGTCACACAGCATAGAAAGCAGTAGAGCTGAGATTCAAACCTTGATGTGTTTGATGGAACACCTTTACTTGTTTTATCTTCCTGATGTCAGCCAGCCAAATATCTTGGAATGAGAATCTGAAAAAATCCCAACATGAAATACTAATGTCCTGGGACCAAGAAGCATTTTTTAAAAGTAGAGTTTATTTTTTAAACTTGATGGTAGGTATACAGGCATTTGTTTTATTGTTATTCTTTATACCCTATACATATTTTATGAACATTCTTTTTATATTTATAAAATATTTTTAAAGATTATAGAAAATAATACTGTTTTTATGAAGTACATTTTTAGTTAATGTAATTCTAGCAATATAGATACAAAATAAAAAGCAGAAAAGCAAAACCAAAAAGCCCAATAAAAAATATCACCACCCAGGCAAGGAGCAGTGGCTCACGCCTGTAATCCCAGCACTTTGGGAGACTGAGGCAGGAGAATCGCTTGAATTTGGGTGGCAGAGGTTGCAGTGAGCTGAGATCGCATCACTGTGTTCCAGCCTGGGTGACAGGGTAAGACTCTCTCTCAAAAAAAAAAAAAAGAAATCACCACCCAGAAACACATTCAATGAGAATATCATTCCACAATATTCTGGATGTAGCTGTACAGAAAGGAAAGATAGAAAAGAAGTGATTAAGATTGTCTCAGTTATCTAGTGGGCATAACAAGCTACCCCAAAACTTTGTGGCATGTAACAAAAACCAGTTATTTATTCAGGCCTGCAAGCTCTAATGCTTGAAGAAAGATTGCTACCTCAGCCAGTTTCAGAGCTGCCCCCACACTTGGGGACATCTTTCAGTCATCTAATTTCAGTGGCCTCTAGGCAAGTGAACCAGCTGTTTCAGGCACATCAGTATATATGTCAGTATTACTTCATTCATTAGTTAGGACTGGTAGTCTCATGTGCTTGGCACATGTAGGCACTTAATGAAGATTATGAACAGATGAAGTAAGTGAGGGTGCCTTTCATGGGCCTGACTCCTTAGCACTGATTTCTCTTTTTGCCTAACTTAGGTATTTGGCTCGAGTAGGGGAGCTTGAAGCTACTGATACTGAAGACCCAAATCTGAATTATGGACTCGTTGTTGACTGTGGCAGCAGTGGTTCCCGGATTTTTGTTTATTTCTGGCCAAGACATAACGGGAACCCCCATGACTTGCTGGACATCAAACAGATGAGAGATCGCAACAGCCAACCAGTGGTTAAAAAAATCAAGCCAGGTACTAATTAGAATATATTTTGTTGTCAATCTCTTTTAAAACATGAAAGGGGAAAGAGTAAAAGCAAAAAGCAAGCTACCTTTTTTTTCTTGAGAGTCTGGCTAATGGGAGGGATATTTCATTCATTGTCACCCCCTACCTCTCAAATAAATAAATGTTTAGGACCTTAAGGAGACCCTACTAGGGTATCAGTTTCCTGAGTCTTAGGTGATCTGCTTTTTAAAGAAAGTTGTTTTTTTGTTTTTGTTTAAACTCAAGGAATCTCTGCAATGGCAGACACTCCAGAGCATGCCAGTGATTACCTTCGTCCTCTGTTGAGCTTTGCTGCTGCTCATGTGCCTGTGAAGAAGCACAAGGAGACCCCCCTTTACATCCTCTGCACAGCAGGCATGAGGCTTCTCCCAGAGAGGTGAGATGCAGGGTGCAGGAAACATAGGAAAACGGTGGCACAAGAGATGAAAGGCCAGTTTCCTGCACTGTCCTCTGTGGTTCCCTGGTCTATACCCCTATACCCAATTATGACACAATCAGTCATTCCCAACTTCATGTCATTTGCTGCTTTGGGATTGGTATCTATCTGGGGTGACTGTAGTGATTCTTAGTTTGGATTGAGGGTTGGGAGTAGTGGTGATGGTAGTAGATTTGGATCATCAGGTACATAGAGAACATAATTACAGAATGAATTAGGATGAGGGTCACCTGATGACCTGGATACCTAGGGACTAGTTGGAGAGCTCTGGTAGGAACACTACCTTCTCTGTTCTTCTGCCTGGAACCCTGGAAATAACTGGGGAGTTCCTCTTCTTGCTGCTACTGCAAAGCTCAGTCTCCATTGCCTTAGGCCAGTTTTCTCAACCCCAGCCAGTCACATTTTCCACTTGACCTTGGCAGTTCAGCTTGACATCTTGCCCCCTGATCCCTCTTCCTGCATTAAAGGAAGAGGAACAGAAGGCTGTATTTAGGCCAGACCCCTTCTTGTTAGTGATTTCTCTCCCTTGGTACTGCCTTGATCCATCCATACTTATATAGGCCTGGGGTAAAAGTGAGGTCCCTGAACTTTTTTAAAAAATGATTTTTATTTTATTGTGGTGAGAACATTTGACATGAGATCTGCCCTTTAACTAGATTTTTTTTTTTTTAAGTGAGCTCCCTGAACTTTTTAAAAAAATGATTTTTATTTTATTGTGGTAAGAACATTTGACACGAGATCTACCCTTTAACTAGATTTTTTTTTTTTTTTTTGGAGACAGGGTCTGCTCTGTTGCCCAGGCTGGAGGGCAGTGGTACGTGCGATCATGGCTCACTGCAACTTCTGCCTCCCAGGCTCAAGATGTCCTCCCAGCTTAACTTCCTAAGTAGCTGGGACTACAGGTGTGCCCCATCACACCCAGCTAATTTTTGTGGAGTCAGGGTTTCACCATGTTGCCCAGGCTGGTCTCGAACTCCTGGGCTCAAGTGATCCGCTTGCCTCAGCCTCCCAATGTGCTGGAATTAGAAGCGTCAGCCATCACGCTCGGCCCAACAAATTTTTAAGTCTTCAACACATTATTGTTGACTGTGTGTACAGTATTGTACAGTGGATCTTCAGTGCTTACTCATCTTGCTTAAATAAAATTTTGTGCCCGTTTATTTCCCTTAGCATATTGTCCTTAGTGTTCATCCACATTGTCACATACTGTAAAATGCTCTTTTTTTAAAAAAAAGTATAAATAGTGTTCCACTCTGTGTATATACCATGTTTTCTTTACATATTCATCTGTCAGTGAACATTTAGGTTGTTTCCACATCTTGGCTATTGTAAATAATGCTTCAGCGAACATGGGAGTGCTCACATCTTTTTGAGATCTTGATTTCAAATCTTCGGGATAATAGCCAGAAGTAGGATTGCTAGATCATATGATAGTTTAATTTCTATTAATTTTTTTGAGACAGAGTCTTACTCTGTTGCCCAGGCTGGAGTGCAGTGGCATAATCTAGGCTCACTGCAACTTCCATCTCCCAGGCTCAAGTGAGTCTCCCACCTCAGCCTCCAGAGTAGCTGGGACCACAGGCATGTGCCACCATGCCTGGTTAATTTTTTGTATTTTTTGTAGAGATAGGGGTCTTGCCATGTTGCCCAGGCTCTTCTCGAAGTCCTGGGCTCAAGCATTCTGTGCATCTTAGCCTCCCAAAGTGCTGAATTACAGGTATGAGCCACTGCACCTGGCCTCTATTTTTAATTTTTTGAGGAAAAATACTGTTTTGCAGAGCTGCTGTGCCATTTTGCACTCCTTCCCATTTCTCCACAGCCCTGCCAACACCTGCTGTCTTTTGTCTTTTGGATAACAGCCATCCGGACAGGTGTGAGGTGATATGTCACTGTGGTTTTGATTTGTATTTTCCTGATGACTAGAGATGTTAAGCAACTTTCCATACTCCCATTGGCCATTTATATGAATAGAGAAATGTCTATTCAAGTCTTTAGCCCATTTTTACATTGTTATTAGTGTTTTTTATTTGTTTTTGAGACAGTCTCACTCTGTCACCAGGTGCCAGGCTGGAGTGCAATGGCATGATCTCAGCTCACTGCAACCTCTGCCTCCTGGGTACAAGCAATTCTCCTGCCTCAGCCTCTCGAGTAGCTGGGACAACAGGTGTACACCACCACGCCCAGCTAACGTTTGTATTTTAAGTAGAGACAAGGTTTTACCATGTTCGCCAGTATGGTCTCGATCTCTTGACCTCATGATCTGCCCACCTCGGCCTCCCAAAGTGCTGGGATTACAGGCATCAGCCACTGCGCCCAGCTGGTTATTAGTGTTTTTACTGTTGAGCTGTAGGAGTTTCTTAAATGTTTTGCAGATTAATCCCTTACTAAATATATAGTTCGCAAATATTTTATCCCATTCTTTAGCTTGCCTTTTCACCCTGTTGATTGTTTCCTTTACTGTACAGAACTTTTTGGTTTGATATAGTCTCGTTGATTTTTTGTTGCCTGTGCTTTTGGTTTCATATCAATGAGACCACTGCCAACCTTAACTTTAGAATTCATTCTCCTCGAATGTTCATAGTCTCATAGGCATCAAGTATTTCCTTATTAGCTTAAATACTTTCCCTTGGTCAACAGCAGTTCTTTTTCTACAATGTTTAAATTTTATAGTTGGCTTTCTTTACTTAAAACAACAAACAACGAAAACCTCAGCCATATATATAGGGCTTCACTGCTTACATCAGCCATGCAGACAACATAACATAGTAACAGCAATGCTTCTTTCAGTGGACTTTTTTTTTTTTTTTTTTTTTTTTTACAGTTACTGGTTTACTGTCAAGAATAAGACTATATAGCCATTGTCAACACAAGAGACTTTTTTTTTTTGAGCCAGAGTGTCACTCTGTCACCCAGGCTGAAGTGCAGTGGTGTGATCTAAGCTCACTGCAACCTCCACCTCTTGGATTCAAGCAGTTCACCTGCCTCAGCCTCCCAAGTAGCTGGGATTACAGGTGCCTGCCACCGTGCCTGGCTAATTTTTTGTCTTACTAGAGATGGAGTTTCATCATGTTGGCCAGGCTGATTCAGAACTTCTGACCTCAGGTGATCCACCTGCCTCGGCCTTTCAAAGTGCAGGGATTACAAGTGTGAGCCACTGCACTCAGCTAACACGAGAGGTTTTTTAGTTCCTTATTACCCCGTACATTTTGGTCTTTAAAAAATTTATTTTGTTTTTACTTATTTTTAAAACTAAACTTTAAATATTGTAACTGCAACCTTACCTCATTAAAGGAAATCTTAAAAATGAACAAAACCAAACAATATGACTTACAACCCTGCTACCCCATCAAAATTGTTTCATGTTGTTGTATTTCCTTCTCTCTGTTCACATATATGTAAAGTTCACAAAGTTGAAATCATACTGGACATGCAATTAAGAATTTTTATTTGACATAGGTGATATTGTTCAAAAATTTTAGAAACCGTGGGAAGAGTATAGACGGCACAAGAGCAGGTGCCACATCGTAAGGCCTATGAAAGGCCAAGGAAAGGGGAGGGAGGCCAGAGAAAAAGCTGACTTCGAGGTTAAAAAGGCAGAATTGACCAGCTGAGCTGGGCAGAGGAACCTGCTTGGTAGCTTGGCTACCGTTAGTGTGTTTTGAGCAAAAGAGACTGTTGCCTCACCTCCTGGTACTGCTCAGCATTACCCCTGTCAAAGAAGTTTCCATCCAAACAAAACCCACTGTGGAGCTCCACCTTATTTGTCTAAGATGTTGTCATTGTGGAAACTCTGAATACTAGTATTTATTGCGTTTGAATAATTTTTAAAGAAATTTGCCTCTTTTCTCTCTCTTTCAACTTGTTTTCTGGTAACCTCTCTAAATAATGCATACATCTGTTCTGGGCTTATAAAATCATTGCTGCCTCAAGTCCAAGCTAGTTGTTGGCATAAATGTGACTATCAGTATAAGAACCTGTTTTGTATGATTAATGCTTTGCTAATTTATTAGCATTTGTAAGCAGATTCAAAATAGGGTTGAATTACTTAGACTATATTTTGAATTTATTAACATTTGGTTTTATTTCTTTGCCAAAGGCCTGAACTAATAGACTTTTTTCTACTTCCCTTTTATTTTGTAGTTAAAAAAAATACCTTGAAAAATTACAGCATAATACAAGGTGGTGTTTCATAAAATAATAATTTTTATTTTAGGAAATTGCACATGTGTATAAAAGTAAACAGTGCAGGCCGGGCGCGGTGGCTCAAGCCTGTAATCCCAGCACTTTGGGAGGCCGAGGCGGGTGGATCACAAGGTCGAGAGATCGAGACCATCCTGGTCAACATGGTGAAACCCCGTCTCTACTAAAAATACAAAAAAATTAGCTGGGCATGGTGGCGCGTGCCTGTAATCCCAGCTACTCAGGAGGCTGAGGCAGGAGAATTGCCTGAGCCCAGGAGGCGGAGGTTGCGGTGAGCCGAGATCGCGCCATTGCACTCCAGCCTGGGTAACAAGAGCGAAACTCCGTCTCAAAAAAAAAAAAAAAAAAAAAAAGTAAACAGTGCAGTGAATCCCCATTTACCCACCACCCAGCTTTAACAATTATCAACATTTTGCCATTATAAAAGTATTTTAAAGAAACCATATTGAATTTTAGAAAATGAAAGTTTTATCCTGTCCCTATGTATACATGAATGATTTGAGTTTTTTTTTTTTTTTTTTTTAACATAAATGGAGTCACATTATACTGTTTTGTAAAATATATTGGACATCTTTTATCTTTTCATGTCTATATATGTAGATATAAATTGACTTCATTTCCTTTAACATCTGTATAGTATTACATTACATGGCTGTGCCTTAAGTATTCAATTAATCCCTGTGGTATGGTATTGCCAGTTTTTTATTGTTATACATAATTTTTATTGTTACAAATAATGCTGCAATATTTCTCTTTATTTTCTTGTCTGATGATTTTTTTGGAATTAATTTCTAAAAGTATAACAGCTGGATCAAAGGTCAAATACATTGAAAAATGTGGAAACACAGTCCTGGATTGCCCTTTAGAAAGGTTGTACTAGTAATTTATTTATTTGTTTGTTAGAGATGGAGTCTCCCTCTATTGCCCGGGCTGGAGTGCAGTGGCATGATCTCGACTTACTGCAACCTTCACTTTCTGGGTTCAAGCGATTCTCCTGCCTCAGCCTTCTAAGTAACTGGGATTACAGGCACCCACCACCATGCCTGGCTAATTTTTGTATTTTCGGTAGAGATGGGGTTTTACCATGTTTGACCAGGCTGGTCTCAAACTCCTGACCTCGGGTGATCCACCTGCTTTGGCCTCCCAAAGTGCTGGGATTACAGGCATGAGCCACTGCACCCGGCTTGTACTAGTAATTTACATAACTAACAACAACGTATATTGGTGCCCATTCTTCCATATCATTGCCAAAACCAGCAAGCCCTCTCTTTGAGGAGTTTAGAAGCATATCCAATAGGGAGAGAAGAATACCCCCTCTTGGTCCCTGTGTGAAATTCTTATTGCAAGAATTTAATATGTGTAACAATGAACTTTTTAAGAAACTGTTCTTGACATTATATTGGAAGATTATTACTTCAAAGTAGATCTTCACTTTGAATTGCTAACAACATTCTTCACCAAGTCATACTGACACCTGTCTGAGCCAGTAGAATATTTTTGTAATGAATAATTTTTTAAATCCAAGATAGTTTATGTTAACTAACATTTTCTCTAGATTCATATTATTACTTCTAGGTGTGTTTCTTTGCTTTCCTTTGCTTCATAATATTGATTACATACTTAAAATGTTAGAGGAAAGATAACTCTATAGATGTGAAGTTTCATATGTTTTCCCCAAATGGGAAATGTTATGTCCTCTGGATTTTGATCCTGACCTAGGGTTTTCAAATCATAAGTTTTTACAATGAAAAAAAATCAACGCTTGAAATATGGAAAAGGAGATTAAAAAGTTAATTGTGGCTGGGCGCAGTGGCTCACGTCTGTAATCCCAGCACTTTGGGAGGCTGAGGTGGGTGGATCACCTGAGGTCAGGAGTTCAAGACCAGCCTGACCAACATGGTGAAACCCTGTCTCTACTAAAAATACAAAATTAGGCAGGCATGCGTGGTGGTGCACACCTGTAATCCCAGCCACTTGGGAGGCCAAAGCAGGAGAATCGCTTGAACCCTGGAGGCAGAGGTTGCAGTGAGCTGAGATCATGTCATTGCACTCCAGCCTGTGCAACAAGAAGTAAATTCCATCTCAAAAAAAAAAAAGTTAATTGTTAGCTTATGTAAGGATTATATTAAAACTTGTGTAACCAACAGTACATCTTGTGTGGTAATGTGAAGCATTGTTTCTGTGTTGTGTAAGATTTGAGGATGAAATTGTGTTCCTTAATTTAACATCTTTGTTTTACATTAGTGAGGAATAATGTAATTACATCAATGTTTTAGGTTATGAAACTTTGCTGCAATTTCCTGTGGCTTATTTGTACTCAGCCAGTGAGAGTTATAAAACCATAGTCTCATCTTTTACCACTCTTTGAATAATAACATCATATAAGGAGAAAGCATTACTATTACCATGTTGCCTTTTTAGGTAGGAGGCTATACCTGCAGGCAGTTTAAACTTTTAAAATCAAAGGCAGTACCAAAAAGAAGCAGGGCTGGACAAGTAGATGAGGTAGGTGAACAGTGAGGTCATGACAAGACTAAGTAGAAGGGCAAGTTGAGGCAGTTTATGAAAAGAGAGTTTAGTGACTAACTGGGATTTTCTGTTCTTTCTTGCAGAAAGCAGTTGGCTATCTTGGCTGACCTAGTGAAAGATTTACCACTGGAGTTTGACTTCCTCTTTTCACAGTCTCAGGCAGAAGTGATCTCTGGGAAGCAGGAAGGTACTGGGCCTTGAGGGGTGCAGTTGGTTCACCCCTAAGCCAACCACAGCATAGCCTCTCTAACGGGCGTTTAGAATTACTCTATATATCTGATTTTAATTTTTCTGCCAATAATTTTCTTGATTCTGCCACCTAGTTGTTTTGATTATTTGCATCTTTTGCACCAGTATCTGTTTTAGAAATCTGCTTCTAGAAGTCAAAAATGTATTATCTCTTTTGAACTTAGTGATAAGCACTCTGTTTGTAAGAATGTATTAGCATTTGATGATTTCAGTTGGATATTTGGTTAACTATACTTTTGAAAACATATACTGTTCTAGAAGTTGTACTGAGTTTTTGTCAAAGTCATATGTAAGGTAAATTATTAAAGTAAAGAGAAACTTCAATTTCAGGAGATGATCAGAATGAGTTACTATTCTTTTGTTATGGTCTCTGCCTTTATTACAATTACTCTGCAGTACTGATAATTTCCTGAAATCTCACACTATTGGGTTTGTACTTTTAGAGTGACTATATGTTCTCATGCAGCCAAATGTGGCCAGTTTAATGAATTATATTTCCATTTCTTATAAAAGAGAAGGAGATCTTATATGTCTTCTAGTTGCAGACATATACATGAGAAAAGATTTATCTTTTAAAATTTCAGTATTGCATTTTGAGTCTTAAAATTTCTATTTCGATCTTAATTTTCTGTTTTTTTTTTTTCTTTTTTGTTTCTTTGCTGAGACCTGTCTTTCCATTCATTGTAAGACTGCTCAAATTTCTTGCTTATGTGGCTGCTCTAATATCCTTGATAATTCTAATTATGTGTGTCATCTCAGGGTTGGCATCTTTTGATTGTCTTTTCTCTTATGAGTTGAGATTCTTCTGGTTTTTTGTATGCTAAGTATTTTTATATTCTATCTTGGACACTTTGAATATTATGAGACTCTGGGTCCTGTTTTAATCAAAGAGAACATTGATTTGTTTTTGTTTTAGGAGGCAGTTGATCTAAAATTCTGACCTACCTTCTGTGGACCGTGATTCTTTTTTTTTTTGAGACAGAGTTTCACTCTTGTTGCCCAGGCTGGAGTGCTATGACACGATCTTGGCTCACTGCAACCTCTGCCTCCTGGGTTCAAGCAATTCTCCTGTGTCAAGTCTCAAAAGTAGCTGGGATTACAGGGATGTGCCACCATGCCCAGCTAATTTTGTGTTTTTAGTAGAGATGGGGTTTCACCATGTTGGTCAGGCTGGTCTCAAACTCCTGACCTTAGGTGATTCACCCACCTCAGCCTCCCAAAATGCTGGGATTATAGGCATGAGCCACTGTGCCTAGCCCATTTTTCTATTAGCTCATTTTTCAAAGCCTTGGCCACTGCTATTTGGATTTGTCTTGTGTGTCAGCCAGTGGCTAATCTGGAACCTGGGCAGTGGCCTAGCCTGTAGTTCAGTTCTCAGAGCTGTTTGTATATTGTTTAGGATCAGATCTATGTATGTATAGTGTGGAAGTGAGCCCAGGGATTCATACACAACTTTGCTCCCTACTGTCTGTGATCCCCCTGACACTCTGGTTCCTTGGATCTCCCTTTCATGGTTCTCTGTCAGAATACCAGGGCTTTAATTTGCCTACTCTCTGCTACGCACTTCTCATGATTGCATCTGCTTCCAGGGTCAAGTATTGGGAGGACAGAGGGAGACAAAATAAGCAGTAGAGATTTGCCTCACACTCTTGAAGCTACAGCTTCTCTGGTCAGAGAAAAGAATTCACAGCCCTCGAGAGTTTTAGTTACCTGCCCAACTTCTACCTCTGTTGCCGGAGGTTAGAGAGAAAAAAATAAAAAGTAGGAGATTCCCCTATTTTCTCTGAACCTTTGACTTTCCTTTTTCTGTTCTTTGGATCAGAAAGTGAGTTGAAGTTCTTCTGTTCCTACCTGGTGTGTACTTTCATGTTTCAAGCTGCTCTTGAGTCTAGACCAGGTAATCTCTGAGGGGGAAAAATGGGACACTCACTACTGGCCTGTGGTAGTTTAAATCCTGGTCTCTCCTGGTGTGCTCATTATCATTTACTTTCAAAGTTTCTAGGAAGCTGCTCCGTGCATTCTATCTAGAGTTTATATTTGTATGCAGTGGGGAGACAAGATTGCCCAGAACTAGAACTCTAAGATTGACATTTTTTTCTTTCTTTCTTTTTTTTTTTTTAATCTTCATGACATTCAGATGATTTACATTTTTTTAAAACATTTGTTATACAATTTCTATTCATTGAGGAAATTTAGAAGATGCAAATAATTTTAAAAGGGAAAAAAATCACAAGATAAATGATTTGAAATTCATACATTGAGAGTATAGAATAAAATACTATGATTACTTTTTTCCCAAGAGAAAAGGGAAAGAGAAGCCCTGGGGAGAGGTGTATACATGGCATAGCAGTGGAGAACTGAGGACTTTTGTATTTCTTACTTAGGGGTTTATGCATGGATTGGAATCAACTTCGTTTTGGGAAGATTCGACCATGAGGATGGTGAGTAATATTGTCTTCTTATGACAATTTACCTAAGGGCTGAAGGTTTAAGTCATAACTTATCAGTAGCATGTAAATGCGATTTTTAAGTTGTTTTTCTTTTTTCAAACATAAGGTGCTTCATTTTCCAGTCCAAATTTGCTTTGTTTTATTTCTTTTTATATGGAAAGTTTAAACATTCTTAAAAGTAGAATAAATAATTTTTAAAAACCTTTGATACATCAAGGGAGATGGGGGAGAAATGACAAAATGTTAGTAAATGTTGAGTCTGGGTAATGGGTTCAAGAGTATTCATTTTTTCTTTTTTTCTCATTGAATTTTTAAAAAAGCAAACCCCAGACATGTAATTTTTATTTTCATGCATGTCAGTATATATCTATAACAGATGAGGAGTTTCAAAAACAAAAAATCCATAATGCCATTTTTAAGCTTAACAGAATTAACCATTTCTAATATTATACAGTACCCATCCTAATACCCAACCCAGGTAGAGATTTTCTTGATTTTCTGAAGAATGTTTATTTGTGGTGGGCTTGTTCAAATCAGAATCTGAACAAGGGTCATGGATTGCATTGTTGATACGTCTCTTTTTCTTTTTCTTTCTTTTTTTTTTTTTTGAGATGGAGTTTTGCTCTTGTTACCCAGGCTGGAGTGCAATGGCACGATCTCAGCTCACCGCAACCTCCACCTCCTGGGTTCAAGCAATTCTCCTGCCTCAGCCTCCCAAGTAGCAGGGACTACAGGCACGCGCCACCATGCCCAGCTAATTTTTGTATTTTTAGTACAGATGGGGTTTCACCTTGTTGACCAGGATGGTCTTGATCTCTTGACCTTGTGATCCACCCGCCTCGGCCTCCCAAAGTGCTGGGATTATAGGCATGAGCCATTGCACCTGGCCAATACGTCTCTTTAGTCTCTTTTAATATATGATGGTTAATCTTACCACTTCACTCCCTTGCCTTTTGAAGCAAGAAAAAATGGAATCACCTGGTAGAATTTGCCACATGCTGGATTTGATTGACTGCATCTTTGTGGGTTCACCTGTTTTTTTAAACATGTTTCTTATCTCCTTATATGTCCTTTAAACTGGAGGTCAGATATAGATGTTTGATTAGACTCAGATTCAATTCCATCTTTAAGACTAAGTCATAGAAAGTGCTGTGTGCTTCCCACTATTCACATCAGGAGTTTTGTAATGGCTGGTTGACTCACTTTTTGTTGTGCTCAGACTGATCAGGTATTGAGGGTTCAGGTATTATCAGCCTGAGCTAATTTAGTATTAAAATTCCTTATCTGCCTTTCACAGAATGGTTGTAATAACCAACTGTGATCATTGCTTAGATATGTTTTTTCATTAGCGATTGCAGAATGGTGATACTTCTAATTCTGTCATTCCTTATGCATTTAACAGCTAGAATTTTTGTATAATGAACTTTTCTTGATCAACTCTTTGGATATACTGACATGTAGTTCTTACGGGAAAGACAGAATAAATCCTTGATTCTTTTTCTTTATGTATCACATTTCTGAATAATGAGTTGGTGACTGAGTAACTTCCACAGGTAACCAGTGGGAAAAATGTTTTTTCTTTTGTGTGTTTGTGTGTGTGGTTTTTGTTGTTGCTGTTGTTGTTGTTGTTTTTGAGATGGAGTCTTGCTCTGTTGCCCAGGCTGGAGTGCAGTGGCGCGATCTCAACTGTGAAATCTCAGCTCACTGCAACCTCCGACTTCTGGGTTCAAGTGATTCTCCTGCCTCAATTTCCTGAATAGCTGGGATTACAGGTGCCCTCTACCCCTGCTGGCTAATTTTTGTATTTTTTAGTAGAGACAAGGTTTCACCATGTTGCTCGGGCTGGTCTCAAACTTCTGACCTCGTGATCCACCCACCTCAGCCTCCCAAAGTGCTAGGATTACAGTTGTGAGCCACTGTACCCAGGAAAAAAAGTTTTAATTATTTTTATGAACTCATGGATTTTAACATATTAGATGGATTAAAGGCTCATCACATCATTACTAGGAGCATCTTTAAGTTGGCTCCTGTATCTTTTTTTTTTTTTTTTTTTGAGACAGTCTCACCCTGTCACCCAGGCTGGAGTGCAATGGTACAGTCTCAGCTCACTGCAACCTCTGTCTCCCATGTTCAAGTGATTCTCCTGTCTCAGCCTCCCGAGTAGCCAGGATTATGGGCACCCGCCACTATGCCCAGCTGATTTTTGGTATTTTTAGTAAAGATGGGGTTTCACCATGTTGGCCAGGCTGGTCTTGAACTTATGACCTCAGATGATCCACCCACCTCAGCCTCCCAAAGTGCTGGGATTACACGGGTGAGCCACCGCACCCGGACTTGGTTTATTTTAGTAGAAGATGGTATTTAGAAATCATTGGTCCAGATACCCTGGTGCTCATTATTCCTGGGATATCATTGCTTCTAGGCCTTTCAGTGAGCAGAGCTAGGAAATATGTATTTTTTAGAAAGAGAAAAATAAATCATGAGTTTATAGTCATATTTCTGACTCACGTTTAAGATTATAGGGTTGTTACTTAATTTATTTGATTTTTATACCTATATCCTTTTTTTTCCTGTTATGCTGAATCTTTATTCCCAAAGATATTGACATAAACATATATTTGTTTTATTCCACAATATATTTCATTATTTTTCAATAATAAAACCAGTCCAGATGTGGTGGCTCATGCCTGTAATCCCAGCACTTTGGGAGGCCAAAGCAGGTTGATCGCCAAGTCAGTAGTTCGAGACCATCTTGGCCAACATGGTGAAACCCCGTCCCTACTAAAAATATAAAAACTGGGTGTGGTGGCACGTGCCTGTAATCCCAGCTGCTTGAGAGACTAAGGCAGGAGAATCACTTGAACCCAGGAGTTGGAGGTTGCACTGAGCCGAGATCACGCCACTGCACTCCAGCCTGGAGACAGCAAGGCTTTGTCTCAAAATATAGTAGTAGTAATAATAATAAAACCAACAATATTGTTAACAAATGAGACTACTGGAATGTAGCTTAAGATATTTGTTTCTTTTGTCCTTAGGCTGTATCCCACTAGGAATATGTAGTCAAAAATGTCATGTTTAAGTAATTTGCAAGAATTACTCTTTGTGCAATATACAGTTGATTCAGTTAGTATATTTGTTTGCTTTCTTTTTTTAATCTTGAGACAGGTTCTCTGTCACCAAGGCTAGAGTTTAGTGGCATAATAATAGCTCACTGCAGCCTTAAACTCCTGGGTTCAAATGATCCTCTGGCCTCAGCCTCCTAAGTAGCTGGGACCACAGGTATGCACCACCATGCCCAGCTAATTTTTTGAAAAAAATTTATGGGAGTGTCTCACTATGTTGCCCAGGCTGGTCTTGAACTCCTGTTCTCATGCAGTCCTCCCACCTTGGCCTCCCAAAGTGCTGGGATTACAGGTGTGAGCTATGGTACCTGCCTGCTTTCAATTTTTTAAGGGATTGCTGTTTTGGGGGTTTGACTTAATTTTTTTTTTCCTTTTAAT
The DNA here is from genome assembly GCF_048565385.1 of Saimiri boliviensis. Classification (NCBI taxonomy): domain Eukaryota; kingdom Metazoa; phylum Chordata; class Mammalia; order Primates; family Cebidae; genus Saimiri; species Saimiri boliviensis. The sequence continues at coordinate 84,305,947 of NC_133460.1, forward strand.
TACTAGAACCTTTTTGTTCCCTTATTTATTTCAGAATCAGATGCTGAGGCTACCCAGGAATTGGCAGCAGGACGGAGAAGGACAGTAGGGATATTGGATATGGGAGGAGCCTCTCTCCAAATTGCTTATGAAGTTCCTACCTCAACCTCTGCCCTTCCTGCAAATCAGGTATTTTACCTTTTAGGGAAATAATAGCTAGGAATGTGGGACTTAGAACAACTTGCCTGGCTCTAAATGTTTATTCAGATACTTGCTAGTTATCTTGAGTGGGTTACCTGAGTCTCAGCTTCCTTGCGTGAAAAAGAGAAAATAATAGTATCTACTTCATAAAGTTGTGAGGATGAAATAATACCATGTTTGTAAAGCATTTAGCAAACTGCCCAGCATGCAATAAGTATTTGATACATTTTAACAGTTACACAGGCTTTAAGGTAGCTTTAAATTGCTGCTGTGCTGGGAACTCGCACCTTTTGGCTGGAGTCGGGCTCTGTGGTGCCGAATGGCTCTGGATGTGAAGTCTCGGGCGAAGGGCTATGAGAAGCTGGACTTCCTTGGGGAGGGACAGTTTACAAGGCCAGAGATAAGAATACCAACCAAATGGTCGCCATTAAGAAAATCAAACTTGACCGGGCGCGGTGGCTCACGCCTGTAATCCCAGCACTTTGGGAGGCCGAGGCAGGTGGATCACGAGGTCGAGAGATCGAGACCATCCTGGTCAACATGGTGAAACCCCGTCTCTACTAAAAATACAAAAAATTAGCTGGGCATGGTGGCACGTGCCTGTAATCCCAGCTACTCAGGAGGCTGAGGCAGGAGAATTGCCTGAACCCAGGAGGCAGAGGTTGCAGTGAGCCGAGATCGCGCCATTGCACTCCAGCCTGGGTAACAAGAGCAAAACTCCGTCTCAAAAAAAAAAAAAAAAAAAAGAAAATCAAACTTGGACATAGATCAGAAGCTAAAGATGGTATAAATAGAACAGCCTTAAGAGAGATAAAATTATTACAGGAGCTAAGTCATCCAAATATAATTGGTCTCCTTGGTGCTTTTGGACATAAATTTAATATTAGCCTTGTCTTTGATTTTATGGAAACTGATCTAGAGGTTATAATAAAGGATAATAGTCTTGTGCTGATACCATCACACATCAAAGCCTACATGCTGATGACTCTTCAAGGATTAGAATATTTACATCAACAGTGGATCCTACACAGGGATCTGAAACCAAACAACCTGTTGCTAGATGAAAATGGAGTTCTAAAACTGGCAGATTTTGGCCTGGCCAAATCATTTGGGAGCCCCAATAGAGCTTATACATATCAGGTTGTAACCAGGTGGTATCGGGCCCCTGAATTACTATTTGGAGCTAGAATGTATGGTATGTGTGTAGACATGTGGGCCGTTGGCTGTATATTAGCAGAGTTACTTCTAAGGATTCCTTTTTTGCCGGGAGATTCAGACCTTGATCAGCTAATGAGAATATTTGAAACTTTGGACACACCAACTGAGGAACAGTGGCTGGACATGTGTAGTCTTCCAGATTGTGTGACATTTAAGAGTTTTCCTGGAATTCCATTGCATCATATCTTCAGTACAGCAGTAGATGACTTACTAGATCTCATACAAGGCTTATTCTTATTTAATCCATGTGCTCGAATTACGGCCACAGAGGCACTGAAAATGAAGTATTTCAGAATTGCCAGGGCCAACATCTGGATGTCAGCTGCCAACACCAAATTGTCCAGTGGAAACCTTAAAGGAGCAATCAAATCCGGCTTTGGCAACAAAAAGAAAAAGAACAGATGCCTTGGAACAAAGAGGATTGCCCAAAAAACTGATTTTTTTAAACAGAACACTAGCCAACATTTTACTACTGAAAGAAAGAGTCAAAAAGGCAAATAATAGAAAAATAGTAAACATTAAAAAAAAAAAAAACAACAGTTACAATTGTACTAGGTATCTCCTGCCATTGCCTGAGGATAAACATAATAATGCATTTAAATTCTGGAGCACAATATTTGATACATATCTATTGTTCAATAAATGTGAATCTCTTTCCGCTTACTGATGATTCCATTCTAGGGCTTCTAATAACCTTTACCCCACTAGAATGTAAAGAATGTATTTTGAGGAAGAAGCTTCATCCTAGATAAGACACTTTTTGTACACCTACTGTGTGCATCTATTATGTACACCTATTATGTGCAAGGAATAGAGAATATTATGTAAAGGAATAAACATGTTAGTTACACTGTCCCTAAAAAGTTATAATTTATGTGTCAGTGGAGACAGCTTGTGGTATCAGGCAGACCATAGCAGTGCTCAACTTGAGCTAAACCAGGGCTTCTTATCCTTGGCAATATTGACATTTTGGGTCAGATAATTCTTTGTTGTCAGGGGTTATTCCATGTATCATATGATATCTCTTGTCTCTACCAGATGTCAGGAACAACCATCCCCCTTCCAGCTGTGACAATAAAAAGTGTCTCCAGACATTGCCAGATGTGTGAGGCAGGGTGGAAATTGCCCATAATTGAGACCATCTGTTTTAAATAGTGCTTGGGCAGTGTGGGGACTGGCGGGGCCAACTCGGTTTGCAAAGTTGAATGGGAGCCATTGTGGCTTCATGAAAGGTAAAGTATTTACCTGGGCCTTGGATAAGAGTAGGCTTTTGCATAGTGGAGATCACACCACTGAACTCAGCCTGGGTGACAGAGTGAGACCCCATCTCAAAAAAAAAAAAAATTACATGTAGCAATATAATGGCTCTTCAAGATGAATCTTAGTCCTTGGTAAAAGTGAATGAAACTGAGATAATGTGGTAGCATTTAAAAATTTTTAAATAATCCTAAATGGCTAATACCTTTTTTTGTACAACTCACAAAGTTATTTACATTCATAAAGTTGTGCAACTATCACTATTGAATTCCAGAACATTTTCATCACCCCCAAAAGAAACCCTATATTCACTCCCCACTCACTTACCATTAGCAGTCACCCATCACTCTCTCTTCTCCCGACCCCTGACAACTATTAATCTACTTTCTCTCTCCAGTGGATTTGCCTATTCTGGACATTTTGTATAAATGAAATCATACAATATGTGGTGTTTTACATCTGGCTGCTTTTATTTAGCAAAATGTTTTCAAGTTTCATCAATCTTGTGGTATGAGTATTTCATTCCTTTTTATGGCTGAATAACATTCCATCGTATGACCAACCATGCCATATTTTGTTTATCCATTTATCAGCTGATGAACATTAAAGTGGTTTCCCTTTTTGGCTATAATGCACAATACTTCTGTGAACATTCATGTACACATTTTTATATGCACATAAGGTTTTTTTTTTTTTTTTTTTTTTTTTGAGATGGGTTTTGCTCTTGTCACCTAGTCTGGAGTGCCATGGGCTGACTTTGGCTCACTGCAACGTCTGCCTCCTAGGTTCAATCAGTTCTCCTGCCTCGGCCTCCTGAGCATCTGGGATTACAGGAACCCACCACCATGCCTGGCTAATTTTTGTATTTTTAGTAGAGATGGGGTTTCACCATGTTGGCCAGGCTGTTCCCAAACTCCTGACTTCAAGTGATCCACCCGACTTGGCCTCCCAAAGTGCTGGGATTACAGGTGTGAGCCACCATGCCTGGCCCAGTTTTTGGATCTCTTGTTACATACTTTGGAGTGAAATTGCAGGGCACAATGACGTTTTCACAAATTAAAAATAAATTCAAAACAAGAATCTTCATTTTATAACAATACATATATACAATAATTATACATAAACACATTACAATTGTTGCCTATGGCAGAGAGTGGGAATGAGAATAAGTATGACGATAAAAGGGAATAAATAAAGCAAAAGGGAGCCCTTGCCATGATAAATGTGACATGAGCTGAGGAATATAATTAATTCAGCCTCTGCCCTTGGGGTTCAAGAAAAAGATATAACACATTTTCATTGGAGGTACAATGAAATGGAACTTTCCCAATCCCCAGACCTGTCACAAGGAACCTTAGGGCTTCTTGGATAATTTTAGAAAACGTCACAGAACCGGGCGTGATGCTTCACATCTGTAATCCTGGCACTTTGGGAGGCTGAGGTGGGCGGATCACGAAGTTGAGAGATTCAGATCATCCTAACCAACATGATGAAACCTCATCTCTACTAAAAATACAAAAATTAGCTGAGTGTGGTGGTATGCGCCTGTAGTCCTAGCTATTCAGGAGGCTGAGGCAAGAGAATCGCTTGAACCCAGGAGGCAGAGGTTGCAGTGGCCTTAGATCACACCACTGCACTCCTGACTGGCAACAGAGTGAAACACTATCTCAAAAAGAAAAGAAGAGGCCATAGAATAGATCTGATAATGATCCACAGAATTCCTTAAATTTATTTTTATTGAAGGATTTTTTTTTCTATTTATTAAAATAAATTCCCATTGTGGGGAATTGGAAAATACAGAAAAATACATGTAAGAAAATGGTATCTGTAGTAATTCTACCTCCTATGTAACTACAGATACCGTTTTGGTCTCTAATTTTATATTTAGTTTTTAATTTAGTGTGTAATTTGTACCTTTTGGTGCAGTCTTGCCATTTTGTGTCTTTGTTTAAAATAATGCCATGAGGATGAATGAATGCTTAAGATATTTTAAAGAGTAGTCATAGAAATGAAGCCTGGTATATTAGCAATGTCATAGCTTTCTAGAAAGCAACCAAAACTAAAATTCTCTTTTTTCTCTTGGTGTCATATTACAGGAAGAAGCTGCCAAGATCCTGCTGGCTGAGTTCAACCTGGGTTGTGATGTGCAGCACACTGAACATGTGTACAGGGTTTACGTCACAACTTTTTTGGGTTTCGGAGGCAACTTTGCCCGGCAGCGCTATGAAGACCTTGTTCTGAATGACACTCTTAACAAAAACAGGTACATTTGACATGGAGTCTGAGTTTCTGAAATACAGTGTCCAGCTGCAGATATTAGGAAAAAATATTCACATCCTCCTAAGATAAGTCCTTGCTTCCTCCTCCTTTCTGACCACCCCTGCCAGTGGGGTAGCATCTCTTAAAGACCTCATCTGGTCTGGGTGAGGGTACATTCTGAGCTTTATTAGGACTCATAAAGTGCGGCAGCTTATTGTGATCTCTTGCTGTTTCCCATATTCAGACCTGGCATCACAGGATAAGGGAGATGAATTAAATTGCCAATTTAAAATGTGCAATATATAGTGTAGCTGCTAACAGTTCCTTCTGCATGGAAGTGTTCATGACATGTTTGTTGAATTACAGTGCAGTTGCATCTTTTGTGGGAGTTCAGTTCTGTAGTATGTCCAAAAGATAAAAAGCATCTGTAGTTAAAATTAACTTTTAAAATGGTCTCGTCAGATTCAGAATAGTCCGTTTTTCCTTTAGGATTGGACAGATCACAGATTCTTCATTTGAGTACCAGATGAAGTAAAGTAGTTAGACCCATAATATACAAACATGGGGGTTTCTTTCTTTCTTTCTTTTTTTTTTTTTTTAAGTATGTAAAATTATTTTATCATTATGCACATTAAAGGAAAGCATAAGAGAAAGCAGAGTTCTTTTCCACCACAAAATTTACACAGAATTTTGGCGTGAAAAAACAGTGTAATTGGGTGGATAGATTGTGGTAGTGTAGCTAGGGAAGGGAGGATGGCCAGCAGTGCTGAGAGTCTAGCCTAGATAACCAGAAGGGTGAGGAACTCAATCACTGAGAGGACCACAGGTGAAAGGCCAGGGCTGATATTAAGCAAACTACACACTTACCTACGTACACTTAACCATTTAGCTAGAAACACTAGCTTGAAGAGATACTGGTATATCCCATTTGTAATAATTTATCCACAGCAATCAATTGTCTTATATTTACAGCATGTTGAAGAAAATATTGTCCCATAAGTCTTTTTTGTTTTTCTAAGTCTTAGTCTCTAGGAGTTCAAGGTGCTTTGGGAGAATCCTGGTGCCCTGGATGATTGACAAATGCATTAAAATCAAGTGGTGTGTTTGTATTCTGACAGTACTCCTAAGTCTGTACAAACATTGCTTGGGTTGAGGTGCTCAGATGTCTCCTGCAGCCACTGTGATGTTTGAAGAACATTTGTGAAAGTTTCACACCAGTTTTGGTTTTCCTCCTTTATTAGCTGCTGTGCTGCTTTTCTATTTTCTTCCTTTGTTATTCTGCTGCTCTTTTTTCTGTCTGTTTTCTTCTGCCCCCAAACTACTTCTTGCCAGACTGCATCTTCTTCTTCCCATGCACTGGTATTTTCTTGCCAAGTAGCTAAGTTACCTACTTCACGTGAGTGATGAATAAAAGGCATATCTTGTGCAACTGCCAGTCTACTAAAGAAACCTGTTTCCTGGAATGGTAAAACGATCATTCTCTCTTCTCAATAACTTTTCTGAGTTTTCCTTACAGTTGGTGTCACATCCTTAAAATACTTGGTTCCAGTTGTTCTAAGGCGTACTACTGTACTCGCCTTCAGTCTTTACACTTGCGGGTGCATCCTCATTCTGAGAATCCACTCTTCAATATCTGTTTAGGAACTGATAATTAACTGCAATTGGCAAAGTTATTTGGAGCCCAACTTAATTTCCGTCCTTGACCAGATCTTCATAGTAATCTTTTTGAGGAATGAGAATATGGTTGCTAGGCAAGTATAAACTCGAAATAACTGGAACTGTGTTATGGCCATGGTGGGAATTAAAGCTTTCTGCTCTTCTCCCAGCTTAGAGGCTCCAAGTGGCTTCCTGCAGCTGGTGCTGTGCCTATTCTGTTCCAGCATTGCTGATTCAGAGGCAGGCATGGGCTCCATCACCATTGCCAGCCATTGCAGATGCGCCACTGCCATGGTCCACTCCTTAGGAATCTCTCCCCACAGCCCTTCCCACCTCACCCGCTACCATGAAGCAAACATCACACTTACCTATGTACACTTAACCATTTAGCTGAAACACTAGCTTGAAGAGGTATTGTTATATCCCATGTCTAATAATTTATCCACAGCAATCAATTGTCTTATATTTGCAGCATGTTGAAGAAACTACTGTCCCAAAAGTATTTTTTGTTTTTGTAAGTCTTAGTCTCTAGGAGTTTAAGGTGCTTTGGGAGAATCCTGGTGCCCTGGATGATTGATAAATGCATTAAAATCAAGTGGTGTGTTTGTATTCTGACAGTACTCCTAAGTCTATACAAATATTGCTTGGGTTGAGGTGCACAGATGTCTCCTGCAGACACTATAATGTTTGAAGAACATTTTTGTGAAAGCTGTATTTTTAAACATTAGAACCACACTCTGCATGATAAGGTCCTTGCACTTTTAAGAGGTATGTGGGAATGAAGACCAGATGGAGAACAGCAGATTCGCATCTCCCGTTTCACTACACCCTAGGAAATGAAATACACATGTTGACTAAAAGGTATAACAGAACTGATCACCATATTCCTCTTTTTTTCGCCCTAAATTTAATTTGCTTAAGTCAAATGTGTATGCGATAAATTTCCATGGTAATACTCCACTCCATCCTCATTTCTAGAAATATCATGAAAACCAGGAGCAAGATATTTATGAAGCACATTGTGTTTCTTAGACTAGGTTGAGTACAGGCATGAATATTTTCTTTGTTTTTGTCATTGTGGCAGATTGCTGGGTCAGAAGACAGGTCTGAGTCCCGACAATCCATTTCTGGATCCCTGCCTGCCTGTGGGACTCACAGATGTGGTGGAGAGGAACAGCCAAGTGTTGCATGTCCGAGGAAGAGGAGACTGGGTGTCTTGTGGGGCAATGCTGAGCCCCCTGCTGGCTCGCTCCAACGCCAGCCAGGCCTCACTCAATGGCATCTATCAATCACCAATTGACTTCAATAACAGCGAGTTCTATGGCTTCTCTGAGTTTTTTTACTGTACAGAGGATGTATTGCGCATTGGTGGCCGCTACCATGGGCCAACATTTGCCAAGGCTGCTCAGGTAAATTATTAATGATAAACATGGCTTATGCTGGCAGCAGCCATTTATTGAATGCCTCACTTGTGCCAGGCGCTGTACAAAGGGCTTTGCATACGGAATCCCGCTTGTTCTTTGCAGGAGCCCTTTGAACCCTCATTTTACAGATGAGGAAGTGGACTCACAGAACTTAAGGATCTAGCTATGCTGTACTGCCTTCTAATTAACTAAATTTAGTTTCCATGGGTGTCATATTACCCAAATTGTTACCCAGGTATAAAATTTTTGTGTTGGCTAATGGTTTTTCTTCCAGCTTTCCTATTGGAAAAGGAAAATGCTTATGGCATCTTGTTTAATGCTTATGGCCAAGAAATGCCACCTCCAGTATTTTTTCCCTTGCTGGCTATTCTCTGTTGTAATGTGCTTTTGGTGGAGTAAAAATTCCCTTTGAGCATATAGACTTAAGCATCGTGTAGGCTTAAATCATTGGTTACTTGGACAGGTAAAAGTTTAGCCAGCTTTCTATCATTCTCTGCTTAATTTAGGGCCATCTCTGTGAATTGCTGTGTATCTCTCTAATCTGTCTTTTTCATAGAGTAATTAATGGGAGAATCTGTCCTCATTTTTCTTTTTCTTTCTTTTTTTTTTTTTGAGACAAAGTCTTGCTCTGTAGCCCAGGCTGGAGTGCAGTGGCAAGATCTCGGCTTGCTGCAACCTCCACCTCCTGGGTTCAAGCAATTCTCCTGCCTCAGCTTCTCGAGTAGCTGGGATTACAGATGCCCGCCACGATGCCTGCCTAATATTTGTATTTTTAGTAGAGACGGGGTTTTGCCATGTTGGCCAGGCTGGTCTTGAACTCCTGACCTCAGGTGATCCACCCGCCTTAGCCTCCCAAAGTGCTGAGATTACAGGTGTGAGTCACCATGCCCGGCCTATCCTCATATTTCTTATTCTTTCTTTCTTACAATTTTCTAGAGTTCTCTTGGTGTAAGACTTCCAATTGAATAATATCTGCAGTATCTGTACTATTCCCAAAAAGCAGTCCTTAAGAAATATTGCGGAACACCTAGTTTATATTTACTTTCTCTCCAATCTCCAGGAAGACCTTCATGCCCCCTTTTTTCGGGAGCCCAGAGCTCCCTAAGTGTCCATGGCCTGAATATTTCTCTTATAGAACTTCTTCAAATTCTATTCCCTTGAATACCAAAAGGCTCAAGTTATTGCTTACCAACATTGCTAGTGGCTTAATGTGTTATCTTTTCCAGGTAAAAGAGATGATTTTGTTCTTTTACCTTTTTAACTTTGACTCAAACGTTATCTTCCCAGAACCACATTCTGGGACCACTCTCTCCAAAATGACAACACTCTCCATATTACCTATTGCCCTTTCCTGCTTTATTTTTCCCCGAGCATTTATGTCATTCAGCATAATGTGTGTGTGTGGTGGGGCGGGGGACGGGGGGGGTGTTGTCTGTCTCCTACTGCTAGAACGTAAGCTTCCTCGAAGACAGGAATTTTTGTCTGTTTTATTGACTGCATGATTCCCTGGCATCTAGAACAGCACTTGGCACATAGCAGACATTCAGTAAATGTTAGCTCATTGAACAGACAAAAAGGAATGATTCTTTTGGTGAGAATTACAACACCAAGGGAGGCCAATGACAGGTTTATAACCATCGTCTTTCATCTGCTCTCCCTGCTCATGTCAGTCCTATGTGGAGTAGAATTAAGCTATCTTTGGCTTTTGACATTACTATTCCTTAGTCCTAACCTCAGCCCCTCTGAAACCTAAGAGGCTTAGAAGCCACGTCAGGCTTGCTTGGTACTAGACGGACCTGAGGTGACAAGAATAAACAGGGGTATGGTGCAGTGTTTATGAATATGCCATTTCTGTTTTCCTTTGTCAGCTGGTAGCCTACAAGTAACTTTAGAAATGGAACAGCTGTGCCTGTGGGGAAGGTAGAGAGTTTGCCTCCAAATTCATGTTGCACTATTTTCTTTGTGGTTGATCCAGGATTACTGTGGCATGGCTTGGTCGGTACTAACTCAGAGATTCAAGAACGGCCTCTTTTCATCACATGCAGATGAGCATCGACTCAAGTAAGTCACTTTCTTTTCCTCCTTAGATGTGGCCTTCAAATCTAGATGGCAGATTATAATGCAGGAGGGAGAGTGAGCAATAGTGCAGATTAGGTTTCATGCTGAGGGGGCATTTGATCATTTCAGATTTGATTTTCTGAGGAGTAGGGGCCAAAGTAGTGAGCCTATTTTAGCAAAGCCAGAGGAAATCAGTGGTTACCAAAGAGAGTTCTCATCAAGTGATTTGACAACAAAAGTGATTTTTATATTTTTTTATTTTTTGAGGCAGGGTCTCATTTTGTCGCCCAGGTTGGAATGCAGTGGCACGATCTTAGCTCACTGCAACCTCCACCTCCCAGGTTCAAGTGATTCTCTTGCCTCAACCTCCCAAGTAGCTGGGACTACAGGCACGTGCCACCACGCCTGGCTAATTTTTGTATTTTTTGTAGAGATGGGGTTTCACCATGTTGCCAGGCTGGTCTTGAACTTCTGAGCTCAAGTGGTCTGCCTGCCTCACTCTCCCAGAGTGCTAGGATTACAGGCATGAGCCACTGTGCCTGGCCAAAAGTGATGATTGTTTTTAAACTTTGTATTATAGAAAATATCAAACATACAGAAAAGTAGAGAGAATAGCAACATAAACCCTCATGTAACTATCACACAGCTCCAACAAATAACATTTTACCAGTTTGGTTCATTGGTCCTTTCATTTTTTAAAATGTTTTAGTTAAAAACTGTTTAACATAAACAAAACTAGAACAGTGTAAAGAACTCCAGCGTACCTGTCACCCTGCTTTCCTACTATCAGTTATCGGATCCTGGCCTATCTTGTTTTTATCTGTTTTCCTACCCACAATCCCCTTCTTGCTACAACTAGGTTATTTTGAAGTAAATCCCAAACATCATATAATTACATTTGGAGATATTTCAATATGGTCTCTGAAGATAGCAACTCTTAAAAACGAAAAACACAGCCTCAGTATCATTATTGCCTTTGTGGTAAACACAAGATAAGTAGGCTCACTTAGAAGTAACCCACTTAGGGCCGGGCGCGGTGGCTCAAGCCTGTAATCCCAGCACTTTGGGAGGCCGAGGCGGGTGGATCACGAGGTCTAGAGTTCGAGACTATCCTGGTCGACATGGTGAAACCCCGTCTCTACTAAAAATACAAAAAATTAGCTGGGCATGGTGGCGCGTGCCTGTAATCCCAGCTACTCAGGAGGCTGAGGCAGGAGAATTGCCTGAACCCGGGAGGCGGAAGTTGCGGTGAGCCGAGATCGCGCCATCGCGCTCCAGCCTGGGTAACAGGAGCGAAACTCCGTCTCAAAAAAAAAAAAAAAAAAAAAAAAAAAAAAAAAAAAAAGAAGTAACCCACTTAGAGGTGAGGAAGGTGAAGCAGGAGGAGGGTAGGTTTTTTAATAACTGGCAGGAATACGGAATGGCTTATTGTAAAGAAAAGTATTATAATTCTTTTTTAAAAATTCAATTATTTTTGTTACACAGATATCAGTGTTTTAAATCTGCTTGGATGTATCAAGTCTTACATGAAGGATTCCACTTTCCCTATGACTACCCAAACCTGCGGACAGCCCAGCTGGTGTATGACCGAGAGGTTCAGTGGACACTTGGAGCCATTCTATATAAAACACGATTCTTACCACTCAGGTAAAGTAAGACTGACCAATCTGGAATCTTGAGCTCAGGGTATCAGTTGATGTCTCAGACAGGTTTTGTTGTTGTTTTAAAAAACTGGCTTAGAATAGGTCTTAAGTGACCTTCCTCCCTACCCACTCACAAAAACAAACTCCTGTTACTTCCATGTGAGCCACTATTACTATCAGGCATGCTCAAAGAAGGTTGAGCATTACTGGTTTGGAGTTTGTTACTCAGCTTTGCTACCTCAGAAATCCAGCTTTATTTGTTTACCCAGCTTTAGGACTGAGCTCTTACTTACCACTTCCAAGATGCTGACAAGCTAAAATGTCATTGTTGGGTAACCCTGGAAAATACATCTGACTAAAGAACAGGGGTAGGATGTCTAGGGCAATCTTTCATAATGGAGAAAGGCACTCCAGAAATTGTGTCATTGTGACTTTGAAGGCTTTTTTTGGTGGGTCAGAATTAGAATAAAGGACGTGAGATGTTTTTAGTAGGGCTACTTTCATCAAACTCTGGTAGCCTGATGCCTTACTTTTATGTACTGTAGGATATTTGGGACAATTTTTAGGTACTCTGTACCCTGAGCTGTTTCAGATAAACTCAGATGAATTTTTCATCTTTGATGTCTGTTCCTCTTAATACTGTCAGGAGCCAGGCAGGTGATAGAAGTGAGGGAAGTGGGCCAGGTGAGGTTTGCCTACAGCTGGAGGGTATACCCCAATTAATGGGCTGGTTACTGTCACGCGTAAGTGCTGTCCCAGCATTGCCAGTTCTCATCAGTCCAGTTGGGGATCCATATTTTTTATGAAGTCTTTCAGTTTAGAGATTCACATCATGAAAGAACACTGCAGGTCAAACAAGACAAAACTAGATCTGGGATCCAGACCACTGAAGAGTGGCTTCTGTTCTAGCCAGGTGGACCATTACACTTGGTTTTCATATCTTACCTTTATTTTTTTCAGACTGTAATATAGCTGATCAGGTAACAGCTTTATTTAGATATATCCTAGATCCTAGGAAAACATAGTAACTTTATTATTATTTTACTGAGGCAGGGTCTTGCTCTGTCGCCCAGGCTGAGTGTGGTGGCAGTGCTGTGTTCATAGCTCACTGCAACCTTGAACTCCTGGGCTCAAGTGACTCTCCCGCCCCAGCCTTCTGAGTAGCTGGGAGTACAGGTGCTTACCACCATGCCTAGCTAATTTTTAAATTTTTCTTCTGGAGAGATGGGGTTTTATTATGTTGACCAGGCTGGTTTTGAACTCCAGGCTTCAAGTAATCCTCCTGGCTTGGCCTCCCAAAGTGCTTTGATTACAGGCATATGCCACTGCGCTCGGATGCATAGCAACTTTAACCAAAGGATTTAGACACACTCTCATTTCTCTATTGGATTTAGGGGATACCATATTCTCATTTGTACTGTATTTATAAACCATATTTTAAGATTTATGTTACAGAGGGCCAATCTAGCCTTTCTGTTCATTTTTTGAGCTTCAGTTTCAAAGGCCTTCCCATTTTGCCTTCGATTCTGGATGGTATAAGCCTGGAGGTCCCCTCTGGAGGCTGTGAGAAGGAAGACACAGGAGGGATCTTGTGGCAGCCCTGGGGCTTGGGATGTTCTTCAGCTTTGCCTGCTCTGTGGAACTGGTGTCATGAAATGTTTATGTGGATGGAATAAAACTACAGGGCCTTTCAAATCAGAGTAAATGTCTCCTTCTGAAACTAACAGTTTTTTCCACCTACAAATTCTTAATTCTTCCCTAGGGATCTTCGGCAGGAAGGTGTCCGACAAGCCCATGGTAGCTGGTTCCGTCTCTCATTTGTATACAACCACTATCTCTTCTTTGCCTGTATCCTGGTGGTGCTACTGGCTATCATCCTATACCTTCTACGGCTACGCCGAATTCACCACCGACAAACGCGAACCTCAGCTCCATTGGACTTGCTGTGGCTTGAAGAGGTGGTGCCCATGATGGGAGTACAGGTGGGGCCGTGAGGCCAGGCCAGGCCAGGACTAGAGAAGCTTGAGCACCCCCAAGTTGCTGCTCATTGAATTCCTCCACTTTCTTGTTTGGCCTCAGATGCTGTGATGCCTGACCTTTTGGATATCTGCCCTTGGAATTTCTACTTTACTTTCTACCATGATTCCTTCTAAGTACCCAGGTCTTCTCTGAGAGAAGCTATAATTTAATCTGTGAGGAACTAAATGACAGGAGATTGGTGCTAATACAGGGGACCAAGCTTTGTCCAGTTGAAGCAGGCTTCGACTCCTTCTTCTGAGAGGTCTGGTATGTTCCTGGGATCTTATCTTGTCTTCCCTTGCTGAAGCATGAAGTTTGGCATTGGGCACACTGGAAGCCTGGTTGAAATAAAACTTGTAGCATCTGACTGATACAAAGCCAGAGACATTCTAGAAAGTGCAGCAGCACCTTCTTTCTCTGTAACAGAGATATCATTTATGTGGAGATCCACAGCCTTTACTAAGGATCCAAGATCTTTGCAGTTCAATGGACCACATAGGAATTTCCAGGCACCAAAATGATATAACTTCCTTGCTTACTTGACAAAGAAGCCATCATGGGTGTGATCCAAGATCCCTGTCATAGTGTTGATGTTAGTACATGATTTTAAAGGTTAGAACCCCTTGTAAATGAATGATCTGTGGAAGATTTTAGTATCTTATCTGATGCCTGGTATGACCAGGATAGAACATTTTTCCATGTCTATGTGCCTCATAGGTTGTCTGGGCATTAATTTTGCTTTTTGAGCCTTAAGTGTGTTAGTAGGATGGAGAAGCTGTGATGGGGACTGGGAACCTGGATTTGTCTGATTTTAGGTTACTGCCCCCTAGGCCTGTTTTTGTGAGCCTTTAGACAGGAAGATTCAAAGACAGTTTTTTCATTTCACTGCAAGATTAATATGTAGTTTGGGGAATGTATTTGGGTTGTTTTTAAAAGAGAAGGAGAACAGAATCAGAAGAGTGGGCAAAGGCAATAAAATCAAAGTTCTTACTCTTTTAAGAAATGGAAGTTTTCTCAATTTCTGACTCTTGGAATGTTGGAAAGGGAGCAAATTCTAAACTTTGGAATAGATCGATCTGTTCATAAGCCACCTGGCAAGTTTCAGAATCTCTATTTAAAGAGACTGCTCGGTCATAAGCAGCACTTCCATTAATGAAGTGAGAGGAAAAGCCATAATAATTACATTTTCACCCACTACCCTTCAGGAGCTTTGCTTCTCCTCTACACTTAGCCATTAAATTGCATAAGGATTTCTCTTCATCAGCTCTGTATTGGGTCTGTCTTATATTTCACCCTTTCCTACTTGCAGCCTTGAATGTCCTGTCCACGAATTTGCTCCCAGGGCTAGGAACATTTTCTTTTCTTTTTGTCACCTTTGATTTCTGAGATTAGATTAATAGGGGGAAACGTCCGTGGCTTTAAAGAAAAAAAAAAAAAAAAGTAGAACTCTTCAAAAATAAATTTTATACTGGGAACAGAAAGGAATCAAATACTTTATAAAACAGAGAAAAAGAAATTAAGATCTTCCTAGAAATAAACTAAGATAAAAATAAGTACACTGACCCTTGGTTGGTAGATAAAAAGATGACCAGTCTTGTATTTTTTAAAATGAGATGAGCATGGACTAAACATGCAGACTCTGTTCCTTTTTTTTTTTTTTTTTCTTGGAGGCAGGGCCTCATGCTGTCACCCAGGCTGGAGTGCAGTGGTGCAATATCATGGCTCACTGTAGCCTCAACCTCCTGGACTCAAGCAGTCTTCCCACCTCAGACTCCCAAGTAGCTGGGACTACAGGTATGAACCACCACAGTCAGCTAATCTTTAATTTTTCAGAGATGGAGCCTCACTGTGTTGTCCAGGCTGGTCTCAAATGCCTGGGCTCAAGCAATCCTCCCACCTTGGCTTCCCAAAGTTCTGGGATTATAGGAATGAGCTACTGTACCTGGCGTCTGTTTCTTTGGAAATATGTTACCTTTTATTAGGGCTTCTTTCATAGCAATTTCCTTTGGTTTTTAGGGCGTCTACACTGCTTTGATTTTCCTTTAGTACCTGTGTTCCATGAACCTTATGAATGCTGCTTAAAAATAATGTCAAGGCCAGGCATGGTGGCTTGTGCCTGTAATCCCAGCACTTTGGGAGGCCAAGGCGGGTGGATCACGAGGTCAGGAGTTCAAAACCAGCCTGGCCAAGATGCTGAAACCCTGTCTCTACTAAAAATATTAAAAAATTATCTGGGCATGGTAGCACACGCCTGTAGTCCCAGCTACTCAGGAGGCTGAGGCAGAAGAATCACCTGAACCCAGGAGGTGGAGGTTGCAGTGAGCTGAGATCATGCCACTGCACTCCAGCCTGGGTGACAGAGTGAGACTCCACAACAACAACAAAAACTAATGTCAAAATATGTTTTAGTTAGCTATTGCCTACTCAGTTAACATTTTCTTTTGCCCTCATCTTGGTTTCCAAATACTATCTTTGGTTTTCTTAGAGCCAATCAATGATCTAGTCGGAAACTACTTGACTGGCTAACAGTGATCATATTCATGTGCTAAAAATGAAGCTGAAACAGGGAAGTAAGGGATTGGCATAATTTGAAAGCTCTTACTAGTATTCTTCATCCTGGCTGTAATAATAACCATTATTTGTTAAGCCTTTGTTATGTACCAGACACTGTTAAGGGTTTTATGTGTATTATTTAGTCATTACAACAACCTTTCAAACTGATACTACTCTGTTCTTTTTATAGTTGAGAATCTCAGGATTTGTCACTTTTTCAATATATATGTATTTCAATATATATGTATTTTGTTTTGGAGTGTTTAATGTGTTATATCCTGTTCATTACTTTAATATTCTGGGATCTAGGCTTGTCTTTATTACCATGAGCAAGGCTTCCAGGAGTTCCATAATACTGAAGGAAAATTTCATCATCCCTCAGAAGAACTAAATATTTACTGTTGGTATTGTCTCCTATGCTGCTTCTGTTCTCCTAATTAATAGATTTTAAATGAAATCTCATTAGCTAGAAACAAAAGCCACTTATTCCTTGCCAAGGGCCAATTACTTAAATATATTGCTTCCTTATAATAAAACAGCTTATAGAAGCAGAAATCTATCTTGCCTTACCCTTTGGTTTTTAAAGATTTCTTTTCTATTTGCATTTTTGCACTTCGGTGATTCTCCCATGAAGATAATTATGGTGTCATAAAATTCCCATTCCACTAGTCCTTTGAATCTTACCAACCACTCTTGTTAACAGAAGCAATGAACCTGAACTGTTTTAGTAGGCTTGTTATTACTGAGACAAGTCACAGATGTCAAAGCAGGAGTCAGTGGCTTGTAGTGATGCTTTTTAGTCTTGTGATAGCACAGTCCATCACTTTCCCCAAATTCTTGTTACTAGAACATAATGAAAATATGTAAAATATCCATTTATGTGGCATTTCATTTACTGAAGTTGCAGTTAACTCTAAACCAAATTATACCATTTTTTCTTCTCAGTACTTTAGTTCCTTGAATTTCCTTGGTCTGGGAAATTTTTGTTGAGATTTTTCTTTTTATTTTTTTTTGTAAATAATTTCAACTTATTTTAGATTCAGAGAGTACAAGTGTAGGTTATATGAGTATATTGAGTGATGCTGAGGTTTGGGGTACAGATCCCATCACCAGGTGGTGAGCATAGTACCTAATAGATAGTTTTTGAAGCCATGCTCTCCTCTCTCCCTCCCTGCTCTAGTAGTCCAGTGCCTCTTCTGGTCTGATAAATTTTCATCACTTCCCACCAATCTTCTATTTATTCTCCAAATATCTTCCAAAGTATCCTGCCCCACCCCCTCCTCATCCTAAGAGATTCCTTTAACTTCAAGATCTTGGCCGGTGATTGCTGAAATGTGGCGACTGAATGCCCACCATGCACTTGCTAAGCTAGTCTTTTTAGGCATTAACATTTATTATCACATCCATATTTACATTTTTGAAATAAAATAATTTACACTTCTCACTGGTATCATCTACACAGATGCTTCTCACAGTTGTGTGTTTTGCTTTTTGTCAGGGATGGAAGACAAGTGAGTGGTATCACTTAAGGGAAAGAACAGTAAGTAGGCTTAACGAATGGCAGACCTGGATTCTAGTTCTGGCTTTGTCATTTACTAGCTCTGGTACCCCATGCAAGTCACTTACCATCTCTGGTTCGGTTCTCATCTGTACAAGGTGGCTAGATAAGATTAGAAACTAAAGGTAGAAGACAAGGTAGAGAAGTCATATGGCTTTGGGAAGAGCATTCTGACCTTTGGTTTAGAAGACCAGGCCACCCAAAAGAGCCTCCTATTTTATCCATAACCCCTGATGATAAGGTTGGTAGAAATGGAGTTTCTAATACCAATCATAATAAATGTCAGAAGAGTTTTAAAGCTGGGATTTTAAAGGTCTTCTGGCCAACCCCCTTGATTTGTAGGGGTGATGAAGTTGAGACCCAGAGCAGTTGTAGTATGTGTAAAGTCACAGTGACTGGCCTCCTAGGCCCCAGGTTTCTCTGTAACACAGACACCCCAACTACTTTGTCAGCTACAGTGAATGCTCATTGACAGAATCTTTCTGTAAGTATACTTAAATAGAATCTATTCTTTATAAAACAGCTGGCCACAACTAACCATGCCCAATCTTTATAACTGCTTCTAACATTCATTTATGACTGCTTTGCTCACATTTAGGAATAAACTTTGAAAAAAAATGCTTTGCTTGAAATAGTGCCAAGTTTTCACTACAATCTATTCTAGTTTCTGTATTTTAGTACTTTTAAATTTTATACATCTTTTTAAAACAATTAATTTTACACAATTTCCTTTACTACAGCATCCAAGCAATTCATTAGATGACTACAGCCTAGATGAAGGTATAAATGCCTATTACATCTACCTCATTAAAGAACTTCGTTGTGAATTCTTGGACAGTTTCCAGACTCTGTTACAGAAACAGAGGGCTGTTTCTTTTTGTTGTCTTTAAACTTTTCAAATTAATTCAAAACTAGTATCTAGTTGTCCTTTTTGCTGTGGCATGTGGTATAAATGTTGATTGGGAATAAGAATTATGGTAGAAATAGCAGATGTTTCAAATTCTTCCATTTTAGTCTCTTAGGAACGCTAGCTCCAGAGTCCAGCCCCTGAGGCAATATGCTCTGTCAAACTTGTGAGGATTTTGTTGGTGTTATAAAAAATATTACTGTTAAAAAAACTAAGACTCAAGACCAAAAGTTTTGATTAATAATAGTATTATTTTGATTATTTTATTTTGATTAATATTTTGATTATAATTTTAATATTTTGATTAATACTATAAAAAAGCAAACAGTGAATATACCTCAAATCAAACACTTATTAGGTCTGTTCTTGGCCCGTTCTCTCTCTCATAACATGGATCTAAATTGAAAAGCTGTGGCACCTTGTTTGGGTGTCCCATCTACCCTGTTTTCTGTTTCTGCAGATGGCTTGTTCAAGCTTCATTTTAAGCCTGCTCTGTCTAACTTACTTATATCCTAATAGACTTCTCTTGTGTTATTACACATTTTTCTTCTGCTGTAATATTTCATTATTTTCCAGTTTGTCGGTACCATTATTAGAGGGACAGGAAAGGAATAACACATTAGTTGACCATTTTGTTTCTCTAGAAATCTGAGCAATAGCAGATCCTTTTAATAAAACTGAATCATGACTAATAATACAAGGGCTTTCACTTTTGAGATGTAATCCATCATTGCTTGCCATTTTTATGAAAACCAAAGGTGAAAAATTTTCTGAATCACAGGCTAGGTATAGCCACACATACATGACTTCAGGTTAGCATAAAGATAAGTCTGCTCCTGAGTCTCTCCTTTTAAAGTAGGGCAGCCACTTGTATACCCTCTGGTGGCCCACTCCTCCTTCTCCACTCCAAGGAAGCTCTGGTACTTTCCTAAGTGGCCCCTCCTGCAGAGCACTTGCCAGCATTTGGCTGCTGCTGGTGAAGACTGCCCCTTATTAGCTTCACAAATTTCTTTCTACAAGCAGCAATCCCAGACACACAGTTTGGTTTCTAGTATTTCTGTTACTGTGTTATATTTGAAGTTCTCATTCTACAATTCCCTTTTAGTTGAAGCCCTGAAGTACATGCCGTCTCCCCCATTATTTCTACCTTGATCGATGGCCTCTGTGGAGTGTGGTGAAAGACATCTTTTGATTATGATCCACAACTAGACACATCACACTTTAAAAAACCAAAGGCTGCCTTTATTACATTGCTTTGGAGAGCTGTTAAGACTGTTTTTTTACCGCTTCACATTAAACAACATTTTTGCTGGATTTTGAATTCTTAGCATTCTCACTGACAAACGTTTTATGTCAGTGTTGAGGAAAATCTGCAATGCATGTTAGAGAGGTGATGCATTCTCCCTTATGCAGGGATATGGGTATATGTGTTACATATGCTAATACATAACCCGCCATTCATCCCAGGACCACAAGTGTAGCTACAGATAAACTGGTTATCCTAAAATTATGATCATCAGTGCTGATCTCTGCAACCAACATTGCTTTAGGGAGTTGCTAACCATTACCCCTGCTACAATAGATAGTATTTGTCAGTCTAAGTTACAGACAAAATATTCTAAGTTGACTGATTAAGAAAGCCATGTGTTTTAATTTCCTTCATGTTTTAAAAACAATGGACAGAAGTACAGAGAAACTTTTGAAAATACTAAGGGAAATTTATTTAATCCTATAGGTATATGATGATTTTTTGGGAAAAAGATATTTGGGACATCAAACATCAATCTGTAATTGTCCATTTTCCATTCATGCATTAACTCATTCAATATTTGATGGGAATAACAAATATAAAAAATAAGATAATCATTCACTGGGAGCTCACAGGTGGCATAATACAGTTATATAACTAAATGCAACCAGTTGTTTTTCCAAATGTATTCATCATCTGTAATAAAGAAAAATGAAGTAAAACATCTGAAACTTTATTCCCCAGTTGCTACTTCCTTGGAGGGAACTGTAGAAGCATTAATATATGGTTCTTTGGGTTGGGTCACACTGCCCTCTGCTGACTCACTTATTAAGTTAAGAACAACCTGGGTTTGAGATCAGGAGAGGATGGTGTGGGAACCTGCCTCAGGAACTAAAGTTCCCTTTCTTTGAAGGATTCTATTCAGAAGAGACCATTTCCTACTAACATACTAACAGGATCAATATAGCAGATCAAATGATAGGGTGGGGTGGAAATTAGAAGGGAATGGGAATAAGCTAGTCAGAACTTCCTAAGGTAACTAGTCTATTAGGACCTAAGCCAGTGGTCCCTAGACTTGTCTGTACATTGGATCCCTGGAGAACTTTTAAAATATGCCTTATATTACCTCCAGAGATTGTGAGTTCATTGGTCTTAGATGAGACTTGGGTTTTGGGATTTTTCTGACATTCAAATGACAGAGAAGTTGGGAACCTCTTCTAGGCAATAGCATAAGCCCATCAGGGTCTAGGATTTATGAAAAATTGACAAACTGTTTTGCTAAGATTCACATGTGTTAGTCTGTTTGCATTGCTATAAATACCAGGGAATTTTTATAAAGTAAAGAGGCTTATTTGGCTTACAGTTCTGCATAGAACTGTACAGACGGCATGGCGCTGGCATCTGCTTCTGGTGAGGGCCTCAGGTAGTTTACAATCATGGTGGAAGGTGAAGGGGAGCCAGTGTGTCACATGGTGAGAGAGCAAGAGAGAGAAGAGGAAGTTCTAGGCTTTGTTTTGAGACAAAGTCTTGCTCTGTTGCCCAGGCCGGAGTGCAGTGATGCGATCTTGGCGCCCTGCAACCTCCACCTGCTGGGTTTAAGTGATTCTCCTGCTTCAGCCTCCCAAATAGCTGGGACTACAGGCATGCACCACCACGCCCAGCTAATTTTTTGTATTTTTAGTAGAGATAGGGTTTCACCATGTTAGCCGGGATGGTCTCAATCTCCTGATCTCATGATCTGCCTGCCTTGGCCTCCCAAGGTGCTGGGATTACAGGCATGAGCCACTGCACCTGGCCCAGTTCCAAGTTCTTTTAAACAACCAGCTCTTGCCTAAACTACCAGAGTGAGAACTCACTCATTACTATGGGGATGGCACAAAGTCATGCATAAGGGATCCACTCCCAGGACCCAAATACCTCCCACTAGGCCCACCTCTAACACTGAATGTCACATTTTGAACATGAGATTTGGAGGGGACAAAACATCCAAACCATATCACCACCTGAGAAGGGCACACTACAGGTCACACAAACTTACGGAGTACTGGAGTTGAAAAAACTGAGATCACCTAGTTCAGAGATTAAAAATGGGAAATGTTAGGTCATAGATCATTTATGGCTCCCAGACATGTTGAGCTTGCATAACATTTTTTAAAATCTTGAAATTAGTTCCCAATACTTAATTGAGAGCTTTCACATAAAAATCTAGATTTGTGGCTTCTTTTAAAAAGCCAGAAGATTTGATGACTTAAACACTGTAAAATTAAACATTTATATCTGAATCCAGCATCTCTTTTTGCTTTGTAAATGAGGTCAAGGATGAAATCCAGATGTTTGTTTTCCCTTTGTATTTGTATTGTTACTGTATGGAATCTAAGTATATCCAAGGAAAACTAAAGATAAACTTATTTTCCTTATTTCAAAAAGCAAAACAAAAACCCAGAAGATCTAACAACCCTGGACCTGTAGAGCAGCGGCAACAGACCAGAACTCAGCAGTAGTTTAGCCCGAGCTGGCGCACCTGCTCGCCAGTGTTACATTCTCCGCCAGCCTGACCCCAGAGGTCATTTGATTTGGTCTACCCTACTCTTGCCTTCTACAAAACTAAAACTAACTTCCTGCAACTTTCACCCATTGCTCCCAGCTCTGCAGTACAATGGAAGCTCATTCACTCTTCTGCATGAGAGGGCTTCAACTTCTAAGGAAAGGAATCTTGCTCCCTCCCCAAATGTTCTCTTCTCCAGTTAAATATCCCTCATTCCTTCAACTATTCCATGTGTGATAGGGGTTCTGGACTCCTCACCATGCTGGTCTCTTCTTCTGGATACACACTTAGTTACCATCATGGTGAAATGCAACATGTTAGGGGTATTCTGGCTATGGCTGTGACACGTCTACTGAGAAAACCTGAAGTACCACTGATTTTTCTGTTACCATATAATAATAACATGAATTGGTTCATTTTGAATCTGAAACCAGCTGAAATCCCCAAGTCTTTCTTATATGAAATGATATAAAACCAAGTTTCTTCAGCCCAAACATATACAACTTATTTAATTTAAATGAATATGTTACATTTCTAATCTGTTTAATTTCATTTTGATGGGGTCACTCTGGGACTGTTTTCAGTTGCCACTGTCATCTATTATATTAGCAACATTGGGTTGCTTCATCCTCAAATCACATGTTTCCAATGCCTTCATCCAAATCACTGATTTAAAAAATAAAGTTGAATAAGACAGAGCCTTATAAAATATCAATAGAGACCAAAATCACACTAATTCAGCGGTCAACAATTTGTTTAAATATCTGGATAGATGTCCACGTACTACACCATCAAGGCCATCTCTTTCTTATTACAAGGCTGTTTGGAAACCCTCTGAGGAACCAATTTATATTGATTCCATTCCTCGGACTTGTACTGTTTTTGTTTGTTTGTTTGTTTGTTTTCAATAAGATGGGGTTTCACCATGTTGGTCAGGTTGGTCTTGAACTCCCGACCTCAGGTGATCCGCCTGCCTTGGCCTCCAAAGTGCTTGGATTACAGGCGTGAGCTACCATGCCCGGCCTGACTTAGTAACGTTAACAGCCTTATCAAAAGAGGAACTAGCCAGGTGCAGTGGCTCACACCTGTAATCTCAGCACTTTGAGAGGCTGAGGTGGCTGAGGTAGGTGGATCACTTGAGGTCAGGAGTTCGATACCAGCCTGGCCAATATGGTGAAACCCTTTCTCTACTAAAAATATAAAATTAGCTAGGCTTGGTTTGTGCCTGTGGTCCCAGCTACTTGGGAGGCTGAGGCATGAGAATCACTTGAACCTGGGAGGCAGAAGTTGCAGTGAGCTGAGATCAAGTCACTGCACTCCAGCCTGGGCAACAAGAGCAAAACTCTATTTCGAAAAAAAAAAAAAAAGAGGAACTAGGCTGGGCGTGGAGGCTCACACCTGCAATCCCAGCACTTTGGGAGGCCGAGGGCAGATCAAGAGGTCAGGAGTTTGAGACTAGCCTGGCCAATATAGTGAAACCCTGTCTCTACTGAAAATACAAAAAACTAGCTGGGCTTGGTGGTGGGGGCCTATAATCCCAGCTACTTGAGAGGCTAATGCAGGAGAATTGCTTGAACTCCAGAGGCAGAGGTTGCAGTGAGCCAAGATTGCGGCACTGCACTCCAGCCCAGGCAACAGTGCAAGACTCCATCTCCAAAAAAAAAAAAAGAAAAAAAAAAGAGGAACTAGGTTAGTGCTTGAGAAATCCAAGTGGGTTTTGATGACCTTCTTTTCCAAGTACTTAAAAACCATTTTGCTACATATATACATTAAGCTTGTCAGTCTGTAACTTCTCCATTTCTGAAAATCAGGATATTAGAAGACATTACCTATTTTTTTTGCTGAAGATCAGCTGGCTACTTTGGGGTATGCTAATCCTATCCTTTCAAACTTCACCTAAGTGAAGTTAAGATCATAAAGAAATTCTATTTAGGCAGAATTAAGGACTCGGGAGAACAAGGAGATAGAAATCATACATGTAGAACCAAGAGCTTGCCAACACTGAAAAATCTGACACAAAACCTGTTAAGCAGCAAATGGCAGACATTTCTCTCTTTACATTAAAACTGATTTTCAACATGAAAAGCAGATTTAAAAAGAAACCTTTAGGGTAACCATACTTAATGCATTCTTGATCCAGTGACTATCTCAAAACAGGAAAATATTTTTAAATAAGTTGACCATTTGGAAACCACTTGGTATGTCAAGGTCATCTCATACAAAAGTCCCAGTTCTCATGCTCTCTGATGAGCTCTCAAAAGCACGGTTATAGTCCCAGGAAGCTGGTCCTCTGAGAATCATTTTGGGACTCTTCGGAGTTCATTCATCAGCCAAAGAGCACTAGTGAGCAAAGCCAAGGATCCTGACTGGTGAGTGGCTGCCAGAGGAGTTGGGACATACATCAGCAGTGTGCTAATGCCCAAGCCCACCTGTCACAAAGGAAAGAAGGCAATAGGAAAGGCAGTAGCCAAAAGTCCATACTGAAAATCACCAGGCGCCGATAACCACACACTAACTTCCACATCCTCCCATCGGGGCAGTGAGAATACACACATTTTTAATTTCACAAGCAAATATGCTACAATGAAAAAATTTTGAACAAAATTGATAAACCTAAAATTCCCCTTAATTATCCTTCATTCCATCCCAATTCCCCAAAATAGTCACTGTTACCAGTTTTGTACTTACACTTTAGTATGTTTACAGAGAAATACATAATTTTGTGCTTTTAAAAAACACATTGGTCTGTGTCACTTGCTTTTTTTCCACTTAACAATATACAGTATGTTTTTTTTTTTTTGAGACAGCGTTTTGCTCTTGTTACCCAGGCTGGAGTGCAATGGCGCGATCTCGGCTCACCGCAACCTCCGCCTCCTGGGTTCAGGCAATTCTCCTGCCTCAGCCTCCTGAGTAGCTGGGACTACAGGCACGCACCACCATGCCCAGCTAATTATTTTTGTATTTTTAGTAGAGACAGGGTTTCACCATGTAGACCAGGACGGTCTTGATCTCTTGACCTCGTGATCCACCCGCCTCGGCCTCCCAAAGTGCTGGGATTACAGGCTTGAGCCACCGCGCCCGGCCTTATACAGTATGTTTTAAGATCTTTTTTTTCTTTTCCTTTTTTTGTTCTTTTGGGTTTTTTTTTGTTCCGAGAACTAGAGATCTTATTATTTAAACTGCTGTACAGTATATTCCACAGTATGGATATACCATAGTTGTTTAACTATTTAAGTTGTTTCCAATTTTTCACTATAACAATTCTATGATGAATTTCGTCATACAAAAGATCTTTGTGAATTAGACTGTTTCTAGGACAGACATAAGTCCATTTGCTGGGCCAAAGGATTATCCATTTAACTTTTAAAAGATATTGCCAAATTCCTCTCTGAAAAAAAAACTGTACCAACACATGCTGTCACCAAGAATATTTAAAGGTGTCCATTTTCCTATGCCCATGGCTATACCTAATTATCATTTTTTCATTTTTTTCCAATTTGATAGGAACAAAATGATGCTCGTTTTTAAAATGTGCTCCTCTCTGATTATCAGTGAAACTGACAGCTTTTCATGTTTATTGGCTATTCATCATTAACTGTGTACTGATGTCCTTTACTTATTTTCTGGTTATTAATCTTTTTGTTTTTTGAGACAGAGTCTCAGTCTGTTGCCCAGGCTGGAGTGCAGTGGCATGATCTTGACTCACTGCAACCTCCACCTCTCGGGTTCAAGCAATTCTTCTGCCTCAGCCTCCTGAGTAGCGGGACTACAGGCGCACACCACCATGCCCAGCTAATTTTTGTATTTTTAGTAGAGACGGGGTTTCACCATATTGGGCAGGCTGGTCTCAAATTCCTGACCTTGTGAGCTACCCACCTGAGCCTCCCAAAGTGGTGGGATTAGAGGCATGAGCCACCACACCTGGCCTAATCTTTTAATTTATTGTAAGTATGGAAAATATTTTCTCCTAGTCTGTCACCTTTCCTTTTTTTTTTTTTTTTAACAGACAGGATCTCACTGTTGCCCAGGCTGGGGTGCAGTGGTGTGATCTTGGCTCACTGTAGCCTCAACCTCCCTGGCCTGGGTGATCCTCCCACCTTAGCCTCCCAAGTAGTTTGGACTACAGGGACACCCACATGCCCATCTAATTTTTGTATTTTTGGTAGAGATGGGGTTTTGTCATGTTGCCCAGGCTGGTCTCAAATTCCTGGCTCAAGTGATCTGCCCACCTAAGCCTCCCAAAGTGCTGGGATTACATGCATGAGCCATTGTGCCCAGCCTCTTTTTAACTTTGTACTGGGGATGCCATCAGACCAAAAAGAAGTGGTTTATACCTGTGCATACGCCAAAGCCAGCAGCGTCATTGCTGCCATCTTGGTCCTTCTAGGAAGGGGAATTCTCCGGGAAAAGAAGTACAGCACTGTAATGGCAGTGACTGAAGTGATTCCCTGCAGGAAAGAAAGATTCTAACACATTAGACATAAGTGCCAGGTTTCTACTCACCTTACATGTATCTCCTCTAGAAACCACTCAGCAACCAAGAAGTACCTTCCTGTACCAGTCACAGAGAAGATCCCCGCAGTTCCACCCTGATTACTACTCCGCAGACTGTCTCTTCCACCGTCCTCTTCTGTTTGCCACTTAAACGTTGGTGTGACCCAGGGCTCCACCTAAGTTTCTGTATGTACCACTTTATATACCCTCACTCCCAGTGATCTCATCCACCTTCCAATGTGGGCGTTCCCCTCA
This sequence comes from Saimiri boliviensis, assembly GCF_048565385.1. Taxonomy (NCBI): domain Eukaryota; kingdom Metazoa; phylum Chordata; class Mammalia; order Primates; family Cebidae; genus Saimiri; species Saimiri boliviensis. The sequence continues at coordinate 84,333,222 of NC_133460.1, forward strand.
TTTTTAAGTCATTCTTTGCATCCTTATCCCTAACTGTATCTCTAATTCTATATTCTTAAAGCAGGGCTGACCCCAGCAGATGAGGGTTATCTTCTGGGGTATGAGTGGAGAAAGTGGTGGTGCCACCTGCTGGTGTTAAAAAAGACCTAATATCTCATTTTCATTCCTATCCCTTCAGAACAAAGGTCCAGGACTGGCAATAAGGTCCCCTTCCTCTCCCACGGTATCAGGGAGAATGCTTTCTATCATATTTCTACATTTATTTCACTTTGTTTCCTTTTCAGAGCTTTCCACGATGACGATTTCAATCAGGCTTTACTTATGCCAAAATACTATGTGCAGGTGGGGACTCAGTCCACAGCAGGTAATGGTGCCTCAGCCCAGTCCCCGCTGGACAGCTGAATCCTTGGGCCCTCTCTCTCTGTATGTGCTCTCTTTCATCTCACACTCAACATGCCTCCATCTGATAACATCCTCCCACCTCTAGCTTCACACTCATTTCAATGGTCCCATTCCTGTTGGTCATGTTTTAAGCATGCTGCAGAAGAAACGTTGGGATTTCACTTGATCTGTCTTCACCTTTATTCCTGACAGCCAATCTATTAACTCCCTCCCTCCCTCCCTCTCTTCTCTCTCTCTCTGTCTCTCTCTCTCTCTCTTTCTCTTTCTCTTTCTTGTAGAGATCAGGTCTCCCTGTGTTGCCCAGGCTAGGCTTGAAGTCTTGGGCTCAAGTGATCCTCTTGCCTTAGCCTTCCAAAGTGCTGGGATTACAGGCATGAGCCACTGTGTCCAGTCTTCTTATTTTTAAATTTAACTTTTTAAGAGACAGGCTCTCACTCTGTCTCCCAGGCTACAGTACAGTAATGGGATCACAGCTCACTGCAGCCTCAAGCTCCTGGGCCCAAGCAATCTTTTCACTTCAGCCTCCAAAAGTGCTGGTATTACAGATGTGAGCCACTGTGCCCAGCCTCTGTGTTCCTTTAAATTCTCTCTCAGATGCATCATTCTTTTCAAGTTCCATTCCCACCATGTAGCCCCCATCCCCCTCACCCTCCCTGGCACTGTGCAGTGGCACTATGCTTCTCACAGTCTCCTTACTGCTGATCTTTCCCCACTCCAATTCATCACACCCAGGCCTCCAAGCCAATCTTTACATGGCCCATAGCAGACCCTCACTACATATTAGCTTAAATAGAATAAAAGGTCCTGGCTCCTGGCTCCTTGAGGTTCTGGTTTAGCTGCAATAGCCATGTGCTCAGCAACTATGGTCTCTGTATTCTTCTCTCTACTCAACATCATTTCTGCTGAAATGACTTTCTAGGTATGTGCAGGATTGAGGGAGGTTATCACTTGCCAAGTGGTAAAAGGCATATTTGAACTTTAAGAAGCTGGTAATGCCCTGAAAGCTAGAATTTGGCTGGGGTGGGTGGTGAGGGACAGGGGTGAGTAATGAGGACAAAGACATTAGATCAGAGAACTAGTCCTAAAATTTCTTCCAAAGAGAGCAGGAAATATAGCTCCCGCTCTATCCTGTTACTGTTGCCATCAGTGCTTCGCCAATGACACCCCAAAGCCTATGATAGGCTCCTGTGCTCTCTGGCAGGTAACCACCAGCTACACTTACCAGAATCCGGTGATCAAACTGCACCATGGTGGGATTCTCAAAAACATTCCTCAGGATCGGGGAGAAGGTAAAGAGGTCCTCCGGGATCCAGGATTCTCCCATTTTGGGAAAGGAGTTGTAAACAAGCCCAGCATCTAGCCCTGCCACAAAAGCCCCTGTATTCCAAGGTAAGTGGTATTTATTAAAATGAGAGAAAAAAGAGACCAGGTATTAGTTCTGACATAGAAAAGGTCTGTTATCCCAGAGTTAAACTAAGGGAATAGTCAGAGAATAATAGAAAGATCTACAACAGGAGTTCTCTAACAGGGAAGATCCATCACAATCACCATGGGAACTTCAAATCTTTGCACCCTTACCTGCTCCCACCCCAAGATTCTGCTTCCTTTAGAGAAGTGGAGTAGAGGCTCTGGTGTAGGGGGAGGAGGAGAGGCTTATTAGCTTTGAAAAATTCCCTTAGTGATTTTGATGCCCTCCTCACCCCTCACTGAGTGCTACTGATTTATTTTAGAAATGCCCTCCCACAGATGTCTGCATGACTGACTCCCTTACTTCCTCAGCTTCCACTCAGATGTCCTTATCAAAGAGATTTCACTTGATGATCCCATGTAAAATGGCACTCCCCTAGCCCATTTTCTGTCTCCTGACCCTAATTTATTTTTCTTCATGGCATTAAATACCATCTAACACATTACGTTTCTATTGTGCATTATCTGTCTTCCCCAAATGCTCAATAAATGTTTTTTGACTGAACACAGAAGTGAGAAAAATCCCAAAATTTATAAATGAAATCCTGGATAAACAAATAAAGAGGGTATTCATGAATGAATGGATGACTGATCCATTATTTATTATCAAAGAAAATCCAGAAATGTTTGGGTCACCCTCCCTTTTTTGTTTTCCCTGTTTTGGGGTCAGAGTCTTGCTCTGTCACTCAGGCTGGAGTGGAGCAGCATAATCTCAGCTCACTGCAGCCTTGACCTCCTGGGCTCAAGCAATCTTCCCGCGTTAGCCCCCTGAGTCACCAGGACTACAAGTGCACAACATCACACCTGGCTTGTATTTTTTGTAGAGACGAGGTTTCACCATTTTGCTCAGGCTGGTCTTGAACTCCCTGGCTCAAGCAATCCACCTGCCTCAGCATCCCAAAGTGCTGGAATTACAGATGTAAGTCACCATACCCAACCCACTCCATGTTTATTTTTTTTAAATACCTCTTATGAAGTAAAAATTCATGCTCTTATACCAAAAATAAAAGTGTTGAGTAGCTCATTGGTTTGAATCAATATTATTTTAATTCCAGAGCAGTGCTGTCAATAGAACTTTCTGTGAGAGTGGAAGTGTTCTGTATTTGTGTCATCCAATATACTAGCCACTATACTATATACTATGTGCCTATGGAGCATCTGAAATGTGGCTAGTGTGACTGAAGAACTAAATTTTAAATTTTATTTAACCTTAAATTAATAAGGTTAAATATCCATACAAGGCTACAGAGTCCTCCACTAGACAGTGCAGTTCTAGAATGAGAGCAGCAGAGGTGCTGTGGTTTAAAGAATGAAAAAGGCTGGGCTTGTGGCTCGTGCCTACAATCCCAGCATTTTGGGAGGCCAAGGTGGGCAGATCACTTGAACTGGTCAGGAGTTCCAGACCAGCCTGGCCAATGTGGTGAAACCCCGTCTCTGCTAAAAATACAAAAATTAGCTGGGCGTGGTGTTATGCACCTGTAGTCCCAGCTACTTGGAAGGCTGAGGCACAAGAATCGCTTGGACCCAGGAAGCAGAGGTTGCTGTGAGCTGAGATCATGCCACTGCACTCCAGCCTGAGCAACAGAGTGAGACGCGGTCTCAAAAAAAAAAAAAAAAAAAAAAAGAAAGAAAGAATGAAAAAAAATCCTGTATTGGTCTCTCTGTGCCAATGAACTCTCCAACTGTAACCATCTCTGAGGGCAAGTCTTTTGTCTGACCCATCTTGATGTAATGTGATAATAACAATAATGTTTATATAATAGTAACAGCTAACACTTATATAGCCTTTGTTACATACCAAGTACTGGTCTACACATTTCACATTTACTACTCATACTGTTGTCATAATCTCTATTTTACAGATAAGGTCTCTAAGTCCCAAGAGAGGTTACAGAGCTTGCAAAGGTCATACAGTTCATAGGTGGTGAAGCTAGGATTTGAACCTAGGCAGTCTGGATCTAGGTACATGTTCAATATTTTTGTTCAACTGACAGGAAAGTAGAATTTTTGGAATAGAGAAAGGAACAGGAAACAGAGGGTGAAGATGGTGGGATTGAGAGAAGCAGATGTGAAAAGGAAATACAAAAATGCAGAAGGAAGGGGCAAAGCATTAGGCAAGAGGTCCCACCTTAGAGTGCAATGCTAAGAGGTCATCTCTGATGAGCTGACTCCTACCTGAGAGAGCTGTAAGGAACACCAGACCTGCTGTTCCATGAGCAAATCGTCTCAACCGTAGGAGCTGACGGGTTTCAGGCAACTAAATAAGAAAAAAAATCATTCAGTTAAACTGTGTTGCAGGAACAATGAGAGGCAGCAAAGATCTCCAATGCCAAACCCAAGTGACAAATTAGGATCAGATCTTCTTTGACCCTAGACTAGGTTAAGTACTCCCAGCAGATATTCTGTTCCAACGTGCACTGTATTTTATTATAATTATATGTTACTATCTGTTTTCCCTGATACCCCGTGAAGTTTTGTGAAGGCAGGGACTGCCATCTTTCTTATGACAGCAATCTTAGCCTAGTGATTGGCACATAGGTACTCATTACATATCTGTTCAAAAACTGAATGATTTACATTATTCAGGAAAAAATGCTTCATCACAGCTAAAAGGATATAGCTTAAGATCAGGACTGGATTTTCATGTGTGTGATATTAGTGTTCAGCAAATATAGTCAGAATCGAAATTGCATAAAATGCTTAGAGATTTCTGTGTTTAGTGTTTTTGATAAAATCAAAATTTGTTTTTATTCTTACTACAGCCAACTTCTAATACTAATCAATGAATCATCAAATATTTATTAAGAACATTATAGGCCGGGCGCGGTGGCTCAAGCCTGTAATCCCAGCACTTTGGGAGGCGGAGGCGGGTGGATCACGAGGTCGAGAGATCGAGACCATCCTGGTCAACATGGTGAAACCCCGTCTCTACTAAAAATATAAAAAATTAGCTGGGCATGGTGGCGCGTGCCTATAATCCCAGCTACTCAGGAGGCTGAGGCAGGAGAATGGCCGGAGCCCAGGAGGCGGAGGTTGCGGTGAGCCGAGATCGCGCCATTGCACTCCAGCCTCGGTAACAAGAGCGAAACTCCGTCTCAAAAAAAAAAAAACATTATAAAAAGGTGACTATAAAGATACAAAGGGGTTATGTCAGAATACTACCCTCAAATAGCTTGAAAAGTACTATCATCTACCTAAGGAGAGCTTGAAACCTGGCTAGTATGACTGAAAATTAAATAAAAAATTAATTTGAAGTTTAAGTAAACAAAAATCTTATTTAAATAAAGTTAATTTTATTTAATTAATCAAAAAAATTTTTTTTCTTCCTCACTCTGTCACCCAGACTGAAGTGCAGTGGTATGATCTTGGCTCACTGCAACCTCCAACTCCCAGGCTCAAGTGATTCTCCTGCCTCAGCCTCCCAAGTAGCTAGGATTACAGGCATGTGCCACTATCACCTGGCTAATTATTTAATTTTTAGTAGAGATGGGGTTTCACCATGTTGGCCAGGCTGATCTCGAACTCCTGACCTCAAATGATCCATCCACCTCAGCCTCCTAAAATGCTGGGATTACAGGCATGAGCCACCGTGCCCAGCCGTAATTAATTAAAATTTAAATAGCCATATGCAGCTAGTAGCTAATGTATTGGACAGCATTGCACTATATGGCTCATTGGCTAGCATCTCAAATCCTTTTTGTAATTAGGTGAATCTAAACATACAGAGAAAAACAATTAATTGATTAAGTTATCAGTAACCTTTAAGAGTACAATTTCAGCAGTGAGAGTATGTGGGTTTATGTGTGAGTGTGGGTAAATGTGTGAGTGGGTATGTATTGGGTTGGGTGGGGAAGATAATTACAGGGATTGAAATGAAGGAATAGGTTGTCAGGAGGCAGCAGCTATATATGCAGGCAATTCATTTTAGAAGTTTGGCTTTGACTGGTGTGGTGGCTCACACCTGTAATCCCAGCACTCTGGGGAGGCAGAGGCAGGTGGATCACCTGAGGTCAGGAGTTCGAGAGCAGGCTGGCCAACATGGTGAAACCCCGTCTCTACTAAAAATACAAAAAAATTAGCTGGGCATGATGGCTCGCGCCTGTAGTCCCAGCTACTTGGGAGGCTGAGGCAGGAGGCTGAGGCAGGAGAAGTGCTTGAACCGGGGAGGTGGAGGTAGCAGTCAGCTGAGATTGTGCCACTACATTCCAGCCCGGGCAACAGAGCGAGACTCCATCTCAAAACAAACAAACAACAAAAACAAAAGAAGTCTGGCTTTGAAAGTCAGGAGAACAGGAATTTTTCAGATGTGGTTGTCTAGTACATCAATATTTCAACCCAACTGGCTTCTCTGTGGGAATGACTGCCCAGACAACATCTTCAGTCCTTATCGGGATCGAGTTGCTAGTTCCAAGTATGTAACAGATGATTCAACTGAAAAGTCCTGCTGTCATCTCAAACTTTTCTCCAGGAACAGCTTACTCAGGTCAACCCATGATTTCAATACCTAATATAAGGCTCTTTTTTTTTTTTTTTTCTTTTTGAGACAGAATTTCACTCGTGTTCCCCAGGCTGGAGTGCAATGGTGCAATCCAGCTCACAACCTCCACCGCCCGGGTTCAAGTGATTCTCTTGCCTCAGCCTCCCAAGTAGCTGAGATTACAGGTATGCACCACCATGCCCAGCTAGTTTTGTATTTTTAGTAGAGATGGGGTTTCTCCATGTTGGTCAGGCTGGTCTTGAACTCCCGACCTCAGGTGATCTGCCTGCCTTGGCCTCCCAAAGTGCTGGGATTACAGGCATGGGTCATTGCACCCAGCCAAGACTCACTGTTAAAAACAATTCTCAGTGGAAAAAAATGTCCTATAAGGGTGCAGTGTCTTGAGACCTCTATTATTAATGAAGGCCTCAAAAAAAAGTTATACCTTGCTTTTAAATCAAAGCATAAAATGAAAAACTAGCATTTTCCTTTAATCAGCATACAGAAAACTACTTCAGACAAAATCACTAAGGTTTCCTATATTATTAGACTTAACTGGTAGGTCTCTGTTTAATGAACAGTGCAACATGGCTCTTATAAACACCAGAAGTTCAGAAACACCTCTGTTCTGATCTTCCTCACCTTGCCATCCACCATCCCTTCTGGGAGTCAAAGGTAAAGTGATGGGGATACCTCTTGTTGTTGGTATTCCCTCCCACTCTATTTTTCAATTTGTGTTTCACCTTTCCAAATAGAAAATGTTGGCAAAATATTCAGCTCCCGTATGATCCAGTAATTCTACTTCCAGATACATATCCAAAAGAATTTGAAAGCGGAGTCTTGAAGAGATATTTCCACACAACTCACCTTGTGTGGAGGGAGCAGCAGTGAGAGCGAGGTCCATAAGCTGGCACAATAAAGAACCAGGGCTGATCCCAGGTGAGCAGCGAGGCGGTACTGACTGACCCGAGGGATGTCATGGGCATCTGGTTTTTCTTCTAGTCCGCTTTTCACCATATACCATCCCAACAAACCCTAGAACCCCCAAGCGAGAAAGCAAACAAGGTAGAAATGATCTGTTCAACTTTATCTACCCCTTCTCTTTCCATACCCTCCCCAATATGCACTGTCCCAAGATTCATGACTTATTCACAATTCTTCACATATCACCATTAATACTTAACTACTATTTAGATAAAAAGTATCCAATCTTTTGGCTTCCCTGGGCCAAATTGGAAGAAGAATTGTCTTGGGCCATGCATAAAATACATTAACGATAGCCGATGAGCTTAAAAAAAAAAAAAAAGGTCCATGAATAATGTATCTCATAAAACTAGATTGAATACTTTGGAGAAACTTAATAAAGGTAAATGCTTAAAAATAACTACCATCAAGTTAGGTTGGAGTAAGAAAATTATAAAAGTTTCAGGGGGAAATCATAAAAATCAGTAAGGTTTTGCATGCAGATCGCTTTGCAAATATCTGTTCCCATTCCTCTTTAAGCAAAATCATAGTTTATGGGGATATAAGAAACCTGCAGCTGAATGCTAATCTGGGGATGCATAGTCAAAGAAAAGGCTTTAGCCCTTGATTTTTTTAAAAGTTGGTAATGAAAGTACAGATTTAAGTTTAAAAGTTTATGGTACGTATCATATTCTATGATTCTCTGCTTTAACTGGTTTTTTCAATTAACCAAATAATTATCAGTTCCAATCATATGAGATAAGACACCGTCCTTTCACCCCCACCTGCCCAACTCCGTAGAATCAGGCCAAAGAGGTGGATTCTGCCACTTCTTCTAAATGTATACTCTTCAGGAAATCTTTGTGGGCATTTCTCTCCCTTTTCAAGATTTCCCTGCATATTCTAATTACCTTGATTTTATCTGCATGAGACACTGAAAGATGAAGACGTACAAAGTGTGATTCACTAGCCCACTTTCTTCTCCCATACCTTATCTAACATCTTCAATTTCTGCCACCAAATAGTGTGTTTTCAGTGTTGGTTTTTCAAATTTGAAAATGTTAACTTTCATTTTGTTCTACCTGCCTTTCTCTGGTTACTATTAGACTCTGATTAATGTCTAATGATTACCTGTTTCTGCTGCCTCTATTTCTTCTCTCTCATCTCCCTCCTTAATTCCTTCTTTCTCTCTCTCTCTTTTTTTTTTTTGAGATGGAGTCTTGCTCTGTCATTCAGGCTGGAGTGCAGTAACGTGATCTCAGCTCATTGCAACCTCTGCCTCCCGGGTTCAAGTGATTCTCCTGCCTCAGTCTCCCAAGTAGCTGGGACTACAGGCCCATGCCAGCACGCCTGGATAATTTTTGTATTTTTAGTAGAGACAGGGTTTCACCATCTTGGCCAGGCTTGTCTGGAACTCCGGACCTCAAGTGATATGCCCACCTGTGCCTCCCAAAGCGCTGGGATCACAGGCATAAGCCACCATGCCCGGCCTTAATCCCTTCTAATTGGCTCATTTTCTTACCACTTCTGACTTAAATTAACCAATTAGCTTTTTCCTAGTCAAATTTTGATGATGTTTCTTTGATTCTCTGATAATCTCCTTCAGGATCTCTATACCTTGACCCACATACTCCTATGTGTCTTCTCCCTTAATTCCTGGCTCTCAATTTCACCCAACTTTTTTTTTTTTGCATTATCCTAGCAGTACTAACCTGTTAACTGTGGGAGTATTTCCTTAAGAGGAGCTCAACTTACATGATTTTAATTGCCATTTATATCTGACTATCTCTTAGCTACATCTGTATTCTACAGTCCTTCATCCCACAAAATGTTTCTCTCTTTTGGAATCTTCCTGTATGCTTCTGTAGCATTCTAGCACAGGGATCCCACTTTCCTACAGCAGGCAAGTTAGAAAAAGGGAAGAGACAAGAACTCAAGGAGACACCCATGATGGGAAACAAACTCTGCTTCTTGTAGCACATGAAAATATACTACTTAGTGCTTACTGATTCCAGGCACTAAACTAAGTACTTCAAATACGGATTATCTCATTTAATATTTACACAATTGTACATGCTGACCGCTATTATCCCCATTTACAGGCAAAGAAATCGTAGCTTTCAGAGGTTAGGTAATTTGCCCTACTAAGTGGCAGAGCTGGGGCTTGAAGCGAGGCCTGTGACACTAAAATGCATTCTCTCACCTACTCTATTAAAAGTGCCTCAGAGATTATTTCCTTAAAAACAATGTCAACTAGGAAGTTCCTGGGAGCATTTCTGGTTTCTCAGCCTTGAATAAATCTTACCTGGAAGCAGACTAGGCCACAGAGGGCAAGGACACGTCCTTTCATGCCACGGCTGAGCCAGCCCTTTCTCCAAAAGTAGGCAGCAGGCAGGATGTATGCAAGGCCTACAAGGCGACCCCACATTCGGTGTGAGTATTCCATGTACCAGATGAACTTGAATTCTGCCAATGTCATATCATGATTCAAGCTGGGTGAAATGGGAAGTCAAAAAAGAAGAAAGAGGAAACATCCTTCTGAGTTTTATTTTTTTATGGAATGCAAAAACTTTCTCAGTCCTGTAACTTGGTAGGTCTGCCTCTTCCTCAACAGCCTCAGAATGACTTTGGATTTAAAGGCTTAGAATAGGAGCTCACTAAACATAACTGAACCAAAGATCATGAAATAACCTAACCATTCTGAAGGGTGGAAGTGCAAAAGATCAAACAGGCCTAGTGGGATGTTTACCTAATTTTCTCTAACACTTACATTTTAAATTCTGGAAATTGCTGGTATCTTTGGAATTCTGCTTCCCATTCCTCTTGGCTTGTAGGTGGCTTCATCTCCTTTATTAAATGCCAATCTACCATTGAGAGGCCAGACTCTGTCAACCTTAGGATAAGAAAAAATTTTGGGGGTGTGTGAGTGAGGCTGGATTACTCACAAAAGGTTTACAGCAACAAGTGGATCTGAACTTAACATCGTTCAAGGTACACACATGGTTTCCTTGTTTCCTCTTTTGAGACACTTCTTTCTCACTGCTTAGAATTTTGTCAGAAACAGCTGCCATCAGGTGCAAATGTATTTACCCTTACATTCTCTCAATCCTTTTATTCAAGTCTCCCCAATTCATTTTTTTTAACCCAATTCTTTCACTAGCATTCCCTGACAGGCAAAATCAGGCATCCCCAAACTATGGCCTGTGGGCAGCATGCGGCCCCCTGAGGCCATTTATCCGGCCCCCCACTGCACTTCAGGAAGGGGCACCTCTTTCATTGGTGGTCAGTGAGAGGAGCACAGTATGTGGCGGCCCTCCAAAGGTCTGAGGGACAGTGAACTGGCTCCCTGTGTAAAAAGTTTGGGGACGCCTGGGCAAAATCAGTCTCTACAGCCAAAGAAATGTGTTCTAAATGCATAACCAACATTCTTCAGGGAAAAGAGATCTGTTTATATGTACACAGGTTTAGATTCTTGGGTAAATTTATAGACAATAAAATTCAAACTTGTTGCACTTGCTCATAACTTATATAACACATAAGGTATTTTGAAATAAGGGATGTGGAATGTGAAGAGAATCTGAGGAAGACACATTTGATTAAAATCAGAAATTTTTCACCAAAAGGAGTTAGGATTCCTAAAGTAAAAGGCTGATTTTAGGCCTGAGGCAAGAAATGTACAAGGTGAGCTTGGAACATCTTGTCATACTAGAAAGTAAGGAAGCTATCAAAGGTAATTAGGGCCCTGCCAAAAAGTCACTAGAGCCGATTTCAGGAGATGCCCACTGACTAAAGATGGGACAATTTGAGCAAATCATTAACACCGTCATCACAATGGACTGAAACATCTCAAGTGTGTTTGAACCTATGAGCTCATAATGAGCCTTAAAAACTCAAATGCTTTATTTGTTGCCTTTGGAGGATTTGGGGGACCAAATTGTTATTTTGAAAAATGGTAAATAAAGGCAAAGAAGAATCAAGTATTTATCCTGCCTTTCCTATGTAAACTATACCTTGGGACATCCAAATTGTTGATGAGGAAAAGCTTTTTAGAGTTGAGCTAATAAAATATTATAATTTTGCTACACTAATGAAATAATGGATCTAGGCAATAGTAATCAATGGCTGTTAACATCTGTAATAGACACCAGATATTCATGAATGTTCTATTCACCTATTGAAGTATTTTGCTCCCTCATCCCCAATTTGTATCTGATCAAGCAACCATCCAGTCACAGGAAAGAGAGGGAACAAAGGGACATGTTAAACATCAACAGTTATGCAATCAGCAAAATCTAGACTGTGCAAAATCATAGGACAAATGACTTGCGTTTCCTCAGCAACTAAAAGAGGGGGAAGGGAGGAGTATCTAAATCTATAGTCTCCTCATAGATTTAACTAAACCTAAGAAACATAAACCAGTTGTGATGCACGGAACTTCTTTGGTTTTAATTCAAACAACTGTAAAGAAAGTTTTGAGACAAACTTGAACCCTGATTGGAAGAGAAAAGATACATAAACAATGCACAGGTACTAGTTAAGATGTAAACCAGTGTTTCTAGAAGGCTCCTACTAATAAAACACTCAACTGTTCTATGGCAGGGCAAGCCATCAGATATGTTCCTTCTTTAAGGCCTCAGTTTCTCCATCTGTATGATTAGGGAGCTAGACTAGATGCTCTGTAAAACTCCTTTAGCCAGCCGGGCGCAGTGGCTCATGCCTGTAATCCCAGCACTTAGGGAGGCCGAAGTGGGCAGATCGCTTGAGGTCAGGAGTTTGAGACCAGCCTGGTCAACATGGTGAAAACCTGTCTCTACTAAAAATACCAAAATTAGCTGCGCATGATGGCAGGCACTTGTAGTCCCAACTACTGGGGAGGCTGAGGCAGAAGAATCACTTGAACTTGGGTGGAGGTCACAGTAAGCCAAGATAGCACCAGTGCATTCCAGTCTGGGTCACAGAGCAAGACTCTGTCTCAAAAAAAAAAAAAAAAAAGCCTTTTTCCTCAATCATCCTGTGTTTCTACTAATGATCCACTAATGATCCAAATACCTAACTCACTATGAGCAAATTACTTACCTAGTTACTCCACCAAGAATAACTGCTCCAGCCACGGTTCCACTGCAGACCAGGAGCCATCGGCCCACCACTCGCTCAGCAGCCTTTGAGGGCAGGGACACTGTACCCCTTCCAGATTGCAAAGCTACTTCAGATATGGTGCTGTATTGCCCTGGCCTCAAAGGGCATCTGATGCAATCACACTAAGGATCAAGATAGACAAATTACAACTGGAGAAATGGAATGGCTGCTACCCACACTCAACCCCATTCTGATTAGGGTGAAGTACCCTGTACGGCTGCATACCCACAGCTACGCCTTGGTAAGTCATGATCCCTTATTACTGCATCAACCTTTCACCTGGTTTTCCCATCGGTTTTCGAGTCTTGCCTCACTCAAGCCTATCCCAAACTACATCAATCTTCTCATCTCTGCATATGTCCCTCAGACTTCACTCTGCTTACAGATATGAATTATTTTCTTTCACATCTAGGTCATTAAACATTTCTCTCTGGCTGGTACATTTCCTGTCCCCTGATTGATAATACCTACTGCAGATCTCTGCTTACATGTCACCTCCTCTGGAATGTGTTCCCAGGCTTTTCAAGGTCTGCAATAGGTCATTCCCACAGTACACTGGATGGCCCTTAATATACTTTAGCGTACAGTCAAGCATCGCTTAACAACAGGGACATTGGTTCTGTGAAATGCATTCTTAAGCACTTGCGTCATTGTGTGAACCTCATAGACTTACACAAATCTAAAGGCTGGGTGTGGTGGCTCACACCTGTAATCCCAGCACTTTTGGAGGCCAAGGTGGGCAGATCACTTGGGTCAGGAGTTCAAGACCAGCCTGGCCAACATGGTGAAACCCTATCTCTACTAAAAATACAAAAATTAGCTGGACATGGTGTTGTATATTCGTAATCCCAGCTACTTGAGAGGCTGAGGTGGGAGTATCACTTGAATCTGGGAGGCAGAGTTTGCAGTGAGCCACTGCGCCATTGCACTCCAGCCTAGGTGACAAAGCGTAACTCTATCTCTCAAAAAAAAAGTACTTACAGAAATCTAGATGGTGTAGCCTACTATACCCCAGAGCTATATGGTATGGCTTATTGCTTTTAGGCTACAAATCTGTATGGTGTGTTATTGTGCTGAATACTGTAACACAATGTTAATTATTTATCTAAACCTAGAAAAATTACAGTAAAAATATGGTATAAAAGATTTTAAAATGTGGCCAGGTGCGATGGCTCATGCCTGTAATCCCAAGGCTTTGGGAGGCCAAGGTGAGAGGATCACTTGAGGCCAGGAGCCTGAGACCAGCCTGGGTAACATAGCGAGACCCCATCTCTATTTTTAAAAAAATCAGGCACTGGGCCAGGCATGGTGGCTCACACCTGTAATCCCAGAACTTTGGGAGGCTGACATGGGCGGATCAGAAGGTCAGGAATTCAAGACCAGACTGGTCAAGATGGTGAAACCCCGTCTCTACTAAAAATATAAAAATTAGCTAGGCTTGGTGGCGGGTGCCTGTAATCCCAGCTACTTGGGAGGCTGAGGCAGAGAATTGCTTGAACCGGGGAGGCAGAAGTTGTAGTGAGCCGAGATTGTGCCACTGCACTCCAGCCTGGGTGACCCAGATTCTGTCTAAAAAAAAAAAAAAAAAAAATTAGGCACAGTGGCACACACTTGTAGTCTTAGCTATTTAAGAGGCTGAGGCAAGAGGATGGCTTGAGCCCAGGAGTTCCAAGTTGGAGGCTGCAGTGAGTTATGATCATGCCACTGCACTCCAGCCTGAATGACAAAGTAAAACCATGTCTCTAAAAAAGAAATTTAGAGAAAAAGATGTTTTTTTTAAAAAAACGTACACTTGGAAGGGCAGCTCTATTATAATCTTATAGGACAACCACTATATCTGTGGCTATTGTTGATCAAAATGTTATTATGCAGCACATGACTTTGCAGCACATTTGTTTGTATCTCCCACTAAACTATGCGCTTTGCGATGGCAGCATCTTGTCAGTCTTGCTCTCTCTCTCCTGCTACCTTTGTTTCTAACATCGTTTCTTTATATAACGAGACCGTGATAAGGATTTCATAACTGAACAAACTGACTTCCTCCAGGGCAGGAGTCTTGTAATATTTATCTTTTTCCAGTTCCTAATATATAATAACCACTCAATAATTACTAGTTAAGCAAGATACATGCCCTCTTCTGACTATACCTCTACAAATCCAAAGATCCATGCTCGGTTCCCTAGTTCTGATTAAATGAGTAACCTTTAGAAAAGTGTTAAACCTCAATTTCCTTCTCTATAGAATGCAGTTATACTTCCTCACCTGACTACTTGTAACTTTTTAAGTAAAAATCAGCTATACGGGTAAAAATTTCTCAGCTTTTACCATGTGCTAAAGGCCTGATGTATATTAAAGAATGTAATCCCCATAACAAACCTTAAAGTAGTATTGTTATCCCAGTTTTACAGCTAAGGAAATTGAGGAACAAAGTTTAAATCACTTGGCCAATACCACACAGCAGGTCAATAGTCCAGATCTGAACCTAGGGGCTCTGAACACAAGGAAATGCGTTGTGAGTGCACTGTAAGGAGCTCCGGAAACGTGATGCGGGGGCTCTCCATTATCTTTATCCTGGCCCTTTCACTCCATCCCCGCTCCCGCGACTCGGAGTCTGCTGCAGTGCGGTACCTGTGCTCTAGGCGCCGCCCTACGAGCCAGGAGCCGCAGATACTGCCTCCCCATCAAGGCTTTCAAGGGCGGAAAGAGCAATCGCTGCATACTGACGGTAGTGCACGGCCACCTCTTCCGCAACCCAGGGATCCCCGGTCTCCTTTCTCCGCCACGGATAAGAGAAGCACTTCCGGGTCGGACGGAGAGAGCCCTGCCTTCTCCGGGGACTAGAGCAAACAGTAACTGCGCCTGCGCTCTGAGACTCGGCTTTCGCTGGGGCTGCTGGGGCGTAGGCGTCGGGGCCGCTAGTAGAGCTGCGCGCAGCTGTTGACGCGCTTCTCTGCTCCTGCGCTCCGGAGCCCAAACTCCTAGTGCAAGCTGCAGGCGCACGAGGGAGGAACGCGTGGAGTATGAAGAGGCAGGGGGCCTCCTCTGAGCGGAAACGGGCGCGGATACCGTCCGGGAAGGCCGGTGCGGATGGTGGCGGGGAGGGGACGGTTGGCCGACTCGGCTCCCTGGGACGGGCTGGCGGGAGTGGTGGTCAGTGGTGATTTGTCCTGGAGTCGTTTCCTCAGCTCCTTCCAGTCCCGTGGGCGGCACCTTCTATCTTTGAGGCTCTAAAGGTGTGGAAACCGAGGTCGTGACGAGGTGCAGGGAGCGAGAATGGGTCCGCTGTGAAGCCAAGGTTCGAGTCCCAGGGTTCCCACTACGACCGTGCGACCTTGTGCGAGTTGGTTAACTTCAGCTTCACGTTTTTTTCTGTCACCACTCGAGGATGCCAGTATCCGCCCCCTCACCTGGAACCAGCAGTCGGTATCCCGCTGGGATAGTTAATTGTCGAGCGCGGAGCCCAGTTCCTAACTTGCAGTTATCTGTAGTTGCCACGGCGGAGACGGGGCTTGTCCCCAGAGCCACGCAGCTACCAAGTGGCCGAGCTTGTGGCTGCTCCAAGTCCCGAGTTCTTCCTGCGTGCCGGAGTAGGTTGGCATGGCAGGTGCCAGAGAATTTGGCAAGTCCCTCCTCTTCCTCCGTGAACTCTTTGGTTCTTCCAAACTTTGATCTCAGGACTCCTTTACCTTCCTAAAAGTTATCGAGATCCTCACAGATCTTTTCTTTTTATGGATTACATCTATCGATTTTGACTGTATTAGAAATTAAAATAGATTTTTCTTTGGGAGACTAAGGTGGGCATATTACCTGAACTCAGGAGTTTGAGACCAGCCTGGCCAACATGGTGAAACCCCGTCTCTACTAAACGTGTAAAAATTAGCGGGGCCTGGTAGCGCATGCCTGTAGTCCCAGCAACTCTGGAGGCTGAGGCAAGACAATCACTTGAACCCAGGAGGCAGAGATTGCAGAGAGCGGAGATCGCACCACTGCACTCCAGCTTGGATGACAGAGCGAGACTCCGTCTCAAAAAACTAAATAAAATTTTAAAATATTGATTGATTGGAAAATAACCATAGTAAACTCATTACATGTTGACATAACATTTTTTTTATGAGAAAGAAATGTTCCAAAACAACAAAATAGCAAAAGAATGGCAAATTTTATATTTTTGCAAGTTTCTTCATTATGTTTTAATGGAAGACAGGTGGATTCTCATACCTGTTGTTTCATTCAGTCTAACGTGTCAAGTAGCCTCTTGAAAACGCCTCTTCACGGAGGTTGCAGTGAGCCGAGATCTTGCCACTGCACTCCATCTTGGGTGACAGAGTGAGACTCAGTCTCAAAAGAAATAAAAAAATAAAACGCCTCTTGTGAGAGATCAGAGTGAAAAAGGCAAATAAAGTCTTAGTATTGTTATGAAAATGGTTGTTACCCTACAGACTCTGAAAGTCTCAGAGGCCCCCAAAGCTACCTGGACTGGTACACTTTGAGAACTGCTGCTTCTTCTCCTTTGGTCTCTATAACTTTGTTGCTTGGGACAACTGCCTATTCTGCCTTCTGTCGTAGCCGTTTTTGTACATCTCTCCATCTTCTGGCTGGGGTTCTTTCTTGTGTGAAGCAAATAGTCCCCCTGCAGCATGGGCCAGTGCCCCTGATCTGACAGCTGGTCTGATAGCTATCAAGAAACTTAGGGAGTTAACAATGCAGTGCTGTTGGTTAAGAGCATAGATCGACACTTAACTCTTTCACAGTTTGGGACTGATAGTCTTAAATGGGCAGTTGCGATTTGATGTTAGTAGATGATAGGTTTTTGTTTTGTTTGTTTTTCAAAGTAAAAATTGGTAGAAAAAAAGCAATAAAGAAAAGTAAAAAGGAAAATAAAAATAATTTCAAATCACACCCCACCAGGATTGACCATTACCAGTATTTGGGAAACATTCTATTAGGTCTCATTGCATGAAGTGTGCATTGTTTTGTTAATTTTTTAAAAACTTTGTGCTTACAGAAAAAACTCAGAACTGTTTACATCACACTTTGTAATAGAAATACATTAATATTTATGAAGTAATTATTCAGACTTCAGTACATATTTGATTATTGTGTACCATGGTAGATACTGTGCTTGGTGTGGGTGATGATAAAGATTTCTCATATGAATAACTTACTTAGGAGACCAGGCGTGGTGGCTCACACCTGTCATCCCAGCACTTTGGGAGGCTGAGGCTGGTGGATCGCTTGAGTCCAAGAGTTTGAGACCAGCCTGGGCAACATGGCAAAACCCCATCTCTACATAAAATACAAAAATTAATCAGGTCTTGTGGCATATACCTGTGGTCCCACCTACTGAGGAGGCTGAAGCACAAGAATTGCTTGAGCTCAGGAAGTGGAGGTTGCAGTGAGCTGAGATCATGCCACTGCACTCCAGCCTGGGTGACAGAGCAAGACTCTGTATTTAAAAACAAAACAAAAAGTAAGGCACTCTAAGTCAAATAAAACTGATCAGACATTTATCTGCATAAATAATAAAAGGTAGAAAGTAATTCATGTTTTAAGGAGGAACAAGTGGGGTTTTATAACTCATGAAGAGTTAAATGAGTTCAGAAGAAGGACATAAAATATTCTACTTTGGGAGAGAATAAAAATCATGGAAATGTTCCTTGGGAAATTTTATTCAAAGATGAAGCCACAAGGAACTCTGGGTGGAGGAGAAGGCATTGAGGAGGGACTGGGGAGAGCTGGAGGCATAAGAAGGAATGACACGGAGGCTTGCTCTGTCACCCAGGCTGGAGTGCAGTGATGCAATTTCAGCTCAGTGCAACCTCTGCCTCCCAGGTTCAGGTGATTCTCCTGCCTCAGCCTCCTGAGTAACTGGGATTACAGGCACACACCACCATGCTTTGTTAATTTTTGTAGTTTTAGTAGTAATGGGGTTTTACCATGTTGGCCAGGCTGGACTCCAGTTCCTGCCTCATGTGATCCACTTGCCTCAGCCTCCCAAAGTGCTGGGATTACAGCCATGAGCCACCATGCCCAGCCAGATAGCTAATTTTTTTTTTTTGTTTCTTGAAACTATACACTTTACATGAATTATCCCATTTAATCCTCACTACTCAGAGGTAGATACTAAAATCTACCTTGTTTTATAGAAAACTAATCTAGGATCACAAAATAAATAGTGGGTAAGACATGGAGTTGAAGTCTGTCCTACTTTTAAACATCTATTCCTTATAAAGAAGTTTAAATATATTCTGCAGGCATTGAGATGCATTGTAAGAATCTTAGCTGGAATGTGATGATGAGGTCTATGTTTTAGGAAGATTTATTTGGCATTCAATATACATTTTCCCAGTATAATTTCATATGTATGTGTGTGTGTACCTATTTGAGTCTAGAGGCATCAATTCAATAATTAATGTGGTTTTGTTTTTTTTTTTTTTTTTTTTTTGAGACGGAGTTTCGCTCTTGTTACCCAGGCTGGAGTATAATGGCGCGATCTCGGCT
The DNA here is from genome assembly GCF_048565385.1 of Saimiri boliviensis. Taxonomy (NCBI): domain Eukaryota; kingdom Metazoa; phylum Chordata; class Mammalia; order Primates; family Cebidae; genus Saimiri; species Saimiri boliviensis. The sequence continues at coordinate 84,352,168 of NC_133460.1, forward strand.
CACTGCAACCTCCGCCTCCTGGGTTCAGGCAATTCTCCTGCCTCAGCTTCCTGAGTAGCTGGGATTACAGGCACGTGCCACCATGCCCAGCTAATTTTAATGTGGTATTTTATTGCATTCGTGGGCACTAGTGTACTTATCTATTTACATATTATTGAACATTTGCATTTTGGCAGCAAAATGTAAACTATTTGTGGTAAATTGGTCTGGATGGATAGAGCCTTTATGAACTCTCTTTGTTCTCCATGTATTTTAGGAGCAGCAAATGGATTTCTAATGGAAGTCTGTGTTGATTCAGTGGAGTCAGCTGTGAATGCAGAAAGAGGAGGTAAGAGAAATTAGAGAATGAATGACAGTTGGCTAACCTTTTAAAAGTCTGAAAATTAATCCTGGGAACTTGTCTCAGAGGACCTTGTAATCTCTAAGGATCCTCATAATGCTTTCAGAAACAACCAATTAGAAATCCTACTGGAAAATTATGTCCCTCCCTTCCTCTTCCCAAGTGGGTCACATTTTAAGTCAAGTGTGGACAATAGTGCTTACTCATTGACTTCATTTTTTTATTGAACTTAGCAAAATTTTAATTTTTTTAAACCATTGACTTAAAGATGACTTCAGAGACTTCATCATGAGGAATTTTATTATCTTTTTTACTTTTGAACATTATCTATTTTTACCTCAAAATTTCTGTTGTATTCTGAACTCGTTTTAATGGGAAGCACAGAAATTTCCATCATCTCAGGTTCAGAAAAATTTAAAAAACATTTTTATTATAAACATATATAAAAGTAGAGCACATAAGGTAAACCCCATGTACACATCACTCATCTTCACCCATTTTCATCACATGGCCAGTTTTTCATTTATTTCAGGGGGCAACAAACTTTTTCTGTGAAGAGTCACATAGTATACATATTTTCAGCTCTCCTGGACACATTTGGTCTTTGTCACTTTATTTTTAAATGTTTTGAAAATGTAAAACTTGGCTGGGTCTTATGGCTTACACCTGTAATCCCAGCACTTTGGAAGTCTGGGGTGGGTGAATTGCTTGAGCCCAGCAGTTTGAGACCAGCCTGGGCAACAGGGCCAAACCCTGCTTCTACCAAAAAAAAATACAAACATTAGCCATGCATGGTGAGCACCTGTAGTCCCAGCTACTCGGGAGGCTAAGGTGGGAGGATCACTTGAGCCCAGGAGGCAGAAGTTGAGGTGAGCCAGTCACACCACTGCGTTCTAATGTAGGTGACAGAGCCAGATCTTGTCTAAAAAAAAAGTAAAAATCCTTCTTCCTTTAGCAAAAATCCAGTGAAAGAAAATAAAACATATGTTTCCATTTATGTGAAGTGTCTAAAATAGGCAAGTTTATGTAGACAGAAAGTACTTTAATAGTTCCTTAGGACTGAGAGGCATGAGAAGGGTAGGTGACTGATAAAGGGTATAGGATTATTTGGGGGTGATGAAAATGTTCTAAAATTACTTGTGGAGATGGTTGCAAAATTGTGTATATGCTAAATACTAAAGAGTACTAAATTGTACACTTTAAATGGATGAATTGTATGATGTGAATTTTATGTCAATAAAGCTGTTGTTTTTCAAAAAGAATACAAAAGCATTCTTAATTTACAGGCCATAGCAAAAACAAGGTATGTTCCTGTGGCCTGCAGGTCATAGTTTGCTGACCCCCAGTCTATGTAGTACTACCTTCCTCTCCTATCCTCAGATTACTTTGAAGCAAATCCCAGACTTCATGTTATTTCCTTTTAAATATTTCAGTGGGTGTCTCTAAAAATAAGGAGTCTTTTTTCATTGTTTCAGTTCTTTATTGTTTTCAAAGGCCTAGTATGTATACATATATAAGAAATCCATAAATAATGTGGAATTATTAATGTGTGTGTGTGTGTACATACACATATATATACATATTTTTTTTGGAGACAGTCTCGCTTTGTCACCCAAACTGGAGCGCAGTAGCATAATCTCTGCAACCTCTGCCTTCTGGGTTCAAGTGATTCTCCCACCTCAGCCTCCCGAGTAGCTGGGATTACAGCCACCCACTACTACGCACAGCTAATTTTTTTTGTGTTATAGTAGAGACAGGGTTTCACCTTGTTGCCCAGGCCGATCTCGAATTCCTGACCTTGTGATCCACCCACCTCAGCCTCTTAAAGTGCTGGGATTACAGGCGTTAGCCACCATGTTTAGCCTATGAATGTATATTGTTTAAGATAAGGTCCCTTTTAAAGAAAAAACACCACAGTTTTCAGTAACACACCTTTAAAAAAAATCGTTTCTTAATATCATCAAATAACCCAGTCAGTTTTCAAATTTCTCCAGCTGACTCATACAAGAGTGGATGTGTACGTGTGTGTGTGTGTGTGTGTGTGTGTGTGTGTGTGTGTGTATGTGTACAGTTCTTTGAATCAAGACCCAAATATTTCATTTGTTTTATATGCCTCTTAAGTCTCTTTAAATCTTTTTTTTTTTTTTTTGGAGATGGTGTTTCACTCTAGTTACCCAGACTGGAGTGCAATGGTGCAATCTCGGCTCACCACAACCTCCGCCTCCTAGGTTCAGGCAATTCTCCTGCCTCAGCCTCCCGAGTAGCTGGGATTACAGGCACACGCCACCATGCCCAGCTAATGTTTTGTATTTTTAGTAGAGACGGGGTTTCACCATGTTGACCAGGATGGTCTCGATCTCTTGACCTTGTGATCCACTTGCCTCAGCCTCCCAAAGTGCTGGGATTACAGGCTTGAGCCACCGCGCCCCACCAGTCTCTTTAAATCTTTGTTTCTCAGCCAGGCATGGTGGCTCATGCCTGTAATCCCAGCACTTTGGGAGGCCAAGGTGGGCAGATCACAAGGTCAAGAGATCAAGATCATCCTGGCCATGATGAAACCTCATCTCTACTAAAAATACAAAAATTAGCCGGGTGTGGTGGCACGCGCCTGTAGTCCCAGCTACTCAGGAGGCTGAGGCGGAAGAATCACTTGAACCCAGGAGGCGGAGGTTGCAGTGAGCCGAGATTGCGCCACTGCACTCCAGCCTGGTGACAGAGCAAGACTCTGTCTCAAAAAAAAAAAAAAATCTTTAAGTTTCTCCTGCTGTTTTCTTTGTTTACTTTCTTATGATTTGTTAAAGCAACTGTGATATTCATCTTTTAGAGTATCTCATAGTCTCAATTTTGCTAATTATATGTGTGATATCATTTAACGTAGTCCTCTCACCACTGTATTTCCTGTAAATTTAGTTAGCCCAGAGGCCTAATCAGATTCAGATTTCAGTTTTGACAAAACTTCTTTATAGGTAACATTATATGCTTCCTGTTGCATCACATCAGGAGGACATAACATGTTGGGTGTTTTTTGTTTTTGTGATGTTAAGATTGATGAGGGAGTTGTTCAGGTATTGCCAGCCTAATCTGTCCTTAAGGTTTTCTGTCAGCTTTTCACCCAATAAATGTAGCAATCCATATTTTATTTATTTATTTATTTTTTGTTTTTGTTTTTGTTTTTGTTTTTGTTTTTGTTTTTGTTTTGGAGATGGCGTTTCACTCGTTACCCAGGCTGGAGTGCAATGGCGCGATCTCGGCTCACCGCAACCTCCGCCTCCTGGGTTCAGGCAATTCTCCTGCCTCAGCCTCCTGAGTAGCTGGGATTACAGGCATGCGCCACCATGCCCAGCTAATATTTTGTATTTTTAGTAGAGATGGGGTTTCACCACGTTGGCCAGGATGGTCTCGATCTCTTGACCTTGTGATCCACCCGCCTCGGCCTCCCAAAGTGCTGGGATTACAGGCTTGAGCCACCGCGCCTGGCCGTTGTTTTTTTTTTTTTTTTTTTAAAAGACAGGGTTTCACCATGTTGGTCAGGCTGGTCTTGAACTCCCGACCTCAGGTGATCCACCCACCTTGGCCTCCAAAGTGCTTGGATTACAGGCATGAGCCACCACGCCCGGCAGCAATCCATATTTTAATAGGAGTTGCAAAATGGTGACATTTATTTTTCACTTACGAACTAGAATACTTCTGTAAAGAACTTTCCCTCGTTATCTGTTTGGTTATGGAGAAGTTCAGTTTGTACAAGAAAGGCAGAATAAATGCTTGCTTCTTTTCTCTTATTTGTTATAGTAATTTTTAGAATAATGTATTTTAATCCATTGTAGTTATTCTGCTTATTGATGGAAAAAATGTGCTATCTTTGGCTAGTGAGAACTTCAGACTGGTTCCTGAGATCTTTTGATGTGACCTTGGTAGCCCAATAATTCTTTTGCTTTCGGTATTTTCTTATTCTTGAAATTATCTTGGTTTAGCTACTCAAAAGTAGCATTGTGTTTTTTAAAGCTTACAATACTAAAGACCCTTTTGGAAAAGATTATGTTATTTTCTTATCACCAAAGACTCAGTATTTCACTGTTGTAGTCAGTTTTAAGAAATGTTTTTATTCTTTGTTACTTTCCTGTACATAAAGAGGCAATCCTGTAATACAAAATTTTAAGAGAACTAGCTTAACTTTAATTAACTCTTAAATTTGAGTATCAGTAACACAGTGTGAGCTGCAGAGTATAACTGAGTTAAAAACAGTTATACTCTAGTTTTATAATTTGATTTCTCTGGGATTATTTCTAAGACTGTTCTATATTTGGAAAAAATATGTATAAACAGGTTGCTGTTCAATAAGAGCTTATTTTTAAAAAAATGTGTTGAGCAATGCATTTATATTACAGGTGCTGATCGGATTGAATTATGTTCTGGTTTATCAGAGGGAGGAACTACACCCAGCATGGGTAAGTGTCCATTTTTCACAGATTTTCTGATTCGAGTTCATAGAGCCTGGAAGCAACTGATAATCAGTTTCATTGGGGCCCTTTACTAATGCCATGTTAACTATGTTATGGATGTTGTATCAGAAATGTTTATGGTTGTAAAAAACAAAATCAAAGATTTGATCAAACATATTTCTTTCTCCATTGAATAATTGAAAGGTAGGTAGGTAATTGTTAATACTGGTTCAGCTGCTCTGCAGTAACATCAAGGATTAGGCCTTTTAAAAATGTTTCCATGCTGGCATCCTCAGTGTATTGAAATGGTCTTTGTGCTATTGTTGTCATACATTTTACTCATACATATATCAAAAACTCCAAGCTATATTTCTGTTATTTTTGTCTGAAGAGTCAGTTATCTTTTATTAAATAAGAGATTTAAATAATAAGAAAACAATCATGTATTTACCTATATGCACCCATATTTCTGGTGTTCTTCATTCCTTGTGTAGACCCCATATTTCTAGGTGGTTTCATTTTCATTCTACCTGAGGTACCTCCTTTAACTTTTTGTTGTTAACTAGTATATTAGTGATGCATTCTTTTTTTTTTTTTTTTTTTTTTTTGAGGCGGAGTTTCACTCTTGTTACCCAGGCTGGAGCGCAATGGCGCGATCTCGGCTCACTGCAACCTCTGCCTCCTGGGTTCAGGCAATTCTCCTGCCTCAGCCTCCCGAGTAGCTGGGATTACAGGCACGCCCCACCATGCCCAGCTAATGTTTTGTATTTTTAGTAGAGACGGGGTTTCACCATGTTGACCAGGATGGTCTCGATCTCTTGACCTTGTGATCCGCCCGCTCGGCCTCCCAAAGTGCTGGGATTACAGGCTTGAGCCACCGTGCCTGGCCCTAGTGATGCATTCTTTCAGCTTTTATATGTCTAAAATAGCTTTCTCCTTTATTTTTGAAAGGTATTTTTGCTGGGTATAGAATTCTAGGTTGACAGTTTTTTTTTCTTTGAAAATGTTTTTCCATTGTCTTCTTGCTTGTGTTGTTTTTGACAAAAAGATCTACTATCATCCATATCTTTATTTTTCTCTATGTAATATGTCTAATTTTTCTGTCTACTTTTAAGATTTTTTTCTTTACCGCCGGTTTTAAACAATTTTCTAATGCTGTACCTGAGTATAGTTTTTTTTGTTGTTGTTTCTTGGACCCGTGCATTAATACTTTGCATCATATTTGGACAGTTTTTAGCATGCAGTGTTCTCCACTCCCTCCTTCAGAGACTTCAGTTATATTTAAAATTAGACTGCTTGAAATTGTCCCAAAAGTCACGGGTGAACTTCTTTATTTTAAAAAATCTCCTTTCTGTATTTCATTTTGCATAGTTCCTATTGTTTCGTTCTTGAGGTTACTGACCATTTCTTCTGCACTATCTAATCTGCTGTTAGTCTCACCTAGTATGTTTTCATCTCATACATTGTAGTTTTCATCTCTAGAAATTTGAGTTTTTTTTATATCTCTGATGTCTCTTAACTTTTTTGAACATATGGAATAAAGTTACAATAGCTGTTTTAATGACCTTGTCTGCTAATTCTAACATCTGCATCAGTTCTGGGTTTGTTTCATTTGATTTATTACCTATTATATCTTATTTTCCTGCCTGGTAATTTTTTATCAGATGCAAGACATTATGAATTTTACTTTATTGGTTACTAGACATTCTTGGATTCCTGCAAATGTTCCAAAACAGTTTGATCTTTCTGGGTCTTGCCTTTAAGATTTGTTGGGCAAGTCAGGGGCAGTGGTTAATACAGAACTAATTATTCCTTATTACTGAGTCAAGATTCTTCTGTGTACTCTATCCAGTGCCCATGAATCTTGAAATTTTCCTGTCTGGCTAGTGGAACAGGCATTATTCCCAGCTTGGTATGAATGACAGACACATTATTGCTAATCCTTTTTAGTGGTTCTCTCCCAGGTCTTGCATAGTTTCTTTGCATGCATGCACCAGTCAGGACTCAGCTGAATATTAAAGGAGGTTCTCTGCAGACCTCCGGAGTTATCTTCCTTCCTTTCTTCTATTTCTTCCTTCTTTTCCTTTTTCTCCTTTCCTTTCCCTCTCTCTCTTTTCTTTCTTTCTTTCTTTTTCCTTCCTTTCTTCCTCTGTTCTCCTCATCTCTTCTCTACTCTTTTCTTTTCTTTTGACAGGGTCTCACCCTGTTGTCCAGGCTTGACTGAAGTGGCGTGACCATAGCTCACTACAGCCTTAAACTCCTCAGCTCAAGCAATTGTCCTCCCTTAGCCTCCCAAGTAGCTAGGATTATAGGCATGTGCCACCATGTCCAGCTAAATTTTTTGGTTTGTTTTGGTAGAGATGGAGTCCCACTGTGTTACCCAGACTGATTTTGAACTCATTGGCTCAGGCAATCCCCCTGTCTCAGCCTCCCAAAGCACTGGGATTACAGGCATGAGCCACCATACCAAGCCTAGCTTTTAAAAAAAAAATTCCTTTTTTAAACCATTTAGATAGTCTTTGCCACTCCAGTGTTGTCTTTCTGTCATCCCTGTACCCTCTCCTACAAACTCTAGCTACTTCAGTCTTCCTGAACTCTCAGCTTTGTCTCCTTAACTCGAGGAATTCTTTTGGCTCCATGTAGGGCCCCCATCCCTGTGCTTTGGCTTAGTAATTCTCAAGGCAGTAAATTGGGTCAATCAGAATTGACTTATTGACTTCATTGTTTACCACTTTCAAGGATCATTGCCCTTCACTGTCCAGTGTTGCAAACCACTCTTCCATATATTTTGTCTTTTTAAATTTTTAATTATTTTTATTATATGTGGGAAGGTAAATCCAGTCACTGTTACTCTGTCTTGGCCAAAATCAGAAGTCCCTACATGAATTTTGGTCTCCTAAGTTATGCTACTCTGAGGTAGGTAATAGCATAATTTAATGTAAAAGGTTTGTATCTGCAACAGCCCTTTGGAATCTTCCCACTAAAAGAGGGCATTCCTGGCCATTCTAAAATCCCTAGAGCATGTCTATAAATTTGAGTACAGTCTGTTTTTGTAACACCAACTATAATTCATTGCTTGGTATTGGACAACTGCTATTCTATGCAAAATTGGAGTTTTTTTAGCAAGGAAAAAGGAAATTCATACTGGGTAAACAAGTGATGGAGCTTGTCACAGCGTTATACTATTGATGGTTTATGAGCTAGCCACATATTATGGCATGGTTAGGTGCTTTTATGCATAGATCTCTGCATAAAACATAAAATCATAAGTAGAACTTTGCTCCTTTTCACATATCTTGTTTAAATAAAAAAAAAAAAAAAGGTTTTGCTAAATCTCTTTGTCCGTTAAAGGAATATGAACATTGAAACTATTTAACCATCTCTCTAGTAGGTTTTAAATAGAGCTGTAATTAATTAGAAAGAAGAAATTGAATCTTGGGGAATAATGTACTGGCAGAACATTGAGCCTGGTAGTTATTACACTTTCAAATGTCACATACCAATAAAAGGGTTCTGAGTCAGAAGGATTTTTGTTGAGTCAACTGACAAGTGCTTTTAAATTATAGTATCTTCTGTTTTCGAAATTGTTCTGTTTAACCCTTTGCTATTACTTACCTTCTACCATATATACATTTTTCTTCTCAGTGTCCTCCTTCCTTTTAGAGCCATCTTTCTCTGGTTTCCTTAGTCAACTCCACCTTTTTCTTTTGGAGGTAATATACAAAAGCAGATATAAATGACCAGTAATATATCATTGGCTTTATTGAGCTTTTAGCTCACATAATTTTAGTCTACTTTCTTTTCTTGCAGGTGTCCTTCAAGTAGTGAAGCAGAGTGTTCAGATCCCAGTTTTTGTGATGATTCGGCCACGTGGAGGTGATTTTTTGTATTCAGATCGTGAAATTGAGGTGATGAAGGCTGACATTCGTCTTGCCAAGCTTTATGGTGCTGATGGTTTGGTATTTGGGGCATTAACTGAAGATGGATACATTGACAAAGAGCTGTGTATGTCCCTTATGGGTAAGAATTTGTATCTACGACCTAAAAGCCTCTAATGATAATTGTATTTATGCTCCCAATTTAGAAAAACATCATCACAAAACCGACTTTGCAGTCATAGCTACAGGCACTTATGCTAACCTAAGTATTTCAAATAGTAGTTATTTAGAGGTTTGGGGTGGGTTGTATGTATGGCAAAGCCTTCTTAACTCACCTTAATTACTGTAGATTAGGTTCTGCTACTGTTCTCATAGAGTAGAAATTTAAGGGAAATTTACCATGATTCTTTTAATTACTGCACCAAGAACTTCAAAAGCTATTATAGCTGATGAGGATGAACCACCAAGTTGGAAGGTGTGAAGAGGACAGAAGCAAACGAACTATATTACTAGGCCAAAGTATTTCTTAAATGTCCTCAGAGGGGCAAGTAATAGATGTAATGCTGTCCTTATGGTTGTCAGTTTAAATGATTTTCATTTGGTGCTAAGGCATAACCATTTTTTATGTAAAAATCAGAGATTTGTGGAAAGATGAGACGTTTGAATTTTTAAGGCTGCCATTTTATTATTATGTTAGTTTACTGTCTTGTTAGGAGAAGGTGTTAAAAAGTTTCAGCTAACATGGAGAATTCAGTAGGTAGTAATCCGTGATGACTTCTTCATTCATGTTGTTATGTGACTTTCTTTTTATAGCTATTTGCCGTCCTCTGCCAGTCACTTTCCACCGAGGTGAGTCATTTTCATTTTAGAAGTTCTGTTGAACAGTGTTAGTTTTCTAATTTCAACAACTGCCACAACCTTTTTATGGAACACAATTCTGTAGTGTTCCAAGGTTACCAACTGGTTTTTTAGATTCTGGGACTAGAAGTTATAAAAGTAGAGATGTTTAGTTTCTATAAAATTTGAAGCCTTGGTTATGAAAAGTTGTTAAAAGTGGATGTTGGTGGTGGTGGAATGTAATAGAGAGAGAGATGGAATAAGTATTGCCTTCAAGTGCATTGAAGCAAGCATTCCAAGCAAGAATCCTGAGATTCATTTTAACTAAGATTGTGTTAGGTCGTGTACAAGCCCAAAAGAATAAATCGTCGCTGGTGAAATGAAATGTACTGCCTATTTTAAGCCAGACAAAACTATCCCTGGGGTTAGCAGTGAGGTGAAGTTTCACAGATATAAACTTCCTAAGGAAAGAGAAAGTTGGGGATCTGGAGAAAAATTGGATATTATTGGGAAGGGAGAAAGGAGAAGCAGATGCTATCTAATATTGACTATGTAGTCAATCAACAGATGTCCACTATGGTATACAAATTGTTTTTCGTTATAGCTTATCTGCATCACAATGATTTTTTAATGTGACAGTTTCTTATAAAGAAATATTTCCTATAAAAAAATCAGTTAGTTATAATTTCTTTCTTTCTTTTCTTTTCTTTTTTTTTTTGAGATGCAGTCTTGCTCTGTTGCCCAGGCTGTAGTGTAGTGTTCAGATCCCAGTTTTTGTGATGATTCGGCCACGTGGAGGTGATTTTTTGTATTCAGATCGTGAAATTGAGGTGATGAAGGCTGACATTCGTCTTGCCAATCTTGGCTTACTGTAATCTCTGCCTCCTGGGTTCAAGCAGTTCTCTGCCTCAGCCTCCCTAATAGCTGGAATTACAGGTGCTTGCCACTATACCTGGCTAATTTTTGTATTTTTAGTAAAGACAAGAGTTTCACCATCTTGGCCAGGCTGGTCTTGAACTCCTGACCTCATGATCCACCTGCTTTGGCCTCCCAAAGTGCTGGGATTACAGGTGTGGGCCACCACACACAGCCAAAAAATCAGGTAGTTATAATTTCTATGCTCTTTAGCTACATCTTGGTTAAATGGAAGAACAAGTGTCTATTTTGCCTTCAGAGAGCACTGCCATTGCACATGAAAAGAAGTCTACAGTCAAAAAAAATTTTTTACTTCAAATTTCTATTCTTTTTTTCATTCCAATAGGTTTAGCAAAAATATTTTCCTATTTTCAAAATTTGTAGAATTTTTGGGTTCCACATTTTTTTCACTCATGTATTTAATGAAATAGCATAATATTGTTATGGTGGTGAGAAGGTGCTGCCACCAAAACAGGTAGATTGTCTGTGGTAGATTTAGTTGTCTACATACACTAAAGGGTGAAATGAAGGGGTCTATCCCAGAGGACCACTACCACCTAATCCACCACACGTTAGAACTTCTATATCATTTAGCAGTGTGAGGACCAAAGCAGAAGTAGGTTTTCTGTTTTCAGTTTCCTGGTACCACTTTACTCTTTGAGGGCTCTGACGAGGGTAGAAGTCTCTTAGAAAGTAGGATGGAATTGAAACTTCATATAGTCTGTTGAAAGCAACTATCCTTATGCATTTAAAATTTTACCATATATGAGTGCTACCTGTGCACATTTATTTAATGATTTTCTTTAAATAAAATCTTAAGTATGCACACATAAAAAAGAACAAGACCATGACCTTTGCAGAGGCATAGATGGAGCTGGAGACCATTATTCTTAGTAAACAAACACAAGAACAGAAAACCAAATACCACATGTTCTGACTTACAAGTGGGAGCTAAATGGTGAGAACACATGGACACATAGAGGGGGACAACACACACTAGGGCCTGTCTGAGGGAGGAGGATGGGTGGACAGAGAGGATCAGGAAAAATAACTAATGGGTACTAGGCTTAGTACCTGGGCAATAAAATAATCGGTACAACAAACTCCCAGGACATGGGTTTACCTGTATAACAAACCTGCACTTGTACCCCTGAGCTTAAAAAAATGTGAAAAAAAATTTAAGTAAAGTTATGTTCAATAGAAACTTTTATAACTACTGTAAATTGAAAACTTTTCATTTCTTATCTGCATTTAAGTAAATATACCTCTTTAAATGTGAACCATTATTAAAATGATCGTGCAGAGTGGTGGCATGCAGACTGTGGTGTGCTGATAAACTGGCCCTTAGGAAAAAGAGCCCTGATTTATAGCATTTTTTAATTTCTGTGGTTTAAATACTCGACCTTCACTAATTTGTTTAAATTAATTAAATTTTTATTTTTATTTTGAGACAGGGTCTTGCTCTGTCATCCAGGCTTGGGTGCAATGGTGCAATCTCAGCTCACTGCAACCTCAACTCCCTAGGCTTGAGTGATCCTCCCATCTCAGCCTCTCACGTAGCTGGGACTATAGATGCACACCACCATGCCCGGCTGATTTTTGTATTGTAGATATGGGGTCTTGCCATGTTGCTCAGGCTGGTCTGAAACTCTTGGGCTCAAGTGATCTGCCCACCTCCCAAAGTGCCAGGATTGTAGACATGAGCCACCACAGCTGGACCTACCTTCACTAATTTCGGGCTGCCAGTGGATTAACAGTCTGATTTACAGAATTATTGAATGTTTAATAATTGGCCTTTGTAAGCCACACAAGCTGGGTCCAGCCTGTCACTGCATGTATGCTACATTTTGGGAAGCAGTGCATTAAAGGATGTCTGTTCAAAATTCACATCAATTTTATTTATTTCAGCCTTTGACATGGTTCATGATCCAATGGCAGCTCTGGAGACCCTCTTAACCTTGGGATTTGAACGAGTGTTGACCAGTGGATGTGACAGTTCAGCGTTAGAAGGGCTACCCCTAATAAAGCGACTCATAGAGCAGGTACATGGAATCTCTCTTTTTTTTCCCCTAAGACTTTGTGTGTGGTTACTCCTGACATTCTGTTTAGCCAGTTTGTAAAACTATAGATTACTGACTTTGTGGTTACTCTGTAGGAAAGAGCAAGCAGGCAATAATGGATATCATTCTTACTTCTTTCACATGAGCCTTTTTAATAATCAAGGATTTTAATATCAAATTACACATCAATAGTGCCTACAGATCTGATCTAACTTGGATAAGCAGAACAGATTTTACCTTTCCTCTCCCATTGGCATTACAGTTTCATTTCTTAGTTTAGATACAAAGTCTTGCTATGTTGCGCAGGCTGGTCTTGAACTCTTGGGCTCAAGCCATCTGCCAATCTTGGCCTCCCAAAGTGCTGAGATTACTGCACCCAGCCAGCATTGCAGTTTTAAGCCATATCTTTTCATTATACAGCCCATGTATATTCAGGGGATTTCAATATTTCATTATACAGCCCATGTATATTCAGGGGATCTCATATGAAATTATCATCTGGAGATAAATTCCAAAACTAAAATTACAATCTTATTTCTTCCTATCTGTCAATATAGAAGGAAATACATGTTTCTCTTTTATGAGTTCTCCTGGTGAGCTGGCATCATTTGTAGAGCACTCAGGGTGACTTTGTAATTATAGTATGTCTGTGTTTTTCTGACATCAGTCCAGAGGCATTATAAATTAGTGAATATAGACTTTGAGATAAGAGAGTCATGTGTTTGAGACTCAGGTTTGACACTTGCTATGTGATGTTGAGTAGGTTAATCTTTAAGCCTCTGTTTCCACTATGTGAAACTGAGATGAATTTAATACTTCTTTTGTAGAGTTTCTCAGAAGATTGCTAGAGATGAGATACGTAAGAGGCTTGGCACAGTGGTTGGTATATAGTAGGTCTTAATAATGTTAGGTTCTGTTATTGTCACTTTTTTTTTTTTTTTTTTTGGATTATCAGGAAGCAAACATACCTTTTAATTATTCTTTCCCATGAAGGTCAAGAAAGAAAATATTACTAGCACCTCTGAAGGCCTGCCTCTTCCATCTTGCAAAACTATGCCTCCCTAGTCCCCCAAAATAACCACTTTCCTGATTAATACTATCATAGATTAGACTTGCCAGTTTTTGAATTTTATTTAATTTAAATAAAATCATATGTAGTACTTATGTCTAGCTTCCTTGGCTCAATAGCAAACCAGTGGGTATTATCCATGCTGTTGAATGTGACTATATTTCATTCATCTTCATTGCTGTATACTATTTCATTATATTGCTGCTATTATTAATAATAGTATTAATGTTCCTGTGTAGACATCTTGTTATTTTCACTTTTCTATAGCTACAAAAATAATTTTCAGAAATTTCTCCTGAAGAGCTGACGTAACTTTGCTATTCTGGGTTATAATGGTTTGATAAACATTTATTAAATATATATTAGATGCAGGACATTTGTACTGTGGTAGTAACCAAGGGGCAAGTGTCTGTGTGTAGTCACTGCCCTTACCGTTTAGTGCAGAACAGGCACTTCTAATAGAGCAGGCAATTTTAATAGAGCTCTATTTTTGAAAGGTACTATAGGAGTACATTGGAGAGGAATTAACCCCAAATTTAGGGAAATGAAGGTTGGCAATACTTAGAGGAAGCTTACCAGAAGAAAAGATATTCAGACTGCAGTGTTATGCTCATTTGAAGGATGTTTGAGAGTTATCTGTGTAAAAGTTGGGGCAGTGGGGAGTGAGGGTGAAGTCAGGGGGCGGGTGTTGGTGGAATTGTTTCATACAAAAGAAATAGTATAAGCAAAGGCTATAAACAAAAGCAAGCATAACTTAAAATAGTGAGGAATGGACGGAATATTGAATGTGGAGATAATGATATCCAGAGCCTTGAAAACCTTATTAAAGTATTTATTTTCCTGGTGCAGCTGGAAGGCCTAGTGTTTTAGAAGAGTTGATGAATTAGTTTTCCAGTTTTAATAGGTTACTCACTAAAGAGTAAAGAATAAGATATAATTGCCATAGTTCACTGCACGCACGCGCGTGTGTGTGTGTGTGTGTTGCTTGTATGTTAATCATTGGTTAGTAGGAAGTGCTACTCAAATATTCTTATACATTAACTTTACTGAAGTAACTACCTGGCAGTGTAACATACTAGTTAAAGCCTAGGCTTTGTGATTAGACAGTCTGTGTTTAAGCCCTGGCTTTGACACTTATTAGTAGTGACCATGGATACATTACCTGACCATCCTAAACCTCAACTTGCTCTTTTGCAAAGTTAGGATAATAATGGCACCTACCTCCTAGAATAACTAGGAGGAATTTCTTCAGGTTATAGCACTTAGTAATTGTTCTATATTATTAAATCTGACACTTAGTGTAATTGCTCTATGTTATTAAATCACTTTGATAGTCTTAGGTAAACATACACTTCTAAATAATCTTGTGTGGAAGGCAAAAAGAAGTGATAGAATTTCTTTTTTTTTTTTTTTTTTTTGAGACGGAGTCTTGCTCTGTCTCCAGGCTGGAGTGCAGTGGCACTATCTTGGCTCACTGCAACCTCCGCCTCCTAGGTTCAAGTGATTCTTCCGCCTCAGCCTCCCGAGTAGATGGGACCACAGGCACGTGCCACTATGCCCGGCTATTTTTTTTTTTTTTTTTTTTTTTTTTTAGTGGAGATGGGTTTCATCATGTTGGCCAGGATGGTCTTGATCTCTTGACCTCGTGAACCGCCCACCTCGCCCTCCCAAGGTGCTGGGATTACAGGCCACCATGCCAAGCCAGAAGTTATTTCTTTAAAAATATTATTTCTCTATGTTTTGGAAAGCCTTGATTTGGAAGAAACAGGCAAATGTGACTTTTTTTTCATTCCGAAGTGATTTCAACTTTTTAGGTAGTCAGTGTTTTGTTTTATGGATGCTTTGTTTATACCATTTGAGAATACGAAGCATCCTTGTTCCACTTATTTCTCTAACAATTATTAAGTTCTATGAAATAGCCACTCTCCTCTTTCACTCGCTTTCATTACCTTGCTTTATTTTTTCTTTGTTATTGCTACCTGGAATTTTATTGTATAAGTATACCTGTGTATTGTCTTGTCTACCTTGAATGTGTAAGCTCCATGTGAGCAGGAACTTTCTCTTATTCACCATGTCAAAGAGGAAAAACTTTTCTTCTATCCTCAGGGTTTGTTATTTGGGGCCTGCAAGTTAAACTGACTGAAGACAGGTTAGCAGGAGCAAAAACAGATTTTATCTTATACATAAGTACATATATATATCAGTACATACAGAAGTTCACAAAGAAATATGATTTAGAATTGGGGGCTTATATACCATTTTAATAGGTGAAGGGAACGGAGAAAATGGCACTTACAGGGGGAAAATGACTTTTTGAAAAGATAACTTTCTGGAGACAAATTTATTATGCTGGACATTTTACTTGACCAAGATCCCAAAGGAATAGAGAAGATCTAGTGAAAATTAAGCATTTACAGTAATTTTTAAAATTTAATATATTCTGACTCATGTTTCTATTCTCACTGCCTTATTATCCCATTCAAGAGAAAGATATTAAAATTTACTTTTTTTTTTCTTTTTTCAGGCAAAAGGCAGGATTGTGGTAATGCCAGGTATTTATTTATCTATCAATTCACTAGCATAACACTGAACTGTAGTGGAAGAAGAGGAAACGAGGCAGGAAAATGTGAGAGAGTATTAGTACATTACATACTAGTACTTGATCTTCAGAGAGAATATATAGTTTGATTAAAATACTTAAGACTGGGAGATATGTGCTTGAATTTAAAAATTTAAATAAGAAGGAAAATATTCTAATAGGGATTAGCTCAAAGAGGAGCAAATAAGGAAGTAGACAGAGATTGAGGTTTCTCCATGTTTGGTCTCCCATTATATAGAATTTTATGAATTTAGATGTTCGTCTCTGGTGTGGCACATCAAATTTGATGCTGCTATACTGTGTTTGAGACAAATGTCGTAATGAACAGGTTTAAGCAAAAGTTTAGGCAAGATTCTTAGGTAAAATATAATACTCTCACAGTTCCTGAAAATCTCTGATTGTCAAATTATTTCTTTTTTTTTTTTTTTGAGACGGAGTTTCGCTCTTGTTACCCAGGCTGGAGTGCAATGGCGCGATCTCGGCTCACCGCAACCTCCACCTCCTGGGCTCAGGCAATTCTCCTGCCTCAGCCTCCTAAGTAGCTGGGATTACAGGCACGCGCCACCACGCCCAGCTAGTTTTTTGTATTTTTAGTAGAGACGGGGTTTCACCATGTTGACCAGGATGGTCTCGATCTCTCGACCTCGTGATCCACCCGCCTCGGCCTCCCAAAGTGCTGGGATTACAGGCTTGAGCCACCGCGCCCGGCCTAAATTATTTCTTGTAACCAGAATTGAATATGATCCTGATGATAACCATAAGATTAGTTAAGTTCATAATGGCTGACTAGAAATGAACAGTTGGAGCAGTTTCTAAAGAATTAGAATTGGCTGGGCGTGCTGGCTCACGCCTGTAATCTCAGCTCTTTGGGAGGCCAAGGCAGGCAGGCAGATCACCTGAGGTCAGGAGTTCAAGACCAGCCTGTCCAAGATGGTGAAACCCTGTCTTTAAAAAAAAAAAAAAAGAATTAGAATTAAACAATACAACCTAGAAGAGTGAGACAAATATAAAAATGATCTTAATTTTTCTTTTTATTAAGTTTCTCAAACATACAAAAAAGTAGACAATAGCATTATGAATACTCATATGCTTGTTCCCTAGATTTAACATTTTGCCAGATTTGTCCCATCTTTTTCTATCCTGAGGTATTTTATGAAAGTTAAATTGAAACCATCATGACATTTTATCTTTATACATCTCTAAAAAGGGTGGGATTTTACGATAACCACAAGTCCATTGTCACACCTATCAAAATAAACATTTAATACTCAACTTTCTCCAGTTGTCACCACAATGGTTTTTTTTTTTTTGAGACAGAGTTTCACTCTTGTTGCCCAGGCTGGAGTGCAATGGCGCGATCTCGGCTCACCGCAACCTCTGCCTCCCGGGTTCAGGCAATTCTCCTGCCTCAGCCTCCTGAGTAGCTGGGATTACAGGCACGTGCCACCATGGCCAGCTGATTTTTTTTGTATTTTTAGTAGAGACGGGGTTTCACCATGTTGACCAGGATGGTCTCGATCTCTTGACCTCGTGATCCACCTGCCTCGGCCTCCCAAAGTGCTGGGATTACAGGCTTGAGCCACCACGCCCGGCCTTCACCACAATGGTTTTTATAGCTGATAGGTTCAAACTAGGATCCAGTCAAGAAACAAGCATTACGTTTTTGGTTATCTTTTGTTTGTTTATTTTTAGAGATGAGGTCTTACTATGTTGGCCAGGCTGAACTTGAACTCTTAGCCTCAAGTAATCCTTCCATCTCAGCCTCCCAAGTAGCTGGGACTAGTTGCACACTGCCACACCTAACTCTATTGTATTTTTAAATATCTTTAATATAGAGGTTTTTCCTTTTATTTTTCTTGCTTTTAAAAAAGTTGCATTTACAAAGTTTGGGCTGGACCCAGTGGCTCACACCAGCAATTTGGGAGCGCAAGGCAGGCAGATCACCTGAGGTCAGGAGTTCAAGACCAGCCTGGCCAACATGGTGAAACCCTGTCTCTACTACAAATACAAATATTAGCCAGGCATGGTGGTTTGTGCCTGTAATCCCAACTACTTGGGAGGCTGAGGCATGAGGATCGCTTGAACCAGGGAGGTGGATGTTGCAGTAAGCAGAGATTGCACCTTTGCACTCTAGCCTGGGCGACAGAGCAAGACTCTGTCTCAGAATAAGATAAAATGAAAAGTTTGGACTACTTACCCTGTAAAATGTCCTACTTTCTCGATTTATCAGATTGTTTCCTCTTGATATTGTTTAGCTTGTTCCTCGTGCCTCTGTATATCCTATAAACTAATAGTTAAATCATAAGGTTTGAATAAGTTAAATCATAGCTTAAACATTTTTTCTAAGAATACCTTATGGGTGATTCTGCATACTTATATGACATCACATCAGAAAGTATTCAGTCTCTGATCATCTCACTACTAATGATGCCAATACTGACCAGGGTTCAAAATAGTGACACCTAGATAAAGAGTAACTTTTTTAAAAAGAGGCCATGAACCTGGGCAATATAGTGAGACACTGTCTTTATCAAAAAGTAAAAAAATGAGTTGCGCATGGTGGTGTGCTCCTGTAGTCCCAGCTACTGTGTTGGCTGAGGTGGGAGGATAGCTTGAGCCCTGAAGTTAAGGCTGTAGTGAGCTATGATCATACTGCTATCCTCCAGCCTGGGTGACAGAGCGAGCCCCTGTGTCCGAAAAAAAAAAAAAAAAAAAAAAAAAAGCCCATGTAAGGGTGTATTGTCAGGTATTGAGGAAGCCTTTGACCTGTAGCAAGTCCTTAAAACAGGAACAGATAGAAAGTATATATTATCTGTCAAATTGAGGTCCTTTTTGGTTTATCAAGGAGTGTTAAAGAGACTTTCTGAGTGTTGATAACTCTTCCATTTTGCACAAAATGTATATAGTATTGACAAATAATACTTAGACAATTGTTGACATTAAGGGTACCTTTGTTTAATATGCAATTGTTACCTGCTGTGTGCAAGGCATTACCTGGGATGCAAAGCTACACAAGAAACTACTTTCTCAAGAAGCTGACTCAGGTCAGAAGATGTTACATACAAAAATATTTGTGATTAATTTCTTTAACAAACCTTACTAAGCAACTGTTAATTATATGACAATTATGTATATTATATACTAATTGTGTAACAGATATGAAAACAGAAATTAAATAAGCAGTCCTACTTGGGGAGCTCACAGAATAGACTTATAAACAAATTTATTAGAATTTCATGTGAATAAGTACCAGCAAGTAAAAACTCCTAGGTAAGTCATTCTGAATGCCTAAGAAGTATTCATCACTGAGAAATATAAAGAGGTAGTTACCCTCTAGGAACTTCCGTAATGAAGCCTACAACATACTTAAGCTCTGGTTTCTTCATCTATAAAGAGAAGAATATTAAACTAGTTCTGTGGGGTTATTTTTAATCATAAAGCTGTGTTAGTCTGTGTCTGGAAAAATGTATTACCTATGTACTTAAGTTGCTAACTGAGCAACATTATTTCAGTGGCCAGATGTTTTGTTATTTGTTAGAAGGAATAGAAGGAAATAATATATTTATCTCTTAATCCTTACAATAGACTTATGAGATAGGCAGTATTACCCCTCTTTCATTGGTGAAAATGTTGAGGTCAGAGGATTTAAGTAGTTTATCTGAGATCACATAGCTGTGAAGAGCTGCAGTGATAAAGTCAGGATTTGAGTCTAAATCTACTCAGCTTTTGTGTTTTCTATTTATTTCTTTCTTTCCTTTTGGTTTTTTTTTTTTTCTATTTTGGAGACAGGATCTCATTCTGTCACTCCGGCTACAGTGCAGTGGTGCCATCTCAGCTTACTGCAACCTCTGCCTCCCAGGCTCAAGTGATCCTCCTGCCTTAGCCTCTTGAGTTGCTGGGTCTACAAGCGCCCACCACCACATTCAGCTAATTTTTGTAGGTTTTTATAGAGATGGGGTTTCACCATGTTGCCCAGGCTGGTGTCGAACTCTTGCCGCTCAAGTGATCCTCCCACTTCACCTCTCAAAGTGTTGGGATTACAGATGTGAGCCACCACACCCAGCCTTTTTTCTGTTTCTTAAGGCTGAGTGATATTACTGTACCACGAAGGAAAAAAAGACAAGTTAATGAGTCTCAAAGAGTGTGTAAAGATAGGTTATTTCAGCAACTTTAAAGCTTGAGATACAAAGTATATATATTTAAAATATTGAATACATCCTATAGTGAGATAAAGATATAAAGATGAGTAAACTAATTTCGTATTTATAATCTGGCACCAATTCAGAATACGATTCTTTATATATAAATGTTTAAAAGATTGTTCATCGAAACAAATGTCATCATAAAATATTTGGTGGTACAGTTTTAATAAAGTAGAATCAGATTCTTCTGTGAAATAAAGTATGAAGCTGATATTACAACTCATAACCTGTGTAATACCTTGCATTTTTCCATTTCCAGTGAAGTCAGTGTACTCTTTAAATCCTAGGCTAGAGACAGAACCTTAGAGGTTTTCTTTCAGGCACATCTCTGAGGTTGTGCTTTTGTAGATTTTTTTCCTCAAACCTGTACTTACCTTTCATTTTAATTTGATTTTGCTTTAATTGAGGGGCAAGCAGGGATAGCATTGTTATGTTAGCCAATGGACAGACAAGATTCTATCATACATGTTCTATAACCTTAATGGTACTTCCCCAGAGTCTATATCTCTTTTATCACTTTTCTTATCTCATTCTACCTTGATAGGGAGAGACTAATTTTTGAATCAATGAGAAATTCAGTTTGGGGATTCCAAGTAAAGCAAGCAATCATTATTCATTAAATGTTATGCAAAATTCTATTTTACTTAATGTGTTACTTATTCTTTCCAACAGGAGGTGGTATAACAGACAAAAATCTACAAAGGATCCTTGAGGGTTCAGGTGCTACAGAATTCCACTGTTCTGCTCGGTCTGCTAGAGACTCAGGAATGAAGTTTCGGTAAAAATGTATTCTATGATTCCAATAAGAAGAATGAGATTAATTTTTACCTTCTCCCCAATAGGAAAAGATGGTGACATTTTTTTTTTTTTTTTTTTTGAGACAGAGTTTCTCGCTCTTATTACCCAGGCTGGAGTGCAATGGCGCGATCTCGGCTTACCACAACCTCCACCTCCTGGGTTCAGGCAATTCTCCTGCCTCAGCCTCCTGAGTAGCTGGGATTACAGGCATGCGCCACCATGCCCAGCTAATTTTTTTTTTTTGTATGTTTAGTAGAGACGGGGTTTCACCATGTTGACCAGGATGGTCTCGATCTCTTGACCTCGTGATCCACCCGCCTCGGCCTCCCAAAGTGCTGGGATTACAGGCTTGAGCCACCGCGCCCAGCCAGATGGTGACATTATTAATCAATGGAGTGTTGTGACTACTACATAAGTACTGTAGTTGTTTTTTTAGTTGAGAAACATTTCTGATACGATTCTTGTCCTGTCTTAAAGAAACAGGCTCTTTTGAACACAGTTGACCCTTGCATTGTAGAGGCATTGCTGAACTTAGACCAGTTATAATAAACAAATTCCACAGTTGAGCTTCAAATAAGTCAGCTATGCACATGTGCCCATTTGCGTATGATTTCCTGTAGCAAAGTTAATAGCTATGGTGTAAGGATGGAAGAGTCATAGTTATTTTTCTCCCTCCTACCTTTAATACTTAGTCTTCCCTCGTATTTGTTCTCTGTTTTTAGTTATTTTTAAATTATATTACCTTAAATTGTAACTATCATGTGGGATTTTAAAAAAATACTTAAAAGAGGATTCTTATAATTTAATGTTTCTGTTGAATGTTTAGTTGAATGTTTCTGTTTATAAATTGAGAAAAATACAATGTAAAAGAAGCAAGATGGCAGGGTGAGGTGGCTCAAGCCTGTAATCCCAGCACTTTGGGAGGCCAAGGCTGGCGGATCACTTGAGGTCAGGAGTTTGAGAGCAGCCTGGCCAATATGGCAAAACCCCATCTCTACTAAAAATACAAAAAAATTAGCTGCGTGTGGTGATGCACACCTGTAATTTAAATTTAAAAAGAAAAAGCAAGAGCCTTGGAATTTACAATTCCAGTTATAAAATCAAGTATACTGTCTGGTGAATTCAGCTACTAGATGTTTCAAGTAATTAATTAATGAATAAAAATTACAGAATATAGTAGTCTAGCATACTTGACCTACCTACCCTTGTATAATGAAATAGTCTATAAAATGAAGTGGCAGTAGGAGGACTCATTTAATAACATATGATTGATTATTCCTTTATTATTTCTATTACAGAAATTTATCTGTTGCCATGGGAGTCTCACTTTCTTGCTCGGAATATTCCCTAAAGGTAACAGATGTGACCAAAGTAAGGACTTTGAATGCTATTGCAAAGAATATCCTGGTTTAGCCAGACATCTCTGAGAGACATGGATATCACAGGATGAAGGTAGAAGTATAATCTGCAATTCTCTATGACACAGCTTTAACCTTCTTCTCTGGCCAGGACAGTCACAATCTTTGTTTTAAGTTTCACATGGCCACGGAGAATGTGCCCAAGAAGAAAAGGAATTTGAAACAGAGAGAATCACTTCCTTAATTTAGTCTTACCAGCAATTGTCATCATGGTTAAAGCTGGTCTGTACTTCTACAGACAGCAGCTTTGTCTGTTTTCAGTGGAATTAATTGATGAACTGGGAAAATTCAGCTGCATGGTATGAATTCAGAGTGTGACTTAAGGGTTATTTCAGTAGCAGTATTTTGCTTTTTCATTTGTAAAATAAAAATTTCCACTCTTATAGTATAGTCTCTTATTCTTGCACTGAATACAGTTTGTAGCCTACAAGTATGAAAGGAAAAATGCTGTCTTACTTTTTTCTTCACTTTCTCTTTTTATTATGTGCTCGTTGGATATGCTGCTTTGGGCAAGATAATGAGGGTACAGAGTAAAATGGTGCAGTGTGAAAATTCCCAGAATTGGGAAGCAGGATATCAAAGTTCCTAGACTTAAAAAGACAGAAGTGATCTCTGGCATTCATTAGGTTACTTCTCCTATAATCAGAAAGAAATGGCTTAACTCTTAAGATCCATCTTATAATTTAAAACAAAGACCTATAGTAAAAACCGGAGGGAGTTAGGAAAGTTATCAGAGTAGCAGTTTTTTTTCAACTGAAGTCACAGATGGGAAAGATGGATTTTTTTTTCCTATGAGCAGGTCCCAAATGTTAAAGTTCATCACTACCTGTACCTATCACTTTCATATTTATAATCTCATTTTACACAAAGAACACACTGGTAATAGAACTGTTGTTTCTATCCTAGGAGAGTAACTGAAGCCTAAAGAGCTTCCCCTTGGTCAGGAAGCCTCTGAATAACATGCACAGATTGTGTACTAATGAGTGTTTATATGAAGAGTCTTGCCTTTATTTATTTATTTATGAATGTTTATATGAAGAGTCTTGCCTTTCTTTCTTTCTTTCTTTCTTTCTTTTCTTTTCTTTTCTTTTCTCTTCTCTTCTCTTCTCTTTTCTTTTCTTTTCTTTTCTTTCTTTCTTTCATTTTTGAGACAGTGTCTCACTCTGTCATCCTGGCTGGAGTGCAGTGGTGCAGTCTTGGCTCACTGCAGCCTCTGCCTCCCAGGTTCAAGTGATTCTCCTGCCTTAGCCTCCTGAGTAGCTGGGATTACAGGCATGTGCCGCCACGCTCTGCTAATTTTTTGTATTTTTAGTAGAGACAGGGTTTCGCCATGTTGGCCATGCTGGTCTGGAAATCTGGCATCATGTGATCTACTTGTCTCGGCCTCCCAACGTGCTGAGATTATAGTCTTGAACCACCATGCCTAGCCTAGATTTTAGGGTCTTGGATCTTTCAGGATTTCAACATTCAGGATTATCGTATTCAGGATTGTGTCTTTGGGGATTATGATCCAAACCCCTCTTTGTGTATAAAGCACAGATATATATACAGTCTGTAACAAATACACAGTATATCCAGGGTATTAAAATTTCACTAGGGAAGAGGGTTTAGGGGAAAGCAGTGGTGAAAAAAATCTCCTGAGATATAATGGTCAAGAAACACAACCTAGGATAAGGTACTAAGGTGGGAGAAAGTCATGGTTAAAGGAATAGTCATAGTTAAAGCTAAAGAAGTAAACTTGTGATATAAAATGGATTTAATTTGAACTTATTTTGCTTAAAATGTGTAGCATTAAGGAATACATCATTCTATGAACATTATCCAGAAGTACAAACATAATACAGGTGTTTTAAGAAATCCAAATATTGAAATAGGATGGTATTCACATCTTTTCCTGCCTTATAAAGAATTATTTATATTAAATATATATTAATCTTTGTGTGTTTTTTGGCATAATGAGGACAGTGGCTGGAGAGAGGAAAATTGGAAGAAGTCTAGAGAGGCTACTTGATTTATTTGAAAAGGGCATAGAGCTATTTTGGGAGGAAGAGAAGAGACCTAGGAGAGATAGGGGTGGGGAAGTAACCACAGGTGAGCTCAAATGGGCTGAGATCTTTTAGGAAAAAGAAAGGAGATTCAATGATATGAGAACTTTGGAGAGAATGGCAAGGAAGTTTTTAAGGAAGGTTTGTTTTTGGCTGACATTATCAGATGTTATAATTACCTATTTGCCATCTTTTCAAAATACTTGAATAAAAATTTTATAATATTTGCAAAAATTTTGGACTGTGACACTGTTGAAAAGTAAACATGAATATACCATTATATAAGAGCAATAATTTTGAAATTAAAAGAAAATTGCAGAGATCTCTAAATAGAGCTAAAATTTTTTTCTAAAGTAATGTTTTTGTTTTCTATTTCTTAGATCAGCTGTTTTTCTCCCAAATAGTAGAAAAAGCCCATGTAACGTGGGCTTGTTACTTTGCAAATTATTTTTTCTAAATACCCCTGCTGACAGTTTAAGCAGAACATTATGCTTGATCTTACTTTTTGCTAGCCAACTGTTCTCCTTTACTATTTGTCATTCCATTCTTCTGCCAGGAAACTACAAAATATCCTTATTTATCAGCCTTAATTCCTAATTTACATGCATTCACCATCTTTTTTGTTTAATCTTGGTAAATCAAAAATCAATTAATCTGTCCCTGGATAATTGTATCTATTACAACAACAGGAAATATATTCTTCTGTCTTTGGAGAAATACCAGTTAAGATTACAACTTAGCACTAAGTACAGCTAATCTCTGAACAATGAAGGCATTCGGAGTGTTGACCCCCTTATCCAGTCTAAAACTTATATACAACTTTGACTCTCCCAAAACTTAAGTGAAGTCATGTACAACATCTGGACAGTTTTCTTTAGCAGGAATTTGTTTTGAGCTTGATGGCTTTCATGAGTTTTTTTGTTAACAGTAGTGACATCTTCAGTGATGTAATGCCTTCAGATTTTCATGATGTTCTATCAGGGTTCTCTTCCATAGTGCTGAGAGGACCATGTGTAATGATCCTTAAAGATTCTTAAGACCCCTTGATCTTGAGGCCAAATTAGAGGCATTGTGTTTGGGAGCATGTCGACCACTTTGATGCCTTCAGTGTTGAACTCTTGGAGTTCTACATGGCCAGGGCATTGTTCAATATCAAAAGAACTTTAAAAGACAGTCCCTTATTGGCAAGGACCTTCTCACTTAAGGGACAAAGCATCTTAGTCCATTTGTGTTGCTATAATGGAATACCTGCGGTAATTTATAAAGAAAAGAAGTTTTATTTGGCTCTTCGTTCTGCAAGCTACATGTTCCATGAAAGGGCCATATATTCAAACCCACCCCCAAATGCTGAAGGAGTCAAGACAACAAACAAGGCAGACAAATCCAATTTGTCAGTATTGTGTGATTTATTGAGGGAACTTACAGACAGAAGCATGGTTTTGAGGGGGGGAGCTGCAAGACAGGTAGGTCTCTTCCCTATAACCCCCCAGACCCGGGGATTATATCTTTAGAAAAGGCATAGGTGCTCTGGTTAGAATGTATAGGTGTCTATAGGAATCACAGCATGTGATTTCTGCAACACAAGGATTGTTTTGGAGGAAACTTGCAGTGAATAGGTGTTCCTACATAAAGAATAATAAATCAACTAAACATTTTGGAAGTATTCTTGGACTCGGGGTTAGCCAGGTGGATTAGCATTTAAAATAAAGTCACTTCTGTCCCCACACTTTACAAGGAGCATGGCACCAGCATCTGCTTCTGATGAGGGTGTCAAGAAGCTTCCATTCATGGCAGAAAACAAGAGGAGCCAGAGTATACAGATTGCATGGCATGAACAAAAGCAAGAGAAGCGGGAGGAGGCGCTAGGCTCTTTAGCAATCAGTTCTGGGGAAACTAATAGGGTAAGAACTTAGTAGCAAGGAAAGCACCAAGATATTCATGAAGAATCTGCTGCTTTGACCCGAACATCTTAGGCTCCCATCACTAACACTGGGGATCAGATTTCAGCATGAGGCTTAGTGGGGGTCAAACAAACCATATCCAAACTATAGTATTCTGCGCCAGAACCCCCAATCTCATGTCCTTCTCACATTGCAAAATATAATAATCCCATCCCCAAAGTCTTCACTTGTTCTAGCATCAATTCAGAAGTCCAAAGCCTCATCTGAGACTCCAGGTGAGTTTCTTAGAGCTAGCTGTGAGCCTGTGGAATCAAACATTATTCACTTCCAAGATAACAGTGATGGTACAGGTGCCGAGTAAACATTCCCATTCCAAAAGGGAGAAATCAAAGAAAGTGGGTAATAGGCCCCATGTAAATCTGAACCCCAGCAGGACAGACATTAAACCTTAAAGTTCTAAAATCCCCTTTGACTCCACATCCTACAACCTGAGCGCGCTGGTGTAAGGAGTGGGCTTCCAAAGCCTTGTGCAGTTCTGTCCCCACAGCTTTTCTGGACACGGCTCAAGTGAGCTGCTGTCATGGGTTGGAGTTGAATGCCTGTGACTTTTCCAGGCTGAGGGTGCATGCTGCTGATGGTTCTACCATTCAAGGTCTGGAGGGCAGTGGCCATGTTCCCACAACTCCATTAGGAAGTTCCCCAGTGGGGACTCTGGGGAGGTTCCAACCCCACATTTCTGCTTTGCAATGCCTTAGTAGAGTCTTTGTGGGGACTACCCCTGTGGCAGGCAGGTTTTGCCTGGGCACTCCGGCTTTCTAGTACTCCTGAAATTTAAGTGGAAGCTGGCAAGCCATGACTCTTGCATTCTGCAGACTTAATACGGAATTCACCAAGGCTTACAGCTTACATCTTCCAGAGAGGCTGGAGCCAGAGCAGCTGGGTTGCCGGGAGCAGCATCCTGAGGCAAGAGCAACACATAGCAGCAGAGCCTAGGCTTGTCCCTTCAAACTATTTCATCCTCCTAGGCCTCTGGGCCTTTGATAAGAGGAGTAGCCTTGAAGATTTCTGAAATGCCTTTGCAAACTTTTCCCCAGTTGTTCTGACACCTGGCTCCCTTTTATTGTTGCTAATCTCTCTAGCAAGTTATTGTTCCTCTTGGCCATATTCTTGGATTCCTCTCCAGGCTTCAAATTATCTAAGTTTTTATTCTCTGTTTTCCTTTTAAGTTCCAACTTTAGGTCATTCCTTTGTTCCCATATTTGATTGCAGGTTGTTGGAAGCAGCTGAAGCAGCCACACTTTTTTTTTTTGAAACAGGGTCTTGCTCTATCACCCAGGCTGGAGTGCAGTGACAGGATTATGACTCATTGCAGCCTTGATCTCCTGGGCTTAAGTGATTCTCCCACCTCAGTCTCCCAATAGCTGGGACTACAGTCACATACCACCACACCCAGCTAATTTTTAAAAAAAATATAGAGTGGGAGGTCTCACTGTGTTGCCTAGGCTGGTCTCAAACTCCTGGACTCAAGTGATCCTCCTGCCTCAGCCTCCCAAAGTGCTGGGATTACACGCATGAGCCACCATGCCTGGTCTTGCCACTTATTGAACATTTTGCTGCTTAGAAAGGCCTTTACTGTCTATATTTCTGTCAGCACCTTGGCCACAACCACTCACACAGTCTGTAATAAATGCCAAACTTTCCCTTATCTTCCTGTTTTCTTCTGAGCCTTCTAAACTCTTCCAACTTTTGCCCATTATTCAGTTCCAAAGCCACTTCCACATTTTCAAGTATCTTTATAGCAACCACCCTCTCCTTGGTACCAGTTGTCTTTCTTAGTTCATTCATGTTGCTAGGAATGCCTGAGGCTGGGTAACCCAAAATTTAATTTGGCTCACATTTCCACAGGCTGTGCAAGAAACCTGGTTCCAGTATATCTTGATGACAACATCATTGATTGCACCAATCCAGAAAAAGGGTTCTGATTGTCCAGGCCCCCTTGTGCAGTCAAAAGACTGGCAGCTGGTGTTTATCTTTCCCTTCAAGGCTCAGGGGTAGCTGCTATATAGATAAGGTCTATCCTGATAATAAACCTTGACTGCATTTGCACAAAACAGTAGAGTTAGCTTCTCCCTTTCTGCCTTAAATCTTGACGCTCAGTTCTCTTCTTTACTAATAAATGTGTTTTGTGGCATTTCTTCTTTACTGAGAAATGTTTTGTGGCTTTTTTTTTTTTTTTTTTTTTTTTGCACAAACTGATGCAGACAGAAAACCAAATACTACATGTTCTTATAAGTGGGAGCAAAATATTGGGTACACATGAACATAAAGATGGGAACAATAGACAATGAGGGATACTAGAGTGGGAGAGAAGGAAGGAGGGAAGGGCTGAAAAACAACCTGTTGTGTACTGTGCTAACTACCTGCGTGATGGGTATAGTCATACCCCAGACCTCAGCATCTTGCAATATATCTTTGTAACAAACCTGCACGTATTTGTTATATCCCAATTCTAAAATAAAAGTTGAAAAAAAAAGCCCTTATAGGCTGGGCATGGTGGCTTATGCCTGCAATCTTAGCTCTTTGGGAAGCCAAGGTGGGTGGATCACTTGAGGTCAGGAGTTCAAGATCAGCCTGGCCAACATGACAAAAGCCCATCTCTAGTAAAACAAACAAAAATTAGTCAAGTGTGGTGTGGCGCATGCCTGTAATCCCAGCCATTCAGGAGGCTGAGGCAGGAGAAATGCTTGAACCTGGGAGGTGGAGGTTGTGGTGAGCCGAGATTGCGCGACTGCACTTCAGCCTGGGTGATGGAGTGACTCTGTCTCAAAAGAAAAAAACCCTTTATTAAACTGGTAAACATGTTTCCCTGAGTTCTGTGAGCCACTCCAACAAATCGATCAAACCCGAGGTGGGGGTTGTGGGAACCCAGATTTATACTTGGTCGGTGAGGAGTACAGGCAAAATAATCTGGGGCTTGCAATTTATGTTAGAAGCTGGCTGGTGGAAGGAGTGGGAAGTTGGGGGACAGTCTTGGGGACTGAACCCTCAACCTGTGGGAGCTGATGCTATCTTCAGGTAGATAATGTTGAGATTGAATTATAGTACACGAATCTGGTGTCTGCTGCAGAAGTGATTGCTTGCTTGGTGTGTGTGTGGGAGACTCCTCACTCCCCACATTTGGTCGTAAAATTCTTCTGTGTTGATTGTTGTGAGAATAGAAAAAACACTTTGAGTTTGAGTTCTCCAACTCATGGAAAGATCAGTATATAAAATCGATTGTATTGCTTTATACTAGCAACAAACAATCTTAAAATGCAGTTAATAAAAATCCAATTTATAATAGCATCAAAAAGGATAAAATGCTTAGGAATAAATTTAATCACAGAAGTGTAAGATAGGCCAGATGTAGTGGCTCAAACCTGTAACCCCAATACTTTGGGAGGCCAAGGCAGTGGATCATCTGAGGTCAGGAGTTTGAGACCAGCCTGGCCAACATGGTGAAACCCTGTCTGCTAAAAAATATAAAAATTAGCCAGGTGTGGTTGTGGGCACCTGTAATCCCAGCTACTCAGGAGGCTAAGACAGGAGAATCACTTGAACCTGGGAGGCGGAGGTTGGAGTTAGCCAAAATCACACCACTGCACTCCATTGCACTCCAGCCTGGGCAATGGAGCAAGGCTCAGTCTCAAAACAAAATAAATCAAAACAAAACATGTAAGAGAGTATACTGTATTTTGAAAACTACAAAGCATTG
Source organism: Saimiri boliviensis (assembly GCF_048565385.1). NCBI lineage: Eukaryota > Metazoa > Chordata > Mammalia > Primates > Cebidae > Saimiri > Saimiri boliviensis. The sequence continues at coordinate 84,382,423 of NC_133460.1, forward strand.
TTGAAAGAAATTTTAAAAGACTTAGCAATGAAGAAATAAATGGAAAGACATCCCATGTTCATAGATTGGAAAACTTATTACTTTTTTTTTTTTTTTTTTTGAGATGGAGTTTCGCTCTTGTTGCCCAGGCTGGAGTGCAATGGCATGATCTCGGCTCACTGCAACCTCTGCCTCCTGGGTTCAGGCAATTCTCCTGCCTCAGCCTCCTGAGTAGCTGGGATTACAGGCACACGCCACCATGCCCAGCTAATTTTTAGTATTTTTAGTAGAGACAGGGTTTCACCATGTTGACCAGGATGGCCTCGATCTCTCAACCTCGTGATCCACCCGCCTCGGCCTCCCAAAGTGCTGGGATTACAGGCTTGAGCCACCGCGCCTGGCCAAAAACTTACTACTTTTAAGATTCCAACACTCTTCAATTAATCTACAGAGTCAATGTAATTACTAGCATAATTCCAACTGCCTTTTTGTGTTGACAAATTGAACATAAAATCCATCTGGAAATGCAAATGCCCCAGGATAGCTACACAATCTTGAAAAAGAAGAACAAAGTTGGAAGACAAACTTCCTGATTTCAAAACTTACTCCAAAGCTATGGAAATCAAGGCAATATGGTACTGGCATAAAGATAAGTTATTTAGCTCAATGGAATACAATTGAGAGTCCAGAAATAAGCACTTACATTATACTTCATTGATTTTTGACTAGGATTCCAAGACAATTCAGTGGGGAAAGAATGGTCTTTTTAATGGTACTAGAACAACTGGATAGCCACATGCAAAAGAACCAAGTTGGACCCTTACACCAAAGGCAAAAATTAAAGGATCAATAACCTAAATTTAAGAACTAGAAAACCTTTTAGAAGAAAACAGGAATAAATCTTTGTGACCTTTGGGTTAGGCAAAGCCTTCTTAAACATCAAAAGCATGACTGACAAAAGAAAAAATTGGACTTTATCAAAGTTGGAAACTTATGCTTCAAAGTGGCATGATAAAGTGAGAAGACAACCCTCAGAATGGAAGAAAATCTAATTGTATATACAACAGGAGTCTTGTATCTAGCATATATATAAAGAACACTTACAACTCAACAATAAAAACCATTTCTCCAAAGAAGGTATACAGTTGACCAACAAGCACATGAAAAAATGCACATCATTAGTCATTAGGGAAATGCAAATCAAAACCACAATGAGATGCCACTTCATACCCACTAGGATTACTGTAATCCAAAAGTCTGACCATATCAAGTGTTGGGTAGAGCATGAAGGAACCACAACCTTCATATGGCACTTATGGGAATGTAAAATGGTGCCAGTGCTTCATAAAACAATCTGGGAATTACTCAAAATGTTAAACACAGAGTTGCCATATGACCCCCCCAATTCCATTCCTAGGTATATACTCCCAGATAATTGAAAACATATGTCCTCACAAAAACTTGGTACAGCTGAGACAGGAAGATCACTTGAGCTCAGGAGTTTGAGACAAGCCTGGGCAACATGGTAAAACCCCATCTGTACAAAAAATACAAAAATTAGGTGGGCGTGATGGTGCTCACTTGTAGTCCTAGCTACTGGGGAGGCTGAGGGGAGAATCCCTTAAGCCCGGGAGGTGAAAGTGAGACGAGATCACACCACTCTACTCCAGCCCAGACAACAGAGCAAGACTGTCTCAAAAAAAACAAAAAACAAAAAACAAACAAAAAAAAACCTTAGAAAAGAGTTGTATAAAATATTTATATAGGTATGTCATTGGAGCCCTAGAGGAGAATGTTTTTCTTACGTGTTAGTCTGAGGAGTAGCTGGGCTTCTGAACAATTGATTTGTATACAGAATTATATCATTATAAAGACTTTATTATTATTTTGTCTTCATAGAGCTCTTTTCCTTTCTGAAGCTGCCCCTGAATAATGGTGCTTTCCTGGTGCGATTGATAATCTCATAGCTTCAATTCCCCTGCCCATGGGAAAGGGCACAAGACCCAGGCTAGCCAATCAGAATGCCTAGTTCTTTTGTCTCTATTCAGTGGTCCAGAGCTGGGAACACAACTCAAACAGGGCTGTTCAGAATCCTATCAAAGACTTTCCTTGGAACTGTCCGAAAAGAAACACTCTTTTGTCTAGGCTTTCTGGTCGTAAGGACTATGTAAGTCTAGAGCTTTTGTGGCCATTTTTACCACCAACTGGGAAGAGCCTACTTGAGAACGAAACCAACACAGTTGCAAATGTCCTAAGGATGTTGTTTGAGACTCTGCACCCATCTGCGCCTAAAGCTAGATCCATTCATGGACTTTTCTATTAAATTAGCCAATACGTTTTCTTTTTCATCTTTTGTTTGTACCAGTTTGATTTGGATCTCTGCCCTTGCAACCAAAAGAAGCCTGATTAAGTTTCCTTCCTTTTATTGATAGATAGGAAGGAAGCTCAAAGTCAAATTTGCAGCCCGCATGTAGCAAGTGGATAGGATCATAATGAATGAATTTTGTAAAATGGGCTTGTCCCTCATTTCTTTTTCTTTTTTTCTATTCTGTGTTTCTTCACTCACATTTTATCTTGTTACAGTTTACATATTTTTTTGTAAGCCACTACAAATCCTTTTTACAGTATGACAGTAAATAATAGAAATTGTTTCCCATATTGTCCTGAGTCTGGACTAGAATAAAACTAAGGTTTCCTGTCCAAACTTCATCTCTCCCTTCTCCAACCCTGATTTTGTCCTAGAAATCACTCTTCTTCCATGTAGCCCATGTTCTTTAGGAAAGTCTGACCTCACCCACAGCTTCATCAGGACGGGCCTGATTAATCCAAGAGGTCCAAGAGTAACTTCATCCTTGTAAGGAATTGATTCAGGAATTTACTGAGATGCCAGAAATTTGCTGGTGGATTCTACTTCTGAAAGACCTTCTGAAAATGACCCTTTCCCTCTTTTAGCATATGTCACGGTGTATGGACATGAGTCCTGAAACTGTTGCAGCCATTTCATCCACCTATTTGAGGATTAAGCTGATGGCGAACAAGAACAAAACAAAGAATGAGAAGGAGATGGAACAGAGCCACTGGTGTAGGTCCAGCCTGAGAACTGCTCTATCTGTGGGTTCTGGCTATTTGAACCAATAAGGATTTTCATTCAAGCCACTTTGAGTTGAGTATACCCTTTTTTTATTTTTTTATTTTTCAAGACAGTGGCATGACCTCAGCTCACTGCAGCCTCCATCTCCTGGGTTCAAGTGATTCTTCTGCCTGCCTCCTAAGTAACTGGGATTACAGGCACATGCCACCACGCTCAGCTAATTTTTTTTTTTTTTTTTTTTTTTTTTTTTTTTTTCAGTAGAGTTGGAGTTTCACCATGTTGGCCAGGCTGGTCTCAAACTCCTGACCTCAAGTGATCTGCCCTCTGCCCATCTCAGCCTCCCAAAGGGCTAGGATTACAGGTGTGAGCCACCGTGCCCAGCCAGAGTTGAGTATACCCTGTAGAAGAATTTTAATATAATTCGAGAATGAGTTCATTTTTCTTCTGGCAGTTGCTAGCAGCCTTTGTTAGTAAGGTTAAGAACCTTCCAAAGCTCTGTTACAGTATGACAGTCATTTGCAAGAGATATCCTATCTTTAGAAAAACTATCTTATTAGAATAACTATCTTACTAGCTAAGTCACTTGGTGACTTTATAAAGTACTTTGTACCTTGAAATTGTTCAGAAACCAGTTATAGTTCCTATGAAGATAAGGCACCTGTAAATAAGTGATCCTATTTGGAGCTCTTTCAGCACCTTCACAAAGATCCACTTATAAGATTCCGAAGTAATGGCCCTTCCCTTCTTTATAGGTCAAAAGGAACAGAATCTCCTGCTCCTGGATAAATGATACAACACAGTTTTCTTTTATGTTGGAATTCATGATTATGAGAATAGCACACTTTATTTAGCCCATATCCTTGATTCCAGCACTGTACTTGATGCTCTGTGGATGCAACCTAGATGATAAAATAATTTAAACTCAAAGTAAGATATCCTTTAAATGAGATATAGGCCTCTTACTGCAAACTCCTTTTGCAGATTACTACTAGGTAATCTCTCTCAAATATCTTCCAAAACAACAAGTTAAGAAAAAACTAGCTAAGGCCGGGCGTGGTGGCTCACACCTGTAATCTCAGCACTTTGGGAGGCCAAGGCAGGTGGATCACCTGAGGTCAGGAGTTCAAGACCAGCCTGGTCAACATGGAAAAACCCCGTCTCTACTAAAAATACAAAATCAGCCAGATCTGGTGGCACATGCCTGTAATCCTGGCTACTTGGAAGGCTGAGGTAGGAGAATCACTTGAACCTGGGAGGCGGAGGTTGCAGTGAGCCGAGATCAAGTCATTACACTCCAGCCTGGGCATCAAGAGTGAAACTCCAATTCAAAAAAGAAAACCTATCTAAAAAGCTAAGTGCTAATAAAAGCACTCTCAAAATTTCTACTTGTATGTCTGAACATACATAAACACACAGAGAAATACATATTTTACAGTCTTGGCAGTAGGCTTAAAGATATTAGTTCAGCAAAATTTTCTTGGGCCCACTAATTTGACCATTCTCATGTTCTCAATTCACAAAACTGTCTATAGCAATAGTCCAACTATAAATTGTAAGAATGAATTTGTTATTGTACATTTAAACAAGTTCACAGTAAAAAGACCAACTTATGTGAAGTTAGTGTTTTTCCTTACCATGATAAAAATAAACACAGCTTTGTGTTATCAACAGATTGTTTCGATCAACAGGTTGTCTTGGTGATGCTTTCAGGGAACTAATATGCTAATATCCTACAACATTCAACATCTTTTCTTTCTTTCTTTTTTTCTTTCTCTCTCTCTCTGTCTCTCTTTCTTTCTTTCTGTCTGTCTTTCTTTTTGAGAGAGAAAGAAGGTGTCTTGTAAGATTTGGGCTTTCTGAAAAGAAAAAAAAATAGACAGGATCTTGCTTTGTCACCAAGGCTGCAGTGCAGTGGCACAATCAGCTCATTGCAGCTTCAAACTCCTGGGCTCAAGCAATCCTCCCGCTTCAGCCTACCGAGTAGCTGAAACTACAGGAATGCACCACCACACCTGGCTAATTTTTTTGTTTTGTTTTGTAGAGTTAGGGTCTGGCTATATTGCCAAGGCTAGTCTCAAGTGATCCTCCTGCTTTGGCCTCGGCATAAGTGTGAGACACTGCATCCAGCTCTTATATGTGTTTTGTTTTTTTAGCCTATTTTCTTCAGTCTTCTAGCTCTCCTGCAATTAACCACTATTAACAGTTGCTTTCAGAAATGTTTGATAATTTACTTGTATCTAATTGCTTGTAAGGCTATATGTTTTTCCATGTGATAATTTACTGTTTATATTGTCCCTCATGTTATTTATATCAGATATATTTTCAGTTTGGCTGCTTTCAATATTAATATTTGTTTTATAACATTCTCTTTAAAAATTATATATACATATTTCTCTTTTATAATACCATCCTTCTTTTTTTTTTTCCAGAACCCAGAAGAGCATTTTTTCATTTAGTGCATCTTTTTGTGTTAGTTCATTTTTTTCTGGTGTTTTATGAGCTATCAAGGATATACTTTATGGGATGATGTGCAGTAAAGACCTAAAATAATCATTTATTTTCCTTTTTTTCTTTCTTTCTTTTTTTTTTTTTTTTTTTTTTTTTTGAGGCAAGAGTTTTTCTCTGTCACTCAGGCTGGAGTGCAGTGGCACAATCTCAGCTCACTACAACCTCTGCTTCCCAGGTTCAAGCGATTCTCCTGCCTCAGCCTCCTGGGTAGCTGGGATTATAGGAGCACACCACCATGCCCCGGCTAATATTTGTATTTTTTAGTAGAGATAGGTTTTGCCATGTTGTCCAGACTGGTCTGGAACTCCTGACCTCAAGTGATCCACCCACCTTGACCTCCCAAAGTGCTGGGTTTACAGGCGTGATCCACCGAGCTCGGCCAATCATTTATTTTCTATGTTGATATCCTGCTGCCCAAAAAATATTGAACAATTCAGCCCATTTGCTGTAGTTTGTCACAAGTTAAAAGTTTATCCTTTGAATATACAAGAAACATTATACTGTATCATTGATAACTTTCCTTATTTTTAAAAGTATGTACTCTTTTTAAAAATTATCTAAAACTTTTAGTAGTTAACTCTTTTTTATAGAATTTAAGTCTAATTCAATGTGTTCATTCATTATGTAATATATTCTTTGCAATTCAGAAGAATTTCACTGTATTTCAAATTTTAATAATTACAGGAAGAAGAGTTTTACAATAAAAGAAAATGGTTTTTAGAACTCATGTTAATTTAATTATCTGTATGTCTTTTTTGGTCCCTGAATATCCTAAAAAGATTTTTTGTTTGTTTTAGAAGTATAAAAATGTTAATATTATTCTTGGGGGGGAAATTAGGGAGTAACTATTTTATTATTTCATAGTTAGAGTTTTTAGTTTTTTTGTAGGAACATGAATTACTAGGCTCAATTTTAAAAATTTGAAGGGAAAACAATGTTTTTACTGTTCCCACTTACATTTGGATATGTATTATAAGATATTACACAAGAATGAAAACACTTATTAAATTGAACTCTAATGATTAACCAAAAGTGTACAGCTCTATGCTTATCTTGAACATTGAACTTTTGTAGATTTTTCAAAGTTATTTAAGTGCAACACTTATTATTTGTTTGCTGAGTAGAAATGATACAGCATATTTTCTCCTGAGTCAACTGATGAGACATTCTTTTCTGCTGAATTATCTCTGTGTAATCAATGATTTACCTTGAGGCACACCCACATTGAGTCATTAAGAAAAGATGTTTTGAGACCACTAAGAGGAGATTTGGGATACATCATTTTACATAGAACCGACAGAGCTAAGGCTAGAATTCAGGTTTCTTGACTCCTTGATTTATGTTTTGCAGTGTTTCATTCTGCAGCCTTCCTATGTCTATTAAAAATATCAAGGCAATTGTCCCATCCAGTCTTTTGGTAGTTTTATTATTCTCAGTAATTCCAGAAGATTACAGATCATATTTCTGCAATGCTTCTGTAAGTTCTTCTAGAACCCATTTTGGGCTGTAGGAACTTTCATATTCATTCATTTCATTTTCTTTCATTCATTAATGTAAAAAACGAAATGTTCAGAAGCCCCTACTTTCCCCCACCCCAAGAATAACCACTATTAACAGTTTATTTGAATCAACATTTATATTGTTTGAATCTGTTAAGTGTAAATACATAATTTTTTTATCAAAATGGAATCACTATTCTACCACTTGCTTTTTAAAAATAAATTCTATTTTTTAGAGCAGTTGTAGGTTCACAGCAAAATTGAACAGAAAGTATAGAGACTTCACATAATGCCCTATCCCCATTATGTATAGCCTCCCTTGTCATCAGTTTATTAGCAGCCCCCACAATTGATGAACCTACATTGACATAACGCTGTCACCCAAAGCCTATAGTTTACACTAGGGTTCACTATTGGTTTTGTATATTCTCTGAGTTTGGACAAATTTATAATGATATCTCTTCACCATTATAGTATCATACAGAACAATTTCACTGTCCTAAAAATGCTCTGTGCTCCACCTGTTCATTCTTCCCTCCCTGCTAACCCCTGGCAACCTCTGATCTTTTTACTTTCTCCCTAGTTTTGACTTTTCCAGAATGTCATCTAGTTGGAATCATCCAGTATTTAGCCTTTTCAGGTTGACTTCTTTCACTTAGTAATATGCATGTAAGATTCCTACATATCTTTTCAGGGCTCAATAGTTCATTTCTTTTTAGCACTGAATAATATTCCATTTTCTGGTATGTTACAACCATTGAGGTTTAATACGATGATTGATACAGCTGGGTTAGTATCTACCTACCACGTTTGTGGTAACTATTTCTCTTTGTTGTCTTTGTTCTCTATTACTATTTTTTCTTCCACTCATTTTTTCCCTTTTGTGGTTTAGTTGACTCTTTTATATGATTATATTTTCTCTTCTTTCTTAGCATATCAGTTATACTTCTTATTTTTTTCTTTTTTACATTTTTAGTGACTGCCGTAGAGTTTTTAATATATATTTATAATGTATCCAGGTCCACTTTCAAAGAACACTCTACTGCTTTACAGGTAGTGAGAGTACCTTTTAATAAGGAAAGAATTCTAATCCTCCCATCCTTTGTGTCTTTACTGTCATTCATTTCTGTTATACATAAGCATTTAAAATATGCACAGAAGTATGCATGATTGAATACATTGTTGCTGTTATTTTAAGTGAACTGTTATTTTTTAGGCCAATTAAGAATTTAAAAATGTAGGCCAGGCACAGTGTCTCATGCCTGCAAACCCAGCACTTTGGGAGGTCAAGGCAGGCGGATCACCTGAGGTCAGGAGTTTGAGACCAGTCTGAGCAACATAGAGAAACTCCGTCTCTACTAAAAATATAAAATTAATACTTACCTGGCAGGGGAGATACCATGATCACGAAGGTGGTTTTCCCAGGGCGAGGCTTATCCATTGCACTCCGGATGTGCTGACCCCTGCGATTTCCCCAAATGTGGGAAACTCAACTGCATAATTTGTGGTAGTGGGGGACTGTGTTCGCGCTTTCCCCTGAAAAAAAAATGTATATATAAAATTAGCTGGCCGTGATGGCGCATGCCTATAATCCCAGCTACTCGGGAGGCTGAGGCTGGAGAATTGCTTGAACTGAGGCAGAGGTTGCGGTGAGCAGAGATTGTGCCATTGTACTTCAGCCTGGGCAACAAGAGCAAAACTCAGTATCAAAAAAAAAATGTATTTTACCTTACTTATTTCTTCTCCAGTGTTCTTCTTTTCTTTGTGTAAATCCAAATTTCTGACCTGTATCATTTTCCTTCTCTCTTATGCAGGGGTCCTCAGCCCCCAGACCACAAACCAGTACTGGTACATGGCCTGTTAGGGCTGCACAGCAGGTGGTGAGCAGCCAGCTTATGAGCTTTGCCTCCTGTCAGATCAGCAGAGGCATTTGATTCTCATAGGAGTGTGAGCCCTATTGTGAAGTGTGCATGTGAGGGATCTAGGTTGGTACTCCTTATTAGATCTCTCACTCCTTATGAGATCTAATGCCTGATGATCTGAGGTGGACTAGTTTCATCCTGAAATCATTCCCCACAAAATTAGTCTCTGGTGTCAAAAAGGTTGGGGACTGTTACTCTAAAGGAATTTTTTTTTTTTTTTTTTGAGATGGAGTCTCACTCCAGCCCAGGCTGCAGTGCAGTGACGCAGTCTTGCCTCATTACAACCTCTGCCTTCTGGGTTGAAGCAATTCTCCTGCCTCAGCCTCCTGAGTAGCTGGGTGTGTGCCACCATGCCTGGCTAATTTTTTGTATTTTTAGTAGAGATAGGGTTTCATCCTGTTAGCCAGGGTGGTCTCAATCTCTTGACCTTGTGATCCACCCACCTCAGCCTCCCAAAGTGCTGGGATTACAGGTGTGAGCCACTGAACCGGCCAGAAATTCTTTTCAACATTTCTTTCAATGTTGAAAATTTTTTCAACATTTCTCGGTCTACTGGCAACAAATTCCCTCAGTCTTTATTTGTCTGAGAAAGTCTTTATTTCTCCATTTTAAATATATTATGTAAGAATAGCAACTCTCTTAATGAACTGACTTCTACCTTAGAGAAAGCCCTATAAGAATTCGAATCTGTAAATTCTCCACTGACCAAGGGTTGGTTTAGATGGAAGGAGGAGGGAAAGACCCACAATGTGAGTGCCAATTAGTTCAGCTTTTCTAGAGGACAATTGGAAATAGTTACGGAAGTTTTAATGAGTATACTAATTGGTGGAGCAATCTTCGCAAGAATCTAGAGCAACAGCAATACAAATAGGAGAGAATATTTGTATATCACTGTCCAAATTTATAACTGCAAAAAAATTATACTCCTGGAGATAGGCTGAGTGCCTACCGTTTTGAATGTCCACGTGAAGAAATCCTATACATATGTAGAGAGAGTGTCTCACTGTGCTGCCCAGGCTGGACTCAAACTCCTGGGCTCAAGCAGTTCCTCCACCTCAGCCTCCTGATGAGCTGGGACTGTGGGCACATACCACTGTGCCTTACTTCTTTTTACTTTTGAAGTATAATTTTGCAGGGTGCAGAATTCTACTGGTGGCTTTTTTTCTCTCACCACTGTAAATATTTCACTCCATTCTCTTCTTGCTTGCATGCTTTCTGAGGAAAAGCTGGATATAATTTTCATCTTTTCTCCTCTATAAGTAAGATCTTTTTCCCCCTGTCTTGATTCAGAATTTTTTATCTTTGATTTTCTGCAACTTATATATGTACACTTGGTTGTAGGGCTTTTGTTTGTTTGGCATTTGTTATACTTGTTGTTCTCTCAACTTCCTGGATCTGTGATTAGGTGTTTGACATTAATATGATGGAAATTTTCTTTCATTACTGCTTCAAATACTTATTCTGTTCCTTTCTCCGGTTATTCTCTTCATCCTATTTCTATTACACGTATGTTGCGTATACCCTTTGTAGCTGTCCTGCAGTTCTTGAAGATTCTGCTCAGATAGTCTTACTTATTTTTGCAGTTTTGGCAGTTATTTCCAAGCTCAGAGACTCTGTCTTCAGCCTTGTTTCATCTACCAAAAAGCCCATGAAAGGCATTCTTTATTTCTATTACAGTGTTTTTAATCTCTAGCACTTAATTCTCTTTAGTTCTTTCTTAGAGTTTTACCTCTCTTTACATTGACCCATCTGTTCTTGTATGCTGTCTACTTTATCCATTAGTGCCCTTGGCATTTTGGTCATAGTTGTTTTAAATTTCTGGTCTGATAACTGTCTCTTCAAAGCTTTTCTTTTCTTTCTTTCTTTCTTTTTCTTTCTTTTTTTTTTTTTTTTTTTTTTTTTTTTGTTTGTTTGTTTGCCTTTTAGTATGCCTGGCAATGTTTTCTTTATAGCTGGACAGGATATAAGGGGTAAAAGGAAGACCTTTAGTAACAGGTGATATACAGTGGGGGAGGGGGCGAGGAAGAGTTTAATAGTTCTATGAAGAAGTCTCAGTCTTTTAGTAAATCTGTGTCTCTAGACTGAATTTCACAAGTGCTTCTCAATTCCTTGTATCTGCCCGCGATCCCCATTAGGTTGGACATGATGGCTACAGTGGGCTGCAGTTGGCATTTTCCGTTTTCACGTGGAAGGCTAGAGGAGACGAGTTAATTCCCTTCTCCTGCATCCTTTAGGCTGCTATAAATTACTAGCATTAGTGGCCGGACACGGTGGCTCATGCCTGTAATCCCAGCACTTTGGGAGGCTGAGGTGGGTGGATTACGAGGTCAAGAGATCGAGACCATGGTGAAACCCCATCTCTACTGAAAAATTCAAAAATTAGCTGGGCGTGGTGATGCACACCTGTGGTCCCAGCTACTTGGGAGGCCGAGGCAGGAGAATTGCTTGAAACCGGGAGGCGGATGTTTCAGTGAGCCGAGATTGCGCCACTGCACTCCAGCCTGGCGCCTGGCAACAGAGCAAGACTCTGTCTCAAAAAAAAAAGTTTTTCCCAAGGGCAGATTTTGTTTAGAAGAGAAGAACAGAGTGTCCGGGTATATTTCAAATGGTTACTTTTCTTATCCCCTCTGCCAGGAGCATGGAATCAAGAGGAGATTTTTCTCTAATAAAAAAAAGAACAAACTTTGAGAACATCTTTGAATAATTAAAGACGTTTAATTATTCAATTAACTCATTCAAATAATGACTCCGTCCCCTCCTTCTGACAGAGTCATTCTGGAATTTTTGTCTCTCGAACTTGTCTGCACTGAGCCTCGGGCAATTCAATTACAGTTCAGGTTTTCCTGCTTTTGCACTGGTTCCCATTGAGATTTCTGCTCCAGGAATTTGTGATTTTTTACATTCACTCGTTTATCTCTTCGATTTGCCCTGTATATCCTCATCTCTACAGATCTAAGAAGAGTTATTGATTTTTCTGTTTATTCAGATTTTTACTAATTGTTAGGAAAGATTCATGACTTCCTTGTTCCTTACTTGCTTTTTTATTCAACATTCCATGTCAGTACATATTTTATAATTTAAGCAACTTGTTTTGATGAATATTTCATTTCTCCACCCTCTCTTTTTTCGATTACTTAGAATATTTAGGCCAGACACAGTGGCTCATGCCTGTAATCCCAGCACTTTGGGAGGCCAAAGTGAATGGATCGCTTGAGCCCAGGAATTTGAGACCAGCCCAGGCTCCAAAACATTTAAAAAAGAAAATTAGGTGGGCATGGTGGTGTGTGCCTGTAGTCCCAGATACTCAGGAGGCTGAAATGGGAGGATCCCTTGAGCCCAGGAGTATGAGGCTGTAGTGAGCCATGATCCCGCCACTGCACTCCATCCCACCTGGACAACAGAGAGAGAGATTCTGTCTCAAAATAAATACATACATAAACAGAAAAATAAAAATAATGTTTTAAGCACAAAAAATAAAAATCTTGCTTGTTTTAAAATGATTTTAATTTCTTATTTGTATATGTTTAAGGGTTACAGTAAATGATTTAAATTTCTAATACAGATTTTAATTCACTTTATTAATTTTCTTCTGAGGTAGATGCTCAGAAAACATTACATATTTACAAAATGAAAAAAGTTAATATTAAAGTAAATAACAATAAAAAACTCTCAAACTATAATTTTATTTCCAGTGAAAATACCCTTCAAAAATAAGAGTGAAATAAAGATATTCTCATGCAGACAAAACCTAAAAGAATGTATCTCCAGTAGACCACACTATAAGAAATTCTTTTTTTTTTTTTTCTGGTACTCAATGTGTTCTTTATTCTATATCATCCTATTTGAGTTTTATTGTTTTTACACAAATGGAGGGAAATGCTTAAGGTACAAATTAATACATTAAAAAAAAATCTCAGTATGGAAAATACATTTAATAAATTAAAGCAAAAACCAAAGATGTGAGGAGATCCAAGAGATTAAGACAAGCTGTAACCAGAGTCTGAAGTATCTAAGGAGCTACTCTTTTTGAGCTATATTCTCTTCAACTTCCAGTTATCATTTGATAAACATGTCAGCAAAAGTTTCAATGTTTTAAAATATAAACAAATGTGACTTTATTTTGTATTGTACAAAGTGCTAATTTCGGTAGATCCATTAAAATAGAGAATATTTAAGAAAGATCATTAATAAAAGTAATGATCACTCAATTTAAATTAATGTTAGACACAGTTTACAGCATTTTATTGCTAGAGTTTTAAGTCAGCATGAGTGATATCAAAGTACTTATGTAGCTCATTTCTAAAATTTACAGAAAACCCAGTACAATTCCAAGTGTACTTTCATTATAACCAATATGAAATATGATTATATTAGAAATAGTTATCTACATATTAACAAGAAGCTCTTCTTGTTGCATTGATCCCTGTACTATTATGTAATGCCCTTCTTTGTCTTTTTTCTGGTTTAAAGTCTGTTTATCAGAGACACGGATTGCAACCCCTACTTTATTTATTTATTTATTTTTATTTTTGCTTGGTAAATATTTCTCCATCCCTTTATTTTGAGCCTATGTACGTCTTTGCACATGAGATGGGTCTCCTGAATGCAGCACACTGATGGGTCCTGATTCTTTATCCAATTTGCCAGTCTCTGTCTTCTAATTGGGGCATTTAGCCCATTTACATTTAAGGCTAATATTGCTATGTCTGAATTTGATCCTGTCATTATGATGTTAGCTGGTTATTTTGCCCATTAGTTGATGAAGTTTATTCATAGTGCTGATGGTCTTTACAATTTGGTATGTTTTTGCAGTGGCTGGTACTGGTTTTTCCTTTCCATGTTCAGTTCTTCCTTCAGGAGCTCTCGTAAGGCAAGCCTGGTGGTGACAAAGTCTCTCAGCATTTGCTTGTCTGTAAAGGATTTTATTTCTCCTTCATTATGAAGCTTAGTTTGGCTGGATATGAAATTCTGGGCTGAAAATCCTTTTCTTTAAGAATGTTGAGGCCAGGCATGGTGGCTCATACCTGTAATACCAGCACTTTGGGAGGCTAAGGTGGGCGGATCACGTGAAGTCAGGAGTTTTTGACCAACATGGAGAAACCCCGTCTCCACTAAAAATACAAAATTAACCAGGCGTGGTGTCACATACCTATAATCCCAGCTACTTGGGAGGCTGAGGCAGGAGAATTGCTTAAGCCTGGGAGACGAAGGTTGCGGTTAGCCATGATCACACCATTGCACTCCAGCCTGGGCAACAAGAATGAAACTCCATCTCAAAAAAAGAAAGAATGTGGAATATTGGCCCTCACTCTCTTCTGGCTAATAGGATTTCTACAGAGAGCTCTGCTGTTGTTCTGATTGGCTTCCCTTTGTAGGTAGGTTGGGGAAGTTCTCCTGGATAATATGCTGAAGTGTGTTTTACAGCTTGGTTCCATTCTCTCCATCACTTTCAGGTACACCAATCAATCAATAGGTTTGGTCTTTTCACATTGTGCCATATTTTTTGGAGGCTTTGTTCATTTCTTTTCATTCTTTTTTCTCTAATTTTGTCTTCATGCTTTATTTCATTAAGCTGATCTTCAATCTCTGATATCCTTTCTTCCACTTGATCGATTCAACTATTGATACTTGTGTATGCTTCACAAAGTTCTCTTGCTGTATTTTTCACCTCCATCAGGTCATTGATGTTTTTCTCTAAACTGGTTATTCTAGTTATCAATTCCTCTAACTTTTTTTCAAGGTTCTTAGCTTCCTTTCATTGGGTTAGAACATGCTCCCTTAGCTGGAGGAGTTAGTTATTGCCTACCTTCTGAAGCCTACTTCTATCAATTCATCACACTTTTTCTCCATCCAGCTTTGTTCCCTTGCTGGCGAGTTGTAATCCTTTGGAGGAGAAAAGGCATTCTGGTTTTTTGAATTTTCAGCCTTTTGTGCTGGTTTTTCCTCAACTTTGTTGATTAACCTACCTTTGGTCTTTGATGTTGGTGACCTTCAGATGTGGTTTTTGTGTGGACATCCTTTTTGTTGATGTTGATGCTTTTCCTTTCTGTTTGTTAATTTTCCTTCTAACTGTCAGGACCCTCTGCTGCAGGTCTGTTAGAGTTTGCTAGAGGTCCACTCCAGACCCTGTTTGCCTGGATATCACCAGCAGAGGTGCAGAACATTAAAGATTGCTACCTGTTCCTTCCTCTGGAAGCTTCGTCCCGGAGGGGCACCCACAAGATGCCAGCTGGAGCTCTCCTGTATGAGGTATCTGTTGACCCTGGCTGGGAGGTGTCTCCCAGTCAGGAGGCATGGGGGTCAGGGACCCACTTGAGGAGGCAGTCTGTCCCTTAGCAGAGCTTGATTGCTGTGATGGGAGATCTGCTGCTCTCTTTGGAGCTGGCAGGAAGGACTGTTTAAGTCTGTTGAAGCTGCACCACCAGCCACCCCTTCTCCCAGGTGCTGTGTCCGTGGAGATGGGAGTTTTATCTATAAGCCCCTGACTTGGGCTGCTGCCTTTCTTTCAGAGATGGCCTGCCCATAGAGGAGGAATCTAGAGAGGCAGTCTGGCTATAGTGGCTTTGCTGAGCTGTGGTGGGCTCTGCCTGGATAAGCTTTTTTATAACCTGACTTCTTCAAACAAAGTTTACATCATGTTTAAACCATGTTTTAGATTCCAGTTTTAATTAAAAATATAAGGGAGAAGGATATTTCACATTTCTTTAAACTCAATTTCTGTAAACTCTAAGATCTTACAACAGAAGTGAAACTGCACATTTAGGGGTTCCTGCCACTCCACTGATGCTGGCCTTTGTGGGTCAAATGTCCTTAGGAAAATGAAAGACTGTGCACTCCTGATTTGTTGGCCAGCTCTGTTGACCTCTTTCAGTGGTCCCTTTTAATGTATGGTCACTCCTATGAGGCTTCTTGTACTTTGGCAACTGGTGAGTCTCCATGTCCCTAGGGCTTTTTAGTCACATGTCCATCCGCTGTTGCAATATAACACAGGCATCTAGGCAAGTTAACGATTAAATTGTTGGGATGAAAGGTCATCCTTTACTCAGAATATCAGAATGGTAGATAATTTGTTTTCCACCTTCTTTGCCGAAACAAGTAAAGAAGAAACAACACAGTCATATTAATAGAAGAGTCTTCATTCCAGACACACTCAAGGAATTATGCTGGAGAAGTTCTGCAACTCTACTTTTTGGGTGAGAAATTACATTTATCTTCATATTGACTCTTCTCAGACTCAAAACAAGTGGCCGTTGGTTAACTTAGGGTAGCCACCAACAAGAACCACAAACGTTAGATGTGCAATTGGTCTAAAGCTCAGGCTTTTTGAGAAAGGGTAATTCATAATATCTCCAGAGGACATAAGGAACATAAGATCTGGGAAAGGTAATGCAATTTATTCTCTATCATATTTTAATTTTATCTCAGACTCTTTTTTTCTTGTACTAGCTAGTTGCAAAATTGCCTTCTCTAAGGAGAAATAGGTAAAAACCTTCCAATTTTGCTGAGCTGTGGTGGGCTCTGCCTGGATAAGCTATTTTATAACCTGACTTCTTCAAACAAAGTTTACATCATGTTTAAACCATGTTTTAGGTTCCAGTTTTAACCTCAGTGTGAGGAAGGAGAATTGTTGCATACTTTGCTGGTAGAAGGAAGAGAAGATCTGTGATTGAGTCTTGATAAGATACCCTGATGTTGAAATGATAATGATAAGTTCTAGAAGAACTGGCAACTAATGATATGAACTAGAAGTTGAGTCTAGTGATGCCACTTTGGGCATCATGAGCACTGAAATAATTTTTGAACAACTAGAGTTGAGTAATACTGTTTTTAAAGAAAAGAAGAGACACCAGTGAGAGGGTGAACAAGAAGAGTGTAACATCAAGGAGTAATAGATAGCAAAGAATTTCATGACAGAGGACAATCAACAGTATCAAAGGTTTAGTGGAATAGAAAACAAAAAAGGACCTAGGATTTAGTGATTTCAGTATGGGTTTAGTGAGAGTGTCATCTGCAAACTCCTAGCCTCAGCATCAGAATCACCTGGGGCAGTTAACATAGTTTAAGTATCTTAAGTGATTCCTCTGAATTCTAACAGTTTGATAACCTTATGCAGAGGTGACAGGGGCAGGGATGAGATAGCAGAGCACCTGGGCAGCACCTCGTGTGTTAGAAAGAACTTCGGCCCCAAGGCTCTTGAGGCCAGGATTGTATACCACGGCAAGGAGGGGCTTCATGGACTGCAGTATCTAGACAGGCCATCTCTTGAGAGTTCTGAGAGCTATCTGACAAATTTTCTTGGTCAGGGCACCTCAACCATTTCTTTAAAGATAACCATATAACCATATAAAACAATTTTTAACTATTTATAGGAAGAGAAAAGTCTGTACTCATGTGACTCAGATACAAGAATTTGGTGCCTACTCACCCTCGCCAACTTCCACTTAATAAAACACTTCCATTTATTGCAGAATGCAAAGACTGCACAAAACTTGCTTGTAGTAAGCCTTCTGTCCAGCAATGCTGTTAGCACTGCTATGTTAACACTGGCCAGGTTTTTAATATAAGCCCTCTGGGCCATCAGAGGCTAAATGAGACAGTATGACTAAGCATTCTCCCTGAATGGCGCCTGAATGTTTGAACATCTGTCAGTGAGTTCAGCTACTGTTAGAAGCTTGAATAATTTTCTATATCCCAGGGACGTATTCCCTCCTTTGGACTTGGAAACAGTCCTTCTTCATCCTATAATTTGACAAATGCAGTGATGAAGTTTACTCAGAATAGCTAGTACAGAAATTCACTTAGAATCAGAGGAAGATAGGTTTTTAGAGGTTAGGTTGGCCAGAAAGTAACTAAATTTGTCATTAAATGGTGAATTTGTATCAATGGGGATAAATAGAAAAATACAGATAGTTAAAGGGTAAGGCTGGATATGGATATGAAGTTGAGTTAAAATTGTCTGGAAGCAGTGGGATGTGCTGCAGGATGGTTTTTTGTCTTCACAATGCATATATGCAACAATCCTTCCCCTTTGGTCTTCAGAATTCCTCATTCCTGGACAGTCCGGAGGCAGACCTGCCACTTTGTTTTGAGCAAACTGTTCTGGTGTGGATTCCCTTGGGCTTCCTATGGCTCCTGGCCCCCTGGCAGCTTCTCCATGTGTATAAATCCAGGACCAAGAGATCTTCTACTACCAAACTCTACCTTGCTAAGCAGGTAAAACACCACCGTTTTTGAACTCTAATTCCTTGGTGCATAACAGAGACATTTTATTGGTGGTTAGTGTCCTCTTCCTTGTCTTTAACCAGCGGTCACAGGTGCCATTGTCTCAGGCAGAACCAGGCTCTAGGTTTCCCTTTCTCCATCTACTCTAATTCTCTCTGGTCCCTTGCCACATTTTTAAAATCAAAGTAGCTCTGATTTTTGCATAAGAATGGTGACTCATAATTCTTGTGATCCCTAAACACAAAGGGTATATATCAATCAAATTATCTTTTCAGCATTTGAGAAATGAACACTGGATCAACTATCTTTAAACAATTCTAATAAATTGGTGGACTGCAATTCAGTTGGTACCTACCTCATGAAAATGAGCTAGATAATGGATCTCCTGCCCCACTGAGATAATCCAATTATCACTCATCTTCAAAAACTTGGATCCAAAATAGGGTTTCCATTTTCCCTGTGTATTCCATGAGTCAGGATGATCACTCACAGTAGAGGGAGGAAGGGTGAGTGTGCACAGTGACAAGCATGAGTAGGGAAATCATGGAAAGGACAGGTCTGCAGGAGAGGCCCAGGGAGGGGCCAGGAGGGGAGGAGCCCTCAGCCAGCTGCACCAACTGACTCAGGGAGAGGTCTTGTGGGAACCCAAGACCCTCATTCGAGGTTGTAAAGTTACCTCATAAAATCTTCCATCTGCTTCTTTTCACTAGTTTTTTTTTTTTTTTTTTTCCCTATTATTATTATTATTATTACTGTTTTAAATGGAGTCTCACTCTGTTGCCCAGGCTGGAGTGCAGTGGCCTGATCTTGGCTCACTGCAACTTCCACTTCCTGGGTTCAAGTGATTCTCATGTGTCAGCCCCTCCTGAGTAGCTGGGATTACAGGTGCATGCCACCATGCCCAGTTAAGTTTTGTATTTTTAGTAGGGATGGAGTTTCACCATGTTAGCTAGGCTGGTCTCAAACTCCTGACCTCAAGTGATACCACATGCCTCGGCCTCCCAAAATGCTAGAATTACAAGTGTGAGTCACCGCACCCAGCATCTATCTGTCCTTATCTTTAAACAGGTTTTTAGAAATGCAAACTAGCTTCCTTGCTCTACAAGCATACCTAACAATGACTCAGGTTACCTGGAACCTTAAAAAGGAGGAAAGAGCTTGGCCAAAGGAAGTGGAATTCACCTTGACACTTTGAGGTCGGAGTGGGTAGTGGGTTTTGTTAGATTCTGATTAGAAAAAGAACAGTCTCAGAGCTTGGGGCAGGGTCACTGTTCTACCTTGTTGACCTGAGTGCCCAGTGCAGAACGTAGCATGTTTCAGACACTCAGGTGGAATTCAACGTTGGTTTAATGTTGATGTTGAATGCATTCTAGGAAGAGTGGTTGATTCAAGAGCATGTTAGAGCTGGACATAGTGGTGGACACCTGTAATCCCAGCTCCTCTGGAGGATGGAAGTGGAAGGGTCAGTTGAGGCCAGCCTGGCACCATAGCAAGTCCCCATCTCTTAAGGAAAAAAAAAAAAAAAAAGGAAAGTATTATGTTAGACTTAGAACATTCTGAACATTAAACAACTCTGAACATTTGGTGAACACTTGCTAGCATTCTCAGTACCTTTGACAATTGAGTCAATGTTTGAGATAGAAGCAATCATGTTGGGAGGCTTTCTCCACTTTCTGGAGCTTCCAAGAAGAAGCTGGTTAATGAGCAAACCAATATCCCATCCTAATAAAAGCTACTAGTTAACTTTTACAAAATACTTTATTGTGATATAATTTACATACCATACAGTTCTCCCATTTAAATACAATTCAGGTCAGACACAGTGACTCCCACCTGTAATCCCAACACTGTGGGAAACCGAGGTGGTGGATTACTTGAGGTCAGAAGTTTGAGACCAGTCTGGCCAACATGGTGAAATCCCGTCTCTACTGAAAATACAAAAAAATTAGCTGGGTGTGGTGGTGCACGCCTGAAACCCCAGCTACTCAGATGGCTGAGACGTGAGGATCGCTTGAACCCAGAAGGCAGAGGTTGCAGTGAGCTGAGATCACGCCACTGCACCCCAGCTTCAGACTCTGTCTCAAAAAAAAAAATGCAATTCAGCTTTCAGTATATTAACACATATGTGCTATCATCACCACAATGTTAGAACATTTAATCCTCTTTAACCCCTGTCTCCTCGTTCCCCTTATCCCTAACTAACTGCTAAATCTCTTTTCTGTCTTTATAGATTTCCCTGTTCTAGACATTTCATATGAATGAAATTATACACTGTGTGCCCTTTTTTTGATTGGCTTCTTTCACTTAGCACAATGTTTTCAAGGTTTATCTGTTCTGTACCATTGCTGTACCATATATTGATACCGATATTTTACTCCTTTTTTTTTTGAGATGAATTCTTGCTCTGTAGCCCAGGCAGGCTGCCAACTTAGATTCTCACCAACTGTGTGTTAAAGTGCATGTCCCTGCACCATTGACAACTTGAGTTATTTTCAACTTTTATGTGCAAACATGACATCTCATTGAGTTACTTTGATTTTTATGATACTAACACAATTGATTTTTAAAATTTGTTAAGTATATTTCATTTGTGAATTGTCTGTTCATATCATGTCCTTATTTTTTTAATGGGGTTATGAATGTATTTAACTTATTTTTTGAACAGATAATTCTCAGAGTGTTACAAAATTCAAAAACTACAAAAGGGGCTGGGCATAGGAGCTCATGCCTGTAATCCCAAGACTTTGGGAAGCTGAAGTGGGAGAATTGCTTGAGCCCAGAAGTTCGAGACCTGCCTGGCCAACATGATGAGACCCATCTCTACAAAAAATAAAATTAGCCAGGCATGGTGGCACATGCCTGTGGTCCCAGCTACTCAGGAGGCTGGGGTGGGAAGATCACCTGACAAGTTCAAGGATGTCAAGACTGCAGTGAGCCATGTTCACACCACTGCATTTCAGCCTGGGCAACAGAGCTAGACCCTGTCTCCAAACAAACAAACAAAAAAAGTACAAAAGGGTACACAGTACTCTAGTCACTCTTTCCAGTTCCCCGTATCTCTTTTTAGAAATAACCTGTGCTTTTACAAACAGCTATGCACATATATTTTTTCATATAAATGCTAGTGTCCCATATGTGCACTTCTGTTTCTTACAGCTCCTTCCATTTTAGCACATACAAATCATGTTTCTCTTTTTATGGATATTTTATTCATTTTTACCTAAGCAGCCAAACTCGTACTGATACCACCACGATGCAACAAAATATAAAACATCATTCCATTAATGTTGGAGTAATGAACAAATTAGGGGGTCATGGTAAAACACAGCCAAAAGGGGCTGAGGAAATCAGTGGAGTCCATTACAGAGTAACCTTTCACCTGAACAATTGAGTTTTTAAAATAAGTAAAGCCCCCCAATCTTAGAAAATAGGGATAATCCTTCATCACACATCTTTTTTTAAATTGCATTTTAGGTTTTGGGGTACACGTGAAGAGCATGCAATATTGTTGCATAGGTACACACATGGCAGTGTGATTTCCTACCTTCTTCCCCTTCACCTATATCTGGCACTTCTCCCCATGCTATCTCTTCCCAAATCCCCACCCACTGCTGTCCCTTCCCTATTTCCCCCCAACAGAACCCAGCCTATGATGCTCCCCTCCCTGTGTCCATGTGTTCTCATTGTTCAACTCCCACCAATGAGTGAGAACATGCAGTGTTTGATTTTCTGTTCTTGCATCAGTTTGCTGAGAATTATGGTTTCCAGGTTCATCCATATCCCTACAAAGGACGCGAACTCATGGTTTTTTATGGCTGCATAGTATTCCATGGTGTATATGTGCCACATTTTCCCTGTCTAGTCTATCATCGATGGGCATTTGGGTTTGTTCCAGGTCTTTGCTATTGTAAACAGTGCTGCAATGAACATTCGTGTGCATGTGTCCTTATAGTAGAACAATTTATAATCCTTTGGATATATACCCAGTAATGGGATTGCTGGGTCAAATGGAATTTCTATTTCTAGGTCCTTGAGGAATCACCACACTGCCTTCCACAATGCTTGAACTAATTTACACTCCCACCAACAGTGTAAAAGTGTTCCTATTTTTCCACATCCTCTCCAGCATCTGTTGTCTCCCGATGTTTTAATGATCGCCATTCTGACTGGTGTGAGATGGTATCTCAATGTAGTTTTGATTTGCATTTCTCTAATGATCAGTGTTCATCACACATCTTTGTACTTTTTTACTTCCTGTTCTTAAGGTTAGATTCTAAATCCTAAAGATAAACAAACTAGATTATATCTACTTATCTATAGCCAGAGACATCTATTGTGTTGTCTAAAGAAGCCAAGTTTACTGAAACCTCTTTGATTAGACATCAGTCATATTGCATCCCCCAAAACTGACCCAATAGGTGCAATTAGAACCAGGATATCAAGGCAGAATACATAGCTATAAAACAAGAAAAATCCTAGGAGGGAAGGAAGGAAAAAAGAAGAATTCAGCTACTACCTAGACTGAACTTGAGTAATATATTCATCTCCACACATTTTCAGGCTGCATTGGATGTTCATGGAGTAATTTAGGAATAAATCTATGATTTGTGAAGCACTAAAATACTTAGTGGTTTACTGTATAATATCATAGCTTATCCCAGCAGTTTCCAAGACAGCCTCCAAAAACTGGCAGGAGAATTTTGCTGGAGCCGCATGCAGGACTACCAAGATTCCGTACCACACTGATAAAACTGGTTGTTTGGGACTGGTTGTTCTAGGCTTCTGTGTGCCAGGTCTGACCTTTTCGGGAATGGTTGATCCACATTGGAAGGCTTCCAGATGTGTTCCCTAGACATCCCTGTTGGTAGGAAGAGATTTACAAGAAAAAAACAAACCCATTCAAAAGTGAGTGAAAGATATGAACAGAAACTTTTCAAAGAGGACATTTATGAGACCAACAAATATATGAAAAAATGCTCATTATCACTGGTCATTAGAGAAATGCAAATCAAAACCACACTGAGATACCATCTCACGCCAGTTAGAATGGCAATCATTAAAAAATCTGGAGACAACAGATACTGGAGAGGATGTGGAGAAATAGGAACACTTATACACTGTTGGTGGGAGTGTAAATTAGTTCAACCATTGTGGAAGACAGTGTGAGGATTCCTCAAGGATCTAGAAATAGAAATTCCATTTGAACCACCAATCCCGTTGCTGGGTATCTACCCAAAGGATTATAAATCATTCTGTTATAAAGACACATGCACACATATGTTCATTGCAGCACTGTTTACAATAGCAAAGACCTGGAACAAACCCAAATGCCCATCAATGATAGACTGAACAAAGAAAATGTGGCACATATACACCATGAATACTATACAGCCATAAAAAAGGATGAGTTCATGTCCTTTATACGGACATGAATGAGTTTGGAAACCATCATTCTCAGCAAACTGACACAAGAACAGAAAACGAAACACTGCATGTTCTCACTCATAGGTGGGTGTTGAACATGAGAACACGTGGGCACAGGGAGAGGAACATCACACACTGGGGTCTGTTGGGGGGTGGGGGACTAGGGGAGGGACAGCGGAGGGTGGGAAGGTTGTGGAGGGATAACATTGGGAGAAATACCTGATATAGGTGACGGGGGGATGGAGACAGCAAACCACCATGGCATGTATGTACCTATGCAACAATCCAGCAAGATCTATACATGTACCCCAGAACGTAAAGTACAATTTTAAAAAAATGAAAGAAAGAAAAGATGAGGGGAAAATTAAAGAGGTGGACTGTAAAAATGGCTAAGGCTTTAAGATATAAGTATCTAGGTGGAAGATCTTAGAGAAACATGTAAAATTTTTCCAAATGTAAAAGTATCAAAAAGCCAGGATGAACTCAGTCCCCTACACAGTAACAAGAGGCAACCATCTCAGTCCCACAAAAGGTCTGTTTTTTTTTTCTTTGTAATGATTCTTTGAGAAGCTGTTATTTGAATGTACCATAATTTATGTGCCCTATATGATATGAATTTCATTGGTTTCTAATATTTTGAATCATGAGCAATGCTACAATACACAGCTTTGTATATATGTGTACATATAAGTGTGTCCATAGGATAAATTCCAAAAAATGAAATGACTGAGTTAAAGGTATATGAATTCAGAATTTTTATAGACAGTGCAAACTGCCCTCCAAAGAGGCTTTCCTCAGTCTCAACAACTTTGTATCACATTTTTTGATGTTTGCTAATTTTTTGATGTTTGATGTTTTGCCTAACCAGGCAAAAATGGTATGTCATTATACTTTCAAATTGTATTCTCATATTAATGAGGTTAAGCATATTCTCATATGTGTAAAAGCCTTTTGTGTTTTTTTTTAAATCCATTTATATTATACACTCATTTTCTGCATTATTAGGGTATTTTTAAAAATTACTTTGCAGCAGTTCTTTATAAAGTTAACTGGTCTTTTTTAATGTGAATTTCTTAGTGTATTTCAAATCCATTGTATGTATTTAATATATATGAGCTTGTGGCAAGGCCCCCTCCTTTTCCCTGGCCTGGGTAGTAGGCTGCTGGCTAGTGTCCTCTAGTCATCTTCAAGGGCAGGTACCTTAGCTTTAGCTTACTCTGTTTTACCTCCTAATTTAGCTAAAGGCAACCGGAACTTACTACCTATCAAGTTATTTGTTTACCCAAAACCTCATAGTCTCTTATGAGGAAAACACCCTATAGTGTATTATATACTTGAAAAACAAAATACATTCCAGTTATTAACATGTCTTTGACTCTACCTCTTACTAAATAATGGCACTGATCCTATTAGTTAACGTAAAAGTACATTGATCATCTTTGGCTGGTTTTCATTACAAAGGGCCCATTATCTCTGCCTGAGCCATTCTGGATAAATGAGACTTAAAAGAATGAGTAAGGGTAGATGGATAGGAGTATAAAAAGATGAGGGGAGGGGCAATGGTGCCACATAAATACCTTCATTTTGGTGGCTAAGATGCTGGTATATTTCCTTAGTGGAGGCAGTAATTTTCCCTCCTGATAGGTGCAGATGTGGGCCTTTAAATCAGTGTAATGTGTATCATGTCTTCTCAGCTCATAGGACAAATATTGATTGGCATTATCTGGGATCAAGACTGGGGCTGGGTGTGGTGGTTCATGCTTGTAATCCCAGTGCTTTGGGAGGCCGAGGCGAGCAGATCACCTGAGGTCAGGAGTTTGAGAACAACCTGGCCATTGTGGTGCAATCCCATCTTTACTAAGAATCCAAAAATTAGCCAGGCATGGTGGCGCATTCTTATAATCCCAGCTACTTTGGGGGCTGAGGCAGGAGAATTGCTTGAATCCAGGAGGTGGAGGTTGCAGTGAGCCGAGATCACGCTTCTGCACTCCAGCCTGGGTGACACAGCAAGACTCCGTCTCAAAACAAAAACAAAAACAAAAAACCTATGGCCTAAGAAAGGGAATAGTGCCTTTTAAACCTAGTACTTTCTATTGCTGTGTAGCAAAATACCCCAAAACTTAGCAGCTAAATAAGAATTATTTAAATCTTAACAGTTTCTGTGAGTCAGGAATTTGGGAGCAGCTTACCCAGGTTCTGCTTCAGGGTCTCTCATGAGGATGAAGTTAGTATGTGCTGTCTGGAGCTACTGGCATGTGAAGATTTGCCTGGGGCTAAAAGATATGCTTCTAAGGTAACTCTCATATGGCTGGTGGCAGGAAGCTTTAGGTTCTCACTGGCTATTGGCAGAAGGTCTCAGTTCCTTACCAAGTAGACCACTCCAAAGAGCTACTGGAGTGTCCTCATGGCAGGACTGGTAGCTTTCTCCATAGTGAGCAGTCAGAGACAGAGGACAGGAGAACAAATCCACATTGCTTTTTGTTACCTAGCCTTGAAAGTCACACACTGTCACTTCTGCCATTTTCTATTCACCAGAAGTACATCCCTAAGCCCCAGACCACACTCAAGGGAGCGATAACTAAGCTCTGCTCTTTGAAGAGAGGAATATCAAAAAAAATCTGAAGACACATTTTAAAACTTCACACTCAGCATCCCTTAGAAACAATTATCATGGCATACTTTGAACATTACTCTATAACTTGAACCATATGTATCTGTTGGCGAGACCAGCTCCTAATATATCAACGTGGGTTTAAGATCTCTCAAAGTGATCGAGTGGTCGGTGAAAAAGAAAGAGAGACAAAGAAAAAGTTTTCTTTAAAGCTGGGCCCATGGGAGATACCACGTAAAGCCACTCTGTGGATGTCTGACATTCCACTGAAAACCTCAGTTTTTTATTGTGCTCTTTCTGTAAGGGACAGAGAGCAAGATTATGCGAAGTTTCAGTGATAATTATCAAGTTAAACATAATCAATACAGCAAGTAACAAACATCACAAAGCAAATAACTCATTTCAGGGAAACTAAATTCTAAGATAATTTATAGGTTAAAAATCAACAACAATTTCTTCTTCTTCTTCTTTTTTTTTTTTTTGAGATGGAGTTTCGCTCTTATTACCCAGGCTGGAGTGCAATGGCGCGATCTCAGCTCACTGCAACCTCCGCCTCCTGGGTTCAGGCAATTCTCCTACCTCAGCCTCCTGAGTAGTTGGGATTACAGGCACGTGCCACCATGCCCAGCTAATTTTTTGTATTTTTATTAGAGATGGGGTTTCACCATGTTGACCAGGATGGTCTTGATCTCTTGACCTCGTGATCCACCCACCTCGGCCTCCCAAAGTGCTGGGATTACAGGCTTGAGCCACCGCGCCCGGCCCAACAATTTCTTCTTGTTATTTCAGATAGCTTGGGTTTTGCCAATTCTTCCAGAAGCTGGGGGTTGCTCAGTCACCACAGAGGGGTTCAGAGTATTCCCAGCATGCATCTATTCATTCCAGAAATATTTATTGTGTTATCTGAATTATCATATACCATTCTTCTTATCCATCACTGAAAACCGTTCTGTTCTAAGAGCCTTATAAACAATGATATTCTCCTAACAGTGGTCTTTCTCCCTTCTCAGGTATTCGTTGGTTTTCTTCTTATTCTGGCAGCTATAGAACTGGCCCTTGTACTCTCAGAAGACTCTGGACAAGCCACAGTCCCTGCTGTTCGATATACCAACCCAGGCCTCTACCTAGGCACATGGGTAAGACCTATCACCATTTCTACCCTGCCTCCCTTTTCATCACCCATAGGTATCTAGCTGAAATGTACTCTTTGAGGGTAAAATTAATTCCAAGATCATCTGTCTTTTTCATGGGATCCATAGTTAGGCAAAGCTTGGGAATGGGGTGAAACAAATTTTAGCTTTTCATCTTCATTTGAGCATTAATATATGGGCCTTCTCCCTAGGTTAAGTATTAGCTTTCATGACTAAGATGTATATCTTATGTCCACATACCTTGCCATCTAAGGGTCACAGAGGAGAGCTAAGTTTCTTGATTTAAAGAATAGTTTAAATACTGTAAATGTTATTTTTAAATTGATTAATGACTCTAAACAATGGATCAGTGAGCTTAGTGTTTATATAAACTTGATGTCAAAAAACTAATGTCTCAGGCATTTTTGGGGGGTGGGGCCTAGACAGTGTTTAAAAAATAATTGAGGCCGGGCGCGGTGGCTCAAGCCTGTAATCCCAGCACTTTGGGAGGCGGAGGCGGGTGGATCACGAGGTCAAGAGATCGAGACCATCCTGGTCAACATGGTGAAACCCCGTCTCTACTAAAAATACAAAAAAAAAAATTAGCTGGGCATGGTGGCGCGTGCCTGTGATCCCAGCTACTCAGGAGGCTGAGGCAGGAGAATTGCCTGAACCCAGGAGGCGGAGGTTGCAGTGAGCCGAGATCGCGCCATTGCACTCCAGCCTGGGTAACGAGAGTGAAACTCCATCTCAAAAAAAATAAAAATAAAAATAAAAAATAATAATAATAATTGAATTAGTTGCCATCAATTCAATGATAACTAATGACACAGAATTATTTGAACTTTGAAACTTTATTGAAAAATCGGAATGTCTGACAATTGCAAACCTATGTTCGGGCAGGGCAATGTCAGCTGGGCCTCAGTAGCAGTGGCTGGGCAGAATCCTTCCTGGGCAGTAGATGTGCTCGGCACAATCCTCCCCGGGCGAGTGTTACAAATCATGGCTCTTTCCCCACCGGAATGCTGTTTTAGGAGCACAGCACTAGGTCTAGGAAATCAACATTTAATTTATTTATATCTATGTGAGATGATATAAGGCAAGTTTTTTAAAAATCAATTGCTGAATCTTATATTAGAAAATCAAGATACAGACACCTTGCACCTAGTTCATTAGAACCTGCCTTCTGACCTTACTTCTGTAATGTCTGAAATCAATTTTCCTTGGTCTTGACAAGGTTTTTCCAGCTCCCAAAGTAACTCCACTAAAATGCAGATAGTAACCTTCTACTTTCTTGGCTGACTTCCCACTCAAGGGTAGTTCATGGAGATGATGTGCTAAAAGAGAAAGCTGGATGGCAGGGGGAGGAAATGTTCAGTCTGGCATCCATGTGCTCTCTGCCTGGCCAGATCACCCACAGCAGTCTCCTCCCTCAGCCCTCCTTTCTTCCCATGTTCTCTGACATCCTTCTCCCCTCAGTCCTTGGTCAGTGGCAGAACATCGTGTGAATTTCTCTCCAGCTCCTGGTTTTGCTGATCCAACACAGCAGACAATGGTGTTTACAGAAGAATTCCTGGTTCCTGTCGCTATTCTGGATTCTCTCCATACTCTGTGGTACTTTCCAATTTCAGACTCTAATCCGGACACTCTTGAAGGTAAGGACAAAAGAGTGGGTGACACGAGGAGGTACCGCAGGGCAACGTCTAAGTCAGAGTAAATGGCATCGAGTTAAGTTGAGCTCCAGGGCAGAATTGTATTAGAGGGATTGGATAATAGGCTTTTATCACAAGCATTGATATGTATGGGCCATGTAGACTTAATTTGGACAAAAGGCTCGTTTTTCCTCTTTTTTTCTCCATAGGGTGACAATTCTAATCTGGCCTACTCTTGCCTGTTCTTCATCTCCTACGGATTCCAGATCCTGATCCTGATCTTTTCAGCATTTTCAGAAAATAATGAGTCATCAAATGTGAGATTTTAAATATGCCCATCTCATATGTTCCTTAATTGAATATGTTACCTTAATGAATATGACTTTGTCTGGATCTCATGGAGGTCTCACAGCTCAGAATAAGGTAGTACGGACCATTTTATGACAAGGAAACAGTGATGAGAGCATTAAAATGCTGACTTTTACTTTCACCTACCAATTGTCAGCATAGTTAATTAATTCATATATCTATGCCAGAAAATCTGATTATCATTCTACTAGTGGCTTTAGGGTCTTGAAATAAACCATGTTGATAAACTGAATTTAACATCATATCTAGTTTCTAGCACAACATTATATTACTAAAAAATCAGTTTCTGGCTGGGCATGGTAACTCACACCTGTAATCCCAGCACCTTGGGAGGCCAAGAAGGGTGGATCACCTGAGGTCAGGAGTTCGAGACCAGCCTGACTAACATGGAGAAACTCTGTCTCTACTAAAAATACAAAATTAGCCAGGTGTGGTGGTGCACGCCTGTAATCTCAGTGACTTGGGAGGCTGAGGCAGGAGAATCGCTTGAACCCGGGAGGCAGAGATTGTGGTGAGCCAAGATTGTGCCATTGCACTCTAGCCTGGGCAACAAGAGCAAAACTCTGTCTAAAAAAAAAAAAAAAAAAAAATCAGTTTCTGGTTTTAGAGTTCCATGCAGTTCCTGTCTCCAATCGGTTTATTTTCTGATTTTTTGTGTCTTTCAGAATCCATCATCCACAGCTTCATTCCTGAGTAGCATTACCTACAGTTGGTATGACAGGTAGGAAAGCCTGGAATATGGGTTGTCTGTATCCTTACTCTCTCACTCCTCTGAAAGTAAGAGAAAGATTGATTTTTTTTTTTTTGAGACGAAGTTTTGCTCTTGTCACCCAAGCTGGAGTACAATAATACAATCTGGGCTCACTGCAGCATCCTGGGTTCAAGCTATTATCCCGCCTCAGCCTCCCGAGTAGCTGGAATTACAGGTGTGCACCACCACATCCAGCTCATTTTTGTTTTTAGTAGAGACAGGGTTTCACCATGTTGACCAGGCTGGTCTCAAACTCCTGAGCTCATGATCCACTTGCCTCAGCCTCCCAAAGTGCTGGGATTACAGGCGTGAGCCACTGCGCCAAGTCAAAAGATTAATTTTTTAAAAAATACTTCCTGTGACCTCCATTTCTCTTCTACTTAGAATCAGAGAGTGTTAAAACTCACAGGCCAACTTCATCCAAGCCCTCCACTGGACAGATTGAGATGCTGAGGAGAAGATGGAGGGGGATTTTTTTTTTAGCATCCTGGGGCAGTTCCACAGGAGAAGAGTCAAGACGCAATAGGACAGGAAAGGCAAAATTTGGAGGCAGGTTTGGAGGGCAAGGGGTGCAATAGCTGGCCTGGACTACCAGAGGATGTGGAGCAGGCACTCTTGGCCTTTATAGTTGCAGGGACCCGTTTGGCAAGCTGATGAACCCTCTGAATCCCTTCTCGGCTGGTGTTTTAAATGCATAAAATCAAATGAAAGACACTGGATTCTAAAGAAAGCCAAATATATTGAAATACAGTTACCAAAATATTTAAAAAGCAAATGTGTGATTTAGTAATGCATGCACTTCTTTATTAATGCATTAAATAACAAAATCTAGTGATGAGTCTAATAATGACCATAATTTCAAAGTAGTGACAAACATAGTGAGCTATGAGAACACGTGGGATTTCTCAGCTGGGCACCATGGCTCACTCCTGTAATCCCAGCACTTTGGGAGGCTGAGGTGGTGGGTCACCTGAGGTCATGAGTTCGAGACCAGCCTGGCCAACATGGTGAAACCCCATCTCTACTAAAAATATAAAAACTAGCCAGGTGTGATGGCTCACATCTGTAATCCCAGCTCCTCAGGAGGCTAAGGCAGGAGAATCACTTGAACCTGGAAAGCAGAGGTTACTGTGAGCCAAGATTGTGCCATTGCACTCCAGTCTGGGTGACAATAGTGAAATTCCATCTCAAAAAACAAAAAACACACATAAAAAAGAAAATATGGGATTTCTAAAGGCTAGATTTCAGTTAGATGTTATTATAAATAATATAATTTAGGCCAGGTGTGGTGACTTACAACTGTAATCCTAGCACTTTGGGAAGCCAAGGCAGGAAAATCCCTTGATCTCAGGAGTTTGAGGCTGCAATCAGCTATGGTTGTGTCAGTGCACTCCAGCCTGGGCAGAGAAAAACCATGTCTCTAAACATATATAATTTATTTTTCATCTACGTTCTCAAACC
Organism: Saimiri boliviensis; assembly: GCF_048565385.1. Lineage (NCBI taxonomy): Eukaryota > Metazoa > Chordata > Mammalia > Primates > Cebidae > Saimiri > Saimiri boliviensis. Next base: position 84,414,042 of record NC_133460.1, read on the forward strand.
CCTGGTTAAGAGCCCTGATCAAGAGAGATGGCACAGTGGCTGGGCATAGTGGCTCATACCTATAGTCCCAGTACCTTGGGAGGCTGAGATGGGCGGATCACTTGAGGTCAGGAGTTTGAGAACAGCCTGGCTAACATGGTGAAATCCCTGTCTCTACTAAAAATACAAAAATTAGCCAGGTGTGGTGGGCATGCCTGCAGTTCCAGCTACTTAGGAGGCTGAGGCAGGAGAATTGCTTCAACCTGGGAGGCAAGCTTGCAGTGAGCTGAGTACACACCATTGCACTCCAGCCTGGTGACTAGAGTGAAACTCTGTCTCAACAGAAAAAAAAAAAAGCCGGGTGGAGTGGTGCACACCTGTAGTCCCAGCTACTTGAGAGGCTAAGGCAGGAGAATCACTTTAAACCCAGAAGGCGGAGGTTACAGTGAGCTGAGATTGTGCTACTGCACTCCAGCCTGGTCAACAGAGTGAGACTCCACCTCAGGCACACACACACACACACACACACACACACACACACACACACAGAGCGAGCGAGAGAGAGAGAGAAAGAGAACCAGAGATGCCACAGGGGCTGCTTTATTCCTGAGGGCATCAAGGAGGCCCCCAAGGAAATGCCAGAGTGGCAGAGAGGCAGCCAGTGTTCGAGGAGGAAGGAGCAAGAGCAGGGCAAGGTGATGCTCTTTTAGCTCTTAATTCAGTAGTGCTCCTCCCCTTCCCCTTCTCTTGTCTTCTAACACATTCTGTTGCCCCTGCTTGTTCCTTTTTCTGCTCTCCCCACTCCTCTGTTAAGTTCAAAGGGCCAGGAGATGGGGATAGTCCCATCCATATGTCCCTCTATCCCAGAACCTGGAGGTAGGTTCTGATAGAGATGGTGGAGACAGCCTCTGACTCAGCCTGTGGGTCACTCCTGTTCCAGCACTGTTCTGAAAGGCTACAAGCAACCTCTGACACTCGAAGATGTATGGGAAGTTAATGAAGAGATTAAAACCAAGGCACTAGTGAACAAGTTTGAAACACACATGAAGAGCGAGCTGCAGAAAGCCAGGCGGGCACTCCAGAGACGGCAGCAGAAGCGCTCCCAGCAGAACTCTGGAGCCAGGCTGCCTGGCTTGAACAAGAATCAGAGTCAAAGCCAAGATGTCCTTGTCCTGGTAATGTTCTCTTGAGTGCCTGTGTGAGCGTGCTGCGTGTTTCAGACAAGAGTACATCAGCATCATTGTGATTCTGTCCTTACATTTTTATAGCACTTCATACTTCTCAGTGCCCTTTATATTACTGATGGTATTCACAGTACTAATACTTAGTGATGGATGCATGGGATGCGATGTACTGTTCTCTCTCCTTTGGGGTATTTTTGAAATTTTTCATAATGAACTATGTTTTTTTAAAAAAAATAATACCTTAGCATTTCTAGATTTTGCACCTTGGTACAAATTAACATGAGCAGCCAATTTGTTGATTCATTCACTTGAAAATATTTATTGAGCACAACTGTGTGTCAGTGACCATTCTGGGCACTAAAAGAGTACTCATCTTTTGAGAGCTAGAAAATATATAGTAAGTCCATACATAGGTTACTCTTTGAGAGTAACACAATAACTATTAAGAAAATAAAACAATAATGTATTTGGAGTGAAGTACGACTTTAGACAGGGTAACAGGGGAAGCTTCTCAGAGGAGATGATGTCTGAACAGACACCCAAATGATGAGATGAGTCCCTCTGAGGGACAGTCAGAGGGAAGGTGTTCCAGTCAGAAGGAGCAGGCATGCAATACTGAGAGTAGGACACGTTTGGCTTGCTTCGGTAATGGCAAGAAGATGCAGGAGAGGGTGTGCATGGGGTGAGATGGGTGCAGGGAAGTGGATAGGGACTAAGCTGTGTGGACCCTTGTGGGCCACAGTAAGGAATCTGATTGCAAGTGGAAGGTTTTTAGCAGAGGAGTAATGAGATTGGATTCATGTTGTGAAAAGCTTCCTTGACAGCTCCTCAGAGGGTGGATTGTAGCGGGCAAGAGTAGAAGCTAGAAGAGATGCCAGGTGAATTGTCCCGGCAAGGGAGACTCATCAGATGGGACCTCAGTGAAAGACATTGTGAGAGAGTGTCACTGATAGGCTGAGAAGCTGCAATTTGGGGCAAGATGAGACTCGGAAGAATGTAACGAGGAGGTCAAAGCATAGACAAACAGGCTGGTGACTGAGTCATAATGCCCCATGTATTAGTTTTCCAGGGCTGCCATGATAGAGTACCACAATTGGATAGCTTAAAACAGAAATGTACTGTCCCCAGTTCAGGAGGCCAGAAGGGTAAAATCAATATATCAGACTTGCTCTGCTGAAACCCGGAGGGGAGAATCCTCTCCTCCACCTTCTAGTGCAGGCGTCCCCAAACTACAGCCCGCGGGCCGCATGCAGCCCCCTGAGGCCATTTATCCGGCCCCCCACCGCACTTCAGGAAGGGGCACCTCTTTCATTGGTGGTCAGTTGAGAGGAGCACAGTATGTGGTGGCTGTCCAACGGTCTGAGGGACAGTGAACTGGCCCCCTGTGTAAAAAGTTTGGGGACGCCTGTTCCAGTGTTTGCCAGCAATCCTTGGCATTCCTTAACTTCTGGATGCATCACTCTGACCTCTGCCTCCACCATCACAGGGCTATCTTCTCCCTGTGTCTGTCTCTTCTCTTCTTGTAAAGATACTAATCACACCTCATTAGCACCCTAGTGGCCTCATCTTAGTTTGGTTACATCTGCAAAGAACCTATTTCCAAATAAGAGCACATTTTAAGGTACTAGGGGTTAGAGCTTCAACATAGCTTTTGGGGGTGGGGATACCATTCGACCCATAACATCCCACAGCAACCACAAGCTCAAAAAGAACAGAAAGGGCCTCTCAGCATCGTGCCCAGGACCTTCACTCTCAGGACTGCCCCTCAGGCCCCCATGCAGACAGGTCCCTGTTTTTACATGGGACTCTTACCAACTTAGTTGCCTGGTTTTCTAATCCAAAATAGATTACAAGTATTAGTTAGGAGGAGGAGAGTGGAACAGGGAAGGCAGCCAGAAGGGTGGAAGCAACTTGGCCAGAAGAGATGATCAAAACCTATACAGAGAAGGCCACAGGGCTGACAGGCTGACCATCCTGGAGCTGCTCAGGCCAGGAACAAACACAACTCTGTGGACACTGTTGTTTGGTTTTGTACCTAGGAAGAAGTTAAAAAGAAAAAAAAGAAGTCTGAAACCAAAGAAGATGTTCCAAAATCCTGGTTGATCAAAGCCCTGTTCAAAACTTTCTACATGGTGCTCCTGAAATCATTCCTGCTGAAGCTAATCCATGACGTCTTCATATTTGTGAGTCCTCAGCTGCTGAAGTGAGTCCCCAGGCCTTGAATGGTCCTTTCAGGGCCTCCTCTGCCACCCTCCCTTTTGCCCCTGTATATCTAAGCAGAAGCTTTTCTTAAATTCCCATTTTAAAAAAATGCTCATAATTTTCTTTCACTTTAACCTTACAACATTGTGTTCATGAAGACTGCAGGCAATTTTCAAGATATATGATAATATGTATTTTAGCCTCTCTCTTCCCTTCATTAGGGGCTCTTTCTTGTTAAACTGCTAAGTGCTGAGCCAGGTCCAAGTGGTGGTCAGCCTACCCCTGGAGAGTGACTAACTTCATCTCTCCATCACAGCCTTCCATGGAAGGTTTAGGATAATCTTGACAAGACTTCACAATCTGCCGAGATCTATGGAATGAACCACCTGCAGGGAAAGACAGGGTCAAAGCATTGCGTGGCAGCTATGTGGAAGATTCCTCTCATTATTCATTCTCACAGCCATGGGTTATCAACCCTAACCTCTTGCTGCTCACCTGCAAGTAAAAGCAAGAATACCAGGCTAGGCATGGTGGCTAATGACTGTAATCTCAGCACTTTGGGAGACTGAGGCAGGAAGATTGTTTGAGGCTAGGAGTTTGAAACCAGGCTGTTCAACATAGTGAGACCCCATCTCTACAAAAGAAAACAATTAGCCAGATGTAATGGCACATACCTATAGACCCACCTACTTGGGAGGCTGAGGTAGGAGGATCACCTGAGCCCAGGAGTTCAAGACTTAATGAACTATGATCCTGCCACTGCACTCCATCCTGGGCAACAGAGCAGACCCTGTATCGGAAACAAAACAAAATGAAATGAAAGCCTGGGCACAGTAGCTCACACCTGTAATCCAAGTACTTTGTGAGGCCAAGGAATGGATCATGAGGTCAGGAGATCAAGACCAACCTGGGCTAACATGGTGAAACCCTATCTCTACTAAAAATACAAAAAATTAGCTGGGCAAGGTAGCACAGGCCTGTAATCCCAGCTACTTGGGAGGCTGAGGCAGGAGAATCGCTTGAACCCGGGAGTCAGAGGTTGCAGTGAGCCGAGATCGCACCACTGCACTCCAGCCTGGGCAACAGAGCGAGACTCTGTCTCAAAAAAACCAACAAACAAACAAAACAAAACAAAAAGGACACTGGCAAAACTGTGGAACTTAGATCTTTCTAAGGCTTTGGACAATTCTGGTCACTTTTGTTAGCTACAGTATAAGGATAGGGTGGTCTAGCTGGCTGTGTATGAGGAGAGAGGCATCCTTGGAGGCTTGCTTGATGGGTATAACTAACTTGGCTTTTCTATGGCAGATGGCTGATCTCCTTTGCAAATGACCGTGACACATATTTGTGGACTGGATATCTCTGTGCAATCCTCTTATTTGCTGCGGCTCTTATTCAGTCATTCTGCCTTCAGAGTTATTTCGAATTGTGCTTCAAGCTGGGTATGACTGTACGGACAACCATCATGGCTTCTGTATATAAGAAGGTAAGCAGAACATGTCAGGTATCACCAAAGAAAATCCCCTTAGTAAATATGAGCATTGATTCCAAGATTGAGAAAAATGTGATGGAAATAATAACTAATCTCAATGCTTAATTTTGACTGGCCATACAGCCCCCTTTAGATGTTTCTCTGGAAATTAAATTATGAGAAGTGTGTTCATAGACAATGGGTGTAGAGGCTGCGAGGGAAAAGATTCTGGGGGAGCAGTTTGCAAGCTGTTCTGTTGTTCAGGATCCACCTTGCAGCCCTGAAGGCTTAGTTACCCATGCATCTCTTCCTGCCTCTCTTGACAAGGTGAAATGCTTTGGAGAAGAATATAAGGTCAGAAAAGAAGCTGGTGAAGGGTCTAACTCTTAAAACCACGAACATTTAACTCAAATACTTAATGAAACCCAGCCCAGAGACCTGGTGTATCCATCTCAAATTGCAGTCTTGCCAGAGATCCATCTCCCCAGACCAAATTTCACCTAGCAACTTATTTTTCTAAACTTTCTCAGCTAACCCAACTCTCCTCTGCCTGACTTCTTTTTTCTTTTTATTATGCTTTAAGTTCTGGAATACATGTGCATATCTTGCAGGATTGTTGCATAGGTATACACATTTTGTAAACACATTCATGCTGATTACTGAGTTCTGCAGACTCGGGAGCTTTTTCAGCTTCTTAAGATGATTTTGCTCATCTTCCCTCTGGTACGTTGTTTGTAAGGGTTAACTTTCCCAAGGCAACTGTATGTTCCTCATGTCCTCCATACCAAGATGAAGTCCCGTTTTGCTCCTTAAAAAATGAAAATATAGTAGTTATGATCAGTGACTACAGATTTGAGGGAAAAAATAATACATGAGGAGATAGGTTCCAACCTTTTTACAGGCTGGAATACCAGTTGATTTTCTTCTTATTTTTCTTCCATCACTAGAAAGTTCTATCATAGTGACTTCTCTATGACAGTTCCTACTTTTCTCCTTTGCTTTTCTCTCTAAAAACACCACTGTGTCTTTGTCTCCTCTGAGTAGATGTTGGCTCATTGAGAGACAGTGGCAGATAATCCAAGTATCTTTAGATCAAAAGTCTGATCAAGTCCTTAACTCACAGATACCCCTACACTGGAATTTGTCTTCCCCCAATTGATTTTTTTTTTTTTTTTTGAGACGGAGTCTTGCTCGGTCACCCAGGCGGAGTGCACATGATCTCGGCCCACTGCAACCTCTGCCTCTCGGGTTCAAGCAATTCTCCTGCCTCAGCCTCCAGAGAAGCTGGAATTACAGGCACCTGCCACCACACCTGGCTAATGTTTGTATTTGTAGTAGAGACAGGATTTTGCCATGTTGGCCAGGCTGGTTTCAAACTCCTGACCTCAGATGATCCGCCGGCCTCAACCTCCCAAAGTGCTGGGATTACAGGTGTGAGCCACTGTGCCCAGCCCCCCAGCTGATTTTTAAAATCTCCTTATTCCTTCTGGAGATACTGAGTCTCTGCTGGTTTACAGGTTATGAGGTCACTAACCAGGCTGTCTCAGCCAATGCCAGTAAAGTACACTTCTATAATTTTTTTGTAATTGTGATTATTCATTCACACTATTTTGATTCTTAATAGTCCAGGTTTTGCAACTCTTACAATCAATAAGGAAATTTATAAAATAGAGCCCTCAATGATACTTTTATTCAAATAAATATCACTATTAGTAGAAGAAAATTACTAATTTATATGATAATGCTTCACTACTTCTGAAACATTTTTTACATTCACTATCAATTAATAGCCCTGTGAAATAAGTACATTATCCCTCTTTTAAAGAGAAACATAGGGCTTAGATAATTTCAGTGAGTACGATCACATAGCCAGGAATTGTCCCCAGGCAAGGGCTACTGAGACTAAATTTATTGAAAATAGAAATGTATAGTGATTACCTTGAAGGGCAATTAGATGTTGTCAGGTTTTTGTTTTTGTTTCTTTCCCCCTCTTCCATACCAAAGGGAAGGCACAGCAGTGGGCTGGTTCCTCTAGAACTTTGTGGTCTAACATTTTAGAAAATTTTCCTTCTTTTACTATACAGCCAAGAATCCCGATACGTTCCAAAGAATGTGTTGGTGGACTAAGATGCCAGTAGTGTTCTAGGAGGAAATGGAAGTAGATATCTACGGCCACTTGTAGCCCGCACACTGTCTTTGTAGGAATTAGAAGGTGGCTCTCCTTCTTTTTCTTTTCTTTTTTTTTTTTTTGAGAGAATGCCTCGCTCTTTTGCCCAGGCTGGAGTGCAGTGGCATGATCTCAGCTCACTGGAACCTCCCCCTCCCACATTCAAGTGATTCTTCTGCATCAGCCTCCTGAGTGGCTGGGACTACAGGTGTGTGCCACCACAACCGCCTAATTTTTTTGTATTTTTTGTAGAGACGGGGTTTCACCGTGTTAGCCAGGATGGTCTTGATTTTCTGATCTCATGTCCCCCCTCCTCAGCCTCCCAAAATGCTGGGATTACATGCGTGAGCCACCGCACCCAACCAGTGGCTCTCCTTCTTCTAGAAAGATGCGGGCTACTCCAGATGGTGCCTTGGCGGCATAGTACAAGTTTTCAGTGTTCTGGTACATTTGTACAAGGCATCGTTGTAAGTGGTAGACCTGTGGGTAACAGTCACCTGATCTCTCTAACATGAGTATAGGAAGCCCATACTACAAGATCTAGATAGTGCCTGAAAAATCCTGACAATGCAAAGGTAATTTTATTTTATTTATTTTATGTGTTTATTATTGAGATGGAGTCTTGCTCTGTTGCCCAGGCTGGAGTGCAGTGGCATGATCTCAGCTCACTGCAACCTCCGCCTCCCAGGTTCAAGCAATTCACCTGCCTCAGCCTCCCAAGTAGCTGGGACTACAGGCTTGCACCACCAGGCCCATCTAATGTTTGTGTTTTTAGTAGAAACCGGGTTTCTCCATGTTGGCCAGGCTGGTCTTGAAGTCCTGACCTCAGGTAATCTAGCTGCCTAGGCCTCCCAAAGTGCTCAGATTACAGGCGTGAGCCACCGTGTCCTGCCTACAAAAGTCATTTTACTTCCAAGTATGAACTCTGAAGTTTTCCTCTTCATTCTGAATTCTCTGTCCTTCTTGAGAGTGCTTACAACCTCTTCATAAGAGTATGAGTCCAAATAACATTGCCACACCAAGAGCCTCTGAGGTCAAAATCAATACAAGCTGATTCCCTCCCTCCCTTCTTCTTCCCTCTCTTCCTCCCTCTCTCCTTCCATCCATCCGTTCCTCTCTTTCTTCCATCCTTCAGTATTTGATTCTCTATCATGTGCCACATTAATATAGTTTCTGATGAGGGGAACATCTGTCTATTTCCACTTCTTATGGGAAATAGACAGATGTTCCCCTCATCAGAAACAGAAAAAGAAATAATAATTATGGTTCATTGTGATGAATGTAATGACAAAAGTAAGCTCAGGATATTATAAGAGTACACAGGACAAGTATCTAACCCCAACTTGGGAGTCAGCATGTTTTTCTTACAAGAAGTTACATCTCAGCTGACATCAAAGGATAAATAGGAGTTTTCTGGCAAAGAAGTGTGTGGATGCATAGGGTTGGAAGAAGGTGGGAATAGGAAAAAAGAGTGGTCAAGAATGAGAGAGCACCATGTGTTAAGATTTGAAGACAAGAAGTCACAGTGCCTTGGAAAAGCTGTGTCCATATGGAGCATATCCTTCCATTGTATTCTCACTTGCTGAGCTTCCTCTTCTACTCTCTAGTATCCTTGGCTGTGTCCATGGGTCCCAATTTCAATCTTTATCTTTAGGCATTGACCCTATCCAACTTGGCCAGGAAAAAGTACACCGTTGGAGAAACAGTGAACCTGATGTCTGTGGATGCTCAGAAGCTCATGGATGTGACCAACTTCATCCACCAGCTGTGGTCAAGTGTTCTACAGATTGTCTTATCCATCTTCTTCTTATGGAGAGAGTTGGGACCCTCAGTGTTAGCAGGTGTTGGGGTGATGGTGCTCGTAATCCCAATTAATGGGATACTGTCCACCAAGAGTAAGGCCATTCAGGTAAAGAAAGAGTCACCCAGAAGATACATGCCTTCTTTAATGTCTAAACCCTTTTTCTTACTCTAATTCTTAATGGGAGTTTGGGCAAGGCAAAGCTGGTGGAAGATTTTCTACCATCTCAAATGTACTTGGCTTTCTCTGTCTTCCCTTTTGATCTTCTGACAACTCTTAGGGTTTATATACATTCCTCTGTATTCATGTTAGAGGGAAGAGCCTGACTGGGGAAGGAAGGGCTGCCCTAGAGATGCTGCACATAATTCTTCCATCTTGCTCTGCTGGGCTGCCCTAAGAATAGTGATTTCAGGCCCTGCTTCTCCTTCATAAACCAACCACAGAGAGCAGTCACATGAGCGATCCAAACTGTCAACCTGAGCCCTGGCAATCACCCTACCACCACCAGGTGGGAGGGCTCCATGTAGACAGTGTCCTCAGTCCTGCCAGAAGTCACAGCTTGGGTGGATGAAATTGACAGTGTATGATTTATTCAGCATTTGCTTTTGCATTCCAGTTACAAATAATTGCTTTTAAAATATTTCTTGCATATTTACTTCTCTGAGAACATGAATTAGGGCTCCTGCTCTCATGGATCTTACACTCTACCTGGTGGGGTGGTAAAGAGATAGGCAATACACAAAGAAGAAAAATACCAGTAGAATTAAACATGGTAATGAGATAGGGAGTGAGCGGGTGGTTATTTTCAATGAGTTCAAGGAAGGCCTCTTGGGGAGAGGATGTTTATGCTGAACTCTGAATGACACAAGCCTGACTGTAAAGGAGAAAGCCTTGGCAAGGGCAGGGGAAGAACAGCCCAGGAGGAGGGTAGAGTCAGGCAAGGGCTGTGGGGCAGAAACAAGCTTGGCACATTTAAGGATCAGAAAGAGGATGGGTGTGGCAGAAGTGGAGTGGGCAAAGAGGAGGGTGGAGGGAGGTGAATCCCATCACTGGCACCTCAAGTTCTTACTAAGTGACAGTCACAAAGTAGCAGTGAGGCTTGATGTCTGTAGCAAACCTGAGTCCTCTCTCATGGAAGCATGTTTTGTTTTCCTTTTGCTTTTTTCCTGGCAGGTCAAAAATATGAATAATAAAGACAAACGTTTAAGGATCATGAATGAGATTCTCAGTGGAATAAAGGTGAGAATCTGAGCACAGGTGGCTCTCTGTGGGTAAGGACAGAAGCAGCGGCTCTCTCTTGGCCTTCACAAACCCTGATAGAGGTGATGGATTCCTGCTTCTGGGCCAGTTGTATCACATGACTTTTGTTTCATCATGTCCTCCTGCTCCTCCCAGGTCCTCTGTTGAACCTCGATTTCTATTTATTCACCCTAAATGGCTAGTTTTGTTTTGACAATTTACTGTAGAAGTTTTTAAACATGTAGAAAAGCAGAGACTATCATGAACCCCTATGGACTTTATACCCAGCTCCGGGAATTATCACCATGACCTAACTAGTTTCATCTATAATCCCACTCCCCTCACACTTACTAGATTATTTTGAAGCAAATCTCAGAGATCTTGTCATTTCATTCATAGATACTATGTATGTGTCTCTAAAAGAAGGACTTATTTTTATTTTTATTTTTTTAATTTATTTTGAGATGAAGTCTCGCTGTCACCAGGCTGGAGTGCAGTGGCGTGACCTTGGCTCACTGCAACCTCCACCTCCTGGGTTCAAGTAATTCTCCTGCCTCAGCCTCTTGAGTAGCTGGAACTACAGGCATACGCCGCCACACCCAGATAATTTTTGTATTTTTAGTAGAAATGGGGTTTTACCTTGTTGGCCAGGATGGTCAACACGAGGTCTGTTGACCTCGTGATCCGCCTGCCTCAGCCTCCCAAAGTGCTGGGATTATAGGCGTGAGCCACTGCGCCAAGCCAAGAGGGACTTATTTTTAAACTACAGCCACAATACCATTATCATACCTTTAAAAAAAAAATCAACATTCTTTGATACCATCAAAGTTTTCCAGTTGCCTCATATGTGCCTTTGGTTTGTTTGTTTTGCTGTTGGTTAGTTTGAATAACAAACCAAAAAATGTCCATGCATGGTATTTAATTGATAGTGCTTTTAATCCACAACTCTGTGTGTGTGTGTGTGTGTGTGTGTGTGTGTGTGTGTATGTGTGTGTGTGTTGGTCGTTTCAAAAAAAACTAGGTTATTGTCTTGTTTCCTGTATTTCCTGTAAATTGATAGCTCTGAAGACTTGATTTAGATTTGATTTGGGGGTGGGAGTGCAAGGTGTTTTCAAGTGGTGCTGTGTGCTTCCAAACTGCAGCAATAATAATTTCAGTGGGTCCAGGCAGCGTCAGCCTGATGCAGCCCTTACAAGGTCTCCTGCTAGTCTTCCGCTAGAGCAGTGGTTTGTGACACTGGCAGCACATTAGAATCACCTGAGAAGTTTGAAGTTTGTAAAACCCACTGAGGCTGGGGCCCTACTTCAAACCATTTAAATTGAACTCTCTGGGGGTGAAGCCCAGACATGTATATCTTTTTAAAGTTCCCTGGGTGATTCTAATGTGCCGCCAAGGTGAAAACCACTGTTGTAAGAATTTTATGATCATTGCCTAGATATGTTATTTCATTAGGAATTGTGAAAGAGTAACATTTTTTAATTCTGTTATTCCCTTGACATTGATTAGCTGGAATTTTATGAAGAATTATCTCTCTTCAACTTGTTTGTCACCTTAAAATGAAGTCTGTATGGAATAGGCAGAACAAATGCTTGCTTCTTTCTGTCTATTTACCAGCTTTCACAATAATGCATTTCATCTTCCAGAGGTGACCAATAAATGTCTTTAAGTAAATATTCATGGATTTTAACATTACCCTAAACTTCTTAAAAATGAAACAGAGAAGGCCGGGCGCGGTGGCTCAAGCCTGTAATCCCAGCACTTTGGGAGGCCGAGGCGGGTGGATCACAAGGTCAAGAGATCGAGACCATCCTGGTCAACATGGTGAAACCCCGTCTCTACTAAAAATACAAAAAATTAGCTGGGCATGGTGGCGCGTGCCTGTAATCCCAGCTACTCGGGAGGCTGAGGCAGGAGAATTGCCTGAACCCAGGAGGCGGAGGTTGCGGTGAGCTGAGATCGCGCCATTGCACTCCAGCCTGGGTAACAAGAGCAAAACTCCGTCTCGAAAAAAAAAAAAAAAAAGAAACAGAGACCCCTTTTAACTCCTTGTTCATTCTCCTCACAAAGCTCTGATATATCCTTCTGTGAATGTGGCAACATTAAAACAGGGAGCTGGTTTTGAATGTCAGCTCTGCTACTGGGTAGCTTGATAACTTTCGGCGAGTTCCCTTGCCTCTCTCAGCTTGTTTCCTTATGGTTTAAATGAAGATAATAACTATACAAATTTAAGATATCTAACTCACCTTGATTTGCCCAGAACTTTCCAAGTTTTAGCACTGAAAGACCTGTGTCCTAGGAAGTCCTTTAGTCCTAGGCAAGCTGGAACAGTTAGTCATACTAAGGTTGTTATAAAGATTAAGTGAGATAATATATTTTAAATGCTTTGTACTAGCCGGTCACCGTGGCTCATGGCTGTAATCCCAGACTCTGGGAGGCTGAGGTGGGCAGATCCCGAGGTTAGGAGACCAGGACCATCCTGGCTAACACGGCGAAACCCCGTCTCTACTAAAATTACAAAAAATTAGCCAGGCGTGGTGGCACACGGCTGTAGTCCCAGCTACTCAGGAAGCTGAGGCAGGAGAATTGCTTAAACCTGGGAGGTGGAGTTTGCAGTGAGCCAAGATCATGCCACTGCACTCCAGCCTGGGTGACAGAGCAAGGCTCTGTCTCAAAAAATGAAAATAAATAAATAAATAGGCTTTGTACATAGTAGATTGTCAACAAATACAAGCTACCTTTCTCTAATCATGTTTTATAACCTGGGTTTCTATTCCCCATATTTTGGGGACTATATCCTAAAACATGGGTGGATCAGATACACCTGGTTCCCTTTTGGGGGCAATCATGTGAGCTGTATTCTTTTTTGAATTATTAGATCCTGAAATATTTTGCCTGGGAACCTTCATTCAGAGACCAAGTTCACAACCTTCGGAAGAAAGAGCTTAAGAACCTGCTGGCCTTTAGTCAAATACAGTGTGTGGTGGTATTCATCTTACACTTAACTCCAGTCCTGGTGAGTAGCAGAGGGGTCCATGGGCTGGGTGTTCATCTGGATCCGCATCAGCTTCCTGAAGAGGAAGTTCTACTTTTGATAGACTAGCTGGCACCTCTAGGCCTGACTACAAGATCCAGGGGACTTGTCCTCCTTCTAACTGCCCCATGCTACTTTTCCTCCTTTGTATCACACCCGCAGCTCTAGTGTACTGTACAGTGGCCTGGCAGCCCAGAGCAACTTTTCAGGATGCACAGCAAGAATGTGGTATCCAGGAAGATTGGCTTAGGAGGTATTGTCTTTGGGGAGGCGATGTAGGTCTATAGTGGAAGGAACACTGATATAGGAGTCAGGAGACCTGAGCGCTGGTCCTAGTAATCCATTAAATGACTCTGTGACCTTGGGGAAGATATTTTCTCCTCTTCTGGGCTCAGTTTTCTCATCTGTAACCTGAGGAAGCTGGATCATCCTTAAGGTACTTTCAACTCTGATATATGGTATTCCTGTAACTTAGCACAATGCAGCTTGGTCCCTTTTACGAATAAATTGCTCATGACCTTGCCCTTTCCAGGTATCTGTGATCACATTTTCTGTTTACGTCCTGGTGGATAGCAGCAATATTTTGGATGCACAAAAGGCCTTCACCTCCATTACCGTCTTCAATATCCTGCGCTTTCCCCTGAGCACACTTCCCATGATGATCACCTCCATGCTCCAGGTAGGTTGGCATTCTCACTGCTGACTGCCCGTCTCTGGTTAAAAGCCTTGGAGTCCAGAATGACTGGTCGTCACATCCCATGTCTAACTTTTGCTGGTAAACTTTCAGTGAAACAGATCTGTTTGGTCTCTGGAGACCAATGGTTTGATCTTAATAATATGAGTTTTCTGAGCCCCAGTTTATCTGACTATAAAATGAGGATAATCATACCAATCTCATCTACCTCACAAGGAGACAATCTTGTGAATGCATTTAGTGAGATTATGATGTTTAGTCCTGGTATAGGGAACATTTCCCAGCCCAGTTTCTCCCATATTTTTCCAAGGCTCTTAAGGTGTTAAGATAGCTAGCATTAGGCAAATATGGCACAAAGGGAGAAGAAACACCCTCCCTTTGCATAAACCCATGTGGTGGTCAAACCAAATGCAAATTGGGAGCCTCAAACTGTCAGAAAATGAGTTTGGAGTTTAGGAAACCTTGGATGGACCAGAGGGAATATCTGGGTTCTGAAAACTGAGCGTAGTCACTGATATGCGACACATATCAGATCTGCAGAGGAAGGTCACAGGACAGGCAGCAGACTGATGAAAAGGCCTGAATGAGAGGGGTGGAGTGTGGTGACTTGCATTTATCCCAGAAGTGGCTGGCTTTAGAGAGCTCAGACCATGTGAAAAAGAAGGCCTCCCTGTCCTAGAGGGTGTAAAGAAAGGGTGACATATTTGGCAGGTAAAGAAGCAACAGGATCTTTTTAGATACAATTTATTGCATAAACAGCAAAAGCAAGATCAGCAAAGGTATCAGCTCTTTGCATTCCTGGTCCTCAGCATGACACCGAATCAAAAAAGGGTCAGATGATGGCAAGGCACAGTGGCTCTTGCCTGTAATCCTAGCACTTTGGGAGGCTGTGGCAGACAGATCACCTGAGGTCAGGAGTTTGAGACCAGCCTGGCCAACATGGTGAAACCCCATCTCTACTAAAAATGCAAAACTTAGCCAGGTGTGGTGGCATGCACCTGTAGTCCCAGCTACTCAAGAGGTTGAGGCACGAGAATCACTTGAACCTGGGAGGTGGAGGTTGCAGTGAGCCAAGATCACGTCCTTGCACTCCAGCCTGGGTGACAGAGCGAGACTCCATCTCAAAACAAAACAAAACAAAAGGGTCAGATGGTGATGCAAGGTGAGCAGTGGGTTACTCTGTTTTTGAGGAGCTGATCCATGCAGCAGCTAAGTGGTTTTATAGACTGCTTTTGTACCCTAAGGAGGGAACAGGCAGAATAGCCTAAGGCTTCATCAGAGCCTGGGTGGCAATGAAAAGCCATCTCATGACACCCTCCTTGGAAGAGAGGGAAGTAGGTGAGAAACATCCTTGTAGAAGCGCCTCAAAATCTTCCCAAGTTCTCAAGCTCCAGGGAGACTGCAGGGTATTCTGCCAACACTCAGGTCACCTGCAGTTTAAGCTTTAGCTATCTGGCCTATGTGAAGTGTGAAGGGTCCCCCTGATGCCATAGCCAGTTCCTCTGCAGAGGCTCCCAGGAGTGGCTTAGCTAGGATGCTGGATGGGCATCAGGCATAGACTCAGTTAAATAAGAGAAAGCCAGGGGCCTAGTTACCAGAACTGGATAGAAGTTAAGCTTTTGTCTTAGAAGGTAGGAGGTAGTTTCTGGAACTAGAGCCAAAGACTCCAGAATAAGTTCACCTGTCTGTGATGAAATGGCTTCCAGGGCTGAGTTCAGGGGAGATTAGGAGATGCTAGCTATGCCAAATAGAAAATCATGGGCTAGTGACAAAGTCAAAATCTTCCTGCTTGTGCTTGTTACTGACTTTAGTTCTTGAGAGCCTTTGTGTTCTTCTCTAGGCCAGTGTTTCCACAGAGCGGCTGGAGAAGTACTTGGGTGGGGATGACTTGGACACATCTGCCATTCGACATGACTGCAGTTCTGGTAAATAAATTTGGAAGTTGCTTCCCAAACTTATTCCCAGTGCTGGGCCAGAATTTTGATAATACAAGAGCTTAGCAGCAGCAAACTGAAAGGGAGAGCTCAGAGATTTGTCTTGAGCCTATGTTCGCATAAGATACATACTGTTCTTACTTGAATTATGTTTACACTTAGAGCAGATTGCTTAACTAGATTGCTAAGTAAATCTGGACCAGCTCATCTGAGGATAAGCAGGGAATCCCGCAAAGGATCCGGAAAGCAGAAGTCAGGATGTAGCCAAATGTATGGGATTGGGAAGGTAGCCTGGAGTGAAAGAATACTCAGATTCTGAAGGTTTAAAGACTGGGGGCCAGCCATGGCCAGAGTGGGCAGTAGGACTGGAATCCATGATGTGGGGGGATTTATATAAGGAGAGGGAATTCATATAAGGGGACTGGGCAACAGAGGGCTGGAGAGTATACTCAGAGTATCTGTAGGTCAAGAATCTGGGCTACCAACAGGCTTGGGAGTTCTGAATCAAAAACAACTTTAGACTGGACGCAGTGACTCACACCTATAATCCCAGCCCTTTGGGAGGCTGAGGTGGGCAGATCGCTTGAGTCCAGGAGTTCGAGACCAGCCTGGGCAACATGGCAAAACCCTATCTCTGCTAAAAATACAAAAATTAGTGGGGCGTTGTGGTGGGTGCCTGTAATCCCATCCACCTGGGGGTCTGAGGCAGGAGAATCTCTTGAGCCCAGAAAGTTGAGGTGGCTATCAGCTGAGATTGCACCACTGCACTGCAGCCTGGGTGACAAAGTGAGACCCTGACTCAAAGGAAAAAAAAAAGTTCATATGCAGGTCACTTCCGGTCTCATTCCAGATTTTTTTTGCCTCTTGTTAGTGTAGTAGCCAGCACTTAGCAGAAACAATCCTGAGAGCTGAGGAAGAAAGTAGAGAGAGATACATGAGGGCTGAGAAAGGGCAGATAGTCACATGGGGACCTACATTTGACTAAAAGAGGGAGCTTTTTCTCAACAGACAAAGCTGTGCAGTTTTCAGAGGCCACCTTTACCTGGGAGCGTGATTTGGAAGCCACAATCCGAGAGTGAGTTGCCTTCTTTCCATCCTAATGTTCTTTAGCATTCTCTTTGCCTGGACTATTCTCAGAAAATTCCATGTAATAGAATACGTGGGGAAATGAGCTATGTGCATGGATTCAGTTAGATACTAGTGCAGGATAAACACCTGGAGAGATGAACTGAAGGCAAAGATTCTCAGCCTCTTACCCTGATAACTGCATTCGCCACCCTGCTTTCCTACTATGAGTATGAATGTCCAGCTGAGATCCCATGAAGACATTTGTTGTGCAGATTGTGGACAGAGGTAGTGCGAGGTTGGTAGGTGGCCTGTTTCTCTGGGTGTGGTGGAAGATACACACAAGAACCTGAATTCAGTATAAGTTCATTCATTCAAGAATAGCAGTCAGGGGCCGGGCGCGGTGGCTCAAGCCTGTAATCCCAGCACTTTGGGAGGCCGAGGCGGGTGGATCACGAGATCAAGAGATCAAGACCATCCTGGTCAACATGGTGAAACCCCGTCTCTACTAAAAATACAAAAAAATTAGCTGGGCATGGTGGCACGTGCCTGTAATCCCAGCTACTCAGGAGGCTGAGGCAGGAGAATTGCCTGAACCCAGGAGGCGGAGGTTGCGGTGAGCCAAGATCGCGCCATTGCACTCCAGCCTGGGTAACAAGAGCAAAAACTCCGTCTCAAAAAAAAAAAAAAAAAAAAGAATAGCAGTCAGGAACATTGGAATCTGGCTTCTTTCCCCAAACTGGACATTGGGAGCTACCTCTATATGATTCTATTTCAGATCTAGAGTTTCACATCAAAATAACCCATTCACATACCCTACCGTGTAGGCTACCTCCTCTGCTGTGCAGGTATGCTGCCCTAAGCCAACTTCCTCTAGCCCTGATGTTGCACATAGTGTGTCTCTTAAGCACCATATATAGTAGCACACCCAATTCATCCACTGAACACAGTACACGGAGTACATCAGGAGCCTGAGTAGACCATATCTTTCTTTCTTCACAACTGAGCACATCTTATCGTCTTCTTACTATACCCCTGACTTCCCACTCCTCTATCTTGTTCCTATAGCCTTTAACATGGACTCAGAGCTAGCCCCAGGATGAGTTGGGGCAGGAGCATCTTCTCTGGACCCTCCTAACCCAACAGGTTTCCTTTGCAGAGAAGAAACTGGGCAGGGACTCCACTTTACTGCTATAGGTCTGGAATAAGTTCATCTCAATAGGCAGGTTCAGAAAGACTGGGAACAAGTTCCGAATGTTCCTGATGTTCTAGAAACTCAAATAATGTCCATGTGTCAGCCCTGACACACAGAGTTTCTGGGAACCTATCCCAGTATGGGCTCCAACCCAGACATAATCAGATACTCAGGAGAAGGTCCAGGGAATCTACTTTCAGCAAATGTTCCAGGTGACACATTTAGTAGCTAAATTTGGGAAATGTTAATCTAGTCTAATCCCATTAGTAAGAAAGGAGGGGTCCTTAGTCAAAAGGAAGTGACCTTCCACGATAACATAGCCCAGCAGTGTCAGATTTGGGATTTGAACCAGGCCAGGTCTCCAGGCCCCCACTAGGGTCTTACTCAATGGGTAGGCATGTTAGTTCTAGGAGAATTTTATCATTGGAAATGCACATTTGATACAAACAGCTTATAAATGAATTGGATAAATTAGGGCTCATTCTCTAGCCTTTTAGAGCTTAAAAAAAAAAGTATTAAAGAAGCACATTGGGGTCTTATATATCCAAGGCAAATTTTCCAATCTTGAGGGGGAATCTCCTAATACCAGACTTCATGGAGACTCAGAGAAGTGACTTGAACTGCTCTTCAATACCTGACCCCTGCTATCTCCTTCAAAGACATTATTCTCTTTCAGTGTGAACCTGGACATTATGCCAGGCCAACTTGTGGCTGTGGTGGGCACTGTTGGCTCTGGGAAATCCTCCCTGATATCAGCCATGCTGGGAGAAATGGAAAATGTCCACGGGCATATCACCATCAAGGTAAGAGGCAATGCCAATGAAGAAGCCTTCTGACTCCCGAATGTGGGCCACTTTGTGCTTTCGCCTTACTGGGGAGAAGGCACTGAGGGCTAGTAGATGAGGCCTTGGAGACATCTGGTAGATTTATGGACTGTGATCCTTTGTCCCGTTTCAGCTTTGTATAATCAGTTGCTGGGGGTAAGATTTGGGAATCTGCATTTTTAATAAACTCTAAAGGTGATTCTCATATGCATACTACAGTGTGAAAACTGTTGACTAGAGAGGTCTTCCTTCAAAGTATAAGCATTTCTGGCCGGGCGAGCCCAGTGGCTCGTGTTTGTAATCCCAGCACTTTGAGAGGCCAAGGCAGGTGGATCACCTGCAGTCAGGAGTTTGAGGCCAGCCTGGTCAACATGGTAAAACCCCAACTCTACTAAAAATACAAAACTAGCTGGACATGGTGGCACATGCCTGTAATCCTATCTACTTGGGAGGCTGAGGCAGGAGAATCACTTGCGCCCAGGAGGCAGTGGCTCCAGTGAGCCAAGATTGTGCCACTGCACTCCAGCCTGAGCAACAGAGCAAGACTCTGTCTCAAAAAAAATAAAAATAATAAAAAAAATTTTTAAAAAGGTATTTCTGCTATGTCTATGTATTTGTTTCTGAAATATTATGTGTTCTGCAAAACTGTAGAATAAAAATAACAGAATCTAGGGGGAAAGAGTTGTAATAGATCACTAAAAATGTATATAACTTTGTAACCAAAGTACCAACAAAAACAATACCAACCTTAACAATGACATCTAGAGCAATAAAAACAGGAGCATTGTAAAATTAGCACTGGCATTTGCACCCAACATTACAATTACTCTTAGGCCTCTCTCTTCTTCCCTTGAGAGCTAAATCTTGGATGGCATTTGCTTCCAAAATAAAAATCTGGTGTAGGGTATTGTCTTCTTCATCAATTACAATTTTTTTTTTTTTTTTTTTTTTTGAGAGGGAGTCTCTCTCTGTCATCCAGGCTGGAGTGCAATGGCACAATCTCAGCTTACTGCAACCTCCACCTCTTGGGTTCAAGGGATTCTCCTGCCTCAGCCTCCCAAATAGCTGGGATTACAGGTGTGTGCCACCATGTATATTATTCCACAATATACAGACATCATTTCTGGATTTACCAATCACGATTGAACTACTTTGCAATTTTAAAAACATGCACTATAGCAGAGCAGACTACAGATTTAAGTCTGTCTTCTAACTCCTTTTGGGAAGCTTTTTTTGTTGCTACTTCATAACTGGGTTCTTCCTCAAACACAGGCATTTGTTGGTCTCCATCTCTGCTTTTAGTTTGTTTGTTTAAGTTGGAATCTTGCTCTGTCTCCCAGACTGGAGTGCAGTGGTCCAATCTCAGCTCACTGCAGCCTCCGCCTTCTGGGTTCAAGCGATTCTCCTGCCTCAGCCTCCTGAGTAGCTGAGATTACAGACTTGCACCACCACACCCAGCTACTTTTTGTGTTTTTAGTAGAGATGGGGTTTTGTCATGTTGGCCAGGCTGATCATGAACTCCTGACCTCAGGCAATCCGCCTGCCTTGGCCTCCCAAAGTGCTGGGATTACAAGTGTGAGCCACCATGCCCTGCCTTCATCTCTTTTTGGATATAATCTTGCTTCCTAAGATGTCATTTATACAAGGGGTCCCCAACCCCCTGGGTCTCAGACCGGTACCAGCCCATGGCCTGTTGGGAACTGGGCTGCACAGCCGGAGGGGAGCAGTGTGCGAGCATTATCACCTGAGCGCCACCTCCTGTCAGATCAGCAGCAGCGTCAGATTGTCATAGGAGCCCAAACCTTATTGTGAACTGCACATGCCAGGGATCTAGGCTGCATATACTGCCTGATGATCTGAGGTGGAACAGTTTCATCCCAAAACCATCCCCTACCACCACCCCATCCATGGAAAAATTGTCTTCCATGAAACCGGTCCCTGGTGCCAAAAAGGTTGGGGACCACTGATCTATACCGTTTTCTTGACAGTGTTAGCACTTTGTTGGTCCTAGTAAACTCAATTGGGTTTGACTAAAACCCTCTTCTAGAAGCAACGTATACATTTATCATCTAATTTTCAGGATCATGGCTGGAAAGTGATAGTCCAAAAATAGGGGGGACTTTTTTTTTTTTAGATGGAGTCTTGCTCTGTTGCCCAGGATAGAGTGCAGTGGTGTGATCTCGGCTCACTGCAACCTCTGCTTGCTGGGTTCAAGTAATTCTCCTGCCTCAGCCTCCCAAGCAGCTGGGATTATAGGCACATGCTGCCATGCCCAGCTAATTTTTTGTATTTTTAGTAGAGCTGGGGTTTCACTATGCTGGCCAGGCTGATCTCAAACTGCTGACCTCATGATCCGCCTGCCTCAGCCTCTCAAAGTGCTGAGATTACAGGTGTGAGCCACTGCGCCCAGCCCCAAGAGGGGACTTTTAATCCTGAAGAGGATATTGAGTGCTGTCAGTGGAATAACTATAAGCACATGAATAAATATCGGATCCTCAGTCATCCTCTCATGCAGTTCTTCAAACTTAAGCTCCATTTGTTTCTCCCTTTCTCCTGCCACCCCATCCTTCAACTCTGCATTTCTGGAAGTGCAGCTGTAATGTGGTCTGATCCTTTTTTATCTAGGGCACCACTGCCTATGTCCCACAGCAGTCCTGGATTCAGAACGGCACCATAAAGGACAACATCCTTTTTGGAGCAGAGTTGGATGAAAAGAGGTATCAGCAAGTACTAGAGGCCTGTGCTCTCCTCCCGGACTTGGAAATACTGCCTGGAGGAGATTTGGCTGAGATTGGAGAGAAGGTATTTGGGATAACAAGGGATCTTCAAGGGTGAATGCATATAGAAGAGAAAAAGTGAGGATGGTGGTGAAGAACTAACTACATGGGGGTAATGTGTTGATCAATTTAGGTAGTCATATTTGGAACAAACACCACAAATCATGTGTTTGTACTAAGTGGCCACAATAGTCTATGTAAATAACTCAGAATTTTAGAACTTTCTGCTTGGAAGCAGATATAAAAATTATATAATTTAAATCAAAGATGATGAGGCAAAGGTAATGAGAAGTTTATAGTAACTGGCCCAAGGTTGATCTCACAGGTGGCGGGGCAGAAGTGGGACCAAAGTCTAGGTGTCCCGATTCTACTTCTGTGCTAGCGAGGCCAAAGAAAGATTCTACTCATTTGCTTTGAACACTTAGATGTTTATTGTGAATTATCTTCTGATATTATTAAAGGCCTTTCTTAAAAATAGATTTTGAATGACTATATTGTATTAATTATACAGATCTAGCATAATTTATTTTCAAATCTCTTTTTTTTTTTGAGATGGAGTCTCACTCTGTTGCCCAGGCTGGAGTGCAGTGGCATAATCTCTGCACTCTGCAACCTCTACCTTCCAGGTTCAAGTGATTCTCCTGCCTCAGCCTCCTGGGTAGTGGGGATTATAGCTGTTTCAAATAAATAACTTTAGGCCAATAATTAAAGATTACATCCAACTTACCATTTTCTAGCAGATAATTTGCTTATTTAATAGTCTGCCACCACTCCTAGCTAATTTTTAAAATATTTTTAGTAGAGACAGGGTTTTACCATGTTGGTCAGGCTGGTCTCAAACTCCTGACCTTATGATTTGCCAGCCTCAGCCTCCCAAAGTGCTGGGATTACAGGTGTGACCCACCACACCCAGCCTATTTTGAAATTTCTAAATAAAGACCCTGCATATTTAGAATATTTTCATCCTCCCTCCCCATTACTGGAAATAAATGTAGCAATCTTTGGGAATAAAAATATTGAGATGTTAGAAGATTAATGAAGATACAGCTCTAGAGTAATTTGGTTCATTAATTAGCATACACTTATTGAGCACCTACTATGTGCCAAACATTGTTTTAAGTACTGGGGTTACATCCATGAACAAAACAGAGAAGACCTCTGCCCTGGTATAGCTCTACCTTCTCATGGGGTGACAAGCAACAAAACTATTAAATAAGCAAATTATCTGATAAAAAATGGTAAGTTGGACATAATCTTTAGTTATTGGCCTAAAGTTATTCGTTTGAAACAGGTCTTTATTTGTATATAGGAACTTGTAAGATTTTTAAGTCCTTGACAAATTTCTTCCTTTTACCCTTCCCTATTAGATTCTGTGAAGGTGGGTCGAAGGAGTAGTGCTTAATAGAAATTATTTTCTTCTTCAGGGTATAAATCTCAGTGGGGGTCAGAAGCAGCGGATCAGCCTGGCCAGAGCTACCTACCAAAATTTAGACATCTATCTTTTAGATGACCCCCTGTCTGCTGTGGATGCCCATGTAGGAAAGCATATTTTTAATAAGGTCTTGGGCCCCAATGGCCTGTTGAAAGGCAAGGTGAGAAATCATTTAACATGATGAAGATACAAAGGTAGGGTGGGAAGGAGAGGGGAGGACATGTCTGGCAAGTAAGACAGGGAAGATGGTGGACATACGGTAATCAACACAACTTCATGTTATTTTTATAGACTCGACTCTTGGTTACACATAGTATGCACTTTCTTCCTCACATGGATGAGATTGTAGTCCTGGGGAATGGCACAATTGTAGAGAAAGGATCCTACAGTGATCTCTTGGCCAAAAAAGGAGAGTTTGCTAAGAATCTGAAGACATTTCTAAAACATACAGGCCCTGAAGAGGAAGCCACGGGTACGTAAGGAGGATTGGGACAAGATAGAACGTGGGCCATGGTGGGAATGGTAACCCAATATCTACTTCCTGAACTGTTCAGTATCCAGTGAACTAGATTTAGACGCGAACTACTCAGAGATTCAAACTCCGCTTTCTGGGTTCTGAGTCTCTGTGAGGAGACATAGAAACTGAAACTCTAAGCCTGGGCCGAACTGGTGGTTTATCCTGCTCATCTGATGTCTGACAGGCAATCAAAGGACTCTCTTTAGAAGGGTACACCTGAAAGTCTGAGTGAGTAACAACACTTGTGAAAGGAACACCAGTGGCACAAAGGTCCCTCTTGTGGGGGTGCCATGCTCCTATTGACTTGAGTCACACATGTCACCCTATCTACCCCAAATCCATGAAAACCAGTTCCTGGATAGCTTCATGGGCTGGCACCATTAGTGTACTGCAAAATTCTTTATAAATCCTAACAAAGGGATTTTGATTACTATACCAAAACCACTGGGTGATTGAACCAGAAAAAAATTATGGCAGTTGCATAGTCTCAGAGTATACCATAGAAACAGCCTCCAATATCACCACCATTGAGTTCACCAGTTAGCCCTACTCAGCAGTGGAACCCTGTTACTGTGACCTTTCCCAAGGACCTGCCAACAGCAGTCCTGTGCGTAGATCTGGTTATCACCCTCAAGTGGTTGTCACCAGCAGGAGTTCAGGTCTGAGACAGCAAGGACAGGAGGGTGCAGGGGCCATTCCAGGAATCAGTCAGATAAGGGAGTAGCTACACAGTCTATAAGTAACAGCATGTTCTGACTGTGAGGTGAGGACATGTGATGGCTTAAAACCACCCTGGGAAGCCCTAGAGTTTGAAAGAAAAATCTAAGACAGGGCAGGCTGCTAGGCTGCTGGTTTTCATGACTACTATGATTGTACGGCTGTTGGTTTTCTAGACTATAGCAGCCAAGGAGAGGGGGACAGAAAGAGAGTAAGTTAAACTGTCACCAAGTTTACTGTTCTTACTAAGTTTCAGCTCTTTCAAAAAAAACAAAAAAGCAAATGCTCCTGGGATAGTTGCAAGCCTTTGGTTAATTTCAGAGCTCTGGAAAAGTTGACTTTGACAATTTTTGGTCATTATCCTGATTGCTTTATGGAGGAGTAGATCTCTGGAGGTCCCTATTCTGCCATTCCCACTGATGCCCACACTGTGTCTTTTATTGTATCGTATTGTACTGTATTTTCAGGGTATGTCTTTTAAGTGTTTTAAATTAATACAAGTTTGTTAAATTATTTGAATTTCAAGATGAGCATTTTCTTTTCTTTTTTGAGAAAGAGTCTCACTCTGTTGCCCAGGCTGGAGTACACTGGTACAATCATGGCTCATTCTTAACCTCCCATGTTCAAGTGATCCTCCCACCTCAGCCACCCAAGTAGCTGGGACCACAGGTGTGCGCCACCAAACCCTGCTAATTTTTAAATTTTTTTTGTAGAGATAGGGTTTCCCTATGTTGCCCAGGGTGGTTTCAAACTCCTGGGCTAAAGTGATCCTCCTGCCTTGGCCTTACAAAGGGCTGGGATTACAGGTGTGAGCCAGCATACCCAGCCAAGATGAGCATTTTCTTCTTTTTTAATTTTTATTTATTTATTTTTTTTTGCAGTTCCATCACCTGAGCTACACATGTGGATGAGCATTTTCAATTTACAATCACCTCTTTAGTCAATTCTGAGAATGTGACTCTTCTATTTGTCTACCATAATCCTTAAAAGCTCTTTCCTCCTCCAAAGAAATCTGGGCGTTTCTAGGAATTTTCTTCTCTTTTTTCACCATTTTCTCTTCCAGTGAAATATTAATCCATCTCTCTTTTATCCTGATATTTCTTAATAACAAGATGTACTAATAACTAGTATTTATGGAATGAAGTATTCCATCCTGTATGTACATCTGCGATCCCTTACTGAAACCAGCAAGATCAGAGACAGCTTCTCTCTCCTTGTTCATAGGACTGACAGGGCTCTTTGCAGCTATTTCCCTAACCTCTAGTGTGTCTCCCTAGTCCATGATGGCAGTGAAGAAGAAGACGATGATTATGGGCTGATATCCAGTGTGGAAGAGATCCCTGAAGATGCAGCCTCCATAATCATAAGAAGAGAGAACAGCTTTCATCGAACACTTAGCCGCAGGTTGGCCATCTATTCAGCTGGCAGCCCTCATCAGCTCTGTATTTCCACTCGATCTTTCTCCTTTTCTTCCTGGGCTTTTCCTGTGAGGGTTAACACCATAGACACTCCCAGCTCTTCCTTTGCTTCTTGTATGAGCCGGGGGTTGGAGGGAAAGATTGAGATTGTGTCATTTTCCCATGATCATCTCTCCTGAAATGCGCTTTGATGCCAGCTGAGTGACTGTGACATCTGCTTGCAAGGAGACCCCTCAGGATTCACCTACATGCTCAGGGAGGCTTTCCTCTCTCAGTTCTAGGTCCAGTGGAAGGCATCTGAAGTCCCTGAAAAACTCCTTGAAAACTCGGAATGTGAAGAGCCTGAAGGAAGATGAAGAACTAGTGAAAGGACAAAAACTAATTAAGAAGGAATTCATGGAAACTGGAAAGGTGAATACCACACGAAAAAGTAGCATTTGAGGTATTATAAGGCTTAGAATCCAAAAATGCTTCATGTTAAATGAAAATTGAATACATACTTACAGGAGCAATATGTCCTCTGTCCTTTGCAAATCTTCAGATTCATTACTAACATGTTAGCAGAGGCGGTGGGCTTTCTGCCAAATCATATTTCCATAAAAAATGACATGTTTCCCATGAATATGCTCATCCCATACTTCATGAATGTTTGATTCCATTCTGGTGTGTGGAGGAACAGGAAAGCTCAGACCCAGAGTACATAATTCAAATTAATGAAACTTAACCACAAATTTTAAGGTCGGCAGTAGAACCCCATCATCTGCTCCACTCTGATATTTTGTGTGTTTATTTTAGAGACAGGGTCTCACTATGTTGCCCAAGCTGGACTAAAACCCGGGGCTCAAGAGATCGTCCCACCCAAGCCTTCTGAGTAGCTGGGACTACCAGGCATTCTACTGTGCCTGGCTTGTCCCAATCTATTTTTATATCTTCTCTTAAATGCCTTTAGCTCCGATGGTTATTTACCCTGCATTGTATTTCGACATTGTTCTATTATCCTTCCTGGCACAGTACAGAAATGGTGACCACAGACTACCAAAATTTGCTACCTGCTACCCACATTTCCTGGGGACTCCACTTCTCCTTGTACTTGGCATTCTAGGTGATTCCTTATCGAAAGCCATTAGGGAGTTCTACTAATATTGAGGTGGGGACTTTGCAGGTGAAGTTTTCCATCTACCTGGCGTACCTACGAGCAATAGGATTGTTTTCGATATTCTTCACCATCCTTATGTTTGTGATGAATTCTGTGGCTTTTATTGGATCCAACATCTGGCTCAGTGCTTGGACCAGTGACTCTAAAACTTTCAATAGCACCAACTATCCAGCATCTCAGAGGGACATGAGAGTTGGAGTCTACGGAGCTCTGGGATTAAGCCAAGGTATGTCTGATGGCTATGTCATCTTATAGAATCTGTCTGGACCCTGTACTTTTCCTGGACTGAGGAATGCATTTGCCATTATGTCCTGGGCACAGGTCTTCAGGGATTTCTGTGCATGGTGCTAACAAAACTGCTTCCATTTTTAGGTATATGTATTTTCATAGCACATTTCTGGAGTGCCTATGGTTTTAACCATGCATCAAATATCTTGCACAAGCAACTGCTGAACAACATCCTTCGAGCACCCATGAGATTTTTTGACACAACACCCACAGGCCGGATTGTGAACAGGTTTGCTGGCGTAAGTATCTCAAGGACTGTCAGGTGGTATGTTTATATACTGAGGATCTTTCTGACAGGGAGGAATTATCATGTCCCCCTAACAACACTATCCAGTTCCAGTTCTTATGTCCACTCAACATGCAAGTGTGTCTTGAATAGCTGCTGTGAGCGCACAAGGATCCTGGAGATTCAGGGATGAACATCTCTGAACCTTCAGGTAGCCCAGCATCTAGTAAAGAAGACAGCCAAGGAAGTGAAGGATTATAATAGAATGTAGTAAAGCCAGAAACAACAGTGTGGAAAGAGGTGGTCTGGGAGTACAGGAAAAAAGGCACTAGCCCAGCCTGGGTGATAAAGGTGGGAAATGTCAGAAAAGGTGGGACTTAAGTCACAGAAGCAAGCCAGGGAGATGGCGAGGGTTAGGGGCAGGGATGGCAGTAGAGCAGGGAGAGGATTATTCTGCAGATGAAGGAACATAAATAAAAGCATTGTCACCACCTGTGACAGGAAATACAAGGGATAGTAGGATAACCCTTTGCTTGGCCTCTGCCTCCATTTCTGAAACTTCTACCTTGAATGCTTTAAGAATGAGTAAATTTGGTCTGGACTGTGGAATAGAGCCATCAGTGATTTTAAGAAGTTCTCAGAGCCGGGCGCGGTGGCTCAAGCCTGTAATCCCAGCACTTTGGGAGGCCGAGGCGGGTGGATCACGAGATCAAGAGATCGAGACCATCCTGGTCAACATGGTGAAACCCCGTCTCTACTAAAAATACAAAAAAGTAGCTGGGCATGGTGATGCATGCCTGTAATCCCAGCTACTCAGGAAGCTGAGGCAGGAGAATTGCCTGAACCCAGGAGGTGGAGGTTGCGGTGAGCTGAGATCGCGCCATTGCACTCCAGCCTGGGTAACAAGAGCGAAACTCCGTCTCAAAAAAAAAAAAAAGAAGTTCTCAGATATTGTTTCCATCTACTACAGATCCTGGAACCCTTGGCATTCATTCACTCATTCATTCAACAATGTTTATTGAGCGCTTTCTATGAGCCAAGTACTGTACTAGGCACTGGGGCACTCAATGAATGAAGATGATAGATGTCTCTCTTCCATGGGCCAGACCTGACACATTGATTTTTTAATGCATTTGAGATGGAAATTCAGGAACAGAGGCAGAGATCAGGCAATTCTGAATGATAAGTAACTATCACCAGCACAGTTTTTAGCCCTCTGCTTGTGGAGCAGGTCTGGACTCTTGTTTGTTGAGTCTTGGGGCAGATATAGAAAATAGAGCTCACAGTCCACAGCCAGGTTCTGGGGACACAGTAACTGCTTCAAAAGCAGGCCGGTAAGACCACTTCAAAAGGTGGTCTCCCTGTGTCACCTTTCTCTGGGGCAGAACCAGTGGGCATGACGTCACTAGCGACAACTTCATTGGCCTTTCTGCTCTTTACTAGAACCTAAAGAACACTCAATTTTGGGTGAGAAATTTCTCATAGTAATTTTGCAAAGATCACAGTTTTCCCCATGTTGTAATATATATAATCTTCTGGGGAAGAGAACCCTGAGGTTTTCTGTGAGTTACTTAGGCAACAGTCATAGTTTGAAGACTGCTTTTGCATGAAAAGGGAAACTGTCATTAATTAGATAGTAAGTTTTGTTGGGGAGGTGGCTCAGGCCTATTAAGGGGAGTTTGAACGAGGGGCCTCTGGAATTAATGGCTGAGTCTTTAAGCAGGGACGAGTGAAGGAAGGAAAGATGGAAACTCTGTGCCAGGTAAGGGTCAAAAGTAATTTACATAGAACTGATAACTGGTAAAGGTTTCTTTTATCTGCCAACTGTGGATATAGTTATTTGCATGCTTACATGACTTTGGGAAAGGTAGGTTAGACTCAGGAGTCATCCATGATTCAGAGCTTTCTTGGAAGACCGTTATCCCTGATCTAGTTTGAGAAATTCCAGAGATAATTTAAACTCACTTTGGTACTCATATATTACTAATCAAAGAATCAACAGAATCCTCAGAAATCTAGGCAAGTGCAACCCAAAATATAACCAAGCTTCTTGAGTGTTCTTCAAACCATCCATCCATTCATTCATTTTCTCATTTGTTCATTTATTTCACATGACACAAAGGCAACAGATGCATCTGTCCCCGCTGGTTTACTTGGTTAGAACACTGTCCAGTTAGGGCTCACATTCAATCCCAGCTTCCTTCCTGTCAGTACTCTATGCCTGGCAGAGGAAGCAACTTCCTGGGTATCAGTGAAGAGTGGGCCTTGTTGACTAGATCCTCCAAGTAAATGTTTATCAAATGCCTGTTATGTGCCAGGCTCTGTTCTAGGTACTCAATGGAATTAGGATCTGTGTCAAGTTAGAATAATTGAATTGGCTTAGTTATGGGAGAAGAATTTACCCATAAGGCTGTATTAGCTTACAATGATTATGAATGGTTTAATAAATCTGACAAATGGGAATTTCACTGAGAAGCATGAAAACCTTTACCAAATCTGTTGGTAAAGGTAAAGGATGACTGCCATTATCTGTTTGTAGGGATTTTGATAAATGAAGAAATTTTTTTTTTTTTTTTGAGACAGTCTCACTCTGTCACCCAGGCTAGAGTGCAGTGGTGCGATCTCGGCTCACTGCAACCTCTGCTTCCTGGGTTCAAGAGATTCTCCCACCTCAGATTCTCGAGTAGCTGATATTACAGGCATGCACCACCACGGCCAGCTAATTTTTGTATTTTTAGTAGAGACAGGGTTTCACTTTGTTAGCCAGGCTGGTCTCAAACTCCCAACCTCAGGTGATCCGCCCTCCTCGGCCTCCCAAAGTACTAAGATTACAGGTGTGAGCCACTGCACCTGGCCTAAATGAGGAAATTATGGAAATGAAATTGGTTACTGAGGTGAGCAGTGCAGCCTCTTGCAAATGAATACAATAAAATGATTACATGAAGGAGTACAGGGAACACACACAATCCAACATATTCCGTGCTAGAACAAGGAAGATGTAAACTATCTTAGGAAGACTTTGATAATGGTGTGTGTCTCCTAATTGTTTTCCTAGGATATTTCCACAGTGGATGACACCCTGCCTATGTCCCTGCGCAGCTGGATTTTATGCTTCCTGGGGATAATCAGCACCCTTGTCATGATCTGCATGGCCACCCCCATCTTCGCCATCGTCATCATTCCTCTTGGCATTATTTATGCAGCTGTTCAGGTGGGTTTGGAAATGGCTAAATCATCTTTCCTCTCTATTTATAAAGGTCCAGCCTATTTCCTGAGAATCTTCTCTTTGGTTCATTGCTAGTCACTCATTCCCCCAGCACCTTTGCCCATTTAGTCATACATTGGCATATCCAGGAGCCCACAGGCCACTGTCTGAAGCTGGAGTGAGAGCATCAATGGGTGGACCATTCATGACAATGTCATCCTAACTGCTGCCGACCTCCCACTCCCTGGAAGCTTAAGTGGGATAGATTTATGTTTGGATCCAAGACCACTTTGAGATTGGCTCTGGACACAGTCTTGCAGCTCCATAGAACCCCCATGACAATGAAGTCGGTTCCGGAAGAGCCATGGTGTGGTGCTTCCTTGGTGGACTTTGGACAATCATAGCTGCTTGGAGATGTCTCTCAGCAGCAGCTGAGTCTATCTTTTTACTTCATTGAAGTTCTAGTTTCATTGAGGTGTCCATGGGTACTTTAGGCTCAATTCCAGTGAATGTGCAGCTTGAAAGCAAAACAGGAAAACTGGAACTAATGGAAGGAACCCTATTCCTGCAATAAAATGAATGGGAGAGGGGAAGGCTGTGGGGGAACTCTTGTCCCACCAGCTGCTTTTGTGGTGAACTGTTCACCTTGGGGAAATAATTCTGAAGACACTGTGGTTAGGGGCTCGTGGCCTTGTGGCCTGCGATCAGTGGCTCCCCCAGTGTGCATGTGCAGTTCCCAGGCACACTGTCACCATAGCAGCCTTTTAACTGTTAATAACAAACCGACAAACAAGAAGCAGGGCTGTTGAAAGAAACATCTGTACGTCCATGTCTAACATTTTGCATCCCAACTCTCCAATGTCCCACTTTTCCCAGATTTCAACTAGCCCTCATGGAATCTAGTAGCGCAATGGAACCATTCCACTCCCCCTTGCCCTCAGGCCACAGGGGCTCTTCCTGCATGAGATTCCACCCCGTTCCAGTTCTAACCACCTCAGCACTCTGCATACCTCCAGAATCCTCTGTACCTTCACACACCACTGAGGCAGTTTTGGTCACTTAACTGACCAGATTCTTCCATTTTTACCCAAACCTCAGGATACCCTTTTCTGGACATTTCCTGCCCATCCCCACTTTACATACCCCACGGGCCATGCTGCCTTTACAAAATCCTTTTGGGGACCTTATATCTAATGAGTACAGGAACTGTCACATGGACCTTTTCTCTAATGAGTACGGAAACTGTCACATGGACAATATACGTAGATCTGGGGGATGTGGGTTAGGCTGACAGAACTCAGGAGGTTTGGAGACTCAAAGCTCTGAGACTGAGGTATGATCTCCTCACTTTCACCCTCTCTGTTCCCCACCAATCCCAGTCTTCCCACTGGTCTCCTCCTCGGAGTCTCTCTCATTATTCTGCTCCCAGACATGGCACTGCAGTCTTTTGTCTTGTTCAGATGTAAGCTGTGGCCATCAGGGGGAAGAATGCCGGGTTGTGGCCAGAAAGGAGGAAGATGTCAGATGCCTCATGACTGCAGGACTGGCTGACTCTTTCGTTTTTGTGTCCAGATGTTTTATGTGTCTACCTCCCGCCAGCTGAGGCGTCTGGACTCTGTCACTAGGTCCCCAATCTACTCTCACTTCAGCGAGACCGTGTCAGGTTTGCCAGTTATCCGTGCCTTTGAGCACCAGCAGCGATTTCTGAAACACAATGAGATGAGGACTGACACCAACCAGAAATGTGTCTGTTCCTGGATCATCTCCAACAGGTGAGGCTTCCCCTGGGTATTTACCCATGTGTGAGCTTTGGGGTTATGCCTGTTTGACATTAGCTGTGGGAGGGCAAGCTTGGCTAGTGGTGTGAAATTCACTCTGGCCACACACACTGCTGTGTTATGTAAGTGGAGAGAAGAAAGCATGATGAGCTTTGGAGTCAGAGAGTGGGTCCCCATGCCAGCTCTGCCATTTACCAAGCTGGGTGAATTGCCTTGAACCCTCTAAGGAAAATCTCCATTTCTTTGTTTTTGTAATGGCCAGAACATGCCCTATCTCACAAGGTTCCACCTGTCTCATGGTGGAAGTCAAATAACTGTGAACATTTTGTAACCCAGTACCAAACAAGTGCTGGGTGAACTGAACATCCTCTATTTCCTTTTCTGAGAGTGGATGTGAGAGTCTCCATAGTCATGATAAGACCATTGATAACAGAAAGGGAAGCTCCCATCCTGTAAATAGGGTGAGCATTATTCTCCAGCATCCTTAAGCCCTGGCCTGGCAAGCAGTATGTCCTGGAAAGAGGAAGGTCTTTTTAAGGAAGAAAAATTCTTGAGTGGCTTCCAAAGTGTCTTGAGGCACTAATGATGCTCAGTATTATTTGGAATGTGGACAGGTCAGGAGTTTGATTGTAAAGATATTTTATTTCTTAGAGACTTTTCAGGAAGGAAAAGGTATGTAAGTAAATCTTAATAGACCTTCACTGTGAAGAAGGTATCATATTTATTCATACACTTTAAATACTTTTTTTTTTTTGAGACGGAGTCTTGCTCTGTCACCTAGGCTGGAGTGCACTGGTACAATCTTCGCTCACTGCAACCTCCGCCTCCCAGGTTCAAGCAATGTTCCTACATCAGCCTCCCAAGTAGCTGAGTTTACAGGCTTGTGCCACCACACCCAGCTAATTTTTTGTGTGTTTTTAGTAGAGATATGGTTTCACCATATTGGCCAGACTGGTCTCGAATTCCTGACCTGGTGATCTGCCCACCTCAGCCTCCCAAAGTGCTGGGATTACAGGTATGAGCCACCACACCCAGCTTAAATACATTTTCTTTGGGAAAGTCCATTTTTACAAACTGTGTCTATACATATATAATCTTCAGTTTTCTACAAAACCCCAGTGTATCTCCCTGTGGGCAACTCACACCTAACTTTCCTTCACCCTCAGCTGCTTCTTCCCCTTTTAAAAATACTGAAATCAAACAGGGCACGTTGACCTTTCCTGTGGTGCTTACTTTTTTTTGGGGGGGACGGAGTTTCGCTCTTGTTACCCAGGCTGGAGTGCAATGGCACGATCTTGGCTCACCACAACCTCCGCCTCCTGGGTTCAAGCAATTCTCCTGCCTCAGCCTCCTGAGTAGCTGGGATTACAGGCATGCGCCACCAGGCCCAGCTAATTTTTGCATTTTCAGTAGAGACGGGGTTTCACCTTGTTGACCAGATTGGTCTCGATCTCTCGACCTCGTGATCCACCCGCCTCGGCCTCCCAAAGTGCTGGGATTACAGGCATGAGCCACCGCGCCCGGCTACTTTTTAATCTTATACATGGATTCACTATGGCATTGCTTCCCCAGCCTGATCAAAAGAAGTCACTTGGAGCATTCATTCAAAATGCAGATTCTTGGCCAGGAGCAGTGGCTCACACCTGTAATCCCAGCACTTTGGGAGACTGAGGCAAACAGATCATGCGAGCCCAGGAGTTCAAGACCAGCCTGGGCAACATGATGAAATCCTGGCTCTCCAAAACACACACGCGCACAAAAATTAGCTGGGTGCAGTGGCATGCACCTATAGTTCCAGCTTCTTGGGAGGTTGAGGTGGGAGGATGGCTTGAGCCCGGGAGGTCAAGGCTGCAGTGAATCATAATCATGCCCCTGCACTCTCACCTTGGTGACAGAGCAAGACCCTGTCTCATAAAACAAAAACAAAATGCAGATTCTTGAATCCCATCCCAGGCCCCCTGAATCAGAAAAGGGTCCAGGAATTTTCCACATGAATTTTTAACATTGTATTTTAACAGTTGCCCTTGCCCTAGGTGATTCTTGTGATTTGGTGAGTTTGGGAGACATTGCACAGTAGAATTCCCTTAATTTAGCAAACTCCTGTAGGATCTTTAAAATGCAATTTGTTTTCTTAAA
The DNA here is from genome assembly GCF_048565385.1 of Saimiri boliviensis. Lineage (NCBI taxonomy): Eukaryota > Metazoa > Chordata > Mammalia > Primates > Cebidae > Saimiri > Saimiri boliviensis. The sequence continues at coordinate 84,448,478 of NC_133460.1, forward strand.
AAAGAAAAATCAATAGGCTTTTAGGAATACATGGTGTTTCTAAGTCAAATTGAGGCTTCGCCTAAGAGTGCAGCCCAATTGAGTCAAACCCTCTGAGAATGTTCCATGAACACCAAGGATGCTGGTTAAGATGAGGAAGTGATCAGTGACACCCACTCTCTGGTTCTGTTGCCCCACAGGTGGCTTGCAATTCGCCTGGAGCTGGTTGGGAACCTGATTGTCTTCTTTTCGGCCTTGATGATGGTTATTTATAGAGATACCATAACCGGGGACACTGTTGGCTTTGTTCTGTCCAATGCACTCAATGTGAGTTTGAAGGTTGGGAATTTGGTTATGCTAGTGGGCTTATTCTTAAATTAAGCCTCAAGTATACTCTGGAGCCTGTGCTCTTGATTCCCTCTTAACCCCAGAAGGACTAACGGAGACTGAGTTTCAAACCCTGGCTCCATCTTTCACCCATGGACATGCTCCTTACTCTTCCTAAGTAGACATGAGTGCCCTCTAGAAAACGGGACATAAATGTTGACCTTAGGACTTAAGAAGGCAATTTCATGTGTTTCAATCTCATCATTCCCTGTCTGCCTCTTTGCTTTCTAGTTAAAAGAGAATAAATAACTTTCTTCTCTAGAATGGAGCAGTAATCAGAAAGCCTTTTAGAACAAAAACTCCCCCTGCGTTTTTCTTAGATCACAGAATAATTGGAGGCAATTCTAATAAAGAAAATAGAGTCTGATAAACTATAGAATGAGTCTCACTGCAGCATCCCCAGCATGACTAGGGGAGACGTGGCAGGCACGGTTATTTTCTAGCACCTAAGACAGTGGCTGGCACTGCAGTAACTATTCAATCAATATTTGTTCAATAAATGAGTCATTTGATCATCTTTTTGAACTAATTTTTGGAGATTTGCATAGTTATATGTGGGCTTTATAGAACAGTGCTGTTTTCATTAGAAGTTAATAAGGCTGGTGGGGTGCGGTGGCTCACGCCTGTAATCCCAACACTTTGGGAGGCCAAGGCGGGCGGATCAACTGAAGTCAGGAGTTTGAGACTAGCCTGGCCAATGTGGTAAAACTCAGTCTCTACTAAAAATACAAAATATTAGCCAGGTGTGGTGGCGGGCACCTGTAATCCCAGCTACTGGGGAGGCTAAGGCAGGAGAACTACTTGAACCCAGGAGGCAGAGGTTGCAGTGAGCCAAGATCATACCATTGCACTCCAGTCTGGGACAACAGAGCAAGATTCCATCTGAAAAAAAAAAAAAGAAGAAGTTGGTAAGGTCCAATGTTCCTGCCAGGGCACCTAAAAGGACTTTGTTATTCACTAAAGTCATTTAGTTCCTTGTGCCACTGCCCTTTCATCCCCCCATTTCTAGGCTTTTTAGCCCAGGACAGACAAGGCAAAGAAGAATCTATTAGATTGAACCAAAACAAAATGACTCAAAAAGCAGCAACTACATATGCTTCAAACGACACGAAGTGGTTACTCTGGGTCCCCATGATTCTCTCCTCTGCTGTCTATGGCTCCCTTTCTCTAACCACCATTTGCTCAACAAAAACTCCCTGTGCATATATGCAAACTCCTGAGTCTTTTCCTGAGAGAAGCTTGCATCTGAGTAATCTACAGATTCCCTGTCCAGGATCATGCCTTTCCCTGATTCACAAAGAGCACTAGGCATACAGGCAGGAGGCCTGAGCACCCGTTGCCAGACTCTCCAATTCTAGCTTTAGCCCCAAACCACTAGACACTCACATTGCCCTTTGTGTGAACACCTAATTGTTCTGTAGCCATTCAATGCCCTGCTCTTAATTCCTTCCCCAAGGAGGCGAGGATTGTCTTTCTTACACTTTTCCTTACTCTCTTGTAGAGCGCAGCACAGTGCTGGGTACAAAGTAGGCACTAGATCATCCTTGTGGTTTGAGTAGTGGAGTTGGCTGCTGTGTCTAAGATGATGATTTTCAGTCTTCTGGTTTTTCTATAGATCACACAAACCCTGAACTGGCTAGTGAGGATGACATCAGAAATAGAGACCAACATTGTGGCTGTTGAGCGAATAACTGAGTACACAAAAGTGGAAAATGAGGTAAGGGGGAATTAGAAAAATCCAGGGACAAGGCAAAAAAACATGCAACTCCTTCAAGAGCGCATCTCTAGAATGTCTCCATATTTCGCACGGGCTAGTAATGGGTCCCCTAAAGTTTCCTTTCCTGTAACTCAAAGGACCTAATTTCTTCAAACTTAGAATAGGAAATGGTTTAGGGGAAGTCAGGTCTTAGAACATACCAAGGAGATCTACAACACAAGCTCGTGGGATAATTTTTCTTTAACTGAATAAGGAAGGAAACTTCCAAAGGTACAAGTCCAGTTCAGTCTATGAAATGCAGAGGCCATTAGGTAGCTGGGCCGCTGCTACCCTTTTCCTGTTCTGTGACGTGGGTCCTAAAAGAACTGTTCGGCTGAGTTGCCACCTTATAAAGCTTACTTCTCACCTTGTCTCCTTGCCAGGCACCCTGGGTGACTGATAAGAGGCCTCCACCAGATTGGCCCAGCAAAGGCAACATCCAGTTTAGCAACTACCAAGTGCGGTACCGACCTGAGCTGGATCTGGTCCTCAAAGGGATCACTTGTGACATCAGTAGCATGGAGAAGGTAGGTAGAGTGAAGGAAGGCCTGGATGGGTGGCCTTGTGATCAGACAACAATTGTATGCAGAGTGGAGAGCAGCTGGGCCCTGAGCCTTCATCATTTGGATGGAGGAAGAGGGTCAGGGCACTTCCTCTGTCCTGGGGAAGTATGGGGACACAGTACCAGAGGGAAGGATAGCAGTCAGAAATCACACAGACTTACTGCAGCTGTCGGGTCTTCCACTCAGCTCCTCCCAGCCAGCTGACCAGAGCCCCTTTCCTATAAGGTCCACAGTATGCAGAGAGGAAATCGGGAAGGAAACGAGGGAGTGCCAGGCCTGGCAAAGGAACTGTTGAGAATAGCAGGGCGGAGGGTTGTCCTTGAAGGAAGAATGACCTAGTTCTCCTCCTAGTCTTCAAAGTCAGGCACCCTCCTTAGGCGCTCTTGTGCTCCAAGGACTTGGGGTCTGATGAGCAAGGACACTGAGGTCCGGATCAGACTCTGGCTCTCAGCTGGTGGCAGACCTGATCCTTCCCTTCTCTTCACTTCTAAACAAGGATTTTTTTTCTTTTTTTTTGAAATGGAGTCTCGCTCTGTCACCCAGGCTGGAGTGCAGTGGCACAATCTCGGCTCACTGCAACCTCTACTTGCCAGGTTCAAGCGATTCTCCTGACTCAGCCTCCCAAGTGGCTGGGACTACAGGTGTGTGCCACCACACCTTGCTAATTTTTTATATTTTTAGTAGAGATGGGGTTTTGTCATGTTGATCAGGCTGGTCTTGAACTTCTGGCCTCAGGTCATCTGCCCACCTTGGCCTCCCAAAGTGCTGGGATTATAGGCATAAGCCACCATGCCTGCCATAAATAAGGATTTTTTTAAAATCTATAATTTCCAATAATAAGTATAACAACAGCTGCTGAGTAGGTCCATTTCTTTTTTTTTTTTGGAGTGCAATGGCGCGATCTCAGCTCACCGCAACCTCCGCCTCCTGGGTTCAAGCAATTCTCCTGCCTCAGCCTCCTGAGTAGCTGGTATTACAGGCATGCGCCACTATGCCCAGCTAATTTTTTGTATTTTTAGTAGAGACAGGGTTTCACCACGTTGACCAGGATGGTCTCGATCTCTCGACCTTGTGATCCACCCGCCTCGGCCTCCCAAAGTGCTGGGATTACAGGCTTGAGCCACCGCGCCCGGCCTTGAGTAGGTCCATTTCAAATAGTGACTACAGTTCTCAGTAAACAATGATTTTTGAGATCTTTTTCTGACATCTGGGTACTTTTTTCCTCACCCAAACCAAAATCAGTTTAATGTCTTAAAGATGGAATAGCCAATCACTGCCTCTTACTACCTGTGACTGTGAATACCCAGGCTAAATAACCTTTCCCCAAGAAATCTGTGTGGAACTAATGCATAAGCGAACTGTATTCACAGATTGGTGTGGTGGGAAGGACAGGAGCTGGAAAGTCATCCCTCACAAACTGCCTCTTCAGAATCTTAGAGGCTGCTGGTGGTCAGATCATCATTGATGGAGTAGATATTGCTTCCATTGGGCTCCACGACCTTCGAGAGAAGCTGACCATTATCCCCCAGGTGAGCTCTAGAACTTACTCGGGCACATGCCATGGTGGGCAGCTTATTCTTGATGTCTGTTCAGTCAGCACTATCATTTCTGCAGTCCACTCAGGATACCTGAGCTAGTTGCCTAGGATGGACACGTCGTTTCCAGAACTGAAGTTTTTGAAATGTTTGGAAATACGCATTTGTGGCTGCCTGAGTCTGATCGCTAGGTGGCAGCAACACAACAGAAGTCAAGTAGAGCAGATGATTATTTAGCATTTCTATAGACCATCACAGTTTGCAAGACTTTTGCAATCAGCATTAGCAGTTTTGCCGCTGAAGCTTGAAGCCATTAAGCTTTATACTCCCCATTTGCTATGGTTAAAAGATAGAGGAGGGAATTTGCTGCAGGTTTCTGCCAGCAAGCGGAACGCTTCGTGCATCAGCAAGAAAGACTTCCCCTCGGCTTCCTCTGGATCCTACCAGATAAAGATTGCCGCGGGGCCTCTCCACTCGCCGGCAGCCAGAACCTTTCCTCCTCCGCCCACTGCAGCCCAGTTTCTCTGTGGGTAATTTTGGTCTGTCTAGTATTTGCTCAGTTCAATACGGTCTTTTCTCCAGCCTCTTTAAAAGCGTGTTATCTTCTCATGCAGCTGTGCTGTTCTTTCCTCTACCTTGAAACCATGAGTTTTGGTTTGGGAGGCTGAGGCAGGTGAATCACTGGAGCTCAGAAGTTCAAGATCAGCTTAGGCAACATGGCAAGAACCCCTCTCTACAAAAAATGAAAAAAAAAAAAAAAATCAGCCGAATGTGGTGGTGCATTCCTATAATCCCAGTTACTCAGGAGGCTGAGGAAGGAGAACTGCTTGAACATGGGAGGTGGAGGTTGCAGTGAGCCGAGATCATGCCATTGCAGTCCAGCCTGGGCAACAAGCATGAGACTCCATCTCAAAAAAAAAGAAAAGAAAAACAATCAGCCGGGTGTGGTGGTGTGTGCCTGTGATTACAGCTACCTTGGAGGCTGAAGTGGGAGGATCAGTTGAGCCAAGGAGGTCGAGGCTGCAGTGCGTGGTGTTCTTGCCACTGCACTCCAGCTGGGCAACAGAGTAAGACTCAGTCTCAAAAACAAAAACAAACCAAGGACTTATCTTAACGTTGTGCCTAGCCCCTGGCTGGTGGCCACTCCAACCCTTTGGAGGGAAAACCTTGTGGAAGCTCAACCACAAACCAGCTTCCTGCCTCAGGAATCCACCTCAGGCCAGTCCCATCCGCCTTCTCCCAGTCCCATCCGCCTTCTCCCAGTCCCGAGGAACTCCAAGGTCCTTTCTGGCATGAGCCCCAACAGCCCCCTCATCCCTTCACTTGCAGGACCCCATCCTGTTCTCTGGAAGCCTGAGGATGAATCTCGACCCTTTCAACAACTACTCAGATGAGGAGATTTGGAAGGCCCTGGAGCTGGCTCACCTCAAGTCTTTCGTGGCCGGCCTGCAACTTGGGTTATCCCATGAAGTAACAGAGGGCGGTGGCAACCTGAGGTAATGCTCCATAGCCTGCTGTCCCTGCATGCAGTGAGGGGATGTGAGGGGCCACTCCTCCTGTTCCTGTGTTAGGTGGTGCCTGGCATAGAATTGTCATCCAGGTCTAATTCTCAATGTGTAAAATGACCCTGTTATAGAACTCACAAGATAAAATAGGTGTGAAAGTGCTTTGCTGGGTGCATTGATTCATGCCTGTAATCCCAGCACTTTGGGAGGCCAAGGCGTGTGGACTGCCTGAGCTCAGGAGTTCGCAACCAGCCTGGGGAACATGGTGAAACCCCATCTCCTCTAAAAAAAAAAAAAAAAAAAAGATACAAAAAATTAGCTGAGCATGGTGGTATGCACCTGTAGTCCCAGCTACCTGAGAGACTGAGGCAAGAGAATTGCTTGAACCTGGGAGGCAGAGGTTGCAGCGAACCAAGATCACGCCACTGTACCACTCCAGCTGGGGTGACAGAGTGAGAGAAAGGAATGAAGGAAGGAAAAAGAGAGGGAGGTTCAAGACTCTTAAAAACTGGCCGGGCGCAGTGGCTCACGCTTGTAATCCCAGCACTCTGAGAGGCTGAGCCAGGTGGATCACCTTTGGTCAGGAGTTTGAGACCAGCCTGGTCAACACAGTGAAATCCTGTCTCTACTAAAAATACAAAAAGTAGCCAGGCATGGTGGTAGGCACCTGTAATCTCAGCTACTTGGGAGGCTGAGGCAGGAGAATCGCTTAAACTTGAGAAGTGGAGGTTGCAGTGAGCTGCAATCGTGCCACTGCACTCCAGCCTGGTGACAGAGCAAGACTCTATCTAAAAAAAAACAACTCTTGAAAACCTTTGTTATTAAATGTACTTCTCATATGACATTACACAATGTGAGCTTACACATCCCATGATTGTGGAGAACCACAGAAAGCAGAGGCTCCCAGCTGTGCACAATCAGTATGAAAATAGTCTCATTCCTGGTCCAACCCTAGAGTCTAATTTAATTGTATGAGGCTACAGTAGACATGGGGAATTGGTTGTGGTTTGTTTTTTGTTTTGTTTTGTTTTGTTTTTTGAGAGTCTTGCTCTTTCACCAGGCTGGAGTGCAGTGGCACAATCTCAGCTCCCTGCAACCTCCGTCTCCCGGATTCAAGCGATTCCCCTGCCTCAGCCTCCTGAGTAGCTGGGACTATAGGGGTGCGCCACCACACTCAGCTAATTTTTTGTATTTTTTAGTAGAAACAGAGTTTCACCATGGCCAGCGTGGTCTTGATAGCCTGACCTCATGATCCACCTGACTTGGCCTCCCAAAGTGCTGGGATTACAGGCGTGAGCCACCGTGCCCAGCCGACACGGGGAGTTTTAAAGGATCCCCACGAGGCTGTTAAGGGCATCCCAGTTTGAGAACCACTGAGAAAGAGCATGCAGATGAGTCCTTAGGCACTGTTGAAACACCTGAAATCAACAAAAGACTCTCTTGGCTTTCACAGCTCTTTTTACCTTTCTAAAACATTTTTATGTAGTTGACAGTTCACTTCTGGACAGTTTGCCTGTCCCTAAATAAGTTGATCTGGCATTTTTCCTGTAACATTTTTGTTTTTCCTTCTATACAGTGAAGTTCTGCCCTCAGCCAAAGCCCACTGCTCATGGACAGGTCTTGCTCCTGCCCCAGGTGCCTCAGTGGTGGTAGGCAAAGAATAGGCTATTTGCAAGTTGAAGCTCAGGAAGGAGGGGAGGGCTCAGTAACTGTGGACCAGTCGCTCTGGCTTCACCTGGGAGCTTGTTATACGTGCAGAATCTCCAGGTGTAGACCTACTCAACAGAATCTGCATATTAGCAAGATTCCCAGGTGATTTTTATGCACATCACACTTGAGAAGCAATGCCTAGAGTGTTGTGGTTAACTAGGCTGCAAGCTAAAATCACCCAGGAAGCTTTAAAGCTCCCAGTGCCTAAACTGTAGCCCAGACCGATTGAATCGGGGACCCAGGTGATTTCAGTGTATAGCCCCAGGGAACACTTGCAAGCCCTGGTGAAGAGCATCATCAGTTTACTTTCCCTCCACAACAGATCTAGGAGCTAGCAGGACTTAAGTAGATCTCTAGGCCAGTATAAAAGATCATTCAAACACTCAGTCAGCAAAAATGTAATAACACCTACTATGGGCCAGGCACTGAAAATACAAAGGCAAACAGAGACATAACCCTGACTTCCAGCACTCACAGCATAATGAAGACAGATCTGTGTGAGTAAATGCTAGCACAGTCTGTGCTACAGAGGGGACACGTGGGACACTACGGTAGGGTGCTATGGGAGGGAGGCCTTCACACTTCTGGTTTGTAAAAACAAAAATCATAGGCTGGGCACTGTGGTTTATGCCTGTAATCCCAGCACTTTGGGAGACCGAGGCAGGCGGATCATCTGAGGTTAGGAGTTTGAGACCAGCCTGGGTAACATGGAGAAACCCCGTCTCTACTAAAAATACAAAATTAGCTGGACATGGTGGTACATGCCTATAATCCCAGCTACTCAGGAGGGTGAGGCAGGAGAATCACTTGAACCCAGGAGGCGGAGGTTACAGCGAGCCAAGATTATGCCATTGCACTCCAGCCTGGGCAACAGGAACAAAACTCCATCTCAAAAAAAAAAAAAAAAAAAAACATGCCGTCTTTCTCCTCACCAAGCTCCTTTCAGATCTGAGTTTCAAATCTGGACTAGGGGACTAAAATGTACATTTCTCTGTTGAATGATGGATAAGTTCAGCTTGGAGGGAGCAGCTGAAAGCCAAAGTGGGGCCTCAGTAACAATCTGTTAAAGTCCAAAGTATACATTACACTTTGGGCCAAGCATGAGTTTGGTGCAAGCTAAGCAAATCATTTTTCAGTGTATTTGATCTTACATTACAGGGGAAAGCTAGAAGTTCATCTTGGGTGACTTCTCATCTCCTGCAGAAATTTTCTTACAGAGAATCACAGAACTTTAGCCACCCCCTGTTTAATATGTTCCCTAATGGCCACAGCAGGAAAGAGCAATTCGCAAATTCCTGACTATTTCCTTCACATCATTTCCCAGAGCTTCTTTATGTAAGTAAGAGGTCCAGCCTTCATTACAGGCTTTTAGCAAATTAAAGCTATTTGCATTTTACAAGCATATTTGAATTCCACATACATTGCATCTCACACCAAGACATCATGTTCATTAGATAGCTTCATCTCTAATCAAGGCAGAAGGGCTTGAACAAATAATTAGCCTTGAGACTAGAATTACACATTAAAATAATAAATGGATTTGCTAAGGCTGAAAAGAAATGCCATTGGGGCATTCTGGTGTAGTGTCACCCTATATTAATGGTTTCAGGTCAAATACTGCTAAAGTAAACTTGGTGACATTCATGTTGTTTTGGAAATGTTGGTATCACTGAAACCAAATATAAAGAAGCATTGTACCTGGGCCAGTGTTTTCCAAACTTTTTTTGAGACGGAGTTTCACTCTTGTTACCCAGGCTGGAGTGCAATGGCGTGATCTTGGCTCACCGCAACCTCTGCCTCCTGGGTTCAGGCAATTCTCCTGCCTCAGCCTCCTGAGTAGCTGGGATTACAGGCATGCGCCACCACACCCAGCTATTTTTTTGTATTTTTAGTAGAGACGGGGTTTCACCATGTTGACCAGGATGGTCTCGATCTCTCGACCTCGTGATCCACCCGCCTCGGCCTCCCAAAGTGCTGGGATTACAGGCTTGAGCCACCGCGCCTGGCCCAAACTTGTTTAATTGTAAAAATGGCTTGAAGTGCTTAGGAAAAAGGCCCATTTCTAGGCTCCTCCCCACTCTGATGGAGTAAGCAGGGACCCAGAAATATGACCTTTTTTTTTTTTTTTTTTTTTGAGGCAGAGTCTTGCTCTGTTGCCAGGCTGGAGTACAGTGGTGGAGCTCAGCTCACTGCAACCTTCGCCTCCTGGGTTCAAGTAATAATTCTCCTGCCTCAGCCTCCTGAGTAGCTGGGACTACAGGCACATACCACCACGCCCAGCTAATTTTTCTATTTTTAATAGAGACAGGGTTTCACCAGGTTGGCCAGGATGGTCTCAATGTCTTGACCTCGTGATCCGCCTACCTTGGCCTCCCAAAGTGCTGGGATTACAGGCATGAGCCACTGCGCCTGGCCGAAATAAGACTTTTTAGTTAAGTACTTGGGGTTGGTTTTCAATTGGAAAAGTTTGAAAAACGATGCCCATAATAGCAATGAACAGCTAGTTGAAGAGGCCCAAACGTTCCAGGGGAATTTTGGAGTGGGGGTTTTGAAAGTCTGATCTGGAACATGAAAATGGTCCCCCTGCCCTGTATGTTTCCTTCGTCCTTGGGAACTAACACATGGCTTCTTTTATTGGCTGCAGCATAGGCCAGAGGCAGCTGCTGTGCCTGGGCAGGGCTCTGCTTCGGAAATCCAAGATCCTGGTCCTTGATGAGGCCACTGCTGCGGTGGATCTAGAGACAGATAACCTCATTCAGACAACCATCCAAAACGAGTTCGCCCACTGCACAGTGATCACCATTGCCCACAGGCTGCACACCATCATGGACTGCGACAAGTAAGTAGAGGGGGACAGAGGTTGACACGTACGACTTAGCCCTTGCTCAACAGTAACAGTGTCAGCTGGAAAACACCCGGCAGCAGCAGATTTAACCACCACCATATTACTGATGAAGAAACAGGCTGGGCACGGTGGCTCATGCCTGTAATTTCAGCACTTTGGGATACTGAGGCAGGTGGACCACCTGAGGTCAGGAGTTCGAGACCAGCCTGTCCAATGTGGAGAAACCCCGTCTCTACTAAAAATACAAAATTAGCCAGGCATGGTTGTACATGCCTGTAATCCCAGTTACTCAGGAGGCTGAGGCAGGAGACGTGCTTGAACCCAGGAGCCGGAGGTTGTAGTGAGCCGAGATCACGCCATTTTACTCCAGCCTGGGCAACAAGAGCAAAACTGCATCTCAAAAATAAATAAATAAATAAAAACAGAGAGATGTCAGGTGATCTGGCCAAAATTTTATATCAAGTTAATGTAAGTGAATAGGATTAAGGGAACTATTCATATCTTGAGGGTAAAATAGGAAACTGAGTGTTGTAACAATTAACTGGGGATAGGGAGGTGGAAGCTCAAGCCGTGAGTAGCAGATGTTGACTGTAGACCTTCCCAGCCATCCTGAGCCTCAGCTGCTGCTCTGTAAAATAGCTAGAAACGTTCCGTTCCTTCCAGCTGTGTCATATTACATTCAAAAGTCAGTGATCTTAGAAAGCTGTTTGGAGATGATAGGCACCCTTTGTAAACCAATCTATCGTTAAACAATGTGTACTGCTTTTAAAAACGCATGTAAATGGACTCATACTGCCTTTATTCTTCTATCACTTGGTTCTTTTGTTCAGTAGTTGCAGAATTCATCCATTGATGTGCATAGCTGTGGCTCATTGATTTTCACTGCTCTGTAGCCTTGTCTGACTATACCACAACTTAGTCCTGGTTGTTCTTATAAATGCCCAGACTTGAGATGCTACTTTCTAAGACTTTTATCTCTTTCTTCCTTGTTTCAGGATAATGGTCCTAGACAGTGGGAAGATCGTAGAGTATGGCAGCCCTGAAGAACTGCTGCAAACCCCTGGACCGTTTTATTTGATGGCCAAGGAAGCTGGCATTGAGAATGTGAACAGCACAGAATTTTAGCAGCAGGCCCCATGGGTTAGAAAAGGACTATAAGAATAATTTCTTACTTTATTTTTTGTGAAATACAGAATACATACAAAAGTATATATAAAATGTACATTTTAAAGAAGAAGGATAAGTGAACACCCATGAACGTACTATCTGGATGAATAAATATCACCAGGTGCCTGAGAAACCCCTCGATTATCTACCTCAGTCATACTTCCTTGCTATGCACCTTCCCAGGGACAACCACTGTCCTGAATTTCATGATAATTGTTCCCTTTACTTTCATTTCTGTTTTATCACCTTTGGAGGTATCTTTTTTTTTTTTTTTTTTTTTTTTGAGACAGAGTTTCGCTCTTGTTACCCAGGCTGGAGTGCAATGGCGCGATCTCGGCTCACCGCAACCTCCGCCTCCTGGGTTCAGGCAATTCTCCTGCCTCAGCCTCCCAAGTAGCTGGGATTACAGGCACGGGCCACCATGCCCAGCTAATTTTTTGTATTTTTAGTAGAGACGGGGTTTCACTATGTTGACCGGGATGGTCTCGATCTCTCGACCTCGTGATCCACCCGCCTCGGCCTCCCAAAGTGCTGGGATTACAGGCTTGAGCCACCGCGCCCGGCCCGGAGGTATCTTTAAACAACGTGTACCCTTTTTTACTTATGTAAATGGACTGACTCATCCACATCTTCTGTGACTTGATTCTTTTGTTCAATATTATATTTGAGATTCATCCATAGTGATGCAAATAGGTGTGTTATTTTTTTTCACTGCTCTGCAGTCTGGTATTGTATAAATATACTATAATTTATCAGTTTTAGCACTTGAGATCATTAGCATACTCAGGATTTTAACAATTATAAACAATACTACTATGGACATTCTGTTCTACATCTCCTGGCATATATGTAAGAGTTTCTCGAGAGTATAATCTAGGAATGGAGGATGTGCACATGTTTACATGCACTAAAACTAGCTGATGCCAAACTGGTAATGCCAACTGAAAACATTGCTGTCAATCTGATGAATATGAATTGATGTATCACAGAGAATTTCATTTGTATTTCCCTGCTATCTATTGAGGATGAATATATTTTCATGTTTTTGGGGTATTTGCATTTCCAGTCGTCTTTTAAATATTATGTCTGATAATTCCAAGGTCTGGATTCTTTATCTGTTGTTTCTGTTGGTTTTTATTCATGGTATTTTATTTCCTTGTATGTCTTGTGCATTTTTATTATAAGCTAATTCTCCTTAAAACTTTATCTGTAGATACTCTTTAAGGCCTAAATTGACCATGAGTTCTTCCTAAGGGAATTGGGAAAGCTTTAGCCTGTTGCCTGGAGCATTACCCAGAACCTCTTTGAATGAAATTCTTCACTAAGGGGTTTCAAACCACACAGTGCAACTTCAGGCCACAATCCAGCACAAGAGCCAGCTTGTGATTTACAAATTCCCAAGGGAGAGTGATAGGTTGAAGATAGACGAGGGCCTCTTGTTGTGGACTCCCTCTGCATTCTGCACGGCATTATCTAGTCTTCTCTACTTGTACATTGCAGGTATCACCCTTTCATGACACAGGTTCATCAGAGGGTTTTAGTCTGCACCGTGGCAGACCTTGGCTTTATCTCTTGCCTTAGCATCCTACATTATCAACGAAGTGGAAGTTTAAGATCTCCTGGGCAGGAGATTTCAGAAGCCAGCCTAAGCTCTGGGCCTTCCTTACCTCCTAGGGCCTTTTGTGTCATGTTATTTTGGGTCCCTCATATACTTTCCTCCATTTCAGTGATGTAATGATAAAGTTTTTTATTTATTCAGCATTTCACTGTCTGTTTAGTGAGGTGCTCAGCATTAAACTTCCAGAAGGAAGGGCATATAGCTATTGCAAACATACCTCTGCTTGCCCTGAATAGTTACGGGTTGTCAGTTTCCCAAAATAATAATCGTTTCCCCCTTCACACACAAATTGTCTCATTTGTATGATAAACTTGTGTGCCTCCCACACATAACCCTGTGAATTAGATTTTGAATCACAGCATAGATGGTGGTCAACAAAGTTGTATAAATATTGATGTGTTGGCTGGTTGGGGGGTCACTATTCATGGAGAATCCCCTCCCTAATTCTGCAAACTAGGTCTAGTACATTGTGACTATTCTATAAATGTTGGCTGATTTTTACAGGTAGATTTTCAGATCTATACCTGCTTATGCACATGAAATGTAGCTCCTGTAAATTGCAGATTAGCATATATTAATCTAAGATGCCATCAATTGTAAAATACCTATTATTTTCTATACCACAAAGAAAGGATACTGCCAGTTAAACTCTGGCATGCGTTGTTGGTAAAATGCATCCTATTTGTGGGGGAAAAAAAATAGCATGTTAAGATTAATACAATACCTGTAAATCTCTGTAAGAGCTAAGTCATGTTCTTTATCTCTGCTATTGATCTTTGTTCTTTTTTCCTGATTTTCCAGTCTCTGTTGCTCTTTCAATCCAGTATCATCATCATTATCCTCACTTCCCTTATTTCTTTTACTCCGCTATTTCACTGCCAGGTAGCTAACCATGTTTTTACCATCTGTTCTTTCTGATCATTAGAATTTCAAAAAACAGTGCTTTTTTTCTAAGTGGCTTAAAAAAAAATTTTTTTTTTTAGTGTTTACTTTGAAAACATATTCCATACATGTAAACTTTCCAATTTGCTTCTTAAACGAGTGTTTAGACATATAGCATTTGGAGGAGCAGGAGGAACTTTGAAAACAAAGGAACTGTTTCTGTGACTGCAGAAGCCAGAGAAATGCAAGCTAGGGAAAGCACCAGGATAAAAGTGAAACTGAAGGAGACACCTGATACTTTCTCTCTTTTTTTTTTTTTTTAAAGACAAGGTTTCACCATGTTGGTCAGGCTGGTCTTGAACTCCTGACCTCAGGTGATCTGCCCACCTTGGCCTCCAAAGTGCTTGGATTACAGGCATGAGCCACCACACCCGGCCGATACTTTCTCAATTTGTTTCTCAAGCAAAATGGTCCAGGCTGATGTTGGTATACTTATTACCAGAGAACTTTGAAGATAAACAACCATCACTTACTTATTTAGCTTCCAGTAAATGTCCAACACTGTGCCAAAAATTTTTGAAAAGCTATCTAGGCCAGGGTGGTGGCTCACACCTGTAATCCCAGCACTTTGGGAGGCCAAAGTGGAGGGATCACATGAGGTCAGGAGTTCAAGACCAGCCTGGCCAACATGGTGAAACCCCATCTCTACTAAAAATACAAAAATTAGCCAAGCATGGTGGTATACACCTGCAATCACAGATAGGAGGCTGAGGGCAGGAGAATCACTTGAACCTGGGAGGCGGAAGTTGCAGTGAGCCGAGATAGTACCACACTCCTGCCTAAGCGACAGAGCAAGACTCCATCTCAAAAAAAAGCTAATATAAACTAAATAAAGATTACTTTCCATTGTGGCCTAATTAATATCCCTTTCATAAGCTTTATTTCACTTAACCAATATCAGAGACAATTTTAGATAACTACCTAAAACTATACATTCCCAAATTCCACCACGGCTTCACTGTTTTCACCGATCTTTTGGGCACTTTCTGTGCCCTTCCCAGTTCTTCTGGGTGCATGGAAGCATAGCATTTCAGCAGTAAAGGAGCCTATGTCCATTGTTAAAGTGACTGTCGCTCAGTTTCAAATTTACCCTTTTTAGATTTTGCTCTTTGATGCTGGGGTGAGACTTAAACATCTCATTTCTGCTTTGCCTACTATTCCTATTAAGTTTTGACAATAGGAGGCGCTGGAGGGACACTGGACGCTGGCGGCATGAGGAAGAAAACGTGCTCTTTCTATTGGCTCTGTCGGCATCACTCTGACAGTTTCTCTGCAGCAGCAGTTCTCACAAGCAGCCACACTGATTTCAGTTTGCAGTTTTTCAACAGTCACAGAACCAGTGTCATCAAGCCCAACACCAACACCAGCTGAGCAGCGTCCCCTTTTGCAGAAGCAATAAAAAGAGTGAAAGAAAACAAACTAATTTTACACTGATGCATTGGCACAACAGGAAGAATAAGTCTATAAGAATATAAAGAATAAACCTGTAAGAATAAACCAGCAGGCCTACCTTTTCGGCAGAATAATTTTTGCCAAAAATTTTGGAAACATCCTTAGAATTAATTTGTTTTGTTTATATAATAGAATGAGAATACATTTAACCAATAGAATGAGAATACATTTAACCACACGTGCATACTGATCATGAATTTATTTTAGAATTAGCAAACAGTATTGTACAAACATTGATATTTAAATCTCTAAACTGCAGCTTAGATTTAATTGGCAAAGACTATATTCTACTCTGAGTTTAGTCTTCCACATGGACACGAGACTGGTTTTTTGAAAGGTTTCATATTGTTCATATTGTTCAGAAGGTTTCCTATTTCATATTGTTTGAAAATACCATAAGTAGGCCAAGCACAGTGACTCACATCTGTAATCCCAGCACTTTGGGAGGCCTGGGATCACTTGAGCCCCAGAGTTCAAGACCAGCCTAAGCAACAAGGCAAGACCTCTCTCTACAAAAAAAAAATACAGAAAGTTAGCAAGGTGTAGTGGTGTGCGCTTGTAGTCCCAGCTACTCAGGAGGCTGAGGTGGAAGGATTGCTTGAGCCCAGGAGGTCAAAGCTACAGTGAGCTGAGATCACACCACTCCATTCCAGCCTGGGCAACAGAGTAGGACTCTGTCTCCAAAAAAGAAAAGAAAATATCATAAGTAAAAGATTGTAAAAGTGCATGAAGCAATTGGCTGTAAAAAGCACCCACTGTCATAGCCTTCCTTTTAATTTCATATGCAAGTAGTTGGTTATGCTGTAGAATTTAACTGTTACAATATAAAAAGCAACTATTTATGGAAAAAGTAGAAAAAAGAAAATGGCTGGGTGCAGTGGCTCACATCTGTAACCTCATCACTTTGGGAGGCCTAGGCAGGAGGATCGTTTGAGCTCAGGAGTTTGAGACCAGACTGGGAATATATGTTTGGCAGTGTTTCTTTAAGGTAAACGAACATAAAAATAGAGTTTTAGGAAGAAAAGAAAAACTAGGCTAGTTTGATTCTTACTGAATTTTGAAAATGAACTAGAATAGAGCTCCTTCTTCAATTCTAACAAACAGTCAAGGCCTTGGTCACCACACTGGTAATCTCTTGATTAATCCTCCTGGTTCTCTCATGATACCCATTTGGCAATTAGGCCTGACAAACTCTGTCACGGATTTCAGATCCGTCTGCCCTGCTGCGTGGCAGCCATCTTTGGGACAATTACTTCCTGCTCAAGCCTGTAGACCGGGGCTGTCCAATCTTTTGGCTTCCCTGGGAAGAAGCCAAAATTCTTCTTCCCTTGGAAGAATTGTCTTGGGCCAGACATAAAACACACTAACACTAATGATAGCTGATGAGCTAAAAAATAAAAATAAAAATAAATAAAATTGCAAAAAAAATCAGAAAATATTTTAAGAAATTTTCCAAATTTGTGTTGAGCCGCATTCAAAGCCATAAGCCACATGCGGCCCACAGGCCCTGAGTCGGACACACCTGCTACAGACACTCCTTCTTCGGGAAACAGCTTGGTTGTCAAGAGATTGCGGAGTTGTTCACCGGTTGTACTATTAACTCTGGTCACAGGTATTGCTCATGATACCTGGTGCTAAACAGTAGCTTCGCCTGACTGGCTTCTTTTTGAGTGCTCACCTGCAGGTAACCTGTGGTATCGTTTGTCAGGGTTTGCATTCTGGTATCAGAAAGGCACTTTGTGGTCTAATAAATATTTGCCTGGTTGACACAATTATTAGGTCCAACCTGTAAACTAATTACTCTCTGGCCAGCTGTTCATTCTCCTTTACCTAACAGTCTAATTCTCTGCATACTTGACTCCAATGCTTATGGTTGAACAGAATTCTTTCATTTTAGTTGGACCTAGAATAGGGGTATGGCTCTAGGGCCAAATTTGGCCTGCTACCTGTTTTTGCAAATAAAGTTTTATTGGAACACAGCCATGCTCCTTTGTTTCTTTGTCATCTATGCCTGCTTTCATGTTACAATACAGGGTTGAGGAATTGGCCCACAAAGCCTAAAATATTTACTATCTGGCCCTTTAAAGAACAGGTTTGCTGACCACTGCTCTAGAGCTACCAATGTAGTCTGGACTGGGTCATGACTGCATTCTCAAAAAGACTATTTGTCTTTAAAATGTCTTGTGACTTCAGACCTGTGATCGAATAATGGTCCTCTAAGATGTCCATATCCTAATTTTCAAAGCCTGTGATATGCCACCTTCCCTAGAAAAAAAAGGACTGATGTGATTAAGTTAAGGGTCTCCAGATGGGGAGAGTACTTTGGATTGGCCAGCTGGGCTCAACGTAATCACAGCGTTCTTATAAAAGAGGCAGGACAGTGGGCGTGAGAAGGTGCTGTGATGACGGATGGAGAGAGACGGCTGAGGGGGTCACGCTGCTGGCTTTGAAGATGGAGGGAGTGGCCACAAGCCAAGGCATGCAGACCTTAGGAGTCGGAAAAGGTAAGGAAAAAAATTCTCCCCTGGAGCCTCTGTGAGGAACCAGCTCTTCCAACACCTTGACTTTAGCCCGGTGAGACTAACTTTGAACCTCTGACTTATGCTGAGGTAAATTTGTTTTAAGCCACTAAATTTGTGGTAACTTGTTATAGCAATAGGAAACTTCCCAACTAGCTGCGATAAAACCGCCACAGTTCCTCAGCTAAAGTCAGTTTAACGCCAATTCATGGATTTTCTTCCTTAAATCCCCCTGTAGTTTGAATATGTAGAGGGTCATGCTGCCTTTTAAGCCCAGCTAAAGGTTGGTTGCAATGCTCATGCCTGGCGTCTTTTCTATCAAATGGCAAAAATCTTACTCGGTTTGAACAGTTTCAAGTGTTTTTTTGGTCTCAACTGAAAGCTGTAGCGAGGGCGCTTGTCAAAGTGAGTCCTGTTGTTTTTGGCGATGGCAGATTGAGAATTTCTCACTCTCAGCTTCCCTAATCCTGGACCTTTGGGGTGGTTGCTGTGGGAAATGCTCGGGTGGGGAACCGAGGTGTGGTGGTCCACAGGCACCGCTCTGTGCAGTGGTCCTGCTCCATCTACAGACCTGTCAAGTGGGCTGCAGGGTCTCACACCTGCCTACTCCCCAGAAATGTTGCCTGAATGAACCCATTGCTGCGACTCTGACAGAGGCTTGCTCCCTTCCACAACCACTCCACAGCCTGTCGCTGGGAAGGCAATAATTCTGACCCTGTCTCCTTGAGGGTCATCTCTTGAGTGTTAAGGTATAGGTACCCCTATGTAGCTTGCAAAATTTGCAACTTGTGAAAAACCCCCTTCTTGACATATGTAAAACACTAATACTGATCTGCACTAACAATTGCAGAAAGCCTCCAGCAGGCTGTGGGAAATAAGCCAGCGGCTCAGACAGATTGGAGTCTGCTGCCTCTGCTCTGCGGCACTGGGTGACCTGTTGCACGTGGAAAAGTAAAACCATGAAAACTTCAGCAGCATCATATACCAACAGGTGAAAGAGCTTAACACCCCCTGAGTTATGTAGGGGCCAGAGAGGGGATTTAGCATAAAGTATTTAAAGCTGGAGATTTAGGCCGGGCTCAGTGGCTCACACCTGTAATCCTAGCACTTTGGGAAGCCGAGGCAGGTGGATCAACTGAGATTGGGAGTTTGAGACCAGCCTGACCAACATGGAGAAATCCTGTCTCTACTAAAAACACAATCAGCTGGGCGTGGTGGCGTGCTCCTGTAATCCCAGCTACTCGGGAGGCTGAGGCAGGAGAATTGCTTGAACCTGGGACGGGGAGGTTGCGGTGAGCCGAGATCATGCCATTGCTCTCCAGCCTGGGCAATAAGAAGAAAACTCCATCTCAAAAAATAAATAAAGCTGGAGATTTCTCGGTCCTCAGGCATAAGGTTCTGCAAGTGAAACACAGTTCAGAGCTCCACTGTTTCCTTCTAAGGCGGTTTATACTCCTGACCCTGAACTAACAACCCACACCAACAGAATCCAAGTTACACAATTAATTAAAATGGGGTGACACAAAATTCAATCCTTACTGAGACTGAGCTCCTCTGGAGCTCACATTTCATGAAAGTTTGTGGACATCATCTCATTGGAGTTTCACAGTAACTTGAGAGGAACAGATATCTACATACAATAATCAGAGAGGAGGCCCGATATCTACATGTACACGTGATAGGTTCCCACCATCAGCCCCTGTCTCGGGATTCCTGGAATAAAGCACAACTGAAGAGCTACTTCTAGACAGGGGAGAAAAATCAGGAGATAAGCCAGCAAGCTGGATTTCAGAATTTACTTCAACATTTCCTTCTAGAGTGTCTGAAACACCTGACACCCTTTCCTTCCTTGCTTTTTGTAAATTCTACTTTTATTAGAATTAAACAGTCCTGCTTTAAAAAGTTGTCTAAACAGGTGCTTCTCAAGCTTTAATGTGCACGCAAGTCACCCGAGCATCTTGTTAAAATGGACTTTGATTCTGTAATGCCGCCGGGGTGGGCCCTGCAGTTCCAGTGAGCTCACCGGTGGTGGTAATGGTAATGCTGCTGGCCTGGAGACTTTTTTTTTTTTTTTTTTTTTTTTTTAAAGAGGCAGGTTCTTGCTTTTGCCCAGGCTGGAGTGCAGTAGTCCCATCATAGTTTACTGTAGCCTGGAACTCCTGGGCTGAAGGGGATACTCCTGCCTCAGCCTCCCAAGCAGCTAGGACTAAAGGCTTGAGCCACTGTTTCTGGCTCTGCAGGTCACATGTTAATACTAGAAGACATCTAGTATTTAAAACAAAACTCATCTTTTTTTAATTATCAAAAATCATTTACTGAGATGAAGTAACCACACGGATTTCACAGTACTATGGAATACTTACATTTAGCTAAAGTTACAAAGACTCGCAGGCGCTCCCATCCCAATTATCTTCCTTTTGCCTGTGATTCCATTATTTCTTCAATTTCATATTCTTGATAGATGCTGATTTTTTTCCATTCTCAATCTTATGCCCAAATCGGTTGGTTTATTTTCCCATTCTTTGGCTTTTCCTGCCTTTGATCTGTTCTCCCTCCACAGCAACCTGTTGCTATTTAGCGTTCTTAAAACAGGCCATCCCCTTAAAAACCTTCAGGAGTTTATTACCTGACAACTCTAAATTCCTTGACGTGGACCTCAAACCTCTCCAATGTATTGTTTGTGTCAGGCAATGTTGTAGCATTTTTTTTTTTAATTGACCCAAAAAAATGTATATATTTGTATACAAGGTTTTGTTTTGTTTTCTTTTTGAGACAGAGTTTTGCTCTGTCGCTAGGTGCCAGGCTGGAGTGCAGTGGCTCCATCTCAGCTCACTGTAACCTCCACCTCCCGGGTTCAAGCAATTCTCCTGCCTCAGGCTCCCGAGTAGCTGGGACTACAGACGCGCACCACCGCCCCCAGCTAATTTTTTTATTTTAGTAGAGACGGGGTTTCACTATGTTGGCCAGGATGGTGTGTACAAATTTTAAAATGTATGTTGTAAAATAGCTACATTGAGCTAATTAACATAGGCATACCCCATATGCTTATTATTTTGTAGTGAGAACAAAACCTCACAGTGATTTTCAACATGCTATATTAACTATAGTCGCCATGTTGTATGATAAATGTCTTGAACTTACTCCTGCTGTCTGACCAAAATTTTAAATTATTTGACCAACATCTACCAACCCCGACTTTACTCCCCCAGCACATGGTAACCGCCATTCTATTCTCTGCTTCTGTGAGTTCATTTTTATATTCCACATACACATGACATCTTGTAATGTTTGTCTTTCTGTGCCTGGCTTTTTTTTTCTTCTTTTTTTTGAGATAGGGTCTCACTCAGTCACCCAAGACTGGAGTGTAGTAGCACAATCACAGCTCCCTGCAGCCTCAGCTCCTGGGGCTTAGGTGATCCTCCCACCTGAGCCTCCCAAACAGCTGGGTCTATAGATGTACACCACTATACCCAGCTAATTTTTGGGAGGTTTTTTTCTGTGTTTTTGTTTTTTTGTAGAGACAGGTTTCGCTGTGTTGCCCAAGCTGGTCGAACTCCTGGGCTCAAGCCATCCCAAAGTGCTAGGATTACAGGCATAAGCTGCCCTGCCTGGCTTATTTTAATTAATAAAACACCCTCCAGGTTCATTTAAGTTGTTGCAAATGACAAGACTTCCTTCTTTTTAAGTCTGAATAATATCCCTTTGTGTATATGAACCGTGATTTTTGTCCATTGATCTGGTGAAGGACATAGATTGATTCCATATCTCGGCTATTGCAAATAACGTTGCTGTGAACATGGGAGTGCAGATATCTCCTCAACACGCCAAGTTCATTTCCTCTGGAATCCCAGTGGAGGGATTGCTGAATCATATGGTATTCTTATTCTTAATTTTTTGAGGAACCTACATATTGTTTTCTACAGTGGCTGCTCTAATTGACATTCTCACCAATAGAGTGTACAAGGGTTCCTTTTCTCCACATTCTTTGAGCTGTTTTGAAATCTAGAGTAGACTATTATAAACTACAGTCACTCTACCAATCTATCCAACCCTAGAGTTTATTTCTTCTATTGAACCGTGTATTTGTGCCCATGAATCAGGCTCTCTTCCTCTCCCTTTCCCCCTGCCCTTCCGGCCTCTGGGAAGGGTAAACATTAGTCTCTGTCTTCATGAGATCTGCTGTCTTGGCTCCCACATATGAGTGAGAACATGTAGTATTTGTCTTCCTGTCCTTGCCTCATTTCCCTTAATGATTGGAGTGCCATCATGTTGCTGCAGATGAATGCCGTACTTTTTACTGCTGAATAATTCATTGTGTATATATCTCCCCAATTTTTCTTTTTTGGAGATGGTCTTGGCCTGTTGCCCAGACTACAGAACAGTGGAGTGATCTCGGCTCACTGTAACCTCTGCCTCCCAGGTTCAAGCAATTCTCTTGCCTCACCCTCCCAAGTAGCTGGGACTACAGGTGTGTATCATGATGGCTGGCTAATTTATTTTTAGTAGAGCCGGGGTTTTACTATATTGCCCAGACTGGTTTTGAGCTCCTAACCTCAGGTGATCTGCCCACCTTGGCCTCCCAAAGTGCTGGGATTACAGGTGTGAGCCACCGCACCTGGCCTGTACCATATTTGCTGTATCCATTCATCCATTGACGTGCACTTAGGTTGAGTCCATATTTCAGCTATTGTGAATAGTGCTGCAATAAACATGGGAGTGCAGGGATCCCTTTGATATATTGATTTCCTTTCTATTGGATATATACCCAGTAGTGGAATTGCTAGATAATACGATAGTTCTATTATTTTTTGAGGAATTTCCATAGAGTTTTCTATAGTTGCTGTACCAATTTATGTTCTTATCAACTGTGCACAAGGGATTCCCATTCTCTACAACCTTGCCACCATCTGTTGTTTAATGTCTCTTTTTTAAGTTGTGTGTCCTTTTTAAAAATCATTTTATTTTTTGAGATGGAGTTTTGCTCTTGCTGCCCAGGCTGGAGTGCAATGGTGTGATCTTGGCTCACTGCAACCTCTGCCTCCCAGGTTCAAGTGATTCTCCTGACTCAGTCTTCCGAGGAGCTGGAATTACAGACATGTGCCACCTTGCCCAGCTGTTTTTTTTTTGTTTGTTTGTTTGTTTGTTTGTTTTTTGGTATGTTCTGTAGAGATGGGTTTTCCATGTTGGTCAGGCTGGTCTCAAACTCCCAACCTCAGGTGATTGTCCGCCTCGGCCTCCCAAAGTGCTGGAATTACAGGCGTGAGGCACTGCCCCTGGCCTTTTTTAAAAAAAAATTTACTTTAAGTTCTGGGATACATGTGCAGAATGTACAGGTGTGTTACATAGGTATACACGTGCCACGGTCGTTTGCTGCACCTATCAACCTGTCATCTAGGTTTTAAGCCCCATATGCATTAGGTATTTGTCCTAATGTTCTCCCTCCCCTTGTTTCACCCCCACAACAGGCCCTGGTGTATGATGTTCCCCTCCCCGTGTCCATGTGTTCTCATTGTTCAGCTCCCACTTATGAATGAGAATATATGGTGTTTGGTTTTTCTGTTCCTGTGTTAGTTTGCTGAGAATAATGGTTTCCAGATTCAACCATGTCCCTGCAAAGGACATGAATTCATCCTTTTTTATGGCTGCATAGTATTCCATGGTGTATATGTGCCACATTTTCTCTATCTGATCTATCATGATTGGGCATTTGGGTTGGTGCCAGGTCTTTGCTATTGTAAATAATACTGCAATAAATATATGTGTGCATGTGTCTTTATAGTAGAATAATTTACAATCCTTTGGGTATATGTACCCAGTAGTGGGATTGCTGGGTCAAATGGTATTTCTGGTTCTAGATCCTTGAGGAATTGCCTCATTGTGGTTTTGATTTGCATTTCTCTAATGACCAGTGATGATGAGCTTTTATTTATGTTTGTTGGATGCATAAATGTCATTTTGAGAAGTGTCTGTTCATATCCTTTGCCCACTTTTTGATGGGGTTGTTTTTCTTTCTTGTAAATTTAAGTTCCTTATAGATTCTGGATGTTAGCCCTTTGTCAGATGGGTAGATGGCAAAAATTTTCTCCCATTCTGTAGACTGCCTTTTCACTCTGATGATAGTTTCTTTCGCTGTGTAGAAGCTCTTTAGTTTAAGTAGATCTCATTTGTCAATTTTGGCTTTGTTGCAATTGCTTTTGGTGTTTTAGTCATGAAGTCTTTGCCCATACCTATGTCCTGAATAGTATTGCATAGGTTTTCTTCTAGGGTTTTTATGGTTTTGGATTTTACATTTAAGTCTTTAATCCAACTTAAGCTAATTTTTGCATTAGGTGTAAGGAAGGGGTCCAGTTTCTGTTTTCTGCATTTGGCTAGCCAGTTTCCCTAGCACCATTTATTAAATAGGGAATCCTTTCCCCATTGCTTGTTTCTGTCAGATTTGTCAAAGATGAGATGGTTGTAGATGTGTGGTGTTACTTCTGAGGTCTCTGTTCTGTTCCACTAGTCTATATATCTGTTTTGGTACCAGTACCATGCTGTTTTGGTTACTGTAGCCTTGTTGTATAGTTTGAAGTCAGGTAGTGTGACGCCTCCTGCTTTGTTCTTTATGCTTAGGATTGTCTTGGCTAAACAGGCTCTTTTTTGGTTCCATCTGAAATTTAAAGTTTTTTCTAATACTGTGAAGAAAGTCAGTGGTAGCTTGATAGGAATAGCATTAAATCTATAAATTACTTTGGGCAGTATGACCATTTTCATTATATTGGTTCTTCCTATCCATGAGCATGGAATGTTTTTCCATTTGTTTGTGTCCTCTCTCGTTTCCTTGAGCAGTGGTTTGTAGCTCTCCTTGAAGAGATCCTTCACATCCCTTGTAAGTTGTATACCTATTTGATTCTCTTTGTAGTAATTGTGTATGAGAGTTCACTCATGATTTGGCTCTCTGCTTGTCTATTGTTGGCACATAGGAATGCCTGTGATTTTTGCACATTGATTTTATATCCTAAGACTTTGCTGAAGTTGCTTATCAGTTTAAGAAGTTTTGAGACTGAGACAGTGGGGTTTTTTAAATATGCAACCATGTACTCTGAAAACAGACACTTTGACTTCTTCTCTTCCTGTTTGAATACCTTTATTTCTTTCCCTTTCCTGATTGCCCTGGCCAGAACTTCTAAGAGTACGTTGAATAGGAGTGGTGGGAGAGGGCATCCCTGTCTTGTGCCGGTTTGCAAAGGGAATGCTTCCAGCTTTTGCCCATTCAGTATGATATTTGCTGTGGGCTTGTCATGAATAGTTTTTTTTTTTTTTTTTTTTTTTTTTTTTTTTTTTTTTTTGAGATGGAGTTTCGCTCTTGTTACCCAGGCTGGAGTGCAATGGCGCGATCTCGGCTCACCGCAACCTCCGCCTCCTGGGCTCAGGCAATTCTCCTACCTCAGCCTCCCGAGTAGCTGGGATTACAGGCACGCGCCACCACGCCCAGCTAGTTTTTTGTATTTTTTAGTAGAGACGGGGTTTCACCATGTTGACCAGGATGGTCTCGATCTCTCGACCTTGTGATCCACCCGCCTCGGCCTCCCAAAGTGCTGGGATTACAGGCTTGAGCCACCGTGCCCAGCCAATAGTTCTTATTATTTGGAGATACGTTCTATCACTATCTAGTTTATTGAGAGTTTTTAGCATGAAGGGATGTTGTATTTTGTCGAAGGCCTTCTCTGCATCTATGGAGATAATCATGTGGTTTTTGTCACTGGTTCTGTTTATGTGACAGATTATGTTTATTGATTTGTGTATGTTGAACCAGCCTTGCATCCCAGGGATGAAGCTGACTTGATCGTGGTGGATAAGCTTTTTGATGTACAGCTGGATTCAGTTTGCCAGTATCTTATGGAGGATTTTCACATCAATGTTCATCAGGAATATTGGCCTGAATTTTTCTTTTTTTGTTGTCTCTGCCAGGTTTTATATCAGGATGATGCTGGTCTCATAAAATGAGTTAGAGACAAGTCCCTCTTTTTCTATTTTTGGGAATCATTTCAGAAGGAATGGTACCAGCTCCTCTTTTTACCCCTGGTAGAATTCTGCTGTGAATCCATCTGGTCCTAGGCTTTTTTTGGTTAGTAGGCTATTAATTACTGCCTCAATTTCAGAACTACTTATTGGTTTATTCAGGGATTCAACTTCTTTCTGGTTTAGTCTTGGGAGGGTGTATGTGTCCAGTAATTTATCCATTTCTGCTAGATTTTCTAGTTTATTTGCAGAGAGGTGTTTATAGTATTCTCTGATGGTAGTTTGTATTGCTGTGGGATAAATGGTGATATCCCCTTTATCTTTTTTTTTTTTTTTTTTTTTTTTGGACAGAGTTTCGCTCGTTACCCAGGCTGGAGTGCAATGGCGCGATCTTGGCTCACCGCAAACTCTGGGTTCAGGCAATTCTCCTGCCCCAGCCTCCTGAGTAGCTGGGATTACAGGCACGTGCCACCATGCCCAGCTAATT
Organism: Saimiri boliviensis; assembly: GCF_048565385.1. Classification (NCBI taxonomy): domain Eukaryota; kingdom Metazoa; phylum Chordata; class Mammalia; order Primates; family Cebidae; genus Saimiri; species Saimiri boliviensis. The sequence goes on from NC_133460.1 coordinate 84,474,944, forward strand.
TTTTGTATTTTTAGTAGAGACGGGGTTTCACCATGTTGACCAGGATGGTCTCGATCTCTTGACCTCGTGATCCGCCCGCCTCGGCCTCCCAAAGTGCTGGGATTACAGGCTTGAGCCACCGCACCCGGTCCCCTTTATCATTTTTTATCATATCTATTTGATCTCTTTTCTTTTTTTTTTTTCTTTTTTTTTTTTTTTTTTGAGATGGAGTTTTGCTCTTGTTACCCAGGCTGGAGTGCAATGGCACGATCTCGGCTCACCACAACCTCCGCCTCCTGGGCTCAGGCAATTCTCCTGCCTCAGCCTCCTGAGTAGCTGGGATTACAGGCACGCGCCACCATGCCCAGCTAGTTTTTTTGCATGTTTAGTAGAGACGGGGTTTCACCATGTTGACCAGGATGGTCTCGATCTCTCGACCTCGTGATCCACCCGCCTCGGCCTCCCAAAGTGCTGGGATTACAGGCTTGAGCCACCGCGCCCGGCCTTGATCTCTTTTCTTGATTAGTCTAGCTAGCAGTCTGTTTTATTAATCTTTTCAAAAAGCTAGCGCCTGGATTCATGGATTTTTTTAAAGGGTTTTTCGTGTCTCTATCTCCTTTAGTTCTGCTCTGATCCTAATTTCTTGTCTAATGCTAGCTTTTTAATTGGTTTGCTCTTGCTTCTCTAGTTCTTCTAATTGTGATGTTAGGGTGTCAATTTTAGATCTTTCCAGCTTTCTGACGTGGGCATTTAGTGCTATAAATTTCCCCTTGAATATTGCGTTAGTTGTGTCCCAGAGATTCAGGTCGATTTGTCTCTTTGTTCTCATCGGTTTCAAAGAACTTCTTTATATCTGACTTAATTTTGTTATTTACCCAATACTCATTCAGGAGCAGGCTGTTCAGTTTCCATGTCGTTGTGTGGTTTTGAGTGAGCTGCTTAATCCTGAGTTCTAACTCGATTGCACTGTGGTCTGAGACTGTTATGATTTCCGTTCTTGTGCATTTGCTGAGGAGTGTTTTACTTCCAATTATGTGGTCAATTTTAGAGTAAGTGCGATGTGGTGCTGAAAAGAATGTATAACCTGTTGATTTGGGGTGGAGAGTTCTGTAGATGTCTATTAGGTCCGCTTGGTCCTGAGCTGAGTTTAAGTCTTGGATATCCTTGTTAGTTTTCTGTCTCATTGCTCTAATACTGACGGGGGGCGGGGGTTAAAGTGTCCCACTATTATCTGTGGGAGTCTAGTCTCTTTACAGGTCTCTAAGAACTTGCTTTATGTATCTGGGTGCTCCTGTATTGGGTGCATATATATTTAGGATAGTTAGTTCTTGTTGCATTGATCCCTTTACCATTATTTAATGTTCTTTTTGTCTTTTTTGATCTTTGTTAAAGTCTGTTTTATCAGAGACTAAAATTGCAACCCCTGCTTTTTCTTTTTTTTTTTTTTTTTTTGGCTTTCATTTGCTTGGTAAATATTCCTCCATTCCTTTATTTTGAGCCTATGTGTGTCTTTGCACATGAGACGGTTTTCCTGAATACAGCACACACCGATGGGTTTTGATTCTTTATCCACTTTGCCAGTCTATGTCTTTTTAATTGGGGCATTTAGCTCATTTACACATAAGGTCAATATTGTTATGTGTGAATTTGATCCTGTCATTATGATACGAACTGGTTATTTTGCACATCAGTTGATGCAGTTTCTTCATTGTGTTGTTGGTCTTTATATTTTTGTTGTGTTTTTGCAGTGGCTGGTACTAGTTTTTCCTTTCCATATTTAGTGCTTTCTTCAGGAGCTCTTGTAAGGCAGGCTTGGTGGTGACAAAGTTCCTCAGCATTTGCTTGTCCGGATAGGATTTTTTTTTTTTAGACATAGTCTTGCTCTGTCAGGGCAGTGACATGATCTCGGCTCACTGCAACCTCTGCCTCCCAGATTTAAGTGATTCTCATGCCTCAGCCTCTTGAGTAGCTGGGATTACAGGTGTGCACCACCACACCCAGCTAATTTCTTTTTCTTTTTTCTTTCTTTTTTTTTTTTTTAGTAGAGATACAGTTTCATCATGTTGGTCAGGCTGGTCTTGAACTCCTGACCTCATGATCTGCCCCCCTCGGCCTCCCAAAGTGCTGGGATTATAGGCGTGAGCCACCACGCCTGGCCCTATGAAGGATTTTATTTCTCCTTCACTGATGAAGCTTAATTTGGCTGAATATGAAATTCTAGGTTAAAGATTCTTTAAGAATGTTGAAGATGGGTGTGGTGGCTCACACCTGTAATCCCAGCACTTTGGGAGGGTGAGGTGTGTGGATCAGATGAGATCAGGAGTTGGAGACCAGTCTGGCCAACATGGTGAAACCCTGTCTCTACTAAAAATATAAAAATTAGGGTCCTTTCTGCCCGTGGATGCTGCCGAAGAAGCATCATTAAAGTCTCTCTTTTCCCTGCGATCATGTCTAAGTCAGAGTCTCCTAAAGAGCCTGAACAGCTGAGGAAGCTCTTCATTGGAGGGTTGAGCTTTGAAACAACCGATGAGAGCCTGGGGAACCATTTTGAGCAATGGGGAATGCTCACAGACTGTGTGGTAATGAGAGAGCCAAACACCAAGCGCTCCAGGGGCTTTGGGTTCAACACATATGCAACTGTGGAGGAGGTGGATGCAGCCATGAGCGCAAGGCCACACAAAGTGGATGGAAGAGTTGTGGAATCAGAGAGCTGTCTCAAGAGAAGATTCTCAAAGACCAGGTGCCCACTTAACTGTGGAAAAAAATATTCATTGGTGGCATTAAAGAATACACTGAAGAACATCACCTAAGAGATTATTTTGAACAGTATGGAAAAATTGAAGTGATTGAAATCATGACTGACAGAGGCAGTGGCAAGAAATGGGGCTTTGCCTTTGTAACCTTTGATGACCATGACTCCGTGGATAAGACTGTCATTCAGAAATACCATACTGTGAATGGCCATGGCTGTGAAGTTAGGAAAGCCCTGTCAAAGCAAGAGATGGCTATGCATCATCCAGCCAAAGAGGTCGAAGTGGTTCTGGAAACTTTGGTGGTGGTCGTGGAGGTGGTTTCGGTGGGAATGACAACTTTGGTTGTGGAGGAAACTTCAGTGGTCGTGGTGGCTTTGGTGGCAGCCGTGGTGGTGGTGGATATGGTGGCAGTGGGGATGGCTATAACGGATTTGGTAATGATGGAGGCAATTTAGGAGGTGGTGGAAGCTACAGTGATTTTGGCAGTTACAACAGTCTTCAAATTTTGGACCCATGAAGGGAGGAAACTTTGGAGGCAGAAGCTCTGGCCCCTGTGGTGGTGGCGGCCAATACTTTGCCAAATCACGAAACCAAGGTGGCTATGGCGGTTCCAGTAGCAGCAGTAGCCATGGCAGTGGGAGAAGATTTTAATTAGGAAACAAAGCTCAGCAGGAGAGGAGACCCAGAGAAGTGACAGGGAAGCTACAGGTTACAACAGATTTGTGAACTCAGCCAAGCACAGTGGTGGCCGGGCCAAGCTGCTACAAAGACATGATTTAGACAAATACTCATGTGTATGGGCAAAAAACTCGAGGACTGTATTTGTGACTAATTGTATAACAGGTTATTTTAGTTTCTGTTCTGTGGAAAGTGTAAAGCATTCCAACAAAGGGTTTTAATGTAGATTTTTTCTTTTTCTTTCTTTTTTTTTTTTTTTTTTTTGCACCCATGCTGTTGATTGCTAAATGTAATAATCTGATCGTGACGATGAATAAATGTCTTTTTTTTTTAATGTGCTGTGTAAAGTTAGTCTACTCTCAAGCCATATTGGTAAATTTCCCCAACAGTGTGAAGTTAGAATTCCTTCAGGGTGATGCTAGCTTCTATTTGGAATTTATATACAACCTGCTTGGGTGGAGAAGCCACTGTCTTCAGAAACCTTGGTGTAGTTGAACTAATAGTTACTGTTGTGACCTGAAGTTCACGATTAAAAGGGATTACCCAAGCAAAATCATGGAATTATTGGTTGTAAAGATGATTGTTGACACATCCTATGCAATATATCTAAATTGAATAATGGTACCAGATAAAATTATAGATGGGAATGAAGCTTGTGTATCATCCATTATTATTTGTAATCAATGAATGATTTAATTCTCTTGAATGGAAAAAAAAAAAATTAGCCAGGCGTGGTGGCATGCTCCTGTAGTCCCAGCTACTCAGGGGGCTGAGGCAGGGGAATTGCTTGAACCTGGGAGGCGGCGGTTGCAGTGAGTTGAGATCACACCATTGCACTCTAGCTTGGGCAACAAGAGCAAAATGCCATTGGAAAAAACAATGTTGAATATTGTCCCCCAACCATCTTCTGGCTTGTAGGGTTTCTGCGTAGAGATCCACTGTTAGTCTGATGGGCTTCCCTTTGTGGATGACATGACCTTTCTCTCTGGTTACACTTAACATTTTTTCCTTAGTTTCAACCTTGGAGAAACTGACAATTATGTGTCTTGGGGTTGCTCTTCTCGAGGAGTATTTTACTGGTGTTTTCTCTATTTCCTGAATTTGAATATTGGCCTGTCTTGGTACATTGGGGAAGTTCTCCTGGATAATATCCTGAAGTGTGTTTTACAACTTGGTTCCATTCTCCTCATCACTTTCAGGTACACCAATCATAGGTTTGGTCTTTTCACATAGTCCCATATTTCTTAGAGGCTTTGTTCATTTCTTTTTATTCTGTTTTCTGTATTGTCTTCATGCCTTATTTCAGTAAATTGATCTTCAGTCTCTTTCTTCTGCTTGATCAATTCAGCTATTGATGCTTCTGTATGCTTCATGAAGTTCTTGAGCTATGTTTTTCAGCTCCATCAGATCATTTATGTTCCTCTCTAAACTGGTTATTCTAGTTAGCAGTTCCTATAATCTTTTAGCAAGGTTCTTAACTTCTTTGCATTGGATCAGAACATGCTCCTTTAGCTCACAGGAGTTTGTTATTACCCACCTTCTGAAGCCTACTTCTGTCAATTTGTCAATCTTATTCTCCATCCAATTTTGTGCCCTTGCTGGAGAGGAGTTGTGATCATTTGGAGGAGGAGAAGCATTCTGGTTTTGGGAATTTTCAGCATTTTTGCCCTGGATTTACCTCCTTTGATCTTTGAGGCTGTCGACTTTTGGATGGGGTTTTAGTGTGGGGGTCCTTTTTGTTGATGTTGATGTTACTGCTTTCTGTTTATTCATTTTTCTTCTAACAGTCAGGCCCCTCTTCTGCAGGTCTGCTGCAGTTTGCTGGAGGTCCACTCCAGACCCTGTTTGCCTGGGTATCACCAGTAGAGGCTGCAGAATAGCAGATTGCTGCCTGTTCCTTCCTCTGGAAGCTTCATCCCAGAGGGGCACCAGGCTGATGCCAGCCAAAGCTCTCCTGTATGAGGTGTCTGTCAACCCCTGCTGGGAGGTGTCTCCCAGTCAGGAGGCGCAGGGGTCAGGGACCCACTTGAGGAGGTAGTCTGTCCCTTAGCAGAGCTGGTACACTGTGCTGGGAGAATCCCTCCTGTCAGGACAGCTGCTGTCTTCAGAGCTGATGGGCAGGAACGATTAAATCAGCTGAAGCTGCACCTGCAGCCGCCCCTTCCCCCAGGTGCTCTGTCCCAGGGAGATGGGAGTTTCATCTGTAAGCTCCTGACGGGCTGTTACCTTTCCTTCAGAGATGCCCCACCCAGTGAGGAGGAATCTAGAGAAGCAGTCTGGCCACAGCTGCTTTGTCACACCGTGGTGAATTCCACCCAGTCCAAATATCCTAGCCTCCTTAACACTGTCAGGGGAAAACCACCTACAAAAGCCTCAGTAATGGCAGATGCCCCTCCCGGCACCAAGTTGATCATCCCAGGTTGACTTCAGACTGCTGCACTGGCAGCGAGAATTTCAAGCCAGTGGATCTTAGCTGATTGGGCTCCATGGGAGTGGGACCTGCTGAGCGAGACCACTTGGCTCGCTGGCTTCAGCCCCGTTCCCATTTCCAGGGTAGTGAACGGTCCTGTCTTGCTGGGGTTCCAGGCCCCAGTGGAGTATAAAAACTCCTATAGCTAGCTTGGTGTCTGCCCAAACAGCCACCCAGTTTTCTGCTTGAAACCCAGGGACCTGAAGGTGTAAGCACATGAGGGAATCTCCTGATCTGCAGACTGCAAACACTGTGGGAAAGCGTGGTATCTGGGCAGGATAGCACAGTCCCTCATGGCTTCCCTTGGCTGGGGGTGGGAGGTCCCCTGGCTCCTTGCACTTCTTGGGCGAAGTGATCCCCACCTACACACGGCTTCTGCTGGCCCTCCATGGGTTGTACCCACTGCCTAACCAGTCCCAGTGAGATGAACTGGGCACCTCAGTTGGAAATGCAAAAGTCACGCACCTCTGCTTTGGTCTGGCTGGGAGCTGCAGACAGGAGCTGTTCCTATTCAGTTACCTTGGCTCCTCCCACCTTTCCTGTCTTTTTTTGAGACGGAGTTTCGCTCTTGTTACCCCAGGCTGGAGTGCAATGGCGCGATCTCGGCTCACCGCAACCTCCGCCTCCTGGGTTCAGGCAATTCTCCTGCCTCAGCCTCCGGAGTAGCTGGGATTACAGGCACGCGCCACCATGCCCAGCTAATTTTTTGTATTTTTAGTAGAGACGGGGTTTCACCGTGTTGACTGGGATGGTCTCGATCTCTTGACCTCGTGATCCACCCGCCTCGGCCTCCCAAAGTGCTGGGATTACAGGCTGAGCCACCGCGCCCGGCCTCCTGTCTTTTTTATAAAAGCCATTTTAACTGTAGTGAGATGATATCTCGTGGTTTCAATTTGCATTTACCTGGTTAGTTGTGCTGGGCTTTTTTAAAATTGTATTTTAGGTTTTGGGGTACATGTGAAGAACATGCAATATTGTTGCATAGGTACACACATGGCAGTGTGATTTGCTGCCTTCCTCCCCTTCACCTATATCTGGCATTTCTCCCCATGCTCTCTCTCCCCAACTCCCCACCCCCCACTGCCCCGACCCTATTTCCCCCTGACAAACCCCAGGGTGTGATGCTCCCCTCCCTGTGTCCATGTGTTCTCATTGTTCAACACCCACCTATGAGTGAGAACATGTGGTGTTTGATTATCTGTTCTTGTGTCAGTTTGCTGAGAATGATGGTTTCCAGGTTCATCCATGTCCCTACAAAGGACACTAACTCATCGTTTTTGATGGCTGCATAATATTCCATGGTGTGTATGTGCAACATTTTCCCTGTCCAGTCTATCATCGATGGGCATTGGGTTGGTTCCAGGTCTTCGCTATTGTAAACTGTGCTGCAATGAACATTCATGTGCATGTGTCCTTATAGTAGAACGATTTATAATCCTTTGGATATATACCCAGTAATGGGATTGCTGGGTCAAATGGAATTTCTATGTCTAGGTCCTTGAGGAATCGCCACAACTGTCTTCCACAATGGTTGAAGTAGTTTACACTCCCGCCAACAGTGTAAAAGTGTTCCTATTTCTCCACATCCTCTCCAGCATCTGTTGTCTCCCGATTTTTTTTTTTTTTTTTTTTTTTTTTTTTTTGAGACGGAGTTTCGCTCTTGTTACCCAGGCTGGAGTGCAATGGCGTAATCTCGGCTCACCACAACCTCCGCCTCCTGGGTTCAAACAGTTCTCCTGCCTCAGCCTCCTGAGTAGCTGGGATTATAGGCATGTGCCACCATGCCCCGCTAATTTTTTGTATTTTTAGTAGAGACGGAGTTTCACCATGTTGACCAGGATGGTCTTGATCTCTGGACCTCGTGATCCACCCGTCTCGGCCTCCCAAAGTGCTGGGATTACAGGCTTGAGCCACTGTGCCCGGCCTGTCTCCCGATTTTTTAATGATCGCCATTCTAACTGGTGTGAGATGGTATCTCAATGTAGTTTTGATTTGCATTTCTCTAATGACCAGTGTTCATCACACATCTTTATACTTTTTTACTTCCTCTTCTTGAGGTTAGATTCTAAATCCTAAAGATACACAAACTAGATTATATCTACTTATCTATAGCCAGAGACATCCATTGTGTTGTTCTTTTTGCTTAGAATAGACTTGGCTATGTGGGCTCTTTTGATTCCATATGAAGTTTAAGGTGGTTTTTTCTAGTTCTGTGAAGAAGATCATTGGTAGCTTGATGGGGATAGTGTTGAATCTGTAAATTACTTTGTGCAGTATGGCCATTTTCACGATACTGATTCTTCCTAACCATGAACATGGAATGTTTCTCCATCTGTTTGTGTCCTCTCTTATTTCGTTGAGCAGTGGTTTGTAGTTCTCCTTGAAGAGGTCCTTTACGTTCCTTGTTAGTTGCATTCCTAGGTATTTTATTCTCTTGTTAGTTGCATTCCTAGGTATTTTATTCTCTTGTTAGTTGTATTCCTAGGTATTTTATTCTCTTTGTAGCAATTGTGAATGGCAGTTCGTTCTTGATTTGGCTCTCTTTAAGTCTGTTATTGGTGTATAGGAATGCTTGTGGTTTTTGCACATTGATTTTGTATCCTGAGACTTTGCTGAAGTTGTTTATCAGTTTCAGGAGATTTTGGGCTGAGACGATGGGGTCGTCTAGATATACAATCATGTCTTCTGCAAATACAGACAATTTGACTTCCTCCTTTCCTATTTGAATACCCTTTCTTTCTTTTTCTTGCCTGATTGCTCTGGCTTATTTTTTTCTTTTAAGACAAGGTCTTGCTCTGTTACCCAGGCTGGAGGGTGGTAGCACCATTATAGCTCACTGCAGCCTCTGCCTCCCGGGTTCAAGGCAGAAACCTCCTACCTCAGCCTCCCAAGTTGCTGGGACCACAGGCAGGCACCACCACACCCAGCTATGTGTGTTTTTTTTGTTGTTGTTGTTTGTTTGTTTTTTGGCAGAGGTGGTGTGTCTCTATGTTGTCCAGGCTGGTATGGAACTCCTGGCCTCAAGCAGTCCTCCCACCTCAGCCTCCCACAGTACTGGGATCATAGGGGTGAGCTAACAGGCCTAGTCCTTTAGGCCAATTTTAAATTGGGCATCTGCTTTCTTAACAATGAGCTATAAAACTCCTTTATATATCCTAGATACAATTCCCTGATCAGATATATGAGTTGCAATATATATTTTCCTATTCTGTGGGTTGTCTTTTCACTTTTCACTTTGATAGTGTTTTTTTGTTTCTGTTTTTAGATGGGGTCTCGCTCTGTCACCCAGGCTGGAGTGCAGTGGAATGATCATGGTTCACCACAGTTGCTATATCCTAGCCTCAGGCGATCCTTCCACCTCAGCCTCCCAAGTCTCTGGGACTACACCACCATGCCTGGTTAACTTTGTAAAAAAATTTTTTTGTAGAGATGAATTTTCCCTGTGTTGCCCGGGCTGGTCTCAAATTCCTGGGCTCAAGAAATCCTCCTGCTTTGGTCTTCCAGAGTGCTGGGATTACAGGTGTAAGCCACCATGCTACTTGGGAGGCTGAGGCAGGAGAATTGCTTAAACCCAGGAGGCAGAGGTTGCAGTGAGCTGAGATCACACCATTGCTCTCTAGCTTGGGCAACAAGAGCAAAACTCTGCCTCAAAAACAAAAACAAAACAAAACAAAAAACCACCATTGCCTGGCCAAAGGTGTTATTGTAAGCACAAAAGTTTTTCATTTTGATGAGGTCTAATTTATGTTTTTTTTTTTTTTTTTTTTTTTTTTTTGTCACTTTAGTTGCCGTTTAAAGAAACTAAAGCCTAACCCAAGATTGCGAAAATGTATTCCTGTTGTAAGAACTGTGTAGTTTCAACATTCGCATTTAGGTCTGTGCTCCGTTAGGAGTTGGTCTTTGTGTGTCGTGTAGGACACACAAAGGTCTAATGTCATTCTCCTGCATGCGGATATCCAGTGGTCCCGGCACCATCTGTGGAAAAGGTGGTTGTTTCCCCATTAAGTTGTCCTGACACCTTTGTCAAATATGAACTGATCATACATGTAAAGACTTATTTTTATTTATTTATGAGACAGAGTCTCGCTCTGTCGCCCGGGCTAGAGAGCAGCGGTATGATTTTGGCTCACCGCAACCTCCGCCTCCTGGGTTCAAGTGATTCTCCTGCCTCAGCCTCCTGAGTAGCTGGGATTATAGGCACGTGCCATTGCTCCTGGCTAATTTTTGTATTTTTAGCAGAGATGGGGTTTCTCCATGTTGGCCAGGCTGGTCTCGAACTCCTGACCTCGTGATCTACCCACCTCAGCCTCACAAAGTGCTGGGAGTACAGGTGTGGGCCACTGCACCCAGCCCATGTATTTTTGTTTTTGAGACAGGGTCTCATGCTGTCACCAGGTTAGAGTGAGTAGCATGATCACTGCTCACCGTAGCCCCAACCTCCCAGCCTCTCAAGTAACTGGAATTACAGGCATGCACCACCACGCCCAGCTAATTTTTGTATTTTTTGTAGAGACAGATTTTCACCATGATGCCTAGGTTGGTTTCAAACTCCTGGGCTCAAGTGATCTTCCCACCTCAGCCTCGCAAAGTGTTGGGATTACAAGTGTGACCCTACTGTGCCTGGCCAAAGTTTACTTTAGACCCTCAGTCTACATCTATCCTTATGCCAGTTTTATATTGTCTTACTTATAGTAGTTTTACATCTTGTTATTCTTTCAAGATGGTTTTGGTTATACTGGGTCCCTTGTGTTTCCATATAAATTTTAGGATCAGTGTGTGAATCTTCTTAACTTGAAGTAGATGCTACAGAAGATTCCCAGGTGTGGTGGCTCATATCTGTAATCCCAGCACTTTGGGAGGCTAAGGCGGGTGGATCATGAGGTCAGGAGTTCAAGACCAGCCTGGCCAACGTGGTGAAACCCTCCCTGTCTCTACTAAAGATACAAAAAATTCGCTGGCTGTGGTGGTGGGTGCCTGTAGTCCCAGCTACTCTGGAGGCTGAGGCAAGAGAATCGCTTGCACCCAGGAGGTAGAGGTTTCAGTGAGCCAAGATTGCACCACTGCACTCCACCCAGCCTGGGTGACAGGGCAAGACTCCATCTCAAAAAAAAAAAGACAGAAAAAAAAAATTCCCCATAGTGAACTGAGGACCAAAATTACCAGACATGGTGAATGAAAAATTAGGGAATCAGGCAGGCCATTTATTGGTACTAGGTATATTTTGAAAATTTCCTAAAGAGTTGTTACTTCTGGGGGTGAGGACACTCCCTACTGGCATCCAGGCCTCAGTTTCCAACTACTTCCGTCAAAAGATTGGATTTAGAGGATTAGAATTCCAAGAAAACTGAGGGTTAAGGAAGAGGCAGCAGGGGCAGGGCTCCAGACTGCTCTATGTAGACCAGGCCCTGGAGGAGAGTTGGAGGTTACGTATTGCTTCCACATTGGAGACTGGCTTAAACTCTTACTGCTGTTCAATCCTTCCGAGATTTAAAGGACCAGTGTTCTCTGTTTTAGATGAGGGCTCCCACAGAACTGACTAGGGAGGCCCATTCAATGGCTTAGAGCCAAAGTCCTTTGGGTTTTACCCATGAGCTGCTGTGCTCGCAAGTGGGTGTATAGCAGTGGGTTACATACACGAGCTTTGCTGTCGGGGCTGGCATTGAAATCTGAGTCTTACTATTTTCTATCTGGGCAAAGCTGGTTGTTTCTTATCCTCTGAACATCAGTTTTTATTTCTGTTTTTGAGACAGGGTCTCACTCTATTGTCCAGGCTGGAGTACAGTGGAGCGATCATGGCTTCCTGCAGCCTCTACCTGCTGGACTCTGAGTATCAGTTATTTCTACACACCTTGCAGTGTTCTTTTGTGGGGGGTTGGCGGGGGGTGACATGGGATAATGCAGCATAAGCCTTGGCACAGTGCCTGGCTCAGTGAGTGGAAGATGCTGTTTTGGACAGACCCCTGAGCTTCCCAGAAAGCTTTCAGACTCTTTTGAGGACGTTGTATGCCATGGGATATTCCTTGGAACCAAGGCACTCATATCAGCATCATACATAATGCAAAATAACTAAGTATAAATGTCTGGCCATCCCCTCATATTCCAAGAGTCTTCTGTTTGCACTGTGTGGCCATCAGGCCTTTGTTCTGCTATGATGTTGTTAGTACTTGGGGTGGATGCCAGGACAAGAAACTCAGTCCTTTGACCTAAAAAGGGGAGGAGAACAGGGAAGAAGAGGGAAGCTTGGCAGCAGGAAAGAGGGGGGAGAGGAATACTGACAGCGAGTTGGACTGACCCTGGAAGAAGTAGAAGTCTTGCATCAAGATGTTGAAAGGAATATTTACAGGAGGTTTTGTCTTGTCATAGGTGGGGTTGTCTTCTTTCACATCTACAAGAAATCTTCAGTAAAGGTCTGTACTATACTTCATGGCTTTTGAAGTAGGTTTTTGCTTTAAGAAAGTGTTCTGGATGCATAGAGATGTTGACATAGGACAGTAAAGCAAGAAGAGAGTGGCTCACTAATGCCTGAATCTTTTAGTTTTTTCGTTTTATTCATTCATTCATTATTTATTTTACTTTTAAAATTTAAAAAAAATTTTTTTTTTTTTTTTTTTTTTGAGACGGAGTTTCACTCTTGTTACCCAGGCTGGAGTGCAATGGCGCGATCTCGGCTCACTGCAACCTCCGCCTCCTGGGTTCAGGCAATTCTCCTGCCTCAGCCTCCTGAGTAGCTGGGATTATAGGCACGTGCCACCATGCCCAGCTAATTTTTTGTATTTTTAGTAGAGACGGGGTTTCACCATGTTGACCAGGTTGGTCTCGATCTCTCGACCTTGTGATCCACCCGCCTCGGCCTCCCAAAGTGCTGGGATTACAGGCTTGAGCCACCGCGCCCGGCTAATTTTTAAAAATTTTTTAAGAGACTGGGTTTCACTATGTTGGCCAGGCTGGTTTTAAACTCCTGACCTCAAGAGATCCACCTGCCTAGGCCTCCCAAAATGCTGGGATTACAGGTGTGAGCCACCGCGCCCAGCCACCTGAATCTTTTTCTTAACCTATATCTGATGTGATTCCTTCACACGATCCTCCTGCTGGGTCTGCAGAGCTGGAAGGGGAATTTAATGATGGGTGCTTTGGATGGGGAGCGATGGGTACAGGCTGGTAACAGCCAGCTCCTGCAAGACACAATCTCCACCCAGGACTATGTTTCTGGGTTCCTCTTCCTCATGGCTTGAATCAAGAGTGAAACATAAGGAAAGGGATCAATGATTTAACTCACCGTGAACTCAGTACTAAGCACCAATCCTGTTGAAATGCTTTGCATGTATAATTTCTTTCCCCTTTCCAGCTGGATGGTCCATTGGCACCCATCACTTTACTTCCGTCTTCTGTTTTTCCTAAGCTAGAAATCTGGGATCTATCTTAGATCTATAGATAGGAGATCTATAGTAATACCGGCTTGTCATACTAGGCCTTTACTACTCCTCTAGCAAGAGTGGGTAGGTGTGTGGTCTTGAGCAAAGATGAGTAACATGAGTGTCCTTGGTGGTCTCAGACATTCCTCTGTGACCCTTCTATGCTGCAGGCAGGCCTGGGGGCTCAGCGCACAGCTACCAGCCTAGATTCTAGGGTTGTGAGGGCCTGCTGGGCACTGGGTTTTACTGGGGGTGGTGCTGAGGTCCATGGTTGAATCTGGGACTCGCTTCCCTCTCTTCCCCCAATGCAGAGGGTGTTTTGATGTGTGCTGTGCTGCCTGTGGCTGAGGGAGGGGTCACCACAGGTCACGTGAACATGTCTTCCCTGCCCTCTCCAATCTATCTTATTAATATTTGTGTGCTACACCCAGATGCTGTCATCTCACATGGCTTTCTTAGCTCTTAGGGTATTTTCATGCATGGATAGTTGTTTAAGATGTTTCTCTGGGAGGACAAGCACTGAAAGTGCTATTCCAGCATCTTGCAGCTGTCCTGTTACAGTACACTGCATGTAGTAACTCAGCGAATCCTCACTGCTATTACTATCTCTATCCGAACCAGGGAACCGAGGCAAAGGTCAGTTAAGTTGCCAACATCACAAAGCTGTTCAAAGTCTGAAGCCAGACAGTCTGGCTCCAGAACAAGGTATACAGAAAGACTTAGCTTGAGCCCGAGTGTCAATTGACAACCCCTCAAAAACTTGACGTATGGCCGGGCGCGGTGGCTCACGCCTGTAATCCCAGCACTTTGGGAGGCCGAGGCGGGTGGATCACGAGGTCACGAGATCGAGACCATCCTGGTCAACATGGTGAAACCCTGTCTCTACTAAAAATACAAAAATTAGCTGGGCATGGTGGCGCACGCCTGTAATCCAAGCTACTCGGAAGGCTGAGGCAGGAGAATTGCCTGAACCCAGGCGGCGGAGGTTGCGGTGAGCCGAGATTATGCCATTGCACTCCAGCCTGGGTAACAAGAGCGAAACTCCGTCTCAAAAACAACAACAACAACAAAAAAAAACTTGACGTATAACTCAGGCAAGTCAGAATGTCTCTGGACCCCATTTTCCTAGTCCAGCAAATGGAAGAGTGGCCCAGATGACTTGTAAGCTGCTTTCTTGCAGCCGACCCATTCAACTGTGGCTATTCCTCAACAACACTGGGTGATTACTTCACTGTCACCCGCCATTCTGTCTTCAATCCCATCTCTGCCACTAGCCCTGCCATTCCCTTCCCTGCCCCCAACTGCCTGAGCGGCTACTCTGTGACCTTGTTAGATAATCCCATGTATCAGTGGCCACAACTGCACGATCCGGGAAATACTTGTCCCTTAGAGATCCTAGCTCTTCTGTTCTGCTAGAATTTCACAGGCCAAGGTGGCTGAAAGTAGAGGTGATCACCTGCAGCATGGACATCTTGAGTACACAGATTAAAAAAAAATTTTTTTTCTAGAGACAGGGTCTTGCTGCCGCCCAGACTGGAGTGCAGTGGTGTGATCTTTGGTTCACTGCAACCTCTGCCACCAGATTCAAGCAGCCAGGACTATAGGTGTGCAGCACCACGCGAGGCTAATTTTTGTATTTTCAGTAGAGACATGTTGGCCAGGCTGGTCTCAAACTCTTGGCCTCAAGTGATCCACCTGCCTTGGCCTTCCAAAGTGCTGGGATTACAGGTGTGAGCCACAGCACCCAGCCTGAGTATATACAGATTCTATTGACATATTTGAAAAAATGACTTTGGACCTGGATTTCTTCAGTTAACTCTCCCATTCTCCCAGAATCTGGGCATCACTCATTGTCAAGAAGGCATCCCCAGAAGCCCAGGAGAATCTTTCAGCTTAAACATGGAGAGAAGACAAGAAAACATCCATGGCCACTAGAAATGCTTTTATTTATAAAAGAACTACTTAAATATAAACACTTCTAAGTAGAAATACTCTTCACAAAAGGACTCGCATTACTGCCTTCTGACCATGACCAGCAGAGACACTGTGGATTTAAGGACTCCATGGTGTCTCCCCAGACTCCCAGGATTTAAGGCTAAATGTGCACTTGGAGGGGCGGGGGCTGTAGGGCTATTCTTTCTTTCCTTTCTTTGAAAAGACAAAACTCATGGTTTCCCATTCCAAGATAGGCTTCATAGCTGGGGAAGATCTTAAGATTCTTGGTCTAAGGGGTAGCAAATATCTTCCTGAGACTGGGAGGTATGATCAGGCACTTGGGAATCTGGCTTTGAATGTCATCTCTGAAGCATAGGAGTTAGTGGTGAAAAAGAAAATCTCATTTCCAAGTCTAGGGTAAGCTACTTCTGGAACACCTTATCCCAATTCAAATAAGTCACTTGTGTTCCGCTGTCTGCATCTACAGACCTAACTAAACAGTCATAGGGTGCTTGGATGAAGGAGAAAGACATCCAGTTTTCCACTAGGCTCAACTGGTTTCAGCTCGAGGCAGAAGTAATACTTTTAATGGAATGGCTGGAGCTCTCATACTGTTCTTCTAGGAAAATCTATTGGTTATTGAGGCCAGGGCAGGGGGCCACCAGATATTACACACAGACTATGTAAAGAAAAGATGACCATCAGAAAGGTGTCACTGAGGCTGGGGTGTGATGGCTCATGCCTGTAATCCCAGCAGGGAGGTGGAGGCACAAGGGTTGCTTGAGCCCAGGAGTTCAAGACCAGCCTGGGCAACATAGCAAGACCCCATCTCAAAAAGTGTCAGTGATTGTATCTAACGAGGGAAGAAAATCTTTCAGATGAAGGGTCAACAGAAAATAAAGACCCTAAACACTTCTAAAAGTAGAAGGCAGTTGAATTTTGCATAACCAATCTGGGAAGAGAGTAAAAGAAACAATGTTACAGAAGGTAGTGTTGAAATTAGGGGGAGCATGTATATGAGAATGTGTGCTGGGCACTGGAAGTGTCCCAGGAGCTTTGAAGCGCTAAGTTTGGTTCAATCCCAACAAACTCCTGGCCGTGTGCAAGCACTACCTCGTGGGGTGCCCAGAGCCATTCTTCTCTTCATCTGAGTTGGTGTCTGAGCATAGAACATGGGGCCACCCCAAACTCAGTACAGCATAACCAATGCCAACATTGTCTATTGCTAGAGCACAGCTTCCTGCATACACAGGTCACTGGGCTTCTGCTTGCAAGTTTCTTCTTTCCAAAGGCCAGCTCCAAGACTTGTCTCTCTTCTCATGGTCACTAAGTCATCTGCAAAGCCCCAGGGTCCATTTCAAATTCTAGAGATTCTAGTGAGCATCAAGGTTAACAACCCAATCGAGGAGAACAAGATCCGTGGTGTGCTCCACCATGCCACAGTTAAGCAACGCGGACAGGGCCTGTGTCTCAGGAGCAGCTGCCCTCTTGATGGGCCGCCAGAACCCTCGGCAGACTGAAAGCAGCAAGGCTGGGTGGCGGGCAGCACGGGCTCAGGTGTACTCGGTTTTGCGGATATAATTGGATGGAACGTAGCCCTTCTTCCCGTTAACCTCAGCTAACCACCACTCTGTATTTCCTGTAACATCTTTAAACTCGAGGATCTTGAGTTTCTGATTGGCTGAAACGCTCAGCTCATTTGGGTTTCGTGCCTTGAAGGTGTAGACAGCAAAATAGACCTGTATGAGAGGGCGAGAGAAAAATGGGAAATTGCTGGGAGCAAAGCCATCCAAGAGAACTTCATGCAGTGAAGGGTAGGGTCCCACATCCACATGCCCACATGTGGCTACTAAGCCCCTGAAATACAGCTAATGAGACAGAAGAACTCAATTTTTCATCTTAACGAACGTTAAATAGGTACATATGGATGATGGCTACCATAATAAGGATGATTTAAAGAAAACATCAATTTGGGAGGTGAAGGTGGGCAGATCAGATGGCCAACATGGTAAAACCCCATTTATACCAAAAACAGCTGGGCTTGGTGACGAGTACCTGTGATTCTTGGCCCCTCTGGGAGCTGAGGAAGGAGAATTGCCTGAACCCAGGAGGCAGAGGTTGCAGTGAGCCAAGACTGCACTATTGCATTCCAGCCTGAGCAACAGAACAAGACTCTTTTTTTTGAAAATTTTTTTTATTTTAATAATCAGCCAGGTGCGGTGGCTCACACCTATAATCCCAGCACTTTGGGAGGCTGAGGTGGGTGGATCACCTGAGGTCGGGAGTTCAAGACCAGCCTGACCAACATGGAGAAACCCCATCTCTACTAAAAACACAAAATTAGCCAGATGTGGTGGTGCATGCTTGTGATCCCAGCTACTCTGGAGGCTGAGGCAGGAGAATTACTTGAACCTTCAAGGCAGAGGTTGTAGTGAGCTGACATTACCGCATTGCACTCTAGCCTGGGCAACAAGAGCAAAATCCGTCTGAAAAAAAAAAAAAAATTCACACCTTTTCAATCTTTCAGAGTTGCTTTAAAGGGTAGGAGATAGCCAGGCATGGTGGCTCACGCCTGTAATCCCAGCACTTTGGGAGGCTGAGGCAGGTGGATCACAAGGTCAAGAGATCGAGACCATCCTGGTCAACATGGTGAAACACCGTCTCTACTAAATAGTCTCAGCTACTAGGGAGGTTGATGCAGGAGAATTTTTTTTTTTTTTCCCCCAGACGGAGTCTTACTCTGTTGCCAGGCTGAAGTGCAGTAGCGTGATCTCAGCTCACTGCAACCACCTCCTCGCAGGTTCAAGTGATTCTCCTGCCTCAGCCTCCTTAGTAGCTGGGACTACAGGCGCATGCCACCACACTCGGCTAATTTTTTTGTATTTTAGTAGAGATGGGGTTTCACCACATTGGCCAGGATGGTCTCCATAACCTGACCTTGTGATCCTCCTGCCTCGGCCTCCCAAAGTGCTGGGATTACAGCTGGGATTACATGCCTGGCCACTCAGGAGAATTTCTTGAACCTGGGAGGCAGAGGTTACAGTGAGCCAAGGTAGTCTGTCCCTGGGTGACAGAGAGCAAGACTACGTCTCAAAAACAAAAATAAAAAAAACACAAAAAACAAAAAAACCCAAATGTTCAAGATACAAAGACTACAAATTTATAAACAGGACCAGGCCATTACAAAGAGAACAGGAAAAACTCTGGGGCTGGGCATGGTGGCTCACACCTGCAATCCCAGGGCTTTGGGAGGCCAAGGTGGGCAGATCACTTTTGAGGCCAGCAGTTCAAGACTGGCCCGGCCAACATGATAAAGCCCCTGTCTCTACTGAAAATATAAAAATTAGCCCGATGTGTTGATGCATACCTGAAATCCCAGCTCCTCAAGAGGCTGAGGTTACAGTGAGCTGAGATCTTGTCACTGCACTCCAGCCTAGGCAACAGAGTCCATCACAAAAAGAAAAACTGAAATGGGCAGAATTTCATTTCTAAATTCCAGAAATAAAAATAGTTACTTGAATCAAAAACCAAACAGGTGGAGTAAACAGATGTTATACAATTGAAGAATTAGTGAACTGGAAGAGTAACAGTTTTCATTACGGCACCTTTTAAAGGCCCAGCAACACAAAGGGGTCCAGGAATAGCCTGTAAAGTGTTAGCCAGGAAGGGTGCGCAGAGGCTCTGCTGTCAGAGATTCCTTGAAATTCCTTGTGCTGCGAGCTCATCTCAGGTCACCCTAGGCCTCGGGCAAGCCACTTCTGCCTCACCCCTGCCTGTACCCACAACACGTCTGCTGCCACGTGGGTCACGGTGGCAGGCCGGGCGTGCACTCACCTGGTTGCCCTCTGCATCACTGCTTTCTGGCTCTGGACTTCTGTCTTCAGGAGCCTGGGCTGCTCTTGCACCTCCTTTTATGAGGTCTTGACCTTGCCCATTTCGTCCTGGTACACCAACCGTTTCTGGATGCCTGAAGTTCCGGTGGCTCCTCGGGGTGGCAGTGGGTTGGTTTACATCTCTAGCTACATCTGCAGAGTCCCCTGACCTTGGCTGGGAAGTAGAGTCTGGGTCTGAAGGGCATCTGGAAGGACCACTCTCTGAAGTACCCAGATTCAGGGATGCACCGAGAGTCCCTTGGTCACATTCCTTCAGTAGAGATGCATCTTGAGGCTGCCTCGGGCAAGCACCTGAGGTAAAGGACACAGTCATGCTGCTGGGGTTGAAGGTCAGGCTGCTGCCGCTGTTCTGGCGTGGGAACCTGGGGGAGGAGCTGCCGTGTTCAGACTCTGTGGAGGAGTGGCTGCCCACGGAGGCATCGGAGTGGCTGCGGCGAGGATTGTAGGGCTTTAGGAAGGAGCTGTACACAAAGCCTTTGGTGACTAAAAAGAAAACAGGAAATATAAACAAGAACTCTTAGCAGAAGGATGGGCAGACGGAGGGAGCAGGGAAGCAAGAGAAAAACTGGTCTAAAAGCTAGGTCATTCATCTGTAAAATGAAGAGAGTAAAACAAAAACTTAAAAGCCAGGCCAATAGTGAGACACACAAAAAAAGATGCCTAGTGCCAAAGCATCTTGGAATACTCAGTCCCAGGATGTGATGTGTGTAGGAAAAGATGAAGAGCTGCAGCTGCCTACCGGTTCGTTCATGGCATAACCTCGCAGCAGACACGTGCCCAGGAGGCCTGCGGCCAGCCAAGACGACGATAATGAAAACAACCATATGTATGGGAATGGGCATGGGAAGAGAATGTCATAGGACACCTAGATCATTCCTAAGAGGAAGACTTCACTAAGCCTATGTGCAAATATACCAAGCATGGACAAGAGTTAAGAATCAGCCTCAGCTGGGTGCAGAGGCTGTAATTCCAGCTCTTTGGGAAGCTGAGATGGGAGGATCTTGAGTCCAGTTCCCTGGTCAACACAGTGAGACCCCATCTCTATTAAAAGATCAGATGCAGGCTCATGTCTGTAATCCTCAGCACTTTGGGAGGCTGTGGTGGGTGGATCACCGAAGGTCAGGAGTTCAAGGCCAGCTTGGCCAACATGGTGAAACCCCATCTCTACTTAAAAAAAAAAAAAAAAAAAAAAGCCAGGCATAGTGGTAGGCACCTGTAATCCCAGCTACTTGGGAGGCTGTGACAGGAGAGTTGCTTGAACCCAGGAGCTGGAGGTTGCAGTGAGTTGAGACCATACCATTACACTCCAACCGGGGCACCAAGAATGAAACTCCATCTCAAAAAAAATCCCAGCTCAAGAAACCCCTCCATAGGCCTCCCTGCCCGCTTTCCCTCCAGGACACTTGAATCCTTTGCTCTGGGAGTCTGGATATACTGGGAGGATGTTCTAACGTAGGAAGCAGTTTATGTTAGAACATACATGTAACATGTACTGCACATGTTCATGTTTACAAATTGCCCAACATGATGAGCAAGGGGGCTTTCAGCTAAAACTTAAACATAAATTAGGGATTGTGTGAGGATTCACATGACAAGTTTTCATAACAGTGTCAAGGCACAGACCCAGAGTATGTAGCATGTGTGAGAACAAGGGCCATCACTCAATCTTTGATGCATTTCTTGTACTTGAAAAGACACACACAGCAGACCCTCCACAGACATGTGCTGTATGAATGGGGAAGAGCCCTGGGGACACCAGAAGGGGAGAGGGTTGAACAGCTGATCTGAATACTGTGGGCTTCTTGCTACTACTTCTCAAGTTTGAGTGGATAAAAACCAAAGAATGGAGCACTTTCTTCAACAGCCTGGACCTTTACAGGTGTCCATCTGTCTCTGACCCCATCAGCAGCTGTCACCTGATGTCACCCTAATAGGCTCCATCCTCTGTCCTTCCTTTCCCACTTCTAATATCTTGTTCTGGATAAGTAGAAGTGGGGAGAAAAAATTCACAAGATGCTTTTAAAGAACCAAGAAGTGTGACATTTTTCAGTTCTGGGTGGTGAGTACATAGATGTCTATTGCATGGGACCACAATTCCTATCTAAAATGCTTAGGGCCAGACATGTTTTGGAATTCAGATTCTTTTAATTCTGGGAAGGTAGTCAAGTACTGTATTACATATTTTGTAAAACCCCCAGCAGAGTCGGCACCCCATAATTAATTCTGTTAATAATATTCAGAATGAGATCCTGTCATTTACAGCCACATGGTTGAACCTGGAGGATAGTATGTTAAGTGAAATGGGCCAGGCACAGAAACACAAATACCATATAATCTCATAGAAGTTGGGAGTAGAATGCTAGTTACCAGAGGCTGTGGTGGTGGAAAGGGAGGTCTGGCTATGGGGCAGGTAAGAATAGGGAGAGGTTGTTCAACAGGTGCAAAATTAGGAGAAATAAGCTTTGGTGTCCTATTGCACAATAAGGTGACTATAGTTAATAATGTATATTTTAAGACGGCTAGAAGCGAGGATTCTAAATATTCCCACCATAAAGAAATGACAAGCTTAGTCGGCACGGTGGCTCATGCCTGTAATCCCTGCACTTTGGGAGGCCGAGGCAGGCAGATCACAAAGCCAGGAGATCAAGACCATCCTGGCCAACACGGTGAAACCCCATCTCTACTAAAAATACAAAAATTAGCCGGGCACAGTGGCACGCACCTGTAGTCCCAGCTACTCAGGAAGCTGAGGCAGGAGAATCGCTTGAGCCTGGGAGGTGGAGGTTGCAGTGAGCCGAGATTGTATCACTGCACTCCAACCTGGTGACAGAGTGAGACTCCGTCTCAAAAATAAAAAGAGAAATAACAAGCTTATAGCCTGGGCAACACAGGGAGACTGTCCCTACTATAAATAAAGAAATAAATAAAATTATCTGGGCACGGTGGTGCGTGCCTCTGGTCCCAGCTATGCAGGAGAAAGGCGGGAGGATTGCTTGAGCCTGGGAGGTGGAGGCTACAGTGAGCCAAGATCGCATCACTGCAATCCAGCCTGGGTGACAAAGCTAGACCCTGTTGCAAAAAAAAAAAAATTATCACACCATATTGCATAGATATGAACAAGTATGTGTCAGTTATAAACAAAATAAAGCCTTAAGTATCTCACATCATTGCAAATGGGAAAGTTCTGAAGTTGTGTCATTTATGTTGGAGCTGTACTTATGTATCCATGATGTGACCAACCTCTTGGCTGAATCAGATTGCAATCAAGCATTTAAAAAAAAAGACCAGACACTATGGCTCATGCCTGTAATCCTGGCACTTGGGGAGGTCAAGGTGGGTGGATCACCTGAAGTCAAGAGTTGGAGACCAGCCTGGCCAACATGGTGAAACCCCATCTGTACAATTAGCCTGGTGTGGTAGCGTATGCTACTTGCAAGGCTGAGGCAGGAGAATTGCTTGAGCCTGTAGGGCGGAGGTTGCAGTGAGCTGAGATCGTGCCACTGCCCTCTAGCCTGGGTGACAGTGCTAGATCCTGTCTCAAAAAATAATAAAAATGTAAAATATACACACATGACTACACCAAAAGGGGTAAGTTACAGTTATAGTCACACATCACTTTCGTTCAGGTTTTGGCAAAAGTGTTCTGAAAAAAAATCCTTGTGTTTTAGAGCTATTTGGATTTTGGAATTGTGGAAAAAGGGATTACAGGTCAGTGTTACCCCTTGTACACTTATTTAAATTTTATAAATCACTCCCCCTCCAAAAAAACTGTGAGCTGTTTTTAAAGTAATTCCCTAAATAGTCATGAGGTAAACTGTTACAGGGAGAAAAAAGCAAATGAAATCCCACAAGACAAATTCACAGAAATTGGGAGGTCAAGGCAGGAGGATGGCTTGAGCCTAGAAATTAGAGACCAGCCTGGAGAACAAGGCAAGGCCTCTTAGCTACAAAAGAATTAAAAAATTAGCAGGGCATGATGATACATCTCTAGTCCCAACTAAGGCAGGAGGATCCCTTGAACCCTGGAGTTTCAGGTTACAGTAGGTTATGATTGTGCCACTGCACTCCAGCCTGGGTGACAGAGCAAGACTGGAAGAGGGCAGCTTATTTTGTGGCATACTGGGAACAGGCTCAGAAGGAACAGGATTCCGTGCGGCAGGACTTCCTGCCTGCAAGTGCTGTAAGATATGGAAAGAGCTTGCGAGATAAGCAACGGCTGTCTCTGGAATTTGTCAAAACAAAAACAGGTTTTGTTTCAGTAATGATCTTCGCTCTCTAGAGAAGGTTAAGGTTACTTTTCCCCTTAATCAAAGCCACTTTTTTTTCTGGCCTAGTCAAGATTTGGATGTAGCCAAAACTACTCTTTTTTAAAAAAATAGTTACATTCACCTGCTGCTTAAGATTCTTACCTCCATTGTCAATCAGCCAGCGGTTCTGACTACCCATAGGGTCTTTTTTCTTAATCACACCCACCAGGTCACCTTCCAAAAGTGAGACATCCAAATCTTGAGCAGCATTAAAGTTCCGCTCTGCTTGGAAGAGTTTTTCAGGGGGATACCTGGCCAGGAGGGAGGCCCGGAGTTCTTCTGACTGTAGCATGTAACTTGGCTGAAAGGCAAGAGGAGATACATCAACAAAAATCCCTCAATGGCCATTATCCCAGCAGCCATATTTAATCCCAACATGCAGTCAGTCTCAGAAATGAGGCAGAAACAGTCAGTCACTGCCCCATCACCCCCATCAGATGTGTTTGTGATGAAGCCAGCCCATGCGGCTAGGTAAAAATCATGAGCCCTTAGGCAATGTTTGATGCCTCTATAGTTAAGAAAATTTAACACACACCTATTCTTACATTTGTTTTCTTGTAACTTGTAATCAAAATGCCACTTAAAAAAAATCAAAATGTCTAAGTGACATTAGGTCTTATATTTTGTTAGGGAAATTCTCAGGTTCGTCTATCTTGAGTTCCCCATCTGTGAAAGCAAGTAAATCGTAAGAAAAAATAAAGGTAATGATAAATTCAGGCTGGGTGCAGTGGCTCACACCTGTAGTCCCAGCACACTTGACACCAGGAGTTCAAGACTAGTCTGGTAAGCATAGCAAAACGCTGTCTCTACTAAAAATACAAAAATTAGCCAGGCATGGTGATGCATGCCTGTAATCCCAGGTACTCCAGAGGCCGAGGCAGGAGAATCGCTCCAACCCAGGAGGTGGAGGTTGCAGTGAGCCGAGATGGCACCACTGCACTCCAGCCTGGGTTACAGAGCAAGACTCTGTCTCAAAAAATAAATCATAATTCAATTCTCCTTTTTAAAGTAATATAAATTAATGTCCACGGGATCATATATAGGGCAAAAATATTGTAAGCAAAGACATATCAGCAGTCCTCTAGACTGTGAACCCACGTAATCTGGTGTGTGTTACCCTGAGGCTGGGCAGCTCCTCTCAGTTCCCTACTCACCAGGCCCAGGAGTGGCTTTCGAGCAGACTGGCGGTCAATGGTTTTCCTCTCAAACGGTTTCTTGGTGGCTGGAAGAGACTCCGGGAAGAAGGTGAAAACCTGGAGTTGCTGCAGAACTTTGCTGTGCTCTTCGTGAAAGATGGCAATCAGGTTTCCTTCCCTGCCGGCCACTTTAAGTAACTGGAGTCCGTGGGGAGAGCCCAGATAGAGAAAAGAAGAAACACAGATGAAAGATCCCAGGACTGACAAAGTCTCATTAGAACCACTGGAAGCTGAAGCTCAGCTGCAGCTCACTCTCTGAGCTACCGACACAGCAGCCTGATGCAAGACTCAAAGCTCTCCGGGGCACGGCCTGCGGGCCAGGTTGGCTGACTCTGCTGGAAACTGCTCAAGAGGGAAAGAGAAGCCACAGGCTTCATGGCACCATCAAGGGATCAAGAATTCCTGGCTGGGCACGGTGGCTTATCCTTGTAACCCCAGCACTTTGGGAGGCCAAGGTGGGTGGATTACGAGGTCAGGAGATCAAGACCATCCTGGCCAACACAGTGAAGCCCCATCGCTACTAAAAATACAAAACTTTTTTTTGTATTTTTAGTAGCAATGCTAAAACACTCAGGAGGCTGAGGCAGACCATCACTTAAACCCAGGAGGCAGAGGTTGCGGTGAGCTGACATCATGCCACTGCACTCCAGCCTGGGCGACAGAGCTCAACTCTGTCTCAAGAAAAAAAAAAATTCCTGAAGGACTGAACTAGTGACACATTCAGTTTATGTAGTTCAGATGTTTCAAACCATGCTACCATTGTCCCCAGAAAAATGCCAGGTGAAGGCCATAGATGATTATCCCACTGAAGGAATAAGAAACTCACTGAAAGCAGTGGCTTTAACTGCTCCAGAGCCTGGTGCACGAAGTCACGGTGGGCTTCGGCATAGCCGTGGACGCAGTTGGTGAAGAGGCCGTGGGCGTACTGGTGGAACTTGGGCAGCTCGTCCAGCAGCTGCGCATTCAGGGCCTCGTAGTTGTTCCGGGCCGACTGTAGTTCCTCCAGGGTCTTCTTGTCCTTTAGCTTCTCTGCCCGTTCTGTACAGTTATAGAAGTCCAGAAGCTTGTCAAAGCGTTTCTGTACCAGCTTATGGGGCCCTGTAAACATGCTCAGTAACTGATTTAAGGGGGAGATGACAAGCCGCTCTGTCCTCTCCTTCTGTAGGGATGAGAAAGGCACATTGCTCAGTTGGACAGTATCCCACATTTGTGATTAGCCTCTACTTAAATACTCCACAAGACTTCTTACTTGATACTGCAACAATTCCCACACCAAAGAGTATGCAAAATATGCAAATCTCACTTGAGCTCCCTGAGTTGATAAATGCTAAGCTGCTCATTGATATGATGTGTGCATTAGAAACCAGATGTGATAGTTTATCTGGTAACATTTATTATGTGTATAGGTCTATATAGCTTAAGTTTAACTGCAGATTTAGTTGTTATAGAAATCTGGAATAGAGGAACTTTTATATACTCAAACCTTTAATCATAACCATATAATACCCATTTTTATCTTCCAAAGAATTTTTCTCTTGGCCAGGAACTGGGACTCACACCTGTAATCCCAGCACTTTGAGAGGCCAAGATGGGCGGATCACTTGAGTTCAGAAGTTCGAGACCAGTCTGGTGAAACCCAGTCTCTACTAAAAATACAAAAATTAGCCAGGTGTTGTGGCACATGCCTGTAGTCTCCTACTCTGGAGGCTGAGGCAGGAGAATTGCTTGAACCTGGGAGGCGGAGGTTGCAGTGAGCCGAGATTACACCACGGCACTCCAGCCTGGGTGACAGAGTGAGATTCTCATCTCAAAAAAAAAAAAAAAAGAAAAAAGAAAAAAACACTTTTCTCTTTAATTCTAGGGGACAGATATTAAGGGTAGGCCAATGAATACATAAAGAACATAAGCAGGTGTGTAGTAGCATCTTATTAAAAATAATGGACAATTAGAACACCTGTCAGCTCCCCAGGTGGGCATGTCTTTTTCACCCTCAGGCCACCCATAGATTCCAAGAAACTATCAAACCCCATTCAGTTTCTTCCACTAGAGATTAAACAATCTGACATATATGGATTTAGAATTTCTCAAGAAATTTGGTCTTTAGTACTTTCTTCATAAAGCAGTTTTTACCATCTCAAATCTCTGGTAACATATTAACTATGTTCCTAAATATTCATTTTCAAGGTTTCTGGAGCTGGAGTCTCACTCTGTCTCCCAGGATGGAATGCAGTGGTGCGATCTAGGCTCACTATAACCTCTGCCTCCTGGGTTCAAGCAATTCTCTGGCCTCAGCCTCCTGAGTAGCTGGGACTACAGGCCCACCCATCACAGTGCCCTGCTATTTTTTGTATTTTTAGTAGTGACGGGGTTTCACCATGTTTGCCAGGCTGGTCTTGAACTCCTGACCTCAAGTGATCTGCCTGCTACCACCTCTCAAAGTGCTAAGATTACAGGTGTAAGCAACTCACCCGGCCCCTCTTCAAGTTGTCACTCCTATGGTTGTTCTTATTTATTTTTGAGACAGTTTTACTTTCGTTGCCCAGGCTGGAGTGCAGTGGTGCGATCTTGGCTCACTGCAACCTCTGCTTCCTGGGTTCAAGTGATTCTCCTGCCTCAGCCTCCTGAGTAGCTGGGATTACAGATATGTGCCACCACGCCTGGCTAATTTTGTATTTTTAACAGAGACGTGGTTTCTTCATGTTGGTCAGGTTGGTCTCAAACTCCCGACCTCAGGTGATCTGCCCGCCTCGGCCTCCCAAAGTGCTGGGATTACAGGCATGACCACTGCATCCGGCTAGTTGTTTTTATTAGATCAGAGTTAATCTAGTTGCCTAGACTTCCTCTGTCCTCTAACTAAATCACAAGCTATTTTTTTTAAAAACCTGTTTGTATAGACATAGGTCCTACATTTTCTTCTAACCGAAAGTCATGTCATGAATATCCAACCCCAATACAAATATAGCTAAAGGATGATTAATGTGTCTGGTGCCCAGGGCCTGAGTCTGTGGAACTGACTTTTGCATGAACTGATGTATTTGAGTTGACCTCGGGAAGGGGGCCAACTTTTGAAGAAAAGGTTACTTACAAAATTAGTGAAGAGCTGGTCGCTGATGTAGCGATGCACCCTCTCAAACTGCTCGAGGTCTCGGTGTCCTCTCTCCATGCACACATCCCACATGCTCACGGCAGCTACCACCTTCACGCACGCCGACTCCTGGAGCCAGTTAGGACAGACACAAGTCAGAACAGACCGAACTTGCCGGCCTTTGTCATCCGTCACCCACTATAGCAGTCTGGGAAAAATGAGTTCCGTAATTTGAAATTTCTCACTACTTTGGTATTTTAGATTTGAAATAAGCGTATTTTCATAAACTATGACTAATGGGGCACAGAGAAAAGTCTAAGACTTTTAATTCTTAAAAAACTGGTGAGAGCTTTTATCATCTCTTTAGCATTCACCTATGTCCTTAGTAGGGTTTCCTTTCTTGGCTTTTTTTGAGACAGAGTTTCACTCTTGTTGTCCAGGCTGGAGTGCAGTGGCGTGATCCTGACTCACTGCAATCTCCACCTCCTGGGTTCAAGTGATTCTCCTGCCTCAGCCTTCCGAGTAGCCGGGATTACAGGTGCCCATCACCACACTAACTTTTTGCATTTTTAGTAGAGACAGGGGTTTTGCCCTGTTGGGCAGGCTGGTCTCAAACTCCCAACTTCAGGTGATATGTCTGCCTCTGCCTCCCAAAGTGCTGGGATTACAGGCGTGAGCCACCATACCCAGCCCCAATAGGGTTTCTTAATTTACCAAGAAGTAAATTATCAAATTAGAACCAAGACGATTCCTATAGTGTTGGGATAATAACCAATCAATCACCTCTCCTTCTTCAAGTCTTGGTTCATGCTGTCACCATCTCAAAGACAACTGCCCTGGTACCCTATTGATCATCATGATCTGGTTTCCCATCTGACTCTGTTATTCCTCATATCTATTGCTGTGCTCCTTCCTTTCTTTCTTTGTGAAAAATACCCCTTCACATGCACTAGAATTGACTAATGCTTGCTTACTGTCCTGATCTCCTTCACCCACCCTCCTAGTGAAAATGCAACCTCCATAAAGGCAGAGACTTTTGTCTCTTTTGTTTGCTGACTCCACTGTCACACAGTCAACTCCTCCTGGTAGTGAGAGTTTGAAACCCAGGTTGGTTTTCCTGGCTTTCTTTTGAGACCAGCCTCATCAACATGGTGAAACCCCATCTCTACAATGCCAAGCTATAACCCAAACAGACTAAATACTCCATTAGTCTATTTCAAGGGCAAACAAAGTCCCTAAGCAAAAACCATCCATGTCTCATACATTGGGTTGATACTTTTATTTTATGTCCTTAATATGTATATCTGTGTGCCAGTGTTTTATCAGTAAGCTAACCCAGGGAATGCTGCTAATTCCTATCAAGTGGGAGATCTAATGTGAAACATGATGTCCTCTTATTTTCTTTTAAAGGAATGCTGTAGAAAGTCCCCAAATATCAGCCCATATGCCAACATAGATACCAAATTATGCAGTCAATGGCCCTCAGCTTATGTTCTTGCTAGTTTTCTTGCTGTCAGTCAATCTATCTAATTTTATTATTTGGCAGGCTTTTCATTTTGTGGCATGACAAAACTGTTCAACATTTTCTCTCAATTTCTGTCAGCAGTCAGAACCAAACTGATCCTTCCATCAGATGGCTCTCAACGTTACACATATCCCAACCCAAAATGCTATCATTAGTCACTGCTATGGAGGTGAGCCTTTTAAGGGTTGGGGGCTCAGGTATACAGTGCCACACTTTAGGAAACCTGGGGAGAAAATGGCCAGTAGAGGGGTATCAGAATGAGAAGGATATTAGGGGAAAGTCCTAGGAAGCAGCAAGACAAACATACTCAGTAGTCACCCCAATATTGTGTGTTTTGTTTTTTTATTTTTTTGAGACAGATTCTCGCTCTCACCCAAGCTATAATGTAATGCCATGATCTTGGCTCGCTGCAACTTCCATCTGCTGGATTCAAGAGATTTTCCTGCCTCAGCCTTCCAAGTAGCTGGGATTACAGGTGTGTGCCACCACGCCTGGCTAATTTTTGTATTTTTAGTAGAGACAACATTAGGGGTTTCAACATGTTGGCAAGACTAGTGCTAAATTCCTAACCTCAAGTGCTCTGCCTGCCTCAGCCTCCCAAAGTGCTGGGATTACAGGCGTGAGCTACCACGCCTTGCCTGTCTGTTTTTGAGACAGGGTCCTGCATGTTGCCCAACCTGTCCTCCAACTTCTGGGCTTGAGTGATCCTCCCACCTCAGCCTCCAGGGCAGCTGAGACTACAGGTATGTGGCACCATGCCCCAATATTTTTGTCAAATCTCTCACTTTTAGCCAATGTGCTTCTGTAGAATTCTATAAACACTAATTTTTATCTAATTACCTTTCTTTTTTTTAAATGGAGTCTCACTCTGTCACCCAGACTGGAGTGCAGTGGTGCAATCTTGGCTCACTGTAACCTCCACCTCCTGGGTTCAAGTGATTCTCCTGCCTCAGCCTCCGGAGTATCTGGGACTACAGGAGTGTGCCATCATGCCTGGCTAATTTTTGTCTTTTTCAGTAGAGATGAGATTTCACCATATTGGCCAGGCTGGTCTCTAACTCCTGACCTCATGATCCAACCCCCTTGGCCTCCCAAAGTGTTGGGATTATAGGCATGAGCCACTGCAACTGGCCTACCTAACTACATTTTTAAAACACAAGGGAAGAAGTCTGCTATTTAAAATAGTGGAAATTACTCAATAAATGATAGACCACTGGGTAACTAGCTGGAAAAATAAAGTTGAATCCCTGCTTCAACCTGATTTACTAAAGTACAGACAGAGAGTAAGGATTTAATATTAAAACGATGGAATGAGGGCCGGGCGCGGTGGCTCAAGCTTGTAATCCCAGCACTGTGGGAGGCCAAGGCAGGTGGATCACGAGGTCAAGAGATCGAGACTGTCCTGGTCAACATGGTGAAACCCCGTCTCTACTAAAAATACAAAAAATTAGCTGGGCATGGTGGTGCATGCCTGTAATCCCAGCTACTCAGAAGGCTGAGGCAGGAGAATTGCCTGAACCCAGGAGGCGGAGGTTGCGGTGAGCCGAGATCACGCCATTGCACTACAGCCTGGGTAACAAAAGCAAAACTCCGTCTCAAAACAAAAAACAAAAAAAACAATGGAATGATAAAAGTACTAAAACAGGAGATTTTTAAATGTTGGAATAGCAAAGTTTCTACATATCACACAAAACTAAGAGGTCATATAATGCACATTTAAACCCTTTTCCATGGAGAACAAACTCAGAAGTCAACAAACTGAGGTTGGGGGAGGATACTTCAAACCATGTCAGAAAAAAGGACTATTTCCTCTAATAAATACAGAGATCCACAAACTGATAAAGATGCTAGAATATAGGTAAGTCACAGAAAAATATGATGTAAACATATGAAAATATCCTCAACTCCATTCATAATATAAGAAATACCAACGTAAACTACATTGAAATCTTTTTTCCCTCTCTTGCAGGCAAAGATAAAACCCACTGGTTTTGATAACACTGAGTTAGCAAGTGCTATTGCCTGTAGAACTTTTCACTTTTACAGCATCTATGACATCTAACCACAGTTGACAAGATTTATACTGCCATGTGATTTGCCATTTGGGTCAGAAGTACACTGGCCTTCAGACTCACACAGATCAGAAAATGATGTACCTACAAGGATATTCCTTGCATGACTAGTTCTAATCTTTCATAACTACAAACGATTTAAATATCTGCCAATAAGAGATTAGTTAAATGTATTATGACATGTCCACAGAATGCTACACTGTGCAACTGTAAAGAATGACGGCCCTCTGCGTATGGCTACATCACTTCTGAGATTTAATCAAGTGCGAAACCCGAGATGCTAGTTTATCTCCCACCTATGCCTATACCATCTCTGACAGGAGGGAAGAACCTGGTGAGTGGTGACTGCCTCTACAGAAGATGACCGGGTGACAGGATAGGAGGAACAATTATTTTTACTTAGCCTTTTGGTACCTTCAAATTTTATACCAGTTAGTTTTAAAAAAATATTTTTTAAAAGGTTAAGGATCCCTTTTAAGGAAATTCCTCTATAAGATCAGATGTTCAGGCTGGACATGGTGGCTCATGCCTGTAATCCCAGCACTTTGGGAGGCCAGTTTAAGACCAGCCTGGGCAACATAGTAAGACCTCATCTCTGCTTAAAACAATTAGCCGCCGGGCGCGGTGGCTCAAGCCTGTAATCCCAGCACTTTGGGAGGCCGGGGCGGGTGGATCAAGAGATCAAGACCGTCCTGGTCAACAAGGTGAAACCCCGTCTCTACTAAAAATACAAAAAATTAGCTGGGCATGGTGGTGCGTGCCTGTAATCCCAGCTACTCAGGAGGCTGAGACAGGAGAATTGCCTGAACCCAGGAGGCGGAGGTTGCAGTGAGCTGAGATCGAGCCATTGCATTCCAGCCTGGGTAACAAGAGCGAAACTCCGTCTCAAAAGAGAAAAAAAAAAAATACAGCCAGGTTTCCTTGACATGCACAGGTAAAAAGAAAAAAAAAGTTAGCCAGGCATGGTGGGGTGCACCTGTGTTCCCAGCTATTCAGGAGGCTGAGGTGGGAGGATCACTTGGGTCCAGGAGTTGGAGGCTGCACTGAGCTACGATGGTGCTACTGCACTCCAGTCTGGGTGAGAGAGAGAGACTCTGTCTCTAAAACAGAAAAGATCAGAGAGACAGGAATATTGAGTACACTCACAGCATCTTATATTAAATCAATAGAGAAATTAGAGACAAGAATAGAAAGCGTGCTGCTCCTGGTTCTCACCCTCATGGAGGAAACACTGCTTGAGGCGAGCAAAGACCTAGGCTCACCTGATCTCCCTGGCTTCTCTGGATCTCAAAGCTACTTCTGGCTCTAATACCTTTAGAGGCCTTATAGCAACTGAATATTAATAAATTGGGAGCTGGAGTGATCAGAAAGCATACCTCATAGGAACATTCTCTTACTCCTATTCACTGCTTCTTCTTTCTCTTGTCTACGTTTCCTGTTTACAGCTTCCTAGTTTTGTATTCAATATTTGATTTTCAAACTGGTTTTGACAAAATGAACTGTAATAAGTAAACAAAAATAAATAAGGTATGTGTGGGATGAAGGGTGATGAAGACCAAAGAGAGGGAGGAAAAAGTTGGGCTTCTGTGAAATGAATATGACAGTATTGATCTAAATGCTGTTAACTGTTAAATAACTTACGGGCATCTCAACAAAAGTATGCAAGGCCATAATAGTGATTTGAGTCCGGATTACTCCACATTCATTAAACAGTATGCTCGGTAAGCAGGAAAGGAGACAGAATTACATCGTATATGAGTCTGATTAGAGTGATGTTGATGCTCACCCGGATGTGCTGGAGGTAGAGAGACAGGTCTCGGATAAAAGACTTAATCAATCTTTCTTGCATTCGGAAGTTCTTTTCTGTTTCTTCAAATACTTCATCTTTTATCTGTTCAAAAATAAACAAATGCTGTTAGCAAATGTGGATGCTCCTTTGATCTATCTTATTGGCAAAAGTCGCATTTTTTTAAAAAACAAAAACAAAAACGGAGTTTCGCTCTTTCACCCAAGCTGGAGTGCAACGGCGCGATCTCGGCTCACTACAACCTCCACCTCCTGGTTTAAGCGATTCTCCTGCCTCAGCCTCTCGAGTAGCTGAGATTACAGGTGTGCGCCACCACACCCAGCTAGAGACAGGGTTTCACCATGTTAGCCAGGCTAGTCTTGAACTCCTGACCTCAGATGATCCACCAACCTCGGCCTACCAAAGTGCTGGGATTATAGGTATGAGCTACTGCGCCCTACCAAAAGTAGCTTTCTTGAACACCTGCATGTGATTTCAAAAGACTCCAAAATACACACAGGCCCTCCTTTAAACCTTCTTTGCAAGCCCTCTGCTCTCTGGCCAGGCTGCCCTCTTCACTCCAGCACTGCCATGTCTGCTGATCCTAAGACTGTCCCTCCTGAGGGTCCCCTGCCTGGCAGGTCCTCTCCCTCCCTGTGGCATGCCTGCTCCCTTCCTGTAAGGCTCAGGCCAATAGGACTCTTGCTGTAACCGAACTCCTGTTTTTCTAAAACAGGAGAACAAAGTATAAAACCTAGCAACAGACTATTTTCTGGTTTATATTTTCCATTAATTGTACTTTGTATATATAGTACAGCAGAACGATGTCTGGAGACTTCAGGTCAACTTTCAGCATTGTTGATAAACTGTTTTTCAACACAGTCAATCTCACGTTTCCTTCTTTGTAACATCACGTATCCAGCTAGGTGATCTCTTAAATTCCTGCTAGCTTAGTAAGTCTACCACTGTAGTTCTGTCCTGCCAAGTCAATAAGCCCCTTATAGATGGTGAAAACTACAATAGTTATTATATGTCAACTGATCTGACCCTCTATTTTGCCTTTGTAACTGGCAGCTGTAGGGCCGTCTTCACCAGCTCGCAAAACCAGAGGACGTATGAGGAAGGGAACCACACCAATTGATGCCAGGCAAGCTATCTCATGGAGCCCTGAAACGCTGTCAAAGATATGCTAAGCCTTCCAGGATGGGGGTCTCACCTGAGGAGCAAAGCCAGTGAGATGCTTCAAGTGACTGCTAACTCGGTTGGATTTCTTGATGATGGAATGGATGTTGAGTTTGGAAATCTTCTCCATAAGACTATCTTCATCACCCTTACGATACTTGAGGACTAAGGAGTAAGTCAGAAAAGCACTTTTGTCAGCATGGAAATACCACAAAATGAGCCACAAATGGGAGCTAGTGCTTGTCTTCAATGAACTTGTAACAAAATATTAATCCAAATGATGATTTATGGACAGACATGATATCTGAAGCACAGTAGAGAGACAGGAAGAAAGTAGCAGAGGTATAAGGGAAAGAACTTCAGGAAATTTGAGTTCAATGCTTGGGTCTGCCATTTAATCAAGGTATGGCCTTAAATCAGTCATTTTACCTTGAGTCTCATTTCTTCTTCAATAAAATGTGGAAAGCAATGTGGCCTTGTCTTGTAAGGCCATCTTAAATGGTGTCATACGCAAATAAGATACTGATAGCCAACAGTCTCCCATAGTAAAATGCTATACAGCAGTAATTTGATTAATTACCATGTTAAACATTAGGCCAGAAAAGTGTAGAGATAAAAGTAGAAAGGTAGCAAGGGGAATAATGGGTGGCAGCAAAAAAGGATAACTTGTTGTTGAAGTTGGAGACTACATCTCATTAGGAGACAGGAACCAAGGGAAAGGGCTAGACGATCAGAGAGCGTTAGAAGCTGCAGTCCACATCCCTTCCTTATGAGGGTGACACAGTTGAAGTAGAAGGCAGAGAATGACTTGAGATAACTTTAAAGTGTGGAGAAGAATGGAAAGACAAAAAGATTATACTGTATTATAGATATCTTGAGGATATGAATAATAAATCAGCTCAGCACAGTCACTGTGCTATATATATTCACTGAATGCTCAAGTTAAGGCCTCAAGAGACCCGATGAGTGTATTCAGTGTTATGAAGGAGGAGTGGGTGGGCAACTGACTGTGTTGGGAAGGAAAATGAAGGACTCAACCTGGAGAGGTCACTGGGCAGGGACGATAGGACCAGAAAGGTAAGCAGATTGGGGTTTTCTAAAAAGACAAGAAGTCCTAGCTTCAGTAGAAGCTGTAGGACATCAATTAGACACACAGAGAAAACAAGTCTATCCGTGGACTCCAGAGTAGCTCCTTAAATGAGTCGAGGAGGAAATTGTCCCTGCCTGAATAAAATTTCCCATCACCCAATCTCCACTGTCTTCATATCTCTTGGGAAAGGTTCTTATTGCTATACATTTTGTTACAGATGCCTTATTTCCAATATACCATAGTTGTACTTTTATTATTACTTCTGCCTTTAATAAATACCACATTTTGGGCCAGGTGCAGTGGCTTACACCTGTAATCACAGCACTCTGGGATGCCAAGGCAGGCGAACCACCTGAGGTTAGGAGTTCCAGACCAGCCTGGCCAATATGGTGAAACCGTGTCTCTACTAAAAATGCAAAAATTAGCTGGGCATGTTGGCGCGTGCCTGTAGTTCAAGCTACTCAGAAGGTTGAAGGAGAAATGCTTGAACGTGAGAGGCAGAGTTTGCAGTGAGCTGAGACAGTGCCACTGCACTCCAGCCTGAGTGAAAGAGTAAGACTCCATCTCAAAAAATAATAATATCACATTTCCAGCTGGGCACAGTGGCTCACACCTATAACCCCAGCACTTTGGGAGGCCAAGGTGGGCAGATCACAAGGTCAGAAGTTTGGGACCAGCCTGACCAACATAGTGAAACCCCGTCTCTACTAAAAAAATACAAAAAATTAGCTTGGCGTGGTGGTTGGGTGCCTGTAATCTCAGCTACTTTGGAGGCTGAGGCAGGAGAATTGCTTGAACGTGGGAAGCAGAGGTTGCAGTGAGCCGAGATTGCACCACTGCACTCCAGCCTGGGCGACAGTGTAAGCCTGTCTCAAAAAAAAACAAACCCCAAAACATTTCCCTCAAATTCTACCACCATTTCTTCATCACAGCCCTATTATAGCCAGCACCTGCCTTGTCCAATTCTAGTGAAGTAATAAACTGTTTTGAGAAGAAAAACATTCTCAAAGGGCATTCCTCCTTTTCAGCAGTTATGCTGTTCTTACCCAGATCCTTTCGCCGTTTATATTCATTAATGTTAACGTTGATTTCCTTGACCGCAAGGACTGCATTGGTTAAAGGCACTTTATCTGGGTGGGATTCTGGGGTGGAATTCAGCAACTCCATTAGCAACAGTGGGTAACGCATTACCCTCTGTACAGGTTTGATGAGGAAGGAGCCCAGGTTAATATAATTTGTGCATCCCCTGTAAGAAATGGAAAAAAAGACTTTAGCAAGCTATCAATAATATAGTGCCCAGCCTGGGCAATACAGTGAGACCCCATCTTTTAAAAAATAATTTTAAATAATAATATATGCCTATGGGCAGGATTTGTTATTCCTAAATATAGCTCTCTGTTCTTTTACCCTACCTTCCAATTTCAGTCATTCAGTGTGTATTCATCTAATAAACACCAGGTACTGTTCTAGGTGCTGGGGATTTAACAGTGATCCCCAAAGTCCCTGCTCTGGTAGGAGAAGATAAGCAATAAACAGACAAAGTGTTCACTTGGGGATAACTGCTACAAAAAAAAAAAAAAAAAAAAAATACAGCAAGGTGAGCCTACTTCTAGGTTTGTCTATAAAGGAAGAAAATAAAGGGTTAGGAAAAATCCATCTAAGAAATGAGCACAAACATCAAGCCACAATGGAACTTACCATTCATTGTATAGGCTCCTATAAGGCAGTGGACATGAAAAGAAAAGAGACAGTTATTAGAGAATCCTGAGTTTCATGTTCTTCTCTGAACATAAATCATGTGAAACAAAAAGAAAATTATGACTAACTATGGCAGCATATTTAGTCTACTAAAAAATGTTAGTAAGCCCGTAACTTCCCTTTGATCTACTTATCCACATATTGTATCTTTACACCTTGCTTTCGTAAGACCAGGACAATCTCACCTGATGTCAAGACTACCTTGGGTGGGCGCCTTGGCTCACACCTATAATCCCAGCACTTTGAGAGGCTGAGATGGGCAGATCACTTGAGGTCAGGAGTTCAAAACCAGACCAATAGGGCGAAACCCCATCTCCACTAAAAATATAAAAATTAGCCAGGCAGGCTGGGCGTGGTGGCTTATGCCTGTAATCCTAGCACTCTGGGAGGCCGAGGCAGGCAGATCACAGGGTCAGGAGTTCGAGAACAGACTGGCCAACATGGCGAAACCCCATCTCCACTACAAATACAAAAATTAGCCCAGCAGGCCGGGTGTGGTGGCTCATGCCTATAATCCTAGCACTTTGGGAGGCTGAGGCGGGTGGATCATGAGGTCAGACGTTTGAGACCGGCCTGAACAACATGGTGAAATCCCATCTCTACTAAAAATACAAAAATTAGCCAGGCGTGGTGTCGCACGCCTGTGATCCCAACTACTCAAGAGGCTGAGGAGAATCACTTGAACTTGGGAGGTGGAGGTTGCAGTGAGCCAAGATCATACCACTGCACTTCAGCCTGGGCGACAGAGCAAGACTCTGTCTCCAAAAAAAAATAGTAAAATAAAAATTAGCCAGGCATGGTGGCACACACCTATAATTCCAACTATTTGGAGAATGCCATGCCAGGAGAATCACTTGAACCAAGAAGGCAGAGGTTGCAGTGAGCCGAAACTGTGCCACTGCACACTGGCCTGTGAGACAGAGCAAGACTCTGTCTCAAAACAAAAAAGACCCGTATTTAGTCTTCTCACCTATGCTTTTGTTCATCTGGACCAATTCTAACATAATATTCCATATATATAGATAAACGTGATTCACATGGACAAAAAAGCAGGAGGCCACTTAAGTGACATATATCATGGATATCTTATCAGGTCTAGGCATATACACAGGTATAACTTAGAACTGAAGAGCTGTGATGGAAGTTCAGTGGTCAAAACTCCTACTTCAGATCTGCCAAGGAGTCCTGAAGATGCTTCTGGATCTTCTCATCCTTCTCGTAGATTTCCAGCAGCGCAATGGCCTCATCATGATTCTGGCAGTAAACCTTGTATGTTCCCTCAAGCTCATCCCGGTGACCAAGAAACACAGGTCCTTTGGAATATACACAAACATACAGTGTTTTTAGTTAACTTTCTTTTCAGTATCCTAAATGTAAGGTACATGGCCAAACTTTAGTACCAGCTAAATCATACCTATTATAAGAAATGATAGACTACCCATCAAATAGTAAGAAACTTCCATCTAACAGCTTGAAGTTGTAATCATTTAAAGCAAAATTTAGAAAGCCATATCATCCATGTATGTATGTATTCATTTTTATTTTTTTGAGACAGGGTCTCACTCTGTCACCGAGGCTGGGGTGCAGTGGCACAATGTGAGCTCACTGTAGGCTTGACCTCCCAGACTCAGGTGACTCTCCCATCTTAGCCACCTGGGGAGCTGGGACCACGAATGCATGCCACCACACCCAGCTAATTTTCTGTATTTTTGGTAGAGAGGGGATTTTGCTATGTTGCCCAGACTCATGTATTTGTTTTAGAAAACACACACACACACACACACACGTGTGAAACTGGCTTCTGAAACAGCCTCCAGTCCCTTTGCAGTCGGGCTGATTTGGGTATCTAAGAGCACTCTCCATATAGGGATGTGATGAGAACCCCATAAGGACCTCTCACTTTATTTTTTTTTCCCCTGAGACGGAGTCTCACTCTTGCCTCCCACGCTGGAGTGCAACGGCACATGTCAGCTCACTGCAACCTCCGCCTCCCCAGTTCAAGCACTTCTCGTGCCTCAACCTCCCGAGTAGCTGGGACTACAGGCACACACCACCATGCCCAGCTAATTTTTGTATTTTTAGTAGAGATGGGGTTTCACCATGTTGGTCAGGCTGGTCTTGAATTCCTGACCTCAAGTGATCTGCCCACCTTGGCCTCCCTAAGTGCTGGGATTATAGGTATAAGCCACTGCGCCGGGTCCCTCTCACTTTCTTTTTTTTTTTTTTTTTTTTTTTTTTTTTTTTTTTTTGAGACGGAGTTTCGCTCTTGTTACCCAGGCTGGAGTGCAATGGCGCGATCTCGGCTCACTGCAACCTCCGCCTCCTGGGTTCAGGCAATTCTCCTGCCTCAGCCTCCTGAGTAGCTGGGATTACAGGCATGCGCCACCATGCCCAGCTGATTTTTTGTATTTTTTAGTAGAGACGGGGTTTCACCATATTGACCAGGATGGTCTCGATCTCTTGACCTCGTGATCCACCCGCCTCGGCCTCCCAAAGTGCTGGGACTACAGGCTTGAGCCACCATGCCCGGCCTCACTTTCTAATCTCCAGGAAAATTCACTGTATAAACGACAGCAGTTTCTAA
Source organism: Saimiri boliviensis (assembly GCF_048565385.1). NCBI lineage: Eukaryota > Metazoa > Chordata > Mammalia > Primates > Cebidae > Saimiri > Saimiri boliviensis. The sequence goes on from NC_133460.1 coordinate 84,514,649, forward strand.
CATTTTTGTGCATAAATAAGACTATGAATAAAGTTTATTACATTTAAATATCTTTAATGATAAATCTCCAACTTATGAAACAGTAACCTATGTACTTCTTTTTATTTTTTGAGACAGAGTCTTGCTCTGCCATTCAGTCTGGAGTGTAATGGTTTGATCTTGGCTCACTAGAACCTCTGTCTCACAGGTTCAATCAATTCTCCTGCTTCAATCTCCCAAGTAGACTGGGATTACAAGCACCCGCCCCACACCCGGCTAATTTTTTGGATTTTTAGTAGAGACGGGGTTTTGCCATGTTGGCCAGGCTGGTCTCAAACTCTTGACCTCAGGTGATCCACCCACCTCAGCTTCCCAAAGTGCTGGGATTACAGGTGTGAGCCACCACACTGGGCCTGTTTATTTATTTATTTAGAGATGGAGTTTTGCTCTTGTTGCCCAGGCTGGAGTAAAGTGGCGCAATCTCAGCTCACCACAACCTCTGCCTCTTAGACTCAAGCAATTCTCCTGTCTCAGCCTCCCGAGTAGCTGGGATTACAGGCATGCACCACCATGCCTGGTGAATTTTTGGATTTTTAGTAGAGACGGGGTTTCTCCATGTTGGTCAGGCTGGTCTCAAACTCCCGACCTCAGGTGATCCTCCCGCCTCAGCCTCCCAAAGTACTGGGATTTACAGGCGTGAGCCACTGTGCCCAGCCTTTTTTTTTTTTCTTTTTTGAGGCAAGGTGTTACTCTGTTGCCTAGGCTACAGTGCAGTGACATGATCTTGGTTCACTGCAACCTCCAACTCCCAGGCTCAAGTGATCCTCGTGCCTCTGCCTCCTGAGCAGCTGGGACTACAGATGTGCACCGCCATCCCTGGTTAATTTTTGTAATTTTAGTAGAGACAGCATTTTGCCATGTTGGTCGGGCTGGTCTCAAACTCCTGGGCTCAAGCAATTCACCTGCCTGGAACTCCCAAAGTGCTGGGATTACAGGCGTGAACCCCAGCTTTATGTACTTCTTTATAAGGCATTAAATAACCAAATGTAGCACTGAGTCTAATAATCCCCATACTGTCATAGTCTAAGGAGTGACACATGCTGATAACATTGGCTGCTTCTGACTGGGGGTTACTGAAATTTCAAGATAATTGCAACAACCTAATGTGATAGGAACATATGACTTCTTTTGGTGACAAAGTCACAGCTACTACTGATACTATGTGGTTTATTCCCTACATTCATACTTTAAATAAATGCTATACTTCAATTAGAGATTAGTTTAAAAAAAATAAAGATATCATTTTTTTCCCCCTATCTCCAGAACTAGTTAGGCACAGGGACAATTCCTAAGCAAACTTCCACAGAACTATTTCCCTCGGAGCTGTGGCCTGAATGTGTGCGTCCTTGGCTTACTACAATGACTCTTCCTCTTGCCCTTCTTTCCTCCTCTCATTGCATTTGGTCTTCCCTTCCTCAGCTTCATGTTCCACCAAAAACCTCTCATCCTTGTTCTCCTCCCCTCAGTATGACGCTACTTACTGCTTCCCTACAACCAACCACTCTTACCAGCTACCCAGGCACAAACCCCTCCCTCAGGGAGCCCATCGCTGCTTCTGTGGAGTCACCTGTTCTCTCACTGTTGTGTCCCACCGAAGTCCCTGTTCTTGTGCAGAACATATTTTTTTTCTTTTTTAAGACAGAGTCTCCTGGGTTGCGCAGGCTGGAGTGCAGAGGCACAATCTTGGCTCACTACACCTTCCACCTCCTGGGTTCAAGTGACAGTGATCCTCCCACCTCAGCCTCCTGAGCAGCTGGGACTAAAGGAGTATGCCAACACACGTGGCCAATTTTTGCATTTTTGGTAGAGCTGGGGTTTCGCCCTGTTGGCCAGGCTGGTCTCAGACTCCTAGGCTCCAGTGATTTACTCACCTCGGCCTTCCAAAGTGCTGGGATTTTGGGCACTGAGTCACCACACCTAGCCAAAAAAAGTTTCTATTTAAATTAATTCCCTTAATTATAACTCCTTTCTGTAAAAGCAACTTAATTTTTTTCATATCACCTCATACTGCCCTTTCTCACTGGAAGCCTCCCTACTTTAAAAAAAGAAACTGTTTTGAGACAAGGTCTCACTCTGTCCCCTAGGCTGAGGGCAATGCCATGATCCCTGCCCACTGCAGCCTCCAACACCTGGGCTCAAGCAATCCTCCTAGGCCTCAAGCAATCCCTCTGCCTCAGCCTCCCAAACTATTGAAATTACACTTATGAACTACTGGGCCTAGCTCATACTCTTCTGCCTACTCCTGCAACCCACCAGTCACAGCAGTGGGAGTGGGGCTTGCTCCTTTTTCATCTTCACGGCCACTTTTTTTTTTTTTTAAAGACAGGGTCTTGCTCTGTTACTCAAGCTGGAGTTCAGTGTCATGAACACAGGGCTCACTGTAGCCTTGACCTCCTGGGCTCAAGCAACTCTCTGCCCTCAGTCCCCCAAGTAGCTGGAACTACAGGTGTGCCCCACCACACCCAGCTAATTTTTGTATTTTTTTGTAGGGATGGTGTTTCACCTTATTAGTCAGGCTGGTCTCGAACTCTTGAGCTCAGCAATCCTCGCACCTTGGTCTCCCAAAGTGCTGGGATTACAGGCATGAGCCACCATGCCTGGCCTTCATGGCCACTTTGGAATCCCTAAGCCACCTATGTCTTCATGTGGTTTCACCATTTTACATTAGTCTGCCTTCTTTTCACAGCCCTTTTCCCTACTTGCATTCTTAGAACCTTCACCATCCAGCCTGATGATTATTTACACTTCTCAATTCGCTGTTCTTCAAATTCCCTGATAGTGACTATTCCACATCAATTACAAACTAGCAAAGCTACACCTTAATTTCCTTCAAACTCTGGGTCACGAAGTCTACTTAACAGGTCACGATCAGCACTTTTTTGACGAGACAGATGGATTTTTTTTTTTTTTTTCTGTAGAGACGTGGTTTTCCCATGTTGCCCAGGCTGGTCTAGAACTTCTGGACTCACATGAGCTGCCCACCTTGCCTCGGCCTCCCAAAGTGTTAGGATTACTGGCATGAGCCAACACACCTGGCTGACAAAATGGAATGGAAAAGAAAATATCAGAAAACATTGAACATAAAAATTAGCTGGGTGTGGTGGCAGACACCTGTAGTCCCAGTTACTAGGGAGGCTGAGGTAGGAAATCCATTGAGCCCAGGAAGTGGAGGCTGCAGTGAGCTGTGATTGTACCACTACACCCCAGCCTGGGCAACAGTGTGAGACTGTCTCAAAAAGAAAAAAAAGGGCCGGGCGCGGTGGCTCAAGCCTGTAATCCCAGCACTTTGGGAGGCCAAGGCGGGTGGATCACGAGGTCGAGAGATCGAGACCATCCTGGTCAACATAGTGAAACTCTGTCTCTACTAAAAATACAAAAAACTAGCTGGGCGTGGTGGCGTGTGCCTGTAATCCCAGCTACTCGGGAGGCTGAGGCAGGAGAATTGCCTGAGCCCAGGAGGCGGAGGTTGCGGTGAGCCGAGATCGCGCCATTGCACTCCAGCCTGGGTAACAAGAGCGAAACTCCGTCTCATAAAAAAAAAAAAAAAAAAAAAAAAAAGAAAAAAAAGAAAAACACCAGACATGGTAAAACTAAGCACAGTCATATATAGAAACACAAATCCTGGGTCATTATGGACAACATCTCTCTCGGTGGGATGTGTTTAAAATCACATAAGGCCAGTCCTTTCCACCTATGACCACGTACCCAGAGTCTCCTGGCACTGCTTGATCATCCTCTATCTCGGCCATCTGCCCTTTTCCCGTGCCTCCACAAGGCTTTAACTTACCCTTCACAGACTTCTCAGAGCCTTCCCTCATCAGATGTTTCAGACCTCGTTTGTCCTTTGTGAGTCCCTGACTGGAGGCACCACCTGGCTTCTGCTAGAGCTACTGGCGCGGTGCTCTCAGTCTTGGCTCCCCCAGGCCCCATCACCCACCGTCCCTCGCGGGGAAGTTAGTCCTTGGGCCCAGGTCTCAGCCTTTCAGCGGCAAGTCATCTCTACCGCTTCTCGGTGTCCTCAACATATCGAAGCCTGCTACCCAACTCCTTGTGCGACTGGATAAGAAGTGAAGGGAAGAAGGAAAAGTAAACGCAGATGCTATCTTACGGAGGTGGGGTTATGGATATTTGCTTTATTTTCCCAGTTTACTGTAAGGAATAATACACTAAGAGAGACATGCTAAGAGGGAAGGTTTGAATCACACCCAAGGGTAGAAGGTGCCTTGTGGAAGCTGGTTAACTCCAACCGGCTGGGAGCCCTAGGCATGATAACAGGTAATAAAATGCAAGAAAAATGAGTAACCACTTAATTTATAAGTAATTCCTTTTAGATACCAGCCAACTTTATCTCATTTCTTTCATAATTCAAATAAATGACCCAGCGATACTTATTTCAAGTGCCTTATAAAATCATATACATTGGCGTTTATGCTTCACCATCACACTAAAACTGGGTCACAGTGACTTCCTTCTGCTCAACTCAATGCGTGTCTCCTACCTCAACTTCCCTGACCTCTCCGGTTCCACTAAGGGCAAGAACCTGAGGCTCCAGTTTTTCTAACTGTTCCAGAAAGTGTGAAAGACACAGCTGTATTCTGTAGAGGCTAATGGCATTTGCCTGCATGATAGAAAGACTTGAGTTTGGATGCCAGCCCCATCAATTACTAGCCCTGTGACCTGGGCAAACTGCCTTCCCTCTAAGTGTCAGTTTCTCACTGTAAAATAGGATAAAGAGTACTGCAGAGTGGGTCACACCTGTAATCCAGCAGTGTGGGAGGACTGTTTGAGCTCAGGAGTTCAAACAGCCTGGGTAACAGAGCAAGACCTCATCTCTACTAAAAATAAAAAGGCTAGTTGGGAGGCTGAGGTGGGAGGATCACTTGAGCTTGGGAGGTCAAGGCTGCAGTGAGCCATGACCATGCCACTGCATTCTAACTTGGGTAGCAGAGCAAGACCCTGTCTTAAAAAGGTGTGTGGTGGCTCATGCCTATAATCACAGCATTTTGGGAGTCTGAGGAAGGAAGATCCCTTGAGGCCAGGAGTCTAAGACTAACCTGGGCAACATAGTGAGACTCCATCTCTACAAAAGTTTAACTATTAGCTGGCACTGATGGTGCATGCCTATAGTCCCAGCTGCTCAGGGAGCTGAGATAAGAAGATTGCTTGACCTGGGTAATTGAGGCTGTAGTGAGCAATGTGAGACCCTGTCTACAAAAGAAGGAACAATAGTACCTAAACCTCAGAGGGCTGTCTATTGTAGAGAACTGAGATCCTATCTTGAAAGAGTATGTGGTGAGAGAGACACTCAGGAAACATGAACCATGCGAATGCTACAACATTCCAGAGCTGTTTCATCCTCCCTTCAGGTGGCAGAACCCTGATTTTGTTCCTGTGTCCGTTTTTCTCCGAGGTGAGTCAGGTAAATACCATCTAGTGTAAGCTAGCGTCATGACCCCATTCCCCTTTCTAGCCATCAGCTTAGCTGCATGCATGTCACCCACTTCTGGCCAATGATAAACAAGATTTCTGATCAGGGAGCTCTGGAAAAGGTTTGCAAACTCTTAAGATGACACAGGGGTCACTCCTTCCTTCTGCTGGATGTTGTGTATTGTGTTATGGCTGGAAATGGGGTAGCCTCTTGTAATTAGGATTCCAATAAAGCAGCAAATTGATAGGATGTCCCCTCCCACACTGTGCCAGGGCTGGTCTGTATGACCCACAGAATATGACAGAAGGGATGCTGTGTCATTTCCGAGATCAAGTTATAGAAGACAGTGGTTCCTGTTTCAGGCATGCTTGCTTTTGCTTGCTCTCTCTCATTCATTCTCTCTCTCTCTCTCTCAGGTCACTTTGGGTGACTCATGACTCATGCCACTTTGGGCGACTCATGACTCATGCCACTTTATGAGGAAAGCCAAAGGAGAGGCTCACATGGCAAGAAACTGAGGCCTGAAGAGCTGAGTGACCTTTCTTGGAGGCAGATCCCTGAGCTCCAGATGATAGCGGCCCAGGCCAACAACTGATTCCAACCTCATGAGACCCTGGGCCAGAACCACCCAGAGGAGCCACCTCCAGATTCCTGACCTACAGAAGCAGCAAAGTAATACACGTTTAATGTTTTCATCTGCTAAGTTTCAGTGCAATTGTTACAGAGCAATGGATAACCAGTAAGTTCCCTTGTTTATAAGAACTAGATGAATGTTTTAAAAACATTTTTGACAATGTCCCACATAAATACATTTTAAATTATGACTCAGTACACATATATGTGAAATGAAAATAAAAGTTTCAGCCGGATGTGGTGGCTCACACCTGTAAACCCAACACTCTGGGAAGCCAAGATGGGTGGATCGCTTGAGCCCAGGAGTTTGAGACCAGCCTGGGCAACATGGCAAAACCCCGTCTCTACAAAAAAAAAATTACAAAAATTAGCTGGGCGTGATGGCACGTGCCTGTGGTCCTAGCTACGTGGGAGACCAAGGATGGCTTGAGGCTGGGAGGTTGAGGCTGCAGTGAGCTGAATTCGCACCACTGCACTCCAGTCCAGCCCGGGCAAGAGTAAAAATTCTGTCTCAAAAAAAAAAAGATAAGTTTCAAAAATTGATTTATTACTTACAGTGTATTCTAATATTTTCTTTTTTCTTTTTTTTTTTTCCTTGAGACCGAGCCTTGCTCTGTCCCCCAGGCAGGAGCATACTGGCACGTGGTGTAATTTCAGCTCACTGCAGCCTCAACCTCAACCTCAACCTCCCAGGCACAAGCGATCCTCCCACGTTGGTCTCCCAAGTAGCAGGGATTACAGGTACCCATGACCACACCAGTTAATTTTTGTATTTTTAGTAGAGACAGGGTTTCACCAAGTTAGCCAGGCTGGTCTCAAACTCCTGACCTCAGGTGTTCCTCCTCCCACAGCCTCCCAAAGTGCTGGGATTACAGGTGAGACAGAAGGAAAGCAGGAGACAAATAACCTCTGAACTAAGTACCTAAACCTGTATCTTCCCGGCGGCACAGTTACTCAGGATCAGGGAGGCCCCTTCGCTCTGCCTATGAAGTTTTTTTTTAAAAAAAGCTGCTTCTGAAACAATGCAGGAGTTCATACCTACAGCATCGCTGATTTCCAGAGCAGCCAATAATTGCTTCGAGACCTTAATCACCATCTGCATATTTCCAAAAAGGCCGTCAAAATCAATGTTTGGTACCTGAGAGAAGGAAACACAACATAAAGATGCACAGAAATGTGATTAATAAAATTTCATTCATCTTAGGAACAGCTCAATGTCACTTTGTTTACTCACTTTCACTAAGTTTTCAGAATAGAAACATCTTTAGTGTCATCCTTTGTCCTTGATCCAACTATTCTCTGCCATTCCCACCAGCACTTTAGTAAAGTGACAATGGAACCAATTTGGTTTACGAATGCACTGGGATACAAATTCCCACCCAGCGTCAAACATCCCGTGGCACTGCCTACCTACTACAGAAGGACTTGGGAGTCAATGCTCCAGGTGGTCAAGTTACAAGCAGTAAGGACTATAAACCCCAGGACACTGTTACCCTTTTCTTACTACTTCCAGCATCTAGAAAAGTTCCTAGCCTAATCACATGTTAGTCAGCGTTTCCTGGATAAACTGTATGAACAGGTACTAGAGCCACGTAACCCCTCCCCACCAGGCTTTGTTATATCATCACTCGGCCTTCCAGCAGGGCCACGATTCAGAGTTCCTGGAACTGTTTTCAGGAGCCACAGAAACAGGAAGTGTTCTGGGAGTTACTACAGTGTCCAGTAGGTTAACAGTAGACTTGACAAGTGACAGGAAGCTGAAGGCTTAAGCTGATGACACACATATGATGAGGCCCTTGATTAAGAGCAACAGCATTCACAGTCACAGTTTTTATTTCAAATCCAACAGATCTGTGGTGAAAGTTCCTATATCCTAATGCTTCTTACTGGAAGGCCACATTGAAGGTCAAACTAACTCTAACTGCCTCCCAGTTCCCACCTGTGCCTGCTGCAGGGGTACCATGATCCGCTCGATACACATTTCCAGATCCCGAATGTAGTCTCTCTCTGTCTGAAGAAGTTCTTCTACGACCTTGGCTCTCTTCTCCAGCATCCTCTGCTCTGGGTTTTCGGTGGACACAGACCCAGAAGGGGCCACCAGTGATGAAGACTGGGAGGAGAGGAGCGTCATTTCTAGAAGGGAAAAGAGAACTGGTCAGCAGCTCTGGGGGAAAAGCAGGACCCTTTCACAGTTTGAGGGAAAACAGAACCAATTCCTTGAGAATCAAAGGTCTCACTACTGTTAACCCTCAGGAAATCTGATCGCGCATGTCCATTCTACACAGGGACAGATGAAGCTGAGAAAGTCATCACTGCAGAGAGAACTCCAACCTGTACAATGCCATTTTGAGAATGTGTCCTAAAAAGAAGTAGCTAGCCCACTTTAAGTGAACAAAGCATGTCTACAAGCTCCTTGCAAAAGAGGTTAGAGGGGTCTGGCCTTATCAAGACTTGCTTTCACTTAATCAGATAAAAAAACCTGGTCCATGATCACAGCACTAGAAATACCAAGCTGGAAGTTAAAATATATAGATGTAGCACGTTAAACAGAATATCATGGGGAACACAAGATAATGCCAACTAAGGCTAAAATAAAAATAAGAAATTATCCATCTAAGATCTGGATAATTACAGCACCTATCATTTTCCAGTCACTGTAATGGTGGATTAACATTAGCATATAATGAACTACGTAAAAAATTGTTGAGATATTCCCTACAAAAACCTTAACCAAAACTCACAAGAAGGTTTTGTTACTTCAAATGTCCTAGGAGATACAAACTTATTATAAACATGAAACTCATCAATGGTATTTTCAAGTATAAGAATCTCTAAGAACTAAACAGCATGATTCTAAAATTAAAACAAATATGTATCCTGTCATTAGCTTTTACAATTATCTATTACTTAGATACATAGGATGAGAGTTATTTATAAACACGTAACAGCATTTGTTCATCTAAAATGAACATTAAACACAATAATAAGCAATGGAAAAGAACTCAACAGTGAAACAATCAGTCTGCTGAGTTTCTATCAATTCCTTAAGATCCAATTAAACAACTACAAATCTGGCATGTAAATACACTAGTAGGTCTGAGTACAATAACAGGAATATTTTAACCCAGATTTAAGAAGCAAAAACACAAGTGTTCAAACTGCTTGTGGAAAGTCTGACTTCACAGCAGATTTTATTCTCCAAAAAAATCCCCCACACTGCTTTATCTCAGAATTTAGGAATTCTGGGCCGGTCGCGGTGGCTCACACCTGTGATCCCAGCACTTTGGAAGGCCAAGGCTGGTAAATCACTTGAGGTCAGGAGTTGGAGACCAGCCTGGTCAACATGGGAACGCCCATCTCTACTAAAAATACAAAAATGCTGAGCGTAGTCACACACACCTGTGATCCCAGCTACTTGGGAGGCTGAGGCATGAAAATCTCTTGAACCTAGGAGGCAGAGGTTGCAATAGGCTGAGGTGACAGAGACCCTATCTCCAAAAAAAATAAAAAATAAAAAATAAGTGAGGAATTCCAGTGTTTAAGAGTGCAACCCAAATTCTGGTTTCTAGATGCCATTCTCCACTAAAAGGAGGCAGGGTTCTTTGAAGAAATGTTTAATTCCAGGGCTGGGGCAGAGAAGGTATAGCTGAGCTTGAACATGAGGCAGAAAGTGAAGAAGTACTCAACAACATGGTGGGGATGGGTCAAAGGGCACAGAAGCCAGCCTGAAGGGGGCTCCCACAGGCCAATCTGGCACAATTTAAGTATAAATGAGAAAGCACAGCAATGGATTATTCTGTTAAATGAGAATCTGTGAGTTCATATTGATAATTTATAAATACATAAGTACATAAATAAATAGGGGAGAAGAGAAAGCTCTTTCTTATGGGATAACATCAGTTGGTAAATAAGAGGAGAAATGATGGAGTCAGAAAATCACCATTTTAGGCCAAGCATGGTGGCTCAGGCCTGTAATCCCAGCACTTTGGGAGGTCAAGGTGGGTATATCACTTGAGTTCAGGAGTTCAAGACCAGCCTAGGCAACATGGCAAAACCTCATCTCTACAAAAAATACTAAAATTAGCAGGGCATGGCTGGCACGCCAGCTACTCAGAAGGCTGAGGTGGAAGAATGGCTTGAATCCAAGTGACAGAGGTTGTAATAAGCTGAGATTGTGCCACTGCACTCCAGGGTAAAAGACCTGTTGGGAGTTCAAAACCGGGCTGACCAACATGGAGAAACCCTTGTCTCTACTAAAAATACAAAATTAGCCGGGCATGGTGGCACATGCCTATAATCCCTGCTACTCGACAGGCTGAGGCAGGAGAATCACTTGAACCCAGGAGGCGGAGGTTGCGGTGAGCCGAGACTGCACTGTTGCACTTCAGCGTGGGCAACAAGAGCAAAACAGTCTCAAAAAAACAAACAACAACAACAACAAAAACCAGAAAAATGTTAAATATCGGTGAATTTGTATAAAATGTATACTGGAGTTTCATTGTACTAGTACAATTTTGTTTATTTGGTATTATTCAAATAAAATTTAAAAAGACATAATGGAAACACATCTTTCTAGAAACTTTTTGGAAATGAATGGCAAAACTTTAAGCATAACCCTCATTTCATCAGTGTTAAACTATGATTCTAAATTCATTGTGTTATATGTAAAATTTATTTTTAATAGCCTTGTTTTAAATTTTTTTGTGACTTCAGAGCAACAGACTCTCAGTCCCAAATATGGTCTCATTAGTGCTAATGTGAAAATAGAAACTCATTTTAAATACAAGACTAAAAGGCTCTAGAGAGGGAGAAAATTTCCTAGCACATGCCAGGTTCTTTACAAATTATATCCCAACTCATTTAAAACTCACATCTGAATTTTTAAGTAGGTATTATTACTCCCATTTAATAGACAGTAAAATCCAGGCTTGGAGAGGCTGACAAACTTGTCTGAGGTTATAGAGTAAGTAAATGGCAGCTGTGGATTTACAACCTAAATACACTTAAATCTAAATCCTGTGCACTTAATCCTGCACCATTTGGCTTCCGTAGCCTGGAATCTCAACAAGAAAAGGTCAGGGGCTTATTTGCTTCACATCTTAAAAACTCCCTGGTGCCGGGCACGGTGGCTCAAGCCTGTAATCCCAGCACTTTGGGAGGCTGAGACGGGTGGATCATGAGGTCAAGAGATCGAGACCATCCTGGTCAACATGGTGAAACCCCGTCTCTACTAAAAATACAAAAAACTAGCTGGGCATGGTGGCACGTGCCTGTAATCCCAGCTACTCAGGAGGCTGAGGCAGGAGAATTGCCTGAACCCAGGAGGCGGAGGTTGCGGTGAGCCGAGATCGCGCCATTGCACTCCAGCCTGGGTAACAAGAGAGAAACTCTGTCTCAAAAAAAAAAAAAAAAAAAAAAACTCCCTGGAAACCACTGTGTACTCTCCTAAGAATCAAAATTCTACTAATTATAGTAGTTAAAAGCACAAAGTACCAGCCAGCCTATATATTAGATTTTTATTTCTTTAAAACAGAAAAAAACAACAATTCTTTTAAACTACCAGCATGCCTTTCCCCACCCACACCCCGATAGATAGGGTTTATAAACTTTTTTTTTTTTTTTTTTTTGAGTCAGAGTTTCGCTCTTGTTTCCTAGGCTGGACTGCAATGGGGCAATCTCAGCCCACTGCAACCTCTACCTCTCGGGTTCAAACGATTCTCCTGCCTCAGCCTCCCAAGTAGCTGGGATTACAGGTGAAAGTCACCATGCCCGGCTAATTTTTTGTATATTTAGTAGAGATGGTGTTTCACCATGTTGGCCAGGCTGGTCTTGAACTTCTCATCTCAGGTGATCCACCCACCAGGGCCACCCAGATTAAAGGTGGGAGCCACAGCGCCTGGCCAGGGTTTATAAATTCTTTAGCAGACTTTAAAACCCCAAATATATTGTGTGTGATTAAAAAACCCTGTGGGATGTTTTCACTCAAATGCAGTTTCCTGGACACCACCTCTGGGATTCAGATTCAGCAAATCTGGGTGGGACCCAGGTATCCCCAATTTTAATAAAACCCTAGGTGTTTCTTTCTCTTCCTCCTTCTCTTCTCTTTAAAGGAGGGGCTGTTGCCCAGGCTGGTTTCAAACTCCTGGGGATCTCAAGCAATCCTCCCACTTCAGCCTCCCAAGTAGCTGGGACTACAGGTGTGTCACTGCTCCTGGCAACCCAAGGTATTTCTTAAGATACAGGTGGTCTTCAGGTGACAGAAACATATTTATTAACACTCAGAGAGTTTTCAAAGATAAGTCAAATTTTAAAGTCTGGCTTGAAATGACTGTAAGTGTAAAAATTGTTTTTCCTTTGTGCCACATACATTCTAATAAAAATATCTGCCCTAAATTTTTAGTATCTGGGCCACATGTGGTGGCTCATGCCTGTAATCCTAGAGCTTTGGGAGGCTGAGGTGGGAGGACTGCTAGAGCCCAGGAGTTCGAGACCAGCCTGGGCAAAATAGTGAGACACCCGTCTCTAAAATAAAATAAAATGTTGAGTATCTCAAATAACAAAGTGGGAGAATGCAGCCTCCACCCTCAGCCAGCTGTGGTGGCTTTGAATCTTACGCTTCCCCACTATGTAGCTGGTGGGCCCTGGAAATGTCCACTTTTATCTCTGGCCCTCAATTTCCAAATCTTATAAAATGAGGAAAATAATACTCGCTTTGCAGATGAGTTGAGGGAGCTGAATAAGGTAAAAACCCAACAAACATTAGTCCTTTTCTCACAATGGGCCAGAATATGCCATCTGCACCTGATAGAAGGTAAATGCACTTGGTAGAAAAGTGCCCTGTGCAGACTCTAAAATTGCACTTTTCTAAGAGGACAATAAAACGTGCAGACGAGCTCTCACTTTCTTCCTAGGATGGCCCTGCAGGTGATAAGGAGCTGGAATGTTACACAAATTTACTTCCTGTGTTACAACAATTAGCTGTGGGGCTCTTTTCAGTGGTTGTGGCTTAACCCCCATCCCATCCTGATTCCATTCCTTTTCAAGACACCCCCACCCCTAGTACGTTATCACCAGGCTCACTTCCTCAGGTTCTAAGAAAGGGAGTCGTTAGCCCACGGCTTCCCACAAGTCCATCACACACACTTCAGAGTTAAAGAGCAGAGCCAGGCACGCTTCCCTTGCCTCGAAAAACTGGCTCTATCTCTAAAGGGGAAAATTTTGAGCTCCGGGCCAGGTCCCAGGTGCCCTTGAGCAGGGTAGAAGAGGCTGCCTGTTCCACTTCCTTCTGTGCTGGCTCCCACACCCCAGGACCTACCTGCAGCACCCAGAATTGGCTGTGTGTGGAGGTGTGGGCCTGAGAGTAAGCATGCAGGCAGAGTTTTCCCAGAGCTCTGGAATGCACCACAACCCCCTAAAATCCTTTGAATAGGGTCGGCATTTCCCCCAGGCTTCCCACATTTACATATGAATCACCCAAGTCACCCGGGCTATCCCTGCAGGGCTTATCCTAAAGGATGGAGCTGGAACCCTGAGGGTACTGGACTGAGTGAGAGGTATACCAGCCGGCCCAGCTCTGCTTGGGATCAACATCTTCCTTTCTATTTGCTGTCCTTTCCTAGTCCTCAAACCCTCGAAATTCCACCCCCTGAGTTTGAATCTAAGATTATTATCTCTTCCTTTTCAACCACTTGCTAAGCTTTTTCGTTGTTGCTTTGGGTGGGAAATGGGGAATGCCCCTTTCAGGGAAGAATTCCAAAGGCCCAGCCATCTCTAGTGATGAGAGGCAGAACTGTAAAGTGGGTTTGGTCTGCCCCTGGGCCTCTCTCTCTGCAGTCTTTCACCTAGAGCTTAGCCAAGGGACCCCAAAAAATCTCCTCCTTTAGGCAACAAACCCTAAAGCCATCACAGAGCAGATTTCAGCTGGGAGGTCCTAGGACAGCAAGAACTGGGATGGCAGGAGTGATTCACAGGAACTGGAAGTCATGCTCAAACTGTGCAAACATTTACACTTAAATGAACCAGGGGAGAAGAAAGGTGCACAAAAATATGCCACAACTTTTTAAGAAAATGCACAATTTTGTAAGAAAATGGAGAACAGGGAAAAGAGATGAAAGAAAGGAAAATCTACAAAAACCCACACATATTTCTATATAAACATAAAGGCGGGGTGCAGTGGCTCACATGTGTAATCCCAACATCCTGGGAGGCCGAGGTGGGCAGATCAACTGAGGTCAGGAGTTCAAGACCAGCCTGGCCAACATGGTGAAACTCCATCTCTATTAACGATACCAAAAAAATAGCTGGGCGTGGTGTTGCAGCTTGTAATCCCAGCTACTTGGGAGACTGAGGCAGGAAAATCGCTTCAACCTGGGAAGTGAAGGTTGCAATGATCCGAGATGGAGCCATTGCACTCCAGCCTGGGCAACAAGAGTGAAACTCCATCTCAAAAACAAAACAAAGCAAAACAAACAAAACCCCATACAATATATGTGTACAGAGAAAGGTCTTGAAGGAAAACATTCCAAATTCATCCCAGAGCTTGTCTCAGGGAAGGAGCTAGGATTTGGGGTAGAAGTTGACATAAGTGGGGACCTGAGCTTAACCAATACTTTTTAACCTCACAGGAACAAATTAATTTTTTTTTTAAACAGTCATACTGCCTGAGCACAGTGGCTCATGCTTGTAATTCCAGCATTTTGGGAGATGGAGGCAGGAGGATCACTTGAAACCGGGAGATCAAGACCAGCCTGAGCAACACAGTGAGACCCTCAGTCTCTACAAAACAAACAAACAAACAAGATTAGCTGGGCATGGTGGCACGTGCCTGTAGTTCCAGCTACTTGGAAGGCTGAGGTGGGAGGACCACCTAAGCCTGGGAGGTTGAGGCTGCAGTGAGCTGTGATAGCTCCACTGCACACACAACCTGAAGACCCTGTGTCAAAAAAGAAAGAAAAAAAACCAAATATATATATGGCACTATGTGTGTCACTGTTCTAGGTATTTTATAAATATTAATTTATCTGCATAACACCCTACTATTGTCCCCATTTTACTGATAAGGAAGGAAGAAAAATTAAATAACTGCCCCAGTAAGTGGAAGAGCTGAGATCTGAACCCACCTCAGCTCCAGAGTCCAAGTTCTTGACCAATAACTATTCTGTCTCCAGTTTTTTTCCCAGGCAGGCAAATCATATGCATTGTAACCTGGAATTTCACTTCTGGGTTTCGGTAGCCAGCTGGTAGCTAATAACAAAGTGGCAATTCCAGAGCACAATTTAACCTAATATTTAGAGCCACAGTTTGCCCACAGTAAGACTGTGAACAATGATACATTTAAGCATATTTGCACATATTAATATGATTGTATTTATAAAATGCCACCCAATATAACATAAATTATAAGTCCTTTACACAGACTGGGGCAGTGGCTCACGCCTGTAATCCCAGCACTTTGGGAAGCCAAGGCTATTGCATCACCTGAGGTCAGGAATTCGAGATCAGCCTGGTCAACATGGTGAAACCATGTCTCTAAAAAAAAATACATATATATATATAGCTGGGCACAGTGGTGCGAGCTTGTAGTCCCACTCAGGAGGCTGAGGCAGGAGAATCGGTTCAACCTGGGAAGTGGCGGTCGCAGTGAGCTGAGATCGCACCACACAGAACTCCAGCCTGGGCGACAAAGTGAGGCTCTGTCTCATAAAAAAAAAAAAAAAGGTAATAAAACATTGTTGAAATAATATGCAAAAAAATAAAAAAAGCAAATACACAACTGCCTGCCTAGCAATTCATCTAGAAGCAGTCTTTTTGCAGCAAACCCTGAGAGGAGGCAATTTCTTTGTACACGTGCCCATCTCCTCCTCCCCAGCCCTGTCTGCAGGAATTACAAACCCTGGTTTTCCATATTACCACACCACTCGGGCCAGCCCACCCGGCCCCCACTGCTTTTCCTCTAGCACCTACTTTACTTCTATTTGGAGAAATTTTATCCTGCTCTATGTAAAACTTCCAAAGCTGCAGGGCTCATAGCAGACTTCCTGGATCACCAAACTTCAGAGGTGAATTAATTATACAGTTAGGTCCTAAACCTCAACAGCAACAGGAAAAAACGTTCCCGGTGGCCTTTGCTCAGCAATGCCGGCCTATTTTGGCAAGTAGCCTGAAGTAAAATCCCTGTCGGGAGAAATTCCATCTTAAATACCTAACTGAAAGCCTCCCTTCCCCCCACCCCCTTTCTTCTCCAGGTCCCTATCTAGGCCAACAGAACAACAAATGAGGGTCAAGAGCCCAAATTACAGTGGTCTGCAACTTCTTATGCTGCTAGGATAGTGAGATTAATACAAGGAGTGTGACTCGGTAAAAGCCCCATAAAACTGCATACCGCAACCATACCTCAGCTGTCTGTTGAAACTGCTCTCTATAACCCAAATGTGAATAAGTAATTAAGGACTCTAATTTCCACCCTACCCAGACAATGTGTAAACAAATGCTAATCTTGACTTTTGTGAACCACTTAAGTAACAATCAGAATGTCAAAAGTCCCCTGGCCCTCGGAGTGTCCATAGCCCCTCACCCTTATCTTTGCCCAGGAATCCACTGGAATGTCTGGAGCCCCTCACCCTCATCTCCGCCCAGGAGGTGATTTACAGAATCCACTAGCCCTCAGAACGTCTGAAGCCCCTCACCTCCACCCCTGCCCCTCACCCTCACTCCCGAGGTGGTTTTATGGGTATAAAAGGTCTTGACACCCTCCTTTTGGGGCCACGGGTTGGAGAGACATGAGTCCTCCGTGGCCGCTGGCAATAAAGATCCTGCAATTTGGTATACTTTCATCTTGGTGTTAACTTTCTATGCTCGGGCCAGTACAACAGGAGCAACTCAAATACCATTTCTGAACACTCACCAAATACAAGTAAATCCTGGCGAGGTATGCTGTTGAGCTTAAAACTGCGAGATTATTTTTTAATCTTTAGGTAGCAGAAATAAAATAATCAACACGGCAAAGATAATTTTTGTAAAATAAAGATAAATTCACTGTTTACTAAGCAAATTTTTATGTCAGTCAACAAAACTTTACATGAAAAGCTCTATTTTCTGCGCACGCACGCGCGCACGCGCACACACACACACACACACACACACATGATGGTTCTATTTTACCAAGGCTCTTTAGGCAAGGTAATACTGCACATATTTTAAAAATGAGGAAACAGGCAGCACAGAGGAACAAAATAACTTGTTTAAGACCAAACGGCTCATAAGCAGCGTATTCAAAACTGGCCTCCCAAGCCAGTGCTCTCCATTAAACATCAAGGCCTGTTCTGCATTTTGATATAAGCATGGCCGTTTCCTGCATTAAATTTCCATTAACACTACTATGACGGTTCAAAATTTGCTCAACTACATAACCCTCTGGCTATTTTTCTATCCTACTCTATAAAATCAGACTTTCTTCTGTTTATATTAATTAGGTTGTTTAGTTTTATTCCTTCCACTTGCTCTCATTTTATATATCTTTTACAATTATCCCCTCTCCCCCACCAAAATCAGTTGATCTAAATTATATTCGCTTAAAGTTTTAATTACAGGCTGCGTGCCGTGACTCATGCTGTAATCCCAGCACTTTGGGAGGCTGCGGATCACCTGAGGTATGGAGTTTGAGACCAGCCTGGCCAACATGGTAAAACCCCATTTCTGCTAAAAACACAAGAATCAGTCCAGCATAGCGATGCAAGTCAATAGTTCCAGCTACTCAAGATGCTGAGGCAGGAGAACTGCTTGAACCCAGGAGGCAAGATGGTGCCACTGCAAGGATATGGAAAGCTGAAATGCCCTCTAAAGCATTCTGTAGCTTCAGGGAAGTCGTTTCATCTGCTGGAACTTCAGGAACAGCAAAACAAGTGGAGTTAAACCAGATGGTCTTTAAAGTTAGTTCCATTTGTGTGAATGAATCTAGTCTAACAAGCCAGATATCAACTCACGGAACAAAAGAATAAGACAAAATAGAAAAAAAAAAAAAAAAAACCTAGGTAGTAAGTGTTTAGGTTTTATTTATTTAAAAAGGTGATCCTAATCTCTTAAAATAAGGATTACTATATTTCCAATATTTTGATGGTAAAATCTGCTTAAACCTAGGATATGGGTGGGGGGAAGTCACTTCATTCCCCTATCTCTTCCTGGTCTTCAACTTTTGGGGATACATGTGGAGCTACTCCTAGATCTTGGGAGAGCAACAGGTGTGGGTGTGGTGAAGAAAGCACTGGGACAACAATTCAGAAGGCCTCGCCCTGCCTCCCTACCTGTGTGACCTTGGCCATGTTATACAGCCTTTCTGGGCCATTGCTTCTGTGTGTATAACAAACGGGTGGGGCCTCTTTGTCACTTTCAGCTCTGAACTCTGACATGACTTCTCAGTCTTTTTCATTTTGTCAGACAGAGTCTCACTCTGTAGTCCAGGCTGGAATGTGGTGGCGAAATCAAAGCTTATGGCAGCCTCGACCACTTGAGCTCAAGCAATCCTCCCAAGTACCTGGGACCAAGCCACCATGCCCACCTAGTTCTTTTATTTTTTGTAGAGGCAGGGTCTCACTAGGTTGCTCAGGCTGGTTTCCAACTCCTGAGCTCAAGCGATTTTCCTGTTTCAGCTTCCCAAAGTGCTAGAATTATAGACGTGAGCCACCATACCCAGCGGACTTCCCAGTCTTTTTTATTTTGAGATGGAGTCCTGCTCTGTCACTCAGGCTGGAGTGTAGTGGCTCAATCTTGGCTCACTGCAACCTCTGCCTGCTGGCTACAAGCGATTCTCCTGCCTCAGCCTCCTGAGTAGCTGGGATTACAGGCACCTGCCACCATACCCAGCTAATTTTTTTTTTTTTTTTTTTTTTGTATTTTTAGTAGAGATGGAGTTTCACCAGGTTAGTCAGGCTGGTCTCAAACTCCTGACCTCGTGATCTATCTGCCCAGTCCTCCCAAAGTGCAGGTATTACAGGTGTGAGCCACCGAGCCCGGCCTTCCGAGTCTGACTTCATTTACTCCTCTCAGTTGGGTGTGAGCGCACTAGCCTCTAACCAGTTCTGCAAGGAAGATCACTTACTGTGGGAGGCCTCTTTCTAATCATCCAGTTAGTCATTTCCTCTCAGTGAGCCCAGAGAACTGGGCACCTGATACTATTATTAAACCTGTAAACAACAAAGTTTAATGATCTGTTTTCTTATTATTCCTTGAACATGACAAGCCTAGCGTGTCTCGGGGCCTTTTCCATCCTTTCTGCTCACTTATTATCTTTTAAAGCTCAAGTCCCAACTTCTCCACAACACTTTCTCTAGTCCTTGGATTGCTCTTTCCTCGAAATTCACCTCTCCAGCACCTCTCCTTGCTATCTCCTTGCTATTTAACTTTTTGTATGTTTTTTTGAGATGGAGTCTCACTCTGCTGCCCATGCTGGAGTGCAGTGGCACGATCTTGGCTCACTACAACCTCTGCCTCCCAGGTTCAAGCAATTCTCCTGCCTCAGCCTCTTGAGTAGCTGGGACTACAAGTACGTAGGACCACACCTGGCTAATTTTTTGTTTTTAGCAGAGATGGGGTTTTACCACATTGGTCAGGCTGGTCTCAAACTCCTGACCTCATGATCCTCCTACCATGGACTTCCAAAGTGGTGGGATTACAGGCGTGAGCCACTGCACCCGGCACTATTTAGCTTCTGATAATACACATTCTGGGACCCAAAGTAGAATATTTCACTTGACAACAACTATTTATTGAGCGTCTATTATACACCAAGTACTATGTTAGATTCTGGAAACACCATCTTCATCCACTGCTGTCATGGAACTTAAACTCTACTAGACCTGCGTACCTCGTATACACTCAACCTACAGTACTTAGCATAGCAACTGGCATTTAATAAATGGCAGCAATTAAGACCAGGAACGGTGGCTCATGCCTGTAATCTCTGCATTTTGGGAGGCCGAGGCAGGTAGATCACTTGAGGCCAGGTGTTCGAGACCAGCCTGGCCAACATGGTGAAACCCTGTCTTTACTTAAAACAAAACTAAACAAAACTTAGCTGGCTGTGGTGATGCACACCTGTAGTCCCAGCTACTCAGGTGGCTGAACCATGAGAATCACTTGAACCTGGGAGGTGGAGGTTGCAGTGAGCCAAGATCATACCACTGCACTCCAGCCTGGGGGACAGAGCAAGACTGTCTCAAAAAAAAAAAAAAAAAAAGCAGCAACTAGTATTACTTTGCAGAGTACCCTAAGCATCACTCTGCTATGATTATTATGTTTTGGATTCAATGAAATGCAATATATTGCATTGATTTGTTTCCTCTCAGCTTACAATGAGAAGAAAGGGGTGTCTTGACACTGTGAAACCAGGTTTGCTATGCAACCATGCATACAAACATGCATTTTCCTCCCAAATATGACTACCAGTGCTGTCACACCCCTGTAGCCTGTTGGCCTGATATTTATGTATAGCCATGAGCACTTCCTGGTTTCTCAGGGAATATCAAATTGGAAAACCCTGTGGTATCAGGGCAGGTGAGTCAGAGATCTGAGCTTCCACCTGGGCATGCCATGATATTGCAAGTGAGTTGCTTTGATTCACTGCTCCTTCCCATTGCACCCCTTAACACCTTCAGGCCCATATGAAATAGGATACCCTAGAAGAGTACATCTTCCCGTCCTAATTCAGTATCTTGCCTTTCCTTGATCTCTTTCACTTTTACAGAAACCTGGGATCTCCCGAAACCAACATTCGTTCATTGTTGATGGAACATTATGTAAAAATAATATGTAATAATATTGGAAAGAAAACATATAACATAGCTTCTGCTGCTTGTTCTACAAGTTCTCAGTCTCTTGCCCAGGCTGGAGTGCAGTGATGTGATAGATCATAGCTCACTGCACTGCAGCCTCAACTTCCCGGGCTCAAGCAATCTTACCATCTCAGAACTGCTAGGACCACAGGCATGCACTACCACGCCCGGCTAATTTTGTTTATCTAGCTTCTTGGGGAATACAACTCATGATCCCAAGAAGCAAGACTGGATGAGAGTTGGCTGGATTGGACCATTCTAATCTCATAAGAGGAGTGCCTAATTTACTCGAAAGCTTCAATTATCTCCCAACTCTTGAATAAATAAGGCCCTGCATTTATTTCCTCTGGCCTCCACATACTTACTTTTTCCCTCTCCTCTGCCTCCTAACCACCTCATTTATCTTCAAGATTTTTTCCTTCCCTTTTTCTTGACACTTTGAGGATCTTGTTGCATACCAAATAGCTTCAGACATTGACATCTCCTATAATCCCAGCACTTTGGGAGGCCAGAGCAGGTGGATCACCTGAGGTCAAGAGTTCGACACCAGCCTGGCCAACTTGCGGAAACCCCATTTCTACTAAAAATACAAAAATTAGCCAGGTGTGGTGGTGCACACCTGTACTCCCAAGGGAGGCTGAGGCAGGAGACTCGCTTGAACCTGGGAGGCAGAGGTTGCAGTGAGCCAAGATCACACCACTACACTCCAGCCTGGGTGATGGAGAGAGACCCTGTCTCAACAACAACAAAAAGACATCCTGCTTGAAAAAAGTAAACATGCGCCAGACGGTGGCTCACACCTGTAATCACAGCACTTTGGGAGGCCCAGGAGGGCAGATCACCTGAGGTCAGGAGTTCAACACCAGCCTGGCCAACATGGTGAAATCCCGTCTCTACTAAAAATATAAAAATTGGCCGGGCGCGGTGGCTCAAGCCTGTAATCCCAGCACTTTGGGAGGCCAAGGCGGGTGGATCATGAGGTCGAGAGATCGAGACCATCCTGGTCAACATGGTGAAACCCTGTCTCTATTTAAAAAAAATACAAAAAATTAGCTGGGCATGGTGGCACGTGCCTGTAATCCCAGCTACTCAGGAGGCTGAGGCAGGAGAATTGCTTGAACCCAGGAGGCAGAGGTTACGGTGAGCCGAGATTGCGCCATTGCACTCCAGCCTGGGTAACAAGAGCGAAACGCCGTCTCAACAAACAAACAAACAAACAAACAAACAAACAAACAAATAAATAAATAAATAGAAATTAGCAGCTGTGGTGGTGTGTGCCTGTAATCCCAGCTACTCAGGAGGCTACGACAGGAGATTTGCTTGAACCTGGGAGGCAGAGGTTGTAGGGAGGTTGCAGTGAGCTGAGATTATGTCATTGTACTGCAGCCTGGGTAACAAGAGTGAAATTCCATCTCAAAAAAAGGGGGAAGAAAAAGGTAAATACATGGAAACTTTGCTCAACTTTGTGCCCCTTCAACTATACTCATTCTTACTTTTTGCAAAAGGTCTTAGACCACTGGTCAGCACACTGTTCCTCTATGATGTAATTCCCCAGGTTTTCTCCTAAACTGTTTGCAATTAATTAAGTGAAATTGTCTTCTCAGTCAACCAATAACCTCCTCAGCAAATTCAATGGCATTCTCCTTGATTCCCCATGGCAACTGAAAGTGTTGGTTATCTCTCTTAAAATTCTCTGATTTCCAGGCTGGGCATGGTGGCTCATGCCTATAATCCCAACACTTTGGGAGGCTGTAGCAGGTGGATCATTTGAGGTCAGTTCAAGACCTCGACAACATGGTGAAATGCAGTCTCCGCTAAAAATACAAAAATTAGCCAGCCACGGTGACACGTCTGTAATCCCAGCTCCTCACGAGGTTGAGGCACGATAATCATTTCAACCCCAGAGGAGGAGGCTGCAGTGAGCTGAGAACACACCACTGCATTCCAGCCTGGGCAACAGAGTGAGAGTGTCAAAAAACAAAAAAATTTGTGACTTCCTCCTGATCTCCTCCAATATGTTTGCCCCAAACCTCTTACTGCCTCCTCCTTTCTTGGGAGAAAAACAAAACAGAAGATTTTCCTGCTCCACAGCAATTACTGTCCCAACTTTTAAGGGACTGATTTCATATCCTTATCACCACTTCCCTCCTAAACTCTGTCATATGCTCTATGCCTCTGCTCCTACCCTCCACCAACTTACCAGATGCAAAAGTCTTTCCCAGCTCCATATCCTCTTGTACCTCTGCTGTATATAACATAGTTGCACCCTTTGTTGGCAGCTTCCCCTCTGACTTTCCTAACATTTATTTTTCTTTCTGTGAACTCTCCAGAGAAATACATAACACTTTTCTGATCTTCTAAATTCATCTATGCAGAATAAATCTATGGCTGTACTTCTGCCTTCAAATGTGGTGATGTCGGAAAAGCGGTGGTCTGGGTACCAAGAGGGCCAGATTCTATTCCTGATCCAATGCTTGAACCAGTTACCTTGGAAACACATTTCAATTTCTCCGACCTCTGTCTCTTCATTTTTAAAATAAATGGATTGCTACTTCATTAAGGGAGCCTTGTGCTAAAATAAATTAAATAAAATTAAATAAAATAAATGGATTGCATTTAAGTGTTTTCCAAACATTTTTTACTGTGACCTACACTTTATTTTTTATTTTTTTAAGACACAGTTTCACTGTCGCCCAAGCTGGAGTGCAGGGGCATAATCTTGGCTCACTGCAAACTCTACCTCCTGGGTTCAACGATTCTCCTGCCTCAGCCTCCCGAGTAGCTGGGATTACAGGCATATGCCACCATGCCTGGCTAATTTTTGTATTTTTGTAGAGAGGGGGTTTCACCATGTTGGCCAGGCTGGTCTCAAACTCCTGACCTCAAGTGATCTGCCCACCTCAGCCTCCTAAAGTGCTAGGATTTCAGGCATGAGCCACCGGGCCCAGCCTGACCCACACTTTAGGTTGCGACTCTATATATCCACATTTACATAATAGATTTATGTCTATATACACACTCACACATACATAGAAGTATTACATGCTTACTTTTAGTACATAAAATGTAGTATGAAAGTTTTTTCTATTTACTTTTATTTTTCAGAACTGCTGGTTGCAACCCCCAAACAGATTTCGAGACCCAATCATGAGTGGCTACCCATTATTTAGAAAAACACAGGACTTGTGGCTATACAAGGTTCCTTCCAGTAATATCTTAAGAGGCTCCTATGTTGCAGCCTTCCAACCCTGAACCTTTAGCTCTAACTCTCACCTTTATTCTTGTTTCGTATTTCTCTGTAAGATCACTTCATTTAGATATCCTAATATCACTTACATTCAAAACAAGTAACGTGGAATTTGAAACATGAGGTTCCCTTCCTGCCATAACCACTATGTTGTTGGCAAGTGCAAAACTTTAGTGCCCATACTTGGTCCAGTAATGGCAGAGTAGCTCACATTGTTCTAACCTCCCTACTGATAAACGATCAAAAACACTTTACAAGATATATTTTTTTTAACTTTTATTTATTTACTTTTATTTTTCTAGAGAGGTGTCTCACTCTGTCACCTAGGCTGGAGTACAGTGATGTCAACATAGCTGACTACAGCCTCGACCTCCCAGGCTCAAGTGATCCTCCCACCTCAGCCTTCTGACTGGTATTTTTAAAAATAACTATATACAGCACTGAAACATAATCAAAAGTAGGCAAAACCTTGAGGGGACATGACTCAAAACAAGGGAAGCAAACCAGGTAAGATCCACCTGTCTCCAGTCCGCCCCACTGGGCACTCCCTAGCCTTTTAGCATGCTGGGAAATAAAGCAAAAGAAGAAAGCTCACATGGGGCATTCTTACTGGGCTGAGCAGCCAAAGGTTCTAGTCTGGGGCTCTGAAGACATTAGCTATTAAGGGAGAAATCCTGTAAAACAGTAAGCCACAGAGAGGAGAGCCCCCAAATTTGTGCAGAAATGCCTCTCAGTCCTTGAACTGTGCATGCAGGTGATGAGACTCCAAGGAACCCAGCCGAAAGCTGTAGGCCAGAAGAGCCCAGGAGATCTTCAGCAACTGTCTGGCAATGGGAAGCCAGAGTTTGAAGTGTGAGTCCCTCCAAGTTAGGGTTCAATAAACCCTTCCAGTTTTCTGCTGAAAGGGCCGCACCTAAGGAGTAAGGACCACCTCTCAGGACTAGGGGCCACACCCAGGGACTAAGAGCAAACCCCTAACAGAACTGCATTAAAAAACCTCCGATGGAGAGATGGAGGCCACCTCAGGAGGAGGACTGATCAGGCAGGTGAGAAGGAAAGCCTGGGGGAAAACTTGGCTCCCTGCCTGGGAGAGGGGCTGGGGAGCAGCCAATGAACAGAGCTCTGTCTCAGATGGAGGAAGGGTGGCAAGGGGAAGATGGGAGAGGAGGAAGAGACAGGGCATTCCACTTAGACAATTAAACTTGAAGTGTTTTCAGTCTCAGGGTAGATGTCCAATGGGAGCAGGGACTATCAATCTGGAGCTCAGTGCCAAAACCATGGAGTGACAGGTGGGTGGGGCAACTTGTAAAGGGGAAGGGAGGTGGGTGGATAAAACACAAAGAAATGGCCATTTGTGAGCACCTCCTATGTTCCAGACATGTGATTGCTTTATTTTTCCATCTCACTATGAGACAGGTGTTATGATCTTCACTTTACAAATTGAGAATCCGAAGCTCCAAGAGTTTAAGTAATTTTTCTAAAGTTAAGGCCATTTAGTAAATGGTGGAGCTGAGATTTGAACTTGAGGCAGACCAACTCTGATGCTTGTTCCTTTGTGTAATTACACAGTGTTCCCTTGTAACATTTTGTAACATTCAGGAAGGGTGATGGCTTGAGAGAGCTACAAAGAATGTTAGAATGCTGAAAGATTTCTAGTGAAAACAAAAGATTTTGTTACAGGTCAAGGAGGATATTAGGGGTATAAAAAGGGGTGACCTAAATATGAATATACTTTCAAAAGTTAAATCCTCAAAGATAAAAAGAGTTGTAGAAATGGAAATGGTACATGGGTGGAACCAAGCTGGTTTCAGAGAGATCAGAGGGCATATTACAACACTGCAGAGAGAAACGTTTGACTCCTGTTAAGTCAAACAGAATAAACACACTTTGATTACAGTTGGGAGGCTTAATACAATAAGGAACTAAAGATCGGAAACAAAGTTCACCGAAGGAACAGATGGGGGAGGGAAGAGGAACAATATAAAAACCAATATAAAGAATCATAAAATCAGACTATTTTTTAGCTGGGAGGAATTTAGAAGTTATCCAATCCCTATCATTTCAGAGAGAAAATGCACCTAGGAATAAATGACTAGCTCCTAAAAACCTCGGCCTCCCAATGAAAGCTGGGTTTGGTTTCATTTTTGTCTTTATAGGTGCAGGTTAAGAGTTAGGTCCAAAATGGTGCCCTGGAAACTCAAGTTAAGTCAGCCCTCTGTTGGAGGAATGGCAGGTAAACCACTGGCCATTCCAGGGCCACAGCAGGCTTAGCTTTTCAGTCTGTGGTGGCCCCCAGTACAAACCTGGCAAGCCAGCCCATTCTGAAGGAAACTTAGATGAGAAACTTTCCACTTAGTCAGAAGTGGAGGGAGGGTAGTGATATCAGATGGATTTTCTAGATCATTCACATTCTCTGACTAATCTTTATCCTCTGGTCACAACCTGGACCCCCAAGTTGGCCAGAACCAGAAAGCTGCTTGGCATGAAGACAACATACAACATACACCCACACAAAATGTTTAACAGGGAGTCCAGTAATTATAAAAATACCACAGTAGAAATAAAGTTCACTATGAGAATCAAAGAAGAGAAGACATAATGGCAAGAAAGAAATAATCTCTACGTGATGAAAGACTAATATTCCCATTTCACAGATAACGTAGTTAAGGCTCAGTGAGATGAAGTGATTTGAAAGCTAGAAGTAATCTTCGGGATTCCACAAGAGTGTCCGTACTCAGCATTCACTTAAGATTCCTGAATGTCAAGGAGTGAACAACTATAAAACAAGTGAAGGCTACTCTGGGCACACTGCCTACAGGGTAACCCTGCTCTGAAAGCAGCAGTATAAAAAAAAAAAAAAAAAATTAAATTAAGGACTGGCAATGGTGGCTCGTGGTAATCCCAGCACTTTGGGAAGCAGAGGTGGGTGGTTCACTTATGCCCAGGAGTTCAAGATCAGCCTGGGCAACATGGCAAAACCCTGCCCCTACAGTAATAAACCCTGCCCCTAAAAAATAAAAAATTAGCTGGGCATGGGGGCATGTGCCCAAAGTACCAGCTACTCGGGAGGCTGAAGTGGGAGGATCTCTTCAGCCCAGGAGGTTGAGGCTCCAGTGAGCCATGACCATGCCACTGCTCTCCAGCCTGCGGGGGCAGAGTGAGATCTTGTCTCAAAAATAAAATAAAAATAAACGAAGCCTTCTTTTCCATTAATGTCCAAAGAAGTGTAGGGAATGAGAGAAAAAAAACATGCTGGGAAAATGAATTTTAGCTTGATGCCCTGATAATAAACTTGCTGTCCCCACAAGATGAATAAAAACATGAAAGTAAGAAAGGAAAGCTACCTGAGATCAGAGACATGAAAAAAACCAAGAGTAAAAAAAGTTCCCATGAGAGCGCTATCTGAATGTTGCACATTTACAGCACTGTATATATACTCTTGCTCTGCACAACGCCTTCCAAAGCAATTAAATCTCTAAGGTTGTTCTCACTCAAGGTGCACTTGATAAGAAGTTCAGGGCCCAGGTTCCTTAAGAACACAAGAGCTCCTACTACCTGGTATAACCACCCTTTAAATCTATTTTTATGCTTTATCCTAAGGAGGTTGGCTGAGTTCATACCTTGGGTTTTCTTCCTGTTTTGCACGAACTCTGAGCGCCTCAGGGTGCTGGGTGCTGTGCGGCGGAGGCAACTATTTCTTCTCCAAGTCTCTGGGCCATTTAATTTTCTCTCTTCCTCTAAATGCCAAATGTTCTTCTCTAATGACGAGCTCTCAGGAATCCCCAAATGACGTTCTCCGTGGTTTCCCCTGGTACACTGGGTCTGCAGGCCATCCGGGAGGATCCCACTGCCCCCACATGCCTTCATTCTTGGTATGTCAATGCCATTATACTCCAAATTCTCCATATGATGGAGAGAATCTGTTCCTCTGGAATTACGAGATTCATATACACAGTTTGCAAATAAAGCATCATAGCCTTTATTTTCTGTATCAAAATTACCCTGATCCATGATATGAGTCTTTGCTTTGGTATAGATTTTGTCATTTTGATAAACATTCCTGTCCCCTTCATGGTATTTGGTAAATTGTTTATCTTCATTGACACCATTCAAATCTGAAAAGCTCAGAGACTGAACAATAGGATAATTTTCAGGAACATGATATAAATCGCTGTGTTCTCTATAATAAAAATTAGTTTCCTGACAATCCTCAAGATTATAATTAACATTCCTATGGTCTATATACCACAACTGAGGTCGAACTAAGTTCGCTGAAGAATCATCCAAACTCCTACAGCCAGTCCACTGTTTAGCCTTTTCAGAGTCCTCAGGATTATAATTCAGATTCTTACAATCTGGATAGCCATTTGCCTCTCCGTATCCGCCAGCTTTCCAGGTCACATCTGGGCTTCCCAAAGGCGAATTATCCTTTGTCCCAGGACTGGGATTCTCATCATCTACATTTTCTGGACTCCTATAACCATCATGACCTCTGTGGTACACACAGCCCATTTCACTTTCGTGTGCTTCCCCAGAGTCCATAGAGCTTGGTTCACTCTGCTCAAAATCCCAGTATCCACAGTCCCTTTTTCTGTAGGGCCGATGCTGCCCTTTGGCCCAGTACCTGGGATCCAAGTCATTTTCTCTGCAGAGTCCGTCCGTCAGGTTCCTTTTCCGTAGACTCCCGTAGTCTTCATGCTCCCAGTTAGAGTCCCAGTGCCTTTTGTCCGCCACTTCCCTTTCTTTTCCAGCCTTGTAGGTTTCACACATATTTTATGTGCTTAAAGACAAAGGTTTTACTTTTCTTTTCCATGGGCCTGGGCTGGGCTGTGGACAGGTGCAGTCTAGTCTAAGGCCGGATTTGTCCCGCTTAAAATGTCTCCCAAGCATTCCAGATATTCTTCTTGCTGCTCTGGTCAGAGGACAGAGAGAGATGTGGAGTTATTTCAACCTCAGGATCCAATCAGGCAGCTACTGGATCGTTTTCCAGAGGCCAGAAGATAATGAGTAACTAGTATGCATGAGATTGGAGTTGCCAGCTTTGTTTGGTGTTTCCCTCAAGCTGGTCAAACCGGCTTGGCTGCTTTCCTTGCTAAAGATAGAGGCATTCTGTTGCTCTAAAGGTTTTGCAGGAAAAGTCATGTGAAAGGGAAACAGCCCCCTTTAGAAGCCCAGGTCAGGTCATTTATCAGTCTCCCCTGCCTCTTTATTCCTTTAGTAAGCCGCAGGAGTATAAATAAATGCTTCCCTGTGCAGCTCGAGCTGGACCTCCATTCCCCATCCTCCAAGTCCACCTTTCTAATCCTTGAACATCTGAAACCTTTCAGGACTTCATCCCTTAACCTAGAGGCAGAACTCTTTTCCTTTGAGAGCTCTGCTTTTCTGGAATTCATGTCACCAGTTAGTGTATACTTCAATCAGAAGCTTCTCAAGCTCCCACCTGCAGACAGTTAGTCATATCACTGAAGGAAGGAAAAGTACTTCCTTTTACCTTGATCTGGTGAGTGGGTGATTTTATAGTATAAACTCTCTTCCCAGAATGAAGTTAGGTATGCTTTCACATTTTCCCAGATACTTGTCATGCCAGAGAAGCATCAAAAACATTCATTTCTTAAATCTCTTTTCTAGTTTATTCATACAACATATTTAAGAAGTGGAAAACGAGGCCAGAAATCAAAAAGGCAGGTAAATGGCTATTTAAACCAACAAACATTAGATGGTTGCCTATTACATAGGAGGCACTGTGGAAGAGAAAAAGGTGAACAAGTTAGTCCCTGCCTCTTACAATGCAGAAGCAACATGCTGTAAAGGAAGATCGAATGCGGTAAGTGCTATGGAGCAAACACAAATGGCAATGGCAGCAAAGTCCCTGGTGTGGCAAGTGGAGGCTTCAGGGAAGCGGTCAGATGTGAACAGTGCCTCAAGAAGCAGGATCTCTGCAGACATCACCTTTGGAGCACTAAGAAACGGGGAATCGTCTGAAGGATATAATATGTGGAAAATGAGAGAGGACTCTGAAGAGGTAGGTTGGGGTAGACTCCCAAAGGATGTTATGATATTATTCAATGGAAAGCAAAGAGTCATGAGGTTTTTGAGCAGGGGAAACACATACTAAGAGACAGGCCTTAATGAGATTCCTCTTTCAGCGGTCTGGTCATTTATTGGATATCAGGAATGATGCCTTGAACTTTAATCCCTTTTTGTGAAATAATATCCAGAACCCTGAGGAGAACTGGGTTATATGCTTTGTTAATAATTAGATGTTTACTCATGGGTAACTACTAATTCTCTCTGGGACTCAATCTACCCATTAATAAAATGAGGCAGTTGGCCACAATGACCCATCTGATTCCCCCAGCTTTTTTTTTTTTTTTTTTTTTGAGTTTCGCTCTTGTCACCCAGGCTGGAGTGCAGTGGTGAGATCTCAGCTCACTACAACCTCTGCCTCCTGGGTTCAAGTGATTCTCCTGCCTCAGCTTCCTAAGTAGCTGGGATTACAGGTGTCTGCCACCATGCCTGGCTAATTTTTGTATTTTTAGTAGAGACGGGGTTTCACCATGTTGGCCAGGCTGTTCTTGAACTCCTGACCTCAGGTGATCCAACTGTCTCGGCCTCCCAAAGTGCTGGGATTACATGCGTGAGCCGCTGCGCCTGGCCCCGCCAGCTTTAACAATCCATGTTTCTATTTTCCCTCACAACTTCTTTTTCCTTTTCTCAAATACCTGATGTGCTATTAGGTGCCTTTGGATTCTTTGCTGATTGTTACTGAATGAACCTTTATTTATTTATTGGAGTTAGGGTTTCGCTCTGTTGCCCAGGCTGAAGTGCAGTGGTACAATCAAAGCTTACTGCAGCTCTGAGTTCCAGGGCTCAAGGGATCTTCCTGCTTCAGCCTCCCTAGTATCTGGAACTACAGGTGTGTGCCACCATGCCCAGTCTAAATTAACCTCTAGATTGTCAAGCCTTCTTTTATTATTATTATTTTTTTTTTGAGATGGAGTCTTCCTCTGTCACCCAGGCTGCAGTGGCACGATCTGGCTGACTGTAACCTCCATCTCCAGGGTTCATGAGATTCTCCTGCCTCAGCCTCTTGAGTAGCTGAGATTACAGGTGCCTGCAACCATGCCTGGCTAATTTTTATATTTTTCAGTAGAGACAGGGTTTCACCATGTTGGTCAGGTTGGTCTCGAACTCCTGACCTTGTGATCCACCCGCCTCAGCCTCCCAAACTGCTGGGATTACAGGCATGAGCCACCACACTTAGCTAGGCAGCTAGGAGGGTATTTATCATACTTGTTTTTACCACAGATAAAGAAACAATCTGGGAGTGTGAATGACCTGTCCAAGATCATGTAAGCTAGTCATGGTAGGCCCACATTTTAAACCCAGATCTGTTTGATTTCATGGCACTACACTAAGACGAATATCTCAAAACACAGTAAATCTTAATTTCCCTCAAACCAAGTGAACAAACAAGATTACGATATCTTGGCCTAATTCAAAAGTGGACCACCAGTGATGAAGCCACGTATGCCCCAACACCACCACTCCCTCTTTGTTTCCAGTCCTGGCGGACCAACCCTGCCCTGTGCTGGGCCTCATCAGCCAACCACCATGAGCACACAGAATGGCAGTGACACACTAGAGCACAGCACTGCGTGACTCAATCATTATAACCTATCACCTAAACCCAATAAAGATTGCGACTTCCTTCACCAAACCAATAAGAAGACAACATTATTTGGGAGGATAGCTTTCATCACAAGTTAGAACAGAGCAACGGTGTAACAGGGAGAGCACTGGAGATCAGATGAGGAAATGACACCTGCCTTCTAGAAGTTCAATTTCTTCTAATAACCAGTTTGCAGATATGCTTACCCTCTTTGGCTGACACTTTCTTGTGTGGAAAATGAAGACATTAATGGCTTCTGTTACTTTAAATCTAAAATTCTATGATCTTGCTTATTTCTTTTTTTTTTTTTTTTTTTTTTTTTGAGACGGAGTTTCGCTCTTGTTACCCAGGCTGGAGTGCAATGGCGCGATCTCGGCTCACCACAACCTCCGCCTCCTGGGTTCAGGCAATTCTCCTGCCTCAGCCTCCTGAGTAGCTGGGATTATAGGCACGTGCCACCATGCCCAGCTAATTTTTTGTATTTTTAGTAGAGACGGGGTTTCACCATGTTGACCAGGTTGGTCTCGATCTCTCGACCTTGTGATCCACCCGCCTCGGCCTCCCAAAGTGCTGGGATTACAGGCTTGAGCCACCGGCGCCAGCGATCTTGCTTATTTCTAATCCAATTAAAAGATTAATCTTTCTCTGTTATGGAAAACAGAGTTCTCTAGCAACTTGGTATCTTTGATAAAAGTAGCCAGATAAGAAAAACACACCTAGCAAATCAACCAAGAGAAGAGATAAAAAGAGAGGACTAAATTATAGGTAAAGATCCTAGTCATAAAAAGAAATTATTAGCTGGGTGTGTAATTATTGGCATACGCCTGTAATCCCAACACTTTGAGAGGCCCAGGTGGGTGGAATACTTGAGTTCAGGAGTTTGAGACCAGCATAGGAGTTCGAGACCAGAATGGCAACATGGTGAAACTCCGTCTCTACTAAAAATACAAAAATTAGGCCGGGCGCGGTGGCTCAAGCCTGTAATCCCAGCACTTTGGGAGGCCGAGGCGGGTGGATCACGAGGTCAAGAGATCGAGACCATCCTGGTCAACATGGTGAAACCCCGTCTCTACTAAAAATACAAAAAATTAGCTGGGCATGGTGGTGCGTGCCTGTAATCCCAGCTACTCAGGAGGCTGAGGCAGGAGAATTGCCTGAACCCAGGAGGCGGAGGTTGCGGTGAGCCGAGATCGCGCCATTGCACTCCAGCCTGGGTAACAAGAGCGAAACTCCGTCTCAAAAAAAAAAAAATAAAAAATAAATACAAAAATTAGCCGGGCATGGTGGCAGGCACCTGTAATCCCAGCTATTCAGTAGGCTAAGGCAGGAGAATCGCTTGAGCCTGGGAGGCAGAGGTTGCAGTAAGCCCAGATCGCACCTCTGCACTCCAGCCCAGGCAACAGAGCGAGACTATCTCAAAAAGTGAAAAAAAGAAATTACAGTTGGGCAAGTGGAGAGTGCACAGTTGGTTATAAAAGGGGATTTTCCCTTCCTTTTCTAAGTCAGATTGCCTTTAGGACATTAAAGATAAGCAGTTTTCACAAAGAGGTAAACTTACTCAGCTTTACCCACACTGCTATGACCCAGATCTAAGCAAAAGCTATGAACGGGTTGCCATTTTTGAGTAGTAAATCTGTGCACAGAGAAATGTGGCCAAGGGAAAGGGGAGAATGACTTTTCTACTTTTCTCAATGCTAGGACCGCTGGTGAAATAGAACCGTGTAGACAGCCATCCTCCATCGGCACCCCCTCACTTTATACAACCGTCACACTCCACTGGCTCTTCTCAGCAGCCACCCCACTGTGATGTTTGCTATTTGCACCAAGGAGGTGGTGTCATGACTACCTGTGTGACATCCAGAGTAGACAGACAGACTGCCACCTATTCTAAAAGTGAAGATGGGGAAGTAGGATTTGGAAAGTGAGAAGAGAGGGAGAAGGTAGAGGAAGGGTAAAGGTAAGAAAAGGGAGAAAATTGTACAAAACAGAAAAAAAAAAAAAAAAAGCAAGAATATATAACTCCCTAAACTTCTGTGGATTCCTCTGCGATTGCCCATGGTGTCCTACCGTCTGATGGTCAACAACTCCTCACTTTCTAGGACTCTGCAGTGACATTCTGATTCCTACAGTTCTTGCTATTTACCAGAGCACCTTGCAAATATCTGTCTTGGCTAACCTATGTTGTTACTTCATTATATTTGCGTATCTCATTTTATTATACTGAAAGTTCCTTGAGGGTAAGGAAGATCTAACTTGTCCTATCTCTAGCACAGCTCTGTAGATGGTGAAACCTCTCTGCAAAAATTGTAACAGAAAATTATAACAACGAAAGAGATCTGATCTAACCAACCTCAAAACCTCTCTGCAAAAATTGTAACTGAGAAAATTATAACAACGAAAGAGATCTGATCTAACCAACCCTCATCTTGTCTTTAACCTCCAAACTGCCTGCCCTTAATCATTCCTGGTGTTGACCTAAGCTAACTGTGGGAGAAATCTAGTTTATTGTTGAAATGGAAATAGCCCTTCCACAAAACTAAACCACTTTTGTAAAACGAATGAAAGATCACCAAGTCAGAAGAACGACAGGAGCCTAATTCTGCTATGATGTAGACATAAAGGATTACTAGCTGTTACTCAGACGATAACAAGATTTGCAACCTCCACAATTTCCCCTGCAGATTAACACCGCTATTACAGAACCTAAGATTAACCTTTTGAGACATCTTTTCAGGCTTTTGCATTTCTGAGGACTGATAGCTCCACCTGGACCTGCCAACCAGTTCTGTGGCCCCACTCAGAAAGGGACTTGGTGCAGGAAGACCATTGTCCACACCCCTAAGATTGCATCCCCAACCAATCAGCAGCACCCATTCCCCTAACCCCCTACCCGCTAAACTCTCCTTGAAAAACCTCTAAATTTTTTAGACTGGTTTTAGTAATAACTCCATCTCCCACATGGAGTGGCTGGCTGCATGTCAATTAAACTCTTTCTTCATGCAGTGGCCCCAGTGAATGGGTTTTGCTAGTGTGCAGTGGGCAGGAAGAACCCATTGGATGATTACAATGGGGTACACAGTAGGTATTTAAATGTTTAATGAATCCATGCATATAGGCTTTGACTCTTCTCAATCTCTCTTTTATTTATTTATTTATTTATTTATTTATTTTTTGAGACAGAGTTTCGCTCTTGTTACCCAGGCTGGAGTGCAATGGCGCGATCTCGGCTCACCGCAACCTCCGCCTCCTGGGTTCAGGCAATTCTCCTGCCTCAGCCTCCCGAGTAGCTGGGATTACAGGCACGCGCCACCATGCCCAGCTAATTTTTTGTATTTTTAGTAGAGACGGGGTTTCACCATGTTGACCAGGATGGTCTCCATCTCTCGACCTCGTGATCCACCCGCCTCGGCCTCCCAAAGTGCTGGGATTACAGGCTTGAGCCACCGCGCCAAGCCGAATTTTTTTTTTTAATTAAATAGACAGAGTTTCACCATGTTGGTCAGGCTGGTCTTGAACTCCCGACCTCAGGTGATCCACCCACCTTGGCCTCCAAAGTGTTTGGATTACAGGCGTGAGCCACCATGCCCGGCCATTCTTCTCAATCTCTTATACTTCAAATCTAATACACCAGCCAGTCCTACTGGCTCTAACTCAAAACATGCTGAGAGTTGAGCACCTCTCATCACCACCACTGCTGCCATCCTGGTCCATGCTGCTGGCATCCATCCCTTGCCTGAATCACTACAGTAGCCTCCTAACTGGTCTCAGCCTCTGCCCTGTGTCTCTTCTATCTGTTCTCTTCTGTTAAATTTTAGGTCAGGTAATATTGTTCCCCTGCTCAAAGCTTTCCAGTAACTTCTCTTCTTACCCTAAATGATGAACTACAACTGTGTCGTTGCTCTAGCTGAACCGGTGTCCTTGCTGTTCCTCAAACACCTGAAACATTCGTGCTTGGTGTCTTATCTGTCTGGAATGATGCCTCCCTCCCCTCAAAATGGTTTGGTTGCCCCCAGCAATCTTACTCAAACATTAATTTTCAGAAGGTTTTCTCTGATTTCTTTTCTCCCTAGATTGTTTTGCCTTCTGACAAAAAGGCAAAAAAATATACCTATAGTTTTACTTACTTATTGCTTGTCTCTTCCCACGAGGGCAGAGATTGCTGCTGTGACTCGAGAGCGCTGCCTGGAATACAGTGGGAGTTCAGTCATACCGATTGACTGATGACTGTCCTGTCTTTTGGGTCTTATTACACCTAGTAAAGTGAACAGTAAAAGGAGGCAGCAAGCAGCTCAGGTAGGAGTGTGATGGTGGGAATGCTCACGACTAAGAGTCTACAGCTAGCTGAAGATGAATTATTTTCCTGTACAGTACTGCAAAGCCTCAGTGAAATCTGAAACCGATACTTAAAAGTACCTTGATGCATTCCAGCTTCTCCACCGTGTGCCTGGAGCTGAGAGTGAGGAAATCTTCACAAGGTTCTCCTACCAACTGCTAAGAACAGTGATTCACAGGTCAATTATATCTCAGCTCACCATTCTAAGCACATTTCTTGACATACATTCAACCATCCATCCTAAAAGGAGAAATTAGTTTCTCTCCTGACTTAACACAGCCTATTAATGGGTTCTGATATGGTTGCTGCCTTATACTAGAAAATCCTTTAGAAGTAACTCTGAGCTCATTTTTACTGAGCCAACACCCTGAACCAGATGTTATGCAAGTTGAATATGCTTGCTTTTTTTTTGAGACAGAGTCTTGCCCAGGCTGGAGTGCAGTGGTGCAATCTTGGCTCACTGCAACCTCCACCATCCAGGTTCAAGATTCTCCTGCCTCAGCCTCCTGAGTAGCTGGAATTACAGGCATACACCACCACACTCAGCAAATTTTTGTATCTGTAGTAGAGAGACGGGGTTTCACCATGTTGGTCAGGTTGGTCTCGAACTTCTGACCTTATGATCCGCCGGCCTCAACCTCCCAAAGTGCTGGGATTATAGGTTTGAACCATTGCGCCTGGCCAATACTTGCTTTTTTCTTATGTACTGACAAATTAGAAAGAAAGATTCTTCTTCTTTTTTTTTTTTTTCTTTTTAAGACGGGGTTTCATCATGTTGGTCAGGCTGGTCTTGAACTCCTGGCCTATCTGCCCACCTTGGCCTCCAAAGTGCTCGGATTACAGGTGTGAGCCACCACGCCCAGCCCGGAAAGAAAGATTATTCTTTCCTTTACATAAACTTTCATTATCTTGAAAGACCAGAGGATGGACCAGGCACTGTGGCTCACACATGTAATCCCAGCACTTTGGGAGGCCAAGGCAAGTGGATCACCTGAGGTCAGGAGTTGGAGACCATCCTAGCCAACATGGCGAAATCCCGTCTCTACTAAAAATACAAAAATTAGCCAGGCATGGTGGCGGGCGCCTCTAATACCAGTTACTCAGGAGGCTGAGGCAGGAGAATCTATTGAACCAGGGAGGGGGAGGTTTCAGTGAGCTGAAATTGCACCACTGCACTCCAGCCTGGGTGACAAGAGTAAGATTCCATCTCAAAAAAAAAAAAAAAAAAACACAGAACGATTTGGCTAGTTAATTCTATTATCTCTTACTAGTTTGAGAAGGAATTCTTATTCTTGTTTTTTTGTTTTTCTTTTTTTTGATACAAAGTTTCACTCTTGTTGCCCAGTCTGGACTGCAATGGCACGATCTTGGCTCATTGCAACCTCCACCTCCTGGGTTTCAAGGGATTCTCCTGCCTCAGAATCCTAAGTAGTTGGGATTACAGGCATGTGCCACCACGCCTGGCTAATTTTGTATTTTCAGCAGAGACAGGGTTTCTCCATGTTGGTCAGGCTGGTCTCGAACTCCTGACCTCAGGACCGCCTCAGCCTCCCAAAGTGCTAGGATTAGAGGCGTGAGCCACCGAGCCTGGCATTTTTTTTTTTGAGATAGTCTCACTCTGCCACCCAGGCTGGAGTATGGAATACGATGACTTGATAACAGCTCACTGAGGCCTAGACTTCCTAGGCTCATGCAATCTTTCCATGTCACCCTCCCGAGTAGCTGGGATTATAGGTGTGCACCACCACATCCAGCTGTTTTTGTATTTTTTGCAGGAACGGGGTCACCACATGTTGCCTGGGCTGGTCTTGAAGCAATCCTCCACCTTGGCCTCCCAAAGTGCTGGGAGGCTTGAGCCACCACATATAGGTATGAGCCACCATGGCTCGCTGAGAAAGGACTCTTATACCTAAGGGATCCCAAGGAGTCTGCAGAATGACAAATTGCTTCTGTATATGAAAGTTATACTTTCAAATTTTAAAAATCTGTCTAGAATATTATGTATCACTTTAGTATAAAGATGTTATTGTTCCACATCAGTCATTCTCTGGCTTTTTAATCTACTGGCTCTCTTTAGCAGACCTTAGATACTACCCCGCAGACGAGGGAAATATTATTTTCCTGAAAAACGTATTCTGATTTAATTTGCAACAGTCATCATTAAAAAATTACTTTTAGAGTCCCTGGTCAACCTTCCTTTGACATTACGTTAAACGTCGGAAAGAGGAAAGTTTAGGAGCAAGGTTTCTGACTTGCTCTACAGTTTGGCATCCACTGCATTGATTCAGAACAATGGGGTCTGGCACTGAAAGTAGCATGGTCATGATTCCAAAGCAGCAGGAGAGAGCATAATTAGCTATAGAGGTCAATATCAATATGACCATTGGGGTTTCAAACACACATAAATATGAATGATACTATGACTGTGTTTTTAAAATTAATCAACATGCAGTCAGTGCCTAGCTCATTATGTGTGCTCAAGAAGTATACACTGAATAAGGAAATGAATGCACACCCTCTTTTCAAATGCAGGTGTGTGAACCTCACCCAGAGATAGGGCCCCACTAGGTGGTCCTGATCAGAGCTTCTAAAAATAACATGTACTGGGAAACCTGAAAGACTGAGAACTCTTTTTTTTTTTTTTTTTTTTTGAGACAGAGTTTCACTCTTGTTGCCCAGGCTGGAGTGCAATGGCATGATCTCGGCTCACCGCAACCTCTGCCTCCTGGCTTCAAGCAATTCTCCTGCCTCAGCCTCCCAAGTAGATGGGATTACAGGCATGCACCACCACACCCAGCTAATTCTGTATTTTTAGTAGAGACAAGGGTTTCCCATGTTGGTCAGACTGGTCTCAAACTCCTGACCTCAGGTGATCTGCCCGTCTTGGCCTCTAACGTGCTAGGATTACAGGTGTGAACCACCATGCCCAGCCAGAGAATCAATACTTAATGTTTCTACTGCTTTGGAAGTCAAACTGTTCATCAGACTTGAAGGTACTGTGCTCAAGATCTGAACTTTAATTTGCTCATTTGACTGGAAGCTCCTTAAGAGCAGAGAGCACATCTATAATGTTCATTACTATGTACCCTGCCCTTAGCACAGTGCCTGGCACATGATAAAAGTAAATGAGCATTTCCTGAATGAATGAATGATTGACCTGAATATTACACTGAAGCCCACAAAATGACATTTTTGTTCCCCGACACACAGCAATAATAAATACTGTATAGTATTCTACCCTGACTCTACAAGATAATTCCAAATTTAAAACTCCTAATTCTCTGCTACAGTGAAAGCCTGGCTTATCTAAAACGAATTTTGGACTTTTAATTTCCAATAATTGAAGTCTATATTATTTGGATCAGCCTCTCATAGAAAAAAAAAAAAATCTCCAAAATGCAAATCTAAAAGGAGATCTTTCTGTAATAGGCTAAGATCTCAAAGAACTCCCGAGGGTAAATCAGAATTGGGCCAGCCCTCATGCTAAATTACAGCTGTGGTTCCGATATCTTGGTCACCCAAGGTATAAGGTACACTGAGCCTTGAAATTGGGCTGAGAATGATTAGTGTTTGTTTCCATGTGAAAATTCCTTCTCAGCATTTCTTAGAAAATACATATGTCTTTCTAAATCCAAAAAAAATAAAAATAAATAAATAAATCAGCTGAGAACTCTAGAAAATGAGAGAAGGTACTAGGATTCTCCTTTAAGAATAAAGCCTAACAATAAATGCTGAGACATTAAGGGTTTAAAGAAATCCACCAGTCAAGTTGACAGCAAGAGCAGAGAATACTGACACACAGAGTAAACTGTTAAAGGTGACATTTCTGGGAATGAGAAAAAGAGTGGATAGTAGGGCCAGGGACTAATCAGTTAGCTTTGTTCATAGTTGTTGCTATGTAATACATGTGTTTAGAAAGAGTGTGTGCTCATGGCCCCGTGTGTTGCCAAAAGTGAGTCATTCTTGCAAATAAAGATTAATAAGCTTTCTTGTATAGTATGCTTTATACAAATCTTATAAGACTAGTCCAATAAATAAAGTTTTGCAAGCAAAGTAAGTCCTTAAAGTAGCAATTCGGACACATGAATCTGTATAGTGCCAAATCTTGTTCAGAGAAGCAAATCTTCCATTATTTGAATACCTCTCAGTAATGTTTGTACAGTGTTTTCTACTGCTTAATATTTGCTATAAATCATAGATAAATGTAGTCTATAAATCATAGTTCTTTATAAATTTTTTACCAGAAGAAATGCAAAAGAGAAGATGTGAATACTTTTTTTTTTTTTTTTTTTTTGAGATGGAGTTTCGCTCTTGTTACCCAGGCTGGAGTGCAATGGCACGATCTCGGCTCACCGCAACCTCCGCCTCCTGGGCTCAGGCAATTCTCCTGCCTCAGCCTCCTAAGTAGCTGGGATTACAGGCACACGCCACCACGCCCAGCTAGTTTTTTGTATTTTTAGTAGAGACGGGGTTTCACCTTGTTGACCAGGATGGTCTCGATCTCTCGACCTTGTGATCCACCTGCCTCGGCCTCCCAAAGTGCTGGGATTACAGGCTTGAGCCACCGCGCCCGGCCGTGAATACTGTTGTGAAATATTCCTACACAAAATCAGGAACGTATCTAAAATCTGAATTAGCACAAGCAATAGCAATTTCAATAGCAAAGCCAAAATCAGAACAAGCAGACAAAATATTTTCAACATTAAAAAAGAAAATGAGCTTTGATGAGACAACATGAACCCTAATGGCCCTACCCAGAAATGCTTTTTTAATTTTTTTAATTGAGACAGAGTCTCACTCTGTCGCCCAGGCTGTAACGCAGTGACACGACCTCGGTTCCTTGCAACCTTTGCCTCCCGCGTTCAAGCCATTCTCCTGCCTCAGTCTCCAGAGTAGCTGAGATTACAGGCACACACCATCAAGCCCAGCTAATTTTTTGTATTTTCAGTAGAGATGGGAGATTTCAACATGCTGGCCAGGCTGGTCTCAAACTCCTGACCTCAAGTGACCCACCCACCTTGGCCTCCCAGAGGGCTGGAATCACAGGCATGAGCCACCAAGCCCAGCCCCAAAAATGCTTTTGAAAACATGCTTAACAATTCCACCAACATCAACATAAAATAAAAGCCTTTTTTTGATGTATGAAATATTAGTCACAAAACAAAGATCAATACTATCAGACAAGGCAACTAACGCTCTGTGTATTTAAAATTCTAAAGGCACACAGACCAATGGAACAGAATGGAGAATCCAGAAATAGAGTTGCACACTTACAACACCAAGTGATCTTCAACAAAGTTGACAAAAATAAGCAATGGGGAAAGGATTCTCTATACAATAAATGGTACTGGCTAACCTAACCATATGCAGAAAAATGAAACTAGACTTCTACCTCTCACCACATAAAAAATTAACTCAAGATGGATTAAAGACCTTAAGGCATCAAACTACACATATCCTTTAATAAAACCTAGATAACACTCTTCCAGACATTGGCTTAGGCAAGGAATTTATAAGCAAGTTCTGAAAAACAACTGCAACAAAAACAAAAACTGACAACTGGAACCTAATTAAACTAAAGAGTTTCTGTAACAGCAAAACAAACTATCAACAGAGTAAATAGACAACCTACAGAATGGGAAAAATATATGTAAACTATGCATCCAACAAAGGCCTAACATGTAGAATTTATAAGGAACTTAAACAAATCAACAAGAAAAAAACAACCCCATTAAAAAGTGGGCAAAGGACATGAACTGACACATCTCAAAAGAAGACATACAAATGACCAACAAACATACGAAAAAATGCTTAACATCACTAATCATCAGAGAAGTGCAAATCAAAACCACAAGAAACTATCTTACACCAGTCAGAAAGGGTATTAGAATCAAAATATAACAGGTGTGTCGGCATGGTTGTGGAGAAAAGGGAATACTTATACACTGTTAGTTGAAATGTAAATTAGGACAGCCCCGGTGGAAAGCAGTCTGGAGATTTTTTTTTTTTTTTTTTTTTTGAGACGGAGTTTCGCTCTTGTTACCCCAGGCTGGAGTGCAATGGCGCGATCTCGGCTCACCGCAACCTCCGCCTCCTGGGTTCAGGCAATTCTCCTGCCTCAGCCTCCTGAGTAGCTGGGATTACAGGCACGTGCCACCATGCCCAGCTAATTTTTTGTATTTTTAGTAGAGACGGGGTTTCACCATGTTGACCAGGTTGGTCTCGATCTCTCGACCTTGTGATCCACCCGCCTCGGCCTCCCAAAGTGCTGGGATTACAGGCTTGAGCCACCGCGCCCGGCCAAGTCTGGAGATTTCTTAAAGGGCTAAAAGTAGAACTACCATTCCACCTAGCAATCCCATTACTGGGTATATGTCAA
Organism: Saimiri boliviensis; assembly: GCF_048565385.1. NCBI lineage: Eukaryota > Metazoa > Chordata > Mammalia > Primates > Cebidae > Saimiri > Saimiri boliviensis. The sequence continues at coordinate 84,557,205 of NC_133460.1, forward strand.
AAGGAAAATAAATCCTTCTACCAAAAAGATACCTGCACTCAGTTTACTCCAGCACTATTCACTATAGCAAAAACATTTCAGTGCCTATCAACAGTAGGCTGGATAAAGAAATCGTGCTATATATACAACATGGAATACTATGTAGCCACAAAATAGAATGAAATCATGTCCTTTGCAGCAACATGTATGCAGCTGGAGGCCACCAACCTAAGCAAATTAACGTAGAAACAGAAATCCAAATATCTCACATTCTCACTTACAAGTAGGAGCTACATTGGGTACACATGGACATAAAGACAGGAACAACAGGCCAAGTACAGTGGCTCATGCCTGTAATCCCAGCATTTTGGGAGGCTGACGAGGGCAGATCATGAGGCCAGGAGTTCAAGACTAGCCTGACCAACATGGTAAAACCCTATCTCCACTAAATAAATACAAAAATTAGCCGGGCGTGGTAGTGCATGCCTGAAATCCCAGCTACTCAGGAGACTGAGGCAGGAGAATTGCTTGAACCCAGGAGCCGGAGGTTGCAATGAGCCAAGATGGCACCAGTGCACTCCAGTCTGGGCAAAAGGGTGAGACTCTATCTCAAAAACAAAAACAAAGAAAGACAGGAACAACAGATACTGGGGAATACAGGGCACTGGAGGGAGGGAAGCAAAGGTTGAAAAACTGCCTATTAGGTACTATGTTCTCTTATACAGGTGACAGGATCAATAGAAGCCCAAACCTCAGTATTATGCAATATACCCTTATAACAAATCTGCACATGTACTCTCTGAATCTAACATTTAAAAGTTAAAATAAAATTCTAAGAGTAATTTAAAAATAATATTTGTGGCATTTTCTTTCAATTTTTAGAAGATTTTTATCTGACATTTATCTTGTACTAATGTTCTTCTTTTAATGTTTTATTTTATCACATTAATTTTCCGATTTTATAAATCTTCTATAGGTATGTAAGATATTAAGGTTACAAGAAGCTGGAGTGAAGGATATGGAAGTTTCATTATTTTCAGCTTTTCTATAAATCTAAAACTATTTAAAAATGAATATTTTGTGTTTTTTTGAGATGGAGTGTCACTCTTTCACCAGGCTGGAACGCAGTCATGATCTTGGCTCACTGCAATCTCCTTACCCAGTTCAAGCAATTCTCCTGCCTCAGCCTCCTAAGTAGCAGGGATTACAGGTATGCAGCACCACGCCCAGCTAATTTTTATATTTTTAGTAGAGACAGGATTTCTTTTGTTTTTTTTTTTTTGAGACGGAGTTTCGCTCTTGTTACCCAGGCTGGAGTGCAATGGCGCGATCTCGGCTCACCGCAACCTCCGCCTCCTGGGTTCAGGCAATTTTCCTGCCTCAGCCTCCTGAGTAGCTGGGATTACAGGCACATGCCACCATGCCCAGCTAATTTTTTGTATTTTTAGTAGAGACGGGGTTTCACCATGTTGACCAGGATGATCTTGATCTCTTGACCTCATGATCCACCCGCCTCGGCCTCCCAAAGTGCTGGGATTACAGGCTTGAGCCACCGCGCCCGGCTAAAGACAGGATTTCACCATGTTGGCCAGGCTGGTCTAGAACTCCTGACCTCATAATCTGCCCTCCTTGACCTCCCAAAGTGCTGGGATTACAGGCGTGAGCCACCACACCCAGTCTAAAAATGAATTTTTTTATAGAATGTTCTTGTTTCTTTTTCTTTTTTTTTGAGACAGAGTTCTCACTTTGTTGCCAGGCTGGAATGCAGTGGCGTGATCTCGGCTCACTGCAACCTCTGCCTCTCATGTTCAAGTGACTCTCCTGCCTCAGCCTCCTGAGTAGCTGGGACTACAGGGCTGTGCCACCACATCTGGCTAATTTTTTTTTTTTTTGAGACAGAGTCTCACTCTGTCACCCAGGTTGGAGTGCAATGGCGTGATCTCCTCTACTTCCTGGGTTCAAGTGATTCTCCTGCCTCAGCCTCCCAAAGTAGCTGGGATTGCAAGTGTCCATCATCAAGCCCAGTTAATTTTTGTATTTTTAGTAGAAATGGGGTTTCACCATGTTGGCCAGGCTGGTCTCGAACACCTGATCTCGTGATCTGCCTGCCTTGGCCTCCCAAAGTAATTTAAGAATGTTTCTAAAATGTTGATGATAAGGGAGGCTATATATGTATGGGGTCACAGGATATGGGAAATCTCTGTACCTTCCTTTCAATGTTGTTGTGAATCTAAAACAGCTCTTGCAAAAATCAAGTCCTTTAAAAATGTCTAATATCAGGTAGAGAATATTTTTACATGTTATTTTTTTATTTTTTTTTTGTCCTGTATACATGTTATTAAAATACATAACCATGTCATGACATTTTGGCTCACAATAAACTGTGCATTTACTTCATATACAAATATAAAACCTCTGTAAATTTTAGTGTAATGCTAGCACAGGAAAACACTTCACCATTGATTATGACCTCTACTACTATTCAAGAATCTGTAAGTAAAAGTTTTTTTACACATTTTAACTTTGTTACACAAGAATGTGTAAGTAAAAACATTCTTGTGTAACAAAGTTTTAATTTAGGAATTCTGAGGAATTCCACCTTCTTACTCCCAAATCTCAAAGATTACTATCCTTCAGTAACTTGAAAACAGTTGACCACAAACAACTGACAGAAACTAATGCAAATTCTTTCTAGCGTTCAGGTGTCTTCACCTCAAGATTTTCCAAATACTGTGACCAGCAAACAGTAAAATAACCAGACACACACACAGTGTAGACCACATGAATGAGAACCATGCGACATCAAAAACAGTCCCATTAGACTATTTGGAATCATACATAGACTATAAAACAGCTATGCTTACCATATGGAAAGAAAATAAAACCCAAGGCCAGGCACAGTAGCTCACACCTGTAATCCCAACACTTTGGGAGGCTGAGGCTGGTAGATCACTTGAGGCCAGGAGTTCGAGACCACCCTGGCCAACATGGTGAAACCCCATCTCTACTAAAAATACAAAAATTAGCCAGGTATGGTGGTACACAGCTGTAATCCCAGCTACTCAGGAGGGTAAGACAGGAGAATCACTTGAACCTGGGAGGTGGAGATTGCAGTGAGCTAAGATCATGCCACTGCACTCCAGCCTGGGCGACAGTGAGACTCAAGAAAAGAAAAAGTAAAATTAAAAAAAAAAAAAAAATAGAAAAGAACCACTTGAATCTGGGAGGTGGAGGTTGCAGTGAGCCAAGATTGTGCCACTGCACTCCAGTCTGGGTGACAGAGCCAGACTCCATCTCCAAAAAAAAAAAAAAATTGCTACCTGTTTAGTACTGTGAAAGGCCTGAGTAGGTGCGGGTGGTCTCAATCGGGAAGACTAAAATTTGAATCCACCAAATACAGTATTGGGTGTGTTAATGTTGATTTGATTGATTTCTCCAGGTATATTGATAATATCTATTGCTAATATGATGAAATTACTTATTTCCTACAGTGACAGCCAAGTTTTTGTAAGATCATTTTTTTCTGTCTTCATAAAAGGTATATCCAACAATATAAGCTATCCCTAAGAGGCGGAAAGTAACTAGTTTGAGCACTAGACTTCACTCCCCTAATCTGGTTCTGTATGTTAAAATTTTGAAATTTAAGGCCTAAGATTTAAAGAACTTTCAACACAGCATTTATCTAATTGTGGTCTGTATTATTTTTAGTTAATATGCTTACTGAGAAGACAGGGTTTATCAATTATTCAGTGTGCCATTTCCTACACACCTGCTGTGATGTTCTACACATAGTAGGGACTCATTAAATACCTGATGAAGAGAGCTGAGTTTAACTGAATCTATTTGAATTGAATTGCCTGCTCTACCTCCCAGAGCTTTCAGAGATCACCTACTTATGTTGTTACTTTGAATTGGTCTACTTGGGACCTGGGAACGGTCAATATAGAGATGCCAGCCCCCTTGTCAGACCAGTGCTGTGCCAGATCCACAGTGAGGTTCTTTAGCATAATTGCTGCCTCTTGAAACTCTGCATGCATGCATTCATTCATTCATGAGATGGAGTCTCGCTCTTGTTGCCTAGGCTAGAGTGCAATGGTGTTCTTACACATAGAAGACATAATATTTCTGTGGAACACTATTAATTTTAAAAAGTACCATTACTGGGAAATTCCTGCTACCTGAAATTTGGGAAGCTTTTATTCTCCCACCTATATATCTGATATGGGTTGGCTGTGTCCCCACCCAAATCTCATCTTGATTTCCTGTATGTTGTGGGAGGGACCCGGTAGGTAATTGAATCATGGGAGCAGGTCTTTGCTGTGCTGTTCTCGTGACAGTGAGTAAGTCTCAGGAGAGCTGATGTTTTGAAAAACGGGAGTCTCCCCACATAAACTGTCTCTTTGCCTGCCGCCATCCACCTAAGATGTGACTTGCTCCTCCTTGCTTTCTGCCATGATTGTGAGGCCTCCCTAACCATGTGGAATTGTAAGTCCATTAAATCTCTTTCTTTTGTAGATTGCCCAGACTTGGGTATGTCTTTATCAGCAGCATGAAAATGGACTAATACAGTAAATTAGTACCAGTAGAGTGGGGCACTGCTGAAAAGATACCCAAAAACATTAAAATGACTTTGGAACTAGGTAACAGGCAGAGGCTGGAACAGTTTGGAGGGCTCAGAAGAAGACAGAAAAATGTGGGAATGTTTGGAACTCCCTAGAGATTTGTTGAATGGCTTTGACCAAAATGCTGCTATATAATCTACTATCCATCTGTCAGAAAATCGCTTGATACTCTTACTGGAATTTTTTTCTTCTATTATTTTCATTCATTTTTATAGACCTAAAGTAGAAAGGGAGGAAGGTAGCTATGTGTGCTCAGTCTGCCATCTTGCCTGGCTAAATTTTCTATTTTTAGTAGAGATGGGGTTTCCCCATGTTGGCCAGGCTGGTCTCAAACTCCTGATCTCAGATGATCCGCCAGCCTCAGCCTCCCTAAGTGAGCCATCAAATGAAATCACAAGGCTACACAGTCATAGGACTCAAGACAGAGTCATAGGCTCAAGACAGAGCTTATCTATGGTGATGAAGTAAGAAATTAGGTAGTGAGGCTGGGCATGGTGGCTCACACCTGTAATTCCACCACTTTGGGAGGCCAAGGTGGGTGGATCACCTGAGGTCAGGAATTCGAGACCAACCTGACCAACATGGAGAAATCCCATCTCTACTAAAAATACAAAATTAGCCGGGCGTGGTGGCGCATGCCTGTAATCCCAGCTACTCAGGAGGCTGAGGCAGGAGAATCCCTTGAACCCAGGAGGCGGAGGTTGCAGTGAGCCGAGATCACACCATTGCACCCCAGCCTGGGCAACAAGAGGGAAACTCCATGTCAAATAGAAAAAAGGAACTAGGTAGTGAAAATGTAAATCACTTTTTGTCCATCGAGGATGATAATATATCCCTAAAAAGCATGGGTAAGGATGCTTTTGGGGACTTGTGGGTGTCAAGAAACAAGTATATACTATTTCCCTGTCACTTACCTCTTAGTTGCTGAAGTTCCATATTCAAACTTTCAATGTTACTTTCACAGAACTTGAGATCCTCGAGGGTCTCTGCCCTCGATGATTCATCTTGCTTCTCCTCCAGCATGAGGTTTAGCTCTTCTTGAGCCCTATTGTACATATCCAAGTCCTGCTCCATTTCCTCAATCCTCACCAGCACTAAGGGGCATGGGGAGGTCTGGTCCAGACTCTTTCCCATATGTCCGGGGCCCTCCTTTTCTAGGGTCTCACAGGGAGGATGGTGTCGAGATAGGAGCTTGGGGGATACGGCATTCATTCTCTGCTGTGCTGAGGGAGGCAGCGGAGCTGGGCGGGAGGGTCGCACTGCCAAGGGTGGTACGGGTTTTAGGTTCTGGTCAACCAGCACATGGGAAGGGGTGGATACTGGAGTACAGGGACGGGGTGGCGGTGGCCTTAGGGCCTTTCTCCTCTCTGGCAGCTCCTGCTCGGTGATTAACTTTGATGAACCTCGGACAATATCCTTCTCAGAGTTAAAGTCCATAATTGAAAAGTGGCGCAAAATTTTATCTGGCTCTGTGCCGGGCCCTGCCAAGCTTTTCTCAAACTCAATCAGCTGTTGTGTCAGCTTCGAGTCCAGATCAGTGCTGCCGTTGCCCTGTGAATGTGTTGCTGCTTCCATAACAAGCCCCCACGCCTGCGGACCAGGCTTCACCTCTGATCTCTCTGAGGCAGAGTAAACGCTGGAAGTGTGGTACTGTTTAGCATACCTTGCAATGTCATGGAGCTGAGGGCTCAATTGGCTGGGTTCGACAACCCTTGAGGCTGAAAGAGAAGAGCCCCTGGAAAGAGGGAGCACTGGCTTCTGAAGAGTTCTTGGCTGAGAATACATTCTTTTGGGAGGTAGGCTGGCATAGTCTCTAGCCCTTGCTTCCAGGGGAGTAAGGTCAGGGTACTGTTCTGAGGGCGGGGGGCTCCCTCCCACTGTAGAGTAATACTGGCTTTTCTGCAAGCTGGGATGAAAAGGGACCTGAGGTTGGGAGGAAATACCATTGACTACGTCTGCAGGGTCAGAGGTGGGAGAGTCCGTGGCAAGAGGCACTTCCCACTCCATGCCTGGACTTCTCGGAGGCCCTCCTGCGGTGCCCTCACCCTGGTAAGAGTTTCTGTCTGCTTCATACTCTGAAGTCCGATGACCGAGGGGAGAAGTGGGTGCTTCAGAAGTCATGCAGTCAGGCTCCTCGGCCTCATGCTCATTGGTTGCACATCTTTGTTCCTCCACTCCTAAGGAGTTCTCCAAACAATCCAAAGAAGTTTCCGGGATCCTGGCAAGGCTGCCTTCCTGGGACAGAGCCACGGTTTCCTCCACTCGTGTGTCCGGACATAATTTCACAAACCGGTAAGGAAAGATGCCTGTCCTACCCTTCAGGGATCCTTCCAGCCAGCCATCTTCCAAGGTCGCCAGAATTCGGATTTTATCCCCAACCTCGAAATCCAGCTCATTCGGCTCCAAGGCTTGGAATCTGTAGAGGGCAACCCCGTAGGTCCCTGGCTCCCCCTCATCCTCATCCAGCCCAGTCTCTTCTTCCCCTACAGAGATATCCACTTCACCATTAACAATGCAGTCATCTGGATTTCCAGAACTTACTGACTCATCCACAGTCCTTAGGGGCCCCAACAGCTCTACAAAACCTTCTGGAAAAATGCCTCTTCGGCCCTCTAACTCCCCTTCAAACCAGCCTGGTTCAGGAACTCCGATAATGGTGATCACATCCCCTTCCCTGAAGTCCAGCTCTTCATCCAACTGAGCAGAAAGCCCCATCAGGGCCCGGGCTTGTCCCATGGAATATTCTGGAATCTGAAGCAGGGCACTCTGGGAGTGCCACTGCCGACTCTGTGAGGAGAGGCAGAGCTCGCGGACACACGAAGACGGGAAGAAGCCCCGTGTGCCCCAGCAGCTTCGGCCCTGCAGCCAGCCTGCAGCGGGAGTGCCATCGAGAATCACCAGGTCACCTAAAGAAAGAGGAGCAGAGACGGTGACCTCAGTTATCACCTAGCAGAATATTATCACAACTAATAGTGCAAACTCTCATTTTAAACAGCTATCCAATTCAAGCAAATATACACCTAGAGTTTTAGGAACATGAAGAATTTTGACAATTTACTGAATTGGAACAGTTCTAAAAATCTGTAGTTTTCAGAGTAATCCATGGAACCCTAGGGGTGGGTCTCCAAGATCTAGCAGAGAATCTGTGAGGTCAAAACCATTCTCATAATAACACTAAGACTTTATCTACATATTTTACTCTGCTACCTTTTGTAATCTCTGTGAAAAAGCAATGGTGATTAAAACTGCTGGCCAGCTAGGCACAGTGGCTTACACCTGAAATCCCAGCCCTTTGGGAGACCAAAGCAGGAGGATCACTTGAGACCAGGAGTTCAAAACCAGCCTGGGCAACATAGCAGGACCTTGTCTCTACAATAAATTTAAAAATCAGCTGTGCATTGTCTTATGCCTATAGTCCCAGCTATTTGGCAGGCTGAGGTGGGAGGACAGCTTGAACCCAGGAGTTCAAGACTGCAGTGAGCCATGACTGTACCACTGCACTCCAGTCTGGGTGACAGAGCAATACCTGTCTCAAAGATAAAAATAAAATAGGGCCGGGCACAGTGGCTCAAGCCTGTAATCTCAGCACTTTGGGAGGCCAAGGCGGGTGGATCACGAGGTCAAGAGATCGAGACCATCCTGGTCAACATGGTGAAACCCCGTCTCTACTAAAAATACAAAACATTAGCTGGGCATGGTGGCGCGTGCCTGTAATCCCAGCTACTCAGGAGGCTGAGGCAGGAGAATTGCCTGAACCCAGGAGGCGGAGGTTGTGGTGAGCCGAGATCGCGCCATTGCACTCCAGCCTGGGTAACAAGAGTGAAACTCCGTCTCAAATAAAATAAAATAAAATAAAATAAAATAAAATAAAATAAAATAAAATAGCTGGGCACAGTGGCTCACACCTGTAATCCCAGCATTTCGGGAGGCTGAGGCAGGTGGATCACTTGAGGTCAGAAGTTAGAGACCAGCCTGGCCAACATGGTGAAACCCCATCTCTACTAAAAATACAAACATTAGCCGGGCATGGTGGCACATGGCTGTAGTACCAGCTATTCTGGAGGCTGAAGCAGAATCGTTTCAACTCAGGAGGCGGAGGTTGCAGTGAGCCGAGATGGCACCACTGCACTCCAGCTTGGGTGACAGAGCAAGACTCCATCTCAAAAAAAAAAAAATTAATTAATTAATTAATTAATTAAAACTGCTGGCAATTCATAAGCAAAGGCAGTAGCAAAAAATTACATGAATAGTCACTGTGTGGGTCATTTATTTTTCACAACCATGTACTCAGGTTTTTTTTTTAAAAAGCCAGGTGGCCAGGCACGATGGTCTACACCTGTAATCCCAGCACTTTGGGAGGCCCAGGCGGGCAGATCACGAGGCCAAGAGATAGAGACCATCCTGGCCAACATGGTGAAACCCCATCTCTCTACTAAAAATACAAAAATTAGCTGGGCGTGGTGGCGCATGCCTGTAGTCCCAGCTACTCAGGATGCTGAGACAGGAGAACTGCTTGAACCCAGGAGGTAAAGGTTGCAGTGAGCCGAGATCGCACCACTGCACTCCAGCCTAGGTGACAAGAGCAAGATTTGGTTTCAAAAATAAAAATAAAAAATAAAAAAAGCTGGTTTCAGTTAAGAAGCAATACAAATTATGTGTTGTGTTAAATCTCAATCCTTAAAAACTCTTCTTTTGTAATCTTGTGTATGACAATATAGGCATTACACATAAAGCACTTTTACTGGCTGAGAAGCACTTGAGTAACTGAGCTATAAGCCTGAACCAACTGTTTGTTTTCACATAACACCATTTTATGTGCAAGAATGAATAACAGACAACTATGTTTACTCAGGCTTAGGTATCGGATTTCCTCCAAAATGAAAGTAAGTCTGAAACATCAAGGAAAACAAATGACAGTATTTGTTGCCAATGATAAAATTCCAGCTTCCAGGAGAAAATCAGAATTTTGGAAAACTTGCATCTGCTACCACGGGCTTGACAGCTTTCCCATACTTAAAGATTCTTCTGATGAGATAGTAACAAATACAATTTTTTCATTTTGTATATTGAAATGGTCAACATTTGGAAAAACGGAGTACCTAATTGAATCGGTATTTCCCAAATGACAAATGCATGCTGGTACAAAATCATTCACAGCTAAAAGATTCATTCCAAAAGCAAGACCGATGAATGAATTTTAGTGTCACATTATGAAAGTTCACCAATGTAGTTTCAGATCCCACAATGCAATTAACTCATAGAAATTACGACCAGGTGAATTTTGGTACACTATCGATGATGAATATTTGCAATTATTTGAAAAGACTTAAAATACTTTCTCCTGTCTCCCATTGCATATTTGTGTAAGGCTGGATTTTCTTCATATAATTCCATCAAAACAACATATTGCAACAGACTGAATACAGATGCAAATAGAATATGGTTTTCTTTTAGTAAGTCAAACATTAAAAAGATTTACAAAAATGTAAAGCAATATCATTCCTCATTAAATATTTTTGTTTGAAAAGCTATACTTATTTTTCATTAAAATGTTATTTATGTTAATATGTAATGGGTTTTTAATGAACTAATAAATAAGTTTTTTAAAAATTCCCAGTTGTGCCGGGTGCGGTGGCTCAAGCCTGTAATCCCAGCACTTTGAGAGGCCGAGGCGGATGGATCACAAGGTCAAGAGATCGAGACCATCCTGGTCGACATGGTGAAACCCCGTCTCTACTAAAAATACAAAAAAAGTTGGCCGGGCGCGGTGGCTCAAGCCTGTAATCCCAGCACTTTGGGAGGCCGAGGTGGGTGGATCACGAGGTCAAGAGACCGAGACCATCCTGGTCAACATGGTGAAACCCCGTCTCTACTAAAAAAATACAAAAAATTAGCTGGGCATGGTGGTGCGTGCCTGTAATCCCAGCTACTCAGAAGGCTGTGGCAGGAGAATTGCCTGAACCCAGGAGGCGGAGGTTGCGGTGAGCCGAGATCGCGCCATTGCACTCCAGCCTGGGTAACAAGAGCGAAACTCCGTCTCAAAAAAAAAAAAAAAATTCCCAGTTATAACAGCTAATATGATAAATATCAACAGAAATAGTCCACATAAACAAAAGCTCTTTGGGAAAAATAAAAAAATTAGCCAGGTGTGGTGGTGCCCACCTGTGGTCCCAGATACTCAGAAGGCTGAGGTGAGAGAATCATTTGAACCTGGGAGGTCAAGGCTGGCTGCAGTGAGTCCTGGCTGTGCCACTGTACTCCATCCTGGGCGACAAAGACACTGTCTCAAAAAACCACCACCACCAAAAAGCAAAAGCAAAAACCCAAAACCAAAAAAGCTCTTTGGGGTCTCAATACCTTTTAAGAGTATACAGGGAGGCCAGGTGCAGTGACTCATACCTGTAATTCCAGCACTTTGGGAGGCTGAGGGAGGAAGAATGATTGAACTCAGGAGTTCAAGATCAGCCTGGGCAACACAGCGAGACCTTGCTTCTACTTAAAATTTAAAAAGTAGCCAGGTTTGGTGGTGAGTGCTGTAATTCCAGCTACGTGGGAAGCTAAGGCAGGAGGATCGCTTCAGCCCAGGAATTTGAGGCTGCGGTGAGCTATGTAGCACCACTGCACTCCAGCCTGGGCAACAGAGCAAGACCCTGTCTCTCCTACCACCAAAAAAAAAAAAAAAAAAAAAAAGAGTATGTAGGGATCCTGAAACTCTATCAACAATGTTACTACAGCCCATGCAGCTAGATCAGTTTACAAGTGACAAAAGAATATCTTCACGTCCAATACAGCCCTTTGAATAGGGTTCGTCATGAATTTAATTTCTCACCCTCAATTTTATTCATTATCAAACACGGAAAGAAATCTTCCCAGCCTAGCCAACACGAAGAAACCCTGTCTCTACTAAAAATACAAAAATTAGGTGGGGGTGGTGGCATGTGCCTGTACTCCCAGCTACTCGGAAGGTTGAGGCAGGAGAATCACTTGAACCCAGAGTGCAGAGGTTGCAGTGAGCTGAGATCGTGCTACTGCACTACAGCCTGGACAACAGAGTGAGACCCTGTCTCAAAAAGAAAAAAAAAAATCTTCAGTAAAGGTTCTTTGTTGGAGGTGAAGGATGTGGGCAATGAATGTTCAATCATGTTCTCCATAGGCATTCTTGAACTATCCCTATCCTGAAAATATATTATAATGAGATCTTAAAAGAAGATAACAATAATCACCACTTTTGTTTCTGAAAATAACCAATTTTCAGGTTATCCTCACAAAATGTAAGCTGAACAGTTAGCATCTGTGTTATTGTAGAAGTTGAGGTAAAGAAAGGATAAGAGGACAGTATATATGTCTAGAAAAATGACATTAAAATTCAGTTTTTAAAAAACTGCTCTAAAATTTTATAATCAATTGTTTTATAACAAACTCAATTATCTGATAATAAAATATTCATTTGTAGATTACCCATTTTAATCTTACAGTTAAGATTAAATCTAATCTTACCTATACTTTTATAGTTAAAACTTTCTTTTCACTCAGTACCCAAGTCAGAGGTGTTCAAGCAATGCACCTGGCTTAGGTAAAATAAGATCCAGGTAGCAAAGCACTTGGCAAAATCCTGTGAGTCATTTTACAGTCAAGCACATTGGAAACTGGGTTATCTTTTATGCTCTTGATTTTTTTTTTTTAATTTTTTTTTTTTTAAGACGGGGTTTCACCATGTTGGTCAGGCTGGTCTTGAACTCCCGACCTCAGGTGATCCACTCACGTTGGCCTCTAAAGTGCTTGGATTACAGGTGTGAGCCACCACGCCTGGTTCTTATGCTCTTGATTTTTATAAGCTCTTGATTAAAAAAAAAAATTAGGCCAGGTGCAGTGGCTCACGGCTACAATGCCAAGCACTTTGGGAGGTCAAGGTAGGCGGATCGCCTGAGGTCAGGAGTTTGAGACTAGCCTGGCCAACATGATGAAACCTAGTCTCTACTAAAATACAAAAGTAGCCAGGCATGATGGTGCACACCTATAATCCCAGCTACTTGAGAGGCTGAGGCAGAAGAATGGCTTGAATCTGGGAGGCAAGGGTTTCAGTGAGCCGAGATTGCGCCACTGCACTCCAGCCTGGGTGACAAGAGCGAAACTCCATCTCAACAACAATAACAAAGAACTTATTTATTTATTTATTTATTTATTTTTGAGACGGAGTTTCGCTCTCGTTACCCAGGCTGGAGTGCAATGGCACGATCTCGGCTCACCGCAACCTCCGCCTCCTGGGTTCAGGCAATTCTCCTGCCTCAGCCTCCTGAGTAGCTGGGATTACAGGCATGCGCCACCATGCCCAGCTAATTTTTTGTATTTTTAGTAGAGACGGGGTTTCACCATGTTGACCAGGATGGTCTCGATCTCTTGACCTCGTGATCCACCCACCTCGGCCTCCCAAAGTGCTGGTATTACAGGCTTGAGCCACCACGCCCGGCACTAAAAACTTAAATGTACTCAGTCATGGTGGCTATTGCCTGTAGTCTCAGCTACTTGGGAGGCTGAGGTGGGAAGACTGCTTGAGCCCAAGAGTTTAAGGCTACAGTGTATGATCACACTGCTACACCACAGCCTGGGCGACAAAGAGAGACCCTGTCTCTAAAAAACAAAATAAAAACTAATTCTGTCCTATCTTTCCAAATGAGTTACAGGTTCCTTAATGGTAGGTACTGCCTTCTCTTTGGTATATTAAGAGTGGTGTGATGCCTTTTGCATACCAAATACTGGATGTTCATTTGCTAACGAAGATTATTCTTCAACTCCAACTCCCAAATAAATTCATTACATTCTGCTTTCCAGACAGACTTTTGCTGCTAATTTCCATTTTTCTTCTAATTCCTTCTTTCAAAATTTTTTTTTTTTCTTTACGACAGGGTCTCACCCCTCCACCAAGGCTGAGTGCAGCGGTGCGATTGCGGCTTACTGCAGCCTTCACCTCCTAGGCTCTAATGACTGTCCCACATCAGTCCTAAGTAGCTGAGACTAAAAGCATGTGTTACCTTACCTAGCTAATTTTTATTTTGATAGAGTCTCACTATGTTGCCCAGGCTGGTCTCTAACTCCTGGAATCAAGTGATCCACACACCTCAGTGTCCCACAGTGCTGGGATTTCAGGTGTGGGCCACTGTGCCCAGCCTCTTCCTTCTACTAATTGCTCTATGCTATGACCCTGGTCCAATTCCCACCATCTCACCCTTTTAAATCTTGTCCTCAGACTTATTTCTTCAGGTCTACCAAATGATTCATGACAAATCAAGATTACAAATGTACCAGTTTTATCATCTCCCTCCCTGGGGCCAAACTTTTACTATGAAGAACAAGAGGCCTCCTGCCAATGGCTTCTTCCCCAATAATCCTATTCTTGTTACCCAAAATATACACAGAATAAATTTGCTCTGGACACTCTCTGCAGAAGTTTACTGAGCTACCAAAAGGCTTATGCTTTCACCTCAAAGCACACTTACATTCATGATTACCCAGTCATAACCTTCCCCTTCTCCAACTATCCAATATTTTCTCACCTATGATACAAGACCCTATTCCACACAAAGGAACTTTCACTGTTACGAAGCCATATCAATTATTAACCCCAAAGCCTACTGCTCATATTACACTATCTCTCCATCTGAAACCTTAGCATGCTCCTCTGAAAAACTTTAGAAGCTCACATTCATGTTGGCTATCTGTAGCCTACAAAAGAAATTATTGTCTGTATCACGAATTCTGACACTTGTATTTTTTCTTTCTTGAGACAGAGTCTCACTCTGTTGCCCAGGCTGGAAGGCAATGGCATGATCTCAACTCACTGCAACCTTCGCCTCCCAGGTTCAAATGATTCTCCTGCCTCAGTTTCCCACTAGCTGGGATTACAGGCGTGCACCATCATGCCCAGCTAATTTTTATATTTTTAGCAAAGACAGGGTTTCACCATGTTGGCCAGGCTGGTCTCAAACTCCTGACCTCATGATCCGCCCTCCTCGGCCTCCCAAAGTGCTGGTACTACAGATGGGAGCCACTACACCCGGCTGACACTTGTATTTTTATATACTATAAAGCACCTAAGATTTTAGACTTAGTGGGAGGTGCCCAACATATTTTTACAAATTTGATATTATTTTGCTTCAATGTTCCCAAAAAATAGGGTCTTGGTCCTATATTTCTACATTCCTTTCACTTATGATTCCCAATCCCTTGGTCAGAGCTTGGGGTCCTGAAAAATCACAAGTGATTTTTTCCCCTTCTGGCCCTAAGGCCATCCACCGGGAACACAGAGGGAATGCACTGGTGATTGACTGCTGTTCAGACACAATGGGCCTCTTGGTGAAGGGGAAGAATAAAAGCATGCCATAACTCCCACTCTGCTGGCTTTGAAATGAACTGGCTTTCTTAAAGCTGTAGAATTATGGTATTTTCCTTGTTTTGACAGATCCCCCTGAACCCACATAATAAGGCTTTGTTTTCTTGTCTATTTTCAGCAGGGTAACTGTTTTGACAAGCTTTATTACCTGATGGACTGCTGTTTCATTGGTTAGTTCTACATTGCAAAGGTGAATCTTCAAAAACATATACAATTTAGAACCTGAAAAGTACTTTGAAGATTATTTGAGGCAGGGTTTCAGTCTGTTACCCAGGCTGGAGCGCAGTGGCTCAATCACTGCTCATTGCAGCCTCGACCTCCCAGGCTCAAGTGATCCTCCCACCTAGGTCTCCTAAACTCCTGAGATTAAAGGCATGGACCATTACACTCTGCCTCAATGTCCCTATTTTATAGCCCTGTGACTGATGCATAAATCTCTCTTTTTTCATCAGAAAGAGTCACGCAAGCTATTCCCCTGGGATCCTAGGTGATTCCTTAGGAAAGGAGGCTAACTAGTGGTCATTCCCAGACTTCTGAAATACCAGTATGAGGAACTCCTGGAATAGCAAGACCAGATTTTGAGAACAGAAAAATAGGAAGTGTGGTGATCCTTAGGGTCAGCCTGAGCCTTTGACTCATGCACAGTTCATCCCAACCAGACTGCTTGTTTCCTCTGGGGGACTTTTTATTTTAACAGGAAATGCAGGAGGAATAAAATGATAAGAAGGAGTGCAGGTCTTCTTAGAATTGGATATGAGCAGTCTGACTGCAGTCCTGGGTTCCTCATGGACTCTTTCTGGGGCTCTCTCTAAACGCCGGGGGAACTACATGTTTTATGCAGCCTGACCACACACAGTATTTTACTCCTGTTTCCATACAAGCCATGTCAGAATTTCCATCCTGAGAGCTCACATTCATGGCATCGCAAATTTACAACACATGTACTTTGAGCAATAAATACCACTGTTCAATTTATTCTTTATTGGCCTTTCATTTGAGGGGGCAGGTGGTGTAGAAACATGAGGTTATAAGTAAGGGATTTGCATTCTGGGTTATATGAGGCAATTATTAGTGATATTCTATCACTTGTTATAATAGGTACTGATTTTTTTCTCTCCTCTGTCTTTTCCTTGTCCTAGTCTCTTAGCTTGCTTTTGTTCTTTGTTCCCCTTCACCCCCACCCCTTCTTTTCTCCTCTCTGTTTTGTTTTTGTTTTTTTGTTTTTTTGTTTTTTTTGTTTTTAGGATAGTAGGGGCACTGGACACCTGTTCTGATTCTTCTTTTAAGAGACAGAGATTTGTTTTTCGGTTTAAATATAACTCAAGGCCAGATGTGGTTGTTCACGCCTGTAATCCCAGCACTTTGGGAGGTCGAGGAAGGCGGATGCTTGAAGTCAGGAGTTCGAGATCAGGTTGGCCAACGTGGCGAAACCCGGTCTCTACTAAAAACACAAAAGTTAGCCAAGTGTGGTGGCACACACCTGTAATCCCAGCTACTTAGGAGACTAAGGCATGAATATCACTTGAACCAAGGATGTGGAGGTGGCAGTGAGCAGAGATTGTGCCACTGTACTCCTGCCTGGTTGACAGAGCAAGACTCCGTCTCAAAAAAAAAAAAAACAAAACACACACAAACACACACACACACACACACACACACACTTTTTTTTTTTTTTTTTTTGAGACGGAGTCTTGCTCTGTCTCCATGAGCCAGTCTGGAGTGCAGTGGTGTGAGCTCAGCTCACCGCAACCTCCGCCTCCCAGGTTCAAGCAATGCTCCCGCCTCAGCCTCCCAAGTAGCTGGAACTACAGGCCCGCCCTACCACACCCAGCTAATTTTTGTATTTTTTAGTAGAGACAGGGTTTCACCATGTTGACCAGGATGGTCTAGATCTCTTGACCTTGTGATCCACCTGCCTTGGCCTCCCAAAGTGCTGGGATTACAGGAGTGAGCCACTGTGCCTAGCCCACATTTTTTTTTTTTTTTTTAAACTCTAAACATTAGGAATAGTCCAAAACAATTACATAGCTTCAGGAAAAAGAGGAAGGGTGACACCTGCTGGAATAAAGATCAGTGGTTCTGATTTCACATGGAATCTCTCTGAGAAAAGGCACAGACACACAAAACTTTCACAGAATTATCCCAGAAACAAGATACCCAAAGAACATCAATGAATTCCAGGCTCCCAGGTTAAGACTAGTAAGAATAGCTAACATTTACTAAATGCTTACCTACTGCTACATGCTTTTCATGTACAATCTCATCTAATCCTCGCAATCACCCTGAGGTAGGTATTATTTTGAGTATCCTCATTTTTTAGATAAGAAAACTGAGGCTGAGAGACTTAAGTAACTAGTCCAAGGTCACAGCTCTTAAGTGGTGGAGTTAGATTTAAACTTAGGGCTGTCAGAATTCTTATCCCCTAAGCTATACTCCTGCTCTAAATACACATATAAATTGCATATATATTCATATATATTTTTTCTCTAATTAATCCAAATGATACTTCTTAGAGGTAAGTAACAATAAACTAAAAAGGCATGTGGTAAAACACAACAGATCTCAAACATTATCCTACATACTTTTTAAGATGGAGTTTTGCTCTTGTTGCCCAGGCTGGACTGCAGTGGCGCAATCTCAGCTCACTAAAACCACCACCTCCTGGGTTCAAGCAATTCTCCTGCCTTAGACTCCCAAATAGCTGGGATTACAGGCATGCACCGCCATGCTCAGCTAACTTGGTATTTTTAGTAGAGATGGGGTTTCACCATATTAGCCAGGCAGGTCTTGAATTCCTCACCTCAGGTGATCCACCCACCTAGGCCTCCCAAAGTGTTGAGATTAGAGGCATAAGACACCAGGCCCGGCCCCACATACTCAAGGTTTCCAAATACCCTCTTGACATATTTAATCATCAACATTTCATTTACAGAAATACTGATCTAATGGAAAAAGTGATTTTCAGTCTAGGAAGTAGAAGCACCATCCAAGCACTAGACTTGAAAAACGGAAGCCTAGACCAAGTCTGATAAACAATACTTTCATTTTTAGGGATTTTGTTTCCCACCAGTAAAATTAATACCTGTTGACATGACTTGTCATATATAGAAAAGATAAATTAAAATCATTTGTGTCACAAGCTAAGCTTCCCAGAAAAAGACAAATTACATAGGTATACCTAACTTCTCCATCCTTAAAGACTTGTGTTTCCAAATTAAAAGACAGAGCTAAAAAGATGTGAAAGGCATAGAAGGAAAGCTGACTAGTCAGTGTGTTTACTGGCAGTAGATTATCACAGAGAAGAGAACAAGATAAAATCATGGATAATTAGTACATCTCGTTCTAGTCTCTTTCCTATGTATCCCCCTGCCCTACATCCTCTTCCTTTGGATTCCACTTACATCTTTAAGCTTATTAGGCTTAATTGGTTAAATGGTAGTCAAAATAAAATCTACGCAGGCATCCCCAAACTTTTTGCACAGGGGGCCAGTTCACTGTCCCTCAGACCGTTGGACGGCCGCCACATACTGTGCTCCTCTCACTGACCACCAACGAAAGAGATGCCCCTTCCTGAAATGCGGCGGGGGGCCAGATAAATGGCTTCAGGGGGCCGCATGCGGCCCAAGGGCTGTAGTTTGGGGATGCCTGACCTTGAGTCAGTCTTCATGCAGGTGACTCACAATGCCAGGTTCTTTCTGAGAATCTCTCAGATGGCCATGATTCCTAAGAAAAGTCCATGCCACCTACATCCTCTGCACCACTCAATGGAAGCCACTGCACTCTTGTCCTTATCAGATATGGACTATAAACTCCATTGGGAGAACTATGAGTAAGGACAGATAAGGTCCCTGCTATAATCTCTTAATCTATTTGTCTACTTTCCCAACATTGATTAGCAAGAAAGCATACAGAACCCAGGTAGAGACTGAGTATAAAGTGGAGTGCAAGAAACTCTCAAAACAACAGGGCGTGGTGGTGTTTTCTCTTATTAATCCTTTCTTTCTTTCTTTCATTTTTTAGAGACAGGGTTTCACCCTGTTGGCCAAGCTTGTCTTGAACTCCTGACCTCAGGTGATCTGCCTGCCTCGGCCTCCCAAAGTGCTGGGATTACAGGCGTGAGCCACTGCACCTGCCATTTTTTTTTTTTTTTTTTTTTTTGAGATAGAGTCTCTCTCTGTCACCCAGGATGGAGTGCAGTGGTGTGATCTCAGCTCACAGCAACCTTCGCCTCCCAGGTTCCAGGTTCGATTCTCCTGCCTCAGCCTCCCAAGTAGCTGGGATTATAGGCTCCTTTCTTTCTTTCTTTTCTTTTTTTTTTTTTTTTGAGACGGAGTTTAGCTCTTGTTACCCAGGCTGGAGTGCAATGGCGCAATCTTGGCTCACCGCAACCTCCGCCTCCTGGGTTCAAGCAATTCTCCTGCCTCAGCCTCCTGAGTAGCTGGGATTACAGGCATGCGCCACCA
Source organism: Saimiri boliviensis (assembly GCF_048565385.1). Lineage (NCBI taxonomy): Eukaryota > Metazoa > Chordata > Mammalia > Primates > Cebidae > Saimiri > Saimiri boliviensis. The sequence continues at coordinate 84,576,656 of NC_133460.1, forward strand.
TGCCCAGCTAATTTTTTGTATTTTTAGTAGAGATGGGGTTTCACTATGTTGACCAGGATGGTCTCGATCTCTCGACCTCGTGATCCACCCACCTCGGCCTCCCAAAGTGCTGGGATTACAGGCTTGAGCCACCGCGCCCGGCCTTCCTTTCTTTTTTTAAACAAGGTCTTGTTTTATTGCCCAGGCTGGAGTGTAGTGGTGTGAACACAGCTCACTACAGCCTCAACCCCCTGGGCTCCAGTGATCCTCCTACCTTGGCTCCTGCCTCAGCCTCCTAAGTAGTGGGACCACAGTCACGCACCACTGGTATGCACCACCATGCCTGGATAATTAATTTTTTTTTTTTAGACGGAGTTTCACTCTTGTTACCCAGGCTGGAGTGCAATGGCGTGATCTCGGCTCACCGCAGCCTCCGCCTCCTGGGTTCAGGCAATTCTCCTGCCTCAGCCTCCTGAGTAGCTGGGATTACAGGCATGCGCCACCATGCCCAGCTAATTTTTTTTATATTTTTAGTAGAGACGGGGTTTCACCATATTGACCATGATGGTCTTGATCTCTTGACCTCGTGATCCACCCGCCTCGGCCTCCCAAAGTGCTGGGATTACAGGCTTGAGCCACCGCGCCCAGCAATTTTTTTTTTTTTTTTTTTGTAGAGACAAGGTCCTGCCACGTTGCCCAGGCTGATCTCAAACTCCGGGGCTCAAGGGATACTTTTGCCTTTGGCCTTCCAAACTGCTAGCATTACAGGCGTGAGCCACTGCACCCCACCTCTTATTAATCCTAATGATACCTTTTTTTTTTTTTTTTTGAGACGGAGTTTCGCTCTTGTTACCCAGGCTGGAGTGCAATGGCGCGATCTCGGCTTACCGCAACCTCTGCCTCCTGGGTTAAGGCAATTCCTCTGCCTCAGCCTCCCAAGTAGCTGGGACTACAGGCACGCGCCACCATGCCCAGCTAATTTTTGTATTTTTAGTAGAGACGGTATTTCACCATGTTGACCAGGATGGTCTTGATCTCTTGACCTTGCGATGCACCGCCTCGGCCTCCCAAAGTGCTAGGATTATAGGTGTGGGCCACCGTGCCCCACCCCTAATGATACTTCTTAAAGGTAAGTAACATCTGTAATCCTGGCTACTCCGGAGAATGAAGTGGTATCATCACTTGAGGCTAGGAGTTTCAGGCTAGCCTGAGCAACACCGTGAGACCCTGTCTCCCAAAAAATAAAACAAAATTGGTATAATTAAATAAAATAAACAAAAAAAATTTTTTTGAGATGGTGTCTCACTCTGTCACCCAGGCTGGAGTGTAGTGGCGCGATCTTGGCTCACTGCAACCTCCACCTCCCAAGTTCAAGCTGCCTTAGCCTTCCAAGTAGCTGGGACTACAGGCGTGCACTACCACACCTGGCTATTTTTTGTAATTTTAGTAGAGATGGGGTTTCCCCATATTGGTCAGGCTGGTCTTGAACTCCTGATCTCGTGATCCACCCACTTGGCCTCCCAAAGTGCTGGGATTACAGGTGAGAGCCACTGCACCCAGCCTATACAAAATTTAAAAATAAATTCTCAAACTAGATTTTGAGGATTAAGGTCAAAATCCATTATTCGCTTCTAATCACTAAAGGTTAGAGAAGTTTGCCAGGTTGTGTGTGTGTATGTGTGTGTGTATGTGTGTGTGTGTGTGTGTGTGTGTGTGTGTGTGTGTGTGTATACATGATTTAAGAAACCAAGTCTGTCCCTTTTGTGCCATATCCCAAAGGGCAAGCATTTATTTGTATACTTGGAAAATCAATGAGAGATAGCTATGACTATCTGTTTTAATTTTTATTTACTTTTTTTTTTGAGACAGAGTTTTGCTCTTGTTACCCAGGCTGGAGTGCAATGGCACGATCTTGGCTCACCGCAACCTCCGCCTCCTGGGTTCAGGCAATTCTCCTGCCTCAGCCTCCTGAGTAGCTGGGATTATAGGCACGCGCCACCATGCCCAGCTAATTTTTTTTGTATTTTTAGTAGAGACAGGGTTTCACCATGTTGACCAGGTTGGTCTCGATCTCTCGACCTTGTGATCCACCCGCCTCGGCCTCCCAAAGTGCTGAGATTACAGGCTTGAGCCACCGCGCCCGGCCCCAATTTTTATTTATTTTTGAGACAGGGTCTCCCTCTGTCACCCAGGCTGGAGTGCAGTGATATGACCATAGCTCACTGAAGCCTCCGACTCCAGGGCTCAAGCGATCCTCCTGCTTCAGCCTCCTGAGTTGCTAGGACTACAGATGCACACCACCATGCCTGGCTAACTATGACTATCTGTTTTAAATCACTTCCTTTTAATCTGGTTCTGATAAGAGAGCAGTAAAATGGGAATGTTTTGCACCTATCTCTTAATTTCCATATCAAAATTCCTGCTCTACCATTATGCATTAATAAATGGTAATCTTGTTAGCAAAGCCATATCCAGTTTTTTTTTTTTTTTCTCCCTCCCTCCATGCCCCATATCAGTTTATAAAAGGAGAAAAGAAAAATATAGCTTGAAGTTGGCTGGGAGCAGCGACTCATGCCTGTAATCCCAGCACTTTGGGAGGCTGAGGTAGGCAGACTGTTTGCGTCCAGGAGTTCCAAGACCAGCCAAGGCAACATGACAAAACCCCGCCTCTACCAAAAATGCTAAAAATTAGCCCAGCATGGTAGCATGTGCCTGTGGTCCCAGCTACTCAGGAGGCTTAGGTGGGAGAATTGCTTCAGCCTGGGAGGCAGAGGTTACAGTGAGCCAAGATTGCACCACTGCGCTCCAGCCTGGGCAACAGAGTGAGACTACTATCTCCATAAAGAGAGAGAGAGAGAGAGAGAGAGAGAAAGGGAGGATAGGAGGGGAGGGGGGAGAGAGGGAGAGAGAGAGAGAGAGAGAGAGAGAGAGGGAGAGGGGCTGAGCCTGAAGTGTGGCTACAGTATAGGGGCAGTGGAAAGATAGTCCTGGTCTTAGAATATAATGAATTCACATTCTGAGGCCAAGACTTCTCACCTTCAGCTAATAGTCTTTGAATTTTGCTATCATTATTTATAAAATACATTAATAATGTCAACTTTCCTACCACTCAGGTCTGTGCTGAGGATCAAATGAGAATATATTTGTGAGAAAATACTGTGGAAATTGTAAAATGCTACTAAACTCTAAGGCATCATTATGTGCACACTACTTTGGTATTGCCGAGGACCCTCTAGAGGTTAAGCCACTTCACAAATTCAAAAAGGATCTGGTTGTCAAAATGGGCAGACTCCACCAATGTAATTTTCAAATTGTTTACTATCTGATGAGCAGCTTACCTCGATGGAGCGGAAGACTGTCCAGTTCTTGGGATGTGAATTCACAGATGCACACAAACAGCCTCTCTCCCTCTTTTAGACTGGGAATAGTCACAATTTCCACAAAACTGCTGGGGAACTGTCCTGAAAATAAAAGCAAGCATATTGAATTTTAATATTAAAATTTCTTTTTCTGTCTGTGTACAAGGACAAAAACTTTTCTTCTGAGTCCACATATAGACCCTAACTTGAAAACTCAGTGAAAACTAATAATTGGAGAATCTGTTGTCGAAGAAGTATACAGCACAAAACTAGATGCACACAGAACAGAGAGAATACAATTCAACTCGGTACGCGTTTACTGGGGGCTGCTATATGCAAAGCACACCGCAGAGGGAAACATTGGTAAGTCTTTTTTTTTTTTTTTTGAGATGGAGTCTCAACTCTGTTGCTGGGCTGGAGTGCAGTGGTGTGATCTCAGCTCACTGCAACCTCCGACTCCCGGGTTCAAGTGATTCTCCTGGCTCAGCCTCCTGAGTAGCTGGAATTACAGACGCGCACCACTACCCCCAGCTAATTTTTTCTATTTTAGTAGAGACGAGGTTTCACCATTTGGCGAGGCTGGTCTCGAACTCCTGACCTCGTGATTCGCCCACCTCGGCCTGCCAAAGTGCTGGGATTACAGGCATGAGCCACCACACCCAGCCTAAGTAAGATAGTCTTAGTCTTCATCCTGGTCAACATGGTGAAACCCCGTCTCTACTAGATATACAAAAAAATTAGCTGGGCATGGTGGTGCATGCCTGTCATCCCAGCTACTCAGGAGGCTGAGGCAGGAGAATTGCCTGAACCCAGGAGGCGGAGGTTGCCGTGAGCCGAGATCGCACCATTGCACTCCAGCCTGGGTAACAAGAGCAAAACTCCGTCTCAAAAAACAAAACAAAACAAAACAAAACAAAACAAAACAAAAATACAAAAGAAAGCTAGCTAAATGGGAAGCCCAAGTCAATAAATTTCAGAATCCTTTTATATTATCCTTCCGTATTCATAAGTGGTCTCTACCAGTAAGGGGAAAATTTCTGTTACCATTCTCTCTCTCTTTGTTAATTCCTTCGAGACACTGTACCACTAGAAACCAGCTGCCCCAGCTCAGGTTTCTATCCAAGTCTTTCCCTTTGCCCACTTTCCCTTCCCAGGTCGTTATCCTTTGTGTTCAGTGCTATTATTCCTCTTCTGGAAACACGAATTATTCCTTTCTTCAGATCCCTGTTGTTTACCACTGCTTTTCACAAACAGCTTTATCCGCGATTTGTGGAACATGAGGTGCTCTCCACCTTGTTTCCTCTGGCTGTCTTTTTTTTTTTTTTTTTTTTTTTTTTTTGAGACAGAGTCTTGCTCTGTTGTCCAGGATGGAGTGTAATGGCACAATCTTGGCTCACTGCCACCTCTGCCTCCCGGGTCGAAGTGGGCTGTCTTCTTTTAACATTTTCTACCCTTTCATTCTTCAGTTGATCTTAGGCAAAAGGCTGAGAAGTGATCTTTCATTTTTTTCAAAGGAGCATGATTCATCCTGTTTACTCCTTCCTGGATCCATGGCTGGCCCAAATTTATTTATTGACTTGGGCTTCCCATTTAGCTAGCTTTCTTTTCTTTCTCTCCCTCTCTTTCTTTCTTTCCTTCCCTTCCTCCCTGCCTACCTCCCTTCCTTTCTTATTTATAGAAATGGGGTCTCACCATGTTGACTAGGCTGGTCTCGAACACTTGGCCTCAAGCGATCCTCTCATCTCAGCCTCTCAAAGTGCTGGGGTTACAGGGATGAACCACCATGCCCGGCCTTTATTTTTATTTTTATTATTTATTTATTTTGAGATGGAGTTTCACTTTTGTTGCCCAGGCTGGAGTGCAATGGCTCAATCTTGGCTCACTGCAACCTCTGCCTCCCAGGTTCAAGTAATTCTCCAGCCTTGCCTCCTGAGTAGCTGGGATTACAGGCATGCACCATCACACCCAGCAAATTTTTTATTTTTAATAGAGATGGGGTCTCACCATCTCACCATGTTGGCCAGGCTGGTCTTGAACTCCTCATCTCACATGATCCACCTATCTCTGCCTCCCAAAGTGCTGGGATTACAGTCATGAGCCACCACCCCCAAGTAAGAATAACTTTCTTTCTTTTTTCTTTTGAGACAGGGTCTCACTCTGTTGCCCAGGCTGGAGTGCAGTGCCAGCCTTTATTTTTAATATAGAAAGACGTCAGGGCCTGTGGTCCATTGTGAGTCTCTTACTTACCTGTAACATCCTCCTTCTTTCCTAGAAGCCAAAATTCATCCACCACTGCCAGCACCTCAATTACATCTCCCACAAAGAGCGGCAGTTCTTCTGATACGCTAGGGCAGAAGTCAAAAATGGCTCGAACCACTGAGCCAGGCTCCATGTTTTATAACCTGGAAAGGAAGGTCAAAAGAAACAAAAGACATCAATTTTAAGACACTGCAATATAGATCTTTTTCTTGAGAATGATAAAGCTTAAGATATAAATATGCTTAAAATGAAGCCAAAGCTAAGCAAGTAAGTTAGTACTTCCTATTTTATTTTATTTTTGAGACATAGTCTCACTCCCATCGTCGAGGCTGGTGTGCAGTGAAGCAATCACGGCTCACTGCAGCCTCAACTTCCTGAGCTCACGTGATCCTTCCAGCTCAGTCTCCCAAGTAGGTTGTGCTACAGGCACGTGCCTCCATGTCCAGCAAATTTTTTTTTGTATTTTTAGTAGAGACAGAGTTTCACCATGTTGCCCAGGCTGGTCTCAAACTCCTGAGCTCAAGCAATCTGCCCACCCTGGCCTCCCAAAGTGCTGGGATTACAGGCATGGCCCGCTGTACCTGGTCTCACATTTTAAAATATCGAAGTTCTTTCTTTCTTTCTTTCTTTCTTTCTTTTTTTTTTTTTTGAGGGAGGTTGGGGGAGTACAGTCTTGCTCTATCACCCAGGCTGGAGTACAGTGGTGTGATCATAGCTCATTGCAGCCTCCAGCTCCTGGGCTCAAGTGATCCTCCTCCCGCAGCCTTCTGTGTAGCTGGAACTACAGGTGTACACCATTTTTTTTTTTTTTTTTTTTTTTAGATGAAATCTTGCTGTATGTTTCATGCTGGAGTGCAGTGGCGCAATCTTGGCTCACTGCAACCTCCACCTCCTGGGTTCAAGTGATACTAGGGGTTCAGCTTTCAAAATAGGTGGGACTACAGGTGTGCACCACCAGGCCCAGCTAATTTTTGTATTTTTAGTAGAGACAGGGTTGTGCCATGTTGGCCAGGCTCATCTCAAACTCCTGGCCTCAAGTGATCTGCCCACCTCAGCCTCCCAAAGTGCTGAGATTACAGATATGAGTCACTGTGCCTGGCATCTTTTTTTTTTTTTGTAGAGATGAGGTCTCACTTTGTTACCCAGGCTACTGTTGAACTCCTGGCTTCAAATGATCCTCCTGCCTCAGCCACCCAGAGTGTTGGGATTCCAGGCATGAGCCACCACACCTGGTCTAATTTAAAAATAATTTCCTCATATATTTTTCATTCGATCCTCAAAGGAATTCTGGAATTAAAATAATAAAAACCTACACCTCTCAGTGATAGAAAAGATTCAAGTCAGTAAATATAGGCTTTTCAGAATGCCTGAAGAGGGCAGTAAGGAAATTAACTTTTTTTTTTTTTTTTTTTTTTTTTTTTTTTTTTTTTTGAGACGGAGTTTTGCTCTTGTTGCCCAGGTTGGAGTGCAATGGCACGATCTCAGCTCACTGCAACCTGCCTGGTTCAAGTGATTCTCCTGCCTCAGCCTCCCAAGTAGTTGGAATTATAGGCATGTGTCACCCTGGCTAATTTTGTATTTTAGCAGAGATGGGGTTTTTCCATGTTGGTCAGGCTGGTTAAAGTACCAGATAACATGGTACTTTTAAAATACAATATTTTAAAAAGTAGGGATTTTAAATATGGCATTTTATTCCCCATAACCATCTTAAAGATTAGGATACTAAGGCTCAGTGTAGTTAGAAAACGTTACTTGTCCAAGATCATAGAGCTCACAGCAGCAGGGCTAGAACTCCAACTGAGGGCGTTCTGGTTCCTACCTACTGAGACTGTCTGCAAACAAATGTGCCACAACCTGAAGCCTAACAGCAGGACCATGCCTCAAAGGCTTAGACGGAAAACCTATTGGGGGCTGGTGCAGTGGCTCCCACCTGTAATCCCAGCACTTTGGGAGGCCGAGGTGGGCGGATCACCTGAGGTCAGGAGTTTTGAGACCAGCCTGGGCAACATGGTAAAACCCCGTCTCTACTAAAAATACAAAAATTAGTCAGGCGCAGTGGCAGGTGCCTGTAATCCCAACTACTTGGAAGGCTAAGGCAGCAGAATCGTTTGAATCTGGGAGGCAGAGGTTCCAGTGAGCCAAGAACACACCATTGCCCTCCAGCCTGAGTGTTAGAGTGAGACTCTGTCTAAAAAGAGGAGTTGGGGGGTAAACAAAAAAAAAAAGAGGAAGGGAGGAGAGGGGAGGGGAGGGGAGGGGAGGGGAGGGATTTTGCTCTGTTGCCCAAGCTGGAGTGCAATCATAGCTTACTGCAGGCTTGAACTCCTAGGCTCAAGTGATCCTCCTGCCTCAGCCTCCTAAGTACAAGTCTATTTTTCTTTAATCATCTCAAGTACTCATTTAGTGTTGGTAGAGATGAGAACTCTACCTTCCATCTCACATACAACCATCATCACATCAAAAAGTACGAAGTACCTAATTACAAAAAAAGAAAAGACGGTGGTAGCCCTTTTCATTTTATTTATTTATGAGGGTCTTATTCGGAAGCCCAGGCTGGAGTGCAGTGGCAGGAACTTGGCTCACTGTAGCCTCAATATTCCAAGCTCAAGCAATCTTCCCATCTCAGCCTCCTGGGTAACTCTTGACTACATGTATGCACCATCATGCCCGGCTAATTTTTTTGTATTTGTTTGTAGAGACAGGGTTTCACCATGTTGCCCAGGCTGGTTTCAAACTCCTGGAACACCCACCTTGGCCTCCCAAAGTGCTAAGGCTACAGGCAGAAGCCACCCCTGACCTCTGTTAATTTATAATCCAAGAAAACACTGATGTGGATAAACATATTGGGCATATAATAAATCATTTAGTATGAAGTACCTAAAAGATGTTAATAAATCATGCTACACAATCAAACATTACCTACTTAATTTGTTCTGTCAAGCAAAAGTAGTTTATCTTTGTGTTACTTCTTATAGACTTTTTGTGTATAATAAGATGACTTGGGTCCACAGTAGAAAAGAGAAGTGGGAACCACAGATGCTACTAACAGATTTTCTCTAAGTATTACCAAAAAAAAAAAAAAAATCTAATTATAATTACATGCTGAGGAGGCAGCATATATGAATGTCAAGCACTAAGCTTCTGGCGTCAGAGAGACCCATGTCCACAGCCCACCTCCACTTTAGCTATTTCACCTTGGGCATCTTACTTAAACTCTCTGGGCTTCAGTTTCCTTGTCCGGAAAAGTAGAGATAATCATACTTTCCTAAGTTATCATCAAGACTATTACAGTTACAATAGTGCCTAACATTCACTGAGTACTTCCTCAGTACATGCACCGTACCATGTACTTCCCTCACTGAGTCCTCACAACAACCCTATCATATGTCATTGGTTCCTATTTGGCAGGTAGGGACACAGGATCAGAGAGATGATAGCTGTCCAAGGACACACAGTAAGTCAGAGGTGTAATGGGAACCCAATTATGTCTGTCTCCAAAGCCTTAACCAGTATGCTAACAGGGTGAAGGCACTTAGGTCAGGGCTGGTATAATAGCTGCTCAGTAAACGTTAGTCATTACAAAGCATCATTTCCATAATCAACTACAAGCTCAAATTTGCGTCACTGATATAACATCACCAGAGAATGTGCTATTTCAAGCATATATACACTACAGAACTTATCATTTCAACATGTCAAAACTTGGTTAACTTTGACTGTTTAAAAATAGACACACTAAAGAGTTCCCTGACTTCTTTATTAGAAGATCTTGAACATGATTACTCTTTGGCTGATGGCTCCAAGTTCGTTATTAAGACCATACATAACTGTATTCAGCTGTGATACACAATACCAGCACTGTCTAACTTTTAAGCCTTTCTCTTTCGATGTCAGACTACCCTCTGCTCTCAGTGTATCTCTGTCAACTTTTCCACCCCCTTGCTATATTGCTGTTTATGATCTGCTACGGAGGGAAGACCATGTGCACACTATCAAAATTATATAAAGTTCCCAGATAAATAAAAGTAAACAAGCTCTAAAGGTGAGGCTAACAAACTCTACAGTGGTGGGAAAGGACACGTGTTCGTGGTAGAGTTTTTCAACTGTTATTTTTATATGCACTGAGGCCCCTTTCTTACTTTCTGGCTGTCTTCCAGAGGACTGAAGTTGCCAGATGTCAGATTTCCACATAAGGGTTGTGTCCTAAGTTTTTTTTTGTGTGTGGAAACCACATGTAATGTCTTGCAAACCTCTTAGCCATCTATACGTTTATATGTTATTAAAACAATTCCTTAACATCGGGCCAATGTAGATACTATTTTTCTTCTTATACTACATTTTGTCAAATTTCATCTCACTATCAGACTAAATAGATCTCATTATCTAACATATCAAGAATTAGCATAAGCCCCATATGATTACTTAGAGAAGTACCCTATTACACAAAGGGAGTAATCCTGATAATCTGAAAGAGTTAAAGCTTCTCCCTGGGAACCTTTTCACTCTACCAGAAAATGACTCAGAAGCAGAGGAGAATCTGGTGCAATAAATACTTTTACTGACTGACCTCCTACTCTATTGGAATAAGTGCGTAATCACTGAGGAGCACACACCCTAGAAGGGTACTGAAGTCACAGCCTCACTAAATTCCATGATTCATGTGTGAGACCAGAAAATGTGTATAATACGGTGAATCTCATCTGTCTTCTCTGCCATTATAGAAGCCTGAGCATATATTTTGAAACAATCATAAATGACTTCTATAAGCTGTTCCACCAACTCCAGATGGAAGTAAAAAGAACTGCAGAGGAAACCAGAACACAGATGGGCTTGACAGAAAGCCAAGGCAATTACTGCCTATATGGCATGATTTCAGGGACACCAGAAAAATTTGCTGTGAAAACACCATCTTCTTCCCTTGCTGGTGAATGCCCGTCTTTCCACCTTTAGAGAGTCATTCTGTATTTGACAAACAAATATTCTTGAAGAGAAAATTCTTCAAACACTTTTAAAATGTAAATTCTGTGAAGGAAGAGATTTTTGTTGTTCACTGGTCTACAGTAGTGCATGGCACATAAAATATTCTCAGATTTTTGGTGAACAAATGATTTAAGTTTAGAAAAATATATGAAACTATTTTTTATTCTTATCTTTTAAAATTTTTTTTTCCAGTAATCCAACCTGCCACAATATATGAAACTATTCAAGTTCTGCTTATCTAAAACTAAATTAACCATTGCTTCCCCTAAAACAGTTTTACCTTCCAGCTTGTCTATGTATGGCACTACAACAGTGTCATAGAAATGTCATAGAATCCTTCCGGGTCAAGCATTAATATCTTGGACTTCATCCTCTACGGCAGGTGGCGCACTAAGAACAACAGCTACCATGTGATTATCTACCAAGTATCAGACACTGAGCTAGGAGCTTAAATCCTCATGACACTGCAAGGTAGACAAGAAGGCTCCAAAGCCGGGGTGCCTGGGGTTTGAATCCCAGTACCATCATTGAGCAATTTACTCAACCTCTTTAGCTGACAAACAGCTAAACTACAACACGAATTCAGGCCTGTTTGATTCCAATGCCCATGTTCTTTTTACAGCAAACATCAGTTTTCTTAAATCTCATTGGTTCTTCCTCCAACATCTTCTAGACTTCCATTTTTTTTCTCTCTTTCTCCAACATTTTATTATGAAAATTTTCAAATGGTGACGCTAAAAGAATTTTATACCCACCACCTAGATTCTAGCATTAACATTTTACTGCAGTTACTTTATCACATATCATCTGTTTATTCATTTATCAATTTGTTTTTGTATACATTTCAAATATATACTTATTTTGATACACCTCCGAATAAACCACAGACATTTCCCACCAAACTTTGACATATATATCTTAACTAGAGTCTAATATTTGTTTGCAGTTTTTGTTGTTTAGTTTTTTTCTTTTTTGAGATGGGGTCTCACCCTGTCATCTAGTGCAATGCTGTGATCTTGGCTCACTCCAACCTCTGCCCCCCAGGCTCAGGTGATCCTCCCACCTCAGCCTCCTGAACAGCTGGGATCACAGGCATGCACCACCACACCTATTTTTTTTGTCTTTTTTATAGAGATGAGGTTTTGCCATGTTGCCCAGCCTGGTCTTGAATTCCTGGACTCAGGTGATCTGCCCTCCCACCCTCCTTGGCCTCCCAAAGTGCTGGGATTACAGGCATAAGCCATCACACCCAGCCAGCAGTTTTTTTGTTTTTTGTTTGTTTGTTAAATACCTTTCTCCTCTCTCCTACTGGCCAAAGAATTACAAATCCTGAATTTTAACAGAATTAAAGTTCTGTTTCTCCCCACTAAATGTCACTAAAATGTCAATAAACCTGAGTAATCTTTCTAAAATGTCAATTTTTACAGTTGGATAAGAATTTACAAAGTCTTAGGCCGGGCGCGGTGGCTCAAGCCTGTAATCCCAGCACTTTGGGATGCCGAGGCAGGTGGATCATGAGGTCGCGAGATCGAGACCATCCTGGTCAACATGGTGAAACCCCGTCTCTACTAAAAATACAAAAAATTAGCTAGGCATGGTGGTGTGTGCCTGTAATCCCAGCTACTCAGGAGGCTGAGGCAGGAGAATTGCCTGAATCCAGGAGGTGGAGGTTGCCATGAGCCGAGATTGCGCCATTGCACTCCAGCCTGGGTAAGAGCGAAACTCAAAAAAAAAAAAAAAAAAAAAATTGAATTTACAAAGTCTTATCCAACTGATCCAATTTACAGTTGGATCAGCTGGATAAGAATTTACAAGGTCTTCCTATTTTCTATAATTCATTCATATATTCAATGAATATTTATCAAGCCAAATGGCATCAACCAAAGCCCTACACAAGCTAAAAATCTGGCTCAACTGGGTAAGCTAATCATTTGATGACCCTTTACCCAACACGCTAAGTATTTCTTCTCTAATCCTGTTGGTAGCAGACAGTGGTGTTTAGAGTCTCCTCTACTGTCCTAAGCAATTCAACTCCTATCACCAAGTATCTACCCAACTGGGAAAAAAAAAAATAAAGCCTGAGCACTAATCTCAAAAGGAGACACTCACTCAGGGTTACCCATTCAATGGGGGAGGGTGGGCAGGGGAAGACTCAAATCTGCAGTGATTTTTTTTTGTGCCTCAAGGATATTTTAACACTTTCTATGGACTAAAGCATTTGATAGTTACCTATTAATCCAGCTTTGCTCCAATGATGTGTCCAGGAACCTGCCAGGTACTGTGTGGGAGATAAGTTACAGTCCCTGCACCCAAGAAGTTTAGCTTAGTCCCCACCATTTCCCAAAACATGTTCTAAAGACACTAATCTTAGTGCCAAAATACAAGAGCTCCATGAGAAACATCATGAGAAACTCCAGGAAGGCTATAAACCATATATCCTTCTTAGAGGAGCATAAAAAACAGTATATTCAAGACTGAGACAATTTGGCAAGAATCCTTTTCAATCCAGCATTTCTAAACTTGTCTGGCCACAGCACTACGTTTTCAGGTCTCACTTCAGATTTGTGTGACCCTGTCCCAACCCACTTGTCATTCATAAATAGTACTCAGGTCAGTCCCATTCAAACAAAATGGTCTCTGCTCCCATAAGGCACTTTCTGCTCAGAACTGGTTTTTTGGTTTACTGCTGTTTATTTCCTCCATGGTCAGTCCCACATTTTTGTTTTTTTGTTTTTTTGTTTTGAGACGGAGTCTCACTGTATCACCAGGTTGGAGTGCAGTGGCACAATCCTGGCTCACTGCAACTTCCGTTTTCCAGTTTCAAGCAATTCTCCTGTCTCAGCCTCCTGAGTAGCTGGTACTACAGGCACGTACCACCACGCTCAGCTAATTTTTTTTCTTTGGCCAGGCTGGTCTCGATCTCGTGATCTGCCTGCCTCAGCCTCCCAAAGTGCTGGGATTATAGGTGTGAGCCACTGTGCCCAGCCAGTCCCACATATTTAAACACTTTCCACACCCGGAGCACTTCCTACAAATGATGCTACCTCTCCTGCTCAGGTCCACTGATTTGCCATGTCTTAACTCCTGCAGTCCATGCTCTTATATCATCTGTCTTGCAGATCTGTGAGACATCAGACTGGACATGTAAAAATTAAAGGCCAGGAGAGTGAATGTATCAGTAAAAACATATTCAGAAATCAAATAAAATTTACAATGTAAGGCCAGGCACAGTGGCTCAAGTCTGTAATCTCAGCACTTTGGGAGGCCGAGGTGGGCAGATCACCTGAGTTCAGGAGTTCGATGTGACAAAATCCCATCTCTACTAAAAATACAAAAAAATTAGCCAAGTATGGTGGTGTATGCTTGTAATCCCAGCTACTCAGGAGGCTGAGGCAGAAGAATCACTTGAACCTGGGAGACAGAGGTTGCAATGGGTCAAGATCATGCCACTGTACTACAGCCTGGGTGACAGAGTGAGACTCCATCTCAAAACAAACAAACAAAAACCCCAATATGTATCACTGTAAAGTGCTACAACATAGATGAGCCTTGAAAACATTAAGCTAAGGCCAGCCTCAGTGGCTCATGCCTATAATCTCAGCACTTTGGAAAAATTAGCTGGGTGCAGTGACAGGTGCCTGTAGTCCCAGCTATTCAGGAAGCTGAGATGGGAGCATTGCTTGAGCCCAGGAGGTTGAGGCTGCCATGAGCTGTGATTGTGCCACTGCCTTCCAGCCTGAGCCACAGAGTGAGACCCTGTCTCAAAAAAAAAAAAAAAAAAGAAAGAAAGTAAGAAAAAAAAAGGCTGGGCGCGGTGGCTCAAGCCTATAATCCCAGCACTTTGGGAGGCCGAGGTGGGTGGATCACGAGGTCAAGAGATCGAGACCATTCTGGCCAACATAGTGAAATCCCGTCTCTACTAATAAAAAATTAGCTGGGCATGGTGGCGTGTGCCTGTAATCCCAGCTACTCAGGAGGCTGAGGCAGGAGAATTGTCTGAACCCAGGAGGCGGAGGTTGCAGTGAGCCGAGATCGCGCCATTGCACTCCAGCCTGGGTAACAAGAGCGAAACTCCGTCTCAAAAAAAAAAAAAGAAAGAAAAAAAAAGACATTAAGCTAAGTGAAATCTGCCAGACACAAAAAGACAAATACTACACAAATAAGGTATGCAGAGCGGTCAAATTCACAGAGACTAAAAGCTGAATGGTGGGTTGCCACAGGGTAGTGGTGAGAAGAGGAGATGGGGAGTTAGTGCTTAATGGGCACAGCATTTCAGTTTAGGAAGATAAAAAAGTCCTGGAGAAGAATGGTAGTAATGGTTACAAAACAATGTGAATTACTTAACGCCACAAAATTGTACACTTAAAAATTGTTAAAATGGTAAATTGTATGTTATGTACACTTACCAAAATAAAAAATTTTTTAGGTATGTCATAAAACGTGAATGTGAAAGAAAGCCCGGAGGACTCAGTATTTTTCATTTTATTTTATTTTTTGAGACAGACTCTAGCTCTGTCACCCAGGCTGGAGTACAGTAGCTCGATCTTGGCTCACTGCAACCTCCACCTCCTGGGCTCAAGCAATTCTCGTGCCTCAGCCTCCTGAGTAGCTGGGATTGCGAGTGTGTACCACCACACCCAGCTAATTTTTTTTATTTTTAGTAGAGATGGGGTTTCACCTTATTGGCCAGGCTGGTCTCGAACTCCTGGTCTCAAGTGATCTGCCCACCTTGGCTTCTCAAAGAGCTAGGATTACAGGTGTAAGCCACTACACCTGACCAGTTAATTTTTATTAAGCAACATATGTTCAAGTCTGGACATACTTCATTAAAAGTCTCCTGAGATCACAAACTATAAACTTTTACCCTGATAGACACGGCTATCAAACAATTTAATAAGTAATTTCGAATGTGGCCTTTGGAATCAAGGTCTCAAGTTGGCACAGACTGAGGATACTGAAAATCTGCCCTTCCAGCTCTGCCCCAGCCGGCCCCGTGTTCCCGGAAGCTGGCCCATCAGAACTGTACAAGGCATCCTCATGGGTGGGGTTCAGCCAATGGGTGGTACCGGCAGGAGGTCTAAAGGCGAGGGACAGTGAGATTGTGATATTTACTCCCCTGACTCTCTCCCTGCTGGGCTGTGAGTTGGCTGCATTGTTCCATTAACACCACAGCTACCATATGAAGACCTCCTCAAAACAGCTTTCTCTTCTGTCAGGTAACCATCCCATCCCCCCACCCCTTCAGGAGAGTAAGGTGGTTCTCCAGCTAGTCTAGACATACAGCACATTCCTTTGTTATTTCCCTGAACTTCTCCATTCTGCTTTAAGTTGGACCTCCTCCAATTACCCAATTTGAGTGTGCCTTCTGTTTTCTGCTGGGCCTCTGAGTGATACATTCCCAAAAAGATGGTTAGGATTTAAAAAAACAACAAACGAAGAGAATGGGAATAGCTGGGAACGGTGGTTCACGCCTATAATCCCAGAACTTTGGGAGGCTGAGAAAGGTGGATTGCTTGAGCCCAGGAGTTCGAGACCAGCCTGGGCAACATGGTGAAATCCCATCTCTAAAAAAATACAAAAAATAGCGGGCCGTGGTGGTGTATGCCTGTAGTCCCAACTACTGAGGAGTCTGAGGTGGGAGGATAACTTGAGCCCAGGAAGTCAAGGCTACAGTGAGCCTAGACTGCACCACTGCAATCCAACCTGGGCAACAGAGTGAGATTCTGTCTAAAAAAAAAAAAAAAAAAAAATGGAGCAAAGTGCATAGAAAACTATAAAAATAGTTTCCTGACCAGGTGCAGTGGCTCACAGCTGTAATCCCAGCACTTTACGAGGCCAAGATGGGTGAGATCAGCCTGACCAACATGGTGAAACCCCCATCTCTATTAAAAATACAAAAATTAGCCAGGCATGGTGGCATGCACCTGTAATCCCGGCTACTCAGGAGGATAAGGCAGGAGAATCACTTGAACCCAGGAGATGGAAGTTGCAGTAAGCCAAGATTGCACCACTGCACTCCAACCTGGGAGATAGAGCAAGACTCCTTCTCAAAAAAACAAAGTAAAAAAATAAAAAGCCAGGCACCATGGCTCACGCCTGTAATCCCAGCACTTTGGGAGGCCAAGGCAGATGGATCACCTGAGATCAGGAGTTTGAGACCAGCCTGACCAACATGGATAAATCCTGTCTCTACTGAAAATACAAAATTAGCCGGGCGTGGTGGCGCATGCCTGTAATCCTAGCTAGTCTGGAGGCTGAGGCAGGAAAATCATTTGAACCCGGGAGGCTGAGGGTGTTGTGAGCCAAGATCTCACCATTGCACTCCAGCCTGGGCAACAAGAACAAAACTCTGTCTCCAAATAAATACAAACATAACATTTCCTAAATCTAGCATTCTAAATCCAGGTAAGAGATAAGCACTGGAGACATACATTTTGAAGGCTTAAAAAAATGTAGAAAAATATTAATGTCTGGGTTCCCTGTATTCCCCCAAATTCGTAGGTATAGTCTTTCAAAAAGCACTGCTGTGGCTGGGCATGGTGGCTCACACCTGTAATCCTGGCACTATAGGAGACCGAGACGGGCAGATCCCTTGAGCCCAGGAGTTTGAGATCAGACTGGACAACATAGCAAAAATCCTGTCTCTACAAAAATGTAAAAATTTGCTGGGCATGGTGGTGAGCACATGTGGTCCCAGCTACTCAGGGCAGGGATACGGGGGAGCAGCTCTGAGGTGGCACTGCTTGAACCTGGGAAGTAGAGGTTGCAGTGAGCTGAGATCGCACCACTGTACTCCAGCCTGGGTGACAGAGCAAGACCCTGCCTTAAAAAAAAAAAAAAAAAAAAAAAAAAAAGCACTGGGGATATCTTCTAGATTTTTCCTAATATTGCCAATCCATAATGTGAATTCAAATTGTGGGGTCCCAGAACAAAATTTCTGAAGGGGTTTCCTTAATTGAAAGACAAAAGACCGTTGTCTCTCCTTTCTTGCTTGCTTGCTCTACCAGGGGAGAGTGCCTACCTGGAAAGAGTTGGGAAAAAGGTTCCCTTTCTGTAGGGCTGTCCAGCAGAGGTTCCTTCAAAAGAATATGCTTCCATGAGCATCCTTATGTCATGGAACTGAACTTTCCAGAAAACAGTGCCTTTTGGGAACAAGAATCCATTTAAAAAATCTCAAGTCCCAGCAATGAGAAGGAGTATCTATCCTTAAAAGCAACTGCGGCCGGGCGCGGTGGCTCAAGCCTGTAATCCCAGCACTTTGGGAGGCTGAGGCGGGTGGATCACGAGGTCAAGAGATCGAGACCATCCTGGTCAACATGGTGAAACCCTGTCTCTACTAAAAATACAAAAAATTAGCTGGGCATGTTGGCGCGTGCCTGTAATCCCAGCTACTCAGGAGGCTGAGGCAGGAGAATTGCCTGAACCCGGGAGGCAGAGGTTGCGGTGAGCCGAGATCGTGCCATTGCACTCCAGCCTGGGTAACAAGAGCAAAACTCCGTCTCAAACAAAACAAAACAAAACAAAACAAAACAAAACAAAAGCAACTGCACATTTCTCTTATCCTTGACAATACAAGAGCTCTTACAAGACAATATGAAGGGTGATGAATGATTTCCTCCCTTTGCATGAAAGGGTGAGAGGTGTCAGAAAATGAAGTTTAAATCTGCTTCAGGAAGGAAGGAAATGAGAGAAGCAAGGAAAACAGCACTTCCTCCTATGGTTTGTCACTGGAATTCACTCTGGACAGAAGGTCAGCAGCAGTCACAGCCAGGTTCTCAGAGAACTAGTAGCAGATGAGGGAAAAGCAGGACCCCTCTTGGCCACAGCACTACCACATGGCTAAGGAGCACAGCCTGGGCCACCTGCTCTTCGTCAGCAGCAGCCTCATACCCTGCGTGCCCCCAGGACCGTGGCACTGACTCACCACATGGACTCTGGTTCCACAGGTTACGGAATGTTGAACTAGAATGTTGAACTGGAAATGAAAACCCTGCTCTGGCTTAGGTGAGCTGATCAGAGAAGTAGGGTAGGAAAGTAAAGGAATCTGCTGTCATACACTGTCTGAAACAATTGATATTGACACACTTTGCTGACTTCAAACTTGTCCCAAGTTGGAAGGCAACAGCTCCAGATGGAACAGGATACATGTCAGAGTTTCCGCCAATCGTGGAAGGCCTCCTCAGTCCTTCTCAGGATTTAAACTGAGCAACCCTTGTCTAAACCACCCAAATACTTCTACAAAAATTTTTTGTTTTACGAAAGACAGAATTTAACATAAGAAAGCTTCAGGACTGACTCTCACAGTACAATAGTTTGAACTAATTTACATCCTCCACACCACCCATATTAGACTGCTGTTTTCCTTCCCTTTTAAGCTCTTTTTTTTTTTTTAATTGCTTATATATCTCTACAAGAGTTTTGTTTTTTTTTTTTT
Source organism: Saimiri boliviensis (assembly GCF_048565385.1). Classification (NCBI taxonomy): domain Eukaryota; kingdom Metazoa; phylum Chordata; class Mammalia; order Primates; family Cebidae; genus Saimiri; species Saimiri boliviensis. The sequence continues at coordinate 84,595,667 of NC_133460.1, forward strand.
TTTTTTTTTTTTTTAGACGGAGTTTCACTCTCGTTACCCAGGCTGGAGTGCAATGGCGCGATCTCGGCTCACCGCAACCTCCACCTCCTGGGTTCAGGCAATTCTCCTGCCTCAGCCTCCTGAGTAGCTGGGATTACAGGCACGTGCCACCATGCCCAGCTAATTTTTTGTATTTTTAGTAGAGACAGGGTTTCACCATGTTGACCAGGTTAGTCTCGATTTCTCGACCTCGTGATCCACCCGCCTCGGCCTCCCAAAGTGCTGGGATTACAGGCTTGAGCCACCGCGCCCGGCAAGAGTTTTGTCTTTTTAATGAAACTGCACTAGTGGAGGGAGGTTCGAAGATTAATATCTCAAGACCTACAAAGTTGGAGGAAATTTACATTCAAGAAATATTTTCAAATGGGTTAACCTAGGAGTTCCTAAGTATCCTCTCAGATTCACATTTCTTAAATCATGCATGAATATCAATTATGGGTGGAAATTTAAGAACCACTGACTCATCACTAAACATATTAGACATGTCTGAGCTAAGTAGCTGAGCAACATATTAAAATGAACGGCTCCACTATGCTGTAGATGTAATACACATGATAGCAGTTGCAGAAGTGCAGATTAAGGTGAAACTATAAAGTGAAACTTTAGGGTGTGGCTATAGATAACCGGGAACACGATAAACATGTAAAAACAGGTAGCTTTTAAGACAGTTTCCAGAAGACACTAAGAAAATTTATTAACCCAGTGTTTCAAGCTGTGAGGACAAATGTTAGCAAGATCTGCAAGGCAGGCATCTTGTTTCTTTTTCTTATCTGTTTCAAGCACAATCTTGTGTTTCTGCTAAAGAATATTTAAAAAGACATGAGGAATTTCTCTATCCTTCAACCTTTTTTTTTTTTTTGACATAGGTTCTCACTCTGTTGCCCAGCCTGGAGTGCAATGATGATCATGGCTCACTGCAGCCTTGACCTCCCAGGCTAAAGTGATCCTCCCACTTTAGCCTCACAAGTAGTTGGACCTAGAGGCATGTGCCACTGCACCCAGCTAATTAGTGTAAAAAAATTTTTTTGTGGCCGGGCGCGGTGGCTCAAGCCTGTAATCCCAGCACTTTGGGAGGCCGAGGCGGGTGGATCACGAGGTCAAGAGATCGAGACCATCCTGGTCAACATGGTGAAACCCCGTCTCTACTAAAAATACAAAAAGTTAGCTGGGCATGGTGGCCCATGCCTGTAATCCCAGCTACTCAGGAGGCTGAGGCAGGAGAATTGCCTGAACCCAGGAGGCGGAGGTTGCGGTGAGCCGAGATCGCGCCATTGCACTCCAGCCTGGGTAACAAGAGCGAAACTCCTTCTCCAAAAAAAAAAAAAAAATTTTTTTTGTACAGACAGGATTTTGCCATGTTGCTCAGGCTGGTCTTGAACTGACGAGTTCAAGCAATTCTCCAGCCTCAGCCTCTCCAAGTGCTGGAATCACAAGCATGAGCCACTGAGCCTGGCCTCAACCTATTTTAGGTATAAAATATTCTTAATATCTGGACGAAAGAATCAGTAAAGGAATTCAGAAAACTGAAGATTCTAAGGAACAAAAACTGGGAGGAAACAAACTGTCCAATTGGAGTTAAAAATAGCTAAGATCATTAGCAGGGTAGGTGATTTTAGATCATTGTAAGGAGTACCAATGTTTGAGCACCATGGAAAACCAGGGACTAGCAGCTTTACACAAACATCAACAAAAACTGCAGTATCACTTACCTTTTACAGAAACTACAGCCATTATACTTGAAAAGAAAATGTATCTATGAAATCTTCTGATAGTTTCAAGATGAACCAGAGAATATGCCACAACACAGCAAACCCAACAAATGTTCTTTTTCCTTTTTCTAATTGTACTTGATTCTTTAGACGGTATCAAAAGAATTCAACGTCCATTTTATTTTGGAGTCAGAGTCTCGCTCAGCCACCCAAGGGAGAGTGCCTACCTGGGAAGAACTGGGAAAGGGATTCCCTTTCTGTAGGGCTGTTCAGTGGAGCTTCCTTTAACAGAAAACACTACCTTTTGGGAATGATAATCCATTTAAAAAATCTCAAGTCCCGGCAATGAGAAGAAATATCTAACTTTGAAAGCAACGGCACATTTCTCTTGTCCTTGATAATACAAGAGCTCGTACAAGACAATACAAAGACTAAATGAATAATTTCTTCCCTTTGCATGAAAGTAGAGGTGTCAGAAAATGAAGTCTGGAGTACAGCGGCGCAATCTCAGCTCACTGTAACCTTTGCCTCCTGTGCTCAAGTGATCCTCCTGCCTCAGCCTCCCACATAGCTGGGACCACAGGCATGCACCATCACGTCTTGCTAATTTTCATATTTCTCATAGAGACAGGTTCTGACACGTTGGCCAGGCTGGTCTCAAACTCCTGAGCGCAAGCAATCCACTAGCCTCGGACTCCCAAAGTGCTGGAATTATAGGTGTGAGCCACTACACCTGGCCTTTCAATGTCCTAAATGTCCAAGACTTTTTTCCCTCTCTAAGACACAGAGGGTACACATCTTTCTTATCAATTCAAGAAAGTAAATGTGAATGTTCATGAGTAAAGCTAATGCTATTTCACGAAAAATCTTTTTTTTCTTTTTTTTTTTTTTGAGACGGAGTTTTTGCTCTTGTTACCCAGGCTGGAGTGCAATGGCGCGATCTTGGCTCACTGCAACCTCCGCCTCCTGGGTTCAGGCAATTCTCCTGCCTCAGCCTCCTGAGTAGCTGGGACTACAGGCACGCGCCACCATGCCCAGCTAATTTTTTTATTTTTTTTTTTTTTAGTAGAGGCGGGGTTTCACCATGTTGACCAGGATGGTCTCGATCTCTTGACCTCGTGATCCACCCACCTCGGCCTCCCAAAGTGCTGGGATTACAGGCTTGAGCCACTGCGCCTGGCCAGCTACATTTTTTTTTTTTTTTTTTTTTTTGAGATGGCGTTTCACTTGTTACCCAGGCTGGAGTGCAATGGCACGATCTCGGCTCACCGCAACCTCTGCCTCCTGGGTTCAAGCAATTCTCCTGCCTCAGCCTCCCAAGTAGCTGGGACTACAGGTGCGTGTCACCATGCCCAGCTAATTTTTGTATTTTTAGTAGAGACGGGGTTTCACCATGTTGACCAGGATGGTCTCGATCTCTTGACCTCGTGATCTGCCTGCCTTGGCCTCCCAAAGTGCTGGGATTATAGGCATGAGCCACCACGCCCAGCCTCATGAAAAATCTTGATCCACGTTAATTTATTAAAGTTCTGATTTAAAATTTTAGTTCTTAGCCAGGCATGGTGGTGTGTGCCTGTAATTTCAGCTCTTTGGGAGGCCAAGGTGGGAGGATCGCTTGAGGCCAGGAATTCAGGTCCAGCCTGGGCAGCACAGTGAGACTCCATCTCCAAAAAAAAAAAATTCGCTCAGGGACTAACAATATCTAACAATATGTTCTGGTAAAGGACAGCTGCCCCTCACAAAAGCAAGGAAGAATTTATTTTTTGAGAAATGTGTCAAAATGATTCCAATTACTTTAAGCTGAATTTTGAAAAAGAGAAAAGAAAAAGTACAAAGCCCCAGATATAAAGCTGCAAGGCAGGACAATATGCAGGATAATATTTGATGAAGAAAAAGGAAAGTAAACTGCAAGTAAGCTTGAAACAACACTCAGAAGTTAGGATATCCATACAGTACAGCAAGGCCCAGAGTATAAGCAACAAAGTGGGCCTGACATTGTAATACAAGAAAGTAAAAACAGCCTAGTACTCTTGAGGCATGTTAGAACTCATCCCAAAATTCAAAATGGGAAGGTTCACTTCACATAAAAAAAAATCTCTGGCAGGAGATAGGGGGGCCATAATACAATATGTAAAGAAAATAAGGCCAGGCAGCATGGCTCAAGCTTCTAATCCCAGCATTCTGGGAGGCCGAGGCAAGAGGATCGCCTGAGGCTAGGAGTTTGAGACTAGCCTGGTCAACATAGTGAGATCCCATCTCCACAATAAATACGTAAGAAAAAGAAAATAATATATTCACATGAAAACCCTTGAATCGGGGGGTAAAACATTACAAGTAGTAACTGGGATAAGATGAAGGGAGAGGCTGGGTGCAGTGGCTCACACCTGTAATCCCAGCACTTTGGGAGGTCAAGGCAGGTGGATCACCTGAAGTCAGGAGTTTGAGACCAGCTTGGCCAACATGGCAACACCCTGCCTCTATTAAAAATACAAAAATCAGCTGGGCATGGTGGCGTGCACCTGCAGTCCCAGCTACTTGGGAGCCTGAGGCAGGAGAATCACTGGAACCTGGGAGAGGTGGAGGTTGCAGTGAGCTGAGATCATGCCACTGCATTCCTGCCTAGGCAACAGAGTAAGACTCCGTCTCAGAAAAAAAAAAAAGAAGAAAAAGAAGGGAGAAAGAAACGGGGGAGATTTATATTATAGACTGCTATTACAGAAAACCAGAAGGATATTTTAATAATACTACAAAATTGTTACAGAGACAGCAGCATGTGGTAGTTGACATAAACTGGACTACTAACTTCCTAACAATTAACAAATGCATACAGTCACAGGCCAATTAATTAACTATGTCCTAGAGACTCCACAGACTCTTTTGCGGGGCCAACAAGGCAGGTAGCATGCCTGATGATTGGGATTCCTGCTCAGAAGCAGGGGACACAGTTCATGACTTCACTCCAGTTCTGCAGCATTTTGTTTTGCTTAGAAAAAAATCATGAATAGCTGTTGAATTTTATCAAATGCTTTTCTTGTATCCAATGAGATGACCATTTTTCTCCTTTATTCTGATGTCATAAGTTACACTGATTTTCAATGTTAAACCAACCTTGCATTCCTGGGATAAATTCTACTTGATTATGATATATTATCCTCTTTATAGACCGCAATTTTCAATTTGGTACTTTTTTGTTAAAGATTTTTAAACCTATGCTCTCAAGGGTTATTAGTCTATAACTCTCTTTTCTTTAATTGTCCTTGTCAGATTTGTACATAAAGGTTAGTCTTGCTCTGTTTGTGCCTGGCCCACTGGGTACAGGAAAAGAAGAAGGGCTCTAATGATGCCTAAAATTAAATTTTCCAATAGCCAGGTAGTGGGGAGCTTAGAATAGGTAAAATAAGATTTAGATAAGTAAATATCTAATGTCTTTATACCATAGTGTTATAAAATAGAATTCATACCAGCAACACTGAAACAAGACAAAGATCACTGAATCATTTGAGCACCATAATTCACAAATTGTCCTCACTCCTCTAGCAATATGTTTTTGTTTTTGAGACAGAGTTTCACTCTTGTTGCCCAGGCTGGAGTGCAATAGCACAATCTTGGCTCACTGCAACCTTCGTCTCCTTGGTTCAAGCAATTCTCCTGCCTCAGCCTCCGGAGTAGCTGGGATTACAGGCATGTACCACCACGCCTGGCTAATTTGGTATTTTTAGTAGAGATGGGGTTTCTCTATGTTGGACAGGCTGGTCTCAAACTCCCGACCTCAGGTGATCCATCTACCTCAGCCTCCCAAAGTGGGCCAGGCCTGGCCCTCCAGCAATATCTCAACATGCCTGACAACTTTCTTTTATTTATTTTTTTTTTGAGATGGAGTCTTGCTCTGTCACCCAGGCTGGAGTGTAGTGATTCGATCTGGGCTCACTGCAACCTCTGCCTCCTGGGTTCAAGTGACTCTCCTGCCTTAGCCCTCCGAGGAGCTGAGATTGCAAGCATGAGCCATCACACCCAGCTAATTTTTGTATTTTTAGTAGAGATGGGTTTTACCATGTTGGCCAGGCTGGTATCAAACTCCTGACCTCAAGTGATTTGTCCACCTTGGCCTCCCAAAGTGCTGAGATTACAGGTGTGAGCCACCATACCCGGCCAACTTTTAGCCCTTTCTATGCCCATGTCTGTTCACTTCTATTTTCAAACTTTTTTCAGCTCTTACCCTTATAATATATACTCTATTAGACTGAACTGCTATTCAATAATCTTCACTCTCTTATATAAATTATACATCCTTACAAGATGTGTAGTTGTATGTGTATAATAATGTATGTCATTATGTATATCATTAATAGTATACAAATATAGAATTACATATCCATACCCTTTACTGTATAATTGCGCAGTGCCTCCCACTATGGGCAGAGTATGCTTCCCTGTCACATTTTGGTAGGACTTGGAGTGCAGTGGAGATGGCATAAGCACAGGTTTTCAGCCATTATTTTCTGGTTTGGCCTGTCCTCTGGTACTCCTGTAATCTGCCGTTAGAAGAGCATGCGCTGAAAGCTCCTGGCTCTTTAGTCTAGGCCCCAAAATGAAGACAAGAAAAAACAGACTTGAGGCCAGGCGCACTGGCTCCTGCCTGTAATCCCGGCATTTTGAGAGGCTGAGGCAGGTGGATCACCTGAGGTCAGGAGTTCGAGACCAGTCTGGCCAACATGGTGAAACCCCATCTCTACTAAAAATACAAAAATTAGCCGGACATGGTGGTGGGCACCTGTGATCCCAGCTCTTTGGGAGGCTGAAGCAGGAGAATCACTTGAACCTGGGAGGCGGAGGTTGCAGTGAGCCGAGATCGTGACATTGTACTCCAGCCTGGGCAACAAGAGCAAAACTCTGTCTCAAAAAAAAAAAAAAGAAAAAGAAAAAAAAAAAAACAGACTTGAACCTAAATGGAAGACTACAGGATCCAACCTGGTCTAGCTTGTATCAGCTAAACTGCTATCACCCTATTCTTCTATTAAATCTACACTTACTTAACTCTTACCATCTGAGCTATTATCTTTTGGATCCATCCCTGTTTCCTGTATGTTCTATAGGGCAGGGATTCTTTTTGTCTATTTATTCACTGATGTCAATCAAGCACCTAAAGCTGCCTGATACAAAGTAAGCCCTCCATAAATATTTGCAGGATTGAATGATTTAACATACTGAACTACTTTAACTTATACATCAAAACATGCATTCATATTCCCAGTGATCACACTGTTCTTTCCCACAAAGGTACATGAGATCTCACAGGACTTATTCCCAGGTTAGGAAGGTTGGGTTTTGGTTTTGGGGCAATTAGCAGCACCTGAAGATTATTTTTTTGTAGGCAGGTATAATGATTACAATGACGTGGTGGCTCATGCCTGTAACCCCAGCACATTGGAAGGCTAAGGCAGGCAGATGACTTGAACTCAGAAGTTTGAGACCAGTCTGGGCAACATGGTAAAACCCATCTCTGTTGAAAATATAAAAATTAGTAACTGTAGTCCCAGCTACTCAGGAGGCTGAGGTGGGAGGATGGCTTCCGCCCAGGAGGCAGAGGCTGCAGTGAGCTGAGATTGCGCCACTGCACTCCAGCCTGATAAACAGAGCTAGACCTGTCTTGAAAAAAAAAAAAAAATAGGATTGGTTGTAAATGACTAAACATCCCAAATAAAAGAAAAAAAAGAGAGAAAAAGAAAGTGTGTGTATATAAATGTATCTTTTTCCAGATGAAGACAAAGATATTCTAAGGAACATCATTATTCTGGTTGTTTCTCTTCCTATGGTTTTTTTAAAATGGGTTTATTGAGACATAATTAACATACTATCCAATTCACCCACTTAAAGTATACAATGAGTTTTTAGCATATTCAGAATTGTGTGACCATTATAACTATCAATTTTAGAATTTCAACACCTGCTTTTTTTGTTGTTGTTGTTGTTTTATTGAGATGAAGTCTCACTCTGTTGCCTAAGCTGGAGTGCAGTGGCACAATCTCAGCTCACTGTAACCTCTACCTCCAGGTTCAAGCAATTCTCCTGGCTCAGTCTCCTGAGTAGCTGAGACTACAGGCATGCACCACCAAGCCCAGGTAATTTTTATTTTTAGTAGAGATGGGGTTTCATTATGTTGGCCAGGCTGGTATCGAACCCCTGACCTCGTGATCTGCCACCTCGGCCTCCCAAAGTGCTGGGATTACAGGCATGAGCCACCGCCCCTGGCCTGAGAAATTTTATACTCACTAGCAGTTACTTCCCATTTCCCCCCAACATCCCCTCTCCTCTTCAGCCTTAGGCAAACACTAATTTACTTTCTCTATATAGAGATTTGCCTATTTTGGACATTTCACATAAACGGAATCACACAATATGTGGTCTTTTGTGATTGGCTTCTTAGCACAATGTTTTCAAGGTCTTCACATCATTTTTAAAATAGAAATATAATCAGCTTAAAGTGTATGTCAGGCGTCCCCAAACTTTTTACACAGGGAGCCAGTTCACTGTCCCTCAGACCATTGGAGGGCCGCCACATACTGTGCTCCCCTCACTGACCACCAATGAAAGAGGTGCCCCTTCCTGAAGTGCAGCGGGGGACCAGATAAATGGCCTCAGGGGGCCGCATGCAGCCCACGGGCCATAGTTTGGGGACACCTGGTGTATGTAATAGTTAAGCTGGGAGCAGTGGCACATGCCTGTAATCGCACCACTTTGGAAGGCCGAGAGGAGCACACAGCTTGAGCTTAGGCGTTCAAGACCAGCCTGGGCAACATAATGAGACCCCATCTCTACACAAAAAAATGCAAAAATTGGGCAGGCGTGATGGCATGTGCCTATTGTCCACCTACTTGGGAGGCTAAAGTGGGAGGATTGCTTGAGTACAGTACAGGATGTTGAGGCTATTGTGAGCTGAGACTGCACCACTGCACTCCAGCCTAAGCGACAAGCAAGATACTATCTCCAAAAAAAGTAATAGTTAAGAGCACAGACTATAGAGCCAGACTGCCTAAATCTACATGCCAGCTCCATCCCTTATTAAAGCAATTACTAAACTTTTTATTAGAACAATTTCTTAATTACTAACTTGCTTCTTTGGAGCAAGTTACTTAACTTCTCTGTGTCTTAATTTTCTTATCTGTAAAATGGGTTTAATAACAGAACCCCCTGGGTAAGGTAGCTCACACCTGTAATCCCAGCACTCTGGGAGGCTGAAGCAGGTGGATTTCTTGAATCTAGGAGTTCAAGACCAGCCTGGGCAACATGGTGAAACCTGGTCTCTACAAAAAATGCAAAAATTAGCTGGACATGGTAGCATGCAACTGTAGCCCCAGCTAGTCAGGAGGCTGAGGTGGGAGGATGACTTGAGCCCAGGACATCAAGGCAGCAGTGAGCTGTGATTACACCATCTACTCTGGGTGACAGAGCAAGACCCTGAGTCAACATAAAAATAAAAATAAAACCTGCTCATAGGGTTGCAATGAAATTAATATATGTAAAGCACTAAAAATAGTACCTCACAAATAGCAAGCATTACACAAGTATTGGCTATCATTATTATTATCTGTATTAAAAAGAGGGGAATTGTAGATAGACACTCAAAACCTTTTTCATAGCATTGGGATGTATTTTGGTATTTAATATGTTTAAAAATGAATGTCTCAGGAATGGAAAATGAGGACTGACTGCTACTGGGTGTGAGATTTATTTTGGGGGCAATGAAAATGCTCTGGAATTAGTGGTAAATGGGTGTACAATTTTGTGGATATACTGAAAACCACTGAATTGTGTATTTTGAAAAGGTATGGCATGTGAGTTATATCTCAGCTCTTAAAAGTAAGTGTTTCTCTTCTTTCAAAAATCTCTATACTTCACGCAAAATAGAGAAGGCAGGCCAGGCGTGTTGGCTCATGCCTGTAATCCCAGCATTTTGGTTGGCCAAGGGGGTTGGATCATTTGAGGCCAGGAGTTCAAGACCAGCCTGGGCAACAGTGAGACCGTTGCTACAAAAATTTATTACGAATTACCTGGGCGTGGTGGTGCATGCCCGTAGTCCTAACTACTTGGAAAGCTGAGGTGGGAGGATCATTTGAGCCTAGGAGATTTGAGGCTGCAGTGAGCTGTGATCGTGCCACTGCATTCCAGCCTGGGCAACAGAGCAAGATCTTGTCTTTAAAAAAGTAGTGAAGGACCTCTCTCACCCAAAAAAGTAGCGAAGGGCCTCTCTCGCCTAAAACAGTAGTGAAGGGCCTCTCTTAGCTCTATGTAGTTGCACTTGGCTTCACCTGTGTAACTTTTGTAATGGCGAGAGAAAGAAAAGATCTCAGGACCTCAGATGCGCCTACTGTGGCCTCTCTTTCCTTGAGGGGAGCAATAGGCCCTCAAAAAAAAAAAAAAAAAAGTAGTGAAGGTAGCTGGGTGCCTGTAATCCCAGCACTTTGGGAGGTCAAGGCAGGCGACCACCTGAGGTCGGGAGTTTGAGACCAGCCTAACCAACATGGAGAAACCCTGTCTCTACTAAAATGCAAAAAATTAGGCAGGTGTGGTGGCACATGCCTGTAATCCCAGCTACTTGGGAGGCTGAGGCAGGAGAATCACTTGAACCTGGGAGGCAGAGGTAGCAGTGAAGGTAGGAAAAAAAAAGAGAAGGCACACATGAATACTCTGCCTTGAAAAAAGCTAGAAATTTAGGCTGGGCGCGGTGGCTCACGCCTGTAATCCCAGCACTATAGGAGGTCGAAGCGGGCGGATCACAAGGTCAGGAGTTTGAGACCAGCCTGGCCAACATGATGAAACTCTGTCTCTACTAAAGATACAAAAAAATTGGCCAGCCGTGGTGGCGGGCGCCTGTAATCCCAGCTACTCAGGGGGCTGAGGCAGGAGAATCACCTGAACCCGGGAGATGAAGGTTGCAGTGAGCCGAGATCGCGCCACTGCACTCCAGCCTGGGCAACAGAGCAAGACTCTGCCTCAAAAAACAACAAAAAAAAGAAATTTAAATAGCTTTCCTATTCAGCCACCCACACCCACCTCCCCTCCTCTACAAAGTTTTTCCTACACTTCATGTTTTAATAGATATTTTGAATTTGGGTGTTAGCCTGTTATAGGATGGGCATGGAGGGTAGGTAACAAACACAGTGTTTGATTAAGTGAACTTTCCCTGGGTGGGTGACGCTACATAAAAGAGCAAATTTGAAAAGAAAAGTCATATTTGCTACTAAATTGTATTAATAACTACATAACAGTTAAGAGCCCAGACTCTGGTGAGAGAGAATTTAGTTTCAATTCTGACTCTGCCATTTGTCAAGCTATGTGACCTTGGGCAAGTTACTTAAACCCCTCTGAACCTTAGTTTCCTTGTACATAATGGAAGATAATAACAGTAATTTACTTCGGAGGGTGTATAAGGATTGAATTCAACAATGTAGGTAAAAACATTTAATACATTTCCTGGCAAATGGTAGGTACAATACTCAGTAAATGTCAGCAACGAGAACAGTAATAATGACAATGGTGGGTGATGATGATGACGACCATCATCACCCAGGCTGAGGGGAACATAAATACATAAATGATAGGGATGAGGCAGCAGGTTCTGGGTGGGGCCAACTTCTCAAAACTGCTGTGGTCTTCTTGAGAGGAAGGGGTAGTAATGTGACTCTGTGGTTACTGGTCATGAGGACAAAAGCAATTGACATGCCCCTCTACTCTAAGCTCTAAACGAGCTGTGTCTTCACAGCAGACCCACAAGGATTTGGCAGCAGTTTATAAACGAGATCCCTGCATAAGGGTCCAAGAAAGCCTTTGCCAAATGCCTTCCAGGGACAGAAAAGGGATATGAAATTAATTTACTGACTCTTCTGAAACATATCCTGTACTTCTAGGAAAAACACTGGCATTACTGTTAAATCCTTTAAACAAATCAAGCTATGACTCTCACCATCTTTTCTTTGGGGCTCTTGGAATAGCTTCCTAAATGGCTACCTACCAGTCTTATCTGCCTTTGTCCTATTTATCACATCCAACTAGGGTTATCTTCTTTAAAAAAAATTTTTTTGGCTAAGTGTGCTGACTCACACCTGTAATCTCAGCACTTTGGGAGGCTGAGGCGGGCAGATCACGAGGTCAGGAGATCAAGACCATCCTGGCCAATATGGTGAAACCTCCTCTCTACTAAAAATACAAATATTAGCTGGGCATGGTGGCCCATGCCTGTAGTCCCAGTTACTAGGAGGCTGAGGCAGGATAATTGCCTGAACCCAGGAGGCAGAGGCTGCAGTGAGGTTGAGACCACACCACTGCACTCCAGCCTGGCAACAGAGCAAGACTCCATCTCAAAAAAAAAAAAACCAAATTTTTTTTTAAGAGACAAGGTCTTGCTGTGTTGCCTAGGCTGGACTCAAACTCCTACTCAAGTGATCCTCTCACCTTAGACTCCCAGTATCTGGGCATACACTACTGTGCCTAGCCTGAAAACAAACTTTTTTGGAGACAGCCTCACTCCGTTGCCCAGGCTGCAGTGCAGTGGTGCGATCACAGCTCACTGCAGCCTCGACCTCCCAGGCTCAAGCAACCCTCCCATCTCAGCCTCCCAAGTAGCTGGGACAAGAGACATGCACCACCACACTCAGCTAATTTTTCTGTTTTTTGTACAGATGAGTTTCCCCATGTTGCCCAGGCTGGTCTCTTTCTGGGCTCAAACTAACCACCCACCTTAGCCTCCTGAAGTACTGGGATTACAGGCATGAGTCACGGCACCTGGCCAAAACTGAAATCTTAAACATCTTCACTGCTTGAAGTTCCTCAAAAGCTCTCCCATCCATCACTTGTAGAAAGTGTCTAAAAATTGTTTGCAGATCATACAAAGTTTGTCATGATCTAGTCCCTGCACACAAGTTTTTACCTTATTTCTTGACACTTTCTACCTACCATATACAGCTTTAGCCTCACAAAATACTGGCAGGGGAATCTAGGAAAAAGACATCCAATTTTTCTTTTCTTTTTTTTTTTTTTTTAATAGACGGGGTTTCACCATGTTGGTCAGGCTGGTCTTGAACTCCCAACCTCAGGTGATCCGCCCGCCTTGGCCTCCAAAGTGCTTGGATTACAGGCGTGACTTGGAGTATCTGTGTCTTATGATGGACAGAAATAAAAGTGAGCACACAGAGAAACAGACTACTCTGTAAGAATGTGAAAATTTGAATCTGGAAAGCAACTATATAAACACTATCTGATGACTTTTGTCTTTTGGGGCCAGTGGCTGTTGCCACAATAATAAGCACATCTGTCTTCCAGAAGGGACAGTGGAGTCACCTAGGTGTACACCTCAGGCACAGTGGGCATCAATCTACAGTGGGCAGTTCTCTGCAAGGCCATGCAGACACACTATTACAGTACAATTACATTTACAGACTGCTTTTCAAATACATTCTCTCCTGTATGTATTACTGCTACTTGTGAACATGAAGTGCTATTTTTACTGTTAACTGATCACTGCAGGAAAAACAATCAGTAAATAAGCAAATCACCTCTGATCAACACTTACTGTGAATTATATTTTAATTTTTAAACATTTGGAGTCACAAAAAGAAAATACTGGCCAAGCCTGAATCCCACCTATGGGTTACAAGAATAAAGGTTGAACATACTGGTAAATTCAACCCAAAGCCTGGGCGCAGTGGCTCATGCCTGTAACCCCAGAACTTTGGAAGGCTGAAGCAGGTGGATCACCTGAGGTCAGAAGTTTGAGACCAGCCTGGCCAACATGGTGAAACCCTGTCTCTACTAAAAATAAAAAATTGGCCAGGCATGGTGCCACCCACCTGTAATCCCAGCTACTCAGGAGGCTGAGGCAGGAGGATCACTTGAACCCAGGAGGCAGAGGTTGCAGTAAGCTGAGAGCGCACTACTACACTTCAGCCTGGGTGACAAAGCAAGATTCCATTAAAAAAAAAAAAATTCAGCCCAAAAGATTTTCATAACTTATTGTTATCAATGTCTTTAATCAAAGCAAAACCCTTACTTAAAATAGCCAACCAGTAAAATACTAATAAAAGTATTAGTAGGGTTATAGTTAATAAATTTATTAAATGTCTTTCTACTTTAGATTTTTAGTCTTATTAACCATTTCACTTTAAATAAAAATATTGACATTGAGATACTTTATTCTTATTCCCTTCAAAACACAGCTGCAAATGTCAACAATTTTCATTCTTTTCACTTTAATACTGGCTCGATACTCCGCAGAACTATCACAGCTGACTAGCAGCAGGTCAAGGCAGCAAAACTAAAAGAAAAATACAACAAAACTGGATTTCATGTCTATAGCAGTCCAGATATTTACTGTAATCACTGAACAACATCTAGACACTGGTAGCAAAAAGAACAACTAATTAAAACAATGGGTTTGAAAAACATGAGTGTCATGTTCCACACCCCATATAGCTGCTCAAGAATACAGGACTCTTAGCAGGCATTAACAAAGTCTGGTTTTAATGTAAACTCATCCTCCTCTTCCCTGACCCTCCAGGGATTCTCAGACGTTTCCTGATAAGCAGATCTAAACAATAAGACAATAATATCCCAAGGAGTTTCTGGCACTAAGCCCCAGAAATCCTTAAAGCAACAAGCACTGTCTAAACGAAGAAAACCAGAGTACTTATTCTCTTCACGATTTTCTCCCCTAACTCTAGGGAACGTGAAAATGCCTTTCCATGTAGCAGCTGTAAAATTCCTTCTGAGGCAGAATGTTTTAGATTAGAGATGGTCTGCTGTTGATAATGTCATTCCCTGACACCTGGAACATTTTGAAAGACTCCTCAGAAATGACCTTTGGGCCAGACCAAACTACGTGGGCCAGCGAATCCCTTCTATTTATGGAGGCCTGAATAACTTGGAACCTCCTGCACTGACCAACAGATTAAAGGGTAAGTAACTACAGAGACAACAGCAAAGTTATATCAGACACCCTTAAAAAATGCAGAATGTGGGAAACTCTAGAGAATATATGACCAGTTTCTACAACAAATAAATTGCAAGCAAAAAATTCAAATTTAAAAAAGGAGACAGGTGTGGTGGCTCATGCCTGTAATCCCAGCACTTTGAAAGGCTGAGGCAGATAGACCACTTGGGCTCAGGACGAGCCTGGGCAACACAGCAAAACCACATATCTATTCCAGGCATGGTGGCTCACACCTGTAATTCCAGCTACTTGGGAGGGTGGAACGCAAGAATCACTTGAACCCAGGAGGCACAGGCTGCAGTGAGCTGAGATTGTGAATGGAAGCTAGCCTGGGTGATAGAGTGAGACTCGAAATAAATAAATAAATAAGAAAACCACAAATTAAAAGCCACTTAAGAAACACATTAACGGCTGGGCGCAGTGGCTCATGCCTATAATCCCAGCACTTTTGGAGGCCAAGGCAGGCAGATCGCCTGAGCTCAGGAGTTCAAAACTACCCTGGGCAACATGGTGAAACCCTGTCTCTACTAAAATACAAAAAAAAATTAGCTGGGTGTGGTAGCATGCATCTGTAATCTACACAGGAGGCTGAGGCAGGAGAATCGCTGAGCCCAGGAGGTGAAGGTTGTAGTGAACCAAGATCATGCCACTGTACTCCAGCTTGGGAAACAGAGTAAGACTCGGTCCCAAAAACACCAAAGCAAAAAAAAAAAAAAAAAAGAAACACTTTAAATATAACATGGGTGCTTTTCTTGAATCCTGATTCAAACAAGTCAGTTGTTTAAGAAAAAAATGAAATGAAGGGGAAATTGTGAACACTGACTAGACTTGATTATATTAAAGAATTACTGCTGTTTTGAGGGATGGCAATAATGGTATTGTTGTCACATGTAAATAAAAGGGAATCCTATTTTTCTTTAAGTCACTAGAACCAAAATGTCCATAAAACAGCAAATGGAGGTGGAATATAGAAACCAAGTCAGCTTTCCAGATGTTGAGTGCTGGATATATGGACATTGGATGTATTATTCTTTATTCATTTTTATAAATTTTAAATACGTTATTATGAAAAGGATTGAAAAGTCAAAGAAAGCTACCTGGATGGATAGTTTCAGAGCTTTTCCCTTTCTGAAGTGCCACGTGGTTTCTGTCTGCAGCTATCAGTGCAGAATAATCCAGAGAGGGGTTCCCTGAGCAATTCCAGCTCCAGACAAAATCCTCCCTTCCCTTCACAGCTCACCGAGTGCTGGTGACTTAGTCTCGCATACCCTGAAAAAGGACAACCTCAGTAACTGCTGGACTGTACAAGCCACTCACTGTCTTCAGTCACTCATTGACCTGGGCCCACTATGGCAAGACGGTTAAGAGCATGGGCTTTGGAGGGAAACAGACATGAGTTTGAATTCTAGTTCTATCATTTAACAGTGGTATAACTTTAGAGCAAGTTTCTTACAATCTGTACCTTAGTTTCTCCATCTATAAAATGAAGATTCTAACAGTACCTTCCTCATAAAATCATTTTATGATTAAATGGGAATGCATGCAGTACGGTAACTAGCTAAAATATGAGCCGCTGTTTTTACGTTATTGTTGTTGTTACACACAGTAGTCCCCATCTTATCCACGCTTTCACTTTCCACAGTTTCAGTTACTCATGGTCAACTGTGGTCTGAAAATAGGTGAGTACAATACTAGGATATTTTGATAGCAAGCACGAGAGACCACATTCACATAGTTTTTATTATAATATAGTGTTATAAGTATTCTGTTATTATTGTTGTTAATCCTTATTGCACCTAATTTATAAATTCAACTTGATCACAGGTATGTGTGTATACCTAGTATATACAGGGTTGGTGCTATCCAGAGTTTCAGGCATTTACTGGAGGTCTTGGAACACACCCCCTGTGGATAAGCGGGGACTACTTTATATAAGTGGATTTACACCAGACTTGAGAGCCAGGCAGGCAGCAGAGTTTAAAATTTACTGGGGGAGGTGGTGGGCACTGGTAAGTGTCAGGTAGTAGAATAATACATGAAAGCAGTATTTCAGGAATATAGTAAGCCAAGCAATGGCCTCTACAGGATAGACTGGGTATGTGACACTGGCCTCAAGGACAGCAATAACGGTATATTTGTGGCAGCTTTCTTTTTTAGCATCCACGATAGTGCTATTCATATAATTTGAGGCCTTGCTCTAGAATACAGCAACCAGGTATGCAAGGCATAACTGTTCATCATGACAGTTCTGAACCAGATTAGAATATACTTACTGTTCAGAAATGACAGAAAAGCTAAAAAGTTTCCACATTTCCAGGGAGGGGAGGAAAGAACCAACTAGAAAGCAGGGGGATCTGGGGTGTGAGGCTGGGGAGGTAAGCATAACTCGGCACATCCATTGCAACATTTTCTGCTGATGGGGCAGGCTCATTTATCCTAAGAGAATCACCTCATGAAAACAATGCAGAATGCACGCTGGGCCCAGACCCACGGCTAGAATGTCAGCGCTGATTATTCTCTCCCAGTCCATGTGTTTGTCAGCAACACAAACATTCACATGCTACTTTCGGGAAAATGCAGGCTCTGCAGGAGGGGCTAGAGCAGATGCAGAGAAATTAGCTCCGTGTCTGGGTGGACGGTTTCACTTGCAATGTCAATGAAGAAATGGGGATTCTACTAGCCTGCTGAACCTATGCATTGAAAGGAAGCTAAGAGAGCTTTTTTCTCTCACCCCTCCTTTAGATGGCTCTTCTCTGGATCACAGTGTGACCTCTTTACTGGTTGATTCATCTTACGGATTCATCTGTCGGGGCCACGCCAGGTACCAGACACTGTTCGAGGTGGGCTTGGGTTATAAACAGGGAACAAAATAAAGATTCTTGCCAATGAAGAATTTTTTCCTCGAGAAATGGGGAAGGCCGACCATCACATTTTTAGAAAGTCACACCTGCTACAGCAAAAAAAAAAAAAAGAAAACCAAAAGCAGAGCAGAGTACAGGAATGGAGAGTTTCAGTTTCAACACCAAAGGACACTGAAAAAAAAAGGGCTGGGCACAGTGGCTCATGTCTGTATTCCTAGCACTTTGGGAGGCAGAGGAGGGTGGACCACAAGGTCAGGAGTTCGAGACCAGCCTGGGCAACATGGTGAAACTCCATCTCTACTAAAAATACAAAAATTAGCTAGGCATGGTGGCACATGCCTGTAATCCCAGCTACTCAGGAGGCTGAGGCAGGAGAATTGCTTGAACCTGGGAGACAGAGGTTGCAGTGGGCCAAGATTGCACCATTGCACTCCAGCCTAGACAACAGAGCAAGACTCCGTCTCAAAAAAAAAAAGAAAGAAAGCGGGGGATGAAGAGTGAGGACAAAAGGCAAGTAGACCTGAATCTCCTCATCATAGGGATGTTCACCTATGAATTCTGTCACTTCCACACTAGTAAAAAGTGATTAGGGGAACAAAGCAATTGTGATAAAGTTTTATCTTTTTTTTTTTTTTTTTTTTTTTGAGACAGGGTCTCACTCTGTCACCCAGGCTGGAGTGCAGTGTTGCAAGCACAGCTCACTGCAACCTCCACCTCCAGGATTCAAGCAATTCTCCCACCTCAGCCTCCCGAGTAGTTGGAACTACAGGCACATGCCACCATGCCCAGCTAGTTTTTGTATTTTTTGGTAGAGATGGGGTTTCGCCATGTTGGCCAGGCTGGTCTCGAACTCCTGAGCTCAAGTGATCTGCCCACCTTGGCCTCCCAAAGTGCTGGGATTACAAGCGTGAGCCACTACACCCAGCCTGTGCTGGGTTTTATTTCAAAGTCAAAAGAAAATGAATGACGATTTTCTCTATTCTACTTACTTTCTGAAGGATGAAAGCAAGTGTGGTCTAGATAAGGAAGGTGACAACTTAGGGGACTGAACTGAAGCAAGAGACATCAAAAGAACTGCTCCCCTCCACATCGGTAAGCTAGTTTTTGGTCTGTTGAGCTTATGGCCAAGACTGCTCCAAGTTCTGACAATGACTCTGGGCTGTTTGTGCATGGAGGCTCCCTCAGGCATGACCTGTTCCAAGAGAGGAGCAAGCTATCACTCCACTGCTACAAGCTAATTATAAGTTTTCTATTGATTTTTCCCCCAGAGGGCCAATCGAAGCAAAATGAACAAGAGTTAATGATCTAGCCCTGAAAAAGGAGGGATGACACAAAATTATATAGAGCAATTTTAAGTGCCCTCTCCTCCTTCACAACATGCTTCCTCCCCCACCCCACCCCCTAAAAAAAACAGAGACAGAGAAATAAGCAATATTTTAACAGAGGTTGATGCTAAAAGGCAGGATTATGGATTTGTTTTTCTATATTTTACAAATGTTCTATAAAAAGAGGTAAAATTTCTACAATTAGGAAAATATGGCAAGTCTAAAAAGAAAGAAAAGAGAGAGAAGAGCTGGCCATGAGAATTCACTGCCCAACACCGTAGCAGTTAGGGTTGCTGAACACTATCTATGGCTCTACCACTGAGCCACCTCTTGAGATATAATTTAGTAAGATTTATGCCTGGAGTAAAGACTGATCCACAGAGTAAGGAAACTATAATTTCACATATCTTATATTTACAATCATGCTGACAACAAAAGTTATCCTGAATATGGCTCTTTCTCTCGTTCTTCAATCAGCTATTTAAATTCTGACTCTTAATGCCAGGAGGAAAATGCTGACCTAATGGTGAAATAAACTTGTACTAAAATCTTGGGATGTTTATCATAAATTATATATGCAGGGTTCATAAATATCTTCTGCTTGAAACAAAGTCAACATAGGGTTAGGATTTTGGTACACAGCCTTCCTGATGCCATCTTATTTCCTCAAGGACAGATCTTGAAAAAGTATTTGGTAAGGCTTAACACCTATTTATGGTGAAAACTCTAAGTAAACTAGGGTTGAGGATAATACCTTAAAACTTGATAAAAGTTACATAAAAACCTAAAACAAACATTACATGAAATAGGAAATCTTTAGACTCATTCTTTTTTTTTTTTTTTTTTTTTTGAGACGGAGTTTCCCTCTTGTCCAGGCTGGAGTGCAATGGCGTGTGATCTCAGCTCATAACAACCTTCACCCCTCAGGTTCAAGCGATTCTCCTGCCTCAGCTTCCCAAGTAGCTGTGATTACAGGCGTGTGCCACCACACCAGCTTATTTTTTATATTTTTGGTAGAGACAGGGTTTTCACTATGTTGGCCAGGCTGGTCCGGAACTCCTGACATCAGGTGATCCACCCGCCTCAGCCTCCCAAAGTGCTGGGATTGCAGGCATGAGCCAGTATGCCCAGTACCTTATAGGCCTTTAAGAAGGAAAGTTTAAAGCTCTAACAAAGAACTGAAAAATGAACTGATGAAGCATGTATTTAGACATTAAAGGGACATGGTGTCTACAGTTAACTTAAAGGGGCCAGGAGAAACAGCATACAAAGAAAACATATTCTTAGAACTCTTCTGTTGAATTATTTCCAAAATTATAAAAATGTCATGAAAAATGAGCTGAATAAATGGAAAGACACATTACATGTTCTTGGATGGAATGAGTTACTATTTCAGTAGCTCACACCTATAATCCCAGCACATTTTGAGGTGGGAAGACCACTTGAGGCCAGGAGTTGGAGACCAGCCAGGGCAACAGACGGAGACCTTGTTGTCTCTATTAAAAAAAAAAACTTATAAAAATATTTAGCTGGGTGCGGTGCCTGCAGTGACCTATGATTGTACCACTGGCACTCCAACCTGGACAACAGAGGGAGACCTTGTCTTTAAAAAAAAAAAAAAAAAAAAGGCTGGGCAGGGTGGCTCATGCCTGTAATCCCAGCACTTTGAGAGGCCAGGGTGGGTGGATCACAAGGTCCAGAGTTCGAGACCAGCCTGGCCAATATGGTGAAACCCCATCTCTACTAAAAATACAAAAATTAGCTGGACATGGTGGCACAGGCCTGTAAGTCCCAGCTACTCCGGAGGCTGAGGCAGAACTGCTTGAACCCAGGAGGCGGAGGTTGTAGTGAGCTGAGATCATGCCACTGCACTCCAGCCTGGGCAACAGAGTGAGACTCTGTCTCAAAAAAAAGATGTCAACCCTCAACCCTCCCCCAAATAATTTATAAACTCAATCAACTCCAATAAAAATTCCTCAAAAATATAATTTTTTGGCAAGGCACAGTGGCTTGTGTCTGCAATCCAAGCACTTCAGGAGGATAATATATGTATATATAATATACATAATGTTTGGGTAGCCTGGTAAACTTATTCCAAATTTTATATGGGAAAAATAAATTTTGGTCCAGGAAGAGCTAAATAAACTTTAAAATGAATGACTTGCTGTGCCAGTCATTAAGACATACTACAAAGTCACTGTAATAAAATCAGAGCAATAAAAAAAAAAATGAAGCAAGAACTGACAAACTAATGAAACAAAATAAAGGCTTAGAGCTAGAAAAGTACATTCATGGAAACCATAAATGAGAAAGAGATAGAGGAAAGCATGAATTTTGTTGAGATGCTATTAGAAAAACTAGGTTGTTAAATGGAGAAAAATAGGGCTGAATTCCTACCTAACACATGAATATGTGGGCCCTAGAGAGATCACAGACATGACCTAGGGATCAGGAAGAGTTCCTTAAACAGAATTCCAAAAACAAACCACAAGTCAAAGAATTTATCTATTTGATTACATCAAAATTAGAAGTATTTCTTGATCAAAGGATGGCAAAGACAAAATGACAACTAAACGAGAAGATCTGATAACCAAATGACAAGATGACCAAATGAGAAGACATCTGCAAAGTCTAAACATAACAGCGAATAAATATCTGTATTATAAAAATCAGTTCTGCAAGTCAACAGCAACAAAATAGTTATCAACTCCACCAGAAAATGCCAAACACATGAGTAAGCAATTTGCAAAGGAAGCTATCTGTCCAAGAAATACTCAAAATCACTAGTCATCAAAGAAATATAAATTAAAATGACAAGCTATCACTTTGTGCTAATGAGATTTAAAAAGATGGAGAGCTGGAAAGAGGTCAGTGTAGGTGGGATATGAGGATACAGGAGTCCTCAAATATTAATACTTCCAGAGGCACAGAGACTGGGGCAGCCACTGGCATCTGGCACTATTTCATCAAATTCAGTCCCTGCGATTCTATAATCCAGCAATTCCACAGAAATATTATACAACTTTATAAGTGGACATGTAGGAAAATGTTCACTGCAGCAATATTTGTGGTGTTAGGGAGCAGAAACTACTTGAGTATCCATTCACTACACAGAGGGCAGATAAGGAAAAACCAGTGGATACACACAGCATGGGATACAACACAGCACTGCAAAGCAGAGAATTGGACAGACACATAACATAGATGGATCTTAAAAACACCTAGAGATCTGGCATGGTGGTTGACGCCTGTAATCCCAGCACTTTGGGAGGCCGAGGCAGGTAGATCACCTGAGGTAAGGAGTTTGAGACCAGCCTGGTGAACATGGTGAAACCCCATCTCTACGAAAATACAAAAAAATTAGCTGGGCTTGGTGGCACGTGCCTGTAATCCCAGCTACTCAAGAGGCTGAGGCAGGAGAATGACTTGAACCTGGGAGGGGGAGGTTGCAGTGAGCCAGATCATGCCACTGCACTCCAGCCTGAGCAACGGAGCCGGGAGAGGGGCACAAGGAAGGAAACAACACTACGTAGAGAAAAAAGAAGGAAAACGAATTAAAGCATTGTAAATCAAAATACATACACACAAAACAAACATTCCCACTTTGCGAGCTCCTATGTAAACAAAAGAAAACGTGAAATGCATTAGAATGAACACCTGTGAGGCAGGAGATGGCTGGGACAAGGGAATTCTGAAATGAAGCCAATCTCTTAGACTCCTTGCGTGTTATAAAAGAAAAACTCAAATGACCTATGATAAACACAAAATTAGAACTGTTTCCTTCCCCAAAGTTCCCAATTTTCCAAACAACAAAAGCTACTCTGGTTGCCAGTTCTGTTGATGAGTAACAGCTTTTCATCCTTTTTCAATCAGGAAGGGAAAATTCAGGGATCAGCAAAGTACAAAAGGGATCAGCAGAGAATACTTACGAAACAGTGTTTTTGTTCTCATGGCCTGACAACCTGACTGAAAAAGACCTGATTACCTCTTGATTTGGGATGACTCAGCTAAAGGCAGGTTGGTGTCAAGTTTTCAGGTCATCTGAAGCGATATACTTTCAGAATCTTCTTCCTACGCAATCCTCTGGCCTCCCTGTAGAAATACACTGCCCTACATGAAATCTTAAAATTACTGAGCTAGAGGGGGCCCAGTTATTTCACTGATAAGGAAACGAAGACTCAGGGAAGAAATATGGTGTGAGTCACACAGCTCTAGCTTGAATAGGTCTTCCTGATTCAGCCCTTGTCCTCCTCCTGTCTATTGTCAACTCAGTAGCCAGAGTGATCCTTATAAAACATAAGTCATCATCAACTTCACTTTTCAAAGCTCTCTAATGGCTTCCTCCTCGCTCAGTGTAAAGGCCAAAATCCTTACGATGACCTACACTGACGTGCCCTCCCCACTCCCACCACTTCTCATCTGCTGCCACCTCCCTGCCACCCACATCCATACTGACCAGCCACCATGACCTTGCCACCCCTCACATGCCAAGCAGGCTCCTGCACCAAGGGTTTGGAAACTGCTCAGTCCCTCATTTCCTTCCAGTCTCAGATCACGAGTTAGACCAGGTGTGGTGGCTCATGCCTGTAGTCCCAGCACTTTGGGAGGCCAAGGTGGGCGGATGACTTGAGTCCAGGAGTTCCAGACCAGCCTGGGCAACATGGTGAAACCCCGTCTCTATTAAAAATACAAACAATGGCCAGTCATGGTGATACATGCCTGTAGTCTCAGCTACTAGCTACTTGGGAGGCTGAGATGGGAGGATCGCTTGAGACCGGAAGGTTGAGGCGGCAGCGAGCTGTGATCACACCACTGCACTCCAGCCTGGGTGACAGAGAAAGACCCTGTCTCAAAAAAAAAAAAAAAAAAAAAAAAGTTATCTCAGTAGAGGCTTCATCTGACCCCTCTAACCCTGGTGCAGGAGTCTGCTTGGCATGTGAGGGGTGGCAAGGTTATAGTGGCTGGTCAGTATGGATGTGGGTGGCGGGGAGGTGGCAGCAGATGAAAAGTGGTGGTAGTGGGGAGGCCACATCAATGGAGGTCATTGTAAGGATTTTGGCCTTTACACTGAGTGAGGAGGAAGCCATTATAAAAAGTAAAACCCAGCACTTTGGGAGGCCAAGGCAAGTGGATCACCTGAGGTCGGGAGTTTGAGACCAGCATGACCAACTGATCAACATAGTGAAACCCCCATCTCTACTAAAATACAAAAATTAGCTGGGCGTAGTGGTGGGTGCCTGTAATCCCAGCTACTTGGGAGGCTGAGGCAGGAGAATCACTTGAACCCAGGAGGCAAAGGTTGCAGTGAGCTGAGATCACGCCTTTGCACTCAAGCCTGGGTGACAGAGTAAGGCTCTGTCTCAAGATAAAAAAAAAAAAGTAAATCCCCTACCAGACACCCAAACACACACACACACTCTCTCTCTCACACACACTTACCCTCTCCTACTGACTCTAAAGTTCTCTATAGTATTATGATCCTCTGACCCATCCATTCGCATATTTGTCTGTCTCTACCCTATTAGAACATTTCTATTCCACAAGAGCTTAGTCTGTTTTATCCAAACTAGTCCCCACCCCTAGCACACACAAATGTCCCCTCCTGCCGGCACACACAAGTGTTCTCCCTCCCAGCACACACAGGTGCCCCCACTCCCGGCACATACAGGTGTTCCCCCTCCTGGCATACACAGGTGCTCAATGAGAATGTGTTCAGTGAATGAACAAGTAAGGACCAAAACCCATGCCTTTAGACTCCCTGCACAATGCCCTATCTGCCTTCAAGTACTGGTTCAGTTCTTAGCAGTTCCATCCATCAATCAGAAGAAAAGATCTAGAAATCTAAAAATGAAATAATACACTTTAGATACTCTATGGCTATTTTACCTCCCACAGCTGCCTTTCATAGCAGGTATGATAAAGTACCTAACTAAAAGGTAACACCTTGGTTTGTTTAACAGCTCTTTCATTAAAGAGCTGCTCTGTGATCTCATTTTACTGCTGCTACTTAAGAACTTTCTGCCTTTCCAGGCAAGAGACTAATATCTCATAATTAACTTCTGACCAACAAGACTAAGTTAACCAATCTTGAATAACTTATTCAGATGTTTTCCAGAATAAGTATAATAAGAAACTATTTCATACTAATTGAATTGGTGTTACAAAACTTTCCAGAAGTATTCTGAATGAATTCAAAGGATGTTTTGGCAGATGATCGAGCACATTCAAGAATTTCACAGGAGATAATCTCGTAATAATACCACGTTGTAGGTAATCCATTAGCTGACTCTAGAAACAGCATAATACTAAACCTAGAAAATAAGCCAAAAGCTGAGCACAATGGCTTACACCTGTAATCCCAGCACTTTGGGAGCCTGAGGTTGGTAGATCACCTGAAGTCAGAGGTTCAACACCAACCTGGTGAGACCCCGCCCCCACTAAAATACAAAAAATTAGCCAGGTGTGGTGGTGCACGCCTGTAATTCCAGCCACTCAGGAGGCTGAGGCAGCAGAATCGCTTGAACCCAGGAGGTGGAGGTTGCAGTGAGCCAAGATCATGCCACTGCACTCCAGCCTGGGCAACAGAGTGAGACCTTGTCTCAAAAAAAAAAAAAAAAAAAAAAAGCCAAATTTTACACCTGGCAATAAGTATGCAAGCCTTATTTGCATTCTACTTTAATTGTTTTTATCATTTGAAAAAAGTTCTCCCAAACAGTTAGTTTGAAAATACCACTTTTCACTTATTTTTAGCCCAACACTGAAAAGTGGAGGGCTGGGAGTAATAAAGAAATTGAAGCTCCGCTATGCATTGTGCCTAAAGGATTTCCTTCTAAAGGGGTGGTAAAAGCGTTTACTGGCTCTGGAAGCTTCCTATACCGCAGTCTGCAAGCACAGAAAAGACAGAAACTGAAACATGGTCCACTTAGCCTTTTTTCAGAACCAAAGCCTCAAAGAGTCTGTGTTCTAAAAATAAATATTTATCCTTAATTTTTAGGAGATCTTAAAGGATGATTCAAGAATCATGACTTATCTTGTTATCAAGGAGGCTCTGAATTGCAACGTGGATGAAGAAGAAATGTGAAAACTGTCTCTTCGGATTAGGTGGGCACTCAGAGAAGAAAGGAGCCAGAAAAGAGGCACAGATTGCTGGAAAGTAGAGGAAGGAAATGCGCTGCTTTGGGGCTGCAAGACAAATAAATAACTGGTACATTTTAAACAGATCGTTTATGAAGATTATCTCGGCCAAAAAAATACACAATATGAATACTGTATAAAAGTCAACTTATTACATTCCGAGTCAGAATGTTCCTGGCTTGTTTCAAAAGTTATCAGTGGCACTGCACAGACCCCATTCCCAAGCCAGACTTGAGCTACTCCCCACCCTCCACAACTCACTCCATTGCAGTCTGTGAATTTAAGTGAATTTCACACGGAAGTATCTGCAATTTGAAAAAGTCATTTTCAGTTATTTTACCCCAATCCTGATAAAGTGACTGAGAGAGCTGAAAATAATGAATTTGAAGATTCGCTATGCCCATTATGCTGATTTCTAAAAAAACTTTTCTTAAAACATTTTTGTTGTCACAATGAGTGATGTGTTTCAAGTTAACATGTAAAATCGGAGAACTGTGGAGACAGAGAGGACCTTAGAGATCCTTTAATTCAATATTTTAGAGAAAAATGGGCAAAGGATAAACTAACTTGCTGATCACCGTGACTGTATTCATGCTGTGAGAGTAATAAACGCAGCACCAATTGAGAAATGATGCCCGAATGCTGTCAAGTACTTCAGTCTTGCAGAAACTACTACGGATTAGTCAGTCCTGCTCATCCCTTTAACTCAGCTATGTAAACAAGCAGAGCTAGGCTGTGCTCAAACGCTAAGTATTAGTTTACCACTCGCCTGCCACATACTACATCATCATTGCTTATGAAAAATGTTTTGATACAAGATCTTCATATTAATGTAAAAGAATTACTATAAAACAGACCTAAAAGCAAGTTACCAATATTCCAGAATAAGTAAGTGCCAAAAATATTTACCCTTCATTAAAGTACAAATGAGACAGCCAGCAAAAAACGAGATTGCATTTAAAGTTGCTTTTGCACTTAAAATTTAAGTCTATACCCCTTATCTGCATCAGGCCCCGGCCTGTTTAGTACCTCAATATTCCTTTATTCAAGTGACTGCATCACCACCCTTTGAGGCACTGATGCCCGATGGACATCTGTGCCTTCAGCAGGAACACGGTGTCCACGGATTTCTGCACAACTCCACCATTACCAAAGCTGCATCTCCAGGTGAACAGGTCTAACTCTTGTTTCGGAAGCCACCCGTCCCTTTCTCCCTGAAACAGAATTATGGACTCCCATGCCGTGAGGCTTTGAACATCTGTAAAATAAGGGGGCTGGACGAATGCCGAATCCTTTTTCCAGCTCTCAAAATTCCGCCAAATTGCTGGAGTGACACGAAGGTGCAGTGAAAGCGCCCTGGGCTTAACACCGCTTGAAAAGCCCGCGTCCGCATGGTTCTGACCGCCCCTCCAACTCCCGGGGACTCGCAGGGCCCGAGCCGGCCGTGGATTCCAGGAGTGCAAGGGGGCCCGCGGCTCCCCGCTGTCCCTTAGGGGCTCCCGGCCCACCGAGCGCAGCGCCGCCGCGGGGAAGTGGCCGAGGCAGGCCCAGCCGCGCGAGGCGGCGCGTCCCCCGGGGTGCGTGAACCCTCCTCCGCGGCGCCGGACCGCGGTCCCCGCTCTCCGCCCGGCCCCCGCCCGGCTCCGGCCCGACTCCGGCCGGACTCCCGCCCGGCCCAGCCCCTGACCTGCTTTTCGCCGCTCGGCGGTCTCTAGGCGCGGCGGGCAGTTGCAACCGCCCGTCCCCGGCCCGCTGTCACCTCCGCCCCTGGAAGCGGCGAGCGGGTCGATCCCGTGTGACTCAGCGCGCGGCCCCGCCTCCCGCCCGGGCTTCCGCCTCTGCACGCGCGGTCCGCGGGGCCCGGGGAACGCCACGATCCGCTCCCAGAGCGCCCACCTCCTGGGCGCCCGCCCCGCGCTCGCGCCCCCTGGCGGCCGGCCCGGCCCTACTCGCCTTGCGACGTCTGAGGGGCGACGCTCGGAGCACCGCTACCAGGGAAACTGAGGCACGGGGGCCCGCCCCCCCCGCGGCGCGCCGACACAGCTCGTCCAGCCCTGGCCTCGCGCAGTCCTACGTGCAGCCCCGGCTGAGGACAAGTTCCTCCCCTCTTGCTGTTCCCTCACCCGCTCCCTACACCACCCTCCAGCCTAGAAAAAAGTCAAAATTGCATTCAGAGAAGTGCAGCTCGATTCCTGTCTCCGTGTGATGCTGTCCTCTTTGCTACCCCTGACCAGTTTCCTTCACGGTGTTATGCCATATAATACTAGCTGGGGTTCGACTCTATCCGTCCCATTTTTTTCTGAGGAAAGTGTCTCAGGACATCTTGGAGAATTTAAGAGCAAGAAATGACAGAAAGCAAGAACTGGGCAGGGCTGGGAGAACGCCTGCCAAGTCAGTTTCTGAGTCGCCGCAGTGTTCCCGCTGTGTGCTAAAGATCACGAAGTTACACAGCTTGGCCGTGTTTTTGGAATTGCTGCGCCTCGCGTTTCTGGTCTACCTCAGGGATTCTGAAGAAGGCGGCGAGTCTATCACTGTGCATGCGCAAGAAAAATAGTTATTTCGTAAATCTCATCCCATACTGCATATTGTTTCTCCTTTCCTTTGCTTTTTAAAAACTTGTGGTTAAATATACATCACGCCAGACACAGTGGCTCACGCCTGTAATCCCAACACTTTGGGAGGCCGAGACGGGCGGATCACCTGAGGTCAGGAGTTTGAGACCAGCCTGGCCAACAAGGTGAAACCCCGTCTCTACCAAAAATTAAAAAAAAAAATAGGTGGGCGTGGTGGCGCACGCCTGTATTCCCTACTCCCGAGGCTGAGGCAGGAAAATTGCCTGAACCCTGGAGGTGGAGGTTGTAGTGAGTCGAGATCGGACCACTGCACTCCAGCCTGGGCAACAAGAGTGAAACTCCGTCTCAAAAATAAATAAATGAATAAATAAACATCACATGGCATTTACCATTTTAATCCTTTTTAAGTGTACAGTTCAGTGGCGTTAAGTACATTCACATTGTTGTGCAATCATCACCAACATCCAGCTCCAGAACTTTTTCGTCTTCCCAAACTGAAACTGTACCCATTAAACACTAACTCCTCATCCTCCAGCTCCTGGTAATCATCATTCTACTTTCTGTCTCTATGAACTTGACTACTCTGGATACCTCATGTAAGTGGGATCATACAATATTGTCCTTTTGTGAGTGGCTTATTTCACTCAGCCTGTCTTCCAGGTTCATCATTTTGTGGCATGTGTCAGAATTTCCTTCCTTTTGAAGGTTGAATAATACTCAATTGTATGTATATAACATCTTTGGTTTATCCCATCTTTCCATGGACATTTGGGTTGTTTGTACCTTTTGGCTATGGTAAATAATGCTGCAGTGAACATGGGTGTACAAATATCTGAGTCCCTCCTTTCAATTCTTTTGTGTATATATCCAGAAGAATTGCTGGATCGTATGGTAATTCTGTGTTTAAATTTTTGAGGAACCACCAGATGGTTTTTTCCCTTTGCTTTTTGAAGCATGTTAACACTGTAAAGAGAACATTTTGTAGTAAAATATCAATGTTCTGAGTTTTGTTAAAATTCTTAGTAAACGCTTCATTTGCCTGTAAAACAGTGACTTTTCTTCCCTCAAGAAAGTAATTCACATTGCAAATCTATTGTCTTTATTTTTGGATAATGTTATTAGCCAAAATAATAGTAATAACTTATTATTCAGTTACCTACAATTTTATTTTCTGTGGATGTGCCTTTCTAATGTTGTTTGGAGTCAAGTATGCCATACGAAATTAAGATAAAAAATCAAGCATTTCATTTAAAAAATAAAACTATGTCAGGGTTTTGTTTTGTTTTGTTTTGTTTTGTTTTGTTTTGTTTTGTTTTGTTTGAGATGGAGTCTTGCTCTCCCTCTGTTACCCAGGCTGGAGTGCAGTGGCACAATCTTGGCTCACTGCAACCTCCACCTCCCAGGTTCCAGTGATTCTCCTGCCTCAGTCTCCTGAGTAGCTGGGATTACAGGCATGCGCCACCACCCCTGGCTAATTTTTGTATTTTTAGTAGAGACAGGGTTCCACCATGTTGGTCAAGCTGGTTTCAAACTCCTGACCTCATGATCCGCCTGCCTGGGCCTCTCAAAGTGCTGGGATTACAGGCATGAGCCACGGTGCCCAGCCAGGATGTCTTAACATACATCCAATCCAACCTGAACTTTTTTCTTTCACCAAAAAGAGTCAATTTTGGAATGATTTGATTACTAAATCTCAATCTTTGGAGATAGATTATTGAGTGGGTACACTAAGTTTAAGAATAACTGCCCTAGGGCATTGCAACAATTCTGAATCATCAAGAGCAAAATAATATATTTGTAATGGCCCAACGGGTTTACCTTGCCTGCTACCTAAACAGAGGCGATTTATCAAGACAGGAATTGCAGTGGAGAAAGAGTGATTCATGAAGAACTGGCTATGCAGGAGATCAAATAATAATTTGAGTATTATTATTCAAATCAGCCTCCCCAAGCATTAGAGGATCAGAGGGGTTTGTTTGTTTGTTTGTTTGTTTGTTTGTTTGTTTTAGACTAAGTCTTGCTATGTCGCCCAGGCTGTAGTGCCAGTGGTGCAATTTCGACTCACTACAACCTCTGCCTCCTGGGTTCAAGCGATTCTCCTGCTTCAGCTTCCGGTGTAGCCAGCTACTGGATCAGCATGTGCCACCATGCCCAGCTAATTTTGTATTTTTAGTAGAGATGGGGTTTGCCATGTTGGCCAGGCTGGTCTTGACCTGCTGACCTCAGGTGATCCACCCTCCTTGGTTTCCCAAAGTGCTGGGATTACAGGCATCAGCCACTGTGCCCAGCCCAGGGATCAGCGCTTTTAAAGAAAATTTGGCTGGTACGGTTTTGGGAAGTGGGGAGTGCTGTTTGGTCAGATTGGAGATGGAAACATAGGGGGTCAAACTGAGGCCTTCTTGCGGTTTTCCACTCCTGGGTGCGATGGCAGAACTGGTTGAGCCAGATTACTTACTGATCTGGGTGATGTCAGCGGATCTAACCGATCCATCAAGTTCAGGGGCTGCAAAATATCTCAAACACTGATCTTAGGTTTTACAATAGTGATGTTATCCCCAGGAGCAATTTAGGGGGGGTTCAAGCTCTTGGAGTCAGAGGCTGCATGACCCCTAACTGTAATTTCTTTTCTTTTCCTTTTTTTTTTTTTTTTTTGAGAGAGAGTCTCAGTCTACCGCCCAGGCTGGAGTGCAATGGCACCATCTCTGCTCACTGCAACCTCCGCCACCCAGGTTCAAGCAATTCTCATGCCTCAGCCTCCCTAGTAGCTTGGATTACAGGCACATGCCACCACATCTGGCTAATTTTTGTACTTTTAGTAAAGAGGAGATTTCACATTGTTTGCCAGGCTGGTCTCAATCCTGACCTCAAGTGATCCACCTGCCTCAGACTCCCAAAGTGCTGAGATTATGGGTGTGAGCCACTGCGCCCAGCTTTAAACTGTAATTTCTAATCTTGTAACTAATTTGTTAGTCCTGCAAAAGGCAGACTGGTCCCCAGGTAAGAAGGGGATCTTTATCAATTTTGTTTGAGTCATGAACTGAATTCCTTCCCAAAGCTAGTTCGACCTATGCCCAGGAATGAACAAGGACAATTTAAAGCTTAGAAGCAAGATGGGGTCAGTTAGGTCTGATTTCTTTCACTTCACAATTTCCACAGTTATAATTTTGCAAAGGTGATTTTATACTTTTCACTCATCAATGAATTCTTACTGTACTTTTGGGATGCAACAGGCACTGTGCTTGATGTTTGGCATTCAGCCTGACCAACACAGACAAGATCCTTGCCTTTCTGGAGCTCACACTCCAGAGGAGGGTAACAGACAATAAAGACATAAACAAATGATAATCCAGATAATCATGAGCTGTGGTTGAGTGTTATGAAGGAAATAAACCAGCTGATATGATACATGATAGATTAGATCCTAGAGAATTAAAGCCTAGTGCCCTAGGCATTTGTTATATGTGATGAATTAACTTCTCGCCTAAGCAATGGTGGGGCTTAGAAACCAATACCCTAAAATATGGTGCTTTGTACATGCTGAACTGAAAAAGGAGCCTCAAGGTCTCTCTCAACTTCCCAGCACCTGCCCCTCTCACTGTCTCTCCAAAAGCATAGTATTCTCTGAAGTTTCCTTATCTGTCCAAAGTCCCAACCTACCAAAGAAAAATCTTGTCTCTTTCCTGAGTTGTTATTAACTGAACCCATATCGCAAGAGGGAAGACCAAAGTTTGTCAACAAACCTGGACAGACTTTTGTCACAAACCATTATCTGGTCTGCAGGCCCAACAGACTTTGTCCCAGACCATTGTAAGTTCCTCAAGTTCATTGAATTCTCTCTAGTAATCATTTATTGCCCTTCATAGAATTCCTTTTCCTTGCCCTCCCAGAATCTGTTTTGCCAGCATCCAAGCCACCATTTTTTTCTGTAGCCTCAAGATGGTACATAAGCTTTTGCACCCTATTTGGAGGTTGGTCTTTCATGTCATGTTAAACTATTGTCAAACAGATGTGTATGCCTTTTCTCCAATTAATCTGCCTTTTGTGACTTGATTTTTAAGCAAAACTTCAGAGGGCAAAGAAGAAGTTCACCTGACCCCAACAGCAACCAGAATGGTACAAGTTATACACAGTTCTTGAAAGAACTAAAAAAAACAATTTGCTCCACGAGGTTTCTATGTCATGTGGTTTAGATAAGGAATCTAGGCTGATAAAGGCCAATGAACCTTCTCTGAATATAGAGATAGTTGGGGAAATGCTCTCTGGGCATTTACCTAAAACCTGAATAATCAGAAACAATCAAGCCAGACGTGGTGGCTCAAGTCTGTAGTCCCACGATCTGCAGTGAGCCATGATGAGTGACAGAGTAAAACTCTGTGGCAAAACAAAAGATTAAGAATCAGCCATGTAAAGAGTTCTTCAGGCAGGAGAAACTGCAGGTGCAAAGTCTTGAAGTAGAAACCCATCTAGTAAGTTTCAGAAACAGAAGAGAAGCCGTGTGAACAAGGGAGGCGGTATTAGGAGATGAGATCAGAAAACAAACAGGGCTGGGTGCAGTGCCAGGCATCTGTAATCCCAGCTACTCTGGAGACTGAAGTGGGAGGCTCACTTGAGCCCAGGAGTTCATAAAATTGCAGCATGTTATGACTATGCCTGTGAATACCCACCGCACTCCAGCCTGGGCAAGATAGCAAGACTCTGTCTCTTAAAATAATGATAATAACTATCTTTTTTTTTCTTTTTTTCTTTTTTTTTTTTTTGAGATGGAGTCTTGCTCTGTCACTCAGGCTGGAGTGTAGTAGTGTGATCTCAGCTCACTGCAAACTCCGCCTCCTGGGTTCAAGTGATTCTCCTGCCTCAGCCTCCCAAGTAACTGGGACTACAGGTGTGCACCACCACACCAGGCTAGTTTTTGTATTTTTAGCAGAGATGGGTTTTCACCATGTTGGCCAGGCTGGTTTTGAACTCCTGACCTCAGGTAATCCATCCACTTCAGCCTCCCAGAGTGCCAGGATTACAGGTATAAGTCACCATGCCCAGCCAAATATAACTATCTAACAAACAGTATGTAGGTCATTTCTGGCTTGGTAGGCCATAGTAAAGAGATTGATTTTTGTGATAACTCAATATATTGAGATATGATTAAAATATTCCCAACTGAAGGGACTGAAATGAAAAGAACCAAAAGAGATAAATGGATTATATCTGTATATGTAATATTAAAACTAAAAGGTATGGCCAGGCGCAGTGGCTCAAGCCTGTAATCCCAGCACTTTAGGAGGCCAAGGTGGGTGGATCACGAGGTCAAGAGATCAAGACCATCCTGGTCAACATGGTGAAACCCCGTCTCTACTAAAAAAAATACAAAAAATTAGCTGGGCATGGTGGCGCGTGCCTGTAATCCCAGCTACTCAGGAGGCTGAGGCAGGAGAATTGCCTGAACCCAGGAGGCGGAGGTTGCGGTGAGCCAAGATCGTGCCATTGCACTCCAGCCTGGGTAACAAAAGCGAAACTCCGTCTCAAAAAAAAAAAAACAAAAAACTAAAAGGTATATTGTTCCCCACCAATAATAATCCTTACTGAGGATTATTTGGTAATCTTCAATAAACCAAAACACAGAATAGCTCAATTCACATTTTGATTCATCTAATTGATTAAAACTATTTGGGTGTGTCATCTTTTGATCTCTTGTCTGAACTGAAATCCAACCTGTCGGGATACACTGTAACTGAAGTTCCATCACTGTTAGGACAGGCTGCACCATGAACTAACAGTTTGGCCGGGTTGGGCCCCATATCAAAGGCAACTCCCTCTGGCTTCCCCCAAAATGTACCATGTCACAGCCATAAGCTGCTGTTTGCAATGGCAAGCTGATGAGAGTAGCAAGCTGCTGAAACTAATCAAAGCTGGCCTTGCTCATGGAGGATAAAATACAGTTAATACATGCTTATTTCTATTATTAAAGAAGATGTGATCCAACAACCTAATGGTAGAATATAGAAGACACAGGTTTGCATCCTGAAATGTCAGATGCCACGTGGAACTACTAACAACTATTCATCATAACGTTGACAGAATGTACCTGGAGTCTCATGGCCAAAGTTCAGAATGGTGAGAACTCCGGTTGAAAGCGGGTGGACAGAGGAAGTTTGCTGATCAGATCTCTCCGGGAAGGGAGGAGTCAGGATGGTTTTGACAGAGGGCATCTGTCTGGTGGACTTGAGCTAGGACAAGACCAACTCCTAGAAGACAAAAGAGGTCATTTGGTTTCATTTAGGGACAGACCCCAGTTGGCAAGAGTAAGACCAGTTCTTGTTTTGTTCTTCCTAGAAGAGAACAGATCCTCTAAGAAATCTTCTGCATTCTAAAGAAAAAACTGTACCGTGTTCATCTTCAGGGCGCTTCTTAATATATTGATATACTGATGCCTAGGGACTCCTCTTCCTATCTACTTGCAGAAGCTTGAATTGGTTTACTGGAAAACAGAATTCTTTCACACTCAGAAGTAAAGACCATGGCTGGCATGGTATCACACACCTGTAATCCCAGCACTCTGGGAGGCTGAGGCAGGTGGATCACTTGAGGCCAGGAGTTCAAAACCAGTGTGGGCAACATACTGAAACCCTGTCTCTACTAAAAAATATACAAGTCAGCCAGGCATTGTGGCGTGTGCCTGTAATCCCAGCTACTTGGGAGGCTGAGGCAGGAGAATCGCTTGAACATAGAAGGTGGAGGTTGCAGTGCGCCAAGATCAAGCCACTGCACTTCAGCCTGGGTGACACAGCAAGACTCGGTCTCAAAAAAAAAAAAAAAAAAAAAAAGCCGGCCGGGCGCGGTGGCTCAAGCCTGTAATCCCAGCACTTTGGGAGGCCGAGGCGGGTGGATCACGAGGTCAAGAGATCCAGACCATCCTGGTCAACACGGTGAAACCCCGTCTCTACTAAAAACACAAAAAAACTAGCTGGGCATGGTGGCGCATGCCTGTAATCCCAGCTACTCAGGAGGCTGAGGCAGGAGAATTGCCTGAGCCCAGGAGGCGGAGGTTGCGGTGAGCCAAGATCGCGCCATTGCACTCCAGCCTGGGTAACAAGAGCGAAACTCCGTCTCAAAAAAAAAAAAATGCCAGGCGTGGTGGCTCACACCTGTAATCCCAGCACTTTGGGAGGTTGAGGTGGGCAGATCACCTGATCTCGGGAGTTCAAGACCAACCTGGGCAATGTGGGGAAACTCTGTCTACTAAAAATACAAAAAAAAAAAAAAAAAAAAATTAGCTGGGCATAGAAGTGCGTGCCTGTAGTCTCAATTACTCAGGAGGCTGAGGCAGGAGAAATGCTTGAACCCGGGAGGTGAAGCTTGTGGTAAGCCGAGATTGTGCCATGCACTCCAGCCTGGGTAACAGAGTGAGGAGTCTCAAAAAAAGAAAAAAAAAGAAAAAAAAAAAAGAGAGATGTACATACCAAACAGGCAATCAAACAAGTCTACCTTAAAATGCAAATGCCTAGTTGACGTAATAATTTGGAAAATAACTCATTTATCTTTGTGTATCCATCAAGATATATCTAAGTGGCACTCTCAGATCTCTTCTAATTTCCACGAGGAGGCAAGAAAGAAAGTATTTGGGGATCTGGAGGGAGACAGGGAAGGAAGAAATGGAAAAGCTAAAATACTAAAGACAGCCGGGCATGGTGGCTCACACCTATAATTCCAGCACTTTGGGAGGGCAAGGCGAGTGTATCATTTGAGGTC
The DNA here is from genome assembly GCF_048565385.1 of Saimiri boliviensis. Taxonomy (NCBI): domain Eukaryota; kingdom Metazoa; phylum Chordata; class Mammalia; order Primates; family Cebidae; genus Saimiri; species Saimiri boliviensis. Next base: position 84,632,033 of record NC_133460.1, read on the forward strand.
GAGAAGTTCGAGATCAGCCTGGCCAACATGGTAAGACCTGGTCTCTACTAAAAATACAAAAAATACAAAAACCAGGCGTGGTGGTAGGTGCCTGTAGTCCCAGGTACTAGAGAGGCTGAGGCAGGAGAATCGCTTGAACCTGGGAGGCAGAGATGGCAGTGAGCTGAGATAGCGCCATTGCACTCCAGCCTGGTGACAGAGCGAGACTCTGCCTCAAACAAACAAAAACCCTAAAAAATAAAATACGGAAGACAATTTCATAGTAAATGTTTATTGAGACCGGGCCTTATGTAAAGATATGTTTTTTCTCTTTTTTTTTTTTTGTAGGAAAAATTACCCTCAAGAAACAGAACTAAGATCCTCCACTTGAATCAACAATTTTTCAAAGTAATTTGTCATTGTCATTTTCCTTTCCTGTGTTCACATTAGTGAAGCAAGATAATAAAATTAATTTTTCCTTCTCCAAGTAATATCGGTTGTGTTTTCTTGGCATATATTATGACAATAACTCAGCAAGGTCGTTATTGTTAACCTTAGCTTATAAAGGAGGAAACTGAGGCTTTCTGAGTTTAAATAGCTTGCCTAGTTCTTTCTTTCTTTCTTTCTTTCTTTCTTTTTGAGACCAAGTCTCACTCTGTCGCCCAGGCTGACGTGCAGTGGTGCAATCTTGGTACACTGCAACCTCCCGCTTCAGCCTCCAGAGTAGCTGGGATTACAGGTGCGCACCACCATGCTAGGCTAATTTTGTATTTTGTATTTTGAAACCCCAGAGATGGGGTTTCACCACGTTGGCCAGGCTGGTCTTGAACTCCTGACCTCAAGTGATTGGCCTGCCTTGGCCTCCCAAAGTGCTGAGATTACAGGCGTGAGGCACCACACCCGGCCTTACCTAGTTCTTTCTATACTTCCTACACTTCAGTCATTCCTATACATACTTTTTGTCATAATATTTTTATTTTTATTTCTTTATTTATTTGAGACAGAGGTGCACTCTGTCGTCCAGGCTGGAGTGCAGTAGCGCGATTTCAGCTTACTGCAACATCCACCTCCCTGGTTCAAGCGATTCTCCTGCCTCAGTCTCCCGAGTAGCTGGGATTACAGGTGTGCACCACCATGCTCAGCTAATTTTTTGTATTTTTAGTAGAGATAGGGTTTCAGCATGTATGCCAGGCTGGTCTGGAACTCCTGGCCTCAAGTGATCTGCCCATCTCGGCCTCCCAAAGTGCTGGGATTATAGACGTGAGCCACGGCACCCAGACATCATAATCTTATACTCTTAGAAAACAAAATAATAATTATTGACTAAATGGCATGCCATCTTTCTAGATAGAGAGATAGATGATAGTTTTGCTCTGCCTCCCAGGCTCCAGTGCAGTGGGGCAATCATGCTCATTGCAGCCTAGCTACTCCCAGATTCAAGCAATCCTCACACCTCAGCCTCTCAAGCAGCTGGGACCACAGGTGCACGTCACCACACCTGGCTAATTTTTAGATTTTGGTAAAGATGAGGTCTCTCTATATTGCTCAGGTTAGTCTTGAGCTCCTGGACTGCAGTGATCCTCCTGCCTCAGCCTCCCAAAGTACTTGGATTCCAGTCTGGGCAACATGTCAAAATTCTCTCTCTACAAAAAATACAAAAATTAGCCGGGCATGGGGGCTTCCGCCTGTGGTCCCAGCTACTCGGGAGACCAAGGTGGGAGGATTGCTTGAGCCCAGGAGGTTGAGGCTGCAGTGAGCCATGATCGTTTCACTGCACCTCTCCAGCCTGGGAAGCAGAGCAAAACCCTGCCTCAAACAAACAAACAAAAGGCCAGGTGAGGTGGCCCACACCTGTAATCCCAGCACTTTGGGAGTCTGAGGCAGGTGAATCACTTGAGGTCAGGAGTTTGAGACCAGCCTGGGCAACATAATGAAACTCCGTCTCTACTAAAGATACAAAAAAAATTAGCTGAGCATGGTGGCAGACACCTGTAATCCCAGCTACTCTGGAGGATGAGGCAGGAGAATAGCTTGAACCCAGGAGGTGGAGGTTGCTTACTGCAACCTCCTGAGATTGTGCCATTGCACTCCAGCCTGGGTAACAAGAGTAAGACTCCGTCTCCAAAAAAAAAAAAAAAAACACCAAGTACTGGGATTACAAATGTGAGCCATTGTGCCTGGTCATTTAATATTTTTTTATTTAAATTTATTCACTTTTTTCAGAGGCCATGGGCCAGGTAATCAAAGGAAAAACAAACTTTTTAATTTTTTTTAAAGAAAATTACTTTGGGAGGCCAAGGTGGGCGGATTACCTGAGGTCAGGAGTTCGAGACCAGCCTAGTCAACATAGGGAAACTCTGTCTCTACTAAAAGTACAAAAATTAGCCAGTTACTCAGGAGGCTGAGACAGGAGGATCACTTGAGCCCAGGAGGTCAAGGCTGCAGTCAGCTGTGATTGTGGTACGGCACTCCAGCCTAGGCAACAGAACAAGACCCTATAAAAAAAAAAGAAAGAAAGAAAATTGATGGGCCCTTTATCTATCCCTCCATTTAAAAAAAATGTTAGGTCATTCTGTAAGTCATAAGCACGATGATTGGGTTTCCATGCTCAAGCGTGAGCCGTACCTCCCTCAAACCTTGCTACAACATTGGTAATATACCAATGGCTGACATTAAAAAAAAATTGGCTTGTAAAATAAAAGCCTTCTATAAACTACAGTGTGTATAAAATACTATACTTGGATATTTTTTAAAAGAACAAAATTGTGGTCATTTGATTTTTTCATTTATTCTTCATCTGATTCCAGAAAGGATTTAAGGAAACTCACTGAATTCCTTTGATCTAATGCCCTGATTGACTTCATTCCAAAGGCCTCACATGGGACAATCTAAAAGGAACTCAAAGATGCCTTTTCTCCCTCCTCCTGCAGGGTGAACATGGATCCAAGGGGTGACTTTCTTTGCCTCCTCCCTGAGACTGTGCAAGGGGAGGGAGGCAGAGTGACAGCAGAAACAAGCAATGCTTTTTCTGTTTTGCTTTTTCCAGGCTGCTGGCCACCTATCCCTTAATGGCTCCAGGCCCTGTTTCTTTTTTTTTTTTTTTTCTTTTTTTTTTGAGACAGAGTTTCGCTCTTGTTACCCAGGATGGAGTGCAATGGTGTGATCTCGGCTCACCGCAACCTCCGCCTCCTGGGTTCAGGCAATTCTCCTGCCTCAGCCTCCTAAGTAGCTGGGATTACAGGCACGCGCCACCATGCCCAGCTAATTTTTTGTATTTTTAGTAGAGACGGGGTTTCACCATGTTGACTAGGATGGTCTCAATCTCTTGACCTCGTGATCCACCCGCCTCGGCCTCCCAAAGTGCTGGGATTACAGGCGTGAACCACCGCGCCCAGCCCAGGCCCTGTTTCTTAAGTGATGTTACACCCCACCTGCAGCAGGGCCTGGTGGGGGGCATGTGAAGGGGTACAGGAGGTATGTGAACAGAATGAAGGTGGGAGAAAGAAAGATTCATGAGTGGCAGTGTGGGGAAGATCATCAAGTGGCGAGGGAAAGAATAAGAGACAGTAGGAGTAGGGGAAGGCTTTATAAATGGTGGGATTTAACTTCTGGGAGGAGGGAGAGAAGTGGTGTTTGCTTAGGCATTTGCTCATGGGGAATGTTTACTCATGGTTAAAGCCAGAATGCAGTTAGTGTTAAGGCAGAAATGAAGCTGTATTCCAGGCAGGAGGCGGGCATGATGGAGTGCAGGCTGGGTGTTGAGAGTCTGCGTAAAAGACAAATTGTGAAAAGATGACGCTCTGGACACAGGAACTCTAAATTCTCCAGTTCTGATGGCAGATTTGTACCAGGTCATGCTGTCCTACTTTCTCCATCCTTGCTTTTGAGATGGCTGTTTGGGTTTAGGGGTGTTTTCTGTGACCATGGAAAAAGTGAGTCTTACTGGCTCACTTATGAAGAGACTCGATGTGGTTTGGATGCTACACTGTCTTGGACCTATGCTGAGTTAGACTTCTCGCACGTTGAAATCATAAATCAGGAAACTGAGCATGCACACACACATGCAGGAGATGCAGCTGCTAGAATCAGGTGGGCTCTTCCCTGCCACAGAGCTCCTAGACTTGCTATTTGAGTGGCTGCAGCTGTGCCTGGGAGATGGGGCTCCCGCCTGCTCCTGGACCCCAAGAGGACGGAGATGCCCGGGTCCATAGCCATGGCTTGGGCAGCTGCAGTGACACCTGGGAGCTCCTGCCCCAACTCAGAAGCGACGGGGCTCCCACTTGTCCCTGGATCCCGCTGGCTCTATGGGGCTTGCAGCCCCAGCTGCATCTCCCAGCTGCAGCCACTCCAGACGGACCGCCACTGCCATCATAAGCACATGGTGGGTTTCTTTGGCAACCAGAGCCATCCTGAAGCTATCTAGGGGCTTTCAGCTACCAGTCATCTCATTAACATAAACTCAGGTGTAATCAAAATTCAGGGGCTTGTTATGGATAAACCTCTGTCATTCAGAAAGTTATACAAGGGGTTTAGAAGCTGTACACCAGGGGACAAAGACAAAATATATATATATATATATATTTTTGAGATGGAGTTTCGCTCTCGTTGCCCAGGCTGGAGTGAATGGTACAATCTCAGTTCACTGCAACCTCTGTCTCTTGGGTTCAAGCAATTCTCCTGCCTCAGCCTCCCGAGTAGCTGGGATTACAGGTGTGTACCACCACGCCTGGCTAATTTTGTATTTTTAGTAGAGACAGGGTTTCTCCCTATTGGTCAGACTGGTGTCAAACTCCTGACCTCAAGTGATCTACCTGCCTCACCCTCCCAAAGTGCCAAAGTGATGGGATTACAGGTGTGAGCCACCGAACCTGGCCCAAAATATATATTTATTAGGTCTGCTAAGTTAGGTTTATCCCAAAGTAGCCTCCTTACACAGTTTAAGTTCAGTGTAAAGATCTTGCCACACATAGTGAACTATAACCTTATTTGATTCGTAAACAGACTGTAACCTACTCTTGTGCCAATCACTGAATTTAAGCCAATCAAAGGCGGCCAGCTATTCAAACTGTGTCCAAATAAGGCAAATGTAATCCAACTGTTTCTGTCTATCACTTTCCTTTCTCTGTCTATAAGTCTTTTTTGACCACAGCTGTGCAGGAATCTCTCTGGACCTATTCTGCTTTGGGGGCTGCTTGATTTGTCAGTCATTCTTTGCTCAATAAACTCTCTGTTAAAATGAACTTGCCTAAGGTTTTCTTTTTAATAGATGGTGTCAGAAATGGGATCTGAAGTAGAGCTTCTAGTCCGCACCAGGGGTATTGAGTGACCAAACAAGGTACCCACCGGACGCATTTTGTCCATTGCTGTCTTACAGCTGGGGATCATGGGTGTCTTCTCTCTTGGATTCTGAAGCTCCGTGGGTTTATGTTTTGAGCTATCTGTTTGTTTGAGTGAATTATGAGTTGGGTTTGGAAGTTGTGATATAAACTGGACTAGGTCTAGGATCACACTGGATGCAACAATTAGCTGGCTTTGATCCACTTAGAGGCCTCAGATGTCTGAGTGGGTCAGAGAGAAACTGGCAGTAAATGGTAATAATACAGAGGCTATGAACTTCAGCTTTTAGAAATTCACAGAGATTTTTGTGTTGTAGTATTCCTTTTGTTTCTTTTTCTTGCACACTTAGGTAGGAAAAAACCCATTAGCCAAGTTAATCAAATGGATCTGAGAGTTAAAGACAAGATCTAAAGTAAAAATGGGGTTCTTTACTACTGAAGAACTAAGTACTCCACCTTCCAGCTATGCTTACCCATTCATGCAGAAATCCTAGGCCCTGGAAGCAGCAAACACTTACAGAAATGTCAAGATCTTACTAAAAGTAATACAGAATTACAACATTTCAAATGAATACTGCACTTTAAGAAGTGCATTTAAAAATGAGGGTCCCAGACTGGGCATGGTGGCTTTTGCCTTGTAATCGCAGCACTTTGGGAGGCTGAGGCAGGAGGATTGCTTGAGCCTACGACTTTGAGACCAGCCTGGGCAATATAGTGAGATCCTGTCTCTACAAAAAACACAAAACAATTAGCTAAGTGTGATGGCACATACCTGTAGTCATAACTACTCAGGAGGCTGAGGTGGTAGGATCGCTTGAGCCTGGTTAGACTGAGGCTGCAGTGAGCTGTGATCACACCACTGCATTCCAGCCTGGGTGACAGAACAAAACCCTGTCTCAAAAAAAGGGGGGAAAAAATGAGGGCCCCAGAATTAGTCTTATCTAGGAGTAAGTATTGATGGACAGATGCTTCCAAAAAGATTTCAAGATTTTTATTGCTTTTTATAAAAGATCTGGTTGGGCATGGTGGCTCAGTCCTGTAATTCCAGCACTTTGGGAGGCCAAGGTGGGCAGATCACCTGAGGTCAGGAGTTCAAGACCAGCCTGGTCAACACAGCAAAACCCTGTCTCTACCAAAAAATGCTAAAATTAGCCGGGTGTGGTGGTGGATGCCTGTAATCCCAGCTACTCGGGAGGCTGAGGCAGGAAAATCGCTTGAACCCAGGGGGCAGAGGTTGTGGTGAGCTGAGATCATGCCACAGCGCTCCAGCCTGGGTGACAGAGCATGACTTCGTCTCAAAATAAATAAATAAAATAAATAAATAAAAAAGATCTTTATATGTTGTGAAAATGCCAACAAACAAAATAGTTTAAAAGCAAATAATTGGCCAGGCATAGTGGCTCACACCTGTAATCCCAGCACTTTGGGAGGCCAATGTGGGTGGATCACTTGAGGTCAGGAGTTCCAGACCAGCCTGGCCAACATGGTGAAACCCATCTCTACTAAAAATACAAAAATCAGCTCCGTGTAGTGACACATGCCTGTAGTTCCAACTACTTGGGAGGCTGAGGCACGAGAATCACTTGAACCTGGAAGCTGAGGTTGCAATGAGCTGAGATCGCACCACTGCACTCCAGCCTGAGCAACAGAGTGAGATTCCATCTCAAAAAAGAAAAGAAAAGAAAGATGCCTATTTATTAAATGCCCATGTACAAAGAAGGGTAGCCATGGCACTAAGTATTTGCATGTCAAATTCTTTTCTTATTAAGATACTGTTCCTCAAATGATCCTCTGGGATTTCAGAAGAACTCATCACCTACTTTTGCTATGGGAACAACATCAATGACGGATCACTTACTTCACCATTTCAGTGATGGTTCAGAAATCTTCACTGAGCACTAACTCTGTTGCAAACTCTGTGCTAGATTCTGGAGATGCAGCTGCCAACCAGCCAGAACCAGTCTCTGGATGCAGTGTGAACCAGCAAGGAGCCTAAACTGGATTCTCAGAATGGAAAAACCTTACCAAACACCACTAGATACATGTACTACCACATCAGCTTTCAACAGACCCTAATTCCTTTCATGATGACCCAGAGATGGCTTATCCCTGCAACAGACGAAGACCATTCTGAATTGCTCTGAATATGTTTGTATTTAAATATGTCCCAGATAATAAAATAGGAAGAATGCTTCATGTGACCTAAGAGCAGGAGCAAAGCCTTTCTGAAGGGTTTCCCGGCACTCTGGGTTTCAGGCAGGGCCTCTCCGGAGCTGCCTCATCTCCATTTCTTTCTTTCTGGCTGCCTGGGGCTGCACTTTGGCTCCAGCTCCATGCCTTCTGCTGGGAGCTCTCCCCACAGAGCTCACTTGAGGGATGCTTCTTTTGAGGTAGAAGTTAACCTGCAAGGGAAAAAGCAGAAGCTGGGAGATCCGTTGGAACCATCTTTTGCCATAGTTCCGGTTTCTGAGGGCTGGGTACTAGTTAAGAATTATTATAGCAGTGATCCAGAGAAGCACTGCTGGTGCCATATAGACCTGGCTAATGTTCCCCCAAAATTGGTATGCAATCACTGGTGATAAGTAGGGTGTGACTGGACAAAATTCATATTCATTGATTTTATACATATCAGAGAAAAATTGGCTGGGCATGGTGGCTGATGCCTGTAATCCCAGCACTTTGGGAGGCTGAGGTGGTGGATCACCTGAGGTCAGGAGTTCAAGAGCAGCCTGGCCAACATGGTGAAACCCTGTCTCTACTAAAAATGCAAAGAAATTAGCCAGGCGTGGTGGTACACACCTGTAGTCTCAGCTACTCAGGAAGCTGAGGTGGGAGAATTGCTTGAACCTGGGAGGTGGAGGCTGCAGTGAGCCGAGATTATGCCACTGCACTCTAGCCTGAGTGACAGTGAGACTCCATATCAAAAATAAAAATTAAAAAATTAGGTCGGGCGTGGTGGCTGTAATCCCTGCACTTTGGGAGGCTGAGGTGGGCAGCTCATCTGAGGTCAGGAGTTAGAGACCAGCCTGGCCAACATGATGAAACCCCATCCCTACTAAAAATACAAAAATTAGTTGGGCTGGTGGCGCATGCCTAACAGTTCCGGCTACTTGGGAGGCTGAGGCATGAGAATTGCTTGAACTCAGGAGGCAGAAGTTGCAGTAAGCCGAGATCATGCCACTACACTCTAGCCTGGGTGACAAAATGAGACTCCATTTCAAAAGAAACAAAGGAAAAGAAAAGAAAGGAAAAATATCTACACATCAAATCACAATTTCACCAATATTACCACTCAGGACAAGAGCCATGACTGACAGCACTGTAATAATTTTCATGCTGCCTGGGTGACTCACTGGTGCCAAGCTCAGGCATGCCAGTAAGTGTCACCGGGCTTCAGAACTCAACCTTCTGCCATGCTTGTTTGATTCTATAGATAGTAGAGATGATAAAGAGTGTTGGTTGGACTCTTATTTATTTTCCTTTTTTAAAAAATTTATTTTAGAGATGGGTTCTTGATATGTTGTCCAGGCTGGACTCGCACTCCTGGGTTCGAAATCTCCCTGCCTCAGTCTCCTGAGTAGCTGGGACTACAGGCACATGCCACCACACCCTGCTTGGAATCTTAAACTTGAAATTTCCATGTGCATTAATGCATCCTTTCAAGCGCTGGATTGCAACTTCTCTTCTGGCCACAGCCTGCGGATGGAGATACTTTTCACTGACAAATGTGGGACATTCTGGGCATTGAAGAGCCATAGAACTATCCCAGGCTGAAGAGGAAGGAGAGGGAGTGGCACAGTATCCTAACCACGCTCCTCTGGGGCAGGCCTGGGCTTTCCCACCCTTGGAACAGCTTGAGCCCCTGAAGCCAGCTGGGAGTTTAAAAACATGCCGCTGACTCAGAGGCTTCTCTATGGGGTTATTTCCTGCTCCTTCCACAAAAATTCATAGCCAAGTTTCTGCTAGTTCCTCCAGGGGTGGGGAGGGGAGAATCAGAGCCAACTGTACTGTCTTATTTACTGGTTCCTGTTTAGTAACACAGGAATCTAGGACAGAAAAAAAGAGAGAGAAGAGAGACAAGAAAATGAGGCAAGGAAAAGGAAAGCAGTGACGCCATGCGGAAGGCCTTGGGAAAAAGCAAGATATTTTATTTTGGGCCCAGGAAGATATTTTATTTTTATTTTGAGATAAGGTCTTACTCTGGCATCCAGGCTGGAGTGCAGTGGTGCAATCATGGCTCACTGCAGCCTCCACCTCCTGGGTTCAAGTGATCCTCCCACCTCAGCCTCCCAAGTGGCTGGTGCTACACATGCATGCCACCATGCCTGACTAATTTTTGTACTTTTTTGTAGAGACAGGGTTTCGCCATGTTGCCCAGGCTGGTCTCAAACTCCTAGGCTCAAGTGATCCGCCAGCCCTGGCCTTCGAAAGTAGTACTGGGATTATAGGTGTGAGGCACCACACCGGGGCCGAGATATTTTAAAGCATCTTAATTCTACTAAGGAAACCCTGTAGTAAACAATCTGGTTTTTTGCTTTGTTTTGTTTTGTTTTTGAGATAGAGTCTTGCTCTGTTGCCCAGGTTGGAGTGCAGTGGTCCGATCTCTGCTCACTGCAACCTCTGCCCCCTGAGTTCAAGCAATTCTCCTGCCTCAGCCTCCCAAGTAGCTGGGATTATAGGCATGCGCTAACACACCTGGATAATTTTTGTATTTTTAGTAGAGACGGGGTTTCATCATGTTGGCCAGGCTGGTCTCGAATTCCTGACCTCAAGTGACATTACATCCCAGCCTCCCAAAGTGCTAGGATTACAGGCATGAGCCACCACACCTGGCCAATCTTTTTCTCCTTTTTTCTTTTCCAGTCAGGTGGATATCTGCTTTAGACTGGGGAGGAAGACAGATTCCTTTGTGATCAATAAATGGATTTTTAGTTGTTACTGTGCCTGGAAATTGTATCCAAATGACAGATTTCTTTTCTCCTCTGAGTATATTTGACATAATGATGAGTTACGTTAATTTAAAGAATATGTGAAAAAGGGGGCAAAATCCTTTGAAATCGAGTGTGCTACTCGAGAGGACATGCAGTTGTTTGAATTTGGCATTGAACAGACTTGCTGGTGATGCAAAGCTCATATATGTAACTGCCTACCAGTCATTCAATTTTAGGATATAACAAGAAAAAAAGGAAAGAGGACCCCAGATCAGCTAATAGGCTACAGTGAAAGATTTACTCTCTGTTTCCAGCAACTGTAAGGAGAAGTAATTTACATTATTCAGGAGATGGGACTGGGGGAGGAGGAGATGGAGGAAGAAACCATCTGGAAATTCCAGAGGAATTCTCAAAGGATTTACAGCATAGTTCTTTCCCCTGATCCTTGTGTTACAATAAGGAGCTGCAAACACAGGTTGTACACTTAGTATGAGTTCCTGCAACACATTGGCTAAGAAGGCAGCCAGAGAGCGTGACGTAGGTTCAAATCCTGGCTCCCACCACTTGCTATGTGATATTATGCAAGTTTCTTTTATCTTCTCTAAGCCACAAATGGGGATACTTGCATCTACCTCACAGGGTTGTTGTGAAGGTTAAATGAGACAATGCTGGAAAGCTCTCACAGCATGTCACACATAATAATTATTCAATAAATAGTAAAAGACCACTTGACTGCATCATGTTAATTGGGAAAGGGGGTGGGAGGGTCTATTAAGCTCTAGGGTTGTATACAGAAGGCATGAGGCGGCCCTAGGAAAGGCTGACTTTTGGGAAATGAGATTGAGGATGGCCATTAAGTAGGACTGTCTCATTATTTTGTCCTCTTTTGAGAAATCTGGGGATTCGTGTCCATGATCTCTGAGCTCCTTTAGCTCTGAGGTCCTAATACAACCAAAACTGAAAAGGTCCAGGCTGTAAAATCAAAGAAGTTCTCTGCTTCTCATACTATCTATAAAACAAAGCCCTGGAGAGTTGAATCTTGAAGAGTAGCTGGCTCTTTGCAGCATTGAGTGGAAAGCAACAAACATCAGGGTCCACGGACCACCAGAAGGGATGGTAGAGCGCCCTCTGGTGGCAGTCCTTGCAGCTGGCACAGAAGAATGTAAGCCCACTGCCTTTCTCTGTAAAAACTGTCTTAAAAGAATTTATCTGATTTAGTCAGAGCACAGTCTAGGCCGAAGCAGCACAGTGGCTCACGACTGTAATCCCAGTGCTTTGAGAGGCCGCGGTGCAAGGATCTCCTGAGGCCAGCAGTTCAAGGCTGCAGTGAGCCATGACTGTACCACTGCACTCCAGCCTGGGCTACACAGAGAACCCCGTCTCTACAAAAAAACAACAAAAATTAGGCCGGTGTGGTGGCTCATGCCTATAATCCCAGCACTTTGGGAGGCCGAGAAGGGTGGATCACTTGAGGGCAGGAGGTCAAGACCAGACTGGTCAACATGGTGAAAACCCGTCTCTACTAAAAATAAAAAAATTAGCCAAGCATGGAGGCACAAGCCTGTAGTCCCAGCTACTTGGGAGGCTGAGGCAGGAGAATCACTTGAACCTGGGAGGTGGGGACTGCAGTGAGATGAGAATGTGCCTTTCACTCCAGCCTGGGCAACAGCACAAGACTCCATCTCAAAAAATAAATAAATAAATAAATTAAATTAAATGGCCAGGCGTGGTGGCTCATACCTGCAATCCTAGCACTTTGGGAGGCTGAGGTGGGCAGATCATCTGAGGTCAGGAGTTTGAGATCAGCCTGCCAACATAGTAAAATCCCATCTCTACTAAAAATACAAAAATTACCTGGGCGTGGTGGTAGGAGCTACTCGGGAGGCTGAGGCAGGAGAATCACTTGAACCCAGGAAGCATAAGTTGCAGTGAGCTGAGACTGAGCTACTGCACTCCAGCCTGGGCAACAGAGAGAGACTTGGTCTCAAATAAATAAATAAAAATAAATAAATATATATATATATATATATATATATATATATATATATATATATATAAAAGTTGGGCATGGTGGCATGTGCCTGTAGTCCCAGATACTTGGGAAGATGAAGTGAAGATCTCTTGAGTCTGAGGCTGCGGTGAGCCATGATTGTGCCACTGCACTCCAGCCTGAGGGACAGAGTCACTCCCTGTCTCTACGAAGAAAGAAGAAGAAAAAAGAAAAAGAGGAAGAGGAAGAGAAGGAGGAGGAGAACCTATCTAACCTGCCTTGTTTGACTATAAGTCGTCAGACTCTACCTTGTTTGACTGTAGGTCGTAAGACCCTCTTTTCAGAGAGGGTACTGACCCATACCCAGAAGGAAGAAATGCACGCTCAGAGAGCCCAGAAGAATCTGGACAGACAGGCCTTGCTAGACTTCTTCACTCAGTGCACAGCATTAGCTGATACCTTTTTGGTCCAATTGTATTTATACCTAGCTGTATCTAATTTGTTGAACCTAAGCATAAAAATGGACAATCTCTCCTGTATCTTTGGGTCTTCATTCTGTAGGCTCCTGTGCATACATGTTAAATAAATTGGTATACCTTTTCTTTAATTTATCTGCCTTTGGAGAGTTGATTTGGCCCCTACATATCAAAGGCTTTATGTGGGCGTTCTCATTTCAGCCTCTTGTGAAGGAGGCACTATTACTACCAATTTACAGAGAAAGAAACTGAGAAGGAGAGAGATTAGGTAATTTGTCCAAGGTCTGTGGGCAAATGAGCTGAATTTAGAACTAGGCGGTGCTTTAAATCACTATGCTATGTTAAACAGAAGAGGAAAAGCCAAAAGGAAGTGAGGAAGGATATAATAGGAGGGCGACAGAACAAAACTTAAGATGTGTGAGCAGCCGGGCGCGGTGGCTCAAGCCTGTAATCCCAGCACTTTGGGAGGCTGAGGCGGGTGGATCACGAAGTCAAGAGATCGAGACCATCCTGGTCAACATGGTGAAACCCCGTCTCGACTAAAAATACAAAAAATTAGCTGGGCGTGGTGGCGCGTGCCTGTAATCCCAGCTACTCAGGAGGCTGAGGCAGGAGAATTGCCTGAGCCCAGGAGGCGGAGGTTGCGGTGAGCCGAGATAGCGCCATTGCACTCCAGCCTGGGTAACAAGAGCGAAACTCCGTCTCAAAAAAAAAAAAAAAAAAAAAAAAAAGATGTGTGAGCAATTAATCCTTTAAAAAATGTAAAAGAAGGAAGCTGGGCAAAGATTAGAGGTGTGTAATCACTTAAGATTTTGTAAGGGCCAAGGGTGGTGGCTCACGCCTGTAATCTCAGCACTTTGGGAGGCTGAGGTGGGCAGATTGCTTGAGCCAAGGAGTTCAAGCCCAGCCTGGACAACATAGTGAAACCCTTTTACTACAAAAAGTAGAAAAATGAGGCGGGCATGGTGGTGTGCACTCATACTCACTCCCAGCTACTTGGGACACTGAGGCGGGGGGACTGCTTCAGCCCGAGAGATTAAGGCTGCAGTCAGCCATGATGGCACCACTGCACTCCCGCCTGCATGACAGAGTGAGACACTGTCCTCCTAAAACGACTTTATAAGTGGCTTTTAGAGTGCACCATCAAGTTCAACCTAACTCACCAATGTTGGTTCTGCAGGACCCACGGTCACAGTCTCTGTCTGTGGGTCAAACCCAGGTGCTTTGGCAGTGACAGTGTAGGTACCTGGAAGCAGCAGCCGGAAGTAATCACCATGGTCACCTGAAAGTCACAAGGATATAACTCAATCTACTGATTAAAAACCTGCCCCAGGCTGGGCGCGGTGGCTCACACTTGTAATCCCAGGACTTTGGGAGGCCGAGGTGGGTGGATCACCAGAGGTCAGGAGTTTGAGACCAGCCTGGCCATTATGGTGAAACTCTGTCTCTACTGAAAATACAAAAATTAGCTGGGCATAGTGGTGGGTGCCTGTAATCCCAGCTACTCGGGAGGCTAAGGAATCGCTTGAACCTGGGAGGTGGAGGTTGTAGCGAGCTGAGATCGTGCCACTGCACTCCAGCCTGAGCAACAGAGTAAGACTCCATCTCAAAAAAAAAAAAAAAAAACCTGCCCCAATGGGACCTTGATATCAAAATAAGCTGGGGTTTTTAGCTGACTACAAGCTTTTGTTTTTTAGATGGAGTCTTGCTCTGTCTCCCAGGCTGGAGTGCAGTGGCATGATCTTGGCTCACTGCAGCCTCTGCCTCCTGGGTTCAAGCAATTCTCATGCCTCAGCCTCCTGAGTAGCTGGGACTACAGGAGCATGCCACTACACTCAGCTAATTTTTTTTTTTTTTTTTTTTTGAGACGGAGTTTCGCTCTTGTTACCCAGGCTGAAGTGCAATGGCACGATCTTGGCTCACCGCAACCTCCGCCTCCTGGGTTCAGGCAATTCTCCTGCCTCAGCCTCCTGAGTAGCTGGGATTACAGGCACGCGCCACCATGCCCAGCTAATTTTTTGTATTTTTGGTAGAGACGGGGTTTCACCATGTTGACCAGGATGGTCTCGATCTCTCGACCTCGTGATCCACCCGCCTCGGCCTCCCAAAGTGCTGGGATTACAGGCTTGAGCCACCGCGCCCGGCCTAATTTTTGTAATTTTAGTGGAGATAGGGTTTCACCATGTTAGCCAGGCTAATCTTGAACTCCTGACCTCAGGTGATCTGCCTGTCTCAGCCTCCCAAAGTGCTGGGATTACAGGTGTGAGCCACCGTGCCCATTGGCTTCTCTTTTTTAAAATAAACAAAGTCACATTCTCACTATGTTGCCCAGGCTGGTCTCAAACTCCTGGCCTTAAGTGATCCTCCCACCTCAGTCTCCCAAAGTGCTAGGATCACAGGCGTGAGCCACTGCACCCATCCTGGCTTTTCTTTCCTTCTTTTCTTTCTTCCCTTCCTTCCTCCCTCCGTCCCTTCCTCCCTTCCCTTTCTTCTTCCTTCCTTTTTTTTTTTTTTTTTTTTTTTTGACACAGAGACTCACTCTGTTGCCTAGGCTAGAGTGCAGTGGTACAATCTCAGTTCACTGTCCAGGTTCAAGAGATTCTCCTGCCTCATAGTAGCTGCAATTACAGGCACAGACCACCTTGCCCAGCTAATGTTTGCATTTTTAGTAGAGACGGTGTTTCACCATGTTGGCCAGGCTGGTCTCAAACTCCTGACCTCAGGTGATCCACCTGCCTTGGCCTCCCAAAGTGCTGGGATTAAAGGCATTACCGTGCCTGGCCTGCGACTTTTCTTAATAGCATGAAACTAGCAAAGATTTAAATCCTTTGCAGGCTATCTTAATAGAAGCACGGGATCAGCCCCTAGGAAGCAGGAGGTTTACTGTGCTCTACACTGAAGGTGTTAAGTGTAATTCTAGAACCTTTAGTTAATAAAAACTCATCTCCAATAAAGGAACACTAGGAGAAAGGAAATGCCGAAAGGTCTGCGAATGTTTGCCTAATAAAGAAACTACGTGAGACCTCAGTTTTGATATTTGAAAGGCCACTATGAAGAAATGATGCCTATCTAAAGAAATAAGAATAAGATGTATGGGTTTAAATTGCAGGGAGGCAGATTTTACTAGACAGAAATAAAACCTGTTGAGGCCGGGTGCGGTGGTTCACGCCTGTTATCCCAGGACGTCGGGAGACTGAGGCAGGTGGATAACCTGAGGTCAGGAGTTTGATACCAGTCTGGCCAACATGGCGAAACCCTGTCTCTACTGAAAATACAAAAGTTAGCAAGGTGTGGTGGCACATGCCTGTGGTCCCAGTTACTTGGGAGGTTGAGGCAGGAGAATTGCTGGAATGCAGGAGGTGGATGGAGGCTGCAGTGAGCCGAGATTGTGCCACTGTACTCCAGCCCAAGTGACGGAGCAAGACTCTGTCTAAATAAATAAATAAGCAAACAACAAACCCGTTGAGAGAAACTGAGCTACAAAAAAAGGAATGGTCTGCTTTGTGAAATTGTGAGCGCTCAAGCACAGACTGGATCAGAAGCGTGGAAAAGCTACACAGATGCACAGTGCAAAACCCGCACGACGGAACATGGAGGCCCTGGGCCGGACAAAAGGCTGTCAGTGGTGTTGTACGGGTGTAAGCTTAGATTCAGTGGGAAGGCTGGACCAGTAAAGATACTATTCTGGGAGTCCTGCCTCTTTTTTCGAGACAGGGTCTCATTCTGTTGCCCAGGCTGGAGTGCAGTAGAGCTGTCACAGCTCACCGCAAACTTGAACTCTTGGACTCCAGTGATTTTCCTGCCTCAGCCTTTTGAATAGCTGGTACTATAGGCACACACCACTGTGCCTGGTTAATTTTATTACTTTTATTTTTTGTAGAGATGGGGTCTCGCTATGTTGACCAGGCTGCTCTTGAACTCTTGACTCAAGCAATCCACTCAGCTCAGCCTCCCAAAGTGCTGGGATTACAGGTGTGTGGCACTGTGCCCAGTGAGAATCCTATTTTTAATATTTCTTCTATTGGGCTGCGTGCAGTGGCTCACCCCACTACACTCTAGTCTGGGCAACAGAGCAAGACTCTGTCTCAAAGAACAACAACAAAAAAATTATTCTTGTATCACCTTCAAAAGTACGGCAAGGGAAAAATAAAATTCAAAAGAAGCCGGTTTTTCTACAACAGGGAAAGAGCATTTTGGCTAATGACTTTCCATCCCTTTAGACTCAATTATGACAGTGTCTTTAAAATTCATTTTAAGTATATAGCAATGAATATTTGAAATAATAAAGACAATAAACCTTGAGACAAACAATAATGAGAAAGTCTTTTTTCTGCCCCCTACTAAATAGTGTCTGTAATTTACTTTAAAATACTGCAGCAAAGGCAATGCGTTATTGTACTTGTATTGGATAGTTGAAATGACACCCCAGGGGTTGTCATTTTCTTAACTGAGGACTTGCATCCTGAAGTGGTTAGCAAGTGTTGTATCAGAAAGCCCCCATTCCAGATGTAGCTACTCTGAAGGCTTCAGCTAGCTTTCTCTCTCATCAACGCTAAGTTACATATGAATGTTTACAATGAGTTTTTTCACTGGTGAAATAATTTTTTTTTTTTTTTTTTTTTGGCAGAGTTTTACTCTGTTGCCCAGGCTGGAGTACAATGGCACAATCTTGGTTCACTGCCACCTCAATCTCCCAGGTTCAAGTGATTGTCCTACCTCAGCCTCCTTCCTGAGTATCTAGGGTTACAGGCACCCACCGCCACGCCCAGCTAACATTTATTTTTTTTTTTTTTGTATTTTTAGTAGAGATGGATTTTCACCATGTTGGCCCGGCTAGCCTTGAACTCCTGACCTCAGGTGATCCACCTGTCTTGGCCTCCCAAAGTGCTGGGATTACAGGCATGAGCCACCATGCCCAGCCTAATAATTTGTTAATTAACATAATGGTTGGTGAAAGTAGGCACTAATTGGAGAAATTAGTGGTGTTTAATATTCTTCATTGTTGTTGTTGGAGACAGAGTCTCACTCTGTGCCCAGGCTGGAGTGCAATGACATGATTTTGGCTCACTGCAACCTCCGCCTCCCAGGTTCAAGCAATTCTGTGTCTCAGCCTCCTGAATAGTTGGGACTATAGGCCACACCACCACACCCTGCTAATTTTGGTAGTTTTAGTAGAGACAGGGGTTTCACCATGTTGGCCAGGCTGGTCTTGAACTCCTGACCTCAAGTGTTCCTCTCACCTGGACCTCCAGATACTCAAATTCCAAAGTGTTGGGATTATAGGCGTGAACCACTGTGCCCAGCAATACATGTTGACTGGCTAGACTGTTTTAGAGACATTCCCACACTTGCTTGGACAGAGCATAAGAATCTAGCAAAAGCCAGGTGTGCACTCCTAGAACCCCAGCACTTTGGGAGGCTGAAGCAGGCAGATCACTTGAGCTCAGAAATTCAAGACCAGCCTGGGCAACAAGGCAAAACCCTGTCTCTGTAAAAAATATGAAACAAAAAAATTAGCTGAGCATGGTGGTATGCACTTGTAGTTCCAGCTACTTGGGAGACTGAGGCGGGAGGACAAAGTGAGCCTGGGAGGTCAAGCCTGAGGTGAGCCCTGATTGCACCACTGTATTGCAACCCAGGCTTTAGAGTGAGACCCTGTAATCCCAGCTATTTGGGAGGCTGAGGCAGAAGAATTGCTTGAATTGGAGACCAGCTAGGGCAACATGGTGAAACCTCATCACCTAAAAAAAAAAAAATAGAGGCCAGGTACGGTGGCTTACATCTGTAATCCCAGCACTTTGGGAGGCCGAGGCGGGCAAATCATGAGGTCAGGAGTTTGAGACCAGGCTGGCCAACATGGTGAAACCCGTCTCTACTAAAAGTACAAAAATTAGCTGGGTGTGGTGGCACATGCCTGTAATCCCAGCTACTCGGGAGGCTGAGACAGGAGTATCCCTTGAACCAGGGAGGCAGAAGTTGCAGTGAGCCGAGATCACGCCACTGCACTCCAGCCTGGGCTTTATGTCTAACAACAACAAAAATAAAACAAAATAGAAGAATCTAGCAAGCCCTGAAGAAGGCTGTGCTCATAAGAATGATTCCTATGACTGAGAAACATTTCCTTAAAAAAAGAAAAAAGCAAAAAAAGATTAAAAGGATGATTCCTGAGTTTGAATTCCTAAACAGTCCTATGTCCAGACATTGGGCTACACAGACTCTCTGGTTGTCTGATACCTCACTGTGAGGCTCTAGGATTCTGCCTTTAGACACTACCTTCACCCTCAATGAACCTTTCAGGTAAGATGCATTGAGATCACTTTAACGAACAGAAAGCTGAGCGTTCATCCAGCTTAAACAGATTGGAGGAACTGGGAAACAGCTACTTGGTAATAAATGTTAGTGCAGTAAAATTCAGGTGAGACTTGCTGGTATCAAGGTTGTGGGGAGGGCTGGGCGCGGTGACTCACACCTGTAATCTCTAGCACTTTGGGAGGCTTTGGAGCCCAGGAGCTAGAGACCAGCCTGGGCAATATGGTGAAACCCCATCTCCGCAAAAAAAACACAGAAAATTAGTGAGGCATGGTGTTACATGCTTGTAGTCCCAGCTGTTTTGGAGGCTGAGGTGGGAGGATGGCTTCAGCAAAGGGAAGCAAAGGTTGCAGTGAGATCACACCACTGCCCTCCAGCCTGGGTGGCAGAATGAGACTCCTTTTCAAAAAAAAAAAAGAAAAAGAAAAAAAGGTGGGGAGTTAGGCAAATCTCACTTATCCATAACCATAACCGTTGGTAGCTACTGCTATACATCAAAAGCAAAATAAAACAAAAAACCCTACGAGTTGTGCATGATCAAACTGGGCTGTCGGTTTACACCACCATTCTGCTGTGAGATAATTCTGTGCCCTTCTAGGAGGTTCTGGGTGGTTCTAAGATCCACCTCCACCATCAATCTTGACCCACAGTAAGCCTATGATGGAAAGAATCTTGCTAACTTTCCCAGTGGAGGTGTAGGGAAATGCCAAGTCAGCGATAAGGCTAACTATCCGTTTTACAGTCCTCTTTCTACCCGATTTCCTACCAGTATGTGAGCTATTAACAGGCTTAAACCCAGAAAATACTCCTAAAAAAATTCTACATGGTAGCGACTCCTGAACACTGACGAGAAGTTACATTTGCATCAGTCTTTCCTGGTCCTGCCCTCCCAGGGATTGTTTGCACCAGAAGCAAAAGAGTTTCCATGAAAACATCTTGGTTGTTTGATCTAGCCTCTTAATTTACTGTCTCTGTTTTCCTTACCCTTCTTTCCTCCATCCCTCAACTCCCAGCATCCTTGACACCCCCGCTGGTTTCACCGGCTTACTAACTGGCCCCTTGATTATGCTGAAGATGACGAGGGAGTGAATGCTTCCTCCCTGACCCTAAGCAGTAACCACCTACCTGAAGTGACATCATGGTTAATCCCACTGACAGAAATGACAGCATTAGCAAGATTATTATGATTCTCGTCAAGCACCATTCCCTTGATGCCCTGGTGAACCTGCAGGAACAAGTATATGGTTATGATCATAAAACATTTGCATGGTGTTTTAGAGTCTCAAAGCCCTTTCTCGTATGTTTTTGCATTTTATCTTCACAGAGATGAAGGTAATAGTCTCTCAACTGGTCTCTTTGCCTCTCTCCCTGCCCCAATTAATCTCTTCGCAGTTAGAGTGGTCAGAATGATCCTGCTAAAGCCTGACTCAAATCATGTCACTATTCTATCTACTCAAAACCTAACGCACACTGAGCAAAAGCTAAAGTTCTTGGGGTGCCCTGTCTGTAAAGCTGCGTGTTAGCTCTCTGATCCCATCTCCAACCACCTTTCCTCTCCCTTACTTCTGAGATCAGTCCAGCCGCATTGGTATCCTGGCTTTCTGTTTCGTTTTGGTTTTTCAATTTCCTGTGATAGATTGTGATAAAATACACATAAAATAAAATTTACCATTTTAACCATTTTAAGTATACAGTTCCATGTTATTAATACATTTAGCCGGGCGCAGTGGCCCACACCTGTAATCCCAGACCTTTGGGAGGTTGACGTGGGCAGATCACCTGATGTCAGGAGTTTGAGACCAGCCTGACCAACAGAGTGAAACCCCGTCTCTACTAGAAATGCAAAAATTAGTCAGGCATGGTGGTGAATGCCTGTAATCCCAGCTACTCAGGAGGCCGAGACAGGACCGCTTAAACCCAGAAGGCAGAAGTTGCAGTGGGCCGAGATCGTGCCACTGCACTCTAGCCTAGGCGACAGCGCGAGACTTTGTTTAAAAATAAAATTGTAATGTTGTGCAACCATTACCACCACCCATCTGCGTAGGTCTTTTTATCTGGAAAAACTGAAACCAGATATCCACTAAACAATGATTCTCTATTCTGCCCTCCCGCAGCCCCTGGCAACTACCATTTTATTAATATTTTCCATCTCTATAATTTTGACTGCTCTAAGTACCTCATATAAGTGGAATAATAGAGTATTAGTCTTTTTGTGGGTGGCTAGCTTCACTCGGCATAATGTCCTCAAGTTTCATCCATGCTGTAGCATGTAGCGGAATTTCCTTCCTTTTTAAGGCTGCATAATATTCCACTGTATGGATATACAACATTCGTTTATACAGTCATCCATCAATGAACACTGGGTTGCTTCCACTTTTTGGCTATTGTAAATAATGCTGTTATGAATATGGGTGTGCAAATATCTCTTTGAGGCCTTATTTCCGTTCTTTTGAATATATACCCAAAAGTGTCATTGAGCATATAGAATTCTAATTGTGTGAGGAATTGCCATAACCATTTTTTATAATGACTGCACCACTTTACATTCTAACCAATTTGAGGTGGGATCTGGCTGTGGTGTTAATTTGCATTTCCCTAATGATTAGTGATGCTGGCATTTTTCATATGCTTTTTGTTGATTTTGTATTTGCTGTTGCGTCCATGTCAAGGAACCCTTTTCTCCCTAGAAATCTGCATGTTTCTCTCTCTCATCTCCTTGAAATTTTTGTTTAAATGTCACTTCCTCTGTAGGACTTTTTCATACCCTTTTTCTTTTAACATGTTATATAATTTATTGTTTGCTGCCTGTCTCTCCTCACTAGAAGATAAGTTCCGTATGGGCAGGGATATTTTCTTATTTATTCATAATTCCAAGCATATAGAATAGTTTCTGACAGATAGTTGTGCTTGACAATTTGTTCTTCAGAAGGGTCTTGCTCTGCTGCCCCAGCTGGAGTGCAATGGCATGATCACAGCTCACTGCAGCCTTGACCTCCTGGGCGCAGGCGATCCTGCGACCTCATCCTCCTATGTAGCTGGGTCTACAGGAGCACACCACCATGCTTGGCTAATTTTTTTTTTTTTTTTTTTTAAGTAGACGGGTCTAGCTATGTTTCCCAGGCTGGTCTCAAACTACTGAGCTCAAGTGATCCTCCCATCTCAGCTTCCCAAAGTGCTGGGGTTACAGGTATGAACCACCGTGACTGGCTGCTCAATAATGTTGAAAGAATAAAGTCAGAGTAAAAGTGAGACCCAAACCAGTGAAACACCTTGCCTGCCACCGAGAAGCACTTTTCCTTTTGCAAACATGAAAGTTAACAAATGAGATTTTACCTCTTCCAGGAACTGGATTAGGGCTTCCCGATTACCCAGCCACTCCCGTTGTAACTCCTCTTGTGGGGGAAACTTGTTGCAACTCAGTTCCAGCGTGATATCAAAGCAGTTGGTATGGAGATAATTAAAGTCTTGCATTCCTAAAGAAAAGAGGGCAGCAGCAGATTTCCATAACTAGGTTCCCACTCAACGCCCCATCTCATCTCTCTCTCTTTTTAAAATTTTCTATTTATTTGGGAATTACTTTTTTATTTTATTTCATTGGCACATAATATGTACATATTCATGTATATCACATAGTATATATTATACACATGTGCATATTCATGTGTATATTCAGTGACGTTTCAATACATACACTGTATAGTGATCAGATCAGGGTAATTAGCATACCCATCCTCCCAAACATTTATCATATCTTTGTCTTGGAAACATCCAGCATCTTCTTCATTACCTTCTTTTCCTCATCACCTTCTATTCTATCTCTTGACCTCTATTTCTTTCTTTCCCCTATAAAACCCTTCCCAGAGTTCCCAGTTCACTACCTTTCTCTCTCTGCAGTTCCCTCTCTTCATAAATGCCCATTTTGTCATCTTCATCCTTCATGTTTTTTTCCATTTCATGACTGAATTTTATTTCTTGTCCCTTTTATCATTTCCCAAGTCTGCTTATTATCTGTGCCTTACTATTGATTATGCACATGAATTGCTTTTAGGAGAAAAGATTTTCTCCTTGAACTACAATGTTCTTCAGACCTGGCAGATTAGGAATAAGATTAATATTTTGCTTTCACATCCCTCCCACTAAGAACATAATATTAATCTGAAAATACCCATCCCAGAAAAACAGACTCCTGAAAAAGCAGAAGACAGCTATATTTTCGTCTTTTTCTATAAAATACTTGCTTGTTCTGATCTTCTACATTATTCAGTCGAATCAATTACTCTTTAACATGTTTCTTATTATTAGGATGGTTGTTTGCATTACAATTTAATTTGGGTTAAAAATTATCTATTTTAAAATGTCTATACTACCCAAGATGATCTACAGATTTAATGCAATCTCTATCAAAATCCCAATAACCTTTGTTGCAAAAATAGAAAACCCATCCTAAAATTTATATGGAATTTTAAGCACCCCTGAATAGCAAGAGTAATCTTGAAAAAGAATAACAAAGTTAGAGAATCACAATTTCTCATTTTGAAACTTGCTACAAAGCTACAGTAATCAAAACAATGTGGTACTGGTATAAAGACAGGTATATAGATCAATGGAACAGAAGGTGGCCCAGAAGCCCTTGCATATACAGTCAAAGGATTTTTGACAAGAATGGCAAGACCAAATGGGGAAAGGATAGTCATGTCAACAAACGGTGCTGGGAAAACTGCCTCTCCAAATGCAAAATAATGAAGCTGGAGCCTTATCCAACACCATATACAAAAATTAACTCAAGATGGATCAGAGACCTAAATGTAAGACCCAAAACTATAAAACTCTTAGAAGAATACACAGGGCAAGAACTTCTTGACCTTGGATTTGGCAATGATTTCCTGGGTATGAAATCAAAGACACAGGAAACAAAAGAAAAAAATCACAGATTAGGTTTCATAAAAATGGAAAAATTTTGTTCATCAAGAGACAGCATCTCTGGGACAGAATAGGTGATGACAGAATCAAACAAACAAACACACACAATGTCAACAGAGTAAAAAGGCAATCATGAAATGGAAAAAATATTTGTGATTCATATATCTGATAAACATTAATATCCAGAATACATAGAGAACTCCTAAAACACAGCAATAACAACCAAAACCCCCAAACAGCTGGGCACGGTGGCTCAAGCCTGTAATCCCAGCACTTTGGGAGGCCGAGGCGGGTGGATCACGAGGTCAAGAGATCGAGACCATCCTGGGTCAACATGGTGAAACCCCATCTCTACTAAAAACACAAAAAATTAGCTGGGCATGGTGGCGCGTGCCTGTAATCCCAGCTACTCAGGAGGCTGAGGCAGGAGAATTGCCTGAACCCAGGAGGCGGAGGTTGCGGTGAGCCGAGATCGCGCCATTGCACTCCAGCCTGGGTAACAAGAGCGAAACTCCGTCTCAAAAAAAAAAAAACAAACAAACAAACCCCAAACAACTTGATTTTTAAAATCAGCAAAGGACTTGAATAGGCATTTCTCCAAAGAAGGTATATAAATGGGCAATAAGTACCTGAAAAGATGCTCAATATCACTAATCATTAGAGAAATGCAAATCAAACTACCATGAGATACTACCTTGCACTTATTAGGATAGGTACTATCAAAAAGACAAAGTAAGAGTTGGTGAGGATGTGGAGAAATTGGAACTCCTGTGCACGGGTGGTGTTTTCTATGGAAAACAATATGGAAGTTCCTTAAAAAATTAATAATGGAACTACCTTATGTCCAACAATTCCACTTCTGGGTTTATATATCAAAAAGAACAGAAATCAGAGTCTCAAAGAGATCTTTGCACATCCATATTTGTAGCACCATTATTTATAACAGCTATAATGCAAAAGCAACCCGAGTGTCCACTGGTGGAAAAATGAGAAACAAAATGTGGTGTAAACACACAATGGAATATTGTTCAGCCTTAAATGTAAGGAAATTCTGACAAACACTGGAACATGGATGAACTCTGGGTACATTATGGTAAGTGAAATAAGGCATTCACAAAAAAAAAAAAACCAAATACTGCGTGATCCCACTTGTATGAGGTACTTAGAGCAGTCAAAATCATAAAGACAAAAAGTAGAATGGTGGTTGCTAGGGGCTGGGGGATGGGAAAATGGAGAGTTATTGTTTAATGAGTATAGAGTTTCAGTTTTACAAGATGAGAAGAGTTCTGGAGATGAGGGCTGATGATGATTGTACAACATTACAAATGTACTTAATAACACTGAATCAGATGCTTAAAAATTACTACAACGGTAAATTTTACGTTATGTGCATTTTACCACAATAAAGATGAAAAAAATTATCACTTACTTTTTAAGCTGATGAGTGCAAGCAGCTGTTACAGAAAGAATGGGGAAAGTTGAAGAATAATAACTACAGCCTATTAAATTGGCTCTCTCCAAACAGTATGGAGGTTCCTCAAAAAACCAAAAACAGAACTACCAGCTGATTCAGCAATCTTATTGCTGGGTATATACCCAAAATAAAGGAAATCAACCTATTGAAGAGTTATCTCCGCTCCCATGTTTGTCGCAGCACTGTTCACAATAGCCCAGGTTTAGAAGCAACCTAAATGTCCATCAACAGACAAATGAATAAAGAAACTATGGCACATAATACATGATGGAGTACTATTCTGTCATTAAAAAAATAAGATCTTGGCCGGGCGCTATGGCTCAAGCCTGTAATCCCAGGACTTTGGGAGGCCGAGGCGGGTGGATCACTAGGTCAAGAGATCGAGACCATCCTGGTCAACATGGTGAAACCCCGTCTCTAATAAAAATACAAAAAATTAGCTGGGCATGGTGGCACGTGCCTGTAATCCCAGCTACTCGGGAGGCTGAGGCAGGAGAATTGCCTGAACCCAGGAGGCGGAGGTTGCGGTGAGCCGAGATCGCGCCATTGCACTCCAGCCTGGGTAACAAGAGCAAAACTCCGTCTCAAAAAAAAAAAAAAAAAAACCATAAGATCTTGCCATCTGCAAAAACAAGGATGAAGCCAGGCACAGAAAACAGACTTTGCATGTTCTTACTCATTCGGGCTAAAAATTTAAATAATTGGGCCGGGCATGGTGGCTCACGCCTGTAATCCCAGCACTTTGGGAGGCCGAGGTGGGCAGATCACGAGGTCAAGAGATAGAGACCATCCTGGCCAACATGGTGAAACCCCGTCTCTACTAAAAATACAAAAAGAATTAACTGGGCCTGGTGGCACCCTCCTGTAGTCCCAGCTACTCGGGAGGCTGAGGCAGAAGAATTGCTTGAACCTGGGAGGCAGAGGTTGCAGTGAGCCGAGATCATGCCACTGCACTCCAGCCTGGAGCCTGGTGATGGAGTGAGACTGTCTCAAAAAATATATATATATATTTTTAAATAATTGAACTCAAGAAAATAGAGAGGAAGAATGGTTACCAGAGGCTGGGAAGGATGGAGGGAGTAGGAAGAATGGGGATGGTGAATGGATACAAAAAATTGAAAGAATGAAAGATAGCACAAAAGGGTGACTACTGTCCGTAATAATTTGCTGTACCTTTTAGAATAACTGAGGGAGTACAACTGGAATGTTGGTAACACAAAGAAATAATGCATGTTTGAGGATATGGACATCTCATTTACTCTGATGTAATTATTATACATTGTATGCCTGTATCAAAATATCACATATACCCCAGAAATATATATACTTTGTATGTATCCATAAAAATTGAAAAATGCTTAAATAAAATAAATAAGTAAATTGGTTCTCTCCATGCCTTAGAATCACCTAGAAGGCTGAGCCTTCTGGCTAAATACAGCTTGCTGGGCTTCACCCCAAGAATTTCTGATTCAGTAGGTATGAGGTGGGGTACATGTATATTTCTAATAAGTTCCCCGCTGATGCTGATACGCTAATAAAGAGACCACACTGTTGGAAGATTCATTTTGATAAATTTAATGACCTTGGAATTGTACCAGCTTAATTTAGGGCAATGATTCTCAGTGGAGGCGTGGGCCTTGCTGTCTCAGAGGACGGAGAGAGAGGAGAAAGAAAGAAAAAAAAGGAACAAGCATAATCTGAAAAAGTGTATTTGTTATTTTCAGTTTGGAAAGCAAAAAATAATTTCACTTTCATAACACAAACTAAAGAAAGTAATTTTTTTTTAAAAGATTTAAATTTATTTATTTATTTATTTATTTATTTATTTATTTTTTAGAGACAGGGTCTCACTCTGCTGCCCAGGCTGGAGTGCAATGTCAGGATTATAGCTCACTGCAGCCTCAAACTCCCACCTTAAGCCATCCTCCTACCTCAGCCTCCCAAAGCACTGGGATTACAGGCATGAGCCACTGTGCCCAGCTGTGCCTTGTATTTAAGCAAATTTTCTTTTTTTTACTTTTTTTTTTTTTTTTGAGATGGAGTTTTACTCTTGTTGCCCAGGCTGGAGTGCAGTGGCACGATCTTGGCTCACTGCAACCTCCACCTCCAGGGTTCAAGTGATTCTCCTGTCTCAGCCTCCCGAGTAGCTAGAATTACAGGCATGCACCACCACACCCTGCTAATTTTGTATTTTTAGTAGAGATGGGATTTCTCCATGTTGGTCAGGCTGGTCTTGAACTCCTGACCTCAAGTGATGCACCTGCCTCAACCTCCCAAATTGTGAATCACCACACCCGACCATCAAGCGAGTGTTCATCCCCCGTCTGCCCTTCCAATACATGGCAACTCCTCAGTTTTGCACCTCTCTACCCTCCACAGGACCAGCCACCAACTCAGCGCTCACCAATCTGCTGCCTGGTCCATGGCCAGGTTAGATTTGAGGGAATGGGGAAAGACAGATGTTAGAGAATGATTCCTAAAAGAACCTAGCTTCTTGCTCCAGACTCTTCTCTATCTTTCAGTTCCTTATCCAGTGAAGGCTCATAAACAGAGGTCCTATCTTGACCCCTGATCATGGGGAAGGCCCACGGGATAGAAACAGAAGTCTCTTGTAGAGGTTTCTGCTCTTCAAGCCTATGTTATCAATGGCCAATGTCCACAGCAAACTCCTGCTTGTAGGAGCTGGGTCAGGGAGCGTATCTCAGAGAAACTAATTGTGCCCAGGCCAGCTCCTCTGCTCATCCATTGCTATGTGAGGCATACCTCTGTGCTACTTTTTAAAATACAGTTACAACATTTACAAGCCAGGCATTTCCAAATGCCTTATGTGTATTATTTTATTTAATACTTACATAAAAATTATGAGGCAAGTATTCTTTCTCTCTCTTTTTTTTTTTTTTTTTTTTTGCAGATGGAGTCTCACTCTGTTGCCTAGGCTGGAGTGCAGTGGTGCAATCTTGGCTCACTGCACTGCAGCCTTGACCTCCTGGGCTCAGGTGATCCTCCTACCTCAGCCTCCACATTAGCTGGGACTACAGGTGTGCACCACCATGCCCGGCTATTTTTTTTTTTTTTTGGTAGGAATGAGGTCTCACTATGATGCCCAGGCTGCTCTCAAACTACTGGCCTCAAGAGATTCTCCCTTCTCAGCCTCCCAAGGTGCTGGGATTATAGGCATGAGTCACCATGCCTGGCCTTACTCTTCTTAATTACAGACGAGGACACCAAAGCACAGAGAGATTAAATAATTACCCCACAGCCACATGACCAGTAAATGGGCAAGCCAGGTTTCAACCCAGTTAACTCTCAGATCCCACACTTGACTGCACTATTTTCCTCCTATGCCCTAATCTATTGTGTAAACCACCAGTTTCACAGGACCAAAAGGTGTCCCTACTTTAGTTTTAAAGAATCACAAGATGATCACTAAATGCCAACCTGAGACTTCACCATTTTCCAGATCTCATCTTGAGTGCAAAATTCTATGCTATTCCCATTGTTTCCCTGAGAAAACTGGGAAGAAATTTATTTATTTATTTATGAGATGGAGTTTTGCTTTTGTCACCCAGGCTGGAGTGAAGTGGCGCGATCTTGGCTCACTGCAACCTCTGCCTCCTGGGTTCCAGTGATTCTCCTGTCTCAGCCTCCTGAGTAGCTAGGACTCAAGTGCACACCACCATGCCTGGCTAATTTTTGCATTTTTAGTAAAGATGGAGTCTTAACATGTTGGCCGGGCAGATTTTGAACTCCTGGCCTCAGGTGATCCACCCGCCTTGGCCAAAGTGCTGGGATTACAGGCATGAGCCACCGTGCCTGGCGAAAACTGGGAATTTCGAAGGAGAAATGAGCACTATTCCACTTCAGCTTGAGCAGTTGCCAGGACTCCCCTTACCCTTGCTGAGAGAATACCAGGAAGCCCCATTGATGATGCCATCTGGGAAGTAATCCCCACAGTTCCAACCTTGGTACATCCATCCGTGTGCATAGGAGTAGACCTTGGCCAGCTAGAGGAAAAGCAGGCAGAAAAGGACCTTGATGATTCCCAACTCAAATGGAAATGCTCCTGCTCACAACTAGGGTGAAGCCAAGAGGCACTGCTGGGTACATGATCAGTGGATTATTGGCTTTAGTGAAATAAAATAGGATCTGGGATAGAGCCAGTGTATGTGTGTGTAAGACTGTGTGTATGTAGGTGAGTATGCGTGACTGCATGTGTGTGAATGTGACTGTGTGTCTACGAGAGTGTATGTGTGGTAGACTCGAGTTAGGAGATCTGTATTCTGATTCTGTCACTATCTTGGGGCTGAGTTTTCTCTTGCGCAAAGTGAGGAGTGGCAGTAGATGATATTGAAGGTCCCTTGTTGTTGTGCCATTTTCTAGCCGAATTTTGTCAATGAAATCAAAGAGAAAGTAAGGTAGGACTTCTCCAGGAAAAGCAATGTGTATTTAGGGGGTGAGAGGTGTGTGTTAGAGGAATAGGAACATATTTGAACTCTACAATTCTACTTCATTACTATTTTATAACAGTGGACAGAGTGAGATTGATGGAGAAAAAACAATGTGCTATTCACCATGTAGTGCATTAATGACTAATAATATCATTAGTTTATTTATATTACATATTTTTATAATTTAGTTTATATATTTTATTATAAAATAATTCCTTTTTTTTTTTTGAGATAGAGTTTTGTTCTTGTTGCCCAGGCTGCTGTAGTGCAATGGCGTGATCTCAGTTCACTGCAACCTCCGCTTCCTGAGTTCAAGTGATTCTCCTGCCTCAGCCTCCCGAGTAGCTGGGATTACAGGTGCCCACACCATGCCCGATAATTCTTGTATTTTTAGTAGAGATGGGTTTTCACCATGTTGGCCAGACTGGTCTCAAACTCCTGACTTCGTGATCTGTCCGCCTCAGCCTCCCAAAGTGCTGGTATTACAGGTGTGAGCCACTGTGCCAGGCCAATAATTACAAATTTATTATATTATACCTTTTTACATATTATTAATATAAAATTAATGTTAACATATTTTATTCTATTTTGAATTGCTATTTAAACCTTTTTCATGTAGTTAATTTTTCTGTTTTTCTTTAAGGCTCCACCTAATACCATCACAGTCTATTTTTCATTTATATAGACATATTATGATAAAATTATAATTTAGACCCCCCTGAAATTCACATTTAATGACACTCACACTATTAGTCTTCGGGCATATTTCTCGCTCATCATTGGCCTAAGTATTTTCTGCATTGCGGTAATTACTATAAAGCTTTCTTTGTATTTTCTTTTTTATGCATCTATGGCTTACCATTCAAAACAAAATGTAATTTCCCAGACTGTAAGCACCTCACAAGCGGGCGGTGTTTTCAATTATTTTCTGTGGACTCGCACTGAATAGGGCTCTGTGTGACTGACCCTAAGCTCATCTCCTGAGCCCCGGGTTCCCCAGGCGGGACAGGCTGCCGCGCCACATACCTTCTGGAAAAGCTTGTCGTCAGGCGTGGGGGTGTTGGCGGGGCGGCGGACCCCTCGGACCGGGTGCTGGAAGGACCTGTCGTATGGGTAATTGGCCACCACCGCCCCTCCGTGGAGATTGGCTGAAAGCACAAAGTTGAAGGAGTGCATCCACCGGATCACCGCCCGGGTCTCGGGTTCCACCTGGGAGGAGGAGAGAGGCTGATGGTGAAGGAGCAACCGGGGCTACCAACCAAACGCGGTTAGAACAAGGCCGTCGGGAAGAGGCCCGAGGAGGTGCAACGTCTGAACGAACAGTGAGCGCCCGCTGGATATGAGAAGGGGAGACGGGGAAATGCTGAGCTTTGGAACGATGGTTTCAGCAATGGCATGGATAGGACTTTTTTCAAAATGAAATCTTACGTCGAATCCCAGTATACAAAATAGGTAAAAAGAGAGCTAAATTCAGGGTAAGGAAACTATGCTGTATGATACCATAATGGTGGCTATATATCATCACACCTTTGTCAAAACCCACAGAATGTACAACTCCAAGAGAGCAGTAAGGTAACTATGGACTCAGAATGCTCATGATGAGTCAAGTTGGTAGGTTCATGACTGACAGTGACAAATGCACCACTCTCGGGTGGGATGCTGACGGTGGGGTGGGCAGAGTGGGGCAGGGAGTATATGAGGACTCTGTACTTTTTGATCAATTTTGCTGCGAACCTAAAACTACCCTAAAAAAAACAAAGCTATTGAGAGAGAAAGGGAGAAGGAGAGGGAGGGAGAGAGGGAGAGACAGAGAAAGAGAGAGAGACAGAGACAGAGAAAGAGAGAGAGAGAGAGAGAGAGAGAGAGAGAGAGAGAGAGGTTTTTTTTGGTTTTTGTTTTGTTTTGTTTTGTTTTTGAGACTGGGTCTCACTCTGTCACCCAGATTGGAATGCAGTGGTACAATCTCAGCTTATTGCAGCCTCCACCTCCTGGACTCAAGCAATCCTCCCACCTCAGCCTCCCTAGTAGCTGGGATTACAGGCATGCAACACCACACCTGGCTAATTTTTGTCTTTTTTGTAGAGATGGGGTTTTGCCATGTTGCCAAGGCTAGTCTTTTTTTTTTTTTTTTTTTTTTTTGACTTCATACTACAAGGCTACAGTAACCAAAGAGGCTGGTCTTAAACTCCTCAAGCAATCTGCCTGTCTCTGCCTCTCAAAGTGTTGGGATTACAGGCATGAGCCACCATTCCCAGCCAAAAAAGAGCTCTATATGAAGAGGTACCATGATTGGAGAGCTCAGAGCCCCAACTTGGCGTCTCTCTAGACCCTAGAAAAGGGTTTCCGTTTTACCCACTGCTCCAGTGACTTTTAAGTCATCTTAGCAGAAATCTAGGACTCCAATAAATCTGCTGGACAATGCTAGTTTACAGTGATGGCTTCAACCTCCTCCCCCACTGTAATGTTGACATGTAGAACACACTCCTGTGGTCATATCCAAGTCTCGTGGGTTAGACATACTGTCAGATGGGCCAGTCTTGGCTAAGCAGTGAAATTCTACCCTTTCTATTGCATATTATATTGCTAGCTAGTGACGGTATTCCAAAAAAAAAAAAAAGCCTTGAATCCACTTGGACTTGCAGTCTAAGTAAATAATTTACAGTCTTCTGTGTTTTTCCTCCTCTCGGGATGAACATGCTTAGATATTACGTGGTGTTCCTGTGTTAATGGCTCCTCCTGGACCATGGGTCAGCTCTAAAGGCTCCATCTTTTCCATGCCAAGGGGACTGGATAAGTAGGGTTGAATCTCAATCAGAATGGATAACATTTCGAGGGCACCAGTCTTGGTCTGTGACCAGGGCTCAGACCCTCTGGAGCAGTTCTTTGTGTCCTAAGCCTCTGTCTATCAGAATAAGGCCAACTTCTCACTGTTCCTCTTCCTCAAGGCTGTTCCATCAGGAGTGAGGGAAATCTCATTGCTTTTTCCTTCAAAATTTAGACGAGGATTGAGTGGGAGTCTAGTTATCATTGATTCAATTATCTTCTTTTACTTAGAGGAACAAGTTGAACATCAGAACATTCTTCTGGCTGGATATGCTGACTAACACAAAGTTTTTTGTTTTTTTTTTGGTTTTTGGTGTTTTTTTTTTTTTTTTTTTTTTTTTTGAGATGGAGTCTCACTCTGTCACACAGTCTGGAATGCAGTGATGCAATTTCTAACCATCACCATCTGGGTTCAAGCGATTCTCCTGCCTCAGCCTTCCAAGTAGCTGGGATTACAGGAACCCACACCACACCTGGCTAATTTTTGTATTTCTAGTAGAGATGTGGTTTTTACCATGTTAGCCAGGTTGGTCTCGAACTCCTGACCTCAGCTGATCCACCCACTTCTGCCTCCCAAAGTGTTGGGATTACAGACATCGCACCCAGCCTTACAAAGTTATTTTTTATTTGCTATTTACTTGAACCAAAAGGATAGTTGCTGTCTGAAATCTAACATACCAGCATGGCCTTTGCTTCATTTTCAAGAGAGAAAAAAACCCAGGGTATTCCATTTGGGAAACTCCCAGTTAAAAGGCTTACACCTGCTTTGCTTTTCTTTCCCCAGTCTCTAAGCTTAGACATTCACAAATAGAATGTTTCAAACTACCCCACACAGTATGATCACCAGGGGTGGCAGTGATACTAAGAGGATGCCTAGTTATTTTCAGGAGCAGGCCCACCAGCAGGGTGAAACCACTCACATTACCAAGGACTTCCATTACAGGCCTCCTGGACAGTGAGACCTAGGAGTATCAAATGGATCCTCCCACTGGAAGAGTAAGGCAAATCAGAGAGAGTATAGTACCTTTTTTTTTTTTTTTTTTTTTTTTGGTGACAGGGTCTTGCTCTGTTGCTCTGTCGCCAGGGCTGGCTGGAACAGGCAGATAGTTCACTGTCATCTTGAACTCTTGAACTTCTACATTCAAGGGATCCTTCCAAATAGCTAAGTCTACAACATAAGCCACTATATCCAGCTAAATTTTATATTTTTCTTTTGTTGAGATGGGGCCTCACTATGCTGCCCAGGCTGGTCTCAAACTCCTGGCCTCAAGCAATCCTCCCATCTCAGCTTCCCAAAGTGCTGGGATTACAGGGGTGAGACACCACACCCGGCCTGAACCTCTTTCTATAGCTAATTGTTGATAAGCATACAGTTTATCACATGTAAGACAGACTTCTCTATAGAATGCTAGAGTTCTCTGTCCATAGTCAAGCATAGTAAAAAGAATGTTAGAATAAGAATCAGAAGGCCTGCATCTTCATCCTGATTCCATCAATTACTACCTGTGAGAATGTAAATTATTTTCTCTCTAAGTGTAATAGCCATAAATCAGAGATGGATAACACTGTTTGACGCATTTCACCACATGATGTCACGATCAACTGAACCTGGCTATGAAATAATTTTGGAAAATTGTTAAGAACCATGCAACCATATGATACTGCTTTCATCTACTTCACCACAATCACCGCTAACATCAAACATTTAGTCAGTGTGTGCTCCATGGAGGGCTCTATGCTGGGGGAGAAAACACAAACATGCAGAAGTAATAGGTATTATTGCTCTAGATGGATTAACACTGAGTTGAGTTGATACTTAATTCTTGCTTGTTAGTTGATGTGAAGACAGCTTAGCAGTCTTTCTTTCTTTCTTTCTTTTTTTTTTTTTTTTTGAGAGGGAGTCTTGCTTTGTTACCAAGGCTGGAGTGCCGTGGTGTGATCTCAGCTCACTGCAAGCTTCGTCTCTCAGGTTCAAGCAATTCTCTGCCTCAGCCTCCTGAAAAGCTGGGATTACATGCGCCTGCCACCATGCCCAGGTAATTTTGTATTTTTAGTAGAGACGGGGTTTTACCATCTTGACCTCGTGATCCACCCACCTTGGCCTCCCAAAGTGCTGGGATTACAGGTAGGAGCCACCGAGCCTAGCCGGCTTAGCAGTCTTTCTGCAAGAAATTCCAGATGCTGATTTACCTGCTTTGTTTGCAAATTTCATCTCCTACCTGACTTTTCCAGTTGTCTGGAAGGGGCAGGTGGTGGTTGGGGCCTCCGGACTTTTCATTGTAGTAGATGTAAGTGTTGAGATCAGGGAAGTTGCGGTTCAGATCCACTCCGTTTGCATTGTTCCTGCCAACTAGATACCCAAGCTTGTTTGGGCCCTAAGGGGAAAATGAAAAGATGAAAAATGAAGGTTTCAGATTGAATCCTACATTTTCTTTTTCTTTTCTTTTCTTTTTTTTTTTTGGAGACAGATTCTCGCTCTGTTGCCTAGGCTGGAGTGCAGTGATACAATCTTGGCTCACTGCAATCTACACCTACCAGGCTGAAGCAATCCTCCTACCTGTCTCCTGAGTAGCTGGGACTGTAAGCACATGCCACTACACCAGCTAATTTTTCTTTTTTCTTTCTTTTTTTCCTGTTTTTTTTTTTTTTTTTTTTTTTTTGGTAGAGATGAGGCTGGTTGCCCAGGCTGGTCTCAAATGCCTGGGCTCAAGTGATCCACCCACAGCACCCTTCCAAAGTAGTGAGAGGCCAGGTGCCGTGGCTCAAGCTTGTAATCTGAGCACTTTGAGAGGCAGAGGCGGGTAGATCACTTGAGGGCAGGAGTTCAAGATAAGCCTGGCCAAAACAGTGAAACACCATCTCTGCTAAAAAATACAAAAATCAGCTCAGTGTGGTGACACATGCCTGTAGTCCCAGCTACTTGGGAGGCTAAGACATGAAAGTCACTTGAACCCAGGAAGTGGAGGCTGCAGTCAGCCAAAATTGCACCACTATACTACAGCCTGGGTGACAGAGCAAGGCTGTCAAAAAAAAAAAAAAAACAAAGCAAACAAAGTGCTGAGATTACAGCCAAGAGCCACCGACACAGCCATGAATCCTATATTTGAAGGACATTGTATGGTTCTTAGATATTTGCTTAATCACATGATGTGGCATTTTTTTTTCCTTTAGTCCCCATCACAGGAAGATGAATCATTTTCTTCTTTAACTTATCCAAAGTCACGGTGGTGTGCTTCAAGTTTCCCTGTAGATCATGGGCAAGAGGTACATATCTCAAGAGAAGTTCTAATAAGAGTAGAGTGTTTCAGGATCATGGGAACCCCAATTTTTTTGTTTGTTTTTTGAGTTGGAGTTTTGCTCTGGTTGCCCAGGCTGGAGTGCAGTGGTGTGATCTTAGCTCACCGCAACCTCCGCCTTCTGGGTTCAAGCAATTCTTTTGCCTCAGCCTCCCAGGTAGCTGGGACTACAGGCGTGCAACACCACATCAGACTAATTTTATATATTTAGTAGAGACAGAGTTTTCTTCATGTTGGTCAGGCTGGTCTTGAACTCCCAACCTCAGGTGATCCACTTGCCTTGGCCTCCCAAAGTGCTGGGATTACAGACATGAGCCACCATGCCCGGCTTACCCCAATGTTTCATAAACAGCTTTATTGAGATATAATTCATATATTATAAAATTCACTCATTTTCAGTGTATAATTCAATGAATTTTAGTATAGGTACAGAGTTGTATAACCATCATTGCAATCTTATTTTAGAACATTTCTGTCACCCTTAATAGATACCTCATTTGCATTTACGGTCACTCCTCATTTTCATCCCAGCCCTAGGTAACCACTTTCTGTCTCCTTAGATTTGCCTCTTCTAGACATATCACATAAGTGGGTCATACATTATGTGTTCTTTTGTGGGGTTTTTTTCCTCCACTCGGCATAATGTTTGTGAGGTTCATCTACCTTGTAGCATGTATCAGAACTTCATTTCTTTCTATTGCTGAACAGTTCCATTATGTGGATTTATCATATTGTTTATCCATTCACCATTATTGTTAGTATTAGTTCAATACTATTAGTATTAGGAAACTGTATTAGTTTCCTAGGGCTGCTATAACAATCACCACAAACTAAGTGGCTCATAAAACAGCAGTTTATTCTCCAATTTATTTCCTGGAGGCCAGAAGTTGTAATCAAGTCAACTGGAGGGGTGGCACACTCTCTGGTTCTCCTCTTTGTTTCTTCCAGCTTCTGGTGGCTGGAGGCAATCCTTGGTGTTCCTTGGCTTGTAAACACATCACTCTAATTTCTGCTTTCATCTTTACATGGTCTCCTTCCTAGTCTGTCCACATCTCTATTCACAAATTTCTTTCTTCTTATAAGGACACCAGTTATGCTGGATGTAGAGTCCACTCTGATCCTATGTGACCTCCTTTTAACTTAATTGTATCTGTAAAGACCCTCAGTAGGCCCCCCATATCCATGGGTTCCAAATCTGTGGATTCAACCCACCTCTGATTGAAAGTGTAGTTAGGGGCCGGGTGTGGTGGCTCACGCCTGTAATCTCAGCCCTTTGGGAGGCCAAGGTGGCTGGATTACCTAAGATCAGGAGTTCAAGACCAACCTGGCCAACATAGTGAAACCCCATCTCTACTACAAATACAGAAATTAGCCGGGCATGGTGACACGTGCCTGTAGTCCCAGCTGCTTGAGAGGCTAAGGCAGGAGAATCACTTAAACCCAGTAGGCAGAGGTGGCAGTAAGCCAAGATAGCACAACTGCACTACAGCCTGGGTGACAGAGCTAGACTCTGTCTCAAAAAAGAAGAAAAGAAAATATAGTTAGACCTATAATGGTTGCATCTGTACTGAACATGTATATACTTTTTTCTTGTCATGATTCCCTAAACAGTACATTGTAACAAGGGTTTACGTAGCATTTACATTGTATTGGGTAACATAATCTAGGGATTATTTCAAATATACAGGAGGATATGCATAAGTTATATGCAAATACTATGCCATTTTCTATAGGGGACTTGAGCATCCAAGGATTTTGGTATTGGTTAGGGGTCCTGGAACCAATCACCTACAGATACCGAAGGATGATTATGTCTTTCCAAATAAGATCATATTCACAGGTTTCAGGTGAATGTGAATTTTGGCAAGGGGTAGTAGGGGGAGATCCATGGACATTTGAGTTGTTTTCACCTTTTGGTTATTGCTAATAATGCTGCTTTGAATATTCATGTACGTCTTTGTGTAGATGTATGTTTCCATTTCCTCTGGGTAGATATTGGTAAGTAGAACTGCTGAGTCATAAGCTAAGTCTATTTTTAACTTTTTTTTTTTTCTTTTGAGACAGGGTCTCACTCTGTTGCCCAGGTTGGAGTGCCATGACATGATCATGGCTCACTGCAGCCTCAAACTCCTGGACTCAGGTGGTCCTCCCACCTCGGCCTGGTAGCTGGAACTTACAGACACATGCCACCACACCTGGCTAATTTTAAATTATTTGTAAAGATGGGGCTTTGCTATGTTGCCTAGGCTGGTCTCAAACTTCTGGGCTCATGCAATCCACCCACCTCCCAAAGTGCTGGGATTATAGACGTGAACCACTATGCCTGGTCTTATGTTTAACTTTTCGAGAAACAGTTAAACTGTTTTTCAAAGTGGTTACACTATGGAAACTCACTTCTCCCCCTTTCAAGAAATTTAGGATCCTTACTTATCTTCTAAGCAATATCAACTTTCTGGATCCCTTAACTTCTCTGTCCATATTTCAGATTTTTCATTTATTTGCTCAGGTATTCATTCACTCATTAGGTCATCAGTGTAGTCAGTCAACATTTACTTAAGTCCTTCTCTATTCAGAGCTCTCAGCTAGACACTGGGGAAAGAGATAAGTGAGACATTGTCGTCTAGCCGTCTTGGAATTCATAGTACACATCGGGAGATGAACATATACGTAAATAATTAAATACATAAAGTGATAGAATAGAGGTATTCTATCATCTCTATTCTATCTCATTCAAAGGCTCATTCAAAATTGTTAAAAGCCTCATTCAAAACTGAAATTCCTTTTAATGTTTTGTGTGGCATTGGAGAAGGGAAATAGTGCCAACTGGGTCCCTGTAGACTGAGAAGGTGGAGCCCAAATTGTTGGCTGTTCCTGGAAGTGAATGAACGGATGCCGGGCAGCTAGAATCTTGCAGATGTACTGCTACTCTCAAATTTTCCCTGCTAACCAATGAAATGTAGCAGATTACACTTTTTCTAAGCATTTTGTATTCTAAGAATTCTGTATTGTTCTCAGATTTCTCTTTTTTCATGGCACCCTGCTTGTATTTTATTTTTAGATCCCATTGAAAACATCATTTTTTTTTTTAAAGTTCCTTTAAGTTTCCTACGTCACTTCTGTTCCAGTGGAAAACATTTATTGGGTCTTTCATTTTGGTGTATACTTCTGTGACATAATCATTTTCTTTATGCTTCCACTGGCTTGTCACTGCTTGCTGATTTATACCAAGGCCCTGTTTTGTTTTTTTTTCTTATTATATCAAGGCATTCTTGACTGTCAGTATAAACACCTCTGGTCATTATCTGCTAATTTCCCTGCATACTGGTCAATAGTTAGGCTAACTGTTGACAGAAGATTTCCATAAACAGAGCTAGTGTGGTGTTTCCTATTCCTGCTGTAACAAATTACCACAAATTTAGTGGCTTAAAACAGCATGAGTGAATTGTCTCATAGTTTTGGAGGTCTGAGAATAAAATGGGTCTCACAGGCCTAAAAGCAAGGTGTCAATGGGCTACGTTTTTTTAGGAGTCTAGGGGAATCTGTGCCCCAACTTTTCCAGCTTCCTTGGCTCTTCCATCTTTAAAGCCAGCCGACAGAACATCTTCAGATCTCTCTCTGACTGTGACCTTTGGCCTCCCTCTTCTACATTTAAAGGATCATTGTAATTGATTACACTGGCCCCGTCCCCCTAGTACTCCAGGTTATTTTAAGGTCAATTGATTAGCAACCTTAGTTCCATCTGCAACCTTAATTCTTCCTTGCCCAATAAAATAACATATTTATACGTTCTAAGGATTAGGATGTGGACATCTTTGGTGGGATTATTCTGGCTACCTACAAGCAGCTTTAAAGTCTGGTGTCCAGGAAGGTCTTCTCTGTGTAGCCACGCAGACAGCTTGCCTCTGGGCATGGAAGGTATCTCTGAGAGTCTGAGAACCTGATGGGTCCTCTCTGGGGTTCAGGTTCAAGATCTGCTCCCTCTGAACAACAACACGGTAGGTGAGCAGAGGTGACCAGCTTCCCAGAGATGGCTCTAAGATTCAGTGGGCTGGCAGGGGTTTTCCCCCCTCCCTCTCACCCTACCTACTGCAAAGGATGTGGGCAGGACTGAGCTGGTTCTCCCTTCTCCTCACTGCAATACAGCAAAGGGCTAATAGAAAGAAATCAGCCAGGCTGGGATTCCCTCCCACACCTCTTTCTAATTTTCCTGCTCTTTGGGAACTAAGTCTCGAGGAAAAGTAGTGGGTACCACCCTGATGGTACCCACTTTCCAGGGATGAAACAAAGTTCTTTTTCTTCATTTGTTGGGTCATTTCAGCAGGAAGTGGTAAGACTGCAAGAGTCAAGTTTGTGTTTGGTTCAACGTCCTGGCTCCATTCCTCTCTCTGCCTCTACTTACCCCCAGCCCTATCCTCAAGACGGTTTAAAATATGCCTTCACATACTCTGCCTAAGAAAACCCCACCTTTTAAACACAGATTTTAAAGGAACATCTCCATTGCGCAAGGCAGAGAGATTCCTGGCCTCACCCTAGACAATTCTAATTCGGTAGGTCTAGGGTGGGACCTGGGAATCTGTATTTCAAAATCTTCACTTGTGATTCTGAGGCACAGCCACAAAGCAGAACCACTGATTTAAAGTTAGGCACATCGGCCCAAAACACTCAAGATGTTAATAATAATAATAATAATGTTAGGCACTCTGATATTTTGAATTTATGTTAGAAAATAAAGTAAAAAGTCCTGCCAGGCGTGGTGGCTCATGCCTGTAATCTCACACTTTGGGAGGTGAAGGTGGGTGGATCACGTGAGGCTAGGAGTTGGAGACCAGCCTGACCAACCTGGTGAAACCCTGTCTCTACTAAAAATACAAAAAATTAGCTGGACATGGTGGTACACACCTGTAGTCCCAGCTACTCCAGAGGCTGAGGCAGGAGAATCACTTGAACCCAGGAGGCAGAGGTGGCAGTGAGCTGAGATTGCGCCACTGCACTCCAGCCTGGGCAACACAGCAAGACTCCATCTCAAAAAAAATTTTTTTTTTAAAGTCCTTAGACATTTTTTCTTATTGGTCCTACTGCAAATATAACTCTAAAATATAGAATCAATAGGCTAAGTACTATACTAGTAAACAACTCTGGAAATATAATAAGTATGAAGAATCTAGAATTAGCCCCCTTTCCCCCTTCCCAATTCTGGGGAAAGCCTGTTGTCCTGGATATTTTCTCTGCAAATGCAAATGGGAATGCAGTATGGAAGGAAGAAAGGTATTTAGGGTTTGAAGCTAAAAGTTCAGGAAAGGAGGTTTATTTTGCAATATCCCTCCACATCGGTCGAGTATTTTCCAGATTATAAAGCGTTGCCACAGATGTTGCCACATTAATCCTCACAGTAAAATCCTGAGGTCATCTGGAAAGGTGTTGGGGGAATGCAGGCTCAGAGAGAGCCCACGTTTATTGCCTGCGCTGCTGTAGGACTGAACCCTCGTCTTCATCCTTTCTTATATTTCTGATGGGGTTTTTTTCTCTTGGCCATTTTGTCTTTTAACATTTGTGACATTTACAGTGGGAAAGAGAAGGCATCTTGTCCACTGGCCTTTATTTCCTACGAAGGCCTTCATCTCTCCCCAGCATCTCCCTTGGACCTCGTACCTGAGCGGCAGCCACCTCATAGCCGTCGGGGTTCATGGATGGCAGGATGTGAATGCGCGTGTCCTGGATGAGCCGGACGACGCGCTGGTTCCTGTTCTGGAACTCCTCGCACAGGAACTCTGACAGCTGCAGCATCAGCTCGCGGCCCAGCGCTTCGTTGCCGTGCATGTTTGCCACATACTTGACCTCCGGCTCCACTGCAAGGGAAAAATGCAAGGAAGAGAAAAAATGGGGAACGCTTGGAAGTGCCATGGATGCCTAGCCTTGCACAAGGACCTTTTTTCTCTTTTTCAGTAATAAATGAAAAAAAAAAAATGGGTCTTTTGCAATAATCCCTGAGCCGCTTCTTAACCAATTACAACGACAAAAGCTACAAAAGTCATGCCAGGGATAATAATCAGTGCCATTTACTGAACCCTTGTAGTGTACTAGACAGTTATGTTCAGTACTGCTACTCTTCACAGAAAACCTGTAAAATGGGCAGGAATAGCCTCAGGGTGAGGGTAATAAGGATGCGGGAGGTTAAGTAACTTGTCTGAGGTTGCCTAGCTTATGGCTCTGATGGAGGCCCAAGCCCAGGTGGCACTTAGAGTGCCATTTACAGTAGTACACTGCTTCTGAGAGACAAACCGTTCAGGATAAGGATGTTTCCCTAGAACCTGCTCTCGTGAAGTACTCTAGGTTTAAGCATAACAGCTGCTAATGATCCCAGTTGAAAACTTCATTTTCTTACTCCTCGAAAAGTTTCTTGCTCCATCTGAATAAGAACACAGCAGGTGAGCAGAGGTGACCAGCTCTGCAGAGATGGCTCTAAGATTGAGTGGGCTGGTAGAGATTTTCCCCACTCCCTCCCACCCCAAAGAATAGGATTGTGGGCAGGACTGAGCTGGTTCTCCATTCTCCCCACTGCAGTACGAGAAAACTAAAATCACTCCTTCAAATCCAAGCAGGCCAAGTCTGGAGGCATAGAATAGGAAGACTATGTCTCATTGCTTAGTCTTCTCTTTGGCCCTGATAATTGTTTAACTTGAGGTGAGAATTGAGGATCTGAAAGCTTCTGGGATCACCTAGAGAAAATCATTCCATGGCGAGATGCGGTGGCACACGCCTATAATCCCAGCATTTTGGGAGCCGAGGTAAGTCACGAGGTCAAGAGATCGAGACCATCCTGGCCAACACGGTGAAGCCCCACCTCTACTAAAAATACGAAAATTAGCTGGGCATAGTGGTGGGTGCCTGTAATCCCAGCTACTTGGGAAGCTGAAGCAGGAGAATCACTTGAACCTGGGAGGCGGAGTTTGCAGTGAGCCGAGATCGTGCCACTGCACTCCAGCCTAGTAACAGAGCGAGACTCCATTTCCAAAAGAAAAGAAAAAAAAAGAAAGAAAGAAAAGAAAATCATTCCTGCCCTTATTTATGTATGTATTTAGTTATTTAGAGACAGAGTCTTGCTCTGTTGTGCAGGCTGGAGTGCAGTGGCATGATCTCGGCTCGCTGCAACCTCTGCCTCCCAGGTTCAAGTGATTCTCCCGCTTCAGCTTCCCAAGTAGCTGGGACTACAGGCACCTGCCACCATGCCCAGCTAATTTTTTGTATTTTTAGTAGAGATGGGGTTTCACCGTGTTAGCCAGGATGGTCTCAATCTCCTGACCTCATGTTCTGCCTGCCTCTGCCTCCCAAAGTGCTGGGATTAAAGATCTGAGCCACAGGGCCCAGCTCTTGCCCTCTTTTAAAAGAAGAGGCTCCTGCAAGTGATTTCTCTTCCACCCAACACTTTCCTGCCTCCACGACTTTTCTGGTTCTGTACCTCTCCATCTTCTCTTTCCAAATCCTCCTTACCACCCTTCTAGGCCCAGTCCATGTGATACTCTGGGAAGTAATCCTGGGTTCTCCTTGATGAGAGAGAGCTCTCTGTTGACTTCCTGGGTTTTACTTTTTTTTTTTTTTTTTTTTTTTTTGAGACAAGAGTCTTGCTCTATCGCCCACCCTAGAGTACAGCAGTGTAATCCCGGCTCACTACAATCTCCGCTTCCTGAGTTCAAGTGATTCTCCTGCCTCAGCCTCCAAAATAGCTAGGACTACAGGTGTCTGCCACCACACCTGACTAAATTTTATATTTTTAGTGGAGATGGGTTTTCGCCATGTTGGCCAGGTGGTCTCAAACTCCTGACCTCAGGTGATCTGCCAGCCTCAGCCTCCCAAAGTGCTTGAATTACAGGTGCGAGCCACGGTGCCTGGCAGGGTTTTACCTATTTTTGTACGTGTTCTATTTCCTTTACTGGACCTGGCCTTAGGAATGTACATAATTTTTAATTTGTGACACCATCCATTATTATTTATCTTAGTATATCTACAGCAGTTTTTCTCAGAGGAATGCTGATAACCCCCAAGAATCATGTGGTAGATTTTCTATCATGGGTATTCTTTAATCTTAGTGTATTTTTTTTTAATTGTAGATTATGTCTTTCTTACTTTTCTTGGTGTTAAAATGTCCTTTCTGTTAGAAAAGGATGGATATAATAGACGACAGGTAGTTTTCTTCATATCCTTATTCAATAAAATAAAATTTGGAAGATCTGTTTTAGTTATCTCCAGTCTCTTATTTAAAAAAAAACTTTTTAACTGCTTTATGAAATCTATAAGTCTGGGAACCACTACCCTATGGAACTTTGGACAGTGCCATGCACTTAGTAGATCCTGAATATTGAATTCTTTTGGCTCTCCTTTTTCTTCTCTTATCTTTATTTATTTGTTTGTTTGTTTGTTTGTTTGTTTATTGAGATAGGGTCTTGCTCAATCATTCATGCTAGAGTTCAGTGACACAATCATGGCTCCAGGCAGCCTCTCAAATTCCTTGGTTCAAACCATTCTCCCACCTCAGCCTCCTGAGTAGCTGAGACCACAAGTGCACACCACCACGCCAGGCTAATTTTCTAAAAAAATGTGTTATACAGACAAGGTCTCACTATGTTGCCCAGACTG
Source organism: Saimiri boliviensis (assembly GCF_048565385.1). Classification (NCBI taxonomy): domain Eukaryota; kingdom Metazoa; phylum Chordata; class Mammalia; order Primates; family Cebidae; genus Saimiri; species Saimiri boliviensis. The sequence continues at coordinate 84,676,646 of NC_133460.1, forward strand.
GTCTCAAACTTCTGGTCTCAAGCAATCCTCCCAAAGTACTGGGATTACAGACATGAGCCACTACAGCTGGCCTCTACTGTCAATATATCTAGAATATAACCACTTCTCCTAACAATCACTGCTATCATTTTGGTCAAGCCCCTGCACCCTCAAACTTGGCACTATTAGCAATATTAGGTCATTGCCATAAATCTCCCACTTGGTCTCCCTGCAGCTGCCTAGCCCCTTTAAAGTCTATTCTCCAGAGTTAGGGATTGACAAAACGTTTTTATAAAGGACTAGAGAGTAAATCCTTTAGGCTTTGTGGGCTGTGCTGTCTCCGTCAAGGCTACTCAACTCTTCCAGCAAAAGCAGCCACGGACAAGATAAAAGTGAATGGGCATGACTGTGTTCCCATAAAACTTCATTTACCAAGACAGGTGGCTAGCCCTCAGGCTGTAGTTTGCTGACCCCTGTTCTGAGTGATCTTTAAAAATTCTGAGTCAGATCTAGTCTCTCTTCGGCTTAAAAAACCTTCCAGTGGCTTCTCACTTGACTCAAAGTAAAACCCCAAATCTTTACCAGGGCCTATGAGGCCCTGATGATGTCCTATTGCCTGGTGGCCCCATCACATGGCTGTGACCTCCTCTCCTGCTCTCCCCTCGCTCACTCGGCTAGGGCTGCACTGGCCCCATTGCTGCTCCTCACATGTGCCAAGCATGCTCCAGAGCACTGCCTTTGCTCTTCCCTCTGCGCCCATCTCTTCCTCCCCCGTGTCAGCAAGGCATGTGCCATCACACCATCCTTCAGCTCTCCTCAAAGCCACCTCAGTGGAGACGCCTCTCCTGAGCACCTCTCCTCGTCTTCCTCCATGGCATCCCTATCTCTTTTTCCTGATTTAGTTTTCTCTACAGCACTTACTTCCATCTGATGTAATATGTATTACTTAGTTACCCATTTATTGTCAGTCTTACCCCCACTAGAATTTGGGTCCATGAGGGCAGGGTCGTTGTTTTATTTTCTGCTGTACTTCCAGAGACTACAAAAGTGCTTGCATATTGTAGGTGATTGGTAAATATTTGTGGAATGGATGAAGGAATGAAAGGAATGAATGAGTGAATAGCAGCTACAGTGCTTCAGAGAAAAGAGGGAATAGTGAGGGCCAGAGTCCTATGAAAAAGCTTCAAGGAAGGCTTTGAATGGTAGAAAGTACAGGAGCACCAAGAAGGAGGCTCGGAGTGTTGGGGGGCTAACCCCATGATGTCCGTGAACACTCACAAGCTTCCACAATGAACATGTGATCTGATTGACAGCAGGCTGCTTGCTATGAAAGTGCAGCTTTAAAGTGAGGCAATTATCCTAGGTAACCCCATGGCCTTCTTTGAGCCTCCACTATGCAATATTCTGAATCTCATAGCCAGTCCATTGAGTGTGAGGCTTTTAAAGCAGAAAAGTGGGATTATGTATTGATTTAGGAAAATTTTTCTAGCATCTGTGTACCAAATAGAAGGTTCAAAGAGTGCAGCAGTTAGAAATTAGAGACCTGGCTGGGCGTGGTGGCTCACGCCTGTAATCCCAGCAGTCTGGGATGCCAAGGTGGGTGGATCACTTGAGGTCAGGAGTTCGAGACTAGCCTTGCCAAGAGAGTGAAACCCTGTCTCTACTAAAAATTTAAAAAATTAGCCAGCTGTGGTGGCACATGCCTGCCAGCTGCTTGGGAGGCTGAGGCAGGAGAATGGCTTGAACCAGGGAAGTGAAGGTTGCAGTGACCTGAGATTACACCACTGCACTTCAGCCTGGGCATCAGAGCGAGATGCCATGTCAAAAAAAAAAAAAGTTAGAGATCAGTTAGGAGTTCAGTGCAATCATTTAGGCAGCTTGTGATGGAGTCTGGATTCGGGCAGGGGATGTGGAAGTGGAGAGGTAAAGGGAGATTTGAAGTTGACAATTTGAAGGAGGAATTGGTAAGGAAAGCAATGAGAAATTAGAAACAACTTGAATGTCCATCAATACATGGACAGTTACATACAGTCATACAATGAGCTATTATGCAGCCAACACCACGATGGTGAAGATCTGTACTTGTACACATGGATGCTGTCCATAACAGATTGTGAAATAAGAAGGGCAGTTATAATACAAGTCCATTTCTACAGAAACAATTACATGTGTTTGTGTCGGGGGTTTAAACATTCATAGAAAAAAGTCTGGAAGGATATACATCAATAGGTTAACAGAGGTGGGATTTGGGGTGAGTTTTATTATTTTCTTCCTTATGTAATTTCTAAATTTTAATCCAAACATGGATTGCTCTCTATAGTAGAAAAAAACTAAAAAAGAATCCAGGCTGGGTGCAGTAGATCATGCCTGTAATCCCAACACTGGGAGGCTGAGGTGGGCAGATCACTTGAGCCCAGGAGTTTGAGATTAGCCTGGGTAACATGATGAAAGCCCTTCTCTACTAAAAATACAATAAGTAGCCGGGGGTGGTGGCGCATGCCTGTGGTCCCAGCTAAGTAGGAGGCTGAGGGGAAAGGATCACCTGAGCCCAAAAGGTCAAGACTGTAGTGAGCTGAGATCATGTCACTGCATTCCAGCCTGGACAACAGAGCCAAACCCTGCCTCAAAAAAAAAAAAAAAAAAAAAGGCCGGGCATGGTGGCTCCTGCCTGTAATCCCAGCACTTTGGGTGGATCACAAGGTCAAGAGTTCGAGACTAGTCTGGCCAACATAGTGAAACCCTGTCTCAACTAAAAATACAAAAAATTAGCCTGGTGTGGTGGTAGGTGCCTGTAATCCCAGCTACTTGGGAGGCTGAGGCAGGAGAATCGTGTGAACCCGGCAGGCAGGGTTGCAGTGAGCCAAGACTGCACCATTGCACTCCAGCCCAGGTGACAGAGAGAGACTCCGTCTCGAAAAAATTAAGAATCCAGTAAATAAAATAAACACCTCAGTCCCCAAACTCTCTCTAGAACACTACATTGTCACTCCTGAGATCTCCCTATTCCCTTTTAAGTTTCCTGGCACAACTAGAAGGGCTCATTGTTTCTGCCTGTGTCTCCTGAGCCAGTGGATCCAGAAAAACAGAATAATAGCAAGGGGAAAAGAAAGGTAATGGGGAAACGGAAGTGGGGTGGGACATGAGCAGGGAAGAAGACTCATCTTTTGCCATTAAGGTTTTGAGCAAACAGAATTCAAAAAGGAGGAAAGGGCTGAAGCCTGAATGAGGGCTGTGACTCCCAGAGGCAGTGGCAGTTTGAGGGCTAAGAGGGAAACAGCACAGGCTGAGAAAGTGGTAATTCCTTGTAGGTGGAGGAGTCCACGGACCTCCCCAGAAAACACCCCAATTACTGGATTTGCAAGGGAAGGGCCCTGCCCACACACCCTCAAGAGCTGTTCAGGACTTACAGGGCTCGTGGATTCCAGGGTGGTCGCTGAACTCCAGCACGTATAGGTGTCTCCCCTCCACGCTGCGCCCAATGCTGTAGACCCGCGTGACGCTGGGGCATTCGTTTTGCACCTTGTACAGTGTCCGCACAAGATCATCATAGCGGTGGTGGCGGAAGGTCACCGGGGCAACCAGCTTAAATAGAAGGAGGAGGTGGAGAAAGACTGAGAGCAGGTCTGGCATCTTGCTGGGCTTTTTGAAAGAGAGCCACTGAAACGCGCCCCACCTCCGGCAGCAACCTGGCCCCTTCACCCGCCAAAATCCAAGGCCTGAGGGGCTTCCCGCCTCGCCTGTAAACGCCAGCCCCTGGAAGTCGTTCCCAACTGTCCGTCCAAGGCTGGAAATTCTTTATGCCGCTCTGGAGTAGCCTCTCATCTCTTCTCCCTCACTCTCCCTTCCCTTTCCAAATCCAGAAAAGCCTTTTGAAAGGTTTTTTGCACTTGCCTAGATGGGTAGTTTCACTGATTCTGGTTTACTGGTTAACTGGACTGTAAACAGGCTTCAATAAATAGCTGCTTATAACCCTTTGATTCCCGGATAATTTTTAAAAACTTGGCCTCTTCCTGTTTCCTTTATTACAACTTTCAAAAAGAGTTCTCTGTCGCTTTTGATCCATCCTACCTACTGCTGTCTGGGTAGAATATATATATACCTTTCTGAAGCATGGCTGTATTTCATCCTTTCTTTCCTCAAAAATGTTTCAACAGATTCCATTAAGAAAAGGAAAGGATTCGCCTTGGACTGGGAGAAAACAACAGTAAATCATGTATCTCATAATATCCCCCAATATGTAAAGAATCCTTACAATACAATAAGAAGACAAATGACCCAATTGAAACATGGGCAAAACGTTTGACCAAAACAGATATACAAATGGCCAATAAGCACATTTAAATATGTTCAATGTCATTAGTTGTTAAGGAAATGCAAATTAAAACCACATGAGATGCCAGGCATGGTGGCTCATGCCTGTAATCTCAGCACTTTCGGAGGCCAAGGTGGGAGGATCACTTGAGCCCGAGAGTTTGAGATCAGCCTGGGCAACACAGCAAGACCCCATCTCTACAAATAATTTAAAACTTAGCTGAGTGTGATGGGATATCTGTAGTTCCAGTGACTTGGGAGGTTGAGGCAGAGAATCACTTGAGCCTGGGTGCTGGGGGCTGCAGTGAGCCATGATCATGCCACTACACTCCAGCCTGGACAACAGAGTAAGACCTCATCTCAAAAAAAAACAAGCAAACAGAAACCACACATGAGATATTACTTTACCTCTACTAGCTATAATAGCGATAATAAAAAATTATCGCTATAATAGCTATAATAAAAAAAGACAATCACAAGTGTTGGTGAGAATAGGGAGAAACTGGAATCCTCATAAATAGTGCAGCCAGTTTGGAAAACAGTTTAGCAGTTCCTTAGAAGGTTAAATATTTACTTGTTATATAATACAGCAATTTCACTCCTAGGTACCTATGCAAGAGAAATGAAAACATGCATCCACACAAACACTTGTACATGAATGTCCATAGCAGTATTGTTCACAAGAGTCAAAAAGCAGAAACAACCCAAATATCCATTAACCACTGAGCAGATAAACAAAACGTGGCATATCCATACAATGAAATATTATTTGACAATAAAAAGGAGTGAAGTACTACTACATTGTACAATGTGAATTAATTATAAACATATGCCCAGTGAAAGAAACCAGACCCAAAACACCACATATTGTATGTTTCAGTTCATATTAATGTTTTGAAAAAGAAAATATATAAAGACGGAAAGAAGATTAGAGGTTGTGAGGTCTGGGATTAGATATGTGGACACAAAATTTCTTTTTAGACTGATAGAAATGTTCTAAAATTAGATTGTGCTCATGGTGATGGCTATCCAGCTCTATAAATAGACTAAAATTCGTTGAATTGCACACTTAAAACAGGTGAATTCTATGGTATGCAAATTGTAGCTCAATAAAGCTGTTTTTAAAAAGGGAATTTAAAAATACGTACAGCCCTCTGAAAGAATTAAATATAAATTTACCATACAACTCAATTCCATTCCTGGGTACCTACCCAAGAGAACAAAATCACTCACAGAATGTTTATAGCAGCATTATTCATAATAGGCAAAAAGTAGAAACTACCTTAATGTCTATCAACTGATGAATAAATAAAATGTGATATAGCCACACAATTGAACACTATTCAGCAATAAAAAGGAATAAAACACAACTTCATGCTACAATGTGGATGAATTTCAAAAACACCATGCTAAGTGAAAAAAAGCCAGAAATGAAAAAAACACATATTGCGTAATTCCATTTATATGAAATGTCCTACAAAGGTAAACCTATACAGACAGGAAGTAAAATAATTTGCCTGGGGTTGGGGATGGGAATGGGAATGGAAATTAACTGAATGGGCATGAGGGATTTATTTTCTAACTGATGAATCAGCACTCAAACCGGATCCAAGAGAGATCCTACTGGAATGATGGAGATGTTCTAAAACCGGATGATGGTAATAGTTGCTCAGCTTGCTAACTTTACTAAACATCATTTAATTGTAAACTTTCCGGGTGCGGTGGCTCACACCTGTAACCCCAGCGTTTTGGGAGGCTGAGGCAGGTGGCTCACTTGAGGTCAGAAGTTTGAGACCAGCCTAGCCAGCATGGTGAAACTCTGTCTCTACTAAAAATGCAAAAATTAGCCAGGTAAGGTGGCACATGCCTGTAATCCCAGGTACTTGGGAGGCTGAAGCAGGAGAATTGCTTGACCCCAAGAAGGGTGATTTAAAAGGGTGTATGTTGTGGTATCTAATTAGACCTCAATACAATTTTTGGTTTTTATTATTATTATTTTTGAGACAGAGTCTCACTCTTTTTGCACAGGCTGGAGTACAATGATGCAATCTTGGCTCACTGCAACCTCTGCCTCCTGGGTTCAAGCAATTCTCCTGCCTCAGCCTCTCAAGTAGCTGGGATTACAGGTGCCACCACCACACCTGGCTAATTTCTGTATTTGTAGTAGAGATGGGGTTTCACCATGTTGGCCAGGCTGGTCTCGAACTCCTGACCTCAGATCATCAGCCTGCCTCAGTCTCCCAAAGTGTTGGGATTACAGGCATGAGCCACCGTACCCAGCCTAAAATTTTTGCTTTTAAAAACCAAAGTCGGCCGGGCGCGGTGGCTCAAGCCTGTAATCCCAGCACTTTGGGAGGCCGAGGCGGGTGGATCACAAGGTCAAGAGATCGAGACCGTCCTGGTCAACATGATGAAACCCCGTCTCTACTAAAAATACAAAAAATTAGCTGGGCATGGTGGCGCGTGCCTGTAATCCCAGCTACTCAGGAGGCTGAGGCAGGAGAATTGCCTGAACCCAGGAGGCGGAGGTTGCGGTGAGCCGAGATCGTGCCATTGCACTCCAGCCTGGGTAACAAGAGCGAAACTCCATCTCCAAAAAAAAAAAAAAAAAACCAAAGTCTCAGTGGATCTTCATGTACTATCATGTAAAATTCAAATGCCTTTTGATCAACGGGACTTGTGACTTGTCCTCCTGTCCCTCACTCTAGTGCAGAACTGTTGCTCCACCTACTGTTCTTGGAGCATGCCCTCATCACCTGCCTTCCTGCTTTCACTTATGCGATTTCCCTAGGCAGCTCAATCCAGCTCAACTCCTGGGTCTTCCTTACCTCCCTTGTAGTTGCAGCTACAATCAGTCTCTGTATCTTTAATTCTTATCACTGTCTCTGTTATGCACTTCCCGTGCTAGGTGTTGGGTGTCAGGGTAGAGTGCAGCCCTGCTGGCAGACTGCTCTTGCTCTCCAGGGTGATCTGCAGCCCCCTAGCATAGAGCTGGGCACAAGTGCTCAACATTTGTTGAACGAATGAGTGAGTGAATAAATGAACAAACCCATTATTGGCTTTCCCCCATGCATCTGGCTGCTCCATCTTTAGTAAAGTTTCCAAAGGAAATCCTTTGTTTTTATAACCAGTCAGTGAAGATAGTGATTCCCTCCTGGATATATTGGGTGAATACTCTGTGGCCAGGTTAATCTGGCTCACAGAGAGGTGGCCCAGATAGTTTCAGAGGGTTGGCCCTGGTAAGTACTAAATTGACAATACCAAACAGCCTGCTGCCTATACCCACAGCTCAAATCCCATAATTTTCTGAGGAGATCATGTCACTCCAGGTGGCAAAGGTAGGAATCAAGGCATCACTAAGGCCTCACACATTAAGCTCTTGATCTAGAACACTATCTACTGTCACTACTGAGGCCTTGGCTTAGTGACTCCCATTTGGGATGGAATGAATCATGCCAAACAGATTAATCCCATTCTCTAGGAGAGGGATATGCCCTCCCTATCTGTTTGCACAGTGGATTCTTATAAACAGGGAATATCCTCTGTCAATGAGAAGTATCAGGGATGAGGTAGGGATGCCTTCCCTGGAATTCCACAGAATATCAGAGTGATGCCCGCAAGCCAGAGGGTATATGTCATCTCTCAAAGCAACTAGAAGTAAAAGGTGCATGGCCTTGAATGTCAGAGGGGCATGATTTCAAATCCAAGTGCAACTCTCTCTTAGGCCATTTGATCTTGGGCAAATGACTTACCTTCCCTAAACCTCAGCTTCCTTCTGTATGGAATAGGGAAATCTAGCGCCTCCCTCATGGATCATTGTGTGGATTAAATAAGATTTTGTATGTAAGGACTTTTTCACAGTGCCTAGCACATAGCAAGGGCTCAATAAATGTTAGTGGCGGTAGCAATAGCAGCAACAACATTGTTAAGCATCTACTTTGTGCTAGAGACAATGCTATGATGGGGATAAAAGTCATTAATTCAACAAATCTAGTAAAACCTTTACTACTAAAAGCCAAAGACTTTACATATAATGTCCTTTTCAATCAACAATAAAACCAACAAAGATCCTGCCCATGTGGTGCTTATATTCCAGTGAAGACACAGACACAATTAAGAGTGAAAAAGACAGAGACAAGTAAACAAGCACAGCACAGAGGGATGAGTGATGAATGTAACCACACAGGACCACCAAGCAGGTGCACCTCATCTAGTTTTGGGAGGTCAGGTAGGGCTGGCTGGGGATCTGCAAGAGTGGAACTCACTAGATTATTTCTAGAGTCCTGTCTCCCACTGTGGTATGCACAATATCGACCCTCCCAAAGATGTCCATACCCTAATCCTTGGAAACTGAAATGTTATGTTACATGGCAAAGGGGAATGAAGTTTGCAGATCAAATGAAGGTTGCAGCCCAGCATGGTGGTTCATACCTGTAATCCCAGCCCTTTGGGACTGGGATTGTTTGATACCAGCATGAGGACTGTTTGATACCAGCAGTTTGAGACCAGCCTGGGCAACACGGCAAGACACCATCTCTACAAAAAAATCAAGTTAGCCAGGCATGGTGGTGCAAGCCTGTGATCTCAGCTACTCAGGAGGCTGAGGTGGGAGGATTGCTTGAGCCTTGGAGGTCTAGGCTGCAGCGAGTCATGGTCATGCCACCGCACTCCAGCCTAGGTGACAGAGCAAGACCTGTTTCAAATAAAAGAAAAAATTAAGGTTACGAATCAGCTGATCTTGATAGGAAGTGATTATCTGGATTATCCAGGTGTGCACATGCAATCACAAATGTGCTTCCCCCCACCCCACCCAGAGTTTCATTCTTGTTGCCTAGGCTGGAGTGCAATAGCATAATCATGATCTTGCAACCTCCACTTCCCGGGTTTAAGAGACTCTCCTGCCTCAGCCTCCCAAGTAGCTGGGATTACAGGCATGTGCCACCATGTCCAGCTAATTTTGTATTTTTAGTAGAAATAAGGTTTCTCCATGTTGGTCAGTCTGGTCTTGAACTCCTGACTTCAGGTGATCCACCCGCCTTGACTTCCCAAGGTACTACTGGGATTACAGGCATGAGCCACCATGCCAGGCCCAGAAGTGTGCTTCTAAGTGGAAGGGGAGGCAGTAGGGTCAGAGAGAGAGAGGGATGAGATGTGAAAGAGACTTAAGCAGCTATCACTGGCCCCGAAGATGGTAGAGGAGTGCCACAAGCTACAGAATGTGAATATCCTCTAAAAACTGTAAAAGGCAAGGAAACGCATGCTCCCTGGAACCTCCAGAAAGGAACACATCTCTGCCGGCACCCTGATATTAGTACAATGAGACCCATTGCAGACTTCTGACCCTTAGACCTGTAAGATAAGACATTTGTGTTGTTTTAAAATTTGTTCTAATTTTTTAAACCATAGCAATAGGAAACAAAACATCCTCAAATACCTTAAGTCTGAGACAGAACTGGGGTTCTTGGGGAGAGGCTGGAGCAGAAAGCTTCACTGTCTAACATCCTCCCAGGGTCTAGATTCAAATCTTGGGCAGCTAGCCCTGCAAACGGCTGTATAGGTCCAGACCAAATGGTACCTTCAGAGTTCTTTCTGACTCTTCTCCTCCTCACCCTAATTTTAGGGATTTCCTTCTTTCTGGGTTCTCAGTGTCCTCAATGTTATTCCCGCCTAGACAGACACAGCCCCATTCTGGCTTAGGCAAATATTAATAACACTTTATAATTCTACATTGCCTTACAGAGTACCAACTACTTCCTTATTTATTCCTCCCAAGGAGGAGGTTACCATAATTCCATTTTGGAGGAGAAATTTCTCCAGAGTTACATAACTAGTAAGTGATGGAGGAGGGCCTGGACTTGGGCACAGTTAGCCTAATGTCCTGCTCAATGCATTTCAGTGAATTCAGATATGGAACAAGGGTAGGAAGCCACCACAGGCACGTGAGGAAAGAGAGTACGTTAAAATCTGGAAAGGGCTGGAAGGAAGCAGAAGGATACTTATCCTCAGGTAGGAACATGGGGGCAATCGTCCTCTTTCCTAGACAAAGAAGAGGGGAAGGGAGAGGGGGTGTGTGTGTGTGTGTGTGTGTGTGTGTGTGATAGGGGCAGGAAGAAATCCAGTAAGCACATACACACACACAATCCAGTAAATACATAATGACTGAGATCTTTTCACATTTTATGTATGAAGAAAATAAAAGTGTGTGGCTAGGGAGGGCTGGGTGGCTGGTTCAGGTTACAGGTCAGAGAGGGCCTGTCTGAGCAAGTGATATCTGACTTGAGACCTGAATGATCAAAGCATTCAGTCAGGTGGATCTCTGGGGACAGAGCCATCCAGGCAGAAGGAAGAGACAGCACACATGCTCAGAGCAGGGCAGGCCTGGCTCAGGACTAGAGGGCTGCCCAGTGCGGGAGCTCAGAGACCAGGGAGGCCGAGCGTGAGAGCAATGTGAAGAGGTGAGTGCACAACTCATTTTCTTGACAAGGAGCTCAGATCTTAACCCTTGAGTAATGGGAATCCACTGGAGGGCTTTAAATGGGGGGAATGGTGTGAAATAGGCTCTGTCTTCTCCTAAAACCTCCTTTGCAATCTAATTTTCCAGATTTATGTTAGTCACATCATTTTTACATTTCCAGTATAACATTTCTGTGTCTATAATTCTCACTGTTGTTTAGCTTTTATTTTTTGAAATGACAGATTATCATCATTTTTTTAAAACCAGGCTTTCTTTTTTCTTTTCTTTTTTCCCTTTCTTCTTTTCTGTTTCCTTTGAGAAACCAATCTTATTGTTTCCCATAATTAAATATGAAACAGAAAATCCGTAGAGAAGGAGGAAGAGCTCCACAAAATATAATTCAAATATGAAAAAAAAATCATTTTGTGAGACCTTTGCATTTGTCTGGTCTTCAGAGTATGTCTTGTTCACTAACCAAGCCTGCCATAAGAATTAAGGTTGCCAGTGTCTCTGTCTGCTTTTTTTTTTTTTTTTTTTTTTTTTTTTTTTTTTTTTTGAGACAGGGTCTTGCTATGTTGCCCGGGCTTGTCTCAAACTCCTGGGCTCAAGCAATTCCCCCTGCCTTGATCTCCCAAAGTGCTAAGAGTACAAATGTGAGCCACTGTGCCAGGCCTACTGGTTTTCATAGAACCTTTGAGGTCCTTGAGAAAAGCCATTGAAATCAGTGTGTCAAAGAGTCATCTGCACTCCCATATTCATTCTGCATTCCCATTATTCATTCACAATAGCCAAGATATGGAATCAATCCAAGTGTCTATCAACAGATAAATGGAGAAAGAAAATATGATGTATACACACAAAGGAATACTCCATAGCCTTAAAAGAGAGGAAAATCCTGTCATTTGTGACAACATGGATGAACCTGGAGGACACGACGTTAAGTGAAATAAGCCAAGCATAGAAAGATAAATACTGCACGATCTCACATATAAAATCCAAAAAATTTGAACTCATAGAAGCAGAAAATAGAATGGTGGTTACCAGGGCTGAGGGTGGGGGAAGGGGAAGAGAATGATGGCCAAAGGGCACAAAATGTCAGTTAGAAACAGAAATAGACTTTAGTCATCTATTGCACAGCACAGCGACTATACTTAATGACAACGTTTTGTGCATTTCAGAATTGCTTAGTCTATTTTAAATATCCTCACCATACAAAAATGGTAAGCGAGTGAAGTGATGGCTATGTTCATTAGTTTGATTTAATTATTCTGCAATGTATGCTGTGCTGGGCTCTTTGTCATGATTTTGTTTGTCTTCTTTTCGTTTTCTTCCTGAGCTCATCCAACTCAGCCTGGCCTCCTTTCGATGTCTCACCATGTCCTCTCTCATTTCTTACTCCTCTTTTAAAGTGTTTGCCAAGTTAATCATAGTATCTGTGAGTTGGGACTTAGCAGGATTGTCTGAACTCTTCTTCTGTTGTCTGGAATCATTTCTCTTGTGATGTATTTCCTTTTCTCCTAATCATCTCCACATGCCTCCCTTTCTGGCTATCCCTCATCTTTGAACGAGGGAGTTTCTGTCTGGATCATGCTGTGTTGAAAAATTGGGTAGAGCAGAGTGAGGAATGTGAGTAGGGGTCATCTCCAGCACCAGTTCAGGGTTATCTCAAACACCTCTCACCATGCTTCTTGGGCTCTCTGCTGTTACGTCTTTTCTCAGAGACTAGAGTTCAGGACATTGGTGTGGCTTAAGAGCCACTTTACTCAGGTGCTCTGTGTTGTCATCTGATGATTCTAGTCCCTCCTCCTTCATCCCCCCTCACTAAGACAGGCAGTTTGGAAAGATATAAAATGGTGTGTCAGTCTGGCTCTTCCTTTAGCCACCTCCCTTTTGGTTCTGCCTGGATGTCTTTCTCTATGGTCTGTAATTCTCCAGGGGTGTTCCCTATCCCCCAACAACCTATGTCTGTTAAGATTAGATTCAGCTTTAAGTGAGAGAAAGCGCCATATAACTGTAGCTTTATTTCTTTAGTTGCACATAATGAAGTTTGGAATCAGGCAGTTCGAGACCATTGCCGTCCAGGCTCCCTTTAGCTTGTTGCTCTGCCAGTCTCAACATACATTCACCAACTATCCAAGATAGTTCCAGCCTCATCAGCACGTTCGCATTCCAGCCACCAGCAAGGAGCTCACTTTCTCTTTGACTTTTGAGACAAGGTCGTGCTCTGTCACCCAGACTGCAGCACAGTGGCACAATCACAGCTCACTGCATCCTCGAATCCCTGGGCTTAAGTGATCCTCCTGCCTCAGCCTCCCAAGTAGCTGGAATTACAGGTGCACACCAATATGCCCTGCTAATTTTATAAAATTTTTTGTAGAGATGGAGGCCTCACTATGTTGCCCAGGCTGGCCTCAAACTCCTGGGCTCAAGTGATTCTCCCACTTCAGCCTCCTAAAGTGCTGTTCCTTCCAACAAGTATGAGGATGGGAATTTTGATTTTAAAGAGAAAAGGAGCTAGGATATTTAACATCAAAATTCCCGGCTAGGCATGGTGGCTCACTCCAGTAATCCCAGCACTTTAGGAGGCTGAGGCGGGCAGGTCACCTGAGGTCAGGAGTTCAAGACCAGCCTGACCAACATGATGAAACCCCGTCTCTATGAAAAATACAAAAATTAGCTGGAAGTGGTGGCATGTGCCTGTAATCCCAGCTACTCAGGAGACGGAGACAGGAGACTTGCTTGAACCCGGGAGATGGAGGTTGCAGTGAGCTGAGATCGCACCATTGTACCACAGCCTGGGCAACAAGAGTGAAACTCCATCTCAAAATTAAAAAAAAAATTCCCATCCTCACACACCTGTTGGAAGGAACATAAAATAGTGTGACCAGTTTGGAAAACAGTTCTGGCAACTTCTCAAAATGTTAAACATAGAACCATATCATAACCACATCACACAGAAATGTTACTCCTAGGTATATACTAAAGAGAAATGGAAACATATGTCCACATAGGACTTGTACAAATGTTTGTAGCAGCATTGTTCAAAATGCAGAATATAATTCAACAACCAAACGACATGAAATAATATGCATGTAACAACATGGATGAACCTCAAACACATTATGCTAAGTGCAAGAAGCCAGACACAAAAGACCATTTAGTATATGATTCTATTTACAGAAAATGTTCAGCATAGGCAAATCTACAGAAACAGAAAGTAAGTTCATGGATGCCCAGGATTGGGACATTGGGGGATTTGGGAGACGGTAGATAAGGGGTGCCAAGTTTCATTTTGGGATAATAAATATTATCTAAAAGTGTAGTGATAGTTGCATAACTCTGTGAATATACTAAGAGCCACTGAATTGTACACTTTAAATGGTGGAATTGTGTGGTGTGTGAAATATATCTCAATAAAACTGTTAAAAAAGGGCACACTTTCCACAATTTCACATGCCACTTTCATGCAGCCATGCCTGTGTTTAAGAGAAACAGATAAATACAGTCTTTATTCCATCTAAAAATCAGAGGTTCCATTACAAAAGAGTGAATAATATAGAACATTGGCCATGTCTGCCCCACCCTTAGTCAGACCTTAGACCTCGTCAGGGGATCTTTGATGCATTTCTTGGAGCATGGCACTTCATCTTAGGGAAATTGATCTCCTTCCCAGAGTCTCTACAAAGACGTGTTGGCTTTGAATCCTTGCGTCTTTTGGAATAAAACTCATTTCATTCATCAGTAGTCATCCTCTTTGATTTTGTTTTATAATCTTTTCCCTGTTTATTGAAAGTAGGTGTTTCTTTTTTATTTTTTGCACTTTGTTTTCAGCTGGTTTCAAGAGTTAGAAGTAAATTCAAAATTCCCCTTTCTCACTATCTTTACCTCGAATCTGCCAGAATAAATATTTTGAACGTGTTTTTTTGTTTTTGTTTTTGAAAGAAAGTCTCGCTCTGTCATCCAGACTGGAGTACAGTGGCACAATCACAGCTCACTGTGGCCTCTACCTCCCAGGCTCAATCAATCCACTTGCCTCGGCCTCCCGAGTAGCTGGGCCTATAGGTACACACCACTACACCTGACCAGATTTAAACTTTTTGTAGAGATGGGGCCATACTATGTTGCCCAGGCTGGTCTCCAACTACTAGGCTTAAGTAATCTACCCACCTTGGCCTCCCAAAGTCCTGAGATTACAGATGTGACCTATCGTTCCTGACCCATGTTTTCTTCCTTTAAACAGCCTTGTAAAACCCTTCTGGGATTTCCCATACTTTTTGCATCGAGTTGGTTGTTTTTTTGGTTTTGAGACAGAGTCTCACTCTGTTGCCCAGGCTGAAGTGCAGTGGCACATTCTTGGCTCATTGCAACCTCTGCCTCCCAGGTTCAAGCGATTCTCATGCCTCAGCCTCCTGATTAACTGGGACTACGGGCGTGTGCCATCATGGCCGGCTAATTTTGTATTTTTAGTAAGACAGAGGTTTCACCATGTTGGCTAGGCTGGTCTCAAACTCCTGGCCTCAAGTGACCTATCCACCTTGGCCTTCTAAAGTGCTGGGATTACAGGCATGAGCCACTGCACCAGGTATCCCATGCTGGATTTTCAATGTTCTCTGCAAACGGCTTGCTCCTCCCCTCCAGGTAAATTCCCCTTAAAACCCACCACTTCTCCCACATCTCTACCACACACTGCTTCAGTCCTGTCTCACATTTCAACAAAAGTTCTGCATAAACTGCAGAGTGCTATATATAGTTTCACTGTATTTATTATCTTCTTATTGCCTTGGATAATTTCCCCATTTGCCTATTTTGTAAGGACCACGAATACAACCACTGGAATCTAAATGCAGCGTCTCTTCCCCCATAGTTGCTCCTCTTGGGAAATGGCACCACCTATTGCCCAAGTCAAAAACGCAGGAGCCATTCTAAATTCTTCCTTCTCACTTTCCAGGATTACTCATTCACTAAGCCTTCGCCGTTTTCTGTGTTGACACTCATGGCTGCCCCTTGCTTTTCCCCTCTCCTGCCATGGCCTCAGTTCTGCTTTCACTCATTCTCGCCTAGAACTTGGTAACAGCCTCCCATCATCTGTCTTCTACACCCATCCATTGCACACATCACGCAGTCGCCACCATGCGCTTTCTTCTCTGTAAAGCACATCTTCTCTCTTGCTCGCCCCTTCCTTCCATTGTTTAGGGCATTTATTGCTTCTCCATTCTGCTCAGTTAAGCCCACACTTCCTCACACGGCAAAGGCCCACCAGGCCTTGATGTTTCCTGCCTTCCCGGCATTGCCTGCCCTGCTGCTCTCCAGCACCCCTCCTGCCTCCTAGTTATACCCAACGGTCTTTCAAAAGCCTCTGCGTTTTGTAACATCTCCTCTCCTTCCACTTGGAGGTTAGCTGATCCTATTAGTGTTTTAGAATAAATCCAGGCCTCGTTTTCTCTAACCCTTTCCCATCATTTGCCCTGTGTGTGATTTCCCTTGTATTTCCATAGAACTCAGCACATGTGTCTCTACAAGCATTATGTTGTGCTATAATTTCTGGCTTGTGACTTCCTTAATTAAAATATACAGTCCTTAAGGACAGGGACCACATCTTATTTGTTTCTGGATTCCCAGTCCCTAGTCTGTAGCTGGCATATAACAGGTATTCATGTTGAAAAGCAATAACAATCGGGGTTTCGTACGTAGCAGAGCAGCTCCCTCGCTGCGATCTATTGAAAGTCAGCCCTCGACACAAGGGTTTGTAATAAAAACAAAAAAAAAAAAAAAAAAAAAAAAGGAAAAAAGAAAAGAAACTAAAGGAAGTAAAAAAAAAAAAAAAGAAAGAAAAAAGAAAAGCAATAACAAAGAATAAAGCCTCCTCTGCATTTATATTTTGTTGACTTTAGAACAGGGCAGGAAATGACTACATGGAGTTCCAGAAACCTAGGCTCTTCCATGTGCCCCCACTAAGTCTCCTTCCAACAGGGCAGTTGTTGGTTCAGTGACATGTTGACTCAGATTGCCCTCTAGCCAATGGCAGGCACATATGCCTGGACTCTGAATCTATTCTGTGTACCAGTGTTGCCTAATTTGCAAATAGCCTGCACCCACCTGTGTGATCCTGTTTTTTTTTTTTTGGACGGAGTTTCGCTCTTGTTACCCAGGCTGGAGTGCAATGGCGCGATCTTGGCTCACCGCAACCTCCGCCTCCTGGGCTCAGGCAATTCTCCTGCCTCCGCCTCCTAAGTAGCTGGGATTACAGGCATGTGCCACCACGCCCAGCTAGTTTTTTTGTATTTTTAGTAGAGACAGGGTTTCACCATGTTGACCAGGATGGTCTCGATCTCTCGACCTCGTGATCCGCCCGCCTCGGCCTCCCAAAGTGCTGGGATTACAGGCTTGAGCCACCGCGCCCGGCCATGTGATCCTCTTTGTTGGGAGTGAAATGGTTCTCTTTGCTTTCGGAAAAAACCTAATGTCACGTGTGTTTGCTGATATGACATCAAAAAGGATAACAGGGTATTAGAGCGAAGGTTAACTGGAAAAAAGGAGCCTGGCTGTAAGTGATCTGGTCACTTGGGATGGAGAGATTGTCACATATCAGACTTAGAGTAGCCCTATTAACTGGGTTAGTAATGGGCTATGGGCCAACATGTAGCAGGAGCAACTCGATTTCATTGATTCTAAGGCACTCCTTATTTCACATTTTAATGTCTCTGAAACTGGAGTGTGTCTTAAAACAGATTACATCTTAAATTCAGAGAAAAAGAGAAGTCCAACATGTCAACAGTATGCCAGAAAAATATAATAACAAATTGTAATTGATTGAATAGTGACTAAGCCTGGAATTTCACAAACTGAACTAAACAGAATGGCTTATAAAGAATTATAAAGATGTACATACTTATTGTATATAAATATTATACATATATTATCATTAATCTACAACCTCCTAGCCTTGGAAGATAGGTGTTATTAGTAATAATCTTTACTGAGATATAATTCACATGCTATAAAATTCATCCATTTAAGTGTACAGTTCAGTGGTTTTTAGAATATACAGAATTGAGCAATCATTACAGCAATCTAATTTTAGAATATTTTTTTTCATTTCCCAGGAAAATTTTGCATCCATCTGCAGTCACTTTCCAGCCCAAGGTGTCTATGTATCCACTTTCTGTTTCTAAGGAATTGCTTATTCTGGATATTTTATATACATGGAATCACCTAATATTGTGTTTGGTTCTTTCACTTAGCATCATGTTTTCTTCTTTCTCTTTGTCTCACTTTGTTACCCAGGCTGGAGTGCAGTGGCATAAACACAGCTCACTGCAACCTCAACCTTCTGGGCGTAAATGATCCTCCTGCCTCAGTCTCCCAAAGTGCTGTGATGACAGTCATGAGCTACCATGCCAGGCTAGCATCATGCTTTCAAGGTTCATCCATGCTGTAGGTTCATGCCTCAGTACTTTTTTTTTTTTTGCCAAATGATATTCCATTATATCGATGTACCACATTGTATTTATCCACTTTTTAGTGGATGGATATGTGTTTTTCCCACTTTTTGGTTATTATGAATAATACCATTATTAACATTTTTGTGGAAGTTTTTGTATGAACATTTTTGAGACAGGGTCTTGATCTACCACCCAGGCTGAAGTGCAGTGGCATGATGGTGGCTCACTACAGCTTTGACCTCCCAGTTTCAAGGGATAATCCCACCCCAGCCTCCTGTATAGCTGGGAATACAAGGTGCATGCCACCATGCCTGGCTAATTTTTTTTTTTTTTTTTTTTTTGTATTTTTAGTAGAGACAGGGTTTTGCCATGTTGCCCAGACTGGTCTCCAACTCCTGGGCTCAAGTAATCTGCCCACCTCGCTGTTCCAAAGTCCTGAGATTATAGGTGTGAACCACTATGCCCAGCCTGGACATATATTTTCATTTCTCTGGGGAAGTGAATAAAATTGCTGGTTCATCTGGTAACTCTATGCTTAAAATTTTGAGGAACTGCTAAAAGCAGTTGTGCCATTTTACATTCCTACCAGAAATTTATGAGGACTCTGATTTCTCCACATTCTTGCTGATAATTATTTTTATTTTAACCATCCTAGTGGGTATGAACGGATACTTCATCATGATTTTAATTTGTGTTTTCTTAATGACTAACAATTTAGAGAGTCTTTTCATATATTTATTGGTCACTTGTATATCTACTTTTGGGAAATGTCTATTCAAATCCTTTGCCCATGTAAAAATTGAGTTATCTTTTTATTGTTGAATTATAAGAGGTTTTTGTGTGTGTTTTTGTTTTTGTTTTTGTTTTTTTGTTTTGAGACAGAGTTTCACTCTTGTTACCCAAGCTGGGGTGCAATGGCATGATCTCAGCTCACCACAACCTCTGCTTCCTGGGTTCAAGCAATTCTCCTGCTTCAGCCTCCCGAGTAGCTAGGACTACAGGCGTGTGCCACCACGCCCAGCTAATTTTTGTGTTTTTAGTAGAGACAGGGTTTCACCATGTTGACCAGGATGGTCTCGATCTCTTGACCTTGTGATCCTCCCGCCTCAGCCTCCCAAAGTGCTGAGATTATAGGTGTGAGCCGCCACGCCTGGCCCACGGGTTCTTTATACATTTTAGATACAAGTTTCTTATCAAATGTATGATTTTCAAATATTTCCCCCCATTCCATGGGTTGTCTTCTTAGTTTTTAATTTAATAAACTCCAGTTTATCTGTTTGCTACTTGTACTTCTGATGTCATTTTAAGAAACTATTGCCTAACTCAAGGTCAAGAAGATTTACTCCTATGTTTTCTTCTGATATGGTTTAGCTGTGTTCCCACCCAAATCTCATCTTGAATTATAGCTTCCATAATTCCTATATGTTGTGGGAGGGACCCAGTGGGAGGCAATTGAACCACGAGGGTGAATTTTTTCCATGCTTTTCTCGTGATAGTGGGTCTCATAGCATTTGATGGTTTTATAGAGGGGAGTTTGCCTGCACATGCGCTCTTGCCTGCTGCCATGTAAGACATGCCTTTGCTTCTCCTTTGTCTTCCACCATGATTGTGAGGCCTCCCCAAGCCTTTAATTAATTTACATGTGGAATTGTGAATCACTGAAACTTCTTTCCTTTATAAATTACCCAGTCTTGGGTATGTCTTTATTTGAAGCATGAGAACAGACTATTACATCTTCTGAGAGTTATCGTTTTAATGCTTGCATTTAGGTCTACGATTCATTTGAAGTTAATTTTTGTATTTGGTTTAAGGAAGAGGTCCAACTTTATTCTTCTGCAGTGTGGATATACAGTTATCCTGGCACCTTTGTGGAAAGGACTGTTCTTTCCCCATAAAGTTGTCTTGATGCCCTTGTTGAAAATCTTCAACTTCATCATAAATGTGAGGGTCCATTTGTGGACACTTGGTCCATATGTCTGTCCTTATGCCAATATCACACAGTTGTTTGAGTTTTTTCCCTAATCACTAGACTAGCAAGGAACACATGGTTTTAATTACTATAGTTTTATATTTTGTTCTTTCAAGATTGTTTTGACTACCCTGGATCCCTTGCATTTTCATATGAATTTAGGTTCACTGTGTGAATCTTCTTAACTTGGAGTGGGTACTACAAAAGATTCCCAACAATGAACTGAGGACCAAAATTATCCAGAAGCCTCTACGTGGCAAGGGAAAGATCAGGGAACCAGGCAAGGTCATTTATTGGTACTAGGTGCATTTTGGAAATTTTCTAAAGAGTCATTACCTCTGGGTATGGGGGCGCCCCCTGCTGGCAGGCTGGTCTCAGTTTCCTAGTGAGTCCAATGGTTGGATTTAGGGGACTGAAATGCCAAGAAAATCAAGGGTTCAGGAACAAGGGCAGCTGTCCAGACAGCTTTGTGTAGACAAGGGCCTGGAGGAGAGCTGGAGGTTACATGTTGCTTCCACATTGACCTAAGGCTTAGATTCTTACTGCTATTCAATAACAAGATTTAAAGGAGACAGGTGGGATGGCTCATGCCTGTAATCCCAGCACTTTGTGAGGCTGAGGTGGGACTGAATCCAGAAGTTCAATATCAGATTTGGCAACATAGTGAAACCTCATCTCTACTAAAAAAAAAAAAAGAAAAAAAAGAAGACAAAGAAAATTAGCTGGGGTGTAGTGGCACACATCTATAGTCCCAGCTACTCGGGAGGCTGAGGTGGGAGAATCAATTGAGTCAGAGAGGTGGAGGCTGCAGTGAGCCATGACTGTGCTGCTGTACTCCAGCCTGAGTGACAGAGGGAGATCCTGTCCCAACAACAAAGAGCAAATAATTTATTTTAAAATAAAAATAGGAAGAGCTCCATGTGGGCCAGGCTCTCTCCAACACAGGCTAGCTTTCCTGGAAGGAAGGAACACTTCCATTAGTTCTCTTCATGTTCAACTACAATATGGCCCTAAAAGCCATTGCAAACACTAATCAGAAAGGGACTCTCATAAACTGCTGGAGGACACAAATGGGTATAGTTTTTCTAGAGGAGTATTTGTCAATATACATCAAAACACTCTAAAGAAATGTTCACTCTTCAGTGATTCTCCTTCTGACAACTTATCTATAAGAAACAGAGATTTACTTATGAGGATATCATATCATCATTATTTATGATATTGATGAATTAGATGAAACCTATACATCTATCTGTAATAGATTGTAAATCACTGTGCCTCTAACATACAATGCAACCTAAAAATGTCTATATGGAAGATTAATACAATAGATTGTCTTTTATCACAATACACTAAGTAAAAGCAGATTATCAAATAGATTATACATAATGTACCAAATTTTATTTTTATAAAATATGTACTATAAGGGGTAGGCATGGTGGCTCACACTTGTATTCCTATTACATTGGGAGGCCAAGGTGGGAAGCCTGGGCAACAGAGCAAGAGCTCATCTCAAAAGAAGGAAACAAAACATATTAAATGTTATTTTTGAAAATACTAATACCCAGGAGTTCAAAACCAGCCTAGGCAATATAGCGAGACCTTGTCTAAAAACAATAAAAAAATTAGCCAGGCATGGTGACACGCCCCTGTAGTCCCAGCTAAACTTCAGTGAGCCATGATCACACCACAGCACTCTGGGTGGCAGAGTAAGACCCTGTCCCTAAAAAATAATTAGATAAGTAAAAATAAAAATATAGATTATATATACCTGTTAGCAGTGACAAATTCGTACAGGTCTGCAGCAATTTCAATCCTTACCTCTTCAGAAGAAAGAATTCAACAGAGGAACATAAGGCAGAGTAGGAGACCCAGGCAAGTTTAGAGCAGGAGTGAAAAGTGAAAGTGTATTTAAAAAGTGTTTAGGCTGGGCTCTGTGGCTCACACCAGTATTCCCAGCACTTTGGGAGGCCGAGGCAGGCAGATCTTGAGGTCAAGAGATGGAGACCATCCTGGCCAATATGGTGAAACCCTGTCTCTACTAAAAATACAAAAATTAGCTGGGCGTGGTGGCTCACGCCTGTAGTCCCAGCGACTCAGGAGGCTGAGGCAGGAGAATCGCTTGAACTCGGGAGGTAGAGGTTGCAGTGAGCCGAGATCATGCCACTGCAGCCTGGCAACAGAGAGACTCCATCTCTCACACACACAAAAAGTTTTTAGCCGGGCGCGGTGGCTCAAGCCTGTAATCCCAGCACTTTGGGAGGCCGAGGCGGGTGGATCACGAGGTCAAGAGATCGAGACCATCCTGGTCAACATGGTGAAACCCCGTCTCTACTAAAAATACAAAGAATTAGCTGGGCATGGTGGGACGTGCCTGTAATCCCAGCTACTCAGGAGGCTGAGGCAGGAGAATTGCTTGAACCCAGGAGGCGGAGGTTGTGGTGAGCCGAGATCCGCCATTGCACTCCAGCCTGGGTAACAAGAGCGAGGCCGGGCGCGGTGGCTCAAGTCTGTAATCCCAGCACTTTGGGAGGCCGAGGCGGGTGGATCACGAGGTCAAGAGATCGAGACCATCCTGGTCAACATGGTGAAACCCCGTCTCTACTAAAAATACTAAAAATTAGCTGGGCATGGTGGCGTGTGCCTGTAATCCCAGCTACTCAGGAGGCTGAGGTAGGAGAATTGCCTGAACCCAGGAGGCGGAGGTTGCGGTGAGCCGAGATCGCACCACTGCACTCCAGCCTGGGTAACAAGAGCGAAACTCCATCTAAAAAAACAAAACAAAACAAAACAAAACAACAACACAAGAGCGAAACTCCGTCTCAAAAAAAAAAAAAAAAAAAGTTTTTAGAACAGTGATAAAGGGGGCCAAGTGAGTGACTTGAGAGATTCCAGTGCGTGGTTTGACTTTCGGCTTGGGGTTTTATACACTGGTATGCTTCTGGGAATTGCCTCCCTTCACCCCGGATTCTTCCCTTGGAGTGGGCTGTCCGCATGCATGCAGTAGCCTGCCAGTGGTTGGGAGGCCCCCATGCGCAGTGTGGGGGACTGACGTTGTGCGCATGCTCACTTGAGGTGCTGATCCCTCACCTGCCGAGTTTTCCCTAACGGTGGTCATGTGCTAGCGTTAAACTCAGCCGTTTTTCTTCTTAGTGTGCATGCTTGAGCCCACTCACCCAGGTCCTGAGCTCTTCACCAGCTTCAGGTGTTTTCTCTTGGGAGACTGCCTTTCCCTGGGGCTGGCTGCGACCAATTATTATTTTAGAGAGAGAGTTAACAAGTGCCTGACAATCACCTGATGGTCGCCTGACATTCCTGGTGAGGGAGGGCGGCTCTCTTCTACCTACCTACTGTAAAATACATAGAAATTGTTTGAAGTATACACAGTAAAATATTAACAGAGATTATCTCTGTAAAGCAAAATTGCAGATAACTTCTTTCTCTTTTTCCTTTTCTGCATTTTCCATTTTTTATATTGAACATTTATTATCATTGCAATTAGAAACAAAATATATTGGCTGAGTAAAGTGGCTCACATCTGTAATCCTAGTGCTTTGGGAGGCTGAGGTGAGAAGATTGCTTGAGGCAAGGAACTCGAGTCTAGCATGGGATGGGCAACATAGCAAGAGCCATGTCTACGAAAAAAGAAAAATACAAAAATTTGCTGGGCATGGTGGCCCACATCCGTAGTCCTAGCTACTCAGGAGGCTATGGTGGGAGGATCCCTTGAGCCCAGGAGTTTAAGTTTACAGTGAACTATGATTGCACCACTGCACTCCAGCCTGGGCAACAGAGCAAGAGCTCATCTCAAAAGAAGGAAACAAAACATATTAAATGTTACTTTTGAAAATACTAATCAAATGAATGCATGAGATAACGGGGAAAAATGTGTGTTGGCCAATCCTAAATCATCTTTGCCACCTTCTGGGAAATCGTGACTGGAGCCAAGCAACTCTTATATAAAGGCGGAGACGTGTGAGGCTCTCAATTTCAGAGGGAAAGAAGGAAGATGCAGTGGCCAGGCATCTTTGATGACCTCTGGCTCCAAGAAACAGAAAACTAACAGTTAATACTTAAAACAAAGAAAAGACACCTGTACATTTTGTTTTGGAAAAGTCGGTATTACAAAGGGGAGATCAAAAAAGAGAAGTTTGCAAAAGCAGGTCCCTTTGTCATTTGGTAATGTGTGGCATCTCAATTGGATTGACCTGCTTTGGTTTCTTTAAAACCTGTCATATTCAATTACCAAATGACAAATCAGTCCTTGGATGACTTGCCTGATTCTATTAGTATACAGACTTAAATGGCTCCATCTAGACTTGGGAGTTTATAACAGTTTGATTGCTTTTGCTATTCTCAGTGGATTAATTATGCCACAAACTAAGTCAAGCTAAGCAATTGTCCAAAACATGCAGGTGTTGGTCTGGATGGGTTTATTTGTATTTACCAAGGGAAAATGGCACAGAGTAATCTGTTTTCTTGAAGCAGCCATTTTTATCCAGAAAATGTCCTAAGTTTGACCCAGGACACTTGGGGAAACTGCTTTTAAATGAACAAGACCAGAGACAATAATAGCACCACAGCAGTGCCCTGGAACCAAGAAATGGAGGGCACGGGGGCACTTTATTATGCTTATTGCTTATTTTTGGTTCATAAACAAGTCTAACACTTTTTTTTTTTTTTTTAAAGAGACAGGTTATGCTCTGTCACCCAGGCTGGAGTGCAGTGGTGTAATCACAGCTTACTACAGCCTCCAACTTCCAGGCTCAATGATCTTCCTATCTCAGCCTCCTGAATAGCCAGGACAACAGGTATGCACCACCATGCCTAACCAAGTCTTTTATTTTTATTTTCTGTAGAGACAGGGTCTTGCTATGTTGCCATGACTAGTCTTAAACTCCTGGGCTTAAGTGATCCTTCCACCTTGGCCTCTCAAAGTGCTGGAATTACAGGCATGAGCCACCACACCCCACCTAACACTTTTTTTTTTGAGACAGGATCTCACTCTGTTGTCCAGGCTGAGTACAGTCTGGCTCACTGTGGCCTCAACCTCCTAGGCTCGAATGATCTTCCAACCTTAGCCCCCCAAGTACAGGCAAGCACCACCATGCCCAGCTAATCCTTGTATTTTTTGTAGAGACAGGGTTTCATCATGTAGCCCAGGCTGGTCTTGAACTCCTAGCTCAAGAGATCTGCCTACCTCAACCTCCCAAAGTGCTGGCAGGCATAAGCCCTTGCACCCAGCCAACACTCTTAATTATAGTGGATTTAATAGGACTGAGCATTCTTAAGCTTGCCTGTGAGTGATTTTCTCAATTTATGGCTATTTTACACACACTATCATAAAATAGCTTTAATCTAGTAATCAGATTGTTCTCTGCAGAAAGATTATTATGTCAATGTGCAATAATGAATTCTTGTGAAAAACTGGAGTTTGCAACCATACTGTCCAGAAAGAAGCTTTACTGGAATTGCTGCCTCAAATTGTAAGAGGTTTTTTTTTTACTATTTTTTTTCTTCCTGGATTCAGGTATGAATGAAAGAAAACGAGATCTGGAAACTTGACTCTATTGAATCAAACTCTACTTTCCTCGCTTGTAAATTGGGGTAGGGTAACAACCATGTTGATTATGATGACAACAGTCGGCTTTTCTCCTTGCCTCATAAAATTTTTGTGAGGCTTAAATAACAAAATAATACTGGATGCTTTACATTTGCCTGACACTGTGTATTAGCCCGTTCTCACACTGCTATGAGGAAATACCCAAGACTGGGTAATGTATAAAGGAAAGAGGTTTAATTGACTCACAGTTCTGTATTGCAGGGGAGGCCTCAGAACACTTACAGTCACGGTGGAAGGCAAAAGAGAAGCAGAAACCTTCTTCACAGGGCAGCAGAGAAGTGAGTGCAAGTAGGGGAAGTGCCAGGTGCTTATAAAACCATTAGATCTCGTGAGACTCACCATCACGAGAACAGCATGGAAGAAACCACGCCCATGATCCAATTACCTCCACCTGGTCTCTCCCTTGACAAGTGGGAATTATGGGGATTACAATTCAAGGTGAGATTTGGGCGAGGACACAGAAGCCAAATCATATCACACTGCCTAGTTTATAAATCTCACTTCATTCTCATATAAACTATATCCAGTAGCTGCTTTTGTTGTTGCTCTTCACACTGTATAAATGAGAAAAACCAAGGTTCAGAAGGAGAAATACCTTGCTTGAAATTATGCTTTTGTTATGTGGCATAGTTAGAATTCAAACTAAGTTCTATGTGATCATAAGGTACGCCTGTTAAAGTGAAAGCTTCCTTTTTCCATTTTAACTTCATTTTATATTTCCTTAAACATTATTTGTACAATTATTAGAGTTTGTAATACCTGCACATGATATACAATACCAAAATATGTACTCAAGGGTAAAAAGTGAAAATAAGTCTTCCAGCTGGGCACTGTGGCTCACAGCTATAACCCCAGCACTTTGGGAGGCAGAGGCAGGCAGTTGGATCACCAGCACTCAGGAGTTCGAGACCAGACTGGCCAACATGGTGAAACCTCATCTCTATTAAAAATACAATAATTAGTTGGCCGTGGTGGCAGGCACCTGTAATCCCAGCTACTCGGGAGGCTGAGGCAGAGAATCACTTAAACCCAAGAGGCAGAGGTTGCAAGGTTGCCGTGAGCTGAGATTGCGCCATTGCCCTCCAGCCTGAGTGAAAGAGTGAAATTCCGTCTCAAAAAAAAAAAAGAAGAAAGAAAAGAAAAAAGCAAATATCAAAAATATTGCTGTAATAAATATTCTTATTTTGGGGGAAACATACATGAAGGATAAACTCCTAGTGAGAGAATAGGAACAAGGCTTGGCTTTAGCCCGCCCCACTAGAGCATTCTTTCATGCATCCCCATTGATCACAAAACCTACTCCACTACCTCACTGATACCATCATGTTTGAACCATGCCTTTTCCTTAAAGAATTTCAGCCCAAAGTGATTCTATTAAAGTTAAAAATAAAAAAAATTTTTTTAAATAAAAGAATTTCAGGAAGTGGCCTTAGGAAATAACCAAGGGCTGGGCTGGTGGATCACCTGAGGTCAGGAGTCTGAGACCAACATGGCCAACAGGGCAAAACCCTGTCTCTACTAAAAATACAAAAATTGGCTGGGCGTGGTGGCACGCGTCTATAGTCCCAGCTACTCGGGAGTCCGAGGCAGGAGAATTGCTTGAACCCGAGAGGCAGAGGTTCAAGGCTAATTTTTGTATTTTTAGTAGAGATGAGGTTTCACCATGTTGGCCAGGCTGGGCTCGACCTCCTAGCCTCAAGTGATCTGCCCTCCTCGGCCTCCCAAAGTGCTGGGATTACAGGCGTGAGCCACCATGCCCTAATTGGGCCAATTTTCAATCTCTGCTGCCAGAGAGGCCCTTTCTGCTAATAAAATAAAGCTCTTTTGCTCAATTTATTAATGCCTTGTAGTCTTTTGAATATGGCTGACCTGAATTGGACTGAACTCCACCATATTCCTGCTGAGTGGATGGGTCATTATTGGAATGAGACACTTGCTTCTCAGAGAACAACTTTATTTTGATTTTATTTTTTCCTGAGACAGAATCTTACTCTGTTGCCCAGGCTGGAGTGCAGTGGTGCCATCTCAGCTCACTGCAACCTCTACCTCCCAGATTCAAGCAATCCTTCCATCTTAGGCTCCCTAGTAGATGTGGCTACAGGTGCATGCCACCATGCCCAGCTCATGTTTGTATTTTTAGTAGAGACAAGGTTTGGCCATTTTGGCCAGGCCGATCTCAAACTCCTGACCTCAGGTGATCCGCTTCCTGGGACCTCCCAAAGTGTTGAGATTACAGGCATGAGCCACTGTGCCTAGCCAGAGAACAACTTTAGAATGAAATAAATATGCAGAAGAACATGACATCAAGGATCTATCCCGAAAATATGTGGGTAATTATGACTATTTCCCAAGCATTCTCACACTGATTACTTGAGAGGATGTTGGTTCTGCATGGTGGAGTTTGGAGAAGGGCCAGGATGCTTAGGTTAATATCTGTGGTTTATGCAATAGTAACCCCGCCCACCTTTCCCCCCCTAACCCCTCCGGCTCTGGATGGAAAATCCCCACCCATGTGATGGTCCCCGGTCTCTCCTGTAGTCTAACCAATGGTTGACCCAAATGTTTATGTTCTTCAGTGTTTTAAATAGATCCATTACTAGATATTGGAGTCTCTGCTCTCCAAAGTGTGGGGTTGCTTGTTCTCCCAGGAACCAAACGCCCTCTATCATTTTGTTGTTGTTGTTTTGAGATGGAGTTTCACTCTTGTAGCCCAGACTGGAGTGCAATGGCGCAATCTCGGCTCACTGTAACCTCTGCCGCCCAGGTTCAAGCAATTCTCCTGCCTCAACCTCCCGAGTAGCTGGGATTACAGGTATGTGCCACCACGCCTGGCTAATTTTTGTATTTTAGTAGAGACAGGGTTTCACCACGTTGGCCAGGCTGGTCTCGAACTCCTGACCTCAAGCGATCCACTGCCTTGGCCTCCCAAAGTACTGGGATTACAGGTGTGAGCCACCGCACCCGGCCGCCCTCCATCTTAAGAGAGTATGCTTTCAAGGAAATACCCTGCCTACCTTAGGAATAAATGCTATGTAAAGGAAAAAAATAGAGCTGAAAAAAATGGTGCCATTTGCAAAACAAGGAAGGAATGAGATTTAACTGGTGCTCAAAACTTCTCTGATACAAAATATTTGGTCATGTATTCATAATTTGCTTGACATTTTCAGCAAAGCAAAGACAGCAATAACAAAGAAACTTCTTACAAGAGAAGAGAGACACATGGAGCTCCAGAGTTTCTACTGGAACAAGACTCTTCCGTTTTGGTTACATACAGTCAAGTTCGTTTTGTGCCTGAGCCAGTGTCTGATAGAAGGCCACGCTCTCTTCTTTGGCCTGGTCAAGTTTCTCTTCCAGGTCATCAATTGTCTCTTCCAGTTTTGCAACCATTCTCTCTGCAAATTTAGCACGGTTCTCAGCCTCCTTCAGTTTGCCAGACAGAAGTTTAATTTTTTCTTCATATTTGTCCTCCTTCTCAGAATACTTTTCAGATGCAGCCTCCGAAGATTTCAGATAGTTAATGACATTCTTGAGCTCTTCTGCCAGGTCACCACATTTCCGTTCGTACAGCTCCACACGCTCCTCTTCCCTGGCCAGTTTGCCCTCCAGGATGGCCAGCTTTCGAGCGACCTCCTTGCACTTGCGGTCAGCTTCTTCCAGAGTGTGCCTGGCCCCTTGGAGCTGCGTCTCCCGAATCTCCATCTTCTCTTCATCCGTCATGGCCCGGTCTTCTGTCACCTTCATTCCTCCCTCACGCTCATCTGCAGCCGTTCCCGCCTCCTCCAGCTTCTGCAGGGCCGTGACCACTCGTTCCGAGCCCCATCCAACTCCTCCTCAACGAGCTGGAGGCGTCGGTTGAGGACAGCCACATCACCTCCAGCTTCCTCGAGTCGCTCGCTCGCGCCCGTAGCCAGCTGCCGCTGCAGGCCCTGCGCGCGGTCTTTGCCTCTTCCGCCTGCTGCTCTAGGGCCTGAATCTTGCGTTTTACCATCTGCGGCGGGCGCCAGACTGGGCCGGGCTCAGGCGACAGCTGCAGGGCCGCTCCAGTGCCCCCAAGCCTTTGGCAGCGCAGGGGCCTCCCCGGCACCTCTCTCCCGCACTCTACCGCGCCCCCTCTCCCCGACTCCTGTCGGCTGCCACCATCGGGGCGATGAGGTCACCCGCCCTTGCACGGTATCTGTTGATTCTGAGGTTTATTCATACTGACTATAGGAGTCCATTTTCTTGGGTTTTTCAGGTACAATTATAGCAACTAAAGTTTTTGCTTCCATCTTTTAAGTTTTTTTTATTTCTTGTTACTTTTTTCTAATTCCAGTTGAACAATACTGTAATGGTAAATAGCCTTGTCTTATTTTTTATTTATTTATTTATTTTTGACATGGGGTTTCACTCTGTCACCCAGGCTGGAGCACAGTGGCACGATCTGAGCTCACAGCAACCTCCACCTCCCAGGCTCAAGCGATCCTCCCACCTCAGCCTCCCAAGGAGCTGGGACTACAGGCACCCACCACGAAGCCTGGCTAAATTTTTTTGTTTTTTTAGTGGAGGCAGGATTTTGCCATGTTGGCCAGGCTGGTCTTGAACTCCTGACTTCAGGTGATCCACCTGCCACGGCCTCCCAAAGTGCTGGGATTACAGGCATGAACCTGTCTTGTCTTATTCTTGATATTAATGAGAATGTTTCCAGGCTTTTACAAAGAAGCATAATTTGGGAGATACGTTTTCGTTGGCTAAAGAGATATTCATCTATTTCTGTTTCACTAAGCGTTAGAAAAATCAAGAATGGATGTCAAATATTATCAAAAGCATTTTCCGTACAAACAAGATTATCATGTAATGTCAAAATTGCATTTGTAAATTGTATTTATACAATTTTGCATGGTTTGTATTTATGTAATTTTGTATCAATTGTATTTATATGGTGAG
Organism: Saimiri boliviensis; assembly: GCF_048565385.1. NCBI lineage: Eukaryota > Metazoa > Chordata > Mammalia > Primates > Cebidae > Saimiri > Saimiri boliviensis. The sequence goes on from NC_133460.1 coordinate 84,707,347, forward strand.
TTTTCTTAAGATTAATTTCCTGGTGTTGCATCCCTGCTAAGTTCCTGATTCCTGTGTTAGTGGTATAACTTTTTTTTTTTAGAAGGAGCCTTGCTCTGTCGCCCAGGGTCTTGGCTCACTGCAGCTGCCACCTCCCAGGTTCAAGCGATTCTCCTGCCTCAGCCTCCTGAGTAGCTGAAATTACAGGCATGTGCCACCATGCCCCACTAATTTTTGTATTTTTGGTAGAGGAGGCGTTTCACCATGTTGGCCAGGCGGATCTCGAACTCCTGACCTCAGGTGATCCACCCACCTTTACCTCCCAAAGTGCTGTGATTACACGTGTGATCCACTACACCCAACCAATGGTGTAGTAATTTTAATATGATGCCAGACCTATGCATCAATAGACTTTTGGATTGTTATTTGTAAGCAAGACTGGCAGCTGTTTCTGTTTGCAGCATTTTGGTCAGGTTCAGCACCTTTTCTTCCTCCTCTATACTTTGGAACTGTTTAAATGTAAAGCCCAAACCCTTAATCACTATGTAAGACTGACTGCATCCCCAGTGTGCATGTAAACATTTAGTAAATTCTATGTGCTTTACAAATGTTAACTGTCAGATGAGGCAGTATCCCAAATGTCCTGGCATAAGTGATCGTGAGAGGAGAGTATTGAGATTAAAGGAAGTGAGAGTTGCCTTGATTGCCCTAGAGCTGCAGGTACCATTTCCATCTCTTGCTCCCTTTTTTAATCCACCATGAAAAACCAGATTTCCGTTCCCATGAGATTCTTATGAATGGAAATCAGGGCTCCCTTCATACATTTTAGATGAGAGTGAGAAGAGGCCTTGGAAGCCCCAATCAGCCTCCTCCATTCTAGGAAGACAGAGACAGGGCCCCAGAGGTGACAGAACGGCCTGAAAGTGTACTGCATGGCTGTGACAGATTTCAAACCCTGGCACACCACTCTGGCCTTATGTTCTTTCTGTGACTCTTAGCTGCCTCTCTTGCAGCAACAGAAGTAAAAACTTCTCAGCGGCCCCAGCAATGGACCCCAGTGCCCCAGTCAGATTTCCCAGACTCATCTCACTTAGGGATTGTGCACTGTCTGAACAGACCGCGGGCCACAGCATGGGGCATAGTAGAAGGAAGGAGGGTGATTTACCCTTGTATCTCACGCAGGCTGGCCCAGTTTTGTCTTGTCCTTCACAGAGGGTCTTTGGCTGCATCCAATCCCATGAACGATTTCTTCTGAACTTTGTCTGCAGAGACACGAATCATGATTGTTACCTGGGAATGCTCTGGAAGTGCTTGTAATGTGTGACAGAAAGTGGCCTAAAAAAGGCTCCCAGGAGGCCTAGGCAGACGGACCACTTGAGCCCAGGAGTTCGAGACCAGCCTGGGCAACACAGGGAGACCCCCATGTCTACAAAAAACACACACAAAATTAGCTGGGCATGGTGGCACACAACTATAGTCCCAGCTACTGGGAGACTGAGGTGGGAAGATCACCTGAACCCAGGGAGGTCGAGGCTGTTAGCACAGCCTTACCAGCCATGATCACACCACTGTACTCTGGCCTGGGCGACAGAGTGAGACTTCATCTCAAAATAAAATAAAAGTCTCCCAAGGTCAAAGATATGTTAAGCAACCCATCGCTCTGCTCCTGTTGGAATTCCTCTTCTCGATTTTGCTGCAAATACCAAGGACTTTGCTCCAGGAAAAATGAAGGCTGGGTCAGGTGTGTCCTCAGCCTCCTGGCTTAATTGGCTTGTTCCTCTTGTAGAGGTGAGAAAACGACCTGGGTGGCAGGGATTCTGACTTAGTCCACGTTACCTGGCAAAGCAACTGTTGAGGGGCAATGTCCTCACTCTAGTGGGGATCTTCCTTGTCAGCTGCACCCACTCTCCTGTATGTTTTGTGGAAATGGCAAACACCACTTTGTTGAGCAATACAAACACTGGCTTCCTATAGCTGCATCTCTGAGAATGTGCTTGAGATAACCCAGCTACCACAATTTCATTTTTGAATTTCAAATACAAATTATATCAGAGCTAAGAGTCCCCTGTGGGAATTTTGGTCCATTTTCAAAGTGGAAAAATAGAAGTCTGCAAGATGAAATAACTTGCTTGAGGCCACATAGTCAAGTACTGGCCGGCTGGGGATGAGAAGCCAGCATGGAACCCATGTGCCCTCCATTCCATTAAGGCTTGCTCTTGGGCAAGCATTTCATATATAAAATTGGGGATTCAGAAGCTCCTCTCCATTTTTAAACTGAAGCGAAAGGCCTTGAGTTCTTAAAGGCCTCTCTGCTTATCAGCGTCATTGGACATAATTCTGATCTATGAAAGCAAAACTACAATGAATGGCTCTTTGCATGATGTTCTACGAAGCACCTCAGAGAAAACAAAGCATCAGGTGGAAGCTAGACGTTTTGCAAACCACCTCTATGTCTAACTTTTCCCTCTTCCCTGTCCTGCTTCTGTCATCCATATATATTCAAGTTTCTCCTGACTGCATTGACTTGATCAATCCCTCACATAAATTCCTGTTTTAGGTTCCGTAACTAGGAAACCTGTCCTGAAACTACTCCTAGCTGCTCTCCCTGAATCCACAGTTGACTGCGCCAATCTGTCCTCCACAACACAAATGTAATCATTCTTTACACAGGCTTAGACCCTGGAAATAATTCCCATTGCTATTGGGATAAACAAGAAGCGTTACTATGGCCTCCAAGGTCTTTGGCAGAGGTCTGGCTGCTGACTTCCCACTGCTCAGCCCTTAGTCACGCTGGCTTTCTTTCTCCCTTTCTTATTCCCAGCTTTCTTCTGCCTCAGGGCCTTTGCACATCTGGTTCTCCTGCTTGGTCTATTTTTCTCTGCCATCATCTCATACCACTGATCCCTACTCACTCTTCAGCTCTTAGCTCAATCACTGCAGAAATATACCCAGTGGGCCTTGGGTTAGAAGTCCTTCCTTGGCTCACATTAGTTCCTGCTACATCCTCCCATAGCAGTTTGCACCTCCTCTCTTAGCATTTCATTTTATTGCTTGTTTTAATGATCTTTGCATTAGACCAGGCGTCCCCAAACTACAGCCCGCGGGCCGCATGCGGCTCCCTGAGGCCATTTATCCGCCCCCGCCCCGCCCCGCCGCACTTCAGGAAGGGGCACCTCTTTCATTGGTGGTCAGTGAGAGGAGCACAGTATGTGGCGGCCCTCCAACGGTCTGAGGGACAGTGAACTGGCCCCCTGTGTAAAAAGTTTGGGGACACCTGCATTAGACTATAAACTCCATGAAGGTAAGGACTGTATTATTATTAATCTTTTTGATTAGCTTAACATGCTGACAGATTGTTATTAATAAGTAAATTTAATTTCTTTTATTGTAATATAAAATATTACAATAATATTTTACAATAATATTGCTCCTGTAATATTCCAAGCGTGTACTAGTTGTTGGCAATACATGCTGTGGGAAATTGATACTGTCCCGGCCCTCTGGGAGTATATAGTGTAGCAGAGAATATAGAAGTAAGTTAAATATACGTCATTTATACTTCATCGTCACAAGTCACAAGTGCTATGAAAGAAAATTGCAAGGTATTATTATTATTGCTATTTCTTTTTTGAGACAGAGTCTTGCTCGGTTGCCCAGGCTTGAGTGCAATGGTGCTGTTACAGTTCACTGCAGCCTCAACCTCCTAGCCTCAGGTAATCCTCCCACCTCAGCCTCCTGAGTAGCTGGGACTACAGGCATGCTCCACCATGCCCAGATAACTTTTTTTTGTATTTTTCGTAGAGATGGAGTTTTACCATGTTGCCCAAGGTGGTCTTGAACTCCTGGGCTCAAGCAGTCTGCCCAGCACAGCCTCCTGAAGTGCTAGGATTACAGACATGCGCCACTGCATGTGGCCAGCATTACTATTTTTAAAAAACAACGATTTTCATTGCCTGTATCAGAAGATAATTTGCAGGGTATTATCTGACTCATCATTTTATTCCCTTTACCAAGCAAGTCTGATACACAACGAATGCTCAATAAAAATTTTGAAGGATTAAATAAACAACCTGGCTATGTCTTTTGTCTCTTTCCCAGATAAACATCTAGTCTTCTGAGAGTCCATCAAAATGAATAGGACATTTTAATGCGCCTCCTCAGTAAGAAGAATGATTTTAAATGCCTTAACTGATTGCAAGGAAATCTGTGAGAACTGCAAAATCATGGCAACACTCCTGACTTAGACAGAGTTTCTAAAGGAACCAGCTCTCTCAGAGCTTAAGAAGGTTAAACAGGTTATTATGAATTAAAGGTTTGCTATAATTTGCATATTTATGATACAGCTGAGTGGTAGTTTTCTTTCATTTATACATATTTGGGGAAACTTTATATAAACAATGTTAATTTTACAGAGCTCAAAGTATAATTTTCAGATTCTGGGTTGTGATATGTTTTTATACACTGACATATTTTTCTTCTGTCCAGCTGGTGTTTAATGCTCCATTGTATTCTAAGGACCGGTGACTGCACTATAGTTGTTCAATACATTTAACAACACCCACGGTTAATATCTAGTGTATTTGCTTTAGAATCCTTTATCCAGAGCCAATTTCAAACAACAAAATTGTTTTTATGTGAAAATATAATCAGCTTTTTATAATGTATTGAACTATGGCATGCTATCTGGGAAGGCATTGTGGCTAAAGTGGCTAAGGCCAGGCACAGTGGCTCACGCCTATAGTCCCAGCACTCTGAGAGGCTGGGGTAAAAGGATCACTTGTGTCTGGGCACGGTGGCTCATGCCTGTAATCCCAGCACTTTGGGAAGCCGAGGCAGGCAGATCACTAAGTCAAGACATTGAGACCATCTTGGCCAACATGGTGAAATCCCATCTCTAAAAATACAAAAATTAGCTGGGTGTGGTGGCACATACCTGTAGTCCCAGGACTCAGGAGGCTGAGGCAGGAGAATCGCTTGAACCCAGGAGGTGGAGGTTGCAGTGAGCCGAGATTGTGCCATTGCAATCTAGCCTGGTGACAGAGTAAGACTCCATCTCAAAAAAAAAAAAAGGATCACTTGCAGCCAGGAATTTGAGACCAGCCGCGGCAACACAGTCAGACTCCGTCTCTACAAAAAAATTAGCCAGGTGTAGCTGTTCATGCCTGTAGACCCAGCTTCTTGGGAGTCTGAGGTGTGAGGATCACTTGAACCCAGGAGTTCCAGGCTAAAGTGAGCTATAATTATACCACTTCATTCTAACCTGGGTGCCAAAGCAACACCTTAACTCTTTAAAAAAAGAGAAAAAGGAAAGGAAAAAAAAATGGCTGACTATATAAGTGCTGTATAAGTGTGAATGAGCTATAGAGAAAATGCATGTGTTTTACCCACTCCCAGATAAACATATGTTCAGAAACATATGTGTGTGTGTAAAAAATATATCACTTAGTTCATCTGAAATATATATTGAAAACATTTAGGCTGGCACAGTGACTCATGCCTGTAATCCTAGCACTTTGGGAGGCCAAGGTGAGCAGATCACCTGAGGTCAGGAGTTCAAGACCAGACTGGCTCAAAGTGAAACCTCATCTCTACTAAAAATACAAAAATTAGCTGGGTGTGATGGTGGGTGCCTGTAATCCCAGTTACTTGGGAGGCTGAGGCAAGAGGATCACTTGAACCCAGGAGGTAGAGGTTGGAGTGAGCCAAGATTGTGCCACTGCACTCCAGCCTGTGTGACAGAGCAAGATCTTGTTGAAAGAAGAGAAGAGAAGAAAGGAAGGAAGGAAGGAAGGAAGGAAGGAAGGAAGGAAGGAAGGAAGGAGAGAAGCAGGGAGGAAGGGAGGTGGGGGGGGAGAGGGAAGGGAGGGAGGGAAGGAAGGGAGAGAAAACAAAGAAAAAGAAAAGAAAGAAAGAGAGAGAAAGAAAAAGAAAGAAAGAGAAGGAAGGAAAGAAAGAAAGAGAAAGAAAGCAAGCCTACCCGGCCATGGTGGCTCATGCCTGTCATCCCAGTACTTTGGGAGGCCAAGGCATGTGAATCACCTGAGGTCAGGAGTTTAAGACCAGCCTGGCCAACAAGGTGAAATCTTATCTCTACTAAAAATACAAAAATTAGCCAGGCATGGTGGCAGGTGCCTATAATCCCAGCTACTCAGGAGGCTGAAATAGGAGAATCACTTGAACCCAGGAGGCATAGGTTGCAGTGAGCTGAGTTCATACCCCTGCATTTCAGCCTGGGCAACAGAGCAAGACTCTCTCTCTCTCTCTCTCTCTCTCTCTCTCTCTCTCTCTCTTTCTCTCTCTCTCTCTCTCACACATACATACACACACACACACACACACACACACACACACACACACACACACACACAGTTTACTTCACTTTTCTTTTTCTTTATTTTTTAAAACAGCTCCTTGTGGAGCAGGGCTAATTCATAAGCAGTATGCACAGAGTTGGCCTTAAAATTTTCATTTAACAAACCCATCAGGGAGAGGAATGTCTCATTCTCATCCTGGAAACACTCCTTGAAGAGGGTGGAGCAGGTAAGCTGCAGGGAGCAGAGGCAAGGATCTATGTGGAGTCAAAGAGCTTAGCCGATGTGAGAAGACAGCAGCCCCACATTCAGAACTGAATCATCTTACATCAGGATTTCAAGACGTGGGCTTCCCTCCTGTCAGATTTATATAGAGTTCATTTTCCTTTAAACTTCTCCAACCTAGGATGGAATCATAAATATAGTAGTAGTAGTATATTATAGCATAGCATACCAATTGCTGTATAGTATTATACTATATTACTAATAACATATTATTATTTGGATGCTATAATAGTAATCATAGCAACAAGTAATATTATGGAGCATTTATGAATGTTGGATACTATGTAAATGTTTTGCATACTGTATTTATTTCATCTTCATTCTGAGGTTTGGTTTTTAGTCCCTTATTTTTAGATGAGGAGAATGCATCTTAGGAAAGTTACTTTGTCAGGCTAGGCGCAGTGGCTCACGCCTGTAATCCCAGCACTTTGGGAAGCTGCAGCGAGTGGATCACCTGAGGTTGGGACCTTGAGACCAGCCTGACCAACATGGAGAAATCCCATCTCTATTAAAAATACGAAATTAGCTGAGCGTGGTGGTGCATGCCTGTAATCCCAGCTACTTGGGGGACTGAGGCAGGAGAATTGCTTGGGAGGCAGAGGCGAGCCAAGATCATGCCATTGCACTCCAGCCTGGGCAACAGGACGAGACTCTGTCTCAAAAAAAAAAAAAAAAGAGGTTTCATTGACTCACAGTTCCGCATGGCAGGGGAGGCCTCAGGAAACTTACAATCATGGTGGAAGGCAAAGGGGAAACAAAGCACATCTTACGTAGTGGCAGGAGAGAGAGAGAGAGAGAGCGCAAAAGAGGAAGTGCCACACTTTTAAACCATCGGATGGCATGAGAACTTATATCACAAGAACAGCAAGGGGGAAATTAGCCCCCATGACCCAATAATCTCTCACTGGGCCCCCCCCGCACATGTGTTACAATTTGACATAAGATTTGGGTAGAGACACAGAACCAAACCATATCAGGTGGGATATTCAGATATGTGAGACGGGGATAGGGGAAAATAGCCATTCATGCCTTCCTCTGGCTCAGTGAATCGGTGTTTTTACGTAAGAAATGTAGATAACAGGGCAGAGGAAACAATCAGATAAGCATTTGTCTCAGGTAGGCACGGGAGGACTCGGAGCTCTGTCCTGTGTCTCCCATCTGTGAAGATAAGCTATCAATTTCCATTGCCATTGTGAACTTAAACAGAAACACTTTAGGGTAAAGACCTTGGGACCCATCAGGAATGTTCTTGTGGGCAAAGTGTGAGGGAGGTATGTAGCTTTTCATCTTTGTAGCCATCTTATTTAAGAACCAAAATGGAAGGCAGTTCCAAGCTTGACTTTTCCCTTTAGCTTAGTGAATTTGGGGTCCCAAGATTTCTTTTATTTTTACACCATGTATACTAATTTTAAAAATCTGTGAACAATCTAAATTCTAATAATTGGGTAACAGTTTGCATAATTATAACAAAACAATGTTAGGAAAACCTAAGCAACTATGAAAATAAGAATTATGAAAACTATGTAGAAATGTCAGAAATATTAATAACATTTTAGAAGAACTCAATATGCGAAAATTACTGGGCTGGGCATGGTGGCTCACACCTGTAATTGCAGCAATTCGTGAGGCTGAGGTGGGCAAATTGCTGGAGTTCAAGACCAGTTTGGGCAACATACTGAGACCCTGTCTCTAATTAAAAAAAAAAAGAAAGAAAAGAAAAAATTTCTATATACTATAAATACAACTGTGTAAAATATGTGTGTATATGGACAGTATCTGGGAGACAGTACATAAAAATAAATGCGTTAGTGCATTGCAGGATATGCTTAGGGGTATGGGCTGTAGAACTAAGCAGATTGAATTCGAATCTTATCTCCAACACTTCCTTCTTTGGGCCAATTACTTAACTTTTTTTTTTTTTTTTTGAGACACGGTCTCACTGTCACTTCAAGCTGGAGTGTGATGTGATCTCGACTCACTGCAGCCTCAACCTTCCAGGCTCAGGTGATTCTCCCACCTCAGCCTCCCGAGTAGCTGAGACTACAGACACACACCATGTCCAACTATTTATTTATTTATTTGTATTTTTTATTAGAGACAGGGTCTCACCATGTTGGCCAACCTGGTCTTGAACTCCTGGACTCAAGCTGACTCGAGTCAGCCTCCCAAAGTGCTGGGTTATAGGCGTGAGCCACTGAGCCTAGCCTATTTAACTTCGATTGTCTCAATAACTTCATCTGAAGAATGAAAACAAAAACTAGTTTCTTCCTCATGGGACCGTTGTGTTGACTAAATATGATCATGCATGCAAAATCCTCAGTAGAGTATCTGACACATAAAAGGTACTCATAAATGTTAGCTGTCATAGGAAAATGATTATTTTCTCAAAATCCTGAGATCAAATGATCCCAAATTCCAAAGTACTGGGATTATAGGCATGAGCCACCACTCCTGGCCTGAAAATTATTAGATGCAATTGCAAAAGTATTTTTCTCTTCAGTTATTTTTTTTAACAGATTGGGGCTCACTGTGTCCGCTAAGCTGGTCTCAAACTCCTGGCCTCATGTGATCCTCCTACTTCAGACTACCAATGTGCTGGTTATTACACATGTGAGCCACTGTGCCTAGCCCTACCTCCTTCTTAAAAGTGATATGGTCTCACTCTGCCGCCCAGGCTGGAGTGCAGTGGCGTGACTCTAGCTTACTGCTGCCTTCAGCTCCTGGGCTCCAGCCATCCTCCCACCTTAGCCTCCCAAATATCTGGGATACTGGTGTGTGGCACCACAGCCAACCAACTTTTAAAATGTTTTGTAGAGAATTTATACCTGGTGCTATGTCACCCAGGTTGGCCTTGAACTCCTAGAGTCAAGCAATCCTCCCATCTCAGCCTCTCAGAGTTCTGAAATTACAGGAGTGAGCCACTCTACTTGGCCTAAATATTTAAAACAGAGGAAACTCAATCCAGGGAATTGGCATAAAGGAGATGGAAACACTGAGAGGCCACATCAGGGACAGCAAACCAATCTGGTGATTATAAGGAGCAGAAAGTGGCTACCACCTCCCAGTAGAAGGCACAAAAGGAGGAGTTGGCATCCTTGGAGCTCAGAGGCTGGGCTACCTGCTAAGAGCTGGAACCAAAGCAGGCCTGTCCTGAAGGAGCTGGAGCTGTAGGGGCCATGCAGCTTTGGGGAGATGCCAGCCCTGGCTTTCTTCTCCTCCCCTCCCTACTCTCTTGCCATTGCCTTCCTTTGCTGATCCGACCAGAAGCAGCTGTTAAAGGAGGGTGGGAAGTCCAGCCCGCAGCACCCTAAAACTGTTAGATAAAATAGGCCCATGAGAGACGGGAAATAGTTTTCAGGTCAAGCACAGAGAAAAATGGATCATCCCTGAGGAGAAGGCATTATGCTAGAAGTCAAATTCTTGGGCAGGTGAGATGCTGCAGGATCTAGGGTACGGGTACAGATTCTCCCTGTCAGGAGAAGGTATAGTTTTTCAGTTGTAACTAGAGGTAAGAAGGAGAATATGGGTGTAGAGGCAGATAGACCTATAGATAAAATGCTGAAGAGGAGAAAAGAGAGAGTTTCCTTCTGATTCCTCTATTTTTTTTTTTTTTTTTTTGAGACAGAGTCTTGCTCTGTTGCCCAGGTTGGAGTGCAGTGGCAAAATCTTGGCTCACTGCAATCTTTGCCTCCCAGGTTCAAGAGATTCTCCTGCCTCAGCCTCTGAGTAGCTGGGATTACAGATGCCCACCACCATGCCCAGCTAATTTTTGCATTTTTAATAGAGACAGGGTTTCACCATGTTGGCCAGGCTGGTCTTGAACTCCAGGCATTAGGTGATGCATCCTCCTCAGCCTTCCAAAGTGCTGGGATCACAGATGTGAGCCACCACACCTGGCCTATTTTTTTTTAATGACTTATGAGTCAATGGCTCTGAGAGTGGAAGTGCATATTGGGGGTTAGTAGGAGAAATAAGGCGTCTCTGAGAGTGGAAAAGTGAGCCAACAGAGGAACTAACTGACCCGATCAAGACACTAGTTGAGGTTTGCAGGTATAAATGTCAAGGGAAGCTCATCTAATTCTTGTGAGAATTTCAGTAGAAGTGCTCATTTTCTAAGCACTAACACAGAAAGGACAGGTGTTTGCATTCTTCTGAGGTTGGAGTATATGCCAGGCAAATATGATGGAGGGAGAGGGGGACAGTGTATTTTCCAGGGACTGACTATAATAATGAGCTACATGAAGGATGCTTTGTTTTTTTGTTTATTTTGTTTTGAGGCATTGTCCTGCTCTGTCGCCCAGACTGGAGTGCAGTGGTGCAATCAAGGCTTACTGCAGCCTCTATGTCCCAGGATCCAGGGATCAGAGCAGTTGGGACAGGCACTCGCCACCACGTCCAGCTAATTTTGTTAATTAATTTATTTATTTTTGTAGAGACAAGGGCTCATTATTTTGCCCAGGTGGTCTCAAACCCGTGGACTCAAGCTTTTCTTCCACCTTGGCCTCTCAAAGTGCTGGGCGCCACCAAGCCCAGCCCATAGCGCAAGTAGGAGAGACTAGGCGAGATGGTTCCACCAGTGAGGAGAGAAACCTCTTCTGTTTCCTTAGGTTGGCGTCCCCCACCAAGGGCTTCACATATTCTTGCCAGCTCTCACTTGGCCGTTAGCAATTCATGAAACATTTCTAGTTTAATCACCTTATACTATGCTAGGGTGCTATTTGTTCCAGGCCAATGATGTTCTAGTCCTGTGTCGCCTATCTTTCCCAGCTTTTAGGTTACACCTTTCCCTGAACGCTCAGCTCTGATGAATTCAAGAAAAGTTAATTTACTGTTGAGGTTTTAATTTATTTTTCTTGTATGGGTAGAGCAGTGCTCTTCTAGCTTTTTACTTCTCCAAGCTAAAACTAGAAGTCCTCAAATTATATTTACTGTAATACTCATAAATATGAAAAATTTTCTGCCTGAGCTGGCACCGTGGCTCATGCCTGTAATCCCACCACTCTGTGAGGCTAAGGTGGGAGGACAGCCTGAGGCCAGGAGTTTGAGACCAGCCTCAGCAACATAGTGAGACACCATCTCACAAATAAAAATAAAAAATTAGCCAGGTGTGGTGGCTCGTGCTTATAGTTCCAGCTACTCAGAGGGCTGAGGAGGGAGCATGGCTCAAGGCCAGAAGGTCAGGACCACAGTGAACTGATTGCACCACTGCAACAGCGGGCAACAGCGCAGGACCCCAGCCCAAAAGACAAAAGAAAACAAAGTTTCCTGCTCATGGAAAAAATATTTTATCCAAATGTAATAGTAGTTTCGATGAGAAGGTCATTCAGCCAGGAAGCAGAAGTTCCCATTCATTCTTCATTCCACTGCAGCCCAGCTCTGCCCTCGCTCTTCCACTGACACTGCACCTGCTCAGGATGTGACCACCACCTGCTTGGCCAAATCCACACCTATGGTCCATGGACCCAGCTGACAACTCTTCTTCCTTGGCTTCTGAGTCTCCCCGTCTCCCGGTGTCCTTCCCACCACTGGGGCTGGTCTTTCCAAGGCTGCTCAGAGGGCCCTGTCATCTGCCTGGCAGCAGTAGCTCCTGTCCCTCCTGCTCTCCTGTGGTGTGGACATCACCTCCCCTTCAAGAGGGGAGGCCTTACTCCTCTTGCTGTGAATTCGAGTTGGCTGTTGGGTGTTGTTTGCAATGAATAGACCGTGGTCGTACATTCTGAGGTTTGGTCAGCAGAAGCTTTGCAGCCTCTGCCTCGCTCTCTAATCTCCGCCAGGAGGCTCCCCGCTGGGTTCCAGGCACCAAGCCATGAGGTGGGCAGGCCATGAAGATGCTTGGGTTGATGCTCCCAGCTGACCTCAGCTTTTGGGTCATCCCTGCCCAGAAGCCAGACTCATAAGTGAAGAAGCCTCAGTGGGATTCCAGCCCTCAGCCATTTGAATCCACACAGATGTTCAGGGTGGAAAAAACTGGATGTCTGCCAAGGCCCTGGGCCTATAAATCAGGGAAAAGCCATTTGCACTGTACCCGGTTCAGATTCCTGACCCGCAGAACCTACGAGCGTGAAAAATGCTGGTTGTTTTACATCATCGAGTTTGGAGAGGTTCGTCACATAACAAGAGATACCTGGAAGGCTCTCCCGTGTCTCCTCACTCTTTATTGAGAAACTTGTGAATATATATGTATACATTTTAAATATATTTAGTTAGCTTGGCACAGTGGCTCATGCCTGCAATCCCAGCACCTTGGGAGGCCAAGGCAGGCAGATCACTTGAGTCCTGGGGTTTGAGACCAGCCTGGGCAATATGGTGAAACCCCATCTCTACTAAAAATACACAAATTTGCAGGGAGTGACACTTGTAGTACCACTACTTGAGAGTCTGAGGTGGGAGATCACCTGAGCCCTGATGGTGCCACTACACTCCAGCCATGGAGACCTTGTCTCAAAAATAAAATAAAATTTATTTATTTAATATATATTTGTATATCACATATTTATATTTAGTTATTGACATATAATTACAGATTATAAATTATAATTTATGCTATATTATATTATATATTTATGTAAATATATATATATATATTTCAAGTATATTTACTTCTCTCTCCCATACCTGCATGCCTGTAATTCTGGTGCTTTTCGAGGAAGCGATGCCCTCCACACCCCAGTGTCTGTGAGTGTGTGGACGGACTGCATAACTGCCAAGTGGGTTGTTCCTATTTATGTAAACCAGATTCTCCCATAGGTCTCTACAATATGAAAACAGACATCACTAGATTCCGTTCCAAAAATGTTACAGTATCTGTGCTCCCTCAGGTAAGGCATGAGTGCTATTTATCCATGCCTCTAAGAACACGAAGTTATTTTCAACTTTGCATTTCAGTGAATGAACAATAGCATCTAATATTGGTATGTGGCTCAAATGAATAAAATAAAGTAAGAGTTTGCCATCTGTCAATGAGATAAAAATGTAAAGACGGCAGTGGCTTATGCCTGTAATCCCAGCACTTTGAGAGGCTGAGGCGGGTGGACCACAAGGTCAGAAGATCAAGACCATCCTGGTCAACATGGTGAAACCCCATCTCTACTAAAAATACAAAAATTAGCTGGGCATGGTGGTGCGTGCCTGTAGTCCCAGCTATTTGGGAGGCTGAGGTGGGAGATTCACTTGAACCTCGGAGGCACAGGTTGCAGTGAGCTGCGATGGCACCACTATACTCCAGCTTGGGCAACAAGAGCGAAACTCTATCTCAAAACAAACAAACAAACAAACAAACAAACAAAAAAATACAACAGGCCGGCTGTGGTGGCTCACACCTATAATTCCAGCACTTGGGGAGGCTGAGGCAGGTGGATCACCTGAGGTCAGGAGTTCAAGACCAGCCTGGCCAACATGGTGAAACCCTGTCTCTACTAAAAATACAAAAATTAGCTGGGCGTAGTGGTGGGTGCCTGTAGTTCCAGCTACTAGGGAGGCTGAGGCAGGAGAATTGCTTGAACCTGGGAGGTGGAGGTTGCAGTGAGCCAAGATAGAGCCACTGCACTCCATCCTGAGTGACAGAGCCAGACTCCATCTCAAAAAAACAAAACAAAAACAACAACAACAATAAAAGAAATGAGGCAAAATATCGAGTCAGTTACCAGGAAAGGTTTCAATGACTTGATTAGCTAGACATATATTCCAGGAATATGCAGCACTGTATTATAGCTGTTTAAAGATGTCAGAAAGCAGGCTGGGCTTGGTGGTTCACATCTGTAATCCCAGCACTTTGGGAGGCCAAGGCAGCAGGATTGCTTGAGCTCTGGAGTTCAAGAGCAGCCTGGGCAATACAGTAAGACCTCACTTCTACAAAAATTACCAAAATTATCCAGGTGTGGTGGCACATGCCTTTAGTCCCAGCTACTTGGGAGGCTGAGGTGGGAGGACTGCTGGAGCCCACAACTGCAAAACCAGCCTGGTCAATATAGCAAGACTCTGTGTCTTGAATGAATGAATGAATGAATGAATAAATAAATAAATAAATAAATAAATGTCTGAGAAAGCTATTTAGTATTTTAGCAGTTATTCCACTTAGTAAGGTACTATTTATTGAATTGTTTCCCCCAAAAAAATGTTGGCACCCTAACCCCCAGTATCTGTGAATTTGAACTTATTTGGAAATAGGCTCTTTACAGAGGTCAGGTTGAAATGAGGTCACAGGTGGGCCCTAAGCCAATATGACTGTCCTTATTAAAAGGGGACATTTGGACACAGAGACAGACATGCACACAGGGAGAATATCATACGAACATGAAAGCAGAGTTCAGGGTGATGCACCTACAAGCCAAGGAACTCCAAAAATGGCCAGAAAGCCACCAGGAGCTACAGCAGAGGCACAGAACAGATTCTCCCTGACAGCTCTCTGTAGGAACCAATCCTGCCAACACCTTGATCTCAGATTTCCAGCCTCCCAAACTGTGAGTTCTAAGCCACCAAATCATTGGTACTTCGTTATGGCAGCCCTAGGGAACTAATAGAGAAGGAAAACTAAAATATCAATGAATGCTCTTTTTCTGTTATTATTATTTTTTTAGATCGAGTCTCGCTCTGTCGACCAGGCTGGAGTACAGCGGCATGATGTCAGCTCACTGTGACCTCTGCCTCCCAGGTTCCATCGACTCCCCTGCTTCAGACTCCCAAAGTGCTGGGATTACAGGTGTGAGTCACCACACCCAGCCCTTCTCTGTTATTTTCTAAAATAGAAAAGTTAGTGGAAGGAAGAGCTGAATTATCTATTCCCATTACCGGCTAGTAAGGAGTGGTAACAAGAATTTTATGGGAAGTTTGGAAACCAATTTTTTGAGTTACCAAAACTGTAAGTTTTAGACCAACAATTTTCTCCTGTTTCAGCTCAATCCAGCCCAGCGGCCTCCATCTCCAGTTTTAAAATTAATGTAAAAGGTCATGCACACCCAATATAATAAACTTATTTTTCAGAAAGGGAGGTTGTAGAAGGGGAACTCGGTTGCTTCTTCTTTTTTAATTTCTTTTACTTTTTTCGTAAACTCAGTGGTAAGAATGGGTTGCTTCTTTAAATAATTGTACCTTAATCTTATGTGAGAGAGACAAAATCTTGCTTCTCTTACAGCTTTAGTTATAGTTACTACACAGCATTGTATTTAATGATTCGTAAATATGCTGTGAAAGAATTTCTTTCTACTTTTCTAGGACTTGTAATTTTATAATTTTAAGTGGTTTGGAGGAGACTTTCAGACTGTTCTACATTTTTTATTGTGTGTCATTTGATACCTATAAAGGAATATATGCCACACATCTAAATTTTGAAGCATAGTAACAAAAGGAATTATTTGTGAGCCTATTACCCAACTGAATAACTAAAATGTGACTGATCACCGTTGCTCCCTGTGCAGGACGCCCTGGTTTGCCCTCCCTCCTCTCCATCTCCCTCGCGCCCAGGCTGCCATTGAAACCACAGCCATTTCCATGTCTAGTCAGTGTCTCCTGTCGTGGCCACAGTGCTACTACATCCTGTGTGCCATGGGAAACTCCACCCCAAGCATGACTTCAGCTCCCTCAACCCTGAGACCTCTGGGTAACAACTCTTATTTCAAAAGGTTCTCAGATTGTTTTTATCTCAATTATATGCACAGCATTAACTTGCAGGATACTTGGGGTCTGTTTCTGATGTTCATCTCAATGGAGCTACCAGAGGATCTGTTGTCGTCTAATTAAATAAACAAATACATGTGTGTATATACACACACATACGTATATGTATGCGCGTGCACACACACACACACACACACATATACACACATGCATATAGTTCATAGTTTGTCGGAGCTTCTAAACCCTTGGAATTTCCTGAGTGTTTTTTAAAAGCGCCTTTGGTAGGCACGTGGGGCACAGTGGCTCACACCTGTAATCCTAGCACTTTGGGAGGCTGAGGCAGGTGGATCACTTGAGCCTAGGAGTTTTGAGACCAGCCTGGCCAGCATGGTGAAACCCTGTCTCTACTAAAAATATGAAAATTAGCTGGGCATGGCGGCAGATGCCTGTAATCCCAGCTACCTGGGAGGCTGAGGCAGGAGAATGGCTTGAACCTGGGAGGTGGAGGTTGCAGTGACCGAGACTCCATCTCCAAAAAAAAAAAAAACTGTCTTTGGAACATGGTGGACCCCTGGGATCACACCTGAGTATGTGCCAAGGAAATGATTCAGGTGGGTTCCAGGAAAGTTTTAAGATGGGGGCCAACCATGCCAGAAAGACCAGCCATATGTTTAGAGAGTTGAGCCTTTGAGCCAAGTGATATCAGCCTGAACTTTCAACTTCCATGGAGTAGAGGAGGCTGGAGACTGAGTTCACGAGTTCAGTGACATGGCCAATGATTCCATCAATCATGCCCATGTAATGAGACTCTAGTAAAAACTCCAGGCACTGATGCTCCGTTCAAGCTTCCTGGTAGCTGAACATGCTGGTGTGCCAGGAGGGTAACACATTCTATTTCCTAGGTGGAGGATACAGACGCTCTGCATTTGAGAGCCTCCCAGACTTCATCTTATGGGATTATTTATTTGTTTCCTTTATAGAATAAAACTGTAATTTTAAGTATAGCACCTTCCTGAGTCCTGTGAGTTGTTCTAGCAAATTATCATACCTGAAATGGTCATGGGAAACCCTGAATTTTTTTAGTTGATCAGAAATGTGGGTGACCTGAGGACCCTTGAACTTGCAGCTGGCATCTGGAGTGAGGGCAGTCTTGTTGGGGACCATGTCCTTATCTATGGAGTCTATGCTAACTCTGGGTAGTTAGTGTCAGAATTTCATTGCAGTATGGTAGCATTTAGTCAGTTGCTTAGTGCAGAACAGACATTATCGAATTAGTTGATCAAAATTTTTTGCGAAATATTCAGGTGCCAAAGAAAATTAACATGTCTTTTGATTTAAAACATATCATATCTTTTCTGGGCACCATCAATCATTGGAATATGTCCTCTGCCAAGGAATTTAACACCCTGATTAATCAGAGCTTCCTTCACTGCTTTATATTCATGGAAGACTATGGTGGGCCAGGATTCAAAGTACAGGGTGTAAACAGAGTCGTACTCTTTGGCCAACTGGAAAGAGATACAAACACCTGTGTAAATGCTAGTGTGAAATCTGTTGAAGGTTTGGGGAGAAATTAAGTAATACTTTTACAAGTGGCCTAGCCTTTGCTCCATCAGTTCCATCTCAGGAATTCAACCTGAGGTACTGACATAAATTCATTCTTTTCTTCATTTATATATGCAATCACTCAGCAAATATTTACTAAGCATCTATGCTGTGCCAGACACTGTGCACAGCCCAGGATTCCTCATGGAACTTAAAGTCTGGTGAAAGTGACAGGAAATAAACAGTCAAACAAACTACATTTGCAATAGACATTGAGCATAATTCTATAAATTGATAAAGAGTTGGATGACAAAGGGAGAATTTGATAAAACAGAGAGGTAAGAGATGGCATTTATGAGGAGGTAGTATTTAAGTTGAAACTAAAGATGAGGAGGAAGCAGCCAGAATAAGGGCTTGAGGGAAAGCTCACCATGCAGGTGTAAACTTCCAAGGATGATATCCATGTATTGGCCGGGCACAGAGGCTCACTCCTGTAAACCCAGTAACTTTGGGAGGCCAAGGTGAGAGGAGAGCTTGAGCCCAGGAATTCAAGACCAGCCTAGCAACATGGTGAGATCTCATCTCTAAAAAAACAAACAAACAAAAAAACAAAAACCAACATATATTTATGGTAGCATTGTTCAAGGAGGCAAATATGGTACTAAAGCATGCAACAACTAGCGGTTGGTTTTCAAACTTATTTTACATTCATGCAACTAAATTCAAAGCAGCCACTTGAAATTAGTTACAGGAGGTTATATAATGTTATGGAAACATGCACTCCAGCCTGGGTGACAGAGTGAGTCTCTGTCTCAAAAATAAAAATAAAAATGGGCAAAAGATCTGAAGAGACACTTTACCAAAAAAAGATATATAGATGGTACTATAGCTTGAATGTCCCCTCCAAAACTCATGCTGAAATTTCATTGCTATGGTAACAGTGTTGACAGGCTTGGCGATTAGGTCAAGGGCATGAGGGCACTGCCCTCCTGAAGGGATTAGTGTGTTACTGTGGGCATTGGTTCGTCATCATAGGACTGTGCTCCTGATAAAAGGGTGAAGTTCAGTCCTCTCTTGCTGTGTCTCTCGTGTGTGATTCCTGACTGTGTGTTATGATACAGCAAGAGGCCCTCACCAGATGTGGCCCCTCAATCTTGGATTTCCCAGCCTCCAGAGCCATGAGCCAAAAAACCCTTCATTTCTTTCTAAATTACCCAGTCTGTGGTATTCTGTTATTGCAGCAGAAAACAGAACAAGACAGGTGGCAAATGAGCATACGAAAATATGCTCCACATCATATATCATTAGGAAATTGCAAATTAAAGCAGCAATGAGATACCACTACACATCTATTAGAATGGCCAAAATCCAAAACATGGGCAACTCCAAATGCTGATGATGTGGGGCAACAGAAACTTTCGTTCATTGCTGGTAGGAATACAAAAATGAAACTGCCATTTTAGAACACAATTTGGCAGTTTCTTTGTTTGTTTTTCTGAGACAGAGTCACGCTCTGTCACCAGGCTGAAGTGCAGTGATTGCGATCTCTAATCGGCAACCACTGCCTCCTGGGTTCAAGCGATTCTTGTGCCTCAGCCTCCTGAGTAGCTGGGATTACAGGCACATGCCACCACATCCAGCTAATTTTTTTTATTTTTAGAAAAGATGGGGTTTTACCATGTTGGCCAGGATGGTCTCTATCTCCTGACCTGTGATCTGCCCCCACCTCAGACTCCCAAAGTGCTGGGATTACAGGCATGAGTCACTGTGCCTGGCCTCTTTTTTTTTTTTTTTTTTTTTTGAGATGGAGGTTGCAGTGAGCCAAGATTGTGGCACTACACTCCAGCCTGGATATGGCGAGACTCTGTCTCAAAAAATAAA
Source organism: Saimiri boliviensis (assembly GCF_048565385.1). Taxonomy (NCBI): domain Eukaryota; kingdom Metazoa; phylum Chordata; class Mammalia; order Primates; family Cebidae; genus Saimiri; species Saimiri boliviensis. Next base: position 84,726,960 of record NC_133460.1, read on the forward strand.
AAATAAAGATAAAAATAAATAAAGAGGCCAGGTGCGGTGGCTCAAGCCTGTAATCCCAGCACTTTGGGAGGCCGAGGCTGGTGGATCACAAGGTCGAGAGATCGAGACCATCCTGGTCAACATGGTGAAACCCCGTCTCTACTAAAAATACAAAACACTAGCTGGGCGTGGTGGCGCGTGCCTGTAATCCCAGCTACTCAGGAGGCTGAGGCAGGAGAATTGCCTGAGCCCAGGAGGCGGAGGTTGCGGTGAGCCGAGATCGCGCCATTGCACTCCAGCCTGGGTAACAAGAGCGAAACTCTGTCTCAAAACAAAAAAATAAATAAATAAAAATAAAATAAAATAAATAAATAAATAAATAAATAAATGATCAGAATCCCCATCATCACAAAATAGGACACACATGGTCAAAACAGGCTGACCCTAGAAAGGGGTGCATAGAATCCCAAATCAAAGCCACCATGGCAGGGAAAGAGGAGCACTTTCAGAGGGTGAGGCGAATGTCAATGAGACCAAAATTCTCCACCTACTTGTATATTTCCAGATGTATCTTTCTGGCAGAATCATCCAGAATCTTTCATAGCAGATCCATCCCACTTGTCAATTTTTCCATGGTTCTCATCTGTCTTCCACTTATCCAAGAAGCCACTGAGGCCTGTCACGCAGCTGGGACCACTGCCTGGCCCCATTACGGCCTCTGCCACCACTGCTTCTCCTGCCCTGGGCAGCTGCCACCATCTTGCTGTGAAAAGCTTTGTTTTGAAAGGGTTTCAACCTTCAGGAAAAGCTACCAGTGGGTAAGAAGACTCTAGAAGGCCCACCATGCCCTTCCCCTCTCCTCACACCCACCTCTTCGGTCTCAAGTTTTGGTGCTCCCATTCTCACTAATAATGTACCTATGTTGAATATTTTTTACCATTTCTGGAAGGTTCTTGAACTGAGGTTATCATGCTATCATTCAATTCCTTTAAAAAAAAAAACAGCTTGAGATATCATTCACATATCATATAATTTATAAAGTATATAGTTTAGTAGTTTTTATTTTATTTTTTGAGCTGGAGTCTTGCTCTGTCACCCAGGCTAGAGTACAGTGACATGATCTTGGCTCACTGCAACCTCCATCTCCTGGGTTTAAGCAATTCGCCTGCCTCAGCCTCCCCCAGCTGCTGGAATTACAGGTGGGTACAACCATGCCCAGCTAATTTTTTTCTATTTTTAGTAGAGAGGGGGTTGCACCATGTTGGCCTGGCTGGTTTTGAGCTCCTGATCTCAAATGATCTGCCTGCTTCAGCCTCCCAAAGTGCTGGGGTTACAGGCGTGGGCCACTGTGCCCATCTTCTTCATGTTTTTATTGGCCATTTGTGTATCTTGCCTGGAGAAATGTCTGGTGAGATCGTTTGCCCATTTTAACATTGGGTTGTCTTTTTATTGAGCCATTATTCCCTGATCTTTAACCGGCTGATGCTCTTTCTCATTCTTTATCTTCTCCCTCTTTTTTGATAACCCCCTAGTACTGCATTCCTCCCGCTTTGACAGTCTCTCAAGCGCTTTGGTTAAGGTCTACCTTCCCACAAGACTGCCGATTCTAAGAGAACAGAGACTATGTCCGTCTTACTCACTGTTGTTCATTATTGGCCCATTACTTTATATGTTTTAGGTTTCCTGGCACATATTAGGTACTCAACAAGCATTTGTTGAAGCATACTGAATGTGATTTTCACAGTTTCTCTTGTGTCAGGAGGGTTGCTGTCTCCATTGAAAAGATTTTTTGGGTCACCTCCTCTCTAACCATTTGTGGTCCTGACTGCTACCACTTGGGGGGTGTCCCAGAGACTATTCATTCTTGTGCCCTAGTTGAGCACAGGTTTGGAGACTGCAGCTTCCGTAGCGCTGGAGGATCCCTAGGGTGAAAAGCAGTTAAGTGCAGCTCATGTGTGAGGTGAGATTCGGTCAGAGGAAAGTGAGTTGATGCCATATGAACTGCCTACCACGGCCACAGCCAGAGTTAGAGGTGAGGTGAAGCAGAACTGTAACAGGGCACCAGAGGCGTCAGACACTGCCTCATGTGTCTGAAATCCAGTAACAGTTATTGTGCCTATTAAGACACACACCCTGACAGACTTGCATATGGAGAAAACCAACGCAATTTTTTTTGGGTGCAAATTGCCTTTCTACCCCTGCATCAACCACTTATTGAATGTGCTGTCCCCAGAGAGGGGATGTGACCTTGGCCCAGGGCAGGGGTCTTTCTTTAGCTGAGGAAAATTTCTGCAGAGCGACTCAGCTAAGAGCTGTCACCAGGAACTCTCCCAGCAACTGGGAGAATGAGTGGTTCACATCTGCAAACGGGATCTGAGTGGCGTGCTGGCGGCCTGGTGCTGTTCAGCTCCACTTGCTTTCTAACACAAATAAGGGCGCTGCTCCCCCAGGCTCCAAAGGGCTGATCTTTCTGGAATCAGCTGTCATACCACTGAGCTTACCCAGGTCACCTCTGCCACACCCTGCAGAGGGCAGAGAGTCAGCCATGGGTCACCACTTAAACACATGGGCCGTCTGATTACCCCTTTTCCTGACCTCGACTGCAGGGCTTAACAATCTCGAAACAGCTTCTAAAATCTCCCCTAAATTTAGAGCTTCCATCACCCTAAATGTAATGGCTTCAAAGGCAAATGTAAAGGGCTGTGGTAATCTGGAATATGACAGGTTCAAACCCTTATTTTGCCACTCACGTTCACGAGATCTTGAGTAATGTAATCTCTCTAGATCTCACTTGTGAAATGAAGTAACAGTAGAGCCTCATAAGGTTTGCAATGGACAGTCTCTCATGCATCCTAGCACTGTTGAGGCAAGGGGACCCAGTGAAATGTATTTTTTTTTAGACGGAGTTTCGCTCGTTACCCAGGCTGGAGTGCAATGGCGTGGGCTCACTGCAACCTCCACCTCCCGGGTTCAGGCAATTCTCCTGCCTCAGCCTCCTGAGTAGCTGGGATTACAGGCACGCGCCACCACGCCCAGCTAATTTTTTGTATTTTTAGTAGAGACGGGGTTTCACCATGTTGACCAGGATGGTCTTGATCTCTTGACCTCGTGATCCACCCGCCTCGGCCTCCCAAAGTGCTGGGATTACAGGCGTGAGCCACCACGCCCGGCCCTGAAATGCATTTTAAAATGCAATAGCAAGTGGTTCTTGCACTGCCGGGAACACACTCCGCCATCACCATTGTGTCCTGTCCAACCTTAAAAATTTGGCTCAGATCAGACATTGCTTCCTAGAAACCATGAGGCTGGATGAATCTTCACTGCAGCCCCATAGCACCCAGTGAACCCCCTGCTTACTTAACATTCTATCATACTTGCTTACTTACTTGTTGTATTGCCCCATTCTCCCGCCCACACACACCACCTCACCACTATATGGCTTTATGTTGCCTCAGCAACTAGCACATAGTAGATGCTCAATAAATACAGAAAGGAAGGAAGGAGACATTTTTTAAAATAAACATTTAAAAACCCAAGAAAGGAGAAAAATTGAAAGAGATTAACAAAAATTAGGAAGACAGGTACTAATTCAAAAGAAATATGGTAATGGAAACGAGTAAAACATCATTCTGAGTTATGGTCTTTGTCAAAATAGACACTAGGCATGAGCAATGAATTAACAGGATATTAGTTTTAAGGACTTATGCCAGGGCAGAGACCAGGAGAAAGATGAGAAGCTGGCCCAGCTTGTTGGGATGCTCCTGGAAGGCTATGGTTGGGGTTTAACATCCAGCTAGCTTAGCTCATAGCTGCTGAAGACATTAATCAACGTGTTCCATTATGCATCTGCATGTAGCACGCGCTGCGCTCACCCTTTCCACTATGGGAACTTACAGCTATTCAGAGACAGACACGTATACTGACTCCAGTAGTCAAGGTGAACTAACGTATCCCAGCAATTACCACGTGCAAATCTCTATCCTAGATGCATCAACATATCCTCCTGAACGCGCTGAAGAGCCGCCCTGCAAGGATGAGTCAACAGGCTCAGGGATGTTAGATAACTTCCGAGGACACATGAAGTCCTGACACTCTAGGCTCACTTCTAAGTTCTTTTTTCCAAGACTCACTTTCCTGATTTATCTGCATGTCATACCCAACCTTTTGCTCTTTCATGCAACAAAACCATCTCATACGGGCCAGATACCATGTTAGGCATTAGCAACAGAACCACCCCCCGGGAACAGCACAGTCAGCCCCTGCCCTCACAGAGGTTAGCATTTGTGAAAACAAGACATTAGGCAGGTAATGAGAGGCATGAAGTGTGCATGACATGTGACAAGGGAGAAAACACAGAATGCTAACCTGGGTCAAGCAGTTCAACGCAAACTGAAGCACTTAAATCCGAAGTGACGAAGACTCATTAGGAGTTGGCTGAACAAAGTCAGGACTACGAGGGAAGGAAAGTGAACCAGGCACATGGAACAATATATGCAAGGGAGAGAAAGAAGGTGCATTTAGGGACCGTAGAGAAGAATGGCTGGAGAGGACAGCAGGGGCCAGATCACAAACTTCGTGTGCACACACTTGAGACTTAATCCTAAAGCAATTAGAAGCCACAGCTTCTAATTCACAAAATTCTTTAGCCACAGAAAAGGCAGAAATCACTTCATTTTAATACCTACCAAAAGCCTATAGGATAGTCAGGTCAAATTATTCTCAGGTCCACAGCAACTGACATAGGAGATACCATGGGATAGATCCCATAGGAACAGGAGGGAAGAGCTGCTTTCCCCGAAACTCCCATTACCACTCCCTGCTGGCCCAGGATCACCAGGAAACTGACTCTAGGAGGAAATAACAGAATGCTCGGGAGGAGTAAGTCCAACTCTGGCCCTTGGGCCACTAATATCTTTTTTTTTTTTTTTTTTTTTAAGACGGAGTTTCGCTCTTATTACCCAGGCTGGAATGCAATGGCGTAATCTCGGCTCACCGCAACCTCCGCCTCCTCGGTTCAGGCAATTCTCCTGCCTCAGCCTCCTGAGTATCTTGGATTACAGGCATGTGCCACCATTTCCCAGCTACTTTTTTGTATTTTTAGTAGAGACGGGCTTTCACCATGTTGACCAGGATGGTCTCGATCTCTTGACCTTGTGATCCACCAGCCTCGGGGCCACGAATATCTTAATTATCGAAGTTGATTATATTGTGCCATTACATTGCCAGTTATAATTTATACAAATTTTCCTTCCTCTGGCTTGATCTGTCTTCTCCCCTACTCAGCATAGAAGTATTTTTGCTCTCAGGGACGGATCCCAGTGGCCCGATGCTCCATCCTCCCTCCTTGCCCCTCTCCCACAAGGAATTAGAAGAACATCACTTGTTAAATTCCAGGAGTCAGCAAAGAGTGGACACCTTGTTTTAAACATTCCTACACCAGGTAGGCCGTATTCTGGGAAGAGTGTAATAAAAGCCTCTACAGTCAAGTTAAACCAGCAAGTAAACTAGCTCCCTAATTGAAATGTGAAAGACAGCCTTAGGAGCATGTTAAGATGACAGAAAAATGAAGATGTGGGAAAAAAATACAAATTACTGATAGTAAAATAATTTTATTTAGTTTCTTATTTTAAAAAAGGTAGCATTTCAACATATAAATTTAGACTCAAGATTACAGTATATTATTTGCCAAAAGGAACACCCCTGAAAGATGGCTTGCCTCAGAGCTGAGTGGCCACAGGGAAGCACGGTGCACGCCGAGTTTCAGCAGAAGTGCTTTCTTAAGACTTCACAGCGGCATTTCCCTGTTCCTCAGCCCCGCCTCCAGGGCTTGTGGCTGCTAAGAAAACCCACAGCCATCACTTTGGGGCAATAGCTTTTGCTCATGTAACTAGAAAACATCTCTAGGAGTGAAAGCACAGAGGTCAGTGATCCAGATTTCCCACAACAATCATCTGCGGCAACAATTCGACAGGTAAAGAATTTATTTTTATAATCCAAAAGTTCTTTTAAGAACTAAAGAACACAAAATTCATTCATAAAGAGAATTTATAGAATTCAATGAGCAAAAATGAAAAATTCTTTTCTCCATATTACAAATGCCTCTATAGGATGAGGCCCAGGGGAAAGGCCCATTCACATCTGGGCTTTCCTTTCCAAATAAAGTGTTTGGCACAACCAACAAGCTGTCACGGGACTGACAGGCCTGACAGCTGAAAGGTTTCTAGACGTGGTCCCATGATTTTTTCTGTTGAGCGTCAACATAGTGTACACAAGAGGTGTCTTAACAAGCTGCAGAAACTCAGGCCGAACTCCGCGGCACACTGCCCCTCCAGAAAAGCCAACTGAAGGGAAAAAAGATCCACGTGAAGTAGGTGTCCTATTGCCACAGGTTAACTCTGTCATCTCCCATGGAAAATTAAATTCACTGGCTGCCCAGGATGTCCGAGCTGGAGAAACCACTTGAATTTAAGCATCTCAGGGCCAGGTGGGAAGGAGACAATGATGACCAAGGAGGCTTTCTAGATGACTTTTTGTTCCACACTATGTGGGCTCCAGACGAACAATCTTAAGGAGAATCAGTGTGCTTGTGACCGTGGCAGCCCTAGGACTTGGGCCGTTAGACAGAGGTGAAGGGGCAAATGAACATACCCCAGATCCAGTTTTAAAAATATAAACTTCTGGCAATTATGATACAACACTGTGCAGCAAACTGCTGGGGATTGTACGCTGCTCCTGTTTGTGGTTAAAGCCCTGTCCCACTCTTGGCCAGTCAGAGCTGAAAGGTAACACACAAGGAGTTGGCTGTGGCTAAAAACAGGCACCTTAGTCAAGCATGGCCTGCGGCAGTGGTGCTGACAATCACCACCCAATGGAGGGAATGCAGGGCCCCAGGGCTTTGGTTCAGAGCAAAGGTTTCATCTCACCCAAAACCTCAAACCAAGCCCCCTGTATCTCTGAGCTTATGAATACAATAAAGTAATGATTAGGAATCTCTCCGAGGACTCTCTGGTTGGGTAGCAAAGCTCAGGTCCCTGCAGGCCACCACTGTGACTGCAGGAAAACAGAAAGGTGCAAATCGTATCAAGTAAATGGTTGCTCAAGTGGAAGATCACTTCCTGGGGAACTTCCGCAGCCTGGAACTTAATCACATGGATGAAGGCTGGGACTGGGTCCCAAAGAAAGAGCCTGGGTCCCAGATAAAATCAGTCTTCTTGAACTTACCATATCTTTCTCAGGCCTCTCATCTCTTGAACAGGTCAGCACACATTTCCCCGGGGGACCAATGTAAACATTATTCAACAGATCTCAGCTTAGGAAAACACAGCTTGTTATATATTGTTTAACATTCCAGTGCAGGCAGTATCTTAGCATCAGACTTTCATCATTCATGAGCAGCAGTTTAGAAAGGAACACATACAGGATACTTGATAAGACTGTGGCTGAAAGGACCATTTGTGTGTCAGACAGCTGGCTCTATCCTCCACCCAGGACTATCACAGGAGAGGCGGAACAGATGAAGTGTAAGTTCTCTGAAAATCTTTAGAGTCTGTATAACCATTGCTCCCACTTAACCCCTTGGGCCACATCTTGATATGGAGAACATTTCCACCTCTTGCATCAACCTGTGCTCTCTTTGTTTTGGATGAGGTTCTCTCCAGAGGGTTCAAGAACCTCCTTAGAGGGGAGTGAGCTTTCTCTTCCAGTCCTAATATCTGAATATTTCAGAGCACATGAGGAGTCCATGAACATGTTAGGGATGTTGCTGCCAAAGTAGATCTTACTGTTAGAAGCAATGGCCTGGTACTTTTTGAGCTCCAGATATTCCGGGGTCAATTTGTGCTGTGTGGGGGGCAAACGAGAGCAAAGGCATTAGGATACTTTGGTGTTTCTCTCTTCCTACATACATTTCTCCTGTTGCTCTCCTGAGTATCAGGAGTCAAGTCTGAATAACTGCCAATGACCCTCTCTCACTTTGGAGAGTGGCTATCACATTAACAGGGGCGTTCCTGACTTAAAATGCCTTCAATAAGCTCCTGACTGAATGCAAGAGAAGCCATTCACTTTTTAATAAAAGGATGGGGGAGGTTGGAAAACAGCTTGTGATAACTAATGATAATAACTAATATTTCTATAATGACTTTCATTTCATCTAGTTGAATTCAACCTGGAATCGGTCTGGAGTTTCTGCTGATCCTCTTTTCTAAAAAAATTATTTTTATTTTTGTAGAGATGGGGTCTATGTTGCCAGGCCGGTCTCAAACTCCTGGCCTCAAGCAATTTTCCTACCTTGGCCTCCCAAAGTGTTGGCATTATAGGTGTGAGCCACTGTACCCAGCCCTTTTTTTTTTTTTTTTTGAGATGAGATCTCACTCTGTTGCCCAGGCTTGAATGCAGTGGTTCAATCACGGCTCGCTGCTGCAGCCTCAAACTTCTGGGCTCAAGCAATACCCCCATGGAGGCTACAGGAATGAGCCAGCACGCCTGGTTCTCTGTTGATTCTCTTGAGAGACACAGGTCAATGGATGAGAGAACTACAAAGGAAGGGCTGGTGCTCATTATCTTAACATTAGCTGTGATTCTGCTCTTCCTGAACAAATTCTAGAACTGGAATAAAATCTCAAGATGCCACCTGATCTGGCCTTTTGCCTTTCCCCAGAAGCTGGATGTTTAAGCTGTTTGTGATAGATAGATGTTTGTCGACCACCAGATCTCCGTCTGTCACAGTGTTCTGTTTTGTTTAAATCAGGATGCCAAGATATATCTAACCAGAATCTATCTGGGTTTGATTAAAACTCATTTCCACTGTTTCCTGGAACATAATGCCTTCCAAAGCCCCTCAGACCTTTCTGTGATCCTCTCCTTATCTTGAGTCCTGGCCTGTCCCCCAGGCAAAAGCCCATCTTGTCCTTCACAGTCCTACAGCATTTATTTTCTACACTTCGACATCGTTCACTCCTTAGATCTCTATCTTCTCCAGTTGATTCATATCCTCTGTCGAAACACTGCATTCAAACGTGGTCATAGTGCACAACCAAATTACTTTCACAAGCCTTTTTAATATAGGTTAGTATCTGAGTCACATTTTTCAAAATGGCCTAAAACGACTCCCCTTTTTGAATAAGGCTGACCTCAGTGGCAAGGTTTTGAAACTTGTGCCTGACTAGCTTCTCCCATTAGATTTGGACTGCTAGTTTCCTCAACTGGAGTTTTCTGTTGTGCCTTTCTCTTGGCCAAATTCCATTCTGTTTCTATAGAACTGTGTCTTTCACTGTTAAGTTCATTTTAAAATTTACATTGGTTTTCAAAGTACTGACAACATTCATTCTAACATACCTTATCATTTCTTCTAAACATGGATTATGTTGTTCCTTTCTAAATTGAAAGCCCTGTGTGTATCTTAAATTCTGACTCTAACTCTTCAAACTGCATCAACTACTTTAGTAATCTCTTTCTCAACCCTTTCTCTGTTCCAGTCCGCTCCACAATAACCTTATAAATCTTGGATATATCCTTCCCTTCTCAGAAGACTATCAGAGTTCTAGCTGCCTCTTAAATGGCCCCTGCTCACTAGCCGTGTACCCTCTAGCCAGCTTACCCCAGTCCTTAGACCAAACTGTCACCTATATATAACCCAGCCTCCCTTCTCAAGTTATCCCACATGAAATTCCTCATGACTGGAATAGTTTTTTAAATCCAATAAACAAGGAGTACTCAATGGGGGGGGGGCATTTGGAAATACGTGTGTGTGTGTGTGTGTGTGTGTGTGTGTGTGTGTATCTGTTAAAACAATTGGGGAACACTACTAACATTTAGTAGACAAGGGCTAGAGATACAAAATATCCTACAATGCATGAGATAGTCTTCAACAACGAAAAAGTATCCACACCCAAAATGCCAGGAATGTCTGATAAAAAACACTGCTCTAATCAGGCTTAGTATCTGCCCCAAAACGACCTTATTTGGAAGGATATTCTAAATGGACTTACTCTTATCCTGTCACTCTTATTTCAGAAGACCTTCAACTTTACTAATTATTGAGCCTTATATAGCAGTACAAATGAATGGATTTACAGCATGTAACCTGTGTTTATGTACGTTAGCCTTTGTCCTAGGCGTCCTGCTTTTATAAGGAACTATACAAAGTTCCCTACCCCAATGAGTGTGAAATATTTCTTGCTAATTGACTAATTCCGGAGGATGTCTTGGTGACTACACCTTCTTGACACTGGACAAAATCATACTGTCATATCAGAGCTCCTGAAAAGAGAAAGCTAAACCCCGAAGTGGTTTTCATTAGGGAAGTGGCCCTGGGAGCCAGTCACCTTGTTTGAAGTGGCATATTTGTGTGCAGCATAATATTCAGCATCTGCTTTCGCCTTCTCTCGGGCTAGGAATGCAGCATCTAGCAAATAAAACAAAGGAAAGGTGTCAATCCATTCCCTCAGCTGGTTAAGAGTCCCTTTCTCCACTGCCTAATACTTTGACTGCTTATTTCACATTGAAAGTTTTAAAAAATATTAGCAGTTTTCGAGTCCCAGTTCCCAGACAGCACCTTCTCAAAGACGAATACCCTTTTCACTGTCAAGTAACTGTCAGCTCATCTGAGCCTACTTGTTTTCTACTCTAAGTTGTTCCTTCTTTCCTCCACCCACTCTTCCACTTCCTATTACCCAAAGCCTCACACCCCACTCAGGTGCTAAGCTTCAAGGATAATATGTCCAGACATAAAAGCTCTGATCTATTTATTGCATTGTCTCCAGCCCCTCCAAATTTGATCCAGGATCAGTCAACAGAGGCAGAGAGAAAGCACAATATATAAACAAGTGACTTCAAGACTGAGCCAAGAACAACATCCCACTACATGAAATCAAGGATTTTGAGGCCCTCCATAAAAATTGTTTTGTTTTTCCCCAACTAATTTTGGTTTTTTTGGACAGATGGAAAAGAAACTGGTGGTGATGGTTTTTATTATCTTGTATATTCTTTATAATTGATTATGGATAGTCTGTCTCAAAATAAAGTGGTAGCTAATAAGCTCCAATTTAGGGAAGGAAAGGAAAGCTGAGCTACCCACAGTCACAAACAAACCCAAAAGCTAGATATGTGATAGCAATTTAAAAAAATTTATTTAGACTACCAGGCCAGCAACTTCCTCCTGACCACACTATTCTGTCTATGACCTTCTCACCCACAACAATTAAAGGCCTGATCCCTGGAGCAGGGAGGAGGTAGTCCGGGACGGAGCTTCATCTTCTCCCCACAATGTACCTTCTATTTCAGAAATGCGCTTTTCAGTTTCTTTCTCCATCACTTTCTGCTGAAAACGAATTTTTGCCACTTGTGCAATCTTCTCTGCTTCTATAAACATGTAACAAAAGAAGACACATTCAATACCATTTCTACAGAACCTGAGGCACTTCGAACCAGCAGCACACAGTCTAACACTGAATTACAGAAAGTTTTATGTGCGAATTGCTTCACTAAGTTTTATCTAGTCAGACTGCAAACTACTCAAAGGGAAAAAGGGAATTTATTTTCTACTTTACTCTTCTATTTTGACAGTGCTATGTCTGTGGGAAGAAGAAAAAAAAAGTTAACAGTGCCAGTCCTTCATGCAACTCTGTATCAATGATCGACAAGCTAATGGGGTAGAAAGATACTTTATGAAAGTACCACAGAACAAAAACAGAGCAATATAAATGCATAGCAACACAGGACAATTAACTAATGTGGCAGGAGAAATGAGTGAGGTAAGTGAAACCAAGGAAGGCCTTCTGTAAGGAATCTTAAATAATGGACATGACCTAGGAAGACATGCTAGGAAGCAAAGAAAAAGACAAGAGCCAGGCATGGTGATTCGTATCTGTAATCCCAGCATTTTGGGAGGCTCAGGCAGGAGGATCTCTTAAGCCCAAGAGTTCAAAACCAGCTTGAGCAACATAGTGAGACCTTTGCCTCTACAAAAAAATTAAAAAATAATCCAAGTATGATGGTACATGCCTATGGTCCCAGCTACACAGGAGCCAGAGGCAAAAGGATCTCTTGAGCCTGGGAAGTCAAGGCTACAGTGAGCCATGATCATGCCACTGCACTCCAGCCAGGGTGACAGGAGTGAGGCCTCGCCTCAAAAAAAGAAAGACAGACAGACAAGAAGGCACAAATGAATCAGCCACAAAGGAGAGGTGATATGGAGCCAGCTGATAAGAGAAGACAACAAAAAATAAGAACAGAAAGAGGGCTAGGAGACCTCTATCCTGGGTGACAAGCTAAGGAGCTTAGTTTTACTATACTCAGGATCTACTGTTAAGTTACCATTAGGGAAATGACATGATGGAAATGGTATCAGAAGAGAAGTATTCCAACTGCTGTAGGGAAATAAAGTGGAAAGCAGGGTGATTCATTTAAGAAGGTGAAAACAAGCATTGGGAATGAACATGATGGTGCATCAACCAAGTACATGCAGGGGAAACTCAACACCCTTCATAAACCTCTGGCCTACCCGAATGACCCAGGACAAGGAAGAAAGACTCCAATTACACTTTATATTCAATCACTGCTATTCTTCAAGAACATTCTCAATTTTCCTTTTCAGTCAAAGAAGATGGGTATTTTAAGGCATCTTATCTCTGACCCCTAGGGAAAATGCATAATGGAAAGAAAACTTCCAAGTGATTTCTTCATTCCAGCAAACAGTATGCTTTATGAACCACTCCAGGAGATAATTCCCTCTTTCTCCATTGATGTAAAGTCAATCTATATTACACCATCCAAAAACTAAATACTGTGTTTAATGGGGCTAGAAATTGAACTGAAAGTAGAAACCAAGATAAAACATGAATGAAAGGTGAGGGATTCGAAGCCTGCCACTGGAACCCAGAGAATGTTGCCTCAAAATAGGGGGACTGTTGCGGTAATCCCATTCAACAAAGCTCTTTGTCATATGGGAATAAACCGATAAAAAGCACCTCCAGACTTCTAGAAAAAGGGTGCAAAAGGTCTGAGAGAAAACCCTTTAGCTAACAACACCTTAAAATGCTAGATGAAATTTAGCAAAATGTCTTTTAATGCACAGCTGAGTTATAAGAAAGAATGAGATCCTCAAGTGACTTAAGCCAAGGGGGAGCTGAGAGCCTGAATGTGGCATCGCCGGGGTGGTTATGAAACAAGAAGGGAGAGGCACCTGATTACCCATGCAAGGCCAGGAGATGAGGCCTTGTGATGTTAGAACTAAGACCCTTGCATAAAACTGAGACCTCTAGAGGGCTGCAACTTTAATGAAAGGGGAACTAAAACACTCTACCAACCAGCCCAGTTAAGAAGTAATCTTTGCTCTACCTAGACGCATCACAGTGAAACTGAAGAACACCCAAATACAGAGAGAAACGTTAAAAGCAAAAAGAGAAGAAAGGCTGATTACTCAAAAGAAACAATTAGACTAACAGCATACTTGTAAACAGGTACAAGAGGCCAAACAAAATTGAAATAATACTGCAATCATGATAAGGAAAAATTAGCTTGCTTTAGAATTGTAGGCTAAATTACCATTCAAGAATGAAATAAAAGCATTTTCAAGCCAAGGAAGACTGAGATGACTTTCATTCCTTAGTCTTAACTGAAAAAACAAACAAACAAACAAAAACTACTAGTTAAAAAAAAAAATCACCAGAAACAATGGAGAGGAAAAAAATTTACTCAACACATGTCAATCAAAATAAATATTTACTGTAAGGATTAATCATAATGATCATAATTGATGGGAGGATAAAGATAACATGAAACTAAAATACTATGTAATAATAATATGTAAGACTGGAGGACAGCAGTAAGAGTTAAAGCATTCTAAGGTACCGTTCAAGAAGAGGACAGAATGATTAACTAGTTATACATACCAGAAATAGAATGTAAAACTTCCAATCAAGTAAAAGTAAGAAAAGAAAATTCAATCAATTCAATACCAATCAGAAAAGGGAAAAAGAAGCAGAGAAAAATGCATGGTAAATAGCACATAATTAAATGATACAAACACATCCAAATATAGGAGTAACCACAATAAATATAAAAAGACTAAACTCACCAGTTAAAAGACAGATTCTCACATTGGATAAGATAACAAAATCCAGCTATATGCTGTTTACAAGAGACACACCTAAAACATAACGACATAGAAAAGTTGAAAGGAAAAGAATGGGAAAAGATATACCAAGAAAATAACTAACCAAGAAAAATCTGGCATAGCTATATTATCAGGCAAAATAGATCTTAAATTAAAAACAAATCTAGGAATAAAGGTTATTACAAAACAGAAGCAATTCTCCAGGGAGATATAATAATCCTAAATCTGAATATTCTTAATGATATAGTCCTAAAATATATAAAGAAAAAAATTACAACTCAAAACCCATGGTCATAGTGGGAGATTTTAACATATCTTTCTCAGTAATTGATAGCTCAAGAAGGCAAAAATTAGAAGAATACAGACGATGTGAACAACACAATTCATAAGCCTGACCAAATGGGTATATAAAGAAACCTGCATTCAACAACTAGAGCACATAGATTTCAGTCTTTTCAAGCACAGATTATTTACAAAAAGAACCATGTACAGGTAAGCCACAAAGCAATTTTCAATTAATATTTAAGAATCCATATAACAGGTTTTATTTTCTGACTACAAGGTAGTAACATTGGAAATCAACAATAAAAAGGTAGCCCCTCAAAACACGATGAACCAGAAATTGAAACATATACTTTTAATAATTCATGAGCCAAAGAAGAAATTAGAAGGAAAATGTTTTTAAAAGAATTAAAACTAAATACCAATACACAAAGTACATTTCAAAACCTGTGAAACATAGCTAAAGCAGTACATAGAAGAACATTTATAATCGTCCATGTTTCCACTAGAAAAGACTGAAACTGGGCTGGACACGGTGGCTCACGCCTATAATCCCAGCACTTTGGGAGGTCGAGGCGGGTGGATCACAAGGTCAAGAGATCAAGACCATCCCGGTCAACATGGGGAAACCCCATCTCTACTAAAAATACAAAATTAGCTGCGCATGTTGGCGTACACCTATAGTTCCAGTTACTCAGAGGCTGAGGCAGGAGAACTGCTTGAACCCAGGAGGCGGAGGTTGCAGTGAGCCAAGATCGTGCCACTGCACTCCAGCCTGGGTAACAAGAGTGAAACTCCATCTCAAAAAAAAAAAAAAAAGACTGAAACTATCCAACTCAAGAAGTTAGAAAAGAACAAATGAATAAACTACAAAAATAAAAATAGATGGCCGGAAATAATTTTTTAAAAGTGTAAACAATATAATCAAAACAACAACAATCAATAAAAACAAAACCAAAGGCCAATTCTCTGAAAACACAAATAAAACAGATCTCTGGCAAAATTGATTCAGCAAAAGAAAAGGCACAAACAAGCAATATTAGGAATGGGAAGGGGGCACACAGATTAGGTAGAGGTTTTAAAAATCATGAGAGAATTCTACAAACAAATTTATGCCCCCAAATTTGAAATATCAGATGAAATGAACAATTTTCTATGAAAATATAATTACCAAAACTGGCTTAAAAAGAAACATATATCTGAATAGACCTATACTCAATACAGGAATTAAATCAGTAGGTTAAATGTTACTATAAAAAGCAAACAAGAAAACAAAAAAGGCACAAACCCCACAAGACTAAGATGGCTTTTACAAGTTCCACCAGACCTACAAAGATGAAATGATACATATCTGATATATAATGATCCGATATACAATAGAACACAGAAAAGGAAGACATGCTCTTCAACTCATTTTGGGGATAGTATAACCATGATACAAAAAACCCTGACATTAATAGTATAAGAAAATTATAAGCTGATCTCATTTATGAAAATGAAGGTAAAAATTCTAAAGAAATTAATCAGCAAACTATATAAAAAATGTATATAATGACCTATATAATGAACAAGTGGTTGTTTATCCCAGGAATGCAAAGATAAATCTATTAATATAATTTACCATATTAAAGCTTTAAAAAGAAAAATCCTATGTTCATCTCAACATACGTAGAAGGAAATTCTAGGCCGGGCACAGTGGCTCACACCTGTAATCCCAGCACTTTCAAAGACTGAGGCAGGTGGATCACTTGAGCTCAGGAATTCAAGACCAGCCTGGGCAACATGGTGAAACTCTGTCTCTACAGAAAATACAAAAATTACCTGGGTGTGGTGGCATGCACTTGTAGTCCCAGCCACTCGAGAGGCTGAGGTGGGAAGATCACTTGAGCCCAGGAGGCTGAGGCTGCAGTGAACTGTGATTACACCACTGTACTCCAGCCTGGGTGACAAAGCAAGACCCTGTCTCAAAAAAATTCTGAAAGTTTTAATAGCCATTCACAATAAAAGCTCTCAGCAAGCAAAATACAGACTGAAACTTTATTAACCTTTGTTAAGTACAGCAAATGTCACTGGACTATTGGAAGTTAAAGAGAAGAATGCTTGTCACTTTCTTTTCTGCACTGTACTAGAAGTCATAGCCTAAAGCAGTAAGATACGAAGGAATAAAGGCATGTGACTATAAGAAGAAAAATAAAATTGTCTTTATGTGAAGATAAGGACCTACTGTCTGAAGCCCATATGACTGTTCATGGGAAACCTAAGTGACTATTAGAAATAAGAGCATCTTGAGCAATATTGCTAAATAAAAAAATCAACAGCATACTTACACCAATTAGAAAATGTGTCTTTAAAAAAGTCTGTAACAAAAAACTTAAAAGACACATAAGAACAAATCTTTAATAAATTTGTGCAAGAACCTTAGAAGAAAATTATGACACTTTTAAAAAGACATCTCTCATAAATGGAGAAATACATTTATAAGACTTAATATCATAATTTTCTCCAAATTGATGTATATATTTAATGCAATTCCAATCAAAATCCCAACATAGTATTCCACAAAACTTAGGGACCTGGTCCTAAAATTCACGTGGAGGGATAAAGGTCCTTGAATAGTCCAGGATAATTTTAAATATAGTTAGGAATAGTTAACAGTTAAGAGGAATAGTTACAAAACTCACTCTCCAGATAGCAAGAGTTAACATAAAAGCTACAATTAAAACAAAGTGATATTGAGCAAAGAGAGACCAAAAAATTGGAAAATAATAGAGATTCTGGCCTCAGAACAAATTATGTATAGTATCTTGTTATAGCAAGATGAATATGGCATTAGAAATAAGTAGGGGAAATAATGAACTATTTAATACACAGTCTGAAACAATTGACTTGCCATTTGGAAAAAATGAAACTGAATCTCAGTGTCATACTCAACACCAAAACAAATTCCAGATGGGTTAAAGACTTAAATATGAAAAGCAAAACTTTAAAACTTTTAGAATAAAATTATTACTTTGGAGTAGGGAAAGAATTCTTAAGAAAGGAAAAGCACAAAACATAAAGCAAAAGATTAATGACTTTGACTACACAAAAATTACACATATATGTATACTGAAGATATTGCAAAGTTCAAAGACAAGCCACAAATTGAAAGATGTCTGCAATGCATAAATCTGGAAAAGGATTAGCATCCAGTAGATATAAAGAACTTTTACAAATCAACTCAAAAAAGCAATCAAATAATGGGCTAAGGACATTAATAGGCAACTCATATAACAACAACAAAAAAGGAAAGTTGAATGACTGATAAGCGATATTTGACTTTATTAACAATCAGGGAAATTCAAATTGAAATTACGTGATACCATGTCTTCCATTAAACGGGCATAAATTTTTAAGTCTGATTAACTTCAAGGACCGAGAAGTATGTGTGGATATAGGTATTCAAATATGGCAGCATAGAAACTGGAACTCAAATATTGGTGAAGAGAAGGTAAAATCAAAGAAGTACTTGAGAGAGCAATTTGTCAATCTGTTAAATGTGAAGACATGCTACCCTATGACCCATCAATTCTACTTTGAAATAGCTATTCTAGAGCAGTGCTTCTCAAGCTACCGGTGGAAAAGTACCTTACCTTTGTGTGTGTGTGTGTATTTCAATTTATGAGGAACCAATAAATTGTAAACCATAATAAAAACAAATTATAGTACTAGAAAAAAGAAATTACAAAACAAAAAAATACATAAGCTCTGATTTTTTATCTTTGATTCAAGAAATATAAAACTGCTGTTATTAAAATGCTATAAAAACTTCTAAACACTCATTCTCAATTTCTATACTCATCTCATTGAGGCTCAGAAACAAAAAGCTGGTGATATGGCACTGGCCCACACCATATGTTGAATAATGCTACTCTACAGAAACTCTTGCATGTGTTCACAAGGAGGCACTGCATAAGAACGTTACTGTGGCAGTGTTTGTAAGAAGAAAAAACTAGAAACTACCTAACTCTTCATTGGGAATTCATTACAATAAAACTAGGCCCGCTCATGGAATGAAATACATAGCAGCTAAAAATAAACAATCTATCATCTCACAGAGAATACGATGCCCAAAAAAAAGAAAAAAAACCCCTAGATCTGCATGTGTCAATATGAATAAAACTCAATGTTAGTAAAAATAAGGCAAGTGGTAAAATAAAAGGTAGAGTTTGATATCATTTTTGTAGTTTCAAATAGGTTAAACAATTTTATAAACTGTTATATACATACAGTAAAAGTATAAAAATATGGACAGAAAGGATATACATCAACTTCAGAATAGAAGCTACTCTGAGAAGAAAGTTCAAGAAGTAGGACCAACGAGTATACAAAGGAGGCTTCAAACAGATAGGTAATTTTTTTCTTAAAAAATGATCTAAAGGGAATATGGCAAAATCTTAAGCTTTCACTACATTGTTCTCTATATATTCCTGCAAAATTGAATTATTTAATTAAAGACATCTTAAGCTTTCAGCATCAACTAAAGGCCAAAGAGGGTGTCTAATATACAGTGACCTGGAATACAAGGGAAGCCACTGTAATCCAAAATGAACTGTAAGCAATCCTGCCATGCTTTCATAAACGGCACTGTCTACCCAGGTAAAACTAAGTGCGTGTCAACAACAAGGATGCATACTATAATCTGAACCTTTGGTCAAAAGAAACTTCCCTACTCTTAATCTGTATAAATGAAAATGCTATCCACAGACCAAAGCTGCCTATAAACACTCTCTATTCTCCCTGCTCTTGAAAGAGACAACAGTGACAGCCAACAACATGATGGAGAGCCACGGCAAGTCACTAAGTACTGGTCTCACCTACTTTTAAAGGCTTTAGAACATCTGAACCTACGATGGATTTTCCAGAATTCCCTACTACATATGATGCAATCTTACTGAATCCCATTATACCCAAAATGAGACTGATGAAGAACTGGACAAACAACAAATGTACTTGAGACAGTCATTTCAGAGAGAAATCCAAGTACCTATAACGGCCTTTTTCCTCTCTGTCTCAGCTTCTTTTTCTACAACCTTTTGTTTCTGTGCAGCTATAAGGAGTTTTGTCTTCTCAGCTTCCCTGTAAGCAAAATGTTATAAAAATTAGAAATGATCCTCTTATGTGCAGTCACAGCCAGTAATTCTGACCCTATATGTGATCTGAAGGGAATATGGCAAAATCTTAAGCTTTCATTATATTGTTCTCTATACATTCCTGTATAATTGAATTATTTCATTAAAGACATCTTAAACTTTCAACTAAAGGCCAAAGAGGGCTTCTAATACACAGTGACCTATAAGGAAAGCCACTATAATCCAAAATGAACTGTAAGCAATCGTGCCATGTTTTCAAGAGTCATGCTATAGTGAGTCAAAGAACTGTTTTTTTCAACACAAACTTTTGGACGCATTAAGGTAGGTAAGAGAGGTGTGACTTTATTTTACTTATTATAAATCTGAGGTTGAAAGATTCAATGTTTTGCCCAAAGACATCCAGAGATATGAAAAAAATTTAGTACATTGGAATCTTAGTCTGGTTTTCTTCTCCTAGTTGTATTGCATAAAGCTGTGATCTGGAAGGGAATATATCAACGCTTCCTTTGCTGTTAGACCTCTGGCTAGTCCATACAGCAGTTCTGTGTCAATCAGAAAATGGCACCAGCCTCTGGGCAGATGCAGTCCCACAGGTGCATGGTTTGACATGCAGAATGAAGCTGAGTTTCAGCTCCTGCCCTCCTCAGGTGGGCACCCATGTGCAGTAGCCGTTATTTATTGCGCAGAAGATATAACTAGGTGGTAGTTATTAGGTAGTAAATGGGGCTTAATGTAAGGAGAATTTTCTAAGGCTTCTAGTGTCTAATACAGGTTGAGCATCTCTAATCTGAAACTTTCAAATCCGAAACCCTCCAAATTCTGAAACTTTTTGAGCATCCACATTATGCCACAAGTGAAAAATTCCACAAATAAGCACTTAAGGTAAACTTTGTTTCATGTGCAAAATTATTTAAAATATCCTATAAAGTTACCTTCAGGGTATAGGTGGATACGAGACATAAACGAATTTCTTTTTTTTTTGTTTTAAACTCACCAGTATACCAACAAGGAAAAAAATAAATGAATTACATGTTTAAACCTGGGTCTCATCTCCAAGATATATTATGTCTATGCAAATATTCCAAAATCTTTAAAAATCCAAAATTTAAAATACTTCTGGTCCCAAGCATTTCAGATAAGAGATATTTAACCTGTAATGCAAATGGCTGGCATATTATCAAACATGTACAAGTAGCTACTGGGTAACTATGTGGCAGAAGTGGTATAAGAAAACACTACTATCAGGTGCAAGGTTATACTGGATGTATAAATACTGGAGGTCCAAAGAGCAATAATACTGCTTTATGAGGTTGTGTCTGAATCCTTTTTGTTACCATGAAGTGTTTTATTATTTTTTTTATACTGGATCATCCGAAGGCGGCTTTTAATTCTGGAATTCCAATAGTCTATAAAACTAAGAAAGATCCAGAATTATCTGAAAAGTAACTCCAATCGATCCCCAAAACACTCCCTCTTTCCTCTGATAACATTGATAAAAACATGAAATGACAGTCTGAATACTATGAGAGCAGAAAACACACAATATTCATTTTTCCATCATCAGGAGCAATTATATTTAAAGCCTAAGACACGCTGGGCCTTTAACGGATTTTCTTTTTTTTTTTTTTTGATACAGAGTTTTGTTTTTGTTGCCCAGGTTGGAGGGCAATGGCGTGGTCTCGGCTTACTGCAACCTCCGCCTCCTGGGTTCAAGCAATTCTCCTGCCTCAGCCTCCGAAGTAGCTGGGATTATAGGCGCCCACCACCACACCCAGCTAATTTTTGCATTTTTAGTTGAGACAGGGTTTCACCCTGTTGGCCAGGCTGGTCTCGAAACTCCTGACCTCAGGTGATCCACCTGCCTCAGCCTCCTGAAGTGCTGAGATTATAGCCATGAGCCACCATACCCAGCCTATAATATTTTTTAAATAAGTGGATCACATCCGTAATCTACCCAGCCTGGCACTCTACACTTTATAGTTTTGAAAGAAGAGTTCCTTGTCTACAATGAAAAAGAGAAACAGGATGGATGCGGTGACTCACACCTATAATCCCAGTACTTTGGGAGGCCAAGGCAGGAGGAGGACTGCTTGAGCCCAGGAGTTTGAGACCAGGCTGGGCAACAGGGCAACCACGTCTCTACGAAAAATACAAAATTTAGCCAGGTATGGTGGCATGCACTGGTAGTCCCAACCAGAAGGCTGAGGTGGGAGGATCGCTTAATCGCTTGAGCCTGGGAGGTTGAGACTGCAGTGAGCTGTGATTGTGCCACTGTACTCTAGCCTGGGCAACAGAGCAAGACCCTGTCTCTAAAAAAAAAAAAAAAGAAAAGAAGAAAAAAACAAAAGAAAGAAAAAGAAATAAAACTCTGTATGATCTCAGAGAGGGTATGAGGGAAAGGAAAAATATAAAAGAAGAAAAAAATAATAAAACACTTCATGGTAACAAAAAGGACTCAGAAATAACCTCATAAAGCAGTATTACTGCTCCTTGGACCTCCAGTATTTATACATCTGTGGTACCCTTGACTTCTGTAAATTTATTTTTCCATCTCATATTTTCCCTTTTAACCTATCAGCCAAATTTCCTAAAGACTTTTATTTCTTTTTAGTACCTGTCATACGAAAACAATAATTGCCATTTCAAACACAGTAAGTACTCCTCTAAAAGGGATCCTCTTAAAACTAATTTCACGTCTTCTCATTCCCAGCCTGCCCTGGACACATAAAAGAGAAGACCACCAGGAGTCAACACAAGCAAGGCTTCCCTAGAGGCACAGCATAAAGAACCAGGTCTAATTTTAGATATGCAATCACATATAATGGAAAACCAAACTTTATACCAACAAGATATCTATTCCTACCATTACAACACAGAAACAAAATATGAGCACTCTCTTCAATCTTAACAGCTTCAGGACTCTGTCCTCTATTAATATTTAATTCAAGGTACTAGTCACATAAAATTATAGCTCCTCAAGCTTCCAGCAATATTTTTATAGCAAACTGCATCTTTAGCCACTGAAACCGCTTCTGAAATGTCCGTAGATAAAGAGAACACTAGTAAGAGTCTAGTGGGAATTAAGACACAAGAATAGGCAATATTACTAGAGTAAGAGGAAAAAAGACAGACACATACTCCAGCCCAGAGTGTATTATCTCACATGTTTCCTCTAGACTGGAGTATTAATATACAGACAGCCCTAAACAGAAATATTGGGATCCCATGCATATTACTCACATTAACTCAAAATTTCTTCTTATGGCTTCTGGGATTTTGGGTTTTGTAACACGCACAGCCTAAAAAATAAAAGTGAAAAAGCCAAAGTATATTTGAAAGATTAAATCTTCAAATTAAATCTTCTACAGAAGAGCTCCTCAAACGATACTAATCTAATAAAACAACAACCATAATACAGTGGCCTACTAACACGTTTGGGGAGCCCAGCAGAACATTTACTTTTCATGCCACAACACCAAGAATCAAAGACAAGCTGCTTCTTATTACCTTAAACAATGTCAGATAGGAAAAACCACTGTACGCAACGAGAAAACAACTGCCTTAGGAAAAAGGTTCTCCCTTAAAAGATGTTTTACAAAGGTCATTAGATGCTTTGCTTTCTTTTTCAACCCTGTAAATCAAAGAAGCTGGGAAGGTAAAGTTCCAAGACTGAAACTGTAAAGTCAGAAACAATTACTCAAATACAAAAGCAACAAAAAAACCTAGGTTGGTATATGCAATTTAATACAGCAAGTAGTGAGTACATTAATTTATCACTTCTACCCCCTGCAATCACTCAGTATTTGCTATAAGTAAACAGCCGAGTGGCTGAAGGGAAAAAAAAAAATCAATCAATTGCTTATATTTTTTCTTCCTGAACTCTAACTCGGAATAAAGTCTATCTGTCTTTATGGACAGTGTTTACTAGACATGTTGTTTCCCAAATCACAGTGTTATTTGACACTAATTAAGATCGTCTACCTGGACATAGTTAAGATTATGTACCTGTTGGTTTTTTAAAGGCTGACTTTTCTACATCAAGGACTTGATCTCTCGAAAGTTTTTGATTTTACTAAACATACGATACCCACACACCTACCCTCGCCGCCCCACCTATACTGCAAACACACGCAAGAAACACTTTGCTGGTCTGAAGAAAAGTTTTTCCTCTGAAAACTGGCTAACCTTTTAAGTATTATAACAAAGCCTTTAAGCACTTAGTCTTCTTTAAAGGCTTTTAAAACTTTTAAGCAATACAGCATTCCCTGTATGAAACAGATGAGTCAAATTTGTAGGTAATTTTAAGGAGTATCACAACTAAATATAAGGATTACAGTGGAATGGAATAAGCAGCTGAAGGCTATGTGGAAAGAACTCACGACACACTGGCAGTGACACATGTGAGGCCCCACAACTCAGTGGAGACATCCAGAAGACAAATAAACATTCAGGACCAGATTTTGTGAGACGGCAGATTTCACCATGTGACTACGGCAAGAACTGTCATACGGCATTTTATTAAGAAACTGGCCACATATCTTTTTAGCCTTATTAAAAGCAGCATAAAGAAGGACTGTCTTTTTTTTTTTAAGACAGAGTTTTGCTCTTGCTACTCAGGCTGGAGTGCAGTGGCGCAATCTCGGCTCACTGCAACTTCTGCCTCCCGGGTTCAAGTGATTCTCCTGCCTCAGCCTCCCTAGTGTTTGGGATTACAGACATGTACCACCATACCCAACTAATTTTTGTATTTTTTTTTTGGTAGAGACAAGGTGTCACCATGTTGGTGAGGCTGGCCTCCAACTCCTGATCTCAGGTGATCCACCCACCTTGGCCTCCCAAAGTGCTGGGATTACAGGCGTGAGCCACTGCACCCAGCCACACCTGTCTTTCAAAGACTCCTATTTTACTGAATGAAGCTCAAGAACACACTACATTGTGCTTGCTAATCTTGGGAAATCTCAGATTTTCAAATGTATGAAAACATAAACACTTACTGTACAGATACCATGAGTAAGCTGCATCATAAGAGATTTTAAAAGTAAAATGACAGGGTAGTCCCTCTTGGGTACCCCTCTCTCTCTAAAGAGAGACAACTGTTCTCCTTTCTGTTTCTTTTGCCTATTAAACCTCCAGTCTTAACATCAAAAAATAAAATAAAATAAAATAATGCCCCCACCCTCCACACACACAGTGAATGGAGAAGAAAAATTGGCTAATGAAATAAATAGATCTGTTGAAACTGACCCCTGGGTGTTAAGCATACATTATCAATTAAAAAAAAACAAAACCAGCCTATAATATAGTCACTCTCTTAAATAACATAGGGAAAAAAAATCAAAGATGACTATTTTCATCATTCTAATCTGCCAGAGTAGTTTTTCAAGAAGAAAAATGGGATGTAAATATATGGAAAGGAACAGAATCAAATAGTGACTGTTAACAGAGAATGTTCATTCAACAATAAATATTTATCAGGAACCTACTGTGTGTCAAGTGCTATTTGTTGTAGGAACTGTGGATATAGCAGTGAACAACAAGATAAGGTTGCTCTCATGTCATTTAATCCAAAAAATTACTAGAAGGCAGTGAATTCAAGTTGTAGATAAATGATAAATCTAACAAGAATCACATTTCTCAATGATTAAAAAAAAATCATTGCAATTTTTACATGTTGAACAGCATTAAAATTCATTAAATCCATTGGTAATAACTTAGGATGAATTTCTCCTCCAAATCAGAAATTCTAAAAAACAAAAAGGCTGATATGATAAAGTAAAGCCATAAACTGTGTTCCTATTTTTAACTTATATTGGAGGATCGCACGAGGCCAGGAGTTTGAGACCAGCCTGGGCAACACAGCGATGGGCCATCTCTACAAAAAATAAAAAAAATTAGCCAGACATGGTGGTGTACGCCTGTACTCCCAGCTACTTGGTAGGCTAAGGCAGGAGGATCGCATGAGCCCAGGAGTTCAAAGCTGCAGTGACCTATGATCGTGACACTGCACTCCAGCCTAGGCAACAAAGGGAGACGCTGTCTCAAAACAAAACAAAACAAAACAACACATATACACCTCCTTAGGTGCCTGATACAGCTTGAAAGTATCGATAATGAAAACTCATCTGTAAGATGAAGCTGGCAGAAACAGCAAAGGCCATTATTTTTTAAAATATGTTGTCTCTTGTCAGATTTTAAAATTAAATAAAGTTGAATTATCACAACCATATGGTAATGTGTTAAAAATAACAAAGCTCAAAAACAGACTTGAAATTCTTAAAATGCATTCCAACTATTATAAAAAATTGTTTTATAACAAGACAAAAGCAACCAAAGCAAAGGAGCTCTTCTCTTCTAGGGTATGCTTAAGTTATTGAAAAATATAAAAATTAAAAAAAAATTTTAACCCTAAATCAAAGGAGATCTTCTCTACCACTATAAGAACATATAACAAAACTACATTTTTTCATTCAATAACTTTTTATAAAAACAGCAAATAAAATCAAGTAAATTTAAAAGATCCTTCTGGCTGTTGTACAGAAAATGAAGTAGACAAAGGGAAAAGTGAAAGTGGGGAAAGAAGACGGGGCTACTGGACATGTCAAGGTAAGAGTTGGCAGCCTGGCTTGAGATGGCAGTGAAGATAGAGGTGTGGTTAGTTTTATTAATACATGGATTTTGGTGGTGGAATCAGCAGGACACAGGGACTGATGAGATGTTGAAGGTGAGGCAGTTGTCAAAGATACCTCCTACACTTCTAGAATGGTTTGAGGGGAAGGAGTTGCCACTAACTGACAAGATGGGAAAAAACAGGAGAAAATATGATTTGATAAGACAAGACCAAGGACTCAATAACTAATCAAAGAGCAGGAATGGGAAGATCAATGGAACAGAACTAAGTTCAGAAAAGGATTCTAGTATATAATAGAATGTAGCATATAACATACATACTATTTCAAAGAAGGGGGAAGATAGAAAAATAAATTATTCAGTAATTACTGCTGTTACCCTATTTGGGGTTGGGGGGATGGAGTTGAAGGCCTACTTTGCAACTGGGATCAAAATGGATCCCAGATGAATTAAAAGACTTAAATCTAAGAACACGACTGTAGTCCGGACACAGTAGCTCACGCCTGTAATCCCAGCACTTTGGGAAGCTGAGGCAGGAGGACCACCTGAGGTCGGGAGTTCGAGACCGGCCTGACCAACATGGAGAAACCCCGTCTCTACTAAAAATACAAAATTAGCTGGGCATGGTGGTGCATGCCTGGAGACTGAGGCAGAAGAATCACTTGAACCTGGGAGGCGGAGGTTGCAGTGAGCCGAGATCGCGCCATCACTGCACTCCAGTCTGGGCAACAAGAGCGAAACTCCGTCTCAAAAAAAAAAAAAAAAAGAATATGACTGTAAAAGCAGGTAACATTTTTGTAATTTGTAATTTTAATTCCGAAACTTTTGAGATGGTGAAAGACTCTTAAAACATGCCAGCTCAGCAACACACCATAAAGACATAATCACTAAAATTACTAGGTAAAAGATTCAAACTTCAAAGTTGTCAGTGGAGAAAAAACAAAGTTAAATGATGAAAAAAAAAAAAACTGGAAGAAAATGTTTCCTCTACATATATAAGAGAGCTACAATATCTAACATACAAAAAATCGCTTATTTTCTAAAATGAATTCTACCCCTCTCAAAGGGTAAGGTTCAAAAACAAGTTCTCTATATACAAATGCTATTTATTTATAGATGGTATTGCTCTGTTATCCAGATGGGAGTACAGCATGAACACAGGTCACTGCAGCCTCAACCTGCTGGGTGGGCTCAAGTCATCCTCCTACCCCAGCCTCACAAGTAGCTGGTACTATAGGCACATGGCACCACACTCACCTAATTTTTTTTAAAATTTTTTCTTTTTGAGAAGGGGTCTCACTATGCTACCCAGACTGGCCTCAAACTCCTGGGCTCAAGGGAGCTTCCCACCTCACCTCCCAATGTAGTGTGATTACAGATGTGAGCCACTATGCCCAGCCAAGAATAGCTTATTAAAATCAGTTAGAAATACCAACTAAAAAAATAAATAAGCAAAACTAACAATTTACAAATAAAATAAAAATGGCCAATAAATAACCTAGGGTAATCAGCTTCAATAATTAATACAAAATACCAGATCAATTTTCTCCAAAAGAATTAAGAGAGAAAGAGAAAGCTTGCATCTGCTAATTATTTGAATACAATCATGCAATCAAATGTGTAAGAACTAGCTGACCGACACTGCTGATGAGAAGGTGGGAGCTGCTAACATTTTTGCAAAAGGTGATTTGGTAGTATGTATCAATAAGCCCCCAAACAGGGCATACACTTTGATCATCAATCCCACTTCAAGAATTTATCATAAGAGAAGGATTTAAAAA
The DNA here is from genome assembly GCF_048565385.1 of Saimiri boliviensis. Taxonomy (NCBI): domain Eukaryota; kingdom Metazoa; phylum Chordata; class Mammalia; order Primates; family Cebidae; genus Saimiri; species Saimiri boliviensis. The sequence continues at coordinate 84,754,874 of NC_133460.1, forward strand.
GATGTACAGAATATATAAGCTTGGTCATTCCAACATGTATATAACAGCAAAAAATTTGAAAGCATAGAGATTCACAAAAAATAAACATTAAAAGTAATGATTTACCAAACCTATATTTTTGTTTTGGAAAGATGTTCAGACAATGTTAGTGGAAAAAAGAGCAGGTGTGGTAAGATTCTGCTTTAGTTGAGCATATATGCATTTACATCTACAAACATTTGTTCATGTATATATACTAAGAAGAGTCAGGAAAGATATACCAAATGATGTTATCCCTGCATAATAAGATTGCTGGTGAATTACACTGTATTCTTCTTCATTCTTCTAACATCTAGCTTTTTTCTACAACATATATAATGTGTGTGTATAAAAATTCCAAACATATACAGAACAGTAAGAAAGAAAATAATCCAACAGAAAAATGGGCAAAAGATATGAATGGGTGAGCAACAGAAAAGGGTATAAATGACCAATAAATATATCAAAAGATGTTCAACCTCATTAATAACCAAGGGAATGCAAATCAAAGGGAGCTATAACTCATCCATATGGTAACAATCCATCTGTATGGTAACAATCAGTATGTCAGACTGCTTCCAATGTTGATGAGTCTGTGGGTCACAATTATTTGCATATACTGTTGTTAAGAATGTAGATTTGAAGGGCTGGATGCACTGGTTCACACCTATAATCCCAATACTTTGGAGTCTGAGGTGGGCAGATCACGAGGTCAGGAGTTTGAGACCAACCTGGCCAACGTGGTGAAACCCTGTCTCCACTAAAAATACAAAAAAATTAGCGGGGTTTTGTGGCAGGCGCCTGTAATCCCAGCTACTCAGGAGAATCGCTTGAACCCAGGAGGCAGAGGTTGCAGTGAGCCGAGACTCCACCATTGCACTCCAGCCTGGGCAACAGAGCGAGACTCTGTCTGAAAAAAAAAAGGAATGTAGATTTGTACAGTCAGTTTGAAAGATTATTTGTACATACAAGAACATGTGTCATGAATGTTCACTACACTATTGTTTAATAGCAAAAACTTGGGAACAGAAAAATGGCTAATATAAGGCAAGGAATTCTAAACAGCTGTTGAATGAGCTAGATCTCTGAGCAACCCCTTGGGCAGGATCTAAGAACAGCTGACCTTCACGTTCACTATCTTTAAAATTAAAAAGCGACTCCAGCTACAACTGACTTGAACAACTCGGAAGATTTTACAAAGTTACCTCTGGACATTTCAAATGACCCCTTAGTTCTGGTGGCACACTCTCAGGTGTCTGAGATAATGACAGTGCATGAATGAAGCCAAGAGAAAAACCCCACCTATCTTTCCAGTCTTGTTTATGAGAAGCACAAACATACACAATCACAGTGAATGCACACTCTCAGTAGCAGTGCTGCTGAGTGTACAGAACTGAGAAACATGATAAGCTCTAGTTGCAGTAACGTTCATCACAACAATCAACTGGTCTCCTATAGGCCCTGAGAAAGAACACTAGAGAAGCCTCAATGCCACTTCTTAGGTCATCTGGATCCAGAGCAGTGGCTTTTGAATGTTACTGACCATGGACACAGTGAGAAACACATTTTGTGCTGACACCCAATATAAACACCTACCCCCCCACACTTTTGTAAAACACAAGTTTCACGGAATATTTAAACTTATTACATGCCATTTCTTTTCCTATTCTATTCCATTTTATTAAAGATGCGTTTCATGACCTGCTAAAGTTGATTTTACAACCCACAATCTGAAAACACAATAACCCCTAAAACAGCAGGGGGTATAACATCTCTCCATTCTATTTCCCAATGCTAAAGCCACTGCCACCACTACCGCCACCACTAAATTCATCTGCTACTTTGCTTTTACTAGGGCTATCCCTCCACTTGAAATACCTTTCTCATTCTTCCCCCACTTAAGTCCAATTAATTTATCCAAACCTACTTAAAATCTCAACTCAATCACAGCCCTCTCCTGGGCATGCTGTCTTCTAATGTTCTCTTGCTCTCACAACAGTGATCATTCAATAGATTCATCTGCCAATTAATTACTTCGTGATAATTGTTTTGTCCAGAATTATTCAAATCTTACACTTGAACTCCCTTTTCGTAATCTTACTGAGGGCAGGGATTATGCTTACACCGATTTATAATCATTACTGTAGCTTAATGCTTCATACATGGCAGAAATATGAATTTCACTTCCTTGTAAGAGCCTCAGCTGATCAATTCCATCTAGGAGTTCACAAATGTCACCCATGGTAAGCTATGACAGTATTTTATTTTGGCAGAGACCTAAAGTCAAATTGAGAAAGGTATTCTATAAATCACCACAGCATCTCAATTAAATAATAGCTGAATAAGTAATCCAATGAAAGGAGGAACAAACTCAAAGCTCTCAAAATTCCCAGAGAAGTTCCCTAGGAAAAGAACTTACCTGTATAGTAAGACCTGGGGCCATGAGGTTTAAGTCTTTCTGCAGAGCTTGCTTCAGGTTTTCATCTATTTGATCTGTTTTTTAAGCCAAGAACAACAGATCCATGATACTCAATTTTTTTAACATTGTATTCATAATGAAAAAGAACTAATCATTATTAGACCTAAAGTTTCCACAGTACTATTCTTTTACAGAGCTTAAACTGCCTTTTCCTCCCTATTGTGTAGGAAAAAATTGTGAGGAATTATCTAATAAAGAAATTAAGGAAGAGCCGGGTGCGGTGGCTCAAGCCTGTAATCCCAGCACTTTGGGAGGCCGAGGTGGGTGGATCACGAGGTCAAGAGATCGAGACCATCCTGGTCAACATGGTGAAACCCCGTCTCGACTAAAAGTACTAAAAAATTAGCTGGGCATGGTGGCGTATGCCTGTAATCCCAGCTACTCAGGAGGCTGAGGCAGGAGAATTGCCTGAACCCAGGAGGCGGAGGCTGCGGTGAGCCGAGATCGTGCCATTGCACTCCAGCCTGGGCAACAAGAGCGAAACTCCGTCTCAAAAAAAAAAAAAAGGTAACTTATTCGACTTATTTACTCGATAAACAACTATTGGGTAAAATGTATTGATCTAATAAGTGGAGAATCTGGATCTCTAGTATCTTAATTCAGGGCTCTTACTCATTATGTATCCTGATTCTCACAGAAAAGCAAATTCCTATCTTCAGGAAATCTTTACTCAAAATTCTCAAATAACTAAACTTCATTTCCATGAATCTCGGCCTTACTGTTATTTTGGATTTAAAAAGAGAGAAAAGCTCAGAGAAAAGTATTTGAAGCACACACAGCATGAAAAATAAAGATGCTATCACTCCATCTGGCCTTCTAACTCATGCGCTTTCTATTCACCTCAGTAGTACTTTCACTATTTAAATGACTGGTGGTGAGACAAAGCAGATCAGTTTCCGCATATGCCGTTGCAGTGGTTGACATCACCAAAGAGGACTCAAATGGTAGATTTTAAATTGATTACTCTTGCTTATTCCTTCATCTTAGAAATTCATGGCCAGGCATGGTGGCTCACATTGTAATTCCACCACTTTGGGAGGCCGAGGTAGGTGGATCACAAGGTCAGGAGTTCAAGACCAGCCTCGCCAATATGGTGAAACCCCATGTCTTCTAAAAAATACAAAAAATATTTGCTGGGCATAGTGGCACATGCCTGTGGTCCCAATTCAGGAGGCTGAGGCAGGAGAATCGCTTGAATCCAGTAGGTGGAGGTTGCAGGGAGCCAAGATCGCACCACTGCAGTCCAGCCGGGGTGACAGAGTAAGACTCAGTGTCAAAAAAAAAAAAAAAAAGAAAGTCACTAAAAATTTCAGGAGGGAAAAACGGGCTAGCTACCAACATCAACAACCCACTCTCTGGTCACAACCTTCACTAAATGAAAAGTGAGTTGTACAGAAGTGAGTTAAGAAAGGCCTTTTGCAAACTGGTCCTTGGTTGGCACCCAGTCACCTGGATTTGTGGAAGGGTCCCACTGTCCCCAGAGGTGATACAATTGACTTGCTGTGCTGTACCTGCACTGTTGATACAACATGGCTTATGCCAAACACCTGCTTTCCTTCTAGGAGTCTGGAATTTTGATATGTCTACGGTAGGCAGAGGGTGCCTACATAACCAGCCCATGAGCTTTCCTAGTAGACAATATTTCACATGTGTTGTTGCAGCTTGTTGCTGTGGGAAGTAAGCACATGTTTGACTCCATGGTGACAGGACTCTTGGAAGCCTACACCTGCTTCCTCCACACTTTGCTGATGTGCCTTTTCCTCTAGCTGATTTTGTTTGTGCCCTTCGGCTGTGATAAATCTTAGCTGTGAAGACAACTATATATGAGTCCTGTTAGCCTCCTGGCAAATCATCAAAAATGGGAGACTCAAGACACAGGTTTCTAAATTTCTTTCAATTACCTATTAAAATGGAAACAAAGCTAATTTTCAATAAGTTATTACAGTAAAAGCAGAATATAGTCTGAGTAGTTTTTCCAGTCTCTACCAAGTTATATAAAAAACAAGATAAAAAATATTTTAAAGACAACTGCTCTATGATAAATTCAGAGCTACTTTGAAATGCTTAAATAGCACTAAGGTTTACCAATATAACCTTAATAAATAAGCTGAACAAGATTTCCAATTGGCAATTTATATATTTAAAAGAATTAAGATACTTACCAAACAATTCAATGTAAACTTCCTGAAGTGTGTGGGCACTGCAGAACTGGTTCAGCTCATGGTGGATTTTATTGAAGATTAAGGTCTTGTCATAATCTGCAGTATAGTTCCTCACGATATCAAACACTGAAGGAGAGGTACAACCCATGTTTGTTTTACCCAACAATGACTCAGGTACCTTCAAAGTCAGCCAGGGTAACAGTCAGGGTGATATATTACACATGAGGAAAAGTGCCAACAAAATAATGAAATCAAAAACCACAACCAACAAATCTTGAGGTGTTGCTTGTGCTTAATTTTCCAAATACCCTTGCATTTGCAATACTAATGCCAAACACCTGCTGGCTAGCCAGTCAAACACCGGCTAACTTTAAAGTCCACACTACAGTATGCATTATTTTGGATGTAATAAGGAACTATCTGAGTTTTCAAACAAGGGCATGACAGTCAGATTTACTCTTTGGCCAGCAGCGTGAAGATGAATTGGGAGGCATAGAGATCAGAGGCAGGAAAACAAAAGGCAATTACTATGCAAAAGTTTAGCTAAGAGATAAGGAGAGACTAAGCAAATTGAGCAACAGTAGAAATAAAAGAAGAAAGCAGCTGCAAAAGAAAACCCATTTTTTAAAAGGCAATTTTTTAAAGCTGTTAAAAAAAAGAGCAAGCTAGAAGGGAAAGGAGCAAACATTCACTGAGCTGGGCTTTATATCAGGTAATTTACATAAATTAGCACTGAATTTTTCCTATATTTGCATATTAGGAAACTAAGAACCAAAGAATTTTAGAAATGTCCCAAAATTTACAAACTAGACCATGTCAGACCTGTTCTCTATGAAAACATGCTGCTTTCTGTCTTCAGATCCAAGAATTTGCTTCACTGGCCTTCTCATGTGGGATATTAGATGCAACTGGATTTCAAATCACAATTAATAAACGTGGCTGGGTGTGGTGGCTCACTCCTGTAATCCCAGCATTTTGGGAGACTGAGGCAGGTGGATCATTTGAGATCAGGAGTTCAAGACCAGCCTGGCCAACATGGTGAAACCCTGTCTCTACTAAAAATAGAAAAATTAGCCAGGCGTGGTGGTGCACACCTATAGTCCCAGCTACTGGGGAGGCGGAGGCAGGAGAATTGCATGAACCCAAAAGGCAGAAGTTGCAATGAGCCAAGATGGCACCACTGCACTTCAGCCTAGGCAACAAAGCAAGACTGTTTCATAAAAGAAAAAAAAATTAATGGATAGGCCATCAATAAATACTAAATGACTAAATAATTTGCTTGATCATTTCCCAAAAGCATTGTATCTAGTAGTTTCCTATTTAATCTATGGCTAAGGAATCATCAGTCCCTTCCCCTTTTCAATTTTCAATCATAATCCATTCCAGTAATTTGTGATCAAGGAAAGGAGATGAAAAAAAGACAAGGAAGCAGTTGGGTGGCTCACACCTGTAATCCCAGCACTTTGGGAGGCCGAGGCAGGCAGATCATGAGGTTAGGAGTTCAAGACCAGACTGGCCAACATGGTGAAACCCCGTCTCTACTAAAAATACAAAAATTGGCTGGGCATGGTGGCTTGTGCTTGTCATCCCAGCTACTTGGGAGGCTGCGGTAGGAGAACTGCTTCAATGGGGACCTGGGAGGAGGAGGTTGCAGTGAGACAAGACAGTGCCACTGCACTCCAGCATGGGCTACAGAGTGAGACTCCATCTCAAAAACAAAATATAAAATATAAATAAAATAAAAAGAAAAAAGACAAGGGAAATGCTTAATCTCTAAAAAATACAATCCAAATGCACTTGACGGTAATACGTCTGCTCTCTACTCTGAAATCTTTTCACTATTTGTGCCTGTACCGGTGATGTGAAATTTATTATAACCTTGCATCCCAATAGATTATTTTTTAAGTCTGTATTATGTCTTCTCAAGTAAAATTAAAATCCCAATGGCAAAAGCTATAATTTCATCTTTTTAAATTGTTCTCACCAAACAAAATACTCTGTACATACTAAACATGCCAGTTTTATTAACAAGCATACATACGAAATGGCATATCTTTCTTCAGGGCTTCTAATTCAGTTTTTTATTACAATAGTACCTACACCCACCCCATTTCTATATATTTCATCTTGTATCAAGAAAATGCTTTCCCCACACTGAAGCCTTCCAGACTGCTTTGCAAGTTATAGCAAATCTCAACTAGAAAATACTTCTCTTTGGCAGCAAATCAGTGTGGCCCAAGGAATTGATCAGTTACAGATTTCTAACACACAAGGAAATTATCTCTCATCCTGACTGTATAAAATATGACTTTCCTATTCTAGAAATAACCAATGACCACCTTGCTCTTAGAAACACTAAGCTCAGAGAAAAGTAACTCATACAGTTGCAGAAAGTCAACTCCGTCCAGAACTTCTGACCTATTTTTGCCTCAATTCCTTAGAAATTTATTAATCAGTGATCAGTGAAGTCATAAAACTCTCAAAATACCCTTCTATTCCTCAGAGAATCTCTCAGCTATAAATCCTCTGGCAATAACTATAAAAAAACACAGGGTAGATGGGTAACATACCTGCATAAGGAGCCAACATATTAACCACTTCTATTCGGTCAATATAGATCATGACCCCACCACTAAAAACAAAGAAAGGAAAAGAAGTGTGAACTATTAAAGGGAATCCATAAAACAGAGTTATAGATAGAACTGGGGAGAAGATGATAATCTAACATATTAATAGTCACTTATTTAAAAGCATTTCTGTCCCTCTAGAGATGTCAATGTCTTTTGTACACTTGTAACATAACATTTTAGGTTGGCCAGGCGCGGTGGCTCACGCCTGTAACCCCAGCACTTTGGGAGGCTGAGGTGGGCGGATCACGAGGTCAGGAGATCGAGACCATCCTGGCCAACACGGTGAAACCCCAACTCTTCTAAAAATACAAAATTTAGCCGGCCGTGGTGGCATGCGCCTGGCTATGTCCCAGCTACTCAGGAGGCTGAAGTGGAAGGATCACTTGAACCTGGGAGGCAGAGGTTGCAGTGAGCCGAGACTGTGCCACTGTGCTCTAGCCTGGTGACAGAGCAAGACTCAGTCTCAGACCAAAAAAAAAAAAAAAAAAAAAAAAAAAAAAAAAAAATATATATATATATATATATATATGGATGTTTCAGGTCATTTAAAATAGGTAATTTAAAAAATACCTTGAACTTCACATTCTTCTTTTGATACAATTCAATGCAGTGCTTATATCCTAGAAATAATTTGGGCCCTGCTTGCCTTTCTTTCCCTAAACCTCTTTAGGACAGCAATTCTCAAAGTAAGGTCTTCAGACTACCAGTTGCAGCATCACCCAGGAACTTTTGTTAGAAATGCAAATTCTCAGGCCTCACTCCAGACCTACTGAATCAGAAACTCTAAACTAGATGGCATTTAACATGACAGATGAGAAGGTGAGATGATTAATTTTAAACTATGTTTTATTGAGCACCTATTCCGGGCCAAGTGCTGGGTTAGGCACTTCATATATAATAATTCTAATCCTTACAATAACTCTGCAAACTAGATTTTACTGCCTCTTATAAATGAGGAAACTAAGTTTTAAAGTGTCAATAAAGGAATCTGTTGGGGAAAGAGGTATATAGAAACTGTACTTTTTGCTCAATTTCACTATGAACCTAAAACTGCTATAAAAAATAAAGTCTATTTAAAAAATAATAAAGCAGATGCAGCAGTGCTAATATATAGTGAGGTCTACTTGCTCTAAAACTCCAATTTTTTTCATTAATACTCAAATGATTCCTAAGATGGAAAAGCTCCTATTTGGAGATAAGCCTTTGCTCAAACAATGCTCAGATCAGAAATCTCCTTGGGTTAACTATCATGCCTATTTGAAAGATATTTAAGTGATCACAGCTTTTGGAACAGAAACTCCAACTGAGCTAAAGGGAAGCTGGTAGGCGAAAAGAAAGCTTACCTTGTTCCACAAGGCACATTTTTAACTTCATCAGTTTGTAGTGTTGTCTAGGGAGGAAAAGATATCTCATCAACACTCAAGACACACATTGTCAAAAAACTACTTGTGCCAGAGGCCAATCTCTGCAGAGCTGCTAACAGTAAGCGCAGCAGAGCCCCATCACAATCTCAGTTCCCAAAGATTAGTTCTCAGAATATTCATTTCTTTTTGAATCCTAGTAGAAATGAAAGACTTGAAGCAAAATATTTTACAGCAATTTTGTTTTTTGGAGACAGAGTCTTGCTTTGTCACCCAGGCTGGAGTACAGTGGTGCAATCTCGACCCACTGCAACCTCTATCTCCCAGGTTCAAGTGATTCTTGTGCCTCAGCCTCCCAAGTAGCTGGGATTGCAGGTATGTGCTACCACACCCCAGCTAATTTTTGTATTTTTAGTAAAGGTGAGGTTTCACCATATTGACCAGGCTGGTCTCGAACTCCTGGCCTCAAGTGATCCACCCGCCTCAGCCTCCCAAAGTGCTAAGATTACAGGCATGAGTCACTTCACCCTGTCTACAGCCAATGTTTCAATCAAGATGCACTAGGAAAGGTTCAATGTTCAATCTGCTAATTAGTAGAAAACTTCCAGAGTCCCTTATCTGCCTGGAGCTGGCCTGGGATTATAAACAACACAGCTTGCTCACATGGATACTCTGTCTAGGACTTGTGCTCTGAACTTTGATTCCACTGCTAATATTACTATTGATGTTGAAGATAAAACAGGTTATATGCATACAAGTAGTCTATCACTCAAAGCTGCCCTTGAAGCCAACAGCAACCTTTCTTCTCTAAAGCTATGGTCAAACTATAGTTTAGTACCTAGTGATCTCTTACATGCCCTAATCAGTTTCCTTTTTAATAGAAGTGCTACCACCAGTACTGCTTCCTCCTGGTGAACAAACAATCTGGTACTTAATTGCTTTGCCCTTGTCACACCTTTGTTCAGATCCAGAATGAATTACTTCCTGCTGTACTCTAAGGCCTCAAATAGGTCAGCACCTAATGAGTGCATTCTAGTCACACTGCATCTTATCAAGCAGAAAGCAAAGGAAAAAGGAAGTCTGTTTCCAAAGGGTTCACAATCCAGCACAGGACACAAAATCTTACAACAAAATCCATTAACAGGTACAAAAACAAACAAACAAAAACATTATAAATTGAACCGGTAAGTGGGAAATTACAGAGGGTAAAAAAATAATAGTAGTTTGAAAAGCTCTCTGAAGTGAAGGATTTATAAGCCAGGTCTAGAGTGGGAGAAATAAGAACAGATGAGGCAGAGGAACATCTTAAGTTCAATAAATATCCAACTGAAATACACACAGTTGAAGACAATCTGTGTACAGGTGAATGGAAGTAGATTGGCTTGCCTGGAGCAGAACGGACAATTCGGATGAAAGATGAAATTCTGACAGGAGGTCATGGTGATATTAGATAAGAGGGCCTGAATGCTGGCTGGGGAGTTTGAGCTCTCTCTAGTTCACCTTAAATACAGTCACAAAATGAACCTTTCAAAAATATGTTTACTTAGCCAGGCGCGGTGGCTCAAGCCTGTAATCCCAGCACTTTGGGAGGCCGAGGTGGGTGGATCACGAGGTCGAGAGATCGAGACCATCCTGGTCAACATGGTGAAACCCCGTCTCTACTAAAAGTGCAAAAAATTAGCTGGGCATGGTGGCACGTGCCTGTAATCCCAGCTACTCAGGAGGCTGAGGCAGGAGAATTGCCTGAACCCAGGAGGCGGAGGTTGCAGTGAGCCGAGATCGCGCCATTGCACTCCAGCCTGGGTAACAAGAGCGAAACTCCGTCTCAAAAAAAAAAAAAAAAAAATGTTTACTTAATTCCTTTTCTCATATGTGATGTAGTTCTCATTATCCATCTTATATAGAGGCAAGAAAGTCAGCTGGGAGGCTAAATAATTACTTTATTTAGATTAATTCAGTAAAGGCCGTGAAAATGAAAGCTGTCGATCCAGGGGATAAATAGAGGAAGGATCTGATATATGGTTGATGTAAAATTCCAGGAGGAGAAGAATAAAAAATAACTCTTAAGTTGAAAGATTAGAATGATGGTAAACATGAGTGGCAGTTCAAGGCAAACTAAAGGGGACTGATAAAGAGACAAACTCTATTTATTTCCTTTAAAACATTATTTTCTCAGTATGATAGAAAAACTATTTAAAAAGTTAATCTACAGTTACTTTATGAAGGCTAAAGGTTTTCATGTAATTAAATATTGTTTTTTCTTCTTACATCATTTATGGAACTTCACATTTATATACATTCCTTTCAATTGCCAAGTTTGTTAAACCATTTGTTTATCTGGACTATGTTTTCTAATATGATCCAAAAATTCCTAAAAATAAATTTATGTCTCATTCTAAGAACAGTTTTTGTTTTTGTTTTTTTTTGGAGATGGAACCTTGCTCTGTCACCCAGGCTGGAGTGTAAGGGCGTGATCTTGGCTCACTGCAACCTCCGCTTCCCAGGTTCAAGCGATTCTCCTGCCTCAGCCTCCCAAGTAGCTGGGATCACAGGCACGCACTACCATGCCCAGTTAATTTTTGTATCTTTGTGGAGATGGGGTTTCACCATGTTGGCCAGACTGGTCTCGAGCTCTTGACCTCAAGTGATCTGCCTGCCTCAGCCTCCCAAAGTGCTGGGATTACAGGTGTGAGCCACTGTGCCCAGCCTTAGAGCCTTGATTTTTAAGGGTCTAGCACTGCCATTGCTAATATTATTATAGATTGTTCGGGCTGTTGATGAGATCATGTAATTAAAACTCCTTCCACAGACGACTAACTGAAGTCTGTGACAGTTAAGCAATTTTTCCAAAGTCAAGCCACCAACTGGTGACAACACCAGGTCCCCACATTCACTACACCACATTGCTTCCTGAAAAATCAGCTCAATTTTAACAACTTCCACCATAAACAGAAAGCCAGAAATATGTGTTACTCCTGCCTTTAAGAAATCTGGAGCCTGGGCCAAGCACGGTGGCTCAAGCCTGTAATCCCAGCACTTTGGGAGGCCGAGGCGGGTGGATCACGAGGTCAAGAGATCGAGACCATCCTAGTCAACATGGTGAAACCCCGTCTCTACTAGAAATACAAAAAATTAGCTGGGCATGGTGGCGCGTGCCTGTAATCCCAGCTACTCAGGAGGCTGAGGCAGGAGAACTGCTTGAACCCAGGAGGCAGAGGTTGCAGTGAGCTGAGATCGCGCCATTGCACTCCAGCCTAGGTAACACGAGTGAAACTCCATCTCCAAAAAAAAAAAAAAGAAATCGGAGCCTTTCTGGAAAGAAAACACACAAAAAACTTAGCAAACAATGCAAGACAACAATATTAAAGAAAACAAGACAAATGGCCAAAATTTACAATATAGACTTTAAGAGTTGTAGATCAGAAGACGAAGAATCTGGGACAAGCCTTTAAAAGCCTGGCAAGGCCGGGCGCAGTGGCTCAAGCCTGTAATCCCAGCACTTTGGGAGGCTGAGGCGGGTGGATCATGAGGTCGAGAGATCAAGACCATCCTGGTCAACATGGTGAAACCCTGTCTCTACTAAAAATACAAAAAATTAGCTGGGCATGGTGGTGCGTGCCTGTAATCCCAGCTACTCAGGAGGCTGAGACAGGAGAATTGCCTGAACCCAGGAGGTGGAGGTTGCGGTGAGCCGAGATCGTGCCACTGCACTCCAGCCTGGGTAACAAGAGCGAAACTCCGTCTCAAAAAAAAAAAAAAAAAGCCTGGCAAGAGGCCAGGCGTGGTGGCTCACGTCTGTAATCCCAGCACTTTGGGAGGCCGAGGCGGGCGGATCACGAGGTCAAGAGATCGAGACCATCCCACTCAACATGGTGAAACCCCGTCTGTACTAAAAATACAAAAATTAGCTGGGCATGGTGGCGCGTGCCTGTAAACCCAGCTACTCAGGAGGCTGAGGCAGGAGAATTGCCTGAACCCAGGAGGCGGAGGTTGCGGTGAGCCGAGATCGCGCCATTGCACTCCAGCCTGGGTAACAAGAGCGAAACTCCGTCTCAAAAAAAAAAAAAAAAAAAAAAAGTGACAACATGAACCAAGGGAAGAATGAATAAATGTGGAAAAACATGGAAATCAGTCTGACAAGGGAAAGAATACATTTCTTTTCAAGAGACACAACTCCTTCCCTGAGCCACCTAAAAGGGGACAGGAAGAAAACGTAGGGGATTGAAGAATCTGTCATTAAACTCTCCCTTAGCAGGAAGCCTAGACATAAGATTACAAGATTAAATAACACAGAGTTTTCCTAAGTCCTGAAACATTAGCAGCAGATGGCAGACAAACTTCTGAATCCAAAGATTTACGATCACACAGGGCTTGCAAAAGTGGTCACAGCCTAATCCTGGTTTTGTTGTCTTGCTGTACTGAAAGATATTTGTGTTATTGTCTCCCATGGCCAGGACACTTTTCAATGACCAGACACTTATTTCAAACATCCTGGGATGTCATCAAAATATGATATGCACTAAAGTTCTACATAAAATTGTGCTTAATGTACCAGGCCAAAAAAAAAAAAAAAAAAAAAAAGAGGCAGAAAAGCTGTGTATAAAAATTTTGATCCTCCATGTTAACAGTAGCCCAGGAGCCTGCCTCTATAGAAACCAACCACGGTCTAAACCACATAATCACTGGTTTTTATGTCTATTTGTGTTCCTAATTCTTGCTTTTATTGTGATAGCAGCAACAGAAAATTTGCTACATACCACGATGTAGATGGCAGAAGTCAGTCTTCCAAGTTGCCTGGTTCATACTTTTAACTCATTTCACGCAAGCCAGGTGGTTAAACATTATAACCTGTGTTGTAACAACTGTACTCTGAATGTTAACTCCAGTATTTAAGTAAATACCACCACCTGCTTAAGCAATAGGGAAATCTATCTCTACCCACAAGTGTGGTAACTCCTGTCATACCTGTCTATCTGGTATGGGGGCTTCCCTAGGAATCACTCACCTGCACAGATCTGAACGTAGTAATGAAAGGCAACATGATATGATAGCCTGGTCCACTGGGGCTAGTTAGTAACGCTCCTCCCCTGCAAAAAGATATTTCAATTTGACAAAATTATAAAAAGAGAAATTATCTTTCCAAATCTAAAGTGCTATAATAAATACTCACTCTTACTCATGCTACTGACCTACTAAAGCCTCACTAATATGAATTACTCATAATGAACATCTGCTTAAAATACCTCCACACCTAAAATGGCAAAAAGATCAAATTGAATTGTCAATGTTACACCTTGTTTCAGAAGTTTAACTAACCGTACCTCTGGGTCTCCAGCACTGCTCTCAGATTCAAAGGATTCTCCTTGGTCTTTAACCTTGAGAAATACTTGTTTAAAAAGTTACAATGGCTTTTAGCAGAGGTAAACGTACCTACATTAACTGTACACAAGAACAAAATCAAAATATATAACACATTTAATCACCAGGTTGAGAAAAAGACGACACAAACTTTGAAGTAAAGAGAAAATTTCTGAGGCTTATAATTCTTTCAATCTATTGGCAAGGTAATTAAAATATTGGGAACATAAAGTTTCTATATAAAAAAAATAGCATGAAAAGATGAAGGGTGGTAAGACTATATAAATAGATAGGATAAGGGCTTGTTCACCAAATCCTGGAATGTGAGAACTAGGAAAGCAAGCCCTACAAGGAAATTACAAAAGGAGGCATTTGGGGAGCAAATAAAACAAAGAAGGCCTATTTTGCACCTTGTAAATTCACAGAACTTAGCTTCCTGTCTTGAAAATATAAACACGTTGGCAAAATCATAATAACAAGAAAAGATGAACTGTTTTAGGTTCATCACTAATTCTTTGAGCCATTCGCTGAAATGTCCTTTGTCTGGTTTTACTATCAGAAAGACAACGCTAAACTGGAAGGAAATCTGGGCTGATCTGTAATTTCTTATGCTAGAGGTCCGTCTGCCAAGATATACCACTAAAATTGTTCTTTTTCTAGGATTCTGGATGGATCTGAAAGAAATATCAGTTTTGAGGGATAAAAGACAAAAGGAAAAAGTTAACGCTCTTTTTCAATACACCATTATTCCAATTTCTCCACAAACTGGCCTCTCTCACACTAGTCTATATCAAAAGGAACTTGTGGTAATTAGACTGAAGGAAAAGCTAAGCAGGCTCAACAAGAGAGCAACAGCTTCCATACCACTCCCGTCCCCAACCTGAACAGAAACAGTAAGGGGGAGGAGGACGGCCCATCGGTGTTGTGCTTATGTCCCCGGAGGTGCAGGGATATAACAACCATCATGGTCATCACGGTGTTGTAAGACGTAACCAGACACTGGAAGCTTTTAAATGAAAAAGTCTAAGGAACAACCATAAACAGAACCAAATTTTCTGTACACTGTCTATAGCTGCAAACTTAAGCCTGTACAGTTGGACGAACTATAATTTATCCATGTCTTGTGAGAGGTACAATGACTACTTCCTTTCTTCCTTCTTCATTTTTCTACAAATAAAATTGAGTTTGCTGTGTATAGACTCACTGCAGGGAGACTTAATCTCCGCAAAACGAACATAGCACTAAAACTGTCAGCACCTGGAGGGTGCTCCGCAAAAGCCCTCTTCGAGCCCCGTGCTTTCCCTAGAGATGGGACGTGCGTCCCCGAACGCTGCAGAGGGAACAACTTCCCAGACTCCACTCTAACGGGAGTACCCTTTCTATCTGCTGTAGTGCCCGAACTGACTGCACATGCCGCTCACCTGTAGTACACAGCCAGGTGGCCCTCCTCAATCTTGTGGATGGAGGCGTAGAGCAGGACAACCACCAACCCCACCACTGCAGCCACCAGAACCCGGGCTTGAGTCATATTCATCCTCGTTCCTCCTGAGAGCGGCAGAAAAGGACCCTCAGTCCCGTCAGTGACAGGTCCACCCCCTCCAGTTTCCGCCCTCTCCCTCCGGAAACTTGGCGCTCTCCAGCAGCCTGAGCCGGGAAGTCCAGTGCCCCAGACCCCTCATTCTTTCCTCCTGGCGGAGCACGCTGACCCCTTGCCAACTTCGCCCCAGGCGGCCAGAGGGCCGCCCCTGCTCGGTGAGTTTCCTGTCACCCCCTCTCCCAAGGGTCGCTCCCCGGCGGAAGGCACTAACTGAGAAGGAGCCCAGCTGCAGGCTTGGGAGGAAAGCCGATCCCTCGGCCGCGCCGCGCCCTACCGATCAGTGACGCATCGCCCCCGCCCGCAGGTGCAGCCGACTCCCGGGCCGAGCCAACCGCCGCCAACAGCCGGCCCCGCCCACTCGTCCAGCACTGCGGCTGCGCGGGGACGCACAAGGCGTAGCCCCGGTCCGCGACTGGTGAGACGGGGAGCGCACGGGACAAAATTCTCCCTTCCGCGCAGCCGCGCAGGCTCCCTTGAAGGCAAGTCGCTTGTTTTCCGTACACTGCTAGTTAACTGCTCGAAAGAGGACAGCCAGGGGTCTGGAATGAGCAGCGAAGCAGAGAAAAGGAGAGGGCCTTTCCGACAAGGGACTGGTCGGTTTGTTCTTGTGCAGAGAACCCACTCGCTCATTCTCAAGCGGTAGCTGTTCGGTTTATTTATCCTTTTGCGGTATATGCGGAGCCCCACTGCGTGGCACGCACGTGCTTCCGGCCAGATCCTGCACTTCAGAAGCAATCAAACTTGTTGCAAGTAAAGTGCTGTGAAAGTTAGGAAGAGAAGGATGTTAACTATAAATGCATCATTCTCTCGCTTGTGTTCCTATTATGTGCTAGAATTCTGGTCCAGTGAGGGCTTTATGAAGGCCATCCAGGCAATAGAAACAGAATTGCTAAGCACATGGGGTGGGAAGCGGAGGACCGTCCTCCAGCGAGACCAAAGTAAGTACTTCAGTTTCCTTGAAGTCTTGTGTGATGGAAAGGAGTGCTATGGTAGCCGTCACTACATATTCTTCGTTCGTTTTACATTCTAAGTCATGTGCACATATTGCCAAAAATAAAAAAGGCAAGGAAACAGGTATAGGTGGAAGATAGATGAATACAAGAGAAATTAAGGGCATTAATGGTGTAAGCCTTGAAAGGCTAAAGGTGGAACCATAACTGGACAATGTAGACTAGGGTTGGAAAGTCCTCTAACCCAACGGACGGGTGGGTTTGTGTGGGGGCGGGGGCGGGGGGTTGGGGGAGAAGCGTTTCGGGATGAAACTGTTCCACTTCAGAACATCAGGCATTAGTTAAGATTCTCACAGGGAGACTGCAACCCTCGCGTGCGCAGTTCACAATAGGGTTCGCGCTTTTATGAGAATCTGATGCCATGGGCTAATCTGACAGCAGGCAGAGTTCAAGGCGATAATGCTCGCTCGACAGCTGCTCACCTCTTGCTGTCTGGCTAGGTTCCACTGTATGGTACTGGTCCCGCGGCCCAGGGCTTGGGAACCCCTGCACTCTTGCGTAGGGATGGGAAAGCAGTGCTTTAGGGCCAATGAATCTACAAAGCGGCTGAAAGTGGAGACAGACCATTGGCAAGGGAGCCAAGTGGTTAGGAAACTGCAGGCCTACGGTTACTTAATAGTGGAAATGAGAAGAGGTAAAGAGAAATCAATTGGTCTTCATTAAAGCAAGTCTTCCCAGACCACTCTACCCACACCCTTCAATAAGTACACTTACCTGTCTCATTCATTTGATTTTTATTACCTAGGAATGTCTGGGACCTTATTTGTTCCAGATGAATGGTATTTGCAGAGCTTAGCTATTTTAACTTCCAAAAAGCAAAAAGAATGGAAAATAATTTGCTTTTTACCCTGTTTTCTGTAGACATTCTCTTAGTTTTTCATAATACTGCTTAAAGAATGAAATGTATACAATTCACAACTGCCATTCCCCTCTGAAAAGTTGTTACCCAACAAAGAATAGTGGTCCAACTCACGCATCAAAAGCAAGTTTGGGGATCCCATTATGATAGTCTGTTCTGACTCACACCATCTGCCCAAATTATATAGATCAGGCTGCCCTGACATAACGCCAGCCACACACTATCAGCAGCCCCCATCCTATAGCAAATCCTTTACCAATATTAAAATATTTAGAAAATGCATGACCACTTCATTACAAAGGCATGATTTATTATGTGAAAAAAAAAAGAAAATGCATGACCATTGAAAAAAATCCTTAATAATTGCAATGCTTAGGTGGCTTGTAACGTTTAGACACCCAGATGAGCACTTTTACTGTACTGCCTATGTTGTTTCTGATCTTGCCATCTAGCTTAATATCCTCCAAGTAACAGGTATCCAATAAGCGTTTATTATTAGCATCTTCTAAAACTAGGGAAACAAGAGACACTGCCTATTACAACAGGTGACGAACAGTGGTATCTGACAACTAAAAAATTTGTTTGACTAGGAAAATGATACCACTAGCAAAAATGGGGATGGTGAGACTGTGACATCAGTTTATAGGGCAAGATACGAGCATGTTTTTTAGATGTAGATAGTGGTGACAGGACATCTCAGAGGAAAACACTATTAAAAAAGTTGCCCAAGGGCCGGGCGCGGTGGCTCAAGCCTGTGATCCCAGCACTTTGGGAGGCCGAGGCGGGTGGATCACGAGGTCAAGAGATCGAGACCATCCTGGTCAACAAGGTGAAACCCCGTCTCTACTAAAAAAAATACAAAAAATTAGCTGGGCATGGTGGCACGTGCCTGTAATCCCAGCTACTCAGGAGGCTGAGGCAGGAGAATTGCTTGAACCCAGAAGGCGGAGGTTGTGGTGAGCCGAGATCGCGCCATTGCACTCCAGCCTGGGTAACAAGAGCGAAACTCCGTCTCAAAAAAAAAAAAAAAAAAAAAAAAAAAAAAGTTGCCCAGTACTGCCTTTACCGTAAGTCTTGTTATTCCTAAGGAAGGTACGGTTATTCTGTGCTCTAATTCCGCTTTATGGAACCTTCATATTTTCCTAAGCCATATTCAACTGTTTTATTATAATCTGATTTTTATAAGGAATAGAGATTCAAAAAGTAATTTAAAAACCATTTAATACACAAAGTGGTGAGAAACTGTTAGAATATAAAAGCATTTCACATTTTTTGAGACAAATAATATCTTCTAAATTACTTGGATGATAGAGGTCCACAGTCCTTGATCTGAAACCCTTGGGGCAAGATTTCAGAATTATGAAGTTTTAGATTTTAGAAAGGTAATTTTGTGCGTATACCATACTACATCAACCAGCCCTCATCAGAGACTGGCAGCACACTCCCCCACAAATCATCAAGCAGCAAAAACACATTTCCAACATGTATAGCAACAACTTCCATACATTTGGGGACAGTGAACAAGTGAAAAGTCATTCTGTTAACTAAATGGGATAAAAAGATTCAAGGTCAGTTCAGAGTAGATTGCAAGAAAATGAGTTTTGTCACCAAGCTTATGGAAACCTTGTTTTCAGAGCTTTTTGGATTTTGGAATTACAATTACAGATAAAGGAGTGCAGACCTTTGTAAATTTGTATAACAAGACATGAAAGATTGTTTAAACAAAACTCATTTTTACAAATGAAAAAGCATGTAGCTTTCGAATACATTATAAATTAACAGGCATCTTCTCTTTGATATTATTAAATGTACATCTTAAATACATATACACATAACAACATGATTTATGAAAGCCAACTAACATTAGGAGCAGATACACACTCCCTTCGGTGAGAAGGGGATACTGTTAAATTTTCTGTAGAATTTAAAATGATTACACCAACTCCTTATGATGCCAGGAAGAGCACCTGTTGAGTGCAACACAAGGAGGTGGAATTTATTCTTCAAGAAATGTAACTTTACTTGTGAGCAGCCTTTTTAGAAAAAACATAGACAACTTTTATTTAAAATGCCTATTAGTTGAAGTTTTCTTCTCTGTGTACAAAATTACATTTGGCCTTACGCCCAAAAGTTAAATGTGTACAAAATTACGTATGGCCTTACGCCCAAAAGTTAAAAGTTAAAACTAATACATAGAAGGCATTTTTACAGTTAAATAAGTCATGTTTTAACCAAGATTAAAGACAATGTGTCATGATGATGCTCCTGAATAGCTGTGGTAGTAAAACAAGTCTACTGATTTTTTAAAAAATAAATTCCTATCTGTTTAGAGGCTTAAATTACTCAAAAATGTTCTAGTTGTAAAATCATGTTCTTCTGATCATAGTAGAAATGTAGTTTCTGTTCAAAGCCATTTCTTCCTTTGACTGATGTCTGAAGAATGGTTTCATGCAGGAAAAACACATTTCCAACATGTATTAATGACAACTTCCATAGGTTTGGGGACAGTGAAGAAGTGACAAGTCATTCTGTTAACCAACTCCAATCAAGACTCTAAAACCAGGCAGGAAAAAGTTACACTTAGATGTTGTACTACACTTAGATAAGTGATAAGTATATAGGTGTTCATTTTTGCAAGTTTTCTGTATGTTTGGACATTTTATAATCAAAAATTGAAAAATCATTTCATTTACACCTTATTTCCTAATTTAAGAAAACATTTCAGTTTTTTTCATAAATATTTGAAGCAAACAATAATTTTTTTTTTTTTTTTTTAAAGAGAGCAAGGTCTTGCTATATTGCCAAGCTGGAGTGCAGTGGCTATTCACAAGTCCAATTATAATGCACTACAGCCTTGAATTCCTGGGCTCATGCAATCCTTCTGTCTCAGTTTCCCTAGTAACTAGGACTACAGATGCATGTCACCATGCCTGGCCATCATTATTCTGTTTTTTTGAGACAGGGTCTTACTCTGTCACCAAGGCTGGAGCGCAGCCTGAAACTCTTGGACTCAAGTGATCCTCTGCCTCAGCCTCCCAAGTAGCTGGGACCACAGGTATGTGCCACCATACCTGACCAATTTTTATATTTTTTTGTAAAGACAGGGTTTCGCCACGTTGGCCAGGCTCGTCTCAGATTCCTGGGCTCAAGCAATCCACCTGCCTTGGCCTCCCAAAGTGCTAGGATTACAGGCATGAGCCACCATGCCTGGCCACTGCTATTTTTCTTAATGAAAGAGGAAATATACAGAACTGACATTAAGACTAAATGCAGCAAAAATTGATTCAGTAAACATTTTATTGTAATTTCTCCAAGTTTTAACAAATCAGTGGTTCACAGTAACCAAATCTTAATATACACTTTTATTATTACCACTATATTAACATAATTTATTTTCTATTTGGGAGGTACCATATCTGAATTAAAGTACAAGTCCCATCTTAATGGAGAAAATTGATTGCTGAAGCAAAAAAGTGCAGTACAAACCATTCAATTTCAGTGGTTACATTGTGAAGAAAGCTTACCATTCATTTAATTTGACCAAAAATGCTATTATGGAAGATAACTGATGACATAATTCTAGTATATCCCTGAGTAACAGCAGATAGGGATTTAAGGTTGAGGATATTCTTCAAATGCTCTTTCCTCTGAGTTCTTCTATTTCCTACATGCATCCCAAATGCCAGTACAGCTAAGCAAGGAAAGTTAAACCTTTTGCACCCAACATAGCTAAAATAGGCACCCATATCCGCACAAAACTTACCATCATACTACTGCCTTGTTCTTCCTCATTTGCCTCATGAATAATAGTGCTTAACAGGTCAAGGCAGTTCAAATTTTCTTCTATCATTTGTGCTGAAGTCTCCCTGTGAGATGAAAGAACAGCCTTTTCAAATTCAGCAAGAGCATATGAATTTCCTCTACTTTCTAGTCTTCTAGGTCAGCATGATCACTACCCTTCCTGAATCTAAGACCCCAATGCAGTTGACTCCTGTAGTCTTTAGTTTCCTCATCCCTCCCTACAGAGGCAGAATCCTGTTTACACCAAGCTGCTGCCTCTGCCTCCACCTAACTCTAATGATAGGAAATCCACAATAACTCCAATATGACTTTCCTCTGAAACGTAAGAGGCACTTATGTACAACTTGTTTTTCCCCTAAAAATGTTAACTAAGGAGGAGAAAAATCCTTGTGGCAAAGACAGATGAAATACCTCTTTTTGTTTCTAAATATTTCTCTTTCCTTAAAAGTAGTAAAAACACCAGCATGCTTACTTCACAGACACAAATGTAGGGGAAAAGAGGAAAAAAGTACAATCTGTTCTGTAGAGATCACAGAAAGTGAAAAACTCACTGGACACTACAGATGATAGCAATGAAACAAAACAAGCAAGCTGATTCCTGAGGACAGCAAAAGAAAATAGTGTGGCGGGGGAGCTACCCAGAACCAAATGAGTGTCCCCAGAAGTTCCTATTTGAAGACAATCCTGATTCTGGTTTCTACCTTCATGCTTTTCTCTTCCATATGGCCTCTATCTTCTCCCCTTGCCAACCCTCAATACCCTAAGAGTCCGTTTTAGGCCATGGATGATAGCCACTATTAGCTTAGAATGAAATTCTGATTCAGCTCTTATCCAACAGATGGAAAAATTGTGGTCAAACAGTTCCCAATCCTTGGTAGTTAGGTACCACAGGCACATTATGATTGAAATCAATTTTCCTTTACAGTGTATTCCAACCAGATGTGGTGGCTCACGCCTGTAATCCCAACACTTTGGGAGGCCGAAGTGGGTAGATTACTTGAGGTCAGGATTTCAAGACCAGCCTGGCCAACACGGTGAAACCCCGTCTTTACCAAAATACAAAAATTAGCCGGGTATGGTGGCACACACCTGTAATCCCAGCTACTCGGGAAGCTGAGTCAGGAGAATTGCTTGAACCTGGGAGGCGGAGGTTGCAATGAGCCAAGACTGCGCCACTGCACTCTAGCCTGGGTGACAGAGCAAAACTCCATCTCAAAAAATAAAAATAAAATAAAATATAACGTATCCCTTCTAGAAAAATACATTGAAAATATCTGTCAGATATACTTTTCTGACAGACTGTCAGAAAACACCTCAAATTGGAAATTACCTGTATTATGGTGACATCTGCAAACATTAGCATCCACTAAAAAACCTAAATGCCTTTAATAAAGGCAAAAAAGTAAGTAAAATATTAAATTTTACTTCCTTCAACTCTGATTACTGGAATATTTTATAAAGTCTGTGTATTCAATTTATAGCCTATACTACAGTTGTAGATGTACTGCATTGGGCCACATGTATAATGACCCCAAGATATACCCTGGAACTTGCTTTCTTTAAAAAAATAAAATACCTGATATCAGCTTGCCTTCCTGCCATGTGCTTTTCTCTCATAAAAGCAGAGTACAGAATGTGCAACTCCTGAGCAGTGATGTAACATGGCTGCACTTCTGCAAAACTAATTATGGGCAGAGCTTCCAGGAAATGCTGGTGCTGTAGAGGCCTCCATGAGTTGTGAGAAAAGCGACAATACACAAGCTAGCAAAGAGTCACTGGCTTTGGATACGGCACATCTTATGCTGAGAAAATAACAGAAATGGATAGTCATTCAGCTTTTAGCAAAAGAGTAGGAATTAATAAAATATAGGGCTTGGAATTTGAGTTCTTACTTGTAAAACTGATTTAAAGCACTGAAAGAAAGTCTTATGTTAGAAATACAAAGTTATAAAATAGAACTAAAAAATTTATTAGAAGAGTAATATGATAAATGATATTTGCAAAATGATAAATGCAAAATGATAGCATACTTTCTCATAGAGATAAATGTTAATGAAGAAGTGAAGTTTGAGTAAAAGAAAGTAATAAGCCAGTAAGAGAAAGGACTTAGAACTTGGATTCAGCTAATAATAAGCAACATTTGCAGAACATTTAATTCACAAGCACTTTATATACATTATTATCTAATCGAATTTCTACAGCAGTTCTATGAGACATTCCTGTTTTATAGGTGAGGAAACATGACATCAAAAAAGTCACGTTAAGTTGCCTAAGATTATTAGAGACGGATAGTCAAGACTCAACCCTGGTCTGAACACACAAAGACTACTTTAACAACTATTGCCTCATTCCTATACACTGCTATGAAAACACAGCTATCTATTGTTACAAAGTGAACCCACCCATCTTGAGGAGTTACCACACATGACAAAGAATGATTATGTTCTGTTGAAGTTGGGGGCAGCCATGCTGATGTCTGAGGGGTTACTGCACCTTCTAGACTGGATCCCACAAGGGACCGGGCAGAACTCTGTGTCTGAAGGAGAAGAAAAAAAAACATCAAAAGATTACAGACAGGCATCTCTGTTGGTTCACACTATTTCTTACCATATTCCTAAGGCTTACATTTCCATTACTATATAACGCACAACCAGAGTATTTCAGTACAAAACTATTCCCACCTTTACAGACCATTGGTAACCTCTCGTTGGCCCCTTTCTTCATTGACTAAAACCAAATGCATCCACTCTTCTTATACCATTTTAGTTGAAGAAAAGAAAAAAACCCAGTTGAATAAATGGTCAGTTTCATTATCTGGTCAGGTACATCTATCCGCAAGTTGAGTTGGAATACCACAGTGGTCAAGGGCAAAGAGCATAACAACAGAGAAACTGGAAAGGAGAGATGATAATGGAAGTCCTGCATCTCAACTGCTAGTTTGGACACCAAGCAAGGAACATGGACTTCATCCCAACACAAAATACACATGTCTTCAAGAGGGCCCACCTCATACTGATAAAAAATCCCCTTTGCAGAGGCAATAGCAACTGAATGTCACATTAAATAATTCATTAATAAATACTTACACAGGCAATTTTAAGGAGATGCCATATTTCTTTCTGCCTTTTTCCCTGCATGAACATAACAGTATTGTCAGCTTCTTTGATGTTACTGAGGGCCACTTCCACCTTAGGGAGTAGATCAATAATCTTCTGCTTACAGCCCAACAACTTGCTGAAGAGATTAAATCAGTGTCAGATACTTACACATTTCCCATGGTTGTATGCCATGTTCCCAAAACCCAGCTGAGGAAGTGAACCACAATCAGCATCAGATTTAACAACTGACCTCCAAAGTACTGCATACAAAAGGACATATAAATGCACATAGCTATGACCAAGCTACCCAAGGTACTCTCAGAATTCTTCCTGGGTAAGTATACTTTACCAAATAGGGCTTTTGTACTTTGAAAGGAACAAGGTAAACATATCCTGGTTTTTCAGTAGGAAATGAAGCAATTTTCCTACCTCAAATGACCAAAGAGCTCCTTGAGCACACGGTCCTGACTCTGCACAGTGTGCACAATGATTTTCACCATCTCTGTACTGTCACTGTAGGAGTGATCTATAAAAGACATCAGTCAGTGGATATAACCTTTCTTCTGTAACATATCCGTCTCCAAACAAAAAATTCCTCAAAAACCCATGAAACTGTGAAACTAATTTTAATAAACATCTCCATTTAAATTAAAAATTGGGTTAAGATATTTAAAGATTACCTGTAAATAAATTCTAGTCATATATAAAAAATAACATTTGTATGTGTATAACGTATATACAAATTTATCAGTAAGAGACCTTAGTTGCCTGTGCTTAAGAAGAATAGTCTTGGCTGTCCTTAACCCATACTAACCCAAGCCCCAGACACAAATGCAGCCTCTGGCCAAGAGAACAATTTTTCTTGGATGACTGACCACATATTTACAAACAGTAGGACAATTCATCAAACTTTCATTGCCTAAAGAAAGGAGGCCCTTGAACTAGGTTGCTTGGAATTTCATGTTTATCCATCTGTTTACAGCCCATAAAAACTTTGAAAAAAATTCACTGAAACCAAATCTGATACACCAGTAAAGGGACCTGTAGACATCTTGAAAGTTCCATTTGAGGGCAGTATGAAATCTTAAAGCCACTGGCAGCAGACAGATACCCTCAAATGGGATAACCGTTGGTCACAGTGAGTTCTACAGTTTATAATATCATTAATTGTTATATTTGATCATAATTTTCCCATTTAATCCTCACAGCAGTCCTGTGAGAAGGCTACTTTTGTTACCCCCATTTTACCGAAAAGGAAATGATGAAAGGAACATCAAAGGAGGTTTTAAAAAGTTGTGTCCTTTGTTATCACTCCAGAGACCTCCCCCATAACCCAACTTTATTCCCCACACATCGCTGTTGTCTCACCAACAATCAAATGAAAGGCTCCAAAAAGGTTCTTCTCCAAACATAATTTCTTCCTAAATACCATGGACCAAGCCCAAGAGCTTTCTCATATAACTAGCTCTTTTAGATAAAAGACAAAGCCCTCAGAACTTTAGCCTTCTCCAACACAGAGGATGAAGAAAGTTGGTTTTTACCATTTTCAGTTGAACAAGAGATACAAGCCAACTCTAAGCTAGAAAAGACAACAAGGCCACAATTCAAGTGTGATTATATAATAGGCCCCAATGACAGAGACACAATCTTGTTACAACCAGTTTGTCACTCAAGGTGATACTCAAAGCTACCTGAATAGCAAATTTATTTTTGAGCTTCATACCTCAACGTTTTAAAAAATATACCTAAACAAATGCTATCATTGTGTATCTGCAGTATCTGATTCATTAGCCAGAAGACTGGGAGTCTGATTTTTTTTTTTTTTTTTTTTTGAGATGGAGTCTAACTCTGTCTCCTAACTCTGTCTCCCAGGCTGGATTGCAGTGGCACAATCTTGGCTGACTACAACTTCTGCCTTCCTGGTTCAAGTGATTCTCCTGCCTCAGCCTCCAGAGTAGCTGGGATTACAGGCCTGCGCCACCACGCCTGGCTAATTTTTGTATTTTTAGTAGAGACAGGGTTTCGCCATATTGGCAAGTTTGGTCTCAAACTCCTGCCCTCAAGTGATACACCCGCCTCAGCCTCCCAAAGTGCTGGGATTACAGGTGCCTGTAATCACCATGCCTGGCTGAGAAATACTGATTAAAGAAAAAGAATTGGACTTGTTCTATTTGAAATCTTAGATTTTAATATTTTACTCTAGCTACAACAACTTCTATCACTTAAATCACTATTTTGTTTACATCTTCAACTTTTATATCCTCTTCTTCCAGCAGCAAAATCCTAACCTTGGATTAATCCAACCATCTGCTTATTTTTGTATTTTTAGTAGAGATGGGGTTTCACTGTGTTGGCCAAGCTGCTCTCAAATTCCTGACCTCAAAGTGATCTGCCCACCAGGGCCTCCCAAAATGCTGGGATTACAGGCGTGAGCCACCACAAGTGGCCCAATCTGTCTAATCTTAAGCAACACTTGTTTTTCCCATCTTTCTAAACATTTTCTTGCTGCTGCTTTCTCTTCAAGTTCCTTTTTTCTATATTCCATTCTTTCTTTTCACTTCCCCTTCTAAAATTTTTCTACCTCACTTTCTCTGTAACTTTATCTTTCTAATCTCCTAGGTTCTCACAAACTTAAAGCTTATTATACCATGTCTCAATGGCAGTACCTAAACTGGAATTTATTCTGCAGCTTTAAGAAAAATTTTAACTTAAAAATTTAAAATCCCCCACACTTGTTAGGCTAGTGATAGTTACCTAAAATGCCTTCAAGCACTGTGACAGAAGTGTCTTACCTGAAGGTCTGTGTTTTAACTGCTTATATAGATCAATGGCTCGCTGTTCCCTATAAAAGAGAAAACATTCTCTGATATGTGAAGGTAATTTAATGACTTCAGTAATCTACAACTTGAAACGATATTATTTTATTTGAATAATGAACCCATTTTAAAGCAAGTTCAAACTGCCAATGAGTATTTCACAGAACATTTTATTGAGTAATAAGAACTATACAAGTTCTTAAAATGCCATGAGGACATCTCTGCACCAGAGACACTTAAACAGACAAAAATTAAGGCCTAAAATCTAAAGTTTTTAATCCAGACACTTTAATTCAGAAAAAATCTGAAGTTTTAGGGCATTTGAGAGTCAATACCTTGGACCAGAGGTACAGTAAGTAGGGAAACAGCTTGTAACTTAGTTATACTTGGAAAATTCTTAACACTTTTATGAAATAAATGCTATTATTAAAAACCAAAAAAGGCCAACCCAAAGAGTTATTTCCAAAGTTTCGTTTCCTGTGACTAAGGTAAAGCTTTCATTTAAAATATAATGCCAATATATTTGGGAAAGAAAAACTATAGAAAAGAACCACATAGAGGTTTAATTTCCCTGATGTAAGCAGAAAGAACAATCTGCTATAGAATACTACAGATGTCACAAGACCAACAACACGAGTGCATCCTTACAGAGATTCCATCAAGTCTCCCTGACGTCTTCCATAGGGGCTCTTCTGCAGCTCCATGATTTCAGCATGCAAAGACATGATCTGATCCTCCAGGTATCCAATGACACCAACCTGCAATATGATCCAAACACAAAGGAAATGAAAGGCTTACGACTACATCACAGGAAATAAAATTCACATCTTAAGGATACAGAATGAGTTGCTGCTTCGATTTCCCACCCCTGAATACCACGGGTATCCCAGGGTATCCCACATCCTCAAGGTAAGTACTGATATTAAGGAGTCAAGTACTTAATGGGCCATGGACAAATGTACAGGATAAGGGGAAAAAATCTGCCACCTAGAGAATGATCTATACCTAGGAACACCATATAATTTATTGTCCAAACCGGCATAATTTTGAGAGTGAAAGGGAATACTACTGATAATTATGGCAAGATATTAGGTATAAACTGGGACTGTTCCAGGTAAACCAGGATATACAGCTATCCTATCTAAACCAATCACAAAAATAATAGTGACAACTACCATTACTGACTCCCATTTAATCTTCATAACCCTACTAGAAAAAAAAAATTGTCCCTATAATATGGAAACTAGCTGGATGTCGTGGCTCACGCCTATAATCCCAGCTCTGTGGGAGGCTGAGGTGGGAGGATTGCTTAAGCCCAGGAGTTTGAGACCAGCCTGGGCAACATAGTGAGACACCATCTCTACAAAAATGTAAAAACCAGGCATGGTGGTGCACCTCTTGTCCCAGCTACACAGGAGGCTAAGATGGGAGGATTGCTTGAGCCTCAGAAGGCTGCAGTGAGCTTTGATCATGCCACTGCTCTCCAACCTGGGCAACAGAGTGAGACCCTGTCTCAAAAAATAAATAAAAGAAACCAAAGCTCAGTGAGGCACTAATTTTCCCAAAGCCCTTGTTTTTATCACTATATCTCCCTCTTTATATACAAAGCATCTAGTAGTATTTTGTCTGTATTTCAGGAATGACATGAAACATGCTCTTTATATACCAAAACCAAAGACAGTTTCTAATGGAGACATCAAGAATTAATAAGTATACAGAGTGAGGTCAATGATTTTACCTCAGCATAGTGGATGGCCTTTTCTTCCATTTCTTTCCACGCTTTTAGCATTTTTTCTGAAGCTAAAAGAAAAGTCTAAATTGGTTATCTCAGAAATAGCCATGTCTTTAATTACTGGCATGCTAGCCTCCTTGCCATATCAACATCAAAGATGTGTTATGAGTTGAATTGTGCCCCCCCACCAAAAGATATATATAAGTCCTAACCCCCAATACCTCAGAATGTGACCTTATTTGGAAATAAGGTTGTTAAGTAATCAGATAAACTGATATTCATACTGGAATGGGCTGGGCCCTTAACCCAGTATGACTAGTGTCTTTAGAAGAGACACAGGATACAGATACACGAGGAGAATGCTACGTGACAATGGAGACAAATTGAGGTGCTGCAACTGTAAGCCAAGGAATGCCAGTGATGGCTGGCAGACCATTAAAACGCTAGAAAGAAGCAAAGAAAGATGCTTCTCTACAGATTTCAGTGGAAACGTGGCCCTGCCAACACCTTGATTTTGGACTTTTAGCCTCCAGGGCTGTGAGACATCAGTAAGCTTCTATTGTTTAAGCCACCCAGTTTATGGGATTTTTGTTATGGAAGCCTTAGGAAATGAATACAGACGATTGTTTTCTTTAAAAATATATATATATCTGCGTGCAGATATAGGTAGAGGAAAAAACAAAAAAAAAAAATTTTTTTTTGAGGCAGGGTCTCACTCTGTTACCCAGGCTAGAGTGCAGTGGCGTGATCTCAGCTCACTGCAACCTCTATCTCCAGGGCTCAAGCAATCCTCCCACCTCAGCCTCCTGAGTACCTGAGGCATGTACCACCATGCCCAGCTAATTTTTGTATTTTTTGTAGACAGGATTCTACCATGTTGCCCAGGTTAGCCCTGACTGAGCTCAAGGGATCCACCTGCTTCAGCCTCCCAAAGTGCTGGGATTACAGGTGTGAGTCACCACAACTGGGCAGAAAATAATTTTAATACATGAATGTGATTTTTTAAAATTAAACACTATAAAAGGATATAAACAGAAAAGACTCTTCCTCCCCTCTACCCTCCACCTCAAGGGACCTTACTATGATTATTTGTTACATAAATACCTACCCTACTCCCTCACAAGTGAGAACACCTGTATACTCTTTACTTTTTCCCACAATTTAAAACTTTGCTGCCAACTAAAGACCCAGGTGAACTTTTAATAAAAGCACATACAGATCTACCACATTTTTCTTTAACAATTGTATAATATGCCTTTGACAAGTCAAAGATATTTTAATGAAACAATTATAATGTTCTGTTACCAGAATCAATAATATGCAAATAGAAATAAAATATCAATAATATTAATAAAACCAGTTCTGGAGAGTAAATTTATTCACCCAACTGGACACTATTGACTATTTATTTTGAGATACACATACCTTGCTCAAGACAACTGTACAACAGTATTTGTTTCCCAAAAAGGATTTGTTTTATAAAAGAAAACAGAAATGCTGGTAGTGACTCCTTCAATTTACTCATATTTTAGCCACCCCCCCTTTTTTTTTTTTTTTTACATTTCCTTAGTACATCTGAAGGAAATAAGCTTGGAGTCAAATATTGAAAATTTGGAGACTGTGTACACTAAAAATAGTAGGACTCCACAGTAGATGGTTTGAAAAAAAAAAAACAGTCTTAGAATAATTGTGTCATTATTTACAGAAAGGTAAGTAGACTCCCCTGGTTGTCTTAGTCCATTTGGGCTACTGTAACAAAATACCATAGACTTAGTGCCATACAAACAACAGAAATTTATTTCTCATAGTTCTGGAGGCAAGTCCAAGAACAAAGGTAGATCTGGTATCTGGTGAGGGCCTGCTTTCTGGTTCCTACAGGACCATCTTCTTGCTCTGTCCTCACATGCAGAAGGGGTGAGGGATCTCATTCAGGCCTCTTTTATAAGAGCATTAATCCCAAACATAAAGGCTCTGCTTTCAAGACCTAATCACTGCCCAAAGGCTCCACCTACCAACACCTTCACCTTCAGAGTCAGAATTTCAACATATGTATTTTGGGGGGACACAAACATTTAGTCCATAGCACTGGCTGAGAAGTCCAGATTTTGTATTTATTTTTAAATTTGGTTTGAAATTCAAGATTATTGAATCACTTCTGTATTTTTTGGAGCTAAGTAATTTTAGCCCATTGTGAAACTAAATTGCTCAACTAAGCAAATTTTTAAAAAGAGGTAATGTAAGTTGTCCATTCTCTTGTTCTAATGTGAAGGTAAGTAAAACAACTGGCTGAGTTAAGAAGGCAAAACAACAGATGGCTTCAAGAAACAAGATACTCCTTTCAAATACATTATCCAGACACTTACATATCCCATAGGTCATCTGCTCACTATATCTTTCCAAGTCAAGCTGAATGCTTTTGTGAAAAAACTCCAATTTAGCTTTCAGTTGTTGTGATGCTGAGATTAAAGTGTTCTTCATTTTTGTTAAGTTAGCATTATATCTAAGAAGACTTAACCTAAACCATAACAAAAAAGAAAAAAGATATTGTCAGCATTCAGAAACATTGAACAATAATTTTAAAACATAAAGTGCCACAAAGCCTAAGTTTCTATTAACAATCTATGAGAAATAGCTGATCTCAGAATCTGATTTCTAAAGACTTCCTGCCTATAATATTCTGTGATAAACAATCTTTTTATACTAGGACCATGGGAACTATTACCCTCAAGCTATTACAATAGAATGGTCTCAGACCATTAGTAAGACTTCTACAAGTTTAATCAGGACATTACACTTCAAACTGGCCCAATATGTTACTATTACATGAAATATTGATTAGTGAAAACCGGCAAGATTAATTCTTGAGCATATAATGTGCATTGCATTGTGCTTAAAAACAACAGAATCCACTTACATTGCTGCTCTTTGTCCCTGAAAAAGCCTGCTGTAGTCTTCTTTTAGTCCAGACACATAGTGCACAGCTTCAGCCCATACTTTACGCAGCTGTATAATTGGAAGCTGTATTTTGCTGTCCCGTACTATATACAAGAAGATGAAAAAAAGGGCAAGGGAGTTAATTACTTTTGAGGATTTTAGAGTTGATATATAATTCTCTGAGATTTACTGTCCACACAAATAGCATTCCCATAGATGCTAGAAACTGATGCTAAAAGAATCACTTGTTTCCATTTAATTCAGTTCAATATACATTTACAGAGCACCTGCAAGATATTATGCCCTGCTACAGATACAAGGGGAAAAATAATGAATGACATAATCACTACCCTCACAGAGCTTGAGATTATTCCTTTATCTGTCTTATTTGCTTGCTTTTCTGCAACCTGGAATACTCTTTCTTTCTGCTAAACCAAATTCTTTCTTTCAAGATCTAAATCAAGTCCAATCTCTTCTGGGTCTTTCCTACCTCTGAATAATAAATTTCACATCCTGGACCACCAATCCAGCTTTAAGAATACACACAAGAACCAAGTGTGATGGCTCACACCTGTAATCCCAGCACTTTGGGAGGCCAAGGCAGGCAGATCCCTTGAGGTCAGGAGTTCAAGACCAGCCTGGCCAATAAAGTGAAAACTCATCTTTACTAACAATATAAAAATAAGCTGGGTGTGGGTGATGTGTACCTACAGTCCCAGCTACTCAGGAGGCTGAGGCAAGAGAATCGCTTGAACCCGGGAAGTGGATGTTACAGTGAGCCGAGATCACACCACTGCACTCCAGCCTGGGCAAGAGAGAGGGACTTTGTCTCATCAAAATGAAAAAAGAAAAAGAAAAGACAGGGTAAATGGCAGTTTAATAAAATATGCCTTCTTCAATGCCAGACTTTAAAAAATTATCTATTTATGATTTTATCTTACCCATTTTTTGGTAAAGGAATGCTACTTTTCTAAAACCGTATGTTAAGTTCAATGAAATTCTACTTTAACATGGAATTCTCCAATATTGAAATAGATTCATACTGTTAAGGCAGCAAGTATAGTCTCTGTTGCTCTTTTCTAATAAAAACTTCAGAGCCGGGCGCGGTGGCTCAAGCCTGTAATCCCAGCACTTTGGGAGGCCGAGGCGGGTGGATCACAAGGTCGAGAGTTCGAGACCATCCTGGTCGACATGGTGAAACCCCGTCTCTACTAAAAATACAAAAAATCAGCTGGGCATGGTGGCGTGTGCCTGTAATCCCAGCTACTCAGGAGGCTGAGGCAGGAGAATTGCCTGAACCCAGGAGGCGGAGGTTGCAGTCAGCCGAGATCGCGCCATTGCACTCCAGCCTGGACAACAAGAGCGAAACTCCGTCTCAAAACAAAAAAAAAAAAAAAAAAAAAAAAAAACAAAAAACTTCAGAGAAAGCTTAGGCAAAACTTGCTAAACTAGTGTTCCTACTGAGAAAGCACGTCATCTGAAGCAGGCTTTAAAAAAATAAAGCTATACAAATGGAAAAGTATTTGCCTCCCTTAATAATTATTAATAGCCTCCATCAATCTTTCTCCACCTGTGGCTTCCTACAATAAACCAAAAAAAAAAAAGCAAACCCCGCCTCTACTAAAAATACAAAAAGTATCTAGGTGTGGTGGCACGTGCCTGTAACAAAACAAAACAAAAACAACCCATTGATGGGGGCATGTAAGAGAAGTACAGGAGCCAACTGAAAGAGCTCCAAATGGCCAAAGCTGGAACAATTTGAGCAACAGAATAAGCTGGTATTGTATTATAACATAAAGCACACACAAAAAAAATCCATGAGTTTATACTAATATAAATGACTGAAATTTATAAATGTTAAAAGACAAATGTCCTATGCAGAAGAGTTCCAAATAAATTACATAGATACTCTATCCTAAAGGAAGGGAACATAACTCCTCCCCTTTTTTTGAGACAGGGCTTCACTCTGTCACCCCAGCAGGAATGTAGTGGTGCAATCTCGGTTCACTTCTATCTTCTGTGACCTTCCTCTCAAAAACCCATTGTCTCAGTCTAATCATGCAAAAAAAAAAAAGGACAGGCCCGGCATGGTGGCTCATGCCTGTAATCCCAGCACTTTGGGAAGCCAAGCCGGGCGGTTCACCTGAGGTCAGAAGTTTGAGACCAGCCTTGCCAACATGGCGAAACCCCGTCTCTACTAAAAATATAAAAAGTTATCTGGGTGTGGTGGCACGGGCCTGTAATCCCAGCTACTTGGGAGACTGAAGCAGGAGAATCACTTGAACCCAGGAGGTGGAGGTTGTAGTGAGCCAAGATTGCACCATTGCACTCCAACCTGGCCAACAAGAGCAAAACTCTGTCTCAAAAAAAAAAAAAAGTTTCAGCAGAGGGGCATCTTACAAAATAGTATTCCTCAGAATTGTCAAGGTCATCAAAAACAAGAACTACTTGAAGCCTGAGAAAATGTCACAGCAAAGAGGAGCCTCAAGAGACATGACAACTAAATGTAATGTGGTATCCTAGATGAGATCTAAGAACAGGAAAAGGATATTAGGTAAAAATGAAAGAAATGTGAATGAGGTATGGGCTTCAATTAGTAATATATGGGTTTATTAAATGTAACAAATGCATCATACTAATGTAAAATAGTTTTTTTTTTCTTTTTAATGTTTTTTAATATTTTATTTTTTTGAGAAAAGGTCTCACTCTGTTGCCTAGGCTGAAGTGCAGTGGTGTGATATTGGCTCACTGCAACCTCCACCTTCCAGGTAAAACGTTCCCAACAGGAGAAACTACATGCATGAGTAAGGGGAGTCATATGAGAACTCTGTAGTATCTGCCCAATTTTCTGGCAAATCTAAAACCATTCTTTACAAAAAAAAAAAAAGTCCACTAGTAAAATAAGTCTAGGGCACTGAAAAGAAACATGAGGGAACTTTCTGAGGTGAAGAAAATGTTCTATATCATTACTATGGTGTGGACTACAAAAGTATATGTATTTGTCAAAAGTTATCAAACTGTATGATCTGTTTATTTCACTCTATGTAAACTGCCTCAATTTTTAAAAAAAGTTTAAAAGAAAACTAATAAAAAGGTTTTTTTAAAAAGTAAGATTATGTAGCCCGGGCATGGTGGCTCACCCCTGCAATCCCAGCACTCTGGGAGGCCGAGGAAGGCGGAACACAAGGTCAAGAGTTTGAGACCAGCCTGGCCAACATAGTGAAACCCTGTCTCTACTAAAAATACAAAAAGTTAGCCAGGTATGGTGGTGAGTGCCTATAATCCCAGCTATTCCGGAGAACTGCTTGAACCCAGGAGGCGGAGGTTGCAGTGAACCAAGATTGCACCACTGCACTACAGCTCAGGCAAGTGTGAGACTCCGTCTAAAAAAAAAAAAGGTAAGATTACCTATATTTTAGCCCCTCTGTTCAATTTTGTTCTTGATTTTACAATTTTGTGCTTTATTTTATTTAGGTAGACATAGTGATGAGACACTTAACTTGTTCAAAAGAAAAGAATAATTTTCACAGGATAAATTAAAACATTTGAACATCAAGCAGTATTCACAGGGAAAAATGAAATAAATACCTGAACATGCTTAGACAATGAAGAGACAATTAAAAAGTAGATCTGGGATGGGCACAGTGGCTCACACCTGTAATTCCAGTGCTTTGGCAGGCTGAGGAGGTGCGGATCACAAGGTCAGGAGTTTGAGATCAGCCTGGCCAATATGGTGAAACTCTGTCTCTACTAAAACTACAAAATTTAGCCAGGCACAGTGGCAGGTGCTTGCAACCTCAGCTACTTGGGAGGCTGAGGCAGGAGAATCGCTTGAATCCAGGTGGCAGAGTGTAGTGAGCTGAGATTGTGCCACTGCACTTCAGTGTGGACAACACAGGGAGACACTCATCTCAAAAAAAAAAAAAGTAGGTTTAACCAATAGTGAAGTTTCATTCTCCTGTGAGAGCCCTATCCTCAAGAAAGTAAATCTTCTCCTAAATGAATAATTTGATGGAGATTTAGTATCTATCTTTTCACCTCCCTAACTATATAATCCATTTTTCAGA
Organism: Saimiri boliviensis; assembly: GCF_048565385.1. Lineage (NCBI taxonomy): Eukaryota > Metazoa > Chordata > Mammalia > Primates > Cebidae > Saimiri > Saimiri boliviensis. Next base: position 84,790,796 of record NC_133460.1, read on the forward strand.
ATTCTTATGTAACTCCATATAGAAACTTCAAGTATGAGATACAGAACACAACTCCAAAATGACCATTTCTACTAATCATGCTGTGAGTCAAAGTTATATTAATTCAGGTTTAAAGTTCAACTGCTAAATGGACTGGACTTACCAATATAATTTACACATTCAGATAAACTTCTGGAAGCAAATGGCCCTTCATATACAGTTTTACTTTTATCAAACAAATAAACCATATAACTATCACAGCCTCTCTGAAAAAGAAACAAACAATTAAAATCTTCCTCAAGGATCTTTGAAAATCCTAGGTTCTCTAAATACTTATACACCAGATTTCCTACCTCGAAATGCAAATGAACAAAGTCAGTGTGTATTAGCATACCTCTTACAGAAAACAGAGTCTAAACTTTTGATGAGGAAAAAGAACCAAACTTTTTGTATGGCCTAAAGTGAAAAACAATCACCCAAACCAAAAGAACAAATGCAAAAAGGTATATACACATACAGTGAAAATACTATTCAGTAATCAAAAGGAATGAAGTACTGGTACATGCTACAACATGCATGAACTTCAAAAATATAATGCCAAATAAAACAAGTCAGACATGAGACTATATATAATTCCATTTATATGAAATGTTCAGAAAAGGCAAACTTGTAGAGATAGAAAATAGATCCTGGTTGCCTGGAGTAGGCAGAATGGAGATTAACAGTTAACAGACTGTTAATGGAAATGTTTTTAAGCTGATTTATAGTGATAGCTGCACAACTTGGTAAAATGTACTTTAAAAAAAATCGCTGCAATTGAGCAAGTCAGTGACAAGTTAATAAAAAAGAAATAAAAATCACTATCTTGTACACCTTAAATGGGAACTAACATGATACTTAAAATATGCCTCAATAACACCATAAAAAGAAAAATAAGGAAAAAAGTCATGACCGCAGTCATATTTTACCAGTCATTTACCCTCTGCAGGACCTATGAGACTGCTGGTCTCACAGTAGTTTCAGAATAACGGGCTTCAAATACAAAAAGAAATAAAAACTTTTTTTTTTTTTTTTTGAGACAGGGTCTTGCTCTGTCATCCAGGTTGGAGAGTAGTGGTGTGATCATGGCTCAATGCAGCCTCAACCTCCCTGGGCTCAAGTGATTCTCCCACCTCAGCCTCCTAAGTAGCTAGGATTACAGGGGGGGCCACCACGCCCGGCTAATTTTTGTAGTTTTTGTAGAGACAGGACTTCACTATGCTGCTGAGGCAGGTCTCAAACTCTTGAACTCAAGCAATCCACCCACCTTGGCTTCTCAAAGTGCTGGGATTATAGGCCTGTGACACCGTACCAAGCCAAGAAGGCATATTAAGTGGGAGTGTGGCAGGCTTCCATAACAACTGTTTCAGCACTGAGTAGTGAAGTTAAATATTAAAAGCTGAAAAAGCAGTGGGCGTCGTGGCTCACGTCTGTAATCTCAGCACTTCAGGAGGCAGAGGCGGGCAGATTGCCTGAGGTCAGAAGTTTGAGATGAGCCTGGTCAACATGGTGAAACTCCTATCTCTACTAAAAATTCAAATAATTAGTTGAGTGTGGTGGCAGGTACCTGTAATCCCAGCTACTTGGGAGGCTGAGACAGGGAGAATCGCTTGAACCCGAGAAGCAGAGGTTGCAGTGAGCCGAGATTGTGCCATCACACTCCAGCCTCAGCAACAGAGTGAGATTCCATCTCAAAAAAAAAAAAAGCTGAAAGAGCCAGTGCTCTTACACAAAGGCTTGAATGTAACGAAAGCCACCAAGAGTTCTGCCCAGGCTTTCCTCGGCCTAAAAGCAAAATAACAAAGGAATTCTTAATGGGACCTGTTTAAGATTAAACAAGTTTCACTGGGGGGCTGAAGAAGCTCCCCAGGGCTCCACAGACAAGTATACTGGGGGTCTAAAGGAACTCCTCAAAGCTCTGTGATTTAGCAGGAGACAAGACAAGGGTAATCATCCCAGCACTTGGACCCATTTAGAGTAAGTAAATTTACTGAGGCTCCAGAGGGAGATCTTCAAGATTCAGACCTTAGTTACAGATTAAAAGAAGTTAATCACATGTCTTCTGATGAATGCATACTTACATGTAGACATATAGCTTAGAAGGTATATAGGCTCTGGAAAAAACTTTGTAATTCTGAGTTGGTCTGGCAATAATTTCCAGGCCTTCTCCCTGTAACTGGTTACAGAAATAAAAACTCTCACCTCTCCCAGTTCATCTATATCCCGTTATTGGGCAGCAAAAACAAACAGCCTGACCCTCAGTTTGGTCTAAGAGTCAGGAGTAGGACAAAACCAAAACAAAATGTGCCCCCTTAAGGAATTCCAAGTATGCCCAAAAATTGCAGGGCATGCAATCCCTCTAGATTTCTTACACTCCAGGTATATTATAATTAATTCTCTTACAACTCCATCTAGAACACATTGAGAGGCTGGTTTCCGAGGATCCAGAGAAATTCCTGTCTCTGAAAGAAGCTCTTGAGAACCAGTATTTATTCCAGTTTCACGCTCAATACGAGACTGTAGTGAATGAAGACTTTCATCAGGTGGTAACAGAAAAGAAATTATCTTTGCAGAAGTCATATTTAGGATGTGTACTATCTGTATAAATAAGAAAAAAAGATAAATTTATTGATCATTTGCTACATAAAAGAGTCACTGCCAGATACTGAGGGGACTATGAGCAAAAGGCATTATTTCTACACTAAACAAGGTTCACTCATTCTCCAAAGTGAGATATCTTTCTGTAATTATAAAATGACATTCTGAAAACCAAACAATTTCCTTTTCTACAATAAATGTTCCAATAATAAAATTTCAAAGTTATAGGGATGCATAAAATTAGGAAATAAAAATCACACTTTAAAGAACAACACTTACTTATTTTGAAAAAACATTATCATAGACCTAAAAGAAAACATTCCAATTCATAAAAGTGCCTAACAGAAGACAATCACAGGGGTAAACCACTTTCACATAACATCCCCACTAATTAGATCTTTTAATCTCCATTTTAACAGAGAAAGAAACCAGAGTTCTAAGTTAAATAACTTGTTAGGGATTACACAGCTGGTAGAGCTTGGATCTAAACTCTTTTTGTGTCTGACTACTTCATGCTACCTTAAAAAAATCATCTGAGCTGGGCGTAGTGGCTCATACCTGTAATCCCAGCACTTTGGGAGGCCAAGGCAGCTGAATCACGAGGTCAAGAGATCGAGACCATCCTGGTCAACATGGCAAAACCCCGTCTCTACTAATAATACAAAAAATTAGCTGGGCATGGTGGCGCATGCCTGTAATCCCAGCTACTCAGGAGGCTGAGGCAGGAGAATTGCCTGAACCCAGGAGGCGAAGGTTGCGGTGAGCCGAGATGGCACCATTGCACTCCAGCCTAGGTAACAAGAGCGAAACTCCGTCTCAAAAAATATATAAATAAAAATAAAAAAATCATGTGATGAAAGAACTAGGTATCTCTTTAAACACGGAAAAGCATGGTTATGCGTGGTCAGTTGCCTTTTTATAAGGCAACTTAATCCCAGAGCAGCAACTTGCCTAAGGGCCCAAAGTCAGGTAAGAAGTTTTTTTTTTTTTTTTTTTTTTTTTTTGAGGCAGAGTTTCGCTCTTGTTACCCAGGCTGGAGTGCAATGGCGAGATCTCGGCTCACCGCAACCTCCGCTTCCTGGGTTCAGGCAATTCTCCTGCCTCAGCCTCCTGAGTAGCTGGGATTACAGGCACGCGCCACCATGCCCAGCTAATTTTTTTTTGTATTTTTAGTAGAGACGGGGTTTCACCATGTTGACCAGGATGGTCTCGATCTCTTGACCTCATGATCCACCCGCCTCGGCCTCCCAAAGTGCTGGGATTACAGGCTTGAGCCACCGCGCCCGGCATAGGTAAGAAGTTTTATCACTCTCACCTAACGCCCAGTTAAAAGTAACCTCATACAGGCCAAGTGACTGTGAGGCTGAGTCAGGTGGGGCTCTGCCCAGGTAAGCGCAGAGAGCCACAGAGTTGGATGTCAGTCTTTTGAAAATAACATGACTTTAAATTCTCTTCCTTCCAATGTCTTTAGAAAAGTCATACAAGGCCAGGCGCAGTGGCTCACACCTGTAATCCCAGCACTTAGGGAGGCCGAGGCAGGTGGATCACCTGAGGTTGGGAGTACAAGACCAGCCTGACAAATATGTATCTACTAAAAATACAAAATTAGGGCCGGGTGCAGTGGCTCACGTCTATAATCCCAGCACTTTGGGAGGCTGAGGCGGGTGGATCACGAGGTCAAGAGATCAAGACCATCCTGGTCAACATGGTAAAACCCCGCCTCTACTAAAAATACAAAAATTTGCTGGGCATGGTGGCGCGTGCCTGTAATCCCAGCTACTCGGGAGACTGGGGCAGGAGAATTGCTTGAACCCAGGAGACGGACGTTGCAGTGAGCCGAGATCCTGCCATTGCATTCCAGCCTGGGTAACAAGAGCGAAACTCCATCTCAAAAAAAAAAAATTAATTAAATAAAATAATACAATATTAGGTGGGTGTGGTGGCACATGCCTGTAATTCCAGCTACTCCGGAGGCTGAGGCAGGAGAATCGCTTGAACCAGGGAGGTGGTGGTTGCAGTGAGCCAAGATCACGCCATCGCACGCCAGCCTGGGAAACTCCATCTCAAAAATTAAAAAAAAAAATTTATCCTGGCTGGGCCTGATGGCCCACGCCTGTAATCCCAACACTTTGGGAGGCTGAGGTGGGTGGATCACGAGGTCAGAGGTCAAGATCAGCCTGGCCAAGATAGTTAAACCCCATCTCTACCAAAAACACGAATATTAGCTGGGTGTGGTGGTGGCCGCCTGTAATCCCAACTACCTGGGAGGCTGAGGCAGAGAACTGCTTAAACCCTGGAGGCGGAGGTTGCAGTGAGCCAAGATTGTGCCACTGCATACTCCAGCCTGGGCTACAGAGCAAGACTGTCTCAAAAAAAAAAAAAAGAAAGAAAGAAAAGCCATACAAAATTAATGCCTACATTTCTCTAAGCCTTACACTGACTAGTATATGCAAATGACTAAAATCCTCTCTGCTGAAAATCCTTACTACAAAGGGAAAGCATTAATCCAAGGCCACTATTATTTCTTTTTTCCCTTTACAACACAAATTTGAATTGATGTTTTCAAACACACAAAACTATAGACAATAGTATAAGCCCCCTCTGAACCCTGTGAATGCCTCGCTTAGTTTCAACCATCATTTACATAGAGCCCATCTTTCATCTGTCATAGCCCCCTCTCCTGATTTACTATTTTATCTTTTAAATATTTTATTTTGTGACTTTAATTTTGACATATAAAAATTTTACACATTTGAGGTATACAACTGGCTATTTTGATATACATTGTGAAATTATCACGTTTCAGCTAATTAATATATCTGTCACCTCTTTGTAGTTGTCATTTCTGTACCTTTTCTTTTGCTGCCATAATTTTTGGACCTTTTGATCATCATCTCTACATACACCCCCACCTCCCTGCAGCCCCTGGCAACTATGATCCTACTGTCTGCTTCTGTAAGTTTAACTATTATAGATTCCACATATAAGTAAGATCATGCAGTATCTCTTTTTCTGTGTCTTGCTTATTTTACTTAGCATGTCCTCCAGGTTCATCCACATTGCCCTAAATCGCAGAATTTCCTTCTTTTTCTTAAGGTTAAATACTATTCCACTGTGTATATATACCACCTTTTCCCTATCCATTCATCTGTCAAAGGACATTTAGGTTGTTTCCGTATCTTTACTATTGTGAATCATGCTGCAATGAACATGGGATTGCAAGTATCTCTTCACAATCCTACTTTAAAATCCTTTGGATATACACCCAGAAGTGAGATTGCTGAATCTTACAGTTCTACTTTTTTTTTTAAGATAGAGTCTTGCTCTGTCACCCAGGCTGGGGTGCAGTGGTGCGATCTCAGCTGTAACCTCCACCTCCTGGGTTCAAGCAATTCTCCTGCCTCAGCCTACTAAGTAGCTGGGGTTAGAGATGTGTACCACGATGCCCAGCTAATTTTTGTAAGTTTAGTTGAGACAGGGTTTCCACATGTTGCCCAAGCTGGTCTTGAACTCCTGGCCTCACATGACCTGCCTGCCTCAGCTTCCTAAAGTGCTGCGATTACAGGCGTGAGCCGCCGCACCCAGCCAGTAGTTCTGTTTTTAATTTTGAGGAACCTTTATACTGTTTACCACAATAGCTGTAATAATTTACATTCCCACCAACAGTATACAAAGGATTCCTTTTCTCCCACATCCTCACTAACACTTATCTTTTTTCTTTTTAATAATAGCCATCCTAACAGGTTGGGGTGATATATTAATGTGGTTTTTATTTGCATTTCCCTGATGCTAAGAGTTGTTGAGCACCTTTTCACATGTTTGTTGGCCACCTGAATTTCTTCTTTTGAGAAGTGTCTATTTTAGGTCCTTTGCACATTTTTAACTGGATTATTTACATTTTTGGTATTGAGTTGCATGAGTTCCTTATAAATTTAAGATACTAATTTCTTATTGGATATATAGTGTGCAAATATCTTTTCCCAATCCATGGGTTGCTTTTTCATTTTGTTGATTTGTTTCCTTTACTGTACACTTTTTAGTTTGAAGGCCCACTATTATTTATACTTGGAAATCCTAACATAGATGCCCAAATAAGTGATGCTACGAATACTAAACTGAGGCAGGGCATGGGGGCTCACGCCTATGATCCCAGCACTTTGGGATTACAAGGAGGGCGGATCACTTAGAGTCAGGAGTCCGAGACCAGTCTGGCCAACATGATGAAACCTGCTCTCTACTAAAAATACAAAAATTAGCTGGGCTAGATGGCATAACACCTGTAATCCCTGCTACTCGGAAGGCTGAAGCAGAATTGCCTAAACCTGGGAGACCAAGGCTGCAGTCAGCCAAGATCACACCACTGCACTCCAGGCATCAGAGTGAGATTCCCTCTCAAAAAAGAAAGACGGGGCCATGTGCAGTGGCTCATTGACTGTAATCCAGCATTTTGGGAGGCCAAGGTGGGTGGGTCATGAGGTCAAGAGATCAAGACCATCCTGGCCAACATGGTGAAACCCCATCTCTACTAAAAACACAAAAATTAGCCAGGCATGTTGGCAGACGCCTATGGTCCCAGCTACTCGGGAGGCTGAAGCAGGAGAATCACTTGAACCTGGGAGGCAGATGCTGCAATGAGCTGAGATTATGCCACTGCACTCCAGCCTAGCAACAGAGCAAGACTCTGTCTCAAAAAAAGAAAAAAAAAAAAGAGGATACCGAACATTCCAAACACAAAGAAATGATATTTGCGATGATGGATATGCCAATTACCTGATCCGATCACTATGCAGTATATGTACTGAAACATCACTATTTACCCCATAAATATGTACAATTATTTTCTAATTTAAAAAATTAGGCTGGGCACGATGGCTTACACCTGTAAGCCCAGCACTGTGAGGAGCCGAGACAGGTAGATTGCTTGAGGACAGGAGTTTGGGACCATCCTGGCCAACATGGCAAAAACCCATCTCTACAAAAAATACAAAAAAATTAACCAGGCATGGTGGCACACACCTGTAATCCCAACTACTTGGGAGGCTTAGGTATGAGAGAATCACTTGAGCCTGGAAGGTGAAGGTTGCAGTACCGCAAGATCGTGCCATAGTACTCCACTCTGATGACAGAAAACAACTCTATCTCAAAAATAAATAAATAAATAAATAAATAAATAAATAAATGAAACTTAAAAGCATATTAACAAATTTTGTTTGTTTTTGGGACAGAGTCTCACTCTGTCACCTGGGCTGGAGTACAGTGGTGTGATCTCGACTCACTGCAGCCCCCACCTCCCGGGTTCAAGCAACTCTCCTGCTTCAGGCTCCTGAGTAGCTGGGACTACAGGCATGCACCACCATCCCTGGCTAATTTTTTATGTTTAGTAGAGACAGGGTTTCGCCCTGTTGGCCAGGCTGGTCTCAAACTCCTGACCTCAAGTGATCTACCTGCCTTTGCTTCCCAAAGTGCTAGGATTACAGGCATGAGCCACTGTTCCTGTATTAACAAAATTTTCAAAATGAAATATCAAACTGTTTTTATAACCTAAAGCTGATCCTTTTCATGTGAATTCCAAATGTCATAACACGATTGCTAGTATTTCTCTTATTAAGAGCCTTTCCTTTAATATAAATCTGTATTTTATTTTTTTTAGACAGAGTCTCACTCTGTTGCTCAGGCTGAAGTGCAGTGGCAAGATCTGGGTTCATTGCAACCTCCATCTCCTAGCTACAGGCAATTCTCCTACCTCAGCCTCCTGAGTAGCTGGGATTGCAGGCATGTGCCACCATGCCCAGCTAATTTTTGTATTTTTAGTAGAGATGGGGTTTCACTGTGTTGGTCAGGCTGATCTCGAACTCCTGACTTCATGATCCACCCACCTCGGCCTCCCAAAGTACCTGGATTACAGGCATGAGCCACCACACCTGGCCTTAATAGAAATCTTTTATGTTTAAAAGGGGAGTAGTCTTCAAAACTGACGTGGATTTACAATACAACTATACTACCTGAGACTTTCCATGCCTTCCCCATTGTAGGCAGATTTCACGCTATGACAGCTGCCACTAGTAGCAATAGCAGAGACTTAGGATGAAAATCCTATACTGGACATCTACTTTCACACAGGATGTTAGTGTATGGCATCACGGCATCCCACTACCAAAGTTCCAGGCCAGAGGAGAACAAAAGAAAGAAAGAGGAAATACAACCTAAATTTATCTTTTTGTTCATTCAAATATTTAATCAGTACCTACTATTGGTAGGCACATACTAAGTATGTTGTAATGGTGGCAGTGGGTATACAAACTGAGTATCTTATGATCCTTGCCCTCCATACAGTTATTGTCAAACAGAAGATATTAAGATGTACTAACAGAACTAAAATACCAGGCAACATGTGATAGGTGTTATACTCAATTGAAAATATCATACACTTGGCAGGAGGAAATGGGTACTTCATAAAGGAGGCACTACCTGAGCTAAACTTTGAAATGGAAGAAAGACTGGAATGGGGAAAGACTGAAAAAAAAAATTCCTTTAGGCAGAAAACAGGTGGGCAGACACAGAAAGGTGGAAAGGGATGGGAATAATCAGAGGATACAATTAATCCAGTTCAAATGTACCTAAAATGATGCCCTCTCAGGGCATTAGTAAGACATAAGTCCAGAAGTGTAGGTTGATATGAAACCAAGATAGGTTTTGAGTACCAATGTAAGGTTCTGGACTTTATTTGGTAAGTGAAAGAGAACTATGGAAGCCTTTCTAAATTGAGAACCTGGTAAGCTCTGAATTGTTAAGATATTCAAAAGATAAATTTGATTAAGTAATTGGATATATTGATTGAAGAAAAAGGAAGAGTCAAGACAGCCAGTTTCCCACGTGGGTAACTACAAAGGTGACAGTGCAAATAAGAGGTGTTGGAAAGCTACAGAGGTAGATTTAATGGGGCCGGGTGTGGAGACTCATGCCTGTAATTCCAGCACTTTGGAAGGCTGAGGCACACAGATCACCTGTCAAGGGTTCAAGACCAACCTAGCCAACATGGCGAAACTCCGTCTCTACTAAAAATACAAAAATCAGCTGGATGTGGTGGTGGGTGCCTGTAATCCCAGCTACTCAGGAGGCTAAGGCAGGAGAATCACTTGAACCCAGGAAGCAGAGGTTGCAGTGAGCCAAGATTATAAGACAGAGTGCAGCTCCATCCCAGAAAACAAAACAAACAAAGAAGTAGATTTAATGGACAGAACAAATAGGTCCAGTTTTTAGTAAACTGTTAAGTGCCAGTGGACCAGCCAGGTAGTACAGTTATATAGCAGTTTTAAGTCCTGGCAGAAAAGTCATCGCTGCGGAAATAAATAACTTCAGGAGTTATCCATATATAGTTTACAGTTGCCTAAGAAAAGAAAAGAAATGTAATGGAAAAAGAGAGAACCAAGAAGAGACTCAGAATATAGTTATATTTGGGGGCATGAAAGAGGAGGTAAAGAAAAAAAATAATTAAATGCTGTTATTTCACCATTATTTTCAGTGGTAGGTTTAGTACACTTTTTTCAACTCTTCTGCATATCTAAAGATTTTCCTAATAAACAGTTGGAAAATATGCATACAATCAGACTCGCTAAGCGATTTTTTAAAAGGGAAATATTTCAGTAACTGTTTTGTTGCTTCCTTTTTAAAGTGAAAAACAGACATCATTCCTTTCTTGTACTATATACATAAACATTTTAGGAAAATGTCTTACAATATCAAGCTGTTTTGCAGTTCATGCTTTTATACTTTTGCTCATGATGCTCTGCTGCCTATAAATCTCTCCTGCCTCCAACTTTTCCCTAAAAACTCTCATTCTTCAAAATTCAGTCCTATTACCATGTCTAACAAGCAACCCTGAAGCTTCTTGAACTACTATAAATAGTACCTTACACACACCTTATTCTATACAACCTCATAATAATATTGATGCTTTGAGAAAGATATTACTGTCCTTGAGATAGAGACAATATTTGCTCAGGTTCACAGACAGGTGAATGGTGGTGCTGCAAACTGAATTTAAGTCTGTAAACTACAAACTCCATAATGTGAACTCTTTCCCCGTGCCGTATAACGAGAGGCTCACAGATGCCCTTCAAAGCAGAAATGATGCTACAATTCCTATGACAAGTATGAAAAAAATGTGAGATGTGGTTCATGCATAACCAAAATGTTTCAGAGGCAACACAGAACTAAAGTCCTGCTTTGCTAACACACTGAGGGATGATTTATTCTTTGGTACAGTAGAAGAAAACCAAATCAAGAAGCCAGGTATATTTTCAGTGTTAGCCAAGAAGGACATCCACATGGCTTCAAGTTTCTGTTTAATCAAGTATGCCAAAGTCAGGCACGGTGGCTCGCATATGTGAGCCCAGCACTTTGGGAAGCTGAGTTAGGAGGATCACTTGAGGCCAGAGTTCAAAACCAGCCTGGGCAACATAACAAGACCCCATTTCTACCAAAAATTTAAAAATTAGTCAGGAGAGGTGGCGCACACCTATAGTCCCATTTACTCTGGAGGCTAAGACAGGAGGATCACTTGAGCTCAGGAGTTCCAGATTCAAGTGAGCTATCTTGCCATGCACTCCAACATTACATGATTATAATTTCTCATTTCAATTTTACAAACCATGTTTACTAAGAACAATCAACAGAAATGGAAAGACTATAGATGATAGTTGTTTCTGGGTGTACTGCATAATAAAACTATCTATAGCTTTCATTCATACCAATAAATAATTTACTGAGAACCTGATACAGGCCCTGCTCTGTGCAAAATGCCATGGTTAGGATGGGTAGGGTGGGTGATTGCTAATAAAAGTAGTAAAACAATCCCAACATTGAAGAAGACAACAATCTATATGAAGATGCATGAATGGAAGATGAAAATCAAATATAGCCTTTAAACAACAAATTGTGTGGCAGAGACCATTTAAAGAAAAGCTCTTGAAGATAGGCCAGTGTAGGTGAGGAGATACACGGAAATGGAGATCATACTAGGCAGAAGGATAGCATCTGTCAGAACACAAAAGTAGATAATAGGTTTGAGGCATAAGGAGCAGTAACAAGCTGGTCTTGCATGAGGTACAGGTTAAGAGAAACAGGTACAAGGCAAAACGTGGTTAGGGAAAGCCCCCACAAAAAGCCAAGCAGATCAGTTTACACTTGATTTGTCAAAAAAAAAAAAAAAAAAAGAAGAAGAACTATGTTAGTTTCTTGGGCAGAGCTACATTAGTTTCTTGAGCAGAAGAATAATAAAGCATTTTTAGAAGACAGGTAGTACATATTGAATGAACTATAAGTTAGGGAGTAAGTGCAGAGCTATGAAAGGCAGATAGGAGCCTTCTTTACCAAATCAAACCCAGTGATTAGACATAAATGAATAAGGATAATGGCAACAACATGGGAAAGGGTAAATAAAAGTTGTTTCAAAGGAGTAATCAACAAAGACCACAGAGAAGCAAAAAGAGAAAACTTCCTAAGAAATTTTTTAAAAATCAGCTCTAAGAATTTAATTTTCTTTTTCAAATAAGCATCAGGGCCGTATGCAGTGGCTCATGCCTGTAATCCCAGCATTGTGGGTGACCAAAGCAAGAAGATCACCTGAGGCCAACAGTTTGAGACCAGCCTGGCCAATGTAGTGAAACCTCATCTCTACTAAAAATACAAAAAATTAGCCAAGCGTGGTGGCATGCGCCTGTGTCCCACCTCCTAAGGTGGCTGAGGCAGGAGAATCACTTGAACCCGGGAGGCAGAGGTTGCAGTTAGCTGCCACTGCACTCCAGCCTAGGTGAAAGTGAGACCCTGTCTCAAAAAAAAAAAAGCCGGGCATGGTGGCTCAAGCCTGTAATCCCAGCACTTTGGGAGGCTGAGACAAGTGGATCAAGAGGTCAGGAGTTCGAGACCAGCCTGACCAACATGGTGAAACCTCGTCTCTACTAAAAATACAAAAATTAGCTGGGCGTAGTGGCATACGCCTGTAATCCCAGCTACTCAGGAGGCTGAGGCAGGAGAATTGCCTGAACCTGGGAGGCAGAGGTTACAGTGAGCCAAGATCGTGCCACTGCACTCCAGCCTGGGCGACAAAGTGAGACTTTGTCTCAGAAAAAAAAAAACCAACATCAGGAAAAGATTATTAAAATATATTTATGCTAATTTTCCAAATAAACTTGTTAATTTCAAAGCTGGTCTTACTCAGTAAACTCATTAAGACTAACCTTCAAATTCAAAATGTGATCCATTAATACAAAACATCTTGGCTGCTTCAAAGTAAGGTCAACAGGTCCTCCTCTCTGCTGAGGGTCCCAATTCAACATCAACTGTAGCCAGTTTTCCATGGGTTCTACTATTAAACTAGAAAACATACAAAATGGGGTGAAAATGAAATCGTTATGTTCCAATTTTGGTTTACACTGTTAGAAAGGTAATTTTGTAGGTTATCCATTTCCTTTCCCACATCACTTGTCTGTACCATTTCATAACTTACTTTCAAATAATTCATGAAATGACAGGGGACAAACTTTTTTCCATTAAAAACTATTCAAAACTCCACATGCAGTTACTGATAACTTCAACAATGAGTCCAAATCCATTCTGCAAAGAACCCATTTACTTCATTATCCTAAGAGCCTTCTTAGGACCTATGCCAATCAGTTAAATGGCAGTTCTTGTTTCCACTAGACCTGTGCTGTTCAATATGATAGCCACTAGTCCCAAGTGGCTATTTACAGTTACTGTTTATTCAAAATTCAGCTCTCTAGCCAGACTAGCTACCTGTCAAGTACTCAATAGCCTCATGTGGCCAACAAAGATATAGAAGATTTCTACATCATCACAGAAAGTTCTACTGGATAACCCAACTTGATAGAGACTCTATTATTCCTTTACAACTCTGGAGAAACTGAGGCGAACTTCCTAAACTAAAATATACTTACCTACAAAGGCTATTTGGTTGAGGTAAATGGCTACTAAACCGAACTTCTCCTGACATCTCTTCACATGCAAATATACACTTTGGATCCTTCTTCTTAATCTTCTCATGCCTATAAAAACAAAAGCTATCTCAGTTGACAACTTGATTTTCACAAATACTCTAAGATTTCTTGACATTTAATTATATTCAATTGTACATTTCAAAGGGAATTAAACAATTAAAGAAAAAAAATATCAGATAAATGAAAAAATTTCCATTCCCATTAAGCATGCCCAAGTTCTCATCCATTTCTTACCAGGTAAATGGCTGCAGATGATGCAAAAAAGGCCTATATCCAGCAATACATTCAAATACCATCGTCCCAAAGCTCCAATAATCAACAGTGGCTGTGTAAGGCTTATTCTCAAAGAGCTCTGGGGCCTTCAAAAGAGAAAATGCTTTAAATACCAACACTGTATGGGAAAAGCTACTTTATTTTTGAACTACTATATTCATGATCTTCAGAAATAAGAGAACCCTATACACACTTAAAGTCAAAGAAACAATAAGGGGTCTCACCAGATACTGCAGTGTTCCCACAAAAGATGTACACAGACTTCCTTGATCAACATCTTTGGCATATCCTAGATCAATTATTTTATGTATTATCTGCAAAATAATAAGACAGAATAAGTATTAAATGGTAGAGAAATTTAAAAATGAAAGACAACAATAACCTTATAAGGCTGTAGAGAGGGTGGTGGTGAGGAACTTGGGCTCTGTGGTAACACAAATATACTGCAAGCCTGAGTGCCACCATTTAACTAGGCATGTGATCTACCAAGTTATTTAACTTGTCTCAGTAATCTAATTAAATGACTAACAGTCCCTACTTCACGGAATTGTTATTAGGATCCAGTGAAATAACGAAAGTAAAGAACATAACAGTGCTTGGTACATGGTAAAAACTAAATACAGGTGGGCTGTTTATTTTTATTTTGCTATATTCAAAATAAGCATGATCCATTAAACTGGAAAGTAAGGGTAAGGGTGACTTCTAAACTTGAAGAAGCATCATACTTCTTTTGTTTTGTTTTGTTTTGTTTTTGTTTTTGTTTGTTTTTTTTTTTGAGACGGAGTTTCGCTCTTGTTACCCAGGCTGGAGTGCAATGGCGCAATCTCGGCTCACCGCAACCTCCGCCTCCTGGGTTCAAGCAATTCTCCTGCCTCAGCCTCCTGAGTAGCTGGGATTACAGGCACATGCCACCATGCCCAGCTAATTTTTTGTATTTTTAGTAGAGACGGGGTTTCACCATGTTGACCAGGATGGTCTCGATCTCTCGACCTCATGATCCACCCGCCTCGGCCTCCCAAAGTGCTGGGATTACAGGCTTGAGCCACCGCGCCCGGCCGCATCATACTTCTTAGAGTGGATTAAATGTAAGTAAATGCTTAGATCTAACTTCAAGAATGTCCTGAAGTCTTTGGATTTAAAAAAAAAAAAAAAAAAGCAAAGATATTTGGTGCCAAGCGTGCATGAAAGGTTCCTAAGAGAAGAAGCATCACCAAGGTTCCAACACTTCCAACAGACAAACAACTATCTTCACTAAGTAAAGACACAGCACACAACTCAATGCAAGGTTCAGACTCTTGGCTTTTAAGTCTTTTTTGGAGTGGAATTTAGATGTTGGGAACAAGAAAACTGCTTAAATTACTAATGAAATGAACATTTTAAGAGTCAATTCACAATTTCTGGTTCTTCTCCAGATGATTCATTTAAACTGGGGGAAGGAAAATAAGTTTTAAAAATATACGGGCCAGGCGCTGTAGCTCACGCCTGTAATCCTAGCACTTTGGAAGGCCGAGGTGGATGAATCACCTGAGGTCAGGAGTTCAAGACCAGCCTGGCCATGGTGAAACCCCATCTTTAAAAAAAAAAAAAGTAATATTTTTCTGTTTATATTTTAACAAATATAAGAGAAAAAAAAAAGAAAAAAGAAATGAAAAAAATATATACATACTTTTTTTTCCTTTTTTCTTTTTGAGACGATGTTTCACTCTTGTTGCCCAGGCTGGAGTGCAATGGGATGATCTTGGCTCATCGCAACCTCCACCTCCCAGGTTCAAGCAATTCTCCTGCCTCAGCCCCGAGTAGCTGGGATTACAGGCATACACCACCACATCCGGCTAATTTTCTATTTTTTAGCAGGGATGGGGTTTCTCCATGTTGGTCAGGCTAGTCTTGAACTCTCGACCACCTCAGGTGATCCACCTACCTTGGCCTCCCAAAGTGCTGGGATTACAGGTGTTAGCCACCACACCTGGCTCTTTTTTTTCTTAAAGTGGACCCAGGATGTGTGGTGTATGTGTTTTAGATGTGCTTCGTAAGAATAAAATAGTAAGAGTTAACATATTATGTATTCACTGACTATATCTCTGATAGATACTAGGCTGGAAAAAGTGACATAAATGAGACAGGTGAAGTCTAGGAGCTGGGATAAGTATGAAAAATGAAAAAAAAAAAAAAAAAAAAAAAAGAAAGGTACAGTTCCTTCTCTAATGGAACCACTGTTTAGCAGAAAAGACAAGAGAACTAAACACAAAACTACAGTTCAGTGTGGTGAGGACTGAAATGGAAAAAGAGTGTTATGGGCATACAACAAAGACACCAAAGCTCAAGGACTAACTATATCAGAGAGACTATATTCAGTAGGCATGAAACATTACTTTAGGTTTCACCTACCTTTCCACCAACATCCTGAAGAACTATGTTTTCAGGTTTTAGATCTCGATGTATAATTTTGTTTTCATGCAAATATCGAATGCCAGACCCTAAATAAAGTTTAAAGTATACTTTGAAGTAACAGAAAGCATTGAGTTAAAAGAAAAAGTCACCTCACATTTTGTACCAATCTGCTCTGATGCTCAAGTTTATATGGATCATTGTATCTACACAACTAATTTACAGTAGTTCAAATTTTCTTCACAGAAGAAAGTAACATTGAACAAACTACAAAGTTAAACTATATGCTCATATAACTAATTAGAATGAACATTAAATAGAAATTGAACAAGCAGTTGGAAAAATCCCTGTAACTCTTACAAGCCTCTTTCTCCCACCTAAATCACCCATTTCAACTGGGGTTTGGCCCTCATGACCTTAGAAAAGAGGCAAACAAAATATACAGGGAAACAAATTATTGGTTTTTGAGGTTCCTCCGAAAGGTCAGATACTGGTTATCTTAGGAATTTTTCAGGAGTCATTCTGATTAAGCAGAGATTTTTCACCCTAAAGAGCTGACTTGAGAACCCATCCCTCAAGGAGATGCAATTCCACTATAAACAAAATTACTATGTCAATTTGGTAGGAGGGAGTGAAATTGAATAAGGTCTATTTTTTGTCAGCTACTGGAACATCTACTAGATGAAAAAAAAAAAAAAAAGACTCCTAGCCAAAAATAAATAATATCCTAGTTTTAATTTAGCATCAACAGTAATAGATTTTTATAACTTCTTACAGATGTTAAAATTCTATAGACTCTGTATAGTATTATCAATTCTCTTGAATTCCCAAAAAGACACAGAATCTTTTATGGACCAAAGGGCATTAAATTACAATGGTATTTTAATACTGATTACATACCTATATCACTTAGTAAAGAAAGTATCTGGCTTTCTTTAAGTCCACAACAATTTTCTGGTTTGTTGAGCAGCTAAAAATAGAAAGAAATCTAAAAATGTGTTCTGCAAATTGCTGCGCTGCAATAGTGACCACATTAATTACTGTAAGAGAATATTCAAATGAGAAAGTCATAATAAAATACAAGGGAATAAAATTACCAAATCCAAACTGAAGGCATATAAATTTCATAAGGCTCACAAAAGTAAAAAGAGGCAAAAAGCATTTGAAACTGGAAATGACTGACAAATCTCATGAATACATATAAACACAGATACATATAAAAACAGTCATACAGGCACATTTAAAATTAGGTAGAAAAGAAAGATCACAATACAGAAAACAACTTTTTAGAAGCACCTTAATCACCGAAATTTTTACCTAACACTATTGCTATAGACCCATCTTACAAACAGCAGCAACAAAAATGCATTTTCTAAATCAGGAGTCAACAAACATTTTCTGTAAGGAACCAGATCTTTAGGTTTTGCAAGTTACATAGTCTCTGTTCAAACTACTCAATTCTGCAGCCATAAGAAAGCAGCCACAGACAAAGTGTAAAGAAATGAATGTGGCTCTGTTCTAATAAAACTTTACTTATAAAACAGGAAGCAGACCACAGTTTTTCCAATTCTTATTCTAGTTTATTATGTGATTCAAACATTGCTAAAGTTTGTGATTTATCATCTCTCATCTCAAAACATCCACACTACCTTTCGGAGATCTCCTCCAGAACAGTATTCCATTGCTAGAAGAGGTACATCATGAATCAAAATATTCAATTCTTCAGGAACATCACAGGCCTTTACAACATTGGCATGGTTCAACCTAAATAAAACATTACAAGAAAAAAAAAGGGACTGGATTTGAAATGCTACTTAATTGTGGGGGGATGAAGAGGGGAGAAAGAAGATCAGTATTATTTATAATATTCTAATTTCTGATTTGTATAATTAAACATTGATTTTTAAAAGAAAATATACATAAAAATACCATCACTATTACATTTCTATGTGCCAAGCAGTAAGCACTTTACATATATTAACTCTATTACTTGTCACAATAATCCTGTTATAGGTAGATTTATTAATAATTTCACCAAACTGGAGAAAATTAAAGCACAAATTGGCTAAGTAAAAAGATCACACAGTGAGTAGGTAGTCAAGGATTCAAATCTGGCAGTCTAGGCTGGCTGCAGTGGCTAACACCTGTAATCCCAACAATTTGGGAGGCAGAGGTGGGAGGATTGCTTGAGGCCAAGAGTTCAAGATCAGCCTGGGTAACACAGTGAGACATAACCTCTACAAAAAAATTAAAACTTAGCCAGGTATGGTGGTGCATGCCTATAGTCCCAGCTACTCCAGAGGCTGAGGTGGGAGGATTGCTTGAGCCCAGGAGTTCAAGTCAAGCCTGGGTAACATAGCAAGACTACATCTCTTCAAACAAACAAACAAACAGAATTTCCATGTAAATGTAGGGCCTGAGAATTTATATTGGTAAGCTTTCCTGGTGATTCTGTCACATAGCCGAGTTTGAGAATCAAAATTTAAGCACATGTGTATACTGGAGTCAGAAAGCATTTATTTCAAATCCATACTTTACCAACCACCAGCTGAGTGCCTCTATACACCTCATTTACAAAATAATACTTAAAGACTGCTGTGATAACTGGAAGAATGATCTGAAAATTACTAATACACTATCTGTGGAAGTTTTAAAATGTCCACTTTTCCCTTTAAGAGCTTAACACTCCTTCCCTTGAATGTAGGCTGTACTTAATAACTCACTGTAACAAACAGAATGTGGTAGAAAAGAATGGAGTCTCACTTATGAGGGAAGATCATAAAAGACATGTCGGTTTTCATCTTGCTCAGTCTCTCAGATCACTCACTCACTCTGGGGAAAGCTAGCTTCTATGTCATGAAGATATTCAAGCTTCCCCATGAAGAGGCCCACGTAGTGAAGAACTGATGTTTGTGGCCAACAGTCATATAAGTGAGCATGGAAACAGATACTCCAGCCCCAGTCAAGCCTTTGGATTACTGCAGCTCCAACAATATCTTGAGATGTCTCAGGAGAGACTCTGAGGTAAAGTCACCCAGCTAAGTCACTCCCAAATTCCTAAGTCACAGAAACTAAAAAATACTAAATGTTTGCTATTTTAAGCCACCAAATGTTAGGGTAAATTTTTTTCTTATGAGATAGGAGTCTCACTCTGTTGCCCAGGCTGGAGTGCAGTGGCGCGATCTTGGCTCACCGTAACCTTTACCTCCTGGGTTCAAGCAATTCTTCTGCCTCAGCCTCCTAAGTAGCTGGGATTAGAGGTGTCCACCACCACACCTGGCTAATTTTTGTATTTTTAGTAGAGACGAGGTCTTACCATGTTGGCCAGG
This sequence comes from Saimiri boliviensis, assembly GCF_048565385.1. Lineage (NCBI taxonomy): Eukaryota > Metazoa > Chordata > Mammalia > Primates > Cebidae > Saimiri > Saimiri boliviensis. The sequence continues at coordinate 84,810,417 of NC_133460.1, forward strand.
CTGGTCTCCAACTCCTGACCTCAGGTGATCCACCTGCCTCAGTCTCCCAAAGTACTGGGATTATAGGCATGAGCCACCACGCCCAGCTTTTTTTTTTTTTTTAAGACAAAGTTTTGCTCTTGTTGCCCAAGTTGGAGTGCAATGGTGCGATCTCGGCTCACTGCAGCCTCTGCCTCCCGGGTTCAAGCGATTCTCCTGTTATCAGCCTCCCAAGTAGCTGGGTTTACAGGTGTGCATCACCACGCCCAGCTAATTTTTTGTATTTTTAGTAGAAACAGGGTTTCACCATGTTAGCCAGGCTGACCTCAGGTGATGCGCTCGCCTCAGCCTCCCAAAGTGCTGGGATTACAGGCATGAGCCACTGCACCTAGCCATGTTGGGATAATTTTTTATGAAGCAATAGATACATTAACAAAAATAGGTAAAAAAGAAAGTAGACTAGTGATTATTGTTTAGTTAGAAAGTGTAATAGATGAGCATTGCCCAAGATCCAGAAGAAACAGATTCTGCCTTTAGAGAGCTGAGTCTCATAAATACCTAGCTGCCTTTTTTTTTCCTTTCAGACAGAGTCTTACTCTGTCACCCAGGCTGGAGTGCAGTGACACAATCTCAGCTCACTGCAATCTTCGCCTCCAGACTCAAGTAATTCTCCTGCCTCAACCTCCTGAGTAGCTGGGATTACTGGCACCCACCACCATGCCCGGCTAATTTTTGTATTTTTAGTAGAGAGAGGGTTTTGCCATGTTGGCCAAGCTGGTCTTGAACTCCTGACCTCAGGTGATCCACCTGGCTTAGCCTGCCAAAGTGCTGGAATTACAGGTGTGAGCCCCCATGCCCATCCCTAGCTGACTTCTGTTAACTTAAATGAAATACTTTTAAATTTTCATTGTGCTAAAATACACATAGCATACAACTTACCACCTTAACCATTTTTAAGTGTACAGTTTAGAGGAATCAAATACTTTCCTTTTTTTTTTTTTTTTTTTAAAAGACAAGGTCTTGCTCTGTCACCCAGGCTGGAGTACAGTGGTGTGATCTCAGCTCACTGTAGCCTCGACCTCCTGGGCTCAAGCAATCCTCCCTCCTCAGCCTCCTGAGGAGCTGGGACTACAGGCATGCACCACCACACCTGGCTATTTTTTCTATTTTTTGTAGAGATGGAGTTTTGCCATATTGCCGAACTCCTGAGCTCAAGCAATCCACCCACTTTGGCCTCCCAAAGAGATGGAATTACAGTGTGAGCCAACCTGCCTGGCCTGGCATCAAATACTTTCACATTGTTTTGCTACTATCACTATACTGCACAAAACTGTTTAATTCTGCAAAGCTGAAACTCCATAGAGAATAATTTAAAATTATTCTCTATTTGCTGGTCCCTTTACCCTCTGGTAAACACCATTCTACTTTCTTTCCTGTGAGTTTGACTACTCTAAGTACCACATATAAGCGGAGCAACACAGTATTTGTCTTTTTGTGACTGACTTATTTCATTTGGCATGACGTCCACAAGATTCATCCATGCTGTGGTATATATGAGTATTTCCTTCCTTTTTAAGGCTGCATTATATTACATTGCATGAATATACCACATTATGTTTATACATTTCTCTGCTGGTGGACCCTGGGTTGCTTTTCCCTTTCGGCTACTGTGAATAATAATGCTATGAATATGAGTGTACAAATTATTCTTTAAGTCCCTGCTTTAAATTCATTTGTGTATATACACAGAAATGGAACTACTAGATCATATGGTAACTCTATTTTTAAGTTTTTAGGAATCACCCTACTGTTTTCCATAACAGCTGCACAAATTTACATTCCCACTAACAGTGCCTAAGTGTCCTAGCTGATTTTCTTAACTAAAACTTCTAAATCCTAATGTGATGTTATTATTTGACATCGAATAGATATATTTAAAGAGAGGGAAAAACATATGTTCCCAAAAAGATCCTGAGAAGAGTGGATTCCTGGCCTCTTTCCCCATGATGACATCTGGTCAGGCTGTAGAACCAGGGAAATATGTCAAGAAGCACACTTACTTCTTCATAATCTGGATTTCATGACACCACCGTTCTCTGTTTTTGGTACTTAGCTCTAGGCGACAAGACTTAATTGCTATTTTGAGATCAAGTTCCTGCCAAAACAGAAAATCAACAACAACAAAAAAATTACGATCTTGTGCAGATTTATTTGCTACCAAAGAAATAACCTAAGAAAACAAAACTCTCTTTAGCTTTACTAATTTAACATATTTATCCACAGCTCTCTTGGGGCAACACTTTTTAAAAAGATGAATCATGAGACTATTACACTAATGCTTTAAAACTGACCTTCAAACACACAACAGCACACAGGGAAAAGTGACTGAAACTGATTTTATAACAGGTCTCTTCAGAACACTCTCTCATATATAATGTTAGAAAAACAAGATCCTGTTTCCCCAGCAAACCCCTTTCAGAGCTTAGTCAAAACAACTAATATAGGCCCCAGCTTCCAGCATAACTAGAATGAGGAAGGTAATTCAGGGCTTCCTGGACTCCAAACAGCAAGAGAAAGTTTTAACATAACCAAGCCTAAAACAAAAAACCCCAATCCTAATGTTTGCATTTCAAATGACATGAAGGAAAAAAAAAATCCTACCAATGAATGTACTTCTGTTTCCATATCCACATAATGAATCTAACATCTCTTGCCTGTGACTAGTAATTTACCCAATTCTGATTGAAATTAAACCAATTCTGATGCACATTACAGGAAATAGCCAGACCCCATCATATTCTGTCAACACTAATAATGCAGCCCAGAAACAGCAGTCAGGGCTAAATAGGCTGCACTATATTTCTGATATCTGGAGGAGAGTTCAAAAGAATTTCCAACATATGTAGTCTCTGACACAAACCAGAGTTGTAATAAAGGCTGTGTATGAATAAAGAAGAAGAGCCCAGGGACCAGGACAGAAAAAATATATTATAGGTGGGGAAGCAAGATGTAGCTTGGATACGGCAGTGTGAACTGGGGGGTGAAAGGAAAAAAGAGGCTAGAGATAAGATGATACTTGCATAGAGAAGCAAACCAGGACAGACTACAAGCTAGCCTACCTGCAATTCTCACTCTCTTCAATCTTCCTTTTGTCATGAGCAGGTACCCAGCTGCATCTATGTCCCATGCAAGCCTTTACCACCATGGAGATGAGAATCAAGCACAACCATGAACAACATTAAGCCCTAAATTCTCAGGCTAATAGAGTAGTAAGTTATCTATTTCAAAAATCCCACTGTGTAAGATCCTTCAACTCCTTAATTTATATTTCAACCAATCTGTGAAATTCTACCTTTTCACAAAGAATGTTCTTTGGGAAGTTGATACATGTCCAACAACAGCAACAAAGTTCTGGGTTAAAAAAGTTGGAATATTCTGGAGATGGATAGTGGTGATAGCTGTATACTTAATGTCGCTAAACTGTACACTTAAAAATAAAGTGATAAGTGTTGTGTTACGTATGCTTTACCACAATAAAACAAAAAGTGATGAATTCATCCATCCCCAGACAGGGACCAAGAAAAGCAGTCACAAAAGCATGCCAGCATGCATCCTTCTTCCTTATAACCACGTTGATAGACAGACTTAGGTAACACAGGCAACATGCTACTGGAAGCACTTAGCTCTCACTTTTTTTTTTTTTTTTTTCGAGTGTGTTATGTCCCCTCTGAATTTACTACTTATTCTGCTGTCACAGGACCTAATGCCTTAGTCCTTCACCTTCCATTCTTTCTCCAAGACTTCCTCCTATGCCCTATCTACAAACCTGCTTCGCAAAACTTCCTCAGTTCTATCAGTTTCAGTTGTCATTGCAATTGCCCTAAACATGCCTATTTTCCCAAGGTAGACTCCCATCTCCCCTTTCTCCTACCCCAAATTATGGACTTCCTCCCTACACCCATATTCCTTTCGATAGCAAATTGTTACTTTTCTTCTTGAATTCATTTCTCTATTCACAAGCCAAGTCCAGGCACTTTAATCAAATCTTAACTGTTCATCTTGTCCTACATCCATATGTTGTTCTACTCAAATTTACCCTTTACAAAATCATTTTCCTAGAACAACACTTTTTATCTTGACATTTCCTTAAGGCCAATTAATAATGAGGAGGATTATGATCATAGCAGCAATGACAACAAAGGAGCAGCAGGTGCTAACAGTTGAGGGCTTTAATGGGTAAGGTACTGTATCTAGCTTTACATACAATATTATTTTATTTAACTGTCGGATCCACGATGCATGTAATTATTATACTATACCTATTTTACAGGTAACAAAACAAAGCCTTTATTACAGAAATTACTAGTCCAAGGTTTGTTCACTAAAATTGTCCTTTAGGAAAGCATGAACCCCTCAAATGACTGCATAAGGTTGTGTGAATGTGCATCTGTGCATTTTTCTGGGGAAAAGGGCTCATAGATTTTATTGGTATATCAAAAAAGACATGTCCCAGGCCTGGTGCGGCGGCTCATGCCTGTAATCCCTGCACTTTGGAAGGCTGAGACAAGTGGATCACCTGAGATCAGGAGTTTGAGACCAGCCTGGCCAACATGGTGAAACCACGTCTCTACTAAAAATACAAAAATTAGCTGGGCATGGCGGCGGACGCCTGTAATCCCAGCTACTAGGGAGACTGAGGCAGGAGAACCGCTTGAACCCGGGAGGAGGAGGTTGCAGTGAGCCGAGATCGCGGCACTGTACTCCAGCCTGGCGACAGAGTGAGGCTGTCTCAAAAACAAACGAACAAAACATGACCCAAATATGGTTTTTAACTGCTGCTACAATAGCTAAACATTCTCTATTAAGTCAAAGTAAAATTTTTGAGTCTTATGTTGACTGTCCTCCACCGACTAGAGCGCCCCCCATCTCCAGTCCGTTAATATCTATCCCCTTCCCTTTGAAGCCATGATCGGCACCAACTGACCCTCATACTGTTTCCGACTTGGAATACATCCCCATTTCCAAAGCCCATTCATGCTTCCAAAGGCTTAACTCTGGACTCATCATGAAACCTTCCTTGTCTACTCCAGTCCCCGCTGGTATCACACGGCCTCCAAGCGCGCGCGCGCGCGCGCACACACACACACACACACACGGACACACACATACGGACGCACATATTCCAACGGGCAGTCCCCTTCAGCCCTCTTCTCACACATTCGTGCTCATACATACACACTGTGAACCTGCCTGACACTCTACATTCACAAAGAGATATACACACGCACTGTCACACTCACTAAACACCTGGTCACAGCCCGACACTCAAACCCAGGTTCCCGCAACAGCTCTATCTTTGCCCAGGACCTCAGACACAACCTCGGACTCACAAGCATAGTATTTCTCTTTCTCTCTCTCTCTCTCTCTCTCTCTCTCACACACACACACACACACACACACACAAGCCCACTGGCCCACAAATACTGCCCAAGGTCCACCGATCATCTATCCCATACTGTCAGCCCTGTGTTCCACCGTCGCTCCGCCTCGCGCCCCGTCTCACCCGATGCTGGTACAGACAGACGTTCCCGAAGCCGCCGGTGCCCAGCCGCTCCCGCATCTCCCAGGGCCCGCCCGCGCCCGGCCGCAGCCCCGGGGGCCGCTCCATGGGGCGGGAGGGAAAGCGGCCTCAGATTCCACCGTTGTTCCAAGACCGGTTCCGGGACGCCGAGGCTCGCGCGTCTTTCTTCTCGCGAGAATAAATGCGTCACTTCCGGTAACTGCTGCGAGAGTGCCCCGCCCTAAATTCTCCCCTGGTGCGACCGGACGCCTTCTGGCGAAGGGATGGGGAAATAGCAGGCACCTGGTCTGCTCTTGGAGCCTCCTAGATATTTTCCGGGAGGGCTGAATCGAACCGCAGTGTTTTTCTAGTCTTAGAATACATAAGATCTCTCCAAACCGCAGATTCCCATCATATTTTTTTTTAATTAGGACGGGTTCTCGCTGTGTTGCTCAGGCTGGAGTGCAGTGGCGTGATAACGGCTCACTACGGCCTCGACCTCCCGGAATATCCCACCTCAGCCTCCCGAATAGTTGGGATTGCAGGCGCGCACCACTTCGCTTGCTAATTTTTCATCTTTGTGTTTTGTAGTCTTGCTGCATTGCCCAGGCTGGTCTCGAACTCTTGGCGTCCCAAAGTGTTGGGTTTACAGACGTGAGCCACCGTGCCCAGTAATTAGTCTTTGGAAAACTTCACATTGTCTCCACTCCTGTCTGCCCTTCACCTTTCTTCAAATCCCTGCCATCTATCCTCCAACTCCACCACCTGCTGAACCCGCACGCCAAAGACCACCAATGATTTAAAGCCTGCGGAATCGGAAAAATACTGCACTAACAGGCCCACTAATAAATCAGCGTTCTTGTTCACTGACCTCCCAATACACCTGCTCCAGGATGTCTCCGTCATCCCAAATGACTCAAGGATGTGACTCTATTCTGGAGTAAAGAATGTTTCTCTGGATTTGGGGAGCTTTTTCCCTAGATGCCTCATGGAGCTCGCTGTCTGGCAGTCCAGTTACGGATTTGCCAGCACAGTAATTCATTGTGATAAGTGTTTCTGATGGGTGCTGCAGGGCTGCAGAGGCAAGCTTGCCTTGCTGTTGGTGCAGCAAGTGCTTCTGGGTGGCAGATTGCCATAGCATATGGGAACCAGCTCCTAGTCTTCTATTTGAGAAGGCCATACCTCCCAGTACCTGGGAGATTTCAGTACTCCAAATAATCAGCATGGAATCAAATTCTTGAGAAATGTGATGCTGCAACCAGAATGCTGAGCACTGCATGATACAAACCACGTCAATGTTGTAGGTCATTAGTAACATGCGGCATGGGAGGTTCTGGTTTCTGTAAGTGCATGGTTTCCATGGACTTGGGAGATGATGGTGCCTCTGAGGACATGTCATTTAGAGCTGGGCAGACTGCACAGAGAATTGTGGTACAGATTGTTATAACAGTATGAAGCCCTCTTGTTTGCCTATGCACAGCATAGCCAGTGCTAGTGTGCCCAATTTCCACAGGTGGGGCTGTAATCTCGTAATTCCCACTCACAAGGGGTAAGAAGGGATGCTAAGGACCCAGGAATACTGATGATTGGGCTGACCCCAAAGTGGTCATCTTTGTGGAAACTAGGTTGGTTCCCTTAGGTAACTCTTTAAATGCTCCCATTCTTGGGGCCATAATTTGAGTTTTTTTTTGAAATGGAGTTTTGCTCTTGTCATCCAGGCTGGAGTGCAATGGCACGATCTCGGCTCACTGCAACCTCCACATTCCAGGTTCAATCAATTCTCCTGCATCAGCTTCCTGAGTAGATGGGATTACAAGCACCCGCCACCACGCCCAGCTAATTTTTATATTTTCAGTACAGACAGGGGTTTCACCATGTTGGCTAGGCTGGTCTCAAACTCCCAATCTCAGGTGATTTGCCCATCTCAGCCTCCCAAAGTGCTGGGATTACAGGTGTCACCCATCACACCTGGCCTTCAAGTTTTTCAAAAAGCCTAAGCTTGTGGACGGACCCCAGGCTCCACAATCTTTAATATTCTGAGTCTCAAGCTTTTTTTTTTCTTTTTGATTTGTCTTTTTTTCATATGTAAAATAGAGGTAATACCTACCTCATGGAGATTTTGTGAAGATTAAGTTAAACAGTATCTGGACAATAAGTGCCCAATATAAAGGTAAAAATATTTTCTTTTGGCTTCTAATATACAGCATTCTCTTTGCTCCTTCTCCATGTAAATGTTAGATCACTATTTTTTTTTTTTTTTTTTTTTTGAGACAGAGTCTCGCTCTGTCACCCAGGCTGGAGTGCAGTGACATGACCTCAGCTCCACTGCCACCTCTGCCTCCCAGGTTTAAGCGATTCTTCTGCGTCAGCCTCCCGGGTTGCTGAGACTAAAGGTGTGCACCACCATGCCTGGCTGATTTTTGTATTTTTAGTAGAGACAGGGTTTCACCATATTGGCCAGGCTGGTCTTGAACTCCTGACCTCATGATCCGCCTGCCTCAGCTTCCCAAAGTGCTGGGATTACAGGCATGAGCTACCACACCCAACCAGATCAGTATTTTCAAGCATTCCTTAAATACTGATATTTCTCAGGTAATCATCTTCAGCTCAGGACTGTATTTACCCTATCTTATTTTCATCTATTGTCATAATTTCACCTATGGCCTATACCCTGATGATCCCCAAAGCCCTGTAACTAACCCAGGTCCTGATGAGTTTAGAATTGCCCAACAGCACAACAGACACACATTAGATCTATCAAGCACCTAAAATAACATATCCAAAGCAGAATTTCTCTTTTTTTCCTTAAATCTGTCCTTCATCTTCCCCATTAAACTGTAATCTCTGGGACAACAGGGACCACATTGGGACATGGCTGTGGTCCTGGAGCACAGAAGAATGCCTGCCACATAGGCGTTAAACATCTGAAGGACTAAATGGGCTCTTATCTGTGGAATAAGATGGATGCTTTAAGAGAAAAGTAGCAAAAGCCTTGGATCCCTTCTCTACTTTGGGTTGCTCAGGGAGAAACCACCCTGTGTGATTCTGGGTTAACAGCTGGGCCTAAAGCTCTAGCCCCTCCTATTACACATACTACCTCATTTCAATGGTCATAGGCAACATGAACACAAGACACTTCTCAACTATGGGAAAACATCTGGATTTATTTGATCGTTTAAAGGTTTTTGAAAATGTTGATAGATACAAGCTGTACTTGGAACTGGATAACAGACATTATTTTATTCTTTTATTGTATTTTATTTTTGAGACAGAATTTCACTCTGTCACTCAGGCTGGAGTGCAATGGCGTGATCTCAGCTCACTGCAACCTCTGCCTCCCCGGTTCAAGTGATTCTCCTGCCTCAGCCTCCTGAGTAGCTGGGATTACAACCACCTGCCACCTGTGTGTCTGTAGTCCCAGCTACTCGGGAGGCTGAGGCAGGAGAATTGCTTGAACCCGGGAGGCGGAGGTTGCAGTGAGCAGAGATCGTGCCACTGCACTCCAGCCTGGCACCTGGCGACAGAACGAGACTCTGTCTCAAAAAAAAAAAAAAACCAAAAAACAAAACAAAACAACCGTCTGCCACCACACCCAACTAATTTTTGTAGTTTTAGTAGAGATGGGGTTTCACCATGTTGGCGAGGCTGGTCTCTAACTCCCGACCTCAGGTGATCCATCCACCTCAGCCTCCCAAAGTACTGGGATTATGGGTGTGAGCCACTGCACCTGGTGATATGCTTTTAACATAGGATTTTCATGCCAGAATGACTTTTCCCCCCAAAAAATTCAATCTTAGGTCTCTTGCTGCAGGCAGTTCCATGGGACTGCACAGAAGAGGCAGGGAAACAGTCCCCCCATGGGAGACTGTAGCTTCTTTAAAAATAGGCTTCTAGGACAGGAATGGTGGCTCATGCTTTTAATCCCAGCAAGTTAAGAAGCCAAGATGGAGGATGTCTTGAGCCTAGGAGTTAGAGACCAGCCTGGGCAACAGAGGGAGAACTCCATCTCTACAAAAAATTTTAAAAAGTTTGCCAGGTGTTGGTTGCATACACCTGTGGTCCCAGCTATGCAGAGGCTGAGGTGGGAGGAACTCTAGAGCCTAGGAGGCTACAGTGAGCCACAATCACGCCACTGCAATCCTGCCTGGGCAGCAGAGTAAGACCTTGTCTCGAAATAAATTTTTTTAATTTAAAAAAAAAAAAAGGCTTTTACTACTTCCTATGAAGTTCATGAAAAGTTCTTCCCTTTGCTTAGTCATCCAGAGTAAAGTCAAAGGGCTCAAAATCTTTCCGGAAGCGGCGTGCTAGGGTCTCCTCGTCTTCTTTGCTGATCTGACACTGCCTCCAGTCAGACTTATCAGGAATATTAAGGATGGCTTCGCTGGCCAGGACCTCCCTGCAGAAAGAGCACAAAGAAGTCAAAATGGAAACTCTCGGCCTGAGCTTTCCTCAACATCACCCAAAGAAGGTAAGCAAATTTATCTGACTTTGCCCTCCTGCCCTGAGTGCCATCTCTGCCATACTATTGATCAAAATCATACCCATTTTAAATGGCCAGCTCAGGTACTATGTATTTCCTAATCCTTCAAACCCCACTTACTTCTCCCTCTCCTGAAAAACTTGGAACTATATTATTGGTACTTAGAGAAGCATTACCACATAGTAGAAAAAGGGCAGGCCCTGGTTAGAGAAAGATCAGAGACTGGATTTCATTTCCAGCTTTGCCACTTGCTATCTATGACTTAGATAGATGACTTCATCTCTGAGTCTTGATTTCCTCACCTATGAAATGCAAATAAGAACACCCACCATACAGGGTTTTTCAAGTAGGGAGATAACACAACCAAAGAGCCATATTAACTGTGATTACATCCTGCCTTAAACTGTAGTTTTGTCACCTCAATTAGACATGAGTTCGCAGAGTCAGGTGCCTAGTCATACCCACTCCGATTTAAAATTCCTCTACTTCTCCTTCTAGGGGACTCAGGCCCACATAGGCACAGCAGCACAGCCCAATGTCAACAAAACAGCTTATCTTGGCTCTTAGGACTAAAGAATAACTACACACGGATACACAACAAACTGCCTTCTAGTTGCCGTTGCTTTATATTTTTAATTATTTTGATATATTAGAATTGTATTACATATTTATACGGTTCATTTTCCACTTTGAAGATACAGTAAATAGAGGCGTTAGAAACAAATCATGTGAGTTCTTCAAAAGTCAAAGAAGCTAAGCTCCCTGTGCAAACTTTGAGCCTACTATTTCTTTTTTTTGTTTTGTTTTGTTTTTTTTTGTTAATTGTTTATTTATCAAGAGAAACTATTTCTTAGCCCACATATTCATGTGTCATAGTTCAGGAGCCCGAGTCATTGACAAACTTCTAGGTAATTCAACCTGAAGAAATTCTTTCTATTCCAAGATCACTTTATACTACGAAAGATACCAGCCTTCTTCATCTCCTCAAAATCTTTCTCGGGACTGTAATTTTTGTAGAAATCTGCATATGCCTTCTTTCTTGGTTCAGCCACACCAAACTTATAGAGAGCTGCAACCCCCAGGGATATCAGGAATGCTCCAACCATATGAATTCGCAGACGCCTGGCCAGAAGACCACGCGTCTGAGGTTTTGCCAAAACTTCAGAAGCCATAGTAATTACTGTCCTTGATACGTACGCCAACCTCAACACCAACATCCTTCCAGACTGATGGAAAAATGGACCGAGCCTACTATTTCAAATGTAAAATGAAAATAGAACTATCTTTCTTGTACAGCTGGAAAAAAAATGCCATTTAAAATATTTTGTTAACTATAAAATGCTATATAACTATCAATTAGTATCTTGATAATTACTCAATATTGAAAATACAACTATCATAATCACAAAACCATTCAGAGAATCTCCTTTTTGTGTGCTTTATATGCCTATGTGTATCTAAAATCGTGTGCTTATTTTTGTCAGTGTTCAAAACCGCATCTGTTGCTGAGGCAACAATGAAAAAATCATGTCAGATGTCTGAATCTCGTAACACACTTGTTCCCATTTAACAATTATCTTTTTTTAGCTGGGCATGGTGGTGTACACCTGTAGCCCCAGCTGCTTGGGAGGCTGAGGCAGGAGAATTGCTTGTACCCAGTAGGTGGAGGTTGCAGTGAGCCAAGATCGCACCACTGCACTCCAGCCTGGGCAACAGAGCAAGATCCCATCTCAAAACAAAAACAAAAACAAAAATAACAAAAAATCATCTTTTTGAAAAATGTAGACTACATTTACAGTCAATCTCTTGGAGGCTTTCCAAATTAGTCTAAGACAGGTTCAAGACTCATCAAAGCCCATTTTTAACTAGGGGAGAAAAAATAGTGCAAATCACAGACACCAGCATCAGATACTCTGTTCTACACATTTTCCACTCCCCTTCAAACTCTCTTCTTGTCAGCATCCTCTTATCTTTAATCTTTGCCTAAGCTACATTACCCCCGGTGTAGTTTTGCAGTCATGTTTTGCTTGATATGAGGAATAGAACTGAAGCCTCCTCCAGGCCTTTAGAATACTGTAGAATACTGAGGTTAAGACCTCGACTTTTAAGAGGCCTGGGTGTTGCCTCAGCAACAGATGTGGTTTTGAACACTGACAAAATAAGCACACGATTGCAGATACACATAGGCATATAAAGCACACAAAAAGGAGATTCTCTGAACGGTTTTGTGATTATGATAGTTGTATTTTCAATAGAGTAATTATCAAGATACTAATTGATAGTTATATAGCATTTTATAGTTAACAAAATATTTTAAATGGCATTTTTTTTCCAGCTATACAAGAAAGATAGTTCTACTTTCATTTTACATTTGAAATAGTAGGCTCAAAGTTTGCACAGGGAGCTTAGCTTCTTTGGCTTTTGAAGAACTCACATGATTTGTTTCTAACTCCTCTATTTACTTTATCTTCAAAGTGGAAAATGAACCATATAAATGTGTAATACAATTCTAATATATCGAAATAAGTAAAAATATAAAGCAATGGCAATTAGAAGGCAGTTTGTTGTGTATCTGTGTGTAGTTATTCTTCAGTCCTAAGAGCCAAAATAAGTTGTTTTGTTGAAATTGGGCTTGTGCTGCTGTGCCTACGTGGGCCTGAGTCAAGGCCTTAGCCTCAGTATTCTAAAGGGCTGGAGGAGGCTTCAGTTCCAACAGACCTGGGTGTGACCATGAACAAGCTATCTAACCTCTCTACAGCCTGCTGTCTAATGGAGTAACCATTAGCCAGGAATGGCTATTTAAATTTAAATTCTAATAAATTAAAATAAAATAATTTAGTTTCTCAGTCACATTAGCCACATTTCAGTGCTCAGTGGCCACATATGGCTAGTCACTACTGTATTGGACAATGCAGATAATTGAGCATTTCCATCATTGTGAAAAGTCTATGGGGCACTGCTCTAGAGCCTCATTTTCCACACTGGTAAATTTGGATGACAGTACCTACCTTACAGAGTTGTGAAGATTAAATGAGGCATGTATTTGTAAAGTTCTTGGCACAGAGTATGTGCTCAATTAAAGTTCTCTAGCACTTCTGGCTGGAATTTCCTCACCCTAACCTTTGCCCTCTAAATGTATCCCTACAGTTCAACTTCATAACTTTCATGAAGGCTTTCACCAAGTAGAAATGAGCTCTCCCTTTTCTGAATTTCTACAGCACATTGATCTCCAAAACTCTGTCATGGTATTCTCATTCTCCATGACATTACTGTCATATATGTAAATATCTGACTTACCCTAAGACCATGGGTCCTTGGGGGCAAAGACTGTTTACAATTTAGCTTTTTATCCATTGTCCATGTAGCCCACTGCTTTGTTCATAGCAGGTCATGTAAAAATATATTGAAAAGAAGAAAAACATACCTTCCAAACTGCAAAGGAAAACTCTTTTTAATTCTGTGAAAAAGTTTTTCTCCCGTGTCAAGTTCGACATAAAAATATGCTGCTCCTGGCTGTGCAATCTAAAGTAAACAGAGGTGTATGAGGATGTTCAATAATGCTTTAGAAATCTATAATCCTAGTTCATCTTTAGGCAAAGAATTCAGTCTAAATGCACAAGAAAAAGGATGTGTATGTAGCTATAGATCCCAAGCCACTTAGTGGAACTAGGACTTAAAAAACGAACTGGAAGATACTACAAATATCCTCCCAGTGGCATCCATCCTTCTAAGTTTCCACCTTAGGAAATTCTAATTTCTTGCTCTTCCCAGGAAAGCACTAAATGTTGCAGTAATGCCCTCTTCATCTCCAATCTAATCAATACCCAGTGCTCTAGTTCCAAATTGTCTACTGCCTCTTGTTTTCGTTTGTTTTTGTTTTTGTTTTTTTAAGAGACAAGGTCTTGCTATGTTCCCCAGGCTAAAGTACAGTGGTGCAATCATACCTCAGTATATCCTCGAACTCCTAAGCTCAAGTGATCCTCCGGCCTCTCACCCTCCCAAGTAGCTAAGACTACAGGCATGTGGCACCATGCCTAGCTTGTTTTTTTTTTTTTTTATTTTTTGTAGAGATGGGGTATCTCACTTTATTTTCCAGGCCAGTATCAAACTAATAGCTTCAAGTGCTCCTACCACCTCAGACTCTCAAAGTGTTGGATTACAGGTGTGAGCCACCATGCCCAAACCCACTGCCTATTTAATAAGATTTTTGGAATGCCTTGATAGCACCTTAGGCTCAACATGTCAAAAACCAGATCTTACTCTTCCCTGAATATCACCATCCCCTCTGTTTCACCTGCTTGATGTCAGAGTGCTCTGGGATTTCCAACAGCTCTATCTGCTGCTCCTGTGCCTGGGTAATGAAGGCATCTTTAATATCATCAGTAGCACAGCAACTGACTGGGACAGGAATGACCTGGGGGTTAGGGGGACAGGAGAAATTCTTTGTGCAGGTCCCAGAGAAGTTGTCCCTGTACAGTCTCTGAGAAGCAGCAAATCCATCATAGGAGTGGAGAAACACCCCTCAGCACAGAATCTCCTCAAGCCAGACAAGCCTGTGTCAGCCTGTCTGTAAGGACTTAAACTTATGAGATAGCCTGCCACATGTGGGAGCCATTCTGTGATACAGGAAAGGCTTAAGAGAGATATCTCTGCCACAAGCCTTTTCCATCTCCAATATAATATATGTGGCAGAGTTAGGCCCATTTGAAAACTTAACAAATGTGCCAAAAGGAAAACCACCACAACTACAAATAATCTATAAACAATCTGATTTTCTGAGCTGCTAGCCCCATGCAGGCTTTGAGACTATTTCCTGCTACTAAGATTTCACTCATGCTAGGCCTCCACACAAAATACTCACTTTCTTCCAAATTCTTATCCAGCAAACCCCACATCTTCCTTGGAACTTCCTCAACTACCCATTTCTTCTCCAAACAAGGAACTTACTATCTCTGCTGTTTACTTGTACTGACCACAAACTTCCCTGTGAAACCTCTGGGGTTATCACCAGATACTCTTTAACTTTTTAAATGAACATTATTTAAATATTTATCAATTTCAAGGTCCCCATAGTACCCTTCGAAGTTCCTATGGACAGACCACCTACCTGTAGCTGGAGGTGATGGCTCTTATAATTTCTCTCAAATACAACACACCGTTTCCCTCGACTCTTAAAGAACCGTCTCAGTGTGGCCTTATACTTCTCCACCTCTTCTACCACCTCTGCTGAAAGCTCCACCACTGACTGGTAGTGTCCAATGGGCAGGATGAGGACATGGTCATCAGATAAGCCTCCTTTGGCCAGGGCAAGGTAGCACTGAAGAAGCAGAACAAAGAACTGAGACATCAATACTGCATGTAGGATTCTCCAGCAAGAAAAGCCTATACAAAGAGTAAGCATGAAGGTGTAGGAGAAAGTATTTGAGGTTATCAATAAAAATTCTCTTACTTAAAAAAATATCGAATTTTAGAGGGCGTAGCAACAATGTTCTCAAGTACAATGCTCTCATCTGAAGAATGAGATTACATATAAAAAATTTCTATGCAAGTAGCAAATGAATTAGGAGCAAATGAATTGAGAGGCACACAAGCAGGCTTTTGGCTTCAAATACACTATGCTGAAGGAAATTAGAACAAACGGGTGGGTGTTCCCTCCCAGGCTCCAGGCTCCAAACTTGAAAACAGTTTTTTTAGTTTTTTTTTTTTGAGATGAGAGTCTCGCTTGCAAAACACAAAAACAAAAACAACCACTTTAAGCCTTAAGCTGCTAACTAAACTCTACAGAACAAAACAAACGTACAACCTAATGGGGTGGAAGGAAAGTAAAACCTCAAACTCAGATGCATCCAAAGAGGCAGAAAAGAACGGTTTCCAACAATGAATGTCAGCCTTTAATAGCAACTAAAAATATTTCTGTAAAAAACAAAACATGCAAGAATGTTCTGTCACTCAGATATTGTCTGTTGGGAAGATGCCATGAGTAAGCACAGAAGGACCCAATGAGTATCAGTACAGGCAAACATAGATACTTTAGGAAAAAATTATCCAGACTGGGCACAGTGGTTCAGGCCTGTAATCCCAGCACTTTGGGAGGCTGAGGTGGGTGGATCACGAGATCAGGAGTTTGAGACCAGCCAGGCCAACAGGGTGAAACCCCGCCTCTACTAAAAATACAAAAATTACCTGGGCATGGTGGTGTGCGCTTATAATCCTAGGTACTTGGGAGGCTGAGGCAGGAGAATTGCTTGAACCTGGGAGGCAGAGGTTGCAGTGAGCTGAGATCATGCCACTGCCCTCCAGCTTGGGCGACAGAGCAAGACTCCATCTCAAAAAGCAACAACAACAAACACCTCATAGGCACTAAAACATTTTTTATTTTTATAATAACCATTTTATATCATATTTGTTTAAAAGGTTACTCTAGAAACCTGAGTCTTCTAGCTTTTTGTGTCAAGTCACTGACATGAACATCAGCATAAACTAAATAGCTAAATGTTCTAATAAACCAAATAGCTCCTCTGCACCACCTCTAATGCTGTACTTCTAATTTCTTTTATTTTTATTTTTATTTTTTTTTTTTTTTGAGATAAAGTCTCACTCTTGTTGCTCAGGCTAGAGTGCAATAGCACGATCTGAGCTCACTGCAACCTCTGCTTCACGGGTTTAAGCCATTCTCCTGCCTCAGCCTCCTGAGTAGCTGGGATTACAGGCGTCTGCCACTACACCTGGATAATTTTTGTATTTTTAGTAGAGATGGCGTTTCACCATACTGGCCAGGCTGGTCTCGAATGCCGGACCTCAGGCAATCTTCCTGCCTCAGCCTCCCAAAAGTGCTGGGATTACAGGCGTGAGCCACCATACCCAGCCATGTACTTCCTATTTTTGTGAATAGTTTCATCCTCACCCAATCTCCTCTCTCTTTCAAAATCTCACCTTCTAATCTGCTCTGTACTTGAATTATCTCTAACCATGTATAAATAGGCCCTGAATAAATGTTTCTTTCCCTAAGTAAAATCCACTGATTTTGCAATAATTATTTTGGACTCTCTGCAGCCATTACCCCTTTCTACTAATCTGTGGCTATGGACCATCAGCATAGTTCTATGTACTACCCTTGAGGAAGGCTTAGCAAAGACAGAGAAAGCCACAGAAAAAAAAAGTTAAAAGAAAGGCAATCAAAAAGAATGGTTGCAGAGAGAAGATCCCAAATCCTTCTGCAGACACCTAAAAGTCATTACAGGTTTGTCAGAGGTTTCTATCAAAGGACAGTGTAGCCTCTAGGCTACAATGCTCACGTGGCCTACTTGCGATGTTAGGTTGGGCCACAAACAAGACCTTTTTCCCCATCTAGTTTTAGGCCTAGATGAAAAGGAAACAGGTTTCCTTGATTGATGCCCAGGCCCACACCCTAACCTGGACAATGGAAAGATGAATGAAAAAGAAAAGTTACTTCTCACTGAGGCCTAGAGCAGCATTGAGCTATGTCACACTTTCCAAATCTCTTATCCCATGCATGCAACCTTGAACCTATTGAAGCTTCCCAAACAAAAGGCAATTCAAAGCCTGCCTTACTATACACATTGTGTGGGAGTGAAAAATGGCATACACCAATCTAAAGAGGAAAAAAGATGCAAAAGAGATCATCCAAAAAGGGCACTGCTGTAAAGTTCAGAGCTTCTCAAGTTTGCTCTTATTCCACTGAATACTTCATCCACAGGTTCTATGGCTCAATTATGTCACAGGCCTTGACTCCATTAGTGCTCCTCCTAGAAGCAGGAGTGTGCCACTAATTAATACACTTTTTAAAATGTTAAAGACTGAGACTCTTCAGGTAGAAACAATATAGGTAGGAGTCTAACTCCTTAAGTGTTAAGTGACTTAAAGTGAAAGATGAAATTGAGACTCTAGTCAGTCTATAGGATGGAAGACACAAAAAAGGGTCCTCAGATTGTTAGTTGAAAGGGTCAACCCCAGAAACCAGAATTAGAACAAATCAATGAGAAATGGATGAAGGCATCTTGTCTTAAGAAGCACTACACACTAAGAATTGTCTTAGTCCATCTTTTGTTGCTATTAATAGAATACCACAGACTATAATTTATATGAATAGAAATTTATTTGGCTTGTGATTCTGTAGTCTGGGAAGTCCAAGTGCATACACTGGCACCTGGCAATGGTCTTTATGCTGCATCATCCCATGGCAGAAAGGCAAGAGAGGGTGAGAGCAGAGGAGGAGCAAAAGGGCACCTGAACTCACTATAACAACGCCAATCTCATGATAAGCCACTCCTGTAATAACGTTAATCCATTCATGAGGGCAGAGTCCTCATGCCCTAATCACCTCTTATTAGGCCCCACTTCCCAAAACTGTCACAAAACAAAAAAGGCTTGTAAATATTTTCCTCAGGAATCTTGAGGAACATCCAAGTCTAGTCATAGGTGACTACAGTGTTTAAGCTTTCTTCATTCTAAATGAATGAAAAATAATAATGGTCTATAGAAAATTAAGGGAAATGAGAGTAAAGAGTGGTATTATTTAATGTCTAATCCAGCCCTGCCCAAGCAAAAGTATCTAGAGAAATGTGAAATAGAACGACTTTCTCATGAGATACACACATTCAAGCTTTCCACCACCTGAATAAAATCATACTCAAGACCATCCAGTTCTCATAGTGTCATTCAGTGCTTACCAAACAACCTTATCATTATCTTGGGTTCCCAGATACTCACACCAGTAAACTACACCCTCCACTACTAGGCAAAACTGAAATTTTATCCTTTGGTCTTTGATGTGATCAGTTAATGTGAATCCATTTCTAGCATTATATAATTCTAGATAAAAATTCATAAAGCTCTAGTTTCTGAATCTGAAGCTATAAAAAGAACATCAACTTTTTTGTTTTTTGAGATGGAGTTTTGCTCATTGCCCAGGCTGGAGTGTGATGGCACGATCTCGGCTCACCGCAACCTCCGCCTCCTGGATTCAAACGATTCTTCTGCCTCAGCCTCCAGAGTAGCTGGGATTACAGGCATAGGCACCATGCCCAGCTAATTTTGTATTTTTTTAGTAGACACAGGGATTCTCCATGTTGGTCAGGCTGGTCTCAAACTCCCAGCCTCAGGTGATCTGCCCACCTCGGTCTCCCAAGGTGCTGGGATTACAGACATGAGCCACTGCGCTTGGCCCAATATGGGTATATAAGCAATAGAAGACTGCCTTTTTAGGACAAAGAAAATAGTTTTAAATGGTAATTAGCAAAAGGAACTCTTCACTCTCAAGTAGATGGGCTAAAAATACAGAGAGTCCAAGAAGTACACAAAAGCATCACCCCTGGAGAACCATACCTATTTATAAGAGAGGAAAAGAAGGAGTTATCTTATAAAACTGGCTATTGCTATAATGAATGTTGACAAGGATGTGGAATGGCAGAAACCTTCATACATTGCTGGTGGGAATATACAGTCATTTTGAAAAAGAGTTTAGCAGTTTTTTAAAAAGTTAAACATAAATTTACTATATATCCTGGCAAATACATTCCTATGTCTATCCAAAATAAAAACATATCCACGCAAAGACTTACATGCAGATGTTTTAAGGGAGCATCATTTCTAATACCTATAAAGTAGAAACAACCCAAATGTCCATCAACTGATGAACAGATATAGATGAAATGTGGTATATCTACATACTAGAATATGATTTGGCAATCAAAAGGAATGAAATACTGATACATGCTGCAACATGGATGAAGCCCAAGAATATTATGCTAAGTAAAAGAAGCCAGACACAAAAGACCACATGTTGTATGATTCCATTTATAAGAAATGTCCAGAAAAGGAAAACCTATGGAGATAGTAAGTAGATTAGTGGCTGCCTGAGGATAAAGTTGGGAACAGGGATTAACTGTAAATGGGCATGCTGCAATGATAAAAATGTTCTAAAACTATACTATGTGATGGTGGCACAACTCAGCAACCTAAAATCATTGAAGTGTACACCTAAAAATGGGTAAATGTTATATGTATATTATGCCTCAGTAAAGTTAATTAAAAACAAATAGGCATCTCCTTCTCTATAAAGATCCATGGAAGTAACTCACATGTGTGCCAATGTTGACCACCAAATGCTTTTCCACTTCAGGGCTAGCAAGGCAAAACCAGCAGGGTCCCGGAGGCTGAGCTTCATGTAAAAGAAAACCAGGTGTTACTATGGTCCAAGCACTACAGCATATAATCACCCCACAGAACTCAGCCTTGTCTGATTTTTATAACCTAAAAAGACTGTTATACAACACTGCCTCATGGGCTGAGCCTGTGCTCCTCACTATGACCCACTATGAACATGTTCAATGAAATTAAACCTCCATTAGAATTTGTAACCAATCAATAGGAAGGTAACCCACAAATGCAAAATCACACACTGATTAAAGTAGCACGTAACTGGCAATAGGCTACAACAAAAGAACATTGAACTGAGTGTCAGGAGCCCCAATTATAACCCAGTTATGCCATTAGCCATGACCCTGGAAAATTTACTCTCCCAAGGGTCAGCTTCTTCTTTGAAACAAAAAGATGGAGAAAGAGAATCTTAACGAAACAGCCTTAAAGTCTTTCCTCCCAGTTTGATCATCCTATTATGTTATGAACCTACATTTGGTTTTGGAGGCTCTTTTCCTCATCACAGACACAAAGAAAAGGTGCTTTTTCCACAGTTCTTACAGGAACTTACAGGAAGTTCCTCAGAACAGCTTCAAAGTCAGGCCATTTTCATTTTTTTTTTTTGAGAGAGAACCTTGCTCTGTCACCCAGGCTGCAGTGTGGTGCCATCTTGGCTCACTGGAACCTCCACCTCCTGAGTTCAAATGATTCTCCTGCCTCAGCCTCCTGAGGAGCTGGGACTACAGGCAGTGTCACCACGCCTGGCTAATTTTTTGTACTTTTAGTAGAGACAGGGTTTCACCATGTTGGCCAGGCTGGTCTCAAACTCCTGCCCTCAAGTGATCCAAAGTGCTGGGATTACAGTTTGTGTGAATCAGTTTCCAGCACTACATCATTCTAGATAAGAATTCATAAAGCTCTAGTTTCTGAATCTGATGCTATAAAAAGACTATCAACATTTTTAACCCAATATGGGTATATAAGCAACAGAAGACTGCCTTTTTAAGAAAATTGCTTTAAATGGTAATTAGCAAAAGGAACTCTTCACTCTCAAATAGATGGGCTAAAAATACAGAGAAGTATATACTGGAGAACCATACCTATTTATGAGAGGAAAAGAGGGAGCTATCTTGTAAAACTGGCTATTGCTATAACGAATGTTGACAAGGATGTGGAAAGGCAGGAACCTTCAGACATTGCTGGTGGGAATACAAGATTGTGCAGTCACAACAGCCAGCCAAGGCCATGTTTGTATTTTATTTTTACTATTGGTCCTAATGACCTATTGCACAATTCTTCCCTGCCAGAAGAGGCTCTCTTAGCAATGCTGCTTTCCAAACAAAACCCAAAATAATGGTTATTGTTCATCGAGGAGACCTCTAGAATAAAGGTACTTACGAGGTTTGCGAGGCTGCTTTGGGTGAGGAGAAGATTTGCTGTCTCTTCCTGTGGATGAACGCTTCCTTCCCTGGTTTTCATTTAAATCAAAGAAAAATTGACAGGCTGATTCTTCCTGGATGGCCAAAAGCAGAAGATTAAATGTTATTCAACTAACCTTTAGATAAGTAGCCAACCATTCACATACAAGGGAACATGCCTGCCGTGCCATATCTATCTTTCCTCTCAGTCCTTTCTGCATACTCCAGGGAAGCAAATCCCAATTCTGATGCCTGAGCTCTCAGACATACATCAACACCAAATTCATCTCTTTGGAAAACAAGTTATAATGCAAGTTATAAAGTAATTCTTGCCTAAAACTGAACAATATGGACCCACCTAAATTAGCTTTTCTTTTTTCTCTCAAGAGGGACATAGTATAGTCCTACAATTTCACAGGTCAAACAAGCCTAATTCAGCCTTAATTAAGAGATGAGAAGGCTGCTCAGAAAGAAAGAAAAGCCTGAGAAAGCAGACCATGCATGCTAGTAAGGGAACTTGACATTCCTTGCTTTAGTGGGGAAAAAAATTAATGAGAAAACTCTGCTATTAAGAAAATTTCTTCAGAGTGCATCTTATTTTCCTACAAGCAATCATCATAAAATCACAAATTACATTGCTATGAAGCTGCTAGGTCCTTGTCTAAGGAGCTAGAAACAGATAATCTACTTTAGACAAAGACTTTACAAATGAAACTATAACCCCAAACGTATGAATCCAGTTTGGACAAAGAAAGACCCAATGTACGAAACTATTAACCCCAAACTACAATAAAAAACACTAAGCTTAGTTGAAATCCACTAAGATCTTTCTAAACACCATCATGATTTCCCCGGGCAGGGGGAGAGGGAAGAAAAGATTTAGATTCTAAGGATTAAACTTCTTATGTACTAAACTATAACCAGGGAAATAACACATGTAACAGGCAACCTTGCCCAGAAAATGCCAACCCTCAATCAGAACGTACCACAGGGGCAGGAATTTGCTTTCCTATGGATACTTCCTGCCCAGATTTTCTGTAAGGGTTTTCAGTGACATCCGGAGGCTGTTTTACCAGTTCTGCTGCATCCATTAGCTTCATGGGAACAATACTGAATGCATAAAGATACTTTAGAGAAAAAGAACATAATGATACTTTAGAGAAAAAGAACATAACAACATTAGGGAAAATACTATTTACCCAAATGTAATCAACCTATTTTCCTATGAAGGTTTCACAGAAAAACGTGAAACTCAGTAAAATTAAAACAGCAACCAGCCCATCCACAGCTCAGAGAATAAACAGTAAGTCAAATGCCAATTCAGTGGCCTCTGCAGGGGCTCACCAAGGGCTAACAGAGAAATGAACAATAAATCAAAGCCCCAGCCCTCACAAATCAGGAGTTCTCACTCAGATAAGGGAATAATGACAACTGTCACTACAAGGCCCAGAGAAATTTGCTCTATAAACCTTGAAGACAAACTGCTTCTGTCTCTGAGACTCTTATCTTTGTGTACTTTGTCAACAGAATTATGGCACTGCCATTCTTTTTTCCTAATGAATATTACAAATGAACAACTTAGGGTTTCCTCTCTCTGATATTATACAAATTCTGCTATATATGATAATAACATTTTCTTAAGAGCCTAGCAGCAAAGAAGTAAATATTCATATAAACATCCAAATCTTGCACTAATGTCACAGACATGGAAAACTTTAGATAAGATATAAATAGATGTTAAACTTACTACTGATTAGGGAAATACAACTAAGGAAAAATTATATACTATATTTCATCCAGTGAAAAATATGGAGAGGAAAAAAACACTGCTGGTAGGGGTATAAAGTGGAACAAAATTTTTAGATAAATTTAATAATGCTTGCCAAATTTTAAAATGTGCACACCTTTTGACTGAAATGTAAATTGCTTATAGCTGAGGCTAACGTGTCCCTGAAAATAAAACAACAGATGAAAATACTGAGTGTTACTCAGTTTGAAAGGGCAATTAAAAGAAAAATTACAAATCTAAACTTGCTAAAAATTAAGCAAAAAAGCCTCAAATAGGTTGGGGAATTCATGTGGAGGTCAAAGTGGAAGCAGGTATGAGAAGGTCCTGCAGAAGAAAAGATGGCTACCAAAGTGTTTGAGTCCATCAGCAAGTCTGGCCTGGCCTTAGCTGTTGCAGGAGGTGTGGTAAACTTTGCCTTATATAATGTGGATGCTGGGCAAAGAGCTGTTATCTTTGACCAATTCTGTGTAGTACAGAATATTGTGGTAGGGGAAAAGAGTCACTTTCTCATTCCATGGGTACAGAAACCAATTATCTTTGTCTGCCGTACTCGACCACATAATGTACCAGTCATCACTGGTAGCAAACTTTTACAGAATGTCAACATCACACTGTCCATTGGTGCCTATCACCAGCTAGTTTCCTTGCATCTTGACCAGCACTGGAGAGGACTATGATGATAATGTGCTGCTGTCTATCACTACCGAGATCCTCAAGTTAGTAGTAGCTCATTTTGATGCGGGAGAACTAATCACCCAAAAAGAGCTGGTCTCCAGGCAGGTGAGCAACGACCTTAGGGAGCAAGCAGCCACCTTGGGCTCATCCTGGATGATGTGCCCTTGACACATCTGACCTTTGGAAAGGAGTTCACAGAGGCAGTGGAAGCCAAACAGGTGGCTCAGCAGGAAGCACAGAGTGCCAGATTTGTGGTGGAAAAGGCAGAGCAGCAGGAAAAGGTGGTCATCATTTCTGCTGACCGTGACTCCAAGGCAGCCGAGCTGATCGCCAACTCATGGGCCACTGCAGGAGATAATCTGATCAAGCTGCGCAAGTGGGAGCTGCAGAGGACATTGTGTACCAGCTGTCACACTCTGGGAACATCACCTCCCTGTCAGTGGGGTGGTCTGTGCTTCTCCAGCTGCCCCTGAGGTGCCACCCTGCCTGTACCTCAATGGGCCAACTGGGCCACAGCCCCAGTGATTCTTCACACTGTCTTCCTTCTGCCCGCACCCCAGAAATCACTGTGAAATGTCATGATTGGCTTAAAGTGAAGAAATAAAGGTAAAATCACTTCAGATCTGTCCCCCTAAAAAGAAAGCTTAAAATATTATGGAAAAAACAAAACATCGCTTTGCCTATCTTGTGTATGCATGTTGTATATGGGATGTGATAGTGGAATAATCTTCAGACTATTTATCTGCCTATTTTCCCACTTCATTAATTGTTCTAATTTTAGCTGTCTCAATCCACAACAGGTTTGTTTTGGCCCTGGGAAATCAGAAATGCTCTCAAAGAAGTGAGAAAAACAACCTACTTTTCTGGTACATTCTTTCAGCAACTGCACCGTTTTCCAATGCAAAGATAGATTTCATTTATCACTAAGATTTCCCTCAGCCAAGGAGGGCTTAGATAAGTCTGCTAGGTTTTTTGTTTTTTGTTTCCCAAGACAGAGTCTCCTTTTGTCACCAGGCTGGAGTGCAGTGGCCCGATCTTGGCTCACTGGTGTCTCCACCTCCCACGTTCAAGCGATTCTCCTGCCTCAGCCTCCCAAGTAGCTAAGATTACAGGTGTTCCCCACCACACCTGGCCAATTTATTTTTTAATAGAGATCGGGTTTCACCATGTTGGCCAGGCTGGTCTCGAACTCCTGGCTTCAAGTGATCTGCCCACCTTAGCCTCCCAAAGTGCTGGGATTACAGGCATGGGCCACCATACCCGGCTCTTTGGAGGTTTTTTATTTCAACTAAATGAAGTTGCTAAAAGAAGCAAGCAAGCATCTGAGGCCAAATGCACAAATATCCATAGAGACAACACAGATGTGGAAGTAAAGGAACACTGTTCATTTGATATTTTGCCTTTATTCCTCTGGGCCTATTTTCCCAAACCCTTCTTTAAACTCTCCTCAAAAAGATCAAGATAGACTTGACCTTTCATTACCATATCTTTTTTTTTTTTTTTTTTTTTTTTTTTTTTTTTTTAGACGGAGTTTCGCTCTTGTTACCCAGACTGGAGTGCAATGGCGCGATCTCGGCTCACCGCAACCTCCGCCTCCTGGGTTCAGGCAATTCTCCTGCCTCAGCCTCCTGAGTAGCTGGGATTATAGGCACGCGCCACCATGCCCAGCTAATTTTTTTGTATTTTTAGTAGAGACGGGGTTTCACCATGTTGACCAGGATGGTCTCGATCTCTCGACCTCGTGATCCACCCGCCTCGGCCTCCCAAAGTGCTGGGATTACAGGCTTGAGCCACCGCGCCCGGCCACTCATTACCATATCTTTACAAAGGAGTCACCAAAGCTGCTGAGACCTTGCAGCCAGGGAGAAGAGAAGATCTGAATGCTCAACTGGGCAAGAGAAACATTTATCAGGCAGACCATGAATATCAACCTTCCACCAAATAGGTAAATCTTTACCTTTTTCTTTTCTGGATTTCCAACATTTGCCAGAGCTATAAACCGGGTAGCATGCTGTGCATTTTCCTGTAGAACAATATGGTTTCTAGAACATATTTGAGAGACAAAAAATTACCAATGCTTTTACTTTTGATTTGCAATAACAAAATATGTGGACTCCATGGGGCCATGAAAAGAGCAAAGGTCCTCAGTTCATCACCACAAGTCAAATGATTTCAGATAAATTACTATCTGTCCACCTAGCAGGGCAACAATCCCTACCTCACAAGACTGTTTTAGGAAGAAATGTGATTATGTATTCAGAAAGCATCAAAACTCCAACTTTTGGCTTTAAAAGAATTGTAAAATTGGCAAAATGTTGATAACAACTGAAGCTAAGTGATGGGGACATAAGTGTTCATTTTACTACTGACTCTTCTTTGATGTAATAAAAAGTTAAAATAGGCCAGGCACTTTGGGAGGCTGAGGCAGGAGGACTGCTTGAGCCCAGGAGGTTGAAACCAGCCTGGGCAATATAGTGACACTCTATCTCTACAAAAAAATTTAATTAACTGGGCATGGTGGTGCACACCTATAGCCCCAACTACTCGGGAGGATGAGGTAGGAGAATCACTTGAGCCCATAAGGCTGAGGCTGCAGTGGGCCATGATCATACCTCAGCACTCCAGCCTGGGCAACAGAATGAGATCTTGTCTCAAAAAAAATGTGGTCCTTTGTGTCTGGCTTCATTCACTTAACATAAAGTTTTCAAGGTTCAACCACGTTGTAGCACATATCAGTACTTTATTGCTTTTCCTTGCCAAATAACATTTCATCATATGGATACACCACTTTTAATTTACCTATTTATCATGTGATGGACATTTGGGTTGTCTGCCCTTTTGAGCTATTATGAATAATGCTGTTATGATGATTTATGTACAAGTTTTTGTGTGGACATGTGTTTTCACTTATCTTGGGACAGGAGTAAAATTGCCATTACCATGCTGGTAAGTCTTATGTTTAACCTTACAAGAACTGCTAAACAGTTTTCCAAAGTGGCTGCACCATTTTACATTCTTACCAGCAATGTGTGAGGGTTCCAGTTCCTCCACATCCTTGCCAACACTTGTTATTATGTATTTTCCTTTTTGACTATAGCCATCCTAGTGGGTATGAAATAGTATATCATTGTGATTTTGATTTGCATTACCATAATGGCTAATGATATGAGATGTTTTTATATGCCTATTGGTCAATGTTATATATTCTATGAAAAACTGTATTCAGATTCTTAATAAATGTATAGGTTTTGAGTAGCTTGTTCCCAAAATTTCTGTTTTTGTAGTATATTCTTAGAGAATAAGAGATTTTTCTGGAATGCATATATAGAGATTTAACAGAAAAACCTGAATTATCTACGATTCTGCATTAGGCTGTGAAATTATGGTATGGGGGTATTCTGTTCTTGCTCATTTACATTTTTTGAACTGGCAACAAGTAATATATTACTTTTATAAAAAAGAAGGGAAGGAAGTTATTTTAGGGATAATCCATGCCCTTTATCAGTGAAGATAATTCTGAGTTTACTTAACTCTCTCACTTGTACTGGTTTTCTTAGCAATATATCCTTTAAGAACTCTACCTCTGTATGCCTACTATGTACCCACAAAAATTAGAAATTAATAATTTTTCTTTTTTTTGAGACAGAGTTTCGCTCTTGTTACCCAGGCTGGAGTGCAATGGCATGATCTCAGCTCACTGCAACCTCCGCCTCCTGGGTTCACGCAATTCTCCTGCCTCAGCCTCCTGAGTAGCTCAGATTACAGGCATGTGCCACCATGCCCAGCTACTTTTTTGTATTTTTAGTAGAGACAGGGTTTCACCATGTTGACCAGGATGGTCTCAATCTCTTGACCTCGTGATCCACCCGCCTCGGCCTCCCAAAGTGCTGGGATTACAGGCTTGAGCCACCGCACCCGGCCCAGAAATTAATAATTAAAATAAATAATAACTCTACTTCTGAGTGCAAACTAAAAAATTTTCTTTTTCTTTCTCATTTATTTTTAATTAATAACTAAAAATTGTGTAATTTTATGGTATATGACATGCTGTTTTGTGGGATGACTAAATCAAGCTAATTAACATATGCATTATCTCATGTTTATTTGTGATAAAAAATGTTTTAAAGAAATAGGGCTCGCTATGTTGCCCAGGCTAGAGTGCAGTAGCTATTCACAGGTGTAGTCATTGCACTGTATAGCCTAGAACTCCTGGCTCAGCCTTCCAAGTAACTGGAACTACAGGCACACAGCACCAAGCCGGGCCCTGAAAAGGAAAAAACTGATACACATTCTTGATTCTGAAACTGATGGATTTCCAAAGTGATTTCAAATTAGGGAACAAACTCAGAGAAGATGAATGACTTGAGAGTCACTTATTTCAGTGTCTGAGTAACCAAACGGAGCTAAGATGTTGTATGGTTAAAAACGAACAAGAGAAGTTTACACAGAAGATCCAAGGCAAATTCTTCAAAAAGTCAAAAAGAATAAAATGCTACTCACCGATACGGAAGCCTCTCATAATAGGTCTTTTCCAAAGCAGCGAAATGATATCTTGGTTTCAAGCCTGTGGCAAGACTGGAAACCAAAGCAGAACCACATTTTTTGGTATCCACTTCTCCCTAGTAAAATTTTAGTCATACAAAAACGTAGTCATCCATACAGACCAAAAGTTATCAAGAAATGCAAATAATAAGACATTTTGAAATGTCTTTGAAATTTATACATGAATACAAATGTGGGCAGAAGGAACTGCACATTGAATTGCATACATATGGCAATCAGAGAAAAATCTAACAAGAAAAATCTAACAAACAAGGGAGCTGAACTATTATGAATGTAGAAATAGGAACAACTGTTGGAGGGCAGAGATTAAAAGGTAACTCCTCCACATCAATACCCAAAACATAAATTACTAAAACCTTTTTTGGAAAAGTAAGCTCTTCCTCTGAACCCCACAGACTAGGCTTCTAGTCTTGCTCTGTCTGGGCTTCTAGTCTTGCTTCTAGTCTTGCTCTGTTGCCCAGGCTGGAGTGCAGTGGCACAATCTCAGCTCCCTGCAACCTCTGCCTCTTAGGTTCAAGCAATTCTCCTGCCTCAGCCTCCCTAGTAGCTGGGATTACAGAAATGTGCCACTACGCTTGGCTAATTTTTGTATTTTTAGTAGAAATGGGGTTTCACCATGTTGGCCAGGCTGGTCTCAAACTCCTGACCTCATGATCCGCCTGCCTCGGGCTCCCGAAGTGTTGGGATTACAGGTGTGAGCCACCGCACCTGGCCTCTAGCTTGTTTTGTAGTGCACCTGCAGTTCACACGTACAGACAGTCATAGTCAATGCAGAAAATCAAAATGAAAAGCTAGGTCTCAGGGCTCCTAGGATCCACAGAATATATCTGGCATAGAATATTCAAGGACTTCGTCACATGAGCACATAACCCTTTACTTTGCTTCTGTCAAGGAAGCGGCAGTTTGAGGAAGGGCACAACCAAACCCTTCTTAAGTAATATAAAGTTTGCCCAAAGCTATTCTTGTTCCCAGAATATCCCCCAGATTCTATTAACAACCAATTATGTGATCTCTCACCCATAACATTATTTATGAACTCTATTCTAAGAGAAGGTATTACTTGGAAATAAGCTAACAAAGTTTGTTTTCCAGTAAGTAAAACAGGAATTTCCTTTTGTCTTAAGCTTGTTTTCTTCAGGTTTCTACTGAAGGGCAGGGAATTAGCTGAGGTCAGTCCTAGCATCTTAGGGACTGATGAACTATACTTTTCTCCTCCATAAAAATACTGTGTGGTTATTTATAAGCCTTGATCAAAATCAATTTTTAGCTCCCTGCAAAATGAAAGGCCTCATTTTCTCATCCTTCCTTACAGAGCATCACATGTGTCTTTCTCTCTGCCTTCATCACTCCAGCAGTCCCCCTCTGGATCTGCCCTAGCTTTGCTATATCCTTGTGCTCTAACCAGCACTACCCTTTGTATTCTACATAAAGAGCAACGACAGGTTTGTCAAAAAGGAAGACAGCCTTGACCGTTTTCCTTTCAACATCCTCCTTGACAATGCCTGGTATCCTCTTGGCCTTTCTGGTCATGGACACATGGTGATGAAGCTGGCAGTGGGTGGTGTACAGGCTCCACTTCTGGATCATCACCGATAATCCTGAATCCATCCATGGAGATTTGTCCTCAAATGCATTCTTATATTTCCCCTCAATGAAGCTCAGCCAATGCTTTCTGCCCTCACACAGAAATCTTTTCAAAATCTTCCTTAGGCTTACTTCCACCAACAAGTGTAGTATTTAACTCCCCTTGACAGTTGTCACTCCTGGTGTACCATCCATTTCAAGATTACTCATAAAACATTAAAATCTGGCCAGGCATGGTGGCTCACACCTGTAATCCCAGCACTTTGGGAAGCCAAGGCAGGTGGATCACTTGAGCCCAGGAGTTCAAGACCAGCCTGGGCAACCCCTTCTCTACTAAAAATACAAAAATTAGGCCAGTGCAGTGGATCATGCCTGTAATTTCAGCATTTTAGGAGGCTGAGGCGGGCGGATCACTTGAGGTCAGGAGTTCAAGACCAGCCTGGCCAACATGGTGAAACCCAATCTCTACTAAAAATAGCAAAAAAATTAGGTGTGGTGGTACATGCCTGTAATCTCAGCTACTCAGGAGGTTGAGGCCAGAGAATCGCTTGAACCCAGGAGGAGGAGGTTGGAGTGAGCCGAGATTGCACCACTGCACTCCAGCCTGGGCACCAGAGTAAGACTGTCTCAAAAAAAAAAAAGTAGTGAAGCCACAAAACATTAAGAGGCTTAGAAAAGGGCATTTGAAACAGATAATAAAAACTTCATTTATAATTAAGATTTCAGCAGTCTCATCTATGAATCACACTTTTATGAAATTAACTTTTGATCTGGTCAGCTGATACACCTTTTAGAATCCTGAAAATTTTAACAAAAGACTTTTTCTAATGAAAGATACCCAAGAGCTAAAACACTCAATATAAACAGGAAAAGAAAAAAGGCCCAACTCAAGCCAATGCAATTCGCTTTTAGAAAATTCAACTAAACAAGCTCTACTCACAGAAGAATTCCCAAAGGTCCCCACATACTTGGGCCATGGGGATGTGAGCAAGATATCAACACCCTTAAACTGGGAGGTTGTACACAGCATCATTCTCAGAGAAGACACATCCTTGGGACTAAAACTATAACCTGGTACTGGCTCATTTAAGGACTCCGTCCCACTGAGGTACACAATCTGCAGCCCCGAGCTTCCAGTGAAGATACCTTTACGACCTGGGTTCAAAATAAAATGAACAAATTTTAGTCAAAATTGCAGAATGAAAAGCCATCAATATGGGGATGAATCTCCCATGAGTCTCCTACGTCCCTGCCATTTTACATGTCTTAAGTGTAAACGCTCCGGCAGCTCCCTTCTGGTTGTTAGGTATCAATGGTGAATGGCTACAACAGTATTCCTGTTCAGTAAGTATGAACAGCCCTACATGGAGGCTGCTGGAACCCACGGGCCAGTCTGTTTACGCAAGGTGCCTTACAATATTACTGGAAAAACTCAGGAAGAGAAGATTAGGAAAAAGGCTTTCTGCCTTCTAGAGAAGACTCTACATGGACTTAAACCCAGACATCTGCACACAGGAAAAAGCAATGAGAAGAAACATACAGTTCAAAGGAAGCTATAGTCTAGAAAAGATGCATTCTTCCGGCAGGCAGCAACTTCCAAGTGAAGGAAAACATTTGGAAAGAGCGAGTGTTTAGGAAAATTTAGAGACTCTATTCTCTTCTAGGGTTATTCCTGGCTTGTGGCCATGTTTCCAATCCCTCCTGTTGCCTCCAAGACCTTGCTCCATCAATTTTCACCTCCCTTTCATCTAATGAGTCTCCTTAGCTGGCTCTCTCTGTTCAGAAGAAAACATGCTCAGCCATCCAAAATGAATACACATACTAAGAAACTTCCTCCTCTTTAGTTTTGAATTTCTGAAGAGTAGTCCGTGCTAAGTACTTTACCTCTTTTTTGTTTGTTTGTTTGTTTGAGACAGAGTCTCACTCTGTCGCCAGGCTGGAGTGCAGTGGCACAATCTCGACTCACTGCAACCTCTGCCTCCCAGGTTTAAGCAATTCTCCTGCCTCAGTGTCCCAAGTAGCTGGGACTACCAGCATGCGCCACCATTCCCAGCGAATTTTTGTATTTTTAGCAGAGATAGGGTTTCACCATGTTGGCCAGGATGGTCTTGATCTCTTGACCTCGTGATCCACCCACCGTGGCCTCCCAAAGTGCTGGGATTAGAGGCGTGAGCCACTGCGCCTGGCCTACTTTACCTCTTAATTAGTTCCTTAACCCACTGCAATCAGTTTCCCTCTCCTATCACTGTCTTAAAGGTCACCCTATATATGCCTGTGTTCTCCTGAAACTATGTTCTCTTCACTATTCTATGAAGTTGACAATATCTTTACCTCTCAAACAGTACCCTAAGTACTTTTATGTCTCTTTTCCTACCCCCTAGATGAAGATATACCATTCCATTCCTACCCACCAAGGTACTATCATCTACCTGCTACCCTTCTGATTGTATTTCTTCCTTAATAATTTGATCCTCTTCTCAGCTCTGTTTTCCATCATTATGGGACCAACTCCCCAAAGTCTATACTCTTCAACATTGATACTCTACAACAGGCGTCCCCAAACTACAGCCCGCAGGCTGCATGCGGCCCCGTGAGGCCATTTATCTGGCCCCCCGCCACACTTCAGGAAGGGGCACCTCTTTAACTGGTGGTCAGTGAGAGGAGCACAGTATGTGGCAGCCCTCCAACGGTCTGAGGGACAGTGAACTGGCCCCCTGTGTAAAAAGTTTGGGGACGCCTGCTCTAGAAAGAACTCTCGGGCTGGGCAAGGTGGCTCATGCCTGTAATCCCAGCACTTTGGTAGGCCAAGGCAGTTGGATTACGTGAGGTCAGGAGTCTGAGACCAGACTGAACAACATGGTGAAACCCTGTCTCTACTAAAAAATACAAAATTAGCCAGTCATGGTGGCACACACCTATAATCCCAGCTACTCGGAAGGCTGAGGCAGGAGAATTGCCTGAACCCAGGGGGCAGAGATCAGTGAGCCGAGACTGTGCCATTGCAGTCCAACTGGGGAAAAACTCCATCTCAAGAAAACAAGAACTCTCACTTCCAACTATATGTTGAATGTCCTGCCAGTACTTCAAGCTCACCATCTCATGTTCACTACCAAGTTCCTTGCTTGATCCTCCTACTGGATCCAAAAAATCTATTTCACAGAAATAACCCAAGTACCTCAGCTGCTCTTTCTACTCCTAACACTAAATTTACATAGTAAAATGGCTGCCAAATATCTACAGTAACGCCCTTAATCCAAATCTAAAAATTATTAACAAGAACTGCCATAAGTCAGGCCCATGTTAAAATCTACAACAGAATTTCAAAATGTGTATCTCATACCTGTAGTTAAAAATAAAAAACAGGCCAGGTGCGGTGACTCATGCCTGTAATCCCAGTACTTTGGGAGGCCGAGGCAGGCGGATCACCTGAGGTTGGAAGTTCGAGACCAGTCTGGAGAAACCCTGTCTCTAATAAAAATACAAAAAAAATTAGCCAGGCATGGTGGCGCATGCCTGTAATCCCAGCTACTCAGGAGGCTGAGGCAGGAGAATCACTTGAACCCGGGAGGCAGAGGCTGCAGTGAGCCGAGACTGTGCCATTGCACTCCAGCCTGGGCAACAAGAGCAAAACTCCGTCTCAAAAAAAAATTATAAAAATAAAAATAAAAATAAACAGTGCTCACTTCAGCAGCACATATACTAAAACTGGAAAGACAGAGAGAATATTAGCATGGCACCTGACCGAGGATGACATGCAAATTCATGAAGAGTTCCATATTACAACAACAACAAATAAAGTTCTTCCTTCAATTTTTGTTTAAAGAAGCCCCATAGAATTAGTGCAAAATAAGACTGCTAACATGAGGGCCATAGCCAAACAGAGATTAATGCCAAGATGAACTATGACAGGGAAGGAGAGAGAGACATTTACAGCAAAGGAAATGCAGAAGCTTTCTAGAGAAAAAAATGAGTTGAATGATCTAAGAGGCAGCAGACCAGCAGATGGCAGAGTGGGGGGATGGGGAATAAAAGCAAAATTTAAGAGTGGTTTTGAAAATGGCCAGACATTGAAAGAGCCACTTAAAAGCAATAGAGAGGGTTGTGGAGGAAATAACTTTAAGCAGGAACCGAAGAGTGTACCTGGAACCAGAAAAAGCAGAGTAAAAAACCCGAAAGAATAGCATTAAAAACTTGAGTTGCCAAAACCTTAGAGTGAAACCTAGAGCTATCACTAGGTGGGAGCCTAATCAACAAGTAAGCTGTATGTATCTACCAAGATTGTATGGTAAGGCCACATACATGACATTTCCTTTATTTGAACATAGTTTATTCCTTAAGTATTTCATATACTGTAGACAAGGAGTTTATCTCTTTACTTGGCTAAACAAGTATGTACTGGGTTGTGGGAACACAACAAGATTGGGGCTAAGTGGTAGAGATAATAAAGGAAAAATGCCAACATCCTATGGGCATTGTCCTAAGGGCATAGCAGCACATATACAGACTTTGGGAAAGAACCCTCCAACTCCCATTATCTCAGGCTGTCAACAACGAAAAATCTAGCCAAAAATTTGCTGGGAGACTAATTCCTGAGAACATTATATTATGTTCATTACAAATACAACAAATATCAGCCAGGCACAGGGGCTCACACCTGTAATCCCAGCACTTTGGGAGGCCAAAGTGGGTAGATCACGAGGTCAGGAGATCAAGACCATCCTGGCTAACACAGTGAAACCCCATCTCAACTAAAAATACTAAAAATTAGCCAGGCGTGGTGGTGGCAAGTGCCTGTAATCCCAGGTATTCAGGAGGCTGAGGCAGGAGAATCACTTGAACATGGGAGGTGAAGGTTGCAGTGAGCTAAGATTACACCACTGTACTCCAGCCTGGCCAACAGAGCAAGACTCCATCTCAAAAAAACAAAACAAAACAAATATAAGAAATATCAGCTTACCCAGATAAGTAATGTTTTCAGCTAATTCACATCCATCAGCATCCTGGAAATATTTTACTGTTTCCTGGTTATTAGCACCAAGCACATATGTCTGAATAGGAGCTAGTGAAGGAAACAGACATGACACCATACAGTTATCAGATCTGCTTCAGAACTTGAGAAATGCTTCTCTATAGAAAAATATATTATAGCAAATAGTCTATGCATTCACATTCCCCACATAGCAATCCTAAATGCAGAAGTGCTGTCCACTAAGGATATACTACACAAAACCTTGTAGCTTAACTTTTTTTTTTTCTTTTTGAGGACAGAGCCTTGCTCTGTCACCCAAGCTGGAGTGCAGTGACACAATCTTGGCTCACTGCAAACCCTGCCTCCCCGGTTCAGGTAATTTTGCTCCCTCAATCTCCTGAGGAGCTGGGATTACAGGTGTGCACCACCATGCCCAGCTAATTTTTCTATTTTTTGTAGAGACGGGGTTGCATCACGTAGGCCAGGCTGGTCTCGAACTCCTGACTTCAGGTGATCCGCCTGCCTTGGCCTCCCAAAGTGCTGGGATTACAGGCATGAGCCACAGCGCCCAGCCAGGAAATTCTTAAATAATGAAAAACAACTCAGAAAGAACTGTGGCCCTTGAAATTTTATTAGAAATCATATGTTAAATAAAAATAATTTCTATACCTTTCTTGATGCCAGTCTTATACTCCTCCCATTCAGCATCTGGGGTGGAGCCAAAGAAATTTCCTACACACAACAGCAGCTAAAATGAGTTTTTTAAACAGATATATAAGATTTTAAAATACCAAACAGTACATAATTGATAGTAACATTTAATTAGTTATTTAATAGTTTCAAATCAGTTTTTTATTCTCAATCCATTTGCAGATTTCAATATACAATTCTTTAGCAGCAATTGTAATAGTTACTGATTCTACGAATTATTAAGTTTTGGCTCTCTGGCTGTCAAATTCAAGTTAGAGATGGGTAAGAGAGAGTCAAGGAACTAAACTTGTAAAACAAGTTAGAATTCAAGTGCTCCTCAAATATTCCCAGTCCCACTCTACCACTCAGCTCTCTCCACGTATCCTTCCCTGGAATATACAGTCACAGAGAAATAGATCTTTAAAGAATCCCCATGTGAAACAAAAAAATTTAAAATATTAGAAACTCTTAGAAATACAGGGCATAAAAAACACATTTCCTGCCTGTTGTCTTTACTCAACCTTTAACCCAATGAACAAATTATCCTCATACTTGGAATACTCTCTTCTGCACTCTTAGGAGTTTACAGTCTAGCTGGCAACTATATACAACATTCATATAGGGCTCTTAAGCTCGTGAAGCACTGGCATGTATGTTATCTGACTTAACCCATACCACATTCATAAAATAGATCTGTGCCTCACAAACCTAGGGGTCAGAATCACTTAGGGAAGTGTTGCTAGTCTGTTTTCAGTTTTTTTGTACAGTGATAAAGTAACAAGATTCAACTTCAAAAAACATAAAGGTCAATAGTAAATAGTAAACAGGTCTCCCTCCCCCAACCACTCAGAAGCTCCTGAGTTCCTATGCTCATGAAGGGAACTCAATTTAACAAAAATGGTGAGTATGTATTCAATCAAGACCTAAAGGAGCTCAAACTTTATTTTTATTTATGACTACAAAGGTAAAATTAAATTCAGTAAAAACAAACGTCTTACATCAAAGTTTCCACTTTTCTTCTGAATTGCTCGAACTCTATTGAATAAAATATCAAACTTTCCTTCAACATCTCCACAAGCCAAGCTGCAAAGAAAGAGATTAACAGATTTGAGATTACAGCAATTCAGGAACAAATGGGCCTGCCAGGTTTCCTATATACTAGTCTTTTGGATGGATTAGATAGATAGATGATCTAGTCTCTCTGCAGTTACCTTACAAGGTTCAGTGCACTGGGCAGATCCACTAAGAGTCTCACCAATGCCTCCCACTCGCCATATCTAAACTTTAGCTTATCATTTACTCCACAACTGAGCCAGCTTCTCCTCATTCCTAAGTTTTGTGGACATGTCTATGGCTGACATGGCCAACAAGTATCAAAAATCCCTGATCCGGTCACCAAGTCCCATCAATTCCTTTTTTCAAACATCTTTCACATTCATTCTATCCTTTTTATTTTGACTCCTACTATCTTATTACAGAGCTTCAGTCATTCACTTGGTAAAAAGGTACTGGATACTTAAAATTTGTGAAGTACAATATGCCAAGTAAACTATGCCAAGAACATGTTGGCAGTACAAGGTGGAGGAAGACTCGGTTTAAGCCTCAAAGAGTTTATAATCAAGGAAAGGAAGACACTCTAATCATTATAAATCTGTAAGAAAAGGGCA
This sequence comes from Saimiri boliviensis, assembly GCF_048565385.1. Lineage (NCBI taxonomy): Eukaryota > Metazoa > Chordata > Mammalia > Primates > Cebidae > Saimiri > Saimiri boliviensis. The sequence continues at coordinate 84,847,949 of NC_133460.1, forward strand.
CCACAGGAGGTATGTGTCAAATTACGGGGTAGGAGGTACAAAACGGCAAGAGCTGATGATAAGGTAAACTGGCCCTAGATTGTGAAGTGACTTTTACTATCCTCTCATTTCTGAGTTTTTCTAATTCTGTTTTACATGGTTTTCCCATGGCTCGTATAATTTTCTTAATGTGTTTTAACTCATCTTGAAACGTTAAAATTTTATTGTTTTGTAAATGTGTCTTTCTGATGTGCTTTTATTGTCCAGCTCAACTTTTTTTTTTTTTTTTTTTTGAGACAAAGTCTCACTCTATTACCCAGGCTGGAGTGCAATGGTGCAATCTCTGTGCTCACTGCAACCTCTACATCCCAAGTTTAAGCAATTCTCCTGCCTCAGCCTCCCAAGTAGCTGGGATTACAGGCATGCACCACCACACCCAGCTGAGTTTTTGTATTTTTAGTAGAGACGGAGTTTCTCCATGTTGGCCAAGCTGGTCTCAAACTCCTGACCTCAGGTGATACACCCACCTCGACCTCCCAAAGTGGTGGGATTACAAGCATGAGCCACCGCACCCAGCGACGTGTGTGTGTGTGTGTGTGTGTGTGTGTGTGTGTGTGTATCTATATATAGATATATATATATTTATCTATCTATCTATCTATCTATCTATCTATCTATATATTTTTTTGAGACAGGGTCTCACTCTGTCACCCAGGTTAAACTGCAGTGGCATGACCTTGGCTCACTGGAGCCTCTAACCCCCACCCCCTGGCTCAAGCGATCCTCCTACCTCAGCCTCCCAACTAGCTGGGACCACAGGCATGTGCAACCACACCTGGCTTTTTCTTTCTTTCTTTTTTTATTCAAGTAGAAATGAAGTTTCACCATGCTGCCCAGGCTGGTCTCAAACTCATCTGCCCACCTCTGCCTCCCAAAGTGCTGGGATTACAGGCATGAGCCACTGTGTCCAGCCTCACCAAACATTTTCAAGCAGGATAGTGACATAATACTTTTTTTTTGAGATGGAGTCTCACTCTGTCATCCAGCCTGGAGTGCAATGGTGTAATCTTTGCTCACTGCAACATTTGCCTCCTGGGTTCAAGTGATTTTCCTGCCTCAGCCTCCTGAGTAGCTGGGATTACAGGTGCCCAAAACCATGCCTGGCTAATTTTTTATTTTTAATAGAGATGGGGTTTCACCGTCTTGGCCAGACTGCTCTCAAAACTCCTGACTTCAGGTGATCTGCCCACCTCGGCCTTCCAAAGTGCTGGGATTACAGGCGTGAGCCACCACGCCCAGCGCGAGCCACCATGCCCGGCGCCATAATCTTATCCGCTTTAGAAAGATCATTTTAGTCACAGTAAAAGATGGTCTGAAAGAACAGGTGATTATAAGCAAAAATATCAACAAGAAGGGCAATGACTAACGAAGATGAGGAGAGGCACAGATGAGAAATTTAGAATCTGAAAACAAACTGGAGTGGAGAAGTAGGATGGGAAATGAGGGAGAAGTAGGAACAGAGGGTAACCGCAAGGCTGAACAACTGAGTCCTGTTATGGCAAAGGAAGATCAGAGAAAAATACAGTGACTCTAGCATTAGATTCAAAGTAGAGAATATGCTTATATTTCATCTAATGCCTTCTCTTCTTCCTATGCATCCTACATTTAGTCATCAGTTTAATCTTCTTTCCTCAAAAACATTGAGCGGTTCTCCACTGCCTATGGAACCAGAGCTTTCCACAGGTCCTGACAAGTCGTCTTTCTAGTGCTTTCTCCAAGTTTTCTTAACTGAAACCTTACCTACTGGAATTTGATTACTCTCTGCCTCTGTCATTCCCTAGTGGAGGTAACTACCTAATAGTCCCACCCTACCCATCCTGAATCTAAGTTTTTCCCATCCTTCAAGGTCTAGCACATTTCTGAAGCCTTCCTGGCTGGCTCAGAAGTCATCCCCTTCTCAAACCCTTAGAAAACCATATTACAGCATTTCAAAGCAAGCTCTGTCATAAACTAAGAGCACTTTTATTTATATTTTGAGCACCACCTCCTCTAGGAAGCCTTCTAATACCTATCAGTTACCAATTTTGAGTGTTCCCACATGATCCTGCATTTCTTCCATTACAGTTGTCACATGGAATTATCACTGCTTCTGTGAGATCCAATGTCCAGTTTATACATCATGAGGTACCTCAGCTCCTCATCTGGGCCCTTTTCCAGTGTTCTCTATCCCACTGAATAAATATAGAAACCTATGACCCAACAGGGCCAACTCCTTTTCACTCACAATTAAACCATCACAAGCCTTGTTGATTTCACTTGCCTAATAAACCTTGAATCCCTCAACTTTTCCTCTGCCATCATTCTACCTAATTCCAGCTGTTCTCTGCTTTGGCTCTGATTTGTTCTCCACATTGCAGCCAGAACTACTTTCCAAAATGAAAATTGAACCATGCCAAGGTGTTCTTAAACATTTTGGTAAACTTTTTAAGTTAAAGACAAAAATACAGTTATGTGTCATATAACAATGTTTTGGTCAACAAAGGACTACATATGACAGTGGTCCCATTAAGATTATAATGAAACTGAAAAATTCCTATCACCTAGTGATGTCCTCCTAGCCATCTGTAACATCATAGTGCAATATATTACTCATTTGTTTGTGGTAATGCTGGTATAGTAACAAACCTACTGGGCTGGTGGTTATAAAAAGTATAGCACATACAGTATGTACAGTAGATATTTGACAATAATTGGTTTATATACAATACTTAGTATGCTATAGACTTTTTTTGAGACAGAGTCTTGCTCTGTCACCAGGATGGAGTGCAGTGGCCCATCTCAGTTCACTGTAACCTCCACATCCAGGGTTCAAGTGATTCTCCTGCCTCAGCCTCCCAAGTAGCTGGGACTATAGCTAACTTTCGTATTTTTAGTACAGACAGGGTTTCACCATGTTGGCCAGGCTGGTCTCAAACTCCTGACCTCATGATCTGCATGCCTCAGCCTCCCAAAGTGCTGGGATTACAGGCATGAGCCACTGCACCCAGCTATTATGCTATACTATTTACTGTTATTTTAAAGTATACTCCGACTTATTGAAAGAAAAAAAAATTAACTGTAAAAGAGCCTCAGGCATTGTTATCATAGGAGATGACAGCTTTATGCATATTACTACTGAAGCCCTTCCAGTGGGACAAGATATGGAGGTGGAAGCCAGTAATACTGATGATCCTGATCCTGTGTAGGCCTAGATTTATGTGTGTGTTTGTGTCTCAGTTTGTAACAAAAAAAAGTTTAAAGCCAGGGACAGTGGCTCATGCCTGTAATCCCAGCACTTTGGGAGGCTGAGACAGGAGGTTCACTTGAGCCCAGGAGTTCAAGACCAGCCTGGGTAACATAGCAACACCACAGCTCTACAAAAAATACAAAAATTAGCCAGGTGTGGTGGCTTGTGCCTTAATGCCAGCTACTCAGGAGGCTGAGGTGGGAGAATCACTTGAGCCCAGGAGGCTGAGGTTGCAGTAAGCCATGATTACACAACTGTACTCCAGCCTGGGCAACAGTGAGACCCTGTCTCAAAAAAAATAAATAAATAAAGTTAAAAAATAAAATGAAAAAAAAATTAATAGAAAAAAGATTGTAGAATAAGGATATAAAAAAAAATTTTTGTACCACCGTACAATGTGTTTTGTGTCTTAAGCTAAGTTTTATAACGAGAGTCAAAGGGTTAAAAAAAACTTAGTTTGTAAAGTAAAAGCTACAGTAAACTAAGGTGTATTGTTGAATATGAATGTTTCTATAAATTTAATACAGATTAAGTGTACAGTACTCATAAAGTCTACAACAGTGTAAAGTAATATATTCACTCACCTCTTACCGACTCAGAGAAATTTTCAGTTCTGCAAACTCCATTCATGATGTGTCCTACATATATTTTCTCTATATACAGTATTTTATATATACAGTATTTCCATTTTTCCTATATACAGTATTTTCACTGTACCCTTTCTATATTAAATACAAAAATACTGTTATGTTACAATTGCCTACAGTATTCAGCACAGTAACATGGTGTACAGCTTTGCAGCCTAGGAGCAACAGGTTATAATAATACGGCCTAGGTGTACAGGAAGCCATACCATCCAGGTCTGTGTAAGTACACTCAAGGATGTTCCCACAACGATGAAATCGCCTAACAATTCATTTCTCAGAAGATAACCCTGCTGTTAAGCAATGCATTACTGTATTTACCAAGGCTCAATCCTAACTTTCTTGAAAAGTCTTCTTGACTCCTACCATTAAGCCAAATACCCCTCTTATGCACTCTCCCAGAACCTCGAACTTTTTCTTACTAAAATTTACCACTATTGCAATTTTTTTCTGAAACAGGGTTTCAGTTTGTCAACCAGGCTGGAGAGTAGTGACACGATCACAGCTCACTGCAGCCTCGACCTCCCCAGGCTCAGGTGGTCCTCCCGCTTCAGTCTCCCAATTAGCTGGCACCACCACGCCGAGTAATTTTTTTTTTTTTTTTTTTTTGGTAGAGATGGGGCCTTGCTATATTGCCCAAGCTGGTCTTGAATCCCTAGGCTCAAGCGATCCTCCTGCTTCAGCCTCCCGGGTCGTTGGGATTATAGGTGTGAGCCGCTGCACCTGTCCCTATCACTATGGTAACTTTACATTTAACTGGATTCCTTTTTTCTTCTTCTTCTTCTTCTTCTTCTTCTTCTTATTTTTGACGGACCCTCGCTATGTTACCCAGGCTGGAGTCCAGTGGTGCAATCTCGGCTCGCTGTGCAACCTCCGCCTCTGGGTTCAAGTGACTGATCTGCCTCAGCCTCCCAAGTAGTTGGGATTACAGGCACGCGTCACCACGTCTGGCTAATTTTTTTATTATTAGTAGAAATGGGGTGTCACCATGTTGGCAAGGCTGGTCTCGAACTCCTGACCTCAAGTGATCCGACCACCTCAGCCTCCGAAAGTGCTGTGATTACAGGTGTGAGCCACTGTGCCCAGCCATTATCTGGATCCTTAGTACCCGTCCCTCTAGAGTCTAGACTATACGCTCCATTAAGACAGGAACTCCATCTGTTGCAACATCTAGCACAATGTCCGGCACACTGCAGTTCTGCAATAAATACTCGTTGAATGAAGCCCTCTCTTCTCCACCACCACACCCCGCCCCGGAAAACGTGCGCCAGGGAAGAACCCCTATCTTCTCTGTCCACCACTGTCCAGGGCCCATCAGTGGATCCGATGGTTAAGATGTATTTGGTGAATAAATGGGGTCAGGAGAAACGAAGGGGAAAGGATGTGTCAGAGGCCAGGACTGCTCCCTAAGATGCAAGAGGCCTAACTCTGGGAGCTTCCGCCTCTCCAACGAGTGTCGTCAGGAGAAACCCCCTCAGAGGCGAAAAGACAAGAAAAAGAGCTCAGCACCGGCCAGGCAAAGACGTGACCGAAGCTCCTCGGCAGCCCCGTGTCTCCCTGCCTTTTCCTTCTCCCTTCCTGTTACGGGAAAGGCTCCCGCCCGGGTCGACACCTACATATACACACACGAGAGAAACACAGAGAGAGAGGCTTCCATTCAGGGTCACTCACAGGCGCAGCGGTTTCTGTGCCATCTGTCCGAATAGTGTGGGTTGTGACTCCCACCTAAAATTGGGACTGCGAATCCGCGCTCCTTGAAAAAGTGCGACCGCGCAGCAATCAGACGTCAGCGCGCTCCAGCCAATAACTGTTCACTTACTTACGGAGAGCGCCGAGGGACAGAACCCTCTCTCAGGTGGTTGCGCTTCAAGGAAGAATCAAGAGGGAATGTGAGGAGTGGAGGGAGAAAGGAAGTGACCAAAAGGATTCCAATTACGACTTAAAAAATTTTTTTTCAGAGCATTTGAAGCGAGTGAACGACTAAGAAATACAGAGCACAATGTCGGGTTCTAACCTAACCTAACCATATCGGGCTAGTGAGCAAGACGGATCCCCTCTATCCACATTTTTTGTAAGTTTTTAATCTATCAAAAAGTTAAAAGAGGCTCGGCGCGGTGGCTCACACCTGTAATTCCAGCACTTTAGGAGGCCAAGGCAGGTGGCTCACCTGAGGTCAGGAGTACAAGACCATCCTGGGCAACATGGTGAAACCCCGTCTCTACTAAGAATACAAAAATTAGCCAGTGAGGTGGGGGGCGCTGAGGCAGGAGAATTGCTTGAACCCAGGAGGCAGAGGATGCAGTGAGTCAAGATCAAGCCATTGCACTCCAGCCTGGACAACAAGAGCGAAACTCCGTCTCAAAAATAAATTAATTAATTAAATTAAATAAATCCAGAAAAGAAAAAGTTAAAAGAATAATGGTTATTACCTTGATTTAGTAAGTCTCAGCATGTTGCCAAATTTGCTTGTGCTGTCTTTCTATCAAAATGCCCAAGCCTTTCTATTCTTACTTAATCATTTGAAAGTTACGTGCACACAACAGGAATACCTCCGTATGCATAAGATTAGGACAGCCTTCTACATAACCATAATACTATTAATACATCTAAGAAAAGTAACATTAATTCAATAATATCGCCTAATATACATCCATATTTAAAGTTCACCGTTTGTCCCCCTAAATTGATTTTATATTTGGGGCTTGTTTTGATTCAAGATCCAATCAAGTTTCACACTTGCATTTTGTTTGGTCTCTAGTCTATTTTAATCTACAAAAGCCCTCTTACCTCTTTGGTTTTAGTTTTCATAATACTGACTTTTTGAAGGGCTCAGGCCAAATGGTAGAAAAAAAGTGTGTAAGGAAATGGAAACGAGAGAGTTCCTGACGACGGTGGGGAAGGGAAGACTCATCAAGGGCATCCAAATAATTCAAAACTAATTAAAACATAAAATACACTTTGGGAGGCCGAGGTGGGTGGATCACGAGGTCAAGAGATCGAGACCATCCTGGTCAACATGGTGAAACCCCGTCTCTACTAAAAATACAAAAAAAAAAAAAAAAAAATTAGCTGGGCATGGTGGCACGTGCCTGTAATCCCAGCTACTCAGGAGGCTGAGGTAGGAGAATTGCCTGAACCCAGGAGGCGGAGGTTGCAGTGAGCCGAGATCGCGCCATTGCACTCCAGCCTGGGTAACGAGAGCGAAACTTCGCCTCAAAAAAAAAAAAAAAAAAAAAAAAAAAAAAAAAAAAAAAACATAAAATAAGTTTAAAGAAGAACTACAGCCCAGGCACATTGGCTCATGCCCGTAATCCCGGCACTTTGGGAGGCTGAGGCAAGAGATTCACTTGAGACCAGGAGTTCAAGACCAACCTGGGCAACATAGCAAGACCTTGTCCCTACTACAAATTAAAAAAAAAAAAAAAAAAAAATTAGCTGAGCAGGGTGGCACATGCCTATACTCCCAGCTACTCCAGAGGCTGAGGTGGGAGGATCACTTGAGCCCAGGAGATAGAGGCTTCTGTAAGCTATAACCTTGCCACTGCACTCCAGCCTGGGTGACAGACCAAGACCCTGTCTCAACAAACAAACAAACAAAACTACAAAGTTCTGGCTTTTCCCAAAGCTTCTGCAAGGCCTCTTTTTCGTTGGTTCGTTTCTTGCCTCATAAACACTGATGCCTCTGCTTTGCTGTCACAAAAGCATGCATTTTTTCCTACTCTTTGAATAATACAGCACTGCTCAGGAGTGGCACTCAAGACTGAATCTTGAAGAAGAGAAGTTTGCCAAACATGAGCAGGTAATAATTCCAAGAAGAGGATACAAAAGTAAGATATTAAAACCCATCTGTGTGGACCTCAGCAGTCCTACAGCAGAGGGGCCTGACTGGTATTAAAAAACAAAACAAAAACAAAACAAAACAAAAAAAACTCATCTGTATTGAAAAACCAAAAGACTGCACAAAAAAGACTGTTAGAAATAATAAATGAATTCAGTAAAAGTTGCAGGATACCAAATCAACATACAAAAACCAGTAGCATTTACATGCACCAACAGCAAACAATCTGAAAAAGAAATCAAGAAAGCAATCCCATTTTACGATAGCTACAAAGAATATAAACTACCTAGGAATCAATTTAACCAAAGAAGTGAAAGATCTATACAAGAAAAGCTATAAAATACTGATGAAAGCAATTAAAGAGAACACACCAAAAAAGGGAACGATATTCCATGCTCATGGATTGGAAGAATTAATATTGTTAAAATGACCACACTACCTAAAGCAATTTATAGTTCAATGCAATCCCTATCAAAATACAAACGGCATTCTCCAGAGCAAGGATCCCCCAACCCTGGGCTATGGACCAGTATCCATCTGTAGCCTGTTAGGAACCAGAATGCACAGCAGGAAGTGAGTGGTAGGCAAGTGAGCATAACCACCTGAGCTTGCTTCCTGTCACATCAGTGGTGGCATTCGATTATTTATAGAGGCCAGAACCTTATTGTGATCTGTGCATGTGAGGGTTCTAGGGCAAAGAATCTGATGTAGGCCAGGTGAGGTGGCTTATGCACTTTGGGAGGGCAAGGCAGGCAGATCACGAGGTCAGGAGTTCAAAACCAGCTTGACCAGCACTTGAAACCCCTGTCTCTTGTAAAAATGCAAAAATAAGCCGGGTGTGGTGGCACACTCCTGTCATCCCAGCTACTCAGAGGCTGAGGCAAGAGAATCACTTGAACCTGAGAGGCAGAGGTTGCAATAAGCCGAGATCACCCCACTGCACTCCAGCCTGGGCAACAGAGCAAGACTTCATCTGAAAAAAAAAAAAAAAAAAAAAAATCTGACGCCCGAACCATCCCCCCCATTCCTACACTCAGCTCTCTTTTTCTAATGTAAATGTCATACACTATTGTTTTATTTGACTAAGCTTCAGGACTGTTTTGTAAAGCACAGTGGGATAGATGTGGCATGTGCCAGCCACAGTTTCCACCGTTTCCAGAGTGTGGAGAGGCAGCACCACTGCTCTCGAGGTTAATGACAACTCAATAAAGCACCACTTTTATTTTTTGCAGTCTTCAATTTGACAATAAAGCACCACTTTTATTTTTTGCAGTCTTCAATTTGAGAAAGGCAAGAAATAATATTTTCAATAAATAGGTTCATACCATTAAAATCCACCCCCCCTGCTCCCCCCACACCCATGGAAAAATTGACTTCCACAAAAGCTGCCCCTGGTGCCAAAAAGGTTAGGAACCACTGCTCTACAGAAATAGAAATAGAAAAAAAAATTACAAAATCTATGTAGAACCACAAAAGACCCCAAAGAGCCAAAGTAATCCTGAACAAAAAGCACAAAGCTGAAGGCATCACACTACCCAACCTCAAAATCTACTACAAAGCAATAGTAACCCAATCGGTATGGTACTGGCATAAAAATAAGACACATAGACCAATGGAACAGAAACTCGCATATAAATCCATGCATTTACAGCCAACTCATTTTATGTTAGCACCAAAAGTACATAGAACATACAATGAGGTGCCAAAAACATACAATCAAGAAAGGACAGTCTCTTCCAAGACAATGATCTGGGCAAAAATTTTTTGATTTCAAAAGCACAGGCAACAAAAGCAAAAATAGACTAACAGGATTATATCAAACTAAAAAACTTCTGCACAGCAAAGGAAACAATCAACAAAGTGAAGAGACAACCCACAGAATGGGAGAAAATATTTGCAAAGTATCCATCTGACAAGGTATTAATAACTGGAATAAATAAAATAAGGAGCTCAAACAACTCAATAGCAAAAATACCATAAATAATTATATTTTAAAATGGGCAAATGTCACATGTGGTGGTGATTGCCTGCAGTCCCAGCTACTCAGAAGGCTGAAGCAGGAGGATTTTTGGGGGGACAGGGGTTGGGGGATGGAGTCTCTGTTACCCAGGTTGGAATACAGTGGTGCAGTCTCAGCTCACTGCAGCCTCCACCTCCAGGGTTCAAGTGATTCTCCTGCCTCAGCCTCCCAAGTAGCTGAGATTACAGGTGCTCACCACCATGCCGGGCTATTTTTTGTATTTTTAGTAGAAACGGGGTTTTGCTATGTTGGCCAGTCTGGCCTCGAACTCCCGGCCGCTGGTGATCCACCTGCCTCAGCCTCCCAAAGTGCTGGGATTACAAGCCTCAGCCCCAACAGGACTGTTTGAGCCCAGTGTGATTCCAGCATGTGCAACATAATGAGGAGAACTCATCTCTTTAAAAAAAAAAAATTAAAAATAAGGAGGGGGACAAAAGATCAAAATAGACATTTCTTAAGCCATACAAATGGCCAACAGCTATAAGAAAAAAATGCTCATCAGAGAAATGCAAATCAAAACAATAAGATATCATACCACTTAAGATTTCCTGTCAAAAAGACAGGAACCAACATGCTGGCAAGGATGCAGAGAAAGAATTCTCGTACACAGTTGGTAGGAATGTAAATTAGTACAGCCACTATGGAAAATTGTATGAAGTTTCCTCCAAACACTAAAAATATATTTACAATATGATCCAGCAAATTCCACTACAGGGTATGTATCCAAAAGAAAGGGAATCAATGTATCAAAGAGATATATGCACTCTCATGTTTACTGCAGCACTATTCACAATAGCCAAAATATGGAATCAACCTAAGTGCCCGTCAATGGATGAATGGGTAAAGAAAAATGTGGTGTGTGCATACACAATGGAAGATCATTCAGCCATAAAAGGAATGAAATCCTGTGATTCTCAGCAACATGGATCAAACTGTTGGTCATGGTCACTGTGTTGACTGAACTAAGCCAAGCACAGAAAAGACAAATTACATGTTCTCACTCACATGTGGATGCTAAAAAACTGGATCTTATGGAGATGGAGGTAGATTGGTGGTTACCAGAGGCCAGGAAAGGTAGTGGGGATGGGAGGATGAAGACAACATAGTGAGGCTCCATCTGTACCAAAAATAACTAGCAAGGCATGGGGGAGTGTGCAGGTAGTCCTAGCTATTCAGGCGGCTGAGGTACGAGGATCAGTTGAGTCAAGGCTGCAGGGAGCTATTACCACACCACTGCAATACAGCCTGGGTGACAAGAGACCCTGTCTATAAACAAACAAACAAACAAAGGGACTTGTATGCATACTAAAAGTCCAGCTTTTTCAAAGAGGCCATGATAAGTCACTATAGGATTCTAAGCAGGAGTAATATGGCCAGTTTATATTTTTAAGATTGCTCTGGCAGCAGTGAAGGGTGATTTGGAGGAACAGTTAAGATGAGAAGAGACCACAGCAACAGTCCAGAAGAATAGAGGATAAATGATGTTGGTCTGGAACAGAGGGGAAATGACAGAAAGAGAAGTAAGAATTTGAGAGATGTAACTGGGGACCTCAGACACCTTCCCAGCTGCTAATATGCAATCAACCTAAGTGTATCTTTGTGTTTTGGGTAAGGCTGCCTATCTTTCAACTTAGACTGGTCATTCAGTATGTCCCATTCGCTGATGTCTTTAGCGTGAAAAGAAGTCGATTAGGTCCCTAAGACCCCCCCGAAACTAAACACACAGTAGGAAGGTATTTTATAAAATCCTTTATGAGTGGCGATCCTCACCTCCCCACCCAACACATAAAGATAAATACCCATCTAGTCTTTGTCTTCATCACATTTCCAAAACGGCCACATGTCAATCTGATTCACATAGAAAATAAACAAGAGGGGCCATCACATACACCAAGTTATCAACATTCCTTTCACCATTTCTGCTCAATCTAGAAGACTCAGCTTGGAGTTATTTTAAGATTTTATGTTATTTGCAATATTATGAAAAGTAAGTTACTGACATTCACAGGGTGATAAACTGCAAAGAACCAAGTTTGTTTTCTTTTCCTTTTAAGATCTAGAATCTTGTTTATAACACATTAGCATCATTAACAGAAAAAAACAACCCTTTACATAGTAACTAAAAAACCAGCCACTTAAGAAAATAATATAGTCTTCATCCACTACCAGAGAAAACAGGTCCTCTCATTTCATTTCACTGGCAAGCCCAGCTGTATTCTGAACTTTGAGAGAGTCTCTGTCCTGAATATGGCAAAGCATTCCAGTAAAAGGTAAGTAGTTTTAAGTGTGAGATTCTGAGGGATACTGCCTCAAAGAAGGTTCATGAATAGCCACAGTCCTCCAGTTTACTCCAACGTTGAGATGTTCCTGGGATGACCAGCATAGTTTCCCTTTGAGGAGTTTTCACAATTCATCAGCCTCAGGATTCGGGTTTTATAAAACATTCTTCCATGTTGAAAAAAAGGCTCTATCCCATAAAAATAAGTTTCTCATCGCTTCTCCAGCTTCTTGTATTTGGCTTCTGTGAGGGATGAAAGAGAGTTACATCTTTTAAAGTAGCTCTTACAAAGACAGTTTTTAGTTAGCATTTCCACTAAAAATCTATTAGCTTCAATCTCACCATCTGTCCAAATATACAGATCATTGATCTGTAAAACTTGGAAGAAGTCAAGCACAGACACCCAGAATTGAGAAGCTCACCCAGGTTTACAAGTCCTAACCCTGTCAACAGCAGCTGCTTAGACAGCTCCACCAGGATGAGGCAGATTTGTCACTTGACCTATCAGGAGCCTTAATAAAAACTGCTTCTCTCAGCACTGTCCCAGGTGCCCTCTGGAACCAGATTGGAACCCTTAGATGATATAAATGTATGTTTCCCCTTTTATGTTCTTATCCTTATACCTTTCTCCAGGAAAGCAATTTTGAAAGATACGGAAATAAGCCTCTTATTGTGACATTCCATTTTTTCTGTTAAAACCATGAAAGCACCTGGTTTCACAATTTTAACAGAAAAAGGGACTCTGTCACAAATGGTTACTGTGAACTAAGATACCTTCTACATGGTAAGGTTACCTCTGCCTTCTGTGCAGTAAGGTTCACAGTAATCATTGGCCAAATGTAATTGTAGACAATGAAACTGATGGTTAATCACCACCCATATCAAATCCCAGCCTACTACAAACTACCCTCTTAAAGTAGTCCATCCACCCTGCTAAAAGATGAAACTAAAATAATCTGTAAATGTTATCTAGGACAAAAACAAACTCAGGCCAGATGTGGTAGCTCAGGCCTGTGATTCTAGCTACTTGAGAGGCTGAGGTGGGAGGACTGCTTGAGGACACGAGTTCGACACCAGCCTGGGCAACAGAGCAAGGCCTTGCTTCAAACACAAAATTTTTAAAGTAGCTAGATGTGATGGCGCACACCTGTAGTCCCAGCTACTCAGGAGGCTGAGGCAGGAGGATCACTAGAGCCCAGGAATTCAAGGCTACAGTGAGCTATGATCACACCAATGCACCCTAGCCTGGGTGATACAGCAAGACCTCATCTCTTATAAAAAAACAAAACAAAACGACAACAACCAAAAACCCACTAAACTCATTACTTTTAACCATGTGTATAAGAGCCAGAGCCAGTTAGCAAGCCACTAGCACTAAAAATACTAGTTTCTTCCTCAAAGGAAAAGTGATCCTTCAAGAAAACCCTCAACTAACTATTTAAGACATATTTATCTACATTATCATTTTTAAAATTTATTTTATTTTATTTTTTATTTATTTTTTTTTGAGACAGAGTTTCACTCTTGTTACCCGGGCTGGAGTGCAATGGCGCGATCTCAGCTCACCGCAACCTCCGCCTCCTGGGTTCAAGCAATTCTCCTGCCTCAGCCTCCTGGGTAGCTGGGATTACAGGCATGCGCCACCATGCCCAGCTAATTTTTTGTATTTTTAGTAAAGACGGGGTTTCACCATGTTGACCAGGATGGTCTCGATCTCTTGACCTCGTGATCCACCCGCCTCGGCCTCCCAAAGTGTTGGGATTACAGGCTTGAGCCACCGTGCCCGGCCTTTTATTTTATTTTTTATAGAGATGAGGCTTCTCCATGTTGGCCAGGCTCGTCTCAAACTCCTGACCTCAGGTGATCCACCTGCCTCGGCCTCCCAAAGTGTTGGGATTACAGGCATGAGCCACCGTGCCCGGCCCCTATCTACATTATTAAAGGTGCTCCGGCCTTCTCAACCACAAATAAAAACTTGAGCTTTGTAAACAAACAGACCTGCTTAGAAATATACTAGCTTTTCCATATACTAGCTTTGTGTCCTTAAGCAAGTTACTTATCCCCTCAAACCAGTTTCCTTGCCTACAAAATGGGGATAAAAATCATGTACTTACCTCACAGATTATTGAGAAGGTAAAAAACATAATACGTGCAAAGCACTAAGAATAGTGCCTGATAGATCATTAAGTAATCAGGAAATGTTATTTTTATTAATGTAATAATAAATTACTAAGGTTTTGTGAAGATTAATAGATCACTGTAGGCACACCATAAATGTTAACTATCATGTTTACTAAGGACATGCTGGCAAGAGGTACTCTTTATTACATCAAAACAGAAATAAAATGGTTACCCAGTTTTTTTGAATATGCATCCAACTTGTAAGCTGCCTGCTCAAGAGCTGCTACCTGCTCTTCAATGACGTTAATCTGATCCAGATAAGGCTGCAGTCCAGCATCTTTAAAAACAAAGAAAAACCTCAAGTTTATATGGTTGTATCAACACGGAATATAGGAAAAGAGTGGAAAAGTAATAATGCTGGTGTCTCTCCATCTATGCTACGACAGATTAGGTGGAGTGGCATGATTCTGATCATTAGCAGGGCAGGTGCTTTAGAAGACAGTAGCTAGTTGATCAGGCACGACTGTGGCCCAGACTTAGTCAGTGTCTCTCATCTACTAATTTTCCGTTCTTTTTCATTTCTTGCTCCTTGAGCAAGCTTTCTGTTACTGATTGTTTCTTGGGTACTCCCATACGAAGAAAGAGCACCCTAGAAACAAGGAACACAAATACAGTAAGTCAATGGAAAAATACTCTCGACTACTCCCAATTAGTGTTTTCCATTATAGAGTTTTTGGTTTTCTGCATATAGAATAATCAGAAGATGTGATGGCTTTATGGATTTATAAATCAATTCATTAGAATCTGGCCCCCTCCCCTTCCAAGAATAAACTGATAAAATCAAGATTTAGAAGCAAAAATAATCATACCACCAAAGCATGCTAATCCTCAGAATGGAAGAATTCATCTTAAATTTGGAATTCATTTTAAGAAAACAAGCTCCCGGCCGGGCGCGGTGGCTCAAGCCTGTAATCCCAGCACTTTGGGAGGCCGAGGCGGGTGGATCACGAGGTCAAGAGATCGAGACCATCCTGGTCAACATGGTGAAACCCCGTCTCTACTAAAAAACACAAAACATGAGCTGGGCATGGTGGTGCGTGCCTGTAATCCCAGCTACTCAGGAGGCTGAGGCAGGAGAATTGCCTGAACCCAGGAGGCGGAGGTTGCGGTGAGCCGAGATCGCGCCATTGCACTCCAGCCTGGGTAACAAGAGCAAAACTGTGTCTCAAAAAAAAAAAAAAAAAAAAAGAAAGAAAACAAGCTCCCACAAGACAAAACTGTCATGTTCCTTCCTCTTTTCCATGGCCCCAAGCACAAAAGAACATTAAATACAAACATGCTTCATTACAAATATTATTACTTACATTTCTGGTTTAAGTCCTTTAAGTTCCTGCTAATGTTTATAGCAATATCTTTCATTTCAAGATACTTCAAGCTGGTGAGTTTATTCATATTTTCCAGGAGCTTATAGTCTTCACTGGTGGCTTGAAAATTAAACAGAAGATGTGATGCCTTTAAGATGTGACCATTAGAACACGGGAGTATAGGCTAAATGGTAGTCCAAGGCAGGATCTAGGATGTGTCAAATGAGTGGGCCATTTTTAATTTGAGACATTTATAACTCAGCCTATGTACTCTGAAAGTCTAAGTAGAAATTCAGGCAAGAATCAGCAAACTATTTAAACCAAACAAGATCCAGAAGGTTCAGGATCATGGTTACAAAGGAAAATGATAAACTCATGTCTTAAGAAAAGGGAGGTGAAATAGTCTTGGTACTTCTACAGCGTGAAAACATTTAACTTATATACATACAATATATATACTATCAGCTAGGACCTCACTACTTCTTAGTAACTCATTCATTACCATGTATGATTCTCTATTGCATTTTATGCAGCGGCATTTCCAAACCATCTATCTGCTTCTCATATCCTCAGTTCTTTCCCCAACCTCATTCAAAGTAAATAGCCTCTACTCCAACTTTCTTAAAGGCCAAGTCCATTAACATAAGCTGCTTCAATCTCTCTGCCTTACTTCTTTTTTTGTTTTTTGTTTGTTTGGTTGGTTTTTCTCTCTGCCTTACTTCTAAACCGCTCTGGATCTTAATATCTTCCCAAGAGGCAGAAGTGTTCCTATTCTCCCTGAGACAACCTGCTCCTCTTGTGCTCTTGATCCAAAACACTTCTACTTCTTCAGGGCCTCTCTTCAATCATCTCCTTTACTTCCATTTCCAAATTCTCCCTCTCTCCTGGCACCTTCCTCTCTATACAGCAATATATTCATATTTCCTTCAAATCAAAAGCACTCCCTCTGTTCTGCTACACCTATATCATTTGCTCAGTAAAGCAAAGAAGCTTCACTGCTAAACAATTTGAAAAAAATAGCTGACACTCACTACTTCCTCTTCCTTATCATTTACTTGCATAAATCCTTGTAGTCTGGTCTTTGCCCTTACCATCCAGAGATTACATGCTCCAAGGTCATCAGTGCCCTGCTAACCACCAAATCCATGGCATTTGCTCAGTTCTTATCCATGGTCTCGGACACTAGTGATCTCTTTCTCATTGGGAAATGCTCATTTCCTTTAGCTGCTATGGTATTGTACTATACTGATTTTCTAATCTCTAACTGCTCTTCTTAGACTTCTGTGCCAGATTCTTTCCTACCAGATCCCCTTAACTATCAGTTCTCAACTTTTTCTCAGCTATAACACATAACTGATATTTACATGGGTAGCACATACCTATGGGCATTCCCAGGGTTGTGCTAGAAACTGGCGTATTTATTTGGCCAGGCATGGTGGCTTACTCCAGTAATCCCAGCACTTTGGGAGGCTGAGGCGGATGGATCACAAGGTGATGAGTTCGAGACCAGCCTGGTTCAACAGAGTGAAACCCTGTCTCTACTAAAAATTTTAAAAAAAAATTAGCTGGGTGCAGTGGCAGGTACCTGTAGTCCCAGCTACTTGGGAGGCTGAGGCAGGAGAATTGCTTGAACCTGGGAGATGAAGGTTGCAGTGAGCCAAGATCATGCCACTGCACTCCAGCCTGGGTGACAGAGTGAGATACCATCTCAAAAAAAAAGAAAGAAAGAAAGTTTAAGAGGAAATATAGGCCAGGTGTAGTGGCTCACGCCTGTAATCACAACACTTTGGGAGACTGAGACAGGCAGATCACAGGGTCAGGAGATTGAGACCATCCTGGCCAACATGGTGAAACCCCGTCTCTATTAAAAATACAAAAATTAGCCAGGCATGGTGGTATGTGCCTGTAGTCCCAGCTACTCAGGAGGGTAAGTAAGGCAGGAGAATCACTTGAAGCTAGGTGAAGGTTGCAGTGAGCCAAGACTGCACCACTGCACCAGACTGGATAACAGGGCCTAGGCTTTCTTACCTACTTCTAAGCTCTTCCTTGGCAATCTCATCCTGCATAGCCTCCAATCACACCACTATGAAAGTGACACTGAAATCTGTTTCTTCTGCTCTGATCAGTCTCTGAGCTCTGGAATCACATGTACAAGTCACCTGAGTTCCCTAGTAATGTCAACGAGCAGCCAACCCAAAACTGAAAACATTTTCATGCTAAACATGGTTCCTCTTTCCAGCTATTTTGGCTGATGGCACCACCCAGGCTTAAAACCTCAGATACATCTTGGTCTGCTTTCATCCCTCAATATCTACTTGAACAAGTCCTACAAATTCTACTTCTGTAATGTTCTTGCACCCATGCTTTCCTTTCCATTCCTTTTATTACCACTCTGCCTCAGATCTTCATTACTTTTCTTTTCTTTTATTATTACTATTTTATTACTTGGTGCATGTAATCTCTGGATGGCAGGGGAAAAGACAAGACTACAAGGATGGAGTCTTGAGCTATGTTGACCAGGCAGGTCTCGAACTACTGGCCTCAAGGAATCCTCCTGCCTCCCAGAGTGCTAAGATTAGAGGCATGTGCCACAGTGCCTGGTGTCTTCATTACTTTTCATCTGAACTATCGCTCATCTGTCTCTGGTCTCTCTTGCCCATATCTGTACTCTCATATTTATACTGCTATCGAATTAGTCTCTCTAAAAAAGGGGTCACGGCTAGGCATTGCGGCTCATGCCTGTAATCCCAGCACTTTAGGAGGCCAAGGTGGGCAGATCACTTGAGGTCGGGAGTTCGAGACCAGCCTTGCCAACATGGCAAACCCCCATCTCTACTAAAAATACAAAAAATTAGCCAGGCATGGTGGCATGTGCCTGTAATCCCAGCTACTCGGTAGGCTGAGACAGAATTGCTCGAACCTGACAGGTGGAGGTTGCAATGAGCTGAGATTGTGCCACTGCGCTCTAGCCTGGGCAACAAGAGTGAAAATTCCGTCTAAATAAAATAAAATAAAACAAGGGACATGTATTCAAACACCTAGAAGCCAGCAAGATAATGTAAATGAGTAAAGTGAGCCAAGTGTTTGCACAGTAAATGCACAAGAAAATTATCCACTTCCATGAAGAAATATGCTTCCCCCTACTTTTTGGAATATGTGGTCCTCTTAGCCCAGCATTTACCAGTTTTGATAGAGGCGTTGGTACAGAAAACCATTTCTGTACTGCTACTAATAAAAATAACAGGAGAGAATAGTGATCAATGGCACCCAACACTAGGTCTCAGTAAAGAGGAGAAAACAGGAAGTGGTAAGGACAAATTAGGTATCACCAGTCCTTTTAAAAGAGGCAGCTACTCAGCTCTAGTCAATTACAACCTTGAAAGAAGGAGGAGGGGTGGGTGGTAGCAGTGCCAAATCTTTGGAATTAAAGAGAAGCCAAAAATCTAAATTTTGTTACTTGGTTTCTCTTGCTTAAAAATAAACAAACAAATAATCAGGCTGATAAATTAAAGAATCACAGCTGGGTGCAGTGGCTCACACCTGTAACCCCAGCAATTTGGGAGGCTGAGGCAGGAGGAACACTTGAGGTCAGTAGTTCCTCCTCTCACTCATTCATTCATTTAGGACAGAGTCTCCCTCTGTCGCCCAGGCTGGAGTGCAATGGCACGATCACAACTCACTATAACCTCCATCTCCCAGGTTCAAGCAATTCTTCTAAACAGCTGGGATTACAGGCATGTGCCACCACACCCGGCTAATTTTTGTATTTTTCGTAGAGACGGGGCTTCATTCTGTTGACCAGGCTGGTCTGAAACTCCTGACCTCAGGTGATCCACCCACCTCAGCCTCCCAAATTGCTAGGATTACAGGCATGAGCCACCATTCTCATCCATATTTAAAAAAATAAAATAATATAATATATATATTTATATATATATAAAATAATAATAAAAGAAAAGTAATAAAGATCTGAGGCAGAGTGGCAGTAAAAGGAATGGAAAGGAGAGCATGGGTGGAAGAACATTAGAGAAGTGGAATTTATAGGACTTGTTCAAGTAGATATTGAGGACTTGTTCAAGTAGATACTGTATCTGGGGTTTTAAGCCTGGGTAGTGCCATCAACCAAAATACTTGGAAAAAAGATCACTTGAGCTCAGGAGTTCAAGACCAGTCCAGGCAACATAGTGAGACCCTGTCTCTTAAAAACAGAAAAAGCAAAAAAAAAAAAAAAAGAAAAGAAAGAAAGAAAAGAAAAGAAATTAGGGGCCGAGTATGGTGGCTCACACCTGTAATCCCAGTACTTTGGGAGGCCGAGGTGGGTGGATCACCTGAGGTTAGGAGTTTGAGACCAACCTGGCCAACAAGGTGAAACCCATCTCTAAAAAAAAATTAATTAATTAATTAATTAATTGGAGATTCATAACCCCTCCTATTCTGCATCAAGCCTTTTCTCATAGATTCTGGTTCACAAATTTAGCTTACTGTAATTTTCTGGAGAAGTGAAACAATTTAATAAACGTTTATGAGATGCTATACTGGACCAGACTTCACTTTCTTTCTTTTTTGAGACAGAGTCTCACTCTGTCACCCAGGCTGGAGTGCAGTGGTGTGATCTCAGTTCACTGCAACCTGCAAACTCTACCTCCTGGGTTCCAGTGATTCTCCTGCCTCAGCCTCCCCAGTAGCTGGGATTACAGGTGCTCACCACCACGCCAGCCTAATTTTTGTATTTTTAGTGGAGACGGTGTTTTGCCATGTTGCCCAGGCTGGTCTGGAATTTCTGACCTCAAGTGATCCACTGCCTCGGCCTCCCAAATGCTGGGATTACAGGCGTGAGCCACCGTGCCTGGCCCAGACTTCACTTTCTGATCCTCCTCAACACATAGGTCATGTGTCCACCTGAAAACGATCAAAACCTAGTCATGTCCCAAAGGGTGGGTTGAGAAATCCTCAGAACAACCTAATAAGTCCCTGAATCTGCAGGTCACTTCCTGTTCCTCAATTTCATTTTTCTTTATCCTAGTAAACATATCTTCTGCTTCGGCCAAACACACTGCTTGTACATGCAACCTCATTCACTAGCTGTTACCATCTCCCCCTTTCCCACCAACAATTCCCTTCACAACCCTGCTCAAAATACACTTTTCCCCAAGGAAGCACTTCTTGATTAATGTTGCTGGATATAAAATTCTTTTTGTTATTGTTTTCTCGTTAGTCTACATTACCGAGGCCTGCAGAGTTGTGTTCTCTTTCTCTCCCATTCGTGACCTCCCCAAACTTCCAACAGGCCTGTCTCAGGGCATGCAGGGTGGGAAGGGAGCTGCAGACTGACGCCGCTAACCATCTCCCAGGCCTCCCGCGGCAAACCGCACCCGAATCAACCCCGATCCCGCCTCACCCGTCAGTTCCCCAGTCAGGTAAGTGGCCATTTTGGAGAACATGTCCCGGCAGAGCTCAGTGATGTCAGCTTCAGCAGGCTCCTTTGCTTCCTCAGCTGTCTCCACGGCGGCATCGTCTGGGCCAGGGGAGAATGACTAAGTGTCCCGCCCAACACCGGGAGCGAATCCGGCCGAAGCAGCCTGTGCCGGCATCCCTCCACCAGCCTTCATCCCATCAAGTCGGCTCCATCCGCCAACGGCCGTAATTTCAAGTCCTTCCCTGTGTCCCTGTCCACCCGACACACCAACTCGGCTCCCTCGCACCGCCCTCGTCCAGACCCGGCACCCGCGCCAAACCATCCCAGTCGCCCTGACAAGACAAACCCTCGCGCGCCGAAGACAGGTGCACTCCTCCCACCAGCCCGTTCCTGCCAGGTGAACTCAACCCCGCCCTCCCGAGACGGACCCCCGGGTCCCCCACCGGACGCTTCCTCCACTTCCATTCCGGGTACCTCGAGCGGGCTCCTCACGCCGGGTCGCCAAGACGCCCTCGGCTGCCGCAGCCATGGCTGACCCGGCGCTGTTTCCGGGCCCGGGTTGTGCGCATGCGCACTGGCTGTGTCCCGCCCGCCCGGCCTTGCCCAGCGATCCTGCGCCTCGCGGTCCTCCCCAGCCTCAGCTATGACACACCAAAGGGTGATTCCGGAGCCGAAATTGAAGCTACGCCAGGCTGTTGTGAATCGACCCACTGCCAACAGGCGCGACGTCTGGGACTGAAGGCGAGCTCATCCCTACAGTCGCACCTGGAGGGATCACTTGTTTTGTACCACTCACGACCCGTCCCAAAACCACTGAAGACGGGTAGCCCCCCTCCCCGACACTCCGCACTGGAGTTAGTCATCAAAAGATTGCTCAGGGAATCCAAACGTTTGCAGGTTGTCTTGTCCAGGCTTTGGGAAACCTTCGGGCATTGATCCCTGGTCCTAAATACCCTCCCTTCCCAATGTCCTGGGTTAACACCAACTCACTATTTCTTAAACTGCAGGCAGGCACCTACTTCTCTTCATTTGATACAGCCTTTCTTGAAGAAAGCTTGGACTGTAACTTTTTTAGGGCGGAGGATACACTCTGGTTATCTTAATTGCATTTAAGCTGTTTCACAAGTCTCCTAGGTGTACAGATTAGTTAATGGGATGGGAGAACAGGGGTGAGTGAAAGAGATGGATGAGAAGTGACTGCGGAGGAATGAAAGATGCAAAATGAGGAGGAATAAAGACCACAGGAGGAGGGAGGGGAGATACGCAGCAGGCCTCAGGCAGGCTCCTGGACACCCAAAATCTTGGTGTGGGAGTTTCTCATCCCTGGTTATCCTCCATCTGCACCCTCTTACCCCATCCCCATGCCAGTACACCATATACATACACACACACACCAGCTACCCACCATCCCCAGCTCTCCTATCCTGACTCTGTCCACTCCGAGGACTGAGTCTCCCTTGTCACCTATCCCCACTCTTCCTATGGTGCAACCACAGTAGCCACTATTTCAAGCCATTCCTGTGAGTCAGAAGTTCTTTTTAAAAAAAAAAAAAAAAAAAAATGAGTCTCGCTCTGTCTCCGAGGCATGAGTACAGTAGCCCAATCTCGGCTTAGCTCACTGCAACCTCCACCTCCTGAGTTCAAGGGATTCTCATGCCTCAGCCTCCCAAGTAGCTGGGATTACAGGCACACACCACCATGCCTGGCTAATTTATTCGTATTTTTAGTGGAGTTGGGGTTTCAGCATTTTGACCAGGCTCGTCTTCAACTTCTGGCCTCAAGTTGTAATGCCAAAGTGCTAGGATACAAGCGTGAGCCACCACGCTGGGCTAGAAGTTCTTATTTCCAGACTCCTGTGGTAGCCCAGCTCCTTCACATCACTGCCCCTACGCTATACCTCCTAGACAGCGTGAACCTGCTCCAGCCCAGGCACATGGATGGCCCACAGTTTCAGCCTTTCTTCCCTCTAGAATCCCGAAGCAAATGCAAAGTCCTAGTTTTCCTAAGGAGTTTTATTGATAGCCACCATGGAAACCCACATGGTCTTATAGAAGAATAATATCAGAACCCACCACATATTAACTCAAAGATCTCCAAATCCTGAGGTCATTTCCTTGCCTGATTCCCTTCGGGCTCCATTTTAATCTCCTGGTTAAAGCCCCCTCAGTTCCCAGGTTCAGTGAACCAGGAGGCAGCCTCCTGCAGAAGAGCCTTCACAGACTTTGCTCTGGGAGTGCCTCACTCTTAACTCCTCTGCAACACTGGAATCTCACCACATGGGAATCTCCTCTCCTCTAAGACTTATTCTTCTCTTCTATAGGGAACCTCTATAGGGGAAAACAAAAAACCCATGGGTGCTAGCAGCAGATCTTGAGTTTCACAAAGGATAAGATTCAGTGGGAAGAAGGAAGACATCTAGACATTATTTTCTTATTTTCTACCTTTTTTCACAAACTATGGCTATCCAGGTGCTTAGGGAGAGTCATTACCCTCCCTCCCTTTATCCCGTTTCTTATTAACTTTTTTTTTTTTTTAAACACACAGAGCTAAGTGCACAAGGAGTAAAAGGACCAGTGGAAGATGTTATTTCACAGAGCTATGTGGCGACACATAGAAACACTGAGTCACAAGCCTAAGCGTGATGCCCACCACACACAGAAACATTGGCTCAAAAGGCCAGATGCAGGGTGGGGCTCAGCAGCAGCCACGATGGGACCTGTTGTCCTAGAAGTGCAGCGGATGTGGCGAGGGGGCCTCTGGGGAGGCAGAGGGAGAGGAGACTGCTGTCTGATGCTTTAGGCCTCCTCCCTCACCACTCTCCTGCCCACGATGGACTCCCCAGGGGTCTGGAGTCACAGCTGGGGCTGGCTGCAGGTGCTTCCAAAGGGCTTGTTCCTCCTGTTGGAAGAAGAAAGGGACAAGTCATTTGAAGAAATAGTTTGTTTACCACTTTTCTTTTTTCTGTATCTGATTCCAGAGAACTCAGACTGCTATAGACTGTTTGTGTCTCCCAAACTCTTCTGTTGAAATTGCAACCTCCAATCTGATAGTATTAGGAGGTGGGGCCTTTGGGAGGTGATTAGATAGTGAGTATGTAGCCCTTATGAATGGGTTTAGTGCCCTTATAAAAGAGACTTCCGCCGGGCACGGTGGCTCACGCCTGTAATCCCAGCACTTTGGGAGACTGAGGCAGGTGGATCGGCAGTTCAAGACTAGCCTGACCAACATGAAGAAACCCCATCTCTAATAAAAATACAAAATTAGCTGGGCTTGGTGGCACATGCCTATAATTCTAGCTACTTAGGAGACTGAGGCAGGAGAATCGCTTGAATCTGTGAGGCAGAGGTGGCGGTGAACTGAGATCACGCCATTGCACTTCAGCCTGGGCAACAACAGCAAAACTCTGTCTCAAAAATAAATAAATAAATAAAAATTAAAAATAAAATAGACTTCCCTTACCCCTTCTACCATGAAAGGGCACAGCAAGAAGACAGCTGTCTATGAATCAGGAAGTGGGCCCTCAACAGATACCAATTCTACTAGCACCTTGATCTTAGACTTCCCAGCCTCCCAAACTATGAGAAACACACTTTTGTTGCTTAATAAGCCACTCAGTCTATAATAATTTATTATAGCAGCCCAACCAGCCTGACACAGATCATCTCATAGTGGCCAAGGCAGCCCTCAGGCCAGGGCAAGCAACTTCCAGGCCTTATCTCCATGACCCATCTCTGCTGATAAATTGACAGCTGTGAACTTGTTTCCCCAGGAGCCTGAAAACGTAGGGCTTTCAAAAATGTTCTTGCCCCACCCACTGAGTGGAAAAGACAGCAGAGTTCAACTGATGAGAAACTAGGAGGACCAGGTGAAGGGCCGCTCACCACGCCTGGAGAGGGAGCCAGCCACCCCTTCCTCTCCAGCATTTTCAGCTTGGAGCCTACAGCATCAACCTGGGACACGACTCCTTCCAGGACAGTCTCCAGCTGCAGAACTCTCCTTGTGAGCCTGTGTAGGATTTGAGAGAGAGGAATGGAGCAGAAATCTGTGTTTGGGGGCTGGGCATCTAAAGAGGCAGGGTTCACAGAAGGGCATGTGTCTGGATTGGAACAAAGAAGAGAAGACCCAGCCTGGTAGGCAGAATTAAAGGGGAGCAGAGGTTCTCCCTGGGGTAGGACAGAGAATTGGAAAGTTGTGGGAAAAAGTACAAGATAGGATATCATAATAGAAGTGTTGTCAGCCTTGAGCCAGCCCTTCTTGACTGCACGTACATGTAGAATTCTTCTTCTGAAATCCAGCCTCCTGCTCTGGCAGTCTCTGCGCCCGACTCGCCTTGTGGGCTGCTCACGATGGATCGGCCCAGGTTCTCAATCTCAGTGTTGAGGGCCACCTGCTCAGGAAGTCAGACGTTAGAGGACAGGAGATAACTCTGGGAAGCCATCAGCTCCTGTTCTATCACCCCGCTCTACCAGGACCTCAGAACCAAGCCTCGGGTTCTAGTTCTTGCTATTCCCCTTCCCTCCCAGACTCTGGAGACAATAGGGTCAGGGTCGTGGTGCTGAACCAACCTCTGGAGGAGAGTCACCTCTCAAAGAAAATACAAGATCCTTGAAGCCTTGACGGATGAGGTGTTCACTAGATGCCAACTCATTTTAGCAGAGGAGGAACACTACCGGCGTTCTTGGCACTTTCTAGGCTGCTGTCACCCTGTCTTTGACTTTTTTTGGTCTGCACCGGATAGGGACGGAGCAGGCAGAATAGGGACAGCTGGGAACCCGAGTTTGAAAATTCCCAGGAGAGAGCAAATCCTCCGAGGGAATTATCAGGGATTCTTAGGGAATGGGTCATTTCCCCCTAAGCCTGTGTTTTAGAGCATGGTTCTCAACCTTGACTATATATTGGAATCACCTAGGGAGTTTTAAAAAGCACTGATGTCTGGCCTTATACCAGAGACTGTGGTTTCATTGGTCTAGAGTGCGTGTCCTGAGTATGAAGATTTTTAAAGGCCCCCCAGGGTATTCTAACGTGCAGCAGTTTGAGAACTACTATTCTAGAGAGTTCTTTACCATCTGTCTATGGGAGAGTTTTCAGGTTGGGTTTGTGTTCTAGATGTGTTGGGGGAAGAGGGAAGGGGGAAAGGGGAAGGGGAAGGTGACCTATTTCCTTACACCGCCTCTCCACCTATCAGCCTGGCTCACCCTCTCTTCCTCCAGGTCCTGTCGCATTTGTTCCTGTTCCTTCTCATCCAGAATGCGATTCCCATCTCTGTCAAACTTGGTGAAGGTGGCTGTGAGCTCAGTGATTTCATGCTCTGCATGTCCCAGTCTGAGGAGAACAGAATGATGAAATGATTTCTGCCCAGCTGTGGCTGTGACCTCTCAGTTATGGACTTCCTCACTCTTTTACTTTACTCTGGCGAAGGTTCTCCAAAGTCTAGCAATCTTACTCCCAAGAAAACACTTGGTTCTATTTCTTCTTCCTTTCCTGACTCCTGCTCACTAAGTTTACAGCCTCATGACCTCCTACAGGAATGACTGCAAAATCTATTTGCCTCTAAATAACCTGCTATCCCCCAGCTTCCCCTTCACTCCCTATCCCTGAAATCCATCCTGTATAACACAACTAGAGTAATTAACCTTTCTAATATACGGGTCTAAATATGTCCCTTCTTGAAATCCCTTCTGGTACCCTATTCTTTGAACAGAGTGGTAGTGTGGCCCTGGCATGTTTCTCTGGCCTCATCTCCTGCTAAGACCACCTCCACCCCTACCCTTTTATTTAATACCTTAGCAATGCTCAACTGCTTATTCCTCCTGTGTATGCTTGGTTTCAGACCTCTATGCCTTTGTATGTGCTTTTATCTCTTCTTGGAACAACTTTCTTCTGCTTGTCCACTTGTAAGCTATTCATCCTCCAATACCCTATTTAAATATTACCTCTCCCAAAAAGCCTTCTCTTAAGCTTAGAGATAGAACTGATCACCCTCTACTCCTAGTCACTTCTGTTGAGCTTATTCTGTGATTCAGTTTATTTGCTTACAGGTCTATGAGCGCTTAGAAAACAAAGACTTTGTCTCATTTAATTATATTGTCTCCTGATCCCAGCACTTTGGGTGGCTGAGGCGGGTAGATCACTTGAGGTCAGGAATTTGAGACCAGCCTGGCCAACATGGAAAAATCACATCTCTACTAAAAATACAAAAATTAGCTGGGCGTGGTGGCACATGACTGTAGTCAGCTACTCAGGAGGCTGAGGCATGAGAATCACTTGACCCGGGGAAGCTGAGGTTGCAGCGAGCTGAGATTGTACCACTGCACTCTAGCCTAGGCAACAGAGCAAGACTCTGTCTCAAAAAAAAAAAAAAAAATGTTGTCTATTACTCAGTGCCTGGTACTGAGTAATAGACAAACATATTAATACACATTGAACAAATATATTGTGAGCACCGCAGCTGGTGCTCACAATGTATTTGTTCAATGTGTATTAATATGTTTGGGAAACGGAGCGAATAGTTAAAGGAATAGATAAATGTTTGTGGGGAAGCAAAAAACAAAAATCAGAGTTTTGCGGGAGTGGGGTGTGCATTCAATGATTAGGGAATTATTACATTGGTTCCTAAGAGTCGTTCAACAAGATCTAGGATGTTATAGACCATGGTCAGAGACCTTTAAACCAAGGGCACAGTTCTGAAGGTGAGGAGCAAAGACCTACAGGCAAAGATCAGAAGTCTGCAAGTCAAGATCAGAGGCCCCTAAACTAAGACCAAAGGCTTATAGGCAAATGAAGTATGGTTGAGGGTCGAAGACTTAGGGACTGGTATGAGAGAAGGCTGGGTGTCTGGCTGCTTACTCCCTTAAGGTGTTGGTGAAATCCTCAAACTGGATTTCCTGCTCTCCACCCTGCAGGACCTTCTGCACATCTGAAACCCTCTCCTTCCTCAGGCGCAGTCTTAGTAGGGTCTTGTTGTAGCCCTGAAAGAGAAAGGAAATAGAAAAGTTCTCACAGGCTGCTCACTCATCCCTGGCCCCCAGCCCCACCCAGGCTTCCAAGGATAAGTTGAAGGCACAGATGGACAGAGGTACCTCAACCAGTCAGGAACAGACCAGGACACAGAGCCTTAGATTGGGGCACTGATGCAAATGTGTAGCTCAAGGAGACTGAGCAGTCACCTGTTTCAGGAGGTCAGAAAGTTGTAGCTCATCCTTCTGTTCAGCCAGCTCCTCCTTGACCTCTGAATATGTGTCATTGATGATGGCCAGGAACATGTTCTGGAGAATAAGGTGGGGACCTGGATCCTCACCCACCGGAAGGATTGAGCCCACTGACCCCATTAATGTCCAAGACACATGTTCCAAAGGGGCCAGTGCTCTCAGTCCCAGCTCTGCAGCCCACTAATCCCTGCTTCTCAGGGTCCCCAGAGCCCAGCCTTTCAGCACAATTCTATTAGAGATGGATCATGCTTCCTGACCAACCTGGTGTCCTCACTCTCAGTTACCGTAGTAACCTTTCTCACCACAGCGATACCCTAACATATGCCACAGACCTTCTTCATATAAGGGCCCACCAATCATTGAAACTAGAAGCTTTTAGTTTCTAGTTTCAATTGGGTAAGAATCCAATTGTGTTCTCTTTACCATCTATCCCCCAGTCCATATCTGCATCCCCATCCATTGATCAAATAAAGAAAATTGGTGGCCTTGTTAGTGAGAATTAAATCCAAGAGCAGGGCAAAGTGGCCTACACCTGTAATCTTTGGGAGGCTGAGGCACGCAGATCACTTGAGTCCAGGAGTTCAAGATCAGCCTGGGTAACATAGCAAAACCCTGTCTCTTCAAAAAATACAAAAATTAGCTGGGCATGGTGGCTCCTGACTATGCCAGTGGTCCTATCTACTCAGGAAGCTGAGGTAAGAGGATACCTTGAGCTCGGGAGGTGGAGGTTGCAGTGAGCTGAGATTGCACCACTGCACTCCAGCCTGGGTGACAGAGTGAGACCCTGTCCAAAATATATAAGTAAATAAATAAATAAAATCCAGATTTTTCATGGTTGGCAGGGAGAGCAAGCTACCAAGTAGTGGCAGTAGAAATCAGCATGAGATCCCCAGAGGAAGGGGAGTCTTGGAGGACAGTCATAGAAGCTTCCAGATGCAGCGAATGCTCCTCATGAGGCACTTTTCTCCCCATTTCCATCCTTGGAGAATGAGGGTTTGATTTTACTGAGGGAGTCTGCAGGTTCCCTTGTATTCTGCAAACCTGAAAACTGACCATGCTGGCTATACTACAGTAACCAGCTCTCAGAAGATACAGACATCTGCCCCCACCCACTCTCCATCCTTGATTTGAGAAACTTATCAATCCTGAGTGAGGGACATACTGGGACCAAAACTCCACCCTGAAGGTTCTCTACATCCCCACCCCTCAGAGAGAACCTCACCAGGAGCACGAAGAAGACGAAGAAGACATAGGTGACAAAGTAGGCAGGGCCCAGGATGCGGTTGGCATTGTCGATAGCATTGTAGTCAAAGTCCCCGAGGATTATGCGGAACTGAGTAAAACTGAGAGACCAGGTCTGGGATTCATCCAGAGCCTAATAAACACCCCCATCCCACTTTCCTAACCATAGACAGACCCCTCGCCACACATCCACCCGAATCTGATGGAGACAGGGCAGGGCGCATAGAGTATTTGAGCACACACAGCAGGGCTTCTGGAGACTCTCACACAGATACTTCAAAGGCAGACACACCCACATGCATGCACCCATCTTCTCCAAGGATACATACATCCATGGAGCTGGAGGGTGGGGGCCAGGGAGGAGTGAAGGGGTCAGGACACACACATGCACTTGATGAAAGTGCTAAAGTTTTCCACTTGGGTCCCGAAAAGCAGGTAGCCGAGTTGGGCATAGGCGAAGAAAACAATGAAGAACATGACGGCGAAGCCCAGGATGTCCTTGGCACAGCGGGCCAGCGTGGAGGAGAGCTGGGTCATGGTTTTGTTGAAGCTGATATACTTGAATATCTGGAAGGGCCATGTTGAACCAAGGGATGAAGAAGGAAAAGAGAAAAGCATTGAAAAGTCCACACCAAGGGCCTATGGAGGCCACAGGAGTTGCCAAGCCAGACGAAGAAAATGAGACACATATTGAAGAAGAGGAAATGATATAAAAATTAGCCAGGTGTGGTGGCACACGCCTGTAATTCCAGCTACTTGGGAGGCTGAGGCACTTGAACCCAGGAGGCGGAGGTTGCAGTGAGCTGAGATTACATCACTGCACTCCACTCTGGGCAACAGAGTGATAGTCGTCTCAGGAAAAAAAAAAAAAAAAAAAAAAAAAAAAAAAAAAAGCCAGCATGGTGGCTTACTCCTGTAATCCCAGTAGTTTGGGAGGCCAAGCTGGGTGGATTGCTTGAAGTCAGGAGTTCAAGACCAGCCTGGCCAACATGGTAAAAACCCATCTCTACTAAAAATACAAAAGATTAGCCAGGTGTGGTGGTGCATGCCTGTGATCCCAGCTATGCAGGAGTCTGAGGCAGGAGAATTGCTTGAACCTGGGAGGCAGAGGTTGCAGTGAACTGAATTGTGCCATTGTACTCCAGCCATTGTGATTGAGATCTCCTCTTTAAAAAATAGATGGGTTCGGTGGCTCATGCCTGTAATCCCAGCAGTTTGAGAGGCTGAGGTGGGCAGATCACTTGAGATCAGGAGTTTAAGACCAGCCTGGCAAACATGGTAAAACTCCATCTCTACTAAAAATACAAAAATTAGCTGGGCATAGTGTTGAGCACCTATAGTCTCAGCTACTCAGGAAGCTGAGGCAGGAGAATCACTTGAACCGAGGAGGTGGAGGTTGCAGTGAGCTGAGATCACGCCACTGCACACTCCAGCCTGGGAAAGACTCCTCAAATAAGAAAAAAAAAAGAAGAAGAAGAAGGGAAAAAAGAAGGGAGAACGAGTACCTTGAAGCAAAGCTGGGTGTGGGGAGTCCCAGGTACCTTGATCCAGGCGAAGAAGAGATTGACAGCATTCATGTTGTTGTACTGTGTCTGCCAGAAGGCAAGAAACTCAAAGTCCGCATACATGTTTGGCTGCTGCAGGAGCTTTCCCATCAGCCGATTGACCTCGAGCGTTCGGAATATGTGGAAGCCCACAGCCACAATGGAGAGCTGTCACACAGGGGTGATGGGGGTGTCAGGGAAGGCAAGGGGATCTCAAGGGAAGTTCCAAGATAAAGTCCCAAGGGAGAGCCAGGGTAGATAAGGACAGGTGGGAAAAAAACCTTCCCTGCTGAGTCGTTCACTGTCTCAGGTTCAAATGGAACTGGGTAGGATGACTGGGGAGCATCTTAAGTGCTCTAAATCCCGAGAGAAGGCTTTGGGGCTAGTGATAAATATTAATATATAGATTGTAAAGGGCCTTAGGAAACTGGAACCAGTCATTTCCTTCCATTCCCACCAGTTCCAGCTTTGGTCCTGTTAATAAGAGGCAGATGAAGATGAAGGAGCAGAATATTTGAAGAGAAAATAAAAGGCAAATCTTTCCACAGAACAGGTCATAAAGACAAAAAAAGACAAGAGATGAACAGAATACAGTACTTTTTTTTTTTTTTTTTTTTTTTTTTTGAGATGGAGTTTTGCTCTTGTTGTCCTGGCTGGAGTGTAATGGCAAGATCTTGGCTCACCTCAACCTCCACCTCCCAGGTTCAAGCGATTCTCCTGCCTCAGCCTCCCAAGTAGCTGAGATTACAGGCATGTACTACCATGCCTGGCTAATTTTGTGTTTTTAGTAGAGACCAGGTTTCTCCATGTTGGTCAGGCTGGTCTTGAACTCCCAACCTCAGGTGATCTGCCCGCCTCGGTCTCCCAAAGTGCTGGGATTACAGGCATGAGCCACTGCGCCCGGCCAGTATATATATTTTTTTTTAAAAAGAGCAGAGTTCAGATGACAGGTGAGGAGGAGAGGAGGTGTGAGAGACAGGGTTCCCAAGGGCTAAGAGAGGGGAATATTTCCCTTTCACTTAGGGAGCTGCTAAACAATGATTGGACTGAAAGTCAGAAGGAGGGCTTGGGGCTCCAAAAGGAAGAACTTGGAGGCCCTATCAGGGTGGCTCCTCCTCCTCCCAGAATGCCCCAAGTCCTAGATATCCGTCCCTCACCAAGATGACCACCAGGTCCAGGATGTTCCAGATGCTTCTGAGGTAGTGAAGCCGGTGAATGTGGAGCTCCAGGATCTCTTCCACCACATAGTAGAAGATGAAGATGCAGAAGACGATCTCACAGCCAACGATAAAGAAGTCCCAGTTGCTGACATAGCGGATCAGTTTGACGGTGCGAATTTGCCAGGATGGGATGGCACCTCCTGTAGCTGGAAACTCCACTACCAGCCTATGGGGTGAGAGGGAGATGTTTAGTGGAGCCTGGACTGGGACAACTCCTCCCACTTCCTCTCCTTTCCACCCCCATCACAGGGTACGAGTTTAGGCAAGGGTCTTATGCACGAGAGATTGGAACCAGGAGCCATGGACAGAGGGATGAAGTAGGGAAAGGAGGCTGACCTCAGAACACAGAAAAGATTGATGTTGGCATTGTAGACTGAGAAGTCGATGAACACCACCCGAGTGCCCCTGTCCAGCCACAGCCCCTCCTGAAGATCCCGGAGAGCCTCTGCACTGGCCTGTCGGGATCCTGGAAGGTCCAGGTAGTAGCCACCTCCGCTGTAGCTTGTGAGCCTGCCCCAGTGGGAGGAGCCCCCCAACTCATCCTGCGAATGGTATGTCCACCTGCCACAGAAAATGCCGGCTGAGCCAGCCCAAAAGTTCATCTCCCATGGCAATGACAATGCTTTATCATTGTCTGGGCTTTACAGGTTTACATATTGTGTGTGTGTGTGTGTGTGTGTGTGTGTGTGTGTGTGTGTGTGTGTGTGTATAACCCATTAAGTAAGTCAGCCTGACCCTTTGATTCAGTCTGATCTCTGACTGACCTGATTTCCAAATGTACTGTCTACTATTCTGTTTGATACCAACGACCATTTGAGAAGAGAGGGTGAATATTATCCACATTTTGCCGAAGAGGAAACTGTGAAAGAGATTTCTGAGATAATCCAGCTATAAATGACAGAACTGAAACTCAAATGTGAATCGGAGTTTTCACTATGTCACTCAACAATTTGGATGACAAAGCTAAACCCCACTTTTGGGCCAACCTGAAGAATCCCCCTGAGGGAAGCACCTGGACCAGAATTAAAAAGTCCTTCTGGCTCTGTGATTGCACTTCAGGCTCTTTCACCTCATCTTTCTCCATTCTATCCATAAAACCTTCTATCCTGGGTGATTAGTTCGTCCCCTTTCTGTCCTGTCGTTTTTCCCCTTCTTCCCTAATTCATCATCTATCCTTGACCCCTTACTGTTCCACGTGTCAATCTCAGGGGTTGAGTTCTTCAATTGCACCCATTTTCTATACCCCTAACCAACTTCTAGGCAGGAAAGGAAGCTTTCTCTGGAAGGACTACATGCAAGGTAGGACAAGTGTGACTATGACCTTGTGTGGGAACAAGTCCGGAGGCTATGGTTGTGTTTGCTAACCTACCTTCTCTGTTCCTGAGTGACACAGACCAAGATCCCCAAACAGTCATAGCTGGGACTCAGGGAGATGGCCCCTGTAGTCCCCTAAAGTGCTCTCAGGGCTCTTTAAGCCTCAGGGGAAGTGGTTCCCACACCTTGGAATGTTGTCCATTTTAGAGGGGCAAGCCCTGTGATATTGGTAGGACAGGCTCACTCACGCTGTGCCATTGAGGGGCCCAAAGGGGAGTTGTTCTTCTTTGTCTGGAGAGTAGACATCATAGCAGCTCAGAATGTCCTCCCGGAAGTCTTCATGCACCACACAGGAGTCATTGCGGACCTTCAGCTGCCGCAGCCTCGGAACCCCCAGCAGCAGGTTCTCATAGTAGATGAAAGAGTGGGAGCCATGGCCCAAGCTCTGGTTGTTGTACCATTTGGTCCAATATAAACTGTCCAGTAGTGGGCCCTGGGCAAACTGAACCACAAGCTGGCTCGAACCTGACCCAGCCTCCTCCTGCCCCTACCCTTAGGATGACCTTTGCCCTCATCCTCTGACTCCCCAGCTTGTCTCCAGTCTGCTTTTTAAAAAATTATTATTTTTTAAATATTTCGGGGACAGAGTCTCACTCTGTCACCCAGGCTGGAATGCAGTGGCACAATTTCAGCTCAATGCAACCTCTGCCTCCCAGGTTCAAGTGATTATTGTGCCTCAGCCTCCCGAATAGCTGGGATTTCAGGTGTGCATCACTATGCCTGGCTAAGTTTTGTATTTTTGTGTTTTTAGTAGAGATGGGGTTTCACCGTGTTGCCCAGGCTGGTCTTGAACTCCTGACCTCAGGTGATTTCCCCACCTCGGCCTCCCAAAGTGCTGGGATTACAAGTAAGTGTGAGCCACTGCACCTGGCCTTTTTTTTTTTTTTTTTTTTTTTTTTTTTTTTTTGAGATGGAGTTTTGCTTGTGTTGCCCAGGCTAGAGTATGATGGCGCATCTCAGCTCACTGCAACCTCTGCCTCCCAGGTTCAAGTGATTCTCCTGCCTCAGCCTCCTGAGTAACTGGAATTATAGGCATGTGCCACCACGCCTGGCTGATTTTGTATTTTTAGTAGAGATGGGGTTTCTCCATGTTGGTCAGGCTGGTCTTGAATTCCAGACTTCAGGTGATCTGCCCGCCTTGGCCTCCCAAAGTACTGGGATTATAGGTGTGAGCCACCATGCCCAGCCCTGGCCTGCTTTTTAAAACTCCATTGACCAATGATTCTGACCAGAGTCTGACCTGAAGTGACCCTACTCTTTATTGAAAATTGGTTTTGAAGTTCAGTCTTACCTCTGACTCACGACATTAGTCTAATTCCTGGTTTAATTCTCTGATCGCCATATTGATCCCTTACCCACCTCCACCTGAACTCTAGCCTAACCCATTAATTCAGCCTGACCCTTTAACTAAGTCTGAACCCTGACTGATCTGATTTCTGAGCCCAAGGTCTGATTCATTGTCTGACCTGGGGCCTCAGGCAATTGAGTAAGAGAGGGAGGGACAGAAAAGATCTTATACTTACATCCCAGAAGTCAGCCATGCTGCTGATGGCCTGAAAGGAGACTCCAGTGTCTGATGCGGTATGTAAGAAGAGCTCAGACATCACTTTGGTGTAGTAATAAGCACTGGAGCTTGTCATTCCATAGGTCACTAGAAAACAACCCAAGAGGCTATGTCCTTCTCACCATTCCCCCAGAGGAGACAGGAAAGCCCATCGCTCTGGAGCCAGAGATGCTACCAAGATGGGAGCTCATCCCTCATCTGGACCCATCCCCTAGACTTGGTTGGGAGACTCATGGTGGGATGAGGAAGCCAGGAAATGCATTAGGGAAGGGTTGTAGCTACAACGTCTCCTCCTTTTCTTCCAACTCACCTCCGAAAGACTGAACTCCACTCAGTAATACACTTTTCTTTTCCTGAACCAGCTTAACTTCCCAGTTTTTACTCCCCAGAGCCAAGATATTTCTGCCTTCTTCACTGGTTAGTAATAATTCCTTTTGTTCTCTTTCAAAAGGTCGTGATGCCTTTTGGAAAGTACCCCCAAATTCAAGGCCTTGGCCAAACACAATACAATGGAGATGTGGTCTCATGGCCCCTGGTGTCAGTTACTGTAGCCATGGGAGTGGCAGATAGGTACAGCACCTTGGGCCCTAGTATGACTAGTGCAATCTGATGGGCACAGTCATCTCTTGAGAGAGGGACTGTGTTCCCAGATCAAAAAAGACCTATGGGCAATCACCCTGTGGTCCTTCCTTTGCGCACATTGGGTAGAAGTTAAAAAACAGAAACAAAAAAAAAAACTGGCCTTTACCCTGAAGAACTTAATTTCCCTCACACATCCTAACATATGCATCCGGTCCCATGTGCCTCTAAGCCTGTAGGGAGCTCTAAGTTTCTGTTTACAAAGCAGGATTCGAAAAGTATAAGCCATTTATTTTATAGATTGCCCCTCAATTTAAGTTAGTATAATGTGTCCCCATTTTCAAACTCAGGTTATGCATTTTGGGAGGAATACCATAGAAGGGATACTGTGTCTTTCTCAGTGTATGATATCAGGAGGTACATATTGTCTGTTCATCTCATTACTGGTGATATTAACTTTGATCTTTTGTTAAGGTGGTGTCTGCCAGTTTCTTATAAAATTACTGGGGTTTTTTTGTAATTAATAATGTATTTTTGTGGGAGACCCATTCAATCTATGTACATATTCTGTTACTCATCAATCTTTCACTTTCACTTAGCATCAATGCTAGTTTTAGCATCCCTTGATGATTTTTGCCTGATTATTATTAATATTGCCAAATGATGATTTTTTTTAATTCCACAATTTCTTCTGCATTTATTTGTTGACATTCTCTTTAGGAAGAGCTTTCCCTTATTCCTAATTCATGTATTCATGAATGATAAGCACACACACACACACACATATAGATTCTTGGTGGGTTTTTTTTCCTGTGGGTTATAACTTTTATTTATTTTGTTACTCAGGTTTTTTGGCCAGGTAATAAAAGGCAAAGAAAAACTAAGGAATTGTTCCAGGTTTGGCCGGGTGCCATAGCTCACACCTGTAATCCTAGCACTGTGGGTGACAGAGGTGGGCAGATCACTTGAGCTCAGGAGTTCAAGAGCAGCCTGGGCAATATAGCCAAGCCCCATCTCTACAAACAATAATAATAATAATACAAAAATTAACTGGGCATGGTGTTGCATGCCTGTAGTTCCAGCTACTTGGGAGGCCGAGGCAGGAGGATCACTTGAGCACAGGAGGCAGAGGTTGCCATGAGCCAAGATCACACCACTGGGTGACAAGGTGAGACTCTGTCTCAAAAAAAAAAAAAAAAAAAAAAGAATTGTTCCAGGTTAAATGAGACTAAAGAAATTTGACTTGATGTAAATATTCTAAAGTAAAAAAAAAAAATTGAAAGCTAATCCTGGACCATAATTTTTTTTTCTTTTACTATAAAGGCTGTTAGTGAAATAATTGGTGAAAATATGATAAGATCTGTTCATTAGATGATAGTACTGGATTGCTGATAATTTTATGACTTTGATAATATCCTTGTTTTTAGAAAATACATATTAAAGTATTTAGAAACAAATGGGTATTGGGACTCCATGTTTGGGGCCCCTTCCACTAATACTCTCGTGGAAGCCATCTTTCTCTCTCCTGGATTTCCCCTTTGGGATCCCCTTCCACACTCTCGTGGAAGCCTGTCTTCCCCTCCTAAACTCCATCTCTCTATATTCCTTCCACTCAGTGTAGAAGCTGCTTTCCTTTCCTGAATTCCATCTTTCTGGATTCTCTCACTCAGTGTGAGAGTTAACTGTTTCTTTCTCTCTCCTTCTCCTGTTTCTCTCTCTGTCTCTAAATAAAAAAAAATTTTAAGGGTATTATGTCTATAATTTACTCTCAAACAGATGTGTGTGTGTGTGTGTGTGTGTGTGTGTGTGTGTGTGTGTGTGTGTAGGGTGGGGAAAGAGAGAGAATGAGAAAGGAGAAGCAAGCACGGTAACATGTTCATATGTGGGAAATCTGAGTGAAAAGTATGCATTGTATCAGGAATTATTTGTACTTTTCTTGCAAATTTTCTGTAAGTCCATAATTACATCAAATATTTTAAAAGTAGAATTTGTCAGCCTTTTATGAGCAATTCCCTCCTTGGCCTTCTAAAGTGCTGGGATTACAATCGTGAGCCACTATGCCCAACCAAGTGAATAATTTTCTTTTTTCTTTTTCTTTCTTTCTTTCTTTCTTTTTTTTTTTTTTTTTTGAGACGGAGTTTCGCTCTTGTTACCCAGGCTGGAGTGCAATGGCGCGATCTCGGCTCACCGCAACCTCCGCCTCCTGGGTTCAGGCAATTCTCCTGCCTCAGCCTCCTGAGTAGCTGGGATTACAGGCACACGCCACCATGCCCAGCTAATTTTTTGTATTTTTTAGTAGAGACAGGGTTTCACCATGTTGACCAGGATGGTCTCGATCTCTCGACCTCGTGATCCACCCACCTCGGCTTCCCAAAGTGCTGGGATTACAGGCTTGAGCCACTGCGCCTAGCCCTTTTTTTTTTTTTTTTTTTTTTTTTGAGATGGAGTCTTGCTCTGTCACCCAGGCTAGAGTGCAGTGGTGTGATCTCAGCTCACGGCAATCTCTGCCTCTCAGATTCAAGCAATTCTCCTGCCTCAGCTTCTGGAGTAGCTGAGATTACAGGCACCTGCCACTGTGCCCAGCTAATTTTTTTATTTGAGTAGAAACAGGGTTTTGCCATCTTGGCCAGGCTGGTCTCGAACTCTTGACCTTGAGATCCACCAACCTTGGCCTCCCAGAGTACTGGGATTACAGGCAGCCCAGCCGTGAATCATTTTCAAACTGAGTAAAGCATTATTAGTCCATATTTGACCCATCACAGCAATGCCATCAAAATAGTCACAGACAACTTATATTCAGTAAATGTTGGAAAGAGACTGGATCATTCCTTAGTCCAAAGAGAACAATACATTCATAGACGTCTTGGGTAAGAGAAATAAAGCCAGTCCTTGGTTGATCTAGCAAGCAAGCACAGTTTGTCAGTAACGCCTCCCTTCACAGCATGAGAGTAGACATGGTGCTGGCAGAACTAAGTGTCTCTGATAAGTTATCCATCGAGAGCATCAGATGGGCATCAGTTATTGAGGCTGCAGAAATCTGAATCGAAAAGCAGGGCAGAAGCAGCCCAGGGTTGTTGATGGGGTTTCAAGGTTGTTCAAGGTTGTTCACATGGAGTTCATTCTAGTTTTGGTGAGTTTAAGTAACTTGCCCAAGGAAAACAACTAATGGAGCCAGGATTCAAATGCAAATCTGTCTGCCTCCATAGTAGACTGATCTCGCTCCCAGAACTATCCCAAGAGATAGAGTTACAGAGGGTGGCCAGGTGTGGTGGCTCATGTCTGTAATCCCAATACTTAAGGAGGCTAGGACTTGAGGATCACTTGAGCCCAGAGTTCATAGAGCAGCATGGGCAAAATAGGGAGACCTTGTCTCTACAAAAAAAGTTGAAAATTAGTCAGGCATGGTGGTGGGCACCTGTGGTCCCAGCTACTCGGCAGGCTGAGGTGGGAGGATCACTTGAGCCCTGGAGGTTGAGGTTGCAATAAGCAGTGATCGTGGCACTGCACTCTAGCCTGTGCAATAGAGCAAGACCCTGTGTCAAAAAATAAAAAAGTTACAGGGGAGAAACTTAAGCTACATAAAAAAGGCAGTCCTTCTTCGCTACTAGTGCTTCCGATTATGAAATGGGCCATGTCAAAAACGTCCTTTTCACCACTGGGAGTGTCAGCAAAGAATTGTCAGCTGAGGATCATCTGAGGCTCACTTGGAGGGGGTTCCAGGGCTGGCCTTCCCAGTTCCTTCTTGTAACATACAGTGAAGGAGTGGAATTGCCTTTTGTATTTCACAAGGTGACACTAGACCAGAGGGTAGAAGGAGTCAGGATTTGACTCAGTATGTCAAATGCCAGAATGTCTATACATCACTACTATTTTGAGGCAGAAATGGCTCATTCCAGGAAATCTTCAGAGACTGGATGATAACTACATGAGAATGTGTGAAGGGGATTCAGAGACTAGGTGATAGTTTCATGTAAAATATATAGAGTATCTGATTTTTTTTCTTGGGCAGAAATTAAATTCTTCTGCACACACTGTATCATGCTTCCTAATCTTGGCCTCAGATCAAATTCACAATTGCCCGATAATAACAATAACCACCATTATTTATGCATTATTCACCAGGCTTTCTACACATTGTCTCCCAGGATTCTGAAAAATACCGCCAAAGTAGAAACTACCATCTCCATTTCATGCAGATAACTCAGATTCAGAATGTTTTGTTTGTTTGTTTGTTTGTTTTTTGTTTTTGAGATGGAGACTTGCTCTTATTGTCTAGGTTGGAGTGTAATGGCACGAACTCAGCTCACTGCAACCTGTGTCTCCCAGGTTCAAGTGATTATCCTGCCTTAGTCTCCCGAGTAGCTGGGATTTAGGTGTGTGCCACAATGCCCTGCTAATTTTTGTATCTTTAGTAGAGATGGGGTTTCATCACATTGAACAGGCTGGTCTCGAACACCTGAGCTTAGGTGATCTGCCTGCCTTGGCCTCCCAAAGTGCTGGGATTACAGTTGTGAGCCACCTCACCCAGTCCCAAAATGTTATTAAATAACTTGTCAAAAGATCATATAGAAAGCAAATATTGCCAGGCGCGGTGGCTCAAGCCTGTAATCCCAGCACTTTGGGAGGCCGACGCGGGTGGATCACGAGGTCAAGAGATCAAGACCAACCTGGTCAACATGGTGAAACCCCGTCTCTACTAAAAATACAAAACATTAGCTGGGCATGGTGGCATGTGCCTATAATCCCAGCTACTCAGGAGGCTGAGGCAGGAGAATTACCTGAACCCAGGAGGCAGAGGTTGTGGTAAGCCGAGATCGCACCACTGCACTCCAGCATGGGTAACAAGAAGAAAACTCCATCTCAAAAAAAAAAAGAAAAAAGAAAGCAAGCAAGTATTAATATAACTTGGATTCAAACTCAAGTCTGTCTTACCCCAAAAGCCATGAATTTAGCCACTATTCTACACTACACTATGTATCATGCTATCACCCCAACACCCTAAATCCTTCTGATTAGGGATTCTGACTCTTCTTTCAAAATTCAGTCCAAATAGGATTGTGCAAGTCTACAAGATGTCCTTATAAGCAAACTCCATTTTAAGAGTTTAATATCTGAGTCTGAAAGTGAATTGCAAAAACACTTGTTAAACTCAAAAGATCGCTGTCTTAAAAGAGGCTCCATTCTGGTATAAAATGGGTAACAGTATCTAAATCTGTATCAGGAACCATATTCTGACATAGAGGAGTCCCAAGGAAGAAAAAAGTCACATGCATAAAAATGGTAACTGAGTTAATTATAATGTCAAAAATTGCAAACAACCTAAAATCCTACAGAGACAATTATTAAGTAAATTATGAGATCACTGAGTCACTTAATACAGTCATGGAAACAGTAATAAAAACAATGCAACACAGTATCCATACAATGCTTTTTTTTTTTTTTTTTTTTTTTTGAGTTGGAGTCTCATTCTGTTGCCCAGGTTAGGATTCAGTGGCACGATCAAGGCTCACTACAACCTCCGCCTCCCAGGTTCAAGCAATTCTCCTGCCTCAGCCTCCCAAGTATCTGGGACTACAGGTGCATGCCACCACGCCTGACTCATTTTTTGTAT
Source organism: Saimiri boliviensis (assembly GCF_048565385.1). Lineage (NCBI taxonomy): Eukaryota > Metazoa > Chordata > Mammalia > Primates > Cebidae > Saimiri > Saimiri boliviensis. The sequence goes on from NC_133460.1 coordinate 84,889,237, forward strand.
TTTTAGTAGAGACAGGATTTCACCATGTTAGCCAGGATGGTCTCGATCTCCTGACCTCAAGATCTGCCCGCCTCGGCCTCCCAAAGTATTGGGATTATAGCACCATGCCAGGCTGAAATTTTTTTTAAAAAACACTAAGTGTAAAAACGTGAAGGAAAAACTGACTTTTTAAAAACCAGTGGTATAATAGATTTTCTTTCTTTTCATTCTCACAGAGTTTACTTAATGCTATAGTAATAATAAAAGAATATAAAAATCATCATTAAAAATTTTTCATCTATATGTTTTCAAGTTATGGGCTGAAATTTCCAGGTGCTAGCTAGATGCTGTACTGAACTTTGCTATTCCTTCATTAAGACCTGTTCCCTCCTCTCCTAACTAATACCATGATTTTATTTGAGATATTTGAGGTATCACATCTCTCTGGATCATCTCGCATATGTTGGCAGAAGCTAAATCCAACCCTGGCTATAGGACTTGAACAAGCAGTTCAGACCAGAGCTAATCCACAAAGACTTCTCCCTTAGCACAATTACAGGTTCAGGGATAATCTTGTAACCCATTTCAGGCTTAGGAGTCATACAGAAAGATTTCTGGAACCTTTTGGGATCTTCTTTTTTATACTAGATGTGAATGAGAAAGCCCAAGAGGAGTCAGCCTTAGGATGAAACTGATTGTGCCCTGGCAGAATTGAGTAATAGAAACAGACAGATCCTTGCCAATGTAATTAAACCACTAGCTTGATCCGCCCTGAACGCTGCCCTTCTTTGAATTTTCATTACTCAGACAATAAATCCCATTATGGTTTAAGTCAGTTTTCATTGGGTTGTCCTTCCTTGTAACATAGTCCTTACTTATATGGCAACCATGACATTTCCAAAAAGTTCCATTATTTCTGAGGAAAGAGAGCTAGAAAAGAGGGCAGCGAGCCAGGCACAGTTGCTCACACTTGTAATCTCAGAAATTTGGGAGGCCAAGTTGGGAGGATTGTTTGAGTCCAGGAGTTCAAGATCACCGTGGGCAACAGGGTGAGACCCCCGTTTCTACAAAAAGTGAAAAAATTAGCTGGATGTGGTGGCACACATCTGTAGCCCAGATACTTGGGGAGGCTGAGGCAGGAGGGTGCTTGAGCCCAGGAGGCTGAGGCTGCAATGAGCTGTGTATACACCACCGCAATCCAACCTGGGTGACAGAGCAAGACTCTGTCTTAAACAAAAACCAAACAACAAGAAAAATAAAAGCAAAAAGAGGGCAATGGATGACATTGCATATCTATGCCGAAGCCCTACCTTAATTAAAAAACCTTCTTACCCTATAGTAAAAGAGGTTTGCTGACCGGGTCAACTGATGATGATATTCTAAAAACATGCTTATCATTAAGTCCTTAGGCTCTTCAAGGTTTATTTCTGGGTAAGGCAAGATCTCTAAAATACCATGAAAAATGTATATCATATACACATACATATACACGCATACATTTACATATGTATGTGCTCACACACATAAACACATACACTCACACATTTCCCACTCCTAAAATTGCCTTACAAAATGAGTATTTAATACAAATTTTAAGGGAGGCAGACATAAGAAAGAGTCAAAGGAAAAGTAGCTCTAATTTAAATTTTTTTTTTTTTTATTTGGAGGCAGAGTCTTGTTCTGTCGCCCAGGCTGGAGTGCAGTGGTGCAGTCCTGGCTCACTGCAGCCTCCCCCTCCCAGGTTCAAGCAATTCTCCTACCTCAGCCTCCTGAGTAGCTGGGACCACAGGCATGTGCAACCCCTCCCAACTAATTTTTTGTATTTTTAGTTGAGACAGGGTTTCACCATGTTGTCCAGGCTTGTCTTAAACTTCTGAGCTCAGGTAATCTGCCCTCCTTGGCCTCCCGAAGTGCTAGGATTACAGGCGTGAGCCACCATGCCCAGCCAGTAGCTCCAATTTTCAACATTGATGTTATCCTTTATGATATTCCACACTCCTTATATAAAAACCAACAAGGCCAGTTGTTCCCAGAGTTAGCACCTCCTTATTAACTGGTGTGCTTTCTTCTTACTCAGCAATGAGCACTATGAAACCTATTTGTGTTTTCTTCTTTGCCTTGGCCACCAGGAACCTCAGGCTTTGTTATTATTTGCAGTACTCTTGTTTAATCTTGAGTTTTCAGGTACAAGTTTTTTTCCTCTCCTAACCTTTTCTCACTTCTTTTGCTAAGTCATTTTTATTATAGTTCTAACAGGTTATATTTTACTGTATCTGCACTTTTTTTTTTTTTTTTTTTAGATATGGAGTCTCTCTCTGTTGCCCAAGCTGGAGTGCAGTGGCACAATCTCAGCTCACTGCAACTTCTGCCTCCCAGGTTCAAGTGATTCTCCTGCCTCAGCCTCCCAAGTAGCTGTGATTACAGGTGTGTACCACACCTGGCTAATTTTTGTATGTTTAGTAAAGACAGGGTTTCTCCATGTTGGTCAGGCTGGTCTTGAACTCCCGACCTCAGGTGATCTGCCCACCTCAGCCTCCCAAAGTGCTGGGATTATAGGTGTGAGCCACTATGCCCACCTTAGGGTGGTTCTACTTTCTTGTGAAATACAATACAGTGTCATGAAATGATCCCTTTTTATGACTTTATGACTCCTCAACAGCCTCTGGTAATAGTTTCACTACGCATTTTAATATCCACTCCTGTTAGGAAAGAATCAGCTCTCATCCATCTCCCTAAAGATTTTTTCTCTGGGAAATTTTTCAATCAATGCCTGAATTTCTCTAGGTTCCATTAACTTTTGCTTCCCCCAGTGCAAAACTATAGACAAGATTTCTCCTCACTGTAACTGGCACAGACTGCTAGTTATTCCCCAACACCTTTCCTCTCTTTTTACATAATAATACAATTATATTTGCTGTCCCACTAAATACCACATTACCCACCCTACCTTAGCAGTTAGACTTGGTGACCATTTTAATTTACTTCCAGCCAGTGAAATGTGGGTAGAGTGATATGCTTCTGCTTACAACTTCCAGCTCATGTCCTTAAAGGAAGGAACGTGCCTTCCCTTTCTGCTTTCCTGCTTCCTGCTAGCCAGAGTATGGACAGTAGAGCACCAGCAGGAGCGTAACATAGAAGCCATGTGTTGAAGGCTGGGCATGGTGGCTCACGCCTGTAATCCCAGCATTTTGGGAGGCCCAGGCAGGAGGATCACTTGAGGTCAGGAGTGCGAGACCAGCCTGACTAACATGGTGAAACCCCATCTCTACTAAAAATATAAAAATTAGGCCAGGCGAGGTGGCATGCGCCTGTAATCCTAGCTACTCGAGAGGCTGACGCAGGAGAATTGTTTGAGCCCAAGAGGCGCAGGTTGCAGTGAGCCAAGATCACGCCATTGTACTCAAGCCTGGGCAACAGAGTGAGACTCCATCTCAAAAAACAAACAAACAGGCCGGGCACAGTGGCTCACGCCTGTAATCCTAGCACTTTGGGAGGCCAAGGTAGGTGAACTGCCTGAGCTCAGGAGTTCAAGACCAGCCTGGGCAACATGTTGAAACCCCGTCTCTACTAAAATACAAAAAAAAGTAGTCGGGGGTGGTGGCATGCGCCTATAATCCCAGCTACTCGGGAAGCTGATGCAAGAGAATTGTTTGAACCCAGGAGGTGAAGACTGTAGTGAGCTGAGATCTCACCATTGCACTCCAGCTTGGGCAACAGTGAGACTCCATCTCCAAAAAACAAACAAACCAAAAAAAGAAGCCATGTGTTGACGATGACAAAGCACAAAGGTAAAAGGAGCCTGGGCCCCACCTCACTTGTGAAGCTCCATATTAGTCCAGGGCTTCTTACAGCCCAGACATGTGAGAAAGAAATGCACTTCTATCTTATTTAAGCCACAGTTACTTTGTTCTTATTCTTGCAGCTAAATCAGTATCCCAACATATACTTGTATGAATATACTCACGTCAGATGGATACTTTGCAAAGGAAACCTTTCTAAGAAAATTAACATTAAAATCTGGGGCTTTTTGCTGTTAGAGGGAAAAAAACAGAGCTGATGTCAATAAACAGCACAAATTTTCTATCCAAATAAAAATCAAGTCTAATCAGAGTTCTGAGTTAAAACCATTTACTGGGTACACAGACCCCCTATTCCTTTTCGGAGTGGAAAGTCCCTTCCTGAAAAAAAAAATGTCTTTCATTGTTCTCCTCCTCCTCCTCCTTTCTCCTCTTGGGCAATTCCTCCTTCCATTATCTCTACTGCCATCTCACCACACATTCTGGCAAATGTTATTGGGTCATTCCAAGTTGGATTTCAAATACTTCATATTTCTTAAGGTAGAGAGTAGGCAGAGGAAGGTAGGAGCCTGGAAATGAGGGAAGGGTTAGATTCTTAAGAGTATGCACTGAAGGTTGTGAAACCGTGCATTTGACATCAGTGTGTCTACAGAGATTACAACTGAGAGAACCAGATTCCCTCACATTTGCTTCAGTAACAAAGTATATATGCATTATTAAGCTTTTTAGGATTTAGCTTCAGAAGTCTGGTTCTAGAGAACCTATGACATGTGACCAGTTTCTTCTTAGGAAATTAGATTCAGAGCCAAAAAGTTTTATGAGTTGCTGCTAGGGCCGGGCGCGGTGGCTCATGCTTGTAATCCCAGCACTTTGGGAGGCCGAGGTGGGTGGATCACGAGGTCAAGAGATCGAGACCATCCTGGTCAACATGGTGAAAACCCATCTCTACTAAAAATACAAAAATTAGCTGGGCATGGTGGCGCGTGCCTGTAATCCCAGCTACTCAGGAGGCTGAGGCAGGAGAATTGCCTGAACCCAGGAGGCGGAGGTTGCAGTGAGCCGAGATTGCACCATGGCACTCCAGCCTGGGTAACGAGAGTGAAACTCCGTCTCAAAAAAAAAAAAAAAAAAAAAATGTTAAACAGATCAGAACAAGCTTGGGCCGGGCGCGGTGGCTCAAGCTTGTAATCCCAGCACTTTGGGAGGCCAAGGCGGGTGGATCACAAGGTCAAGAAATCGAGACCATCCTGGTCAACATGGTGAAACCCCGTCTCTACTAAAAATACAAAAAATTAGCTGGACATGGTGGTGCGTGCCTGTAATCCCAGCTACTCAGGAGGCTGAGGCAGGAGAATTGCCTGAACCCGGGAGGTGGAGGTTGTGGTGAGCTGAGATTGCACCATTGCACTCCAGCCTGGGTAACAAGAGCAAAACTCCGTCTCAAAAAAAAAAAAAAAAAAAAATGAGTTGCTATTGAAGGAAAAACAATCAGACTGAGGATGACTACTCTGGAAAACGGAAATGAACCCAAGATCTTGTTAGTGATGCCCCTGAAGTTTCTAGTAGCTCTGAGATCTTAGCCCAGCTGGAAGAACAAACTTATAGATATTTGTCCATGCTGAATCAATATAATAGATTCTCTCAGGGGATGGAATACTGAAATCGGATACCTAGAAGACTGCAGACAGGAGTAGGGCATAAGGCAATCAAACAAGGAGGCTGCTGGAACTTCCCAGTTCTACTCCATTCTGAATCCAGATGCAACGGAGAGCAAAGCAACTGATTCTTACGGATTCAGTATGGCTTTTGCTAATGGCTTGTAAATTATTATGTGATTTCACAACTGCTTAAAGAGTTTACTAAGATAGCAATCAAACCAGGAAGTCAACAGTCCTGAGGAAGATGAAGAGTCTTCTTCTCTAGAGTCATCTGGAAAAAAACTGCCCCCTAAGTAGCATTGCTTCTGTGTGGCCCAGAAACCTCGAGACATAGCATGAACTTCAGTTAATGTCATGTAAGACTTTTGTAGCTATGGTCTCTGCGAAGGAGGGCACACTGCTTCAAAAGAGCTGAAGACACCAATTGTAGTAAACGTAAAAGGCCTGTCTTAGTAGAGGGATTTTTCTGGCTGATCAGGCAGCGGTGCTTCTAAATGCTCCTGTAGAAGGTTATAGAGGAAGAGTTGTATTCGCTCTTACTGTGTTTCTTTGAGCTATTTTGCTCAAGATCTCCCAGAGAATGGTCATTTTGGAAAAACTAAAGCTGTAGAAAGTACACTAGTGCTGACGCCCAGAAACTTTTTGCTGCCTAAATCTAGCTGAACCAAAAAAAAAAAAAAAAAAAAGTATTTAATGCTAGAAACTAGGAAGCATAAGAGGGGCCCTTGTTAAAAGCTGCCCAAGCTGGAGTCTTTGAACATATGGACCCAGAAAAGATGAGAAACCAGGCAGGAAAAACCTAGTAATTATATATATATAAGGGATCACCCCAGTTGGATTGCCAATTTTATGCACTGTCTTAACAAATAAGGGAGAGGTGACTAAGTGGATAGAGTTGGTCATGAGTGATTTTACTATATAGAAGTCCTGGCTTTTACCTGTAACTGTGCAGTATAAGCTACCTGGATCAATACGATTCTGTGAGGATTACAGGATAATCAACACCATGACCGAACCATATGTTTACCCAATGCCAGGAATCGATTCTCTCTGGAGTTACCGAGTCTACCCTCAACATTTCGAGGAGGGAAAACAGTTTTCATTAATTTGGGTTAGATCTATCTACCCTCAATAGACCCAGTAACTCCAGAGAGAATCGATTATTGGCATTGGTTCAATAACCAACCAATAACTCATCACTGACTGGCTCATGAAGTGTTGCAAAATCAAGACCATACAAGAAGATTTTATGCAGACAGCTTTGGTCACCCCAGATAGATTCATCAGCTCCTTTACCAAAGGCTTTCTCACTCAGTACACAACAGGAGGCTCTCAAATGGTTCCATATGAAGGGAAAGCATATTTAAGCAACTAATAGTTGCTTGATTTATAAACAATTTGTGTGTGTGTGTGTGTGTGTGTGTGTGTGTGTATAATTTTTTCATTTTAATAATAGAGATGGGGTCTTGCTATGTTGCCCAGGCTGGTCTTAAACTCCTGGGCACAAGCATTCCTCCCACAAACTGCTGGGATTATAGACACGAACCACCATGCCTGGCCTATAAATAATTTAAACAGAAACTATGTTATCACCACTTGGAAGGGCATGAACTTCCTGAAACACCTTTATCAGACTTTTCCTGGGGTTCAAGAACCAAAAGTGGAAAATGTGATTTCCTGGAATTCCCAGCAGGGAGAGCCCTTAAAAAAAAAAAAAAAAAAAAAATCTCAAGAAGCTGTTGGCTTGTGTCCAGAATGGGAAGACATGGAAAAGGCTGTAAGACAGAGGACCAGGGAGAAGAGAAGAGTCAAAAGCTGTGGGCAGAGGTAGGCAAGAAGAAAGCAAAACGGACCAGTACTTGGGGAGAGAGAAGGAAGCAGGCACGCAAAGAGACAGTCCAGGACCCAGAAGTATCTAGCAAGAAACACTGTTTCTGATCCTGGGCTGTGATACAAGCCGACAGGTCCTTGCAGTTATTCTGAAGTATGATTTATCCTTCACAAAGTGCATCCAGAGAGCCTTCTTCACTGACTTTATTGCCATCAGCCATCAGCATTTTAGGGGAGCCTCCTATATCACAATCAGCGGACATCCATCTCACAGGTGGCATTGGTATTGACTTTACACGTCCTTCTAGTGTAAACCAACAGAAGTTTCTTTATCTGACGTTCATATACATATGTGTGTGTGTGTCTAGAAAACAATTGAAATGGGCTGGGTGTGCTGGCTCACGCCTATAATCCCAGCACTTTGGGAAGCCGAGGTGGTTGGATCACCTGAGGTCAGGAGTTTGAGACCAGCCTGGTCAACACGGTGAAACCCCATCTCTACCAAAAATACAAAAATTAGCAGAGCATGGTGGCATGCGCCTGTAGTACCAGCTACTCCAGAGGCTAAGGCAGGAGAATCGCTTGAACCCAGAAGGCGGAGCCTGCAGTGAGCCAAGATCATGCCACTGCACTCCAGCCTGGGCAACAGAGCAAGACTCAGTCTCAAAAAGGAGAGAAAGGAAAGGGAGAAGGGAGGAAAGAAAGGAGGGAGAGAGAAAGGGAGGAAGGAAAGGAGGGAGGGAGGGAGGGAAGGAGGGAGGGAAGGAGGGAGGGAGGAAGGGAAGGAGGGAGGGAAGGAGGGAGGGAGGGAAGGAAACATACCAAACTAGGAACAGTCAGTACTGGGAGGGATTTTTTAATATTTTATTTCATTTTATTTTATTTTACTTTCAGTTCTGGGATACATGTGAATAACGTGCAGGTTTGTTACATAGGTATATATGTGCCATGGTGGTTTGCTGCCCCTATCAACCTGTTATCTAAGTTTTAAGCCCCGCATGCATTAGATATTTGTCCTAAGGCTCTCCCTCCCCTTACCTCCCACCCCTTCCACAGGCCCTGGTATGTGATGTTCCCCTCCCTGTGTCCATGTGTTCTCATTGTTCAACTCCCACTTATGAGTGAGCACATGTGGTGTTTGGTTTTCTGTTCCTGTGTTAGTTTGCAGAGAATGAAGAGAGATTTTTACATTCTCTACGTTATTTGACTTTAAAAAAAAAGGACTATGTATTAGGTAAAAAGTTAATAAAGATTTTCCTAGTTTGATTCTCTTTGTAGGGAAAAGGGGGTAGAATTCTGTTGTAACGGAATGAGAAGAAATACTGGCTTACACCTTTTTCCTTTGACTTGCCCTTTGAAACTCTTGACTATGGCAAAACTCTTGCATATTCATAGCCTGAGGCCTTAGTTGGCTGGTGCTACCTCCTCCAACCCCTGCCTCCTCCAGGCTGGGAGCCAGCACTATTAAAACTAACAAGCAAATGGCAATGACTTTGGGCCTCCCTGGCAATAACTTAAAAATGGTTAAAAACAGTTTTAACGCTGTTAAAATAAGCAAGCAAGCAAGCAAATGAAGATGACTTTGGGCCTCCCCAGACACGAATGGTACCTGTCTCTGGGACCTGTAAGAGTTCCCAGATCTCCCTGACCACTTGTCTCCCACTTCTTACCATGGTCCCAGAGCACCCTCCACCGTAGCACTCATCATACTCTATGTCACTGTTTACATGTCAGCCTTCCTTACTCCTTGAGGGCAGAAGACGTGTCTCAGTATTTTTTTTTTTTTTTTTTTTTTTTTGAGAGAGAGTCTCACTCTGTTGCCCAGGCTGGCTGCAATGGCTTGATCTCAGCTCGCTACAAACTCCACCTCCCAGGTTCAAGCAATTCTCCTCCCTCAGCCTCCCAAGTCGCTGGGATTATAAGCATGAGCCACCATGCCTGGCTAATGTTGTATTTTTAGTAGAGATGGGGTTTCTCCATGTTGGTCAGGCTGGTTTCAAACTCCCGACCTCAGATGATCCACCTGCCTCAGCCTCCCAAAGTGCTGGTATTAAAGGCGTGAGCTACTGTGCCTGGCCTTGTCTCAGGTATTTCAAAGCCCTCAGCACTTGGCCTAGGGCCTGGCACATGGTAGGACTTCATAAATGTTTGGATGAATGAATGCGTGAATATTCAGGATCTCAAACTTAATTTAAGCATTTTGCTAATAAGCTCTCTTTGTCTCATCTGTTCTTTTACTCCATGCTATGAAATAATCTAATTCGACCAGCATAGACTCAGTCTCTGAGCCAGTAGTTTACACACATTTTGTTCTCAAAACCTCCTTGCAACCCTTCAACATTTTGAGGACTGCAAACAGTTTTCATTTATTTGGGTTATATCTATCAATCATTACCTTATTAAAAGTTAAAACCGGCCAGGCGCAGTGGTTCATGCCTGTAATCCTAGCACTTTGGGAAGCCAAGACGGGCAGATAGCTTGAGCTCAGGAGTTTGAGTCCAGCCTGGGCAACACGGTAAACCCCATCTCTATCAAAAATACAAAAAATTAGCTGGGCATGATGGCATGTGCCTGTATTCCCAGCTACTTGGGAGGCTGAGGTGGGAGGATCCCTCGAGCCTGGGAGGCAGTGGCTGCAGTTAGCCAAGATCGCCCCACTGTACTCCAGCCTGGGTGACAGAGCAAGACTCCATCTCAAAAAAGGAAGAAAGGAGGGAAGGAAGGAAGGAAGGAAGGAAGGAAGGAAGGAATTAAAACTGAGGGAAAATGTAAATATGTATTCATTCATTCATTTGAAAATAATGATAATCCCAATACATGTAAACAAATAACATGTTTTTATTTTTAAAAAATACTATATTTTTTCAAACAAACCCCCCCAAAATTTGGCTGAGCATGGTAGCTCATACCTATAATCTCAGCACTTTGAGAGGCCAAGGCAGGAGGATCACTTGCATTCAGGAGTTTGAGACCAGCCTGGGCAACATAGTGAGACCCTGTTTTTACAAGAAGTCAAAAGTTAACTGGGTGTGGTGGTACATGCCTGTAGTCCCAGCTACTTGGGAGGCTGAGACGGGAAGATTGCTTGAGCCTGAGAGGTCAAGGCTACAGTGAGCCGTGATCTCAGCACTGTACTTAGTCTCGGTGACAGAGTGAGACCTTGTCTCAAAACAAAGAAAGAAATAAAGAAAAATTCTAGTGGGACTGTTTTCCATGTTTGTAAGTTTCCTAATGTCTGGCTTAATAGAAGACAGCTGTCTTCAGGCCGGGCGTGGTGGCTCACACCTGTAATCCCAGCACTTTGGGAGGCCGAGACGGGTGAATCACGAGGTCAAGAGATCGAGACCATCCTGGTCAACGTGGTGAAACCCCGTTTCTACTAAAAATACAAAAAATTAGCTGGGCATGGTGGCGCGTGCCTGTAGTCCCAGCTACTCAGGAGGCTGAGGCAGGAGAATTGCTTGAACCCAGGAGGCGGAGGTTGCGGTGAGCCGAGATCGTGCCATTGCACTCCAGCCTGGGTAACAAGAGCGACATTCTGTCTCAAAAAAAAAAAAAAAGAGAGAGAGAGATCGAGACCATCCTGGTCAACATGGTGAAACCCCATCTCTACTAAAAAAATGCAAAAATGAGCTGGGCATGGTGGTGCGTGCCTATAATCCCAGCTACTCAGGAGGCTGAGGCAGGAGAATTGCCTGAACCCAGGAGGCAGAGGTTGCGGTGAGCCGAGATCGCACCATTGCACTCCAGCCTGGGTAACAAGAGCGAAACTCCATCTCAAAAAAAAAAAAAGAAGACAGCTGTTTTCTCACATCTGCTTCTGCACAATCATTGCAATATGTTATTTTGGTTAAAGTATATGAAGAAAGTATAATCTTATGCAAATATGTTTTTGGGTAAGAGAGAACCTCACAAACCCCCTGAAAGGGTCTCAGGAAGCCTAGGGATCCTCAGAGGACAACTTTGAAAAAGATTGCCCTGGCTGGGTGCAGTGGCTCATGTTTGTAATCCCAGCACTTTGGGAGGCCAAGGTGGGTGGATCACCTGAGTTTACCAGCCTGGCCAACATAGTGAAACCCTATCTCTACTAAAAGTACAAAAAGTAGCCAGGTGTGCTGGTGTGCACCTGTAATCCCAGCTACTCCAGAAGCTGAGGCAGGAAAATCGCTTGAACTCAGGAGGCAGAGGTCACAGTGAGACAAGATCACACCACTGCACTCCAGCCTGGGTGACACAGTGAGACTCAGCCTCAAGAAAGAAAAGAAAGAAAAGAAAAGTAAAGAAAAGAGAAAAGAGAAAGAAAAAGATTGCCCTAATTCCTTATTTTTGTGAGTAGAGCCTCTCCCCAGTATGAAGGTTCTGTCTGAACTTAAAATCTCAGTCATCCTGCTGCCACCACCAATAACATAATTGTCAATATCCTTATAATCCCCTACCTATGTACCTTAATTTACAGTTTTCAAGGAGTTTTCCTATGTAATGTCTCCCAGTTGCCTGCCAGGCATGTCTGCTGGTTCCCTTTTACCCATGAGCAAAGCTTCCTATAAATCATGAAGTTCAGAGTGTACCTGATTTGGTCAGGGCAAGAGACAGAGCTAGTGCTCAAACTCATGCTTTATATAATATGAGTTATATGCTCTTTCTCTAGCAACTTACACAGCAGTACCCCAGCCTGCCCTCAACTACAACAAACCAGAGTACTGAGATGTTTGTGGGGTTTTTTTCCACGCTTTTCTTTCTTTCTTTCTTGACGGAATCTCATTCTGTTGCTCAGGCTGAGTACAGCGGCGCGATCTCGGCTCACTGCAATTTCCACCTCCCAGGTTCAAGCAATTCTCCTTTCATAAATATCATGAAATCCATATCAAGCCCTTTCATAAATATCATGATGATGGTGTGGACCCAGTGGGCAGGGAGAGCAAGGAAGATTCTTCTCCAGCACTTCCTCTGCTGAGGAATAGCTGAGACAGGACTGACTCCACCCCTCAGAAAGAGTTCTGAGTGACTAATCATTCCTGAACTATTCATAATGACAAAAATAACGTTTCCCTAATCTGCAGAAAGAAAATAAAAATATCTAGCCATTACAGGATTGCCACTGGGATCAAATGAGGTAATAGGTGTGAAATCTCTTTGTAAGGTTTAAAGGACTGCACAATTGACATTATTATTATGAGACGATTGATGGGTCACTCACATTGCCTGCATGAAAAAGATAGCTCTATTTTAGCCAGATAAGATTCCAAATAGTCTTGGTTTCTAGATTCTCCTGCCTCAGTGTCCCGAGTAGCTGGGATAACAGGCACACACCACCATGCCCAGCTGATTTTTGTATTTTTAGTAGAGACAGGGTTTCACCATGTTGCCCAGGCTGGTCTTGAACTCCTGACTTCAGGTGATCCATGCACCTCAGCCTCCCGAAGTGCTGAGATTACAGGTATGAGCCACTGTGCCTGGTGGAGCTATATTTCAAATTTTTACTAAGTTATATCTTGACGAAGAATGGCAACTAATATTTATTGAAAGCCTATTCTATTCCAAGCACTGTACTACTAAGTACCTAATTTGTTTTCCACCAGCCTCGCCAAAGCAGATGTTATTCCCACTTGAAGAATCAAGCCTTAGAAACATTTCAGTGTCTCGACCTATTTGCCAAAGATGCATGGCTAATAACTGGTAGCACCGTCATTTAGATCAGGCCACCTTATTCCAGGTCACACGCTCTTTCCATTATGCAACTGTGCCTTCACTAAAATCATGGTTCTATATCACAAAGTATCTTCTGCATCATTACAGCCACACAGGAACTCAGCCACAGACACTTCCTGAACCTCCCATACATTTCTGTTCCTTTCTTCGTTGATTCTAGAAATACTGTCTAGAAAGACATCTTCTTTGTAATCTCCAAGCTCACTTCAACCTCTCCTATTAATGCAATTCTACCAATCTATGGCTAGAACCTTGAAATCCACTAGAAGAAAGCAGAGTAAAGAGAGACACGCATTTCTTTACAACCAGTGAGGGATTAGTGCATCCAATTGATATTAATTGACATGTAGCCATGAAGCATTAAAGGCTGAGGGTCTCTGCCCTCCTCCCCAGCTCCATGGTGACCAGACCCAGCCATTTCCTGGCTTAGAGCCTCTCCTATACAGGGCCAGTCCCAGGTGCACCTTTGAGATAACAATAATGTCTCCTAAAACAAACAGCCATTATTTCTACACAAAGACCTTCAATGTTTCCTCCATCAACAAAAGGCTATAGCCATCCCTCCAAGAAGACAAAGGGCTAGAAGCGCTTTCATAAATATCGTGATGATGGTGTGGGCCCAGTGGGCAGGGAGAGGAGGAAGATTATTCTCCAGCACTTTCTCTGCTGAGGAACAGCTGGGACACAACTGACTCCACCCCTCAGAAAGAGTTCTGAGTAACTAATCATTCCTGAACTATTCGTAAGGACAAAAATAACATTCCCGAATCTGCGAAAAGAAAATAAAAATATCTAGCCATTACAGGATTGCCATTGGGATCAAATGAGGTAACAGGTGTGAAATCTCTTTGTAAGGTTTAAAGGACTGCACGATCGACATTCTTATTATGACACGATTGATGGGCCAGCCACATTGCCTACACGAAAAAGATAGCTCTATTTTAGCCAGATGAGATTCCAAATAGTCTTGGTTTTTAGATCCACCAGTTCCTAGAATAAAGCATAAGAGAGAAGAAACATGGTCAGTATGGCTGACCATGATAGTCTACTAGGGCTTGTCCCCCGCCAAATTGCTGTGCAGGTGACGGCTAACTGGGCTGTCTATTCTTTCCACTCCCAAGAGCTCAGATCCTGGAAATGAGGTCACTGGGAGTTGATTCCTCACCTAGGGTCTAAGGGACCAAGTTCCCCACTTTCCCTTCCCTCCTTTGTCCCCCTGAAAACATCTCTTGTGCAATTTACACAAAAATAAATACACAGTATAAATTAAAACATGAGAAAGTTGTCCATCCTCATTGGTAATCAAAGGCGAGTAAATTAATGTGAGTTTACCATATAATACCTATTTAATAATAAAAATTATAAATGAGAACCTCCAAATTTGATGAGGCTGTGACAAAACTGATGTAATCTTATAGCACTCGTGGCATAATAAATTTGTATAATCCCTTACAGAGGCACAATGACGACACATAGCAAATACTAAGGAGATATTTTTATCTTTTGGCCTCGTGGTAATCTCTCTCCTTAGCAATTCCCCCAAAAAATTTTAACAAAAGTGAGAAAAAAAAAAAAGCCGCAGCTATAGATACATTTGCCCCTGATAGGCAAATACTCAAACAACCAGAGAATTGTTGTAGTTAATTGTGGTATGACTGTAGTCCTTAAAATAAAAATATAAACACTGGCTGGGCACCGTGGCTCATGCCTGTAATTCCAGCACTTTGGAGAAGCCGAGGCAGGAGAATGACTTCGGCTCAGGAGTTGAAGAACAGCCTAGACAACATAGCAACACCCCGTCTCTACAAAAAATTAAAAAATTAGCAGGCTGTGGTGGTGTGCGCCTGTAGTCTCAGGTACTTGTGAGGCTGAAGTAGGAGGATTGTTTGAGCCCAAGAGGTTGAGGCTGTAGTGAGCTGAGATTGTACCACTGCACTCCAGCCTGAGTAGCAGAGTGAGAACTTGTCTCAAAAAAAAAAAAAGAAGAAGAAGAAGAAAGGAAGAAAATATAAAAACTACTTATAGGCCAGGCACACACAGTGGCTCATGCCTGCAATCCTAGCCCTATGGAAGGCTTGAGCCCAGGAGTTCAAAACCAGACTGGGCAACATGGGGAAACCCCATCTCTACAAAAAAAAAAAATACAAAGATTAGCCAGGTGTGGTGGTACCTGCCTGTAGACCCAGCTACTTATAGGGCTGAGGTGGGAGAATCACCTGAGCCTGGGAGCTGGAGGCTGGAGTGAGCTGAGATTTGTTGTCTGTGCTGTTAATAATAATGATGATAGTGGTGGTGATAAACTGAGGGCTTCCAGGGAAGGTACTTTAGTGTAAAGATTTGACGTCACTTAAAGGACGCTGCTCAAATAATACTCTTCCTATATGTGGAGCCAACTACAAATTTTGAAAGGTAGTTTTATATTATTTATTGATTTATTTTTAATTGACAGATAATCACTCTATATCTTTTTCTTTTTTCTTTTTTTTTTTTAATATGGAGTCTCACTTTATAACCCAGGCTGGATTGCAGTGGTGCAATCTCAGCTCACTGCAACCTCTGCCTCCTGGGTTCAAGTGATTCTCCTGCCTCTGTCTCCTGAGTAGCTGGGACTACCCAGCTAATTTTTGTATTTTTAGTAGAGACAGGGTTTCACCAAGTTGGCCAGGCTGGTCTCGAACTCCTGACCTCAGGTGATCCACCCACCTCAGTCTATGGGTACAGATTTCCCATAGATCCCTTGCCCCACGTAGGTACAGACTCCCCTGCTATCAACATCTAACACCAGGGTGGTATCTTTGTTATACAATGACCTACATTGACACATCATTGTTACCCAAAGTCCGCAGTATACGTCAGGTTTCACTCTTGGTATTGTATATTCTATGGGTTTTACTTATATAATGTCAGGTATTCACCATGCAGAATGGTTTCGGTGCCCTAAAAATCCTCTGTTTCACCTATTCATCCTTCCCTTTCCCCAACCCCTGGAAACCACTAACAACTTTTACTATCTCCATAGTTTTGTCTTTTCCACCATGGCATATAGTTGGAATCATACAGTATGTAGCCTTTTCAGATGGGCTTCTTTCTTGAAAGGTATTTTTTTAATGACCAGTCTAGAGGACCAGGTGAGCATTTTGAATTTCTACTGGATAATACAAAGATAACTATTACCAGTGATTGTGTTTGGTTCTTAGGTATGATAGCTCCAGAAAATCAATGTTATTATCCTTGTTGGTAGAACAAGTGTTCAAGGTCACAAAGCCAGTATGTAGAGGAGCTAGTATTTGAATCCATTGTGTCTGACTCCAATGTGTTTATGTTTTCATCATGCCACAGTGTTTACCTAATAGTAAACATGGGTCCTGGAGCGTTTGAACCCAGTCACGGAAGCTGACACAGAAAAGCACACTGGCACAGCTGCATCTCCTACTGCACGTCACTCCAGTTCTTAGAAAACAGCTTCCTGACAGAGCAACAAAACAGCCACCCTGCTTGGTGCCCGCTTTCAAGCTTAGAACTTGTATTCCCAATCCTTAGGCAGGAGAGCTCAGTCAGCATACTGACTAGCAAAATTAAGTGTCTCTGGTTCAGGGTTTCTTAGCCTTTTTTGCATTATCCATCTCCCCAGAAGCCTCATTAGACATTTTCTTCCTAATCACTCTCCACTCCAATAACACAGACAGACTCTACATTTGCTTATGTATCATGGCTCTTTGGTGGCCCGAAAGCCACTGTAATATCTAAGGGGTTCTTTTTGCCCTTGGAGACACTATTTTTACACCCTTGGGGGCTATATCATCCCCACTGAGAATGTATGGTCTATGTGCAGTTGGCCAGAGCTCATGGAGGCTAACGGAGCTGAGACACCGGGGAGGTGAGGCCAGGACCCTGGAGAGCGCAAGTGGCCCTCCTGAGACCATTCCAAGCCTCCATGTTGCCTGAACATATGCTTGAAAGGGAAAGGCAGAGAGAGGCAGGAGCTAGGAAACTAGTATTAGTATTATCTTACTAGATGTTGTAGGAATCATAAGAATGTGAGGGCCTCCTAATTCTGTTTCATAAAAAGTTCTTGTGGGGCTGGCACTTTGTGAGTGCGGACTTTAATTCTTTTTTTTTGAGACCAAGTCTTGCTCTGTTGCCCAGGCTGGAGTGCAATGTTGAGATCTGGGCTGACTGCAACCTCTGCCTTCCGAGTTCAAGCAATTCTCCCGCCTCAGCCTCCCAAATAGCTGGGATTACAGGCGCCTGCCACCACACCTGGCTAACTTTTATATTTTTAGTAGAAACGGGGTTTCATAATCTTGGCCAGGCTGGTCTGGAATTCCTAACCTTATGGTCCAACCGACTTAGTGTCCCAAAGTGCTGGGATTACAGGCATGAGATACCACACCGGGCGTGGACTTTAATTCTTAAGGTCCAAGGCAGTTAAATGGCCCATTTTCAGGTAGTCTAATGATTTCAGGGTCTTTATTAAGAGCCCAATTCCACAGGACCTAGAGGTTTTCTGAGGTTTAAAGATATCACATTAATTCTCCCTTCCTCACCCTCCACTGCTGGCAGGGTTTATGATGCCACCGTACTGTTTTACAGTGCCTGCTGGGACTTGAAGACAATAGGCATTATTTACCATGTGCCAGACAGACACTGTGCTAAGCGTTATTAGTGAGCTAGTTTACTTAACCTGCATAATAATCTTCTTGGGGGGGAGGTGTATAATCATTATTCAAGGCAAAGAGAGGTTAGCAAACTTTCTCAGGATCACACAACTGATAACTGGGGAAGTGCCAGACTCAAACTCACATAGTAGACTCTAGAGCCTCACTGCTTAACCAGCATGTTAGACTGCCACTGGATTGACTCGGTGGCCCTGATAAGGTTTTTGTTTTTAAAAATCCCATTAATATCCTTAGCACAGGACTATTATCTCCCCTACTCAACTTTCGGAGAGACACCTCTGTGATCCAAGGTCTATACTTCAGTCTTCTCCTTAGGAGAACTCAAAATTCATCATGTCACTCCTGTGCTGAAAACAATAGCTTTCCCTGTACCCCTCAGAATAAAGTCCAAATTCTTTGTCATGCCTTATAAGGCCAGCCTTGTCATCTTTTACCACTTTGCTCCTCAAACTCTCTGCTCCAGCCATGTTGATGCACTTTAACTGTCCCTTTTGGGCCTTGGTGCATGCTGTCCCCTCTTCCCAGAGATTTCCTTTCCACTCACCTCCCTTTCAAGGGGATAAATCCTCCGGATCTCTCAGGTTATAGCTCAGATAATCACTTCCTCTGTGTTTCCTCACAGATCCCCAGAGTCTGGCTACCACAGAAATAATGGCACCACAGAACTGTGTGCTGGTCAGATTGTCCATGGCATATTTTGGCCAGTGCCAGGCATCACATAGATGAAGTCTGCAGGCAGGCAACCATTATGGAGTGCATTCTGAAACTGCTTTTAATATATGCCAGGCACTGAGTTAATGATTTTATGGTTATTATCTCACGCAATCCTATTGGATTGCATAAGCACACATGAGGAAATTGAAATTCAAAGACGTTAAGCAAATTGCTCCAGGGCCCTCAAATGGTGAATGGCAGTACATGGTGTTTGACCCAAACCTCTGCAAAATTTGGAGCCCACGCCTTCAATCTCTGCATAATACCACCTCTGAAAACCATAGTACAGTGATTGGTTTAGTGATAAAATAGAAGTTATTTAACCTAGAGATGACCAAGGGGAAGCTATATGCATTCAATCAGTTAAAAGGTTGTCACTTCAGAGAGTAATGGGGACACCTCAGTAGTTGGCTTAATAGAAGAAAGTCCTAAAAAGGAAGTGAGCCTCTGAGGGGAAAGGCCCAAGCATCAGTCATCTATGTGTTTCTCAGTCCAACGTCTGGCTCAGAGGAGGGAGCTCCGTAAGAGGATAGAATCAGAGCTGCCCAATCACAGAATGGGTTGCCTCATGAAACAGTGAAGGCCTTGTTGACACTCCCCAGGATGGGCTGGTTGGCCACCTGACAGAGCACCATGGGAAGGATCATAGAGAAAAGATTCCACGTATTCTGCATCCTGAAACTAGATGACCTCTAAAGCTCCTGTCCACTCAAGGATTCTGTAATTATTGGACTGAATATATGACTCAGATTTTGGCAAGTCACAGACCATCCAGCAATGCAACTGAGATCTCGGAAAGCAGAGAACATGAGTGAATTGGACTCCTGGACTTCCAGAATCCAAGCTTCCATCCTTTCCTGCCCCATAGAGTGGAGTTAAAAATGGTTCATTGTGAGATAGATAGTGGGGCATCCAGCTTCGGAGTGGTAATCTTTGTTGCACCAGCGATGAAAAAAGAGAATTAAATATGGGTGATGTTGAGAAAGACAAGGAGATTTTTGTTCAGAAGTGTTCCCAATGCCACACCGTGGAAAAGGGAAGCAAGCACAAGACTGGGCCTAATCTCCATGGTATCACTGAGCAGAAGACAGGTCAGCCACTGGATTCCCTTACACTGATGCCAGTAAGAACCAAGGCATCACCGGGGGAGAGGATACACTGATGGAGGATTTGGAGAATCCCAAGAAGTACATCCCTGGAACAAAAATGATATTTGCTGGCATTAAGAAGAAGGGAGAAAGGGCAGACCTGATAGCTTATCTCAAAAAAGCTACTAATGAATAATAATTGGCCACTGCCTTATTTGTTACAAACGTCTCATGACTTTTTTATGTGTACCATACTTTAATAGATCTCATACACCAGAATTTACATCATGAATGAATGACAGAATATTTTGTTGGGAAGTCCTGATTTAAAACTAAGACTGGCTTGTGGTTAAATGAGCATGTTCAGTTTTCCAATTTTAATAGTAATTCCAATTCAGTAAATGCTATCACTGTTTACCCCTTCTAAAGATATGATTAGACTTTGTTAGCAATGTTAAACTTTTCACAAAGATGGTGAGTGCCATCTTAAAACTTAATGGAGATTGGTTTTATATTTAGATTTATATAACTGGTTATGTGACTATATTTAAATATGGGGGAAATTCCTTCACTGTCTCAGAACCAAGCAAGATTCACCTGTGTTTTGTGTTCATTTGCCTCTTAAAGGCAAGGGTTGAAGATAAATGGGTAGCAATGGCTACTTTATATTTTTGGCCTTAACTGTGCCCATCTAATCAGAATTCCCTGTATTTAAAATGGCTCCTTTTACTTATTGGAAGCCATTTTAGTGTGGTCTATGTGTAATATCAAAAATTATTTAACACTTCACACATTTTATATATGATCTATATGGTCACATGCCTAGCAGCCAATTAAACTTCACACTTGAATTCTTTACAATCGAAGTCAAACTAAGCTATAATTTAGGATTGTCTTTAAACAGTCATTCAGAAAAAAAACTGTAGAACTGCTGTGTATTTGTGATTGGGAATGGTGATTTTGCCAACTTATAAGGATTAAAGTAGAGGAGATATACACAAATTTAAAAATTATGTGTGATCCAAGGTCAAGAGATCGAGACCATCCTGGTCAACATGGTGAAACCCCGTCTCTACTAAAAATACAAAAAATTAGCTGGGCATGGTGGCATGTGCCTGTAATCCCAGCTACTAGGGAGGCTGAGGCAGGAGAATTGCTTGAACCCAGGAGGCGGAGGTTGCGGTGAGCCGAGATCGCGCCATTGCACTCCAGCCTGGGTAACAAGAGCGAAACTCCGTCTCAAAAAAAAAAAAAAAAAAAAAAATTATGTGTGATCGTAAGACTTAATTAAAAAGAAGGCCAGGCGTGGTGGCTCACACCTGTAATCCAAGCACTTTGGAGGCCAAGGCAGGTGGATCACCTGAGGTCGGGAGCTCATGACCAGCCTGACCAACATGGTGAAACCCCGTCTTTAAAAAATAAATAAATAAATAAATAAAGATAATTAAAAAGAAAACCACAGGCCGGGCGCAGTGGCTCAAGCCTGTAATCCCAGCACTTTGGGAGGCCGAGGCGGGTGGATCACGAGGTCAAGAGATCGAGACCATCCTGGTCAACATGGTGAAACCCCGTCTCTACTAAAAATACAAAAAATTAGCTGGGCACAGTGGCGCGTGCCTGTAATCCCAGCTACTCAGGAGGCTGAGGCAGGAGAATTGCCTGAACCCAGGAGGCGGAGGTTGCGGTGAGCCGAGATCGCGCCATTGCACTCCAGCCTGGGTAACAAGAGCTAAACTCCGTCTCAAAAAAAAAAAAAAAAAAGAAAAGAAAAAAAAGAAAACCACAGTTCACTGTAACTCTGGGGATCTAGAAACAGTCCCATTCCAGAGGCTAATCTGGAAAGAGAGATGTTTAAGTCATTTATAGAGAAAGGCTCTGCCTGTGGGTTTCAGCTGCTGTCACGGGATCTGAAAAAGGAGATGAATCCTCCTTGCTAGCAGATGGTTAGGACAAAAAAATCAATACGTCAACAAATGAATTTCCAACAGCCATTTGCTGAAAGGAATTGAAAGGGCCCCACAAAATGCACATTGGGCAGGCCGTTGTTCCTCACACGCACTGTATGCTTTCACTCCCTGCTGAGTGGCGGGTGGTCCAGCACAGAGTGAGCCCGAGAGAGCACAGCCAGAAGCAAGTGCTTTCTGCCAGCTTTCCTGGAGGGCTCGCACAGATGTGTGGGGCTCAAAAAGCAAAATGCTTCAACGCTGATGTTATCAGACTGACTCTCTGACTCCACTTTCAAAAAATTTATGCACCCTGACAAGAACAGTGTTATGGAGCCTAGAATACCTAGTAATGAGGATACCTTAGTTGTATGGCCTCACCTACAGCTTTTATCAAAACATGACCCGACGCACAACTATACTAAACTAGGCAAACATCACTTGCGCAACTTTTGAAAGAAGTAATAAACCAAATACAAAGTTGCTGTCATTACCTGTAGGTCTAATAGCATCTGCTTAGTCCAACTGTATTATTATTTACAGTTCCTGGACTCGATCTTTCCAAAGTCACCCTCCTGTCTTTTCACTTGCTCCTCTCAACTTAGAGATCAAACCTTCTCAGTTTGTGTCTACAGCCAGAGCCTCAGTGAGCTTCCCCCAATGGCCGCACATGGTGGCCTCTCACAGGGACCATCACCACACCATTTGTGTCCCTCCCTCTCTTAACAGGGATCCGAGATCTAAGGTCACCTGGATCTTTTACTTCCTCTCTTTTTTCTTCTTTTCTTTTTCTGCCTCTAAAGAAACATGAATCTGATATAGTATAATAACTATGTGAAGCCCACCAAATTATTTTTTTCCAACGGAAGGGAATGGTTTTCCACTCCCCCTCCCCCTTTTTTTTTTCGGAGACAGGGTCTCGCTCTGTCCCCCAGGCTGGAGTGCAGTGGTGCAATCTCGACTCACTGCAACCTCTGCCATCCAGGTTCAAGTGATTCTCCTGTCTCAGCCTTGTGACTAGCTGGGATTACAGGCACCTGTTGCCACACCCAGCTGGTTTGAGAGAGGACGTGGATGTGATGATGCCCTGGACTGCCCCACCTGCAGGTGCTCCAGACGGGGCAGTCTAGGGCACCATCACATCCACGTATGTTTAGCAGAGACAGGGTTTCGCCATGTTGACCAGGCTAGTCTCAAACTCCTGACCTCAGGTGATGTGCTCACCTCGGCCTCCCAAAGTGCTGGGATTACAGGCATGAGCCACCGTGCTGACCCACTCTCTATAGAAGGGTAAACACTTTCACCTTTCACCTTTTCAGCCAACAGAAAACAAAGGCTGCCAAGCGAACTTAAAAACTGGCTTCCTCTTGTAATTCTTGACCAAACAACTTTTATTAACAGCTTTCTAACAATCTGCCTTCTTCGACTGACAAATTCCTTTTAAACAAAATATCTTAAGCTGTGAAGATAAATAGATAGTATTGGAATATTGCTATCTGAAGTTTCCAGACATAGCCTGTGTACACAGATGGATGCTGGCTCCACAGATGTTACCCCCAGGAATGTGTATTCAGATAGTGCACACGTAGATGTCTCTCACAGACAGATGTCCACAAAGACAAATGCTACTTACACAGACAGATGTCCACCAGGAACACAATGTATATCAACAGCTCCCGCAGGGTGGTCTTGACGTAAAGTTCCCGGTTCTCAGCTGTGTTCTCAGTCAGGGTTGTTCCCCAAAGTCCTAAGGGGCATGGGAGAGATGCCCGGGATCCCCAGTGGCAGTGTTCCACCCTTCTGTCCCTGACTTCAGCCCCTTTCCACGCCTGCCCTTCCTGGCCCACCGCCTTCTTCCTTGGCTGAATCTGGGTGCTTTCCCACACCTGTGCTCGCCCTTCCCATCAACTCCCTGAGGTCGAGAGGGGTGAAGGCCCTGGCTCATAGAGAATGAAGGCATGGAAAGGAGGCATCTGCTCCAGGCGGGGCAGTCTAGGGTGTCATCACATCCACATCCCCCCTCAAGCAGCTCCCACATACCCCTCTGGGTCCCCAAGTGATGACCATGCCAGGCTCCCTGCAACCGGTAGCCCATTCAGCTGTCCTCTGTGTTCTGGGGCAGGCAGCACTACCACAGGCAATTCACACACCCCAAAGTGACACTGAAAAGCCACCTCTTCTTCAGATTACATGCCACCTCCACTCCCTGCCCAAAAGCTTGTGATGACTCCTTCTTCTGACTCCAGCATCCTGGGAGAACCCTCCCCCTACCCAGTACCTCTGATGCCTCGACAGATAAAGAGGCAGCAGCTGGACACCCGGGTCCTGTGTGCCGTCTCCTCGGGTTCATCTTCAGCCTTCTTGGGTTGGGGCTGGGGGAGGCCTGTGCTGGAGATGGTGTAGACCCTGAGAGTCCCGTGTGGGGAAGGGGGACCACTGTAGGCGGGGTTGTCCCAGGCTCCGCTTCCCAGCTTTTGCAGCTCCTGCCCCTCAGGACTTTCCACAGCATTCATGGAGAATGAGGTGGGGGGCCCGGCACCCCAGGTGCCCACTCTCAGCTGGAGGAAGAGGGTGCGGAGGCACAGCCCAGCCTAGCCAGCAGAGGGCGAAGGGAAGGGCGCCGGAGAGCAGCTGTTTGCACACAGCCGGGCTCCTGCCTTTTGTAGGGGGCTGTCTGTGCCCGATGGGGAGGGAGCGGATGAGAGGACAGGGTGGGGAAGGACCATCAATCCTGTCAGGAGCTCTCTCTCCCTCTTGCTGCAAGCCCCAGGGGACCCGCAGAAAGGGGAGGTGAGGGAACTGGAAGGTGGGGGTCTGAAGAGGGGAGGGAGGGGAATGGGAGGAGGATGTGGAGCTGAGAGTGGAATGAGAGACGGGAGGAAGAGGCGACGCTGGGGATGAAGGGGGCTGCTTGCAGAAGTGCCTGGTGGAGAGAGGGCCCAGAGGTCAGACGGGAGAGACGATCAAAGAGCAATGGGAGGAGCTGAGACAGGAGGGGAGCCGGGGCTTGCGCTGCGGGTCTGAGCTCATTCCCACTAAAAGCTCCTGAAAGGGCCGACATGGATTGGGGTGGGGACCAAGGCCTGGGCTGGAGGCTGAAGAGCGCTGCTCCCCTCCCAGGGCAGCCAATGGGTCTGAGGCTCCTGTCCTGTCTCACCTTGAGTTGTCCCCTGGTGGAGTACGGAGGGGCAGCTCTCCTACCTCCCTGCACGCTGTCAGCCACAGGGGAAGGAAAGCGGCAGGAGGAACCCGTCTCAGAGACTTTAGGGCCAGGGTCTCTGACCACTGATGGGGCAGGGGAGAGGACCGCAGAGGACTGCAGGGTCCCAGGTAGTCTATATTCCTTATTCTGAGGCTTGCCTTCCCCTGGCTTACAGATGAGATATACCAAGAAAGGGGGTTCCTTAAGGGTGTGGGGCTCAGTGCAGGGAAAAGGCTAAGACCTGGTTGGGAGGCTGAATCACAGAACAAAGGGCAAGGACAGTGTGGCTTGGGACTAACGGAAGTGGATATCCGGACCCAGCTGAGCTAGAAACCTTTTTCCATTGCTCCGCCTCGTCCTGGGCCTAGAATTGCAAGCTTGAGCACAAAATGGAACTATGAGCGATGTCAGGATTGATCTGCTTTCTTTTTTTTCTTTTTTTTTTTTTGAGATGGAGTTTCCCTCTTGTTACCCAGGCTGGAGTGCAATGGCGCGATCTCGGCTCACCACAACCTCCGCCTCCTGGGTTCAAGCAATTCTGCCTCAGCCTCCCTAGTAGCTGGGACTACAGGCACGTGCCACCATGCCCAGCTAATTTTTGTATTTTTTTTTTTTTTTTTTTTTGAGACGGAGTTTCGCTCTTGTTACCCAGGCTGGAGTGCAATGGCACGATCTCGGCTCACCGCAACCTCCGCCTCCTGGGTTCAGGCAATTCTCCTGCCTCAGCCTCCTGAGTAGCTGGGATTATAGGCACGCGCCACCATGCCCAGCTAATTTTTTGTATTTTTAGTAGAGACGGGGTTTCACCATGTTGACCAGGTTGGTCTCGATCTCTCGACCTTGCGATCCACCAGCCTCGGCCTCCCAAAGTGCTGGGATTACAGGCTTGAGCCACCGCGCCCGGCCAATTTTTGTATTTTTAGTAGAGACGGGGTTTCACCATGTTGACCAGGATGGTCTCGATCTCTTGACCTCGTGATCCGCCCGCCTCGGCCTCCCAAAGTGCTGGGATTACAGGCGTGAGCCACCGCGCCCGGCCGATCTGCTTTCTTTATAACCTGAATTAAAACCCTGGCATGGGCCCCCAAGCACATCCCTGCCTATGCCCTGCTCCAGCCTCTGATCACCTGCCCTGGCTCCCCTATAGGCGTATGTGAAGCCCTGGAATAGGGCTGGCCCTGCAGCTGCTCATGGTCACCCTGCATTTCCTCATCTTCGATGGCCAGAGGGGAGGCTTTCCCAACTCCTGGCTCCCCAGCTAGGACCACCTACTGGCCTGAAGCCCATCTTCATGCAAAAATCAGCCTTGTCAAAGTCATGTCTTCAGTGTCCCTATAAAAAGATCTTGGGTAGGTATGGTGGCTCACACCTGTAATCGCAGCACTTTTGGAGGCCAGGGCAGGAGGATGACTTGAGCTCAGGAGTGCAAGACCAGCCTGGGCAACATGGTGAAACACTGCCTCTACAAAAAAAAAAAAAAAAAATGCCGGGCATGGTGGTGTGTGCATGTAGTCCCAGCTACTCAGGTGGCTGGGGTCATAGAACTGCTTGAGCTGGGGAGGTCAAGGTGTTGAGGCTGCAGTGAGCTGAAATCACACCACTGCACTGCAGCCTGGACAACACAGCAAGATCCTGTCTCAAGAAAAAAGAAAGAAAGAGGGCTGGGCATGGTGGCTTACACCTGTAATCCAAGCACTTCGGAGGCCAAGGCAGGCAGATCACCTGAGGTCAGGAGTTCAAGACCAGCCTGACCAACATGGTAAAACCCCGTCTTTAAAAAAAGAAAGAAAGAAAGAAAGATAACAAGTGTTGGTGAGGCTGTGGAGAAAAGGGAGCCCTTGTGCACTTGGCTGTATCATAAATTAGTACAGACATCTTGGAAAACAGTATGGAGGTTCCTCAAAAAACTAAAAATAGAATTGCCATATGTTTCAGGAAGTGCCAAGGAATTGAAATCAGTGTGTTGAAGAGACGTCCGCTCTCCCCTGTCCATTGCAAGATTATTAAAAATAGCTAAGATATGGAAACAGTCGAAGTATCCATCAACAGATGATGGATTTAAAAGATGTACTATATATGCACAGTAGAATATATTCAGCCTTGAAAAAAACACAGAAAATTCTGTCATTACGACAACATAGATAAACCTAGAGAATGTTATGTTAAGTGAAATAAGCCAGGCATAGCGAGACAGATGCCATATGCTCTCACTTACATGTGGAATCTATAAAAAAAAAAAAAAAACTGAACTCATTGAAGTAGAGATTCTAGAATGGTGGTTACGAGAGGCTGGGGTGAGGGGTGGGTGAGAGGGGAAGAGAGTGGTTGATGGATAAAAGGTTTCAGTCAGGCAAGAGGAATACGTTCTGGTGTTCTGTTGTACAGCGTGGTGACCACAGTTCATAAATGAGGTCCTGTGTACTTCAAAATAGCTAAATGAGAGGATTTAAAATGTTCTCACTCCAAAAAATGATAAATATTTGAAGTGATGAATATGCTAATTCACCAGATTTGATCACTCCACAATGTATATACGTATCAAAATATCACATTGTACCTCATAAGTATACACAATCATTATCGATTAAAAATAAAATACAACTTTTAAAAATAGAGCAAACGGGCCAGGTGCAATGGCTAACACCAGCACTTTGGGAGGCCGAGCTTGAAAGTAGGAGTTCAAGACCAGCCTGGGCAACAAAGTGAGACCCTGTCTCTACCAAAAATTTTAAAAATTAGCTGGGCATGGTAGTGCATGTCTGTGATCCCATATACACAGGAGACTGAGGCAGGAGGACTGCTTGAGCCAGGAGGTCAGGGCTGCAGTGAGCTGTGTTCATGCCATTGCACTCCAGCCTTGGCGACAGAGCAAGACCTTATCTCGAAAAAAAAAAAAAAAAAAAAAAGCAGCAGCAGCAGCAGCAGCAAATGGAGGCATGAATAATGTGAGGTAACATATTTTAATGGTATAGACACTAAGGATTAGGAAGTTGAGAGGAAAAGGCAGCTTCCTCTGTAGGAAATGAAACAGAAGCTAGATCTTGATGGATGGATGAGGTTTGGGAAGGAAGAGCCCCATCAGGTTTGGATGGGGAGGTTTGGAAAAGGAGAGGTTCCTTCTAAGCAAAGGAATAATAGGTGGGGTCCTGGGGCTCTGAAGATGCCTGTGATGCCCCTAGAGCTTTAAAAGGCTGGCCCTTAGTGCAGTTGAAAGAAAACAGTGGAGGGGGAAGGCCCGAGGTTGCATAATGAGGGTGAGGCCCTCCTGGTGGTTGCTATTGCCATCAAGGACTGTGGTATGTGTGAGTCCCTTCAGAGACCAAGAAAACTACCAGCTATTCAGGGTGGTTGAAAAACAAAACGAGGTAGCTTCTGAAAAAGTCAGTGGGAAGGAAATAACCAAACAAGAAGGAAAGGAAGCGTTCTTTTCCATTTCGGGCACTCGCCCATGCGAATTTTTCATCCATAAAGAAATGAGTAGTCAATCCTCTCATGCTTCCTTTACCAAAAGGTGATTGAATCTATTTTATTAATTCATAGCCTATGTTTAAGGAAAATATATTATTTTGAGATTTTTACTTGTAGTTTAAAAGTTTCAGCCGGGCATGATGGCTCACACCTGTAATCCTAGCACTTTGGGAGGCCGAGGCAGGCAAATCACCTGAGGTCAGGAGTTCGAGACCAGCCTGGCCAACATAATGAAACCCCATATCTACTAAAAATAAAAAATTAGCCATGTGTGGTGGCACATGCCTGTAGTCCCAGCTACTCAGGAAGCTGAGGCAGGAGAATGGCTTGAACCCGGGAGGCGGAGGTTGCAGTGAGCCAAGATTGCGCCACTGCACTCCAGCCTGGGTGACAGAGTGAGAGATTTAAGGTAGTCCCAGACTTTAGATTTTTCCTCCTTATTATAGTTTGTATAAATGTTGATCCAACCCAGATATAAGCTATAGGTAGGAGGAATCTTTTTTTTTTTTTAAACTATAGAGCACAGCATTCCAGAAAAATGTCATTTCCACTAGTGAAGGGCTATTGGCATACAGAAATCTGGCAGGTGGTTGAGGAGAAGGGATGCAGCTGACATGAGCAAATCTTGAGAAGGGAACCATAATCCCCCTTCAAATTCACTTGAGGTTTTGCTGTAGGAGGAAAGGTGAAAAGAATTGCATGTGGGTAGGCTGCTGAAGAGCTAAGGAGTGTGGGTGCATGTGTGTGGGATGGGGGCCTGAAAGTCATGTGCAGATAGTTGAAGGCATCATAAGCCCCAAAGAAGGAAGAGGGATTGTGAAGGTGCTTTTTAGGGCATTATCTAAAGGTAATAAATGAACGCAAGGGAAAAAAGATTTCATCAGAAGAACTTTCATAATGGCTAAGATGTTAAGAGGCTATAAAATAACCTCCCATGAGAGGTGGTGAAATTCCCATTCCTTGAGTCATTTGGAGGAGGCCTAGAAAGTTTTGGAAGGGTACAATGCTGCCCTGGTTGGGGAAAAGATTTGGCAACCAAGACCATCCTCTATCCTGGTGTTTTACAGCTCAATTTCCAAGATGAGTCAATTAACAAACAATAAATTTGGAAACTCCCCAGAAAAAAAAAGAAAAAGAAAAAGGAGGAGGAACCATGCCAGTATCAACCACCTTATGTTAAATAAGCTGATGACAAAGGAAAAGAGGGCCACTGCCTCTTACCCACCAGCCTTTTAAATAATTGCAAAAGGACCCCTGCCTTGCATAACTGGACTTCAGGATAGGGGTGATGAACAGGAAGCTAACAGTATGGTCCAGAGAAGCGGGAAGAGCAACAGGAGAATGGTATCTGATTTCCATTGGTTAATTTTGAATTCTGGAGGAGGCTTGTGATCAGCGGGGGGTTGAATGTGCTAAAGGAGGATCAATGTGACAAGTCTCACATCTCCTATTGTTCAAGGCCACCGGTGCACTGCTTTACTCACCTTTGGTCACCTACCTAGGCAAAATCCAATTGCTTTCTCCTGCTTAGTGTTAACCATTCCTCGTGTGTGTGGTCAACCCCTAATGGCCTCAGGAGCACAGCTTATGCAACACGGCTTGGGAAATTTTCTCAAAAAGTTCTTAGCATTTTTATGATGTTTAAACTTGCTCAAGAAATTGCAAGTGTAGTAATCAAGTGGCATCTCCTGATTATCTTGAGTCCAGTACTTCTCCATGTCCTCAAGCTCCTACCAGCACTTGACTGTTCCTGTTAAAAAGAACTAGTGTAGGCCGGGCGTGGCGGCTCACGCCTGTAATCCCAGCATTTTGGGAGGTCGAGGCAGGTGGATCACCTGAAGTCAGGAGTTCAAGAGCAGCCTGGCCAACATGGTGAAACCTCATCTCTACTAAAAATACAAAAATTAGCTGGGTGTGACAGTGCACTCCTGTAATTCAAGCTACTGGGGAGGCTGAGGAAGGAGAATCGCTTGAACCTGGGAGGTGGAGGTTGAAGTGAGCCAAGATCGCACCACTGCACTCAAGCCTGGAGACAGAGCAAGACTGTCTCAAACAAACAAAAAACGTGCATAAAGTCCCTGGGTTTAGCAATTGGTTCTCAACTTACTAGTATATGGTTCTGGATAAGTAGCTTTTGAGACTCAGTTTACCTAGCTGCGAATCTCCAAAGTGTTGATAGCAATGCCTGCCCTTTTGACCTTAAGGAATGTTTTAGGATTCAGATAGTAGAACATAGAAGTCTTTATAAACTGTGTACTTTGAAGCACAATACAAATTTAGTTCTCTCACTATTGCATCTATGCTTGGACATTCTACTCATATAGAGCAATTTGTGGGCAATGTAGATAACTTCAGCCAGGACTTTGACATTGTTTCTGAGCAACATGGGTCCCAGAACTCCCTGCTCTTTGGAGCAGCTGACACCAGCAGAATGGAGTGATACCAATTTGCCTGGAGAGAATTCAAAAGGCAATCTTTGGCCTGGAGAGAATTTGAAAGGTAATCTTTGAGTAACAGCACCTATTAGAGGAGTTTTGTTTTTTGGTTTTTGTTTTTTTGAGGTGGAATCTCACTCTGTCGCCAAGCTGAGGTGCAATGGCATGACCTCGGCTCACTGCAACCTCCGCCTCCCGGGTTCAAGTGATTCTCCTCCCTCAGCCTCCCAAGTAGTTGGGACTACAGGTGTACACCACCATGCCCAGCTAATTTTTGTATTTTTAGCAGAGACAGGGTTTCACCATGTTGGCCAGGATGGTCTCGATCTCTCAACCTCATGATCCCCCTGCCTTACCCTCCCAAAGTGCTGGGATTACAGGTGTAAGCCACCGTGCCCAGCCTTAGAGGAGTTTTTTTGTTTTTTTTTTTGTTTTTTTTTTTGTTTGTTTTTTGTTTTTTGTTTTTTAATAAGTACCTGACCAGCCTTGTGGCCCATCAAAATCAGAAGCACCTCTTCATCAGGAAGCTTTTCACCCACTTGGCGAATTGGTCCCATGGCTTCACTAGGATGTGGTTTTTGTAATATGCTATCCAAGTGTAGACACTGGGATGGGGATTATCCCATTTCTACCACCAGTGCACTTCCTTTCCACACCATGCCCATCCCAGCAAGCTTCTTCAGTGACACCAGATCTACTGGACTCCAATAAAGAGCCAGAAATAGCAAAGTCTCTAGGAAGGAAACTTCTGGCCCATGACCTTATAAGTTCTCCTGATGAACCCCTGGGGAAAGTCACCTTCCACATTACAGACAATAGAATTTTGGAGTGATTCAGATTCCAGGTTCCACAGGGAGAAGCAAACTTCAAACCACCTTCTGTAGAATTCCAAGTTCTACGGAGAGAGGCAAATTTCAAACTGCTGAGATGAGAGACTCGCTTCTGTATACTAAATAATGATTCTTAACCGTTTCTACCTCAATAAGTGTACACCATAGGACACAATCCATAAGTAACCATGGCTCACTATGACAATGATTCTTTTTTTTTTTTTTTTTTTTTTTTTTTTTTGAGACGGAGTTTTGCTCTTGTTACCCAGGCTGGAGTGCAATAGCGCGGTCTCGGCTCACCGCAACCTCCGCCTCCTGGGTTCAGGCAATTCTCCTGCCTCAGCCTCCTGATTAGCTGGGATTATAGGCACGTGCCACCATGCCCAGCTAATTTTTGTATTTTTAGTAGAGACGGGGTTTCACCATGTTGACCAGGATGGTCTCGATCTCTTAACCTCGTGATCCACCCACCTCGGCTTCCCAAAGTGCTGGGATTACAGGCTTGAGCCACCGCGCCCCGCCTGACAATGATTCTTAATGGAAGATATTGGAAATCACTTAGCTATAAGAAAGAATCCTGGGCATGAGACCTTAAGTTTCATCAATATGCCACTAGTTATCTGCGTGGCAAAAATACGAAAATTTGTTTTTTCTTTGTTTGTTTTTTGAGACAGAGTCTCACTCTGTTGCCTAGGCTGGAGTGCAGAGGTGCAATCACAGCTCACTGCAACCTCAACATCCCGGGCTCAAGCAATCCTCCCACCTCAGCCTCCCAGATACCTACGACTACAGGGCATACCACCACACCTGGCTAATTTTTGCATTTTTTGTAGAGACAGGGTTTCACCATGTTGCCCAGGCTGGTCTCAAACTTCTGGCCTCAAGTGATCCTCCTGCCTCAGTCTCCCAAAGTGCTTGGATTATAAGCATGAGCCACTGCACCAAGTCCCATGTCTTTAAAAAGATCCTTTTCGAATGAAATCCTTAGCTTTTCTCCCATTTCTAGAGGGCCCTCCTGGAAATCTATGTCCCTTTGTCCATGCCTTCTATAGAAGATTGAATGGATGGAAGGAACCAATTGAACCCAGGTGGCGGGAGACAGATGATGCCATCAACAAATACCAGGAAGTAAGTCTTCAGTTCCCTGAGCCCCTGGGAATGTGGTCCTGAGGTCACGCCATGATCCCTTGCTCAATGTAGTCCAGACATCATGTGCTCACATGCTCTGAGGCAATCCATCAGTATTATCATTTCCAAACAGAGTTCCAGCTGCGTCAGACGGGGCTCTGTAGCTGAGTATCTGAGTATCAGTCTGGCCACCTGCTGGAGCTGGTGGAGTGGGGGAAGAGAGAGACCACGTGAACTTGAGACAGCAGGCTAGACAGAGAGCGGCCACTGCCAGGTCAGCGGAGCATCAAGAAAGGCAGGAGGGAGAACAGGAAAGTCTGTAAGGGGGTTTGGGGATGAAGGCCCAAGAAAACGCAATTCTTCTCACCTCAGAGCCACTCACCAAATTCCACGAGGCGCAGCTAACTGAGTCCCCAGCGACTGTAAAGAGGAGAGACTGGGATACCACGGGACCCTCCTGATACACACACTTCCAGCATCTTTTGGGGTCTCAGGGCAGTCACCTCCTTGCCCTAGCCTCTGAGGGCTTCTTGACAGGAGACATATGTTCTTCCATACAGAGTCCTCCCTCCAGGCATTAATTTATTCCACAAATATTTACCAAGCACTGACTATATGGTAGGTTAGCTCTAGGAATGAAGCAGCAAAAAAGATGACCATGGCCCCTGCCTCATAGAAGCCCCATTCTGGTGGAAAATACAGGAGTTCAATGCATACTTAAGTAATTTATGATTTATAATCATAAAAAGTGCTACAAGGGAGAAATACAGGCCAGGCTTTCTGAAGCTAATGAGAAATAGAATGATGAGTTTACTTCTCTTTCCAGTTCTTGTCCCTGAGGAAAACAAGGTGTTCTGAGATTTGGATATATTTTACTAATAAGCACAGAAGAACACACAGAGTAAAAGACCAAACACAGAAAAAGTCACCATACTGCAAGAAATGTTGAGACTTGGGCTGGGCACAGTGGCTCAACACCCAGTGTGTGTGAGTTGAGTGACTGGCCCAGTTCTAGCACTTTAAGAGGCCAAAGCGGGAGGATCGCTCGAGCTCAGGAGTTTGAGACCAGCCTGGGCAACATAGCAAGATTCCCATCTCTACAAAAATTTAAAAAATTAGCCAGGTGTGATGATGTGTACCCATAGCCCTAGCTCCGAAGGCTAATGTGGGAGGATCACTTAAGCCCAAGAGTTCAAGGCTGCAGGTATGATTGCATCACTGCATTCCAGCCTGGACGACAGAGTGAGACCTGTCTAAAAATCAAATTTAAAAACAAATTAACTACCTACCGACAGAAAAAAAAAAGGTAATTAAAAAAATAAACAAGTTAACAGTGGTTATCTCTGGATAGTGTGGTTACAGGCGCTTTTCACTGTATTCATTTTCTTCTACAATGATTATAAGTACTTTCACAAATTAGAATATATATATTTTTGGGGGCGGGGGTGGGTGTTGAGTCTCACTCTGTCACCCAGGCTGGAGTGCAGTGGTATGATCTCTGCTCACTGCAGCCTCCACCTCCCAGGTACAAGTGATTCTCCTGCCTCAGCCTCCCAAGTAACTGGGAGTGCAGGAATGCACCACCACACCCAGCTAATTTTTGTATTTTTAGTAGAGACGGGGTTTCACCCTGTTGGCCTTGAACTCCTGACTTCAGATGATCCACCCACATCGGCCTCCCAAAGTGCTGGGATTACAGGTGTGAGCCACTGAGCCCAGGCAGAAAAATATTTTTTTAAAAGCCAGTAGTCAGTAGTTATGAGACTCGAGGCTCATTTTCATCTCAGACTCAGAGAAACTCCTGGCTGGTTGGCCAGCTTTTCACTTCAGCGGGAGATTATCACAGTTCATTTCTTGACATGGAAGTCATCCATGCAATAGTTTTGCTTATCACCTCCTTGTGCCAACTTATTGTATTAGTCATGACTTCCTTGGAGATAACAGTTGGGAAAGAGTAACGCGAAATGTGTGACAAGTATGGAAATAGCTACAGTGAGAAGTACAGCACGTAGGCTAGAAAGTGGGAAGGTCAAGAATGGAATTTCTAAGAAATGGCATTGAGATGGACTTTGAAGGATGGGTAATATTTTAAGAGACAGAAATAAAGTATAGCTACCATGTATTAACACTCAAAGGCCAGACACTGTACGGTGCATTATCTTAGTTAATTCTCACACAATTGTATGGGGTGGATTTTTATTTTTTCCACTTTACAGATGAAGAAACTGAGGATCAGAGAGATAACTTATGGGGGAATTAGGGTTTGGAATTTGGCCTGTGGCAGCAAAGATAATATCTTCCTCTCTGTCTCCTATGCAGAAGAAACAGCCTGAGGAAAGGCAGACAGGCAGGAACATTGGGTGCTTTTTTGGAAGAATCATTCCACTTGGACTAGAGAATTGAAAGTAAGCCTGGAAAAAGGATTGGGAGCAAATGCACAAGGCCTCGAATGCCAGACATTTAATTCATTAGACAATAGAAAGACAAGGACGTTTTCTGAGCAGAGTAATGAAATCCAAGATAGATTTCATGAGAAACAGTCAAACAATAAGATGGGTTGGTTTCAGGGGAAATTGGAAGGGAGGGTATCAGCTGGAAGGTTTCTGTGCTAGTTCAGGAACACATAATGAAAGCCTGAATTAAGGTGGTAACATAAGAATAGAAAAGAATGGAAAGATAAGCAAGACATCATTCATAAGCAGCCCCTGATGAAATTAGCATCTAATTGGATGTAGGGTTCAAGGGATAGAGAAATCAAAGGTGATTATAAGCCTCAGACCTGGACAACTAGATGGATAATGATGACATTAACAGGGTGTGGGAAAGGGTCAGAAGAAGCTAGCTTTCAAGGCTGGGAACGGTGGCTAATGCCTGTAATACCAGAACTTTGGGAGGCCAAGATAGGAGGATCGCTTGAACCCAGGAGTTTATCAGTCTGGGCAACATAGTGAGACTCCCATCTCTACCAAAATTTTTAAAATTAAAAAAAAAATAGCCATGTGTGGTGGTGCATGCTTGTAGTCCTATAGTCCTAACTACTCAGAAAGCTGAGAGGGTGAGGCAGGAGAATCCCTTGAGCCTGGGAGTCTGAAGCTGCAGTAAGCCATGATCATGCCACCACACTCCAGCCTGGGTGACAGAGCAAGACCTTGTCTCCAAAAAAAAAAAAAAAGAAAGAGAAAGGTTATAGCAGGAAGGCGATGAATTCAGCTGTGGGTATATTTGTGCCTCAAGTGTTAATGAGACACTCAGATGATGAAATCTGAGAGGCCATTGACTAATTTGGGCTAAAGCTTGAGAGAGGAATAAAGACTGGAGGGAGTGATGTGGGGATGACATAGCTAGAGGTGATTATTGGAGCCACAGCAATAGATGATATTGCTAAAGAACTGAGTGAAGACACAAAACAGCTTCAGGGGACAGGGAAAGAAGAGCTGTAAAGAAAACAGAAGAGTCATAAGAGAGAAAGGAGGAGAGATGTGGATTTTCAAGACCAAAAGCCAGAGAAGGACGGTTTTAAGAAAGGGGCTTGGCTAGGCGCGGTGGCTCACTCCCGTAATCCCGGAACGTCAGGAGGCCAAGGTGGGCAGATCACAGGTCAGGAGATGGAGACCAACCTGGCTAACATGGTGAAGCCCTGTCTCTACTAAAAATACAAAAAAAATTAGCTGGGCATGGTGGCGCACGCTTGTAGTCCCAGCTGCTTGGGAAGCTGAAGCAGGAGAATTGCTTGGACCCAGGAGACGGAGGTTGAGGTGAGCTGAGATTTCGCCATGGCACTCCAGCTTGGCTGACAGAGTGAGACTCTAACTAAAAAAAAAAAAAAAAAGGTGGGGCTCATGATGAACAGTATTCAGTGCTGCTAAAAGTTTGAGGGCTCTGATCATGATCACTGAAAAGCTTTTGGATGTTTAGACTGGAAGATCTCAAGTGACCTTGGAAAGTAAGACGGCTTTAGATACCTACAGATTTGGGGAAATGAAGGTGTACAGCTTCAAGGGTGAGTAGGGAGGCAATGAAAAAAGTGGCTTTAAAAAAAAGGAGAAAGAAATTACAAAGAAAAGAAAAAGAAAAAAAATGCTACATTTAACAACACTAGCAATTTATTTAACATTTGTTGAGAACCTACTGTGTGACCTTCTTTCATATTGGTGTGGGGAGTCCCAAGAAACAGAAACAACCATCCTCATTTTCACCTACTAAAAGCCTCACCCACCTCTTCTTTTTTTTTTTTTTTTTTGAGACGGAGTTTCGCTCTTGTTACCCAGGCTGGAGTGCAACGGCGCGATCTCGGCTCACCGCAACCTCCGCCTCCTGGGTTCAGGCAATTCTCCTGCCTCAGCCTCCTGAGTAGCTGGGATTACAGGCATGCGCCACCATGCCCAGCTAATTTTTTTTTATTTTTAGTAGAGACGGGGTTTTACCATGTTGACCAGGATGGTCTCGATCTCTCGACCTCGTGATCCACCCGCCTCGGCCTCCCAAAGTGCTGGGATTACAGGCTTGAGCCACCGCGCCCGGCCACCCACCTCTTCTTATGGTGCTGATTTTATTGAGCTAGAATCACATACCATACAATTCGCCTTCTTAAAACAGAGACTTCAGTGGTTGTAGTACATTCATAGATGTGTGTGATGACGGTGCTATTTTATTTTTTGAGATGGAGTTTTGCTCTTTTGCCCAGGCTGGAGTGAAGTGGCACAATCTCGGCTCACCGCAACCTCTGGCCCCCGGTTCAAGCGATTCTCCTGCCTCAGCCTCCCGAGTAGCTGGGATTATAGGCAACTGCCATCATGCCTGGCTAATTTTTGTATTTTTAGTAGAGATGGGGTTTCGTCATGTTGGCCTGGCTGGTCATGAACTTCTGACCTAGATGATCCACCCGCCTCAGCCTCCCAAAGTGCTAGGATTATAGGCGTGAACCTCTGTGCCCGGCCAACTATGGTGCTAATTTTAAAGGAGGAAAGTTTGGGAATTAAGTTGGGAAGTCAGGATTTTTGTGACTTATGCTGTAAATGAGAGAGAGAGAGAGGACCCCAACCACTAGAACAAATTCTCTACTCCTACCCCCACCAGCAGCATCCCTGGACCCAGTGCGAGGCCACAAAGGTGCTTTGCCTTCCATGGCCACTGGGTGGCAGCAGGACCCTGGCCCCATGTCTGTCCATAGGGAGAGCCTGCTCTTTTCTGGATGTAAAATAACAGATAATCCAGTTTGGAGGGCTGAGCCCTCAGAGGGGCCCCAATCTAGAAACCAGTTCTCTCCCAGCTTCTTCCTATACCTTACCATTTTTCCCCCCTGGGTAACTCTGCAGGTTCCTATCTGGACCTGCTAACAGTCCTAACCCACAGGGCTTTCTCATTCTTGAGGCCTGATAGTGGCCCCTGTTAAACTGGCTCCTCTGAGAAGCAGACACCAAGGTTGGGCAACTATGTGTGTTTTTCTTGTGGGAGAGACATCTGTGAGAGAAAACAGGGAGCTGAGTAAGGCTGAGGGCCCTGGCAGGAAGTGAGGAAAGTCCCGCCTGCGTGAAGGAGAAAGGGTAGGAAGATCGGGAGGACGGCTGTGGCGTGTAGTGGAAGAGAGGTTCGGTGAGACCTCTCGGGAGCCACAACAGGCCATCAGGGAGTTCTGTGTCTCCCAGAACTGGGCTTGCCTTCGCATCCCCGCCACACTCAACTCCTGGCAAAGATGCTCCGGGTAGGAGCAGGCCTGGGGCAGTGCAGCCCAGGTGAATGTCTTGGTCAGCTGCCCTGCCTATAATCAGAGGTCTCTGAGGCCCATTTGCACTGCCTCCTTGCCTTTCTTTACAAGAAGGGGCAAGCCGGGCGCGGTGGCTCAAGCCTGTAATCCCAGCACTTTGGGAGGCCGAGGCAGGTGGATCACGAGGTCAATAGATTGAGACCATCCTGGTCAACATGGTGAAACCCCGTCTCTACTAAAAATACAAAAAAGTAGCTGGGCATGGTGGCGTGTGCCTGTAATCCCAGCTACTCAGGAGGCTGACGCAGGAGAATTGCCTGAACCCAGGAGGCGGAGGTTGCGATGAGCCAAGATCGCGCCATTGCACTCCAGCCTGGGTAACAAGAGCGAAACTCCGTCTCAAAAAAAAATAAAAATAAAAAATAAAAAGAAGGGACAACCTCAGCCCTTGAGAGTCTGTACCACGTGCCACATATGCTCTCCACCTCTCAGGGAGACAACTCAACCCTCACCTCTCACCTCATGTGCTGATTTCACTCCTTGATCTCACTTCCTTCTCTCTATACTCCCCTCCCCATGGCTCCTCCCATGCCCTGAATCAGCCTCTGTGCCTGCTCTCCTGGATGAATCCTGGCACACTCACCCTCACAAGCAAGCCCTACATTTCCATGTCTCTGCCTTTGGCTGCTTCTTGCTTAGAAGCCTTAAAACATGAAGGAGGTAACGGGATTATTTGGGTGTTGGCTTCAGCCCTGATCCCAGGTGCCAGCCTGCCCTGGCTGGAAGCTAGCTGGCCAGAGCCAGGCCCGATTCCTTTCCTGGGTGGCGGGGGGGCTCTGTTTCTCAGGTAACCATCCATCCTCTGGTGCTAGAGTTGGTGGTGAGGTCCCAGCCTCAGCTGAGCCTCATAGACCTCCCTGAACTATGTGACAGGCAGCCATAGCTTTGCCAGGTGGCTCAGAGAGCCAGGTAGCTCTTGGGGATCAGAAAAAAGACATTGGCACTTGTCTGGGGAAAGCAGAGGTTTGGTAAAGTGCATGTTAAGGGAAACCAGTGATGGGTTCTTGGCGTGTCCTGGGGACCGACAGGGTCCACAGCCCCCTTTGGGGCTCTGTGGGTGCCATTGAGGCTGCGGGAACTGAGGTGGGGCTGAGGGGGTTGCTGTGCATAGGGCTCTAGGCTTGGCTCCCCTCTCTCCCTGGCTGGTCCTCAGCTGCAGGCTTGGGAGGGATGGAATAAAGGCAGTTGGCTCTCCGGGCTGCTGCCTGAAAAGAGGATATGAGGACACCAAAGATTCTGCAAGAGCATATCTGGGCCAGATGATATTGCAAATCCAGAGTCCCTTAGGACACGAGAAGAAATAACTCGGCTTGAAAAGGAAATCCAGCCAACCCCGGGTGTGGGAACAGCAGAAGAACAGCATGGAAATTCACCTGATGACATTAATGTACACCTTAGATGCTGAAGGTAAAGCTGAGGGCTAGCATGGGGTTTTCCCTTTCTCTCTTGGATAGACGGAGATGGGGAAGAAAGATGGAGTTGGGGGCTAGAGTACGATAATGAAGCCTTTAGCTGACCTGGGGAGTCTTACAGAGTGTAGCGTGCCTAGGGGCCAGGCCTCCAGGGCTTGTGCAGCAGGGAGTGTGATCACGGGCGAAGTGGTGAATGGTGGTAGGGCAGGGGAGACGCAGCCAGCAAGTGTCCCTCTGACTTTCTACTTAGCATGTTTGTTCCGTGGCTGGGAAGAACGAATTACGAGACACGATATATTAAGTACCTAGTTCGCACCTAGCAGATGTTAGGTACAGACAAATCCCCATGCCAGGGCCCCCAGTCTGGTACAACTTTTCTCAGCCTTGCAAAACAGAGGTAAATACGTGGGCAAATAGTAATAGATTGTCAAAGCGCCAAAGTGCACATAAATAGACACTTAAAAAACAAACACGGCCGGCCGGGCGCGGTGGCTCAAGCCTGTAATCCCAGCACTTTGGGAGGCTGACACGGGTGGATCACGAGGTCAAGAGATCAAGACCATCCTGGTCAACATGGTGAAACCCCGTCTCTACTAAAAATACAAAAAATTAGCTGGGCATGGTGGTGCGTGCCTGTAGTCCCAGCTACTCAGGAGGCTGAGGCAGGAGAATTGCCTGAACCCAGAAGGCGGAGGTTGCGGTGAGCCGAGATTACGCCATTGCCCTCCAGCCTGGGTAACAAGAGCAAAACGGAGAGAGATCCAAGATGGCTGATCACTAGCAGCTCGGGATTGTAGCTCCCAGTGAAAGCACAAAGAACGAGAGGACGCCATACCTTCACATGAATTCTTGTTGCTCACGCACCAGGATATTCCCAGCGGAGGAGCCCCACGGGTCGCCAGCGCGACTCTTGTGACTGGCGAGGCGGTTTTGCCGGCACCTTGGAGCCTCGGTTCTTGGTGCAAAGTCAGAAAAGCACCATCAATCTTAACGCCGCTGATTTAGTCGGCGCAGTGGGTTGCTCAGATTTCAGCGCTGAGAATCAATAAGTTGGACGTCCACTCAGAAACCCAATTACAAAGACCACAGATGGATAAATTTATAACGAAGGGAAGAAAACAGCCAAAAAAGGCTGAGAATACCCAAGATCAGAACGCCTCTCCCAAGCAGGGGATCCCAGTTCCTCATCAGCAACGGAACAAGGCTTGATGGAGAACGAGTGTGTTCCAATTACAGAAGCAGGCTTCAAAATGTGGATAATGAGAAACTTCTGTGAATTAAAAGAACTTGTTCTAACCCAATCCAAACAAACTAAGAACTTTGAAAAAAGGTTTGACGAAATGTTAACAAGAATACACAATTTAGAGAGGAATATAAGTGAATTGATGGAGCTGAAAAACACAATAGGAGAACTTCGTGAAGTATGCACAAGTTTTAACAGCCGAATTGATCAAGCAGAAGAAAGGATATCAGAGGTCGAAGACCAACTCAATGAAATAAAACAAGAAGACAAGATTAGAGAAAATAGGATAAAAAGGAAAGAGCAAAGTCTCCAAGAAATATGGGACTATGTGAAAAGACCTAATCTACGCTTGATAGGTGTACCTGAATGTGACGAAGAGAATGAATCCAAGCTGGAAAATACGCTTCAGGATATTATTCAGGAAAATTTTCCCAACTTAGTAAGGCAGGATAATATTCAACTCCAGGTAATAGAGAGAACACCACAAAGATATTCCTCAAGAAGAGCAACTCCAAGGCACATAATCGTCAGATTCACCAGGGTTGAAATGAAGGAGAAAATACTAAGGGCAGCCAGAGAGAAAGGTCAGGTTACCCACAAAGGGAAGCCTATCAGACTTACAGCAGATCTCTCAGCAGAAACCCTACAAGCCAGAAGAGAGTGGGGACCAATATTCAATATCCTTAAAGAAAAGAACTTTCAACCCAGAATTTCACATCCAGCCAAACTAAGCTTCACAAGTGAAGGAAAAATAAAGTTT
The DNA here is from genome assembly GCF_048565385.1 of Saimiri boliviensis. NCBI lineage: Eukaryota > Metazoa > Chordata > Mammalia > Primates > Cebidae > Saimiri > Saimiri boliviensis. The sequence goes on from NC_133460.1 coordinate 84,930,876, forward strand.
TTTGTGAACAAGCAAGCACTCAGAGATTTCATCACCACCAGGCCTGCTTTACAAGAGCTTCTGAAAGAACCACTACACATAGAAAGGAACAAACAGTATCAACCTTTCTAAAAAAAATACCAAAAAGAGCATCAATATAATGAAGAATTTACATCAACTAATGGGCAAAATAGCCAGCTAATATTAAATGGCAGTATTAAACTCACATATATTATTATTAATTCTAAATTTAAATTGACTAAATCCCCCAATCCAAAGACAGACAGGCAATTTGAATAAAAAACTAAAACCCATCAGTATGCTGCATCTAGACCCATCTCACATTCAAGGATACACAAAGACTCAAAACAAGGGATGGAGAAAGATTTACCAACCAAACAGAAAGTTAAATAAATAAAAAGCAGAAGTTACAATTAAGCAACAAAGATCAAAAGAAGCAAAGAAGGACATTATATAATGATAAAAGGATCAGTGCAACAACAAGAAGAGCTAAAGATCCTAAATATATACGCACCCAATACAGGAATACGTAGATCAGTACCACATCATATCAACTTAGAAGTTTAAACGAAATGTTGGTTGGCTCCTTGTGTGTTATTCTCTTCCCTCATTTTCTTTTATATCTCCATTATTAAGGACAATTATAGGCATACCCATATTTAGACTGCATTCTAGCCCGGGCAATAAAGCAATACCCCCATCATCTCTCCCTCTTCCTCTTTCTCTTTCTTCCTCTTCTTTATTCTTTTTCTTATTAAAAAAAAAAAAAAAGAATGTTTAAAGAACTGAAAATCAAGAAGAAAAGTAGAAAAGTATAAAACATCCCAATAGAGAAAAAGGCAGAGGACAGGCAGGAATTTCATTAAAAAAACAAAATAAAACACAAAAAAAACTCAGCTATAGTGGCCATTATTTAATTGATGTTAATTTAAAGTTATACAATGTTTTCATAAAAAAAAAAAAGAATAAAACAGGAAGAAAATACCAGAGGTAGCAGGGGTAGGAGGCATGGTTGCTTTAGGCCAACAGTCCCAGGACCTTTTAAGGAGAAGGAGAAATCTCAGGTACCCAAGAGATGTGGGGATTCCAGGTTCCCCCCTGAAGAATATGGCAAGGTTGGAGATGGGGTTGTTGCTCAACAGAATTGGCAAATGCCTACTACCTCCTTAGAACAAACTGAAGTGATACACAGCCAAGTGGGTTCTCACTGGTTACAGGCAAGGAGCGTTAATAGGTTTGGATGTTTGTCCCCACCCAAATAACCTGTTGAAATGTCATCCCCAATGTTGGAGGTAGGGCCTGGTTGGGGGTATTTGGGTCATGGGGGCAGATTCCTCATGGCTTGGTGCTGCACTCAGGATAAAAAGAAAAAAAAAAAAAAAAAAAAAAAAGAGCAAAACTCCTCAAAAAAAAAAAAAAAAACCAAAAAAACACGGAGTGACTCTCATCACCAGCCCATTCTCTTCCCCTACCTGATTCTAGGGGCATCTCTTAGGAAGGGCACCCCTCTCTCTTCCCTGAACTCCTAACCTGTGTAATATGGCGTGTTTACACTCTGCCTTCATCAGACGCTGGTCTGCCCAGTTTGCTATTGTGCTTTGTCCTGCTTCTCTTAGAAATCTGCGAGCTCCCCAGGGGTGGGAGCAGAGCTTTGGCTCCATTCTCCCCCACACAGAGCAGAGAATTGACTTTCCACTGGGCACAGGGGAGGTTGAGTCAACACTCTATCCCCAGGTGGCTACGTGGGGCTAGAGGCATGGAAGGAGAGAGAAGCGGGCTCTTGGCTGAGGAAGAGCCCTGGGGGAGTGCTCAGGGGATCTTGGCCTGAGACACAGCCAGCTGCCCTCTGGACCTCACCGCCCTGCTGTGGCCAGCTCAGCTGCTGTGTCAGGGCAAAGCCAGGGTGACATCAGCTGCCGGAGAGGTTACTGTCAGGCAAAGGGAAGGCCGAGGGGGAGCTAGCTGGCTGGGGCACAAGGCTAGATGGACTCAGGAAAAGGTTCCCTTGTAGGGGAAGCAGCAGCTTGGGAGGGGCAGTTGGGAGGAGAGAAGCAAAAGGGGTGAAGGGCCAGGAATGGCCAGGGCCTGTTCCTTTCACCTACAGCAGGGAGAGAGGCATGGGTTCTGAACTCCTCAAGAGAGTTGTGACCCTCCTCGGAGCACTCTTAGCAACTGCAAGAAGAAAACGGGGGTGTACCCGTCTACGACGATGGGGGCCAGGCACAGTGGCTCATGCCTATAATCCCAGCCTTTTGGGAGGCCAAGGCGGGCAGATCGTGAGCTCAGCAGTTCGAGTCCAGCCTGGCCAACATGATAAAACCCTGTCTCTACTAAAAATACAAAAATTAGCCAGGTGTGGTGGTGCGCACCTGTAATCCCAGCTAATTGGGAGGCTGAGGCAGGAGAATTGCTTGAACCGGGGAGGCAGAGGTTGCAGTGAGCAGAAATCGTGCCACTGTACTCCAGCCTGGGTGACAGAGGAAGACTTTGTCTCACCAAAAAAAAAAAAAAAAAAAAAAAAAAAAAAAAAAAAAAAAGGCAACTCGAGGGCAAGCTCTTCTTCTCTCTTTTCTGTGGCTCCGAAGTTGAGTCAGGGCTGGAAAGACCTTCCCTTCGGCTTGTCTCTTTGTTGTTGGAGGTCCTGGGCCTGTATCTGCCTTTCCTCCTGACGTGTTCATCCTCGATGGCTTGCTCAGAAAGGGGTAGCCTTCCAGGCTGCGGAAGGACCCCCTGTGAGCCTCCGGAGGAGGGAGGGAGGAGTCTGTGGCCTGGAAAAATGCATCTTTGTAAGGTCAGACCACCGCAGAACTCTCTGGCCCTGGTCCTGGTCCTAAGGCCTTTGTCCCCAGGACTCATCTGCCAGGACTGTCTCACACATTCTGCCCTTGAGACATCACACGCACTATCTGATCTGAGGACCTACCTCCAGGCCCCAGGGGTAGGTAATAAGTTGGTGGAGGCCTCCTCGCCCCTAGTCCGCACACCTGTGTGTGCAGACATTCCCGTGCGCGAGCACACACGGAAAGGGCTGGGGTGCGAGGAAGACCGTGGCTCTGTGGATGGTGTAGAGAGACAGATGCTGCCAACACAGAGAGCTGTGCAGGGCTATGCACTGGCCTCTTCTCTACCAGGGGAGGGCGTGCTGCACCATCTCTCCAGCCTGGGGCCCAGGAGGAGCCATATTTGAGGGTCCTTGTTCATCGAATGTCAGTTCAGTCTTTTCCTCCTCTAGACCTCTGAACTTGCCAACTGCCCTTCTCCACATTCACCTTGGGATTTAGCAGCACCATCTCTTCCAGGAAGTCTTCCCTGGTTCTCGGGAGGTGGTCTGGCGTGTACCTTTCCTCTGAAACCTATAGCATGATCGCCTAGAGTTTTAAAGCTCTCCAGCCGGGCTTGGTGGCTCACACCTGTAATTGCATCACTTTGGGAGGCTGAGGCAGGCAGATCACGGGGTTGGAAGTTTGAGACCAGCCTAGCCAACATGGTGAAACCTCATCTTTACTAAAAATACGAACATTAGCTGGTCATGGTGGTACATGCCTGTAATCCCAGCTACTTAGGAGGCTGAGGTAGGAGAATTGCTTGAACCCCAGAGGTGGAGGTTGCAGATCGTTGTCACTGCACTCCAGCTTGGGTGACAGAGCAAGACTCCGTCTCAAAAAAACAAAAAGAGATCTCCTTACTATGGTGAACTGCCCAAGGTCACCTATGATCTCCTGTGACCTCAGCTCTTATCACTGTGTCTGGGACCCATGTGGGTATTCCACAAAAAGTCCCTGAATGAGTGAATTAATATACTCATGGAAGTGTGGGGGTCCAACCTCTTGTTTTCCCCAATCTCCTCCAGAGGCCAATGGTGGCCGGACAGGCTCCATAAGGTAGAATAGCCTGAGCCTGGCAGGAGGAGAAGTCACTCTCCCCATTCCCCCTGGCTATCCAGCTTGGACACGGGACAGGAAAGAGCCCACATCCAGGAAGGACCTTGCCCTATTCTCTTGGCACAGAGCACTGACTCAGGCGACCTCTGGGACAGGAGCTGGCTTCTATCCCTTCCCCACATTGCCCTGTCACGGGAAAGGCTGAGAGGACCAGTGTGAGGAGGGAACTTTCTGCAGCTCTGGCCTCTTGCCAAGTGTCTTGATGCCACGGGCAGTGTGGATGGACAGAGCCATGGGCTTGGCTGGATGACAATGTGTCCCAGCATGCTTGTTTATTTGAGCAAGCTGACACTTTAATCTCAGGATCTGGAATGGCTGGAGTGACAGTGGCTGGGAGAGGGCTTGGGCTCAGCACCCGGCAGCCATGGGGAAGAGAATGTGCCTAGTTTCAGACACTTAGCGCTAGGGCCTTATGTCAAGGGAAGGGATGATGTTTTCTTATTTACATCCAAAGTTTGGCTTAAATCTGGTTTTTTTTTTTTTTTTTTTTTTTTTTTGAGACGGAGTTTCGCTCTTGTTACCCAGGCTGGAGTGCAATGGCGCGATCTCGGCTCACCGCAACCTCCGCCTCCTGGGTTCAGGCAATTCTCCTGCCTCAGCCTCCTGAGTAGCTGGGATTACAGGCATGCACCACCATGCCCAGCTAGTTTTTTGTATTTTTAGCAGAGATGGGGTTTCACCATGTTGACCAGGATGGTCTCGATCTCTCGACCTCGTGATCCACCTGCCTCGGCCTCCCAAAGTGCTGGGATTACAGGTTTGAGCCACCGCGCCCAGCCAAATCTGGGTTTTAAAAAAAAATGTAAAAGGGTGAGGAAGGAGAAGGGAAGGAACTGAGACCGGGGACATCCCTGAGGTCCCTGAGCACTTGTGGGGCCTATAGTCAGTCCACATATAAACCTCACCTCTCCAGGTTCAGAGCCCTTATGGCTATTTCTAGCCTTTCCTTGCAAGGAGCCCAGAAAGACGAAAGGAAGGGAATGGTTAAGTGGGCTGTCCAGGTTACATGCAGATCCCCCCCTCTCTGGTTGGCAGCTGGCTGGCGACAGGACACCCACAGATCCTCCAGCCCCCACCCCTGAGCTGCAATTCATTTCCTTTCTTTCTACAGATGAATGTACCACAATTGCAGACATGTGTCCTGAAGCCTCCTCTCCTAATGTGTTAATAACAGAGAAAAGGGAAGCCCACACTGTCCCCAGTGCTGGGCCTGTCCATGCCATAAACAGGTGTGCAGGGGAGTCACATGGGTTCCTGGGATAAAGGCCACACGTGCAAAAAGCCTATCACACGCACCGTCATCCTTTCCCCAAACCCTGGGGAGGCCAGAGCCAGATGTACCAATTCTCACCTCCAAGGAAAGACATGAGAGTTTAAAGCTGCTTTCCCCCTCCCCACTTGCATTAAAAGAGAAAGCCAGAGCCAGTGGCTTATACCTATAATCCCAACACTTTAAGAGGCTGAGGCGGGTGGATCACTTGAGCCCACAAGTTTGAGGCCAGTCTGGACAACACACTGAGACCCTATCCGCATTATATTTCTTACAAAATATAAAATAATAATAAAAGAAAGAGCAAGTCAGAAATGAAGCTCAGACTAGAGTTGGAAGAAGAAACGGGCTCTGGAATCCTGCTCTTTTATAGCCCTCCAGGGCTCAGCTCATTTCCTGAGCTCTGGAGGGATATAAAAGCTCCTGTGTCATCCCCTTAACCACTGTGAAATAGAAGAAGAAATGGAAACTTGCAGAGGTGTGGTCTGGTCAGTCATGAAGCAATCCAGACTTAATATCAGAATGCCCAGCCCTCCAGAGTCTTCAACTTGAGTTCAGGGAGCAGAGAGACACCAACAAACCATCAGAAAGACCACCGCATGGTAAAACCCCAACTCTACTAAAAATACAATAATTAGCCAGGTGTGGTGACATGTGCCTGTAGTCCCAGCACTTTGGGAGGCTGAGGCAGGTGAATTATTTGAGGTCAGGAGTTCCAGACCAGCCTGGCCAACATGATGAAATCCCATCTCTACTGAAAATACAAAAATTAGCTGGGCATGGTGGTGGGTGCCTGGATTCCCAGCTACTCGGGAGGTTGAGGCACAAGAATTGTTTGAACCTGTGAGGTGGAAGTTGTAGTTTGCTGAGATTGCACCACTGCACTCCAAGCACCACTGCATTCCCAGATGGAGCAAGACTCGAAAGAAAGAAAAAGAAAGAAAGAAAGAGAGAGACAGAGACAGACAGAGAGAGAGAAGGAAAGAGAGAAAGAGGGAGGAAGGGAGGGAGGGAGAGAGAAGGAAGTAAGGAGAGAGAGAAAGAAAAAGAAAAGAAGAAAGAGAAAAAGAAAGAAAAGAGAGAAAGAAAAAAGAAAAAGCCCTGCACAGTGGCTCACACCTGTAATCCTAGCACTTTGGGGGGCTGAGGTGGGTGGATCACCTGAGGTCAGGAGTTCAAGGCCAGTCTGGTCATCATGGTGAAACCCCATTTAAAAAAAAAATAGACAAAAAATAGAAAAAAGAAAAAGAAAGAAAGAAAGGAAAGAAAGAAAGAAATTAGTTGCCTAGGACTCTGGAGGCTTCAATGTGAGTCCATGGAGCAGAGAAACACCAACAAACTATCAGAAAGACCACCATGCAGAGTGCGCCCATGGATTTCAAAACCCTTGCCCAGGGCCAGGCGCAGCAGCTCACCCCTATAATCCCAGCACTTTGGGAGGCCAAGATGCGTGAATCACTTGAGGCCAGGAGTTTGAGACCAGCCTGACCAACATGGCAAAACCCTGTCTCTACTAAACATACAAAATTAACCAGGCATGGTGGCAGGTGCCTGTAATCCCAGCTACTTGGGAGACTGAGGCAGAAGAATCACTTGAACCTGGAAGGCAGAGGTTGCAGTGAGCTGAGATCACACCACCACTCCAGCCTAGGTGACAGTAAAACTTTGTCTCAAAAAAAAAAAACAAAAAAAAAAACCCTTGCCCAGGCCACATCCAGGTCAACAAGGAGGATGTCTTCATAGATGTGGCAATCGACTTTGCAGCCAAAGTGACTCATAGTCACCAGAGATGAGAAAGGGCAAAATGATGATGCCCCGCAAGTCTGCTTCTGCCCCAAAAACTCTGGAAAGCTCTGGGAGTGGACCACCCTCCCCCTCTGCCCCCTGGAGGACACCCCTTCCAGGGAGGCCATGATTTCCCAAGGAACTCTACCACATTGTTATTGAACTGCTTAGACTGAGAAACCTGAAGCCATGCTCGAAGTGACAAATGACCGGTGATTCCAGAGAGGCCTCTGCAGGAGGCAGGGTGGGGGGCGGGGGGCGGTGGCCAATGCCACTCTGACAAGCACCTCCACTGTGCAAGAAGCACCACACTGTCTCATCTTTCTGGACAGTGACCTGCTCAGGGTCATGTCCTTTCTTCGTGGGTGGACAGAAATTTTGACAGGACAATCAACATCTTTGCCCTCTTAGCAGTGAGATGAGGAGAGAAATCCTCTGAATGATCCTCCTTCCCACCACGTGTTCCTATGAGGAAAAGGTCAGGTAAATGCAACAGCTCAGGTGCTAGAGATAGCTCAGCTGCCAGAACTCTGCTGGAAAGCAAAATCCAGTAAGAGTGAGGGCGCAGAATTACTCAGAAAGATTCCTACCCTGGCAGAGGTCAGGTAAGGATGAAAGCCTAGATTAAGAGACTTGGGCTCTGCTGGCCAGCTCTGCCCTGAGGCTCTTTCCTGGAGCTATCTATGCTCTTGGAAATAGCTTCATCTGATGGAGAGTCTGCCTACACTGGAGCCAGTTCTGGAAACATCCGTAATGGCATGTCCCGATTACTGTATTTGTACCCTAAACGGGAGCCAGAAAAGCCACGGCCAAGTGTGAATTCAGCTAGGAAAATTATAGACACAATGCCTGCAGCACCGGGTGTAAAGGGCAGGTGGACACTGAGTTAAGAAACAAAACCAGGCTGGACACAGGGGCTCACACTCATAATCCCAGCACTTTGGGAAGCCGAGGCAGGCAGATCGCCTAAGCCCAATAGATTGAGACCAGCGTGAGCAATATGGCAAAACCCTGCCTCTCAAAAAAAAAAAAAAAAAAATTAGCAGGTCATGGCAGCTAGTCTCGGCTACTCAGAAGGCTGAGGTGGGAGGACTGCTTGAGCTCACAGAGGTGGCAGTGAGATGAGACTGTGCCACTGCACTCCAGCATGGGAGCCAGAATGAAACTCTGTCTCAAAACAAAACAAAAACATAAAAAAGAGCTTTGCTTGATTTCCTCTCGAGCAAAGATGATGCCAGAATCTTGAAAGTTCATGCATTTTATAGAACAACTTACTCTAAATCCCCTTATCTTTTTTTCTGCACCTGACATTTATCTGCTTATTTTGTTGGTTGTCTCTCTCACGTGGAACTTGGTCACCAGTGTCCCTAGCTCCAACAATAGTGCCTTGTCCATAACAAGGCCTCAATAAACATCTATTGCATTTTGAATGAATGAATGAGGCAAATTTAGGACACCCTTTTCTGGGCTCATACTCTGGTTTCCAACCCTTGCTAATTTTTTTTCAGTTGAGATATAATTACTTCGCAATAAAATGTGCAGATCACAAGCATTCAGTTTGATGAATCTTAACAATTGTACATTCTCAGGCAACTACCACCCAAATCAAGACATAGAACATTTTCTGGAGGGCTGGGTGTGGTGGCTTATGCCTGCAATCCTAACACTTTGGGAGGCTGAGGTAGGAGGATCACTTGAGCCCAGGAGTTTGAGACCAGCCTAGGCAACATGCAATGACCTTGTCTCTACAAAATAAAAAAAATTAGCTGGGCATGGTGGCACATGCTTGTGGTTTCGGCTACTTGGGAGGAGAAGGTGGGAGGATCACTTGAGCCTGGGAGGTCGAGGCTGCAGTGAGCCATAATCACACCACTGCACTCCAGTCTGGGTGACAGTGAAACCCTGTCCAAAAAATAAAAAAAATTGCCAAGTGCAGTGGCTCATGCCTGTAACCCCAGCACTTTGGGAGGCTGTGGTGGGTGATCACCTGAGGTCAGAAATTTGAGACCAGCCTGGGAAACATAGTGAAAAACCATCTCTACTAAAAATACAAAAATTAGCCAGGCATGGTGGCAGGCCTGTAATCCCAGCTATTCAGGAGGCTGAGGCAGGAGAATCGCTTGAACCTAGGAGGTGGAGGTTGCAGTGAGCCAAGATGGTGCCACTGCACTCCAGCCTGGATGACAAAGCAAGACTCTGTCTCCAAAAACAAAACAAAACAAAACAAAATACAGACCATGTTTAGTTTTCTAAGAAACTGCTAGTCTTTCTTTCTTTCTTTTTTTTTTTTTTTTTCAGATAGAGTCTTGCTCTGTCACCCAGGCTGAAGTGCAGTGGTATGATCGCAGCTCGCTGCAACCTCTCCCTCCTGGGTTCAAGCAATTCTCCTGCCTCAACCTCATGAGTAGCTGGGATTACAGGCACAGGCCACTACACCACACCCAGCTAATTTTTGTATTTTTAGTAGTGACGGGTTTTCGCCATGTTGGCCAACCTGGAATCAAACTCCTGACCCTAAGTGATCTGCCCACCTCAGCCTCCCAAAGTGCTGGGATTACAGGCGTGAGCCACTGCGCCCATTGAAACTGCCAGTCTTTCAAAGTGGCTGCTGCATTTCCATTGACAATATAAGAGCATTCCTGTTGCCCCACATCCTCATCAGCATCAGATGTCAGTGTTCTGGATTTTGGTGATTCTAATAGGTATGTAGTAGTAACTTGTTGCTTTAATTTGCATTTCCATGGTATTGAGCATTTTCCTGTGCTTATTGGGCAGCTCTGTTTGTTTATTTATTTATTTATTTATTTATTTATTTTGTGAGACATACGTTCAGGTCTTTGGCCCATTTTAAAATTGGGTTATTCATTTTCTTACTGTTGAGTCTCAAGAGCTCTGTGTATTTTGTGTAACAGTCCTTCACCAGGTAATGTCTTTTGCAAATATTTTCTCCCAGTCTGTGGCTTATCTTTTCATTCTCTTCACAGTGTTTTTCACAGAGCAGAAAATTTTAATTGTAATGAAGTCCAACTTATCAATTATTTATTTCATAGATCATGCCTTTCACATATTTAAAAAGTCATTGCCAAACCCAAGGCTTGCCTACAATTTCTCTATGTCATCTTTGAGGAGTTTTACAGTTTTACATTTACAGTTAGGTCTATAATCCATTTTGAGTTAGTATTCGGGAATGGTGTAAGGTCTGTGTCTTAGATTTGTTTTTTTCGAGTGTAGATGTCCAGTTGTTCCAGCACTATTTACTGTTTACTTCCATTGCATTGCCTTTGCTCCTTTGTCAAAGATCAGTTGACTATATTTACATGGGTCTATTTGGGGGGATCTCTATTTTGTTCCATTAATCTATTTGTCTATTTCCTTTTTTGTCTGATTGCATTAGCTAGGACTTCCAGCACAATGTTGAAAAGGAGTGGCTGGGCGAGGTGGCTCATGCCTGTAATCCCAGCACTTTGGGAGGCCGAGGCAGGCAGATCACCTGAGGTCAGAAGTTCAAGACCAGTCTGGCCAACATGGTGAAACCCTGTCTCTTTAAAAAAAAAAAAGAAAAGAAAGAAAGAAAGGAAGAAAAGGAGTGATGAGATGAGACATCCTTGCCTTGTTCCTGAAGTTCATTCTTTTTTACTGAGTGTCTGTTGTATGAATATTCCATAAATTGTTTATCCATTTTCCTATTGATGAACTTTTGTAATATTCCCTATTTGAAGCTATTCTAAATGAAACTACCATAAATTTTCTTGTGTAAGTCTTTTTGTAGGCATATTTCATTTTGCTTGAGGAAACTCCTAGGAATTAAATGGCTGGGTCTTAGGACAGATGAATATTTAACATTACAAGAAACTGCCAAGTTGCTTTCCAAAGTAGTTTATAAACTTGGTCATTCTAGTAAGAAGTGTGTATCTCATTGTAGATTTTTTTTTTTTTTTTTTTTTTTTTTTTTGAGATGGAGTCTTACTCTGTCACCCAGGCTAACGTGTAATGGCACGATCTCAGCTCACTGCAAACTCCACCTCCCGGGTTCAAGCGATTCTCCTGCCTCAGCCTCCCGAGTAGCTGGGATTACAGGCATGTGCCACTGCACCTGCCTAATTTTTATATTTTTAGTAGACAGGTTTCACCATGTTAGCCAGGATAGTCTCGATCTCCTGACCTTGTGATCCTCCCTCCTAGGTTCAAGCAATTCTTCTGCCTCAGCCTCCCGAGCAGCTGGGATTATAGGCAGCTGAAACCATACCCAGCTAATTATTTGTATTTTTAGTAGGTTTTGCAATGTTGCCCAGCCTGACCTAGAACTCCTGACCTCAGGCGATCCACCTGCCTCGGCCTCCCAAAGTGCTAGGACTACAGGCATGAGCCACCATGCCCAGTCGTAAGTTTTTTTAAAAACAAACAAACAAAAATAAATAAATAACTTTTCTTATTGAGATAATAATTTATATACCATAGAATTCATCCATTTAAATCAGACAGTTTAATGGCTTTTAGTATATTCACAGGTGTGCATTCATCACCACAATCAATTTTAGAACATATTTATTACTCCAAAAATAAACCTGAATTCCTTAGCCATCACCCCCCCAACATCCTCCATCCTCCTTCCAAACCCTGGGCAACCACCAATCTACTTTCTCTCTATATAAATGTGCCAATTCTGGACATTTCATATAAACAGAACCAAACAACATGTGGGACTTTATTTCACTTAGCCTGTGACTGACTTCTTTCACTTAGCATTATATTTTTTTTGTTGTTTTTTTTTTGTTTTTTTTTTGAGACGGAATTTCGCTCTTGTTACCCAGGCTGGAGTGCAATGGCGCGATCTCAGCTCACCGCAACCTCTGCCTCCTGGGTTCAGGCAATTCTCCTGCCTCAGCCTCCTGAGTAGCTAGAATTATAGGCACGTGCCACCATGCCCAGCTAATTTTTTTTTTTGTATTTTTAGTAGAGACGGGGTTTCACCATGTTGACCAGGATGGTCTTGATCTCTCGACCTCGTGATCCACCCGCCTCGGCCTCCCAAAGTGCTGGGATTACAGGCTTGAGCCACCGCGCCTGGCCAGCATTATATTTTTAAAGCTCATTTATGTTAATACTATTTACCAGTACTTTATTCTTTTTTATTCTCAAATAATATTCCATTATGTGGGTATCCCACATCTTCTTCTTATTATTATGAGAGACAGGTTCTCACTCTGTCACCTAGGCTGAAGTGTAGTGTTGCACTCATAGTTCACTGTAACCTTAAACTCCTGGCTCAAGTGATCCTCCCATCTCAGCCTCCAGAGTAGCTAGAACTACGGGCACATACCGCCATGCCTGGCTAATTTTTATTTTTTAATTTTTATTTTATGTGCTTATTTTCTTTCTTTTTTGTTGTGTTGAGACAGGGTCTCACTTTGTTATCCAGGCTGGAGTGCAGAGCTCACTGCAGTCTTGACTTCCTGGGCTTAAGTGATACTTCTGCCTAGTGTCCCAATTAGCTGGGACTATAGACACATGCCACCATGCCCAGCTAATACTTTTTTCTTGAAACAGGGTATCACTCTTTTGCCTAGGCTGGAGTGCAGTGGCATAATAATAGCTCACAGCCGCCTCCCCCTCCTGGGCTCAAGCACTTCTCCAGCCTCACTGCAACCTCCATCTCCTGGGTTCAAGTGATTTTCCTGCCTCAGCCTCCAAAGTAGCTGGGATTACAGGAGCCCATCACCAAGCCCAGTTAATTTTTGTATTTTTAGTAGAGACGAGGTTTCGCCATCTTGGCCAGGCTGGTCTTGAACTCCTGACCTCGTGACCCACCCGCCACGGCCTCCCAAAGTGCTGGGAGTCCAGGTGTGAGCTACTGCACCTGACCTAAAACAATTATTTTTAGTATAGACAAGGTCTTGCTCTTGCTATGTTCCTCGGCCATATTTTTGTTGTTGAGACAAGGTCTCACTATGTTGCCATCATCCTCCCACCTTCTCTTCCCAAAGTGCTGGGATTACAGGCATGAGTCAGTATGCCTGGAAACCTCATCTTATTTGTTCATTAGTTGACAGACATTTAGGCTGTTTCCACTTTTTGGCGATTATAAATAATACTTCTATGAGTAATCATATATAAATTTGTGTGAACATACGTTTTCATTTCTCTTGGGTTTATATCTAGGAGTGGAATTGCTGGATCATGGGTAATATTTTGACAGACGGGGTTCAGGGGAAGAAAAACTTGAGAAGATGAAGCATATTTAGAAATCAGCAAGAGTAGGGCTGGGTGAGGTGGCTCACGCCTGTAATTGCAGCACTTTGGGTGGCTGAGGTGGCTGGATCACCTTAGGTGGGAGTTTAAGACCAGCCTGACCAACATGGAGACACCCCGCCTTTACTAAAAATACAAAAAAAAAAAAAAAAAAAAAAATTAGCAGATGTAGTGGCGTGCACCCATAATCCCAGCTACTTGGGAGGCTGAGCAGAATTGCTTGAACCCAGGAGGCAGAGGTTGTGGTGAGCCGAGATAGTGACATTGCAATCCAGCCTGGACAACAAGTAAAACTCTTCTCAAAAAAAAAAAAAAAGAAAAGCAAGCAAGCAAGCAATAGTGTAGGGTTTTTTGTTTGTTTGTTTGTTTGTTTTTTTAGTTTTCCTATCTTCTATTAACAAATAAGCAGTTTGATGAAGGTACAAGTGGTATTAAGTAGGAAGTGAAACTTAAGGCTGGAACAGGGTGTTCAGATTAAAATCATGAAGCACTTTGAATACCCAGATTAAGGAGCTTGGATGTAAACAAAATAATAAAAATCAAACTTTTCTTTATTTTGAACGTAATACAGGCTCACATCTGTAATCCCAGCACTTTGGGAGGCCAAGGCGAGAGGATCACCTGAGGTCAGGAGTTTGAGACCAACCTGGCCAACATGGTGAAACCCCATCTCTACTAAAAATACAAAAGAATTAGCTGAGTGGGGGTACCGCATGCCTGTAATCCCAGCTACTTGGGAGACTGAGGCAGGAGAATGGCTTGAACTCGGGAGGTGGAGGTTGCAGTGAGCCGAGATCGTGCCATTGCACTCCAGCCTGAGCAACAAGAGCGAAACTCCGTCTCAAAAAAAAAAAAAAAAAAAGAAAGAAAATCAGACATTCCGGAGAGAACCTGAAGGGCAGCAGCCCATGTACAGATTTCTACACCACACACCAAGTATTTCTGAGCCATGACTAGATAAGCTGTCTACATCTAAAATCATCCAGTCTTGTTCAGAGCTTTCACACCGGACAGGGAGCCAGGACTGGAGTGCAGGTTCCTGGTCACTGGCCAGAGAGTTGGCCTGACCCTGAGACCAGTGGCCAACAAGGGAGCTGCTTAGTCTTCCTCCCAGGAAGTCCCAGGTGCTTCTCTTCCAAGAAGCTAATCATTGGCACAGCACTGCCTACTTTCTCCCTTTTGCAGAGGAAGGACCCTGAGGCAATATTCAGCATTTGGGGAGACATGGGCATGGAAGGACACCGGGTGAATGTATAGTCTGCCTGGTTCAGAGCTCTCATGGTAAGGCTCCCACAGGCTGGGAAAAGATGGGGCACAGAGACAGATCAATGGGGTCAGAGCATCTGACGGACCAAAGGCAGTATGGTCCTGAGCAGGTATGAAGAGCCTGGGCTCTCATATGGCGTTTCTGGGCTCAACTGCCAGCTCCATCACTTACTGGCTGCCGTGACTATGGGCAAGTTATTCCATCTCTCCATATCTCACTTTCCTCACTTTTAAAAAGGATTAATGGGGTACCCACCTCCCAGGGTCACAGTGAGGATTACAGAAAATGATTCTTGTGAATTGGCTGGCAGTAACAATTCGATACCTGCCAGCTGCTCTTATTCCACATCCAAGCCCTTTCGCCTGCTGCTGGGTGAAAGCACATGCCAGTGTTTCCTGCCTCTTTCCACGAAGATTCCAAAATTACAATCTGTCAGTCTGAAGAATCTCTAAAACGTCCCGCACGCAACCTGGAGGCGCGGGCAAGGGGATGGGACTGCCTGCCCGGGGCCTGAACAGGGTGCGTGCGCGCGGGCACACACACCGGTCAGTCCGTGCGGCCGGAGTCCGGTGCGGTCCCGGGTGAGCAGCGCGTGGCTGGTGGGCGGGGCAGAGCCATTGTTCGTCCGCGGACCGAGCCCCCGGCGCTAGCCCGAGAGGGAGGCGGGGCTTCCCGCGTCCCGTGAGCTCCGGATCCCGGGGTGGCGGCCACGTCCCCCTGCCAAGCGCCTGGGGGGACGGGAAGATGGGACGGAGTTGTGAGTAGTGGGCTCCCCCCACCGAGGCTTCCCCACTGTTTCCAGAGAAACTTCCCCAGTGCCCACCCAACCGTTCGCCGTGTGCCCCGGGCCGGTCCTGGGCTAGACCCCGCGCCCCAGCCCCAAACAGGGGCCCCAGCCCCTTCCAGAGAGAAAGCTCCCGACGCGGGATGCCGGGCAGAGGCCCAGCGGCCGGTGGAAGAGAAGCCGAGAAGGAGAAAGGGAGGGGAGGGGGAGCGAGGAGCTGGCGGCAGAGGGAACAGCAGATTGCGCCGAGCCAATGGCAACGGCAGGACGAGGTGGCACCAAATTCCCTTCGGCCAATGACAAGCCGGAGTTTACAGGAGCCTCATTAGCATTTCCCCAGGGGCCGAAGCAGGGGCCGGGGCCGGGCGGTGCGGTGTCGGTGTCGGCAGCATCCCGGCGCCCGGCTGCGGTTGACGCGAGCTTCGGCCTCTGTCTCCTCCCCGTCCCGCCCTCACCTCCACGCGGGGCCGCCCGCGCCACTCAACTCCGCGCACTTTGCCCCTGCTTGGCAGCGGATAAAACGGGGACTGAGGAAATACGGGATACGGTCACCCACTGCCAGCTCTAGCCTTTAAATTCCCGGCTCGGAAACCTCCACGCACTGCGGCTCGGGCGCCGACACCCATCCAGCGTGCACCGGCGAGCTCCGAAACCGAAGTCCCCCGGCGCCCCCGAACTCGGCTCCGCAGCCTCAGCCCCTGGAAAGTGATCTCGGCATCCGAGAGCAAAGATGCCGGCCCACTTGCTGCAGGAGGAGGTGAGCTTCCCAGCCTGGCGCCGCACCGCAGGGTCGCCAGCGCGGGTTGGGATTCCAACCCTACGGGTTGGCGGCAGAAGAGAGGGGAGAGCTTCGCGGAGGACTTGGCCGTCCTTTTCGAGTTGTGCTGCCTTCATTGAGTTGGGAATGTGGATTGTAATTGGGAGATTTGAGTCTCCAACTTTTCTTAAGCTTTAAAGTAAAGAAAAATCCGTTCGTGCTAGTGCTTTTATGAATTATGCGGGTTTTCCTTTGTGTTCGTGTGGATGTGAGTGCTTTACCTCTCCTCCCTACTGCCGCCTCCCGTAGGTTTCGCGCCCCTCGCCCCCCACCCTCCTCGTTCTCCCCCCTCCGCCCCCCTCGCCCTCCGCCCCTAATCTAGCTGCACAGTTTCTGGGAACTTCTCTCCATTGCATCTCGGATACATCCTACCTTCAGTGAACCCGGGCGCTGGCGGAGGGTCTGCGCTTGTGCCGTCCACCCTTCCCCCAGCGTGATTAGAGAGCGGAGTAGCCCCAGCTGCCTCCACGTGTCTCCTCCTGACTCCGTGTCTCCTCTCCAGACTCTCTGCTTCCTCTCCCTTCCAGATCTCTAGCTCCTATACCACCACCACCACCATCACAGCGCCTCCCTCCAGGGTTCCGCAGAATGGAGGAGATAAGTTGGAGAAGACGCCCCTCTATTTGGAAGAAGACATTCGCCCTGATATAAAAGATGATATATATGACCCCACCTACAAGGATAAGGAAGGCCCAAGGCCCAAGGTTGAATATGTCTGGAGAAACATCATCCTGATGTCTCTGCTACACTTGGGCGCCCTGTATGGGATCACTTTGATTCCTACCTGCAAGTTCTACACCTGGCTTTGGGGTAAGCAGCCTCCCTGTCCTCCTGACTGAGTCTTTCAGGTACTCACTGCTCTCGTAATAAGATAGGATCTTACATAGAACACCAGCCCCTCCCAGCCTCCCGGCTGGGGTTCTTCTCAGGCATCTCTCTTTGGTGGCTTCAGGCCTAGTGGGCTGGGAATAGGGCCTTGCGGGGAAGAGGGGGACTGAAACGCAGGAATGTCAGTGCTGGGGACATTGAGAGCTCTGGGACCATGTGCTGTGGGCCTTGAAGTGTAGACCTCTGCTGGAGTCAGCTTTTCCTGAAAGAGCTTTTCTGTTTGAGTCAGTTGCTTGGCTGCCTGTCCCACCCCTGCCAGCCACAAAAGAATCAAAGCCCTCTACCTGGGAGGCATGGGAACATGGTACTAAACCATTGGCTTTCTAGGGTCTGTGTTGAGCAGTCACGGGCTACGGCAGAGGGAAACTAGTCAGGGAGAGGGTTCATTGGAAAGGGAGGAACAGAGGTCGTCATCCACAAAACTGTTTTGACCTTATCCCTTGGCCAGAGCAGCCTTCTTTGTTACAGAGGAAGATGAAGAAGCTCCCATGTAACCCAAGTCACACAGATGTGTGTTGGTGTGTTACTCTGCATAGGTCTCCAGGGTGCTGCACATGCCAGTCAACAAAATGCTCTTTAAATGAAATCAGGTTGAAGAAATGTTTCATGTTCCATCCGCCATCCAGCCTGCTCCAGCCCCTCAACCCCCTCCCCCGCCCCATACTGTGAAGTGCCAAGAATTCTGAACCTTCTAATACCAGTCCTACCCATCCCTCCTTGCCAGGGACATCGAGGCAAGGCCAGAAAAGAGGAGGGTCTGGTCTTAAGGCTGCTGTAATGAGGGAGACAGTTCCCAGTTTGTCCCTGACCTGCCCTTAGCTCAGCTGTTTCAGGGACCCGTTGGCCTGATGGCATGGCCCTGCCCCCTGGATACACACATGTGCTTTCCAGCCTTTTTTACCTCTGCCACCATAAGCCTAAGTTGGGAAGGGAGAGCAGGAAGTTCTGCAGACCAGGGGCCCCGCATTGCTACTCTCTAAGGGATACTGAGCCAGGACTACTCCTCCAGAAAACAACTTGAGGTTTCTCAGAGCAGCCTGGGTGTGGGATACCTGACAGCTCACCCTTGGTGGGTAGTTATGCAGAAGGGCTGGCAGGCCAAGTTTTAGCTCTTTCCCTCAGGACCTCTTAGGTCTTCCAAAGACGATGAGATCTGGTTCACTAAGCTTTGTTTCGAGAAATCCTCCAGGTGCTACAGTGAAATGCAACTGAGAAGAGCTCCTTTGTCAGGCTCTCAGTTTTTCTAAGCGCCACCTGTGGGCAACAGTACTTTTTTAGGATTAGGAAGGTAGCATTCCTTGAGTTACATATGTGTTGCAGCTGTGGTAGAGACAGAGAGAACAGGCCAGGTGCAGATGAGTTCATCTGCATACCAGGAAGGGCTCTTGTATTAGTGAGGGGAGGGCGACATCTGTTGTCTAGCCCCCCTGAGGATCCAGCAGAACTTCTTTTGCAGCATGAGGGATAAAGAGCTGGGATAGGATTCCCCAGGGAGTCTGTGGATGCCTCTCTCCACCCTTTCTGCCCAAGAGAGTCTTCACAAGTAGTTTTCTCACCTGCAAGCTCCTTCCAGCCTCAGCACTCCCTGTAGGTCTTCTGAAGCCCAGAGTTTGACCCAGTTGCCTCTGCTTGGTCGCCTTCAGCTGCTAGCACAGGGAGCAGAATTCTATCCCAGCCAAGGCTGTGCCTGCTACCTTTATTTTGGTGACTTGCCCATGGGTGTGTGCTGTGCCTTCTGGCAGAGAAACGTGGTTCACGGAGACTTGATGTAACTTATTTTACTGGGCCCTTTGGTGGACGGCTTAGCTAACAGAATGACCATCTTAATATGGGAATATCAGAACTCTGAAGAAACAAGGAGGATGAGGGGAGGAGGGTCAGAGATCTCAACCTGGGTGTCTTCTCTTCCCACCTTCAGAGTTTGGGAGCTTTGTCTTTCTGGTTTTAATACCTATAGACAATGTTAGCAACGGCTCGTGATTCCAGCATTTCTTATGACTGAGCAATTTTGAGAAACTTAGATCTCTTTTTTCATTTTGGAGTCTCCCAATGGAGCCTTTAGGGCAAGACTGAGGAGAAAACCTCTGGCGACATTGAGAGCCAGAGGCAAAACCCTTCAAGTCTCTTTTTTTTTTTTTTTTTTGAGACGGAGTTTCGCTCTTGTTACCCAGGCTGGAGTGCAATGGCGCGATCTCGGCTCACCGCAACCTCCGCCTCCTGGGTTCAGGCAATTCTCCTGCCTCAGCCTCCTGAGTAGCTGCGATTACAAGCACGCGCCACCATGCCCAGCTAATTTTTTGTATTTTTAGTAGAGACGGGGTTTCACCATGTTGACCAGGATAGTCTCGATCTCTAGACCTTGTGATCCACCCGCCTCGGCCTCCCAAAGTGCTGGGATTACAGGCTTGAGCCACCGCGCCCGGCCTTCAAGTCTCTTTCTCAAGGCCAGAGCAATGAGGTGTTGCTTAACCATCAATCTGGACGTTAGTGTTTCTTCCCCTGGGGAGGGGGAAGAAAGGGAGAGAGGGACTGAATCCCCAACTGTTTTTAAGCCCTTCTCTTTGATAGGCCTAAAGGTGTTTCTGGAAAAGACACCAGAGTGCCTGAGTTCTTGTCCCAATTTCCCTGTTAATATAGGATCTTAATGTACTTTCTGAGTCAACTTACCCCAGGGTATTATGTGGCAAGAAACAATCCCAGAAGCTCCTTTGGTCGTTAGAGAGGGCTCTGGCTCAACGGATGGATTTCTGGGTAACATGCAGGTTAGATAACTGCAGCTGGGGAGATGTTGGTCACCACTTGGCTTGAAGCCAGATCACCTGGGGCCTTAATCCCCACTCTGAGGCAATGTGGAGAGAGCTCTTGTTGAGGCTGAGTCTGGCTGTATGGCTCTCGTAAGAGATCCTATAGGAGGAAAAGGAAAGAAAAATGGAGGTAGCATTGGGGAAAAAAGAGGTTGTTTAGGAAGCGCCTGCAAAAGAACAGGGGACAATTTGTTACAATGTGTGGTGTCTCCAGCTGCAACTAAGCTCTGTGGCCACTGAGGCTCTATTGTTTCTAGCTGTTTCCCTAGGAATGAAACATTGTTAACAGTTTCTACCAAGGCCACAGCTGCCTGCTAGAGCTACTGAACAGAGGAAGAAATGGGTGCTCAGCAACCCACTTCCCAGTTAGAGATTATTTCTGGCACCTCCTGAGCCTCCAGGCCTCCAGGAAGGTGAGGCAAGACAATGGTGGGGAGCTCCACTGACAGTTTGAAGAATATCCCACCATTGTCTAGAACAAGCATGGCCCAGTAAGCGTATGGTCTGACAGGGACGTGGCAAAGGAGAGACAGAGGAGCTGTGCACGTATCTTGAGGGTGGTGGATGGTATAGCTAGAAGCTGAACTGCTTGTCGACAGAAAATGTAGCTTCAAACCATGGCTTCATTTCTTACTAGCCATGTGACCTTAGATAAACACTTCAACTCTCTGGACATCTATTTCTTCAGCTGCAAAGTGAGGGTGTTAATACCACCTAACCCCACTGAAGGTACCCACCCAGTGAAGTGGAGAATATTAAAATCCTTAGTCGAACTTAAGACACTGTGCAAATAGGACTTAAGCGCAGGGCTAATGTTCCCCTTATATGGCCACACTGCCTGCTACAATATTGAAATGCTTTTTTGTACCAGTTGATAAATGGCCATAGTTCTGAATCCCCTAAGAGTCCCCTACAACTAAGGGCTTCTCAAGTTGGTCAGTGCCCAGATTGTACTGGCTATTGTTTTATTTTTTGGCGTAAGGTCTTGCTGTGTTAATCAGGCATTAGTGCAGTGGCACGATCATGGCTCGCCACAGCTTTGATCTTCTGGGCTCAAGAGATCCTCCCACCTCAACCTGTGGAATAGCTGGGACCACAGACAGATGCTACCATGCCCAGCTAATTTTTAAAATTATCTAGAGACAAGGTCTCCCTATGTTACCCAGGCTGGTCTCGAACTCCTGGACTCAAGGGATCCTCCTGCCTTGGCCTCTCAAAGTGCTGGGATGACAAGTGTAAGCCACAGCACCTGGCCCTCTGCTCTTATTTTAATAACACCCTTGCTTATGAGTCCTGAGCTCTACAGGAGTAGTTTGTGGCCCTTAAAACCTTAGAGAAGGCTGCCGGTTGTGATGGCTCACACCTGTAATCCCAGCACTTTGGGAGTCTGAGTCAGGTAGATCATGTGGTCAGGAGTTCAAGACCAGCCTGACCAAGATGGTGAAACCCTATCTCTACTAAAAATACAAAAGTTAGCTGGGTGTGGTGATGTGTGTCTGTAATCCCAGCTACTCAGGAGACTAAGGCAGAGAATTGCTTGAACCCAGGAGACAGAGGTTGCGGTGAGCCGAGATTGCACCATTGCATTCCAGCCTGGGCAACAGAGTGAGAGAGTCTCAAAAAAAAAAAAAAAACCTTAGAGAAGGCCTAGATAGAAGTGAAAGGAGATAGCTAGGCCCTGGAAGAATGCCTTCCAGATGAAGAATGAGTGGTTAAGAGCATTATTCTCTTTCCTGCCTTTCTGACTCCTTAGTTCTTGGGATTCGTTTGCTTATTATTATTATTTTTTTAATCTTTTTTAGCTTTGAGAGGCTGAGGGGTGATGATTTTTCAAGTGGTGAAATCAGGGGACATGGTTATCCCTAGAGTTCATGGTAAGGCAATCCTCACCCAAAGCCTGAACAAGACATAGTTTCTAACATCCAGAGGGTGCCTCTGGCATCCTTTCCCAGATGCAACTCACACTGGTTGGTGACTCCCCCACTGTCTTCTCCTGGCAGGGTTATTCTACTATTTTGTCAGTGCTCTGGGCATAACAGCAGGAGTTCATCGCCTGTGGAGCCACCGAACTTACAAAGCTCGGCTGCCCCTGCGGGTCTTTCTGATCATTGCCAACACAATGGCATTCCAGGTAAGAAGCTGTGTCTGCTCAGCTGTTTGTCCTCCACCCTATCAAAGATCTGGGGGCAGAAAGGAGGGATCAGCAGCCAGAGCCACACCTGGGCGGCGGTTTCACTTTCTTCTCTCCTGTGGTCACCTGAAGTGCCAGTTCAGTCCTTAAGTCCATAAAGCATGAAGAGACTTCTGAGTCTTGGAAAAGGGAACTGGAAGATAAATGGGAAATACTCTGGATGTGTAGGATTATTTTGGATCCTAAGGTCCCTGTGTTGTCACACAGTCTGGCTGTTGTGACTCTTCATCATAAGGGGCTTTGGCATATAAACCAGAGACTGACCTTGGGTGCCTGGACAGACACTGGACAATAAATTCACTATTTAAGATGAGTATCTTAGTACTAGGGAGGCAGAAGTGGGAGGATTGCTGGAGCCCAGGAGTTTGAAGTTTCAGTGAGCCATAATATCACCACTGCACTCCAGCCTGGGTGATGAGACCCCAACTTTAAAAAAAAAATTTGTTTTTAAGTGAACAACTTCGCCGGCACAGTGGCTCATGCCTGTAATCTCAGCACTTTGGGAGGCCAAGACGGGAGGATAGTGAGGTCAAGAGATCAAGACCATCCTGGTCAAGATGGTCTCTACTAAAAATAAAAAATTAGCTGGGTATGGTGGCGCATGCCTGTAGTCCCAGCTACTCGGAAGGCTGAGGTAGGAGAATCGCTTGAACCCAGGAGGCGGAGGTTGCAGTGAGCCGAGATCACGCCATTGCACTCCAGCCTGGTGATAGAGTAAGACTCTGTCTCAAAGAAAAAAAAGTGTATAACTTAGGACTCCACCACAATGGGATTGAAGTTGATGTTCCCAGACTCACGAACTCTTATTTTCAGATAATGAGAGCAGACAACTTTTATTGCACTATGTGCCTGGCACTATTCTAAGCATTTGATATAAAGTCCTCACAACAATCTTAGGAAGTAGATACTATTATTATCCCCATTTTACAGATGAGGAAACCAAGTCACAGAGATTATATAGACCAACTCAACATTGTGGCCCTTTCTTGGGGTGTCATGCTGGCTAAGTAAAAACACGGGTTTATTGAGGCAAAAAGTTTATAGCAAAGACTGAATGAAGAGAAGCGGGGAAAGGGAACACATCATACCATGAAGCTATAGCAATGGGCAAATAATAGCATGTGGTGTGGGGCTTCCTCTTGGAGCAAGAGGAAGAAAGGAAACCAACTTCAGTCATGACAATATCCCAAGAACTTACCACATTTACGTAATCATCTCTGCCATAGCAGCTTATACCTTGAAGGCTTCTGAGGTTGTCCTGTGGAGCAAAAAGAGGGAAGAGAGTTATTGGTATATTCTCGTGATTTGAGTAGAGATGGGGTTTTGCCATGTTGCCCAGGCTGGTCTTGAACTCCTGAGCTCAGGTAATCCACCTGCCTCAGCCTCCAGTGTACTGAGATTACAGGCATTAGCCACTGCACACAACCCAAGATATTGGTACATTCTTTAAGGGATGGAAAAAGTCATGGAGAAGCCCAGAGGTCGTTTGAAAATGCAGCCATGATCATGAGTTGCTTGCCTGGCCTTGTTATTGGATTATCTGAGCTCTCTTTTGCAAGGCACCAGAACGGTACACCCTTGCCAAAGATAAATGGTGCAGCTTTATCTACTGATTGAGACCCTAGGACACAGGGCTGTCTGACTCATGTTCTTCATGCCCAGGGATTAGGTACCCCATGAGGATCTTTTCCAACATTCCTCACTTAAAGAATTATAATGTTCTTACTTCTTGAAACTCTCTGAGCTCTGTATGATTTACCTCCATTCCACCCACCATATAACCTTTAAGAAACAGCAGTCCTATTCCTGGGGTCTTGGGGTTTTAAGTTGTTTTTTCCACTTAAGCTTCAGTGGCAAGTTGGGAGAAGAGGGAAGATAACTCCATAACTCCTTTGGAGCCCAGATTCCTGGGTATTTTGTAAGGTTGGGCTGAGAGCCTTGGGCTATTGATAACTGTCCATTGGAATTCTCCTAAGAGCGTGTCTATCCTCCAGCCTTACATTCCCCTTCTCTCTCTCCCCAGAATGATGTCTTTGAATGGGCTCGTGACCACCGTGCCCACCACAAGTTTTCAGAAACAGATGCTGACCCTCATAATTCCCGACGTGGCTTTTTCTTCTCTCACGTGGGCTGGCTGCTTGTGCGCAAACACCCAGCTGTCAAAGAGAAGGGCGGTACACTGGACTTGTCTGACCTAAAAGCTGAGAAACTGGTGATGTTCCAGAGGAGGTGAGTGAAGGCCTGATGGAGGTGGGGATGTGGCCCTGGCACCTGGTGGTTAGGGACCCCATCTTTTCTCCTAAGACTTAAAAAATATATGCTGAGTTTAGGAGCATATTCTTGATTGCAATATATATATATATATATATATATATATATATATATATATATATGCTGAGAAATGGACTGGGTTTGGGGTTTGCATGTTCATATTCATAATTTAAAATCCCAGTTTGTAACGTCCCACAGGCCCATAGCCATAGACTATTGCTCTGTTTCTTTCTCTCTGAGCTATCTTAATTAAACTCATGACATTCAACAGATGTTTGTTGACCTAGGACAGTCGTAGATTCAAAGATGATTATAACCTAGTCACCTAGGTGTTTTAATTTTTTTTTTTTTTTTTTTTTTTTTGAGACGGAGTTTTGCTCTTGTTACCCAGGCTGGAGTGCAATGGCGCGATCTTGGCTCACCGCAACCTCCGCCTCCTGGGTTCAGGCAATTCTTCTGCCTCAGCCTCCTGAGTAGCTGAGATTACAGGCACGTGCCACCATGCCCAGCTAATTTTTTGTATTTTTAGTTGAGACGGGGTTTCACCATGTTGACCAGGATGGTCTCGATCTGTTGACCTTGTGATCCACCCGCCTTGGCCTCCCAAAGTGCTGGGATTACAGGCTTGAGCCACCGCGCCCGGCTTTTTTTTTTATTTTTAACAGAGTCTTTCTCTGTTGCCCAGGCTGGAGTGCAGTGACACAATCTTGGTTCACTGCAGCCTTGACATCCCAGGCTCAAACAATCCTTCCACCTCAGCCTCTCAAGTATCTGGGACTACAGGCACAGACCATCATGCCTAGCTAATATTTGTGGAGACAAGGTCTCAGTCGCTGTACTGCCCAGGCTGGTAGCTTAGTTTTTACCTTCAAAAAGTGTGTAGCCTGTAAGGGGATGGAAGGATAAGTCAAGCATCCGAATAACCATGGTATAAGGCAGAATATTTTCTGTACTGTGCGAGGTACAAAGGGGAGGGAGATTGCTCAATGGGCAAAGGCAAGGAAGTGTTTATGAAATAAGTAGTGTTGGAATCCACCGACGGATAGAAATTTCTACAACTACGTGTGGGGAGGGACAGTGCAAACACAAGAAACAGCATGAGCTAAAGCACGAAGCATGTTCCAGCGATAGAGTCCTTTTGCTTGAAGTGTAGGGTGTGGGAAGAAGTGAGACTGGGGAGACTGCCATTCTTGCAGAGTCCAAAAAGCAGACTGAGGATTTAGGCAATAGGAAGCCATGACATTTTTTGAACTGCAGTGTGGCGGAGTTAGAGGTATGCTTTAAGAAGGCTGCTTTTAGAGCAAGTATAAGAAACCATTGAGCCAAAACAAGAGGTAGGGACATAAGTTAGGCAACGAGGAACCCTGGTAGGGAAGCAGTGGCAGAAATGGAAAAAAGAGTTGGGTGTAGGGAATAGCAGTGATGTAAAAGTCAACGACTTGACTGATACAGGGAATCAGTGACCTTGGAATGTCAATGGCCTGGTGTACATTGAGAATGAAGGTTGAGAAAGGGCTTCCAGAGGGACAGAGAGCTGCAGGTGATCAAGGACACTCCATGGGCCTCTGAGGGAAAAGACGACCAAAGAATTGGGGGGGTAGGTAGCAGAAAATGGAGGCATGGCACTAAACACAGACTGAATAAGAGTGCCGAAGAGAAAGAGAAAGGAGCCCAAAGGCAGACTGGAAAACCAGTCAAGGATGAAGAAGTCTGTTCCTTAGTTTGTAATTTGGACCTCACCTGTTTTACCAATGTGGTATTATGCGCTAGTGAAAATCAGTGACGGCTGGGCTTGGTGGCTCATGCCTGTAATCCCAGCACTTTGGGAGGCTGAGGCGGGACAATCGTTTGAAAGCTCAGGCATTCAAGACCAGCCCGGGCAACATAGTGAGACCTCATCTCTACAAAAAATTGAAAACTAGATGGGTATGATGGTTCATGCCTGTGGTCCCCCAGCTACTCAGGGGGCTGAGGTGCGAGGATCTCTTGAGCCCAGGAGTTCAAGACTGCAGTGAACCATGGTCATGCCACTGCACTTTAGCCTTGGCAACAGAGTGAGACCCTGTCAAAACAAACAAACAATAAAACAATGAACTTAGAGTCAGGAGACAGAGACAAGCAATTCAGCTTTCACTCCTTGCTCTACCATATCATAGTGGATACTGGTATGATCCTAGAAAAGTCATTTAACCCCTCCCCATCACCTCATCTAAGAAGTGAGGTAACACCACATCCTCAAAGGAGTTTTCCACCCCATTCCCTCTTGCTGTTGTCTGCCACACTGTACTCATGACGGAGAAAAGAGACAGCCCATCCCAGTTAGTGCAGAAGATCCAGGTAGGTGTGGAGTCCCCTCCACTGACCCGGTGTCTGGTCTGTCAATGTAGGTACTACAAACCCGGCGTGCTGCTGATGTGCTTCATCCTGCCCACCCTTGTGCCCTTTTATTTCTGGGGTGAAACTTTTCAACACAGCTTGTACGTTGCCACTTTCTTGCGATATGCTGTAGTGCTTAATGCCACCTGGCTGGTGAACAGCGCTGCCCACCTCTACGGATATCGTCCTTATGACAAGAACATTAGCCCCCGGGAGAACATCCTGGTTTCACTTGGAGCTGTGGGTAAGTCAGCTGTCCAAGCAAGACCATCCAGCGATCTGCATATCCGAGTATTAGGCTAGGAGCCAGAAAAACTTGATAAATCTGTTTCTTATGGCGACTTTGTATCTCAGTTTTTCCACTATAAAACTAGGGGGCAGTATATTGGAAAACCCTATGAGAGTCAGGCAACATGTTTTATGTAAAAATGAAAGGATAAAAAAGAAAACACTGATTTTGATTCCAGGTTCTAAAACAATTTCCAAATGTCATATATGGTCCAGATGTGGTGGCTAAGGCCTGTAATCCCAGCATTTTGGGAGGCCGAGGCAGACAGATCACCTGAGGTCAAGAGTTTGGGACCAGTCTGGCCAACGTGGTGAAACCCTGTTTCTACTAAAAAAAAAAAAAAAGAAAACAGAAAACCAAATGCCATGTATGATGAGCACCTTGGAGTTTTCCTTTCTTTCATCAGCTCTGGGCCGGACTTGCTTGAGGCAAGGAATGCATAAATAGAACACTGGGGTCATCTGAGTGGCCAGCAAGCCTCGTGTTATCAACTTCAAGTATGCCACACACAGTGTTTTTCTTATCTTTCCATTCTACTCAGATATGCCATACCCCCTTTTTTTTTTTGAGACGGAGTTTTGCTCGTTACCCAGGCTGGAGTGCAATGGTGTGATCTCGGTTCACCACAACATCTGCCTCCTGAGTTCAGGCAATTCTTCTGCCTCAGCCTCCTAAGTAGCTGGGATTACAGGCACACGCCACCATGCCCAGCTAATTTTTTGTATTTTTAGTAGAGACGGGGTTTCACCATGTTGACCAGGATGGTCTCAATCTCTTGACCTCGTGATCCACCCGCCTCAGCCTCCCAAAGTGCTGGGATTACAGGCTTGAGCCACCACGCCCCGCAGATATGCCATACTCTTAAGTGTGTGCCATGCCTTACTGTTTGGTGATGCCATTATGAAGGGCATCAAAGTAACTGCTGGTGGCCCTTTACTACCACCTACCATCTGGTCTCCTCTTGGCCTCTACTTTCTCTCTTCTATTCTGAGCTAGGAATATTCCTTCCCCCAACATGCCTTCAGGAATCTCCCAATATAGCAGTTAGTTTGATCACAAGTTCCTGCTCCGTTTTCTAATGTTGACTGTTTGTTTTCAAATGAGATGGGTTCTCACCATGGTGCCCAGGCTGGTCTTGAACTCAAGACTCAAGTGATCCTTCTGCCTCAGCTTCCCAAAGTATCTACATTTTTTTTCTCTGTCCCTCTTTCCAACTGAATATAGACTTCAGTCAAGGCCCTGGATGTGTTTTCCTTAATTAGATCCAGTGGCCTCTTCTCTCCAGCAACTGGTGCTGTTGGTTCTTCAGTAATATCTAGACAACCATACGACTGTACACATCTCTGCAGGTCATTGCCTTACACTCATTTTCTCCTTAAAATCTTCCTTTATGTTCTCCACCTTAACCATCTTTACTGTCTTTTAAATTGTTGTTATTGTTGAGACAGAGTCTCACTCTGTTGCCCAGGTTTGAGTGCTGTGGTGTGATCCCGGCTCACTGCAGCTGTGACCTCCTCTGTTCAAGTGACCCTCTGGCCTCCGCCTCCCAAGTAACTGAGACTACAGGTGCATGCCACCATGCTTGGCTAATTTTTGTATTTTTTTTGTAGAGACAGGGTTTTGGCATGTTGCCCAGGCTGGTCTCGAACTCCTGAGCTTGAGTGATCTGTCCACCTTGGCCTTCCAAAGTGCTGGGATTATAGGCATGAGCCACCTTGACTGGCTCATCTTTATTAAAAGGATTTATTTGTCTAGGCATGGTGGCTCACACCTGTCATTCTGGCACTTGTAATTCTCGCACTTTGGGAAGCCAAAGTGAGTGGATCACTTGAGGTTCAGAAGTTAGAGACCAGCCTGGTCAATATAGGGAAGCTCTGTCTCCACTAAGGAAAAAAAAAAAAAAAATTAGCCAGGCGTGATGGAACACACTGTAGTCCCAGCTATTCAGGAGGCTGAGGCAGGAGAATCGCTTGAACTCAGGTGGTGGAAGTTTCAGTAAGCCAACATTTTGCCACTGCACTCCAGCCTGGGTGACAGAGCAAGACTCCATCTCAAAAAACCAATAATAAAAATAAAAGCAATTTTTTCCCCTGTCTTTAACTTTCATGTATCTCCTTGCTCCTTTCAGGCATCTTCTTGCCATTGTGCCTATTCTTACTTTTATCCATGATTAAAATAAATCACATACACCGTATAAATCTGAGATTATCATAGGAATGGAGTTTCTGGCATGAGACGTGTCCTGTATTGCAAACGGATCTCTAGTGACCTTCCCTACCTCTAGTCTCTGGGTTCACAGTGGCTGCCAATATCTGACCTGTCTTGGTTATCATTCACTCCTCCTTGCCAGGCTGCTTTCCTCCCTTATCACCTCACTCTTTGTTTCCTCTGGCTCTTTCCTGCCACCCTAATCTTTTTGTTTCTTGAATTATCTCCCCCATGGTCAGTCACATGCTCTCTTCTCTGCCAAATCAACCTTCTCCCTTGAGCCATTCTTGGGCTGTCTCTTGCTGCCCCAGTTGCAAAGTCCTGTCTTCTTCTAGCCATTGACCCTCTTCCTCTTTTTTTTCCTCCCTGTCTCTCTGTGTGTATGTGATTCCATTTTAAATCTGGTAACTAAAGGCCTGGCTAGTGCTTACACAGAGCCCAGCTGCAAAACCATTATTGGAAATTAATAATCCTCAGTACCTTTATTCCTGGCATTCTACCCCTCTCCTCATTCACCCTGCAGATCATCAAGTGTCACAGAGGGTGGACATACCTTGGAATGTCCATGACGATATCATTTACTTTGCAGGACTTCCTTCCCTCGCTTCTGATTAATGCCATAACTGGTCTGGCTGAGGGTATTTTTATCCACACAGAGCCCAATATTAGCTCTTAGTAGCTATTCTTTACCCAGGCCTGATTAGGGTCAGTATTATTGTTGGCTGTGGTTCAGAAAGAAGAGTGCTGCCAAGAGTTGGCGGAGTCTCTATCTGTAGAGTTTCCAAAGCTTTACACATTACAAAAATTGCCCTGACTCCAGAATTTGTTTTTTTCCCTCCAGCAAAGTGAAATGATCATCCCAAGAGTCCTCAGATTCTCAGAGGTTAGAGAGTATTTAAGCATTTCCGTTTTTCTACCCTCAGAGAGTGTCTATTTTATCAGCCCCTCCCCTACCCCAGGGACAAAGGTCAAAAAAGTCAGAGCAGCACCCCCCAGCCCCTCACCTCCGAACTGCAGTGGCTGAGGAGATTCCAGCCCCCGGGCTGACCTTTCTTCTGACCCTTGGCTGCAGGGCTCACTCTGTAGGAACCACCCACCTCTAGAGGTAGTGTGGTGGGGAAAGGTGTGCTCCTTTACTCCTTTTTTGAAGAGTCATTCTGCAGACACGTGCACACACACATAGAGCCTTGAGGGCAGGGCCAATAGTGAATTTGGAACTTCCAGTCTGAAATCCATTCCCAACAGTAGCAGCTTCTCTCTAGTCATTTTATCCTCCAAGAAACTGTCAGGTCACCTTCCATCAGGCTCCCAGACAGCCATGGGTGACCAGGGCCTCTCCAGTCACTTCTTAAGATGCCTTTCACTGGCTGTGTACAGCGACTCATGACTGTAATCCTAGCCCTTTGGGTGGTCAAGGTGGGAAGGGTGTTTGCAACATGGCAAGACACCATCTCTACAGAAAAAGGAAAATAATAAAATAAAAGTAAAGTTGCCTCTGAGGGGATCATCTATTTGGTGTGAGGTACCCTGCTAGCTAACTGGTGTGCACAAATCAAGAAGACCTCCATGCACCCTCACTCCATAACGTCTCCTTGCTTTTGTTTCAGGTGAGGGCTTCCACAACTACCACCACTCCTTTCCCTATGACTACTCTGCCAGTGAGTACCGCTGGCACATCAACTTAACCACATTCTTCATTGATTGCATGGCTGCCCTCGGTCTGGCCTATGACCGGAAGAAAGTCTCGAAGGCTGCCATCTTGGCCAGGATTAAAAGAACTGGGGATGGAAGCTACAAGAGTGGCTGAGTTTGGGGTCCCTCAGATTCTTTTTCAAAGTCAGCCAGGCAGAGGTTTTATGTCTGTTTATTAACTACTGAATAATGCTACCAGGATGCTAAAGATGATGACGTTAACCCGTTCCAGTACAGTATTCTTTTAAAATGCGAAAGTATTGAAAGCCAAGAACTCTGCCTTTATGATGCTAAGCTGATATTTTTTCTTCTATCCTCTCTCTCTCCTAAGCCCATTGTCCTCCTTTCACTTTGTTGCTATCACCTTCCTTTCTCTTCTCATTGCTTCCCAGGCAAGCAGCTGATCAGTCATTGTTCAGTGTCCAGCTTCCAAAGCCTAGACCACCTTTCTGTAGCCTAACAGTAATAGTCTTTGCTCCAAATAACTCTCTTTCCTTGAGCTGTTGTGAGCTTTGAGGCAGGTGGCTCAAGCTAGAGATAAAACAGAACCCGGGTGGTTCCCTGTGAATTAGCTTCAGCCCAGGCTCTTGCTAGATGGAATGGAAAAGTAACTTCATTTGACGCAAAGCTTCTAAAGCAGGTGCATTGTCGGGGGAGGGAGTTAGCACGGATGGATGTAAGGACGAGGGAAATGAAGCAAGAGGAAGCTCTTGCCATGATCAGACGTGCAGCTGCCTACCTAGTGAGGACTTCAAGCCCCACGACACAGCATGCTTCCTTTCTCTCCTGGCTTGGGGTAAGAAGTGGCTGTGGAGTTTGGCAATGCTAATCTCAATGTCATAATGTATAGTTTAGGCCGAGGCTAAAGAAGAAACATTATAAGTTTGTAGAAAAAGTGGTCTCTGCTGGGGAAGGGATTTTTTTTTCTCTAATGACAAGGAGATTTCTTAGGTCATGTATCAAGAATTCTTGAAGTTGGGTGATTGCAGAATTGGTAAATACAGTAGCTCATAGAATTTTGAGGATTCCATGAGCTGCTCATCAAAATTCTTTCCTCTGCTCTGCCATCTTCAGGATATCAGTTGCTCCCCCCCATAGTAACAAGATGGCTGTGGCATTTCCAAACATCCAAAAAAGGGAAAGATTTTAGGAGGTGGAGTCGGGTCAAACATAAAATATATATACACATAAACATTGCTTAGAACATTAAACTATTTCACTTAGAGTATTTCCCTCCCAAAGAGGGATGTTTGAAAAAACTCTGAAGGAGAGGAGGAGTTAGTTGGGTTGCCAATTTCCTCTCCACTGCTGGACATGAGATGGAGAGGCTGACGGACAGAATCTGTAGGCAGCTTCTAAGGGCGAACTTCATATCGAAAAGGCTCTGAGAACACATTGCCAAGGGCATGAGAAGGGTTACTGAGGGAGTTAGTGAAAGTCTTAATAAAATAAGCTAGATGTTAGGTCCATTCATTAATGAGTTCCAGTTTCTCCTTGAAATGAGTAAAATCGAGAAGGCTTTTCTCGGTGTTGTGCCCCTTCACTTTTTTTTTTTTTTTTTTTTTTTTTGGCTCTGTTAACATCTAGCCTAATGAATAGAACTGCCTGTTAGGGGCAGGATTAGGAATCTCTTCACTATCCTGATTCTTGATTCCTGGCTCTACCCTGTCTGTCCCTTTTCTCTTAGCAGATCTTTCTCTTCCCTGATGTTTTCTTCTTTTCCTGGTTGGGCAGCCTCCTTTGTGTGTATTCAGAGGGGGTGATGACTTGCTGTCCAGGCAGCTCCCTCCTGCAGACAGAATGCTCAGGGTCACTGAACCACTGCTTCTCTTTCGAAAGTAGAGCTGGCTGCCACTTTCACGTGGCCTCTGGCGTGTCTCCACCTACACCCTGTGCTCCCCTGCCACACTGATGGCTCAAGATAAGGCTGGCAATCCCTCCCAGAAACCTCTCTGGCCCAGAGCCCTTCTCTCTCCCCACCTCTCAGGGGCCATGGCCAAGCCAAGCGCTCACATTGAGCCAGTGAGCCAGCCACAGAGCAACAGAGGGTTTGTTTTCAGTCCCCTCTGTCTGGGTCAGAACCAGAGAGCATGCTGAATGCCCCCTGCTTGCTCAGTAAGGCTGCCCCTCCTGAGTCAGTGCTCTCAGCTGGCAGTGCCAATGCTTGTAGAAGTAGGAGGAAGCAGTCCTCACTGGAAGGGCAAGAACCCAAGTGCCTCACCTCGAAAGGAGGCCCTGTTCCCTGGAGTCAGGGTAGATTGCAAAGGTTTGGCTGAGACTTGGGATTTGAGAGAACCACAAAACCTGCTGAACAGAGTGACTGTTCAGCAGACTAACCAGCATTTCCTACGGCCTAGGGCAGACAATAGTATAGAAGTCTGGAAAAAAACAAACAGAACATGAGTGGTCTTAAAACCTTGGACCACTCCTGTCCCTGTACCTCAGTCATCAAAGCAGAAGCCTGGCTTTGCTCTATTAAGATTGGAAATGTACACTACCGAACGCTCAGTCCACTGTTGAGCCCCAGTGGTGGAAGGGAGGAGGGTCTTTCTTCCTGTGTTAATCGAATAGAGGCTACAGGGGTTAGCCTGGACTAAAGGCATCCTTGTCTTTTGAGCTATTCACCTCAGTAGGAAAGAATCTAAGGGAAGATCAATGTAGTTTAGATCTGTTGACTTGTGACCCCTTGGAAATGTCTGCTGGGTACTTCTAATTCCACAGGTCACCAGAGGCCTGCTTGATAATATAAGAACAATAAAAATAACTTTCACTTCTTCCTATTGTAATTGTGTGCCATGGATCTGATCTGTACCATCACCCTTACATAAGTCTGGGTGGAGACCTCAGGCTGAGGGCCCCAATATATGTGTGGGTATGGGTGGGGATTTGTCTGCTGAGTAAGGAACACTATTTTCAAGATTCTAAAGCTCAATTCAAGTGACACATTAATGAGAAACTCAGATCTGATCAAGAGTCTAGATCTCTAACAGTCCTTGCTTTGGGGGTGTGCCGACAACTTACCTGGTGCCTTACACCTTTCTAATCAGTGTTGCATATGAGCCCGCCCTCACTCCCTCTGCAGAGTCCCTTTGCACCTGAGAGCCTACAGAAGTGGCTGGTAGAAAAAGGGGCCTGAACGGAGGATTGTCAGTATCACGAATTGCAGGATTCCCTTCTGGGCTTCATTCGGGAGATTTTTGTTAGGGTTGTTTTTCTTAAGTGCCCACATTTGATGGAGGGTGGAAGTAATTTGAATGTATTTGATTTATCATCTTTTTTTTTTTTTTAGGTTAAAAGATGGTTGTAGCATTTAAAATGGAATTTTTTTCTCTTTGGTTTGGTAGTATCCTGAGTGTATTCTCTGTAAGTGTGGCTCAAATGGGTCAGCATGAAAGGTTAAATAAAGCAAGGTGGCAATGCTATGCTGGTGGTTAAGGCCAGGGCCTCTCCTACCACTGTGCCACTGACTTGCTACGTGACCCTGGGCAAGTCACTTAACTATAATGTGCCTCAGTTTTCCTTCTGTTAAAATGGGGATAATAATACTGACCTACCTCAAAGGGCAGTTTTGAGGCGTGACTAATGCTTTTTATAAAGCATTTTGGGATCCTTCAGCACAGGAATTCTCAAGACCTGAGTATTTTTTATAATAGCAATGTCCACCATGAACTTACTGTGTCCATGTGTCCCGGATGCTATCATTAGTTTTCATTAGTCTATATGGTTCTCCAAGAGATTGAATGAATTGTCCCATGGTTAATCTTGATGAATTGGAGAAGTAGTAGATAACTAGCCAGAAGAAAATTTGAGAATGCATAAACTCATTGCCATGGAAACATACGCAGGATACCTTTTCTTTGATTGGGTGGGATTTTTCCCTTTTTATGTGGGATAGTAGTTATTTGTGACAAAATAATTTTGGAATAATTTCTATTAATATCAACTCTGAAGCTAGTTGTACTGATCTGAGATTGTGTTTGTTCATAATAAAAGTGAAGTGAATCTGATTGCACTGGGTCTGAGAGTTTTTTTGGCTTCTATCTATGTCTGTACCTTTAAGAGTATAAAAGACGTAGAAGTTACAATGGTTGACTCATACCCCAGTAACCTGCCCTGCTGTCCTAAAGGTAACTTTAGGTTAAACTCTGGGAAGCAGGAAGCCAGGAGTCTGCTGCCATTAATCAAACACATTAACACCAGCTGGCAACTTGAGCCTGGGAAAGTGCCAGGGTGCTCAGATGTGTCACGTGTTCGGGCAGAGACCTAAGAGAGAGAGACTGGGAGAGGAAGAGACCAGCAGGAGAAGCACTCCCTTGGAAAGCAGTTCTTTTTGTTTGTTTGTTTGTTTGAGACGGAGTTTCGCTCTTGTTTCCCAGGCCGGAGTGCAATGGCTCACTACGACCTCTGCCTCTTCAGTTCAAGCATTCTCCTGCCTCAGCCTTCCAAGTAGCTGGGATTACAGGCATGTGCCACCACACCCGGCTAATTTTGTATTTTTAGTAGAGATGGGGTTTCCCCATGTTGATCAGGCTGGTCTTGAACACCTGACCTCAGGTGATCCACCTGCCTCGGCCTCCCAAAGTGCTGAGATTACAGGCATGAGCCGCCACACCTGGTCAAAAGCAGTTCTTTACCTTGCAACCCAGGCTGGGCAGTCCAGCTCTTTCCTGTTTCTGAAATGTAATTGCCTCCAGGGAATAAAATGGCTGCTTGAGAATGCTGATATGCACAACAGCAGGAAGAAAGGAAAACCAATCAAAGAGAAGGCTTGTATGTTCCTGGAGCAGAGGGTTTCATGCTCACAGGTGCACAAAGTGGAAACGGTTTTAGTTTTTGGTTTTTCTTTTTAGCTTTTAATACTTTTAAAATTATTTTTCTTAAGATAGGGTCTTGCTCTGTTGCCCAGGCTGGAGTGCAGTGGTGTGATCGTAACTCACTGCAGCCTCAAACTCCTGGTCACAAGTGATTCTTCTGCCTCAGCCTCCCGAGTAGCTGAGACTACAGGCATGTGCCACCGTGCCTGGCTAATTTTTTAGTTTTATTTTTGAAGAGACAGGTCTCACTATATTGGCTAGGCTGGTCTCAAACTCCTGGGCTTAAGGGATCCTCCCACTTCTGCCTCCCAAAGTGCTGGGATAACAGGTGTGAGCCACCACACCCAGCCTGGCTTTTACTACTTTATCTGATAATCCTCCTACGGAAAAAAGAAGGCAGATTTTTTTTTAGAGTTTAAAGAAGCTCTGTATTCCATCAGGAGCCTCCTTGATGAATACCTGGGTTTCTAAGAGCTCCCCAGAGCCAATTCTGCCAGCTCACCTTGCTTTCTAATCTAAGGTTGCCCTCACCTTGGACAAGAAGCATAAGTCTCTCAGAGTATCCAAACTCAAAACTATGTACATGGAGGCCTTGCTAGACCTTAATGCTGATGTGTTCTTCATCAATATCTGGCTTTCTACCACGAGTCCCTTTCCCTCTTTATTTTGCTTAACATGTTCAAGCCAGAGTATTTTTTCAGTCATTGTGTAACTGCACAGTTTCTTCCAAGTCTCCACTTTGTTTCCCATCAACTGGGATCTAATTTACTTATTTTTTATTTTTGAGACAGAGTCTCTCTCATTCTCCCAGCCTGGAGTACAGTGGCGCCATCTTGGCTCACTGCAACCTCCGCCTCCCAAGTTCAAGCAATTCTTCTGCCTCAGCCTCCCGAGTAGCTGTGATAACAGGCACCTGCCACCAAGCCCGCCCGGCTAATTTTTCTATTTTTAGTAGGGACAAGGATTTGTCATGTTGGCCAGGCTGGTCTCAAGCTTCTGACCTCAGGTGATCCACCTGCCTCAGCCTCCCAAAGTGCTGGGATTACAAGCGTGAGCCACCACGCCCAGCCTCAACTTAAATAATGTATCCTCACTATGCTCTTTGCTGCTTTCTGTTTTTTTGTTTCAGACAGGGTCCTGCTGTGTCACCCAGGCTGGAGTGCAGTGGTGCAATCATGGCTCACTGCAGCATTTAACTACTAGGATCAAAAGATCCTCCTGCCACAGCCTCCCAAGTAACTGGGACTACAGGTGCGCACCAACACACGTGGCCTTTGCTACTTTCTTATATCCTTATGTCACAATTGTCTGAGCTCCCTCTGATTAAACACACCTCTATGTTTCCTCCAGGAATCTGTATTTTGCATATTTGTTATTTCATCCTGGAGCTGTTTCCTTATTATTAGCTGCAAAAGTTCCAAAGAGGAAGAAAAAGAAAGATAAATTATAGAGCTGGAAAAGAGTTGATGAACAGGGTCAGTTGAATTCAAGACAGAGGGAATATGTGATGAGCTTACCTGAAAGGGTGATTTGTAGAATAACAGCTTTTAGGGAAACGAAGTAATGAACCCTGATTTTGATATGTTTCATACAGGAAGGTATAAAGAAGTTAAGGTGCCGGGCGCGGTGGCTCAAGCCTGTAATCCCAGCACTTTGGGAGGCTGAGGCGGGTGGATCACGAGGTCGAGAGATCGAGACCATCCTGGTCAACGTGGTGAAACCCCGTCTCTACTAAAAGTGCAAAAAATTAGCTGGGCGTGGTGGCGCGTGCCTGTAATCCCAGCTACTCAAGAGGCTGAGACAGGAGAATTGCCTGAGCCCAGGAGGCGGAGGTTGCGGTGAGCCGAGATCGCGCCATTGCACTCCAGCCTGGGTAACAAGAGCGAAACTCTGTCTCAAAAAAAAAAAAAAAGAAGTTAAGGTTCTGTGTTGAAATCAAGATTGACCATGGGACAAAAGGACACAAGATAAATTAAGATAATAATGGAGAAGAGCATAGAAATAAAATTTCCAATGCCCAAATGGCCACCAGTTTTTTCACTTTTCCCTAGAAGAACCAAGATAGTTCCTAAAGATGTCTGCCAGGATAGAAAAAGAAGAGGCATCTAAATTGGAAAGGAAGAACTATCTCTATTTGCAGATAACATGACTATACAGAAAATCTTAAAGAATACACACATAAGCCGGGCGCGGTGGCTCAAGCCTGTAATCCCAGCACTTTGGGAGGCCGAGGCGGGTGGATCACGAGGTCAAGAGATCGAGACCATCCTGGTCAACATGGTGAAACCCCGTCTCTACTAAAGATACAAAAAAATTAGCTGGGCATGGTGGCACGTGCCTGTAATCCCAGCTACTCAGGAGGCTGAGGCAGGAGAATTGCTTGAACACAGGAGGCGGAGGTTGTGGTGAGCTGAGATCGTGCCATTGCACTCCAGCCTGGGTAACAAGAGCAAAACTCCGTCTCAAAAAAAAAAAAAAGAATACACACATATACACATATTAAAGCTAATGAGTTTAGCAAGGTTGCAGGATATAATAATATCAATATGCAAAAATCAAATTAAACTAGAAATGAATCATTTGAAAATGAAATTACAAATAGGAATAAATTTAACCATACAAGTACATAAGAATGGTACACTGAAAACAACAAAATGCTGTTGAAAGAAATTAAAGAAGACCTACCAAATAAATAAAAAGAAATCCCATGTTCATGGATTGAAGACAATATTGTTAATGTGGTCATAGTCCCAAAATTCATCTACAGATCTACAGATTCAAGGCAATCTTTTTTTTTTTTTAAACAATTTCACCTGGGTGCAGGTGGGCTAATGCCAAAAAGCCACCGTGCCCAGCAAGAACAGTTTTTTTTTTAACAAATGCTGCTGGGACAATTAGATACCCACATGCAAAAGAATATCGGTCCACTACCTCACACCACGTACAAGTATTAACTCAAAATGGATCAACAAAAACTCTAAAATTCTTAGGAGAAAACACAAGTGTAAATCTTCACCACCTTGCATTAGACAATATGACAGTAAAAGCACAAGCAACAAAAACTTTAAAAATAGATAAATTGGACTGAGCATGGTGGCTCATGCCTGTAATCCCAGCAGTTTGGGAGGCTGAGGCAGGTGAGTCACTCGAGGTTGGGAGTTGGAGACTAGCCTGACCAACATGAGGAAACCCCATCTCTACTAAAAACAAAATATTAGCCCGGCATGGTTGTACATGCCTGTAATCCCAGCTACTTGGGAGGCTGAGG
This sequence comes from Saimiri boliviensis, assembly GCF_048565385.1. Classification (NCBI taxonomy): domain Eukaryota; kingdom Metazoa; phylum Chordata; class Mammalia; order Primates; family Cebidae; genus Saimiri; species Saimiri boliviensis. The sequence continues at coordinate 84,969,790 of NC_133460.1, forward strand.
CAGAAGAATCGCTTGAACCTGGGAGGTGGAGGTTGCTGTGAGCCAAGATTGAGCCATTACATTCCAGTCTGGGCAATAAGAGCAAAACTCTGTCTCAAAAAAAAAAAAAAAAGATGAACTTGATATAAAAAAAAAATTTTTTTTGGTCAGGGTCAGGGTCTCACCCAGGCTGGAGTGCAGAGACATAATTGTAGCTCACTGCAGCCTTGATCTCCCAGGCTCAAGTGATCCTTCTGCCTCAGCCTCCCAAGTGGTTGATACATGAACAGACATTTTTCAAAAGAAGATACACAAATGACCAGAAGCACATGAAAAATGGTCAACATTATTAGTCACCAAGAAAATACTCTAGGACCACAATGATGTGGTACAGATAGCTGAACGTTTTTAAAATAGCAATTTTTTTTTTTTTTTTTTGAGATGGAGTCTCATTCTCTGGCCCAGGCTGGAGTGCAGTGGCACAACCTTGGCTCACTACAACCCCTGCCTCCCAGGTTCAAGAGATTCTCCAGCCTTAGCCTCCCGAGTAGCTGGGATTACAGGTATCTACCACTGCGTCCAGCTAATTTTTGTATTTTTTTTTTTTTAGTAAAGACAGGGTTTCACCATGTTGGACAGGCTGCTCTCAAACTCCTGATTGCAAGTGATCCACCTACCTTGGCCTCCCAAAGCGCTGGAATTACAGGTGTGAGCCACCACGTCCAACCAATTTTTTAATAAATGTAATGAATACCACTTCATACCTACTAGGATGGCTATAACATTTTTCTTTCTTTCTTTTTTTTTTTTTTTTGAAGAGATGGGGTCTCTCTATGTTGCCCAGGCTGGTCTTGAACTCCTGGACTCAAGTAATTCTCCCACCTTGGCTGGGATTACAGGTGTGAGCCACCACACCCCAGTCCTATAATTTTTAAAAAGTTAATAAGTGTTGGTGAGGCTGTGGTGAAATTTGTACCCTCATGCATTGCTGATGGGAATCTAAAATTGTGCATTTGCTTTGGAAAACAGTATGGCAGTTCTTCAAAAGGTCAAAAACATAGTTACCATATGACCCAGCAATTCTACTCCTAGATACATAGTCAAGAGAACTGAAAACATGTCCACACAAAAACGTGCACATGAATGTTCATAGCTGCATTATATAATAGCCAAAAACTAGAAACAATACACACTCCCATCAACAGATGAATAGATAAGCATAATGTGGGATATTTATAGAATGGAATATTATTTGTTCATAAAAAAAGAAGGAAGTACTGATACATGATATGGAAATAATATGGACAATAGGGATGGACCTTGAAGACTTTATTCAAAGTCAAAGAAGACAAAGAAGTTAGACACAAAAGACAATTATATGGTTTCATTTATTATGAAATGTCCAGAATGGCACATCTAGAAACAGAAAGCTGATCTATGGTTGCCAAGACTGGGGGGAAGATTCTTAATGTGCACAGATTCTGTGGGAAGTGATGAAAATGTTCTAAAGTTAGATTTTGGTAAGGGTTGCATGGTTCTGTGAATATGCTAAAAATGTCTGAATTATACGCTAAAAGAGTAATTTTATGGGATACAAATTATATCTTAATTAAAATACTATATGAGAAAAAGGCCCTCTATTTTAATGTTTTACCACTGGTTGTAAAGCTGAGATACAAACCCAAATATATTAAGGAAGCACTGATGAAAATAAGTTTTTTTATTAAAGGAAGCACTCTATGTTCTCTCTCTGTTTTTTTTTTTTTTTTTTTTATAGAGTCTTGCTGTGTTGCCCAGGCTGGCACATTCTCTGCTCACTGCAACCTCTGCCTCCCAGGTTCAAGTGATTCTCCTGTCTTAAACTCCCAAGTAGCTGGGATTACAGGCAACTGTCACCACACCTGGCTAATATTTTTAATTTTTCGTAGAGATGGGGTTTCATTATGTTGGCTAGGGTGGCTTCAAGTTTCTGACCGAAAGTGATCCACCTGCCTCGGCCCCCCAAAGTGCTAGGATTACAGGCATGAGTGAGCCACCGTGCCCAGTCCATGTTCTCCTAATTATACAGTGATGTGGTCTCTAGTCTCAAACTTCAAGGGGACAAAGACTAGCCACATAAGAAAAGGCAAGCTGCTATAAACTAGAGTATAACATGACAATTTGGCTGTACCAAGTTACTTGGAAAAATCCAGATACCATGTTTACGTTTAGTTAAAGGGGTTTAGGCTACTGCATAAACACAGATTTAACTTCCTTTTGCATGAGAAATTAAAGTTCTGAGTCCATCAGACTTGTGGATGCAATCATAATAACAATATTTACTAGAGCTGAGTGCTGTACTAAATGCTTGACGGTGTGCTAATGCATTGCATCAGAAGCAGGTGCTATTATCACCGGGATTTTACTGATGAGGTAACTGAGTTCACCTGGAGACAAAGCTGTGAGAAACTTTAGAATAGTGCTATGATCTGGCTCCAGGCCTATGGTCCTAAATACTGACTCTACTGGGTGTGGAGTAGATGACAAACTAGATATGTCATCATCTCTCATATGTCTCATGTGTGACTGCTGATACTCAGTTATACGCAGAGGCAAAGCCTGGTGTGTCCCCCCTCCCTGGGTGGCAGTGGGAGGGAGCTTAACTTTTGCACAAACAGCAGATGCATCCACTGTTGCAGAAGAACCCAGCCCCCTCCACCTCCTGACCCATCTTCACATTCAGTCGCACCTGGGTTTTAAGTTTTCCTCTCAAACCATAGATACGTCCTGTCTACCTTTCCTAAACCACATTTCACCCTCCTGTAAGGTTTTGAGCTCCTCAAGAGCATCTTCCTCTTTCAGAAATGTCTCCCTGCCCCTGAACAGTCAGCACTTGAAACAACAGAATGAGCTCATGTCTTGTTCTAAATTCTGTCGCTGCTACACAAACTGTGTGAAATGTCACAGGGAGTAGGAGTCATATTTCGTGACCTGTAGTTAACTTTCTGTGCTGCAGGCGAGGCGCTGATTCTTATACACTGACTTTGGTACAAATGCCACAGGCCCTAATTGCAGGCTCCGAGCAGCTGAGATTCCATACTGGAGTTGCTGGAGGCAGAAGCCTTCCCACTTTCACGACCCAGGCCCTCCCTTCCTCCACCCAGTCCCGCCCAGCAAGCTACACCCTGGCCTCAGAGTGGTCACAAAGGCAACAGTGTGTGTGCCGCGCTGACTCACAGTGGTTATGGGCCCAGGCTAGGACCTTCTCAAAGGGGCCGAAGGGGCCCTCTCCCTCCTGGCCATTTTCCATGGAGAGCAGTGAGCAGCCAGGGCCACGCCAGGCTTCAAAAATCAGAGGGAAAAGTGAAAGTGAAAGGCAGCAGAGGACTCAGAATTGCTGTTTCTTTTCTTTCTTTCTTTCTTTTTTGTTAAATTTATTTATTGCGGGGCGCGGTGGCTCACGCCTGTAATCCCAGCACTTTGGGAGGCCGAGGCGGACGACTCACGAGGTCAGGAAATCGAGACCATCCTGGTCAACATGGTGAAACCCCGTCTCTACTAAAAATACAAAAAAATTAGCTGGGCATGGTGGCACGTGCCTGTAGTCCCAGCTACTCAGGAGGTTGAGGCAGGAGAATTGCCTGAACCCAGGAGGCGGAGGTTGCAGTGAGCCGAGATCGCGCCATTGCACTCCAGCCTGGGTAACAAGAGTGAAACTCTTTATCAAAAAAAAAAAAAAAAAAAAATTATTTATTTATTTATTTATTTAAGATGGGGTTTCACCTTGATGGCCAGGCTGGTCTTCAACTCCTGACCTCAGGTGATCCACCCACCTCTGCCTCCCAAAGTGCTAGGATTACAGGCCTGAGCCACAGCGCCCAGCTATTTCTTACTTCTTTCTTAGAGAATTATGGACAGTAGGAAGATTCACCTTTTAGTTTGTCAGTTTGAGAGAGAGAGATGTATTTTAATTGAGAAGGAATTCACATAACATAAAACTAACCATTTTTTTTATTGAGATGGGGGTTCACTATATTGCCCAGGCTGGTCTCAAACTCCTGGGCTCAAGCAATCCTCCTACCTTGGCCTCCCAAAGTGCTGAGATTACAGGCATGAGCCATCATGCTCTGCCAAACTAATTTATTTTATTTTATTTTGAGATGGAGTTTCGCTCTTGTCACCCAGGCTGGAGTGCAATGGCATGATCTCAGCTCACTGCAACCTCCGCCTCCCACATTCAAGTAATTCACCTGCCTCAGCTTTCTGAGTAGCTAGGATTACAGGCACTCGCCACCAGGCCCAGCTAATTTTTTAAATTTTTAGTAGAGATGAGTTTTCACTCTGTTGGCCAAGCTAGTTTCACACTCCTGACTTCAGGTGAGCCACCCGCCCCAGCCTCCCAAAGTGCTGGGATTACAGGTGTAAGCCACCTTGCCAGGCCAAACTAACTAAAGTGACCAGTTCTGTGGCACTTAGTGCATTCACAATATTGTGCAACCACTACCTTTGGTTCTAAAACATTTTCACCCCAAAAGAAACTTTGAACCCATTCGACAGTGATTCCCCATCTTCCCACCCATGTTTGGCCCCTGTCGACCACCAATCTGCTTTCTGTCTCTATGGATTTACCAATTAAGGATGTTTCATATACATGAACTCATACAATATGTGATCTTCTGTGTCTGGCTTCCTTCTCTTGGCATAATCTTTCAACATTCATCCCCGTTGGACAATATATCAGTACTTCATTCCTGTTTATTACCTATTCGTATTCCATTGTATGAATATACCACAGTTGGTTTACTGATTCATTCACTGATAAACACTGGAGTTGTTTCCACCTTTTAGCTATTGAGAATAGCACTGCCATGAATATTTGAGTGCAAATATTTGAGTACCTGTTTATAATTTATTAGGTTTTGTATCTAGGAGTGGAGTTACTGGGTCAGATGCTATTATTATTTTTTTTAGATGGAGTCCTGCTCTGTCGCCCAGGCTGGAGTGCAATGGTGAGATCTTGGCTCACTGCAACCTCTGCCTCCCAGGTTCAAGCGATTCTCCTGCCTCAGCCTCCCGAGTAGCTGGGACTACAGGCGCTCACCACCAAGCCCAGCTAATTTTTCTGTTTTTAGTAGAGACAGGGTTTTACCATGTTGGCCAGGCTGGTTTCAAACTCCTGACCTCAGATGATCTGCCTGCCTTGGCCTCCCAAAGTGCTGGGATTACAGGTGTGAGCCACTGCACCTGGCCCAGATGCTAATTTTGTATTTAACTTTTTGTGGCGCTATCAAACTGTTTCCCCTGTGGCTGCACCATTTTACATTTCTGCAGCAATGTATGAGAGTCTTCCTCTTCTTAACGTGTACCAATCTGTCCCTTTTCCTCCTCCCTACCTTTTAGAAAGCCAGTTCCCCACAGACTTCCCTTTCCCCTGGAGTAGAGGGTGGGAGAAATTGCATCTCTCATAGAAAGACTATTCCAAGCCTGCATTCTTTCCTTTTCCACAAATAGGATACTGTGACCAGGAGGAGGCGAGGACAGGCTGCTGCTCACTGTGGTCACTAAGGTACACCTACTACAGCCACTAACGCGACTCCATAAAACTACCCTCCTACCGACCTCCAGCGCCTCGGTCTTCCCCAGAACATCATGTTAAGCTTTTAAACAGTCAAAGCTGAGCTCAGACAGGAAGTGGCTTGGCGTGGAAGGTGCCAGCCCTGGCTCAGCCCCGCAGGTGAGTTTTTAACTTTCAGCTCAAGCTTAAGATCTCCGGAGACACCCATCGCCTAGTCCTGCCCAGTCCCCTCCGCTGAAGGGTCTGCCTGTCCGGGCCTGGCTGGCAGCAGACATGAATGGAGAGGAAGGGCCTCCCGCTCCACCCGCTCTCGCCGGGGTTACTGCCGGTCACAGACCCGGGCCTTCAAGAGCTATTTACATTTACAACAGCCCAACAGCGCCTGACCACGCCGCAGCCAATCAGCGGCCCCCAAGTTTGTCTGATTCTGTTTGCTCCAATCAGGAGGCGCGGTCCTTCCAGCCTGCTGCTCCTGTGAATCACAGGTCGGCGGGCGCGGTTTTTTCTTTTTTTTTTTTTTTTCGGGGAGTCGGGCGCGGTTTTTTTTTTCTTTTTTTCTTTTTTTTCGGGGAGTCGGCCTCGGGGCTCTGGTCTCGTACCTCAGTCTGCCCTGCCCTGGAATGGGGAAAATGCGGACACAGCACTCAGTCCGGACGCGAACCGTGCCCCAGAACTGAGAGTTTTCCAGACGGGTGGAGATTGCGTTCCCTGCCCGCCGAGGTCCCATCGCTTCCCTGCTGGGGAGACGCGTGAAGCGCCTTAGCCGTCTCCACGGCCAGCCCCTCCCTCATAACCCCAGATTACCCCTGTGGGCTCTTAGTCCATAGCTGCCTTTGGGGTGGTGTAGAGCTTGCTAACCAGGACGGGCTAGTAGTAGGCAGAGCTCATTTTTATTTCCGTCTGCAATCGTGCAAAAACCCCTCTCGTGGAAGAGGCAGAGCGCCAGGAGTCAGCAAAACACACTAAAGATTGGGCAGTCACAGGGGAGAACGTGAGTAAAAGCACAGGAACAGCAAAGCGTTCAGGAACGTTCGAGGCTGATGCAACCGGCGCGGGCAGGTGGTGTGGTGGGTAAGTGGGAGGGGACAGTGAAGAGTTTACACTTGCTTCTGTAAGTAGTAAGTTATTATCAGATAAGCAGTCATCAGATATTTTCAAGCAAGAAAGGAAAATAATCTCTCTGTTTCACAAAGTTAACTCTCATGGCAACATAGTAGAGCAGCAGGGAAAGGGGGTGGAGAGCAATTGGGAAGTTATTGTTACCACTCCCGTGAGGTATCACAGGACCTCAAAAGCTGGGATTGTCACGGTGGGAATGGAAAGGAAGGACACAGACTGGGAGGCTTTTGAGAGGAGAATCAATAGCACTTTATTGATTGGGTATGTAAGATGAATGAGGAGAGCAATCAGAAGAAGACTGAGGTTTCTAGCCTGAGTGGCTAAAAGGACATCATTTCTCCTACCTGAAATAGGTAGCAAAAAGGAGAGAGAAAGAGAGAAGCAGAAACATTTTGGAAAGGGAATAGTTCAGTTTTTGACATGTGGCGTTTGAATTGCAAGAAATATATCCCTGTTTAAATAATACTCGGTAGACAGTTGGTGATTAGGATCCGGTGTCGGGAAGAGAAGTAGAGATGAGATCCAAAGGGTTTATACTGGAGCTGGAGAGAAAATTGTTGACCTAAAGAGAAATTATAGAAGATTTGGGCAGAGTATGGTGGCTCATACCTGTAATCCCATCATTTTGGGAGGTTGAGGCAGGAGGATTGCTTAAGCCCAGAAGTTTGAGACCAGGCTGGGCAACATAGTGAGGCTCCTTCTCTACAAAAAATGCAAAAATTAGCCAGGTGTGGTGATATATGCCTGTAATCCCAGCTACTTGGGAGGCTGAGGTGGGAGGATCACCTGAGCCTGGGGAGGTCAAGGCTGCAATGAGCTGAGATAGCATCACTGCACTCCAGCCTGGGCAACAGAGCAAGAGCAAGACCCCGTTTCAAAAAAAGATTCAAGTACAGAATCTTGGAAAAATTGAAAGAGAACACAGAGGCCAGATGTGGTAGCTCATGCCTGTAATCCCAGCACTTTGGAGACCCAAGACCAGTCTAGCCAACATGGTGAAACCCTGTCTCTACTAAATATCAGCCAGGCATGGTGGTGGTGGGCTCCTGTAATCCCAGCTATTCAAGAGGCTAATGTAGAATTGCTTGAACATGGGAAGCAGAGGTTGCAGTGAGCCAAGATTGTGCCACTGCACTCCAGCCTGGGCAATAGGGAGAGACTCTGTCTCAAAAAAAAAAAAAAAAAAAAGGCGGACACAGAGCTAGCAAAACAGACAAAGAAGTATCAGAAAGATATGAAAAATAAAAAAAAGCAAACTATGATACTATAATAGAAGAAAATAATTCCAGGAAGAGGAAGCAGGACATTATTTAAATATATACAAAACAACAGGCATCCGTTACACAGATTATGAAACATTCATTTGATAGAGTACTATATAGCCATTAAAATTATGTTTCAAAACTCTGTAATTGCCATAAAGAGTTATTCAATGCATCTTTCCCCCCCAATCCATCTTAGAAACACCCAGCTTAAAAAATAGTATATATCCCAGGCACGGTGGCTTAGGCCTGTGATCCCAGCACTTTGGGAGGCCAAGACAGGTGGATCACCTGAGGTCAGGAGTTTGAGACCAGCCTAGCCAACATGGTGAAACCCCCATCTCCACTAAAAATACAAAATTAGCCCGGCATGGTAGTGCATGCCTGTAGTCCCACCTACTCAGGAGGCTGAAGCAGGAGAATCTTTTGAACTCAAGAGGCGGAGGTTGCAGTGAGCTGAGATTGCGCCACAGTACTACAGCTTGTGTGACAGAGTGAGACTGTCTCAAAAAAAAAAAGGAAGAAAATTTTAGGATGAGGGAGCTGTTCTATATATTCATTGAGGTTATAGTTACACAGTTTTGTACAATTTTCCAACTCCTCAAACTATAGTGCATTAATTTTATTTATTTTTTAGTGCATTAATTTTACCAAGAGGGGGACTATTGATGGTACCTACTTCATAGGGTTGTGCTGGGGATTAAATGGCAGATCAGAGCACAGTGCCTGGAACACAAGAAAGGCTCAATCAGTAGAGAAGGGAAGGGTGGGCACCAGGCGCAGTGGCTCACGCCTGTAATCCACCTCCCAGAACTTTGGGAGGCCAAGGTGGGTGGATTACCTGAGGTCAGGAGTTCGAGATCAGCCTGACCAATATGATAAAACCCTGTCTCTACTAAAAATACAAAAATTAGCTTGGCACGGTGGCATATGCCTGTAGTCCCAGCTACTTGGGAGGCTGAGACAGGAGAATTGCTTGAACCTGGGAGGTGGAGGTTGCAGTGGGCTGAGATCACACCTGGGCGACAGATCGAGAGCCATCTCAAAACAAAACAAAAAAAAAGAGAGAAGGGAAGGATGACCTAGTTCCACAGCATAAAGGGGGCAAGACTGGAAGCAAGGCCCGGAGAATGAGTAAAGGCCACACCTGGGCCTCTAAAACAAAACCAAATAAAAGACCCTCAAATGGGTCCAGACAGAAAGGAAAGTTGAGAAACTGAGCACTTTAAGACTGAAAAAGGGCACTGGGCATGGTGACTCACGCCTGCAATCCCAAGACTTCAAGAGGCCAGTGCAGGAGGATGGCTTGAGCCCAGAAGTTCAAGAACAGCCTAGACAACATAGGGAAACTCTGTCAGTACAAAAAAAATAATAATAATTAGTGGGACATGGTGGTACACATCTGTGGTCCCAGCTACTTGGGAGGCTGAAGTGGGAGGATTGCTTGAGCCTGAGAGGTTGAGGCTTGGGTGAGCCACAGTCATACCACTGCACTCCAGCCTGGGTGACAGAGCAAGACCTTGTCTCAAAAAAAAAAAAAAAAAAAAAAAAAAAAAAGCGGGTGGGGGAGGGGGAAGGTTTATGAGGGGCCTTGGTAGCTAACTTAAAATATTAACACAGACGAGGAAATAGACCTATTCCTATTCCTCATTATCCAGAGAGTTGAATAAAAAGATAAAACTATATGGGAATGAGAGCAAGCGTGGCAATGGACAGGAGGGGCAGCTCAAATAACTTGAGTTGTTCTACAGTGTCTTGGGAGGAGTAAGCTGTTCTCTCACCAGATTTGTTCAACTCATCCAAGATTCTGTAAGCAGGTTCCTGAATGGGATGAGATAATGGATTAAATACCTCGTAGGTTTCACCTAATTTTTTTTTTTTTTTTTTTTTTTTTTTTTTTTAATAACGACGGGTTTTCACCATGTTGGTCAGGCTGGTCTTGAACTCCCAACCTCAGGTGATCCGGCCACCTTGGCCTCCAAAGTGTTTAGATTACAGGCGTGAGCCACTACACCCGGCCGGTTCCACCTAGTTTTAAGACTGATATTAAACACATCAAAGCCCTTTAACCAAACATAAAGTAATAGGAGTTACTTTATTTTCAGTCTAGGAAATAGATGTTAATCTCTTCTCTTTTGATCGTCAAGCTTCATGGTTTTGACCAAATCTGTGTAAGCTATTTTTATGATCTGGACTAGGTGAGCATAAAGTGATCATACCTGGTTGATAAACACTAATTGTATTTCTAAGTAGGCCTCTGGTAGAAATTTAATTATTTGGTTTTAATGTGAGTTATTATACTTACTATCTGTATCATTCATTTTGCATAGTGTGGTGCAATGGAGAAACCAATTAGGCTAGGAGACAGTGTGACCCAGTTTCAAGTATTGGTTCTACTGCTTAATAGATGTGAGACTTTGGTGAAAGACATTTACGCAGAGGTTTTCAATGTGCAGTCCATGGATTCTTGAGGGTACCCCGTGTAATTTACAGGGTATCCATAAGACCAAAATGATGTTCTTGCTGATACTAAGCCTTTATTTGCCTTTTTTCCACTATCATATTGACATTGCTACTGATGGTGGGAAATTCTTTGCACCTTAAGAGTAATCAAGGTAGCCGGGCGTGGCGGCTCAAGCCTGTAATCCCAGCACTTTGGGAGGCCGAGGCGGGTGGATCACAAGGTCAAGGGATCGAGACCATCCTGGTCAACATGGTGAAACCCCGTCTCTACTAAAAATACAAAAAATTAGCTGGGCATGGTGGCGTGTGCCTGTAATCCCAGCTACTCAGGAGGCTGAGGCAGGAGAATTGCCTGAACCCAGGAGGCGGAGGTTGCGGTGAGCCGAGATGGCGCCATTGCACTCCAGCCTGGGTAACAAGAGCGGAACTCCGTCTCAAAAAAAAAAAAAAAAAAAAAAGAGTAATCAAGGTAGTAGCACCAAACTGTACCAGTGGGCATTTCTCACTGCCCTGCACTTGGAGGGAAATTCTGTTTCATTTAAGTGTTGTGTTTTGTTTTTGTTTTTGTTTTTGTTTTTGTTTTTTTTGAGATGGAGTCTCACTCTGTCCCCTAGGCTGGAATGCAATGGTGCAATGTTGGCTCACTGCAACATCTGCCTCCCAGGTTCAAGTGATTCTCCTGCCTCAGCTTCCCGTGTAGCTAGGATTACAGGCACCCACCACCACACCTGGCTAGTTTTTGTATTTTTAGTAGAGATGGGGTTTCACCAGGTTGGCCAGGCTGTTCTTTTTTCTTTTTTTTTCTTTCTTTTTTTTTTTTTTAAAAAAACAATCTTTTATTTTATTTATTTATTTATTTTTGAGACTGAGTTTCGCTCTTGTTACCCAGGCTGGAGTGCAATGGCGCGATCTCGGCTCGCCGCAACCTCCGCCTCCTGGGTTCAGGCAATTCTCCTGCCTCAGCCTCCTGAGTAGCTGGGATTACAGGCACGCGCCACCACGCCCAGCTAATTTTTTGTATTTTTAGTAGAGACGGGGTTTCACCATGTTGACCAGGATGGTCTCGATCTCTTGACCTTGTGATCCACCCGTCTCGGCCTCCCAAAGTGCTGGGATTACAGGCTTGAGCCACCGCGCCCGGCCCAGGCTGTTCTTAAACTCCTGACCTCAGGTCATCTGCCTACCTCAGCCTCCCACAGTGCTAGGATTACAGGTGTGAGCCACTTCGCCTGGCCAAGATGTTTTTGGTAAGATAAAAATGATTAATGGGCCGGGCGCGGTGGCTCAAGCCTGTAATCCCAGCACTTTGGGAGGCCGAGGCGGGTGGATCACGAGGTCAAGAGATAGAGATCATCCTGGTCAACATGGTGAAACCCCGTCTCTACTAAAAATACAAAAAATGAGCTGGGCATGGTGGCGCATGCCTGTAATCCCAGCTACTCCGGAGGCTGAGGCAGGACAATTGCCTGAACCCAGGAGGCGGAGGTTGCGGTGAGCAGAGATTGCGCCATTGCACTCCAGCCTGGGTAACAAGAGCGAAACTCCGTCTCAAAAAAAAAAAAAAAAAAAAAAAAAGATTAATGGTATTACATTTTGATCCTTAAGAACATCCTTTAAAAATTCTGTGGCATGAAATGGGAAGTAGGAAGTAATTATAAAGTACTTTTGCTACATGTCAAAGAATAGTGGTTTTGAGGAAAAACATTAGTGTGATCATTAGAGTTATGAACTGAATTAACCCCTTTATTCATGTAATATCATTTTTGTTCAGAAGAATGACAAACAGGTTGTTCAGACTTGGGTATTTTGCAGTTTCAAGAACATTAGGCAAGTAAAATTGTTACTTCAAGATAACAGCTTGCACTATTTGTTCCAATGATAAAATCTGAGCTTTCGGCAGTGGCTTATGCCTATAATCCCTGCACTTAGGGAGGCTGAGGCTGGATGAGCACTTGAGCTCAGGGGTTCAAGACCAGCCTGGGCAGTCTCTCCAAAAAGAAAAAAAAAAAAAATTAGCCAGGCACAGTGGCATGTACCAGTTGAGATGGAAGGATCACTTGAGCCTGGGAGGCCAAGGCTGCAGTGAGCCATGATTGTGTCACTGCAGTCCAGCCCAGGCAACAGAGCAAGACCTTGTCCAAAAAAAAAAAAAAAAAAAAAAAAAAGGCTTTAAAGTAAAAATTAGAATTTTGGAAATCTTGCATGTGGTACTAAGCTTGACAGCTTCCCAATAATTAAAGAATCATCTGATGACATCAGTGGTGATGTTAACAAATGGGATTTTTAAAAGCATTATAGAATAAAATGTGTCAACATTTTAGAAGATTTGTATAACTCAGAGAATGAATACTTTTCAAATGACCAAAACACAATGTTACAAAATCATGCATGGATAAAAGGTACACTGAAAATGCAAATGAGGCCAGGTGTGGTGGCTCATGCCTCTAATCCCAGCATTTTGGGAGGTAGAGGCTGGAGGATCGCTTGAGGCCAGGAGTTTGAGACCAGCCTGGCCAACATAGCAAGATCCCATCTCTAAAAATAATAAGAGCAAAAAAATTAGCCAGGCATGGTGACATGTGCATGAAGTCTTAGCTATTTGGGAGGCTAAGCTGGGAGGATTGCTTGAGCTCAGGAGTTCGAGGTTACAGGGAGCTATGATTGTGCCACTGCCCTCCAGCCTGGGTGATGGAGGAAGGCCATGTTTCAAAAACAAAAAACAAAAAAAAAGAAAAGAAGATGAAAGTTAGACCAATGAACTATAGTGTAATGGAATACAAAAAATTCATTAATATAGTTTCAAATTCCCCAGTGCAACTAGCCTTTAATATACTATACTTGTTGAGTTTTAGTGTAGCATCAAAAAAGAATATCCACAATTATCTATTGAAATCCTCCCTGCTGCAGTGGCTCACGCCAGTAATCCCAGCACTTTGGGAGGCCAAAGTGAGCAGATCACTTGAGTCCAGGAATTCAAAGATCAGCCTGGGCAACATGACGAAACTTCATCTTTACCAAAATACAAAAATTAGTTGGGTGTGGTGGCATGCACATGTATTCCCAGCTACTTGGGAGGCTGACATGGGAGGATCCCTTGAGCCCAGGAGGATCACTTGAGCCTGGGGGTGGAGGTTTCAGCAAACTGAGACTGGGCCACTGCACTGCAGCCTGGGTGACAGAGTGAGACCCCATCTCAAAAAAAAAAAAAAAAAAAAAAATCCTCCTCACTTTTCCAACCACATATTTGAATGAGATTAGATTTCTTCATCTATTTCAACCAAACAACATAATGGCAATAGATATGAGAATCCAGCTGTCTTCTATTAAGTCAGACATTACTGAAATTAATAAAAATGTAAAATAACTCTCATCTCACTAAATATTTGTTTGCTTTGGAAAATAGTTATTTTCCTTAAAAATTTGTTATAATGTAAATAGGTTTTTGTTGTTGTCTTTTCTGTTTTTTTAGAGACAGCATCTTGTTCTGTTGCTCAGTCTTGAGTGGACTGAACACAACTCACTGAAGCCTCAAGTTCCCAGGCCCCAGTAATCCTCCTGCCTCAGCCTCCCAAGTAGCTGGACCACAGGTATGTGCCACCATGCCTGGCTAATTTTTAAATTTTTTTGTAGATATAAGATCTCACTATGTTGCCCAGGCTGGTCTCAAACTCCTGGGCTCAAGCGACCTTCCCACCTTAGCCTCCCAAAGTGCTGTGATTATAGGTGTGAGCCACCACGCCTGGCTGCTAGTATCTTTTGAAGCATTAAACTTTTTAATTTTGATGCAGTCCAATTATCTGGTTTTCATTTTGTTGCTTGTGCTTTTGGTGTCACATTAAAGAAGCCATTGTCTTTTTCAAGGTCACAAAGATTTACACTTAGTTTTCTTTTAAGAGTTTTATAGTTACAGCTCTTACATTTAGGTCTTTGATCCATTTTGATTTAATTTTTTGTATATAGTGTGAAATACTTGGATAATTTTAAGGACATAAAAGAGTTGAGAGCTAAACGTTTGAGAATCACCGCTTTAATTTCTCCCAGCCTGTCTTCTCTTCTTTAAAATGATAATTAGCCGGGCATGGTGGCTCATGCCTGTAATCCCAGCACTTTGGGAGGCCGAGGCAGGCGGATCACTTGAGGTCAGGAATTCGAGACCAGCCTGGCCAACCTAGTGAAACCCCGTCTCTATTAAAAATACAGAAATTAGCCAGGTGGGGTGGCACAAGCCTGTAGTCCCAGCTACTCGGGAGGCTGAGGCAGGAGAATCCCTTGAACTCAGGAGGCAGAGGTTACAGTGAGCCAAAAGCACACCACTGCACTCCAATCTGGGTGACAGAGCAAGACTCTGTCTCAAAAATTTAAAAAAAAAAAAAATGATAACTGTTATTTTACTTACCACCTCATAGGGCAGCTATGAAGTCTGAAGAGGTGGTATAAATGAGAGACATAATAAATTAAAGCACTATTCAAATGTAAGTAATCGTTACTGCGATATTTCCTAGTATATGTAGTCTGTCCAACCCGTTCAGAGATTCTTGGGCTTTTCCCTTTGTTCTACTCCTACACCCCCTTCCTCATAATAGACACATAGCAGATCCTCAGTAAATATTTGTGAACTAATCGATGCACTCAAACAATCTTGCCTGTGTTGTCAAAAGTAAAAAGAGAAGTATTTTACATGTTGGTAGTCATTCCCTAGCCACTTCCTGCTGTCAAGTTGTTCAGCCTAAAACACTAATAATAAAAAAACAACTTGTTAAGCTTGTAGTCAGTCAAGATTCATAGCCTTTTTCAATGGAACTGTTAAGCTAAGTCTTCCTCATCCTATGTTTGTGAAATTAATATTTTGAATATAAACATGGGACTTTAAAAATATCCCTGGTAAATTTCATTTATTTGTTAAAAAAACTAACTTTGGAACCTATTGAGAGCTTTAAGAATTCCAATTCAGTCTTCTAAGATATTAAATATCCCTTCTAGCTTTATTTAGTTGAAAATAGCATAAGTATGCCTTCTTTATCACAGATAAGAGGGTTGTCTAGGTCAGAGACAAGGACAAAGTTTTGTTTTGAACTAATCTGAAATGAGACATTCTTCTCCCTTGAGTACTATGCAGTAAATGGATGAGCACTCGGTTTACCAAGGTCATTCCAGCTTTGTTCCCCAAACAATTCCTTATTTATGTCATGGACCAGCCTTAGAATCAGAGCCAGTAGAATAGCCAGTGAAGAAAAAGGAAAAATATTGTAGAACGTTAGGTAAAGATAATATTCTGTAGAAAAAATAACCTTTTATCCTCTGTGAAGGCAAGAGAGTGAGGTCAAAGAGTAAAAAAATAGTTTGTTATTCAAGTGTTAAAAGACTTGGCAAGTATGAGTGGCGCCAAAGACAGATGGACCCCAAGGCCATTCTAGCAATGAATGGAGAATAACCAAGAGAAAGGAGTAGAAGCTGTGTTTAGAATCACAGGTTTTGTAGCCGGGTGCAGTGGCAGGTGCCTGTAATCCCAGCTATTTGGGAGGCTGAGGCAGGGGAATTGCTTGAAACCGGGAGGTGGAGGTTGCAGTGAGCTTAGATCGCACCACTGCACTCTAGCCTGGGCGACGTAGCAAGACACCATCTCAAAAAAAAAAAAAGAATCATGGGTTTTGGAATCATGATATTCAGTGGAATGTAAGGAAGAAGAAACACTTTAGAATTGAGTCAGCCTGGTTCTGATATTTGTAATTTCAGTAGAAAAATCTTTAACTGGCCTAGAGAGGAGTCATTTAGCGTTAACGGACTGCCGACTCGGGCTTCTAACCAGAGCCTGACAGGGCAGATCGAGATCCAATCAATGACTCCCTTCCACTCTTGTCAGCACCCTCGTCTGAGTGTGGGGGGAAGATTGGCGAGATATCACATAAGACAATGTCATAGAAATCGACTGGGGGTGGAGGTCTCCCAACTTGGAAAAGTGTCCTGTCGTCTCTTTGTATTTTGTTCTTCTTTTTCTCTTTTTATTTTATTCTTATTTTATATTTAAGTTATACTTGTACACGATTTAAAGAATTAAATGGCCTTTAAGGGTTGTCCCCATCCTCCCCACTCCTCCACAGGGCTTGTTTGGAAATAGCAGTGCTCCAGCCTCCTCGCCTCACCATTGTCTTCTCCTCAAAGGTCATCACTTTCAACTCCTTTTAATGGAAACTTCTGGCATTTACCTCTCTATCTCTAAATGACTTACCTCAAAAGGTTTATATGACTATGTGTTAATTTAAACATTTTTACATTATTTATGAACTTCCCACCACAGAAGATGAGACGTGCATCTTTTTCACCATCACCAGTACCACCACTACCACATCCTCACTCATTCACATGGCATCTGCATGCTTCACTTTCTCTGTCCTCTCAATAGACTTGTGTTATAATTTTGGCTAATTAGTCAGTGTGGGCTGGGTGCAGTGGCTCACACCTGTAATCCCAGCACTTTGGGAGGCCGAGGCAGGTGGATCATGAGGTCAGGAATCAAGACCAGCCTGGCTAAGATGGGGAAACCCTGTCTCTACCAAAAATACAAAAATTAGTTGCTCTGGTGGTGGGCGCCTGTAATCCCAGCTACTCAGGAGGCTGAGGCAGAGAATCACTTGAACCAGGGAGGTGGAGGTTGCAGTGAGCCGAGGTCACACTATTGCTCTCTAGCTTAGGCAACAGAGTGAGACTCTCTCAAAAACAAAGTCAATGTTTATACTGCTATGACGAGGCAAATACTGTTCACAAATAAGCCAAGTAATGTACCCAAGTAAGCCAAGTAATGTTTTTCTCTTACACAACTTTTTTGTTTTCTTTGGACCTAATAGTTGTATTTTTCGATGTACTTATTATTAATTTAACTCAACCTCCCCTGCCCCACTCCAGTTGTCTACATCTCTTCTCAGTATATTTGGTCACATCAGATATTTTTTCAACTTCCTTTTCCTGAAGAAATCTCTCCTGGAGCCCCCTCACATGCTCTGATCTGGACTGGTTACTCTCTCAACCTGTTGCATACATAATTTTTGTCCTGTGTTTTTAGAGGCAGGATCTTCTTTGTTGCCCAGACTGATCTTGAATTCCTAACTTCAAGCAATCCTCTAGCCTCAGCCTCCCAAGGTGCTGAGATTACAGGTGTGAGCCAATACGCCCAGCCTGCAATATTTTCTTATTCTTTTAAGAAGATTAATGACAACATGATCCACTTACTATTATATATTCACCCACATTGATATATGTATTTCTAGTTATTCATCCATTCTTCTGTTCATGGACATTGAATTTATTTCCAGCTTTTTACTGTAAATATGTTGTATCAGTCTCCTTGGTATACATGTGTAAGAGTCTCCTGAGAATTGGAATTTCTGGGTCATAGGATATTAGAATTTATTAGATACTGATAAATAGTTCTCCAAATGGTTGTGCCAACTTAACAGTCTCATCGGCAGTGTATGAGTTTCTGCTCCTCCACTTCTTTATCAGCACTTGATATTATCAGACCGATTTTCCCACCTACTTTTGTAGCTTTAATTCCCACTGCCTTCCTGAATAAATCTTTGATTCCAGCCATATTGTAGTACTTGCTGCCCCTTGAACGCATTCTATAATCGATTTCCCTTCTCAAGTATTTGTTGAGTATTGATACATGTCAGAAGCCCTGCTAAGTGCTAGGAAAACAAAGATGAAAGTACTCAGTTCCTGCCCCAAAGGAGATTATAATTTACTGGAGTGACAGACAGAAGACAACAGTGATATATATTAATAAGTGTTACAATGAAGGTACTTAGCAATTACAGAAAGCAAGAAGGCAGAAGGAGTCTATCTCAATTTGGGACAGCTAAGGAAAATGGGGAGAGGGTCAGAGAAGACTTCACAGAGGAGGAAGTTTGGCCATGTATTCCCCCATATAGTTACCTCTGCCTGGATCTTCCTTCCCTCTCGTCCTATTTGTGCCAGCTCAAAGGCTAGCTCCCCACATACTGTCCCAATCATTCCAGGAAAAGCACTTGGCACTTTCCTTATTTCCTGTCTTATATAATTATCCTGGATGTTTATATATGCACATCTTACTTCCTTTACTAAATTATAACCTTAATGGAAGATGTTGCCCTCTTATATGCCTGTATATATCCCACAAAGGCCAGAAGTGGTGGCTCACACCTATCTATAATCCCAGCACTTTGGGAGACCGAGGTGGGAGGATCACTTGAGTCCAGAGGTCAGAGATCAGCCTGGGAAACATAGTGAGATACCCATCTCGACAAAAAGTTTAAAAATTAGCCAGCTATGGTGGTGTACGCCTGTAGTCCTAGCTATTCAGGAGGCTGAGGCAGGAGGATCACTTGAGTCCAGGGGTTCAAGTGTGCAGTAAGCTATGACCATGGTGCTGCACTCCAGCCTGGGCAACAGAGCAAGACTCTGTCTCTAAAATAAAATAAAATAAAACAAAACAAAGTAACATAGGCCAGGTACACTGGCTCATGCCTTTATTTCCAGCACTTTGGGAGGCCAGGGCAAGCAGATCACTTGAGGTCAGGAGTTTGAGACCAGCCTGGCCAACATGGTGAAACCCATCTCTACTAAAAACACAAAAATTGGCCGGGTGTGGTGCTTGCCTATAATCCCAGCTACTTGGAAGGCTGAAGCAGGAGAATCACTTGAACTCAGGAGGCGGAGGTTGCAGTAAGTCAAGGTCATGCCCCTGCACTCCAGCCTGGGCAACAGAGTGAGACTCCGTCTCAAAAAATAAAAATAAAAACAGTATCTCCCATACAGACTAGAATACTGATGACACACAGTGTATATTCATTCAGCAATTGCTTATAGAATGAAAGATGAAAACAAACAAGGGAGGGCTACATCAGGTTCCCATTCTCCCAGATGCTTGAACCTTCAAATATTTTAAGCAATTGCTAATTTGGACTGCTATTTACTATTGCCAAAGTAACAGGAAGACCTTAAGAAAACAACAACTCTTTTAAAAGTCAACTACCCTATTCCTTTGGTACAAAAAACATGTCATGAAACATTATAAAATCTAGCCAATAGGCTGGGGGTGGTGGCTCATGCCTATAATCCCAGCACTTTGGGAGGCCAAGGTGGGTGGATCGTGAGGTCAGGAGTTCAAGACCAGCCTGGCCAAGATGGTGAAATCTGTCTCTACTAAAACTACAAAAATTAGCCAGGAGTAGTGGCAGGTGCCTGTAATCCCAGCTATTTGGGAGGCTGAGGCAGAGGAATTGCTTGAACCTGGACGGCAGAGGTCTCAGTGAGCTGACATCATGCCACTGCACTCCAGCCTGGGCCAAAGAGCAAGACGCCGTCTCCAAAAAAAAAAAAAAAAATTAAGTCAGTTGTGAGGGCTTGCTCTTATATTCTGTTTCCTGCTTCTTTAACAGACTCTACATTTCCATTTTAAATGATCTTGCCAACATTAATTAATTGGCACTCTATCATCAGCAGAGTGTAAAATATTGCATATGTATCTGGTATATGGAGAAATATAGGTAGGAAGCAATTGAGGAATTGGAAGCTGGTAGTTTATATACTCCTATGAGTCTTCCCCTTTTAATAGTGGAGGTTAATAAATTGCTATCTGTGTTGAGCTTTATTTTTTTAGGCAGGGTCTTACTCTGCTTACTCTGTCACCTGAGCTAGAGTACATGACCCTGGCTTACTGCAGTCTTGACCTCCTGGGCTCAAGCAATCCTCTCCATCCTCTTGGCTCAGCCTCCCGAGTAGCTGGGTTGCATGCCAGTTTGCCTGGCTAATTAAAAAAAAATTTTTTTTGTTTGTAAAGATGGGATTTCCCCATGTTGCCCAGACTAGTCTCAAACTCCTGGGCTCAAGCAATCCTCATGTCTTGGCCTCACAAAGGGCTGGGATTACAGATGTGAGCCACTGCGCCCAGCCTGCTCTGAACTTTGTAACATATACGGTGTCTTAATTTTTAAAAAAGATTTTGGTAAGTGAACTCAAGTTTCTTATCACAGTTACTGGAAAAGTGTCATAGGCTTTACTTAGACTTTGAGAGTACTATTGAGAGCACAGAAGCTGATCTGGGGAGTTAGCAGTTGAACACAGCACAGACAATTTAGTTAATATGAGTGCCTGCTACGTGTCAGACAATTTTCCAAACGGAGCTTTTACCCGGTGCCGAAATAGGCAGTTGGATTCTGCTCCAGGCCTGAAGGAAACAGGTTTTTTTCATAAACTTTTATACATGTCTACATAATGACATTATCTATAACAGAAAACTATGTAAACTTAGGTAAAAATATTTTCTTTTTTTTTTTGCGACGGAGTCTTGCTCTGTCACCCAGGCTGGAGTGCAGTGGTGTGATCTGCCACTTGGGTTCAAGTGATTCTCCAGTCTCAGCCTCCCAAATATCTGGGATTACAAGCACCCACCACCATGCCTGGCTAATTTTTTTGTATTTTTAGTAGAGACAGGGTTTCACCATGTTGGCCAGGCTGGTCTCAAACTCCTGATCTCAAGTGATTCACCCACCTCGGCCTCCCAAAGTGCTCAGTTTATAGACGTGAGCCACCTGGCCAGGCCAATCCCTTGTGTTTAAAGCTAGCCTGCAACCTTCCCAGATTTAAAGTTGGAAGAGAGAGCAGACACCAAGGACATCCTTAGATTATTTGTTGCCACCTGGTCACACCAATGACCTAAACATACCTCACCTGTAGAGGCCAGGTTTGGAATCAAAATCTAACAGGTACACCTGAGAAGCCCTGACAAAGCGTTGCAATAGGAAACAGTGATCTCTCACTGAGGGGGGGGTGGAAAAAAGTAGTATTAGCATATCCTAGTAACAATCTTTTGATTTCCTTCAGGAGAGAAATTCCACTTTCACCGGGCACGGTGACTCATGCCTGTAATCCCAGCACTTTGGGAGGCTGAGGCAGGTGGATCACGAGGCTAGGAGATTAAGACCATCCTGGCTAACATGGTGAAACCTCATCTCTACTAAAAATACAAAAAATTAGCTGGGCATGGTGACACACACCTGTAGTCCCAGCTACTCAGGGGGCTGAGGCAGGAGAATCGCTTGAACCCAGGAAGCAGAGGTTGCAGTGAGCCAAGATGGCGCCATTGCACTCCAGCCTGGGTGACAAAACAAGAGTCCACTGCAAAAAAAAAAAAAAAAAGAAAAAGAAAAAAGAAATTCCAGTTTCGTGTAGCCTTGGAATTCAGATGAAGGATTCTAGGGAAAAAAAATATTCTCTTCATGAATACTCTGCAGTAATAACTGCAATTTTTATTTTATTTATTTTGAAATGGAGTCTCGCTCTGTCACCCAGGCTGGAGTGCAGTGGTGCAATCTCAGCTCACTGCAACCTCTGCCTTTCAGATTGAAGCAATTCTCCTGCCTCAGCCTTCTAGTAGCTGGGACTACAGGCACCCGCCACCACACTTGGCTAATTTTTGTGTTTTTATTAGAGTTTCACCATGTTGGCCAGGCTGGTCTGGAACTCCTGACCTCAAGTGATCCACCTGCCTTGGCCTCCCAAAGTGGTGGGATTACAGGCATGAGCCACCACACTCTGCCACAACTGCAATTTTAAAAATTGTCCTTAAATATTTCACAGAAAAGCTCTTTTTGCAAGGATTTAATTACCACAAGGATCAGGAGGAAATGCACAGGAATTTACTCATTTTACTCTTAGGATGAAAATGAGAGTAATATATACACTATAGATTAACTATAAATGTGTTTCCAAACTTCAAGAGGAGGATGAGACTTTCCTCAGTTACTGGAATTTTATGAAGAAAGCGAACCCTTTTATGGACACTTTATTCAGTGAGGGACTTTATAAAGATGTGGGTGGGATAAGGAGGATAGTGAGTCTCCCCAGCCAGGTAGCCAGGTGTAGGCTCTGAGACTCAGTAGTGACAGGCTGGTGCAGGCCAGGAGTAGGGGCAGAGTGACAGCTTATAGAGGACTAACTGGCAGTTGCCTCTGTTCCTACCAGTAGCTCTTCCTTTTCATTTTGTAAGACAGAAACTTCTCTCTCAGAGCTCTGCACCTCCATCCCATTCCACCCTCTGTCTAGGAAGACATAGACACCAGGCCCTTCGTTAATCCTGTTCTTAGTTTAACACTCAAGGGCTTGCCTTCAATTACCTTTGGCTTCAGAAATCTCTTTCTGGCAGTGGCTCATGCCTGTAATCCCAGCACTTTGGGAGGCCAAGGTGGGCAGATCACTAGAGGTCGGGAGTTTAAGACCAGCCTGGCCAACATGGTGAAAACTGCCTCTACTGAAAATAAAAACCTGGTGGCGGGTGCCTGTAATCCCAGCTACTTGGGAAGCTGAGGCTGGAGAATCGCTTGAACTCAGGAGAACAGAGGTGGTGGTGAGGTGAGATCGTGCCACTGCACTCCAGCCTGGGCGACAAGAGCAAAACTCTGTCCAAAAAAAAATCTCTATTTCTCTCCCATCTGGTAATTAAATGAATAATTCAAAAAAATGGAAAATGTATTGGTCAAGCTTTTTGTGATGTCAATAAAAGACATACTTTCCAACCTTTTATATTCATCCACACAAAACTAATGCATTTTTTAAAATCCTATACTTGCTTTTTTTTGAGACAGAGTCTCTCTCTGTCACCCAGGCTGGAGTGTAGTGGTACAGTCTTGGCTCATTGCAACCTCTGCCTCCCGGGTTCAAGTGATTCTCATGCCTCAGCCTCCTGAGTAGCTGTGATTACAGATGCGTGCCACCATGCCCAGCTTATTTTTGTATTTTTAGTAGAGACGGGTTTTCACTATGTTGGCCAGGCTGGTCTAGAACTCCTGACCTCAAGTGATCTGCTGGCCTACGGCCTCTCAAAGTGTTGGGATTACAGGCATGAGCCACTGCATCCAGCCTAAAAACCCTATATTTGTAATCTATGTGACCACAACTGATTTAAACCCAGGTGAAGATAAGGTATTAAAATCGACCTCACGCAGGCTGAGCGGTGCCACAGTTTTGACACTGACTGATGAAGTTGGGATGCCTCTGTTCAGCTGAGCATCCTTTCTCCCAAATTCAAAAAACTAAAATTCTGGAAACTTAGAACTGGAAGTGACCCTTGTCTTTGTGACTATCCCCCAGCTCTGCCACCCATGAGTCTTGCTTCCAAAATTGTCCCTTTTATGTGAACTAGGACTCTGCTACAGCCAGAATTTTTTGTGTTACCTCTTTGTAATCAGAGAGGGCACAACTGACTGAGATTGTTGTCAGTATGTGGGTGTGGCTGGAAAAAAAAATACCCTCTGTGACTAAAAGTTCTTTCTTCACTGTACACAGCTTTCATACTGTTTCTCATGAATAAAACATATTCACATGACATTTTGTACTTTTCCTTGGTTATTCAGTTTATGCAGATAGCCATTCCCCTTGGGGAGTAGAAGTGTCAGCTCTGTGTGGTAAATGATTGAGAAAAAAGAGTCATGAAGAAACTACAGAACTTGCTTAAGAGCACATGGTGGGACCCTCCTAGAAATGGAAAGAAAAGTTTGACCAATATATTTTCCTTTTATTGCATGAGAAGAAAAGGCTCATGCCTGTAATCCCAGCACTTTGGGAGGCCGAGGCAGGTAGATTATGTGAGGCCAAAAGTTTGAGACCAGCCTGGACAACATGGAGAAATCTTGTCTCTACTAATAATACAAAAAAAAAAAAAAAAAAAAAAAAAAAGAAAGAAAGAAAGAAATTGCCGGGTCTGGTGGCGTGTGCCTGTAATCCCAACTACTCGGGTGGCTGAGGTAGGAGAATCACTTGAACCCGGGAGGCAGAGGTTGCAGTCAGTGAGTCAGTGAGATCGATCGCACATCACTGCACTCCAGCCTGGACGACAAGAGTGAAACTTCATCTCCAAAAAAAATGGGAAGAGATGCAAAAGTCCTGGCCAGGCATGGGGGCTCTTGCCTATAGTACCAGCACTTCGAAGGACTGAAGCAGGAGGGTCACTGAAGCCCAGGATTTTCAAACCAGCCTGGGCAACATTAGAGAGACTCCATCTCTAAAAACATAAAATTTCTTTTTTTGAGATGGAGTCTTGCTCTGTTGCCCAGGCTGGAGTGCGGTGGCGTGATCTCGGCTTACTGCAAACTCCGCCTCCCAGGTTCAAGTGATTCCCCTGCCTCAGCCTCCTGAGTAGCTGGGATTACAGCTGCCTACCACCACACCCAGCTAATCTTTGTATTTTTAGTAGAGACCGGATTTCACCATGTTAGCCAGGATGGTCTTGATCTCTTGACCTCATGATCCACCTGCCTCAGCCTCCCAAAGTGCTGGGATTACAGG
Source organism: Saimiri boliviensis (assembly GCF_048565385.1). Classification (NCBI taxonomy): domain Eukaryota; kingdom Metazoa; phylum Chordata; class Mammalia; order Primates; family Cebidae; genus Saimiri; species Saimiri boliviensis. Next base: position 84,994,483 of record NC_133460.1, read on the forward strand.
CATGAGCCACTGCGCCCGGACAACATAAAATATTTTTAAAAAACAAAAGCAAGCACGAAAAAAGCAGAAGTCCTGGACTCTGGGTCTATAAACACATCTGCTTTCTTCCTAAAAAGTCTGTTTACTTTCCAAGACAGAAGTATTCCCAATAGCTTTCTTTTTCTGAAAAAAATAAATGGAAGATGGAAGGAGTGAAGAAAGGAGAAAAAGAGGAAGGAAAAGAGACAGAATCAGATTAGTTTCAAATTCAAACTTTTCACAAAAATACATGTTTTGGCCAGTTTGAAAATATGAAGCATCTGCCGGGCATGATGGCTCATACTTGCTATCCCAGCACTTTGGGAGGCCGAGGCGGGTGGATCACCTGAGGACAGGAGTTCACGACCAGCCTGGGCAACATGGTGAAATCCCATCTCTCCTAAAAATACAACATTTAGCCAGGCTGTGGTGGCGGGTGCCTGTAATCCTAGCTATTCAAGAGGCTAAGGCAGGAGAATCACTTGAATTCAGGAGGCGGATGTTGCAGTGAACCAAGATCACGTCACTGCAGTCCAGCCTGGATGACGGAGGGAGACTTTGTCTCAAAAAAAAAAAAAAAAAAAAAAAAAAAAGAGAAAAGCAAAGAAAAGATGAAGCATCAGTAAATTGAACATGATAACTTTGTTTTTGTAGACGAAAGGGAAATACTTGGTAGATCATTCACCAGTTTGGTTTGATCTGGATAGAGTTAATGATATGCCCATCCTGCTATTCGAGAGAGAGTGACGTCTTACCTAACCAGGTAACCGGGTGGTGCCATCTCCAGTCTCTCACTTTTGCTTCTCTAAAGTGACTGCTTGGCACATACTGGTTATTCCCATGGTTGAATTATTCCCATGCCAACTTGGCTTATGAAATGCTTATGAGCAGTTTAAAAAATATTATAGGCCGAGTGTGGTGGCTCACGCCTGTAATCCCAGCACTTTGAGAGGCTGAGGCAGGCGGATCACCTGAAGTTAGGAATTTGAGACCAGCCTGACCAACATGGATAAACCGTGTCTCTACTAAATATACAGAATTTGCTGGGTGTGGTGGTGCATGCCTGTAATCCCAGCTACTCAGGAGGCAGAAGAATCGCTTGAACTCGGGAGGCGGAATTTGTGGTGAGCCGAGATTGCACCATTGCACTCTAGCCTGGGCAACAAGAGTGAAACTCCATCTCAAAACAATGACAACAACAATAAAAATATATGAACCATTTGAAAGCTAGTTGCCAGTTTAGCCCGTCACATTTGTATTCTTTATTATTATTATTTTCTCTCAAAAAGATAGAAACTCACACCTTTACATTCTTTAGTGTGTGTTTTCAACAAGCATTCTCCTATATAACCACATTACAACCATAAACCCAGGCCCCGTTCAGTTGTCCCGAGAATGTCCTTTTTAGCAGAATTCAATCTGGAATCATGCATTGCATATAGTTATCCTGTCTCTTTAGTTGCCTTCAATCTAGAACAGTCTTTTCCTGACTTTCACACTCTTGACACTTTGGAGCTTAACAGCGACTTGTTTTTAGAGCATCCCTCGATGTGGGCTTGACGAATGTACCCTCATGATGAGACTCAACTTATGTGTCTTCGTCAGGACTCTCACCAAACCGCCGATGCTGCGTACTTACTGCTTCCCCTCCACATGGCTGCTCTCTTCACCCACCACTGCATGGTTGCTTCTTCCCTGCTTAGACTCCAACGCCTGATTTTAAGCACTGCTGGTCCCCACAACCACTTCTGTCATAAAGACATCTACCTTGCTAACCATTAGGCTCTTGGATTAATATAGCCATGGGCAAAAGCCAATGAATTAAGGTGAAAGTGGAAAGGAGAGAAATGGATTTAACAAATGTAATCTGCTCATGAATTGATTTAGCAGATTCCCCATTTGTCAACTTTGCAGTCTTTATTCAGAGAGGAGAAAATGAAGAATATGGATTTTTTTCTTTTTTGAAGAGAGAGACTGGAGTGTGACAGAGATCAAACCTTTGAGGAAGAGGTGACATGGAGGACCAGAGTCAAGGAGGAGGTTTTCAGGGTGAACACCTGAAGTGGGAGAGATAGGGTAGATAACTGATGACTTCATCATGTTGCCTTAGGTTACCTTTACATTAAAAAAAATTTTTTTTTAGACAGAGTCTCGCTCTGTTGCCCAGGCTGGAGTGCAATGGCACAATCTCAGCTCACTGCAACCACTGCCTCCTGGATTCAAGCAAGTCTCCTGTCTCAGCCTCCTGAGTCGCTAGGATTACAGGTACATGCCACCACACCTGGCTTATTTCTTAGGTTACCTATAATTCTTACCTTCAAAGTAGGTGAAGGATTTACTATCAGGGTTTGGTTAACCAAAGGAACTCCACTGGAACTCCATAGGTATTGTTTAGGACCTTACAGCAAGATAAATCTCTGTTAAGAAATTTTAAGATGGTTCTCTTAGCTTCCCAACTTCTTCTCTGCAAAGAAGCTATTCAATGGGGCAAGCAAAAAATGTTTTTAAAAAAGGGCCGGGCGCGGTGGCTCACGCCTGTAATCCCAGCACTTTGGGAGGCCGAGGCGGGTGGATCACAAGGTCAAGAGATCAAGACCGGCCGGGCACGGTGGCTCAAGCCTGTAATCCCAGCACTTTGGGAGGCTGAGGCGGGTGGATCACGACGTCAAGAGATCGAGACCATCCTGGTCAACATGGTGAAACCCCGTCTCTACTAAAAATACAAAAAAATTTAGCTGGGCATGGTGGCACGTGCCTGTAATTCCAGCTACTCAGGAGGCTGAGGCAGGAGAATTGCCTGAACCCCGGAGGCGGAGGTTGTGGTGAGCCAAGATCACACCATTGCACTCCAGCCTGGGTAACAACAGCGAAACTCCATCTCAAAAAAATAAATAAATAAAAAATAAAAAAACAACAAAACCTCTCTCAGCTGAGAAATTGGGATTAGTAATTAACATTTTTTTAAAATTAGAGATGTGATTTGTTGTGTATCCTAATTCTTTTTTTTTTTTTTTTTTTTTTTGAGATGCAATGCAATGGCAGGACCTCAGCTCAGCCTCAGCCTCCTGAGTAGCTGGGATTACAGGTGCGTACCACCACGCTTGGCTAATTTTTGTGTTTTTGGTAGAGATGGGGTTTCACCATGTAGGCCATGTAGGCCATGCTAGTCTCGAACTCCTGACCTCGGGTAATTCTCTCACCTCAGCCTTTCAAAGTGCTAAGACTACAGGTGTGAGCCACCACGCCTGGCTGTGTATCATGATTCTTGTCCCTTATCTAGTTACAGGGAAATTGGGAGAACTTAAAAAAAAAAAAAATTGGTGTGAAATGCTTTAAACCTTAAAGTCAATGATAAAAATACAAGATGACACTTCCTTTCCTAGGTGTTAATAAGTTAAACATTAACCTAAAGTGGCATTTACCACTGGAGTCTTTTTTTTGTACATTTAGCCCATTGTTAACTAGACTGTCTTTGGAAAATGCAATGAAAATACAGATTATGTCCCTGCTCTCAACATTTAAAAAATTAAATCATCAGGAAAAGTTGGCAATGAAAAATGCCTTTCGAAGGCTTTGGTACAGAAAACCACACCCTCACAACATCCCTGGCCTATGTGGCCTCAAATTGACCTTGGATCCTAAAAGTTCTGCAGTCAGGAGCCTGCATGCTCCATCTACTTTGCCTGCCTCACCAGTTCTCAGATCCTTTGCCTCCCAAAGGCCTTATCTTCCTGGTCTAAGGAGTTGGGAAGGAGTCTCCTCCCTGCATTCTCCACATCCAGCCATTTTCGCCACCTTGTGATCACTCTGACTACATACCTTCTGCTTCAGAAGAGGTTAAAGTTGATTTAAAAAGAAATCTGTGCTCTGCCAGGTGCGGTGGCTCATGCCAGTAATCCCGGCACTTTGGGAGGCCGAGGTGGGTGGATCACCTGAGGTTGGGAGTTTGAGACCAGCCTGACCAACATGAAAAAACCCCGTCTCTGCTAAAAATACAAAATAAAAATCACATGCCTGTGATCTCAGCTATTAGGGAGGCTGAGGCAGGAGAATTGCTTGGAACTGGGAGGAGGAGATTGTGGTGAGCTGAGATGGTGCCATTGCACTCCAGCCTGGGTAACGAGCGAAACTCTGTCTCAAAAAAAAAAAAAAAAAAAAAAATCTGAGCTTGAGTACAGTAAACAGTATCTCCAGGGTACATGTAAGACTCTGTTTTGAGACAGAGTTTTGCTCTTGTTGCCCAGACTGGAGTGCAGTGGCGTGACCTCGGCTCACCGTAACTGCTGCCTCCTGGATTCAGGCAATTCTCCTGCCTCAGCCTCTCGAGCAGCTGGGATTACAAGCACCTGCCACCATACCCCACTAATTTTTTGTATTTTGTTGTTGTTATTGTTGAGATGGAGTCTCGCTCTGTCACCGGACTGGAGTACAGTGGCACGATCTTGGCTCACTGCAATCTCTGCCTCCTAGATTCAAGCAATTCTCCTGCCTCAGCCTCCCAAGTAGCTGAAACTACAGGTATGTGTCACCATGCCCAGCTAATTTTTGTATTTTTTAGGAGAGATTGGGTTTCACCGTGTTGGCCAGGCTGGTCTTAAACTCGTGACCTCAGGTGATACGCCTGCCTCGGTCTCCCAAAGTGTTGGGATTACAGGCGTGAGCCATGGCGCCCAGCCTAGACTCTTATTAATAGGTATGTTAGCTCAGAAATCAGATAAGATTAAGAAATAGATTATAGGAAAGATAGCCTTTCAATGTACTTTACGAAGTACAAACTTGTTTGTGTGTGTGCTTCTTAGGAAGTTCTGTCCGCAGCAGACATTTGTGATTATGAGGATTAAGGGATTTAGAGGCAAACTCAAAAATACCCAAGATTGGAACTCCAAAAAGTTAAGTCTTTGTTTCCTTTAATCATTTTTTTTTTTTTGAGAGGGAGTCTTGGTATTTGAAACTGAAATACAAAGAGAATGGCCAAAGAGAACCTAAAAGAAAAGCTCAAAATATTTTATCACGACAACTAATATTTCTTCTATTTTCTCACTGTATACTCAAAGTTGTGACTATCATGATTCTAGCCTGTAATTTGTATACTGTGAGTCCTAATGACTGTTGAGTAGATTAATATAGAGCTATATGCAGCCTATGAGCTCAAAATCAAGTTATCTTGTGTGTAATAGATATTCAATCTTCATTTCATTCTTTCATTCTACATACCTCTATTGAGGGCTTTCTAAGGGGCAGAAACTATTCTAGATGTTGAGACAACATCAGTGAACAAAACAGACAAAAATCCTTGCTTCAGCAGAGTTGATATTTTAGTGGAGCTTATGTTCCTTTAACCAAAAATCTCAAATCAATTTTGAAAATGTACTCCACTTGTATGGGGGAAGGGCGAGAAATGAAAAGAACTCCAAATCATTTGAAATTTGTAGCATGAGCCAGGCGCCGTGGGTCACGCCTATAATCCCAGGACTTTGGGAGGCCGGCAGATCACCTGAAGTCAGAAGTTCAAGACCAGGCTGACCAACAGAGAAACCCTGTCTCTACCAAAATTACAAAATTAGCTGGGCGTGGTGGCACATGCCTGTAATCCCAGCTACTGGGGAGGCTGGGGCAGGAGAATCGCTTGAACCCGGGAGGCGGAGGTTGTGGTGAGGTGAGATCACGCCATGGCACTCGAGCCCGCGCAACAAGAGCGAAACTCCATCAAAAAAAAAAAAAAAAAAAAAAGAAAGTAAGAAAGAAAGAAAGTTGTAGTATGGTGAGGCCGCTGGATTTTCAATCAGGACACATTGATTTTAGCCCTAGCTGTACTACTCCTTCTAGTTATTTTCTTATTCTTCGTTTTCTCATCTGTTAAATAATGACATTGAATTTTCCAGTCTCAAAAGTCCTTATGGATAAAATGATTGAGCAGTTTATTCTTCTATGTTATGTAACAGGTATTTACAATTAACATAAATTTACATACAATGAAATACACAGATTACAGGGACTTATTTTTTTTTAAAGTAAAGACATGTCCAGTGAGTCATCCTAAACTCCCATACCTTCTGTGGCTATAGTACTTTATGAAATTATATATTATGTTCAGAGTAATGTTCCTGAGGTATTACAGGGTGCTGAATCAGTTAAGAGAAGATTTAATTATGTTCATTAGACTACTTATTAAAGCCCAAAAAGGGAGCGAGGCAATTTAGAGAGATTTCAAACAAAAAGCGTCTTCTCATTAACCCACAGTTAATCAGAAACTCAATTAACCAGTATACTGTGATCTGGGCTTACAGCTTGCAGTCAAAGAGCTCACAGTTTAGTTAGGGAGACAGCAAACCTATCAGAGAAAACAAGACAACAGGGAAAACATTAACAGTAAACCACCAGATCCTGGCTGCCAGCATAACTAGAGCTCACAAAATCAAGCAGCTAGAAGAGTCAAAGTAGAGAAACAGGCTGAGCGTAGTGGCTCATGCCTGTAATCCCGGTACTTCAGGAAGCCGAAGGGGGTAGATTACCTGAGGCCAGGAGTTCGAGATCAGCCTGGCCAACATGGTGAAACCCCCATCTTTACTAAAAAATACAAAAATTAGCCGAGTGTGGTAGCAGGCACCTGTAATCCCACCTACTTAGAAGGCTGAGACAGGAGAATCACTTGAACCCGGGAGGCAGAGGTTGCTGTAAGCCAAGATTGTGCCATTGCACTCTAGCCTGGATGACAAGAGTGAAACTCTGCCTAAAAAAAAAGAGCCACACATTCATCTGCCAGGAAATCTTCGTGCAAATCTACCAAGGTATACATTCTTCTTACTTCATCTGGGGCCTGAGGGCAGCTATTAGAAAGTGTGAAGGGAAAGCAACCAGAGAGATTGGTGAATATCTGTAAATATATCTTTTTTTCCAAGATTTTACAGTTTTTAGACTTCTTTTTCTTTACAACCATGACAAAATTGCTGATCTAAATCCCAGCCATTTCAGATGTATACCAACAAAATCAATGGATTATTGCTCCCTCAAACAATATGAAATGCTGCTGCCAAAACAATCACTTCAGAGATAGAAAAACAATTGTTTAAATATGAAACAGACTTGAGCGAGATAAGATTGTGACTTTGGCTTTCAAACACTCCAGATGTATTCTATCGAATATATGTGCAATTAAAAAGCAAATTAAAAATAAGAAATAGCCATACCTGTAATCCCAGTACTTTGAGAGGCCGAGGTGGGGGAATAGTTTGAATCCAGCAGTTCAAGGTCAGCCTGGACAACACAGTGAGACATCATCTCTACAAAAAATAAACAAAATTAGTCCAGTGTGGTGGTGAGTGTCTGTAGTTCCAGCTACTCAGGAGGCTGAGGTAGAAAGATCACTTCCCAGCTACTCGGGAGGCTGAGGTGGAAGGATCACTTGAGCCCAGGACATGGAGGCTACAGTGAGCAGAGATCAACACCACTGCACTCCAGCCTGGGTGACAGTAAGACTGTGTCTCAAAAAACAAAATAAAATAAGGTAAAATAAATAAATAAATAAATAAGTAGCAGGAAGTCTGGCCTTTTTTATTCACTGTACTTGAGAATCTAAAGCTAAAGAATTTCTTGAGATTTTAGTAGATACATAAACTGGTTCAATTCTACAGAGCAATAAAAGAAGATTTAAAAGGATTTTGTTATGTAAGATTTGATTGTCACGTTCAGAGAGTTTTAAGCTTGGCCTATACAGTAAATCTGTGTGCTCATTCATTCATTTGAACTTATTCCAAAATTACAACTTTCTTTCACAGGATACCTCACATTCCATTCACTTTTCCTTAAATTGTAAGGAAATTTTACTGTATTTTATTTTGAGACGGAGTCTGGCTCTGTCGCCCAGGCTGGAGAGCAGTGGTGCAGTCTCAGCTCACTGCAACCTCCACTTCCTGGGCTCAAATGAATCTTCTGCCTCAGCCTCCTGAGTAGCTGGGACTACAGGTGTGAGCTACCATGCCGGATATATAAATATAAATATACATATATATATATTTGGTATTTTTAGTATAGATGGGGTTTCACCATGTTGACTAGGCTGGTCTTGAATTCCTGACTTCAGGTGGTCCACCTGCCTTGGTCTCCCAAGGTGGAAATCTTATTTCTTTTACGGTGAACGTCTCCTCAGAAGTTATCATTGTCCACAATAGCATTTCCATTTTGTGAAAAAGCTAGAAATTCAATATCCTCCTTTCACATCACCTTAGCTTAGAGTTTCTTTTTATTTCTCTTGTATCAGTTACTTCCTTTCATTGGTCATTTCAGTCAATCTTTTAGAAACATTACATTTTATGCCTTTCTCTGTTTTGGTTCTCCTTTACTTCTCACTCTTTTCTTTATTTATTAATTGTTATTTTTTTTTTTTTTTTTTTGAGATGGAGTTTCGCTCTTGTTACCCAGGCTGGAGTGCAATGGCACGATCTCGGCTCACCGCAACCTCCGCCCCCTGGGTTCAGGCAATTCTCCTGCCTCAGCCTCCTGAGTAGCTGGGATTATAGGCACGCGCCACCATGCCCAGCTAATTTTTTGTATTTTTAGTAGAGACGGGGTTTCACCATGTTGACCAGGTTGGTCTCGATCTCTCGACCTTGTGATCCACCCGCCTCGGCCTCCCAAAGTGCTGGGATTACAGGCTTGAGCCACCGCGCCCGGCCTTATTAATTGTTATTTTAAAGAGACAGGGGTCTCCCTATGTTGCCCAGGCTGGTCTGGAACTCCTAGGCTCACGCAGTCCTCCTGCCTTGGCTTCCCAAAGTGTTGGGATTGCAGCCATGAGCCACCGTACCCAGACCGCTTCTCATTCTTCTAAGACACCTTTCCTCATTATTCAAACTAATGACCTAAACATTTATATTGAGGACACAGCACACATCCAACAATGTGTGCATGAGTGTTTAAGGGATAGAAGTGATCTGGGCTTACAGCTTGCAGTCAAAGAGCTCACAGTTCAGTTAGGGAGACAGCAAACCTATCAGAGAAAACAAGACAACAGGGAAAACATTAATAGTAAACCACGAGATCCTGGCTGCCAGCGTAACTGTAGAGCTCACAAAATCAAGCAGCTAGAAGAGTCAAAGTAGAGAAACAGGCCGAGTATAGTGGCTCATGCCTGTAATCCCAGTACTTCAGGAGGCCGAAGGGGGTAGATTACCTGAGGCCAGGAGTTCGAGATCAGCCTGGCCAACATGGTGAAACCCCCATCTTTACTAAAAAATACAAAAATTAGCCGAGTGTGGTGGCAGGCACCTGTAATCCTAGTTACTTGGAAGGCTGAGACAGGAGAATCACTTGAACCCGGGAGGCAGAGGTTGCTGTAAGCCAAGATTGTGCCATTGCACTCTAGCCTGGGTGACAAGAGTGAAACTATGCCTCAAAAAAAAAAAAAAAAAAAAAAAAGCCACGCATTCATCTGCCAGGAAATCTTCATGCAAATCTACCAAGGTATACATTCTTCTTACTTCATCTGGGGCCTGAGGGCAGCTATTAGAAAGTATAAAGGGAAAGCAACCAGAGAGATTGGTGAATTTCTGTAATTATATCTTTTTTTCTAGCCATATTAATTTAGCTGGATCACTAAACATGCCATAGAAGACATGTGTCCAGGTACAAATAACAGAAAGGCCTGTGTGTGTATGTGTGTGAGAGAGACAGACAGAGAGAGACAGAGAGAGGGAGAGAGGGAGGAGAGAGAGATGGGGGGGGGGAGAGAGAGAGAGAGAGAGAGAGAGAGATTGATTGATTTTCACCAGGCGGCAACAAATCAAAGGGTGCACACTCAGAATACCCCTACAGCGATCCAACTCTGCTCCGCCAACATAAACCGATGTGTCATTGGGTATACATATCTTTATTACAGAGATCACATCTACTGATTAATGCCAGACTCATGCGTACCATGTAAAACAGAACTCTTTCAAAGAGATACCTGACAGTGCCTTGTATCCCAGATAGAGGCGTCTTGGAGACCGCCTAGTTTTACCCTGACCAAGACCGTCAGAGCTTAGCTTTTAACAACATACGGCTTGCTCACACCCATGCAACTTAGTCTCTTCCCCGGTATATTCTAGTTTCACAAAGTGGAGGTTTTTGATTTCTGATCTGGCACAGATGCTCCACCCCGTGCCTTCTCAGGGATGTTTTCTGAGGTCATCCAGGTTTTACCAGGTTTTGTGGGACAAAGACCTGTCCTCACTTAAAAACTTAAGGAAGTGGTGCCTCCTGCAGGACAAATTGGTAACTGCAGCCCCGGTGATCTGCGAGGACTGTGTTCTCTGCCTTTTGGAGCACTATATTATTTTATTTCTTTCCACAATGTGGCGCTGCTGTTCTAAGTGTCATTTTAGGGCCAGTTTAGGGTAGGAAAGACGGTGACAAGAATTAGAAAGTGTAGAGGAGGACTCCAGGGAAGTAGGGGAAGGAGATGTTAGGGAAGAAAGCTAGTGGGCTACTTCTGCCAGATAGGGCTTCCCTAGCACCCCAAATCTGACCCACTGCAATTAGGAAAGTTATCCCCTCGTCCAAATAATTCATTTTGGGATGGTTTAATCCAATAGTTCCCAAATTTGGCTGACCTAAGAATCACCAGGAGAACCTTTTTAAAGATACAGATTCCCAGATTTTATCCCAAGAAACTCTGATTCATAAATTTTGAGAGTAGCCCAGTCATCTGTTTTGTTTTGTTTTGTTTTGTTTAGAAGCTTTTCAGAAGATCATTGGGTGTATTCTTTAAGATTTAGAAGAGAAAAAATATTTTAAGGGGAATCAGCCATCTCAGAACTCTGTGAATACCTTTTTTTTTAAAAGATGTAGTCTCCCTCTGTCACCCAGGCTGGAGTACAGTGGCACAATCTTGGCTCACCGCAACCACCACCTCCTGGGTTCAAGCGATTCTCCTGCCTCAGCCTCCCGAGTAGCTGGGATTACAGGTGCCTACCACCATCCCTGGCTAATTTTTTTGTTGTTGTATTTTTAGTACAGACAGGGTTTCACCATGTTGACCAGGCTGGTCTTGAACTCCTGACCTCAGGTGATCCACCCACCTTGACCTCCCAAAATGCTGGGATTGCAGGTGTGAGCCGCCACACCTGGCCTTACAACTTTACCGACACCAGCTCGGCCGTAGAGACCCCCACCCAGGCAGTGCTGAAGGAATTGAGAAGCAGACACAGCAAAGTGGGACTCTCGGGGGAACCGACAGCCTTCCAAGCTGAGAGCCTCAGGGGCTGACGGCATTCTGGGCTGAGGGCCCCGAAAGCCACTCTGACCCATGTATTTATTCTCTCTAAACAGGTGATGCTTATTAACAAACAGCTGTTTGGTATTTTCTCTTAATACAAAAATATACCAAGTAGGCAGCTGGTGCCTGCTCACCAGTGATCACAGGCAAACTAAAAAGCATTCTCCACGAGGGAGCCACGGGGGAAGGGTCAGATGTTCCTCTCTTGAAGAATTGTTTTAACCGGTGTATATTTATATATTGTCCTGCCACTTTAGAATGCCGCAAGTCGTTTTCTATTTGTGGAGGGGCGAGGCGGCTAGGTTTTCCTTGCCATCATTCTTCTTAGCAAACAATATATTTTATCATACACTCAGCATTTCTCAGCAATTGTACACTTAGCATTTCTCAACAAACTTCCATTTCTTGATTCAGCAACAAAAAAATTTTCTAAGAATCTATTACGTTTCAATGAGCTCTCTAGGAAACAAGCGCACTATTTAGGGAGGAGGGCCATCTATACCCGGCAGGCATGTACCTACTAAATAAACTTCTGGTCAGTGTTTTCTCCAGCCTATTTTTGGCAAAGATTTTGTGACCCAACAGCTTCATAATCCCCTCGTACTGGGCCCCACTCTCTCCCTTCCATGTACTGAGCATCACAGTTAGGGAACAAGGGGATCTGGCTATCTTTGGCATCGTTTAGAACTGGGTTTGAATCCTAACTCAACAGCTCATTCAACAACTGGATATTATAAAAGTTACCTAATCTTTCTGAAACTTTATTTATGATGGGACAATCATACCTGCCTCTGAAAGCTGATGTAAGACTCAAATGAAATAAAGTCCTCAGCACCCTGCCTGGCAGGTGGTGTTCAATAAATGTTAGTTAATAGTAGTGGTATTAGCCTTATCACTTTTTCTGCTACATTGATCTCTGGGACTTCTCTCCCATGCCTTTCAAATCTGATGCTCTCTATGGACATGTTCTTCTCATGTTCTCATGCCCTGCTTTGAGGAGAGCTGCTTGGCATTGTCAGTAATAACCTAGAAAGAAAGTAAAGACAATGTCCTTCCTTCTCCAGAACCATAGCAGGAAGACGAAATTAACATATTAATCAGTCCTTCATTCCCTTTCCCCATTCCTCTCTCTATATAATATTAAAATGATATCATTAGGGCTGGGCATGGTGGCTCATGCCTGTAATCCCAGCACTTTGGGAGGCTGAGGAGGGTGGATCACCTAAGGCTAGGAGTTCTAGACCAGCCTGGCCAACATGGTGAATCCCTGTCTCTACAAAAAATACAAGAATGAGCAGGGCATGGCGGCAGTCTCCTGTAATTCCAGTTACTCAGGAGGCCAAGGCAGGAGAATTGCTTGAACCCAGGAGGCAGAGGTTGCAGTGACCCGAGATCACGCCAGTGCACTCCAGCCTGGGTGACAGAGTGAGACTCCATCTCAAACAAACAGACAAAAACAAACACAGAATGGTATCATCAGAACTTACCTTTAGCAGGAGTTTTCAAACTTCCATCATCAGGAGCACATATGAAAGTCTCGTTTCCTGAGTGACTAGAAGATTCTGATTCAGTAAGCCTTTGTGAAGCCCAGGAATCTGTACTTTAACCCCACTCCCCACCCCGACTCCCTTAGAGCTCACATTGAGAACACATGGCCTTAAAAATTTCCCATTTCCAGCTGGGTGCAGTGGCTCACACCTGTAATCCCAGCACTCTGGGAGGCTGAGGCAGGTGGATCACTTGAGCCCAGAAATTAGAGACTAGCCTGGACAATATGCTGAAACCCCAGCTCTACAAAAAATACAAAAATAAAAATAAGAAAGTAGCTGGGCATAGTGGTACGTGCCTGCAGCCCCAGCTACTTACGTGGCTGAGGCGGGAGGACTGTTTGAGCCCGGAGGAGTCGAGGCTGCAGTGAGCTGTGATTGCTTCACTCCACTCCAGCCTGGGCAGCAGAGTGAGACTCTGTCTCACAAAAATTAAAAAATAAAAAATTGTCTAGTTCCAGGGTATCAAACTTAAAAGCTTTCAGAGGCCAAGCAGATAATGCACATATGTGAAGGGGCAGGGTATAAGGGAAAGAGAAGAGCTTACCAAATAGAATGGGAAAGTGCATCCCAAGAAACGCTGATTCATAAACGCTGGCTCCTTTGGGAGGAGCCCAGTCATCTGTCTTTTTAAAAAGCTCTCTAGGCTGGGCATGGTGGCTCACATCTGTAATCCTGCCCTTTGAGAGGCCGAGGCGGGTGGATCACCTGAGGTCAGGAGTTCGAGACTAGCCTGGCCAACATGGTGAAACCCCGTCTCTACTAAAAAATATAAAAAATTAGCCAGGCATGGTGGTGTGTGCCTGTAATCTCAGCTATTCGGGAGGCTGAGGCAGGAGAATCACTTGAACCAGGGAGGCGGAGGTTGCAGTCAGCTGAGATGGTGCCATTGCACCCTAGCCTGGGAAACAAGAACAAAACTCCATCTCAAAAAATAAATAAAACAAAAAAATAACAATAAAAAGTTCTCTGGAAGGTGATTGGTACCTAGCTTATTCAAGATTAAGAAGGGAAAATCTTTTCAGGAGATTCAGCCCTGCAAGGACTCTATGAACACAGCTTCTCTTTCTCAATTCAATAACAACAAACTTTCTGAGAATCTATTTCAGTGAGTTCTCCAGGAAGTAAGAGCACACTTCTCCTTACTGTATCTTTTCTTTATTTTTTGGAAGTAAGTTAAAATTCATTTTGAAACAATTTTCTACAAATACAATTTATCCTTGAGCCCAGAGGTTAAAGTGACTTGCTCCACGTTACTTAAGTAGCAATAGAGCTGTGGGCGGCTCCCAGGCCGTGTTACAGCCTGGAGAGTGGAAGTCAATTATCTCCTTCTTTTTGGGCCCAAGACTAATCCTCATACACAGCTGGAAAAAAGGAAAAACAGCACTGAGAAATCCAAAATCAGAGGGTTACTTTAGCCTTGACTATTCATCCAAACAGAATTTTTTCTTTCATTCTTTTTTTTGAGATGGAGTCTCATTCTGTCTCCAGGCTGGAGTGCAATGGCATAATCTTGGCTCACTGCAACCTTCGGCTCCCTGGTTCAAGCAATTCTCCTGCCTCAGCCTCCCCAGTAGCTGGGACTACAGGCATGTGCCACCGCACCCAACTAATTTTTGTTTTGTTTTTTTTTTTTTAGTAGAGACAGGGTTTCACCATGTTGGCCAGGATGATCTCGATCTCTTGACCTTGTGATTTGCCTGTCTTGGCCTCCCAAAGTGCTGGGATTACAGGCATGAGCCACTGTGCCTGGCTGGCTCTTTCTTTCCCTTCCTTCCTTCCTTCCTTCCTTCCTTCCTTCCTTCCTTCCTTCCTTTGAGATAAGGTCTCACTCTGTCACCTAGGTGGGAGTGCAGTGGCTTCACCTCCTCGGCTCAAGGGATCCTCCCACCTCAGGCCCCTGAGTAGCTGGGACTACAGGCATGCACCACCACACCAGCTAATTTTTATTTATTTATTTTTAGAGACAGGGTCTCATTATGTTGCCCAAGCTGGTCTTGAACTCTTGAGCTCAAGAGATTTTTCCTGCCTCAGCCTCCCAAAGTGCTGGATTACAGGCGTGAGCCACTGTGGTTGGCCAGAATTTTCTTTCTTTCTTTTCTTTTTTTTTCTCTCTTTTTTTTTTTTTTTTTTTTTTTTTTTTTTTTGGTGCCGAGACTCAAATCCAGAATTTTCTTAAAGAGAAGCATCCTAGTGTTCATTGAGGAGGTCTTCGCTTACTGGTCCTGAGTGCCAAGACCTCTCCAACTGTAGACAAATACCGTCACGTATTTTGTGATGGCTCTTTATACTATTTAAATGTTTATTTTCAGGTCAGGTGTGACGGCTCATGCCTGTAATCCCAGCACGTTGGGAGGCCAAGGTGGAAGGATTGCTTGAGTCCAGGAGTTTAAGATCAACCTGACCAACATAGTGAGACCTCATCCCTAAAAATTAAAAAAAAAAAAAAATGTTTATTTTCAAAGCAACTAGAAGTAGTTTGTTTCCTTCCTGATAATTATCCACTTGGTAATTGTAATAAATAATAACAACAACTATCAGACTATATTAGTCCTTAAAGATAGTGCCCAAGACATTATTGTGTATTAGAAGATATATATGTGGAAAAAGAAGATTTCAAGAAAATGCAAACAGCAAAGTGAAACAAAAGTACACGCACAGCAAAAGAAGAGAAAATATTTGGAAGGAAATATTTTCTTCCAAAACAGTAAACACCTCTGGAGAATGGAACTGGGAAGAGGACAGCATTCCATTTTTATTTTACTTGCCTCTGATCTTTTTCTTTTTTCTTTTTTTTTTTTTTTTTTTTTTTGAGGCGGAGTTTCGCTCTTGTTACCCAGGCTGGAGTGCAATGGCGCGATCTCGGCTCACCGCAACCTCCGCCTCCCGGGTTCAGGCAATTCTCCTGCCTCAGCCTCCTGAGTAGCTAGGATTACAGGCACGCACCACCATGCCCAGCTAATTTTTTTTTTGTATTTTTAGTAGAGACGGGGTTTCACCATGTTGATCAGGATGGTCTTGATCTCTTGACCTCATGATCCACCCGCCTCAGCCTCCCAAAGTGCTGGAATTACAGGCTTGAGCCACCGTACCCGGCTGCCTCTGATCTTTTTCTAAACAAGTAGAATATATTATTTTTGCACTTCTCTCCCGTTTCCCGCAGATCAAATACAGATATTAGACAGCAATGATGAAGGCACAGTTATTTAATCTCTCCAAATTTCCACATGAAAACTGAGAGGGCAACTAGATAACAAACCCAAAATTCCTGGACCACGTTTTGCAATATTAGGTGACAGGGTATCCCGAGGAACTCCATATACAAACAGGTCAGGGAAACCCAATACCCACAAGCTCTGTGCCATTTCAGCATCTGCATGGCCAAAGCAAAGGAAGCAGCAGTGCAGCTGACAGGCCCCAACGGGAGGACTCCGAAAGATCCAGCAGGAAAGTGACGTGGGTCAGTCTGAGAACAAGCGGCAGAACTGAAGGAGTCTGGCCTAATCCTATCAGTGGGTGAGTGTGTGGGGTCCATGAGTCTGGCTAAAGCGATCTAGTCCCTAGAAACCCACGAAACTGACCACCGGCCCCATTTCAGGACATGGCCACACACTGAGGAAAAACGTCTGGAAGTAGAGTCAAAATTAAGCAGTACTGGGATAAAAAATCCAGTGAAAGAGATGTTCAGATAAGGTGGAGGAGGAAAGAAACAATGTCAGAAAGCCACGAGAAGCAAGCCAGCAGACTTTTAAACACTACACTCCTATCTCCTAAAATTTCAGGAATGCCAACCTCACATAGAAATAAGCAACAGAAGGCCAGGCGCGGTGGCTCAGGCCTGTAATCCCAGCACTTTGGGAGGCTGAGGCGGGCGGATCACGAGGTCAAGAGATCGAGACCATCCTGGTCAACATGGTGAAACCCCGTCTCTACTAAAAATACAAAAAATTAGCTGGGCATGGTGGCGCGTGCCTGTAATCCCAGCTACTCAGGAGGCTGAGGCAGGAGAATTACCTGAACCTGGGAGGCAGAGGTTGCGGTGAGCCGAGATCGCGCCACTGCACTCCAGACTGGGTAACGAGAGCGAAACTCAGTCTCAAAAAAAAAAAAAAAAAAAAGAAAGAAGCAACAGAAAAGTATCAAGGTTAAATCTAATAAAAGTTATTATGAGGAAAAGGAAAATAAGAAGCAGAATAGTTTCTACAGACATACAGCTTCTTGCTTTGAAACAAACTGGAAAACACCTTTTAAATGATACAAGACATAAAAGAATAGTAAAAATCCAAAACAGACAAACTCAGAAATAAAGTGACAGAACTCAGGAAATAATTAGAAAGAAAATAAATTCAGAAATAAAGACAAACTACCAGAAACACCACGGTGAACAGGCACAACAGATAATGCCTTAAGAGAATGAAGGTGAAGGCCGGGCATGGTGGCTCACGCCTGTAATCCCAGCACTTTGGGAGGAATTGGCAGGTGGGTCACCTGAGGTTAGGAGTTCGAGACCAGCCTGGGCCACATGATGAGACCCTGTTCAATTTTAAATATTTACCCCAAATAAATGAAAACAGGGATCCATTAAACACTTGTACTAAATATTCGCAGCAGTGTTCTTTTATTATTTTTTTAATTTAAAAAATAGAGATGTGGGGGTCTCACTATGTTGCCCAGGCTGGTCTTGAACTCCCGGGCTCAAGAGATCCTCCTGAGTAAGCCTCCCAAAATGTTAGGATTACAGGCATGAGCCAGCACTCCCAGCCAGTTTTATTTGTAATAGCTTGATAAAACTGGAGATAATCCAGTGACCATCAGCAGGTGAACGGGTAAACAAAATGTGATAAACTCATACAATGAAACACTACTAAGTAATAAAAAGAAGAGAACTATTGATAAATGCGACAACATGGGAGAAAGTCAAAACATCATACCCAGGGCAAGAACTCAGACAAAAAGAGTATATACTGCACAATTCCATTTATATAAAATTGTATGGCTGGGCATGGTAGCTCATGCCTGTAATTCCAGCTCTTTGGGAAGCTGAGGTGGGAGGATCAGCTAGGGTCAGGAGTTCGAGATTAGCCTGGCCAACAGGGTGAAATCATGTCTCTACCGAAAATACAAAAATTAGCCAAGTGTGGTGGTGCATGCTTATAATTCCAACTACTCGAGAGGCTGGGGCAGGAGAATCGCTTGAACTCGGGAGGAAGAGATTGCAGTGAGCCAAGATTGTGCCACTACACTCCAACCTGGGTGGCAGAGTGAGATTCCATCTCAAAAAATAAAATAAAACGAAATAAAATTGTAGAAAACGCAATGAAATCTTTCTTTCTTTTTTTTTTTTTTTTTTTTTTTTTGAGATGGAGTTTCGCTCTTGTTACCCAGGCTGGAGTGCAATGGCGCGATCTCGGCTCACCGCAACCTCCGCCTCCTGGGTTCAGGCAATTCTCCTGCCTCAGCCTCCGGAGTAGCTGGGATTACAGGCACGCGCCACCATGCCCAGCTAATTTTTTGCACCTTTAGTAGAGACGGGGTTTCACCATGTTGACCAGGATGGTCTCGATCTCTTGACCTCGTGATCCACCCGCCTTGGCCTCCCAAAGTGCTGGGATTACAGGCTTGAGCCACCGCGCCCGGCGCGCAATGAAATCTTTCATGACAGAAAGCAGATCAGAGGTTTCCTGGAAGATGGAACTGGAGGATGGGAGTGGTACAGGGAGGGAAGGATTGCAAAGAGGAATGAGGAAACTTTCGAGCTGATGGATATGTTCATTATCTTAATTGTGGTGACAGAATCACAGGTGCATATATCTGTCAAAACTTATCTAATTGTACTTTTAAATATACATAGTTTGCTGTATACCAACTATACCTATAAAAGGCTGTTAAAATTTTTAAAAAATAAAATGTAAAAATCTGAATTGCATGATCATAGGTGATACGTTGCTTTTTAGATGATTACACACTAGAAATGAAACAACACCATTATCTTTAAAAAGCATATGAAACTGATCATTCACTTAGCCTGTGCACAACAAATTCTCAATAAATACGTGTTTTTGTGTGACAACATAGACGGAAATAGAAGGTGTCACCCAATTCCCAGCTCTCTATCCATGGATCACAATTTTCTCCCAGAATGAGAGGGTAGGGAATGACTGATGAGGCAGGAATAGCCATGGCTGATGGGAAACATATCAATCAAACACCTTGAGGGAGAACCATCCGGGCTGGTTCTCAGGAGAACCGAGGTTGCTAAGCCATGCCAGGCAATGGTCAGGCAAGAAGCCATTAATAGTCATGGATAAAGCGTAATTTCATCACTCCTCCCCTTGCACAGTAGCAGAGTAGTAATTGAGTAGGGACAGCTTTGTGTATTAATCAGTGCTCATTAAAAAAAAAATTATGGAACCAGGCACAGTGGTGCATGCCTGTAGTCCCAGTTACTCGGGAGGATGAGGCGGGAGGATTGCTTGAGCCAGGAAGTTCTGGGGCTGCAGCGCACTGTACCAATTGGGTGTCTGTGCTAAGTTTGGCATTGATATAGTGACCTTCTGGAAGCATCGAACTGCCAGGTTGCCTAAGGAGGGTGAATTGGCTCAGGTCAGAAACAGAGCAGGTCGAAACTGTTGATCAGTAGTGCAATTTCACCTGTGCCTAGCTGCTGCATTCCAGCCTGGGCAACATAGCAAGACCCTATCTCTAAAAAAGAAAACATGCAACATGTTTCTTCAAAATCCCAGAGAGTTTCCCCAAGAGCTGGCTTTTGGACAGACTCATGTGGTCACTAAACATCCTGTTTCACTTTTTCAGGTCTTATGCTGAATGGCTGCCATTTTTCTCCTTGGCTTTTGCCCTACAGTTCACCAAACTAAGGCATTCTTTTTCTCTCCAGCCTGTTCTTCAGCAGATTGCTGTTGCTGACACAGAATAGCTTGCCTTTATTATTCTTTCCTTTATCCTATTCTTTGTTTTCATGCAGAAAACACACACACACACACACACACACACACACAACATAAAATTTACCACCTTAACCATTTTTAAGTATACAGTTCAGTAGTGTTAAGTATAATCACGTTGTTGTAAAAACACATCTATCCTATTTCCTCTTTCCCCAAACTCTCTCTTTTTCTGTACCCAACTTTCTGTTACTATCCTAGTCATCCAGATTCAAAAATCTCAGAACCAACACTTGACTGCCTTTTTTTTTTTTTTTTTTTTTTTGACACAGGGTCTCACTCTGTCTCCCAGGCTGGAGTACAGTAGCACAATCTTAGCTCACTGCAGTGGCAAAATCTCAGCTCACTGCAACCTCCACCTCCCGAGCTCAAGCAATTCTCCCACCTTAGCCACCCAAGTAGGTGGGACTACAGGTATGCACCACCATGCCTGGCTAATTTTATTTTTAGTAGAGACAAGTTTTCACCATGTTGGCCAGGCTGGTCTCAAACTCCTGGCCTCAGATGATTCACCCACCTTGGCCTCCTAAAGTGTTGGGATTACAGGCATGAGCCACCACACCCGCCCCCACCCCTGGACTACTTTTACCCCACTTACTCTAACCCCACTTACTCTAATCAGTTCTGCCTGTAAATTCTGTGATTCAATTTGCCTTCAAAATGTCTTTCACTGCATCAGTCCCTTCCTTTCCAATCCCCTTATCTCTATCTTAGTCTAAACCATTACTTTTTGCCTGGACAACTGCAAGAATTTCTTATTTTCCTGTCTCCAGGATCTCTCTCCTTTGATACACTTTTTTTTTTTTTTTTTTTTTTTTTTGAGATGGAATCTTGCTTTGTTGCTCAGGCTGGAGTGCGGTGGCGTGATCTCCACTCACTGCAACCTCCACCTCCTGCGTTCAGGCGATTCTTCTGCCTTAGCCTTCCAAATTGCTGGGACCACAGGCACGCACCACCATGCCTGGCTAATTTTTGTATTTTTAGTAGAGACGGGGTTTCACCATGTTGGCCAGGCTGGTCTCAAACTCCTGATCTCATGATCTGCCCTCCTTAGCCTCCTAAAGTGCTGGGATTACAGGCGTGAGCCACCGTGCCTGGCCTTTGGTCCATTCTTTACCAGCTTAAGTCTCCTTATAAATTTCTTGATCATGTTATTTCTCTGTTTAGAAAAACCTTCCAAGATTCTCTGTACAAAATAAAATACAGTGTTCCTAGCCTGGAATACAAGGTTCTACATGATCTTCCCTAACATCTTTCTGGCCTTATCTCCAATAAGCATGGTGTGACTTCAGGGAACTGGCAAGAAGAAAAGAGACATTGTCTCTTGTACAAAGCAAAGAATGGCTCTCCATCAAGACCATGTCATAACACCAGTGTGACACTGATTTGATTAGTGTTCTCATTTCAAAGAATGCCTTTTCTATCCCTAAACAATGTAAGTGTACAAACCACTGTGAAATCACAGGCAGTAAAAGCGAAATGTTCGTACTTCTTGCATGTCCATATCATTTTTGTTTTGTGACCAGGTGTGGTGGCTCTTGCCTGTAATCCCAGCACTTTGGAAGGCCAAGGCGGGTGGCTCACTTGAGGTCACGAGTTTGAGAACAGCCTGGCCAACATGGTGAAACCCCATCTCTACCAAACATACAAAAATTAGCCTCATCTGGTGGCACACACCTATAATCCCAGCTACTCAGGAGGCTGAGGCAGGAGAATCATTTGAACCTGGGAGGCAGAGGTTGCAGTGAGCCAAGATCATGCCATTGCACTCCAGCCTGGGTTGCAGAGCAAGACTGTCTCTAAATTAATTAATAAACACCTATTTAGGGTTGTAGGAATTTCTCAATACATTTGAGTTACTATCATGAGTTCTATATTCTCTTTTTTTCCTTGAATGCTCGAGCCTTGTCTATATTCCCTACATCCACTTACTTCTGTGGATTTATTCTTGACTGTCTTAAACTTTTGAAAAATTAAAGCTTTTTTGTTTTGTTCTGTTTTTTACTATTTAAGAACTTTGTCTTGGCTGAACTAAAGGAAGAAAGGACTTTTTCCTATTCTAGTCAGAATAGCTAGAGGGTTCAGAGTATACTGAAATGCGAGGTGTGATTAGCCATTTATTGTCTTTTTTTTTTTTTTTTTTGAGACCGAGTCAACCAGGCTGGAGTGCAGTATTAAAAAAAAAAAAAAAAATCATCCAGGCACGGTGGCTCAAACCTGTAATTCCAGCACTTTGGCAGGCCGAGGCAGGCAGATCATGAGGTCAGGAGTTCAAGACTATCCTGGCTAACATGGTGAAATCCCATCTCAAAAAAAAATAATAATAATAAATAAATTAATTAATTAATTAATATTGGTTGAAAGTGTTCCTAGGTGTCTGGCAAAAGCAAAATTAAATCCTTTTATGGAGGACTTGCTTAAAAAAAATTATGGCTGGGCACAGTAGCTCACACCTATAATGCCAAGCACTTTGGGATGCCAAGGTGGACAGATTGCCTGAGCTCAGGAATTTGAGACCAACCTAGTCAACATGGAGAAGCTCCGTCTCTACTAAAAAAAAAAATCCAAAAATTATCTGGGCTTGGTGACACACGCCTGTGGTCCCAGCTACTTGGGAGGCTGAGGCAGAAGTATCACTTGGGCCCGAGAGATACAGCTGCAGTGAACCGAGACTGTGCCATTGCACTCTAGCCTAGACAACAAAGCCAGGCCCTATCTCAAAAAATAAATTTAAAAAATAGGCCGGGTGCGGTGGCTCAAGCCTGTAATCCCAGCACTTTGGGAGGCCAAGGCGGTTGGATCACAAGGTCAAGAGATCGAGACCATCCTAGTCAACATGGTGAAACCCCATCTCTACTAAAAATACAAAACATTAGCTGGGCATGGTGGCGCGTGCCTGTAGTCCCAGCTACTTAGGAGGTTGAGGCAGAAGAATTGCCTGAACCCAGGAGGCGGAGGTTGCGGTGAGCCGAGATCGTGCCATTGCACTCCAGCCTGGGTAACAAGAGTGAAACGCCGCCTCAAAATAAATAAATAAATAAATAAATAAATAAAATAAACAACCAGATCTTGGGAGAAATCACTCTCATGAGGACAGCTCCAGGGGAATGGCGCTAAACCATTCGTGAGAAATCTGCCCCCATGACCCAGTCACCTCCCACCAGGCCTCACCTTCAACATTGGGGACCGCCATTAAATATGAGTTTGGCAGGGACAAAGACCCAAACCATATTACATAGATTCAAATATAATTCCGGAAGAATGGAGAGATAATGGGGAAGATGGAATATTTGAAGAGAAAGGGCTGACAGTTTCTTAGAAGCAACAAAAAAGTACCAAGACGCACATTCAAGGAAACTAACAAACCATAAGAAAGTTAAATTAAAAAGAAACCCATCTTTAGAAACAGCATAGTGCGCCGGGCACGGTGGCTCAGGCTTGTAATCCCAACACTTTGGGAGGCCGAGGTAGATGGATCACCTGAAGTCAGGAGTTCAAGACCATCCTGGGCAACATGGTGAAGCCCCATTTCTACTAAAACTCAAAAAAATTAGCCAGGTATGGTGGCACACACTTGTAGTCCCAGCTTCTCGGAAGGCTGAGGCACAAGAATCACTTGAGCTGTGGAGGCAGAGGTTGCAGTGAGCTGAGATCGTGCTACTCTACTCCAGCTTGTGCAACAGAGTGAGACTTCGTCTAAAAAAACAAAAAGAAGGCCGGGCGCGGTGGCTCAGCCTGTAATCCCAGCACTTTGGGAGGCCGAGGCAGGTGGATCACGAGGTCGAGAGATCGAGACCATCCTGGTCAACATGGTGAAACCCCGTCTCTACTAAAAATACAAAAAATTAGCTGGGCATGGTGGCGCGTGCCTGTAATCCCAGCTACTCAGGAGGCTGAGGCAGGAGAATTGCCTGAACCCAGGAGGCGGAGGTTGCGGTGAGCCGAGATCGCGCCATTGCACTCCAGCCTGGGTAACGAGAGCGAAACTCCGTCTCAAAAAAAAAAAAAAAAAAAACAAAAAGAAAAAAGAAAAAAAGAAACAGCATACTGGAAGTGCAGCATATTCAAGGCAAAAAAGAATATCTTATTTCTTAAGACAACAGAAGTAGAACAAACAAATAAGAATATCTTAAAAACAGAGAAAGTCACCACTGTACTTTCAAAGGAAAGATTATTAGACTTACAGCTGATACTTTTTTTACAGCTGATATTTTAGCAGCAATGATGGATGCCAGAAAACAGTGAAATAATGTCTTTAATATGCTCAAATAAAATAAATATAAACCTAAATTGAAAATTGTACACTCAGTGAAACTATCTTTCAAAAACAAGAATGAAATAAAGACTTTTTGTTATTGTTGAGTCTAGCTCTGTCTCCCAGGCTGGAGTGCAGTGGAGCGATCTCTGCTCACTGCAACCTCTGCCTCCCAGGCTCAGGTAATTCCCATGCCTCAGCCTCTTGAGTAGCTAGGATTATAGGCTTGTGCCACCATGCCCAGCTAATTTTTGTATTTTTTGTAGAAACGGGGTTTTGTCATGTTGCCCAGGCTGATCTCAAACTACTGAGCTCAACTGATCCGCCTGCCTTGGCCCTCCCAAAGTACTGGGATTACAGGCGTGAGCCACGGTACCCAGCATAAAAACATTTTCAAACAAAAATTGAGAACGTTTATTACTATTAGATGTTCACTGCAGGAATTATAAAGGAGGTAATTCCAGTAGAAGGAAAGCGATCTATTTTTTAAGATAAAATATAAAATAATTAGCAAAGAAAGTGGTAAATATGTGAGTGAACTTGAAAAAGCAATGACTAACCAGTAATGATGGTGTCTCATAGGGCTTATTTATTTGTTTATTTATTTTTGAGATGGAGTCTCACTCTATCACCCAAGGTGGAGTGCAGCCTTGCAATCTCAGCTCGCTGCAACCTCTGTCCCCCGGGTTCAAGCGATTCTCCAGCCTCAGCCTCCCAAGTAGCTGGGATTACAGGCACCCACCACCACATCCAGCTAATTTTTGTATTTTTAGTAGAGACTGGGTTTCACCATGTTGACCAGGCTGGACTGGAACTCCTGACCTTAGGTAATCCGCCAGCCTACACCTCCCAAAATGCTGGGATTACAGGGATTACAGAAAATAAAACAAGATAGAACTAAAGTGCAGGACAGTAAAAAGAATTTAAATTGGGAGGGAGATAATTGCAGTTAAACTTTTCTATAGTAGTCCTGATTTTTTTTTTTTTTTTTTTTTTTTTTTTTGAGATGGAGTCTCGCTCTGTTGTCCAGGCTGGAATACAATGGCACAATTTTGGCTCACTGCAACCTCAGCCTCTGGGTTCAAGTGATTTTCCTGTCTCAGTCTCCCAAGTAGCTGGGATTACAGGTGTGTGCCACCATGCCTGGCTAATTTTTGTATTTTTAGTAGAGATGGAGTTTCACCATGTTGGCTAGATTGGTCTTGACCGCCTGACCTCAGGTGATCCGCCCACTTTGGCTTCCCAAAGTGCTCGCTCAGGCATGAGCCACCACAATTGGCCTCTATAGTCCTTTTATTGTTGGGAGTGTAAAGACACTAACTTTGGACTTTGAAAAGTTGAGCGTGGATAATAAAATTTCAAGGGTAAACACTAAAAGGATAGAGAGTGTATAACTTCCAAATTACCAGAGAGAATTCAGAAACCTAAAAAATATACAACCAATGTAAAACAAACAAACAAAAAAATTTAAGTGACATGGGCCAGGGAGGTGGGATGAGAAGTGAGACAAGTAGAAATCACACATAAAAAATGGTAGAAATTCAAAAGTGTCAGTAATCACACAAAAAAAGCAAATGAATTAAATGGTCCCATTGAAAGCACAGATAGAGTGATTAAAGTAAATCTACCTCTGTGAGGTTTGCACGAGAAATACAAAAGGACACAGAACATTTGGAAGTAAAAGTATAGAAATAGTAATCAGGCAAACAGTAACAACATCAAAAACTGGTTTTGCTATGTTAATGTCAGGCTAAATAGACTTTAAAGCAAAATGCATTACTAGAGATAAATAAGATCCATTTACCATTCAGTTTGAATTCTAAACATAATAAATCACTTTTAATTTAATGGGCATGTCTAAAAGACCCCCGACAACTGAAAAGTATATATTCTCTTAGAATTAAAACATACTTAGAACTGAATGACGTAAATACGCCACATATGTGATCCAGTATCTACAAGAAAATGTGTAACCTTAAATGCTTTTATTTGAAAAGAAGACCATCATTATCGTGCTATTTGAGTGTCCTCACACATGGAGGCTGGCTTCCCCTGGAACAAGGAATCCAAGAGTAAGAACAAATTGATATACAGCTTAAGAAGTTAGGAAAAGGAAATCATAAGAACCCAAAAGAAATTAAGTAAAAGGGAGGAAGTAAGGATAAAATCAGAAAATAATATTTTATGTAGCACTTTCTGTGTGCTAGGCACTGTACTCAATTTTAGCATTTATTAACTTAAAAAATATCACCGGCTGGGTGCAATGGCTTATGCCTGTAATCCCAGCACTTTGGGAGGCTGAGGCGGGAGGATCAAGAGGTCAGGAGATTCAGACCAGCCTGACCAACACGGTGAAACCCCATCTCCACTAAAAATAGAGAAATTAGCCTGGTGTGGTGGTGGGTGCTTATAATCCCAGCTACTCGGGAGGCTGAGGCAGGAGAATCGCTTGAATCCGGGAGGCGGAGGTTGCAGTGATCCGAGATTGAGCCACTGCACTCCAGCCTGGAGGCAGAGTGAGACTCCGTCTAAAAAAACAAAAAACAAAAACAAAAAAAACACAAATTTTGATTTTTAGGAGAAATGATGATGAAAATTTACAAACCTCTGGTATGATTGATCAAAAAGAGAGGAGGAGGGATCCAAACAGTAATAGATATGAAAATGAGAACATTATAGGTATGGCAGAGATTAAATATATAATAAGAGTATATTATAAGACTGGGCAACAAGGTGAAGCTCTGTCCCTACAAGAGAAAAATACAAAAATTAGCCTGTTGGGGTGGTGCATACCTGTGGACCCAGCTACTTGGGAGGCTGAGGTGGAAGGATTGATTGAGCCTGGGAGGTCAAGGTTGCAGTGAGTCATGATTGCACCATTGCACTCCACCCTGGGCAACAGAGAGACCCTGTCCCTTAAAAAAAAAAAAAAAAAAAAGAATATATTATAAACAACTATAAGCCAACATATATGAAAACTTGCATCAAATGAACCACTTTCCAGGAAAAAAATATAACTTAACAAGACTGATTCAAGAAGAAATAAAAACCCTGAATAATCCTATAATAATTAAGGCATTTAAGCAATAGATAAAAAATCAGGTCCAGGTGGTTTCACCAGTGAGTTTTCACATACATTCAAGGGCCAAATAATTCCAACTTATGCAAATCAATTTAGAGTATAGAAAAGGGTAAGTCACTCCCAACTAATTTCTTGAAACTAGCAAAATTCTTATAAAACTTGACTAAAACTTTATGAATAGAAAAATTATAGGTCATAATCACTCAGTAATATAGATGCAAAATTCTAATAAAATGTTAGAAAACTAAATTTGTAATGTTTAAAACCAACAATACCTTATGATCAAGTTCGGTTTATCTTAGGAATGCAAGCTTGGTTTAACATTGGAAAATCCACCAACATTATTAATCATATTTGTATATTAATGAAAGATAATATGTTTATTCACATGAGTACAATGCATATGATAAAATTCAATATCAATTTATTTTTTACAAAAATTAATTAATTAATTAAATTTTTTTCTAAAGAGGGAGTCTTACTTCATTGCCCCGGCTGGTCTCAAACTCCTGACTTCAAGTGATCCTCCCACCTTGACCTCCCAAAGTGAATTCACTATTTAAAAAATCTTTTAAGCCAGGTGCAGTGGCTCACGCCTGTAATCCCAGCAGTTTGGGAGGCTGAGGAGGGCGGATCAGAAGGTTAGGAGATTAAGACCATCCTGGCTAACATGGTGAAACCCCATCTTTACTAAAAAATACAAAAAATTAGCCGGGCATGGTGGCATGCACCTGTAGTTCCAGCTAATCAGGAGGCTGAGGCAGGAGAATCGCTTGAACCCAGGTGGTGGAGGTTGCAGATCGTGCCTGGGCAACAGGGCAAGACTCTCTGTCAACAACAACAACAAAATCTTTTATAAAGCTAGACATAGAGGTGAACTTCCTCATCTGATAAAGCCTCTACAAAGCTCTTTGTATTAGTTACCCACTGAAGCATAATAAATAACCCCCAAAACTTGATAGCTTAACACAAACACATTTATGATCTCATACAGTTTCTATGGGTGAGAAATTTGGGCAGCTTCGCTGAGGGCTCCCAGCTTTGTATTTCCCACAATGCTACAGTCAACACTGGCTAGTACCGCAGTTATCTGACTGTTTGACTGGGGCTGGAGGACCCTCTTTCAAGGCGGGTGATTCACAGAGCTGGCAAATTGATGTTGGCTGCTGGCAGGAGGCCTCCTTGCTGCTGTGACCCTTCCATAGGGCTGCTTGAGGGTCCTTCCAGCACAGCAGCTGGCTTCTTCCAGAGCAGGCAAACCAAGAGACAGCAAGATGGAAACAGTATCTTTTTTTTTTTTTTTTTTTTGAGGCAGAGTTTCGCTCGTTACCCAGGCTGGAGTGCAATGGCGCGATCTCGGGCTCACCGCAACCACCGCCTCCCGGATTCAGGCAATTCTCCTGCCTCAGCCTCCTGAGTAGCTGGGATCACAGGCACGTGCCACCATGCCCAGCTAATTTTTTGTATTTTTAGTAGAGACGGGGTTTCACCATGTTGACCAGGATGGTCTCGATCTCTTGACCTCGTGATCCACCCGCCTCGGACTTTCCAAAGTGCTGGGATTACAGACTTGAGCCACCACGCCCGGCCGGAAACAGTATCTTTTATAACCTAGCCTCAGAAGACACACACGGCCATTTCTGCAATATCCTATCACACAGGTGAGCCCTCTTCAGGTATGGGGTGTGAACATCACTAGGCAAAGATCACTTGGAGCCATATAGAGACTGGCTATCACAATGTCATGTCAAATATCTTCTTTCATAGTAAAACACTAAAATTATTCCTTTTAATTTCATGAACAAGACAAAAGTTGCCACTATCATTATTTCTATTCGATCGAACTAGAGGTCTTAAGTGACGCAGTAAAACTCTTTATATTGTTAGGAGTGTTATTGTTAGAACAAGAAATGAAAGGAAGAAACAGTCACTATTCTCAGATCACATATGTCAGGTGTCCCCAAACTTTTTACACAGGGGGCCAGTTCACTGTCCCTCAGACCACTGGAGGGCCGCCACAGACTGTGCTCCTCTCACTGACCACCAACGAAAGAGGTGCCCCTTCCTGAAGTGCGGCGGGGGTGGGGGGGGCGGATAAATGGCCTCAGGGGGCCGCATGCGGCCTGCGGGCCATAGTTTGGGGACGCCTGACATATGTCAATATAAAAAACGCAAACCAATATCCCACAAAATGTTAGAATTAAAGTGAATAATGTTTCTGAATACAAAGTGCATATTAAAAAATCATGTGTGCCAGCAACAACCAGAAAGTACAATTTCAGGACCAGGCTCCTCACCCTCTCACCTTTCAGAGTCTTCAATGTCTATTATTTCACTCTGTGTGTCTATGTGTACTCAGTGTTAGCTCCCACTAACAAGTGAAAACGTGCTGTTTTTTGCTTTTTGCTTCTGAGTCATTTCAGTAAGGATAATGGCTTCCAAAACATCTTATTGAATGATGAAATATTAGAAGCATTTCCACCAAAATAGGATAAGATCAGGAGGCCCATTACTATCAGCAATATCATATTCAAGTTTAGTCAATGCAACAAAAGAAGAAAAAGAATAGAGAAATAGAAATATTGAAAAGAAAAGGCAATTTGGTAATAGCGATTAACATTTTAAGTATATATATTCACAAGTTTTAGGAAGGGAAGCAAACACAGTTTTTCCCTCTCACTACTGGAACCCCACCCTATTATAAAGGTGACAAATAACATAGAAATAAATAAAACTCACAGTGGTGAAAAAAATGAATGGGCCCATCAGCAAATGAAGCTGTCAACCAACTTTTTGAAGTTAGAGATAAGGAAAGGGCAATGAAACCAGAAAGAAGCAGCTACTGCCTAGGGTTTGTGTGGAGGGGGAGGCAGCCAAGGGCACTGAGCAGTCCACAGGAGGAGCTTTTAGCTGGAGGCCCCAGATACAACAGAGGGAGCAAGTGAGATGTGAGGCTTATTGATTAAAAGTCTGTACATAGAACAGCCGGCCCATCAGTTTCACTCCCCCTTCATCAGTCAAGCACCTGCCCCTCCAGTAAATAATTGATGACTTCTCCTCAAAATAACTCAAATGGCTCAATTAGAAAGGGCTCAATACCCAGAATGCAGGCTCCGGAATCACAGAACTTTCCATCATCTGTTGTGTGGGATTTGACCACCCAGGTAAAAGGGTCCAAAGTGATAAAATCTGAAATTAGACAACAGCTGAATATGAGTACAAGGTTTGCTGCAGGGTTTTTGGGGGTGTTTTGGTTGTCGTTGTTTTGAGACAGGGTCTCACTCTGTCTCCCAGGCTGGAGTACAGTGATGTGATCATGGCGCACTGCAACCTTGACTTCCCAGGCTCCAGTGATCCTCCCACCTCAGCCTCCAAAGTAGCTGGGACCACAGGCAGGCACGAGTCACCACGCCAGATTCACCACCTTTGACCATGCATGAGTCACCACCTTTGTATTTTTGGTAGACACAGAATTTTGCCATGTTGATTAGGCTGGTTTCAAACTCCTGAGCTCAGGTTTTCCGCCTGCCTTGGCCTCCCAGTGCTGGGATTACAGGCATGAGACACTGCCTGCCTGTTGGAGTTTTTAGAGTGAAATGTTTCAAGGTAAGTGTCCTGTGTGTTATGGGCTGAGTTGTGTCCTTCCAAAAGATATATCAAAGCCTTAAGCTCCACTACCTCAGCATGTGGCTTTATTTGGACATAGAGTTGTTGTGGCAGATGTAATTAGACAATTTAACACGAGGTCATGCTGGAGTACTGTTGGCTCTTAATCCAACACAAATAGTGTCCTTCTCAGAAGAAAAGAGGTCAAGGGCAGTGGCTCACACCTATAGTCCCAATACTTGGGAGGCCAAGATGGAAGAATCACTTGAGGCCAGGAGTTTGAGACCAGCCTGGGCAACATAGTGAGACCTTGTATCTCAAAAATATGTAAGAATTGGCCAGGTGTGGCGGTGTGCACCTGCAGTCCTAGCTACTCAAGAGGCTGAGGCAGGAGGATCACTTGTTCCTAGGAGTTCAGGGCTGCAGTGAGCTATGATCGCACCACTGCACTCCAGCCTGGGGGACAAGCAAGACATGGTCTCTAAAAATAAATAAATAAATAAAAATTAAAAAAAAAAAAAACAGAAGAAGAAAGGAAAAAGAAGATGAAGAAGAAGGAGGAGGAGGAAGAGGAGGGAGAGGAGGAGAAGAAAGGGAGCACACCGTGTGATGACAAAGGCCGAGACTGAAGTGATGCATCCGTAAACCAAGAAATGCCAAGGATCGCCAGCAGCACCAGAAGCTAAGAGAAACGCCCTCCTCTAGTATCAAGGTGATTACAGTAGCAATACTTTAATTCAAACTGAAATAAATTTAAAAGTTGCCTTTTTTTTGTTGTTATTCTCTTCTTTTCACAGGTGTTGAAAAAGTTGCCTTTTAAATGCCCAAAGAAGAACAACAAAAAAAGAAATAAAAAACTGCCAATTCCTTTATTAAACTGAAAACAACCTAAATATGGAGCAAAATCAGATTACTTGTAACCTTCCAATTTATACTATCCTGCTCTTTAAAAAATTGAAAGAGAGATCTTTAGACCCTAACATAGGAAGTTGTATATTATTAAATGAGAAAAGCAATATGTAAAATATAATTTATATAACCTCATTTTTGTGAAAAATATGTATATACACATTTACATATGCGTATAAAACCTCCTGATAGAACATCTAAAACTTCGCTGCTGTCATCCTAGAGGGGAGAAGGCAGGTCATCAAAGGGAATTTGCACTCTTTATTTCTGTCATATTTAAGTTTTTATTATAAGAATATATTAATTTTGTGCAAAACAATAAAAGTAGGCCAGCCGTGGTGGCTGACGCCTGTAATCCCAGCACATTGGACCAAGGTGGGATCATCTTGTGAAGCCAGGAGGTTGAGACCAGCTTGGACAGCATAGTGAGACCCTGTCTCTAAAAATAAATAAATAGATAAACAAACAATGAAAGTCTTAACTTTTCCCTTTGTGGAAGAAATTCTAAGGGGATGGGACAGTACCTCAATGAACTCATTTTAAATCAGCTCTTCCTTTTCACACACAAACTGCCCAAATCTGCTCTACCACCCAATGAATTTTTGCATCCTTTAGGAGTTCTCTAGTCAAATAAATGGCAAAAACTGTGGTCAGAGAAGAGTCAAGGCTGAAATCCAGGAGCCATTGCTCCTTACACCTAGGACCTGACTCTTGGCCTGAAATAGACTCTGCTACTCCCTTTCTGAATGAAGAGAGAAAGAATAACCTAAAGTTGTTTGCGCAGGAAGCACAGCTGACCAAGCTCATCTCACAATAAGATTTGGAATCCCAAATAAAGACTTGGTCTAGAAGATTCCATGTGGACAACAAAATTACACAGTTAAGATATTGAGGTAAAGACCTCTAAATCATCTGGCCCGGGTAATACAGAAAGTGAATTTTTGTATTAATTCTTTATTTTCTGGTTCAGTCTAGCCAGGGAGGGTTTTGGAGCAAGAGGAACAAGGGTAAAAGAAGAGAACAGGCCGGGCGCGGTGGCTCAAGCCTGTAATCCCAGCACTTTGGGAGGCCAGGGTGGGTGGATCACGAGGTCAAGAGATCGAGACCATCCTGGTCAACATGGTGAAACCCTGTCTCTACTAAAAACACAAAACATTAGCTGGGCATGGTGGCACATGCCTGTAATCCCAGCTACTCAGGAGGCTGAGGCAGGAGAATTGCCTGAACCCAGGAGGCGGAGGTTGCGGTGAGCCGAGATCGCGCCATTGCACTCCAGCCTGGGTAACAAGAGCGAAACTCCGTCTCAAAAAAAAAAAAAAAGAAGAGAACAAAGACCGTTGTCTCAGGCAGACCTTAAGAAAGGTGATGTGGCTGCTAAAATAGAAGGTGTGAAAATAGAAAGAATGATTAAGACCTAGTATTCAATAGCACAACAGGGTGACTATCTTCAATAATAGTTTCACTGTACATGGTAACTAAGAGTATAATCAGATGGTTTGTAACACAAAAGATTAATTCTTGAGGTGATGGATACTCATTTACCCTGTTGTGGTTATTATGCATTCATTGTATGGCTGTATCAAAATATCTCATGTAATCCATAAATATATACACCTACTATATAGCCACAAACATTAATTGAAAATTTAAAAAAAAGATGGGGCCATATGGCCACATGGACATCAGTCTGGAGCCCTTTGAGGATCCCCAGCACTGTTGCTGAGGCCACCCTCCTCCCTAGGGAAACAGAAGGAATAGAGTCCCAGAGGAGTGTGCGCAAGGGCCTGGGTCCCCTCCTGGCTCCACCACCCGAGTTTAAGAAAGTAGGGATTTTGAGATTAGTTTTGTGTGCCTATTGAAATCTCTTCCCTTCTTCAAAACTCAAATTCTACCTTCTTCAGAAAGCCTCCCTTAAATAAGTCTACACTATATAGGCAGTTTGTAGCTATTTAATCGTTTATTAAACTGCATTCTTTTATTGTCACCTTACTAGGCTGTAAATGTTGTTACAGCAAAAATCACGTTTTGGTATTTAAAAATTTCCGCAATGCCTAGTGTAGCGTCGAGACTAAAACAGGCATTCAGTAAGTAATTGTGTGATGGAAAAGTTGAAAGGAAGAAACAACCATCAGGCTTCCTGAAGTTTCTAGCCTTTCTAACTTAGAGAGAGAATACACTAGATGGTAGGACTGCATCTCCACATTCTCAAACCAGAGGGCGGAGGTTCACCTGCACCTGGTGTATTTTTTTTCTGGAAAAAAGCTATCCTGAATGCAAATTCAGTCTCAAAGTGCTATAAAGGACAACCAGGAAAGCACAGTGCCTTCTGGATCCCTTTTAGGGGACCAGGCTGTGTTTATGTGTGTGTGTGTTTGTGTCTGTGTGTGTGTGTCTATGTGTGTGCGTGTGTGTGTGTCTGTGTAAGTGTGCATGGGTGGGGGAAGGTTGTGGTATGGTAGGAGGGGATAGGAAAGAGGGGTGTGCGTGTGTGTGTGTGTGTATATGTGTGTGTGTGTGTGTGTAAGCGTGCATGGGTGGGGGAAGGTTGTGGTATGGTAGGAGGGGATAGGCAAGAGGGAGGTAAGAGACTCCACGCGGTGATTATGTGCAGGGGATTTGCTATGTCTCTTCCCCCTGCTTCTTTCTTTGTCCCCTTTCTCCTGGTCCCCTTCTTCTGCATTTGTCTGGGAGGATCCTGGAGTGTTCTTTTGATTGACTCAATCTTTCTCTAGCACTTGAGTTCCGATTGGCTGAAGGTCTTAGAGGGAGGAAAAAAAAAAAAACTTTAATTAAGTAGATAATCTCTCCTTTGCACGTTTGGCAGCTCCATTTCACCTCCCCTTAACTCTGTTTGGGATCGCTTACACACCAAGAAAGTTGGGCTTTGAGAATTCCATCCCACTGCCACTGAGGAGAATATTTCTCCATCTTGCCTATCCATCTCCCAGTTTTTTTAGAATTTTCTCTAGCTGTTACTCCAGAGGATTATGTTTCTTTCAAAGCCTTCTGTGTACATCTCTCTTTTTACCTGTGTCCTCCAACTCAGCCACAGCTGGTAAGTAACCGGACCCTTACCTGAAACTGGGAACAGGTAAGTGTATGTAATATGTTGGATAAAGCTCATTTCATTTCCAGAAATGTAGGAAGGC
Organism: Saimiri boliviensis; assembly: GCF_048565385.1. Lineage (NCBI taxonomy): Eukaryota > Metazoa > Chordata > Mammalia > Primates > Cebidae > Saimiri > Saimiri boliviensis. Next base: position 85,029,265 of record NC_133460.1, read on the forward strand.
TTGAGATCTCTCCTATGAAAAACTGTTCTATGGAGTAGGGCTCTTTCTAAATTTGTGGCTGATTTAGTGAATCTTTAGGACCCTTACCAATAAAGGACTAATAATGGGAGGAGGAGTTCCTATTTTTATAAATTGCTATTCCACAAATCTTCCAAGTGATGTGGGGGAAAATGGACAGCAGCCCCCCCCCTCCTTTTTTTTTTTTAAAACCAAATCCTGATGTCGGCCTTGTGGAGAGGAGGACAGTAGTTCAAAGCAAGTTCTATTTATTGAATCTGATCTTCAGGTGAAGTCTGGAGACAAAATTTAATGAGCTCTTACTTTGGACTGTCTGACTTTATTTTTGTTTTCAGGATATTTTAAGTAATTGCTCAAATTGTCATTTTCTAGACATAAAAAATGTTATGTAAACTACTAAGTGGGCATTGGGTTAACAAACATGTTTGAAACTAAATATTTTAGAAATATAAATGTCTCAACACATTTATTTAATTTGTTCAATTTACAAACATTTCTAAATTGCTCAGAAAATCAGATAAAGTATATGGAAGTGCTTTGTAAATTATAAACAGAAATGCTAAAGAATATCATCACCATTCTCATTTATCTCTTGGAAACCACATAAACTATCTATACATGCAACTGTTCATAAGCAAATACACAAGTACCCAATAACATACAGAATGCAGGATGCTAGGGTGTTTGGAGTTGCTCTCCAGTTCAGATATAAGCTCAGTCTCTCTCTTCATCATCTCTCATTTTGACCATCTATTTAACTAAGATATAAATCCAATTGCTACGCAAACTGTTGAGGAAGCAAGAAAAGAAATTTCTTTGCTGAGATAAGCTTCCTGTGAGAATGGAAAATATATTTTTATCGTAAATGAGTGTAGCCATCTTTATTGGAATGTTGATAAGTATGCCAACTTCATAAAACTATTTGCAAGTTAATACAATAATTTGCAACATTTCTAATTATAAGCAGAATCACCAATTAGTACATTTTTAATTGGCATTTTAATTAAATATTTCAACATTAAAAAAAAAGTCTCTCTTCTCTCCCCCTCATGAGAACAAAAAGACAAAAGGGAGAGGAGACTATTTCAGAGCATTTCTACTGATGTTCATGGTGTTCTTCAGCTGATTCAGTATCAGCAAAAGAGAAACACGAGATTCCTTTTCCTAGTCACCAGGGCACTGTGAATTGTTCTATAAAAAATACCTTTACTGTGTGTTCCCTTCCCTGCTGGAGGGGGTCATGTTCATTTCATTCCGATACTGACACAGCCACACTGAAAGGTGGCTGGGTTGCTTGTCTGTCCAAATTCAAGTGTCTGGATTCAAAAAGAAAAAAGAAAAAAGAGATGTGAAAGAAAGTTCTAATTTAAAAAACAGGGTTTAAGAACCCCTCCTCCCCTTGCCTGACTTTGAGGAGAAAAATGTAAAAATCTCCTGTATAATACAATTAGATTTTAATTGCTTTTTCCTATAAGCCCCAATTTAAATTAAACATTTGTACTTCATCAAGAATCTGTGGTGGCATTTGAAAAGTCACTTTTAAATTTCACGTTAAATCTTGATTATGCTTCTAATGAAACTATCAGGGTTTTGCATAAGGTTGTCTTCCCCTTTATGCCATGCAGAGAAATTTGACCAACCACAGCCTTTGAAATGCTTCTCTTAATACTTCATTATCAACCTTTTTTGTAAGGACCTCAAAAGCATTTAACAAATAGAGAATCACAATTTCTGCTTGTCTATTCAATTGTAGGCCTGCCTGAAATTACTGTCTAAAAAAGTCCATCAGCAGATGGGCTTGAAAAGGCGAGAATAATGATGAGATTCCCCTATCATATGCAGTTTTACTAGGTAAATCAGTACAAGATAAGTTTTTTGAAAAGTATTTGCTACAGTTTTTTATAGTTGGGACACTTCCGAGGAGAACTGTCTTTTAGTAACTTGAGAAAATTCTTTCCTTTGAATTTATTTGTCTTAATCCTTATGGCTCCAAAGAAAGAGAATGAGAATGCAGGATAAGCCAAGCAGATGATGATGATTATAATGGTGGCCAGAGAGGAACCAATTTGATTTTTCTTCCAATGCACTTAATCATCTGGAATGAGCAGGCCTAGAAACTGTTTTGCCTTAACTGGTCGGCCCCATCTTACTCCAAATGATATCTCATAATGACACTGGGTCTTACCCAGTTCTGTTCATTTCTCGCTCTCTCCCCACCTAAGTTGGTCACCACCAAATCAGAAGGATGCCCCTGGACACAAAAGTAATCGGTAGTTCTGCTCTCATTCTTCAACAGAAGCTACCACCTCCACTTCTTTCCAAAGGTCTGCAGCAGGAATTTAAAAGAGTCCATTTCTCTTCTGCATTAGGAAAAGAATTTGTCTAAAATCTTCGGATTTTAAGGCAGCTTTTGAAAAACACTAATATTTTGGTCCTCTACATTTATGTTTTAGAGTAACCTTTCTATGGCTCTTGAAATCTCATCTGATAATGACATGTGGGATTCCTGACTGGCGAAGGAATCGGTTATTGGAGAAGGGTCTTTGAATCCATATTCTCACCAAGCATTGTGTAGAGCTGAAATTATTGTTTTCCACACTATGTGCTACTACTTTTAGGTGCATGTTATGAACAATAAAATACAAACTAATTTACAAATTACTGAATTTATACGGGGGTTCTGTCATAAGTTTTTGCCATGTTGAGGTTTTCTCACAAACAAATACAAAAAAGCCGAATATGATCAAGTGAGGATCCACTAAAACTGTCACGATAGGAGCGGATTTTCATCCTTAAAGAGACTGGGAATCTCCGAAGTCAGATAAATAAAACGTAAGGTGTAACAAAAGAAAAAAAAGGGAGAGAGAGAGAGAGAGAGAGAGAGAGAGAGAGAGAGAAAGTAAGGTGTGAGGAGCTGCTTTGGAATCTGGGAAAAAAAATATGACAGTACAAAAGAGTAATTTAAAAGCATCCCTGGTTCATTTAAAAAAAAGTTCCTGATCCATTAAAAAAAAAAAAAAGCTGGGATTTGTGGAGTAGCTCTGAGGTGAGCTACATCAGCTGCACTGTAGGAAGGCCTGAGGGCTTTGAGAATTCCCAGGTTTCTCGCTGATGGCCTCCGCAACTTGAGCCCTATGTGTTTCCTTCTAGAATCTCTATTTCTCTTGTCATGAAAGACAATAGCTCTTATATTACAATTATTAATAACAACAAAGGCTGTGAGGGTCCTGGGAAAAGACACTTCATTACAGCTCTTCTTATGAAACTAGTTTTGTTCAAGAAGGATACTCTAAGATGCATCTTTGTTTCAGTTTTTCGTGGATAGCAATATGACACAAAGAAGGATCTCCTTTGTGTGATACTACATAGTGACAAATGAGGCATTAAAAAAGGACCAGACGAAAAGGAGTTTGAATCCAAACCCTCTCTCTTCCATGGAAAGATATTTCTTTTTTCTTTTCTTTTTCCCAACTGGGAAAATTGGTTTAATGCTGCTCTATATTGGACAGTACTATTATCTCTTAGGACTATTAATAAAATTCCTTTTTTCTGGGCTCCAGTGACGCTCGTCTATTTTCATCAGAAAAGTGGGGGAGAATTCATATGGCTTAGAAAACGAGGTCAATATAATTTTTCTTAGGATAAATCTTTATTTTTCAGAAAGTGGATTTTTTTTTTTTTTCACTCGGTAAAGGATCAGGCTGGGTTAACAGCTGGGGGAAACACTGAGCTTGGGTCACATAAATAACATTCCCCATTGCGTCCCACTTGAAATATACCTGCACTCCTAGGACCTCTCAACGGAAACTACCATCCACTTTGGGCAGACGCTTCAGTCTCATTATAAGCTAAACTTTTATGGTTTGTTTTTCTCAATCTTTATTGTAAGCCCCTGTTATTGATCATTTCATTTCTCTGTATGCTTCTTAGGTTAGAGTTTTCTCCAAGCCCAGAGAAAATCAGATCATAAGGGGATCATTGAAATTCACCATCATCAGACCAGTCCAAACTTGCTTTTAAAAACTAGGTTGTTTTTGCAACTTCAGCAGCCTATGGTACTGGCACATTATGGGGCTATATTCCAGTAGTCCCAATAAGACCCTGTAAGACGGTCGATAGGTCAGTCTTTCTCTGCAGCTCTGTAGATGAAATTCTTATACTCTCCAGGCCAAACTGACACCATCCTACTTTAGGAGGAATTTCCCCTTCATTCAAAACTGCAATTACCTTTTGCTGCTATGAATTTCAGTCCTTTTCCTGTACTCAGTTTCTTTAGGTTTATCATACACACTTTGAAGTTTCCATTCCTTATTGATATCTAGGATACTAAATAGTGAACCAGGAGATTGTCCACATTATCCTGTGTGGCATTTCCTCACCTTAATCCAAGGCATCTGGTGGAGCCCGGATTCTGAAGATTATTGCTTTTCAGGATAATTGGGTTTGTTTTAAAATTTTAATATTATGGGAAAAAATATGTTTTTTCAAAGGCTGAGAACAGCATGTATAACAAACCCCAATAACTCAGCTTTAACTGTTATCAATCTCTGACCAATCTTATTTCATCTATACTTTCTGTAGCATTTTTAACTGCATATAGTTCTCTTAGTCTAAACTTCCAAACTACCATGGTTCAAAATAGGAGGAAGAGGGATAGCAAAAAAGATTATCTATCCTGTGTCTGAGAGATCCAGGCCACTAGTTAGAATGAAGTTTGGGGAACATTGTACATTTCTCCCATTGTCCTTGGGAGAAAATCAAGAATACAAACTAGCAAAAGGGAGTAAGCCATTCAAATGCATGTTTGAGTTTATTTCTATTGGACCTGTGGCTGGTTAGCGAAGACAGTAGAAATTGATGGTTGGATCAGATTGCGGAGAGACCATTTTACCATCTATTTGGATTTAATTCCATTAAGTGGTAAAAATGGCACTAAAGCACCAAAACCTGTTAATTTTCCAATCTTAAACTGTTCACCTAGTTGTTTTAGAGGATAATTCTTAGAGTTACCATGTAGACCTACCTTCCTGATACTGATATAAACTGGTATTGTATCCATCAATGCAAAACATAAATATTTTCTAAAGTCTGTACTGCAGGGACCAAGGCAACAAGATCAGAAAACAAAACAGAATTCTCTGCCTCCGTCATGACTGCAGAAAAAGTTCCTGTGATCTCAGGCTTTCTGGGAATGGTGGCTTGAGCTGTTCTTAGCAGCTCTCACTTAGAGACTGAGGAAAGGATCCTGAGTATAGCTTAACCCCGCAGCAGTCCTCATTTAGATGCTAAGTGCTGACGTGATTTTCTGTAGCTTAGTATTTCTCAGCAGGGCTTGCTACAATACACAAAGAAAGAAGGAAATGAGGACAGGGAAGATATCCTATCACTATACAATATCCTGAAATACGCTGGGCGCGGTGGCTCAAGCCTGTAATCCCAGCACTTTGGGAGGCCGAGGCGGGTGGATCGCGAGGTCGAGAGATCGAGACCATCCTGGTCAACGTGGTGAAACCCCGTCTCTACTAAAAATACAAAAAATTAGCTGGGCATGGTGGCGCGTGCCTGTAATCCCAGCTACTCAGGAAGCTGAGTCAGGAGAATTGCCTGAACCCAGGAGGCGGAGGTTGCGGTGAGCTGAGATCGCGCCATTGCACTCCAGCCTGGGTAACAAGAGCGAACTCTGTCTCAAAAAAAAAAAAAAAAAAAAAAAAAAAAAAAAAAAAAAAAAAAAAAAAATCCTGCAATACAAATGACATAGCAGTTGCAGGGGAAAAGATGACCCCCTGAACATTTGTGATTTGTGATTCACTTCCGAAGGAATCTGCCAGAGCTTCTTTTGCAAAGATCCACGGTACAGACTTGTCCTGTGGGACAATTGGCTTGCAAGACTTGTTTTGTCTTTTCATATTTTAGGGCACTGAATTAGTACATAGAAAATTAACATTTATAAAAAACATTTTTAGAATGATTTACAGGGCTGAACTCCCTCTGAAGAAACAGATGGTGAACTAGATAGGGGAATATGACCAAAAGCTACGCATTCTCGAATGTTCCTTTCTATACTCATCTGGAAAAATACCTTTGGCCAGGTGCAGTGGCTCACGCCTGTAATCCCAGCACTTTGGGACGCCAAGGTGGGCGGATCACCTGAGGTCAGGAGTTCAAAACCAGCCTTGACTAACATGGCGAAACCTTGTCTCTACTAAAAATACAAAAAATTAGCTGGCTGTCATGACATCTGCCTATAATCCCAGCTACTAGGGAGAATGAGGCAGGAGAGTCGCTTGAACCTGGGAGGCAGAGGTTGCAGTGAGCTGAGATTATGCTATTGTACTCCAACCTTCCAATCTGGGCAACAAGAGCGAAACTCTCCAAAGAAAGAAAAGAAAGAAAGAACAAAAGAAAGAAAGGAGGGAGGGAGGGAAGGAGGGAGGAAGGGAAGGAAGAAAGGAAGGAAGGAAGGAAGGAAGAGACCTTCCTTTGTTCCCAGTCTCCACTGCAATCATTTCTCTTTTTTCTTTCAATGCTGTCCTCCTACAACAAGTCAGCACTAGCCGCCCCTAACTCCTCACGCTCTGCAATCTGGCTTGTGTTCTACCGCCCTGCTGAAATAGATCCCTCCACTGATACCAGCTTTGTTCCCTCTTGACACATTTTTAAGTAGGAGGAAATTTGTCTTTGAAAGTCTGAGTACTTCTTTTCAAGACTTCAGATACCTTGTAACTTCTACTCCTAATTCCCTTCCCTAGTTAAATAGGAAAGCCTGATTTCAGTACTGTAGAATGGGTAAGAATTAGTCATGCTTTTCACCCTTGAAAAAAAATTTTGCATTTTAAACTCAACTCTCTCAAATTGTATAGTGAATAGTTCCTAGTTCAAATACCCTCAGGGATGATCAGATAAGGGTAATGAAGAAAATCTGGGACCAATGGGATATTATTTCATGGTTATTTGTAATTCCTACTTTCCATGTAATTGTGCGTGTGCGCAAGTGTGAACATGCCTTTGTGTGTGCCGTTCACATGTGTTCTATAGGTCAGAAGCTGTGGAACAGAGACAGTCACATGGAAACTCACTCAGAAGAGCTATCTCTGGGCTCTTTCCAGCCCAAGGCATTTTGAGAGTTCTATGGAGTGAAAAGCTAATGTCAGAACTTTCTAAGAGAAAGCTGCTATCACTGGAGCACCTTCCAGCTATAGCTCCAGGCAGTTTCCCTACTCCATACCCTCCCCTTAGCCTTTAACCCTGTACTCCTTTTTTTTCTTTTTTTTTCTTTTGAGTGTGAGTTTTGCTCTTTTCAGCAGGCTGGAGTGTAGTGGCACAGTCTTGGCTCACTGCAGTCTCTGCCTCCTGGGTTCAAGAGATTCTCCTGCCTCAGCCTTCCAAGCAGCTGGGATTACAGGTGCCTACCACCACACCTGGTTAATTGTTATATTTTTAGTAGAGACGGGGTTTCACCATGTTGGCCAGGCTGGTCTCAAACTCCTGATCTCAGGTGATCTGCCCACCTCAACTCCTCAAAGTGCTAGGTTTACAGGCATGAGCTACCACACCTGGCCAGAACCTTAGTTTTTTTTTAAAAACAGGAAAACTGTAACTTAAATCTAAGCTACATAAACCACTGGGATTCAAATGCATTGAGACATACCTGGCACACTTGTGGCACTGGCCTGTAAGAAGCTTGCTGCATCAGGCTGAGGAGCTTACTGGGAAAGAACGCTGTTGCTAAGGGGAGAGGAAGTCCAGCACACACATTTGGCCTCGTTGTGCAAAGGCAGATGTATGTCTAAATGTGGCATGGCATGGTACCTGGCACTCTGGTCCAGTGCCCATCTGTGGCATGGGCTATCCAGAATCAGGCATGTATTGTCACCATGACTGTGAAACTGCAAACCATACAATGTGATGTGGCAGAAACCATCTTGTGGGCTCTGCTAGTTTGGAGAACAGCCCCCAAAAAGGAAGAAACAGTTTAACGTGTGAATTGGTTAGTGGTTTAAACCCCTTGTCTACAACGAGATATACTAGACAGAGAATGGAAACTTGCCATTTTCTGTGCACTTCCTAATGTCATAAAATAATGTAAACTTCTTCAGATGGTAACAGGTAAAGAAGGGCTCTTTCTATGAATGTGTGTGTATCTATGGATAGTGAATGTTAGATAAACAAACAAACAATAAAAAAAAAAAAAAACCAGCCTAAGCACATAAATAAACAAAAGAAGATTGGAGGCTATCCAAGAGCTAAAAGAGAAGCTGTGGCATTTGTATTTGGGTTAATCTGAAGTCCCTCCCCTACCGTCCCAGCTTCCTGGGAAAAAGTTTTACTGTGGATCAGGCTGATTATGTACTAGGCAATTCAGAAGTCAAAGCTACCCAGGGGAGAAGCCACATAATTCAGAAAAGCATGCGTGTTTGAGGAGCTATAGTGCCCTAAATGAAAAAAACTTTAATTGTGGCTAGATTATAGCCACTAATGTGTTGCAAGGTTAGAAGATCCCTAGAGCAGCGAAGCAACAGAAAATGATAGAAAGTCTGCAGGGCTCTGCTTTGGACATTACCTGCAGCCTTACAACTACTAATGTATCTGTATCCATGGCTGGTTTTTTTTTTTTTTTTCTTTTAAGATGGGGTTTCACCATGTTGGTCAGGCTGGTCTTGAACTCCCGACCTCAGGTGATCTGCCCGCCTTGGCCTCCAAAGTGCTTGGATTACAGGCATGAGCCGCCATGCCCAGCCTCCACGGATGGTTTTTAACAGCTTGGAAAAGACATTCAGCAAGGAGAATAGCAAGGACCAAGACACACATTGAAAGGAAGGAGAAAGAACTTCTTTGTAAGTGTTCATATTAAAGGAGGAGGGGAAGGCAGGGACAGAGGGATGCAGTTTGACCACCAGCCTAGGTGGGATCAAGTGACAGGAGATGCTTCTTACAGTGAGACATTATTATGAGCTCTCAGAAAAGGTGGGGGTGATGATTGCTCTCCCATATTCTTACTGCTGGAAAATCAACTTGGGAGAAGCATGAGCCTTAGAAGCTTACAGGAAAAAGGATAGACCTAAGAGTGAGTTGCTTTCTTCAGGGTTGGTGACAAGCATGCACAGTAGGTCTAAGAATGTAAGATAATAGCTGTGGCCTTAAAAACTTCTGCGAGTGGAGGTAGTGAATGGCGGGGCTAGAGGACAGATAGCCCCAGGCAAAAACTTGGAATCCTTCTGGGTATATTGCCTCCCAACCCCCAGCAAATATTTGATTTCTAGTCTGGAAAGGTGTGCACAGGCAAGTCAGCAGTAATTGCTGGAAACACTGTAACACAAAGGAAAACTACAAAGAAGGAAACAGACCCATGACTAACGTAATCAGTGCAGCTAGAGGTCCAGTCCTTTCAGGCAATGAAAGCTTTGAGAACTACCAAAACCAGAAGACACCTCACCCAGATACAAAAAAAGAGAATGTTGCAGTTGGAGAGCCATTTTCCAGAAGAGTGTAGAAATAATCTAAGTCTCCCAGCCCCTCAAATTATTACTTAGGTATTAGACGCTTGCAAGCATCTCCCTGTTCTTTCTCTGGCCCGGTGTTTCTCAAGTGGACTACCTGCAGTATAACCATCTTGGGAACCTGGGCATGCAGCTCTCTACCACTCATTCTCCCTCCTCCCTGACAACTGCCACTGAACAAGAGCCTCTGGAGCTGGGGCCCAGGAGTCTGCATGTGCAATAAACTCCCCAAGAGGATTCCCATGCAATCTACATTTTGTACTTTACTGTCCTAGACTGATGAAAGACCTCTAAGCGAACACTAAAGCAAGACAGACACTACGAGGCCAGATGCAGTGGCTCACACCTGTAATCCCAGCACTTTAGGAGGCCAAAGTGGGCAGATTGCTTGAGGTCAGGAGCTCGAAACCAGCCTGGACAATATGGCAAAACCCTGTCTCTGCTAAAAATACAAAAATTAGCTGACAGTGGTGGTGCATAACCTGTATAGTCTCAGCTACTTGGGAAGCTGAAGCACAAGAGTTGCTTGAACCAGGGAGGCAGGGGTTGCAGTGAGCTGAGATCATGCCACTGCAGTGCAGCCTGGGCAACACAGCGAGACTCTGTCTCAAAAAAAAAAAAAAAAAAAAAAAAAAAAAAGACAGATACCACGAGATGGGAGTAGGGTAGGGAGAAGATCCAGTCCTATCTAGGTCAGGTAGTACGGCCACCCAACAGCTAATGGTAGTTGGTGGCGTGTGGTTGTTACACCCCTCACCACTGGGAATTACAGTAAGGCCAGGGACAATTCTGGGGAAGATGCTTTCACCAAAGTCACCCTCTTTAGGTACCTGGAGACAGCAATAGGGCTAGCTTCTGTCAGAGTCTTACTGAGGAATTATCTGCTTATCTGGCCAGATCCTAGTCCCCTTATTTGCTTTTAAGTCCATGGCAACTGCTAGCTCTCAAGGTAATCAGAAAGTGCACTGGTGCTTATTCTCCAGAGATCATTAGAGGGATGGAGGAAGTCCAGGGTAGTTGAGTCAGCAATGGCCAGAGTTCCATGGCCAATGCACACTGCTCCTAGGTGAGCAAGGCACTTTCAGTATGAGGTCCCTGAAGGCTGAACATGGAAAGTGTATCAGCGCAACTCTAGAGAGACAATTTAATACTTTTAAAAAAATCTCCCATTTATTTGCAAGCTTGGCACTCTTTGAAAAGATCACCCTTTGGGCTCACCAACTGTATTCAGCATAGCTGGCTACATCAGGAGAATGGGTAGGGATACAAGCCCCAGAAGTTTATCTAAATGAGTGACTGTGGAGTCTTCCCAAGAGTGCATTTGCTCTTAAGTAAGAGAATTGAGAAGTTCCAGCAATGAAGCTTGTCACTTGAATTTGTTACCAAGCTCCCTGGTTACAGACCAACAAAGTGGGTGGGAGGATTACTAGGAGGGGTGCTATAAGCCAAACCTAAAAAATATATATTTTACTAAAACTCTATAAGACCCTTTTACACAAGTGACTGTTTTGATACCTAAGCGGAAAAGTCAAACTCTAAATGGGGTCAAAAGACATTTGTTCTTTTTTTTTTTTTTTTTTTGAGACGGAGTTTCAATCTTGTTACCCAGGCTGGAGTGCAATGGCGCTATCTTGGCTCACCACAACCTCCGCCTCCTGGGTTCAAGCAATTCTCCTGCCTCAGCCTCCCAAGTAGCTGGGTCTACATGCGCGCACCACCACACCCAGCTAATTTTTGTATTTTTAGTAGAGACAGAGCTTCACCATGTTGACCAGGATGGTCTCGATCTCTTGACCTCGTGATCCACCCGCTTCAGCCTCCCAAAGTGCTGGGATTATAGGCGTGAGCCACCGAGCCCTGCCTGTTCTTTCTTAAAAAAAAAAAAAAAAAAAAAAAAAAAAATTAATGGATCCATTTTTTAGAGCAGACTTAAGTTTACAGAAAAAATGAGCAGAATGTACAAAGAGCTCAGTGGCACAACCTCGGCTCACTGCAACTTCTGCCTCCCGGGTTCAAGCGATTCTCCTGCCTCAGCCTCCCGAGTAGCTGTGATTACAGATGCGTGCCACCACACCACTAATTTTTGTATTTTTAGTAGAGACGAGTTTTACCATGTAGGCCAGGCTGGTCTTGAACTCCTGACCTCAAGTGATCCACCCACTCAGTCTCCCAAAGTGCTAGAATTACAGGCATAAGCCACCATGCTCAGACCAGAGAGCTTTTATATACAGTCATGCACTGCATGGTGACATTTTTGTGGATGGTGAATCGCATATATGACAGTGGTCCCATAAGATTATAATGGAGCTGAAAAGTTCCTATTGCTTAGTGACATGGTAGCCATCTGAACTTCGCAGCTCAACACATTACTCACGTGTTTGTGATGACGCTGGTGTAAATGAACTTACTGCGTTGCCAGTTGTATCAAAACATAGCACATATAATTATATATAGTACATAATACTTGATAATAAATGATTATGTTACTGGCTTATGTGCTTGCTACATTATACTTTTTCATTGTTATTTTAGAGTATCCTCTTTCTACCTATGAAAAGAAAAAAAAAGCTAACTGTAAAATAGCCTCAGGCAGGCCTTTCAGGAGTTATTCAGAAAAAAACATTAGCAGAGGAGATGACAGCTTCGTGTGTGTTATTGCCCCCAAAGACTTTCCAGTGGGACAAGATGTGTAGTTGGAAGACAGTGATATTGATGATCCTGACCCTGTGCAGGCCTAGGCCAATGTGTGTGTGTCTTGGTTAAAAGGTAAAAACATTAATAGAAAAAAGCTTAAAGAAAAAGGATGTAAAGAAAGAAAATATTTTTGTACAGCTGTACAATATATTTGTGTTTTAAGCTAAGTATTATTACGAGAGTCAAAAAGTTTAAAAAATTTAAAAGTTTACAAAGTAACAAAGTTACAGCAAGCGAAGGTTATTATTGAGGAAATTTCTAAAATAAACTTAGCTCAGCAGAGGTGTACAGTGCATATGAAATCTTCAGTAGTCTACAGTAATGTCCTAGATTTTCCCATTAACTCCCTCACTCACTGATTCACCCATAGCAACTTCCATTTCAGCAAGCTCCATTCACAGTGAGTGCCCTATAGAAGTACACCATTTAAAATATTTTTGTTTGTTTGTTTGTTTGAGACAGAGTCTGGCTCTGTTGCCAGACTGGAGTACAGTGGGTGCAATCCTGGATCACTGCAACCTTTGCCTTCCGGGTTCAAGGAATTCTCCTGCCTCAGCCTCTCGAGTAGCTGGGGCTACAGGCAAGCACCACCATGACTGGCTAATTTTTGTATTTTAGTAGAGTTGGGGTTTTACCATGTTGACCAGGCTGGTCTCAAACTCCCAACCTCAGGTGATACACCTGCCTCAGCCTCCCAAAGTGCTGGGATTACAGGTATGAACCACCATGCCTAGCCTATGTTTTGTTTAGATAAACCAATACTTACCATCATGTTATAATTGCCCACAGTAGTTAGTACAATAACATAGCCTAGGAGCAATAGGTATACCATATAGCATGAGTGTGTAGTAGGCTAGCCATCTTGGTTTGTGTAAGTACATTCTATGATGTTTGCACAGTGACAAAATCACCTAAAGACATATTTCTCATAACATAAACCTGTCATTCAGCCACACACGGTGTCCCCTCCCCACCTCTGCCTACAGTGTCCTTTAGTATTTGTTGATCCCTACTCTTTTATACATAGAACCCAGTGTGAGCAGGAACAGTCCCTGGAAAACATGCCCAGTGGATATGATGCTACCCAGATAAAGCAGAGCCTAAGCCAGGCGTGGTGGTTCATGCCTGTGATCCCAGAACTTTGAGAGGCTGAGGCAGGTAGATCACAAAGTCCTGAGATCAAGACCATCGTGGCCAAGATGGTGAAACCCTGTCTCTACTAAAGATACAAAAATTAGCTGGGTGTGGTGGTGCACGCCTGTAATCCCAGCTACTCGGGAGGCTGGGGCAGGAGAATCAGTTGAACCAGGGAGTCAGAGGTTGCAGTGAGCTGAGGTCACGCCGCTGCACTCCAGCCTGGGTGACAGAGTGAGATTCTATCTATAAATGAATGAATGAATGAATGAATGAATAAGAAAGCAGAGCCTTTGCCCTGGCAGATGTGGTTGTCTTGTGGACATAGAAGCGAAAGCTGGTGCAATGAAAGGATAAAAAAGTAGCAGAGACAATGTGACAGTTAACTGGGCGTATTCATGAGTGTATGCAAATGATTGCTTAGACCTCTCAGAAATACTTAAGAAGAATTTTTCAGGAATTAGGATTCCTGGATTAGTCAGTGGGAATAAGAGCAAGGGAAATGCGGGCTGTGGAAAAGTACAGCAGGGAGAATACACGCTCCAGAGTAGGACTGCCAGGGATCCAGTCCTGGCCTTACCACTTAACTAGCTGTGTGAGGCTGGCTGACCACTCTACGCTTCAGTCTCTGTTTCTATAAAATGGAAGATATAATAGTTTCTACCTCATAAAATTGTGATAATTATATAAACTTAAAATATGTAAAACACTTTTAAAAGCACTTGGTCTGGCCGGGCGCGGTGGCTCAAGCCTGTAATCCCAGTACTTTGGGAGGCCGAGGCGGGTGGATCACGAGGTCAAGAGATCGAGACCATCCTGGTCAACATGGTGAAACCCCATCTCTACTAAAAATACAAAAAATTAGCTGGGCATGGTGGCACGTGCGTGTAATCCCAGCTACTCAGGAGGCTGAGGCAGGAGAATTGCCTGAACCCAGGAGGCGGAGGTTGCGGTGAGCCGAGATCGCGCCATTGCACTCCAGCCTGGGTAACAAGAGCGAAACTCCGTCTCAAAAAAAAAAAAAAAAAAAAAAAAAAGCACTTGGTCTGTCCTGGCAATGAAACGGACCCCATTTCTACAAAAAATACAAAATAAAAATATGCCGTGTGTGGTGGTTCATTCCTGTCATTTCAGCATTTTGGGAGGTCGAGGTGGGTGGATCACTTGAGGTCAGGAGTTCGACAGTAGCCTGGCCAACGTGGTGAAACCCTGTCTCTACTAAAAAATACAAAAATTAGCTGGGCATGGTGGCATGTGCCTGTAGTCCCAGCTACTCAGAGGCTGAGGTGGGAAGATTGCTTGAGTCCGGTAGGTCGAGGCTGCAGTGAGCCATGGTCAGGGTACTGTATTCCAGCCCGAACTACAGAGCCAGAGTCTCTAAATAAATAAATAAATAAATAAATAAATAAATAAATGTACTTGGAGTGCACAAAATAAACACTCAGTGAAAAGTATAGTACCCACCCCATGGAGTTGCTATGAAAATTTAAAAAGATGATACAGGTAAAGCACTTAGCAGAGTTCCTCACATACTTGACAAATGCTAGCTATTATTACGTGATATGATTAAACTTTACATATCAGTGTATACACACACGTATACTGGAGGACTAACACAAGAAGAAATAATTATACAGTTTTTACTTGGTTGTGTAAAAACACAACTAACCACGGTTATTTATGTAACTTGCTCACCACTTATACCTAATTACCATGAGGCACAATAACAATTATACATAGCACTAAGAGTGTCAGATTGACTCTGCTAAAGGTTTGATTAGAGCACTAACCTCTGTGTACACATGCTCAGTGTTTGCTGCCTGTTACTCTTGTAGTATGATCATGTGCTAATGTAGCAGTCATCTGCTCACTACATTAAAAAATTAGTGGGAGCACTGGCTTGCCACAGACTTCTAATATTCCTCAGAATCTTTTTGCAGTTCTTTTCTTTTCTTTTCTTTTCTTTTTTTTTTGAGACGGAGTTTCGCTCTTGTTACCCAGGCTGGAGTGCAATGGCGCGATCTCGGCTCACCGCAACCTCCGCCTCCGGGGTTCAGGCAATTCTCCTGCCTCAGCCTCCTGAGTAGCTGGGATTACAGGCACACGCCACCATGCCCAGCTAATTTTTTTGTATTTTTAGTAGAGACGGGGTTTCACCATGTTGACCAGGATGGTCTCGATCTCTTGACCTCGTGATCCACCGGCCTCAGCCTCCCAAAGTGCTGGGATTACAGGCTTGAGCCACCGAGCCTGGCCTGCAGTTCTTTTTCTCCTTAAATTCTCTGTTGCATCTGATGATCTATCTTTTTTAGTTCAAAATCCTTTTATTGAATTCACTTTTATAGGCGCTTACAATGCTCAAAGTACTAGATTAGGAAGTGGAGGGTATACAGAGATAATTAAGGCAGCCCAAACTTACAGTCAAGCATAAGGGAGGGAAGGGAAACCTTAACAGGAAACAGAGAAAACTTGCTGTGAGACTTCAAGATGTGCTGGTTGTGGCTTTTGCACCAGTACTTAATCAAGAATAAGTGAGATTTTTAAATAAGAGCTTTTTTGAGGTATAATCCACACACCACAAAAGGCACTCTTTAAAAGTATACAGATCACTAATTTTTTTTAGCCAATTCATGGATCTGTGCAACCCTCACCACAATCCATTTTAGAACATTTTAATCACTCCAAAAAGATATTGTGCATCTTTTCATGTGCCTATTGGCTACTTGCATATCTTCTTTGAGGAAATATCTATTCAAGTCCCTTACTGATTTTTTTTAACACACTGATTGATTGATTAGGACAGAGTCTTGCTCTGTTGCCCAGGCTGGAGTTTAGTGGTGCACTCTTGGCTCACTGCAACCTCCGCCTTCCGGGTTCAAGCCATTCTCCTGCCTCAGCTTCCCGAGTAGCTGGGGACTACAGGTGTATGCCACCACACCCAGCTAATTCTTGTATTTTTTGGTGGAGACAGGGTTTCACCACCTTGCCCAGGCTGGCCTTAAACTCCTCACCTCCTGCTTTAGCCTCCCAGAGTGCTGAGATTACAGGCATGAGCCACCATGCACAGCCCCTTGCTGATTTTTTAATTAAGTTTTGCTGTGGTTGAGTTTTAGAAGTCATCTATATATTTTGTATATTAACTCCTTATCAAATATTTGCATATATTAACTCCTTATCAAATATTTGCATTGCAAATATTTTCTCCCATTCTGTGAGTTATCTTTTTTTTTTTTTTTTTTGAGACAGAGTTTCACTCTTGTTACCCAGGCTGGAGTGCAATGGTGCGATCTCGGCTCACCGCAACCTCCGCCTCCTGGGTTCAAGCAATTCTGCCTCAGCCTCCTGAGTAGCTGGGATTACAGGCAAGCGCCACCATGCCCAGCTAATTTTTTGTATTTTTAATAGAGATGGGGTTTCACCATGTTGACCAGGATGGTCTCGATCTCTCGACCTCGTGATCCACCCGCCTCAGCCTCCCAAAGTGCTGGGATTACAGGCTTAAGCTCTCTGTGAGTTATCTTTTTGCTATCTTGCTGTTTTTTGAAGTGCAGATGTTTTTAATTTTGAAGTTCAATTTATCTATGCTTTGTCACTTGTGCTTTTCTTATCCTATCTACAAAACCACTGCCAAACCCCACATCACAAAAATGTACGTGCATCCTTTGTTCTAAGAGTTTTACTGTTTTTGCAGTTACTTTAGGTCTATGATACGATACATTTTGAGTTAATTAAAGGGGATGGGGGATTGTCATGTTAAATAAATATATATTGTGCAATAACAATCCATCATCATTTTGTATGTGTATATCCAGTTGTCCCAGTGCCACTGGCTACAAATACTAATAGGTGAGATTTAACAGAACAGCTGAACGAAGGCCTAGAGGCATGAATGCATAGGTGCTCAGGAATAGCCACTGGTTCAGCTTGACTAAAGAATTGGATATTTAATTGGATATTTAATCCCCCACCTTGATTAAAGGTGGGGATATTTAATGGGAAATGAGATGGGAAAGGTTATGTCATCAGATTATGGAGGGTCTTGAGTACCAAAAGTTGGAAAGCTGTGGAAGATTCTTGAGCAGAAGAATGACATCAGAATCAGTCTTTCAGAAGCTGGGTCTAGCTGAAGACTATACATTTAGTAACTGATTGGATGATGAGAACAAGTTGGTAGAGACTTGGCAAAATGGTGGTTCCATCAATTAAAAAAAAAATAAGTCAAGTGAGAAGTAGCTAGTTTGGTAGGAAAGATGAGTTAGCTTTTAGATAAACCGTCTTCACAATTTGAAACATTCCCAGTAGAGAAATCTAGCTTTCACGTGGAAATGCAGCTCCAAATCTTAAGAAAGAAGTTAGGGCTGAAGGTAAGGGTTCGGGAGACATCACTTAATCAAGATGGTTAGAACCACGGGCATGAATGCGGAGGTCCCCCTCTCTCTCTAGATAGCTGTTCCTTTAGAGTTTCCTCAGACGATATTTCTTCCTAGTCCCACCCCTAAATGTGGGTTCCTGCCTTCATTCATTCAACAAACATTAAAACACACACACACACACACACACACACACACACACACCTCTGTATCTATATCTATATCTATATCTATATTTTTTTGAGATGGAGTTTCACTCCTGTTGCCCAGGCTGGAGTGCAGTGGTGCAATTTCTACTCACTGCAACTTCCACCTCCCAGGTTCAAGTGATTCTCCTGCCTAGCCTCCCAAGTTGGGATTACAGGTGCACACCACCACGCTCAGCTAATTTTGTATTTTTAGTAGAGATGGGGTTTCTCCATGTTGATCAGGCTGGTCTCGAACTCCCAACCTCAGGTTATCCACCCGCCTAAGCCTCCCAAAGTGCTGGGATTACAGGTGTAAGCCACTGCACCCAGCCTAAAATATATTTAATAAGCGTTTAATAAACATTATTAAACGCTTATTATTGCCAGGCACTGTTCAAGGCACTGGTAATACTTGGTGAACAAAATAGTCCAACCGACAACAACAACACAATTTGCCTTAATGGCGCTTATAGCCTAGTGGGAGGAGGCAAACAGTGAATTAACAAATATATAAAGCATACAGTGTTCATTGCAGAGAAAAGGGATGGGGAGATGGAGTTGCAATTTTAAACAGGATGATGAAGGGAGGGCTCAGGGAGAAGGACACATGTGATTAAAGGGCTGAGGTAGGTGAAGGAACAAGCTCGTAGACAACTAAGTCCAAAGCATTCCAGGATTCCAGGAACAGAGAACAGTCAGTGCAACGACCTCAAGGCTGGAAAGTGCCCGGTGGGTGAGAGGGACCACAAGGAGACAGCACAGCTGGCGAAGAACAGCGAGGGGGAAAACAGGAGATTAGGTTAGAGGTGGAACTGGAGGCCAGATTTGTGAAGGGCTTAGAAACCACGCTAAGAATGAACTTCTTCTTGGTGTGAAATAGGAAATTATTAGAGGATTTTGAGCAGCAAGTGGCAACATTCGATTTGTATTTTAAAGGTGTTACTCTTTAAACGGACCACTCATTTCGAGAACAGAATTTGGAAGAACAAAGGCAGAAGCAAGGAGATCCATCAGTCGGCTTTCACTGTAATCCAGACAAGAGAGGACAGCTTGAGCCAGGGTGAGAACAGCGAAGGTGCTGAGAACTGGTTGGATGCTGGATATATTTTGAGCTGGAGGTAGCAGGACTTGAGGACAGATTGAAACCAGATGTGAGAGAAAGAAAGGAGTCAAAGATGACTCTTGGCTTGGCACAGTGGCTCATGCCTGTAATCCCAGCACTTTGGGAGGCCAAGGTGGGCGGATTGCTTGAGGTCAGAAGTTTGAGATCAGCCTGGCCAACGTGGCCCAACCCTATCTCTACTAAAAATACAAAAATTAGCCAGGCGTGGTAGTGCATGCCTGTAATCCCAGCTTCTTGAGAGGCTGAGGCACAAGAATCACTTGAACTCGGGAGGCAGAGGTTGTAACGAACCAAGACTGTGCCACTGTACTCTAGCCTGTGCGACAGAGCAAGACTCGGTCACAAAAAATAAAAATAAATTAAAAATAAGGTGACTCCATGATTTTTGTCTGAACAACTAGGAGGAACAGTCCTTTACTTAGACAGAGAAGATGGGGAAGACTACAGAAGGGGTAGGCTTGGGTGGTGGCACTGGGGACCAGGAGTTCAGCTTTGGACATGCGAAGCTTGAGATGTGTGTTAAACACTGAAGGAGAGATGCCAAGAATATGGTTGGATATGCAAGTCTAGAGTTCAAGCAGAGGTCTGAGAAGAGTGGGGAGGGTTCAGGAAGGCATAAACCCTTTGAATGGTCCTGAATCTGGGTAATAGCGTCAGCAACTGTACAGCCTCAGGGGACATGGGAAGCCTGTACCTCCATCTGGGAGTATACTGTTTTTACCATGTTCTGTCTGTATAGCAGCCTCCATTTGTTAAACAAAATTTATGTCTTCAAAAAAATGTCTTATCTTCAATGTTCATTAGCATCTTTCCTTTAATCGCATAGCTATCCCTAGGTGGCGCCCATACAAACACTTAAATTCCTTTTTGGTTCTCTGCATCTTCTCACAACACACACTTACTATGTTTTATGCAATCTACATTTTACCTACAAAAGGACAACACGCCATTGCCTCATTGACCAAGAACAAGATCCTCCTCTTTTGGTACTCACCACAGGACAGTCTTTTCTTTTTTCTTTTCTTTTCTTTTTTTTTCGAGAAGGAGTCTCTCTTTGTCTGTTGCCCAGGCTGGAGTGCAGTGGTGCAATCTTGGCTCACTGTAACCTCTGCCTCCCAGGTTCAGGCAATTCTCTTGCCTCAGCCTCCTGAGTAGCTGGAATTACAGGTGTGCACCACCATACCTGGTTAATTTTTGTATCTTTAATAGAGATGGGGTTTCTCCATGTTGGTCAGGCTGGTCTTGAACTCCTGACCTTGTGATCGACCTGCCTTGGCCTCCTAAAGGGCTGGGATTACAGGTGTGAGCCATGGCATCCGGCCAAGTCTTTTCAAGGTTCAAATACATCTGCAAATAACTTGGAGGTTAGCAACACAGGTTGGCTGGGCACAGTGGCTCATGCCTATAATCCCAGTACTTTGGGAGGCTGAGGTGGGCCTGAGGTCAAGAGTTCAAGACCAACCTGGTCAACATGGCAAAACCCTGTCTCTACTGAAAACACAAAATTAGCTGGGTTTGGTGGCACACGCCTGTAATCCCAGCTATTTGGCAGTCCAAGACAGGAGAATCACTTGAACCCAGGAAGCAGAGGCTGCAGTGAGCCAGGATCGTGTCACTGCACTCCAGTCTGGGCAAGACAGAGCAAGACTCTGTCTCAAAAAACAAACAAATGAACAAACAAAACACAAGTCCTAAGAGGTGGAGTCTGCAGTGAGCAGCAATCGCACCACTGCACTCCAGCCTGGGCAAGACAGAGCGAGACTCCTTCTCAAAAAACCAAAACAAACAAATAACAACAAAAAAAAACAAATACAAGTCACTTTTTAGGAATGTTGTTCAAATAAGGCCTACAGTGTTGTTCCATGACAGGTTCTCAATTAAGACTCATTCGTTAATCAGTTGGGCTAGACCAGGGCATCATACAAATCTTTGCATATTGTGGGATCTTTTAGGAAAGAATTCTCTAGAATCTCTATCACTCCCTGTAGTTCTGGCTTATACTCCTTTCACAGGAAGACACGTCATGGCCATGGCAAAGCTTTTTTTTTGTCATTCAATTTGTTTGGTTGTTTTCTTTTCCGATAATTTTTGTCTTATGGAAAATGGGAACTACCTCTGTCAGGCTTGGTAATGTCCAAAATCTTTGAATATTATTCCTAACATAAAAAGTGTTGAGTTGGAATAAGCTCAGGCCCCTTTCCCCAAGGCAAAGGGCCTGGCTGACTCCTCTAACATGTCTTTAAGGATCAGAAATTCATCTCCAAACCTCATTTCCAAATTTGGAAACTGTGAATTCATTTAAGTCATTCTGAATTCTATTTTTGTGTTTTGCTGGTACTACTATACCTGATCGAGCAGTGGTTCTTTTCAGTTGACTTAACATTGCCTATCAAGCTTTAAAAAGTAGGTCTCAGTTTTGCTAGATTTCATAGTATTTTCGTATTTTTAGTAGAGACAGGGTTTCACCATGTTGGCCAGGCTGGTCTCAAACTCCTGTTCTGGTGATCTGCCCACCTTGGCTGCCCAAAGGGCTGGGATTACAGGTGTGAGCCACCATGCCCGACCATGTACCACAGTTTTTTAAACCATTCATCCTTTGAAAGACATTGGGTAGTTTTCAGTTTTTGACTATTATGAATAAAGTGGCTATGAGCATCCCGGTACAAATTTCTGAGTGAAAATAAGTCTTCATTTCTCTGGGATAAATGCCCAAGAGTGCAATTGCTAAGTCATATGGCAAGTTCATTTTTGTTTTTTGTTTTTGAGACAGAATCTCACTTTGTCGTCCACGCTGGAGTGCAGTGGTGTAATCTCGGCTCACTGCAACCTCCACCTCCCGGGTTCAAGTGATTCTCATGCCTCAGCCTCCTGAGTAGCTGGGACTACAGGTGCCTGCTACCATGCTCCGCTAATTTTTGCATTTTTAGCAGAGATGGGTTTTCGCCATGTTGGCCAGGCTGGTCTCGAACTCCCGACCTCAAGGGATCCGCCCACCTCAGCTTCCCAAAGTGCTGGGAATACAGGCATGAACCACTGCACTTGGCTGTAAATTATCTTTACTAGGTTTGTAATGCAGTGTTTCCTGGGTAAAACTAGCTTCCCTTTCTTCCTATTACATTTGCTGAAATAATTCTTACCACTCTTGGAAGCAGAAACAAGTTGGTGTCTCTGCATTATATTCTGTTTTTTGTTTTGTTTTTCTCATATAGGTCAATGAACAATTTCCTGATGACTGGTCCAAAGGTAAGAACAAATTGCTTTAATTGATATGGATGTCACTAATCTTAGCCTGTTGACTAAAGATGATAAATGTAGATTTTTCATTATATCCATATCTTTTATTATGCTGTATATATTACAGATAGAAAGACTGAGACCCAGAGAGTGTTAGGGATACATCTAAAACCACATAGCAAACCACGGTCAGAGCTGAGATAAGAACTCAGGAGCACTAATTCTGAATTCGTGGCTAGAATTTTCAGAGCCATAAAAATCAACAGCCTTTTATAGCTGTCAGGCTGCAAAGTCACACTCCCTTCTCAGGGCCAAATGCTGGAATTGTACTCATGATCTTTACATTCATGGCATTTTCAGTTCCAAAATGTTGTTTTCAAAGATGGTCATGTGATGAGAACTGCTTAAATTTCATGAATTATGCGATTTGGCCTCATTTTGGAGAGGCAGTATAGTATAGCGAATAAAGGATAATAGGGAATAGAGTCTGATAAAACTGAGTTTCATTTCTAGTTCTGCCATTTGCTAGCTCTGGGACTTTGGGCACTACCTCACTCCCTGAGCCTCGGTTTCCTGAACTACAAAATCGTGCCTATTTCACAGCGTATCTGTGATGTCAAATGAGACAGCATATTTAAGTGCTTACTCTGTCATTCTTTTGGAGGAATGAGAGCGTGAGCAGGAAGAGAAGGATTTGGTCAGTTTAGGGTAAATGCCTCCTAAATTCAGTCTGGATTTTTACCCCATGTCCCTACAGGCTTACCTGATTTATTCCAGCAGTGTGGCAGCTGGTGCCCAGAGTGGTATTGAAGAATGCAAGTATCAGTTTGCCTGGGACCGCTGGAACTGCCCTGAGAGAGCCCTGCAGCTGTCCAGCTATGGCGGGCTTCGCAGTGGTAAGAAAAGCTTCGTCTACAGCTCCTGGACCCCCTGGTCACAGGTTAGAGCCCTAGGGATAGTCCCTTCCCTCCTCAACACCCTTATTCCTCACCTGCTCTCTTCTCTTAGGTCATCTCCATCTCCAGGATCTTCTCTTTTCCTTCTCTACCTCCTTTTTCCCACCTGTAGAGTTTTCTTTCTTTCATAACACCATCATTGCTCAACAAATGGATCTTGCCTTACTCCCTTCTCATACCATCCTTGGCCTCCCAGTTGGCTAAAGGTCACCTCACAATATGAGTTACATCAGGAGGTAGGCAGGGGTCATAATTCCTCATTCTGCTTAGCCCCTTCCTTAGCAGAGGTACTGGGCAAGTGGAGACTGACTTGGAGACCAGAGTCCCATGGAGAAGATAAAGAGTGGCCGTGCCACTGGACCCCCTGGCCACAGGTTAAAGCCTCAGAGATAGTCGCTGGCCATGTGACCAGGGGACTCAGTGGCATGGCCACTCTTTAGGGACTCTCAGACTCTAGTGTTCCAGGAGAAAGTGGGGATGGGTTCTTTACAACCTTGCCTTCAGAGTCATCTCCCTCCCCATTTCTTCCTTAGGCTCTTTCCCACCCAAATCATTTACAGTCATGTGTGTCAACAGTACCCTAGCCACCTGGTCATAAAATGTGTGTCCTGAAAAGACAGGAAAGGAGAATAGTAGGGCTAAGGCCAGGGGTGAAGCAGACCATGGAAGAGGGTAAGAGACACTATAAAGATGAGGCCAGGCACAGTGGCTCAAGCCTGTAATCCCAGGCTCTTTGGGAGGATGAGTTAGAAAAACTATTTGAGCCTGGAGTTAAAGACAAGCCTGGGCAACATAGTGAGACCCTATCTCTGCAAAAAGTAAAAGTTAAAAAAAAATAAAGATGGGGAAATAGGATGGAGCTGGGAAAAGACGATACAATGATGGTTATTAAAGAAAGGTAGCATGACTGATATTTCTTTGGGCTGCGACCCCTCCCTCTAACAACTCTGGATTTTTGGTTCCTGCTAGCTAATCGGGAGACAGCATTTGTACATGCCATCAGTTCTGCTGGAGTCATGTACACCCTGACTAGAAACTGCAGCCTTGGAGATTTTGATAACTGTGGCTGTGATGACTCCCGCAATGGGCAACTGGGTGAGTAACCGTGTAGGGATGGGGAGCATAAGCCAGTTCAACTCACATAACGGATGAAAAGCCTGATGGGGCGTGAAGAAGAGCTGTATTTGTCTAAATATGAAGAAAGTCACGTGAAAGATGTGTGAATGAGTTTGATCTAAAGCCCTAAGATGACAAGCCAGGTTAAATGTAGCTTAGGACCTTCTTTTTCCATTGAATAGTTCCCTTAATTTAAACATAATTATAAAGAAACAACACTCGGGTATTCCTTCTCTCAAACGCAGGGGGAACTTCCTTCCATGTTGCCTATCTCGGTCTACTTTCTATTCTTTTTTTTTTTTTTTTTTTTTTTTTTTGAGACGGAGTTTTGCTCTTGTTACCCAGGCTGGAGTGCAATGGCGCGATCTTGGCTCACCACAACCTCCGCCTCCTGGGTTCAGGCAACTCTCCTCCCTCAGCCTCCTGAGTAGCTGGGATTACAGGCACGTGCCACCATGCCCAGCTAATGTTTTGTATTTTTAGTAGAGACAGGGTTTCACCATGTTGACCAGGATGGTCTCGATCTCTCGACCTCGTGATCCACCCGCCTCGGCCTCCCAAAGTGCTGGGATTACAGGCTTGAGCCACCGCGCCCGGCCTACTTTCTATTCTTTAGCTCCAGTGCCCTCTCCAGTCCCCTGTGCCCTCTCGACCAGTTTCCAACATCGTTGTTCCACATTTCAATTGTGCCCCTCTTTTGCCCTCAATGCTTGCACTTTCCTCATCTTTTCGGCACCATTTTGTCGCTTCTGGACTTCAATCACCAGCAGAGCAGGTGCACCCTCTGCCCATGGGAAGAGGCACTGTTGGCAGAGGGGTGTACTGGCACCTTGCAGAGATCCACTCGGCAACTACATACGTCATTGAGCTCTGAGCAGGGGATTGGCTGAACCTGGAAGTGGGCGTGTAAAGGTGGCAAAAGCAAATCTAGACGGCCGCTGATCTGGATACATGGCACTCGCCCAGCCTTAATCCTCTCCTATCCTGGACCCCCCACCCCCAACCCCAACCCAATTAGAAAGAGCAGCCCAGGAGAGGCTCTGCGCCCGCTTGTTCAATAACCTGTCCTTCCCCTGCACTTTTCCAGGGGGCCAAGGCTGGCTGTGGGGAGGCTGCAGTGACAATGTGGGCTTCGGAGAGACGATTTCCAAGCAATTTGTCGATGCCCTGGAAACAGGACAGGATGCACGGGCAGCCATGAACCTGCACAACAACGAAGCTGGCCGCAAGGTGAGTCCCGCAGCCCTTGGGTATAGGCAGCTGCTGGCTCCATTCACTACCAGCCCCAGGTGCGGACAACTCTTCAGTTCATTTAAAAGATTGGCAAAATGAGGTACCAAGTGGGCTGGCCCAGTAGACTAACTACACTCCTCCCAACTTCCGCAGGGGCGGAGGCTTGCCTCGTGCTTAATCCCGGGCCTCTCACTCCTAGCTCTCTCCCCAGGCGGTGAAGGGCACCATGAAACGCACGTGCAAGTGCCACGGCGTGTCTGGCAGCTGCACCACGCAGACCTGTTGGCTGCAGCTGCCCGAGTTCCGCGAGGTGGGCGCGCACCTGAAGGAGAAGTACCACGCGGCGCTCAAGGTGGACCTGCTGCAGGGCGCTAGCAACAGCGCGGCCAGCCGCGGCGCTATCGCCGACACCTTTCGCTCCATCTCCACCCGGGAGCTGGTGCACCTGGAGGACTCCCCGGACTACTGCTTGGAGAACAAAACTCTAGGGCTGCTGGGCACCGAAGGCCGAGAGTGCCTGAAGCGCGGGCGAGCCCTGGGGCGCTGGGAACGCCGCAGCTGCCGCCGGCTCTGCGGGGACTGCGGGCTGGCAGTGGAGGAGCGCCGGGCGGAGACTGTGTCCAGCTGCAACTGCAAGTTCCACTGGTGCTGCGCAGTCCGCTGCGAGCAGTGCCGCCGGAAGGTCACCAAGTATTTCTGTAGCCGCGTGGAGCGGCCGCGGGGGGGCGCTGCGCACAAACCTGCGAGAAAACCCTAAGGGTTTCCTCTGCCCCCTCCTTTTCCCCACTGGTTCTTGGCTTCTTTTAGAGACCCCGGTAACTGCGGAACCTAGGGAATGGGGAGCCCAACACTCCCAGACCTAGGCATCCCGAGAGGGAGACTGCAATCTCTCCGAAGCTTGCCACTTTCCAACCCGTTCCCCCAATTCCTCTGTGCTCTCCTAGAGCTCTGTCTGAATCCTCCCGACAGCCACACCTAGGACTTAGAACTCAGACCTTGAGCTAAGGATCTTCCTTGGATTAGGATGAGAATTAGGTGTTCCTCCTCCCCTCTCCTAGCAGCCCGAACGCCTGACCCGGCCTATCAAGCCTTAGGCACTGAAAGAGCCCTTCTCAGACACGAAGGGCCCAGGTTAAGCCATGGCTTTGCCCTTTTGCCCACTGTTTGCTACCAGGGCTCACCCACTGCTGCGCCTCTCTTCTGCAGAGCTCCTCCCCTACCTGCTGACACAGACTCCCTAGAAATCTTGAATGCTTTTTCTCCTCTTCTCCCTTTCCTTTCTTTCCCTGAAAAGAAATAGGAATCTGGCCTGGAAAAACCACGTCTTTGGGGTTGGTTCCGCGAGGCAGAGGTTGAAGATGGAGGAGAGGGGGCCCTGGAGTGATGACTCGAACACCAAGGGTGCTACTCATCCTTGTGATACCATGTCATGAATGGACTTTACTAGTGCGGCAATGACCTGCCTGGACAATCACCCACAGGACTCCAGATCCAGACCCCAAAAGTCTAGGAACTATGCTAAGGGCCGAGTACAGTCATTTTCTACCCTTTAAAGGTACCTTCTCCCTGCTCCTGACCTACTTCCTTCTAGCGACCAACTCTGCTTCTTCCCCAAAGGATCCTTGTTCCTCTGAGCCAAGAGTGAGGTAAATAAAGCCACTTTCCTGTTCAGATCCTGGTCTGCACCTCTAGAGGCAGGTCATAAGAATGAGAAACTGAGACCCTTCCTTCTCACTAATCCAATCTGGTTCTCAAATAGGCAGGATTCAAAGCACTGGATATCTTCCTTCGATGAGTAAACTTCCTGCAATGAAATCGTTGCTAATGGGAAGGTCAGCACCTTGAACTCTAATTTATTGTAGTCGTTGTGACATGTGTGCTTTTTCTAGGTACTGCACTTATTCTTGAGGATACTGGGGTGGGATGTTGTAACAGATACAATCTTAGGCTCTCTCCTCCCTCCTACCTTGGCAGGATACCATCCTCTCTGGGGCCTAACTTCCCTGGTGGCCCAAGTAGTTACCTGGATTGAGGCTAATCTGCCAAGGATTAGTAAATCATCTATATAAATCTTCTAATACATTCACTCAATAGCCATGAGCTTGCTGCTTGTGGTACCTGAGTCTTCTGCTTTTATTCTCAGAGAGGAGTACAGCAGGGACTTGTTTATGAAACAGAGCAAGTCCTTGGGGAGGGAAGAACCAATTCCCGACAGACCCTCTGTAACCCAAGGAGCTTCCCAGCCAGCTTTCTTACCCTAGGACAGACAGTCCCAGGTCTGGGACTGGGCAGCTCTTCTGGAGCAGAACTGGTCAGCTGCTAGACAGCCTCAGCCTCCCTCTCCCACAGTAGGAGAAAGTGGTGTGGCTGGTTCCATGTAACTAAAGTCAAGACTCTAGGGGCTCACCTGTAAGAGTGGAAGGGCTCCCGTATTCCAAACTGAGGCAATGGCCAGGTCAGATCCCACGCCCCGGCCTCACTCACATCTTCTGGTCTTACTAACGCTGAGGAGAGAGTTTCTCCTTCCTGAGCAGGGGATACACTTCCTTTCAGGTGTTCCTAGTGCTCATTTTCCAGCTCTATCAGCAAAAGGCCCTTCACGTCTTCCCTCTGCTTTTACCTGGGCCTCCTGAATCTCGCCTTTCGTCCTTAAACAGCAGTATATACTAACCTACGTGTCCCACTTTGCAGAATTACTTAATAATGTACACAAAGAGTTTGGCAAGGCAGCTAGAAAATTTAAAAGTACAATGTTGTAATGTAAAACTGCATTCTCAGGAAGTCTCTTGGCATAAAAGCAAGAGTAGCATTGTGCTTCCTACTTGGTAACTCTAGGTCAGCACTCTGTATCATGCTGCCAGAACATTATTTCATAGGTGCTGGTTTTTTGCTTTTGGTTTTTGTTTTTGAGACGGAGTCTTGCTCTGTCGCCAGGCTGGAGTGCAGTGGTGTGATCTCAGCTCACTGCAACCTCCTCCTCCCAGGTTCAAGGGATTCTCCTGCCTCAGCCTCCTGAGTAGCTGGGACCACAGGTGCACACCACTATGCCCAGCTAATTTTTGTATTTTTAGTAGAGATGGGGTTTCATCATGTTGGCCAGGATGGTCTCGATCTCTTCACCTTGTGATCTGCCCACCTTGGCCTCCCAAAGTGCTGGGATTACAGGTATAAGCCACCGTGCCTGGCCTAGGTTATTGTTTGATATCCCCAAATGAATACCAGATTCATCCCAGTTCTAACAAGAAAACATGACTGAGCTGCCTTGGATCTGTATTGCTTTTCCCTTCCTTTTGCAATATCCTCTTGTTCACTTGTTCATTCAACAAACACAAGTGGAGACAGGAGCGAACAACCACCGCCACCGCTGCATCATGGAGCTTCAGTTCTCACTTACACTCAGCTGCCAGGGCTGTGGTCCCTGTACAAAGTAGACAACTCCAGAACTGGTGCTTGGGAAGACATCTTTGAGGTCAGCTAGTCAAAGCTTTTGTTTTACAGATTTAAACTGATGCTGAGAAAGACGACTGGCTTCTTCCCCCAACTAGTAAGTTTACTGTGGGGTGAGTGCTGAGCGCAGGCCCCTTCCCACCTCTTGTGTGCTCTTCAGGAGCCCATCTGTCTCAGCCAGGAGACAGAAACAGAGGGAGGTCCTGAGAAGTGACAAGGACATTGGTTGGGGTGGGCAAAGCAGGGTCTCCTTCCTGTCCCTGGCCTGTGAGCCTACACACAGGCAGAGCTTTTTCTTTTTGAAAAGAATCGCAGCCTCAAATGGCCTTAGCAGCAGGTTAGGGCACAGAGACGGGGTCGTCCTTGGTGCTGGTGGTGCTGGCGGTGGTGGGAGGGGAGGGCAGGCCAGGGCACTCGCCTATTGTAGTTCTGGATTGGATGCTTCCACTCATTCATTTCCTTTTAATTAACCCACATTCCTGGAGGAGAAATATTTACGTTGGCTCCCATAGAGGCAATCCTCAGACTGGAAAGAAGGGGGAAGAAAGCCTGTCTTAGCAAAACAATATCTCTAAAGAGCTCAAAAAGAGAAAATAGGAGAACAAAATGCCATTAAAATAGCCTTCTACCCCCACCGGAGTCAATGAAAACTTCATTTCACATGCTAATCCGCCACTCCACCCGCTTGTCTTCTCACAACACCTTTTCCGAGAGTGTTTGGGAAAAGTCTTCACAGTCAGTACACAGCTCCCTGCAGCTCAGACTTCTCCTTGTGTTAGTTCAGGGCCCCAAGTGGGGCTCTCGCTCCAGCAGCGGCTTTTTTCTCCCCCACTTTAATTTAAACAAAGACTTCGGAGTTCATCAACCTCCCACTGAAATTCACAGCTGCTGAACAAACTAATCCCCTCTCCCGGCCTTTCTTCCCTTCAATGGGCTCTTGGCTTCAAAGACACTTTGGGAAAGGACTTTGCTGGGGCTCACACTGCTTCATCAATAGAAGTTAGTGCAAGTATTATCTGAAGAGCAAGTGGCTTTACAAACAAATACTGCCTAACAATCCCTCCCTCCCAAACACACACACATCTAGCCCGCAGACATGATGGGATCTACAACAGGATTAGGGCTAGGACCCCCTGGCTTCACACCCAGTCCCTTTGTATAGCTGAGCTCAGCTCTGAAGTCGGGTGGGGAAAACCCTGGAACTGAACACCAGGCACGGATGAAGGGAGACAACCCCCAACCCCAACACACCCAGCAGAGTGACCACAGATGCTGTAGGGAGAGAACCTAATTCAGTGGGACTTGACACCTTCCTTTAACTTTCTTGATTTCTCTCCCTAAGCCTCTCCCCCACTTTACTAGGGTGCCAGAAGCAAGAATAAAGAGGACTAGTGCCGGGCATGGTGGGTCACGCCTGTAATCCCAGCACTTTGGGAGGCTGAGGTGGGCGGATCACCTGAGGTTGGGAGTTCGAGATCAGCCTGACTAACATGGAGAAACCCCATCTCTACTAAAAATACAAAAAAAAATTAGCTGGGCATGGTGGTGCAAGCTTGTAATCCAAGCTACTGGGGAGCCTGAGGCAGAAGAATCGCTTAAACCCAGGAGGCAGAGGTTGCAGTGAGCCGAGATCGTGCCATTGCACTCCAGCCTGGGCAACAAGAGCAAAACTCTGCCTCAAAAAAAAAAAAAAAAAAAAAAAAAAAAAAAAGGACTAGAAAGATAATGGCAAAATAGGACCTGCAGAGGCAATGACTGGGAGGTGACAGACGAAACCAAATCAAAGCAGCTTTATTGCACCGTTGAGTACATCACTGCATCAAATACAGTGCCACAAATGAAAATGCAGTCGGAGGAGGCAGCCCTGAGATATGTGGTGGCTGAGAGTGAGAAGGGCCCCCAACCCTTGAGGAGCAATGCTAAAGAGAATCCTTCCTTCATGTGGCTCCTGTTCCAGAACTGGCCTTCATCATCACAGAAAGAATGGCCTTGGGCTAGGGCTCCAGCATAAGTGGGGTCAAGGGCAGTTCTCCATAGGCTGTGGTTCCCCTGCTCCTATCTCATGCCTAAGACAGCTTCCGGCAAAAGGCCGTTTACCTTCCATCTAATCTAGCCCACCCTTAATAACACCGGCAGGTGAGAAATTCCATTTTAACAGCGCCAAAGTTTCCTCTCTTGATTCTGCTCAGCACCCATCCCTCACATCCAAGACTTGTTCAAAGGGTGAACAGCAGTCAGCTCTATCCCAGACCCTGGGCTACAGAGAAATACGGACCTGGAAATACGAAGTCAGAGGCAGGGAGA
Source organism: Saimiri boliviensis (assembly GCF_048565385.1). Taxonomy (NCBI): domain Eukaryota; kingdom Metazoa; phylum Chordata; class Mammalia; order Primates; family Cebidae; genus Saimiri; species Saimiri boliviensis. The sequence continues at coordinate 85,060,579 of NC_133460.1, forward strand.
AGGTAAGGGCAAGCTCAGAAACCGCAGAAGGAGAAACAAAAGACCCACAAGATGGGTCACAGCAGAGGTAGACTTGGAAGTAACAATCCTGTTCACCCTCTCAGAAGCCACTTAAAACAGAATATCCCTGGGGGAGAAGATACCCTGCCCAGGTCCTTACAGAGTATATTAGGGAGAGTGAAGAACTGACTCTGTGCCCTGCCTCCAGGCCTGAGAGAGTCCTGGGTAGATCCTAGAAGGCCAGGCATAAAGGAGTAAAAAGCAGGCACTCCGCTGATTTGGAGCCAAGCCTGCAGCATCACATACCTGGCAGCAAGGAAGAGTCAAGAAAAACAAACAGAATGTGTTGCAAAAGTCCCCTCTTCTGCAGGGAGGAGTTAAGAACAGCAGAAGCGGCCTCCTAGCAAGAGAGGCTGCCTGGTTTAGACCTGCAGCTTATGAGCAATGGTGAGGACAGCCTTCAGGATAGGCATGAAGCTGGACACCTCGCTGAAGCTGCTGCAGCCCGCCACCTGGGCATGCACTGCGAGGCCCTGCTCAAAGCTTCCTGCATCCACACATCGGGCAACCTCGTGCAGCCCAGCCACGACATGGGGCGAGAGCTGTGGAGAGAGGGACCCTTGGGTTAGTGAGCCCAACCCAGGCCCTACCCTGGCAGCCTGGAAGGGATAAGGGAGGACTTAAGTTCTGGGGCTCAGTTCAGGCAGGAGGCATGTATTTTGTGGGGACCCCAGGTCAGTGAGACCTATGGGAAGAAAAGACGCTGGGCTTCCTTTGGCCATGGTGATGGTGGGAGGGCAGGAGGCAGTGGGAACACAGCTAGGTGTACTTACTGTCCCCTCACAGAGCTTCTCATATAGACACTCCAGACGCTGGGCTGCCTCTTCCAGCTTCCTTTTTGTCTTCTGCAGGGAAAGAAATAGATTCCAAACCCAACCCCCAAGGCTAACACTACCCAGGGCCATAAAGAATCATAGTGTATTAGAGCTAGAATGGCTTCATTTCACAAAGGAAGTGAAGGCCCGAGAAGGAAGTGACTTGCTCAAGCTGGCACAGCCAGCAAAGGAATGGCAGACTTCCTCACTCCTGGCTTCACCCTGCTTCCACTACTCCTGCTGTCTTTAGTCTCAATGCTGCTGGTCCTGCTACCAAGGAGCTGGACTTCAGACCAGACTTGAAGTCTCTCCCCCTGTTCCACAAGGACATCAAATAAGTACAGATACAAGGACATCAAATAAGTACATGCCCAGAGGCAGTGACAAGAGAGTCACACAAGGAACCAGTCCACAGCTGAGGTCCTGGAACCAGCTAGGGGTGCGAGGAGGGCACCGTGGAGAGGCTGAAACTTACTAAGTCAGTTGCAGACAGGGAGCAGCGCTGGAGAAGGGCCTCAAAGCTGGTCTTCAAGGACTGATGCTCTGGAGGCAGCTCCTTCCTCTCCACTTTCTCAGGGGGCAGCTGCTGAAGTCGCTGATAAAGAAGCGGGGAGAAAGGCCAGAGGGGCAAGCTGTCCTTCTCACGGCTTCCCTAAGGGCTAGTCCTCAGTGACTCATAGTCACACTGTTCCCATTAGAGAAGAGTGGAGGAGAGGAGCAGCCTCCCTCTCTCTGCAGTAAGAACACCCGGTACCTGCCCCCAGTCTCCCTCAGCTCAGAGACTGTCTCTACCTTGAAGAATGAGGCCCATCTACCATGACCTACACCCAAGAAGGGCTGGAAGTTTCCCAAGGGAGGGGAATACACTGTCCCTGTCACCTGCAGGCTGCGTTCTCCTGAAGCTCTTGGGGGAGCATGACTCACACCGGAGACAGGGGGCTGTGAGGGAAGACTCTCTCGCAGTTCAGGGGTGAGGCTCATAACTGGAGCAGTAATTGGTGCAGGGGGTATACATGTCTCTGGCAGCTAAAGAGACAGAGGAAAGACACATGAGTCCAAGCTGAGAGACTCCATGGCTCTGGTTTTGGGGAGTGGCAGGAATGATAATGAACAAGGAGGCAGAAGAGTGAGTGTGGGAAACCGGGAAATGAGGAAACTTGTGTATGTGTGTAAGAGGGAAAGACAAGGGTCCTGAGGGGAGCACAGTAAGTGGGAGGAGAGTGAGGACAGCCTGAGTAGGGGAAGGACTGACTGAATCCTCTAAGGAATTAGAACACAGGTCACTGGGGAATGTACAAGGGAGTGGGGTGGGGAAAGATGCATTGACCTTGTTCGTCTGGAGGTTTCCCCTGGAGGCTGGAGCATCTTTCCAGGAATCTTGAGATCCTATAGCGTAAAAAGACAGAGGTTTGTAGGTGCATAGTGAAAAACACTGTTAGTTTTTGATCTGAAAGCTGGAAGCATTCTTTGAGCTGGAGTCCACCATACCCCCCTCTGCAGACCATCTACACTCCTGGCCACCCTCCCCCAATAGGACCCCAGCCCTCTGGCTTGAGGAAAGACTCCCAAAGTAGTGGGAGAGGCAGGGGAGGCAATAACCCAGAAGAGGGATCCATGGAGGGAAGACTGACCTGGGTAAGGAATCATGACGCCAGTGGTTGGGAGGACACTGGAGCATGGGGCACCTGGGCCCCCTGGAGGAGTTGACATAGGGAAGCTCGCAGGAGGGGCTGGGGTGTGGGAGACCATGTGGCTGGGACCTGGTGGTCTCACAGGAAGCAGAGGAAACAGTCTAGGAGTCTCAGGCAGGGAGGTAGAGCCAGGCTGCATGATGTCTGGGGATGCCATGGGTAGAGGGGAACCAGGAAGAGGCCATGTCCCAGGGAATCCCACAGGGTGAGGAGCTTGTGCCCTCTGCCCTCCTAATAGCTGTGGCTGAGATGAAGCTGAAGTGGAAGAGAAATAGGTCATTTGTCATTAAACTTCAATTCAGGAGCATCTCAGAGCATATCAGGGAGAAACAGGATAGCAAATAGGATAGCAACAAAAAATTAATAATAAATGATTAATACAGATATATGGAAATCTACAATTTACAAAATTCTTTTAACTATATTCCTTATGTGACTGACCTTCAAAACAATCCCATAGGGTTGAAATAACCAACACAACACTTTGGTATATTGCCAAAGGTATGAAGCCAGTGACAGCATTAGGAATTCACAATTCTCAACTTCCAAGCTCCTGTCACTAGACAGACATACAGACCTCCAAATCCATGCTGGCCATGCCAGTTGCTTTCCTGAGACCTCTGGGCTCTGCCTAGACAGAACTTCAGTGACTCACTCACCAGGCCTTACCCCAGGGCCCAGAGGCAAAGGCTGGACAGCCTGGGACCCAAGTGCCCTGTAGTCACTTATATTCTGCGTCCTGGGGGCCTGATAAGGGTTAGGATGGGATGGTGTCAAGGGCATCACCGGTGATGACTGAGGACTGAAAAGCCTTGGCCTTGGAGACAGAGCTGGAACCTATGAAGAGAAAAAAGCATCAGCTCTTAGAAAGGAAAGACAAAGGTAAGTAATAGAAAGCAGAAGAATAATGGGGAAAATTAGTGAAACAAAAAAGAGTTCTTTGAGGAAAAAAAAATCAGTAAAATTGATAAACACATAAAAATTGATAAAAAGAGAGAAGACATAAATCATCATCAGAGATGAAACAGAGAATATTACAACAGGCCCAAAGCCACTAAAAGGATTACTACATTAAAAGAAATCCTACAAATAACTTGACATTCATGTATTTGACAACTTATCAGCAATGAGCCAATTCCTCGAGAACCACAAACTACCAAAACTCACTCACAATGGAAGAAGATCTGGGTAGTCTTACAACAATTAAAGAAATTGAATTTGTCATTTAAAAGCTCCCAAAGAAGAAATCTCCAGGCCAAGATGGTTTCACTGGAGAATTTCACTGAACAGTCAAAGAATTAATACAAAGTTTACATAATCTCTTCCAGAAAACAGAAGGAGCACTTTCTAACTAATTTCATGAGACCAGTATTACCCTGATGCCAATACCAGAAAAAGATGGCAGAAAATAAAACTAACATCAATATTTCTAATGAACTTAGACCAAAAAAAAATCCTCAACAAAATTTTAGCAAATCAAATAATGTATACAAAAAATAATATTCCACAAGAAAGTGGGATTTATTCCAGGTCATGCAAAGCTGGTCCAATATATCTAAAAACCAATCAATTTAATCCCCTATATCAACAAGCTAAACAAGGAAAATAGTATGATCACAGAAATGATGCAGAAAAAACATATGACAAAATTCAACAACGATTCATGATCTAGTACACAAGGTGCTATGATCTGAATATGTTCCCCAAAATTCATGTGTTGAAAATCCTCAGTGCAACAGTGTTGGGGGGTGAGACTTTTTGGAAGTGTTGAAATCATGAGGGCTTTGTCCTATTAATGGATTAATACCACTATAAAAAGGGCTTGCAGGAGTGGGTTTGCCTTCTCTTGCCCATCTCGCCTGAAATGTGAGGAAACAGCAGTGAGGCACCATCTTGGAACCAGAGGCCATACCTGCTGATGCCTTAATCTTGGACTCCGGAACTATAAGAAATACATTTCTGTTCTTTATAAATTATTCAGTCTGTGGTATTCTGTTACAGTGGCACAAAATGGACTAAGACACAAGGAATAGAGGGAAATGTTCTTGGTCTCATAAAGAACATCTACAAAAAACCTAAAGCTAACATCATACTTAATGCTGAAATAATGAATGTTTTCCCTCTCAGACTGGAAACTAGGCAAGGACATTCGTGTTCACTATTTTTTTTTTTCTGAGATGGAGTTTCACTCTTGTTGGCCCAGGCTAGAGTGCAATGGTGCAATCTCAGCTCACTGCAACCTCCACGTACTGGCTTCAAACAACTCTTCAGCTTTGCCTCCTGAGCAGCTGGGATTATAGGCATGCGCCACCACACCCAGCTAATTTTGTATTTTTATTTTTTATTGTATTTTTTATTTATTTATTTTTTTTTTTTTGAGACGGAGTTTCGCCCTTGTTACCCAGGCTGGAGTGCAATGGCGCGATCTCGGCTCACCGCAACCTCCGCCTCCTGGGGTCAGGCAATTCTCCTGCCTCAGCCTCCTGAGTAGCTGGGATTACAGGCACGCACCACCATGCCCAGCTAATTTTTTGTATTTTTGGTAGAGACGGGGTTTCACCATGTTGACTAGGATGGTCTCGATCTCTCGACCTCGTGATCCACCCGCCTCGGCCTCCCAAAGTGCTGGGATTACAGGCTTGAGCCACCGCGCCCGGCAATTTTGTATTTTTAGTAGAGATGGAGGTCTCACCATGTTGGCCAGGCTGATCTTGAAATCCTGACTGCAGATAATCCACCCACCTTAGCCTCCCAAAGTGCTGGGATTACAGGCATGAGCCACAGCACCCGGCTCATGTTCACAATTCTTATTTAACGTAGACTAGAAGTCCTAGTCACTACAATAAGGCATGAAAAAGAAATTAAATGCACATAGATTGAAAAGAAAGGAAACTCTCTGAAGATTTGCAGACAACATGACTGTCTAGTAGAAAACTCCATGGAATCCACAAAAAACTTCTAGAACTATTCAGGAAAGTCACAGGATATAACCAGATCAACGCATAAAAATCAACTGCATTTCTACATACTTATAATGAACACGTGGAAACCAAGATTCAAAATATAATATGATTTGATTTTAAACTGCTCAAGAGAAAATTAAATACTTAATAGGAATGGGCTGATAGGTGATATTAAAACAATTAAACTCTTAAGTATGAATTGGACAAAATATGTACAGGATTGGTGTGATAAAATTTATAAAACGCTGATGGAGAGAGCATTGGCGAAACATGTCACATGCATGGATTGAGAGACTGAAGCTAGTAAAGATGTCAATTAGGAACTTGTATATGAATACTCAGCAGCTTTATTCATAATAGCCCCAAACTGGAAACTACCCAAATGCCCTTCAAAGTTTGAATGGATAAAAAAATAAAAAAACCATGCTACATTCACACCATGAAATACTACTCTGCAATACGAATGCATGAACTACTGGTACACACAACGACTTGAATGAATCTCAAAGAAGCTATGCTAAGTGAGAAAAGCCAATCTCAAAAGGCTACATATTGCACGATTCTATTCATGTAACAGTCGTTAAATAACAATGATAGAGCCAGAGAACATACCGGTGAAGCCAAGGATGAGAATGTGGGACAAGTGCAGCTATAAAAGCGGCAGCACAGGAGAGTCTTGTGGTGATGGTAAAATGGACTGTCTTGAATTTGGTGGTTACAGAACACAATGTGACAACACTGCGTAAACACACCTAACAGTATGTAAAACTGGTGGAAACGGAATCTGAAATCTGAATCTATGGAGTGTATTCATGTTAATTTCTTGGTTTTGATACTCTACTGTGGTTGTGTGAGATGCTGATGTGGGGGGAAGGTGGTGTTGGCATGCAGGAGACATACTAGTACGTTTCTTTGCCACCTCCTGTGAACCCATAGTTATTTTTAAATGAAAAGAGGGAGAGGGAGAGGAAGAGAGGGTAAGGGTAAGGGGTGAAAGGAGAGACAAGCGAGGGAAGAAAGGAAGGGAAAAAAGGGAGGAAAAAAAAAGGAATTAGGGTCCGGATTCCTGATTGAAGGTGGGACAAGATGAGCCATCAGAGCTTCTGCCTGATAACTGTATCCAAATCTCCCTGGATGCTGTTCCCAGCTCCTCTAGTAAGCTTCTGGCCTTGTATGTTAACAGTACCCAATTCACCTGGGCACTTTGGCCAGAACCTCGTTCCTTTCCCTCAGCTTCCCAGCCACATATTCACCTCTCCAAACTATCAGCAATTCTGTCAGTTCCATCTACTAACTACTAAGTATCTCAAATCCAACCTCACTGGCCAGCTTTCGGTTATTTTATGTCTTCATCATCCCTTGCTATAGCCTCCTTACTCCCTCCAGCCTGGCCCTTCCTAACATACAGCTGATTTGATCACTCCTCTTCATAAAACTGTTCAGTAGCTCCTCCCTGTTTAGCATAGAATGCTACGTCCTTAGTGATCTAACTCTTTTTTTTTTTTTTTTTTTTTTTTGAGATGGAGTTTCGCTCTTGTTACCCAGGCTGGAGTGCAATGGCACAATCTCGGCTCACCGCAACCTCTGCCTCCTGGGTTCAGGCAATTCTCCTGCCTCAGCCTCCTGAGTAGCTGGGATTACAGGCACGCGCCACCATGCCCAGCTAATTTTTTGTATTTTTAGTAGAGACGGGGTTTCACCATGTTGACCAGGATGGTCTCGATCTCTCGACCTCGTGATCCACCCGCCTCGGCCTCCCAAAGTGCTGGGATTACAAGCTTGAGCCACCGCGCCCGGCCTTAGTGATCTAACTCTTACCCATTGTTCCAGCTTCATCTAACTTCACTTCACAGCCACAAACACCTGTGTGGCAGCCCCAGTTAAATATCAGTAATCTTCAAAAGGCCTCAGCTTACTCTTGCTTCAGTCTTTGTACCTGCTATTCTCTGTGCTTGAAACAGTCTTTACCTACCCATTCCTTGGCCTAAATAACTTTTAATTTTTGAGATGCTGATCAAACATCGGAATGACTCTGAAGCACTCCCTGAACTGCCCCACCAAGCTCACCATACAGAGTAAACTGCTTTCTTCTGTATGACCGGCTAGCCCCTTGCCATACCCCAATCATGGTACTTAAAAATTTTACTGCAGCTATTTTTTTACATATCTATCCTTCCACTAGACTCTGAGCTACTTGAGGGCAAGTATCACGATTTTTGCACCTTTATGTCCTAAGAGCCTTGTAGTTATTCAATAAACAGTTATTTATTATAAAAAGAACTGAAGATGTTCTATGCAAGTTGGGAATTTTCATCAGTTTTGTTCATTAATATATTTCAAGTGCCCAGAACCACGCTTGACACCTAAGTATTACTGAATGAATGAACTAATGAATTAACAAATAAGGTCTTACCTGGGGAGAAGGCTGGGATCCCGAACTGTAAGATGATGTCTCTTTAGAGTGGTGGGTAGCTCCCACAACAATCCGGGGGAAAGGGAAAGGGGGAGATTGTTTGCCCAAAACAGCATGCCCAAAACCTTGGGCATGAAAAAGCCGCTCTCTTAGCTGCTGAACGGGTGGCTGTAAGTTTTAATGAGGAAGAGCTGTGTCAAGTAAATTAAAACAATCAAGGCCCCAGGTAGCAGTCACATTTCAGCTGACCCTCTATCCCAAGCTTGTCCAACCCATCTGATTTCGCTGTTGTTCTGTTTGGTTTTAGGCTTTTAGCAGCTTGAAGTCATGGTTTTTGGTTTCTGACTCTAGTGATAAGTGGAAAAGAGGGATGAGGAAGGGGCTTTACTGGCCCAACCAGAAACAGAAACTCAGAACTCACCACTGTATTCTCACCCTTGGACGCCCCTGCTGTACACCGTAGCCCCCTTAGAAATGACTTAAAGTTGCTGAATCCCCGCCAAACACCTGCGTGCCTCCCTCCTTGCTATTCTTTCTGCTTAGAATGCCCTGCATCTGCTGGTAAGCTATGCTCTTTGAAGGTCCAGCTCAGCTGTTTTAGCCATTGAGAAGCCTTCCTTGACTTCTCCGGGCAAAAATCAGTCCCTTCCCTGGACTCCCACAGTGCTCAGTATAAGCTTCTGTTATGGCACCATAAATCACTGACATCTCATCTTCCCCCAGTAGATTGTAAGGTGCTTAAGGGATTTGATCTTATCTATCCTAGGAGCTTCAGCATTAGCATAGTGCCTGGAACATGGAAGTGCTCAATCAATATTAGATGACTGAATGAAATGGTTTGCTCTCTCCACATAGCCCCACTTACCTGAGCACAGTCACTGGGGAGAAAGCTCATGGCCGTGGCCAGGCTGCCCTGGGCTGCCAGGAGGTTGGCATACTGAGTGACCCTGTAGGTTGTGGCAGGGCCTGGGCTCACCCCAAGAGGACCCCGCAGTAGCTCCAAGCCCCTGTTAAGAACCATCACCTTCTCCATCAGGTCCTATAAGGACAAGGATGAGGGTGGTAAGCTCTCATTGAGGCATATCCTGCTCCCTAAGCCCAGGCAGCTCACTCAGGGATCTCCTACTATGGGCAGAGATGAGGGTACCTGGTCATACCCAGGTGAAGACAGCAGATGATGACATGTAAGAACCATGACAGAGAAGGGACACTTGGCCTCACCTCCCAAGCTGTTAGGATTGGATTTAACTGGACCCATCTGGGTCTTACATTTTTATACATCTCTGCCTCTTCCTTTTGCTTTTTGACCCTTTCTGTGTATACATCATCAACTCTGTTACCCTAATTGTTTCATGTGCGATTTTTGTCTCTACATGAGTCTGTGACCCCCACTTTCTGTGGTGACTCACAGGACACCTGGTAGTTTAGATCCACAGAATTTTTCACAGTAGCTAATAGAAAGGCCAAGCCACACTTGCTCAAATACTGAATACATTTGTAAAACCAAACCTGAGATAGGAAAAAGATTATGAGGACTAACAATGAAGCAGCTGCTGCTTGGGCTCCTCTGAGGGAAGAAGAGACAATCCCAGACACTGAGGACCCTTTGCTCCTCCCTAACACCTTGGCTCCAGCCTGTCCCAGAAGATTCGACTCTGCTAGCTCTGCACATCCTCCACCACTAGCCTCCTAAGGGCCAGGTATGGAGTGGCCAGTATCCTGAAGAGAAGGGGTACCTGCAGAGCCATGGGGGACAAAGCCTGCTGGCATTTTGCCCAGCACTCCACCAGTCGCTCCACAGTCCCTGAGCACACATAACACAGTTGGGCTTCGGAGGTTAGGGCCCTGCCGCCCTCCTGTTCCATGCGAGTTCCCAGCATGTCTGCAGAGACAGGAAAATTTCATTAAAGGCACAGCTGCCCTGTGAGCCCCTCCATCTCCTGTTTGGAAACAGGGACAGGACAATGAGCTTGGGACAAGTAGCTACAGTCACTTTAAGACAACACTGAAACTGAGTGTTGCTGTACAGAGAAGGGGAAAGTGCTCACATCATGATGTGACAAGACAAAGTAAAAGAGGACAACAAAGGATCCCCTCTGAGAGTAGGGGCATGCACTGTGGTCGCTGCCTCCTGGCTGGGCCAGACTCTAGCCCTGACAACATGGCCTGGCTTCCCAGGGCTCAGGCTGCTCCTCCGCCTCCGCCCTGCATGCATCCCTTACTCCATGCTGGAGTCACACCACTTTACCCTGAAGCCTGGGGCCACACCTACCACAGAGCTCAGGGAATTTCTCTGGGCCTGAGTACGTCAGTAGCAAGGCCAGTGCCTCTCTCCAGTTCTTCAGGCTACAGGTACATACCACATCCTTCCAATTCTTCTGCACAACACAGGCTAGAAGCTGTAATGGGCAGAGAGGGAAAGAGGCCATCAGGCATCCATCCAGCCTAGGCAGCAGGAGTCCTGCACAGGCCTCCCGTTAGACCACTGAGTAGGGGCTAGTGGTGGGGTGGGGGCGGTTACAGTAGAAAGAGAGAGGCAGGCAGATACTCAAACACAGGTCCCAGGGTGTGAGTATCCACCTCACGAGGTCCCAGTAATCCCCTCCCTTTTTCTCCTGCAAGATGGGCAGTTACCGAGGAGACTTTGGTTTTCTTCTGGGCCAAGTAGCGCTCCTGTGTTCGCTTCAGCAGATCTGCACCCCCAGCCTGGGCCAGGATAATGGCATCGGCAAAGCGCTCTTCCTTCAGACACAGCTCCACGGCCGGGCCCAGCTCCCCAAGCAGAAGAGCCTGGCTTAGGAGTCCATCAACATCTGCAGGCAGAAGCAACCCCTCTGCATGAGTTGCTCTCAGACCCTAGCTTCCTGCCCCTGGCAGAGCCCACGGCACACCCTCTGTATCTCTGTATCACTCACCCTGCTTTGCTCCAAACTTCACCCTCAAGCTTCATTCCTTGGCAACAAAATGTATTTTGGTGCCCAGGTCTAAAGACAGGGCCCAAGACAAGGGAGGGTACTGGCACAGTGTAAGGTGTGCTTGATCGCCGTGGGCAGGGTTAGAGTCCTCTCAGCAAGGATAGAAAAAAATCTGATACAAGGCCTTCTATAGGAAGGACCTACCCATGAAAACCTATAACCAGAGAGAGCTCTAACTGGTAAGTGACTCACTCAGCATTTGAGATGGTGGGAGGAAGGCATGAGGCAGGGACAAGAAGGGAATGTCTCAAGTCCAAAACCTCTGGGCCCACCTGCTCCTAAGCAGAGACTCTCTCTCTCCCTCAGGGTCAGGGTACCTTTTGTGATGGGGATCTCCCAAGGAGTCATGTTCTGAGGGACCAGCTCATCAAAGAAGGCTGAGGAAGCAGAGGCTTCCTCTGTAGTGTGTTTGGAGGTCTGTATAAGGAAGGACAGAGGTGACTACTTAGGATGGACCCAGAAGACAGAGAGTTGGCTTAGTAGCTCTGAGAGCTCTACTATTTGGCTGTTAATGGGTAAAACTAAAAAAAAAAAATAGCCAGGTAACTTTTGGGAAGGGCCACAGTTCATGGCTAGCCAAGACACAGTTCTTCACCCTCAGTCCAAACGTTTAGGGACTGTGTGCCTCACTCTAGTTTTAAGAGAATGAGGAGTTTGAAAACTTCTGCAGAAGCTAAGAACACACAGAGAGCAAAGAAAAAGGCCAGGAAGGAAAAGGCATCCTAAAGGCAAGTTTCATGTGTTACTCTAGGTCAGGCTGACTGGGCTGCTACCACACCTGGCTGCAGGAGACCTGTTGTCTGTCACTGCTGAGGTCATTTCCCTTGGGCTGAGGACTCTCTCCTAGCCCCACACCACTCTTCAACCATGTGGCCACCTGCAGGGAGAGACCTATGGGAACCACTCTTTCCAATGTAAGATCAAATAAGCATTATCCTCTTTGCCCACCTCCGTACCCTACCAACTGAACTCTCTGAGGTCCCTGATCTATTTTCCTGAGAAACAAACAAACTCGAGGATGTAAAATGCTCACATATGCAAAAATAAGGCCAGGAAGAGGTATGCTGAGGTGGTTTCCTCGGGCAACATTCTCTTCTTCTCTTCAACAAGTACACATTTCTGATGTGAAAAGCAGCTTACCTTCGTCTGAAGCTCATCTTTACTGTATCCTAAAAGCTTTAGGAATTTCATTCTGGAGTCTTGCTCTAAGGTCACCTAAGAAACCACACAACACAGAAAATATTCCATTAAATGAACATAAATGACCCTCTTCCTACACCAAGCTGGGCATCTGTGCCAGTATACTCTCAATTATAGTTCTTTGTACTACTAGAAGTACCCTCAGCAGTCCAATGCCATCTCTCCCTTTTCCTCTCCAGATCTGACTTACTGATGGGCTACGGGCAATGTAAACATAGCCCCCTGCCCCTTGTGTATGACAATTTGACCTTCCATTGACTTCCTAGCTCTGCTACCCTGCTAGTCTGGTAAGAGTAAAATGCCAGCTGTTCCTAGGCAACATGCTTGTGATTGGTAAATTGCACCTGGACTGGAACTATGTAACCTAGAAATAATCAATGTGGACAACATGCTATGTGTTTCCCTGATTGCGGTGGCTCTTGTAACTGGACAGATTCCTTGCAGGGATTCTGGAAGCTATGCTTTTAGAATTGGTAGAAGATATATTGGCTTTTGTGGGCAAGAAGCTTCTAAGTCAGGGCAACTTACACACCTGCCTAATGTATATTCTCATCTCCTTATACCTGAGCTGTCTCTGGGGGGCTGAAGAAGATAATTCTGAATTGTTGCATGACTGCTGAAACGAATCCCACAGAAGATGCCTGCCTGATGCTACCCTGCTGCGGTCCCCATCCCATATCCTTCCAAGGAGACCGATGCCAAGTGTAGCCTACAGTAGTCTTATGGGCCTAAACGTTTGAGAAGACATCCGGTAGAAGTTGCATGGATATAGCAAACAAAGTCAGCTTCCCACTCAATGTCCCAAATACCAAGGAGCAAGCCTTTCTGAAGCTCCTGTAATCTTGGTTCGCTGTCCCGTGCCCTTAATTTATTCCACACTGAACCATGATTTCTAACCATACCTTTCTCATAGTCTCTCTGGGCACCCTTCTCCTTTCATGCTCTTCCCTTGGAAATGTTCACCACACCCAACCAGGAACCCATGACGGACAGCTCTGGGGTAGCTTTTATACCAGAATGCCAGCAAGGCATGGTGGCTCCACACCTGTAATCCCACCACTCTGGAAGGCTAGGGTAGGCTGATCACCTGAGTTGGGGAGTTCGAAACTAGCCTGGTCAACATGGTAAAACCCTGTCACTACTAAAAATATAAAAATTAGCAGGGCATGGTGACAGGTGCCTGTAATCCCAGCTACCCAGGAGGCTGAGGCAGGAGAATCACTTGAACTCAGGAGACGGGGGTTGCAGTAAACTAAGATCACGCCATTGCACTCCAGCCTGGGCAACAAGAGCAAAACTCCATCTCAAAAAACCAAAGCCAAAACCGAAACAGAATGCCCTCTGTTCTATAGGTACCACTGTCCCCTTTGTTTAGCAGAGTAAAGGGTGAACTCCTGACCACTCCCTCTCTTTCCCCTCTCACCATTCCTGGAACTTGTATCCTGCTTACGACAAAAGCATCACTTTTTACTCTTTTCTTCTGACATCATTCTCTAGCTTCACTATATAGTCGAGGTCTTTCTCAAATCCTTCTTCTCTTTCCTAACTTCCTGATGTCCACCTTCATAAGCTCTACTGTGCCTAGCTCAAATTTTCAAGTCCCTCTCAGATGCCCTGGTACAGGCCCAATTCTTTCTGCATTCTTCTGTACAATTCCAAAAATTTGCACAATCATCCCACTGACTGACCAGTCAGCTACTTCCCTTTCTTCCTTCAGATGTCTCACTTGCTCATTTCCTTTGACAGGTCTAGTGCTTCTCCTGGTGTCACAGTGATCTTGAAATTAAATGAGAACTGGAAATGAATCCACGCTTCCAATGTACAGAGGCACCTGAACCCTAGGGCCCACTCCAAGTACGTGCCTTGGGTTACTTGAAACAAACACAAAGCCTTCTTACGACAATATGTCCTTCTGATTAATCTTCTTCCTTTCTCTTCTTTTTCTCTTCCCTTCGTTTTTCTTCCTCGCCATTACCTTACCTGCCCTTTGGCATGATACCATGAAGGCCTTTGCCTTGGCCCTGGCAAAGTATCTAGGACGTCAGCAATAGTAGCAACAAAGAAACACAGCTCATGTATTCCCCATCTTCCCTAGCCACTTCCCAAATGGCCTTTGAGCCTCTGGTAAAGGGTGAAGGTTTTTTGTCCAGATGGTAGGTATGGTGTGGGGAAAATACTAATGGGAGTTAAGGCCTCTGTAATCTGGGGCCCAGTGTGCCTGCACCTCTACTGCAGGCAACACAGGTTGCAGTTCCAGGCTTTGGGGAAACATTTCTGAACGGCTAGCCTTCAGGCTTCCTACCTTCAGGAACTGCCACAGCATCTTTTCGCTTTGCAGTAAAGCTTGCTGGCTCTTGTTCTCACAGTAAGTCAGTAGATTTCCTGATCTCAGGGCCTCCTGCAGCTCAGTTGATCGAAGCAGGAATTCAGATTCCGTGGTGACTTGACTGACGAAGACTAGGCGGGAGCAAGGCTGAGACACGAGACACGCAGGGGTGCTGGGGAGGCCAAAAGTAACCAGCTTCCCTCCAAACTGGTGAGGAAAAGCAAGAAGGGTAAAGGTTATACCTTCGAGCCAAAAACTAACACTAAGTCAGATTCACCGAGACGGCATCTCATGGTTGACCCTAGGCTAGGAAATCACTAAAATAAGAGAGTTCCCGAGGGGGTAGAATAGGATCAGGACTTTAGTATCAAATGTGTCTCCCTACCAAAACCACTTCTGCACTCTTAGCACCATCGGCTTCAAACTTCACCACACAGTACTCACCTTCTGCTCACCTGTCCCGGTACCACCATTCTCCCAGTCACCAGGGCTAAATACCTCAGCAATTAGCAAAGTCTTCGTATCCCCTACAGCCAAGCAATGACAAAGTCCTACCTCTTCTTGTTCACGGTCTTTCAGGCAGGTCCACTCTATCCCATTCCCAGTGTTAGTACACCCAGATTACTAGAATAGTTGGCCTTCGGTTCTTTTCCCTCCTCCAAGCCTTAGACTTCCCTGATACTGCTTGTACCACCCTGCTGCTATTCAGGAGTTTGTGTGGTTTCACAAGGCCACAGGAAAGAGCTTAAGCTCCCCTGCCTGCCGTGCACAAACCTCTGCAAAATCAGGGCCAAACCTATCTTTCCCAGCCTCTCTTTCCCTGCTTGTTTATTACAATCGCTCTGTATCCCTAAAATGCCTGGTGTGTTTCTGTGCCTTTATCCACAACACCCCCACCTGGAGCATCCTTCTCACCAAATTAGATGCCTTATATAAAGCATCTGGCACAAAATAGGACCTTAGACAAGCCCTTTTTACTCCAGCAGTTCTCAACTCTGGCTGCATATTAAAACCACGTGGACAACAATCCAGCCTTGCCAGGCCACACCCCAGACAATACAATCAGAAACTCAGGGGGCGGGCGGGGGGGCCACAGTTCTTCAGGTTATTCCAATATGTATCCAAGGCTGACAACTTTTTTTTTTAAACTTTCACTTTAGGTTAAAAAAGAGTTCAATCTAATGCAGTAAATGTGCATGTTTGTTACACGGTAAACTTGTGTCATGGGGGTTTGTTGTACAGATTATTTGGGGCTTACAACTATGGCTTTACTCCCTAACTAGTCACCATGTCTTTTCCCAATATCTACTTCCTTAATGAACTCTCCCAGTCAGAAGTCTCATTTATCTTGACTACTACAGCACAAAATCTATACCACAGATTAGTGCTAAACAAACCATTTTAACTTTCGATTTGCATAGTACTCGATAGTTTTACAAAGTGGGTACATATATTCTTATATGGTTCATGTTAATTTTCTAAATTAAGCTGGGCAGGCATCAATATCCTTATTTTACGGATAAGAACCATTAAGTTCTGAGAGGTTAAATGATTTGTTCAAGGTTACCCAGCTAATAAACAACAAAGCTATGATAAGAATTCAGGCCTCTTGACCTCAGAATTCTTCACTTCCCTACCTCTTTTTCTTTTTAAGCTCACAGACTATTGAATGTGTTAGTCTTGCCTTCCCAATAAAACTGTTGGCTTTGAAAACTAGAATTCTACTTTTATACATCTGTTTTCAATTCAAACCTAGTGTTTACAGCACTGCACCAAGTATTTCAGGGCCTTGCTATTCAGAGTGCTAGTCCTCAGACCGGCTCCAAGGGCATCAACTGGGAGACTGCCGAAAAATCAGAATTTTGGGCCTTACCCCTGACTCAATGAACCAGATTCTGAATTTTATTTTATTTTATTTTATTTTTTATTTTTTTTCTTTAAGATGGGGTTTCACCATGACGGCCAGGCTGATCTTGAACTCCTGACCTCAGGTGATCCACCCACCTCGGCCTCCCAAAGTGCTAGGATTACAGGCGTGAGCCAGCATGCCCGGCCAGATTCTGAATTTTAACAAGATCCCCAAGTGATGTGTATGCACATTAATAGTTTGTGAAGCACCACTTTGGAGACATAAAATTCAGCAAGACATAGTCCCTATCCTTAAGGAGTCTATTACTTAGTACAGTCTGCATACATGTATATAAATAACGTTAGCATAGTTAGAATGCATCATTACCAAAGTATATATCTGCGGGATTATAGAGAGAGGTTAATTTTGACTTGGGTTAAAGATAGGCACCAAGCAGGAGATAGTATTTAAGAGAGGGGCCTTGTGGCCAGGCACAGTGGCTCATACCTGTAGTCCTAGCTCTTTGGGAGGCCGAGGCAGGCGAATTGCCTGAGCTCAGGAGTTTGAGACCAGCCTCGGCAACATGGTGAAATCCTGTCTCTACTAAAATACAAAAAATTAGCCAGGCGTGGCAGCATGTGCCTGTAGTACCAGCTACTTGGAAGGCTGAGGCAAGAGAATCATAGCCTGAACCCAGGAGGTGGACATTGCAGTGAGCCGAGATTGCACCTCTGCACTTCAGCCTGGGCAATAAAGCAAGACTCCATCTCCGAGAGAGAGAGAGAGAGAGAGAGAGAGAGAGAGAGAGAGAGAGAGAGAGACGCTGAAAGGCTGCAGTAGGATTCAATAGGCCCAGGAGAGAAGCTGAAGGTTAGGGTACAAGCAGAGACAGGAGAGTTAAGGAGTTATTAATGAAACAGAAAGGAGTTATTGGAACACAGGTAACATCTGAGAATGAGATGGAAATGAACACTAGAAAGGTAAGTGGAGCCCTGTGTACATTTAGCCTTGTCTATAAAGCAATGGAAGGCCCAAAGGTTTTGAACAGAGGAATGACAGAATAAAACCTGTTTTTTCTTTCCTTCTCTGTAGTTCCTTTCTACCAGTCCAGACACATAAGGGTTAGAGAAAACTCAGATGGAATCTCAGGCTGTATCTCCATAACTGAGAGTTCTGAGGCAGTCAACTCCTTTTAGACAGGACTGCAGAAGATACAGAATGGGTGAAGCGAAGAGAGGGAAGCTATAGTAACTCTCTCCTTGAAAGGTAAAGTGGGGTCCATTCTGAGACAGAGGCAGTGGGAATACATCTCCTACAGAGCTTACCTCCATGCTGGGCACACGAGAGGCTTCACAAACACAAACACACAACACAACCACACCTATACATCCACTACACTTACAGCAAATGAAACACCTGTTGGTCTTCTAATCCACCTGGGGGGTTTTTTCAGGGGAGGTATCAGTGACGCTTGTGCCACTTGCTCTGGCACCTGCAGTGGTGGGAGAGGCTGGCCTTTGCTGAAGGAAGAGGAGATCTAGGGGGAAAGACACCTGCATCACCGTCATAAAGTGGCAGGGAGGCAGGAACCTACAATCTCCATTTTGGGAGGAACGCTTGAGACCCTAATTTGACCTAGAAAGGTCAGATTCCCATATTCCGGGGCATGGGTAGTGTTCCATCCAAGTAGGAACAAGTAGGCTCTTGGAAAAACTACTACATTCAAAGTCTACAATGGAGGGTGGTACAAAATGGATCTACAGGAGAGGGAAACATAAGAGTCATACTCCTGAAATAACTGTCCCAGCAAAGGGGTCCCACGGTCCCCAAAATACTACAGGGCCCATCCAACAACAAGAGTCAAGGTGAAGGCCTTCCTCATATTGTGGCAGAAACTGACAGCCTTTCAGAAAGACGGGCGCTAGAGCAAAGGTTCAGCCCTCCCAAACCCAGAGCCCTGGTCTCCTAATCTCTAATAGTCCCCACTTCTCAGGTTGTATGTCTCTCTCCCGCAAATAGAGACAGCCCCTTCCCTCCAGCATTCTCTACCAAGCCCTTCAAACCTTGTCAGCCTGTCTCATGTGCTGGACTTCCCAGCTCCTACCCATCACGGAGTACAAACTGATCCAACCGTCGAAGGAGGCGGCAGAGAACACTGAAGGGTCCCGAGGGCACCACTGCACATCAAAGCACCAGCTGCTCTGTGTGGGTAGCTTATATACCACCTAATATGAGGGAACACACCATTAGGGACAGTCCACAAAACCCCAAACACAAGGCTGCAGCTGAGACTTTTCTACCTTCTCTCTCCCATCCCAGCATGCCACAGAAGGGCCGGCCTACCTCACTGCTCCCCAGGTTCCAGCACAAGATCTGGCTGTCCTTAGCACTGCTGAGCAGCAGTTCAGCATCAGCCTGGCTCCACGACACTGACAAGATGCCCCTAAAAAGGGAAGAAAAGAGGAACTAGCATTTGTTGAATGCCTAGTATCAGTAGGGTGCCGTATCTGTCTTTGATACATTTTATAGGGCATACCAGATCATGCCCTATAAAATCCATGGTCTGATAGTATCTTACAAACGAAGAAGATGAGGTTCTGAAAATTAAGTAACTTTCCAACGGCTGCAGAGTCAGACCCCAAATCAAACCCCAGAGCCTGTTCACTATGCACTGCACCACTCTGCCTCTCTCAGATCACCGCAGGACTGCCTACTTCTTTGCACTGATTAGAGAGTAGAGATTATGAATCAGTATGAATCACACAAACACTGATCCCTATGGCTACTTTTAGCCCAGGAGGTAGTAAAGACCTAACCATAAAAAGTCTCCAAGGAGGCCAGGCACAGTGGCTCATGCCTGTAATCCCAACACTTTGGGAGGCTGAGACGGGAGGATCACTTGAGCCCAGGAGATCGAGGCCACAGTGAGCCTTGATCACACCACTGCACTACAGTCTCAATGACGGAGCAAGAACTGGTCTAGAAAAATAAAAGACCCCAAGGAGATATAAAGGCAGCACGGCCCTTTGGTTAGAAAGAACAGATTGTGGAGGGCTGTTCACAGGATAGACAGGAGTCAAATTGTTTTGATGAAGAAGTCCTGGAGGAGGCAAGCTCATCACCTAAAGAAATGAACATTATCCTCACATCAGAGCCTGGGGACTAAACACTGTTCTGGTATTTCTCTTGACCCGATTCCATTCCCATCTCTGGAATTTAGATGGAATCTCAGCCTCCTCTCCATAACCTCAGGGTCTAAGGGCCTCCTCTTGCTTAGGGCTGGAGCTAGTATTGGGTAACTGCATGTTCACTGGACTGGCTTTAAAGCCAGGGAGGATATTTAGTAGCTAAAGTGAGGGATGCATTGCCTCCTACCCAGGCCAGTTATGCCCACCATCCCCCCACAAGGATGTGGATGAGGTCTGAGATGCTACCTGCTGTGGCTCTCCAGCACCTTCAGAGGCGAGGAGGCAAAGCGCAAGTCCCACAGCTGAATCACGGGGAGACGATCATCCTCTGAGCACAGCACTAACTGGGTGGCTATGTCAGGATGCCAAGCCAGGC
The DNA here is from genome assembly GCF_048565385.1 of Saimiri boliviensis. Classification (NCBI taxonomy): domain Eukaryota; kingdom Metazoa; phylum Chordata; class Mammalia; order Primates; family Cebidae; genus Saimiri; species Saimiri boliviensis. Next base: position 85,080,435 of record NC_133460.1, read on the forward strand.
CTGAGCAGTGCATCTGTGAACAAAGCAGATCCCAATGGGTGCTGTAACCTGACTCTTTTGCCCAGCTGAAATGGGAAAATTTTGTGTCTCTTCTATGTGACTGGGAACATCACAGCCATCAGAGAGTGATGGCCACGAATAAAAAATGGTAGAAGCTTAGAAGCTTCCAGATCAGCTCTGTTTAGCTTCCCTGAGTTTTCACTCTCAATAGGAAATGTGCTAAGTGGCTGACTTCACATGTCCAACAGCTGAAAGCAGAACTCTGGCGTGGGAGAGCAGCTCTAACTGCTAGGTAGGAGAGAGAAGCCAGAGCCTCCACTACTCACCCTGTTGCTGTGATCACTGACTTTGATGATAGGCTCATTCTTCCTGAGATCCCACACAACCGCCTTGCCACTGGGGTGAGCAGAAGACAGAATGTGTTGGGCTTGCCGGTTCCAAGACAATGCCTTGATGTCCTCTGGGGGCTGCTAAGGCAGGATGGGGACAGGAAGATGACAACTTGTCACCTCCTGGACAAAGTGACATCTGCTGTTCCACTGCTGCCAGCCACCCACAGCAAGTCCAAGAATAGACACAGGGCTACCCAAACTAAGAAAGTGTTGGGAAGCTGGGATTTGAATTTTCCAGGGAGGATCCTTTAGCGTATCAGGTATAGAAGTAGAGGGCATGGCGGGCACATCTAGGTTTTATTCCTTCCCAAGGTTCTCCTAAGAGGATAGAGTCAAGACTTTTAAAACAGCCCTCTTGTCTAGGACAAAAACAGAGGGAGAAGGAGGAAGATGAGGGAGGGAGGAAAACATAGACACCCAAGACCCGCAGAGAGTGAGGCCGAGAGAGAAACCACAAGATGCTATCAGATTCATACTTAACTTACCTGGTGATACTGTAAGCACAAGACAGAGAAAACGCCGGGAAGCAAAAAAAGATGGGCCTAGTTACAGATTGACAGATAGGCTCTCCAAGACAGAAGACCAGGTCCCCAACCGCATGGGACAGCCACATGCAGAAAGAACAAAGCTGACTCTCCCCACAAAAAGGACAAAGGTCTGTCTGGGGTCCTCTCCTAGTTCCCTTTTTGCTGGGCCCAGTGCCCTACCCAACCCTGCAACAGCTCTACTATGAGAAACAGCACTCCCATCCCTTCTTGTGGTGTCTTTTGCTCTCCCCACCTTTCATCTGCCTCCCAGAAACTCCTAGAACAAGTAAGGAGCACAAACCAACCACCCCATACACACCCTCCACCCACCCACCGTCCTAGCTCTTAGCTGGCTGGTAGCATGTTAGTCTGTGGAGCTTTACTGCCCTCCAGTGGTAAAGCCTGAAATCTCTCGACCTCCAACTGGCGGCAGAACTCGAGTTTATTTAGGAAAATCAGCGGCACACTCAAAGCAGCAGCCAGGGTTGGGTGCTGGGGGTGCTCTTCACCTGCGACTTGGATCCCAGGGTCACTGGTACATTCGAGTGATTCAAATCCCAAATGAAGATTTCAGAATTGCTGGCTCCTGAAGCCAGGAGGTTGCCCTGTATAAGAATAAAAGGTGTTTGGAGACACACTACCCTAGGAAGAAATAGAGCAAGAAAGGAGGAAAGAGACCCACATTTGGGGCTATCAAAAGCCTCCCCTGAAACAGCCTGGAAAGGGGTCAGAGTTACAGACCGGAGGCCACAAGTGAATGCTTCTACTCAGATCTGCTGCTCCCTGGCTTGGCCATGTTGCCCAACTGAAATGTAGTACCTGGAAAGGGTTAAAGTCGAGGGCTCTGACAGCCCCCGTGTGCTTCTGTTTCTGGGCAATCACAGGCTCCTTCCCCGAAGACAGGATGTGGGTCGCATTGTATAGAATAAGGATGCCATTGTCCCCGCCGCCTGCAATAACCCCGGAGCCTTCCAGAAGCCCACTGCCAAAGCTCCCCCAGATCAGCTTGTGAAACCTACAAAGAGGAGGAACTGGCATCAGTACAAACTTAGGTTCGTGTCAGTAAGCAGAGGATGACATCTTTTCAGCTTCTGCCATTATGCAGGCATCCCCACCCCTAGCTGGGACCTGCCTGTCTCCTTCATTTCCCAGACAGAAAGGAGGTAACCTCTGCCCAGTCCTGCCCTTTCTCTGAAAATAATATTCCATCTATGTTACACTAGAAGCCAAGAAGCCACTGCGTCTGAGTTGTGTGGAGGTATATATATGTGTACATTTTTAAGTTAACATTGGGGTTATATAGGCCCTGTGATATATACTTCAAATAGATTTCTTCACGTAATCTTCACAACTCAAATAGTCAGGTAATAATAGCAACCACTTACAACCACTTACACTGACTGAATACTTGCTATGTATCAGCACTGTTTTAAGTGCTTTAGATTTATTAGCTGATTGAATATTTAACCTCGTGAAGTATTACTATTATTTTCATTTTCAATGGAGGAAACTGAGGCACAAAGAAGTTACAAAATTTCTGTACACAGAGCTAGTAATTTTATTCCCATTTTATGATAAATGCTAGGAAGTAGCAGGGTCAAGCTTCAAAGTCAGGCCCATCTTATTCCAGAGCCTGAGCTCTTAACATCATAAAACACTGTCTCCTATTAAGAGAAAGACCCAAGCTCTTCTGTAACTATTAGAATCAGGATCCCTAGACCAACACTTGCTGTCCCCTCTTCACTCTCAAACTGGAAATGAGAAAAGACCCAATGCCTCTCCCATGTGGCTGGCCCACTGGAGTGGCCATGTGGCTGCAAAGGGCCCGCCCTAGAGACATAGACGCATGAAAGGATACATTCCCAGTCAGAAAATGGTTTTCTGGCTTTCTGAGGATGTTTCTGTAAGATACTGACGATGTGTTGCCCCCAGAGAAAAAGATCCCTTTGGGTACCTGGATCCCCTTCCAGACAAGTTTGGGTCTTCTGCAAAGCCCCTACGGGAGGCATGTGAAATCTCTGAAGCCTTATAGGTGGTCTGTTTCTCACTTCATAGCTGCTAGCCAAGGACATTTCCACAGCCCTTTGGAGAAGCCAGGTATCATGCCAAATGATGTTACGAGATCTCTAACTATAATGAAATATTCCCTGGGAACAGTCAGCAAAGCAACTGAGTGGGGTGACAGGCAAGAACTTGCTAGGCCAGTCACTGGAGCAGAGCCAGCTGGTCAGAAGCAAAGCGTGGAGCACCAGCTCAGACCAGGTCAGCATCTGATGCAAAACGGCAGAGCCAACACAATGCTAGCCAAGAGGCTACTGTCAGAAAGGCTGTTTTCTAAGGTTGCAGTGATCTTAATTTAGCACAGAGAAGTTTTTCCATATGGGCTCAAGAGGCAACCATGTCATCCAGGGACTGGAGCTCAGGAGGGGTAGACGGCATGTCAACTGAGTAGCTAGAGAAGCCCACGGTAGGTCACACAGAAATCAGAGGAGGGTATGTTCAGTGAAAAACACACATAAGAATGCAGAGGGTGCAGTGACCTCAGCATGGTCAGAACACATGACATACAGAGCAGAGTGAAAGGTACCTGAGACCTCAAGGGGAGTCACCAAGGGGTTGGAAAAGAGGGCAGTTACTTCAGAGTGCCTGAAATGCCACATATAGGGTGTGACAAAAAGATTTTCTTTCTGTATGCGTGCAGAAAGCACATGTCTGTGGTTAACCACCTCACTAGTGAGGGTAAAGCTGGCGCCTAAATAGGTTGTGACAGATAGCACCTGGGAGAATGGGCACACCGGGGTGGAGTTAAGCAAGGAAGGCGACTTGATCATTCAGGATGCCCAGGGAGTGTCAATCATCTCTACTCTGCAAGTGAAAACGGAACAAGAGGATCTTCAGGATCCAAATTTGGTTGAGGCATGGGTTTGGAGAAAGAGATGGGCGGGTGTGTACTATTCTGCAACTTTCCTGTAAGCTTGGATTTTTAAAAAATAAAAAGTTAAAAAACAAAAAAGGTGGTCTAGCTGGGCACAGTGGCTCACTCCTATAATCCTAGGTACTCAGGAGGCTAAGGCGGAGGAACACTTGTGCCCAGGAGATGGAAGCCAGCCCGGTCAATATAGCGATACCTTATGTCTATTTTTTTAATGTTATTTTCTTAGTAAGTTTCTTTTCAAAAAAAATCCCAGCTTCATGTTGGTGAACTAAAGTGAAAAGAGTTTATCCACATTCAAGCCAAAATAACTTGGGACACTCAAGTCTCCCTAGAAGTCAAACTGAGTGGTTAAGGCAGTATTCCAAGCTGGAGAATGAATGGAGCATTGGCTGTCTGAGAGGCAAGCTACTTTTCTCAATGCCTAATATACAACAAACTACTATGCAGCTACTGTGAATCCTCAATTTACAGTGGGGAAAAAACGGTTCAGGGAAGTTAGATCATGTGTCCAAGAGGACAGCAAGGGGCAGAGCTGGGATATCAACTCAGGTCTATGCACCAACCAACCCATGCTCTCTCTATTATCTATCTTGATGCCTCTAGGAAGGCAAGTCTTGAGAACAGGAAAACAAGAGAAGTATACAAACGATTTTTTTCTGCTTGACGTTGTCCCTTACAGAAATCACCCAAAGAGAGGACAGAGTGCTCCCCAAGCAGCTAGAATTGAGATAAAAATAGAATGACAGGGCCGGGCGCGGTGGCTCACGCCTGTAATCCCAGCACTTTGGGAGGCCGAGGCGGGTGGATCACAAGGTCAAGAGATCAAGACCATCCTGGTCAACATGGTGAAACCCCGTCTCTACTAAAAATACAAAAAATTAGCTGGGCATGGTGGGGCGTGCCTGTAATCCCAGCTACTCAGGAGGCTGACGCAGGAGAATTGCCTGAACCCAGGAGGCGGAGGTTGTGGTGAGCCGAGATCGCGCCATTGCACTCCAGCCTGGGTATCAAGAGCGAAACTCTGTCTCAAGAAAAGGAATGACAGAAGATAGATCCTCTACTTTCTCCATGTTACTTGAGGGTGGTTCTTCCAGAGGTTATTGGGCCACTCCAGAAAGCTAGAAACTCAGTGTATAGAGAGGCTAAGGTACAGCAGATCACACAATGTCCTCTCACCTCATTTATCCACAGCAACTATGTCCTCAGTCAATGATATAAACAATGTATTATTCTCCCAGAAATCTTTCTTTTTGAGTGAAATTCATCTAACCAAACACTGTTTGCTTCACTGCACATGCTAATCCATATTGATTCTGACTGCATCCAGAGGCGTTTAACCATGCACTCTTCTGTCTACTTACTGCTTCAGGCTGTCTCTTATCTATACCCATACTGATGTTTCAGAACATTTTTCTTTTAGTCAAATATTTCTAGGTAGATAAGATTTCACTGATGCATCATAGATTGAGGATTAAGGGGATCTTCAGGATCCACATTTGGTTGAGGCATGGGTTTGGAGAAAAGGGCAGGCAGAGAATGGGGAAGATTCTGAAAGGTATGTGTTTAGTTGATAATGAAGAGATACAGGAAGAGGTTTAAAAAAAGGAAAAAGGTGGGAGGCCGAGGCGGGTGGATCACAAGGTCAAGAGATCGAGACCGTCCTGGTCAACAAGGTGAAACCCTGTCTCTACTAAAAATACAAAAAATTAGCTGGGCATGGTGGCATGTGCCTGTAATCCCAGCTGCTCAGGAGGCTGAGGCAGGAGAGTTGCCTGAACCCAGGAGGCGGAGGTTGCGGTGAGCCGAGATTGTGCCACTGCACTCCAGCCTGGGTAACAAGAGCGAAACCCCATCTCAAAAAAAAAAAAAAAAAAAAAAGGAAAAGGGAGGAAGACTACTAGAAAATAAAAGGGAATAAGAGACTGAACATGAAACCTGAATTCAGGTCTCAAATAGTTTCTTAGAAGTCATCTTGTACAGTCTTTTCTTTATACGTAAGTGAGGGAACCTAAGGTAACTGACTTGATTTTCTCAAGCCACATAGCTTTGCTGGTATTATGGCCAATGCTACAGCCCCACACAACTGTCCCTTATGCCACACCAAGCAGAATATGACAGAAAAAAGGAGAGAGGAAGACATAAAGCAAAGAATGAGTGGCCCTCTATCTGCCCTGATCATCCTGGTCAATAGTTTCTGATACTGACTATTGAGCATGTGACCTAACCTAGAATGGAACAGAATGAAGTGGGTGTCTTAGACCCTGGGGTGTCTAAGATAATTTCTTCAGAAAGGCCCCAACGGGGCTGTGTCAAAGGTAATCCCTTTGGGATTGAGGTCTTTGGGAATGCAGTTCAATCTCTAAATATAGTTACAGAGGTGGGAAAGGAAAGCAGAGATGAAATATTATCAATAGGGTTAACTGTACTATTTATTCTGGTTATTGGCCCCAAATCCCTACAGAGTGGATCAGGAGTATGAGGTAAAGTTCATGACTCCCAAATTCAAACTAACAGCTTGAAAAACTCTTAAGACACTAAGACTAACTGTAACTGAAGGGCTGGATTTGAATGCTGTTTGGTAACTCAAAAGTTCCTTTTTTTTTTTTTTTTTTTCATTTTTTGAGGTAGAGTCTTGCTCTGTTGCCCAGGCTGGAGTGCGGTGGTGCCATCTCGGCTCACTGCAACCTCTACCTCCCATATGAAAGCAATTCTGGTGCCTCAGCCGCCCAAGTAGGTGAAATTACAGGCGTACACCACTGTACCCAGCTGACTTTTGTATTTTTAGTAGAGACATGTTTCTCAGGCTGGTCTTGAGCTCCTGGCCTCAAGCAATCCACCTCCCTTGGCCTCCCAAAGTTCTGGGATTATAGGCATGAGTCACTCCGCCTGGCCGGTAACCGGGAGTTTCTAAAATCATTCATATAACAAATATTTATGAAATATAATGCTAGGCACTGCTCTAAGTGCTGGAGATAGAGCAGTGAGTAAAACATAAAATCTCAGTGGGTGTGGTGGCTCACACCTGTAATCCCAGCACTTTGGGAGGCTAAGGTGGGCAAATCACCTGAGGTCAGGAATTTGAGGCCAGCCTAGCCAACATGGTGAAACCCCATCTCTAGTAATAATAGAAAAAATTAGCTGGGCATGGTGGCACGTGGCTGTCATCCCAGCTACTCCTCAGGCTGAGGCAGGAGAATGGCTTGATTCCAGGAGGCGGAAGTTGCAGTGACCTGAGATTGCACCACTGTACTCCATCTCAGGTGACAAAGTCAGGCTCTGTCTCTAAAAAAACCCCTAAAAACCAAAACAAAACATTAAAATCTATGCCCACGTAGATATCAGCATTCAGATTCTAAGAATATATTGCCTCTTTCTTAAGAACCCTTAGCCCTAAGGAGCCACTCCTATGCTGAAGCTGTTGCTTTGCTTGTTGAGGAATAGAACCCTTGTCCAGTGCCCCCTCACCCTTTTTTCCTTTCCTATCAGCTTTCTCAGGTTGAATCTCTTTTTTAATCTCCAGCAGTATAAACACCTTGACTTAGCTCACCCCTTTAAGGGACTCCTTCAGAAATACTTGCTTAGGGGCTAAGAATATCTAATCATCATCAGTAAATCCTCAAGTGCCTGCTCTTCAAAGGATACAGGTACTGGAAACACAGAGATGTACAAAAGCCTGCAAAATAAGAGATGCTGTCATAAAGTGATATAGGAGCTCAAGAAAAGGTAAACAACTAACCCTTTCACTATTAGGTTAAACCATGAAAAGAAAGAGGGTACTTCTGCCTAAATGTTTTAACTAATCGCTTAGATGGACCAAGGAATACACAATGAGTTCATCAGTCATCAGATGGAATGTGGCCGGCCTTCTAGACCAGTAACATCTAATCTAAAAAAAAAAAAAAAACCAATATTAATAGAAATTATACTTTATTAATAGTATAGCCAGCTGGCACAGTGGCTCACACCTATAGTCTCAGCACTTTGGGAGGCCGAGGCGGGTGATCACTTGAGCTCAGGAGTTCAAGACCAGCCTGGGCAACGTGGCAAAACCCCATATTTTCTAAAAATGTGAAAAATTAGCCAGGTATGGTGACATATGCCTGCAGTCCCAGCTACTCAGGGGGCTGAGAAGGGAGGATCACTTGAGCCCAGAAGGTGGAGGTTGCAGTGAGGCCTGATCATGCCACTGTAATCCAGCCTAGGTGACAAAGTGAGACCCTGTTCTTTAAAAAAAAAAAAAAAAAAAGGTTGTCCTAGAAAGGGACAAAAAAAAAAAAAAAAGTACATGTATATATTTATATTGCATATGTAACTTGAATATAACAAATATTCACATTTTTTCTGATGATATAAAAATTTGGAGACCATCGCTTCAGATTGTAAGCCCCACCTTTATAACCTTTAAAAGAACAGCACAATAACGGAAAGAAGGTAGGCTATGGACTCAGATAGGCCTTGACTTAAATCCTAGCTTCTCAGAGTTTCAGTTCCCTCCTATGTAAAATGGAAATATGGTACTTATCACTTATTATGACGAATAAATAAAATGTACAGAATTTCTAGCACAGCATCTGGCTGTACACATGTGCTCAACAAATGATAATATCTAGAGCTGGAAGCCTGCAAGAGCCACAGAATCCATGAGAACCAATCAGTGTCTAAGATCAATGAGGAGAGGATCATTCGTTCTTTCCCTTGTTGGCAGAGAGGGTGATATTGTGTAAGGCTGTTATATTCATAAGAGCCAAGGGAGGAAGGAGCCAGTATCTCTGGGTTCAAAGACAGACCAGGTACACGTGGGTCCAGGCTTGTCTGAGGCATCTCTATCACATGCATTCAGCCTGACACTGCTACTGCTGCTGACTGGAAAGGTGGGGGTGGTTGTTTTTAAAATTCTTTTGCAAAATAAGCCCTGAGTTAACTTCTCTCCAACTTGGCAAAGCTCCTTCTTCCCTCATGTGGCTCTGATGAGCCCTGAAAAACACACACCACTCCCAGGATTCCTCGTCAGTGTATTTGTCAGGACCTACCCTGTATACCCACCAATAGATCAGACAATACCTGCTCGAGGCAGAAAGGACTCCTTTACGTTTCAAGTCCAGAGAAGGGTCCCTGAAATCAACCTCAAATATTTCCAATGTGCCATTTGTGCTGAAGGAGGAATCCAGCTGTTGGGCAGATGTTCCTAGGCACAAGAAAAGTCAAGAGGCAGCATATGAGCAACAATATATGCAGGAATTTCAGGTGTAAGAGAATTAAGGAGTGAAGAGGAGGAGGAATAGAAGAGAGCTAGATATACCCTTTCTCAAAAGGTAACTACAAAAGCAAGAAAACATGATGTACCCAACCTTGAGCCACAGTTGCAGGCAGCCCTCATGTCCCCAAAACACCTAATATCCCCTTGCTTATGCTGTGAACCATCCTACCTCCCTGTGAGCTGAAAGCTTTCTCTGATGCCCAACCAGTAATTCTAGATACTAAATTCCCCTCAACCTATGTACTTTCAATGGATCCTAATCCACTGTGTCACCGTACCTGTGGCCAGATACAAAGGGTACTGGCTGGCTGGGCTCCACACCTGGACGGCGGGCCGCTCAAGTTCCTTCAGCTTCATGGTGTATCCTGCAGGTGGCAGAAAACTGACATGGCCCCTGGCCCACTGAAAATAGAAACCAGCAAACTTAACAGCCAGATCCAGGCAGCAACTGTGGGCAAGAGATCTTGTTTGTCTTCTCCAAGATAGGGCATCTCAGGGCAACACAGAGTGACAAATACGTGACCATCTGCAGATCTAAGCATAGTTCATTTACCCAATTACTGAAATCTAATGCTTTAAACCCCAAAAGATATTCAACCACACTGGCTACCACAGGTCCAGTGGTGATAACCATCAAACCAGACAATCCCTCAGTGCTTTTTGTCCATTTCCTTGGCTTTAAATAGCATCCACATGCTGATGATCCCCAAATTGATACCACCACCACAAATCTCTCCTCTAAGCTCCAAGTTCTTACGTCCAGTTTCTTTCCCCTCCCCCCCCTTTTTTTTTGAGACAGAGACTTGCTCTGTCACCCAGGCTGGAGTGCAATGGCACAATCTCGGTTCACTGCAACCTCTGCCTCCTGGGTTCAAGTGATGCGATTCTCCTGCCTCAGCCTCCTGAGTGGCTGGGATTACAGGCATGTGAAACCATGCTCGTCTAATTTTTATATTTTTAGTAGAGAAGGGGGTTTTACCAGGCTGGTCTCAAACTCCTGACCTCAAGTGATCAGCTTGCCTATATGCAATTTCTAATCAAATGTTTCCCTGGATATAACAGATCCCTAACGTGGGTTGTAAACTCCCATTTTAGTCTGTCTAAAATGGAATTCTCTATTCTACCACCTCTTCTGTTTTTTTTTTTTTCCCCAGAAAGGAGCAGTCACAATCTCTTCTATTCTTCCTCCAGTTTTCTTCATCTTGGTAAATGGTTCCACTATTCACCCAATTGCTCAACCCAGAAGCCTGAAAATCCCTCTTGATCTTTCCTTCTCCCTCTTTCTCTTCTAATCCATCATTTAGTCTGATTTTACCTACAAAACATATCTTAATCTGTCTACTTTTCTCTATTTTTGCTGCCAACAGCCTTTTTGATTATATCATCTCTCACCTGGATTACTGCAACAGTCTCCCAACTAGCTAACCACTTACTCCTCAAGCCATTACCCAATTCACTCTTTACACAGCAGCAGGAGTGAACTTCTAAAAAAAAAAAAAAAGGATTTTGGCATTCTATGCTTAAAGTCTTTCATGATTTCTCTCATACACAAAATAAAATTCAAACATCTTAAAGCCGTGCCCAAAGGCTCCAGCTTACCACTTCATCTTTTGATTCTTCTCCTTATTCATTGTGCTTAGCCAAGCTAGCCTTTAATTTCCTGACATTTTCCTTCCTTAGAGCCTTTGCAAATGCTGTTCCCTATACTCTGAATGCTCTTCCCTTCACTTTCTACGTAACTGGCTCCTTATCTCTTTCTGGGCTCAGCTTCTCACTTTCCCAGATAAGTGAACTACCCAATCACAAAGTCTCAATTTTTTTCTTCCTAGCAATTTATAATTACATATTTATTTACATTTACACTGTGGGTCTCTTCCACTAATATGCAAGCTCCATGACAGCTGGCACTGTGTCTGCTTTTTTCACCATGTTGTAACTAGCTTGCAAACGAACCTTTGGCATACGGTAAGAACTCGAATGTAGACATCCATTTTAACTCTGTGGTTTCTGATCTAATTCTAATGTTTATTCAAGGTCTCATCCCAACAGGCTAGCAAAGAGGTAGAAAGAATTTTTTAAAAAATTACACTGAAGTTGAGAAAGCCTGGAACCTACTGTGACCTGCTTGAATAAGCTATAGTCAGATCAGTCTCGCCTACAGAAACAGGAGATAGTATTACTTAATCGCTAATGCACTTTCCAGCTTTAAAAAAGTTTAAGGCTGCCCGTTAAGCCAAGATTTCCAAGGGACCTTTAAACACTGGTGGCTACTATCGGGTATCCTGTGACCAGCTCAACACTCTGCTACACAGTCACTAGTGCCACCTGCTGGTCACAATCATTTTCAGGCTTCTGGGGAAAGCCCCTAATAACAAAAACAGGAGCTATGATAAGGAGCTGTGCATTTGATGTGCATATCTCATTTAATTCTCTCAATGGTCCTATTAGGTAAGCAAGTACTACGATTATCCCCACTTTCCAGAGATGACAACTGGCTAGGCCAGGATGTGAACCTCCATCAGCCTCAAGAGCTCGTATTTCTTTTTTTTTTTTTGAGACGGAGTTTCGCTCTTGTTACCCAGGCTGGAGTGCAATGGCGCCATCTCGGCTCACCGCAACCTCCGCCTCCTGGGTTCAAGCAATTCTCCTGCCTCAGCCTCCTGAGTAGCTGGGATTACAGGCACGCGCCACCATGCCCAGCTAATTTTTTGTATTTTTAGTAGAGACGGGGTTTCACCGTGTTGACCAGGATGGTCTCGATCTCTTGACCTCATGATCCACCCGCCTCGGCCTCCCAAAGTGCTGGGATTACAGGCTTGAGCCACCGCGCCCGGCCAAGAGCTCGTATTTCTAACCACTGTATTTAAATACAGAAAGTGTTTAAATCGCTGACAGTCTAGGAATTGGGAAAATGGGCTCTTAATTCACATTGTTCAGAGGCATCTGTTACAAAAAGGGCCCCTGCCGGGGTCAGACTGGCCATGGGGGCGTGAGGGGGAGATAACCAAGGACATGCTGGACAGACCCGCCGTGCAGGAAGGCACCAGCTACCCTTGGCAGTCCAGTCCCTAGGGAGGGCGGTCAGCACAGCTTCTTCCCCGCGGTCGCCGAAGCCCGGCGCGCCAGGCTCAGCAACGACAGGTCTTCCCGCCCGGCCCAAACGCAGCGACACCCGGCGGGCCAGGTCAGGACCGAGGCGGACGGGAAGGCGCGAGGGCAGCGCTGAACAGGGAGACCCGCGTCGGGCTGGGGGCTCCCGTGCGGCAGGGACAGCAGAGCCGGATCCAATTCAAGAGCAGGCGTAGCGGAGGCCCCCGGGGCCAGGACCCGCGGGCAGGGTAGGCGCTCCGCCGAGGAAGGAGCAGGGCTCCGGGTCTCAGCGCAGTCTCTGCTCCCAGGGACCGCAGACCGGCGGGGCGAACCAACCTGTGCGGAGGACCCCGGGCCGGGGTCAGGCGCGGCGGCGGAGCGGGTCCTCTCGCGCGGAGCCGGGCGCCGTGGACGGCGGCTGCGGAGGGCCAAAAGCGGCGCGGACCGGGTACGGCTCCGTCGTAAACACGCTCCGCGGGCGCCGAGCCCAAGACCGGCACAGACCCACGGAGAACGTTTCCAAACGGGATTCTGGCTTTTAACCGGGGCTCCCTCACCTGCCCTGTGATTTGCGCAGTGGGTCAGATCCGGTCCAGTAAGCTCCGGTCCGTTGAGTTTCAGCCAGGGGAGAAGACCCGGCCCTATCCTCAGGAGTGGAATCCATTTAGTTGAAACGGTAAATTGATGCCCTGCAGCCCAGCAGAAACTGGTACCCAAAAACTTGGTTGGATTGAGGGCTCTAAGTGTGTGGGGGGCGAGACTACAGGGCCAGGGGCTTCCTGAAATATTTCAGGATCATAGGAGGGTTGTTATCCTTTGGAGCTGCAAGAACACAGGTGATATTCCAGCAAGGAGGAAGAAGCCAAACCGGCCAATAGGCACCCTGGAATTTTCCATACCGTGAATGAGACAGAGACAGGAGGGGATTGGATGCGGATTGTGGAGTTCCAATTCAATTCTGCAGTTAAGTGAGTTACTGAAAATTACGGGGTAGGATGCAGTAAGATAAAAAATATTGGCCGGGCGCGGTGGCTCACGCCTGTAATCCCAGCCCTTTTGGAGGTGGAGGCGGGCAGATCACCTGAGGTGGGGAGTTGAAGACCAGCCTGACAAACATGGAGAAACCTGGTCTCCACTAAAAATACAAAATTAGCCAGGCGTGGTGGTGCAGGCCTGTAATCCCAGCCACTTGGGAGGCTGAAGCAGGAGAATCGCTTGAACCCAGGAGGCCGAGGTTGTGGTGTGCTGAGATAGCGCCATTGCAACTCCAGCCTGGGCAACAAGAGCGAAACTCCATCTCAATCAATCAATCTATATCTATATCTATATATTGTATTTTCGGTGTAGCAATATGGAACCCCTGCAGAGGTGGAGGCAGGGACTCAAATTAGGAGACTAATAGAACAATCCACGTACCAGGTGATGAAAGCCTGGATTAACATAGTGGTAATGGTTATTGTAAAGGAGAGCTGGAGAGGCTCTCCTGGCTGATAAAGGCTTCAGAGCCTGGTAGACTAGAAAAACTGTGGTACTCTCTTAATAGAGCCAGAGAACGGCCGGGCTTAGTGGCTCACGCCTGTAATCCCAACACTTTGGGAGGCCAAGGTGGGCAGATCACCACCAGGTCGGGAGTTTAAGACCAGACTAGTCAACATGGTGAAACCCCGTCTCTACTAAAAAATACAGGCCGGGCGCGGTGGCTCACGCCTATAATCCCAGCACTTTGGGAGGCTGAGACGGGTGGATCACGAGGTCAAGAGATCGAGACCATCTTGGTCAACAAGGTGAAACCCCGTCTCTACTAAAAGTACAAAAATTAGCCGGGCGTGGTGTTGCACGCCTGTAGTCCCAGCTACTCAGGAGGCTGAGGCAGGAGAATTGCTTGAACCCAGGAGGCGGAGGTTGCAGTGAGCCGAGATCATGCTATTGCACTCCAGCCTGGGTAACAACAGCGAAATTCCGTCTCAAAAACAAACAAACAAACAAACAAAAATACAAAAATTAGCTGGGCATGGTGGCTCGTGCCTGTAATCCCAGCTACTGGGGAGGCTGAGGTAGGAGAATTGCTTGAACCGGGACCCGGGAGGCGGAGGTTGCAGCGAGCCGAGATTGCGCAACTGCACTCCAGCCTGGGCTACAGAGCGATACTCCATTTCAAAAAAAAAAAAAAAAAAAAGCTAGAGAACTTCAGATGAGGAGGGGGCCGTGAAAAGATCATGTATTTTTTATGTTGAATAAATTGTGCCCCTTCCAGATAAAAATGTCCTGTAGACAGGCTGGGGACGGTGGCTTACACCTGTAATCCCAGCACTTTAGGAGGCCTTGGTGGGTGTATCACCTGAGGTCAGGAGTTTGAGACCAGCCTGGCCAACATGCTGAAACCCCATCACTACCAAAAATACAAAAATTAGCCAGGTGTAGTGGTGCATGCCTGTAGTCCCAGCTACTCAGGAGGCTGAGGCATGAGAATCGCTTCAACACGGGAGGCAGAGGTTGCAGTGAGCTGAGACCACACCACCGCACTCCAGCCTGGGCAACAGAGTGAGACCTTGTCTCAAAAAAAAAAAAAGGCTAGGCGCAGTGGCTCAAGCCTGTAATCCCAGCACTTCGGGAGGCCGAGGCGGGCAGATCACAAGGTCAAGAGATCGAGACCATCCTGGTCAACATGGTGAAACCCCGTCTCTACTAAAAATGCAAAAAATTGGTTGGGCATGGTGGCGCGTGCCTGTAATCCCAGCTACTCAGGAGGCTGAGGCAGGAGAATTGCCTGAACCCGGGAGGCGGAGGTGGCGGCGAGCCGAGATTGCGCCATTGCACTCCAGCCTGGGTAACAAGAGCGAAACTCCGTCTCAAAAAAAAAAAAAAAAAAAAAAATTCTTTTTGGCCTGGCATAGTGACTCACACCCATAATCCCAACACTTTGGGAGGCCAAGGCAGGAGGTGGATTGCTTGAGACCAGAAGTTCAAGACCAGCCTGAGCAACATGGTGAAACCATGCCTACAAAAAATATAAAAATTAGCCAGGTGGTGCACGCCTGTGGTCCCAGCTGCTTGGGAGGCTATGGTGAGAGGACTGCTTGGGTCTGGGATGTAGACACTGCAGTGAGCCGTGATCACACCACTATACTGCAGCCTGGGCAACAGAGTGAGACCATGTCTCAATAATGATAATTATTTTCACCTTGTATAACTGCTGGTCTGCTATGTAACTATTTGAAGGTGATTACTTTGTCTTGCTCAGTTTTATATCTCCAGGGCCTATCTGTGTTTGATACATATTAGACACACAGATGTTTGTTAAGGAAATTATTAATGCTGTAGAGAATGAAAACAGCCAAAAAGCCAGTGGGATCAGTGCAGTGGCTCACGCTTGTAATCTCAGCATTTTGGAAGGCTGAGGCGGGTGGATTACCAGAGGTCAGGAGTTTGAGACCAGCCTGGCCAACATGGTGAAACCCCATCTCTACTAAATATATACAAAAATTAGCCAGGTGTGGTGGCACACACCTGTGATTCCAGCTACTTGGAAGGCTGAGGCAGAATCGCTTGAACTTGGAAGGTGGAGGTTGCAGTGAGCTGAGATTGCACCATTGCACTCCACCCTGGGCAACAAGAGTGAAACTCCATCTCAAAAGGAAAAAAAAAATTAGAAGCATGAGAGCCAGGTACAGTGGCTTCTGCCTGTATTCCCAGTGCTTTAGGAGGCTGAGGCAGGATTGCTTGAGGTCAGGAGTTTGAGCCAGCCTGGGCAACATAGCAAGATCCCACTTCAACAAAAAATAAGATAGGTTTTGTATCAGGTCTTGTACCAGTAGTCCTAGCTACTAGGGAGGCTGAGCAAGGAAGATCTCTTAAGCCCAGGAGTCTGAGGTTACAGGGAGCTGATTGTGCTACTGCACTTCAGCCTGGGGAACAGAGGAAGACCCTATCTCTAAACAAAACAAAAAAACAGATGCATGAGTTAGACTCTCAAAAACATAGTTTTCCTCTAAGGCTGTTACAGGAGTGTGGATGAGTCATTAAAAGTAATGAAAGCTATGAACATGTTCAATAGTAATTCACTGAACTGTCCTCTAATTCATAAATACAGGTAATGTCAATTTATTAAGATGTTATGATTCAGAAGCTACTCTGCAATAAGAAATATTCTTATAATGGAAATAAGATCAGACCCAGTCCCAGCCTTAGGCAGACAGGACAAACAAACAAAAACCCTATTAATCCTGTAATATATTTGAAACACCTTAGAGCACAATTTTTTTTCCAACTAACCACTACTATTAAGGAGGCTTTTGTTTTTTAGGCAGTCTTGCTCTGTTGCCCGGGCTGAAGTACAGTGGCAACCATCTCACTACAACCTCTACCTTCTGGGTTTAAGTGATTCTCCTGCCTAAGCCTCCGGAGTAGCTGGGATTATGAGCATTTACCACCAAGCTCAGCTAATGTTTTGTATTTTTAGTAGAGATGGAGTTTTGCTATGTTGGTCAGGCTGTTCTTGAACTCCTGGCGTCAAGTGATTTACCTGCCTCGGCCTCCCAAAGTGCTGGGATTATAGGCGTGAGACGCCACATAGTGCCACGTTTTTCAAGACAGGGTCTTGCTGTGTTGTCCACGCTGGAACGGTGTTGCAAACATGGCTCACTTCTCCCTCCTGGGCTGAAGTGATCCTCCCTCCCACCTCAGCCTTCTGCATAGCTGGGACCACATGTGCATAGTGCTGTGCTCAACTAATTTTTTGAAAAAAAAAAAAAAAAAAAAAAAAAAAAAAAAAAAATTTTTTTTGCAGAGGTGAGGTCTCATCATGTTGTCCAGGCTGCTCTCCAAGTCCTGAGCTTCAAGCAGTCCTTCTGCCTCAGCCTCCCTCAAAGTGTTGGGATTATATGCATGAGCTACTGCACCCAGCCTAGAAAGGTTTTTTATGGGAAATAAATGTTGTTCCAACTTGGGAAGTCAGGAACATTTCTTCCTTGACCCTGTAAATGGGAAAAGGAGTGACCCTTAACACCTGCCACACAGCTAAAACCCTTAAGTACCTTCACAGCCCAAGTGAAATTAACAAATTCACATCTTGTGCTTAAGCACCCATCCACCCCACCCTCCTATCCTTTAAATTTCATAATAAGAAAAAAGGGAAGAGGGCAGACATCAAGCAGAAAAAAAGGGAAAAGGATGAGGGTCCTCAGGGCAGTGACTATTCCTGGAGAAATGAGGCACAAATACCACAGCACTGAGTTTTATTAGGGATTTAATTAAGGTTAAATTTTTAGGAATGAGGGAGTCCTAGTTAGGGGGCACAAAAGCCCATGAAGCCTTCTCAGATCTCATAGTGAACCACCCGCTTGGGTTCTTTAGAGGGATCGCCGCCTCGTTCCAGGTACAGATCATTGTAAGGATACTGCTTTGGTGCCTAAGGAAAAAACACAGGTCAGCAAGAACATATATTCTTCAGTCAATACCTGGCTACACCCCACTCTGAGTTAACAGGCATGTATGGTAAATGGGTACGCAGTAGCCTCTGGTCAGACCCAGCTGGGCTAGGATGGCAGGAACAGCACTCCTCTTCCCCACTCAGCCCAAGTCAGAGAGAAAGCCTAAATTGTAAGAGAAGTGGTGCCTACACTATGAGAGAGAAGGACGAAGGGGGAGGGAAGGGGGAGAGGGAAGGGAGGAGAAGGGGGGAAGGGAGGGAGGGAGGTAAAGAAAGTGTCAGAGTCAGAGGCAACGCTTTCTAAATGAGACGATGCATCCATCCATCCCACCCTCTCTCGGGGTCGAGACAGACTCAATCTCCTTTAAGTCACTCAGCCTCTAATGGCTCCACCACTAAAGTGGCCCAGCAAATGAGGCGTGCAGGAGCAGTGGTGGGGGAAAGCACAGAGGAGACAAGGCTGGGACGTGCTTTAGGGGCTGCTGGCTTTACCAACAAACAGCTGTCAGAAAACACAGCTCAAGGAGAGGAGAAAAGGGGGATGTGCTTACAGAACTGAAAAATGGAAGAACCACACAGTTTCTTGCTCTTCTGAAGTGAAGTTAGTGCTCACCCCAACCCTACGTGCATTCTCCAGCATGGAGCCCCTGGGGCTTGGTGGGAAGGCTCGTGTCAGTGCACACAGACATCCCAGCTACCTCCAGGACATTGACTGTCTCTGCAGAGGTAGCACTGGGCAGCCAACTGCAAACACAGCAGCCTCCCTGCTTTCAGCCACTCTCCTTCCAATACATCCTGGAGACTACTCCCAGATTAATCTTCCTAAGAACTCAGCATTCATAATGTCACTCTTCTGTTCGAAAACCCAGAATGGCTCCCTGCCACCTAGTGACAGACCAAGTTATCACTGTATCCCCAACCGCTAGCAGGATCTGCACCTGCTACATAGTAGAGGCTCCACAAATATTTGTTGAATTAACGCTTTATTATGCCACCAAGTCCAAATCCCTTAGCAATGAAATAAAAGCTGTCCAACCTAACTGATGAACTCACCTCACAATATTTTTTAACACAGTAATTTCCAAATCTAGATGCACATCAGAATTATCTGGGAGCTTGTTAAAAATATTGCTTCTAGAGCACTACTGTGATGTTTCTGAATTAGGAACACTGAGAAGTGGGGTCTGGGAATCTGAATTTTTAGCAGGTCTCCAGGAAACCAATGCAGCTGGTTATCTAAGAACTATCTTACACATCTATTTTACTCTAGCTAACTCACTCTCTGGTTATCTAAGAACTATCTTACACATCTATTTTACTCTAGCTAACTCACTCTCCTTTTCCTTGTTTTCTTTCTTTTTTCAAGACAGTCTTGCTGTCTCCCCCAAGCTGGAGGGCAGTAGTATGATTTCAGCTAACTGCAACCTTGGCCTACCGAGTGAGTTCAAAAGATTCCTGTACCTCAGCCTCCCAAGTAGCTGGGATTACAGGTGCGCACCACCATGCCCGGCTAATTATTTTTGCATATTTTGTAGAGACGGGGTTTCATCATGCTGCCTAGTCTGTTCTCGAACTCCTGAGCTCAAGCAACCCGCCTGCCTCAGCCTCCCAAAGTGCTGGGATTACAGGCACGAGCCACCATGCCTGGCCTCCTTCATTGTTTTCTCTTGCCCTAAATGTTTTCTCCAACTTCCCACCACCCAAAGCCTTTTTGTGTGTGTATTAGCTCTAGCTAACCCTTCTCCTTGACAGTAACTCATACTGCTAAGCATATACATTCACTATAAACATACATACACATAGCCGGGCGCGGTGGCTCAAGCCTGTAATCCCAGCACTTTGGGAGGCTGAAGCGGGTGGATCACGAGGTCAAGAGATCGAGACCATCCTGGTCAACGTGGTGAAACCCCGTCTCTACTAAAAATACAAAAAAAAAAATTAGCTGGGCATGGTGGCGCATGCCTGTAGTCCCAGCTACTCAGGAGGCTGAGGCAGGAGAATTGCCTGAACCCAGGAGGCGGAGGTTGCGGTGAGCCGAGATCGCGCCATTGCACTCCAGCCTGGGTAACAAGAGCGAAACCCCGTCTCAAAAAAAAAAAAAAAAAAAAAAAAAAAAACCATACATACACATAAATTGTGCAGAATTCCCATGTATCTGTTCAAATGTTGCTCATGTCACTTATCTAAATTTTCTTAACTAAACTTCCTGAAAGCTAGAGAAATCACTATGTCCTTTACATTCTCCAAAATGTAAGTCTATGCCTTTAGTAGACACTGAACTGCCTCCAGTATATTATAGGAAGTGCCCTTCACATTGTCTAACAAAGGATAAGATTTTAGCTCAAGATTCCTTAACTCTATTGCGAAAGATCACTTAATGAAATA
Source organism: Saimiri boliviensis (assembly GCF_048565385.1). Classification (NCBI taxonomy): domain Eukaryota; kingdom Metazoa; phylum Chordata; class Mammalia; order Primates; family Cebidae; genus Saimiri; species Saimiri boliviensis. The sequence goes on from NC_133460.1 coordinate 85,100,449, forward strand.
TTGTTAGTAAATACAATCCCCAAATGGCAACTTTGGAGACCAGCTGGTTTCCACACACTAGTTGCTCATCTAGTCTTAAAGTGTATCTACTCACTCACACTGGTCTAAGTAGTAGGGATGGAGGAGTGCTCCGCTGGGTAAGGCCCTCCTATCTTCCTATCTCCTAAGAGTTTGGGAAGCCAAGCTTGGTATTGATTGGGATTCCTACCCCAGAGACTTCACTTCCTCAGGAAATGGGGCTGAGCAACTGTGCCTAAGCCAGCACTTCTCAGATACTCACCACAGGCTGGTAGACAGGGTACTTATGCCCCATCCAGAACATGAACGTCATGAAAGCCACAAAACTGAGGAGCTGCTTCCACATGACATCCCAAGAAATAGGTGTGGGGGACGTATCCACACGGTTCCTGTTATACATGTCTATATCCCAGTGCATCTGAGGCAGAAAGACAAATAATTGTCACATACTACTCTTCCTGCAAAATGCAGGCAAGTCCAGAGTGATCAGAGCCCAATACAAGGCTAGATAGAAGCATTCTACTGCCCTAGCGCAATATTCTGAGGCACACTGCCCCACAGGATTGGATGCTGGCCTCTGCCTAGGTTCTGCTGAATAGGGTCAGCTCAATCATGGAAGTACACAGCTTTCACAATACAGAGCTTTCATTATTCCCAGACATCCCATTCAGTGTGCCACATGCAACCTCAAATCTCACATCACTGGACCTTGCCTCCTTGAGCAGAAAAGCTTAAGTGTTATTTAGTCGAAGAAGTGCCATCTGAGCTAAAGAATCTCCAAGAAGACAAAGGGAGAAGAAAGGTCAAATGAAATACGGTCTTTCTTACCGTTTCACCCCAGTTCACCCTCAGGTCTGGTTGGTCCCAGTCATACCATGGATCCCTCTCATGCTGTGAGCGGTCAGGGAGCTTCGGGTAGTCACCATACCTAAAAGACAGCAAGAACTTTTGGAAGGCGCTGTGAGCAGCCTTCAGACTGAATTCAGTCTTCTCATCTTAGGGATGAGAAACCAAGTGGCAAAGATAACTGCCTCACCTAAGGACAAAGAACCTAAATTTCAAGGCAAGAGCTCAAGTTCTAGTCACTTAGCACTGAACTAACCATAGAAGTCCAAATTGTATTTAAAAGTTAATGGCAAACGCTGAAATAGTTCAACATATATAAGCTTTCCCTGGGCCAGGCACAGTGGCTCACATCTGTTATTCCAGCACTTAGGGAGGCCAAGGTGGGTGGATCACTCGAGGTCAGGAGTTCAAGACCAGACTGGTCAACATGGCGAAACCCGTCTCTACTAAAAATACAAAAATTAGCTGGGCGTGATGGTGGGTACCTATAATCTCAGCCACTCAGGAGGCTGAGGCAGAAGAATTCCTTGAACCTGGGAGGTGAAGGTTGCAGTGAGCCAAGATCATGCCATTGCATTCCAGCCTGAGCAACAAGAGTGAAACTCTGTCTCAAAAAAACAAAAACAAAAACAAGAAAAAACAAAACCACAAATCCACCAGCTTTCCCTCACCTTCTTCTAATAAAAAGAAAAAAAGTTAGGCCGGGCACGGTGGCTCAAGCCTTTAATCCCAGCACTTTGGGAGGCCGAGGCGGGTGGATCACAAGGTCAAGAGATCGAGACCATCCTGGTCAACATGGTGAAACCCTGTCTCTACTGAAAATATAAAACATTAGCTGGGCATGGTGGCGCGTGCCTGTAATCCCAGCTACTGAGGCTGAGGCAGGAGAATTGCCTGAACCTGGGAGGTGGAGGTTGCGGTGAGCTGAGATCGCGCCATTGCACTCCAGCCTGGGTAACAAGAGCGAAACTCCGTCTCAAAAAAAAAAAAAAAAAAAAAAGAAAAGAAAATGAGTCACACAATCATGTGATATTAGAGCTGAAAGGGAATTTAACAATCAATAACAGTCATGTGCTACATAACATTTCGGTCAAGGACAGACCACATATACAAGGGGGATCCCATAAGTTTATAATAAAGCTGATCTATACAGGTGTACCATTTTTTATCTTTTATAGCATCTTTTTACTATACCTTTTTCTATGTTTAGATATGTTTAGATATACAAATACCACTGGATAACAACTGCCCACAGTATTTAGTACAGCAACATGCTGTAGAGGTTTATATCCTAAGAGCAATAGGCCATACCATAAAGCCAAGGTTTGTAGCAAGCTATACTATCTCGGTTTAGATAAGCACACTCTGAGGTTCTTACAATGAGGAAATCGCCTAACAACACATTTCTCAGAATGTATCCCTGTTGTTAAATGACACATGACTGTACTCTGATCCCCTCATTAAATAGAAAATGAAAAATTAAAAGTTTAGGGTCTGAATCCAAAGTCACCCAGCTAATTGGAATTAAAAGCAAAAAGGGAACAGATTGGAAAAGCATTCTTCTCATAGTAACTGTGTTCGTTGACCACCTAGTTGGCATTCATCTCCATGTCTCAAACACCTCATGGGACCCTTGCTAAGCTGGGTTTTCCCCAACAAATCCAGGTTCGTCTGACACTGACTTTGAACAAGGCTGTTCTTTTTTTTTTTTTTGAGACGGAGTTTCGCCCTTGTTACCCAGGCTGGAGTACAATGGCGCGATCTCGGCTCACCGCAACCTCCGCCTCCTGGGGTCAGGCAATTCTCCTGCCTCAGCCTCCGGAGTAGCTGGGATTACAGGCACGCACCACCATGCCCAGCTAATTTTTTGTATTTTTGGTAGAGACGGGGTTTCACCATGTTGACCAGGATGGTCTCGATCTCTCGACCTCGTGATCCACCCGCCTCGGCCTCCCAAAGTGCTGGAATTACAGGCTTGAGCCACCGCGCCCGGCGCGAACAAGGCTGTTCTTATCCACAACATAATAAAAAACAAGAAATGATGACAACTAGACATGTGTCACAAAATGATTGTATAACAAGACGCACAGAAACTGCCGAAACCAAAATTGAAAGAGTGATGTTAGGACAGGAAATAAAGGTGATGATAATGACTTCAGATAATTAACCATTGGGATGTTATGTGGGTACGGATACGGAAAAGAATGGAAGGGACAGGAAAACATCAACTGGAGTAAGGGGGCTGGCTGTTTAATCTGCTTAATAGTTGCTATGATATCCACAGCCCTGAGAGAATTTTTTTTTTTTTTTTTTTTTTTTTTTTTAAGAGACACGGCTGGTCGCGGTGGCTCACGCCTGTAATCTCAGCACTTTGGGAGGCTGAGGCGGGCAAATCACGAGCTCAGGCGTCAGCGGCTCACGCCTGTAATCTCAACACTTTGGGAGGCTGAGGCGGGTAAATGACGAGCTCAGGCGTAGAAGCTCAGGCGTTCGAGATCAGCCTGCGCAACACGGTGAAACCCCGTCTCTACTAAAAACACAAAAATTAGCCAGGCGTGGTGGCGCATGCCAGGAATCCCAGCTACTCAGGAGAATCGCCTGAACCCTAGAGGCGGAGGTTGCGGTGAGCTGAGATCACACCACTGCACTCCAGCCTAGGCAACAGAGCGAGACTCCATCTTAAAAAAAAAAAATGGGTGGCGGGGGGCACGCAAATGTGGAATACTCCGTTTACAAATAAGGTTCTTATGACAGGAGTCCAGCTTCAACCTGGTCACATGCCTGATGACAGCACCTGAGCCCAGCAGATGCTCAATCTAAATGAAACTCGACGCTCTGGATATAGCCAAGGAAGGTTCCTGCTATTCGGGGGTCCTCGAGGGAGCCATTAAAACCTCGGCTTCTTCATTTGAGAAAACAGCCTGAGCCAAGGAGAAAATTGAAGTCCTCTCGGCTGCAGCTGCTCACCCACCCCCTCCCACCTCCCCCTACAGAGAAAAGCACCCACTCCATTGACTCTCGAGGAGTCATGAGAAGGTTTGGGAGAAAGGATCCCAGTCAAGCCACCCAACCCAGCCCTCACTACTTGGGTGCGAGCAGACCCTCTGTCTCACCCCATGCCATCATCTGGGTAAGGTTCGTAGTCTTCCACACGCATATTATACTTCTTGGCGGCGGCGGCCCGTTCTTCTGGGGTCCTAGGATAGGGCCCCGGGAGCTCGTCCTTCTTAAGGTGGAAGGCTAAAGCGCAGAAGAGAACAAGTCAGAAGCGACCCCGCTCTCCAGCCGCTCCGAAGGCTTCAAGTCGCAGGGGCTGCAGAGATCCGAGTCCGGGATTTCGCAGGATCAGCGCGACCCTCCACCCATTTTCCAGATACATCAACGCCACCTCCGCTCCCTACCTGGACGCTGCCGCTGCGGCATGCACAATTCCCCCTCCCGATACACCAAACCTCGGGCATCCACTTCCCACACTGAGGCCTCGCCAGTTCTCACGGACCTCTCCGTGCGCCCAGCGGCAACACGTTCAGGGATGCCCTTTGGAGCCACCGGATTCCCTGGACCCCGGCCCTGGCCACCGCCATCTTCACCTTCTTCCCGGTTTCCTTCTGCACATGCGCAAGGCCCGTCACGGCGGCTGAGCCGGGCCAAACCGGACGGAGGAAGCCGGGAGTGAAGAAATGTCGAAGGGTTCAACAGGGGCGGGGTCTAAATACGGAGTTGGGAAGCCAGTGGTTGGTTAGAGGCTGGCATGGATAAACGGGAAGAAGAGAAAACCAGGCAGGTCTCGTTTACATTTCAGAATGTTGTGTCCTTTTTCTCCCCGAGCTGACATCCCAGGGATGATGGGAACTCAGAACCTCAGCAAGTCAGGTTGACAGCTCAACCACCTCGCCTGGGAGCTGCACTAGTGAAATGAGCCTGTCTTACCCTCTTCTCTGGCTGCTTGCTTTCCTCTCCTTCACCGGCACTTCCTTCCATCCCCAAACGTGATCATTCCTCAAATTCCGTTGGTCCTGCTTGTTCTGTTCTCCAACTCGGTTGATCTTCACTTAGACGCTAGGGCAACTCACAAATCGGCCCTGAATTGGCGGCTCCTTAGTCTCAGTCCGTGTTTCCATCTGCGTGTCTCAGTGACCTCAACCCAACAAATGTAAAATTAAACCTATCATAAGAGGCAGCTCCCCAGAGACAGCTTAAAGTCCCAGAGTTGGTAGGACTTGAATAAAACAAATTTCAAACCGGCCCATAATGAACAAACTCTTAACTCACCAGAAGAATTGGAGACATTATTATGTTTGCCTATGAATGTTTTCACTTGGGATTTGAATAACTTACACATTATAAATATGCATGTATTTTCAGTGACTTTTCAGGTGACCACAGTTTGGGAGCAGAACCTATTACTATAAACATTTCTCAAGTATATATCAAAGCAATAAAGATGGATAAAAGCTGGGAGCTGTGGCTCACCCCTATAATCCTAACGCTTTGGGAGTCCTAGGTTGGAGAATGACTTGAGACCAGGAGTTTGAGACCAGCCTGGGAGATATAGTTAGACTTCGTCTCTCTTTTTTTAAGTTATAAAAATTAAAAGTAAATAAATACAGATATATACTACTTAATATGTAAATTTTGGGGAGGACTATACAACGACTTGCTGTCTTGTGAATGAATATCACTAGTTGATGTTCAGAATAATTGGACAACATCTGCATTCAACCAATAGCAAACCCTGATCTAATTAAGGTCAAGAAACAGAATTGATCTAATTTATTTTTATTGAGATCTTATTCACATGCCATAAATTCACCCTTTTAGGCCGGGCGTGGTGGCTCATGCCTGTAATCCCACCACTTTGGGAGGCTGAGGCGGGAAGATTGCTTGCAGTCAGAAGCTCAAGACCAGCCCGGCCAACACAGCCAAACACCATCCCTACTAAAAAATACAAAAATTAGCTGGGTGGCCGGGCGTGGTAGCTCACGCCTGTAATCCAAGCACTTTGGAGGCCAAGGCGAGCGGATCACCTGAGGTCGGGAGTTCAAGACTAGCCTGACCAACATGGTGAAACCCCATCTTTAAAAAGAAAAAAATTAGCTGGGCATGGTGGTGCATACTTGTAATCCCAGCTACTCGGGAGGCTGAGGCAGGAGAATCACCTGAACACAGGAGACAGAGGTTGCAATGAGCCGAGATCACGCCGCTGTACTCCAGCTGGGCAACAGAGCAAGACTCTGTCTCAAAAAAAAAAAAAAAAAAAAAAAAAAATTCACTCTTTTAAAGTGTACAATAAAGTAATTTTTAGTACATTTACAAAGTTGTGCGATCATCATCACTATCTAATTCTAAAACACTTCTATTGCTTCCAAAAACGCCCATACACATTAGCACATTACCCCTACTTCTACCTGCTGGCAACCGCTAATTTACTTTAGTTCAATGGATTGCCTATTCAGGGTAGTTAGTATAAATGGATCATGTAATATGTGGCCTTTTGTGTCCATTTTCTTTCACTTAGGATAATGTTTTCAAAGTTTGTCTGTGTTATAGCACACACCAGTATGTCATTCCTTTTTTGGTTGTATAATATTTCATTATATGAACGTACAGTACAGCATTTTATTTATACACTTATCAGTTAATGGACATTTGAGTTGGTTTTGCTTATTTGAATATTGCAAATAATGCTGCTATGAACATTTTTGTATACGTTTTTGTCTGGATATACGTTTTCTATCCTTTTGATTATATGCCTAGGAGTAGAATTGCTGGGTCATAGGGTAACTCTATGGTTTAACTTTCTGAAGAACTGCCAAATTATTTTTCAAAGCAGCTGTGACATGTTCCATCCCCACTAGCAGTGTGTGAGGGTTCCAGTTTCTCCACATCTTTATCAACACCTGTTATTGTCTTTTTTTATTATTGCCATGTGAGTGCCAATGAATGGTATTTCATTGCAGTTTTCATTTGCAGTACGCTGATGACTAATAATGTTGAGCATCTTTCCATGTGCTTATTGGCCATGGTATGTCTTCTTTGGAGGAATATCTGTTCAAACAATTTGTTCATTTTTAAATTGGTTTGTCTTTTTATTGTTGAGTTGTAAGAGTTCTTTATGTATTCTAAATACAATTTCCTGATCAGATACACAATTTGTAAATATTTTCTCTGACTGTAGGTCTTTCTTACTTTCTTACAGTGTCATTTGGAACCCTGTGTTTATCATGAAAGGGTGTTGGAGTTTGTCAAAAGCTTTTTCTGTGTCTGTTGAGATGATCGTGTAGGGTTTTTTTCTTTTACTAATATATTGTATTATGTTGATTATAAATGATTAATAAAATATTGATCACTACATGGTGTGTTTTATTGATCATTTTCAGATGTTGAACTGACCTTGCATTCCTGGAATAAATCTCATTTGGTCATGGTATTTAATTATTTGTATATGATGTTAGACTCAGTTTGCTAGTGTACTGTTAGGATTTTTACATCTATATTCATAAGAAATACTGGTTTATAGTTTTCTTGTGATGTCTTAGTCTTGTTTTGATATCACGATAATGCTGGCCTCATAGAATGAATTCAAACATGTTCTGTTTTTTGGAAGAGTTTATGAAGGATTGGTGTTAATTTTTTTTTTTTTTTTTGAGACGGTGTTTTGCTCTTGTTACCCAGGCTAGAGTGCAATGGTGCAATCTCACATCACTGCAACCTCCGCCTCCCAGGTTCAAGTGATTCTCCTGCCCCAGCCTCCCAAGTAGCTGGGACTACAGGCATGTGCCGCCACGCCCAGCTAATTTTGTATTTTTAGTAGAGATGGGGTTTCACCATATTGGTCGAACTCCTGACCTCAAGTAATCCACCCATCTCAGCCTCCCAAAGTGCTGGGATTACAGGTGTGAGCAGCATGCCTGGCCCAGTGTTAATTTTAAAAAAATATATGGTGAACTTCAGTGAATCCATCTGGTCTTGAGCTTTTCTTTTTCTTTTTCTTTTGAGATGAAGTCTTGCTCTGTTGCCCAGGCTGCAGTGCAGTGGCATGATCTCAGTTCACTGTGGCTTCCACCTCCTGGGTTCAAGCAAGTCTCCTGCCTCAGCGTCCAGAGTAGCTGGGACTACAGACATGCACCATCACGCCTGGCTAATTTTTGTATTTTTGGTAGTGATGGGGGTTTCACCATGTTGGCCAGGCTGGTCTCGAACTTCTGACCTCAAGTGATTTGCCCACCTTGGCCTCCCAAAGTGCTGGGATTACAGGTATAAGCCACTGTGCCTGGCCTTTTCTTTTCTTTTGAGACAAGGCCTAACTCTGTCTCGAATGGCTAGAGTGCAGTGGTATGATTTCGGTGGATGGTAACCTCTACCTCCTAGGCTCAGGTGACCCACTTCAGCTTCCCAAATAGCTGGGACTACAGGCATGCCACCATATCTGCTAGTTTTTATTTTTGTTTTTGTTTTTGCCTGGTGGGATTTGGTAGAGACTGAGTTTCGCCATATTGCCCAGTGTGGTCGAAACCTTCTGGGCTCAAGTGATTTGCTCGCCTCTGCCTCCCAAAGTGTTGGGAGTAAGCCACTGCGCCCAATTTCTGGGCTTTTCTTCATGGGATGTTTTTGATTCCTAATTCAATCTCTTGTTACAGGTCTATTCAGATTTTCTATTTCTTCTTGAATCAGCTGTTATAACTCGTGCCTTTCTAGGAATTTGGCCATTTCATCTAGGTTCTCTAATTTTTTGACACACAATTGTTCATAATATGTCCTTATACGCCTTTTGTTTGGGGTAATATCCCTGTTTCATTCTTGATTTTAGTTATTTGAATCTTCTTGATCTTAATTTATTATTATTATTTTTTAGTAAAGGTCTTGCTCTGTCATCCAGGCTAGAGTGCAGTGGCATGATCATGGCTCACTGCAGCCTCCACCTCCCAGGCTCAAACAATCCTCCCACCTCTCCCACCTCAGCCTCCCTAGTAGCTGGGACTACAGGCATGCACCACCACACCAGGCTAATTAAAAAAAATTTTTGTAGAGACGAGGTCTTGCTATGTTGCCCAGGCTAGTCTGGAACACCCAGGCTCAAGTGATCCTCCTGCCTCGGCCTTGAAAAGTCCTGGGATTACAGGCATGAGCCACAATGCCTGGCCTAATTTACTTTTAATTCCCAAGGTTACGAATCAATACATTCTTGTAAAAATTCAAACATTCAGCCTGGCCAACGTGGTGAAAGCCTGTCTCTACAGAAAAAAAAAAAAAAAAATTAGCCAGGTGGCATGTGCCTATAGTCCCAGCTACTTGGGGGGCTGTGGTAGGCGGATTGCTTGAGCTGGGAAGGTGGAGGTTGCAGTGAACTGAGATCACACCGCTGCACTCCAGCCTGAGTGGCAGAATAAGACCCTATTAAAAAACAAAAAAAACCAAACGTTGCAGATAAAATGAAAGCCTTGATTGTCACCTAGAGCCCCAAACCCTTCCACAGAGGTAGCCCTATTATTGGTTTGATGTAGCATGGTTACTATGTAGCATACTTACATAGTTAAGCCAGTGCATTCGTTTCTGTTGCGGCACAACAAATCACTCTAAATTTAGCAGCCCAAAATACCAATTTATTTTCTCACATATTCCGTGAGTCCAGGTACTGGTTGGCTGAGTCCTCAGCTCAGGGTCTTTTCAGGCTAACATCAAAGCGTCGGCCGGGTTGGTGATCTCATCTGAGGACCTGCGTGTGTCCTTTCCCAAGTTCAGTGGTTGCTGCCGGAATTCGGTTACTTGCATTTGTAGGATTAAGGTGCCCGCTTTCTTGTTGGCTGTCACCCATGAGCCTTTCTCAGCTCCTAGAGTCCACCTGCCATTTCCTGCCATATGGCAGTTTGCTCCTTCAAGGCAAACAGGACAGCTGTGCTGTGGTTTCAAATCTCTTAGATTTTGTCTCTGACCTCTAGCCCCGATGTAAAGGGCTAGAGTGATAAGATTAAGCCCACCAGGATAAATCATCTGCTTTTTGATTACCTTAAAGTTAATTGGTTAGGGGCTTTAATTACATCTTTGTCATATAAACTAACCTAATGACAGGAGTGACACTCCATCATATTCGCAGTTGTGTTTTCTTCTAAGGGGATAAATGTATACAGAATTGTGTATGCCATAGGGTACAAATCTTGGGATACATCTTAGAATTGGGCCTCTCACAGCCAGTCAGAAGAACTGTCCAAATAAGCAATAGAGGTAATTAATAGGGCCTTTTATAATCGATATAGATTTAAACAATCTATATCGATTATAAAATCAATTTGATTTTTCTGCCTATATAATCATTTCTCCTACTTGAATATATGCTTGCCATGAAACCAATGTTACCAATAGAGGTAATCAATATGGCCTTTTATAATTGTTTGACTCTGCATTGGTGATATAGGCAGGAAAATCAAATGATGCTAAACAAAAGAAAGCTGTCCTTGATTTTGGAAGAATTCAACTTGCTGTCTATCTTTTGCCTAGGCCTTCAGGCAGCCTTTGCCCTACATCTACCAATGTGATCATTGCTTTTCCTTCTGACTTTTTTTTTTTTTCCTTTGATCCGAACACATCCTTCTGACTTCTTTAGGTGGGTCAAGAGTTTGCTTTTCTCCCTATTCATGAGTGTAAAGTTTAATGCCTAACTGAACTTGCTTCCTTCTTTGACTCGTGTGTAGACGTGGGCACATTGGGGCAGCATTTCTTGGTGTTTTGCTCTACCAGATGATCATCCCTATTCTGTGGGACGAGTGTTTAGCCCCACTTCTTCAGGAGTGGAGCCTAGGATGCAGAGCTGCATGTTACCATTAGGAGGCGCTCCCTCAAGGCCTCGGCTCCGCGTTCTTTGTGTTTCTGGACCGCTCTCTCTCGCAGCTCATCTCTATGATTTCCGTTGTGTGTGTGTTTTTTTGTCCGGAATAGGCAGAGTTTCCGGTTCCGGCGGGGGCCGTCCCTGGCGGCGGAGATGGCGGCGACAGCGGCGGAGGCTGCGGCGTCTGGCTCTGGAGAGCCCCGGGAGGAGGCCGGAGCCCTCGGCCCCGCTTGGGATGAATCCCAGTTGCGCAGTTATAGCTTCCCGACTAGGCCCATCCCACGTCTGAGTCAGAGCGACCCCCGGGCCGAGGAGCTTATTGAGAATGAGGTGGGGGGCGGGGTCGTGTCTAGAGGGAGTCGAGGAAAGTGTCCAGTTGAGAGGTCGGAGGCGAATGGTGAAAGAGATGGGAGACTGGCGGGGCTCTAGATTAGGGCCTGTGGGAAGGTGGAGAGAAAGGCGAGGAGATCTGGAACTTGAGGGGTTCGTGCTGATTAACGGGAGAAATTACTCTGAAGCTGAGAAGTAGATGGGGTCTAGGAGGCGAACCGACCAGCTCCTTGGCATTACTTCATTTGGTGTTTTTCACCTGGTGTTTTCATTTAGGAGCCTGTGGTGCTGACCGACACCAATCTTGTGTATCCTGCCTTGAAATGGGATCTTGAATACTTGCAAGAGAATATTGGCAATGGAGACTTCTCTGTGTACAGTGCCAGCACCCACAAGTTCTTGTACTATGATGAGAAGAAGATGGCTAATTTCCAGAACTTTAAGCCGAGGTCCAACAGGGAAGAAATGAAATTTCATGAGTTTGTTGAGAAACTGCAGGATATACAACAGCGAGGAGGGGAAGAGAGGTAAACTCCCAAGTCGTAGTTTTCTGTTGGATTTAGGGCACTCATTTTCCTTTCCTATACTTGTTTGAAGGTGTGGCAGAATTGGGTGAAGTAGAGATTGGCCCCTCCCATCTCTGGATTCCTATTGAAGGAGAAGTCTGATCTTCAAGCTTGTAAGGGATTTGAGTTCTTCGTGGTTCTTGGTGCTACAGCCAGTTATTTCTGTAGCTTGAGGGATGAGGGAATGATTAAACTTGAGCTATGAGTCTCTGGTTTCTCGTCTCCTTCCTCATAAAGTGAGAGTTAGTTGCCTAGAAGGGTCAGGCAGGTGAATGAAAGGAGTAATATTGTCTGGGTGAAATCTGTGATGAAGCTGAAGGGATAAGTCGTGTTCAAAGAGAGAAGTCAAGGCTGGGCGGGGTGGCTCATGCCTGTAATCCTAGCATTTTGGGAGGCCGAGGCGGGAGGATTGCTTGAGCCCAGGAGTTGAAGACCAGCCTGGGAAGCGTCGTGAGAGCTAGTTTCTACAAAATTAAAAACGAGAGGGCCGGGCGCAGTGGCTCAAGCCTGTAATCCCAGCGCTTTGGGAGGCCGAGGCGGGTGGATCACAAGGTCAAGAGATCGAGACCATCCTGGTCAACATGGTGAAACCCCGTCTCAACTAAAAATACAAAAAATTAGCTGGGCATGGTGGGGCGTGCCTGTAATCCCGGCTACTCGGGAGGCTGAGGCAGGAGAATTGCCTGAACCCGGAAGGCGGAGGTTGCGGTGAGCCGAGATCGCGCCATTGCACTCCAGCCTGGGTAACGAGCAAAAATCCGTCTCAAAAAACAAACAAACAAACAAAAACAAAAAACAAAAAAAAAGAGAACAAAACCATAGTGAGAAGTCATTACTTGACTGTGCTTGCTTCAGTTTTGGAGTGCAATTTTAGGGTTGCGAGATATTCTGATTTTAAAGAAGTTTAAAATCAGGATTTTTATTTAAAATCTTTTGACTTTTAAATGTGAGCAATTAAATTAGATTTAAAAAAAAAGTTGCAGGGGGCCGAACAAAAATGTCTGTCACTGGATTTAGCTCTGAAAGTGCCAGTTTGTAGCCATTGTCCTTAAGTATTGTGATCACTGGGGATAGTTCAACCTGAAAAGTTGTGTGGTTTGTTGTGATTTTGGAGTAAAGAAGGTCAGGATTCTCTAGCTTAGGGAAGATCAGGTTACTTTTTCCTAATGCAGCAGAAACACCAGACACACAAGAAAGTGATTCTTCCTCTCTGATCTTATTCCTGCTTATGAGGACAGCTCTTATGTAGGTCCCAGATAATATTCGGTCCCACACTATAACACTGCCTCTGGGGAATTGCTTTCGCTGAGTACTTCACCGTGAATGACCCTCTCACATTTGGTGTCCAACCCTGGGTTTCCCTCTAGTCTCTTGCCACACTCACTCCTGTTCCTGACTCCCTATCAGCAGTCTGTGGCCCAGTGAATGGATTTGAAATATCTTTTTTTCTTCTTAAAACTTAGCAGTTGTCATAATGATGGGATTTTTGACCAGAACAGTTTCAAGGATATGAACTGTGATTGATCTGTCCATGATGTCTTATATATTGGTTCAGTTCTGTTAACTCATGCATTAATTTCCTCAAATTTAACAGTGTATGGGTGCATACTTTCATACACACACACCCAACATTGAGAAAAAGATTGATTTAAATGATACAGTGGAGTGTGTAATTCCTTTAAATGAACATATACCCTAGAATGAGCATAAGATATGTGACTTTTGTGTTTCTTCAGTCACTTGAAGTTTCTTGCCTCCCGTAGTGAGAGCATTTTGCTTAAGAATGAATGTAGGCCGGACGCGGTGGCTCAAGCCTGTAATCCCAGCACTTTGGGAGGCTGAGGCGGGTGGATCACGAGGTCAAGAGATCGAGACCATCCTGGTCAACATGGTGAAATCCCGTCTCTACTAAAAATACAAAAAATTAGCTGGGCGTGGTAGCGCGTGCCTGTAATCCCAGCTACTCAGGAGGCTGAGGCAGGAGAATTGCCTGAACCCAGGAGGCGGAGGTTGCGGTGAGCCGAGATCGCGCCATTGCACTCCAGCCTGGGTAACAAGAACGAAACTCCGTCTCCAAAAAAAAGCCGGGCGCGGTGGCTCAAGCCTGTAATCCCAGCACTTTGGGAGGCCGAGGCGGGTGGATCATGAGTTCGAGAGATCGAGACCAACCTGGTCAACATGGTGAAACCCCGTCTCTACTAAAAATACAAAAAATTAGCTGGGCATGGTGGCGCGTGCCTATAATCCCAGCTACTCAGGAGGCTAAGGCAGGAGAATTGCCTGAACCCAGGAGGCGGAGGTTGCGGTGAGCCGAGATCGCGCCATTGCACTCCAGCCTGGGTAACAAGAGCGAAACTCCGTCTCAAAAAAAAAATGAATGTAATCTGTACCTTAGGGGTGATTAAAGAGTTTTCAAGGAAAACTCTTTAATCGATTGCAAGTTTTGCCCTATCAGCTGACTGTAGCACTGATCAGCTTCACTGTATTGATTAGATAGGTTGTTGTGATTATGGGGTAAAATGTATTAGGATCTTCTGAGCTATTTTGAGCATTTACCATTCTGGTGTAATCCTAATATTGTTTACATTCATATTTGGAGAATATCACTGATTCTTTCAAAGTTACTTGCATAATTTTTTTGTGAATATATATATATTATTATCTTTGGGGAGAGTTGCATTGAGTCTTGAGGATTCCACGTTCCTACAAAGGTAGTGTTTCCGACTTACCAAGATTTCCTATTAAAGCTGGGCATGGCAGCTCACACCTGTAATCTCAGCACTTTGGGAGGCTGAAGCTGTCAGATTACCTGAGGTCAGGAGTTCGAGACTAGCCTGGCCAACATGGTGAAACCCAGTCTCTACTAAAAATATAAAAATTAGCTGAGCATGGTGGTGCGCACACCTGTAGTCTCAGGTACTTGGGAGGCTGAGGCAGGAGAATCACTTGAACTCAAGAAGCAGAGGTTGCAGTGAGCCAAGATTATACCACTGCACTCCAGCCTGGGTGATAAAGTGAAACTCTGTCTCAAAAAAAAAAAAAAAAGATTTTCTGATTAACAGTGCCTTAAACATTGCAATTCTAGGCAGTGAGATGCCTTTTAATTTTTTTTGTGTGTGTGATGGCCTTGCTCTGTCACTCAGGCTGGAGTGCAGTGGTGTGATCTCAGCTCACTGCAACTTTTACCTCCCAGGCTCAACTGATCCTCCCACCTCAGCCTCCCAAGTAGCAAGGACCACAGGCATGCGCTACAACCACCATGCCTGGCTAATTTTTTGTATTTTTGGTAGAGACCAGGTTTTGCCATGTTGCCTAGGCTGGTCTCAAACTCCTGAGCTCGGGTAATGTACGTCCCCTGGCCTCCCCAAGTGCTGGATTACAGGTGTGAGACAGTGCACCTGACGCCTTTGAGTCTTTTGAAGTAATGATCTCAGGACCAGGACAGAGATGCCTTTGTCTTTTTTTCAGGTTTGCACATTTAATAAATGTCACTTGTGGGCTTGTTCAAGCGTTTCTGGGTTTTCATATCCCTTAAGTGACTTACAACCTTCCTCAGTTATGTTAGGAGCCTGAGGCCTTTACCTAATAAGCTGTCTTCCTTAATTCAGCTATAGAAGGCTGCAACAGGATAGGTGGTGGAATTAGTTAAGATAAACTAGGTTTAGAACCAGAGCTCAGAGGCTAGAAACAACAGAGGCTTATTTATCACTACATGTTCGTCATGGTTAACGTCATATTGTTCTTTATCATCTTACTCGCTCTGGCATTCACATTGCCCTAGCGGCTACTATCTGGAACTTTTGGGTTGCTGTGGCAGAGGGAAAGAGATGTGGTAGTGTGGACTGGTTGGTTCTTCAGTTACAGTTGGAAACAACACATCTGTGGGCATTTCCTTGGCCAGAGCAGGTTAAATTAGCAAGCCTCTCTTCAAGGGGATGTGAAAGAAAACTCCCACACTGAAGGAACCACCTCTTGGTGAACAGTAATACAATTTACCACAGTGGTCATCAAGGGCCAGAGGAGGTGTCTGAGGCTCTTCGAGTCTCTGGAGTAAGACTGAAGACTTGATTCATCATTCTAGGTTCTATGGATAGACTTCTAGGAATCTGAAATTGTGTGAAAGTTCTCTATGTATGCTCATTTTTATGGGGAACCTCTGGATTCTTTTTATTTATTTGTGTATTCATTTTTTGACATGGAGTCTTGCTCTAGTCACCCAGACTGGAGTGCAGTGGTGCGATCCTGGCTCACTGCACCCTCTGCCTCCCAAATTCAAGTGATTCTCCTATCTCAGCCTCCTGAGTAGCTGGGACTTCTTCTCGAGATTTTTTTTTTTCTTTTTTAGTTTTAGTTTTCATACCACCCTCCTACTCCTTGTATTCTCGAAAGAGTCATTCTGTGACCCAAAAAAGGTTAAGCATCACTTCCTTAAAGAAAAAGTTTGGGGGCCCGATGCAGTGTCTCACACCTATAATCTCAGCACTTTGGGAGGCAGAGCAGGAGGATTGCTTGAGCCCAAGAGTTTAAGACCAACCTGGGCAACAGAGTGAGAGCCTGTTTTTTTTAACAAAAAGAAACAATAAATTAAAAAGTTTGGTGTTGAACAGAACTCAGTGAAGGAAAGTAAGAATTCAGTTCCATGAGAATCCATGTTGGGTGAAGTTTGCATGACTACATCTGTTCTTTGTGGGAGAAGCTGCTATGGATTTGGGTTTGCATTTTCAGATGTGGGGAGGCCATGCCAAGGGCTGTGTGTACATGCACTAATAGGATTTTCTTCTTGGGAAACATAGGTTGTATCTGCAGCAAACACTCAATGACACTGTGGGCAGGAAGATTGTCATGGACTTCTTGGGTTTTAACTGGAACTGGATTAATAAGCAACAGGGGAAGCGTGGCTGGGGGCAGCTGACCTCTAACCTGCTGCTCATCGGCATGGAAGGTAAGAAATCTTTCAAAAGCAGCATGGCTTGGAGTCATATGAACCTGATTTCTTTTTTTTTTTTTTTTTTTTTTTCCTGGAGACAGTGTCTCGCTCTGTCACCCAGGCTGGAGTGCAATGGTATGATCTTGGCTCACTGCAACCTCCGCCTCCTGTGTTCAAGCGATTCTCCTGCCTCAGTCCCCTAAGTAGCTGGGATTACAGGCGTGTGCCACCATGGCTGGCTCATTTTTGTATTTTTTAGTAGTAATGGGGGTTTCACCATGTTGGTCATCCGGGTTTCAAACTCTTGACCTTGTGATCCACCCGCCTTGGCCTCCCAAAGTCCTGGGATTACAGGCGTGAGCATCCACACCCGGCCCTGAACCTCATGTCTAATCCTGTCTCCACCGCTTGTTAGCTCCATGACTTTGAACAAGCCACTTCACTTTCTTAAACCTCAGCCTACTCATCTGTAAAAGAAACATAATAGAGCCAGGCATGGTAGCTCATGCCTGTAATCCCACCACTTTGGGAGGCCAAGGCAGGAGCATTGCTTGAGGCCAGGAGTTTGAGACTGCAGTGAACTATGATGGCACCACTGTACTGCAGCCTGGGTGACAAGAGTGAGACCCTGTGTTTAAAAAAAAAAAAGAAAGAAATGAAACATGATAATGTCTTGTAAATAGTTGTGAAGATTAAATGAAATAATGTATGTCGAGTCTTTAAGCTAATTTCATGTATTCTAAAACGTTCCCTTTTCTCCTCCTCAGCTGGTATGTACATGCATATGCTGAGATAATAGGAACCTCTCTGAATTACAGTCATGTGACGCATAATGACAGGGATATGTTCTGAGAAATGTATTGTTAGGTGACTTCGTCGTTGTGCAACATCGTGTAGTTACGCAAACCTAGATTGTGTAGCCTGCTATACAGCTAGGCTAAATGGTGTTAGCATTTTTTTGTACTGAATATTGTAGGTAGTTATAACACAATGGTAAGTATTCGTGTATCTAAATGTAGCTCAATAGAGAAAAGATATAGTAAAAATATGGTATCAAACACTGCAGGAAAAAGGTGACAAAATAAAAAAATATAAGGATAAAAAATGATACTTTGGGAATTTTTTTATTGCCAAAAAAAGATAAAAAATGGTACCTGTACAGGGCTGCTCCATTATAATCTTATGGGAGCACTGTTGTTGATGCAGTCTGTTGTTGACCAAAATGTTATTATGTGGCTGTGACTGTACCACTTTTCTCTACTAGATCTGTTTGTATTCAGAAAATTTTTATCCCAGTAAAAGAGGGGAAACTTATTTATTTATTTATTTATTTATTTTTTTGAGACGGAGTTTCGCTCTTGTTACCCAGGCTGGAGTGCAATGGCGCGATCTTGGCTCACCGCAACCTCCGCCTCCTGGGTTCAGGCGATTCTCCTGCCTCAGCTTCCTGAGTAGCTGGGATTACAGGCACGCGCCACCACGCCCAGCTAGTTTTTTGTATTTTTAGTAGAGACGGGGTTTTACCATGTTGACCAGGATGGTCTCGATCTCTCGACCTCGTGATCCACCCGCCTTGGCCTCCCAAAGTGCTGGGATTACAGGCTTGAGCCACCGCGCCCGGCCAACTTATTTTTTAATGTGAATTCAACTTTATCTTTTAAATAGATAATACATTCATGGAGTTTAAATTCAAACGGTGTAAATAGGTATGTAGTGATATATATTAATACCTCTTCCACCCCTGTCTCTCAGCCTTTCAGTTTCCTCCCTGGTAATACCTCCTCCCTGGAGGTATTGCATATTATTAGTTACTGTGCTTTCTGCTGGAGAAATTTATGCATATACTAATAAATATGTGATTTTTTTGTTTTTGTTTTTGCTTTTTTTTCCCTTTTGAATGAAAGGAGAGGCCTTTAAACTCCAGTCAGCAGAATGAGAGCTATTTATGTGGCAGGGTCATTGTTTCATTCTTATTTTTATTTCTGGCAGTAGCTCAGTGCCAGGCCCGTGGTAGGTACTTAGTAAATGGTGAATAACCTGGGTTGAACAAGGAAGCAGAGAAGTTACTTATTGTCACTGAGCTCCTTGGTTTCTTCTTGTTTGATTGTCCATTATTCAGATTCGGATCTTTTGCTGCTGGTACTAATAAAGATTTCCAGCCATATGGCTTGTGAATTAACACTTACCTGCCTCTTTATTTATTTATTTATTTATTTATTTATTTATTTTTTTTTTTGAGACGGAGTTTCGCTCTTGTTACCCAGGCTGGAGTGCAATGGCGCGATCTCGGCTCACCGCAACCTCCGCCTCCTGGGTTCAGGCAATTCTCCTGCCTCAGCCTCCTGAGTAGCTGGGATTACAGGCACATGCCACCATGCCCAGCTAATTTTTTGTATTTTTAGTAGAGATGGGGTTTCACCATGTTGACCAGGATGGTCTCGATCTCTCGACCTCGTGATCCACCCGCCTCGGCCTCCCAAAGTGCTGGGATTACAGGCTTGAGCCACCGCGCCCGGCCTTGTTTTTGTTTTCTTATTGAGACAGTGTCTTGCTCTGTCATCCAGGCTGGAGTACAGTAGCATGATCAGGGCTCACTGCAGCCTTTACCTCCCAGTCTCAAACGATCCTCTCACTTCAGCCTTCCAGGTAGCTGGGACTATGGGTGTAAGCCACCATTCCTGGCTAATTCTTAAAATATTTTTCTGTAGAGATGGGGGGTCTTCCTATTTTGCCCAGACTAGTCTTGAACTCCTGGGCTCAAGTGATTCTCCCACTTTGGCCTCCTAAAGTGTTGGGATTACAGATGTGAACCACTGTGGCCGGTCTTACCTGCCCCTTTGAAACCAACTGTTGGTTGACCTGCCAAGAAAGAGCCAGTTCTGATTTGCTTGACTCTTAAGTCTTTCCGTTGCTGCATTTTCTGTGATAGGGTGCGTGGAAGTGGATCCCTCAGGTAGATATGAGAGAGCAGCTCTCCTTTGAGGATGCATGTGGTCTCTCATCACTTAAGAAGGCATCTGTCTTGGCATACCTAGACAGAGCTGCAGAATATTTTCTAAATTCCATGCCCTGCAGAAAAGCCTGTGTTCAACTCATGGACTGTACAAAGGCCAAACAACAGACATGGTCCTGGTTATAAAGGAGTAGATGGAACATACACTAGAGTACAACTAATTCAAGGTGGCATTTAAAATAATGTGCCACAGGGCATGGTGGCTCACGTAATCCCAGCACTTTGAGAGGCCGAGTCAGATGGATCACCTGAGGTCAGGAGTTTGAGAGCAGCCTGGCCAACCTGGTGAAACCCCTTCCCTACTAAAAAAATACAAAAATTAGCCAGGCATGGTGGTGGGCGCCTGTAGTCCCAGCTACTCGGGAGGCTGGCACAGGAGAATTGCTTGAACCTGGGAGACGGAGGTAGCAGTGAGCCAGGATCGCACCACTGCACTCCAGCTTGGGCAACAAAGAGCAAAACTCCGTCTCAAAAAATACTAATAATAGTAAAATAATTTGTCAGATTTAAATTATACAACACTGTTTTCAGTCATCTGATATTCTTCCCTCCAACGAAAATCACTTGTACCAGTGAGCCTCATGTTGCTCTAAGAAGTGTTGTCTTGGCTGGATGTGGTGGCTCACGCCTGTAATCCTAACACTTTGGGAGCCTGAGGCGGACAGTTCATTTGAGCCCAGGAGTTTGAGACCAGCCTGGGTAACATGGCAAAACCCTGTCTCTTAAAAAAAAAAAAAAAAAAAAAAAAAATTATTGCATCCCTTAGGTGTATTGAAGTGGGAGGAAAGGTTGAGAATCTTTGAGTTCCTCAGGGCTACCCAAAGTAAATATAGAGCTCATACAACTTAGAATGGCTGGTTAACTCCTCGTGTATATGTTGTTGATACCAGTCATTTCTGTTTTGCTTCCCTTGAATTCCTGCCATAGTCAAGAAGAGTACACATATACACAGTTGATTACCCTACGAGATTTTCGAGTGTCATTTTGATGTGCTCTTGCTTCCGGTAAGGGCAGCAGCCTACATTCAGGAAAGTTGACTTAGCTAGCTGATAGTGGACCCTTAACCATTGATGTTTGCTAGATTTATTACCATACAAGTGTAATATCTCATTTTCTGAGAGTTGTAATTGGAATTTCCCTGATTTCTGCCTAAATTTTGATTTGGAACTCTTAGCTGAGAAGGCAGGCTGGGTTTTTGTCAAGCACTGGGTCCTGTATTCCAGCTTGTGCAGTAGAACCACTGTTCTGCATAAAAAAATGCTTTTCTTTTTACAGGAAATGTGACGCCTGCTCACTATGATGAGCAGCAGAACTTTTTTGCTCAGATAAAAGGCCACAAGCGATGCATCTTATTCCCTCCGGATCAGTTTGAGTGCCTCTACCCATACCCTGTTCATCACCCATGTGACAGACAGAGCCAGGTGAGTTTTTGTGGTCTGAGAAGGATATAGAACTCTAGATTGTAGGAATGCCCAGGCTGGAATGTCTTTCCCCTTCCCCGTAGTGATAGGCCAGGTTTGGATTATAGGCTGGTCACACCCAGGATAATTTCAGTGTAGCTCACATATCCAGGCTCCCTGGAGTGGCCAGTGAATGTTTTTAAGTATAACTAGCCCCACAGAGTTAATTCTGGAGCCAGACCCTGTCATTGATGCCGATGACTCTGGTTACTCTGTTTGATTGGCTTATAAGTTCGTGGAACAAAATGTTTCCATTGGATTTAATCATTGTTTGCTTTTGTCATGGATACTGTTTCTTTTTGATATGGAAAGGGTGAATAAAACTGAGCTATATTGTTTAATATATTTCCTGGATTTAAGTGAGGTATGTTATTGTCTGTGGCCAGCCAGAATTATCCTTTCCTTTCTTCAGAAAGCTGTCTAGGTACTTCATGTAGGAGTCTTTACTGGTTAGAATATGTTTTTGGGAGAAAGTTTCTGAAGGTTTGCGTGGAGGATAATTCCTTATATCCTGGGGCTGTGGGCTAGGTCCTCCAACTTCAGGAGCACTGAAGGCCTAGAATTCTTTATCATTTAACATTCAAACGTGGACTGTCTTACATTGTTCTCTCTCAGAGTTTAATGTGCATTATATCTTCTGCTGAATATAAATTCTAAAGACTTTTAAAAGGCATCGTTTTGTTTATTGGTTTTTACTACCAAACTGGCACATAATAGTTTTACTGATAAAGATTTGGTGATTGACTGATATTTTTTTTCTTTCTCTTGAACTTCTTAGGTGGACTTTGACAATCCTGACTACGAGAGATTCCCTAATTTCCAAAATGTCGTTGGTTACGAAACAGTGGTTGGCCCTGGTGATGTTCTTTACATCCCAATGTACTGGTGAGAAGGGGGCTAGGGCTGGGGGCTTCTTGGGAGCTTTCTTTTCCATTCCCTGGAAAGCCTTGTCTGTGTCCCTTCTGAGTTATGGCAAGATTGGTTTTATGTGGTCTATAGGAATGTTGGCATATCCAGATGTGAGCATACTGAACTGGTCGGGGGTGGGGGACGAATGATTGCCCCTGTCTCTAGAACAGGACTACAATTCTTCAAGTCCTAAGAGAATCCAGAGGTTTGAGCCTAGAGAAACTATTCTTGTTTCTTTGGTATTTAGAGACTGAACACCACTATCTCTAACGCTAGTGCGTGTTTTTTCACAGGATGAGTGTAAAGATACTATCTTCACTATCCACCTTAACTGGCCTCTACCTGTTTTTCAGCCCGCCCCAGCGCCACACCCTCAAAAGTATCAGTAGTAAACGGGGGCCTGTTTGTTTTCTTGCAGGTGGCATCATATAGAATCATTACTAAATGGGGGGATTACCATCACTGTGAACTTCTGGTATAAGGTGAATACGATTTGCTTTTTTGTTTTTTTTCCAGATGGAACTGGGTCTTGGGTGAGGTAGGTATAATAAATGATTTTGGATGGGATGGTTGACTATCCCTGGAAGTGATTCCCAGGTGTCTGGGGAGATGAAGAGGCATAGGATTGAATTGGGTTTCTTTTTTTTTTTTTTTGATACATTTTTTGAGACGGAGTCTTGCTCTGTCTCCCAGGCTGGAGTGCAGTGGCGCGATCTTGGCTTACCCACCTCCTGGGTTCAAGTGATTCTCCTGCCTCAGCCTCCTGAGTAGCTGGGATCACAGGCACACTCCACCATGCCCGGCTCATTTTTGTATTTTTAGAAGAAAGGGGTTTCACCATGTTGGCCAGGCTCTTCTGGAACCTGACCTCAAGTGATCCACCCTCCTTGGCCTCCCAAAGTGCTGGGATTACAGATGTAAGCCACTGCACCCAGCAAGAATTGGGTTTCTTAGAAGGGAGGATGGTACTAAGAACAGTAGAGTGACACTACTGCCTGCTGCTAAAGGCATTTCCTGAGCTACTGCTTCCTTTGTAGGGGGCTCCTACCCCTAAGAGAATTGAATATCCTCTCAAAGCTCATCAGAAAGTGGCCATAATGAGAAACATTGAGAAGATGCTTGGAGAGGCCTTGGGAAACCCACAAGAGGTATGTTACTGCCCCAGAGTGGCTCAGTGGGTGGGTTGGCTAGGAAAAGTCAGGACTGGAGTGACATTCTTTATAATAGCTTTTGTATTTCAGTATCTGTGTCCTCTCTCTCCATAGAGGTTATGAGTATGTTCAGAAAAATTCTTGTTTTCTGGTGATAGCTGGGCTTGACTGGCGGATCAATTATAATTTGTTCCATGCTAGTGCTAATGTTCCCCATGGGGCTTGTGTGCCATCTGGGGGCTCCCTGAGGGGATTCTTCTGGAACAGGAAGCGAGCACTAAAGCATTTCCTTGCACTCTCCCAGCTGTGCCAGGCTGCTGTAGGTAGTGTTGAGACCTGCTTCCCACACAGGTGTGCCAGTGGCCCATTGGGTACATGGGGGAGGTATTTGTAGGGCTCTTACCTCCTTCTTGTGGCTAACCTCAGCACCCACAGATACCTATGGTGTTAGAAGACAGCATCAGCCCCAATTGCTGGTGATTGTTTTTTGAGGATATGGAGGCAGTTAACATTCTGGAAAAACATGCAGACACTCTTGGGTGTTTGGGGATTTTTAGTTCCTCTACCATGTCTGTCAGTTTGGGGCTGACTTCAGTAAGAGACAGGATGTTGTGAGAGGGAGAAATAGTACAAGATGGACCCATGAGGAAAGAGCTATGCCCCACAATACTGGGTTGACCTTCAGGAAGTTGGGTGATTAGAGGGTTCACAAGGTTGTATGAAAACATTGTGCCTGTTGTTGGCTGGACATCTGATGTCTCCAGACATACCCTGTCTAACTCCAGGGCCAGGGAACAGACAGTTCTGATGCGCTCCTCATGTCTCTTTACAGGTGGGGCCCTTGTTGAACACAATGATCAAGGGCCGATACAACTAGCCTGCCAGGAGTCAAGGCCTCCTGCCAGGTGACTGCTATCCCGTCCACACCGCTTCATTGATGAGGACAGGAGACTCCAAGCGCTAGTATTGCACGCTGCACTTAATGGACTGGACTCTTGCCATGGCCCAGGAGGCAGGTGTTTGGGGCGAGGCAGGGCAGTTGGCACTCCACCCCTATTTGGAGGGACTTCGTACCCTTGCCTCTTGTGCCTCAGCACCTTCTCTCTCTGCCCCCCGCCTAAAGTCCTGCATTCAGTGTGTGGAGTCCCAGCTTTTGGTTGTCATCATGTCTGTGTGTATGTTAGTCTGTCAACCTCGGAATGTGTGTGCATGTGTGTGCATGCACACGCATGTATGTATCTGTTTCCTGTTCCTCCCTTCTGGGTCAGGATGTCACTTCTGGCTCTCAGCCCTATCTCCTGCAGCCTCAGTGCCTCAGCCTGAGAGAGAGAGGAGATTCTCGGACCCCCACTGCATCTGGGCTGCAGGGCCAGAGCTAGTCTGACTATTATTAGGGCAGTCTGCCTCCTGACAGTTTTTGCATAGTCAAGCTCTAGGCAGTATGGGAATGGCTACTGGGACTCTAATGGGGTGAGTGAGAGGGGAGGCTTGCCCTTGAGAGCCTAGATAGCCTTCCTGTGAGAGAGAGGATTAGATAGGGTTCCAACTGGGACCTATAAGCTCAAGCCATACACAGAAGGACCTTGGGACATAAGAGCCAATGATTGTGCATAAGTTACAAATTATAGACACATACAATTACTCTCTTTCAGCACCAGCTCTTGCCCCTATGGTGGGTACCAAGGGAGTTCTCCTAGCTGTGGCTTCTCTAGGTTCTAGGGGGTGCAGGCCTGTGTGTGTGTGTGTGTGTGTGTGTGTGTGTGTGTGTGTGTGTGTGTGTCTAGGTTCTAGGGGGTGCAAATGTGTGTGTGTGTTCATATGTGTATGTATCCACACTGGCCTGCCTAGGGGTGCAAGCCTGTGTGTGTGTGTGTGTGTGTGTGTGTGTGCACGTGCGCGTATGCGTATGTGTGTGTATCCACACTGGCCAGCCTCCCTACTTACCAAGGGTCTCCACTGTTTACCTTTTCCAGTGGGATAGTACAGTGTGAGCCCCCAGGAAGTACTGCCTGACTTATCCTAAGCTTTTACACTTGGATTTTAGCCATCATATGTTGGCCAGGTCTCACTGCAGCCTGTCCGAGGCTGACTGGCTAGAGCCTCCAGGCCCTACGATGCTCCCTGCCCAGGCCATATCCTTTACTCCTGCTGAGCTTCCTGGCTGAATAGTGAAATGGGGTCAAGCCCAGGCAGCTCACTCACTACCTGTGATCCACCTCAGGGCACGGGCAAACACATACCTTGCCTCTTAAAGCCAGCGCCTCTGCCAGACCCCATTTAATGTGCCACAACACCCTCAGTAGTCAGGGCAACTGGTAGAGCATGGAAGTCGAATTTCCTTTTCTGTTAGGAGCTTCTCATGGGCACCCTCTCAGGGCCGCAGCTTACAGGTGGGCAGCTGTGATTGCACAACTTGAAGGGCCACCATTCACATCTGTTCAGTAGGAGTGGGGCCCCTGGGATTGGGCATTGTGGTGGCCCTGTGTCTCCTCACCTCTCTTCCTGTCTTCATCCCCTTCTCTCTGGAAGGGAAGAAGAGTTGGAAGGTCTCCGGTTTTATTTTCTTTTGCCAAAGGTTTACTTCCAGCATCTGAGCTCTGGCTCTCACCCCGAAGCTCAGTTTATAGTGCACTGATGGACTGAGAGGATGTGTTTGTATGCTTTTGCATGCCTGAGTTTGTTTTTTGAGGAGGGGTGTTTATTTTTAGTACCTCATTCTGGGGTTCTCTGATGCAGTGTGGATGTGAAGACATGGTACCTTCTCAAGTGTAGCTCTTTCAAATATAGTCAATGCTGGGAAATGTGATTGTAGTGATCTCTATCCCTCTACTTCTTTTGGGAAAGAGGAGTGCAGCAAAGAAAACAAGGCAGACGGAGGATAAGCTTGGCCACAGTCGCACTTGGAAAGATAGTAGATTATCGTCGTTCTCCGAGGTCTGCTGTATTCCTGGCTCAGCCCTCAAAGATGTGGGTGATGTGTCAAGGAGATGTGCACTTAGCCGGTCCTCGCTGGGTTCTGTGCTCACACAGGTCTCCCCTAAGGTGGCTGAAGGGGAGGGAAGGAAAAGGCTAATCTTGGAACCTTCACAGGATTGGTCTTGATCCTTGGGTAATACAAGAGTGACCCTCATTTTTAGACACCTAATATGTGCCTAGTGCTTTTATCCTTGTTCCTCTCTATCCTGCAAGGTAGGTATTCTCACAGAGGAAGAAATGGGCTCAGAGAGATTAGGTGATGAGTTACAATCAGTTGTAACTTAGCACTGTTTCCTGCTCCTTCCTTTCCACCGAATTATGTTGATTATCCTTCCTTGCCTCCCTCCTTGTACCACAGGTTCTGTCCTCAGATACCACCGCACTGGGCAGTATCTGAAGGCAGACCCAGCCCAAGATGGTGCAGAATATACAGCTCAGGGCAAAAGCTCTCCTAGGCTCCCACTAACAACATCTTGGAAAAACTGCCAGGGAAGCCGTATTATGAATTAGTGCTAGAAGCAGCTATGGGGGAACTGAGTTCTATCTCTAATTGCATTACTTGTGTGTCCTTGAATAGGACCCATAACTTCTCCCAGCATGCTTTTGCATCTATAGAACTGAAGCTGTAGTTCTAGATGGCACTATGTGAGTCTTGGTTCGTGTTCAGCTGCTGCTACTTCTCCCAAGGAAAGGATGAGGTTTTCCCCTTCAGTTACCTTGTTTAGGGATGTTTAGGCTTAAATTCTGCTTGCCACAGAGGAAACGTTTCTGCTGTAGTTGTTCACCCCCATCCAAGCTGGCAGTGTGGTGTACACAAATAACAGCAAGGGAAGATGGGGGTTCGGACCTGTATAGAGGTCAGCCACGTTACAGCCTGCTCTATTCACACCAGCAGGTACAGAGAAAACTCATGTTTTGTAAAGTCAAGTATTTGTTAGGGGGTTGGAGTTCTGGGGTTGGAGGAGGGGCTGTTCTGGGCATCAGTTGAGCAGATGCCCAGGATGCCTGGGGGAGACCAGCTTCCCCTACAAATCAGAGCTCTAAATTACAAGGTTTTTACCAACGTGAACAGTTGGGGGAAGTCGTCTGCTCTCATTTGCGTAATGGTTTCTGTCACTGGTGATTAGACACAGGATGAAGGAAAAGAAATTTGACAATTAGGAATGAGCGATCATTAATCTGAATCTGTTAGGAGACAGAGAGGGGAAGGATCCTTATCAGTGGGCCAGCCCAGTGTGGGGAGACAACTCCCTCCCTCTGCCCCCAGAGACTAGTCGGCTACATCTTCTTTCAGTATTGCCATAAGTGGACAGAATTTGTATTTCTTAACAAAGACCAGGGACCCAGTCCCCAGCCTGAGATGGATATAGGAACAAACATCTTTGGGCATGAGCCAACGAAGATAGAAGTAGATAGGTATCAAGTACAAGCTGTAAGGCAAAGAATAACAAAAAGTTTTGACATGTATTTGCCATTTGTGGAAAATGCTTCTGTAATAGCACCCCTGATAGCCCACCTGTGACAAGTATTTGTTACATTCTAGCACTGCAGGGCATGAGGAAAATCTGATCCTTATCAAATCCCAGGAGCCTCTGCTTAGTTGGAGAAATTACATGAAGCAACCAGAAGGTACAAGGTCACACGTGTATATTGTGCACTGTGTGTGGACAAGATAAGGGACTGTTGAGAGAGGAGGAAACCAGTAGAGAGCAAAGTTCTACCTCCAGGCTCCTCAAAGCCTCTGGGCTCCCCTGAGAGGGCCTCTATTCTAGGCTTCCTGCTGACGTTGATGTCCCCACAACCCCACATCAGTGCAGCTGTGGCTGTGTGGAGGGCTCGGGCCTCTGGCCCAGATGTGTGAACAGTGCTGAGGTTCAGTAATAGGATGAGTCTTAAGGTGCAGAGCAACCCACCTTGGCTCCTCCCATGTCTTTGTGTCACCTTTCACCTTCCGCTGTCCTTTCAGACTTCAAGGGCAGTATACTAACTGCTATTCGATTCCTCAGTTTTGTGACTTGAATACAGTGAGTTCCTTAGATGAGTGGATCCCTCAAGGATGACGGAATGGAGGGGTTGGTGGTTCTCTTTCGGAATGGGAACTTTACAAAAATGGAGCTGTGTCTCATCTCTCAGTAGATTCCCTACCCCTGAGTCTTCCACCCTTCAAAATCTGGTACAGCGTTTAGCAAGGGCTGCAGGGACTGACCCTTAGGGACCAGTTTCACCCAGATAGGGTAGATAATGAGGTGTGCCTAGAAGTAGCTCCAGGGTTTGAGGCCTGGCCTTTCAGCTGGTGTCTTACTCCGCCTTGAGACCTCCAGCTGCTTGTCCTCCACTTCCTGCACACTTCACTGATGTCTTCTCAAACTGCCAGCTCTGAAGGGAAGTCTGGTGTCTCTCCAGAGCTGCTTGCAGTTTCCCGTCTTCAGCTCTCCCCTGCTTCATCTCTCCAGCAGCCTCCTCACCGAGACTGTTTCCAAAACAGTTGTTCTTCCCTCAGAAACTCTGTGGCTTCAAGTGTTTCAATAGATTTGTCTTTAGGATCCCTCTCTCTGGGATCATCCCTGTTCATCTTAGGGCCATCTCCTTTTTTTGATTTTTGACAGCTCTGTTTATTTTGCCCATGGCTAGCCCTCTTGTTCTCTGTCTGCTATGTCTTCTTGACCTTCTGTTGTCAGTTCTGTACATCCTGGTTTAGCTTGTCTCACTCTGGTAGGCCTTTCTGCTTATCTTTTGCCATCTCGGTTTAATCCTCATAGGTCATGGATGAATGGAGCCTTGCTGAGCACTTTGAGGGCATTTCTTCGGGAAGTGGTGAGGCCTGGGAGCCTGTGGTCAGTGACACCTCTGGAGATAGGTTAGGGGAGGGCACCTAGGGAGTAGGAGAGGACCAGTTGAGGGGAGAGGTGCAGGAGTTGTTGAGACTTACTGAGAATGGGGCTGGGCCTGGGAAGCTAGTGTGGAAGAACTGAACTATCAAAAGGAGATACCAGCATCCCCTTTGCAGAGTGCTGATGGGCATCACACATGATATATGTAATGTGTCCCCTTCATGGAGGGTTTCCATCTAAATGCATCTGTGTGCCTTAGGGACCAGCAGTTCAGGGGTGATGAACTTGAGTGTCTCCTAATTTCTCTGAGGCGTCTTTGGCTCTGTGTCACCAAATTTGCCCGACCTCTGCATCCCAGTGCTTGCTGAAAGGGAAACAGTGTATTGTGTAGTCAGATGTCAGGAGTGGAGTACTGGTTTTTGGTTTTTGGCTTTTGGTTTTCTTTAGACGGAGTTTCTCTCTTATTGCCCAGGCTGGAGTGCAATGGCACTATCTTGGCTCACTGTAACCTCTGCCTCCCAGATTCAAGCGATTGTCCTGCCTCAGCCTCCCAAGTAGCTGGGATTACAGGCATGCGCCACCACACCCAGCTAATTTTTGTATTTTTAGTAGAAATGGGGTTTCTCCATGTTGGTCAGGCTGGTATCAAACTCCCGACCTTAGGTGATCCGCCTCAGCCTTCCAAAGTTCTGGGATTCCAGGTGTGAGCCACCGCACCCAGCCAGGAGTGGAGTTCTTAATGAGAAAGCACTGGCAGCTGAAGGGTCGAGAGGACCCAGTAGTCAGCTTATACCCAGACTATCTCTTGACTCCTCCAAGAGTTTGAGTCCCTTAGCTGATTATATATATTCCCCCCACTCCCGCTTTCCCACTTAAAATCTGTTCTCTCGTATTTTGGGAAGGAGCATGTGTCCTTTAACTTTCAGTGGTAAACACTCTAGCATAGTGTTTGAAGGCGTGGATTTTGGAGTCAGATATAGTTGGTTCAAATTTCTAGCCTCACTATTTACCAGTTGGGTTTGACCTTGGTTGATTTACTTAACCTCTCTGAGCTCAGTTTTCTCAACTGTAATGACATGGGTGGAGGGGGGCATGTTGAATATATCTACCTCGGTGTTGTTGGATTAACTGAAACAATGTGTGTAAAGCTTTAGCACAGTGCCTGGCAAGCACTTAATAAATGACTGTGGTGGTGGTGGTTATATTTATTATGTGATTTACTCAGAAACGTGGTTTTAGTGATCTGTAAACAGATTCTGTCTGTCTTAAGAAAAGCATAG
This sequence comes from Saimiri boliviensis, assembly GCF_048565385.1. Taxonomy (NCBI): domain Eukaryota; kingdom Metazoa; phylum Chordata; class Mammalia; order Primates; family Cebidae; genus Saimiri; species Saimiri boliviensis. The sequence goes on from NC_133460.1 coordinate 85,130,579, forward strand.
GGAAAAACAAACATGTGAGATAAACCATATTGAATTGAGGGTAGACAGAAGAGTATAGTACCTAAACCCACCCTAGAGGAAGAGAAACAGGGAGTATCTGATGCCTCTTCTGCCTGGGCAGCCAGACTTGACTGCTATATTCCCAGCCCAGGGCCTTGGGTGAGAAGGCAGCTGTTGTCTCCTCACACCATGAAATATAATAGCAGTCAAATCAGGCCCTCCTTGATTCAGTTTTAGTCCATGCCTTTCCATGTATTTATAAGTGTTGGCCCCGTGTGATGGCTCACACCTGTAATCTCAGCACTTTAGGAGGTGGAGGCAGGAGGATTATTTGAGCCCAGGACTTTGAGACCAGCCTGGCCAACATGGTGAAACCCCGTCTCTACTAAAAATACAAAAATTAGCCAGGCATGGTGGCGGGTGCTTGTAATCCCAGCTACTTGGGAGGCTGTGGCAGGAGAATCACTTGAACCCGGGAGGCACAGGTTGCAGTGAGCCGAGATCGTGTCATTGCAGTCTAGCCTGGGTGACAACAGCAAGACTCACTCTAAAAAATAAAAATAAATAAAAAATAACAAGAATGTTAGGATTCTTCTAGGGTAGTAGGGCAATCAGAAAATTTAGAAAAATGTGAGTGGGATATTCATAGCTACCATTTGTTGAGCACTTCTGTTCCAGGCACTGTATTAGTTCCCATGTGGTGCTCTCAGTTCAGTGGGGGAGACAGGCAGGCAATTAGAATTAGGGTATGTAGGGGAGAAACTCCTCACCATGTTCAGGTTTCTATGGTAGGCTTCCTGCAGAAAGTGGTAAGTCCAAACTGATAATGTGGGAATAATTAACCAGGGGTTAGGGTTTTTTCCTTTAGTTTCTTTCTTCCAGTCCATAACAAACACTGCTTCTCAATGCCTAAGGGTTTTGTTGTAAATTACTCTAGGAAATGGGTGAGACAATAGATCTCAAAAAGAAAACCCTTTGGTCACAGAAATCTGGCTGACTCAGATTTGTCCTGGAGTGGACATAGATTGGATTTACTCATTTGTAGCCTTACACTGTCCTCATCTGTGTTCTGGTCTCTGGAGCCACCGTGCCAGACCCTACTTGGAAGAAATGTTGAATCAAGTTACTCAGACCTCAGTCTGAGATGTGTTATGGCTGGCTCGAATTCTCAGCCCCTTCCACAATGTGATCCCATTCATCTTCTCTTAGGTCCATCCCTACCCCGAGCTACCTCCCCTCCTCCTCACTATAAGCCAAGCCTCTCTGTAGTTCTCTGTAAATACTCAGATCCTCTTGCTCAGCTCCTGGTCCCTAGCCTTATGGGTGAAGAAGATAGCTCTTTAGCTTGTGCCAAGCCGTCCCTCTGGGCTGCAGGCCATTCCATAGTCACCTTGCAATCACCTCTTCTAGATAACTGGCTCTGGGCCTTGGAAACCTTCTCTTTGGCTCTAGCTAATTTTGCTGTTTTATTTGGTTTACTTAAAATGTATTCACTTAGTCATTGAGGTCAGAACTATGAGGAAAGCTCTTCTCCTTAAGCTGTCATCTATGCTAAGCCTGGGTCAGGTTTTTATTACCTCTTGAATATATATAGTGCAGTATGTTGTAGTGGTTGAGAATGGAGTCTTTGCATTCCTGGATCTGCCATTCTGCATGACTTTGAGCAAATGACAAACTGCCCAAAACGTGACTTCTTTATATGTGTGGGGAAGACATCATTTACCTTGTCAGGGTAAGCCTTAGCAGAATGGTCCATAGCAAAGGCTCAGTCGTTAACTTCCAGCAGCCCCAGCTTTTCTGTGTCTCTCAGTCTTTACTGTTCTTCCCCATTTTGCTTTCTGACTAAGGTCCTGTTTCTAGTCTCAGGGCTTATCTGGTTGTCAGCTGCTGAGCAGAGCAGAGGTATAAACATCAACTCGTGCTTGTGTTAACCAGTTGCTACGCCTCTGTAACCTCTGACTCTTAAAAGGACCCTATCACCTATGCCATCGCTGGGGAACAATCTTCCAAAACAAAATTTAATGATATTAAAGATATCTGAAACATAACTGGGTGAAAATAAGACATCAGAGCTGCTGCTCCCCAAGGAGATAAAAGGACAGTTCCTAAAGAGGCATCGAAGATTTGTGTGAGCCTGCAGCACAGTCAGAGGGCATGAAGGAGGCCCTGTGATGTGTGCAGGGATTCAGGAGACAAAGCGATTGTCGCAGAGGCTGCCATGCTAGTCTAGAGGTAGGACCGTGGGTTTGAGAGTATTGCCTCCAAGTTTTTGAATTGTGAATTTTTGATCATATTATTTGAACAAAACCCCACCTACTTTACAGTCTGCTTGGACATTGTTTTCACAAGGGTTTGTGTGATAACACTGACAAGAACAGAGGTTTTAGAGGTGACTTATGGGTTTGAATCACTATTTGCCACTTGCTAATTCTAACCTTAGGTAACTCAGTGTCTCTGGGTCTCAAATTATTCCCCTGTGAGGGTAGGAAATAGCACATAGCTTGCAACATTGTTACAAGGGCTTGTGATAATATATATATTTTTTGAGATGGAGTCTTGCTCTGTTGCCCAGGCTGGAGTGTAGTGGCACAATCTCGGCTCACTGCAACCTCTACCTCCCAGATTCAAGCAGTTCTCCTGCCTCAGCCTCTCAAATAGCTGGGACTACAGACATGTACCACCACACCTGGATAATTTTTGTATTTTTAGTAGAGACAGGGTTTCACCAGACTGTTCTTGAACCCCTGACCTCGTGACCCACCCATCTTGGCCTCCCAAAGTGCTGGGGTTACAGGCATGAACCACTGTGTCTGGCCTGATAATGTTTTTAAAACACCTGGCGCAGGCACTCAAGGTTTTATTATAAAGACTAAGTGTCCATGAAAGGTGTTTCATTAGTGCCTGGAGAGAAACTACAGCAGCAATGCTTTTCTGATCCTACTCTGACTCTTAAGATACATTGCTTGAAGTGAAATCACAGAAGAGGTGACTTGGGGCAGGAGAAACAAGGTGGAAAAGATAAAAGTTGTGGAAGGGACTGAAAGTCCATGAAGTGCTGGACTGGAGACAAAAAGGGTTTTACTAGGGCAGGGTCTCGAACAGGAACAGGGACCTAGGTTCTGGGTTAGTATCTGATTCCCAAAAGAATAAAGGAAATGGGGCAGGAGGATGTCGTGGAGGACACAGTGTGGCTGAGTGGAGAGAACACAAGCTTCTGGCCAGTGAACTTAACTGAGATCGTCAATGTACTTTACACACGCTGGGTGGCTTTGGGGGTGTTCATCTCTCTATGCTTCAGTCCCCTCATTTGAAAAAATTGGTTAATAATATGATAACCTGCCAATGTGTGTGGAAATACTATGTAAACTGAGCACTATATAAATGCTAGTTGTTGAGATATTGTGTGTGGGGGTTTCGGGAGATCTTTTAGAGAGTGGGAGAGGCACAGCCATGGGAGTTTCCTGATTAGAGCCTCATGTTTCTAGCCAGAAATCAGTAAAGCAGTATTTTCTCACCAGAACACTGTCCTTTCACTCTGCTAATATTTGACTAGTAAGGATTTGGTTTTGATTTTAAAAGGAAAAGCAGTGTGCTGAGCCAGAAAATGATTTTGAAGTTATGTTGACTGGACTAGGTTTGAATCTTGGTTTCACCTTTTCCTAACAGTGAGGTGGTCAAATTACTTACCATCTCTGAGCTTGAATTTCTTTCTTTCTTTTTTTTTTTTTTTGAAACAGAGTTTCACACTTGTTGCCCAGGCTGGAGTGTAGTGGCACAATCTCGGCTCACTGCAACTTCCGCCTCCCAGTTTCAAGCAATTCTCCTGCCTCAGCCTCCCGAATAGCTGGGATTACGGGCACCCGACACCACACTTGGCTAATTTTTAATTTTTTTTTTTAGTAGAGATGGGGTTTCACCATGTTGGTCAGGCTGATCTTGATCTCCTGACCTCAGGCGATCCACCCACCTTGGCCTCCCAAAGTGCTGGGATGGATTTCTTTCTTTTTTTGTTTTTTTTGGTGGGTCTTGCCATGTCACCCAGGCTGGAGTGCTGTGTCACCTAGGCTGTCGTGCAGTGGTGTAAACACAGCTCACTGCAGCCTTGACCTCCTGGGCATAAGTGATCCTCTCACCTCAGCCTCCCAAGTAGCTGGGACTATAGGTTTGTACAACCATGCCCAGCCAATTTTTTTATTTTTATTTTTTGTAGAGATGGGCCCTTATGTTGCCCAGGCTGGTCTCCGACTCCTAGGCTCCTAGGTCTCAGCTTCTCCTGCCTCAGCTTCCCAAACTGCTGGAATACAGCATGAGTCACAGCACCCGGCCTTTGGATTTCTTAATAGGTCCTTTTATGTGGCTATTGAGAATGAGACTACTCAAGTGAAACAGTAAATTCAGTGCATAGTGCCTAGTAAGTGCTCAAGAAATGTTAGTTTCCTTTCTTCCGTTTCTTCTTAGGAAGCATCATTTACCTAGCATGAAAAGGAGGACTCAGTTGTGCATGTCTTAGTGTGAACAAGTAATATCAGATTTCCCTTTTCTGAAGAGAGAACAGTTCCCTAAGAGGGAGTGTGAGTGTGAATGGGGAAGAATCATGGAGAAGGGAGTGGGACTCCACAGTACTGGAGACGGAGTAGGGACCTCTGGGAATCCAGTTGGCATGGGGGTGGGGCGCAGAAAGGGTGATGCTGAGAGAGTCTCAAGAAAGAAGATGGGTGTAAAGTTCTAGAGGGGAAAGCTAAATGAGGATGGGCAATGAGGAGTGGGGGCCAAGACCCTGAACTAAGGGTGAGGAGACCAGTGTTCTGTCAGGAGAACCTTAGGAATTGTGACCAGAAGTCAAAGTTGTAAGAGAAATCCTGCATTCAACCAGGTTTCATCTTAAAAACTAAAGAGTTTCTGGGCATAATGGTGCACACCTGTAATCCCAACACTTTTTAGGAGGCTGAGGCAGGAGGATAGCTTGAGGCCAGGAGTTTGAGACCAGCCTAGGGAGCATAGTGACACCCCATTTCTTGAAAAAACAAAAAAACCTAAGAGCTGTGGTTCACCTAGAAATAAGCAGAAATTGCTGAGGTGGGCAGATCATCTGAGGTTGGGAGTTTGAGACCAGCCTGACCAACCCCCGTATCTACCAAAAATACAGAACTAGCTGGGCATGGTGGCACATGCCTGTAACCCAGCTACTCGGGAGGCTGAGGCAGGAGAATTGCTTGAATCTGGGAGCCAGAGGTTGCAAGGAGCCAAGATTGTGCTCTTGTACTCCAGCCTGGTGACAGCAAAACTCTTGTCTCAAAAAAAAAAAAAAAAAAAAAAGCAGAAATCATCGAGATGAGAAGACCTTTTGTGTTTTGAGAGCCAAGGAAATGTGCCACTGAGACAAGGTATCTGACAGCCTAGATGGGATTTTAGACTTCTGTGAGAAAGTACAGTTAGATCCTGAATAGTGTCAAAATCAGGGATGTGAGCTGGCTGGCTGCCTCTCTATGTGATAGAGGCCATGTTATAGGGCTTTATGAGGCCACAAATATGCTTTCTGGGTCCTTTCACAGCATCCCAACCAACATTTCTGGTGGTTCTGCAATCTCAGTCGTCTGAGAAGATAACCTCCAAAATACTTAAGAGTGGCATCAGTTGTTTCCTTGGTAGGTGTGCATTTTTTTTTTTTTTTTTTTTTTTGAGATGGACTCTCACTCTGTCGCCCAGGCTGGAGTGCAGTGGCATGATCTTGGCTCACAACAACCTCCGCCTCCTGGGTTCAAGTGAGTCTTCTGCCTCAGCCTCCTGAGTATCTGCAACTGCAGGTGCACCCCACCACACCCAACTAATTTTTGTATTTTTAGTAGAGATGGGGTTTCACCATATCAGCCAGCGGTCCTGACCTTATGATCTGCCCGCCTTGGCCTCCCAAAGTGCTGGGATTACAAGTGTGAGCCACCGTGCCTGGCCAGGTATGCATCTTTTAATGATGGATGACTTAGGATGAAGAACAGGTGTGTTTAAAAACATCAAACCCATATCATTACTATTTGCTGTAAGAATCTATGTAGTTTGTATTTTAAGTTCTTGATATATGGAAGATCATTTGTGAGAGTAACAAATTTTCTTTTGTAATGCCAACTAAAAAGTGTGTATTTATTCTGGAATTTTTCAATTGAAATCTTAGTAAGCTTCTTTTTTTTTTTTTTTTTTTTTTTTCCTTTACAAAATTTGTTTTGGAGACAGGGTCTTACACTGTTACCCAGGCTTGAGTACAGTGATGCAATCATTGCTAAGTCTCTGTAGTTTTAGAACATTTAGAATGACTTAAGATTTGCTATATTTATAAACAATTTATTGGAGTTATAAGTACTTGAGAAGGTTTTTGTCTTGGTCAGATAAATTAAGTACTTAAGGAAATCAAATATATTAATCATATAAATGCCATTTAGGTGTTTAAAGGAGTTCAGTTAAATGTAAGTTGGATCAAACGTCACACTTTTGTTTTATAAGCAAAATAATAAGATTTGTTAGGAGAACTTAAAAGCTTAGAAAAGAGATAGGATTTTGGATTTGTAACTTTGAAGAGTTGAATGGTTTGTTTGCTCTTTTTTGAGACAAGGCCTTGCTTCTTCACACAGGCTGGAGTGCAGTGGCACAAGCATGGCCCACTGCAGCCTCAACCTTCTGGACTCAAGTGATCCTCCTGCCTCAGCCTCTCATGTAGCGGGGACCACAGGCACGTGCCACCACACCTGGCTAATTTTCTATTTTTTGTAGAGACAGGGGCTTCATTTTATTGCCCAGGCTGATCTCAAACACCTGGGCTCAAGCAGTCCTTCTGTCTTGGCTTCCCAAAGTTCTGGGATTACAGGCATGAGCCACTGTGCCTGGCCTTGAATGTGTTTTATTTATTTATTTATTTACTTATTTATTTATTTGAGTCAGAGTTTCGCTCTTGTTGCCCAGGTTCGAATGCAATGGCGTGATCTCAGCTCACTGCAACGTCTATCTCCTGGGTTCAAGTGATTCTCCTGCCTCAGCCTCCCGAGTAGCTTGGATTGCAGGCTTGTGCCACCACGCCTGGCTGATTTTGTATTTTTAGTAGAGGCAAGGTTTCTCCATGTTGGTCAAGCTAGTCTCGATCTCCCGACCTCAGGTGATCCGCCTGCCTCAGCCTCCCCAAATGCTGAGATTACAGACATGAGCCACCGCGCCTGGCCTTGAATGTATTTTTTAAGCCAAAGTAATTTGTGAATATAAATTGTTTCTATATAACCCAAAAGTCACCCTCATTGACATTAAGAAACTCAGACAGAGGGTTCTAAATGTAGTATTACCACATACCCAAGTCACTTAGCCTCAACTGTCACTACTAGTCCAGTCAGGGGCACAGATACGGTTTTGTTTGGCCAATACAAGTTTTTTAGTTTTAAAAGAATGACAACACTAAAGATCAGAAAACTTGCACCTAAAAAGATTTCTCGCTTCTTTGGAAAATCAGATCTGGCAGTAATGAAATTGCCTTTCCCACGTGACAACCATTGGCTGGAGCTGAATAGCAGCTGCCCCCTTGGCTGTATTACTTTCCGCTTGCCAGTGTCCGCTCTTCACTATTGTACCCTATATCTCACTCATGTGACCTGTCTGGTCCACATAGACATTTGAGTGTATGGCCCTGGACTTCAGGCACTCTGGAGTCCCTAACAACTGATGCTGGGTAGCCTAGAAATAAGGGCTCAGGAAAAGCGTAGGCCCTGGTCCTCTCTGTTCACATCATCTCCCCTCCAACCAGGCTGCCTTCCCAGCTGACCTAGCTCTAGGACAGATTCTAACCCCGATAGCAAATGTGTAAGAAGTTCCCAGGCTCGGGCTCCTCAGTGTTCACGACTCTTGTCTGTGACCAGGCACTTTGTCTAGGCTCTGACCTCATGTCTCAGCCCTTGTGAACATCCTGGTCGCCTGCCTAGTTTGACTGCAGCCTGACTTTAATGTGTGAGTGGTCCTGGGCTCTCTGCTTTATGCAGCTCCTATATCTGATCTTTGTGGTCTTGTGAATTTTCTGCTTCCGTCTCCGCCATCTCTGCCCACTGCTTGGGCAGTATAGTTGCTCAGCTAAGAGACTGGCAGCCCAGATTGCTGAAGGTTTAGGAGACCTGAAAGGTGAATTTGAAAGTGTTTGGATTTTCGAGAAAAGGACAGAAGCAGAAGCCAGCCACAGTTGAAGGAGGCAGCAAGTAGAGGGCTTTTTAGGCAAGGGAGGCCACTGCACACGTAAAGACAGAGAAGGCGGCAGGAGAAAGAATATAAGAGTATAAGACCTCAGAGGAGGCATGGGATGACGGGATATGAAATACTTACCAAAGCACACAAGTTGATCCTGAAGCTCAGAAATACTACCTGAAGTCATGCAGGAGGGGGCACCATTGGAAATCTGATCCCCTAAAGTTAGGAGTAAACAAGTGATGGTGGGGTGTGGAGGGTAGAAAGAATGCCTGAGCTTGATGTGGGGGCCACAGCTTGGGCAAGAGACATTTCCAGCAAAGAAGCTGACACAGCTTCTCATGTTATCTGTAGTTGTGGCAGAAGCATCTGAATCAAATGGCTAGGAAGCTTGGTGAAGAGCCAGACCCAGTGAGGGCTGATTAATGAATCCATGTCATCGTAGACTAGAGGGAAGTCTCCAGCAGTATGCCTGAGGGCTCAGTCTGGGCCTGTGTCCTGTCTGACATTTTTATTGACAACTGACCGAAGCAGCAGGCCCATCAAGTTTGCAGGTGATAGAGCTAGGAGGGGCAGTTAATACTTTGCATGAAAGAGTCAGGATTCAAAACGACTTCAGCAGGCTGGAACACTGGGCTGGAACCAACAAGATTAAACTTAACAGGGATAAATGTAGAGTCCTGCACTTAGGTTAAAACAAAATCAATGACATAAGTACCGGGTGTGGGGGCTGGCCCAGCTTGACAGCAGTTCATGAAGAAAAGACCTGGGGGGTTTAGTTGACTGCAAGCTCAATATGAGTCAACTGTGTGATGTGACTGCTAAAATCCTAACACAGCCATGAATTGCATTAACCAATCGGAGCAGCCAGATCAAGGGAGGTGTTACTCCACTGCTTTCTGAGATGGTCAGGCCACTTCTGGAGTACCGGGTCTAATTCTGAGGTCTTTTCCCCTGCTAAGGTCAGTGACAAATGAGATTTTTGATAGGAGGCCAGCATGGCAATGGACCTGAATACTGTCAGAAACTTGCCAGTGATTCTATGGTGCTGAAATTTCTGGAATGAAGGACAGGAGTCTATTATCTGAACCCAGGCAAAGACTTTTTTATCTGGAGCATATTTCTAGGATTTAGGGGAAAATTTGGGATCTGCATTTCCTCACTTCCTATGGCTGCCCAGAGGCATTAGCCTCTGACTTTCATCCCTGGCCTTCCTGAAGTCAGGCAGTTAGCGATTAGTTAGAAGGGGTCTAGGGTAGTGGTCAGCCTGAGGGGGTGGCTATAAAACGGGGCATGGAGGTGGGAGGGAACTTGGAAATTTGGACCTCACGCACTATCTTTCCTGCGCCCTCCCCTGGGACATGCTGTCCCTGCTGCGGCCGCAGCATGGCGCACTCGCTCCACGCAGGGATCTTGAGCCAATGGCGGGAGCGGAGTGTGCGGCGAGGCCGCAGCTGCGTTTCCCGCACTCCCCACTACGGGGAGCCCGTGGGCCCTGCTCTGCTGGGGCGCCGCCGGCCCAGGTCTCCTGGGTGGCAAGAAGACGCCAGTGGTGTAGAAGAAGCCCGCCGCCCAGCACACGTAGAATCCAGATGTGGCTTCTGCTGGGGCCACGTGTTCCGGCCTGAGCGACTTGGCACGTGGCCTCCTGTCCGCCCTGGTGCGCAGCCCATGGTTAGGGGTGGGGTGCTGCTCTTCTAACATGAGGGTCTGTGGGGCCATGGAAGAGCTTGGGGCCCATTACCCTCCACCGACTAGCCGTGGGCTGTCCGCAGCCCAGCTCGGCTCTGTCTCGAGTTCTTTTGCTGTTAACGGAGTGGTGGCCATGCTCACTCGGGGCGCTGGGACGAGGTGTTGGGCGTCTGACTGGGCCCTGGATCTGGACCGCAGCGGGATCGCCAGAGGGGCTGTGGGCGGGGCAGGTTTCGAGCTCCACCGCCAGAATAATTTGGTAGTTCTGGGTGGGGTCCAGGAATTTGTATTTGTAACCAGTTTCCCAGGAGAGTCTGAGGTCCGTGGTCCTCTGACCTCATTTGGAGATGAGGTCCCCTCCTCAAGCCTGGGGCGGGCCTGCCGAGGACACGGGGTTGCTCTTCAGGCAGCTCTGGCTCAGGTGGCCGTAGGAGGCGGCCAGGGCTGGAATCGGGACGCAACCTGGAAGCTCCGGATGGGCGGTGGAGACCTGGGGCGGGGTGAACCGAGGACAGTCCGGGGCTGTGGGTGCCCCTTAGGAGAGGGGACGTGAGGGTGTGGGTGGATGGCGTGTTGAGGGTGAGGGATTGCTGCAGGGAGTGGACTCAGCCTCCTGGGAGGAGTGGGAGAGGGGAAGGAGCTGGAGGGATGCGGAGGCCATTGGCGTTTTCTTGGAGGGCTGGAGATGGTGGTTGGTTCTGTCCTGATGGGGCAGGAGGATGAGTAATGGAGGCTGCCATGCTCAGTGAAGCCCCATGGGGGCAGCCATGCTTTGTAGTTTGTGGTGAGGTACTGAGCCCCAGGATGCTGACTGTTCCCTTTTTTGGAGAAAGAAGGGAGGAGGATGCTCCTTAAGAGCTTGTAGGGAAACGTTTCTGTCTCCAGGGGGTTTAGGTGAGTGTGTGTGTGTGTGTGTGTGTGTGTGTGTGTGTGTGTGTGTGTAGGAAGGTTACCTTATTGGAGGAGATTTTCAAGGGATTTCGTCTCCAGGACACTTCCCTCACCCCTGTGTCCACACACAGTATCTTATGATCCTCCTGGTTTATCTTGGGCCTCAACTCCCCAAAAGGGGGGGGCACTCTTGTCAGCAGCTCATGAACATGTGGATGTCTGCTAACTGAAGACACTCTGAAGACCTTCCCAGAGGAACATTCTAGAAAGAACTCTCAAATTCCAAATCCTTGAATAGTGGAGCTGGAAGAGAACTTATATACCATCTGATGCTGTCTTTCCCAGTTGCTCTTGGGGGAGCAGACCCCTTAAGTGAAGGCCCAGCCTTGTAACCCTCTGAGGATCCCAGCACCTGGTGTGGAGACAGGACTCATGCCTTGCCTAGAGAAGGGGGAGATGCAGCAGAGTCAAGTGGTGAGTGGTGAGCTTTGATGGTGAACACCTGGGAGGTCAGAGGTAGGTAGGAGCCTACAAAAGAAGGCCCCTTGAAGGAGGGCAGCTAGAGCTGCAGCTTCAAATGGGGAACATTTATCTTTGTTTTTTTCCTCCCGATTATGAATTTTTGAAAAATGAAGAAAAAATATATTGGGGCTGGTGCAATGGCTCACACCTGGAATCCCAGCACCTTGGGAGGCCAAGGCAGGTGGGTCACTTATGGCCAGGAGTTTGAGACCAGCCTGGCCAACATGGTAAACATAGAAACCCCGTCTCTACTAAAAATATAAAAACTAGCCGGGCATGGTGATGCATGCCTCTAATCCCAGGTACTTGGGAGGCTGAGGCAGGAGAATGGCTTGAACCCGGGAGGTGGAGGTTGCAGTGAGCCGAGATTGCGCCATTGCACTCCAGCCTGGGCCATAGAGCAAGATTCTGTCTCTCATGTATATATATGGCGTGTTGATCTACAGGGAGCAAAGCTACAGAGGGCTGATTTTCCTGAGGTTTGGAGGGCAGCTAAGAGATGAAGAGGACAGCTCTGACCATTGCTGAGGCACAGGCAGAGGGCAGGGCACAGGGGTCTGGCTGCAACGGGAGGTGTGAGGCTGGAACCCAGAGGAAAGAAACTCAGGGTTGGGCTCAGCTTCGCAGAGGCAGTGAGGATTGGGCAGATGAGAACACCAAAGGAGAAAAGGAGAGAAAAGAGGGTTTGGGGGGAGATGGGAACATGTTCAAGAGGCGTTTCCCAGGTAAGTAGGAGTGAAACTGAGAGCGGAGGTCAGTGAGAGGTGGGGAGGAGGAAGGACACGGGAGGGGTGGGAACCAGGGTCAACTCTGAAGAGGAGCTCGAGTGCAGGAGATAGGAGTGAGGCCTTGTGAAGGTCATTAGAGTTGGGGATGGAGAGGTCAGCAGAATGGTAGGGGTTAGAGGGTGAGTTCGTGAAGAGGAAGTGGGGGCAGAGCAAGTGTCAACAACTGTAGATTATCCTTTGAGAAGTACACAGTGGACTGAGACAGGTTGGTGTTTTGAAAAGGAGACCGCAGCAACGCTTTGTTAGCCAGCGGGAGAGGAGCAAATCTGTAGACAGAGGGCATAGGAGAAGGGGTCACTGGAGACGGGGATGGAGGCTACCAGACAGAATAGACACTTGAAGGAGCCAAGTTCCAGAAGGGGAAGGAGGGACAGGGTCTGGAGGAGGTCGAAGCCTCAGAGAAATGGGGAGAAGGAGGTGAAGTCATGGGGCTCAACCTGGATCCAGGCTTTGATCTCCTGAAAGTAAGAATAAAGGTTGAGGTTGGCTTCTTCAGGTAAGGGTGGTCAGGGTGAGGCTGGGCTGGACGGACACAGGAGGGGTGGAAGTACTATTGTGAAGAATTTGTTTGGGAGTCAAAGGAGCAATTGAGGCGTGTGATGTGTTGTCTGGTAGGACTGGGTTGCAGTGCAGCTGGCCCGGGATCTGCCTTGGGAGAGGCTGATGCTGCAGCTGGGGGCAGGGTGGAGTTAGCAAGGCATGGTCTGACCCGATTTTGACAGGCTCAGTGCCAGGCTGAGGGGGCTAGGGGCCAGGCACCAGGACACGATGAGCACAGTGAGAGGCCTCCCTGGGGGAAGGGAGGGACCGGTGGAGCAGTGTGGGGAGCCATGCGGTGTGTGGGGTCAAGAGCCTGGACCCTGGACTCAAGGGCCTGAGTTCAAATGCGAGGCATTGTCATTGTTATGATTTTTAAGGATGTGAGGTAGGCTGTGAGGGGAGGGAAGGACGGGAGGAGGTACAGAAAGGGAGTGCTTCCTTCATGCCACGGACTGTTCTGTATTCATGAATCCTCTCTCAACCACTGTGAACTAGACACTGTTTTACCATATTACAAATGAGGAAATTGAACTTCAGAGAGGGGAACGGACTTGGCCAAGGTCACACAGTCAGTTGGTGACAGTTGGTTTTCAAAAGCCTTTTTTTCTGTTGCTTTGATCACAGTCCCTTCTGAGAAGCGGCTCCAAAGTCTGGCTTTCTGCTATGCCTTTTCATGGGCTACTTACTAGATAGGTAACCTTGGGCAAGTTACTTAATTTCTCCCTCTATTTTGTCATCTGAAAATCAGGGATAATAGTAACACTATCTCATAGGGTTGTAATGATGAAATGAATGAATATAGGTAGAGGATTTGAAACAGTGTCTAGCACATAGAAAGTGCTGCTGAAGGGGATGCTGCAATGGCCATCATCATCACCATCACCATCATCGCTCCTTAAAGTGATGCTAAGGACTTAGAGGCAGGTGAAAGCCCTAAGGCATATTGGTCATTTAGAGAGGGTCCCATGGGGAAAGGCATCCACCCAGTGATTCTCAGCAAGGGACATTTTTGCTGTAACAGTGCCCTGGAGGAGCTACTGACTTTTTTATTGGGGGGTGGGATGGGGAGAGGGAGCAATAGGGTGGGGACAGCAAGGAGCTACTGACTTTTGGCGGCAGGAGCCAGGAGTGTTAAAAGTCGTCATTCATACCCAGTTGAGAGTGTAGAGGAGAAGATCAGCTGAAAGGATGCTTGGGATTTAACTCCTCAGAAGAGTTGCAGCCCCAGCTATTGGAGTAGCTGGAAAAGGTATAAAATGAGCCTGGAGGTCTGTGAGGGGCTGGGAAGAATCAGACCTATGGGGCAAGGCTTCCTGGAGGGGAGGGTGGGGATGAGGTAGGCTGAGGGATCTGGATGCTGAGCAGGGGCAATGGAGAGCCATGGGGTTCTGGATGAGGGACATGATGGATTTGGGAAGATCACTCATGCAGCCAGGGAAGAGGATGGGTTAGAGAGGGAGAAAGAGGGGCCCATTCAGGGAGATGGAACAAATTCTAAAGGCGGTAAAGGCAGCTGGTCTGGTCTGTGATTGGGGTTGGAGTGTGCAGATAAAAAGCCACAATGAGGGATATTTGAAGGCAAACTCCTAGTGTGAAGATGAAGGAGTGGCGAATGGGCTGGGCTGGCCCTAGCAGGTGCATGACCTGGGAGGGAGTTCTGGGAGAGGTGGGCTGGTTGGGGACTCAAGGTGATCACAGTGAATTTCAGGTGATGCTGGGGAGTCTGAGAGCTGTCTGGTGAGGGGCTAGAGATGCCAGTTGGAAGTCAGGACTGAAGTACTGGTTTGGGAGTCATTATTCCACATCTATTGAGTACCGCTGACACTCAATAGACATATAAAATAGGGCCCGTTGGAGGGTCATTCCTATGGGGTTGCTTGTTGAACTTGAAGTCCTGGTTGTAGATGAGTGTGTCAAGCAGAGGGATAAGTGCTGAAAACCTGCAGCCTAAGCCTGGCTGAGTCCCTTCTGCATGGGGAGGGAGTGAGGAGAGAGCTGCCGGGAGAGTCAGTGGAGAACTAGGAGAGGGCATTGCCAGCACTGCCAGCTGCAGGAAAGAGGCCTAGGAGCTGGCAGAGAAGCAGGGTGGAAGCCAGGAACAGTGGAGCTGCTGCGGGTAAAGATGCCTGGCGGGGGCGGGGGGAGGCAGGAGGAATCTGGGAGTTCAAGAAGAGTGGACAGAGAGGTTGAGGAGGCAAGTTGAGGGTGTGTACCTGAGAGCTGGGAAACACTGAGGCCTGTGGAGGGGAAGCGAACAGGAGAGGAGCATTTCCCTGATCTCGGGTTCACAGGGAACCACCCCCAGCCTCAGCCAACCTCAGGTCCAAAGTAGCGGCTTTCTCCTGGCTCTATTCTCTGATCTCCACCTCCCCGAAACACACACGCTTGACCCCCAGTTTGAGGCTGTTTCCTCTGCCCTGGCGTCAAGGAACATGGAGAAAAATAGCCTCTGTCCTCACTCATCTGGCTCCAGAGGATTCCCTGCCTCCTCTGCCCTCAGCACTCCCTTCGCTAGGGGAAAGCTCTGCTCCTGTGAGGTGACCTGACTTTAGAGTTTTTCCTACTTGCCATCCTCAGTGCATATAGGCTTTCAAACAAGCACGCAGGCCACCCTGCATCTCCCTCCTCCCCAGTCATCATCTGCCACTCCTATTCAGCCCGGACTAGACTTTTTTTGGCTGTTGCTTTGATCACAGTCCCTTCTGAGAAGTGGCGCCCCGACTCCCTCCCCCACCAGCTCCCTGGTCTCTTTGAGTCTGTCACCGGAGTTAGGAATCTGCATGGGATGTTGAAAACTCCTCTCCTCTAGGAATCCTTCTCCAATTGGGCTCATTCAATTCTTATTGCTCCTTTCCTCGGTTGAGTCTGCAGATGGGGGGGTCCACTTAGATAACTTTGCAGATAAAAAGCAGCACGGGCTCTGCTATCTGACTGTTTGGGAACTATTTTTGCCTCTATTGCGTTGTAATATTCTGTAAGGGAACTAGAGCTTATCTAGTCTAGAAGTTTCCAAGGATATATTTAATAATTCTGAATACACACACACACACACACACACACACACACACACACACAGAGAGAGAGAGAGAGAGAGAGAGAGAGAGAGAGAGAGAGAGAGATAAAAGCAGAAATATGTTGGATGAAACTTACCCTTTCTCTAACCTTCATCCATAGCAACCCTAGATGCTTCTGAGAACCGTTAGAGCTCCACAGAGCACATTCTGAAAGCCCAATTTCATCATTTACAGAGGAGAAAGGTCCAGAGAAGTGAAGGGACTCTCCCAAGATCACACAGCAAGAGCGAAAACTCAGGATTTCCCCACTTCCTCCCAATTCTAGCATTCTAGGACTTATTAATTTCTGGCCAAGCTGTCCTTCTAGTGTTTTTAAAAAATGTAATTTGTGAGGCCGGGCACGGTGGCTCACGCCTGTAATCCCAGCACTTTGGGAGGCCGAGGCGGGTGGATCACGAGGTCAAGAGATGGAGACCATCCTGGTCAATATGGTGAAACCCCGTCTCTACTAAAAATACAAAAAATCAGCTGCGCATGGTGGCACGTGCCTGTAATCCCAGCTACTCAGGAGGCTGAGGCAGGAGAATTGCCTGAACCCAGGAGGCGAAGATTGCGGTGAGTGAAGATCGCGCCATTGCACTCCAGCCTGGGTAACAAGAGCGAAACTCCGTCTCAAAAAAAAAAAAAAAAAAAAAAGTAAGTTGTGTTTTTCATTCATTCACACAACACATATTTACTGAGCACCTACTTTGTGCCCAGTACACAGTCTGCCCTTAAGACTATTAGGTACAACTCCTAGGAGTCAATGGGAAGCAAAAACAAACACTGTCTGCACTCATAGGGCTTTCAGTCTAGTAGTAGGGACCAAAAAACTACATGTGTGAGAAGTGCCACATAAAAGAGATCAATGCTATGATAAGGAGGGCTCATTAATGGGGGATTTAGCCTAGTTAGAAAGTGACCCACAGCTGAAAGCTAAAGGTAAACGGGGAGAAGAGAGACCGAGAGATCCAGCAGCAGCACATGCAAAGCCCCTGTGGCAGCGGGGAGTGAGATGGGGTGAAGGGATGAGAGGAGGCTGGTGTGGCCGGAGCTCTGGGAGCCGTGGCCAGATGGGTAGGCAGGGGCCACTTTCCAGATGGGCTGTGCAGGCTGTTTTATAGTGCTGGGGCTTTATTCGAGGATTAGATTTGTGTTTCGAAAAGATGTCTCCAGTTGCAAAGGGTAACTGAATGCCTTGTCTCCAACCCTGACGGAGGTGCGTTCCTTTCATTCCGTCTCCTTCTCTGGTCTGCTTTTCTGACTTTAGTCACATTCTGCTTGGGACCTTCTTAGCAGGGCTTGTTTCCACTTTTTGTGGCATATCTATTTGAGCTCTAAGGTACATATGTGTGTATCTTGGTGTGTGACTGTATTGCCACTGTATCATTCAATAAACATGAAGTCATTAAGTGCCACTATGAAGCTGATTCTGTCAAATTATCATTATGGGCAACAGAGATCTTGAGTGATTGTGTGTCTGTGTGTGCAGCATTTTGGTGCATTGTGTCATGTGTGTGAATGTGTTAACCATGTGCTCTAGGTGACTGACCATACTGGTATCTGTGTTCTTGCATGGTTGTTGGTGTAAGTCGGTTCTAGGTGTCATTACATGTGACTGTCGTGGGTTTTGTGTGTGACTTGATGTGACAGCATCGTGTGGCTGAGGTGGTAAGTGGTTGTATGTGTTACTGTGCAGTGTGAATATACGACTGTCAGCATGTGTGCCCTGACCTAGTGACGTTTGGTGGGTGTGAAGCGTCTGTGAGTGGCACGGGAGACCTCATCTCCTGCTGTAAATCCAGAGCCAAATGAGATTTCCCCAGACTGTTGGGGGTGCTCTCTACCGCCCCTGGGATGATTGATGCAGGGAATGGAGCCTCTGCCTGGTGGTCCTGGCATGTTGGAGAGCAGGAACCTCCCCTGCAGAGCTGGAGTGAAGAGGGGAGATGGGGGCAACTGGGCGGGCCAGGGCTGGCCAGACAGGGCCAGATTAATAAAGAGGGACCTGGAGGAGGGAAGGCCAGGGTGGGCGGCTGTGGCGGGAGGCGGCTGAGATGAAAGTGGCCTGGCTGGCAGGCAGGCAGGTGGCCTCTCCTGGCCCTGTCAGCACTTTTTAATGTCCCCTTGGTTAGAATGTGTGGGAGGAGTGGGGCGAGGGAAGTCAGAGCTCACCTTTCCCAGGCCCTGGAGGAGGGGGCCGGGTCAGCCACTAGAAGTGGGTTTTTTTGGTGGGGCGGGAGGCACGCGTAGGTGTAACTGAGAGGAAGAGCCTGGCTCATGCTACCTCCCTCTCCCACTAAAACGTCACCTTAGCTCAGTCTGTCTCAGACAGGCAGGACAGGGCAGCAACTGGAGAAACAGAAAAGCAGAAAGGAGGGAGAAAGAGATGGCTGTGTGTGTGTATTACTGTCCAGGGTGTGGACTGGGCCTGCATAATTTAATGCATGTGAGGCCAAGTGCCTAAGAGTGTGTGAGCAAGGCAGGGCGTGTGTGTGTATGTGTTCTGCTCTCTGTGTTTGGGGATTTAAATGGTAAAGCAGGAGCCTGGGCCCTGGCTTGGCCTGCTGCTCAGGTGTGGCTTCGGGTAGGTCCTTTACCCCGCTGCGCTGTGTTGCTTGTCTCTAAGTTGAAATAAGGGTATCTGTTTCACGGGATGAATGTGAGCCTTCGGTCAGTGGAAATGTTCAACTCTAAGTCGCTAAGTAGGCAGTGCCATTGTTAATAATTGTATGTGGGTGTGTTGGGTGACCGTGTGTGATGGTGAGGATGTGTCTTGGGGCCTGGGGCTCTTTGTGGGTCAGTCACAATGGGTGTCTGGGTGAGAGGATAAGGCTGTTAGTGTGTGTGAGCTCTGTCTGCCGTGAGTCTGTTGTGAGTAGACAGGCATGTAGATGTGTGTTTGGCAGTTGTATTGAAGTTTGTGGATGTATCAGAGTGGATCCAGAAGTGCTGAGTGTCGGTCTTTGTGTGCCCGTGAATGTGTGTGTCCTTATCATTGTGTGTAACTATTTGCACTGGATTCCTTTGTGTCTCTCGGGGTACATCCGAGTTGCCCTGGAGACTGAGATGGAGTGTGTGCTGGCTGTGCGGGGGATGTGTGGGGATGGGGTTGGTGTGTCTTTGTGCCCTGTGTGTGTCCCAGCATGAGTGTGGCTGAGTGTGCCTTTGTCTCCGTGTTGTGAGTGTGATTGCGTATGTGGTGCCTTGGTGTGGCTGTGTGTGCGTGTGTGTGTGCATGTGTGTGTTTGGTGAGCGGCTCTGCTGCCTTAAGCACCTTTCGAATACATTGGCCACAGCTCATTGAATCCTTTAACAATCTGACTCTGCTCTTCCTTCCCCGTTTTTTCTAATTCAGTTCCTCTTATTACAAAAATAAAAAATAAAGCGCTGCCCCTTTCCAGTGGCTGGCCCTACGGAGCCCCCGCCTCGGGACCAGCCTCGTTTCACTCCATTTCGGAGAAAACGGGAAGTCGGTAATTTTAAAAAATATTTTCTACTTTATTTGGGATTTAATGTTCTTACAGAATCCTGCTGCCTCCCTCTGCCCCCACCCACCCACCCCCAGCCCTGCATGCAAGAGGCGTAATGGCCCGTTCAGCATATTAGGGGAGCGGAGTGCACGCGTGTATGTGCATACTTGGAGAAAAACACACAGAGACCCAAGGCAGACACACATACAAATACACAGCAGCTCAAACGTAGACTCAGACACAAACTCAAGCACTCTACCTTCATGCCACTAAATATTCACACAGAAACACCATACGAGGGCAGAGACCTGTTCCCAGATACTCCAAAGGGAAAGAGAACCAGGAGCACTGCCAGGGGAGAAGCTCTGGAGACATGAAGAAGGCAGGTGGTCAGAGATAGGATGAAGGAGAGAGACACATTCACGGTGGGAGACAGTTAGGAAGCAACTTTTATGCCGTAAAGGAATGTGAATAGAGTAGACCAAGGGAATGCTGGGGGTTTGGTCCCTGAGCCTGGTGTTGCCCATTTTGTACAAGGGGATACGCATGGTCAAGAATTGATCACTCAGGATCATACAGGGAGTCAAGAGTAGATGTGGGGCCAGGCATGGTGGCTCATGCCTGTAACCTCAGCACTTTGGGAGGCCAAGGTGGGTGGATCACCTGAGGCCAGGAGTTTGAGACAAGCCTGGCCAACATGGTGAAACCCCATCTCTACTACAGATATAAAAATTAGCCAGCTGTGGTGGTAGGCACATGTATTCCCAGCTACTCAGGAGCCTGAGGCAGAAGAATCACTTGAACCCAGGAGGCAGAGGTTGCAGTGAGCCAAGATCATGTCACTGCACTTCATCTAGCCTAGGTGACAAAAGCAAAACTCTGTCTCAAAAAAAAAAAAAAAAAAAGAGTAGATATGGAAACAGAAATAAGGAATCCTGTGCCCTCCTATGGGGGCCTCAGGGCTCTAAACACTGTGTGTGTGTGTTTGTGTGTGTGTAAGATGTGCTTTTGAACAACATTGGCTTAAGTGCCATCCACATACTGGGATCAACAAATGTTTGCTGAGGCTGGCAGTTCTTGATGCGGCAGTGTCTGTCTGCAAATGTATATTTGAGGACTTGTGTGCATACACATGGGGGCTTCATGCCTGTCCTGTTCACCTCCACGTCCCCATCACCTAACAAAAGGCTTGGCACATAATAATCAATATTTGTCCAAGCATGAGTGAATGAATGGAAACCCTTGGGGATCTCAGCTATCGGAGGGTCTGATCACTACTGGTAGAAACCATGGCAGTTAAGCCTCTGGATGGGGCCTGGGAAGGTGAGACATGGTAACTCTGGCCATCTTGCTGCCATCGCTGTTGCTGTGAGGGGCCCTGTGGTCTGTGCTCTGTCTAAGGTAATGAGTTTCATGAGTTATTTCAGACCATTCTGTGTAGGGAGGGGAAAGAAACAACAGACCTGTCCACTTGTTAAACATGGGACAGGTTTAAACATGGATAGATATCGACAGATAGGCGTACTGGCGAAACACACCAACTGGTGGATAGATTTATTTCTAGATAGACCAGAAGACAAATAGAGACATAAATAGATGTGCAGATAGACAGACAGACTGATATGATTAGGCAGGCAGGCAGACAGTCCTGAGGAGTGACTGACAGATAGACCAACAGACAGGCAGATGAATTGATAGACAGACCGATGGACAGCTGGTTGCACAGAGAAGATGGATGCCTAGCTCAGGACACAACGGAGCTGGCTCTGCTGATGGCCTACCCTGCAGCCAGGCCCCACACTTCGTCCTTTGTTAAGGGACCACTTTTGTTTAGTGTTTGAAGTCCAAATGCTTTGGGGAAAGCTGAACCCTTCCCTTGCCCAAGAGGTGACTCCTAATGGGTCTGAGAAAATCATGGTAACTTCATTCATCTTGGATAGATAATTTGGGAATGGATATATGACACAATTCTGACCACTGATATGTGGGAGGTAGTCTATGATGGAGGCTTTTGGGAAATTTTACCTTGGTCTGAAAAAGGAATAGACAGAAGGGATGTGCCCCTTCCCTTCTTCTGGAGTCTCGACTTTGCAATGTAAAGATGTAGTATGTTTGCGATGTAAAGATGGGTTGCTCCAGCCTTTTGACATCCTGAGGTTCAGCCTGAGTTCAGAAGGATGCCAAGGATGACAGAGATGAGATGTGAAAGGAATCTAGTGCTGGTGATGCCACGGAGCCACATTTCTTTTTTTGAGACAGAGTTTTGCTCTGTTGCCCAGGCTAGAGTTCAGTGGCACAATCTCGGCTCACTGCAACCTCTTCCTCCTGGGTTCAAGCAATTCTCCTGCCTCAGCCTCCCAGGTAGCTAGGATTACAGGCTCCCACCACTATGTCCAGATAATTTTTGTATTTTTAGTAGAGACAAGGTTTCACCGTGTTGGCCAGGTTGGTCTTGAACTCCTGACCTCATGATCCGCCCGCCTCAGCCTCCCAAAGTGCTGGGATTATGGGCATGAGCCAGTGAGCCCAGCTGCCATAGGGCCACATTAATCAGAGAGATAAACAGGTAAACCGAGGAGCTGACAGTTGCAAAGATAATCAGACTCTGAGCCCCTGATGTTTATGTTTAGCACCTGTTACATACTTGTTTCTATTTACTGTGATTTTCTAGTTTGGGAAAAACATCTGTCTCTATGTCTCTGTCCCTTCCTTCCTCCTTCCTCTCTCTGCCCCTTTCCCTTTTCCCCTCTCTTCTCCTTCTCCCTCTCCCCTACCCTCCCTCTCTGCCTCCTCCTCTCCCATTTACCTGCTTCTGTCTCTGAGTCCCCATACCCATGGCTGAGCTCTGCCTCCCATAATAAGGCATTTACTTGTGTGTCAGAGGCTGCCTTTGAGCAGAGCCTGGGTTTGGGATGGTGAGGGGAGAGGCTAGGAACCATGGGAAGGCAGAAAACCTCCTACCGCCCCTTACCCCACATCCGGTGACCCCAAGCCGTCTTTCCCCAAAATCCATCAACTAAGTCCTGGCCTAGGGTTCTTTTCCTGACCACCTCTGCCTTCCTGCCAGGATTCCAAGGACCTGGGATTAGACCTCTGAAGTAAGTCATCCTTTAACACCTGTTCACTGTTCAGGCTCAAGTTCAGCCTTTGGACTTGTGGTTTTTTTTTTGAGATGAAGTCTGGCTCTGTCACCCAGGCTGGAGTGCAGTGGCGCCATCTCAGCTCACTGCAAACTCCACCTCCCAGGTTCAAGAGATTCTCCTGCCTCAGCCTCTCAAGTACCTGAGACTACAGGTGCCTGCCACCACACCCGGCTAATTTTTGTATTTTTAGTAGAGGCAGGGTTTCACCATGTTGGCCAGGGTGGTCTCAACTCCTGACCTCAGGTGATCCACCCCCCTTGGCCTCCCGAAGTGCTGGGATTACAGGCATGAGACACCGCGCCCGGCCGGGACTTGCGTTTTTGTTATGGGGCATGGAAATAATGACAAACAGATGGCCACGAAGGCAGGGAGGACCACCAATGATCCCCACCCCCAAGGAAAACTTGGCTTTCCCCATTTTTGTGTCCCTCTCACTTGTTGGCCACTTTATGAATATCTGAGTCTCTCAGTTCAACAAATAAATATCAAGCTCCAGCTCTGTACAAGGCACTGGCTGGTGCCATAGGAGACAAATAAGAAATAAGACAAGGCCGGGCGCGGTGGCTCAAGCCTGTAATCTCAGCACTTTGGGAGGCCAAGGCAGGTGGATCACGAGGTCGAGAGATCGGGACCATCCTGGTCAACATGGTGAAACCCCGTCTCTACTAAAAATACAAAACATTAGCTGGACATGGTGGTGCGTGCCTGTAATCCCAGCTACTCAGGAGGCTGAGGCAGGAGAATTGCCTGAACCCAGGAGGCGGAGGTGGCGGTGAGCCGAGATCGCGCCATTGCACTCCAGCCTGGGTAACGAGAGTGAAACTCCGTCTCAAAAAAAAAAAAAAAAAAAAGAAATAAGACAAGTTCCTCTTCTGGAGGTATCTTCTCTTTTTCTTCTTCCCTTTGTGTGTTTTCTCTTTGGGTGTTTTTGTCTTTCTTTTAGACAATTGGTCAAGAAATGTTCATACGACAAGCACTGTATGCCCTGCCTGTGGGCGCGCGTTCCTCCTCGAACTCCGCCTCTCTCCATGCCATCCGCATTGTTCCTGCCCCGTCGGTCTCCAGGTCCCATGTCCACTGCAGCAGGAGGATGAGAGTCTGTGCTTTCCGAGAACCCCAAGGGGCTGCTGACTCTTCGGTGGTCCCCTTGTCCTTTCCCCCAGGAGAATCAATCTGTCAGGGGAGCAGGGGGCCGTGAGAGAGGACTTCACAAGCATGTAGGCAAAGGGTGACCCCAGGGTTTTCCTCCTGGCTGTTAGAGCTTCCCTCGTCATCTTCACCCCATCTCCTGCTGCCTGGTTATTCTTTCTGAAGCAGTATTCCAAGCAAGCGCCCCACTGACAAAGATGGTTCAGTGTGGCATTCCAAGCTCTGCGCCATACGGCCCCAACTGCCTGCTTCCAATTCCCTTACTCCCACCCCCCACAAGACCTTCAGGACTGGCCACTTTCCCTGACAGCCTGCCCTTTCCTGCTTCACCACCATCCACATCATATTAATGCAGCTTTAAAAGCTGCGTTCAGAAGTCACCTGTTCCAAGAAGCCTTCCTTGATGCCCCTACAAAAAGCTCCGACTCAGACTCACAGGCACCAAACATACCCTTATATACATGTATACTGACCTGCCAACAACCAAGGTTGACATCAGTACCAGCAAGTTCATGGTCGTGTCTTGTGCTTTCCACCCCACCCTGGTCAGAGTTCCAGGCTCCTCCAGGCTCATGGACAGCTCACCCCCAAGACTCTTTCATATTCTGGGCTTCACACTCCTGAGCCCCAGTATGTCCAAGCAAGCCCTGGAGTGTCCCAACCGGTTCCCTCAACCTTCTTTGTTACATGCCTAGACAGGGGCATCTTCCTCCCTCCCTTGCCCTGCCCTTCCTCCTCCTCCTTGTCAATATCAATAAGCTTCCTTAAGGGCCTACTGTGTGCAGGGTATAGTGAATCTTCACTGAGGGCTTATCACATGCCAGCCTGACCTATACAATCTTGCTTCATTCTTAAACAACAACCCTAAGAGGCAGGCACTATTATTATTTCCGCTTACAGACGAGGTGATTCCATTTCACAGACGAGGCTTTTCCCACACCTAGAGCACAGACTCTGGAGCCGGACTGCCCAAATTCTAATTCTTTTCTTTTTTTTTTTTGAGACAAAGTCTCGCACTGTCGCTGGGGCTGGAGTGCAGTGGCGCCATCTTGGCTCGCTGCAACCTCCGCCTCCTGGGTTCACACGATTCTCCTGCCTCAGCCTCCCAAGTAGCTGGGATTACAGGTACACATCATCATACCCGGCTAATTTTTTGTATTTATAGTAGAGACAGGGTTTCACTATGTTGGTCAGACTTGTATCAAACTTCTGAACTTGAGATCTGTCCACCTTGGCCTCCCAAAGTGCTGGGATTACAGGTATGAGCCACTGCACCAGCCTAATTTCACCCATTCCTAGCTGTGTGACCTTGGGCAAACTACTGAGTTCTGTAATTTGCAAATATTACGTGTGCTCTAGGCTCTCTTTCTTCACCTTCTTCAGCTCCCTGGACAGGCCTTTCAGCTCCTGCTTAGCAGACTTTGAGACCCTTAAATGCTGCTTCCTCAGGGTCTTGACCCTAGACAGCTTCATGAATGTGGATAAAATCACATTCTACTTAACTTCTCTGTGTCCGATTTTCTCAAGTGCAAAGTGAGGTTACTAATAGTATGTACCTTGCAGGATTTTTGAGAGGACTGAGTTAGAATAAGTAGAGTGCTTAGAACAATCCCTGGCATAAAGTCAGTACCATACAAGCGAGAGTTACCATTTCATTGTTCTTTTGGCTCTGTGGACTCAGGATTGTCAAGTTTAGAGGAAAAGAGCTAACAGGTACCAAATGGCCTCTGTGGCTGATGGTTTTATAGATGGTGTCTAATGAAAAACAAACCAAGCCCTCATGAGAAGGGATGGGCTTCTCTTCCACAGATGAGGAGATGAAGGCTTCAGGTAAAGTTTCTTTTTTTTTTTTTCTTTTTCTTTTCTTTTCTTTTTCTTTCTTTTTTTTTTTTTTGAGACAGAGTCTCACTCTGTTGCCCAGGCTGGAATGCAGTGGTCCAATCTCAGCTCACTGCAACCTCTGACTCCCAAGTAGCTGGGACAACAGACATGTGCCACTATGCCTGGCTAATTTTTGTATTTTTAGTAGAGATGGGGTTTCACCATGTTGGTCAGGCTGGTCCCAAACTCCTGACCTCAGGTGATCTGCCTGCCTTGACCGTCCAAAGTGCTAGGATTACAGGTGTGAGCCACTGTGCCTAGCCAGGTAGCTAAAGTTTCTTACCCAAGGTCTCATAGCCGATAACTAGAAGATCCAGGAATTGAACTCAGATTCATCTGCTTCTAAAGTCATGCCTTTTCTGGTCACAGTGCTATTTATTGGATGTGAGGATCAGGGATTGGCTTTGGAATTTGGAATTCCAAGGATGTGAGGTCCAAGAGTTCTCATGCTTTGGAAAGTGTTTGTATTATCACAGCTGAAAGCAGTGTCAGTGTGAGTAACTTGTTTTCAGAGTCGTCACAGTGTGTCTCAGAAGTTTGAGACCACCACCCTGGCCAACATGGTGAAACCTTGTCTCTACTAAAAATACAAAAATTAGCTGGGTGTGGTGGCGGGTGCCTGTAGTCTCAGCTACTTGGGAGGCTGAGGCAGGAGAATCTCTTGAACCTGGGAGGCGGAGGTTGCAGTGAGCCGAGATTGAGCCACTGCACTCCAGCCTGGGCAACAGAGCAAGACTTTGTCTCAAAAAAAAAAAAAAAAAAAAAAAATAGTGTTGAAACCTCACAGATTCAAGGCTCTGGCCTCAAAGTCTAGTTTGGGGGTTACTGGGGGTGAGGCTTGGGAGTACTGGGGACAGCAAGAGTCACCAAATTTATGCTCACCTGGGGCCAGGAAGTCCAAGGCCAACTGGAAATGAATGATCTGATTAGGAAGCTGTGAGCAGGTGAATCGAGGAAGACAGTTTTGTCATGTATTGTTCCATGTTTAAAGAGCTACCCCTGAGGCTAGGGCTCATGGGGGACTGCGCCTTTCTGTAGTGGCACCCCAGCCTTGGATCAGAGTCTTCAGGGAGCTCAGAGCCTAGCTGGGAGGACATGCACACGGGATGCTTCACGAGGAAGCAGATTCTGAGAAGGAGATTAACGTGCAGGGAGCTCTGGAGACAAGAACCTGTGGAAGGAAGAGGAAGGAGTCAGGATGCGCCCAGTCCTGCCCTCCGGAGCACCCTGGAGCTGGAATGGCCCTTCAGTTTTTTCCCAAGTTGTGGCCAGAGGACCCAGCTTTTGTACCTTGACATTGATGGGTCAGGGATATGGGTGGGCCCAGGAAGTGGGTGTAACTTTGAGCCAGGGAGCTTTCTTCAGCTGACGCCATTCTCCCGTGAGAGCTGACAGCTGAGGGCTATTTGCTAGCACTCCCAGCAACTGGCCATAAGTCCCTCATTGAAGGGGATCTGGGTGGCACACTGTAGTGTTCACCACAGGCACCGACCCAAACTGGAGAGAGAACAGAGCAATCAAGGAAGGTATCAGTGTGAGCCAATGCCTGGGCTGAGGTTAGAAGAATGAATAGGGGTGGCCGCGCGCACTGGCTCACACCTGTAATCTGAGCACTTTGGGAGGCCAAGACAGGTGGATCACTTGAGGTTGGGAGTTCAAGACCAGCCTGACCAACCTGGAGAAACTCTGTCTCTACTAAAAATACAAAATTAGCTGGGTGTGGTGTCGCATGCCTGTAATCCCAGCTGCTTGGGAGACTGAGGCAGGAGAATTGCTTGGACCTGGGAGGCAGAGATTGCAGTGAGCCAAGATTGCGCATTGCACTCCAGCCTGGGCAACAAGAGTGAAACTCCATCTAAAAAATAATAATAATACTAATCAGAAGAAGAAGAATGAGTAGGGGTTACACAGGCCACAAAATGCCAGGAGGGGAGGCAGAGAGAAAACGGAGTTTCTGGCAGAAAGAACAATATGTACTAAAACCCAGAGGTAAAGATGGCACAGGAGAGGTGGATAGGTCTGCTGGGCTAAAGAATTTGAGACTTCGTATTGTGGGGATGGGGAGTCCATAAAGGATTTTAGGACAATATATGACATAATTAAGATTTGCACCATAGAATAATCCTGTCACTGCCACTTACTAGCTGTTTTGCTAACAAGTTACTTAACCTCTCTGTGCCTTGATCACCTCATCTGTGAAATGGGAATAATAATGGTGCCTGCCTCTTAGGGTTGTTGTAAGAATGAAGTGAGATCGTATAGGTCAGGCTGGCGTGTGATAAGCCCTCAGCAAAGATTTGCTACTGTTATTCACTATAACAGGCTGGACTGGGGTGGGAGGAGACCAGGGGAAGGTGCAGCTCGAAGGCTACTGCAGGGTACTGCAGAGACGATGAAGGCCACAACTAAGGTAGTAGCAGTAGATGAGGCCAGTTGAAAAGCTCTCAAGAAGGAAAACTCACAAGACTTAGTGATTGCTTAGATGAAAGAGGTGATAAAAAAAGATAGCACTCACAGTGACCTGCAGGTTTCCAGTTTGGGTGGCTGCCTCTGCGAGTACACACATAGATTCGGTGAGTTCATTGCAGATGAGTTGAGATTGAGATTCTTGAGAAACTTCCAGCAGGAGATGCAATTGGTTGCTCCAAGCTGACCTGAGACAGGTCTGAATGGAAACAAGAAGTGAAAGTGTGGTCTCGCCGGGCGCGGTGGCTCAAGCCTGTAATCCCAGCACATTGGGAGGCTGAGGCGGGCAGATCACAAGGTCAAGAGATCGAGACCATCCTGGTCAACATGGTGAAACCCCGTCTCTACTAAAAATACAAAACATTAGCTGGGCATGGTGGCGCGTGCCTGTAATCCCAGCTACTCAGGAGGCTGAGGCAGGAGAATTGCCTGAACCCAGGAGGCGGAGGTTGCGGTGAGCTGAGATCGCGCCATTGCACTCCAGCCTGGGTAACAAGAGCGAAACTCCATCTCAAAAAAAAAAAAAAAAAAAAAAAAAAGGTGTGGTCACGGGAGTCCTGGGCCTGGATGAGGTGAGTGTGTGGGAAGGAGGAGGTGTGGGCTGCGGATGGACTGTGGCAAACAGTCATTAAAGGGACATGTGAGAGAGATGGAAGAGGCCCCAGAGAAGAGGAGGAAACCTGGAGCTGCTGTTTGGCATGAAAGCCAAGGGAAGAAGGAGACCCCAGGAGGTGCCAGCCAGCATGGCTCAATGGTACAGAAAAGCAAGAAAGATAAAGGTGGCAGAGTCTGCCAAAGAGGTTCTTGGTAGCTGACCTTAAGATGAGCACTTTATCAAAGTAGTTGGTGGTAGGCAGGTTGTGATGGTTTGAAGAATGAAGCTGAAGCTGAAGGGTGCCCATTTCCAAATGGCAAGACCTGTGGAAAGGGAGATTCCCTGGGTTAAGTGCTGGGAGCAGTCCAAATGCAGTCTTCCCACATGACCTTTACGGCACTCCTTC
Organism: Saimiri boliviensis; assembly: GCF_048565385.1. Lineage (NCBI taxonomy): Eukaryota > Metazoa > Chordata > Mammalia > Primates > Cebidae > Saimiri > Saimiri boliviensis. The sequence continues at coordinate 85,159,380 of NC_133460.1, forward strand.
TCTCATGTTTCTGGCCACAGGCTGCCTTTTATCTCTGTCCCTGCCTTCTCTCCTCTATTGGTCTGTAAGCTCCTTCAAAGTGGGATCTTCATCTGCCTTTTCCCTGTGCCAGTATAGAACTGACTAGACCTGCAGGTGATCAGCCGTTGCTTGGGGAGTGAATGAATGATCTGGGTTGAGACCATGAAGCAAGTTCCCTGGTTTGCAGACTGGTCAGTCAGCAGAGAGGGAGTAAAACTACATTCTGGAAGAAGATGGATGATAGGAAGATGGGTGGCTGAGAATATGGGGAGGTGTGAATTGAGAAACTTAGGGAAAAATAAACACAGCTGACCTCTGAGCAGAAGTTGTTAACATTTTTAGATCCTGGCCCCCTTGAAGATGCCATTGTAGATAATGGACACTTGCTTCAGGAAATAAACTACATTTGTGCCCAGTGCGCATGTGACCTTAGGAGTTTCACAGAACCCACAAGGCCCACCATGGACCTGCCCAGTTGGTTCATGGATTCCATGTCAGGAATGTGCTTCCTTCCAAACATGGAGTGCCTGCCAGTCCTCTGACCTTGGGTACATCACTTACCCCAGTGGGCCTCTGTTTCTTTTCTTTTTTTTCTCTTAACTAAAACATTAAGATTTTTCTTTTTTCTCTCTCTCTTAACTAAAACATTAAGATTTATGTGTAAGATGAGGAATCACGAGGTGGAGGTGGAGGTGGAGAGCGTAAAGACACTAAGAACTTTGCCAGTATCTGGTGCAGGTATTTTACATACCATAAAGATTCTACCCTGTTAGTGGGTAAAATTTATCTCCATTTTGAATGTAGAGAAAGACTCAATTCAGGAAACTTGAAGAAATGTACACATGAGTAAGTAAAGGAGCCAGATTCCACCCAGGTCTCTGACTCCTAATCCTGGCTCTTTCCTGTTGACTGTGGGGCCCATTAGGCACGTTTTCCATGTCTGTCTGCTCACCCTGGCATGGTTAATGCATTAATGAATGTGAAAACTATTTGGAAACTAGAAAGCACTTATGCAAACAGAAGTTTTCCCATTGGTATCATCACTGCTGGTCACTCTGTATCTTGAAATCCCTTCTTTGGCATCTGTTACATTCCTTCCCCTAGCCTCAGCCTGTCACTTCCTTGTTTCTGTCACCTGTTCCGCCTTCTCCTCCCATCTCCTGAGCATGGGTTTTCTCTAAGTTTCCACCTCTTGCTTTCTGTTCTTTACTCTCTAAATTCCCTCTTCCTACAACTTCAACCTTTGACCTCCAACCAGGTAACTCTTAAGTCTGTACTCTAGTCCAGAGCCTTATTCCAACCACCTGCTGGGAGTTTGTAGTTCTCAGACCTTACTGTGTATCAGAATCACCTGGAGTGTTTGTCAAAACACAGATTGCTGAGCCCTATTCACAGAGTAATTCAATAGACCTAGGTCAGGGTCAGGAAGTATTTTTACAGCATTATTAATATATCATTGATCTACAATGAACTGCAAATCTTAAAATAAGCAATTTGATAAGTTTTGACATATGAAGGCATCCATGAACACAACACCACAATCCAAATAATGAACACCACCATTATTGTTCTCCTTTGGAATCCCTTCCTTTCTCCCCTCAGCATCCAAACCCATCTCCAGGCAACTGTTAACCTGTTTCTGTCACTACAGGTTAATTTATATTTTCTAGGATTTTGTGTAAATGAAAACATATCTATACTATTTATTGTTTCTGGCTTATTCTACTCACTATAGTTATTTTGAGATTAATCCACATTGTTGCATGTATCAATAGTTCATTCCTTTTTATTACTAAGTAGTTATCTATTGTATGAATATACAACAATTTGTTTTCCTGTTCACTTGTTGATGGACACTTGAGTTGTTTCCAGTTTGGGGCTATTACAAATAAAGCTGCTAAGAATCTTCATGTCAAAATCTTTGTACTTTTATTTCTCTTGGGAGGGGAATGGCTAGGTCATATAGACAGTATATGTTTAACTCTATGAGGATTTGCCAGACTGTTTTCTGAACTGGTTGTATCATTTATACACTCGCCAACAGTGTATGAAATTTCTTTTTTTAAAAATTAATTAATTAATTAATTAATTTTATTTTTTTGAGACGGCATTTCACCATGTTGGCCAGGCTGGTCTTGAACTCCTGACCTTAGATGATCTGCCCACCTTGGCCTCCCAAAGTGCTGGGATTATAGACGTGAGCCACTGCGCCCAGCCCAGTGTATGAAATTTCAATTGCTCCACATTCTTGCCAACATCTAGTATGGTCAGTTTTAAACTTTAGCCATTCTAGTGGGAGGTAGTGGTATATCTTTGTGGTTTTACTTTGCATTTTCTTAATGAGTTATACTAATAAGTAGCTTTTCAGGTGCTTATGTGCCATTCATTTGTCTTCTTGGGTTAAGTATCTATTCACATCTTTTGCTTATTTTAAAAATTGGATTGTTGTCTTCGTACTTTTTCACTGTGTTCCTTATGTATTCTAGAACACAAGTTCTTCATTGAATATATGTTTTGCAAATAATTTCTCCTCGTATGTGGCTTGCTCTTCTTCCCTCCCTCCCTCCCTCCCTTCCTTCCTTCCTTCCTTCATCTCTTCCTCCTTCCCTCCCTTCCTCTCTTCCTCTTTCTTTCTTTTCTTTCTTTTTCTTTCTTTCTTTCTTTCTTTCTTTCTTTCAAAATTTGTGCTTTTTGGAGTCACATTTTTTTTTTTTTTCTTAGAGTCTCACTGTGTCTGGAGTGCAGTGGCACAATCTTGGCTCACTGCAGCCACTGTCTTCCAGGTTCAAGCAATTCTCCTGCCTCAGCCTCCCAAGTAGCTGGAACTATAGAAGTGTGCCACCACATCTGGCTAATTTATTTTTATTTTTATTTTTAGTAGAGGCAGGGTTTCACCATGTTGGCCAGGCTGGTCTCAAACTAGTGGCCTCAAGTGATTGGCCTGCGTCAGCTTCCCAAAGTGCAGAGATACAGACGTGAGCCATCGCGCCCAGCCTGGGGTCACATTTAAGAAATCTTTGCCAAACCCATCACTAAGATTTTCTCCTATGTTTTCTTATAGACGTTTTATGGTTTTAGCTCTTTTATTAGGTCTATGATACTTTTTGAGTTAATTTTAGTATATGGTGTGAGGTAAGGGTTGACATTTATTTTGTTTTGTTGTGTTTGCACATGTCTATTCAGTTGTTCCAGCATCATTTGTTGAAAAGACTATACTTTCTTCATTGAAATTTCTTTGGTACTTTTTCAAGAATCAATTGATCATCTATGTGTGGTTTTATTTCTGGACTCTATTCTGTTCCACTGATCTGTCTGTCTGTCTTTATACTAATATATTGCATTGCAGTATCTCTGTAAGTCTTAAAATGAGATAGCATAAGCCTTTCAACTTTATTTTTCAAAGTGATTTTGGCTATCCTAGGCGTTTTTCATTTCCATATGCACTTTAGAATCCATTTGTCAAGTTCTACAAATAAAAAAAGTCTGTTGGGATTTTGAGGTTGCAATGAATCTGTAGATCAATTAAGTAATTATTGGCACCTTATCAATATTGAGTCTTCCAATGCATGAACATATTTCTCTATTTATTTGGATCTCCTTTACTTTCTCTCAGTAATGTTTTATGGTTTTCAGGATACAGGTCTTGTACATTATTGGTCAAATTAATCCCTATATATTTAATTTTTAATTTTTGAGAAAGGCTTACTCTGTCACCCAGGCTGGAGTGCAGTGGCCCATTCTTGACTCACTGCAACCTCTGCCTCCCAGGCTCAAGCAATTCTCCGGTCTCAGCCTCCCAAGTAGCTGGGATTATGGGTGTGCACCACCATGCCAGGCTAATTTTTGTATTTTTAGTAGAGACAGCATTTCACCATATTGGCCAGGCTGGGCTCAAACTCCTGGCCTCAAGTGATCTGTCCGCTTCGGCCTCCCAAAGTGCTGTAATCCACACCTAGGATTATAAGTGTGAGGCACTGTGCTTGGCCATTATTTAATATTTTTGATGCAGTTGTAAATGGAATGTTTTAAACATCTCTATTTAATATACTATCATTTATTACTTTAATATACAGATATACACTCTGTATTTGTTAAAACACACTGATTGCTGGGCCCTAACCCCACAGTTTCTGATTCTGTAGGACTGGCATCTAATCTATAAATTTTCATTTTTAACAAATCCCCAGGTGATGTTGATGCTATTTGTCTGGGGACCACATTTTGAGAACCATTGACATATATGTTTTGCCTAACCCTTTTGTTCCAAACCAAGCTCATCACCTTGCCTCAAATAAGCTCTTCTATTGATTTCCCTCTTTCCAGAAATAGCCCTACCGTTCAATTCCACATCCATTGGTCAACTGTCTGAAGTTTTCCATTGAAAAATCAATCTATGGTTTACTTTAACACCCTCACATCCAATCAGCTGCCACTCTAATAATACACTCCTTAAATATGTCTCTCCTATGTTCCCTTCACTTTCTATTGCTTATCTTCATCACTTCCCTCCTTGACCAGTGACACTGCCTTCTAACTGATCTCCCTGCCTCTAATCTCTTTCTGCTGCAGTCTGTTCTCCACACTCCAAGACTAGTCTTTCAAGTCAACAACTTGCATTGTACCTGTCTTCTGCTAAACAATCCACCACAGGGCTCTCACTTCTTATTGAATTAAGTCTAAACTCCTTACTCTGATGTAGCAGAGATTTCCAGTTGCCAATTCTGTATTCATTTTCCTTTTTCTTCTTTGGTAATAGAACTCATATCTTATCTAGGGAAGCAATATGCCTAGATTTTTAAGAACTTTATTTCTCAGTATTCCTTGCAGATAAGTGCCCATGTGGTTAAGTTCCAGCCAATAAGATATAAATTTTAGATGCCACTTCCTGGAGGATTCTATAAAAGTTCCATAAAGAAGGTAGATAGTTGGACAGATTGCCTGTCTTCCCTTTCTTTCTCTTTCCTGCCTGGTGCACTGGAGCTCCACTGGCATCTTGGAATATGAGGCAGCCTTAAAGATAGAAGCACTTGCTGAGGATCTATGGAGTCTGGGTCCCTGGTGACAGTAGAGCTGCCATACCAATCCCAGATTGTCAAAGTCTGAACTTATTATACTAGAGAAAAATAGACCCTTATGTGTCTAAGCTGTTGTAATTTAACTGCTTGTAGTCAACTCTAATCCTGACTTACATACCTTATACTCAAAGCTCTAAATGGTAGCCCCAGCATACTTCCCAGCCTCCTCTCATTCTACCCCTTACAAATACACTATGTTCTAGCCAAACTTCACTATTTATTTTCTTTATTATTATTACTATTATAAGTTCTAGGGCACATGTGCAGATCATGCAGGTTTGTTACATAGGTATACATGTGCTATGGTGGTGATTTGCTGCATCCATCACCCCATCAGCTACATTAGGTATTTCTCCTAATGCTATCCCTCCTCATCTCCCACCCCCTGCTATTCCTCCGCTAGCCCCCCACCCCCCACCTCAGCCCCAGTGTGTGATGTTCCCCTCCCTGTGTCTGTGTATTCCCATTGTTCAACACCTGCTTATGAATGAGAACATGTGGTGTTTGGTTTTCTGTTCTTGTGTCACACTATTTGTTTTCTAAGGAGACAACTTTTACTTTTTTGTCTCTAGGTTTTTGCTCATCTCATGCCTATTCTCCATGTCTATCTACTGAAGTGCATCTCAGATGCTCCTTTCTCCAAGAATCCTTCCCTGATTCTTCTACTCAAATGTGATTTCTACTCTTTCTGAGCTCAGATTATTTTGACTGCATCCTTCTTGGCACTTAGAGTCTGCCAGAATTATCATTACTTTGATGCCTATTCTGCTAGATCTTAAGCTCCCCTCATGGTGCCAAGCACAGGGTTAGTGTTCAATAAGGATTTGATACAGTAATACATGAATAAATAAAGGAATGAATGAATAAAAACAGAAAGTGAACATTCTTTTGCCCCTCATCCTGGGTACCCATTTATCTCAGCCCCTCTAAAGAGATAGGTGGAAAAGGTTCTCACAATTGATCAAAGAGAATAGAGAAGCAGTAGGCACAAAGTAAGTAAAGAGGACACCTCTGTCTGCAAAGGCCAAGGCTCAAAAAGAATTACTACAGTTGGCCCAGCCGGCCTTTTAAGAGCAACAATTAATATTTACTAAGCACTTGCCATGTGCTGACACCATGCAAAGAGATTTAAATGCACTATTTCATTTAACTTGATCCACCAACAACCTATGAAATTGGACTAATTGGGCCAGGCACGGTGGCTCATGCCTGTAATCCCAGCACTTCGAGAGGCCTAGGTAGGTAGATCATGAAGTCAAGTGATCAAGACCATCCTGGTCAACATGGTGAAATCCCGTCTCTACTAAAAACACAAAAATTAGCTGGGCATGGTGGTATGCACCTGTAGTCCCAGCTACTTGGGGAGCTGAGGCAGGAGAATCACTTGAAGCCAGGAGGCAGAGGTTGCATTGAGCTGAGACTGCACCACTGCTCTCCAGCCTGGCAACATAGCAAGACCCCATCTCAAAAAATAAATAAATAAATAAAGAGAAATTGGTCTAATCTCGTCCATATTTTGTAAGTTAGGAGACTGAAGTTTGGAGGGATTAACTAACTTATTCAGGGTTACAGAGCTTGGAAGTGTCAGAGCTGGAACTGGGACTCAGTCCTATCTGATTCCAAGCCAAGCTCTTAATTGTGATCGAATGTCAAGCTATATGAGACCTGGCTTTCTGTCCCTCCTAGTGGTGAGGTCCTGGCTTACAGGAGCCATGACCTGTTTATTTCAGAATGATTGGCATAAAAATGATCAAAAAGAGGTTTCCATCCTGAAAAGATGGAGTAGATATACTTTCTCTAGTCCTTCCACTAAGTACACCTAAAAACCCTGAACTTTCCACTAAGTACACCTAAAAACCCTGGACAATATACATAAAGCAAACATAGGAAGGCTCTGAAACATGTAGAGAAGGCGGCAGACCAGCAGAGACCTTGGAATCTAAGGAACAACACGGTGGTGAATTTCCTGAGTTTTGTTTTTGCCTCACTGCATGTATCCCAGACCTGGAGCAAAATAAGCCAGCAACCTGGAAATGCTGAGTACAGACCCCACCCAACCCCTGCAAAATAAAAGCCTCAACAAAAAGCCTTCTCTCTCTAGTCAAAGGACTAGAAAGTGAGTAGCCTAGAGAGAATATTTTTAGACAATAACCACTCTAATCCAGTCAAACATTGCAGAAAAACTTGTAGCCCCATCCCCATTCAAGCCAGTGAACGCTGAGTGATTAAGTGGTGAGCCTTAACTTCTACCCTCACCAGGCTGTAGTAAGGCATGTCAAGTCCCTGCAGAGTATTCAGGAAAGGCCAAGTAGAGAGCTTGGAATGTTCATCTCTGCGAGCAGGATCAAGAGTCAGTGGAGACCATGTGAGAAGCCTGGACTCTACCCCTACCCAGCAGTGATGAGGCACCCTTTTCTCTACATCACAGAGGAGGCCTAGTAGAGTCAGGAATTTACACACACCCCTTGGTGTCAATAGAGGCCATATGGGTAGCAGTAACAAGGCACTGTTATCCCTTGCAGCTAGGGAGGGTATCAGTGGAGACATTGGTGGGGAGCTGGAACTCCTACCCCCCCATCCAGCAGTAAAAAGAAGGGAGGCCAAGTGGAAAATCTGGACTTCTACCCTACTTTAAAATAATAAGACTGTGATCACCTGCTTCACCTGCTAGAGCAATGTCAGAGGAACCCAGCTAAAAAAGAAAGTTTAGATAAGATCAAGAGTCTCATAAAACATACCCAAAACATCCAAGTTTCAGTCAGAAATCACTCATCATACCAAGAACCAGGAAGATCTCAAAATGAATGGAAAAAGACAATCAATAGATGTCAAAGATGTTAGAATTATCTGACAAACATTTTAAAACAACCACCACAAAAATGCTTTAACAGTTGTGGGGCTGGGCGTGGTGGCTCAAACCTGTAATCCCAGCACTTTGGGAGGTCAAGATGGGTGGATCACGAGGTCAAGAGATCGAGACCATCCTGGTCAACATGGTGAAACCCCGTCTTTACTAAAAATACAAAAAATTAGCTGGGCATGGTGGCACATGCCTGTAATCCCAGCTACTCAGGAGGCTGAGGCAGGAGAATTGCCTGAACCCAGGAGGTGGAGGTTGCGGTGAGCCGAGATCGCACCATTGCACTCCAGCCTGGGTAACAAGAGTGAAACTCTGTCTCAAAAAAAAAAGATATAACAGTTGTGTCATTTGAGTTTCAGAAGAAATGAGAAAGAGAGAGAGCAGGGCTGAAAAAGGACTCAAAGAAAGAATGGCAAAATTTCCCCAAATTTGGCAAAAGATATGAATCGACAGATTTAAGTTGTGTGAACCCCAAACAAGACAAATGCAAATCTGCACTAAGACCATCATGTCCAACTTCTGACAATGAAGATGCAGAAAAAGCATCTTAAAAGCAGCAAAAATGAAATGACATCTTACCTAAGGAAAAAGGCAATTTCAATGATAGTGGATTTCTCATAAAAAACCATAGATGCCAGAAGAACACAGTGGTGCCACATTTTTCTGAAATGAAAGAACTGTCAACATAAAATATTGAGCGCAAATATCTTTCAGAAATGAAAGGGATAGAGGCACTTAGGAAGATAGTTTGACAGTTTCTTATAAAATTGAACACACTGATACTAGACAATCCAGCAATCACATTCCTTGCTGTGTGCCCAAAGGAGTTGAAATACACAAAAACCTGTATCAAATGTTTATGGCAGTTTTATTCATAGTGGACAAAACTTGGAAGTAAACAAGATGTACTTCAGTAGGTGAATGGATAGATAACCTCTGGTACATCTAGACAATGAAGTATTATTCAGCATGAAAAAGAAATAAGCAATCAAGCTATGAAAAGATAAGAAGAGAATTTAATGCATATTACTAAGTGAAAGAAGTCAGTTTGAAAAGGCTACATACTATGAAATTTCAACTATATGACATTCTGGAAAAGGCAAATCTGTGGAGAAAGTGAAAAGATCACTAGTCGCCAAAGGCTTGGGAGAGGGAGGGATGAATAGACAGAGCATAGAGAATTTTGAGGGCAGTGAAAATACTCTATATCATACTATAATGGTAGATAATGTCATTATATATTTCTTCAAGCCCATAGAATGTACAGTACTAAGAGTGATCCTTAATGGAAATGATGGAATTTGGGTGATACTGACATATCCATGTAGGTTCATCAATTAGAAAGAAAAAAGGGGAAATGGGGGGAAATGAAGACATTCTCAGATGAAGGAAAACTAAGAGAATGCATTACCAGCAGATTCACTGCCCCCCCAAAAAAATGGCTAAAGAAAGTTTTCTAAATAGAAAGCAAATGATAAAAAAGGAATCTTGGAACATCAGAAAGGAAGAAAGAACACAGTAAGTGAAAATCTGGGTAAATACAATAAACTTTCCTTTTCCTCTTAAACTTTCTAAATTGTGTTTGACTATTGAAGCAAAAATTACAGCACTATTTGATGTATGTAGGGGCACTACGTAAGACAACTACACATAGCGAGGATAAAGGGATGTAAAGGGAGACAAAATTTCTACAGTTCATTTGAACTGGTAAAATTATAATGACCAATAGACTGTGATAAGCTGTGTGTGTTTGTGTGTGTGTGTGTGTGTGTGTACACACACATATATGTGATGTGATATTTAAAGGCACCATTACAAAAGCTATACAAAATGATACACTCAAAATCAATACAGAAAAATAAAAGTAGAATTCTAAGAACAGTAGATACTATGAATAGTTGGAGTTTTCCAGAAGGGCAGGAAAAAGAAAACAAATGAAAAACAGAAAGAACAACAAACAAAAAATAAAGTGGCAGACTTAGGCCTTAACATATTGAATAATTACATTAAATATAAATGGCCAATCTACTAAAAAAACAGATTGACAGTATCGATTGATATTTAAGATCCAACTAAATGCTGCCTATAAGAAACTCACTTCAAATGTAACTATATGGGCAGATTGAAAGCAAAAGAATGTAAAAAGATACATCATACAAATGTTAAACAAAATAGGAATGGCTACAATAATATCAGATAAAGTCTACCTTAGAGGAAAGAAAATCACCAGAGATAGAGAGGGACATGATTAATTATAAAAGCGTCAATCCATCAAGAACAATTCTAAATGTCTATGCACCAAGCAACAGAGTTACAAAATATGTGAAGCAAAACCTGATAGAACTAAAGGAAGAAACAGGCAAATACATGGTTGAAAACTCAGTATCCCCTAAAAATTGATAGAACTAAATAGATAGAAAACCAAAATGACTCAACAATACCACCAACCAGTATGATGTTATTGACATTTATAAAGCACTCCATTCAACAATAGCAAAATACACATTTTTTTTCCAAGTGCCCATAGGACATATGCCAAGATAGAGCATATGCTGAGTCATTAAACAAACTCAGCAAATTTAAGAGAATTGAAATCATATGTGTTCTTTGACCACAAATGGAATTTTAAAGAAATTGAATTGATAATGGAAAGATAACAAGAAAATCTTCAAACACTTGGAAACAAAACAACACACTTGTAAATAATCCATGGGTCAAAGAGGTAGTCACAAAGATACACTGAACTGAATAAAAATGATGATACAACATCTCAAAACGTGTGGGTCATAATGAAAGCAGTTGTGACAGGAAAATTTATAGCACCAAATTTGTGCATTAGGAAAGAAGATAATTTCAAATCAACAATCTAAGCTTCTACCTCTAAATCTAGAAAAAGAAGAGCAAAGGAAATTCAAAGCAAGCAGAGGAAAGAAATAATAAATACAAGAGCAAAAGTCAACAAAATTGGAAATGTAAAAATAATAGAGAAAATCAGTGAAACAAAGAGCTAGTTTTTTGAAAGATTAATAAAACTAAAAATCTCCTAGCAAGACTGACAAAGAAATAAAGAATGAAGACACAAATTACCAATCAACTATAAAACAAGAGATATCACTATAGACCCTGCAGACATCAAATGGATAACAGAATACTATGAAAAACTACATGTATGAATATTGACAATTTAGATGAACAGGACAAATTCCTCTAAAAATATAAACTAAAAAATATAAACTCTCCCAATAGGAAATAGATAATTTGAATAGCCCTCTAGTAAGGAAATTGAATTTGTAATTTAAAAACTCCCCAGTCTTATATGGTTTTACTGGAGAATTCTAACAAATGTTTAAAGAAGGAACAACAACATTATGATATCTTTTCCAGAAAATAGAAGAAGGAACGTTTTCCAATTAATTTTATAAAACTAATATTACCTAGATACCATCATACAAAGATGGTATGAAAAAAAGAAAAAATAATAGAATTACAGACCAATACTCTTCATGAAAATAAATGTAGAAACACTCAAGAAAATATTAGCATGTAGAATCCAGCAATGTAGAATAAAAATCAGATACTATGAATAGTTGGAGTTTATTCCAAGGATGAAAGGCTGGTCCAATATTCCAAAATCAGCTAAGTATTCTACCCTATTAACAGACTAAAGGAGAAGAATCACATAATCTTATCAGTTGATGCAGAAAAAGCATCTGACAAAATCAAACTGGAACAAAGAAGCCCGTGCCATAATACAAGAAAAGGAAATAAGAAGCATGCAGATCAGGCCAGGCACAATGGCTCACACCTCTAATCCCATTACTTCGGGAAGCCGAGGTGGGCAGATTGCATGAGGCCAGGAATTCAAGACCAGCCTGGCCAATATGGCAAAACGCTGTCTCTACCAAAAATACAAATTAGTACCTGTAGTCCCAGCTACTTGGAAGATTGAGGCATGAGAATCGCTTGAACCCAGGAGGTGAATGTTGCAGTGACCGGAGATCGTGCTACTGAACCCCAGCTTGGTGAGACTGTTTAAAAAAGAGAGAGAGAGAGAGAAATACAGATCAGAAAAGAAAACATTGTTTTCTACTTAAAAAAATCCAAAGCAGGGAGAGATCCAAGATGGCTAATTACTAGCAGCTCAGGACTGTAGCTCCCAGTGAAAGCACAGAGAACGAGAGGATGCCACACTTTCAGACGAATTTCTGTTGCTCACGTGCCAGGAGATTCCCAGTGGAGGAGCCACACAGGTCGCCAGCGTGATTCTTGGGGCCGACGCGGAAGTTCTCGGTGCAGAGTAAACCGGACTGGGTCCTCTTTTGGTCGACGTTTGGACCTCCGGGAAGGCAGAGTCGCCCATTCAGCTGATTGAAAAAGGGACTCAAGAAGGAAGCCAGACCAGAGATTCCCAGGCAGAAAAGCCCCACGAATCTTAATGCCGCTGTTTTGGCTGGCGCAGTGGGTTGCTCAGATTCCGGAGCTGGGAATCAACAAGTTGGACGTCCACTCAGAGACCTAATTTGAAAGTCGGTAATTACAAAGACGACAAGTAGATACATTTACAATGATAGGAAGAAACCAGCGTAAAAAGGCTGAGAATACCCCAAATCAGAATGCTTCTCCCTCTACAGGGGATCATGGTTCCTCATCAACAAGGGAACAAGGCCTGATGGAGAATGAGTGCGTTCCATTAACAGATTTAGGCTTCAGAAGGTGGATAATAATAAACTTCTATGAGTTAAAAGAACATGCTCTAGTCAAATATAAAGAAACTAAGAACCTTGAAAAAAGGTTTGACGAAATCCTAACAAGAATAGACAATCTAGAGAGGAATATAAGTGAATTAATGGAACTGAAGAATACAATAGAACATCACGAAGTATGCACAGGTTTTAACAGTTGAATTGATCAAGCAGAAGAAAGGATATCAGAGGTCGAAGATCAACTTAATGAGATGAAACGAGAAGACAAGATTAGAGAAGAAAGAGTAAAAAGGAATGAGCAAAGTCTCCAAGAAATGTGGGACTATATGATAAGCCCTAATTTATGTTTGATAGGTGTACCTGAATGTCATGAAGAGAATGAATCCAAGCTGGAAAATATTCTTCAGGATATTCTTCAGGAAAACTTTCCTAACCTAGTAAGGCAGGAAAATACTCAACTTCAGGTAATACAGAGAACACCGTAAAGATATTCTTCAAGTAGAGCAACCCCAAGACACATAATCATTAGATTCACCAGAGTTGAAATAAAGGAGAAAATTCTAAGGGCAGCTGGAGAAAAAGGCCAGGTTACCCATAAAGGGAAGCCTATCAGACTCACAGCACATCTCTCAGCTGAAACCCTACAAACTAGAAGAGAGTGGGGGTCAATATTCAATATCCTCAAAGAAAAGAATTTTCAACCCAGAATCTCATATTCAGCCAAATTAAACTTCATAAATGGAGGAAAAATAAAATTTTTCGCAAACAAACAGGCACTCAGAGATTTCATCACCACCAGGCCTGCTTTACAAGAGCTTCTGAAAGAAGCACTATACACAGAAAGGAACAACCAGTATCAGTGATCCCAAAAACTTACCAAAAGGTAAAGAGTATCTCCATAATGAAGAATCTATATCAACTAATGGGCAAAATAGCCAGCTAGCATTAAATGACAATATTAAACTCACAAATATCAATATTAATCCTAAATTTAAATGGATTAAATGCCCCAATCAAAGACACAGACAGGCAAATTGAATAAAAAGTCAAAACCCATCGGTTCGCTGTATCCAGATCCATCTCATAAGCAAGGACACACAAAGACTCAAAACAAAGTGTTGGTGGAAGACCTACCAATCAAATGGAGAGCAAAAAAAAAAAAAAAAAAAAAAAAAAAAAAAGAAAAAGAAAAGAAAACAGGAGTTGTAACTTTCATCTCTGACAAAATAGACTTTAATAATAACAAAGACTAAAAGAAACAAAGAAGGACATCACATAATGGTAAAAGGATCAATGCAACAACAGGAGTCAATGATCATAAATATATATGCACCCAATATAGGAACACCCAGATACGTAAGACAAGTTCTTAATGACTTATAAAGAGACTTGGACTCCTGCACAATAATAGCGGGAGACTTTGATACCACATTGTTAATATTTGACGGATCAATAAGATAGAAAATTAACAGGGACATCTATGATTTGAACTCAGACCTGGAACAAGTAAACTCAGTGAATATTTATAGACTTCTTCACCCCAGGTCCACAGAACATACATTTTTCTCAGTATCATATTACACCTATTTTGAAAGTGACCACATAATTGGAAGTAAATCACTCTTCAGCATTTGCATAGCATTTCACAGACTTAAATGAAATATTGGTTGGCTGTTTGTTATTTTCTTCCCTTATTCCTTCCTATCTCTGCTGTTAAGCACAATTATCAGCATAAAAGAGGTTTTTAATACCTATTTTTAGATTGCATTCCAGCCTAGGCAATAGAGCAAGACTCCTGTTCTCTCTCCCCCTTTCTCTTTCTCTTAAAAAAAAAAAAATCCACAGGAATCTACAAAAAAGTTCTAGAACTAAAAAGTGAGTTCAGCAAGTTTGAAGAATACAAGATAAATATACAAAAACATCAGTTGCATTTCTATATACTAGCAATAACACATGGACACTGAAATTAAAAATCAAATCCTATTTACAATTACTCAAAAATAAAATGAAATATACAGGTATAAATATAACAAAACATGCAGAACTTGTATGCTGAAAACTGCAAAATGTTGATGAAATAAATCAAAGAACATCTAGTAAATAGATGAAGAAACATACCGTATTTATAGATTGGAAGATTTGGCCAAGTGCAGTAGCTTGCCCTTGTAATCCCAGCACTTTGGGAATCTGAGAGAGGCGAATCTGAGGGAGGTGGACTGCTTTAGTCTGGGAGTTCAAGACCAGCCTGGGTAACGTGGCAAAACTCCATCTCTACAAAAAAATACCAAACAATTAGCCAGGCATGGTGACATGCACCTGCAGTCCTAGTTACTCAGGAGGATGAAGTGGGAGGGTCAACTGAGCCCAAGAGTTCCAGGCTGCAGTGAGCCGTGATCATGTCACTGCACTCCAGCCTGAGTGACAGAGTGAGATGCTGTCAAAAACCAACCAAACAACCAACTAACCAACCAACCAACCAACAAATTGGAAGACTCAATACAATAAAGATGTTGATTCTTCCCGAGTTGATGTACAGCTCTAACAAAATTCCTATGAAAATCACAGCAAGATGTTTTGCAAATATAGATAACGTTATTCTAAAATTTATCTGTTAAAGGCAAAGGAGGTAAAATAGCTAAAAACAGTTTTTAAAAAGAAGGATAAAGCTGTAGTAACCAGGCCGGGTGTGGTGGCTCATGCCTGTAATCCCAGCACTTTGTGAGGTCGAGGCAGGGGGATCACGAGGTCAGGAGATCTAGACCATCCTGGCCAACACGGCAAAACCCTATCTCTACTAAAAATACAAAAATTAGCTAGGCGTGGTGGCGTGTGCCTGTAATCCCAGCTACTCCGGAGGCTGAGGCAGGAGAATCGCTTGAACCAGGGAGTCAGAAGTTGCAGTGAGCCAAGACCACGCCTCTGCACTCTAGTCTGAGTGACAGAGCAAAACTCTGTCTCAAACAAAGCAAATGAATCATAGACTCAAATGCACAAACGTAAAATATAAAATTGTCAAACATTTAGTAAAGAACATAGGCAAAAATCACCAGGATCTAGGACTGGACAAAGAGTTCTTAGAGCTGACACCACAAATATGAGCCAGAAATTGGGCGTGGTGGTTCATGCCTGTAATCCTAGTGCTCAAGGAAACCTAGGTGGGAGGATTGCTTGAAGCCAGTTTGAGACTAGTCTTGTCAACATTGTGAGACCCTGTCTCTAAGAAAAACATGAATGTCATGAAGATAGTAAAGAATTAAAAAAAAATAAAGGCATGATCCATGTAAGGAAAAATGGATAAATTAGACTTTACCAATTTTAATATTTTAGCTCTGTGAAAGACACTGTTAAGAGGATGAAAAGACAAACTGAGACTGAGATAAAATATTAGCAAATCACATGTCCAACCAAGGACTAATATTTAGAATATATCAAGAATATTTAGCCGGGCGCGGTGGCTCAAGCCTGTAATCCCAGCACTTTGGGAGGCCAAGGCGGGCAGATCACAAGGTCAAGAGATCGAGACCATCCTGGTCAACATGGCGAAACCCCGTCTCTACTAAAAATACAAAAAACTAGCTGGGCATGGTGGTGCATGCCTGTAATCCCAGCTACTTAGGAGGCTGAGGCAGGAGAATTGCCTGAACCCAGGAGGCGGAGGTTGCGGTGAGCCGAGATTGCGCCATTGCACTCCAGCCTGGGTAACAAGAGCAAAACTCCGTCTCAAAAAAAAAAAAAAAAAGAATATTTAGACCAGGCACAGTGGCTCATACCTGTAATCCCAACACTTTGCAGGGCTGAGGTGGGTGAATTGCTCGAGACCAGCCTGGGCAATATAGTGAGACCTCATCTCTACAAAATCTTTTAAAAATTAGCCGGGCCTTGTGCACACCTGTAGTACCAGCTACTTGGGAGGCTGAGGTAGGAGGATTGCTTGAGCTTGGGAGGTGGAGGTTACAGTGAGCCATGATCACGCTCACTGCACACCAGCTTGGGCAACAGAGTGAGATTCTCTCTCTCAAAAAATAAAAATAAAAAATTTAAAAAAGACCATTTAAGGCTGGGCGCAGTGGCTCACGCCTATAATCCCAGCACTTTGGGAGGCCAAGGCAGGTGGATCATGAGATCAGGAGTTCAAGACCAGTCTGGCCAAGATGGTGGAACCCCATCTCTACTAAAACTACAAAAAATTAGCCACGCATGGTGGCAGGTGCCTGTTATCCCAGCTACTTGGGAGACTGAGGCAGAGAATTACCTGAACCTGGGAGGCAAGGTTGCAGTGAGCTGAGATCACGCCATTGCAGTCCAGCCTGGGCAACAGAGTGAGACTCCATCTTACAAAAAAAGAATTTAAAAAAGACCATTTAAAACTCAACAGTAAAAACAAAAACCAATAATCCAATTAGAAGATGGGCAAAAGACATGAAGAGATATTTCTTGGAAGAGGATATATACATACGGAAAATAATCACATGAAAAGGTGTTCAGTAACATTAGCCATTAGTATAATGATAATAATAAAAACCCAATGAGATATCATACACACCTGTCAATAGTGGGATTGTACCTGTGAATAGCCACTGCACTCCAGCCTATGCAACATAGCAAGACCCCATCTCTTAAAAACAGAAAAAAATTAAGTGACAATCCCAAATGCTGGCCATAATGCAGGGAAATGGTCACTGGCACATTGCTAGTAGGATGTCAAATGGTATAGTCACTTTGGAAAATAGTTTGGCAGTTTCTTAAAAAAATTAATCGTGGGATCCAGCAAGTGTACTCCTAGATGTTTATAATGATGTCCTCACAAAACCTGCACACAATTGTTCATAGCAGCTTTATGAATCATAACCCCAGCTGGAGACAATCCTGATATCCCTCCTTGGGTGAATGGTGCTTGGTGGTACATCCATGCCAAGGAATACTACATAAAAAGGAATGAAGTAATGTGTAGGTCACATGCAATGACCTAGATCATTCTCCAGAGATTTATGCTGAGTGAAAAAAGTGTCTCAGAAGGTTGCACATTGGCTGGGCATGGTGGCTCATACCTGTAATTTCAGCACTTTGGGAAGCTGAGGCAAGTGGATCACTTGAGGCCAGGAGTTTGAGGCCAGTCTGGGCAACATGGCAAAACCCCGTCTCTACCAAAAATACAAAAAACTAGCCAGGTGTGATGGTGCACACCTGTAGTCCTAGCTGCTTGGGAGACTGAGGCACCAGAATTGCTTGAACCCAGAAGGTGAAGGTTGCAGTGAGCCAAGATGGTGCCACTGCACTACAGCCTAGGCAACAGAGTGAGATAGTCTTGGGGGGGAAAATAGGTTACATATTGTTTGGTTTCATTTATATGATATTCTTGAAATGACAAAACTATAAATGGAGAACAGATAAGTGGTTGCCAGTGGCTAAGAAGGGAGTGAGGGCTAGGCAGAAGGTGTGGCTACAAGATGGCAGCAGGAGTGATCCCAGTGGTGATGGATGTGTTCTGTACCTTGGCTGTTATTGATGTCAATATCCTACTTGTGATACTGTGCTGCAGTTTTGTAAGGTGTCACCATTAGGCAGGTGAAACTGTGCAAATGGTTTTGTTTTATTTCCTACAACTGCACGTGAATCTAAAATTGCCTCAAAACAAAAAGATTAATTTTAAGAAACCATCAAAGAAAATTAGTACAACTTGTTTTGCACAAGGTCTTCATAGACCTCCCCCTGGGAGATGAAGCACAGCTGAAATAATACATAAAGAATCAGGCCGGGCACGGTGGCTCAAGCCTGTAATCCCAGCACTTTGGGAGGCCGAGGCGGGTGGATCACGAGGTCAAGAGATCAAGACCATCCTGGTCAACATGGTGAAACCCTGTCTCTACTAAAAACACAAAAAATTAGCTGGGCATGGTGGCACGTGCCTGTAATCCCAGCTACTCAGGAGGCTGAGGCAGGAGAATTGCCTGAACCCAGGAGGCGGAGGTTGCGGTGAGCGGAGATCGCGCCATTGCACTCCAGCCTGGGTAACGAGAGTGAAACTCTGTCTCAAAAAAAAAAAAAAAAAAAAAAAAGAATCAAAAAGGCCGGGTGCGGTGGCTCAAGCCTGTAATCCCAGCACTTTGGGAGGCCGAGGTGGGTGGATCACGAGGTCAAGAGATCGAGACCATCCTGGTCAACATGGTGAAACCCCATCTCTACTAAAAATACAAAAAATTAGCTGGGCATGGTGGCACGTGCCTGTAATCCCAGCTACTCAGGAGGCTGAGGCAGGAGAATTGCTTGAACCCAGGAGGCGGAGGTTGCGGTGAGCCGAGATCGCGCCATTGCACTCCAGCCTGGGTAACAAGAGCGAAACTCCGTCTTAAAAAAAAAAAAAAAAAAAAAAAGAATCAAAAAGGCCGGGTGCGGTGGCTCAAGCCTGTAATCCCAGCACTTTGGGAGGCCGAGGTGGGTGGATCACGAGGTCAAGAGATCGAGACCATCCTGGTCAACATGGTGAAACCCCATCTCTACTAAAAATACAAAAAATTAGCTGGGCATGGTGGCACGTGCCTGTAATCCCAGCTACTCAGGAGGCTGAGGCAGGAGAATTGCTTGAACCCAGGAGGCGGAGGTTGCGGTGAGCCGAGATCGCGCCATTGCACTCCAGCCTGGGTAACAAGAGCGAAACTCCGTCTTAAAAAAAAAAAAAAAAAGAACCAAAAAGGTCGGGCGCGGTGGCTAATACCTGTAATCCCAACACTTTGGGAGGCTGAGGAAGATGGATTGCTAGAGGCAAGGAGTTCGAGACCAGCCTGGCTAACATGGTGAAACTCCATCTCTACAAAAATATAAAAATTAGTTTGGTGTGGTGGTGCATACCTGTAATCCCAGCTACTCAGGAGGCTGAGGTAGCAGAATTGCTTGAGCCCAGGAATTTGAGGGTGTAGTGAGCTATGATCACACCACTGTACTCCAGGCTGGGACACAGAGTGAGACTGTCTAAAAGATAAAAAAGCCAGACACAGTGGCTCACGCCTGTAATCCTAACACTTTGGGAGGCTGAGGCAGTGGATCACTTGAAGCAAGGAGTTTGAAACCAGCCTGGCCAACATGGTAAAACCGCATCTCTATGAAAAATACAAAAAAATAGCCAGGTGTGGTGGTGCATGCCTGTAATCCCAGCTACTCTGGAGGCTGAGGCAGAAGAATTGTTTTAACCCAGGAGGCAGAGGTTGCAGTGAGCTGAGATAGCACCATTGCACTCCAGCTTAGGCAACAAGAGGGAAACTTCATCTCAAAAAAAAAAAAAAAAAAAAAGGAATCAAAAAAGTTTTAAGTAAATGCATGTATGCAAATTCCCAAAAGCATCTGTGATCCTTGAGGCTCCTCTTTAATGCCAGGGAAAACAGCAATTTCCCCTCTAAAACTCTTGGAGATTATGTCAATACTGGGATGTGGGTGTAAGATTACAGGCATGAGATTATACCTGTAATCTCAGCATTTTGGGAGGTTAAGGCAAGAGGACTGCTTGATCTCAGGAGCTCAAGACCAGCCTGGGCAAAAAAGTGAGACCCACATCTCTACCAAAGAAAAAAAAAAATCAAAACATTAACCAGACATGGTGGAGTGTGCATGTGGTCCCAGCTACATAGGAGGCTGAGGCGAAAGGATCACTTGATCCCAGGAGGTCGAGGCTGCAGTGAGCCCTGTTTGTGCCACTGCACCCCAGCCTGGGTAAAAGAATGAGACCCTGTCTTTTAAAAAGGTGGGGTTATCTGAAATTAAGGGGGCCATAGTACAAAGCTGGAAGGCAAGTCTTAAATGTTTATGCTGCAGGAAGATTTGAAAGGAGCTATGAGATAGATGTGAGGGAGAGTAGAGCCAGTTTAGGGACCAGCCCATCCAGGAATCCTCTACAGTCATTGCTCTAGTTAGGCCTCCCCTCCCTTCTGCCCCATTAACTTTCATTATAATACACTAAAATCAATAACTTTTTTATCAGTTTCCCTCTCTAAACCCTACGTTTCTTGAGTGCTGAGATCACTTCGGTTTGCTTTTACATACCATAATATTTTTTTTGTTTTAGCTTAAAACTAATAAAGGAATATTTGCTCTCTGCTTTGTAGATGTAGGACCAAGACCTTTCTTTGTGTATGAACGTGCTGATTGGCATTTCACCATCGTTTTTCTTTTTCTCCCTCTTATTTTTTTGAGATGTAGTCTCACTCTGTCGCCCAGACTGGAGTGCAGTGGCACAATCTCAGCTCACCACAACCTCCGTCTCCTGGGTTCAAGTGATTCTCTTGCCTCAGCCTCCCAAGCCCCTGGGATTATAGGCACCCACCATAGTAGAGACAGGGTTTTACCATGTTGGCCAGGCTGGTCTCAAACTCCTGACCTCAGGTGATTCACCTGCCTCAGCCTCCCAAAGTGCTGGGATTGCAGGTGTGAGCCACTGCACCCAGCCTCATCTTTCTTTAATGAGCTACACCCAGAATGTACTGACTGCCGTTTTCAGCTTTGATTTCTTTAACATGGATTGGGAACTGGAAAGTATTTGAGAAACAATCTGAGTGCAAATTCCTGGATTTTTTAATGATCGTTCCCCATCTTTTCCAGTTGTCTCACTAATACGTAATTTGGTAAAAAAAAAACTTTAAGCAACTTGCTGTTATGGAATCTTTCCAAACAGCAACATTAGTTTTGCACTCGTATTTTATTGGTTTATGTAACATTTAGTTAAATTATATAAGAATAGTATGTGCAGCTGGCATAAACAGGCTGAGTTAAAAACAAATGACTCTGGGTACTCATGCAATTCAACCAAATGGGGGAGCACGAGCGCATGGTGTCCCAGCCTGTGAACGTTTGATGAGCCACGAGTGTTAAGTCAGCAGGTGTAACAAAAGATTAATAGCGTCACTGAAGCCAGTGAGCCAGGTAAGTGCAGGTTGTTTTAAAAGTTCTGTTTAATGATATCAGTAATAATAACTAAAACTTATTGAGTGCTTAGTCTGTACCAGGCACCATGCTAAATGCTTATATATATATATATGTGTGTGTGTGTGTGTGTGTGTGTATACATACATATATATATATAGAAATGAGACAGGGTCTCACTCTTTCACCCAGGCTGGAGTGCAGTGGTACAATCATGGCTCAGTGCAGCCTTGACCTCCCAGGATCAAATGATCCTCCTGCCTCAGCCTCCCACGTAGCTAGGACTACAGGCATGCATCACCATGCCTGGCTAATTTTTGTATTTTTTGTAGCAATGAGGGTCTCACCATATTGCCCAGGCTGGTTTTGGACTCCTGGGCTCAAGCAGTTCACCTGTCTCGGCCTCCCAAACTGCTGAGATTACAGATGTGAGCCACCACCGCTGCTTTTTTTTTTTTTTTTTTTTTTTTTGACTAGGCATCATTCTGTTGCCCAGGCTGTAGTACAGTGTTCTTATCACAGCTTAACTGCAGCCTTGACCTCTGAGGCTCAAGTGATCCTCCCACCTTAGTCTCCCGGGTAACTGGGACTATAGGTACACACTACCAGTCTGGCTAATTTTTTTTTTTTTTTTTTTTGTATTTTTTGTAGAGACTAGGTTTTGCCATGTTGCCCAGGCTGGCTTCTATATATATCTAAATACAATCTGACTGTGTAGTGTAAATGCTCATAACAGATACAGAATCTGATTTTCTGCCATTCCTAAACATTAAGGTTGGAAATAGTAAAAATAACATTAATATGAAGAATAGCAACATTTAGTGAGGACCTACTCAGTTCAGAGTACTATGCTAGGTACTTGAGCGGAGTAAAAATATGAACAGAAGCCTGGGCACAGTGGCTCATGTCTGTAATCCCAGCACATTGGGAGGCCGAGGCAGGCAGAACACTTGAGGCCAGGAGTTCAAGACCAGACTGGCCAACAAGATGAAACCCTGTCTCTACTTAAAAAAAATGCTGGCCGGGCGCGGTGGCTCAAGTTTGTAATCCCAGCACTTTGGGAGGCCGAGGCGGGTGGATCACGAGGTCAAGAGATTGAGACCATCCTGGTCAACATGGTGAAACCCCGTCTCTACTAAAAATACAAAAAATTAGCTGGGCATGGTGGCACGTGCCTATAATCCCAGCTACTCAGGAGGCTGAGGCAGGAGAATTGCCTGAACCTAGGAGGCGGGGGTTGCGGTGAGCCGAGATCGTGCCATTGCACTCCAGCCTGGGTAACAAGAGCGAAACTCCGTCTCAAAAAAAAAAAAAAAAAAATGCTGAGTATAGTGGCATGTACCTGTAATCTCAGCTACTCAGGAGGCTGAAGTATGAGAATTACTTGAACTCAGGAAGCAGAGGTTGCAGTGAGTTGAGATCACTCCACTGCACTCCAGCCTGGGCAATAAAACAAGACGCTGTCTCCAAAAAAAAAAAAAAAAGAAAATACTTTGTTTGTCCTTAAAACCTTAAAAGAAGTATAATGTAGTGGGAGAGATGGACTGGATCGATACACAAAAATATAAGGAGATGCTGGGCGCGGTGGCTCATGCCTGTATTCCCAGCACTTTGGGAGGCTGAGGTGGGTGGATCATAAAGTCAAGAGACTGAGATCATCCTGACCAACATGGTGAAACCCCGTCTCTACTAAAAATACAAAAATTAGCTGGGCGTGGTGGTACATGCCTATAAATCCCAGCTACTTGGGAGGCTGAGGCAGGAGAATCGCTTGAATCCAGGAGGCTGAGGTTGCAGTGAGCCAAGATCGTACCATTGCACTCCAGCCTGGGTGACAGAGCAAGACTCCATCTCAAAACAAAACAAAACGAAACAAAAAATATATATATAATATAAATATATATAAAAATCTCCACATATATATGTGCAATCTCCATATATAATATGGAGATTTCAGGAAATAAGGCAGACTAAGTTGATGTTACATGACATCACCCTTGAGAAATATAAACTTTACAACAATTATTTATGATACAATAAAAATATATAAAATATAACAGTTGAACAGTACACAACCATACAACCACATTTAAAGCAAGAAATGAAAAGTCCCTAAGTGTCAGGAATGAAAAGAAGACTCATAGCCAGGGTTCTGGGGGGAGTGCTCAGAAAGGCCTTAGAGCCAATAATATGTCATAAGAGCTAGAGTTTAACAGTGATGAAGACTGAAGAGCAGTCCCCAGGCCTCTGTATATCGGAAAGCTGGAACTGAGTTCCCTTCATTAAGTTAGGAGCCATGAGTATTGCCTCTCCATGTAACAGGAATCAGCCAACTTCACTCACATCAGTAGAGTAGCTTGTCATTTTTCTGGGCCTAAGGATGAAAAAAGAGTCATCTTTGAGAAATTAGACCCCCCAGCCTGTGACAAACATGGGTATGGAGTGCAAGTTTGCACTACATACAAGCTGTGGTAACTTTAATTCAAGTTTAATTAATAAATAAACTGGCCCAGAAATGGTGACTAGTTTATTTATTGGTCACCAATTTATTTATTGGTCAACCCATGGGGGTCTCAGCAGAGGCAAACTGGTCATTATATGCCTCTGCCATGGCTAAGGGCATGCAAGTGTCCCATAGAAATCAAGTCCTGCTGGAGATGAGTTCACAATCAAAGACTACAAACAACAAGGAAATAAGCCACTATAAGAAAGAAAACTGGCCAGGCACAGTGACTCACACCTGTAATCTCAGCACTTTGGGAAACTGAGGCAGGAGAATTGCTTGAGCCCATGAGTTCATGTTGCCCAGCCTGGGCAATATGGGGAGGCCCTGTCTCTACAAATCATTTAAAAATTAGACAGGCATGGTGGCACATGCCTTTGGTCCTAGCTACTCAGGAGGCTGAAGTGGCAGAATCACTCAAGCCAGGGGAGGTTAAGGCTGTAGTGAGCCATGATTGCACCCCTGCACTCCAGCCTGGGTAAAAAAAAGAAAGAGAGAGAGAGAGAGAAGAAGAGGGAGAGAGAGAGAGAGAGAGAGAGAGAGAGAGAGAGAGAGAGAGAGAAAACAGAGTCAGCAAAAATAATATATTGGAGAATTCAAATAAGTGTTTAGATTAAACAAAATATAAAATACTTTAAAATAAATATATTTAAAATGCTCCAAAAAATAAGGGAAAAAGTAAAATCCAAAAGGCAAGAATAAAATAAAACAGGGAGGGGGGAAGCAGAGTTGAAAAAGAGCCAAATATAATCTCTAGAAATAAAGCAATATTTAAATCAAAACAACTCAATGGAGGTTAAAATGTCGACAACACTGATGAAGAGAGAATTAATGAATTGAAAGACATATTGGAAAGTATGGTCAAGAGATCGAGACCATCCCGGTCAACATGGTGAAACCCCGTCTCTACTAAAAATACAAAAAATCAGCTGGGCATGGTGGCATGTACCTGTAATCTCAGCTACTCAGGAGGCTGAGGCAGGAGAATTGCCTGAACTCAGGAGGTGGAGGTGGCGGTGAGCCAAGATCGTGCCATTGCACTCCAGCCTGGGTAACAAGAGCGAAACTCCGTCTCAAAAAAAAAAAAAAAAAAAAAAAAAAATTATCTGGGTGTGGTGGCACAGGTCTGTAATCCTAACTACTTGAGAGGCTGAGGCAGGAGAATCGTTTGAACCTAGGAGGCAGAGGTTGTGGTGCGTTGACATTATGCCACTGCACTCCAGCCTAGGTGACAGAGCAAGATTCTGTCTCTCTGTCCAAAAAAAAAAAGCATCATGAAGAAGATGGCCAGCGGGCTTTGGTTTCTAGAGATGGAGAGCTGCCATGGCTTCTGTCCTTCTCAAGCCCAAATGTGTGAGACACTCTTGGATATTCTTAGTATGTATCCCTTTATGCTTAAGCTAGCTCGGGTTACTTTCCGTCATTTATTGCTTAATTTAATTTATTAATTAATTTATTTTTTTAGATGGAGTCTTACTCTGTCACCCAGGCTGCGATCTTGGCTCATGTAACCTCCGCCTCCCAGGTTCCAGTGATTCTCCTGCCTTGGCCTCCTGAGTAGCTGGGACTACAGGCGCTTGCCACCATGCCTGGCTAATTTTTCATATTTTTAGTAGAAATGGGGTTTCACCATGTTAGCCAGGGTGGTCTTGATCTCCTGACCTTGTGATCTGCTCACCTCAGCCTCCCAAAATGCTGAGATTACAGGCATGAGGCCACCACACCTGGCCATTTATTGCTTTATTAATATGGCTTAGTTAAGGAAGAAAATCTTCCGTAGAAAGGATCTTTTCCTAGCAATTCGTACATCTGCTAATTCAGAAGCTCTGGTTCATGGTGGCCCAAGGGCTCCAATAATGTTGGTAGGCCAGCGCATCCAAGAGCAGATACTGAACCTACCTGTCATTAGTTGGGTAGGACTGTCTTGTCTCATGCCAGATGAGTAGCTGAAGAGCTCTGACCTTGGCTTTCCCTGCCTAGCAGGTATCTGGGACTTTTACTAGACCAGAGCAAGGAGCTACACCAAAGGATCTCATTAACAATGTTGGACCAGGCAACTGGTAAACTACTCTAGGATCAAAATTGTGTTGTGAGAACCATCCAGGGAATCAGGGCAAGAATTCAGAATAAATTATTAGTATTCTGGAGCTGCATCCAGAGGGCAGGAGACACTGAAGGCACTGGCCATACTTGATCCTGTATGGTGGTATTCCTTGTGGACTTTCAGTGCACCCGATTCTGCATTCTTTCTGTATTCTCCATGTGCCATGGGTTTACCTGTTCCTGAGGGTGGTATTCCTCAGAGACCATGGATATATCTGATCCTGCAGGTGGTTTTCCAGGAAAACATTTCTGTATCTAGTTATATGGGGTAAAGTCCCTTATAGACCATAGGGCTACCTGGCCTCATCGGGAGGATCCCTGGGGTAACAGGTGTGCTTAGGCTGCTGTTTGGTGGCACTGTCTGGATGGGCACAGTATCCCCAGGGACCGCAGTCATGCCTAGTTCTAACCAGCATGGCTTCCCCATTCTTATCAAGACATTCTATATGGGAACATTTTTTTATTTTTTGAGTCAAGAGTTTCACCCTTGTTGCCCAGGCTGGAGTGCAATGATGCCATCTCAGTTCACCACAACCTTTGCCTCCCAGGTTCAAGCAATTCTTCTGCTTCAGCCTCCCAAGTAGCTGGGATTACAGGCATGCGCCACCATGCCCAGCTAATTTTGTATTTTTAGTAGAGACAGGGTTTCTCCATGTTGATCAGGCTGGTCTTGAACTCCTGACCTCAGATGATTAAGCCATCTCAGCCTCCCAAAGTGCTGGAATTACAGGCATGAGCCCCTGCGCCCAGCCTGGAACAGTCTCTCTTATTAAAAATAAAGACCACAGCCGGGCGCGGTGGCTCAAGCCTGTAATCCCAGCACTTTGGGAGGCCGAGGCGGGTGGATCACAAGGTCGAAAGTTCGAGACCATCCTGGTCAACATGGCGAAACCCCGTCTCTACTAAAAATACAAAAAAAAATTAGCTGGGCATGGTGGCGCGTGCCTGTAATCCCAGCTACTCAGGAGGCTGAGGCAGGAGAATTGCCTGAACCCAGGAGGCGGAGGTTGCGGTGAGCCGAGATCGCGCCATTGCACTCCAGCCTGGGTAACGAGAGCAAAACTCCGTCTCAAAAAAAAAAAAAAAAAAAAAAAAAGACCACTACAGAAAACTGCCAACGAATAAAGGTAGAAGTAATTACAGAGTTAGAAAATACATTATGTCGTAACCACCGTAGTCATAATTGATCCAGGCAATATTATTAGTGGATGCTAAAACCACTGACCAATAGATGCTTAGAGGACAGGATATTTGGCTGGGCATGGGGTGGCTCATGCCTGTAATCCCAGCACTTTGGGAGGCTGAGGAGGGTTGATCACCTGAGGTCAGGAGTTCAAGACCAGCCTGATCACCATGGTGAAACCCTATCTCTATTACAAAAAAAATTAGCCTGGCATAGCGGTGGGTGCTGGGTGCCTATAATCCCAGATACTTGGGAGGCTGAGGCAGGAGAATCACTTGAACATAGGAGGTGGTGGTTTCAGTGAGTCAAGATCATGCCATTGTACTCCAGCCTGGGTGACAAGAGCAAAACTCTGTCTCAGAGAGAGAGAGAGAGAGAGAGAGAGAGAAAGAGAGAGAGAGAGAGAGAGAGAGAGAGAGAGAGAGAGAGAGAGAGAGAGAGAGAGAACAGGATATTCACACAGTGTCAAAGTTTCCCCACAGATCATGTATTAATTTTAAAGGGGAAAGAACACCTTTACAATGGATAAATCTAGATACTACCTTAAAAATGATTGCCAGTAATGGAAGAAACTGACATCATGTGTCCCCGATGGGATGTGCTGAGAAGGACACGTCACTGACATGTATCCCAGCCCAGAATGTTTAGCCTGAACTTAGTCATAGGAAACATCAGACAAGTCTAAATTGCAGAACATTCTGCCTGGATTTTCCAAAACTTCTAAGTTCATGCAAGACAAAAATAAAATAAAATAAAATAAAAAATAAATAAATGCAATGCAAGATCTTGGAATGGGGTTGAGGGTAGCTATACAGGGCATTATTGAAATAATCGAAGGGTTTTGAATATGGTTTCTATATCAGATAATTCTTACATTTTCTGAAAGTGATCATTGCACTGTGTAGTATAGAAGAATGACTTTGTTCTTAACAGACATGCTGAAGAATTTAGGAGTGAAACATCCTCTATCAACAACTAACACAAATGTTTCAGAAAGAGAAAGGGAGAGACAGAGCAACTGTGGGAAATAGTTACAAAGTAGCAAATATGCCACAGAGTATATGGGTGTTCACTGAGATAATGAACAATCCTATAGGTTTAAAATGTTTCTAAATAAAAATTTGGAGAACATAAACAATTTAAAAGTGAATCCAACAACCTCTAATGAAATAATAGATTTTGTCAATGATAGTAAATGGCTGCAAAATCATGAGATAGAAAGTTGGTAGAGGGGAAAGAAAGCTGAAGGGAATTTTATAATGGATGGATCAGGTCGACAGCAATGGAACCCACTGGTTAGTCTTAATATTATGAAAAGAAAGACAACAAGAAATTATGTGGTCCTGGCATGCTGCAATAGGAAGGTCACACCACCTGTAAAATATTCTTGCAAATAAATAAATAAATAAACCTAAAGCCAAACAACTCTAGAAGCTACCAATTTAAAGGGAGAGAGAAACATGTTAAAAGATACCACAGCGGTGCAACTGGCAAAATCCAAAATGAATAAAATTCCATTGGACAAATGGCCCACAGTTTCTTTACTAAATTGCAAGAAGGAAAAAAATAAATAAAAGAAAGAAAGAAAGAAAGAAAGTGTAAACTATGGAATAAAAGAAACCTAAGAGCCACATCAAGCACACGCAATTTGTGGATCTTGATCAGAATCCAATTCAGGGAAATTTGAACAAATCGATATCTGATGAGAGTAAGAGATTATAGTTAATTTTTATTAGGTGAGATGATAGTGTTGTGGTTATGTTAAGAGTCCTTAACTTTAGGCTGGGTGCAGTGGCTCATGCCTGTAATCCCAGCACTTTGGGAGGCCAAGGTGGGCAGATCACAAGGTCAGGAGATCGAGACCATCCTGGCTAACACGTTGAAGTGAAATCCCATCTCTATTAAAAATACAAAAAATTGGGCCGGGTGCGGTGGCTCACGCCTATAATCCCAGCACTTTGGGAGGCCGAGGCGGGCAGATCACAAGGTCAAGAGATCGAGACTATCCTGGTCAACATGGTGAAACTCCATCTCTACTAAAAACACAAAAAATTAGCTGGGCGTGGTGGCACATGCCTGTAGTCCCAGCTACTCAGGAGGCTGAGGCAGGAGAATTGCTTGAACCCAGGAGGCGGAGGTTGCGGTGAGCCGAGATCGAGCCATTGCACTCCAGCCTGGGTAACAAGAGCGAAACTCCGTCTCAAAAAAAACCCAAAAACCAAAAAACAAAAAACAAAAAAATTAGCCAGGCGTGGAGGCACACGCCTATGGTCCCAGCTACTCTGGAGGCTGAGGCAGGAGAATCGCTTGAATCTGGGAGGTGGCGGTTACAGTGAACCGAGATAGCGCCACTGCACTCCAGCCTAGGTGACAGAGCGAGACTCCTTCTAAAAGCAAAACAAAACAAAAGAGTCCTTAGCGTTAACTTTTTGGAAAATATATATTGAAATATGTATGGATGAACTGACTTGAAACATGTGATTTGCTTCTAAATATTCCTGGGGGAGAGTGCAGGGAGATATAGATAAATTAAGGTCAGCTATGTGTTGATAACTGTTGAAGCTAGGTGATAAGTCTATGGAAGGTGTTTTTTTTTTTTTTTTTTTTTTTTTGGTAATATATTTTTAATTCTTCAGAATTAAAAAAAAGCTTTTAAAAATAAATAAATCTAAGTCACTTCTATATTTCCCAATATATTCTCTTGATGTAGGTTCTTCATTGTCGGAAAGAATGGCTGTCCCCTCACAAGTAGGGCATATGTGAGGTCAGACAGGGAACCCCACGGGAAGGGTGAAACCCAGGGCCACTGTGGACATCCAAATCTTCTAAGTGGAGCGCTGCTTATCCTGGGAGGGTTCTGTCTCGTGCTTTTAAAACCAGATTCTCTCCTGTCCAGGGGAGAAGCAAAATGTTCTGTTTGGGCAGCTCCCTAACTCAGCCGAGGTTAAGGAATGGGGGTTTGCAAGGGCCAGTGGGTTGGACCCAGGACAGAGGGAGGTGGTAAAATTAGACGTCTCTTTTTGTGAGGCTTTGTTCAGCTCGAGGTCTGAGATCAGAGGTCAAGGATGGAGCTGGAGGGATAGGTGCTTCACGAAGGTGGAAGTGCTCTCTCGAGACCTAAAGGGCTTTCAGAGCAGACTCTCTGGCCTTAGCGCTTTCTTCCTGGTGCTCCACGTTTCCTGTGGCGTGGAGACAGAAATTCTGACCCGTTCCTCCCGCTTCTCATCTTCATACAGCCCCAGTCATAGACCCATCTTCTTCCCATTCTGTTTCTTTTTCTTCTCTAGTTCTCTGGCCCGTTTTCACTCCTTCCCTTCTCAAGTGTCCTGTCTTTTCCACTCTTCATGCCCTGTCCTCTGCCCTACCAGCCACCCCAGTGAAGGGTCCAAGAGAAGGACAGCTTTTATGTGGCTTGTAAAATTCTATTATATCTGTATTCAAAACCTAGCAGCTGAGAAACATTGGTAATAAGCGTGTTATTAAGCGTGTAAATACACTTCCACTCCAGGGCCTCCAAGGGGCGGAGGCGAGATTCTCAGCTGGGGTATCTCCCCAGCATGAAGTGCCTTCCCACCTGGCCGCCACCCCAGATGAGGGGACCTTGAGCCTAGGCCCAGCCTCCTCCAGTCTCCAACCACCACTGTCCTGCAAAACCCAGACTCTTGGAGAAAGAGGGCGGGGGAGAGGGCCGAAGAAAAAAAACATTAGGAAAAAAACTCCCACCCAGAGAGCATTCTTTCTGCAGCACTCAGGAAAAAGGATGTCTCACAGGGGACGGGAAGGCGAAATTTTTTCACATCCAAATGGATTGCAATTTCCCTCCATTTAGCACCTGAAGGTAATTAGCTCGAAGAGACTGCCGAGTGCGAAACACGTTCACGGAACATTAACTCTCACACATTCTCCAGTTGCAGGGAATTAATAGGAAAGATTAAAGTTTAAAGAGAGCAAAATGCCATTACCTCGCCAGCCACCTCTCTCCGCGGCAGTATCCAGCCCCCGAAAACCTTCAGCCACTGCTTGGGCCTGGGGCTCAGGTCTCAGCCTCCAGCCTGGCGGGCCAGGGTGCCTGGGTGTGCACCATTCATAGTGCTAACATGTGCTCATGGGCACACACGTGTGCAAAACAGGGCAACTCTGACCCTTCCCAAGGCCAGTGCAGCCAACCCGCTTCTCGTTACCATGAAGTTTGGGGTGGACAAGGACAGATGTACCTTCATATTGGCTGACACCTGTACTTGGTGTGTGCCGAGGCCCGGGTCGGGGAAGGGTTGTATTAGGAAGGTTCATGAGCAAGAGTATGTCCTGTGATTTGGGGGTAGAGGGTGAGGTCGGCCAGCCTGGCCAGCAGTAGAAAGCTGAACGGTGGCACTCCCTTCTTGAGTGTGAATAGAGGCATCTGGGTGAGGTGATGGGGAAAGCTGCCTCCTTGCCTCCGCTCTTGTGCGACAGGCAGGACCCATGGCAACGTGTGCACACGCGCAGCCGCCCACGGTCACACGCAGATGGCCTTTGCCACTACGATTTTCTCAAAGTTTATGTAGGCTTCAAATTCAAAAGGTTTCTATGTTGCTTCAGTATTTTAGGAGAAGATGAGAGACAGAGAGAGAGAGAGAGAGAGAGAGTGAGTTGGGGGGGAGAGTATGAGGGAGAGAGAGAGGGGCAGAGGCAGGCAGGAGAGAGAGAGCTCGAGATGAAATTGAGACATGGAAGAATTTATTGCCCAGAAAATTCCATTCTGCTATCTGATTCAAAAAGTCCAGTCCCCCCAGCTTCGGAAAATCTATTTTCCACATTTTAATACCCTGCAGAACAGTCCTCATAACTCATCCGAGTGTGTTAAGCACAGTTTTATTAGATCTGAAACAAATTTTGGTGGGGAGATACTATAGGTCATTAACCATGGAGTAATTTTATCCTTGTTTCCCTAATGATGCCATAATGGCGAGCGAATTTCTTAACTAAAGACCAAAGAACATTTTGAAGGTCAGTTTCATCTGTGAGCTCCTTCAAGCGCTTCTCAGAGAAGATTGGAAAACTCGCCGATTTTTTGAAGAGTCATTAATAATGTGAAAGCTGAAAGCACCCTCCATTTGCGTTCCTGCTTTTTACCTTTTAATTTTATATCGTCCCTGCTCAGAGCCCCGCTCCCACTCCTTCACCCTCCTCTGGACCTCCCGCCTGTCTGCCCACCCCACGCAGGGAACAAGGCTGCCCGGTACCAGGTACCAGGCTGGCTGTGAGGGGCAGATGGGGGCTGCAGAAGGGAGGTGGGAGAACTGGAGAAGCCAGAGACACCCCTCTGGCCAGAGCGCCCCAGGGAGATGAGGGGCCTTTGTGATGTGTTTTGAGAGTGTGGGCACTGTGTGAGGATATTGTTGTAGGCGTGGTGTGTGTGTGGTGTGTCTGTGTGTGTGTGCATGCAAATGTGTGTTGTAGGGGATGGAGGTCTCCAGATTGCCTGCTGGCTGTGCACACACATTTTGGGGATTTAGTAGACTGTGGAGGTAGGTTCCCCCTATTGGAAGCAGGCTGGAAAAGGGGACTGAAAACCAACCCTGGGTCCAGTGTTCAGAGCCGGGTTTCAGTCCCGTTTTCCAGCCTACTTGGAAGGGCAGTGCGTCAGTTGGGGGGCTTTTGGTCTGTTGGCATTGGCAAGCATGTGGAATGCTTGAGAATATTTATAGCATGCCATGAGCCATGTGTGTGTGTCTGTGTGTGTGTATGCATGTCCTGGCGAGATCATCAAGGCAAGAGCCCCAAGGCCCGTCCCCACTAGTAAACCTCTAGACGCTAGAGATGGTGACCGTTGTCTTGTCCTACCTTTCACTCCTTGGTCCACTCACCCCCTTGTTCCTCTGGTCTGAAGCCCCTCATTTTTACCCATGTCCCTCACCTCCTAATCTCAACCGCTGGCTCTTTAGACCCCCTATTTCCATCCCAGGCACCCACCCTGGGGCCCCCGGGCCTCCATCTCCTCCTACCCATTTGATGGCTGCCATTGCGGGATGCCCAGCCGGGAGCTGTGACGGGGCAGCCCTTCTGCATGTGTGTGGGTTTGGGGAGGAGGGGACGGCGTGGTGACACTCCGTGCTCCCAGATGTGGTGGCAGCGATAATTCCAATTTTATGCCTTTGTTATGGCTTTAATCACTTTCTTTATGCGTTTTGTTCCAGCGATCAGGGAGAGACACCTGATAGGCAAAGAGGATACCAGGGGAACCATTTTTATTTGGAATGTGGTGAGAAGTCTAATTAGAATCTGAATTCTGCTGAGCCTTGAAATGGCCAGCACTTTATCCTGATCGCCTTAGATATTGTTTCGAGTCAATCATCTGTCATGGTGCGGCAGGAGAGCCTCTGCCTTCACACCACATTCCCTCCCACCGCAGGCCCCGCCGGGGCCCCCTGGGGGAGGGGAACTCGGCCCCCACTCTCATGGGGTAGGTGCCTCGTCCTCCAGGGCCCCCTGTTTTGTATGGCTTCTCTCCCTGGTGAGTTCTGTCTTTGCTGGGATGCTGCATTTGAGCTCATGGAGGATGGGGGTGCTGCAGGAAAGGGGTGCTGAAGGTCCTGAAGTAGAATTAGGAAATCTTCGCGTGGGGCCAAGCTAGTCTAAGGTACCTCCTAAATGCTCTCAGCACATCGACCACCCCCAGCCTCTCCATCAGTGGCCTTCACTTTCTCTCTCATCTCTTCACTGCCCCCTGAATATATTGTATCACTCCCACCTGCTCACCCTACCCCAAACTCACCAATCCCATTGCCAGCCCCTCCCTGACCCAGCACTGGCCATGCATTCACCTTCCATTCATTTCTCTGACTTGGCTCATTCTGGCTCTGCTGCCGGAATCCTGCTCCTAGTAGTTTTCTCCTGTTTAGGACTTCTGCCATCTGTTAAGTCCCCAGACTGGTTCCACCTCCTCCAGAAAGCCTTCCCTGACTACCTGAACCCATGGTGCGTGAGCTCCCTGAGAGGTGGGCCAGTTACAGCATGCACCCAGCCAGCAGAGGCTACACTTACTGCACACATTCTCTGCCACCAGATCTCCAGTCCTGTCATTTATCTCCCTCCTGCTTTTAAATGGTTTCGAAGTGTCCTCTCTCCTTCTTTGACTGTTTGACTGGTGTGTTTGTGTGTGTGTGCCTGCATGTGTGCATTTCCTAATCTCAAACTGCTTTGAATATGGCAAAATATGAAGTAGAAATAAATATTACTTCTTTTTTTTTTTTGATGGCGTCTCACTTTGTTGCTCAGGCTGTAGTGCAGTGGTGCAATCTCAGCTCACTGCAACCTCCACTATCCAGGTTCAAGTGATTCTCCTGCCTCAGCCTCCTGAGTAACTGGGATTACAGGCACCTGCCACCATGCCCAGCTAATTTTTGTAGTTTTAGTAGAGGTGGGGTTTCACCATGTTGACCGGGCTGGTCTCCAACTCCTGACCATAGGTGATCTGCCCGCCTCGGCCTCGCAAAGTGCTGGGACTACAGGCATGAGCCACTGCGCCTGACTTAAATATTACTCTTAATGATAATTTCCGCTCTCTAGCCGAACTGTGAGCTTCTCAAAGGCTGGCCATTTCCTCCCTGTCTCCTGCCCTCCCAATGGCCTAACTGTGAGCATGAGGATCAGGCACACAGCAGGGAGCTGTATCGTCATCTCCAGAAGGTTCCCGATCACTGAGGCTGTCTGCTTCCCCTCATCCCCTACCTCCCACCTTCCACTATACATCCCTTCTGTGTGGTAGCTACAGGCATTGTGGGAGACTGTCAGTATTTGAAGCAAGTGCTGCTTCTGGCAGGAGGAAAAGGATATGTTCTATGAACATGTCTCCATGGAATATAACCGAGATGGTTGGTGTCTCCTTGGAGGAGATCAAGGAGGTCAAGGATTCCCACAGGGTCAATGTTGTGAGTTTTTTTTTAGATAGTTGGAGTATTCAATGTCAGCTGGCTGGTCAGTGTCCCCTATGTAGCAGAATGTCTTCATTGATGGTCAGTGCTACCACCAGCCTCATGGAGGGTCACTGCCCTCTAGAGATTGTCAGTGTAGTGGCCATGCCTTATGGATGGTCCAAGGGCCATGGATAGTGGGCTTATGAATGGCCTGTAGCCAGGCCTCCCTAAGGAAAGATATTCACAGACTCAAAGAGTTCCCAGAACACCCTTCTGAACCTCCTTACCTTCCCACCCCCATCTGGACTCCACTTCAAATGCAATCCCAACTTGTTTGATCCTGGATAATCTGATTTGCTCCTTGGCTCTCCCTAGTCTCTGAGCTCTGGGCAGGGAGTGGAGTTGACTCCAGCAAGGTCTAGAAAATCCTGGGGTTCACGGCCAGGACATGAGGGTGGTTCTCTGGGGTGCATCATCAGGACCGTTCTTTCTCCCTCCCAGCAGCCCTCATCCAGAAGGCATGGCTGTACTGGTGGCACCACACTGATGGATGGAGAGAGAAGGGCTGCAGGGAGATGGTGGAAAGGGTCGAGAATTGGACTTCTTATTTACAAAGGAAGGCAGGACAGTGGCTGGAGAGACTTAGGAGCAAACTTCCTAGTGGGAAATTGCAATCTACCATTAACAACTAGGGAAAAATCAATATATCAGATGATGTGCGTATGTGCCCGTGTAACAGAGGGTCAGTAGGTGAGGGGCTCAGGCCCCTGTTAGGGAAGAAGCAGGGGCCCTGGCACTTGAGACCATACTGAGGGGGTGGAGTGTAAGGGCGGCTCATTCTCTGGCTGCTGTTTCCCCGTCTACACAAGCTGGGGGAGATCAGGCTCTGGGTCCAGGGAGCACATGTGCTGGGCAGGGGTCCCGCTGGATGGGAGGACAGAGATGCCAAAGCTAGCAAAGGCCTGGCCTCTTCCCATCTCAGACACCCTCGAGGCACTGGCCTCTCTCTGTATCCTGAGCTTGGCTGCAGCAGGGGTAGATGAAAAGGAGGAGAAACTGTTGGATAAAAAGAAATTAAAAAAAAAAAGTAAGTGAAATATTCAAACTGGAAAGTGATATTATAGAAACTGCAGCCCACGGCTCAGTGCATTCAAATTTATTCAAACTCGGTGCCTGACAGTGATGGATGCGGCAGCTTTTCCCACAATATGGAGAAGGCGCGGGGGCATTTAGGACTGCGGGTCCCCTCCGGGAGGGTGGGGGCCCACACTACTTCCCGTGCCTAGCTCCTCCTAAGTGAGAGGCAAGGTTCTGGGTCCTGTCTGCTCCCCTGCTTCCCAGCCACATTCTCTACCCCAGGGTTCTGGGATCCTGGGGACCTGGGCACCACCAGCCCAAGTGCTCGGGGTATGGCCAAGGATACCAGGGAAGAGGATGGCCAAGCATGTCTGGAGGATGACTGGACACAGGTGTGGACTGCATCAGAGAGAAGAGTGTGGTGGCGCGGTCCACAGCTAAATAAACAGCATGAACTCAACAAGCCCCGATGTGTGGAGATCTCAAGGTCTTGGGATCCCAAGACAGAGAGCAGTCCATCTCACTGATCTCCACTTTCCTCTCCAGGCCAGCTTGGCAGCTACTCCATCTAGGAAAGGGACAGGAGGGCCTCTGGGGAAACAGCAAGTCTCGGGGCTTGGTCTGAGCAGTGGGCAGGCAATGGAGAATCTGTGAATACTATGTTCTGGGGTGCCCCCTCCTCTCAGGAATGAGTTTCTGCCTCCACTCCACCCATAGTTCCCTGCACAAGGTTGCCCTGGTCTCCTGTCCAGCCTCCTGACCAACAGACCCTACATCTGATTCTCAGGCCCCATCCCATGGGAACCCTTGAGAATACCGTCACTCCCTAAAGCTCACTCCTCCCCTGGCTCCCTCGCCTTTTGCCTTCACTCACTCCTCTCTCATCTCTAACACTCCTTCTCTGTCTTTTTTGCAGCCCACGAACTCCCCCAGGTATGGATAGAGTGCAAAGCTTCAGCTTCAGCTCTCTGCTGTCCCTTCCCTGCAGAATCTCAGGAGATCTCATACTCCAACCCCTTCAGCAGGTGATGGAAACATCTACCTCTAATTCCAAGCTTCTCTTGAGCTCTAAGCCTGCAATTCAGGCAATGCAAGGCTAACCTGTGGGAAAGCGAGCTCATAACTCTCTCCTAAAACCAGCAACAACTTGTGACTCCCCTATTTTGTTAATAGCCCTGTCACTGACCATTGACCCTCACAGGACTCTTGGAGCCTCTATCTCCTTCCTGGTCCTCATCCCTAACTTCCATCAATGAACAAGTTTTTTTTTTTTTTTTTTTTTTGAGACGGAGTTTCACTCTTGTTACCCAGGCTGGAGTGCAATGGCGCGATCTCGGCTCACCGCAACCTCCGCCTCCTGGGTTCAGGCAATTCTCCTGCCTCAGCCTCCTGAGTAGCTGGGATTACAGGCACGCGCCACCATGCCCAGCTATTTTTTTGTATTTTTAGTAAAGACGGGGTTTCACCATGTTGACCAGGCTGGTCTCGATCTCTCGACCTCGTGATCCACCCGCCTCGGCCTCCCAAAGTGCTGGGATTACAGGCTTGAGCCACCGCGCCCGGCCCATGAACAAGTTTCAGACATACTTCCTGATGCCTTTTGCACCCACCTTTCCTCACCGTCACCGCCACCCCCATGAAGGTCCTTATGGCTCTCCTAGGTCACTTCAATTCAACCAACAAACTCCTATTGAGTGCCTTTGGTTGAATTGGCACTTCAACCAGATCAGGCATCTTCCTCTGCCTTTCAGTTTTCCTGTCTCCAATTGTTCTACACACTGCTGCCACAATAACGCTCCTAAAGCACAGCTCTGATCGCGTCACTCCCCTGCTCAAACACCTTCAGTGGCTCCCCATTGCCTGCTATAGAACGTACAAACTCCTTATTCTGATATTCAGGTCCTTTTGTTATCTGGCCCCTGCCCACCCCACTCTCCAAGCCTTCCCATTACTCTCCTCTGTGCTTATATTTGCCAGCTAAATTGGACTCAGAGTGGTTCCCTGAACATTCCCCACCCAGTGCCTCCCCACCTATGAGCATTCACTCATGTCCTTCCTCTGCCTGTGACAATCTCCTTCTGGAATGGCATCACCTTCCAAAACCCCAACTCCTCTCTGCCCACCGATATTTTATTCCTCTGCAAGTCCTGATTCAAGGAAAGCCATCTTGTGAATATTACCTATAAATGCGCACAAGGTGCCTGCTGGCTACCGTAATTATTACTATTATTGTTCTCCCCCATTCAGCAGTGGTTCCTCTTTTCCAGAAACCTTCCTTCCCTCTCTATAGCGTTCCTGGCTCCTGGCATGGCTGTCCTAACTGCTATTGCTTGTATGCCTGCCCTCTAGCTTTCTTGAACTATAAACTTCAGGACTGAATAATGTTTGTTTGGATGGCCCTTGGCCCCTAGCCCAGGATCCTCAATAAACACTTGTTGAATAAGTGAATGAAGGAGTGAGTGAATGAACAAATACACCTTAACTTGCTAGGACATGGCTACGTGACACAGACTTGGCTCTCCTGAGCATCCTGTTCTGGACAGTGACCACCTAAGAGTTCCCTGTCATTACGCCTGGCACTCCTGACATGTGTCCAGGTGAGCTGGGACGCGTGTGTGCAGGCTGTATGACAGGTGTGTCATCCCTCCAGAGCGAGAGGGGAGTGTGGCAGAGTTCAGACTTCCCAACTCATCAATCAAAGGGCACTTACTGACAGCTCCTGAGAGCCAGCTCTGGGCTCTGCTGGTGGCGTGGGGGATGAGCAGGAGATGAGAGTTGCCCTCGGGGGGCTCCCAGTCTCGCTGCTCCTTGCAGATAGGGCCTGCTTCTCCTGTGACTCTCAGACTATGGGAACTCAAAGAACTGCCGCAGTCACTGATGGGCAAGCTGATGCACTGGACCACCTCTTTTCTCCCAGCTGCCTGGCAATGCTACTTAATCCAGGAATGGCTCTTTTACCCTTTTGGTCTAGATTGACTGCCCTATCCAGACTTGGGATCCCCTGTTGCCTCCTGCAGAATTCTTTGTTACAGAGCCCAAAACCACAGAGCAGAAAGTCACTAAATGGATGGGTGGATGGAAGCCGTGGTTAGCTGACTAAATAAAGAAGCAACTTAGCGAATAACTGGAAGAACCAAGTGCTAACTGAGCTCATAGGTACAAAGAACACTAGTTAGCATTTACCGAGCACCTGCTATGTACCAGGCATGGTGCTAAATCCTTTACTGGATGCACTCATCTACTCTTCCCTTTACCCTTAGTAGGAACCATCATTATCCCATTGAAGAAGAGGAAACTGAGGCCCCGGCAGGTGAAATAACCTGTGTGAGCACACCTGGCTTATCAGTGGCAGAACCTTGGTTCCTAACCTAAGCAAAATTTCACTCTGGGCCTCCTCGAAACTCTGCCTTGTCCTTGAGTGACCTCTTGCCGGGCATGTGCGATGATGAGGGACCTCTTCCAGGCTGAGGGTCCTTCCTTCCTTCCTTCCTTCCTTCCTTCCTTCCTTCCTTCTCTTTCTTTCTCTCTCTTTCTCTATCTCTTTCACTCTTTCTTTCTTTCTCTCTTTCTCTTTTTCTTTCGACGGAGTTTGGAGTTTGGCTCTTGTTGCCCACACTAGAGTGCAAAGGTGCGATCTCGGCTCACCTCCGCCTCCCAGGTTCAGCCTCCCGCGTAGCTGGGACTACGGGCGCCCGCCACCATGTCCAGCTAATTTTTGGTATTTTTAGTAGAGACAGGGTTCCACTACGTTGGCCAGGCTGGTCTGAAACGCCTGACCTCAGGCGATCCACCCGCCTCGGCTTCCCAAAGTGCTGGGATTACAGGCGTGAGCTAACGCATCTGGCCAGGCTCAAGGTCTTTACTCCTCTTTTTTTGGTCCCCTTGGCGAAGTTCAGAAGAGGTCGGGCGAGAGTCTTTGTTTCCCCAGAAGGGGACTCCCCAGTCCCCTTAGCCCCTGTCCCTTTGAGGATGGGGCGGCGCTCCCCGGGCCTCTGCTGAGGGGTCCTGGCGAAGGGGCCACTATCGGCTCTGGGGACGCCCCCGCTCCGGCCCCCGTCCGGCCCCTCCCTGGCGGCCAGA
This sequence comes from Saimiri boliviensis, assembly GCF_048565385.1. NCBI lineage: Eukaryota > Metazoa > Chordata > Mammalia > Primates > Cebidae > Saimiri > Saimiri boliviensis. Next base: position 85,199,787 of record NC_133460.1, read on the forward strand.
TACCAACAAGCGCGCTAAACTCCCGGAGATTTACAGCGGGCGGCGGGGCGGCGGGGCGGCCGCCGGTGAGATATCTCCAAACAGCGCACTAACCACTTTCCATTTTATACCTCACCAGCTTTATAGCATCTTAAGGATTTCTGTGCACGGCTGGCTTCCCGCCCAGGGAAAAAACCCAGCCTTGTAAATAAATACTAAATATATATGAACAGAGACGACAGCGAGCAATGCGGAGGAGGGGAAGGGGCTGGGGGGCAGCGGGGGGCTGGTGGGGTGGCGGGGGGTGGCGGGGGGTGGGTGGGCAGCAGCCCCAGGCCGGTGACCGATGGGGAGGACAGGGAGGCGGGGATATATTGGGGTGTCTGAGACAAAGGCGACACTGAGAAACCAGTTGACAGCAGAGTGAGGGAAACTGAGCCAGCGACAGAAGTAGAGACAGAGAAAAACAGAGAGATGGAGGCTGAGTGGAAGTGCTCCACACAGTCAGTCCTGGGGTGTGTGTGTGTGCGCGCACTTGCATGTATAGGGAGTACTGTTTATTAAAGCTTAACCAGAAGCTTCTCCCAACCCTCCCACCCATCCCTCCCACAGTTGTCAGGGGACTGGGATCCAGGGATGGGCTACCCCGCTCTGTGTGTGTGTGTGTGTGTGTGTGTGTGTGTGTGTGTGTGATGGTTTGTATGTAGGGGGGTGTGGCAAGGACTATGTCATGATGTGCTGCTACAAGGAAAGAGTGTGTGTTTGAAAATGTGTGTGTCCTGGGGTTTGGGGGTACTTGGTGTGGGTGGAACTGTACCACCCTGGCACCGGTGGCATTGGGGTGTGGGTGGGCAAGTGGGCTGAATGTGGTATGTGCAGGGTGGGTCTGGGTTAGGATACACTGGGAGTGCAAGGAGGCAGGTGAGTTCTGGAGTGTGTGCAGCTTTGAGATAGAAGGTGGAAGGCTGAGCAAGGCATAGGTGGTCAGGTGCCTTTGAGTGTCGTGGGGTGGGCAGGGGCCAGGGGAGAGATGAGTCAGGAGGGCCTTCTCTCAAGATGGGCCTTCGAAGGACTACCTGAAAGCAAGTGTCCCTTTGCATCCTGAGTGTCAGGGTTAGGTTTTGGGGTGATGCCAGGCAGCCTCACCTCCTCCTCCCCATCCTCCCTCCCTGAGTCTTTCCAGAGATTCTGGAATTTTGTCTGTGGTCCTGTGGGGAGGGTCCTGGTGCTGACTGAGCCCCCGCACTAGCCCTGCCCCAGCTCTGAGGTCTCTGGACAGGAGCCAGAGTTGAATTGGGGGGCAGGAGGGACCATCCTTTCCCTTCTCAGGGGACCCAGCGATCCCTTCTCCTTCCCCCCTTGTCTTCGATATTAAGTATTCAAACCTCATTTACATCCTTATTTTTCAATTTGCTGCCACAGTAGTTTAATTTATTCGATATAATTTCTTTTTCTGAGGGGACATTAATCATTGCCCTGTGCTTTTGGGCGCCCGTGGGATCTCTGCGTGTATATGTGTGTGTGCGTGCGCATCTGTGCCTGTGTGTGTACGATCTGTGTGTTGGGGACCTGTGTGTATCTGTGAGTGTGCATGTGCATCCATGTGTGTCTGTGTGTCAGTGAGGCACCACGTGGTCTGTTTGTGTGTGTTGTGTGTGGCAGATGTGGGTCTTTGTTGGGAGGGTTGGGGGGTGTGTGTGGAGGGGAGGGTGATGTGAGTGTGCTAACCTGGTCAAGTCCTCTTATTCGGAATCCTCCTGGCCCTTCCAGGATATCAACCAGGAGGGGAGGTGGCAGAGTCACTGGGAGACAGGAGATCACTGTCACACCAGTTCTGGCCTCTCTTGGATGGAACTGCAGGCCAGTTTCAGGACTCCCCCCTACCCCAGGGCCATCTTGAGGTGGGCTCCTCCCACAAGGGTGGGTTTCTCTCATTGTCCCCTGCTGGGTCTAGCTGTTTTTCCTTTCCTGAGAGTGTGCCCTGGGTAGTTGTAGCTAGAAATGTTCTAGAGTCCATGGTCTTTCAAGAAGGTGAGAAAGACCAAGAGGCAAAGATAGATACAGAGATGGAGAAAGACAGGGAGGAGCAAGGCCGTCCGTAGCAGGGGAAGAAAGAAAGAGGGAGGAAGAGGGGCAGAGAATGATGGAAAGAGGAGCGGGAGAGAGGGAGAAGTGAGTGAGCCAGCAGCGTCTCAGCCCATAAAGTCCCTGGAATGGGAGGAAGGGGCGAGGGAGACTCTCACATCAGCTTGGGCGATCAGGCTCAGCGCAGCGTGAGGGCGGGGGCAAAGGGCTAGGGCTGCTTTTCTTCCAGGAGCTGAGATGAGTGAAGGGACTTGGGGGAGGCTTGTTTAGAGAGAAGAGGCAAGAGGAAGGGGTAAGCGGGAGGGAGGGAGGGAGGGAGGGAGGGAGGGAGGGAGGGAGGGAGAAAACCCCTCCTCCCCTCCTGGTGATATAATTCAGGGGAATGACTGAAAGGAACATTTCCGAGGCCGTTTAAGGATGGGAGAGGCAGCTCTCCAATGCTTACTCCCCTCCCATCAGCTCTCCCCTCCCCACTCTCAGGGTATCTGGGCAAGTCCACATCTTTCTGAGACCCTCTTTTGGTCCCCAGCCCCAGAAGTTCTGTTTTCCTTCTCTGGCACATTCCTGGGGTCGCCTTTTCTCCCCGAGGGTGGGGCTTGGGAGCGACGGGGCAGGGATCGATGGGCAGGCCCCCAGCATTCCAGGTGCTGTGCTGGGATTGCACCTGTGGCATCTCATTTAGTCAACGCATCAACTCCTTGGGGTAAGAATCAGTCTCCCCACTTTGGTGAGGCGGAAAGGAGAGGTCAGGGACTTGCCTAAGGTCAGGATTTAAGTCAGATCCACCTGTGGCTGAGTGCCACGCTGTTCCCATTTCCCTCTGCTGCCTGCTGTCCTGGCCACCACACAGGCACATGCCTACTTCCACACAAAGCAGGATCCAGGACCCAAGGCTAAAGTGGAGGGGCAGGAATCCGAAGGCTGGAGGGATCTCCTGCACCTGTTCTTCCAGCTTCGCCACCCAGCTGTGAGCACTTTGCCCTAGAGAAGAGCTGTCTGCTCCACTGCCTTCAGGCGTGAAGAAGGCCCAGGCACTGACAGCCACCCGGCCCCTTTTGGACCCCCCCTTCCCTTTCATCCAGGATCCGGAGGCAGCTTCAGGGCCCCTTCTAGAAGGTGGCAGCCAAACCCTCAGACTCAGGTATGTGCTGGCTCTGTCCTGCGGTCTGGTTTCTGCTTCCAGGACGTGCATTGGTATCAAACCCAGCTTCAAACAGCTATGACCTCCCATTTTAGCTTCATCCAGACAGTGGCCTGATGCCCAGGGTTTAGAAGTGGAAGCTTCTTTCTTTTGGTCTAAAATTCTGCAAAATGGACGTCATGGGACCATTCAGGTACCCACCCCAGCACTGAGCCTCCAAACACCTGAGTATTTTGAATTCTACAAATTTCTATATGTTAATAGCAAATGTCCAAACATCTGAATACCCAAGGCTTCTGACATCCAAACACTTGAGTGCACAGGTCATGGAGCACGTAGGAGCTATTGATGGAGTATCCAGAGGTGGAAATCCGAGATGGACTCGGGGTGGGGAAGGAGCTCTGTTTTTCTGGTTCCCTCCTGGTTCCCTCCAATCCTCCTGACCTCTTACAGAGGCCGCTCTGCCTTCCTCATCATCCAGGAGTTTGGTTTAGTCATCACCTCCAGCCCTCAGCACAGACACGGCATACAGAAACCAGCACCCACTTGGGTCAATAACAACTGGGTCATCACGACAGGGGGTCTCTGGGCATTCGGGGGATGGGGACAAGGGGACAGGCCTGGGGCCGAGCAGAAGGTAGTGTGTTCATTTGAATAATGGGCAAAATCAAATTAATTCTACATTAAATAGTTGTGAATAAAGGGTTGAAGTCAGCAGTTTCAAACTTGTTTTCCTTAATTACTTTCCGTGTTTAATGTCATTAAGAAGATTAAAAATTCATTAACAAGAGTACTAAAGTGGCAAATCAGGAACGCGATCACTCCAGGTTAGAAACTCCGCCGAGGCCGCACTGCGAGTCTTCTGCAGGGGGGCGTGGGTGGGGAGGCGAGAGGGTGGGGGACAGACACATTCACATTTACACAGAGAGGCAGCAGCAACATCAACACACATCACACAGGCACACATGCATCTTCTGCTTGTCCACACCCAGGACTTCTGAGATTGTGGGAGACAGTGGATTCAAGTCTGTCGCTAATCACACGACCCCTCTTCTAAGAAAGGGAAATAAAGTTCCAACTCCTGTGACAGGCGATATATTACCGCAGGAATACTGTCTGCCTGGCGATCTCGGAGCTCACGTTCCTGTGTCCTGGTCACCCCTCTGTGTGTCACTACCTCCCTTTCCCTCCCTTCCAACACTCAAGGGCCCTCCCAGGGCAAACCTGATCAGTTTCCTGGGAGGAGCTGCTGTCTTTGAGGATTAATTATCGTGGAAAAGGATCCCTTTTGTCTCCTTAGCTTGTGGGGAAAGGGGACGAAGGTGGGGAGGGGTCACGTTTCCTCCAGGGATGAGGAGCAGGGAGACAAAGGATACCCTGGTCAGGGCGAGGGTAGGGCCGAAGCACACGGGGAAGCGGGACACACAAGTGTCCTGGTGTTCGAACCAGACCTCTATCCAACTGCACAGCCCCCATCCCAGAGCGCCTCCATCTCTCAACACCTCGCCCTCTCACTCGGCTGACCCCCTTCCTCCCAAACTCCAGACTTCACCCGGCTTTCGAGGTGAAAGGCCCATCTGTGGGCACAACGTTCGTCCATGTAGCTGTCACAATCTCTCTACCTCCATTTCCTTCTTTTTCTCTAGGCATCCCTGCATTAGGTCCCTATGGGTGTTTAGGTCACCTTTGGTACATCTGTGCCTTTGGGGCAGTGGGACTATGGGTCAGGTGGCTATGTTGGTGGCTGAGTGTGTGACTATGTGGTGTGTCCGTGTGTGTCCGTGTGCATGCAACTATACCTGTGTCTGTGTGTGACTAAGTGAGAAGGGCCATGATCACAACTTGAGAATGCCATGTTAATCATAAACAAAGGCCGCTGGAGAAGCCTGTGAGAGTTCCATTAGAATGAGCCTTTTTCGGGCCGGGCGCGGTGGCTCAAGCCTGTAATCCCAGCACTTTGGGAGGCCGAGGCGGGTGGATCACAAGGTCGAGAGATCGAGACCATCCTGGTCAACATGGTGAAACCCCGTCTCTACTAAAAATACAAAAAATTAGCTGGGCACGGTGGTGCGTGCCTGTAATCCCAGCTACTCGGGAGGCTGAGGCAGGAGAATTGCCTGAACCCAGGAGGCGGAGGTTGCGGTGAGCCGAGATCGCGCCATTGCACTCCAGCCTGGGTAACAAGAGCGAAACTCCGTCTCAAAAAAAAAAAAAAAAAAAGAATGAGCCTTTTTCTTTCTTCTTGTTTGTGTTTTTTGAGACAGAATTTTGCTCTTGTTGCCCAGGCTGGAGTGCAGTGGCATGATCTCGGCTCACCGCAACCTCTGCCTCCTGGGTTCAAGCGATTCTTCTGCCTCAGCCTCCCAAGTAGCGGGGATTACAGGCACGCGCCACCGTGCCCTGCCAATTTTGTATTTTTAGTAGAGATGGCATTTCTCCATATTGGTCAGGCTGTCTTGAACTCCCGACCTCAGGTGATCTGCCCGCCTTGGCCAAGGCGCCGGCCCTTTTATTTTTTTGATGGGAAAACCAAACTCTAAGAAGATGAACTTCTACACTCATAAATAGACTCAAGGGAAATAAAAACATAGGTCCACATTAAAACTTGTACAGGGATGTTCATAGCAGTGTTGTTCAGGATTGCCAAAAAGTGAAAACAACTCAAATGTCCATCAGCTGACAAATGCACACATAAAATGTGGTATATCTATAAAATTGAATATTAGTCCATTGCCGTAACAAGGAATGAAATACTGATTCATGCTGCAACACAGATGACTATTGAAAACATGTTAAATGAGAGAAGCCAGTCACCAAAAAAACACATAGTGTTTTGCAAATAAATAGAGACAGAAAATCAATAAGAGGTTGCTTAGGGCTGGGCAGGGGGCGTTGGGGAAAAAGGGTGACTGGTAATGGGAATGGGGTTTCTGGGGGTGATTAAAATGTTCTAAAATGTATTGTGGTAATGGTTGCATGACCCTGTGAATATACTAAAAACCATCGACTTGTACACGTTGAATAGGTGAATTGTATAGTATGTGAGTTAGATTTTTTTTTTTTTTTTTTGAGATGGAGTCTCACTCTGTCGCCCAGGCTGGAGTGCAGTGGTGCAATCTTGGCTCACTGCAACCTCTGCCTCCCAGGTTCAAGCAATTCTCTGGCTTAGCCTCCTAAGTAGCTGGGATTGCAGGTGCCCACCACCATGCCTGGCTAATTTTTTTTTTTTTTTGAGACAGAGTGTTGCTCTGTCACCCAGGCTGCAGTGGCATGATCTCAGCTCACTGCAACCTCTGCCTCCTGGGTTCAAGTGATTCTCCTGCCTCAGCCTCCTGAGTAGCTGGGATTACAAGTGTGTGCCACCACACCCAACTAATTTTTTATGTTTTAGTAGAGACAGGGTTTCACCATGTTGGTCAGGCTGGTCTCCAACTCCTGACCTTGTGATCTGTCCACCTCGGCCTCCCAAAGTGCTGGGATTAGAGGCGTAAGCCACTGTGGCTGGCCCATGAGTTATAGCTTAATAAAGCTGTCATTGAACAAAAATTGAAGTGGCTTGCTCAAGGTCCCACAGCGAGTGACAGGAAGAGCTGGTACTAGAACCAGACACCTTGACTCTACGTTCTGTGTTCTTTCCATGAGCCCTAAGATGCCTCAAAAATGTTGCCATGGAGGCTTGAAGGCCAAGTCCTGAAGTGTGTGTGGGTGTCCACATGGCATGATGAAGCTTTTCTGTAGGGTTGTCAAGTTTCTACCTGGAATAGTGTGTCTGTTTTCGTGTGTGCCCATATTGGTGTGTGGCTTCAGCAGCTCTGTGGCCTGCACACCTATACGTGGGCCCACGCATCTCTCTACCGTGAGTGTTTGTGTCTGCCCAGATGCATGTCTGGGCTGCCCCTGCATCTCTGCTCATTGGCTGGGCCTCTGTTTGTCTGCATTTGTTTGTAAGTATATCTGGGCATGCCCATGTCTCAATGTCAGTCTGCATGTCTGTGTCCGTGAAGTCATGTGACTTCATGGGGGTCTGTGTTCATGTATGGCAGTGTTTCTGCTTGTATGTGTCTCAGTGAGTGCCTGTGCATTGCTTGATGTGTTGGCCTGTCAATCTGGGTTCACCTACCTTCATCTCTGGGTCTTTACATATACCCTCAGGATGTGTCCACACAGGCCCATCTGTGGGGCCCAGGTAGTGGAGCCCATGGACCTGTCCATCTGAATCTATGTGTCTGAGCCCCTCCTCCAGGCACCAGCCCCAGAAGGTGCCTGCCTCCCCACCCCCGCCTCTGACAGCCGTGGAGAGAGCCGAGAGAGCGTCACAGTAAATTCATGGCTGCCTGGCTGGGAAACAGGCGGCTGCAATGGAAAGGAAGCGTGGATTTGCATATTGAATTAAAATTAAGAGCTAATTATGCAAATAAATTATGACATTTGGCAGGAGAATTTGCTTCAAGATCATTTATTACGTTCTTTTTATAACAGTGTGAGCATTTAACGGTCAAAGACAATATTTTAAGGGAAAATTAACGCAAGATTATTAACCTAAAAACAATTCCACGTTAATGAGATGGTGAGCTGGTCCCCCCCACACACCTGGGCAGGTCTATGCCTAGGCTGGGAAGGCCTTTTTCTTCTCCTCTCCTTCCTTGCTCCCATCTGCAGCGGGGACGGGGGCTGGCAGGGGGCTAGGAAGGCAGAGGGAGACTCTGGGGTTTGTATCTTCTTACCTGGGGAGGCTATATCTGAACTGAAACCCCCACTTGGGACCAGAACTCTGGGCTGAGTTCAGGAGGCCACGAAGAAGATGATCTAAGGTCCCGTTCCCAGAGACCCCTAGTGTGAGGATGACGAATGTGGCCCTGGCCTGGGGGAGCCCGGCTCTAAGGAGGAATACCGATCCCCACCCTAGAAATGACCTGCCAATACCAGTTAGGCTGGAAGCTGGAAAGCAGAGTTTAAAAGGCCTGGGTATACCCCGCCCCCGGCAGCTCCCATCCCATCCTCCCAGGTTGCAGAACCCCCAATTCCCTGGCATTCGAGGCTCTGGGCGCTCAGGGCTCTGAGCTCTCCGCCTTTCCAGGCCCCGTTGTCTCTCCATTTTCCCATTACCTGAATCTATCAGCCTAGCTTTCCTTTTTTGGGGGGTGGCAAGTAAAGGAGACCCTAATAATCTGGGTTTCCCTGGGATCCTCAATCCATCCTGCATCAAGCAGTTGACCCCATAGAGGGTAGTGGGCAGTGTTCTCTCCAGGCCCCACTCTTCTCCCTCTGCTAAGGCCTGAATGTTGGTGCACCCCCAGATTCCCATATTGGAACCTAATAGCCAATGTGCTGGTATTAAGAGGTGGGGCCTTGGGAAGTGATGAGATCACTAAGGCTCTCCCCTCATGAACTCAGGCACTTATGAAGGAACATAACGGAGCTGTTTATCTCTTTTCCTCTTCTGCCAAGTGAGGACGCAGCAAGAGGCACAGGAAGGAGAGACCGGGCCTTTACCAGACTCTCACTCTGCTGGCACCTTGATTTTGAACTCCCCAGCCTCCAGAATGGTGAGCAATACATTTCTGTTGTTTATAAATTACCCAATCTTGGGGTCGGGTGTGATGGCTCATGCCTGTAATTCCAGTAGTTTGGAGGCCAAGGTGGACGGATCACTTGAGGCCAGGAGTTCGAGACCAGCCTGGCCAACCTGGTGAAACCCCATCTCTACTAAAAATACAAAAATTAGCTGGGCTTTGTGGCAGGTGCCTGTAATTCCAGCTACTTAGGAGGCTGAGGCAGGAGAATCTCTTGAACTCAGGAGGTAGAAGTTGCAGTGAGCCGAGATTGCACTGCTACACTCCAGCCTGGATGACAGAGCAAGACTCTGTCTCAAAAAGTAACAATAATCATAAATTAAATAAATAAATAAATAAATAAATAAATAACTCAGTCGCAGGGATTGTGATAGCAGCCTGGATGGACTAAAGCAGCCTCCCTGTATGTGTGTGTTTGTGTGTATATGTGTGTGTGGCGGGGGGGCGGTGGCGGAGGGCGGGCGGCATCTGCTCTACCTGATTCCTATGCTTGCTCTGTGGTCTACAGGCTCTTTTAGGGCAGACTTGTCTGCAGAGTGGGCCTGTAGAAGGAATCCTATGGTCCACTGGGTGAAAGCTTTGAGTTTCCCAAAGCCCCTGCTCTGATGCAGTCATACACCCTGAGAGGTAAGATGCTGTCACCTGTTATCACTGGATGCCAGTATTTGGTTCTAGTTCCTCCTGGAGTAGCAGAGAAAGCCATTGCCCGCCTTAGATTACACAGCCAGGCCTAGCATTTCATTTGACCAGATATCCTTGGGCAGAGCAGGGTAGCATAAACAACTATGGCTTGGATTCAGGAGATCCTCAGACTCAGCAGTCCTGAGGGCACATCCTTTCTCTGCCATTAACTGGCAGGGCATATTGCCCCTGGCTGGTGGCCTGCCCTTCCAGATCTGTTCCCACCCTTTTCCACCCTGCTGTGGCCCTGGGAGGCTGGCCTGCACCATCCGCATCAGCTGGCTGGCTCCCTTGGGATTGAAATCGATGCACAGGAGGCAGCTTCTTTAGCTCCTCCTCTTCCAGGTGGTTGCAGATTAGCTGCATTTCCCCCATAAAGGCCACAGCTCTCCAGAACTCTCCATACAGAGCTCTCTCCTGGTTATGGTAACTTTTCTCCATTCATCTTTGTCTCTTTTATTCCTGGTTTGGCCATGGCTTCCCACTGTTACTAGCCCCGGGACACTCTTCCATCACTTGTACTCTTCCTAATCCTTGTCCGTACCTTTGGAAATAGTTGTTTTATTAAACTCTTCTCAGATGACCCGATAGGGTAGGGCATGCTTCCTGCCAAAAAAGCTCCTCTATTTCCTCATCTGTAAAACAGGGATGGTAATATACACCTGACAAGTTATTGGTACATTTCCAGTGAGAAAGTGTTTCAAGGTGCTTTGTAATTTACACGTCACAAGTCCAAACGCTTGTTTCCGGGGAGAAACTAGACCAGGAATTAGGCTGGTATCGAATGCATCTCTGCTAAGAAGCTTCTGCGTGACCTTGGGTCAGCCACCAGCCTTCTCTGAACGTGTTTGCTCATTGAGAACAAACAAGAGCTAAACTCCTAACTTTAAGGTCCAGCTGTAGAAAGTGATGATTTTATGATCACTTAGCTGTTGAGCAAAGAGGGGCGAAATGGCTTACTCAAGGTCATACGGCAGGTTCCTGGTCACCTGCCTGAGAGTCTGTCTGGGCCACAGAGCCTGGTTGGGGTCTCACCGTTGGACCTTGGAGACTTTGGTGGATTTGACAGACCTGGTCAAGGTGCCCAGGCAGGAGGCCTGTCCCCCATCCCAGCGGCTGGCTCTGCCTCCCAGGGCAGGGCGGACTCTCCCCTAGAGAGAGAGGGTGGGATTATTAATAATAATGCTAATAAGAGAGAAAACAAAGCCGGCAGGGCCTAAGCATTTTTTAAATAAAGAAATTTCCCTCATCTTGTGGTTAATTTAAAAGGTTTATTTCTTGAAATGAATCCTCTTCATCAAACCCCCCGATCCTTGAAGATCGGAGGCGACTGCGAGTGCCGGTAATGAATTGATTTGTAACATGAGCGACACGGCGCCCTCCCGCCCGTGCCCACTGCGGGCCCTTAATCTACGGTGTTTAAGGAGAAATGAGCTTCTCTGTCTCTCGGCCTGAAACCCAGCACTAGGCAGTGGAGCCAGCTGCCAATGGCCAGGCCCAGGCCCAGGCCCGGTGGATGCCCCCTCCAGCAAGGGTCCCTCTAGCAGACCACCCTTCCCACCTCCCAGCACCTCTCTCCCCTCCTTTAACAGGGAAGTTGAAAGAGTCCCATATGCCAGTGCCACCCTCCACTAACCTGAGCCATCCACAGACACACAACACACCTAACCTAATCCATAGACACACAACACACCCACACAGCTACACCAACCCATAATCAAACCATATTTGCATTTACCCACACAATCCTACAAAGTCATGTAAACAGTCTCCCTTGGGCATCAGATTCAGAAATATAATTACACAAATCACTCACACCTGCTAACATAAGGCTTTCAGTCACAGAAGTGTGTACAGATGCACAGGAGCACACACCCTCTACAGACCCATACTTTCTAGACATGACAATTAATGTGTGCATATTTAGCACATTGTGTGGAGGTGGGGCAGCAGCATGGCACAGAAGGAGCATGGGCTTCCAGCCACAGAAGCTGGGTCTTTGAATCTAAGTCTCACATGTCTGATCTCACCTTCCTGTCTCAATTTCTCTAACTGTAGAATGGGGGGCAACAATATCTCCCTCATAGGATTCCTGTGAAGACAACATTGTATAATATATGCAAAGCTCCTTTTTTTTGTTTGTTTGAGATGGAGTCTCACTCTGTCACCCAGGCTGGAGTGCAGTGACGTGATCTCAGCTCACTGCAACCTCCACCTTCAGGGTTCAAGTGATCCTCCTGCCTCAGCCTCCTGAGTAACTGGAATTACAGGCATGCACCAACACACCCAGCTAATCTTTTTTTTTTTAGTTTTCATTAGAGGCGGGTTTCACCATGTTGACCAGGCTTGTCTCAGACTCCTCAGGTGATCTGCCCACTTTGTCCTCCCAAAGTGCTGGGATTGCAGGTGTGAGCCACTGCACCGAGCCATAAAGCTCCTTTTAAACTGATAAATTTATGGCTGGCCACAGTGGCTTGTGCTTATAATCCCAGCTACTTGGGAGGCTGAGGCAGGAGGATTGTTTGAGCCCAGGAGTTCAAGACCCCATCTCTAAAAATTAAAATGGAAATAAATTAGCCAAATGAGGTAGTGCACACCTGTAGACAAAGATACTTGGGAGACTGAGGCTGAGGCAGGAGAATTGCTTGAGCCCAGGAGTTTGAGGCTGTAGCGAGCTATGATTACACCAACTCACTCCAGCTTTTTTTGGGCAACAGAGCGAGACTCCATCTCTAAAAAAAAAAGAAAAAGTCTAAACTGTTAGCTTCATGAAGGCAAGGACCTTCATGAATGAAATAATGTATTTGAGTATTTTAATAGAGCTTTAGCATAGAGTAGGTGCCTAACAAAGGCTAGGTCATATTGTACTCATCATCTAATACTGTATTCCCCCAAACTACTGTAGTGTATATTTAGTATACACAGCTACTTTGGTATACATTTTTAAATAAATACATGCTGTTATGCCTAGCACGTAGTCTGAGTAATGGAATGGTAATTATGAAAAAGAGGGAGGAGGAGAAATAATTACCACTTAGTGCAATGTGCCAAACACCGTGCTAAATGGATACGGTATGTTATTTTATTCAATCTTTACAGCAGTCCTGTGAGATTGTTTCAATATATACCATTTTGCAAATGAAGAAATTGGGGCCCAGAGAGGTTAAGTGACTTGCTTAAGATCACACAGTCAGTAAGTGGAGGAGAGTGGATTTGAACCCAGGTAGCCTGACGCCAGAGCTTGCTTAGGTTGTGAGTAATGCTAAAAAAAAAAAAAAAAAAAAAATGTATGTGACCATCCTGGCCCTTAAGGAGGACTCTTCTGTCCATGCGACAAAGCCAGTTTCACCTTGAGGGGAGGCTTTCTTGAAAGTGACCTTGAAGGTCTGACTGATACTCTCAAAGTCATAAGCCAGAGGCTTGAAGACATCTCTGGTGGCAGGTCTGTGCCAGCTCTGGGTGTCTTTCAGGTCAGTCACCTGCCCTAGTGTGGGCAAAACCTCCAAGGCCAGCTGAGGACTTTCTGTCTTTGCACTTTACCACCCCATCCGCTGCTAACTGATCTTTGGGACAAATCTGGGCTTTTCTGTACTGAAACATCTTTAAAGCAAGCAAACCCACACCCAAAATGCCCCTGAACATGGGCACAGTGGCAAAATACTACCTCCTACCGTCCACTCTCCTGCTCTGGCTACTGTCACTTTTCCTGTCTCCAACTGAGGGCCAGGATGGCCACAGCTCTTCCCCTTGTCCTCAGTAGGGATAGTGACTTAGACACAGGCTGGATCCCCAAAAAGGGATGCACTCAGGCCCAAAGCCTCCATGTGGTCTTAAGGCCAATCTCCATCTGGGTCCAACTCTCTAGGATTCCTAGGTTCTTGATGAGAGTTTCTTCCTTATGGCCAGTCCCAGGAACAGTAAGGACTCGACGACCTTCCCAAATGGCTTCTGAGTCTCAGTCCAGCCAAACAGTCCCCAGGCAGCCCTGGGGAAATGAGGTACCCTATATTCACCCTGGGGAACTCTGGGGACACCCAGCGGCTTCTTCCTGCCCCCCTACTGCTCCGCACATCCACGTCTTTTCCTCTCAGAGGCACAGTGCCCAGTGGGCACAGGATGGGGGTAAGGGCACGTGCTCCTTTCCTGCAACTTCCTAGAAGAAAATCATTTTTTATAAGTGTTGGAACCCTGATTGAGCTGTCAAAAGTACATGAAACCAGCTACATAAATGGTAAACTATCCATCAGTCACAGGCCTATTTGTTCCGAGACAGTATAAACATCACACATTTTTCTTCGAAATAGAAAATAATATTTACCCCATCACATCCAGGTAACTTGGCCCCCACTCCAAAAAGAAACATTTTAGTCACACTGGTCACCCTCTTGTCTCCCAAATCTTTTCATTCTTTTGCCTACTAGTCACTTTCCTTGAAACATTAACTTAGCTCAGTCATTCAGCTTTTTCTCTCTTTAAAACCAGATTTAGCAATCCCCCACCAAAAAACTCCACAGTTAAGAAATGACAAGAAGTTGGGCACAGTGGCTCACACCTGTAATCCCAGCACTTTGGGAAGCTGAAGCAGGTGGTTCGAGACCAGCCTGGCCAATATGGTGAAACCCTTCTCTACTAAAAAAATATAAAAATTAGCTGGGCATGGTGGTGGGTGCCTGTAATTCCAGCTATTCAGGAGGCTGAGGCAGGAGAATTGCTTGAACCCAGGAGGTGAAGGTTGCAGTGAGCTGAGATCATGCCATTGCGTTCCAGTCTGGGTGACAGAGTGAGACTCTATCTCAAAAAAATAAAATAAAATAAAAGCGAAGGAGAAACATAAAGGAAATCACGCTTGAAGATACAAACTAGTTTGGATTCCAATGTACAGATTCTGGCCCACTGGGGGAGCACCCAACACGGAGAGATGTAGGGTCACCCCAATCTGCCTTCTGAGGAGTGCGCAGGGTCCCTCTGTGCCCACCTTGTCCCTGCCCACTGGTCCAGTGTGGTAAGAGTGAGAAAAAGAACGCAACCACCCTTTTGTGTAAGATGTCTCCCCTTGCACACCTGGGCAAGTCTGTGTCCTTTACAGGCATTCTGGACTCAAGGGAACACATCCCAGGAAGTTTGAGCCAGCCGAAAGGGGCTGCAGCTCCCTCTGTTACTTCTTCTTCAGTCTCCCACTGCTTGGCTTTCAAAAAACTTGACACAAGGCAATGGCCTCAGCTGCCAATGATAGATACGTAAGGGTGCATAAATGGATGGCTGGATAAATGGATTTGTGGACAAACGGACAGACAGACAGATTGATACTTACATGCAAACGTACCCTTACATACAATATCCCCATGCTGAGCAGACACACTCAGTGCAGCCTAGGGGTTAAACATAAGGCTCTGCTGACATCCGGTTAAATCTTCCTGCTCCACTCGTCTCTGGAGGTGTGACCTTGGATAATTAGTTAACCTTGCTCAGCATCTTTCAAAAGGAAAATGAGAATAATAATATAATCTACCATGTAGGGCTGTGAGGAGTCAATGGTAGTCATGGTTAGCACAGTGCCTGGCATAGAGAAAGTGTTCAATACTGATTTCTATTACTATTGCCCTTAGACTATACATACTTGGCACACACTTTTGTAAGCACGTATACACATGGGAACCTCTTAGAAACTTAATGTGTACACCTTTGCAAACACGCACATACTGATGGACGTATAAGCCAACATGTAGCCGGGCAGCACAGAGTGATGGTTAGCAGCACACTCTGTGGCAACTGAGTTCAACACCAAGCTGTGCCATTTGCTAGCTGTGCGATTACCAGCAAGTTACTTAACCGCAGTGTTCCCATCTATGAAATGGAAAGAAAAGGACAGGTGTGGTGGCTAGTGCCTGTAATCTCAGCACTTTAGGAGGCCAAGGAGGGCAGATCACAAGGTCAGGAGTTCGAGATGAGCATGACCAATACAGTAAAACCCTGTCTTTAATAAAAATACAAAAAAATTAGCCAGGGGTGGTGGCGAGTGCCTGTAGTTCCAGTTACTTCGGAGGCTGAGGCAGGACAATCACTTGAACCCAGGAGGTGGAGGTTGCAGTGAGCCAAGATTGCACCACCACACTCTAGCCTGGGTGACAGAGCAAGACTCCATCTCAAAAAAAAAAAAAAAAAAAAAAAAAAAAAAAAAGGAAAAATAGCAATAGCTCCTTTTTCATAGGATTCTTATGAGGGTTAAATTTATTAAATATTTATAAAACAGAAACACAGTGTGGCAGATTATAAATACTGTGTGTTTGAGAAATACAAATAAATCCCCCACCTTGTCAACAAATACCTGTCAAGCTCCTAGAGTTTGCTAACACTCTTACAAGTAATATCCTGTTAGATCTTTTCAGTAACCTCTGGGTCAGGATTAATATTATCCCTACTAATAGATGAGGAAGCTGAGGCTAAAAGAGATCAATGATCTGTATCAAACCTGGCCGCTGGTGAGCCAGTGAGCGGTAGATAATCCAGGCCTCTTGACTTTAACTTCCAGTTTCTTTTCACTAAGCAACAGATATCCTGAAGGTGTGTGTAGCTGGATACACGGATTAGGCTTTCTCTGCCTTTGTATCAGGGCTCCGCAGCCATCCTTCATCTCTTCCACCTGCCCCTAGGAAATGGTCCAAACCCCGTAGTTCTCAAAGTGTGGTCCTGGACCCATACCATCAGCATCATCTGGGAATTTGTTAGAAATGCAGATTCTCGGGCCCTGTTTCAGCAAGAAGTGCTGAGAGAGTTCAGGAGGATAGGGTGGACTAGAGGGAAGTTTTTGGAACAGGGGAGACTCGGCCTGGGCCTTGAGTGGCAGGTAGAGGAGAGAACCCTGAAGAAGTGGAATGTGCACCACCTGATCAGAGAAGCTCTGGCTGCTGAAGTGCGGTTCTAGGTAGGGAAGCGGGAGACGAGAGCTGAGCTGAGCCATTTGTGTGGCTTTTGATTTCTGTTGGACACTGTGCCCTGTTAGGCGGTCTGTCCTTGAATATCTGGAAGGAGGCTTTGTAGAAATTTCTCTCTCAAGACAAATCCCAAAGACCCTCCCCTGCAGGGTCAGAGCATTGCCAGAGCTGGGGATGGCCTCCTCCTAACCCCATACTCTCTGGATTTGCTCCCAAAGTGGCGGCCTCCAGCCCTGAATGACCGTGAGGAACTCCAGCCTCATTCCCACCAAACCCAGATTAATAAAGTATGGGGGTTTTGCAAGGAGAATGGGGGATGATTGCAGCCTTCTCCTCCCCGCCTCTCCCCTGGGGCCTGAGCCAAGGTCAGCAGAGGCACCCATGTGACCAGAGGCCCTGCCCAGCATGGGGCTTCCTCCTCCTCATACATTCTGTGTGTACACGTGAGGCTGAGACTCCAGGTTGGGAAGAGTCCAGGGTGAGCTGGCCAGGGGCTCAGGGCTGGAGAAGAGCGAGCAGCATCCCAGCCCCCTGTGACCTGCCCGGGGCTACCACTAGGAGGCTAATGAAAAGGGAAGATGCAGGCCAGGGCTTGGGCCAGCAGGAGACAGCAAGGGGACAATGTGAGGCAGGAGGGAGGTGGCCCTCAGGCAGGAACAGACAATGTCCCCATATGGGAAGCAGACGGAGCCGCCCCGCCCCCCTTGGTCCGGGGGCCTCTGCTGCAGCAGGCAGTCCTCACAGCCAAACACCGGTCCGTTTGTACCCAGGAAGATGAGCCTGCTGAGCTGCGGCTGGGAAAGGAGCAGAAGGAGGGTAAGCTCAGCTCACCAAGGTCCCCACGAAGGAGTTCGGCAGGATGACATGCAGCCACGTGTGCACCCCAACAGCACTCACGCGTGCACCCACAGTAAGATTGCTTTCTGCTTTCTCTAAATCTTTAAAAATCACACCATAATATATACTCAGAGTAAAAGATTGCAACAATACAGAGAAGTACGCAGAGTAAAATGTGAAAGTTATGCCATCTTCACAACCCTACCAACTCCCTTTTTCAGAGGCAATTACTTGTCATACCTGCCTTCAAGAGAAGGCTGCTTTCTAACGTAAGACCACGGTGGATCTGTCACCAGTCACAGGCGGCTCCATTCTCCAGGCAATGCCAGGCTTTCCTGGGAGCAGAGCACTGCAGAGGGGCGGCTAGGATGGTGCAGAGGGTTCGCACAGCCTCCCCTGCCTGTGACCCAGCTGGGAGACGTCTGCCTAGTGATCCTAGGGTTTTTTGTTTTGTTTTGTTTTGTTTTTTGTTTTTGAGACAGAGTCTTGCCTGTCACCCAGGCTGGAGTGCAGTGGTGAAATCTTGGCTCACTGCAATCTCTGCCTCCCAGATTCAAGTGATTTTCTGCCCCAGCCTCCTGAGTAGCTGGGATTATAGGTACGTGCCACCATGCCTGGCTAGTTTTTGTATTTTTAGTAGAGACAGGGTTTCACCATGTGGTCAGGCTGGTCTCAAACCCTTGACCTCGTGATCTGCCTGCCTCAGCCTCCCAAAGTGCTGAGATTACAGGCAGAGCCACCCCGCCTTGCCCAGGTTTTAAATAATCTATCGTGATTTCATTTCTACCCAAGGTGATCACCTCCTGAAATTTTTAAAAATCTTCTGTCTTTACCTATTCATGCTAAACCCCATTTTTAGTTTTATAAGTTTTTCCTCTGTCTTTAAAATTTGGGTCAGCTTGTTTGCTATTGCTCATAAAATATTTTTGCTAGTAATCAAAGGTATGAATAGAATGTTTATTTTATTTTATTATTTTTTATTTTTTGAGATGGAGTCTCTCTCTGTCACCCAGGCTGGAGTGCAGTGGTGTGACCTCAGCTCACTGCAACCTCAGTCTCAAGGGCTCAAGCCATTCTCGTGCCTCAGCCTCCCCAGCCACTGAGACTACAAGCATGTGCTACCATGCCCGCCTAATTTTTGTATTTTCAGTAGAGATGGTGTTTTGCCGTGTTGGCCAGGCTGGTCTCGAACTCCTGACCTCAAGTGATCTGCCTATCTCAGCCTCCCAAAGTGCTGGGATTACAGGCGTGAGTCACCGCACCCTGCTGAATGAAATGTTTCTAATTTCACGGTGATTGAAGGGCTGCAGCCTTTTGAGCCTCAGGCCCTGGCCAGGCTGTCCACTCATCTTCTGGAGGTAAGAACTGACCAGAGGTCCTGATCCTCTCTGGGACAGCCGCAAAGGACACGCTCTCTGAGACTAGGGATTCCATTTGTTTCTTCCCTAGGGGAGGAACTAACAATTATTGGGCCCCTACTATGTGCCAGCCCCCTCCTTGTAGGTTGTATCCATCAAGACCCATTTGGTTGCAAGTTATAGCAATCCAATTTGAATTAGTTTAGGCAATGAGGGGTATCTACTGGAAGAAATGGGATCATCTCAGGTAATCAAGTGTAGGTACAAATAATCAAGGAGTGGGAAGGGCAGAGATGGCATCAAGCTTCTGGAACATTCAGAGCAGGACCTGGATGGACATCCAGATGCTCTCCGTCTGGGGTGGCACTTGCAGCTGCCATCACCAGGGAAGGTTCATCTCTCCCCTCAGTTCCTTTGTGAGGGGTCCCAGAGAAGGACCCAGATTGGTCCCCACAGGTCAGGTGTTCAGCTGGCTAGGGCAGGGGTAGGATTAGAAGACTCTCTGAGACCACATATTGGCTTCCAAAAGGAGAGACCACCATTCCCAGGGGAGTTTAGCTGACAGTACTAGATGTCTACTACAGCATGTCAGTTCTCTTCGTCACAAGTCTGTGAGGTAAGAATTGTTATCCCCATTTTACAGGTCAGTAACCTGAGACTCTGGCTACCAACTAGTTAGCCCTAGAGCCTGGATCCAAAGTGGGTCTGTCCAAAGCCTTGACACATGGAATGCAGGCTTCTTCAGGGGAAAGAGCAGCGAGTCAGTGTGAAACACCTTTCTAGACGATGCATGCCTGGTGCTCCACTAAGCTATGTGGGGCAGAGATGGGTCAGGCAAGGGTGACACACAGTGGAAAAGGAATCACAGGGGAGGGTCCCTTCTCATTAGATGATCGTTAGGGAGGTGGCATTTGACCCGCTCCTTGAAAAAACAGCAAATAGACCAGTTTGGCTAACGCTTAGATTATGAGCAGAAAAGGAACTGGAAATGGAGCCAGAATGATAAGTTTGTGGCCAGCCTTGAGAGACGAAACTGCCTAGAGTTTAAGGGTACAGAGTTTGGGACCTCAGCACAAAGTGTATGATCTTGGTGACTTATTTAGGCTCTCTGTATCTAGTTTCCTCATTTATAAGATAGGATGAAACAGCCAGCCGGGCATGACGGCTCACGTCTATAATCCCAGCACTTTGGGAGGCCAAGGCAGGCAGATCATGAGGTCAAGAGATCAAGACCATCCTGGCCAACATGGTGAAATCCTGTCTCTACTAAAAATACAAAAATTAGCTGGGCATGGTGGTATGCACCTGTAGTCCCAGCTACTTGGGAGGCTGAGGCAAGAGAATTGTTTGAACCCGGGAGGTGGAGGTTGCAGTGAGCTGAGATCGCGCCACTGCACTCCAGCCTGGCGACAGAGCAAGACTCTGTCTCAAAAAAAAAAAAAAAAAGTATGAAAAATAAATAACCACTTCTTAAGATTGTGGCAAAAATGAAATTAAATCATATATGAGAAGAATGCTTTGAAGTGATAACTGTTATCCCAATTTTAATCCATAGTGGGAGTCACTGAAGATTTCCAAGTTTGGTTGTATCATTGATTGTATTAGTTTCCTGGGACCACCATAGCCAAGAATCACAAACCAAGTACCTTAAAACAACAGAAAATTATCCTCTCACAGTTCTGGAGGCTCGACGTCAAAAATCAAGGTATGGGCCAGGTACAGTGGCTCACACCTGTAAGCCCAGCACTTTGGGAGGCCTAGGTGGGTGGATCATGTGAGGCCAGGAATTTGAAACCAGCCTGGGAAACAGGGTGAAATCCATCTTTATTAAAAATACAAAAAATTAGCCAGGCATGGTGGCACATGCCTGTAATTCCAGCTACTTAGGAGGCTGAGACAAGAGAATCGCTTAAACCCAGGAAGTGGAGGCTACAGTGAGCCCAGTTCACGTCACTGCCCTCCAGGCTGGGCGACAGAGTGAGGCTCCATCTCAAAGGAAAAAAAATCAAGGTATCAGGGGGCCTTGCTCCCTCAAAGTCTTTAGGGAAGGACCCTTCCTTGCCTCTTCTGGCTTCTAGCAACCCCAGGCATTCCCACACTTGTGGTAGCACCACTCCCATCTCTGCCTCTGGCCTCACGTGGCTGTCTTCCCTCTGTGTCTGTGTGTCTGTGTCTTTGCATGAGACCAGTGTCCTTAGAAGGATGAAGAGCCCACCCTATGTCAGTGGGACCTCATCTTAACCTGCATCAGAATTACATCTGCAAAGACCCTGTTTCCAGAAAAGGTCACGTTCACGGGTACTAGAGGTTAGGTCTTCAACAAATTGGGAGGGGGAGCACACAATTCAACCCATCATCAGAGCTGTGCTTTTGACAGATAGATTTAGTAGGGGTCATGGGACAAACTACATCCTAGAGACAGGTGTCGAGGAAACTGCTCAGGAGGCAAGAAATGACGGGACCTGATTTGGGACAAAGATCTCCCAGGACTTTACGGTTGACAGGATGAGGAGGAAGTGGGGAAAAAAACATGTGTTAAGGGCGTGAGCTTTGGGAGCAAAACGAGTAGATGATTCAGAGGCTCTATATAATTGGAAGGATGGAAGGAGGAAAGAATGAGGAGGAAGATCAGGAGGAGGGGAGCCTCTTAGACTCTGAGCTCTCTGAGGGCAGAGACTGCATCCTTCACTTGATATCCTCAGTGCCTGCCACAGTGTCTGGGCGTCATAGGTGCTCTAGGAATGTTTGCCAAAGAAATGAATGTGTTCGGTTTTGGACATGGGGAATTTGATGTACTAGCTGAAACAGGCAGGAGGAAATTTAGGATTGTCATTTGGGAGATAGAGTTGGTGGTTAGAAATCTCAACTGGGTGTTTATTTCCGGAGAGATGATGGGTCGAGTTGGGATTGACTGTGCTTGCGAAGAGACAGAGGGGAGGGAAGAGGTTTGAGGGAAGAATGGTTAGGCAGAGTCAGGTTTAGGGGTTGGGAGAAAGCAGAGGGACGGGTGGGAGGCCGGAACAGGAACTTCAGAGATGGAGGAGGGGAAGCGGGGAGGTGCAATGTCATGGAAATCAAGAAAGGAGACAGTTTCAAGGAGGAGGGGTGGAGTTGCTGCCAAATGCCGCAGAGGTCGAAGAGAAGAAATACCGAGGAGCCTGTGGATTTGCTAATTAGGAGACCGGCAGCAGTGGCCCCACCTGGTTAGGGCAGGGGGACATGAGGGGAGGCGACTCTGGGCACAGAACCCAAGGACAGGAATATGTGCTCTCCGTGTGTGCATACGCTCTCCACTCCGTCCTCCTGCGTGGACCTGGGCGGCCTGTGACAATCAGAATAAAAACAAAAACACGGTGGTCGGATGGGGGTGGTGTGCATGTCAGAACTCAGGGTTTGCAAGTCAGGAAATGACTAACATGGGGATGGAAGAGACAGCTCAGGGAAAGGGGGAGTAGTTTTTAGTGCCGCGCCAATCTTCTTTGAAGGTGGAGAGTGGAAGGCAGCAATGACCCAGGCAGATGACAAAACAATGCCCAGCCCGGCCTTCCCCAGACCTCCCATGTCTGTCGCACCTGCCCTGCAGTGGGGATGGGCGAGGGGCGTGAGGCTTCGTCCTCAGTCCTTTGGTCCCCTGGAGTCCCCAGGACTGTCAGCCTGGGTTATCACTGTGTCCCCAGGGCCTGAGCAATGACTGGGACATAGAAGGTACTCAGCAAATATTCAGGATTGGAAATAGCAACATCACCAGCAGCGGCTAAGATCACCTATGAGATGATAAATGGTTTGTTGTTGTTGTTGTTTGTTTTGTTTTGTTTTTTTGAGACGGAGTCTCACTCTCTTGCCCAGGCTGAAGTGCAGTGGCGTGACCTTGGCTCACTGCAATCTCCACCTCCTGGGTTCAAGTGATTCTCCTGCCTTAGCCTCCCGAGTAGCTGGGATTACAGGCATGTACCACCATGCCCAGCTAATTTCTGTATTTTTAGTAGAGACAGGGTTTCACCATGTTGGCCAGGCTGGTCTCGAATTCCTGACCTCAAGTGATCCACCTGCCTTTGTCTCCCAAAGTGCTGGGATTACAGGCCTGAGTGACCGCACCTGGCCAAGATGGTAAATGTGAAGCACCTGTCATTACTAAGTGCCAGGCACTTTCCATTTATTATCTCATTTAATACTCACAACAGCTCCCCAGGGTAGGCAGTATTATTATACCCACTTAACAGATAAGGAAATAGGAGTTCTGAATGACTTAGTAAGTATCTAAAGGCCTCTCCGCTGGGAAATGGTGGAATTAGAATTCGAACACAGATTTCTGTTACCCTAGGACTGTCATTTTTGACCATTATGATTATTACACTGAATTTATGAATCTGGCTGGACGCAGTGGCTCATGCCTGTAATCCCAGCACTTTGGGAGGCCAAGATGGGATCACTTGAGCCCAGAAGTTCAAGACCAGCTTGGGCAATGTGGCCAAACTCCATTTCTACAAAAAAAAAAAATACAAAAATTAGCCGGGCATGGTAGCGGGTGCCTGTAGTCCCAGCTACTTGGGAGGCTAAGGTAGGAGGATCGCTTGAGCACAGGAGGTGGAGGTTTCAGTGAGCCAAGATTGTACCACTCTACTCCAGCATGGACAACACAGTGAGACCCTATCTAAAAAAAACAAATCTGTGAATCTGTGTTTGTGCTGGCAGAGGGTGGGGGCTTCATCGGAGGAGTGTGTAACCTGTCTCTGTTGTGTGCATTATGCATTTATTTGTGGGTGTCCACAAGGTATATGCATCTGTAGGTCCTTGTATACGTGTGTCCGTGTGTGAATGCTGTGCCTGGATTCAGCATGTGTCTGTAGGTTCCAGTGTAGATGCTGTTCCACCTCCTACGCCCAGGTTGGAGTTCTCCAGTCCTCTGCTGGAGCCAATGATTATTGAGTTTGGCTCTCAAGTGTGTTCAGAGATCAGTCCTGGGCCCACCTCCTGCTCAGAGGGCCTGTGAGGGGGTCCCTGTCCCCCACAGTCCTGCTCATAATTCTCCTTCCTTGTTTAAAGGGGCCAGTGGGTTTAATGATTAGTTACCGCCTTGTCGATATTCTCACCCAGGGAGAGGATGAATGGCAAGGCACTGCCCCAGCCCCAACACACACACACACACACACACACACACACACACACACACACTGGCAGATTAAGGAGGAGGGAAGGGACCTTTCAGCAAGGGGTGTAGGGGGAGGGCGGCTCCAAAGGAGGCTGTGCGTGGACAGCGAGATTCTTCAGTTGCTCCCACAAAGGTGGTGGTCCAGAAGCAGAAGGAGCCCCGCTCCAAACACCTCTCCCACAATCCTCTCCACGCCAACTCCTCCAAGTTCTGGGAGGCAATGGGAAGACCCCCTGGGGAGGGGAGCCCCTTCTGAAGACAGAGAGTATTCCTGTCCACGTTCTCACTGTCATGAACTTGAAGGCACTCTATGTCTATGTGTTTCTGTGTCTGTGAGTTTCCACGTTCATGTGCTTTAGCGGCCAGTCATCCATGTGTCTGAATGTGTAATATGGTCCACAAGTATACTTGGGTCCTTAAGTCCCTTCATGTTCATGTGGCTCTAACGCCCACAACCGTGTACACACACACACACACACACACACACACACACACACCCGTGCTGGGGTATGTGTGTCTGCAGGGGGCTGAGTGTGCATGTGCAGGTGTTGCGTGTTGGCGGTGGGAGTGGGTCCGTGTCCTGCTCTGTGTACCTCTGTGTCCTTGCACTTCACAGTTGTCACAGTAGCTCTTTTCCCTTTTCTGGGTCCTGAGCACCCTTGATGATGTCTTGTGGAGCTGTTGTCTCTCTGCGGGGCAGGGGAATGACATTTCCATCCCTCTCCTTCTCTGGGCTTCAAAGGCATGGTGACTCAGACACCAAGCTATGGATCCCCTGGCCCCCATCCCCAGTCTTAGCTCACTAGGAGTCTCCCTGCTGGGCTCTTGAGTCCTCGTGTTCTTACACCTGGGTCTCTTTGTTGCTCAGAGGATGTGTCCACACTACCGTCAGCCGGTCCTCACTGCCTGTGCCTGGAGTCCTGTGAACTCCGTCTGTACCTGCCCTGCAGCCCAGCCCCTGCCGAGTCTCCTGTTCTCACTCACATCAGAAGCTGAGTGAGAACACCACATCCATTCAGTGACTTGCCTGAAGATATTTGTCTTTGGGGCAAATTCCGAAGCACTCCTATACTTCATAATTTACGATTCCTAATCACTCTAGCTGTTCCCCTTATGTTAGTACTCAGAACCTGGGGAGGAGAGATCAAGGCCCTGGAGCAGCTGAGGAGAAGGACAAGAAGGGTGAACGGGGAGGCGCTGAGCCTGGCAGAAAAGAGGTGCGAGGATTCAGGTCCATCCTCCCGCAATCCCCTGCCCCCTGTGCACACACTCACACACACACTCACCCTGTTGGAAGGTGACATTTGCTATTAACCTTATATTGGGCCATTTTGTAAATCAATGTCACTTACATTTAATAACAAGTGTAATCAAAGGAATTATGCAAATTTAATTTGATGCTTCTTGAATTATGCAAATTCGCGGTGCACATAATGTTCTCTGACATGTGCCCGTTGGAGAGAGAGTGAGCAAGGGAGAAAGTGGGGAGGGGATGGAGGAGGGAGGCTAGGACTGGGACTGAGGGAGGGGAGGAGGCTGGGGGTGGGCTGGGACTTGGTGGAAGGAGAGGCAGGCAGGGTGGGGGAAGGTAGCAGAGCAGCTGTGGCCCCAGGTGCTCTCTGTCATGGGTGGGAAGGGGTGGATGAGGTCTGGTGCCTCCACCTTCTCTCTGTTTCTCTCTCTCCCTCCAGAGGCTCTTACGCCCTTACCCCTCCCCAGACTCAGCATGACCTTGTTGGTCATTTGTCCTCAATGCCTCCTTCTGTGAAATGGGAGTGGCCCCAAAATGCTGACTGCTCTTGGGAGCAAGAGTCCTCATAGAGCTTGGTCCTCTGAGAGGTCAGCAGTCCCCAGCCCCCCATGGTGGGTGGCCTGTTGTGGCACTCACTGCACAGTCATCTGATTGTTTTGTTGCTGTCGTTCTTAATGATCTTGAAGTCCTGGCAGACGAAACTGCACCACCCACCACCAAATGACGACAACAACCCGCAGGCTCACTCCCGGGCACATATTCTAACTTTCTTTTCCCTCCCTCCCTTCCTTCCTTCCTCTCTCTCTCTTTCTTTCGTTTTCTTTCTGAAATAGTCTCGCACTGTCACCTGAGCTGGAGTGCAATGGCATGATCTCAGATGATTGCAACCTCCACCTCCTAGGTTCAAGTGCTTCTCCTGCCTCAACTTCCTGAGTAGCTGGCATTACAGGCGCTGGCCACCATGCACGGCTAATTTTTTTGTATTTTTAGTAAAGATGGGGTTTCACCATGTTGGCCATGCTGGTCTTGAACTCCTGACCTCAAGTGATCCACCAGCCTCAGCCTCCTAAAGTGCTGGGATTACAGGCATGAGCCACCGCACTGGGCTGTCATCATTATTATTAACTCATTCCTTCTCCATGTGAGTTCTGTCATGGATTTACAGATGACACCCTATTTCTCTGCACTCCTTTTTCAGCCCTACGCTTGTGCTTGGCATCTAGTGCCTTGTTTTTACTAAGACAGCTTCTGTACTATGTGGGCTGGGCGCGCTGGCTCAGGCCTGTAATCCCAGCACTTTGGGAGGCTGAGGCAGGCTAATCACGAGGTCACGAGTTTGAGACCAGCTTGGCCAACATGACGAAACCCCTTCTCTACTAAAGATACAAAAAATTAGCCGGGCGTGGTGGTGGATGCCTGTAATTCCAGCTACTTGGAAGGCTGAGGCAGGAGAATCCCTTGAACCTAGGAGGCGAACGTTGCAGTGAACTGAGATCGTGCCGTTGCACTCCAGCGTGGATGACAGGGTGAGACCCTGTCTCAAAAACAGACAGCTTCTGTACTGTTAATTAGATTAAGTGAATAGGGGTTTGGTTGGTGTCAGGGGCGGGGGTTTAGGGATCAGGGTGTATCTGTCAGTGAGGGTGTGGCAGTGACAGTCCAATTGTGTACTATGTATCGGTAACTGTTACTATGTATCAGTTATGAACGCCATTGTGTCTCAGAGTTCCTGCTCAGCATTTGTGTGTCATTGGGTCATTTGGGAGTCCAAGGGTTAGAGTATGTTTGCATTTGCTGTTTCAGTTTATAATTTTTGTGTCAATGCTGAGTATTTTGTTTCAAGATTGTCTTCATATGTGTCATAACCTGTGAATGTGTCTCACCCTCTCCTGTGTATCAACATGTTTGGGTTGTCACAGAAGCTGTGTCCCTATGTTTGCCTTCATATAACATGCAAATAAGTGAATATTTAATATGTCACAGTATGAATATTATCATATTGGGTTTTTTTTTTTTTTTGAGGTGGAGTTTCACTCTTGTCACCCAGGCTAGAGTGCAATGGTGCGACATTGGCTTATTGCCACTTCCATCTCCCAGGTTCAAGCAATTCTCCTGCTTCGGTGTCCCAAAGTAGCTGGGATTACAGGTGTGCATCACCAGGCCCGGCTAATTTTCGTATTTTTAGTAGAGACAGGGTTTCTCCATGTTGGCCAGGCTGGTCTTGAACTCCTGACCTCTGGTGATCCACTCACTTCAGCCTCCCAAAGTGCTGGGATTACAGGCATGAGCCCATCATGCCAGGCCCATGTTGGGATTTTCATAATGTGCTCTGTGAGTATCATATTTGTCAAAATGTGTGGGTGACAATGGAATTATCCTGATGCCTGCGTTGAGGAAATGGCATGCCTAAATCCATCTTACCATGTTTGAATGACCCTGATGTGTGTGACCGTGTTTGAGCTGCCGTGTGTTCTTGTGAGCCAGCATGTTTCAGGAGGCAGAATGTGTGTTGGTCATTACATTTAAACTGTCGCCATGAGTATATCCTTGTATTTGCCTTGCTTGTATATCTGTCCAGGTTTTAGTTCTCAGGAATATCAAGGTGTGTAATCAGTTTTGAGTTGACTGATTGTATAATTGTGTTACCTTTTCTGAATTGTCTCCAAATTATGACAGTATCACCAATGTGTCTGCTTATGACTCCAAGTTTGAGTTGTTATGAGTTATCTTCGTGTCAATACATTTGTGATTTTTTTTTTTTTTTTTTTTTTTTTTGAGAGCGAGTTTTGCTTCTTGTTGCCCAGGCTGGAGTGCAGTGGCCCGATCTCCACTCACTGCAACCTCCATCTCCCGGATTCAAGCGATTCTCCTGCCTCAGCCTCCTGAGTAGCTGGGATTACAGGTGAGAGACATCTCGCCCAGCTAATTAAATTTGTGTTTTAACAATCGAGTGTGTCTCTCTCTGTTTGAGTTGGCACAATGTATATGCATTGTGTTTGAGTTATCAGATGTTTATGTTGTGACAATGTGTGTCTGTGAATCCTTGAGTTTCAATCATTACCCTGTATGAGTACATATAAGCACATCTGTATTTATATGGGAGTGTTATCCCCTGCCTGGATTGTGTGTAAGTTGTCACAATGTGTACTGCCATGTTTGAGGTATTCCAACGTCTGTTTCTCACCACTATTGAGTTGTCCTAATGTGTATTGATATGTCTGAGTCATCAAAATGTATCTGCGTGTGGCCATATTAAGGCATCACAGTGTCTCACCCTGTGAGTTTGCACATTGGGTGTCTGTGTGTATTTGGACATGTTTGAGGTGTTACAATACCTGTGTCACCATGTTTGAAGTGTCTCTTAAAAGTATGTGTGACAACCTACTTCTTATCATGGGTTCCAAAGTGTAAGACTAGGAACGAGGGGGAAACAGGGAGAGCTGGAGGAGGCAGAAGGCTGGGCCATCATCAAGATGGGGTGGCATGGGGGTGGGGGGGGGCTAGGGACAGAGCGGGTTCTAATTGGCCTGCAGTGAATTATTCACATGTATAATCCTCCAAGAATTTCAGCGCGGGCAGTGCCAGTAAATGCTGTGCATGTTTAAAAGTCATTTCCATAAGTAAGTGCAATTTCTCTACTGTTTGCCCCTGTTTAATGAAGTGAAATCTTGTTTGCATTCCTCCCAATTTCCCAACGAAAGGCGCCCAACCGTTTGCACCAAAATTACGCTGCCCAAATTAAAACTCAGGCTCCAAGGGAGGTGAGGGGACAGTGGCATTGGGCCCTTAAGGGAGGGCCTATCGAGGGGTGGGGGGCAGGCAGGAGCCGGGACTGCGTTTCTCAGCTCATTACTTCTCTGTCGTTCTAGCAATTTCAAATGCTCCCCCCACCATGTTCCCTATCCCCACTTGCCCCATTGGGTTCTTTCCTTTTTAAAAAGAACCCCTGGGGTACATCAACAGGGCATAAGGTATATGTTCATGTACATGTAAATGAACCCCTATATACATTTATATTCATGTTCATGTGTGTACTTGTGAATTTGTGGACTCTTGATATTATGATATATAATCATACTCTGATCATTGAAGCGATGATTCATACACGCACATTGTAACGGCAAACACAAATGGCTATGTGTGTATTTACATATGAGGCCCTGTTTATGCATATATGTGGAACTGGCTACATGTCTAGCTTTATGTGTTGGGTGTGTTGTACATGCCTAAGGTGAATAGTTACACAGATTATATAGGTAAAGACAGAGAAGAGAAGGGGAGATTGTGGGTGTTTGTGTACTTTCTCAGAATGCGCAGTGTAGAGTACTTAGCTCTATTGCAAAGACCTGCTCCTTCCTGAGGGATGCATGGCACCCCCTTTCATATACTCGCAGCTGATTACACTGGCACTGCAGGGTTGAAGGAATCATCTTCTACTCCATCCCTGAGAGTCCCCTCTGACCCTGTGAGGACCAGCCAGGTGGCTGACCGGCCAGCTGCCACTCCAGTTCCCTGTATGAGCTTAAACAGACATACTTGCAAATGGGCAGAAAGGAGACCCCTTCAAGGCTCCACTCCCTCAAAGGTGCATCCCCAACTAGTGCCAGATGGCCACTACGTAACAGTCATTTTGGCACAAAGTCCAGAACATAACGGCAGACTCGTCTTATTTGGATTAGTTAAAACAGCAACAAACATTCAGTGCTCATCACCTTCACCACTCCCATCACTTCTACCACTCCCACCACCTTCACGACTCCCACCACCTCCAGCACTCCCACCACCTCCATCACTCCCACCACTTCCACCACTCCCACCACCTCCACCAATCCCCCACCTCCACCACTCCCACTACCTCCACCACTCCCACCACCTTCACCAGTCCCACCACCTTCAGCACTCCCACCACCTCCACCACTTCCACCACTCCCACCACCTCCACCACTCCCACCACCTTCACCAGTCCCACCACCTCCAGCACTTTCACCACCTCCACCAGTCCCACCACCTCCACCAGTCCCACCACCTCCAGCACTCTCACCACCTCCACCAGTCCCACCACCTCCACCACTCCCACCACCTCCACTACTCCCACCACCTCCACCACTCCCACCACTCCCACCACCTCCACCACTCCCACCACCTCCACCACTCCCACCACCTCCACCACTCCCACCACCTCAACCAATCCCATCACCACCACTCCCACCACCTTCACCAATCCCACCTCCACCACTCCCACCACCTCCACCACTCCCACCACCTCCACCAATCCCACCACCTCCACCAGTCCCACCACCTCCAGCACTCTCACCACCTCTACCAGTCCCACCACCTCCACCACTCCCACCACCTCCACTACTCCCACCACCTCCACCACTCCCACCACTCCCACCACCTCCACCACTCCCACCACCTCCACCACTCCCACCACCTCCACTACTCCCACCACCTCCACCACTCCCACCACTCCCACCACCTCCACCACTCCCACCACCTCCACCAATCCCACCACCTCCACCAGTCCCACCACCTCCACCACTCCCACCACTCCCACCACCTCCACCACTCCCACCACCTCCACCACTGCCACCACCTCCACCAGTCCCACCACCTCCACCAGTCCCACCACCTCCACCACTCCCACCACCTCCACCACTCCCACCACTCCCACCACCTCCACCACCCCCACCACTCCCACCACCTCCACCAATCCCACCACTTCCACCAATCCCACCACCACCTCCACCAATTCCACGGCTTTCCCCACTCCCACAACCTCCACCATTCCCATCTCCTCCACCAATTCCACCACCTTCACCACTCACCACCTTCCCCCTCAACCTGCCTTTCTGGCTTTGATTCTCAGTGATGCCTCTCTCAGTCCCTCCATACCCCTCCTGAGCCCCATCTAAGCAAATAGAAACAGGAGACGGTCCTCTTTTGTCCATGCTGTCTCTTCTACCTCAGATGCCACCATTAGCCTCACTTCATCCCATTT
Source organism: Saimiri boliviensis (assembly GCF_048565385.1). Taxonomy (NCBI): domain Eukaryota; kingdom Metazoa; phylum Chordata; class Mammalia; order Primates; family Cebidae; genus Saimiri; species Saimiri boliviensis. The sequence continues at coordinate 85,230,775 of NC_133460.1, forward strand.
TCTTCGGGTTGGGGTCCCAAGGTCCATCATGCCAGATTCAATGCCATTTTCACTAAGGCTTTCATTCTGGACCTCATCATGACTACCAGCAGCACAGTGACTCCTGGAGCATGGTTTCTCTGCCTCTGCAACTGCAGTTTCTTGCCCCTTCTCTTTACCTGCTGCAGATCAGACCCACTGGCTCCATTCTCTTTGGGCACCAGGTTTTGAGTACCCCTGAGTGAGGGGAGGGAGTGGCTGGCAAAGACTTCGTGGACCAGTGATGGCGGACTGCAAAGCCTGTGGAGAGTTAGGACAGTTGGGTTTGGACACATGTGTTAGCGGGCAGGCTTCTGTTTGGAACCTGTCTCCCTCACCCAACCCAGCATAAATAGGGTGTTTGTGCCCCCAGAAGGTGAACAGGAGGACGCTAAGGAAAAGAGGGAGCCCAGAAATTGGAAACTAACACCTGTGGAAACTAACACCAGGGGGAACTCCATGGCTCCTGTCTTTACCTCCGTTCTCTGCCTGGGGCAGCAGAAACTGTCCACCTCATTCCCTTATCAAGAGAAGCTTGGAGTCTTCCCGCCAGTTAAGAGGTCCTCATTCACAGGGGGAGACTCTGGACGGAACTGACTCTGCCCGAGGCTGTCCTGGGGTTTCCCCATCATCTCCCCAGGGCCGCCTGTCAGTGTTATCCAGGCTG